>NC_136417.1:35624627-38244627 GCF_052625555.1 Lactuca saligna | reverse complement strand
AATAGTTAAAAACTTTAAGTGAAAATATAATATATTTTGTGTTTTTATCTTTACAATTTGAAAATTAAGAATAAAAGATTTGTAAGTAAAACTATATTAAACGATAAGTTAAAATAAACAAATAACCTTAATTGTAAGAGCATCTTCAATGGTTAAGTTATCTTATAACTTAAAGTTATTGCTATCTCACCATTCTATTAATTTTAAGCTCTAACTTAATTACATCTCCAATGGTTAACCTCAACATAGCTTTTTTTAAAAGTTTAACTAATTGATCCACATTTATATTAATTGTTTCTTAAAAGCCTTTAATTTAATTAGTTGTTTTTAAATACATCATATTTTTATTAAAATATGGTTTGTATTATACTTTATTGTAGTTATAATATATAAACATTTGTAACATCTAATAAAAATAATTATTTATAAAAGAAATAAATATTATTTCAACTAAAATAAAATTATGTAGGTAAAATTAAATATTTTTAAAGATAAATGGTTAGATTGGATAAACCTTTATACTATATTGACCACTCAATATATATTAAGTGGTCAATAAAAAAAACAAAAAAACTATCCTCTCTAATGGTGTTTAATAATACTAAGTGGTCAAGCAAATAGTAAAAAAAAAAACTATAAATAAAATTGCATTGGAGATGCTCTAAAGTTTTGATTCTGTTATTTTTTTTCGAATCTAAATAATATTTCTATTTTCTTTAAGAGCATCTCCAACCCACTTTCATTCTCCATTTTTTCCCTCATTTCTTAACCCTCCCCCATTTACCCCCCCCCCCCCCCTCTCCCATTTTGAGGGATATGAATAGTATTACACCAAATATGGTGTTATACTATTCATTTCTCCCAAAATGGTGGTGAACTTTGTGTTGTCGGTTTTAATTCCTCTATTATATATTTATACATTTCTAGTTCATTTTTACCTATTAATTATAATTTAAATATAATATTTAATACTTATAATATTTTTTTATACATTAAATTATATTAATTAATTATAAATATAAAGTTTGTTTTTTGTTCATCAAATTCATATAAAATTTTAAATACATACTGAAATTTTAAAAAACGATAACGTATTTTATAAAAACTTATAATTAAAATATATATTACAAACATGATAACATATGCTATTAAACATGTAGGTAACCTATATATTACAATAATAATCTAATAAAAACCAACAAATGACAATACTATTGTTTATTTATTTAAAAGTGTGTATGTGTAATATTTTTATAAATGCATGTATAATATTTATTTATAAGTTTATTATAAATATAATCGTTTATATGTAATATTAATGTAATGAAAAAATATATAAGTTATATATTTGTTAAAACTAAATTAGTAAAGGGGTATGTTTGACTATCTATGTAAGTTGGAATAATAGAATATACTAGGAATATACTTTTTGAGAGTAAAAATGAGGTAAAAAATTGGAGTAGAGTTGGAGATGAAACACCATTTGCTCTATTTTTTACTCCATTTTTGGGGGGAAATAAAGATGGGTTGGAGATGGTCTAAAGTCTATATGATAGCTCTCGTGATATAACTTATTGTCAAACGTATAAAATAAAGAAAAATAAGAGTTATCTGTTGATTGATAATAGTCTTGATTGATAATAGCATATAGGGTAGGGGTGAGCAAAAACTGCACCGCAACTAAAATTAATCACAAAAACCACATAAACCGCAACCGCAATAAAAATCGATAGTGAGGTTTTCTGTTTTCCAAAAACGCAAATTTGCGGTGCGGTGCGATTATTAGTTTTCAAAAACCGCAAAAAAAACTGCACCACACCACATATATTTTATACATTTTTTTATTATATATATATATATATATATATATATATATATATATATATATATATATATATATCAAATATTAAAAATAAGGCAGGTTTCATGGCTGAAAGATGGATAAATACTAGAAGACAAAAGTGTTGGTTTTTTGTTATATTTACCTTTGAAAAATGGTGAAATTAGACAATTTTAAGATATTTATTGTTAATTACTATTGATTTTACATTTATAAGATATTAGTTGTTTGTGATTTAAGTTTAATTTCTTATACCTTATGGTTTTTTTTATTATTACAAATAATATGTTTGAACTTTTAAAACCATTTGAGCTCTAAACTGTGGTTAAAAACCACACAAAATTACCACACCAAATCCATGCGGTTAATAACCGCAACACAAAAAAAACACAAAACCGCACCGCAAATACAACCATCTAACCGTAAAAATAACCGCACCAAGCAGTTTTAAAAATGGATTAACCACATTTGTGGTTAATGGTGAGGTTTTGAGCTAATAACAACATCGAACTGCACCGCGCTCACCCTTACTATAGGGTACATGAGCACTGTACATAGTTTCAAGTTTCAAGGTTAAGTTTTTGATGACTTTCATTTTTAAATAGGTTATATTGTTTTAATTTTTTTTCCAACTTATCACTTCATATTATTTATTATATTTTAAAAAAATGTAATTATTATATTATATTTTTTTATTCTTAGTTTATATATTTTATATTTTTATGGTTATATTTATAATTTATGTTAGATAATTGACTTGAGCAATACCTAGTTTTAACAACTATTATATTATATTATAGATATAAATAGATTCCAAATGGGTGAATAGTTGTAAGCTAAAACTATTATACTATAGATATCATTTCTAATAAATAAATATTTTTTTGGCATTTATCATGCTCTTATTCAATTTGTAAAATGTTATTTTTTGGTTATTTTGAATTTTTTTTCCACATGTCATTTTATGGTTTTTCTATTTTATTAAATTACACATAATATTTAAATGTAATAATAAATGCATATTAATTTCTTTAATGAACTTTCTTTTTAATTTTAAAATTAGTAAATTAAAGCTTTATCATTTTTCTTTATTTATTTATCTAAATTATTTGTTTAAATTTAGAGGAAAAAAATATTTTAATTTTTATAATTCAATATTTTTCTCATTTTTCTTTTACATTCAAACTTCTCATATGTTTAGAATTTTATATTTAGTTTTTTGTTTTAAATAAACTAATGTAATACATGAATCTCATACCTAGTATTTTACTATAAATATAGATAGATTCAAAATTGGCAAATAGTTGTAAGACATTAGTTAACATATATTTAATTACTTTTGATCTTTGTTATATAAGTTAATATTATATTTTCCTTTAAATGATATTACAAACAAACGCATATAATGGCCAAACTTTTTTAACACCTTTATTTTATTATATCAATTAAGTTGGACACATTTAAATTTTAATTATGGATTTGTCATTGTTCAAAACTTTAGTTTATAGTTTAATAAATCAGTTTAAGACTCTCATTTATATCATTTATAATTTAAAAAAATATACTTGATTTTGTTGAAACATTATATCAAACAACTTATATGCACTATACAAAATTCACACTTTAGTATATTATTCAACGTTTTAAATAACGTAAGCCGTGACTTGGTAGCAATGTCAAGCCTCAAGCTTTTTTGAGTCGTGGTGAGTCATGTTGTTTGTAAAGCGCGACTTAAGACAGCATTTTGTATATAATTCATAATTTTATATGTATTTTCTATTATTATTAATATTTATATACATATGTAACTTAAGACGACATTTTGTAAGCCTTGGAGCCATGGCGCGCCACGACAGAGCCGTGACGAGCTTTTTAGAACATTGATATTATTTCATACTCTTATTCACAGTTTAATAAAATAGATATATAGAGGCTATTGATTTTTTAACTAAAAAACTTATACGTTCATAGCTTAAAACTTATATTTTTCTATTAAAGAAAATTATCAAACACTACGTATCAGATATGTCGCATCTACTTTAAATAAATGATCATTCAAGAATTTACCTAACAAAATGAAGATTGTCCAGATCAGGATGACGACGAATGTCTTCAGTGCTGGCCAAAGACGAAGAAGGTGGATGGAGGTGATCAGAGACGAAACATATATGAAGGAATCAAAGATGAACCAGATCTAGATGGTGACGAATGTAGTGGATTCTCGCTGCTCACCGGAGCTTGCAGATATGGCCTTACCGTTCGCCGGTGCTTATACATCTGGTATCGTCAGTCGTCAAAACTTATAGATCCATCCTCTGATGCGTTGAACAACTGTAGATTTGGTTCCACGATCACTGGTAGAAGGTGAATTTCATCATATCTCATCAAATTCAACCACAAAACATCAGATCGATGGTAGTTGTTCACAATGGAAGTGGTAGTGGTTCACGACATATCTGGAGGACATGAGTGGCAAAGATAGTTTAGTCTTCAAATCTGATGGCGGAGAGTGGCGACGAACCAAATCTGATTGAATCTTAAAGGTTTTTATGGATCTTCATTGGATCAGACCTGAAGCAAGAAATGTGATCTGGTGGTGTCTGACAACAATGTTTCATAGGAGGAGAGAAAACAACAAAAATAGATCAGATCTGACAAGAAAGGAGGACACTAGTGGTGGTACTAGAGCTGGTGGTGGTGGCGACAGTAGCGGCGGAGTCGACGGAGCTAAGAGGCCTCAGAGGTTGCTGGTTTTTTTTTTTTTTTTTTTTTTGGTTTGAAAGAAAAATAATGAGCTGGGTTTCTTAATTTAATAGTCAATGAGAAAGTTGTAAGACTATAACTTTTAGATCTAAAACTTAGATCTATTAATATGTTTGTAAAAATGGGTTAAAATTTTCGTTTATTGACAATAATGCCATTCATTTTTTAACATTTAATAGACAAAAATATTTTTATAAAGTTTACAAACGCATATATATATATATATATATATATATATATATATATATATATATATATATATATATATATATATATATATATATATATATATATATAATGGTTCTTAGCATCTTTAATCTTTTTTTGTTTTCATTTAATCTCTCTCTCTCCCTCCCTCTCTCTCTCTCTCTCTCTATATATATATATATATATATATATATATATATATATATATATATATATATATATATATATATATATATATATATATATATATATATAGATATAGATATATATATAGATATAAATAAAAGTATAAGTAAATATATTATTTAAAAACTGAAATTTAGTTTATTTATGATTATACTTTAAGTTTGATATTTATTTAACATTATTAACCAACTTATAATCATTATTAGATAGACACTATAATTTATCACTTTTAACTATTTACAAAATATTTTTTTAGTTGTTTAAGTTAAACTAAAATTTATATTTAAGTTGATCATGTAATGTTATATTTAAATTAATAATTTAAGTATTTGATACAAATTGTTCCAAAATTTTATCTTTAAAATGATAATGGTTTACATCCAATAATATATTAAAAACTAATAAATTAAGTATAATATGTTATATGTTAAAAAACATAACTTTATTAGTAGAAGTATATATATTATTTTAATATTAAAATTTAGTTTATATATATGATTACTTGTTAGGTTTGATATTTATTTAACACGGTAAACCAAATTATAATTATTATTATTATAAAGAAATTGAAAAGTCATGGGAGTTTCAAATGAATGTGGTGAAAGGAAAAAAATAGATGGGAGTTTCAAATGAATGTGGTGTAACGAAAAATACTAGTTTTATAAGTATATAATGATATATATATATATATATATATATATATATATATATATATATATATATATATATATATATATATATATATATATATATATCAAGGTTTTTAAAAGCTAGCCATGGTTCCACCATGGTTCCAAGGCTTGTACTTGCCACTAAACTTTGACAAAATGCCGCATGATGTCACATATGTATATACAAATAAATAATAGTAGAAAAGATATATAAAATTGTAATTATATGAAAAATTGTCGCTTTAAGTCAAGCTTTACAAATGATGTGGCTCGACACAGCTCAAAAAAGCTTGAGTCTCTCTCTCTCTCTCTCTCTCTATATATATATATATATATATATATATATATATATATATATATATATATATATTAGACGAATGCCCGCACGTTGCACAGAAACATCTATATAGTTGAAGTCTTTACAAATATATGTTTTTTAAATACAACAATAACGTTGTTAAATTTTATATTATAATTTTTATACTAAGTTGATATAATATATCGATTATTTTGAATTATATGATAATATATGCTTCTATTATAACTTCATAATCTCAATCGTTTAAATGACTTCTACCTGCAAGTTACACATGAATAAAATTAAATATAATATATGGTTTAACGTTGTTTATAGTTTTTGTTATTTTTAATTATTTTTGTTTAAAATTTATTTTGGTTTTAATTTGTATCATTATAATTATTTAAAACATCAAACATTATTTTTTGATTTTAAAGGTAATAATATAATCATTTATATAGAGTTAATTTTAACTATTGTTATTGTAAGTTATTTTAAGCCACTTATTTGGAAACTTTTAACGATTATAAAAATACATTTAGGAAATATTTTGAGTCAAATTGAGATTACAATTTAAGTTTTTTTGCATTTATCACTATAATTTATCACTTTTAACTATTTACAAAATATTCTTTGGTTTTTTTTAGTGGAATTGAAGTTTATATTTAAGTTGACATTATAATGCGTATAAACACCTATATAGTTGAATTTTTTTACAAATATATGTTTTTTTTTAAATATAAAAATAACGTTGTTGTTAAATTTGATATAATAATTCGTATACTAAATTGATATAATATATTGATTATTTTGAATTATATGATAATATATATACATCTATTATAACTTTATAATCTTAATCGTTTCAATGACTTCTACCGACGAGTTACACATGAATAAAATTAAATATAATTCATGATTTAATATTATTTGTAGTTGTTGTTATTATTAATTAATTTCTTAAAATTTATTTGCTTAATGTTTTAGTTTCTATCATTATAATTATTAAAAACATCAAACATTATTTTTTGATTTTAAATGTAACAATATAATCATTTATATAGAGTTATTTTTAACTATTGTTATTGTAAGTTATTATAAGTTACTTATTTGAAAACTTTTAATGATTATAAAAATATCATTGGGAAATATTTTAGTTAAATTGAGATTACAATTTTGTTTTAGCATTTATAACTATAAATTATCACTTTTAACTATTTATAAAATATTCTTTAGTTTTTTAAGTGGAACTGAAATTTATATTTAAGTTGAAATTGTAATGTTATATTTATGTTCACAATTTAAGTATTTTGTCCAAACTGTTTAAAAATTGTAGTTTTAAACTTATAATGGTTTACATTTAACATCATATTAAATGTAATAAATTAAGTATAATATGTTAAAAGTTAAAGATATAACCTTATAAGTAGAAGTAAATATATTATTTTAAAACTGAAATTTAGTTTATTTATGATTACAATTTAAGTTTGATATTTATTTAAAATTATTAACCAAATTATAATCATTATTAGAAAGATACTACAATTTATCACTTTTAACTATTTACAAAATATTTTTTGGGTTGTTTAAGTTAAACTAAAATTTATATTTAAGTTGACCCTGTAATGTTATATTTAAATTAATAATTTAAGTATTTTATACAAATTGTTCCAAAATTATATCTTTAAAATGATAATGGTTTACATCCAACAATATATTAAAACTAATAAATTAAGTATAATATGTTATATGTTAAAAAACATAACTTTATTAGTAGAAATAAATATATTATTTTAATATTAAAATTTAGTTTATATATATGATTACTTGTTAGGTTTGATATTTATTTAACCTAGTTAACCAAATTATAATAATTATTATTATAAAGAAATTGAAAAGTCATGGGAGTTTTAAATGAATATGGTGAAAGGAAAAATAGATGGAAGTTTCAAATGAATGTGGTGTAAAGAAAAATACTAGTTTTATAAGTATATAATGATAATGATATTAATATATATATATATATATATATATATATATATATATATATGCCTACTTTCAAGCGCCAACCTAGACTACAGGAAAAAAAATAAAATTAAGTCATCATATAAGTTTAAAAAATAACATATGTATCTGAGATGTGGTGAGTATGGATACCGAGAAAAGACGTAGAAGAATCTCACATCTAAATGCTTGGATTCAAGTGAAACATACACCTCAAAAGGAAGGAACGAATGCTTGCGATAATTCGTCATTTTAAATGTTTTTTTTTTTGTTACTTAAACTATTGTGTTTTTGAAAGCTATGCTTTATCTAAAAGATACAATCTTTTTGTTAATTAAACTATTATGTTTTTGAAAACTACAAAATTTTGTAAGTTTGTATGTACAAGTTTTTTGTTCTTAATTTTAGACACTCAAGGATAATGATAATTTGTTCGTAGATTTGAGGTAAACAAAGAGTGAATCTTGTCATCTATATGAAAAGTTTCACATGTCATGTTTTTGTTCTTAAATAGGAAAGGTAAACTTGTAAGAAATATTTTTGTACAACAATTTGATGGAAAGAATTCGCCAAAATCATTTGTATATATGGTGTTACTAAAAATCAATTAAAATAATAATTTAGTTACATATTGAAAATTTATAAATAATATAGATGATAATTGAAGTTTTAAAATACATATATAGTAGTCAATTGATAAAAATAATAATTTAAAATAATTACAAAATATTTAATAAAACAAGTAAGTAATGAAACCAGTAAACCGAAAATAAGAGATCAAATCGTAATTTTTACCGATAATTCATGCTTTTTCGTAAATAAATTTCTGTTTTCATAAATTATAATAAAATTTTAGAAGTTTTTTTTAGTGGTTTTCATTTTTATTAACGTCCCTAAATTTCCCTATTCTAATAAATGAATAAGTTTAGTCTCATATTGACAAATAACATTATATTAAGGGCGTGTTTGGCACAGAGCTTTTAGCTTTTAGCTTTTGATAAAACGCTCTAGTTTGAACAAAAAACTTCGTTTGACAGTACGAGCGTTTAGATTTTAGTTTTAACAAAACGCTCCGATTCTAAAACCTACTTCATGTAGCGTTTAACAAAACGCTACATAGCTTTTGAAATCAATTTCCATAATTACCCTTAAAAATGTATTTATATATTTATTTATGTTTAATCAATTGTCTTTTTATGTAATTTTATATATTTCAAAAGCTTCCAGCTACTTTTGCCAAACATTAATATAACAAATAAAAGCTACAACTTTCCACTAACAGCTACCAACTAGACGCTACCAGCTACCCGCTACCAGCTAATCGCTACCTACTTCCAGCTAATAACTACTTTTGCCAAACACACCTAAAACTCCTCATTAAATTTATATGTCTCTTATCATGTCATTTGTCAACATATTAATTATCCATTTCAAATTTCAAAATTTAAAATTTCCACCCTAATTACATTAAATTTTAAATTTCAACTTTTAAATATTTTCACTTTAATTATATTAAATTAATAACATCAGATTAAAAATTAAAATAAAATTAATACGGATTATTATATAATATAACATCACATATTTATTTAAATGAACGATTATAATATTATATAACTAAAAAATATCTCTTAAGTGAAAATTTATTTAAAATAGTTGATTAATAATTCTGATAATTTAATATAGAACTTTAATTAATTTTATATGGCTTATAAACTGGTTTTAAATAAAGTTGCGATGGTATATTAAGTACACAAAAAAGGAAAGGGACCAAATGAGAACAAACTCAACAGTTGGTTACCTTTCTGAGTCATTTTCCCCGAAAAGTTAAATGAAATTAAAGTTGCAAAATTATCAAAGAATTCAACCTTCTTTGGCTATAACGTATATGAAGAGTGTTTCAGAGGGGTAACTTCGTTAAAACTTGGTCTATGTTATGCTTACTGTGGTTAGCTGTCAACAACTCTCTTAAAAAGGATATGATTGTGTATGAGAGGTATATTTATCAGCATAACGTTTACCTCAAGGTATATTATAGTGATGTGTCTGCAAAAGCAACATGATATTGTACATATTGATGTTGTATCTCATCCCATGAATTTGATCTTAAAGCTAAGTAAACTAAAAAATCACAGCACTTGTGATTCCACTCGTTTATAATTTTGTCTAGAATCCATGATACGATAAATCATTCGATTGGAAATGTAAATGTAGTCATGAAATACGCCTGCTTGGTCAAGATTTCCCTAATAAATATTCAAGTGCATTACAAAGTTATACATGTCTGAATAGTGTTCTTTCGTGAGTTATGTTTTGAAGAGAAGCAAGAATGAATATCATAAAGTCATTAATATTAGTAGGAGATAACGTAGGATTTGCTGTAAATGAGTAAAAAAGAAAATGACTCTTGATAGTAATTAACTTTTGCTGTTTTTTTTTTTTTTTTTTTTTTTTTTTGTATTCAATATACCATCGAACTTGGTTGTTTGTGTTCACCGTAACCCTTTGACCGACTATCAAAGGTCAAAAGCCGATCAAAAGGGTTATGGTGAACACAAACAACAAGTTCGATGGTATATTGAATAATAAAAAAAAAAAAAAAAAACCAAATGAATACAAACGCAAAAGATAATTACTATCAAAAGTAATTTTCCTTTAATTTTATGTAAACCGAATGTACCCAATGTAATCACAAATAAACGGAATATTATTGATAGCACTTACGCAGTTTGGTCGCTGTTCGAAAAGCACCTGGTTGGCATAAACCCTAACCCCTAAAGTTAACGACCACTCCCTCTGCAAAATTGTATTTCCTTTGGCAATTCATCGGCGATCATGGAAGTTGATAGAGCAGATGGGCGGGCCCCTAATCAACGAAGACCGGTGGCCTGTACTCGAGGCATACTCCACCGTGCTCATGGCTCCGCTAGCTGGGCTCAAGGTACTTCTTCCCCTCTCTCTCTCATTACTCCTTCAGTTCTGCAATTCTGTTTCATCTTCGAAACTTCAAGAAGATTCATATTGCATCTCGCTAGTGTTTATAAACTTGTGAATTTTGGGGTTCTACACAAATATGATTCTCATTCCGGAACAATATTAGGGTTTTATCGTTCTTTCGTTAATCTTCTTTTCTTACTTCTGAATGATGCTTTTTTATCTGGAATCAGGTGACACAAAAGTTATTGCTGCTGTTTATGGACCCAAAGCTGGAACTAGGAAAAACGAAAACCCTGAAAAGGCCTGCATTGAAGTCATTTGGAAACCAAAAACCGGACAGAGTGGTGAGTTTTTTTCTCTTGTTAATGCATCCATAATGTATACGAATCTCATTCCTTTTGCAATTTCTCCATGGTGCTAACTTATGAATAAAAAAGTTAATACAAATTACAAACTATTGCAAAATAGGGAAACCAGAGAGGGAATATGAAATGGTGATGAAGAAGACATTACAAAGCATCTGCCTCTTGAATGTTCATCCCAATACAACAACTTCAATTATCATTCAAGTTGTCAATGATGATGGTGCTGTATCCTTTAATCTTTTTTCCTTGTTGCTTTTGCTTATGTTAGTAATCTTTTTCCTATGATTAGTATCTATCATAGAACTCAATTTACATATCTATGGATTTCTTGACCTAGTTTCCTTTAGCTTCTTCCATGTGCAATAAATGCAGCTTGTGCTGCTCTAGTAGATGCTGGGACTCCATTAAAGCATCTTGCTAGTAAGATAAACTCATGAACAAGTTCAATAAACTTTTTTTTTTTTTTTTTTTCTGTATATATTGGAAGCTTGATTTTTAAACTTCGTTTATTTGTTTTTGACTTTTTGTAGTTGCAATATGTTGTTGTATGTCTGAAAACGGTCAAATTTTACTTGACCCAAGCAAGATTGAAGAACAGGTTATTTGCCATTATCTATAAATCGAAATACTTGATAACTTTAGGCACCAATAATAATGGAAAATTGTTTTTTTTTTTTTTTTTTAATTAACAGAAAGTGAAGTCATTTGTATATTTGGTGTTCCCAAATTCTATAGCTTCCGTTCTTCCAGAAGGTTCATTAAAATCACGAGGTGAAATAACGGAACATGGGATTCTTACATCCGTGACACATGGCGTAATGACAGGTGTCTATCTATCTTTCATTCATAGATCTCATCAAATTTAATCCACGTCAACAAATGCAAGAATTAAGAAATAATAATTTTGATATGTTTTTGGTTTAATCTAATTTATGTTTGCATACAGTGGATGATTATTTCAGCTGTCTAAAATTGGGACGCCCTGCTGCAGCTGAATTGTCTGATTTTATCAGAAACAACTTAAAATTGAAACCAGGGAATGACTCATCTAAAGCAGCTTAATTAAGACCTTTTTTAATGCAATTGAATGTATAATTCTTTGTACGTTTTTTTTTTTTTTTGTTAATTATCAAGGGCTTGAATTTTTGAACTTAATTTAAGACGAGTATTATATTGTTTTTGGTCATGTTGTATTGAAATAGTTTTGAGTTAGATTACTAAAATTTTTCGTTTTGGTCTATAATATAATTTTAAATTAATATATTTTGCTTTTGTGAAAGAACAATTTTAGATAATGTTATTAATATCTAGTGGAATATATGTCCAGTCATTTCTCGTGTTTGTTTAATTAAAGATTTAAAGATATACGATATATTTAATCCATGGGGTCACAATATTTCTTGTACTTGTCCTTATATGTTTTAGGGTCCATCTTGCGGTCCATTTTGGTATTCGACATCAAATGACTTTATATAATATGAATTTTGGTCATAAATTAATGACAGGCGAAAGGGATATTCACCAAATGATCATTTTTCGAAATTATATATATAAAATGATCATCATTACTTCGAAACTTTGCTAGTTTTGAACTACATAGATTTTCAAGTTCATTAATTTTGGTCATAAGTTAATGATTGGCGAAAGGGATATTCACCAAATGATCCTTTCTAGTAATTATATTATATATAAAGTAATTTGATCATCATTTTAATAAAATGTTAAAATGGTCATTACTTCGAAACTTTGCTAGTTTTGAACTACATAGAGTTTCAAGTTCATTATTGTTGCCTCTTATTTAAAGTCGTAGGATTTTTAATATAGGATACTTAATTTTGAAACTGTTCCCTTTAGTTTTCTCTAAATTATTTTTCGTATGATGGGGACTTTTTTTCGAACATAAGGTATATAACAAAAGTAAATTCTTATTTTTTTTAATCATGTGGACTTTTTTTCGAACATAAGGTATAATAAAAGTAAATTCTTCTCATTTTTTTTTATCATGTTTTTGAAATATTTAGAACGGTTTTAAAGTTTTGAAGTAAATTATAAGGGATTCGAAGTACATTTTAAAGTCCTATTCTTTTTTTAAAAAGAAATGTTATATTGGTGTACAAAGGTTATATAAGGTGTAAAAGGCCTGTATAAAATATTTTGGGACACAATACAAACAAAACGAAAAACAAAATTCTGTTCACTATGAAAAGTTTCATAACTAAAAACCAATTAGAAACTAATATGAACAATTTTGAATTTTATATTGTCTCTTGTTCTTTTCGTATATCCTAAAAAAATATTCGAAATCTATCAAATGATTTTATAATTTACGAACCTTGCTTATAAATTTTATTCTAGATGTAAGGGAACTTCCCTAAAATGAATTACTTTTTTTTTAAAAATTTATAAGAACCATCATAAATTTTATTTCTTAACATTATGTGTTGGTTCCCCAAAAATGTATTTATGTTAAAAACAAATAAAACCGAAATAAGCCATTTGTTAGAAAAAGATAAAATCCATTCATTTTTAGATGCGAATGGTGGCATAACGACAAGACAAATAATGTCCCAAGTAATTGTTACAAGTTAGTTTATTCTTGAATGTCGAGCGTGGTATTCAACATATTCAAACAATTACTCCTTTTTATCTGTAAGAACCATTATTATTTTTATTTCTTAACATCTTGTGTCCATAAATGTATTTAACAATAATAACATTATAAACAACTAAAACCAAACTGCATGCCATTTGTAAGAAACGATAATTCCATTCAATAATGATGCGAGTGGTGACTTACCGACAAGACAAAGGCGGCCAATATATAAAACAAAGGAACAACCCCCTCCAACATGGACCATACGATTACTTTTCCATACTAATATTCCATTAAATTAAACTTTCTTGAAAGAGACCACATTTGATTAAAATGAACAGAAACTTCACAAAAACAACACTCCAATTTTCTCCAAGAACTCCAAATTTCTTGAATGAATCACACAAGATTGATCAAACCCCTTATCTTTATATCCATCTTCTTCTTTCCCAATGTTTTCGCACAACAAAATTCAACCGATTCAAATCCGGGGCGCATGCGTGCTGTGCATCCAAGTGTTGTTATTGTCATCGGGGTGCTATGCACGATGTTTTGTTTAACATTTCTCGTACTTGCTTGCATGAAATTCTGTCAATCGGATGTACTTCAACAAATCCCTCATCAACTTCCTAGCTCAAGGTCACGGTTTTCTGGGATTGACAAAAAAGCAATCGAATCTTTGCCTTTTTTTAGATTCTCATCACTTAAAGGATCAAAAGAAGGGCTAGAGTGTGTAGTGTGCTTATCGAAGTTTGAAGATTCGGAGGTTTTAAGGTTATTGCCTAAGTGTAGGCATGCGTTTCATATGAATTGCATCGATCAATGGCTAGAAAGTCACTCTAGTTGTCCTCTTTGTAGGTATAAATTTGTTTTATCCGATATCACAAATTTCACATGCACAAATAGTTTAAGGTATACGCAAGACGAGGGTTTTAATAATCTTGAAGTGTTTGTTAGGAGGGAACACGATGGTTCTTCTAGGTCATCGAGGTTTAGTATAGGAAATAGCTTTAGGAAATTTTCAAAGAGCCCTAAAGAAGATGTCTTAATTCAATATGGAGATCAAATGTTGGATAAGTTCAAACATAGGATCATTGTATCCGACATTGTTTGCAAGAGTCGGTGGAGTGATGTGAATTCCTCAGACTTAATGTTTTTGAACTCGAAGATGCTTAATGAGGTTTCAAAGAAGCATTTCTCACCTTCGGGTAGTGGGAGATTTGAAATAGATGTTGAACAAGCAATGAAGTTTAAGGAGGATATGGAAAGAAGAAGATTATATGAATCCAAGGTTGCTAAAACCCTTGATAGTGGCGAAACATCGATTTCGAATTTGCAGTTTCCTAGGTTTCAGACGGACGAGGAGGCAGATGGTATGCAGAAGAGGTCAATGTCAGAGATTACAAATGTCTCAAGATTTAGAGAAACAAGAAGTTCATATTGGGCTAGTAATGCGAAAGATGTGAAGTTACAAAGCGTTTGGTTGCCGATGGCAAAAAGGACAATTCAATGGTTCACAAATCGGGAGGGAAATTCGTTTGAAATGAGAAGTTGATGATGTTCAAAATGTGTAGATGGTTGAATCAAATTTTGTTGCCCAATATTTCATTTTACAGGCCCAATCGCATTTATAATATATTTGTATAAGTGGTCTAATGCATCGTAAGAAGGTGAAGGTCCATAAGAAATGTTTAGGCATAATCTTCTTTGTAGTTTGGACTTTGGTTATTGTGATTACTATAAGAGCAAAGTACATGAACCCTAACCTCCAAAGTGTAATCCTCTTTGTAATTTAGTTTTATTTTTTGGTACAATTTCTCATAGGAAAAACTAAAAAGGAGCCAACAAGAAACGGCCCAGCTTGAAAAATATTCCCTACATTCGTTCAAACTGTAGTATGAAAAAGCATCATTTGGGGGCAAACTAAGAGTGTTCATGTTAGTTACAAATGTATTATCATAAAAATGAAGCATTAAAATGGCAGATTTTGAAGTCCTAATTCCGTTGATTTCGTCTAATAACGGTCAAACTTTCATAGGGACTTTGACTATTGATATTAGATCTAACATATTTAGATGCTATTTGTTTTTTTTAAGATAAAATGTTATAGTCTGCAAACCATATCTGTAGATCTCTGCACTTGAAAAGGTGGACCAATCGTTTGCAGTCTAAAAAAAGAAGAGTTTTTTTTTTTTTTTTTTTTTTTTTTTTTTTTTTTTTTTTTTTTTTTATAACATCTGTAGACTACTAAAATAAAATAAAATCTAAATAAACTATTTTTTTAAACTTCAAAGTAATTTTTTAATATTTTTATAACTTTGTTATAAATAATTAACAAATCTAGATCAACTTTATGTATTATTGTATAAAAAATAAAAATAAAAATTATACGAATTAACGTATATATTTGATAAAAACCAACAATTTTGGTCGCAAATTACACTTAAACATTGTAATTAGGAATCGAAAAAACATCATAAATGGTCCCTGTGCTTTCCCAAAATCTGAAGTTTAATCCCCATGGTTTAAAAACGTCATAGATGGTCCATGTGCTTTCAAAACTTTTGACGAGTGGTCCTTATTGCTAACTCCGTTAAGTTTTGTCCGTTAACTGAAGGGTATTTTCATCATTTCACTACCATAGGGACCATTTATGATCTTTTCTCTTATTTTATAAAAAATGAAATAATATACAAAGGGGGTCCTACCTCTCTCTTTCTCTCTCTCTCTGTCTCTCTCTGTCTCTCTCTGTCTCTTTCTGTCTCTCTCTGTCTCTTTCTCTCTCTCTCTCTCTCTCTCCCTCTCTCTCTCTCTCTCTCTCTCTCGTATGAACACCACCACAATCCCTAAAATACTAAACATGTTCTGAATTTTGGGTTCTTGAATTGATGTATAGGAAAGGAAGGAATAAACTTCGTGCTTACTTCTAAACTAGTTTTCGATGGTTAAGTGCTACAATAAGGGGGTGGGGTTTGAGTTAATTGGTACAAACAACGGGGAAAGGAATCGTCGTCTTCATTAAGTGGATGAAGAAACAAATGAAAAGAAGGAAAAATTGGGAATCTCTAGTGAGGCTGAGAGATCATGAGAAAGGGCAGGCGTTGACCTCCGGCGACCCTCGTGGGTTCAATCTCCGTCTGATCGGAAGGGAGAAGTACGAATGAAATCAGCAAATGAGTTTCTCCGGTGGGGTTTAACAGATCACAAGGAGGGAATAGCTTATCCCCGACGTGCCTTCATCTTTACCTTGGTCATCGTCTTCATCTGATGGGAATGGAAATCGAACGGAGTGGTCAAAATAGGTGGTCCGGCGACTGAAATCGGTGAAGAAGAAGAAGGGTTGTTGGATTTTCCGACGACCCTTCTCTTGTCTGTTCGTTTTCGGCTAACGCGAAAGGGGAAGGGCGGAATTTGGCCCTCACATGTTTCAGAAAGAACTGGACAAAATCAGAAGTTGGGTGGGGGTGTGGGACCTCGTCTTCATTAGATTGAAGGAGAAGAAAATGAGAGCAACGAAATGGGGTGTTCGAGGGTTGAGCTTCGACAGGAAGGGATCTGTTGGAGGTTGGGATGGAGGCAACAAACTCCTCTCTCTCATCTTCGTGTTTTCTGGCGATCGGAGAACCACCCACCTCCGGTGGGTGAGTCCTGGTAGTCTAATGAAGAAGAAATATGGACAACAATAGTAAGTATTGAGGTGCTAAACAAAGAAGAAAACATGAGAGACAAAGAGAGAGAGAGAGAGAGAGAGAGAGAGAGAGAGAGAGAGACAGAGACAGAGAGAGAGGTGGGAGCCCCTTTGTATATTATTTCAATTTTTATAAAATAAGAGAAAATATCATAAATGGTCCTTGTGGTAGTGAAATGACGAAAATACCCTTCAGTTAACGGAGTTAGCAATAAGGACCAATCATCAAAAGTTTTGAAAGCACAGGGACCATCTATGATGTTTTTAAATCATGGGGACTAAACTTCAGATTTTGGAAAAGCACATGGACCATTTATGATGTTTTTTCTTAGGAATCGAAGAATTTGATACATAAATGAATAAACCACTTGGGTTGTGGTGACTTGGTAAGGCATGTGGAAGATATGGTGGATAACCTATTAACCCATGTTCAAATCCTGACACTACTAAGCCCTTGTGGCCATGGAGGTTCGCCTGCAGTGACTCCAGGGCATGAGGCAAAGCCTCATGTTTGCAGCGGGGGATTAGTCGGTGCGCGAAAACTGGCCCGGAAACCCTCGTTAGGGAAGTTCCCTTTCCAAAAAAAAAAATGAATAAAAATAAACTTCAATTTTTTTTTCAATTAAATCAATTAAAAACATACCATAAATATTTTCTCAATAAATTAACGATAATGTATTAAATAATGTTTTATAAAATTTGGCATACAAAATATAAAAATATATTATGATTTATTTTCATATTTATATAAATAACTTCAACGATCATTATTGTAACAAATTTTTATTTATAAATTTATCAAAAATATCATGTTTGTTTCGTTGAACTTTTTTTTATAGTACTGTAACTTTTTTTTTTCCCAAATTGTTTATCATTAATAAGGTTGGACTAAATTTAAATTAAAAAAAACTATATATATATATATATATATATATATATATATATATATATATCTGTGTGTGTGTGTGTTTAGGTTAGAAGATGTCTGAAGATTTAGAAGACTATGACCTACATCTGCGCCAAGAAGAGGACGCCCAAACATTTTTAAGTCTGCAGTCTTCAAAAAAACAAACAATTTGTGAAGACTAATGTTGTGCAGATAGAAGAGATCAAAAAGATCTGCAAACAAACAACAAACAACACCTTATTATTGAATACTCCCGTTAATTACTTAATTGTAAAATAATAACATACGTTCTGATTTCCTTTATTTGTTTACTGTGAATAGTATTTTATATCCTTTTTTGTTACGGTTGTAACACCCCAACTCTCAGATATTAATTTTACAGCTTTATTTTTCATATTGGAAGGTCTACTCGACGAGTTGGATGCCCTAACTCATCGAGTAGGAACTTTCGGGGCCACGTGCTTAAATGACCAACTCGCCGAGTCGGAGACATGACTTGACGAGTTGGAGCTGGAGGATGAAACCCTAATTTCCGGGGTTTTGCACCCTATTTAAAGGGTTATTAGCCTCCGTTACATCCCCTTGTGAGTCCAGAAACCCTAAATCGCTAATTTTCCTTATTTTTGTGTGATATTAAGCTTTATGGTGGATTGTGGAAGGAAGATCTCGAAGTACTCAAGTTTGGAACAAGAGGAAGGTTGTTGATCCGAGTTCTTCTTCATCTTAGCATCGTTTTTAAGGTAACAAGTTCTTACCTTGACCTTCTTCTATCTAGATCTATGTATGTAAGAGATTAGGGCCATTTTGGCAATGTTGATATGTTATTGTGGGTATTAGGCGTGATCTGAAGTTGCAACTTCAAATCTAGGATTATCTTGGTCTATAGAATCATAAAGTTTCAGCCTTTAGTGAGTTAATACCTTCTTCATCCTTAGAACCTTTCTTTAGCTTGATTTGGGCCATTATCACCTTGCATGTACGTAAAGTTTGCAACTTTACGTAAGAAGTATGCCTTAGGAGCTTAGATTTGCATTATGGAGCTTAAAGTCACTTAAAAATCGTCTGGATGGAGAAAGGACTGAAGGGACTCGACAAGTTGCATGGCCAACTCGGCGAGTTCGATGAAGATTGTCGTGCAAGGACTTCTGCATGGACTCAGCGAGTCAGTAGAGTGACTCGGCGAGTCAGCTAGGGTTTTCCCGACATGTAGACATGCATGAACTCGACGAATTTCAGGGAAACTCGACGAATCAACTAGGGGTTTCACGAATTCTCGAGTTCAGGAAGGACTCGACGAGTCGGGTCAACATGGACTGTTGACCTTGACCATTGACTTGGACTTTGACCAAGGGTTGACAAGTTGACTTCTGGGGTATTCTGGTAAATTGTAAATCTATGGAAATGGTCTTATGGAAAGTATAGGTGGTGGAGTTCATGGCAGTGGTTCGAGAGGTTGAGTTGATCACTTCGATTTGACAATTGAGAGGTGAGTTATCCTCACTATACTAAGGGGTCGAATGCACCAACGTCGGCCCATTGGATATGTTATCCTAGCAATTGGTAGTATGTTGAGTATGAAATAGTGTTGCATGATACAACATATTATATAGGTTGGGTTGAGGTTGTACTGTTCTGTGCAGTAGCCAACAACCCCTAGGGTATTCCTTATATGAGCTGACGGCCCGGCGGGGCATGCCAGATACGAGCTGAGGGTCGGGTAGGGCATGCCAGACTCGTACTGTAGGCTCGGGAGCATTCCAGATACGAGCTAAGGGTCGGGTAAGGCATACCAGACTTGTACTGTGGGCTCGGTGGCAATCCAGATGTGATTTATAGGCCCGGAAGGTAATCCAGACTCACACTGTGGTCCTAGGGTAATTTAGTCTGTAAAGTTGTGGATCCAGTACATGTTGTTATTTGTATATGTGTTATTTGCGGTGTATCAGTATTTTTGGGGAACTCACTAAGCTTTGGGCTTACAATTTCAGTTTTTGTTTCATGTACATCAGACGATCGCGTGAAGGCAAAGGCGTGATCGTACAACTTCTCATGTTTATGACTTATTTATGGGATACTCTGATATTATAGTATTTTGAAAACAACTTTTGCAATGGTTAATGGTTTTGAAAAAGTTTAAATTTGCTATTATTTTTATGGATGTTACAACGGTATTATATATATATTTGAAATATTTTCCTTATTAAATCATTATCATTTGAAGGGTTAAGTTATTGCCAGAATTTAAAGATTTATTAGAACTCTTAATTAGTTTATCATTTTTCCAAATCAAGACTATCATTGGACTCCTGGACGACAGATGCATGCAAAAGAAATGCCGATTTATTTTTTTTGAAATGTGCATATATGCAGGTTTGAATGTTCATATATATGCATGTATGCCCATTTAGTGTTTCTTTCTTCTTTTTTTTTCAAAATTTTCAAAACCAACACAACAATGAAACTCTTGTAACAACGTTTAAAAGAATCGCAAGTTGAAAACGTAAAAAAAAAAGATAGAAAACATAAATGTGCATGCATGCACATTTCCAATATATATATATATATATATATATATATATATATATATATATATATATATATATATATATATATATATATATATATATATATATATATATATATATATATATATATATATATATATATATATGGAAAATGATAAGCAAATTAGGAGTTTTTGAGTTCTCACAAAACTTATAAGTTTTCAAAAAAATTTACCTTATCATTTGAAAGTTACCAAATTATAGCATCACCCCTCACTTTTTTTTTTCATATTAGATACCGTACTTTGAAAAATATTTCTACATGGAAATTGTTTTATGTTTGAAGACATTGTTATAGCTGGTTAGAATTTTAAAATACAGTTTTTATAACAAAAAGAAATGAAAATAAAGTTTTATAATAGTTAAAATACAAAGATATTTTATTTATTTATTTTTAATCTTTATGTGATGAACTCTAAAGTTTCTCTAGAAATGCAGTATCGAAAACCTTTCTTTTGGAATGCTATGATGTTTCCTTCTATTTCTCGGTCCTCTGTTTCGACTTCTGTCATGTGGCTTTTGTGACCATGAAATCTAACTGTGAAGAGAAGCCGTGTGACTTCTTTCATCTGTCCGTTTAAAATAATACCTTTATACAATTGCATGAGAATGACACCATCTAGTGAAAAGTTGGACAATGATGTGATGAAACTTCCCAACAATGTAGTAAGTACAAAGGAGCCATAAACGTTGGATCTCTCTTCAGTGTTCTTACCCCTTTCCACAAGCTAATTGGTAGTTCCATGAAATGCATGCAAATAATCAATGATAAGAGTTTTATCATGGTATTTCAATTAATGTATCATCTGTTTAGACAAAAGGTTAAGTTCGTTGGTTTTTTTTAACAAACAAAACATGATTAGGGTCGTTGTGGAAACTTTGTTGGGCTCGTAAGTCATTTCCCACATAAATAATAGAGCAATACACATACTTCTCTAGATATACTTGAGGAATAAAATAAACATCCCTCCCCCTCCCCCCTCCCCAAAATTAATAATATAATAATTCTTTTAGCCCAACAGAGAAAAGAGATCAGGAGAAATAAGCGCCTAGTTCACCGTAAAACTGAAGCAAAAATCGATGATTTCTTGGT
The DNA here is from genome assembly GCF_052625555.1 of Lactuca saligna. Lineage (NCBI taxonomy): Eukaryota > Viridiplantae > Streptophyta > Magnoliopsida > Asterales > Asteraceae > Lactuca > Lactuca saligna. The sequence goes on along the minus strand of NC_136417.1, from coordinate 38,222,511 downwards.
AGCCCTAATAGTTGCATCACAATTCACACAATCGAAATTGAAATCGAAGGGTGGTCGCTTGGGAGTTGGGTTGCTATTAGTTAATTAATCACCAAGAAACCATCATCGATTCTCTGATTTTCATAATCCTCTACTCTCATTCTAAAATATCGACTTATGTCGTCCTCTTACTTATCTAGGAGACTCGACTTCACACCTAAAGTGAGGTTTCTTTGACCCAGATTCTCGAGCTTTAATTAAAACAATAAGGCTAAAGGGAGTGGTGCCACTTTTACCACATCCTTTTTGTTGTTACTAAGTGTCATGTAGGATTTGCCACACTTCTTCAAAAATTTTCCATATAGAGGGCATGGTTTGCCACTTTTCTCATTATTTTTTAACTAAAATTAATTTATATAAAAATAATCAATTTAAACAAATTAATTTTTATAAAAACTAAAATTTCGTTAACTTGATTCCGAAGTTCGGATATCTTGCCACTTTTTTGACGATTTTACAATATTCCAAAAATGAAGAAATTTGAAAAGTGGCCTTTATCATTCTCATAAAGTGCTAGAGCTTTTACAAGATTGTTTCATCGTTTGCACCACTTTACCATTGTGGCATCGCACATGCAAATATTGTGTAAACTCCATGACAACTTTTTTTTTTGACTTCCTCCACTTCAAGTAAATTTGATATTTTTTTCTAAAGTCTCTAAGCTTCATTGAAAACGATAAAATGCCTAGCAACTTTCCGATAAAAAGTTGGCAAATCTTGGTTGTTACCGACCTTTGGGTCTTCTGAAACATCTACCCACGCATGATCCAACGCCACTTCTTCGTCTCATGTCTAGTTTTTTGAAGGCACCTTTCCTTTTTTTTTTCTTAGGTTCCGATTGGCGTCGAATCTCTTCCGGCTCCAAATCCATTGCGGGTACAACTTCGGGTTAAGAGTGAGTTTCGAATTGGATTTGGGTTTGGGATTGGAATTGGAATTGCGATTCGGGAAGGTTGTCAAATGTGTTGAAATCATTTTTCGATTGGGATTTCACTTGAGATTTGAATTAAAATTAGGGTTAGGATTGAGATTGAGAATGAAATTTAGTTGGATATAAATACGATGTGGAGTGTAGTATGCACCAGGATGATAGTAATTAGGAATTGAATAAATAGGACAATCACTTTGATTTTGAACGAAGATAGGTGATAAATGTGAGTTTCAAATTGGGTTTGTGTTTTGGGTATTTTTTGTTGCTGTTGTTTTTTTTTTTTTTTTTTTTTTTTTTTTTTTTTTTTTTGTGGGTTGGATGAGAACGCCATTTTTTCACACTATATAGATAGTGTTTGAGTGAAAATTTGAAGGTTGTAGTGTGCTATAAAATAAGGTAGTTGTTGGTATTTATAAAGGTTGTGAAAAGGTGAAAAAATAGATTTTTTTTTATAAAAAACGGTAACAAATTAAAAAACTGGTATAAATTTGAAAATTGAAAAACAAAATATTTCTCTCGAGTTTGTGGCATGGTGTTTGCCGAGTCCAACTTAGATGTGCCGAGTGGGTGCCGAGGCCACTCCCTACAGGCTAATGTTGCAACTTCTGATTTCAACCCATTTGACAATTGGTTCTGTGAATCAGAATTCGAATTCTGATTTTGGCATCGAGTTTCTCTAGTTTCATGATGTTCTGATAATATGATTTTAATATTTTGATTTTGGGGCTTATATGAAGTTTTTGATTATCTGATGTACAGATGATAAGTTCTCTTAGTTTATGATTATCTAGAGGCAAATAAGCAGTTTTCTGATTTCTCAGTACAGTATTGAGTTAGTTTCTAACCGAGTTGAACTTTTCTTTTTTCAAATTTCTATAAGTGATGACTTCTACAATTTTTTTTCCCATTTCTGATTATTAGTCATATTAGTTTCTGTTGTTCAAAAAAAGAAATTAATTTATGATTATTTGGAGGAAAAGAAGCAATTTTCTGAATTTCTCTGAATAGTATTAAGGTATTCTTTTTCCCAAAATCAAGGTATTCTATAACATTGAATTTTAGACTTTCTGTTTGCAACCTTAAACATGGGCTAATTTATTGATTATTTTTTTAAATATATTTTCTATTTATTTTACATGATATTACTTAAGTATGGTGTTCTAGTGGATACATGGATATAGCTTTTAGTTGAGATATTTTTTTCAACATTAGGGCACGATTCGGTTGAGTTAGGTATGATCGGATTTTATTTTCTTGTTGACAAAGAGGAGATTAAATTTGATTTGGATATAGGTTAAAGAAGATTAATTTTCTTGAAAAACTCCATCATTAAAGTTGCAACAAAGATTTTATAAAGAGGATGGAAACCAAACAAGATGGTTTAAAAGAAAGAGTATGCAAGTTAAACTTGGTAATTGTGTGTTGTTTTCATTAAAGGAAAATATACATAGTATATATAGACTACACATTTACACAAATGACCCTCAAATATTAACATTTATCTAACATTCCCCTCAAGCTAAGGTCGGGGACGAACTCTTAGCTTGGACTTCAAAGTGAGAATCCGATCGGAAGGCAGCGACGTTGTGAACACATCGGCTATTTGATCTTGTGTAGAAATGGGTTGAACGGGCAGTTTTCCTTGAGTAGCCTTTTCTCTGAAAAAGTGAAAATCAACCTTTGCATGCTTTGTTTGTGCATGGAAGACATGATTGGCCGATAAATACGTGACTCCCACGTTATCGCACCACAAAATTAGAGCATATTTGATTGTTACACGGAGTTCTCGCAAGAGAGTCTCAATCCAAGTTACTTTAGCAACCGTATCTACTAAGGCCTTGTATTCAGATTCTGTGGATGACCGAGATAAAATTGTCTGTTTTCTAGAAGACCATGAAATTAGATTGTGACCAAGGTATATCGTGAATCCCCTGTGGATCGATAGTCATTCGAGCAGCTAGCCCAATCGGCGTCCGAAAAGGCACTCATGGAGTTGAATTCGACGTTGGTATAGGCATGAAGCACTGAAGGCAATGAATGAGACAGGAAGAGACCGTGATCGGAAGTGTCACATAGGTAATGAAGGATTTGTTTCACTGTAGACCAATGATTGATGGTGGGTGGGTGCATAAATTGACAGACATTGTTGACTGCAAATATGATATCAGACCGAGATAAGGTAACATACTGAAGGTCACCAACAACTTGTCTATATTTGACTGGATCTTATAATGGGGTTGTAACGACCCAATTTTTCGAAGATTTTTTTTTTTCATTTTTCATTAATCAAACACATTTACATAAACCATGAAATCCCAAAATGATTGTTTTCAATCCACATTCATTACAACTTTATTGAAAAACATCATGGTGTCACATAGCATATCAATGAGAGGGAGAGTGCACGCCGTACCATCACACCTTGCCTTTACCCTTGGGCTTAGATGTACCTGAAACAAATCCACAAACGGTAAGCTAAAATCTTAGTGAGTTCCCCAGAGTATACCCACACACAAACCACATACAACATATCATACCAGCTAAAACAGTTATACATATCACATAAGCCATGCATACCAATATATAAGGAAGCCCTGGAAACCCTCCAGGGTCTTACTCCGGGTGCCATGGGAACCCCCACATGGTCTTAGCCCCATGACTAGGGAACCCCCTGAGGTCTTTGACCTAGGATGCTAGGGAAACCCTCCAAGGTCTTACACCTAAGTACCTCAGGACCCCCCGAGGTCTTTGAGCTAGGATGCCGTGGAAACTCTCCACGGTCTTATACCTAAGTGTCTTGGGAACCCCCCGAGGTCTTCCATACAAGATACATATTACATCGAAACAACTAGTGCATGGCATATCACATAATCGAAATAGTATATGCGTAACAATTAATGGGCCAAGCTTGGTGCCTTCGACCCATTGGTATGGTGAGGCGACTCACCTCTGTTTGCTGAATGCGGAAGCTGCTCTCCTAACAGTCTGTAACCTCCCGTGCTAAATAATAATATTAATCAATGTTAGGACTTTACTTAATAAAAGGGAACCTAACCCCAAGTCCTTCCAAAAAGGCCCAATTATCCTTTCTTTGTTAATGGGCCCACAGTCCATGTCCAAAATCATTAATGGGCCTCTTGGCACCAAAAGACCCAATCATAACACCAATGGCCCAAATTGATAAAATGGCCTACTGTACTCAGAATGTAACCAAGTCCAATAACCAAATGAGGCCCAACAGTCCAAAATCCCAAAACATATCCAAGCCCATCTGTGATGCGTACGCTTAGCGTACCATCCTGGTACGTGCAACGTACTGGGGTTCTAGGGTTTACGCGCCGCGTACACTGGGTTACGCCCAACGTACTAACAAATTAAGCCATTTTTCCATTAAGTGCTTAATACTCGATTCTTTTACGTTAAAAAGTCAGATCTAAGCTTAATAAGACGACCTAAGACATAAAGTTGGAAACTTTATACCTTTGCATGTCCGAAATGCACCCAACACCCCCATTAAGACCTTTTCAAGGTTCTTAACCCATGCATGAGGTCAAAAATACCACCAAGACTGCATTTTTATGTTACTAAAGGACCAAGGGACCTCAGATTTGTCATTTCCATCTTCTGGAGTTGCTTAACTCACAAATGGAGGTCCAAAATCAACCAAAGGGGCAAAACTATAAAACATAGCTAGATCTATAGATTTAAGTGGAAAGATCCAAGCTTTTTACCTCCAGGAACTCCTCAAGGTCTTCTATGTGCAGATTCTTGAAGGCAAAAGACACTCCAAGCTTCTTTGACAATTTTTTCTTATTGGATGAACACTAAGAGGACCACAAATGCACTCTCAAGGCTCAAAATGCACTCACAAAGGATATTAGGGCTTTTAGGAACGTTTGGAGGTGAAAGGAGCTGATGAGGGTGAGGTTCAAATGAGTTAATGGCGTTTAAATAGGTCACAAGTCCGCAAATTAGGGTTTGGACCCTCAGCATGTACGCCAAGCGTACTTCTGGTACGCCCATCGTACATGGGGCTCCTCTGCGATCAGTCATGTGTAGTACGCTAAGCGTACTCATAAGTATGCCCAACATACTTAAGGAACCAATTATGTCAAAAATGAAATTTCTTTAAGGGTTTCAAGTCATACCTGGTTTATGGTGTTACAGGGGCGCTGTCCCCAATGGAGAGAATAGAACCGATGGTGCATGAGGTAGGAATCGAATTAGCTTTTGAGAGGTTTGCTTTGGTCATCAGGTTCTGTATGTATTTTTGTTGAAAGAGAACAATATTAGCTCTATGTCGAACTACCTCAATACCAAGAAAGTATGAAAATGGACCCATGCCATTAACAACAAATGAGGTACTCAAGCTCTGATTGATATAATTGATGGCTTTGTTGTTGTTCCATGTCAGAATAATGTCATCAACATACACAAGCATGTAAAGGAGTGTACCATGAGTCACGTAGATAAACATAGAAGGATCCGTTTTGGAGCCTTGGAAGTAGAGAGTAAGTAGAGATTAGGAGAGCCTGTGAAACCAAGCTCTTAGTGCCAGCTTGAGACCATAGAGAGATTTGTGGAGGAGGCACACATGATCCGGTTTGTGAGGGTCTACAAACTGCATCGAAGATGTTTGTTTCCGTGTTTTTGTAAATTTAACTCTGATAATGTATGATTCAAATCAATGAAATGTTAGTAAATGATTTTTAAAGCAAAAGTTAATTGGTTAAATCTATTTGTAAATTTTGGAACGTTACAAATTAAATAGTAACAAAAAACGACTTTATGGTATGGTAAAGATCTACCATGAGTAATGCTTATAAAATGTCCTTAACCAAATGTTATAGAAAACAGAATTCAATTATTTTGAATATAAATATAAGAGCATCATAATTATTATATCATATTAGTAAATAATTTTATTTAAGATTCTTCTTTAATGTATTATTTTTTTAGAAGTTTTTTTTTCTTTTGATAATTAGACATGTATTTATCTTACATATTTGATATGTTTTATAGTTTTATAAAGTAATAAATATAAATAGTTAAAGAATATTAAGTGGTTAGTAAATATTAACATAATAAATTATGGAAAAATGACACAAATATCCAACGAACTTTCCAGGGTTTATCCTTTTAAACCCTAAACAAAATTTGTGGCCTTATGAGGGCACGGAGTTGTTTTTGCAGGGTCGATTACATCCTTTTGGCCAAAGTGAAGGGGTCAGCCGGTTACTTCTTTGACACAATGACATTTGTTGACCAATTTTCTTATATTGACTTTGAATTTTCCCATACTCTCTCTCTCTCTCTCTCTCTCTCTAACTCTCTCTCCCTGAAGCCCACCTGCAGATTGAGGTCCTGTAATCTTGATGTAACTAGCATCATATCAACAAATAAGGGGATTGAGTTTTTTGTTTAATCATTGACCACCGTTTGTCATCTCCGGTGAACCTCACCGACCATCTAATAGCCACATGACTGCTTTTACTTATCTAGTCGTACCCGATCATCTTCTTCGGCATGAAGATTGGCTATGTTTATCAGCAATCTTGATAACCCACATCTGTAATTGTGGGTTTTGTATGTTCATTGAGTAAAACGGTGCTTGAAGTTATATCCACAATTACATCCAATCTTATGTGTGTGTTTGCTAGCCCAAAAATCAGAACAGAGTAATTTCTTTAATCTTGAAGCTCCAATTTCTTAGAGCTCTGATAACGATAGCCACCCACCTTTCTTTCCTCTTTCTTATTCACGTAAATAGTGCCTCTCCGCCTTCTCTCTAAATCTTGATTTGATTTTGCAAAAGAACATTATGAACACATACAAATCACATGATACCAAAGGATGTGCGGGGGTCAGTGAGTGACTAGAGGAAGAAGGAGCGATTTCTAATTCACACACATGTACCTTTTTGAAACAATTTCAGATTCATAAACACATACACATATCGTTTTCAGAAACAAAAACATACACATAAACATCGATATTTGGGAATGAACATATAGAAATCGATTTCCAGAACCAAACCTACATATACACTTACATAAATCGATTATAAAATTGGATTTTTGGGTTTTCTTTTGAGTGCTTGTTGAGCACTACTTTTTGGATAACCAAAAAAATATGGAAAGAGCGAGAGTAGGTGTACATGAGTGTATGTTTGTTCATGATTGGATGTGGAATTTTGATTAAGAGATGAAGAAGATGAAATGTTCTTTTAGGTAAAAAGAAAAGAAACAGGATAAGAGAGAGAGAGAGAGGGAGAGATAAAGAGAGAGAGAGAGAGAGAGAGATGGGCCCCAAGTTTTGTTAATAAAACCGGGAAAAAGAGGTGAAAATGGCTAAATAAACAGGTTTCCCCTACTTGGTTCTCTTATTAGATCAAAAAATAAGTTAAGTGGCTAAAAGGGTAAAACCTAAAAACATTATAGGGCCTATATGTCATTTTCCCATAAATTATCTACTTTGATGTTATTGGGTAGTTCGTGGAATACTAACAAGTTATAAAACTATCATTGAAAATCCTTTATGTTATGAAAATGAGTTTTGTAATTTTACTCAACATTTTATATAAAAAATTCATGAGCCTTTTTATGTAAATGAATGTACTTAATGAAATTCCTATCTTTTGTACACCATGTGATACTTATGAAGTCATTTTTCATAATAATATATTTGAAACAAGCAACCTTTGTATTACCATTATGCTTTATTTTCTCTTAAATTTTAGATTATTGATGTATTTCATCTAAATGTATTTTCCTAGGCGTTAACCGAATAAATTATTTTAAATTAATTAACCATAACATTTGTTAAAAATAATAACCAATCAAATAAGTGATTTTTAAATTAATTAATAATAACAATAATTATAAGTAACACTAATTATTAAGGTTGTTAAGATTGGGATCTTAGGTAAAATCATTTTTGGGTTTGCAAGATCGGGATCGAGATCCTAAGATCCCACAAAATAAAACATAATTTTATCTAATTATTTTAAAACATAAAAATTATCTCCAACATTCAGTTTTTCATTCAAAAACTATAAAAACTTCAAAACTTTAGTCGCAAGTCACAACACAAAATGATAAACGATAAATTAGTAAAAGGTAAAAAATATAAAGTGGTAAAATCATTGTTTTCATTTGCAAAATAAATAAATAAATAAATCAAGGAAATGTAGAATCGGATCGGATTATCCTACGTTCCTACTTACGATCTTACGATCGTACCCCAAATACGATCCATATGCAATCCGAATCGTTTTTCATATTTAGGATCGTGGGATCGTACGATCCTATGATCAAGATCATGATTTTGACAACCTTTCTAATTATATTTAATTATGTTTGTTTATAAGTTGAAGTAAATGGCATTACAAATATAATTGTAATATATGTTTATCTTACTATATTATTGAAGTTGGATTTTATACATCAATCTAGTGTACAAAATATTATTGCATAATTAATGTCAATGGCTAAAACAACATATATTTTTCAAAATTATAGCTAAACAGTTTTAACAAATTAATATCAATGCCTAAAACAACATATATTTTTCAAAATTATAGTTAAATAGTTTTAACCAACACAACACTTGTGCATTCGCCTGATACAAATGTTCATATGAACATGAATTAATAAACTTGATAACCATGATCAGAGCTATCAACGTCTGAATTACTAGACGACTCATGACTGTTCTTAACAAAACGCATTTCTCCGATACGACTATTAACACTACTATTAGGCGTACCATCCTTCATTTTCTTTTCCTTTCGTCTTCGCCATTCTTTTTTTCTCGACCATTGTTTTCCCAACAAAATACCCAACCCTAGAAGCACAACCAGTGTACAACCTACCCCAACCAACATCGATTCAATCATCAACCATCTTGAGCCTTGACCTTGTGGTAAAATGGTCCATGTCGCTGCTATAAAAGCTGATGCCATGAACATAGTTGACACCCACATGATTTTATGTGTGGCTACCAATAAGTTCATCATTGATTTCCTCCTAAACGGAATGACACTAACAAGAACATTAACAATGCCTAGGGATAGAAACAATGCTAGAATGTTGCACAACAAAAACACTTTAAATGGTTTTTTGCTTCCCAGTTTAGCTTTCCCTGTCTCTTGACTGAATCCTCCCGGAGGGTTTATTCCTGCTGAAAACGTGACAGTTGCTATCAGAACAGCGACAATGGTGATAGTATTTCTAGCATTTCGTAGGCCCTCATTTTGAAGCTCGATTTGCTTTGATCTTCGGTGAGATTGCTTTCTGTAGCGATGGTGTTGGGTTGGGGAGTCTATTGTTCTTGTGTGTGGAGAATGTTTGATTAAATTGCGATGAACTACTTCTTTGATGTCTCGAGAAGTAGGGGGCAATTGTTCACATGTTTTTGCTCCAGCTTCCATAAGGGCTGGTATGATTTGGAGGGCAGTTGAGTTGCTTCCATCTGATTCAACGACATCTAGCGCTGTATACCCTTTTTGATTGATAGCGTTTACATCCACACCGCGTTTAAGTAGATATGTCACCATCTGTTTTCATGTATAAATCAATGAAAACATCAATAATAAGAAGGAAATATGTTAGGAAATAACTAGATTTTAAACAAATAACCTAAATAACTACCTAGTTCAAAAGTACGAATTTTCAAACTACTTTACATCATTTTTTTTCTTCATATTATTCCTCATTAATTATCATTCTTTGTTGTTATTTTGTTATTTTATAAATTTTCATTTTATAATAAATAAGATTGACTTTTAGACTCTTAACTATTATTTCAATTAGGGCTGTGCATGGATCGATTTTGGATTCAAACTCAACCCAACCCATAAATGATCGGTTTCTGTTTTTTAGAACCTAATAGGTTCGGTTTCTGGTCGGTTCGGTTTCTCAGGTTCTGAGTTCGGTTTGGTTGGTTTCTTGGTTTCTTGGGTTCAACCCATATACTCACAGGTTCTGGGTTTAAACCCATGGGTTTTAGGTTTTAACCCATTTTATATAAACGAAACGACAAGCTAAATACTTAAAAAAAACACCAAATTGAAGTTAAATACTTCAAAAAACATAAATCTTACAACAAATAGTCTATTACAAGTCACAACCAAAGTTTGAAATAGTCTATTAAAACCAAAACACAATCAAGTATGGGTGGTTTCTTGGTTGGATGGGTCGGTTTCTTGGGCGGTTTGTCGGTTTTAAGTATGGGTCGGTTTCTCGGGTTGGAGGGGTCGGTTTCTGGGTAAAAACCGAAACCGAACCCGATTTTTCGGTTTTTAAAAATATCAAACCCAAACCGCCGGTTTTGCTTCGGTTTCGGTTTTTTCGGTTTCGGTTTTATCGGTTTTAATCGGTTTCTCGGTTTTTTGGTTTGGGTTTGCTCACCCCTAATTTCAATGGATATCTGTCACGAAAACAAGTTTGAAACTCAATCCATACTGACGACAAAGAACAAGTTAATAGCAATGTTTTAAAACTTGGGTCGACTTGGCCGGTTCAACCGGTTGGACCGTGACCCGGGGTAGAAGACGGGTCAATTGAGAACGGTTTTTTGTAAAAATACGGACCAGATCGAACCGGCCGGGTTTCCCCTAAACCACGGTTCGACCGCTTATGTTGAACCGGTTAAAACCAGATTGACCTGTTTTAATAAGACTTGGATAGTTGGATACAAGTAGTGAACGCCGAAACAACGAGCCTTTTGCAGTTTCTTCAATGTTTTTCAATGTTTAAACTTTGTGGACATTAAATTATTGGTTTTGCATGTTTATGCATTATACAGGAAAGTAAAAACATATAAAAATAGAAAAAGACAAATAACCGGGTTGACCCGACGGTTCAACCGGTTGACCCGTGAACCGGTCATCACACCGGATCAACTAAAAACCCGGATTTTAAAACGTTGGTTAATTAATAGCGCATGAAAAGTAATTAAACTTTTCAAACTATATATGGATCTTCGAACATATTTTTCTAAAAAAATTAGTTCAAAATTTCGAACTACTTCTTAGAAAAAACAATTTTCGAACTAGTTTTTGTAGAAAAAGTAGTTAGAAATTTGTAAATTTTCGACCTTGATAATCATTTGCAACAAATTGATTGGCTTCTACCACTTAGAAGAATGTAGTCATTTTGGTTAATATCCAATAATATAATGTCAACGACTAAGGAATCAAGAGAATATATATTACCGTATTGAGTTTCCCTGCTGTTGCCACATGTAACACGGTGTTGCCATCGTTGTCTTGTACATTTACAAGTTTTGTGATGTTAAGTGTTTCCATTAGATGTCTTAATCCATCAAACTGGTTATACTTCACAGCAAGATGAAGAACAGTTTCACCATGGTTAGTAACCATTTCAACAGATTCAAGGTTTATTGAGATGATTTCACCAATAATTCCAACTCGACCTTTCATTGATGCCCAATGTAAGGGTGTCCAACCATTGTGATCTCGGAGGTACAAAAGATCGGGATCTGACCATAGAAGCTCCCTTGTTGTGTCTAATTGCCCTCTGCTACAAGCTAGATGCAACGCTGAGTATCCTTCTGAATTATACTTTCTTGCAAACTCTGGACGCACCTTCAATATCTCCTTGACTATTTCTAGATAAAGTATAAAAGTAATACCGTGAGTTTATTAGTAATTTGTATTTCAATTTTTACAAGAATTTCATTTTACTAGGTATGAATTATTACTATATGAAAAATTACAGAAATATCCTTCCATATATATGTATATATAAAAGACGACAATTGGTGGACTTTCTAAGTCAAGTAAACGCATGAAGTCGATATCTGAATTTTGTCTTGTGTGTGAATAGAATAAGTCGTTGAGCATTGCCCATCGCCAATAATTGCTATATAATACTTACAGTTATAAATACAATTTCTTATAATGGGAAAAATATTTTTATTATACACCCCATCGATGACAAATTATGATTTATAAGTACTTTATTTTACTTTTTAAATATTTGATTAGTAATTAATGTAGAAAATTTGTACTTATGTTCTATAGTAAATGCAAATAATATATTTATTTTGGGACGAATAAGGAAAGCCGGTTAGCTAGGTTGCGAAAAACATATTTGCCTTCTAACAAAACAACAAATTAAATAAGGGACCACCGATCTTTTTTGATTATTCTGCCTCATCATAAAATGTGATACATATAATATGGTGGGATTCATTTCTCTAGCATAAAAACATAATTAATATTGTGGTATACATATATAATTGTGTATTGCCTGTGTAAGGGTTATTGGACTTAATATCACTAAATAAGTTTATATAACTAATTTTGTTTTATCATTAAATAATAAACATTATTGCAATTAATATCACATTGTTTGTTAAACTCATAAAAAATACGAATTCATAAACAAAATATGGTCATAAAAAGATATTTTTAGTAGTACTAAAAGATGATTATGAAAGTTAATTTGCAGTTTTTTGTCTTTTAATAACTATAACTTAATATTTCTAACTTTGAATCCACAATATCTTTTTTGTTTTAACATTAGTAAACAATGCATATTCAATAAATAGTTATATAAACGTGTTCTTTATTAAAGTTACCAGATCAAAAAGGTTCTAACTTTTCTACAATATTAGTAACAATTTGAACTTATTTTCAAATCAAAATTACAAGTCATCACCGAATACCTGTGTGTCCACCAGCAGCAGCAACATGTATAGAACACATAAACGCATCAAGTTCATGCATAAGAAGCCATTGAAACTCTATCAGATGCTTCACCACCTGTAACTTCCCTCTCTCACACGCTACAAACAGCACACTCTCACCTCTGCAGTTCACTTTTCCGATCACCCCTTCATCCGCCGCCATTAACACCTTCATCACTTCAACTTTCCCTTCTCTGCATGCTTCGTGCAAAGGTGTCTCCAAGTCACTGTTTTCCGCCACAACCATATCTGGGCACACTTTCAGTATCTCCAACACCAGTTCCAGGTGCCCAAACCGAGCTGCTAAGTGTAACACGGTGTTCGATGATCCAACCACGGTCTGTTTGATTAGGGTTTCGTTTTCTTGAATGAGTTTGAGGAAGGTAACATGGTCGCCTTTTAGTATAGTCTGGTATAGGAGACGATCCATGGTGGTTTTTGAGTTTATGGTTTAGGAAGCTAAATATGGCGATGACGGGTACTGAAGTTGGGAAGGTCTTTTGAAGACGATGATGGAAGGAGGGGTTTATTTTCCACATTGCGTAGTTACTAGGAATTTTCGCTTTGAATGTTAGAACAACGCGTGAGTGTTTTATTGAATGCTTGTAAGCCGTACATAGAAGGTTGTACGTTGATCTACATGTATTCAAGAGTAAATTACAAACCCTAAGCTTCACTTAAAATCTCACGAGTTCAATCCAAATTCTGAATTGTCTCAATATAGTCCTTAAGTTTGGAATTCATTGCAGATATGGTCCATTTACTTTTACTTAAACTCACAGGTATACTCACATTTTGAAGTCATTAGGTAGGGTGTTAATCGGGTCAATCCGATAGGGTTTTTAGTTAATCGAGATTTTGAAAACTATAAGTTCACACAAAACCCGACCCTATTAAGTTATGAGTTGGTCGGGTTATGGTCAATCGGATTTTGGGTAAATTGGGTTAAACTAAGCAAAAGAAAATAAGTAGTTATTAACGAGAACTATCGAGTTTTTGGTTATGCACATTCCATGGTATTCCATTTTAATGGTGTGTTTAATGTAACATATAATTATAATATGATATAGTAATTTTATATGAGCTTGGAAAACTACTTTTTTCATACATATCTAATGAGAAGAAAATAATCATTCGTACACGTATTACTTTACTGGACATTACAATTAGGTTACCTAGAGTGAGAGGAAATATTGCACGCGTTGTGGCACTAACGCCACCCCAAGGGTGGCATGGTGGGTTTGGTTGTGGTTGGTCATGAATCGAACCATGGCTGACCAACGTTGTCTTAGGGGTCGTTTGATAGCTGCTAACTGAGTAAGAGCTGACTGGGTTAGAAGTTCTGACTGAGTTATCATCTGACTGAAACTTGTTGTTTGATTTTGTATCTAACTGACTGAGTTACCCTCAAACAATATTTTTTTTTTGTAATAATCGTTTATGATTTACCATTTAGTTTATAACATTACATTTTTATAAAAACATTCAATACTATTAAATGTTATTTACAAATCAAATGAATTAACATTAAAATTACATTGTTTTAGCTAAATAACATCCTTAAGTTGCTTCAAATTGTTCTTGATTTGGAGTTCCTTTCACAAAATCTTTATTCAAAACTTAGAACAACATTCTTTTGGCTCATTTTTTTTCGTTTACTTCACCTGCTCCACAAACACAATTTTTATTTGAGTAAATTACACGAATGGTCCCTATGGTTTAGGTTAATTTGCATGTTTGGTCCCTAACTTATTTTTTTAACTCGGAAGGTCCCTATTGTTTGTTTTTGTTACACGTTTAGTCCCTATCTTACCTAAAAAGACTATTTTGCCCTTGATTTTTTAATTTATTTAAATAAACACACTCTCAACCCCACTCCCCTCACCTTACCCTACCTATCCCATCATTTTTTCATATTCAAATAATAGTCTTTTTAGGTAAGACAGGGACCAAGCGTGTAACAAAAACAAATAGAAGGGACCAAATGCATAACAAAAACAAACAGTAGGGACCTTCCGAGTTAAAAAAGTAAGTTAGGGACCAAACGTGCAAATTACCCCAAACCATAGGGACCATTCGTGCAATTTACTCTTTTTATTTTGTTAAAAAAAAATAGTATACGTGAATAAATTCAAATATTCAATCCCTGATTGTACAATGTTTGACCTTTTTAATGCATGAGAGCTTTGTCATTCTTAAAACATGATTCCTGAGTTTATTATAGACCAAATTATCAAACTTTTAGTGGAAAACAAATAGCACAACAACAAATTGAAAATGAACAATTATGCAACAACAAAACAACAATTCTTACGATTTAACCCTTTTGTTTGACCCATTAGAGATAAAAGATAGCCAAAACTTATGTTATTTTCCCTAATGGCTTTCATAAGCTGTCAATACCAAATAGCGGGATATGATTATATGAATGAGAATTGAATTCAATAACAGGTAAATCTCTTTAATACAATATTTCAGTACAGGATAAAAAAACAAAACCAATAAGCCACATAAATCAAAAGGATGTTGGGTCAAAAATGTGGTTTATACTTTACTTTTCTAGAAAAATATATTTATGTGTCTTGGACCGTAAACAGCTAGGTGTTTATGACCGTATACGTGTTTACGGCTGTGTTTACGGCCGTAAACCCATTTACAACCCATGTTCAGTTAGTCCATGTTCCCTAGTATATATATAGGCGTTAGGGTTGAGGAGTAGAGATTGATGAACATAAAGGAGTGTACGGCCAAGAGAGAAACTAGAGAGAAGTTTTGTGTGTGTGAATCTTTTGTACCCGGATTTTCATTCTAATCAATTCATACATAGATTCATCATATTCTTCTTCTGCTTCTCTTCTATTTTATCTAACATCATCCGTTTGATTGGGATTCCGCACCATCAAACGGATCTGATTGATACATAGGCGAATTAGGTACTTACAAAGGAGGAGGAAGATAGAGTACCGACGACGGAGTTGCTAGATGCGACGATAATAGGAGGAGCAAGAGTGCGAGACGGTGTGACTGGTGTTGGAGAAGCTGTAACACTCAGTTTTGAAAGTGTTTCTTGCACTGGGGTTGCGGCCCAATCATCAGTTGTCATAAGGTTTAGGGCCTTGGGAAATGAAAGATTTTGCCCAGTTCAGAGGTGGATGTCATAATATAAGTGATCCGGACGTTCAATTGTGTCTTCGGAGGCCAAGGGTATAATTGTAATTGGGTATCTCGGCCTTCATGGATTTTGGGTTTAATCCGGGAAGGGTTTAACGCTCGGGTAAGTTATTGGGAGCGTAGGGCTTTCATCACCTTATTGTGGACATAAGGTTCATTGGAAACGGACCTAGAATGAGGGAGTTATGGTACTTTGAATGTTTTGGTAGAATTAGCCCCAAATGGAAATATTTGGCAGATTAGTCCCATGCATGCAAAGATGCATGCACATGTTTAGCAGGGTACGCCCAGTGTAAGCTAGGGTACGCCTAGCGTATAAGGTCATCTGGTAGCGGGTGGTTTGTAAGTAAGTCAGGCGTACTAAGAGGTACGCGGAGCATACTCCCTTCAGGCCAAAACCCTAATTCCGAGGTTCTTACACTATATAAGCAACATTATACCACTCCTTAGGTCATTTTAAGTCAGCCAACACCCCTTTTATGTGTTTGAGACCCTAGAGTGCTTTGGGTGAAGCTTGAGGCTTGAAAGAAGATTCTTGGTGGTTTGTTTAAGAGAAGAAGAAAGTGAAATACTCGACCTTTGGAGAAGAGCTTGGAGATCCAGTGTTAACATCTTTATTTCGAGAATTTCAAGATATAAAGTCTCTATCTTCGCTATTCATTTCATAGATCTATGTTGGGTTGGTTTTTGGCCATTTTAATCCCTTTTTCTTGGTCTTGGTAAGCTAGGGTCGTTTTAGGGGCTCAACTTAGTAGATCTGGACATTTTAAGGTTCCCTCTTTCATAAAGGTGCTTGCGAAATTCGTTCCAAAAAAAACATGATAAATACGTTATCAAAGCATTTCTGAAGAAATATATTTTATTCATTTTAAAACATTTAGGATGTCATCGTCAATAAGAAACATAAGCATAAACAAAACTTACATTCATTTACATTAGTGATCTACATCTCTTTTAAATCTCTCAGTGTAAAGTAGCTTCATATTGACATCTGTGATACAAATAAGCATGAGTGGGTCAGGTTCGGAAACCTGGTGAGTACATAGGGTTTTCAATCCATAGTAATATAATTATTATGTTTAAACATCAAACAATTAATCAACCCAATTACCCATCCCCATTATCTCCTTCACTCTTTAGGATCTACCCTAAGAATCAGCTATTTCTCGTTCATTCATTCCTAAGGATTACCCTAAGGAATAAGCATGAAGTCCATCACCGCCAGGGTTTACACCACAGGCACTAAGTCCATAGTCGCCAGGGTTTAGGCGCTTTGACGGGCCATAACTTCTTCGTTATAACTCGGATTTCGGCGTTCTTTATATGTACGAAACCTTTGTGACATATGCTACAAATTTTATTGAGATTATTCATTCTAAATAATCTTCTATCAAAAAATCGTTTTCGACACTTACTATCTCTACACTGACTAGCCGGATCTGCGGGTGTTACAATTATCTCCCTTTAGAATGATTACATCCCAGAATCATCAACGAAACAGGGCTTGTACAATGATTCCATACCGTAACTTCTATGTTTTTTCGATCGAGTTTCTAACTCTTGGACTTCTTGACTGCAGGTGGTGCTCAATCTTGCACCCGATCTCTATCTTATGTTAGACTCCAAATTATGACCTTCAGTCACAATCTTAATCCTTAATAGAGACTCTTTCTTCTTCTTAATACACTTAAGATAAGTTATTTGATTTTCACAATAGACCGATGGGTCACGTTCTAATGACCTTTCATCGTATGATGCAACGCTTAGAATCAGGTCTCTTAGAGTCAAATTCCAGAATGAAAAATACCTTCCTTCATGTTGTAATGTGATATAATCACATTATAGCATGTAGCACTTCTAGCTACAAGTTTCTTACTTTAACAACGATTCACGAGATTTTTATTGATCGCCTCAATTTCACTTAAATCTTTTAGCCTAAGTTAGATGCTACATCGATCTTGGTTCTCTGAACTACGTAATATACATATCTTAGTCGGACTCGATTTGATATGACCACTAGGGTCGAAATAACAATCATATTCTTAATCATTACCAAAAAAATGGTAATGACATACTTGAACAAAACAGAACCAATTACTAGCTTCTTGGTAACCTTGTGACTTTTCATGATCCAAGTGTGAGTCATGTGCTTCCGGTAATATAGGCCTCTACTACCATTCACACCTACTCATACTCGTCCCAAGTATTGTCTCGCATTTTTCCAAGGTACTATTATAAAAACAATTTTAGCACATACGAATGTGTGCAAACAATCATAAAATTTTCCGTAGACTCTACTAGGACTTTTCCATGCGTATCTTCAATCATCAATTCTATTTCAAGTCGGTTGGTGGTGGAAACTCCATACAATGGGACAACTTCAGGAATTACACCAATCGTTCCATCATCTCGCTAATCGAAGGTGTACTTCATAAGTACCGTACTCCTTTGAATGTACTGTTATTTTATCAAACATAGTCTAAAGGCAAGATACCACTCTTACGAAATCTTCCGACAGGTGTCATTCACTATCATAAGTCTTTTCATTTCCTCCATTTCCTCAATTATCTACGAGTCTTCACCATAATGCTATGTTAACGGAAGCATGCATTTAGTGAATCAAGACGAGAATACAAATAGATAAGGTTTAGATGCGTAATCCTCCTTATTACTCCGAAAAGTTACATGCCAGTTCTAATACCATATTTAAACGTTTAGAAATCTGAACACATAAAGTTTCCAGATACGGTCGGCGACAAACCATAGATCTGATCCAATGATAACATCATAAAGCATCACAAATCATTTAGCACATAAAAGCATTTTAGGCACCTTCCCTAATTAAGCTAGTGCTTGTGTCTATTCAGGTGTACTACCTAAAATATATTAGACACACTCCTCACAATAATCGCTTAGCATTCTAAGTTTAAGTATAGAAATAAATCCTTATGCCTAGTTCGCTTAAGTTAATGCTCTGATACCAAGTGTGACATCCCCATTTTTACGGCCAGAAAAGACCGAATTTGTTTATGCTTTATAAAAATCAGAGTACCTCTTTTAATAAAAATGTTGCGGAATTCATTCCCAAAAAAAACATGATAAATATGTTATCAAAGAATTTCCGAAAAAATGTATTTTTATTCATTTTAAAACATTTGGGATATCATCGTCAATACAAAAACATAAGCATACACATAACTTACATTCATTTACATTAGTGATCTACATCTCTTTTAAATCTCTCAATGTAAATTAGCTTCATATTGACACCTGTGATACAAATAAGCTTGAGTGGGTCAGGTTCGGAAACCTGGTGAGTACATAGGGTTTTCAACCCACAATAATATAATTATTATGTTCAAATATCAAAAAAATAATCAAACCAATTACCCATCCCCATTATCTCCTTTACTCTTAGAGATCTACCCTAAGAATCAACTATTCCTTGTTCATCCATTCCTAAGGATCACCCTAAGGAATAAGCACGAAGTCCATCGCTGCTAGGGTTTACACGGCATGCACTAAGTCCACAGTCGCTAGGGTTTAGGCACTAAGTCCATAGTCGCCAGGGTTTATTCAGTAGGCATTAAGTCCATAGTTGCCAACATTCCTCTATATCAGCTTTCATACCTCATTATTCATCTACCCATGTTTTACCCAACATATTTTGTAGATATAAAATACATATAAAGTTTAAATAATTTAAAACATGTATAAAATCGTTCATCTAGCATAGACAACAAGTATTCAACTAATATGCACACATATCACGTAATTTATATAAAATACTTCATATCTATGTGTAAGATGAAAGTAACTATGCACTCACCTGTTAATGTGGTGATTCTGCACTCAGACAGCGCTTTGTTTACTTAAAACAACTCCATTTGACAAAACCTAGTATCATTACCACTAGAGTTTAGTGTTATGTTGTAACACTCTAAAAATTCAAGCCAATTTAAACTTTTCAAAAACATCCCAATTCATTAAGTTATTACAAAAATGTTTTTAATACATTTATTATCAGAGTATTCCCAGAACCATAACATAAAACATAAACACGAGGAACGGTACGATCACGCCTTCGCCTTGCCACTAACTCCGGAAGTACCTGAAAAACATTAAACCACAACTGTAAGCCCGAAAGCTTAGTGAGATACCCCCAAAATACCAACCACATATACCACATATAACACATCATAACCGAATAGAACAACCATGCACTTCGGGTCTATTGTGTGACTGGTCCGCCGCACCGGGCCTTTAGTCCACCTGGTCCACCCTCCGAGTCTAACCACATCCCTTGAGTCTGCAGTGTGGTTGGTCCGCCCGCACCGGGCCTTCAACCCACCTGGTACACTCTCTGAGTCTACAGTATGACTGGTCCGCCCTCGTGGGGCCTACAACCTATCCGGACCGCTCACTGGGCCTTTGGAATAACCGGTCCGCCCAGGGTATGTTGGCCTACAGCACAAAGCAGGACCCGCCTCAACCCAACCCCAGTCAAACAACCATGTGCGCATAAACATATAATCATATAACAAATTCACATTCAATCAAACCGATCTAGCAGATCATATAACATAACATACTCTAAACAGGATACCGACCTAACCGACCACTAGCATAACATCATCCTATATACCGGATACCGACCTTAACCAGGTCTCTAACATATACCATCCTAACTACCAGGATGCAAACATAGCAAAGCAACAACATAACAACAATACCCGGATTACAATTCGATAAAAGGGTCGGCCTTGGTGCCTTAGACCCTGTTGATATAGTGAGGATAACTCACCTTGCAACTGCTGAATGAAAAGATAAGATCTCGATGCTCCAACCTCCGACACGAACTCCACCCCTGATAATACCAAAAGACTGAATCCAATAAATTCCAAAATGCCCTTGGAAGTCAACTGATCAACTCTTGGTCAAAGTCAAAGTCCTCAGTCAAGGTCAACTTCCTGACTGACTCTACTCGCGGAGTCCCCCAACTTTGAAAAGTCCCATCTCAACTCACTGAGTCATCCCTTGACTCACCGATTCTCAGCTTAATCAGAAAAGGCTAGAACCTCAAGACCAGACTCGCCGAGTCCAAGGCTATCTTCAACCAACTCGCCAAGTTGTTCTTCCAACTCGTCGAGTTCCTACCCACCTTCATGCAACTCGTCGAGTACACTCTTGTGACTCGCCGAGTACCCTTAGATCTTAATCCATACAGAAGCTTTCCAGGTCATGTAGATGATCTAAACCACAGATATACCCTTCTACAACCCATCCATCACGTAAAGTGGCAAACTTTACGTAAATCCAAGGAGATTTAAGCATATAGCACTCTAGAGTTAGGGTTTGGGACAAGATGGCTTCACCAATCACTCAAGAACAGGGACTTTAATGCACTTTAGACCTTCTCCATTCCAGATATGGGGTAGCAACCCCAGATCTAACCTCCAAACTCGGAATATCAAAAGCTATTCTTTCCAAATACCCAAAAATGATGAATCTAGATGAATAATAGCCCAAGCAACGAAATAATACCTCAAAAAGGAAGCTCCAACAGAATAGAAATCCGAATCCTAGCAAAGCCCCTTGCTCCAAGACTCTTAACTCTCCAAGATCTCTTCCAAAATCTCTTCTCCAAGGTTCAAATGCTCTCAAATCACTCACAAACGCGCATTAGGGTTTTCTGGACTTCAAGAGAGGGTAAAGAGGCTGTGGAGAGGGTATAATTTCCTTTATATAGGGCTCATCCTCCGACATTAGGGTTTTCTCCACACAACACCAACTCGCCGAGTCCACCCATGAGACTCGCCGGGTTGGTCACTTATCATTCGACCTGAATGCGACTCAACTCGCCGAGTCTATCCATGGACTCGCCTAGTTTGTCTTCTACATTTACATTTTGAACCCTAAACTTGCACTCCTGAACTCGAGATGTTACAATTCTCCCCCACTTAAATTAGGCTTCGTCCTCGAAGCCTGCGGCAACACAACTCCAGAACTACTCTCGCAATGCACCTCTTGGCATTAACCATACCAGATTCCTCAAAACACAACCATCGAAACCCAAAATCCAACTTTCCTTCTTGCGGTATCCTGACCATGCTTCAAGCCGGCTACCGGCCTCATCCTCTGATAACCACACTTATCAACTGAGTACCACTCCATGATACTTCACTCGCTCCAAATCACAACAATCACTTGACTCATACGAGCTAGAAATAACCCTGAACCACCGGAATCCCGATCTGAATCCAACTTTATCCACTCCATGCTGACAGGATGACACATCCCTCAGTCTCAGAGCAACTCCCATGAGTTCTCCTCCGCAATTTTATACCCACGCTGGACTGGCTCTAGCATCCTCGGGTTGAGAAAACCCGATACACTGACGACACCTCCAAACATCCCCCAGGATGAATTTCCACTACATACATAATTCCTTGACCAAAATCAAACTGGAAATCCAAGATTCCATCCCTGCATCCCCTTCGAGCCCCTTGGCCCTATACTCGCGGAATTCCTTCCGCGACCTCAGCAGACATCCAACACGGATGTGATTCCATACCACCGGTGCAAACACACTGCTCAACAACCATGATTGGAACACCTCAATCATACCTCCACGCTACTACTTTCACTTCCGCGAACTTACACTCCCTCTCGGAACTACATACCTTTCCCTTTCCTTATCCAACGAAATCTACTTGGCCGACTTGTCACTACGACGAGTGCCACGGTGGTCGTCCAACGCTACACCATTCCCTTATAGCATAACCGCTATCCCATGCACCACACATGCTCTGAATATGCCCGCAAGGAGTTTGATAGTTTTGTTTGGAGGCATCGTTGGGAGAGGGCCGGTCGATTGTGGCGACAACGGAAAGGGAGGATCTGGAAGGAGTCAAGGAATGAGGTAGGAGGATGAAGAAAATACGACCAGGTTAGAAGAGAAGAAGGAAACACAAGGGAAACGAGGGAAAACAAGGTGTCTGGTCTCGGTCAACTTGTCTTTTTTATGACTAGGTAAGATGCTAATGGACTGAGTTAGTGATTTATTTACCGAAATCAAAAATGCTTATTGGATTGGGTCAGACAAAAATATCTGACCGGACCCAGTTAAACCCAAATCAAACACCCCCTTAGTATATCTCTTTCTCTCTCTTAAATATACAACACATTAACACATAAAATACAATTATAGTAAGTTGATGTGAAGTGGTAACTATTTCTTTGATGTGTAGTGGGGAAATGATATTGTGTAGCAGTGAGGTGACATCACTTTTGGAGTGGTCAAATGATGACCAATCCTAGTAGCCTTGTGGTGGAGTTTTTACGTAGACGATCTCCACTAAACAAACAATAAAAAAAACGTTCTTCCTTGGAAGAAAAAATGGGAATTAAATTTGAATTAAATTCAAAACAAAACTTATTAAAAATTGATAGTGCATTATGCATTACGTGTAGAAATATCTCATACAATGTGATATAAACATGAGATTGGCTTGATTAATTAATTTCATTTGGGTTAATTGGGTTGACTCATACTCAAAAAAAATATATATATATATATATATAAAGCAAATCAACAACCTAACGCTAAATGTATTCCAGATTTGTTTGGATTCACCCGAATAACCCGCTTTTGACTTCAGAACCTATTAAACCCGACCCTATTTATTTAAATCGGGTTCAGGTTGGATTTGTTTAGTCGGGTTCAAATATTTTTAACACCCATAGTCATTAGGAACAATATATGTGACATCCTAATTTTAGAGAAATTTTTTTAATAATAAATTAATTAAATTAAATAATAATTAATGTTTCAAGTAATTATAAATAGAATCGGTAAGATTAGAAATTAAAAGTCAATTATTGGAGGCAAAGGCCTAAAAGTGTAAAACGAAGAAAATAGGGTTGACTAGGACTTTAACTCTCTTGATGTTACTGGACCATTAAGTTACGCATTGGAAGGAAAGGGGGCTAAGTATGGACATATTCCCAAAGTTATTACCCATTTATTGGAAGTTTGGGTCAAATGTATCAAAAACCAAAAAGAGAGGGTACAATATGAAAATTCAGCAATTAAGAGCTCCACCCTCTTCATTTCATCCCATTACATCGATTAGAGAGGGAAAGGAGGAGGAGAGGGTGAATATGAAAATTCAGCAAAATACATTATATCGATTAAGAGCTCCACCCTCTTCATTTCAGCAAAACACATCCCCTAAATTTGATTTCAAGCTTAGTTGAAGCCTTTTGACAAGACAAAACTGCATAAATGGTCCCTATGGTATGTATTTTTTCTAAGGTTTAATCCAAACCTCGATTTTTTTGGTTTCAGTATCCTTTTGAGTTAGTTTCGTTGCGGATTTGGATCTCTCAGTAAACTGAAATGACTGTAATACCTTTGGGGTATTTATTTTTCATTTTTTTAAAATCTAATAATTATTTATTTATTTTAATAATTAAAAAAAAGAAGGGTCCACCTCTCTCTCTCTCTCTCTCTCTCTCTCTCTCTCTCTCTCTCTCTCTCTCCCCCCTGGATGCAAAGAGTTCATCTTCTTTATCCATCCTCCCCACCATAAAATCCAATCGTTTGTCTGATGTAAAATGAAAGTCGTCTAGAAGGGAAATCTGGTCGCTGAAAGATGTAGTAGGGCACAACAACGCCACCAATACTAATGGATATAACATCTATGCCGTCAGAAACAGCGGAATCGAAGGCCTAACTCCCTATAGTTAAAACTCTCCCTCAGGCGAAATCCTAGTATTCAAAAACTTCAATAACCAGATCTGACATGAAATATGGTTCCTTCAACAACCATGTACGATCAGACGTCTTAAGCCCTAAAAACTCTGGTGAATTCCTGCAATGAAGATGGTGAACTTGTTCAACAATAACCGAGAGAAACCCAAAATCATACTCAAGATTAAAATCTTCTACATCAAAAAGCTTAGTTGAGAAGCCATGGAATCGATTTAGGTTTTAATTGTAGGACTTGAAGTTATTACAGATTTGGTATATGTATTTCAAAGTTAATGTGTGTTTGTGTGTGTTGATCGGGAAGAGAGAGAGAGAGAGAGAGAGAGAGAGAGAGAGAGAGGGGGGGGTGTGTGTGTGTAGGGGGTGGTATGTGGGCTCCTGTCTTTATTTAATATATAAAAGTACTTATAGTAAAAAAAAAATACATATAACAAGGGTAATTTAGTTATTTCAATTTGGGGAGGACCAAATTCACATACAAACATGGCCAAAAGGACCACGAAACCAACGAGGTTTCGAGTAAACCTCAGAAAAAATGCATACCACATGGACCATTTTTGCAGTTTTGTCCTTTTGACAATTGTATTGAAGAAATCTAGGGTTCCAATGTATAAATCTATATTTCCCTATGTTAAATTCGGTTCATATGGATCTAAAGGAAGTTATATCCAACGTTTGAACTCAAATGAGGGTTAGGGATTTGTTTTCTAACAAGTCTATGTTGATTGATTTGATTTTTAACTCAAATCTAACATCCCTAGGTGGATTTGAGATTTAAATGAAAGTATAATCTCCAAACCCTAGTTCCAATAAATTTGATGTGTCTATTGGTAGTTTATATCTCTAGATGATTCAATGAACATTGGATTAAGTTTTGATGCAAAATCCCCATAGATGCACCAACTTATGAAGACGAGATAATCAAGGATTAGCTAAGTAAATCTAGAGAGGTCTACAATTCCACTATTGAATGAAGAATTGCATGAAGTTTGAACTATAAGGTTTTGATTGGTATTTTTTTTATGGAATCAAGTCAATCAAATATGAATTAGAGATCTGGTAATGATTTAGTTGTCATAGAATGATTCAAATGATGCAACTCCTTTGGATCTAGCTTTGGTGGAATCTCATGAAAGGAATTCCTAATTCCATTCCATAGACTTCAATGTTTGGAAGATAAATGGAACCTAATGGGTAGATTGAGAAGCTATTATTTCTTGTTTGGTTCATTTAAATCATTTGGTGAAATTTGGTAGTCATTAAAGGCCATTTTTGCAGAGTACAAAGTCGAGATAAGAAAAAATGCACAAAATGAGAACATGTAGATTCCACATGCCATGTGTGGATTTTCAAGGCTAATTTTGGGGGTTTCACACACCTCATGTGAAAACCTCTGTGATGTTTTTTTTTTCAATTTTTTAAATATTGGACCCATTCAACCTTCAATTGCTTCTAAAATTTATATATGAACTTTTAGGATGAAAATAGCTATTAGAGGGTGTTAAATGTGTCATAAAAGCCTTATGGGTATTTTAGTCATTATGACAATTTTCTATAAAACTTATAGGTGGTGATTGAAGGAAAGATTTTATTAAAGAATAAGTGACTATAGGAAGCTAGAAGTTAAGGTAAGAAATCGATTTCTGCATCCTATATATGCATACATATTAGGATAGGTGACTTAAGTGGTCAAGTCCTTGGATCCGTTGTGTGTTACGTTGTTATGAGTGGATTTCTAGATAATCCTCACATTGCACATGTGGGTTAACTACCCCTTGTCTGGGACTAAGGATATGGCTACCTAGTTGCTAGTTCGATGGTAGGAGTCCCACTTAACTGGACTATGAAAAAGGGAATACCCATTTCCTATAGATTTATAGAGATGGGAGTCTCAACTTCTCTAGTAACTTGAGACTAGTACCCTCATGCCATTTTGTGAGAGATTGCACATTTTGAGATTGACATGGGTTGAGATAGTAGCATGCATTGCATCTCATATTGATTTGATTCCCATGTTTTTATTTTACTATTTTGATAATAGTATCTTATTAAATACTGATTTAATTTGAAACCGTGAATTATGTTGATACAAAGAAAACTATTTTGGAGGTTTTATTCGAGTAAGTAAATTGTTATCTTTTGCTCTAAATGAATAAGCATCAGTAAACTCACTAAACATGTCATTGTCTAACGTATTTTTGATATGTGTTCAGATTGAAGACATTAGAGGCCATAGAAGTGAATAACATTTAGAAGAACCTAACTTGTGGGAAACTTTTATCTTTCTGATGATACATGATGCTTATTGACACTTTGTCTTTGGAAATCTAATAACTTGAATGTAGGGATGAGCAAAAGGACCGAACCGGACCGGAACCGGGAACCGGCTTCGGCCAAAATCAAGAACTGAACCGGCCCGGCCGTTCTACCGGTTCCTGGTTCCTACCGGTTCTTGTCGTGTCTTCAAATGTTAGAATCGGTCCTCGAAAAATAGTATCAGACGGTTCCGATTTTTGCTGGTTCTACTGGATTTTGCCGATTTTCTACCGGCTCTGATTATATCGGTTCCGGTTCCTACCGGTTTCCGGTTCCAAAAATCTACAAAAATAATGTCCCGGTCCCGGCCCGACCGGTTTCAGCCGGTTCCCCGGTCTATATACTCATCCTTACTTGAATGGTTTGGGATTTCAATTTTCCGCAACCTATTTTACAACTGTTACATGAATTTTAAACATTTGGAACTAGTTTTAATACTATTTCATAACTACGTGTGTGTGGGTGGAGGTGGGGGAAGAGTGTTTCAATATATGCAACAAAATGAAAACCACTGGAAAAGTTCAAAACTAGGAGTGAACTTGAGACTTTAGAGAAAATATAAGGACCAAATTTGTAATTTATTCATCCATCGTTGTTTTTCATGCCATCCTAATTCAATATTGTTGTTTTGTTTTCTTCAATTTTATTTTTAAATCCAATTCAACTCCCAAATGCATATACATAATACGGTATAATTAATTCCATAAAAGATCACAACAAAAGTGTTGACGCTTGTTCATTCAAAAAAAGGAAACGATCAAACGAATAAGTATTATCTATGCAAATGACCACGAAATAAATATGATCAAACGAATATGTATTAGGATTTAACATTTAAAAATAAAATTGTTTAAGATTCAAATCACATGTTAGACTTGGAGAAATAGCACACATGATATTCCAAATTTCATAGTTACTTACAAAAGCAAAATAAATATTTACATATGCTAGAGCATCACTCCTTATATCTAAATAGGTAATCCCCCCATAATTATAGAGCAAGTACTTCATCAAGAGTATATAACTAATAAATACTCGTTAGTTTACAACCTAATGTCCAAGTTGGCGACTAATCACTTGTTTTCACCACATTGAACAGTGGTGGAACACTGTAGAGGCGCGGGGAGGCCATGACACCCTAGCTTTTTACCTAGTATAAATAAAATAAACAAAGGTTAGCGGAATTTCCGTTGAAGAAGTTCGAAATCTCTTTTTTATAAATAAAAAAAAAATTATTTTTTTGAAGAAATAAGATGACAACTTCAAACAATAAGGAACTGACAATTGAAAAAAAAAACTAAAATATTTGAATCTAAAACAACCCGCAAAACTAATAGACCAAATCTATGAAAATCTAAACTAAACAAAGTAACAAAATCCCAATTAATTTGGACTTTATCTCCATATCAAAATTTAAAAGTTTATAGATCCAAAAATATCCTTAAATCATTTCTATAAAACTCATAAAAAGTTAAGAAGACATGTCTACACATCAAAGAATAAGAAACTAGACAACGTAACTATTGTTCATTATCATTGATTATTATCTCTCAATCCATGGCACCGCGCCTGTAACACCACTCACTCCACTCATCTGTCGGAAACCTGGTTCCATGTCACCTCTTTGATAGTCTGATGAGTCCATCTCTCCTGGTCTAACTGGCTGCCTTCCCGAGTTCCTGAGTTTTGTTATTAGGAGTGTAAGTGAGCCGAGCTACTCATGAGCTACTCGAGATCGACTCGTTAAAAGCTCGACTCGAGATCGAATTAAACGAGCCTGAGCCGAGCTCGAGCCTAAATATGAGGCTCATTTATTAAACGAGCTCGAGCCGAGCTTCAATTAGTGGGCTCGCGAGCCTAAACGAGCATATATATATATATATATATATATATATATATATATATATATATATATATATATATATATATATATATATATATATATATATATATATATATATATATATATATATATATATACATGGAGGTCGTTTAGGCTTGCGGGCCCATTGAATTGTTCACGAGCCGAGCTCGAGCTTCATTTTAAGGCTCGAATCAAGCTTGAGCTCGAACTTGGTCAGTATCGGGCTCGGCTCGGCTCGTTTACACCCGTATTTGCTATCTCAAAGGTGCATCTTATTCTTTGGTTCTTGTCTTTCTTGCCTCCGGTGATATGGTGAAGTGGTAATCTGAAACTGTGATGTTAAAGATGTTGGTTTTTCATCTATATCTAAGTTAATGTGTAATAGTATTTACTGTTGATTTTTCTTTGTTTCTTTCCAATGCTAAAATGCTCAGAGCTCTTGGCTCTAAAAACAAATATTATCTTTGTTTTATTTTTATTTTTATCTGTTACTAATATTAGTTAGTTCTAACTTAGTATTTCATAAACTTAACCAAATTAATTAACTTATTACGATTATTTATTCTGGTTGTTTATTTTGTTTAGTTTTTATGCATTTACGATTTGTTTCTAGAATGTAGATATTGTTTTTGTATTTAACTGTTTCTAAGATATATATAGATTTGAAATTAAAATGCAATAATTTGTCTTTGTTATTTATAATAACATTCATAGTAATTATTTTTAATGTTAATTTAGTTAGCTTTTAGACTCTTACGGTGAGAACAAATCCAACGGTTAACTTTATTTCTGACTCTTATGATTTATGAATCAATGTGTCTTCTATAAATTGATGATATGATGAATTGTTTTAAATTGATGAGTACTAAGTAAAACATTACATTATTAATTAAGTAAGGTATTATTTTATTATCTCATCTTAATAATATGACATTTTTATCGATTTTATAACATTTTTAATTACATTAGACATTTATATAGTTACAATTGACATTGTTTTAGGGATTGATAATATACAATGTTAAAATTTATAAAATTGTCTCAATAGTAAAAGAAAACGGCCCCCCTAGTTTTAGGGGTTGTGTTCCACCCCTTACATTGAACCTTAATTATATTTAAGTCTATTAAAGAATAAAGATTGGGTTTTTGGCATTGCCAATGGATCTAATAATCAAAGTAGGCATAATTAAAAGCCATTTTGTCTAATCATACACCACAATCCAAGCCCAACTCAATTAACCAAGCTTTGTCCATTTTAGTAAGTGACTAGAGGAAAGGCATATGAGGGTATTTCTTTTCTTCATGATTCCTACGTGGGGCAAATCTCACACGATAGAGATGCACAAATTTGATGATCCATAATTTTTGTTAACTCCTATAATGAAATATCTTAACTGGATATGTCCGATCCCACGGATATAAACTATTTATGCAATTTGGTCATCAAATATTTACCTTGTAACTTTATATGGTTATTGAAAAATCTAGGTATTTATACCAGAAAAAAAAAATCCAATCATTACTATATAAAACCCAGAAATATATGGGATCCGATAATTTTCATCCGAATCCGGTAATTTTCATCCCAAAATCAGGCCTAGATATATCCGAAATTCGATATTGGAAAATTTGATCCGAATCAGATTCGAAAAATACGGTTTCGGATAATCCGACTTTTTTGCACCTTTACCACAAACTAAATTTCAAAATATCAAAATATCAAAATTCCAACAACTATTGCAAATTCAGTAGCCACGGTGTTGGTAGATTTTCAGTAGAAAGAGTTCCATTTTTGCAGAAATTTGCATGTGTTTTGTGACCAAATTAGTTAAATTTTTCGTAGATAAGACTTCCATTTTTGTAGAAATTTGCATGTGTTTTTGTGACACAAGATTCGTTCATTGTATATATCATGTGCATGGGATCGATGCTTCAGTGTGATCACTTATATTTTCAAAATGATATGACTCTTCGAGGGTGGAATTATGTGGCTTGCTTTGTTATATATGCATATCTTGTTAATTATCTTATAGTGTTATATATGTGGTTTGATACAAAATGAGTTAACTCTACGGTTAAATTGGTTGAACCATAATCCGGTTATAACACCGGCTCAATTAAAAACGAAACTTTAAAATATTGATATTTTGTTCTTTTTTAAAACATAATAAAAGAATAAGGTTTTTTACTTACTGTTTGCATCAATCAAATAAATATATTTTTATTTAATTATAAAATACAAATGAGACTTGATTTTCTATAATATATATTATAAATAAAGATAATCGTACTCATTGTCAATGTTCTAGGCTAAAAAACATGGGACAACTATTATCTATATATCATTTCTCTCTAATTGAATGAAACACGTTATATTTTAATATTCTTTATTTTTTATATCTTTTATTGTCGTGTGATTGTATTTTGTGTGTGTACCGAAATTTTTAATTCTAACAAAAAAGTACGCCACTTCTAACAAATTTAACATGAAGCCATTGGCATGGATGTAGGGGCGGATTCAAAGGGTTCCTCAGGGTCACATACAACTACTCGATTTCAATTTATAAGTGTAATTTTTTTATTTTTTATTTTTTATTTATTTATTGTATTAAGATATAACCACTAAAAAAATATGTTCAACTACTAATTTATAGGTCTAGAGGGAAAGGAATAAGGGGTTGCGTGTTTACCTCTTAATTGTAAAATTAAGAGGCAATCTCTTAAAAATTCAGATTCAAATCGTTTGTTTTTCCCTTATTTTTTACCTCTTAAACTTGTAAATACCTCTTAATTTTTCAGATATTAAACAACATTTGAATTTAAAAAAAAAA
The DNA here is from genome assembly GCF_052625555.1 of Lactuca saligna. NCBI lineage: Eukaryota > Viridiplantae > Streptophyta > Magnoliopsida > Asterales > Asteraceae > Lactuca > Lactuca saligna. Next base: position 38,190,871 of record NC_136417.1, on the reverse strand, counting down.
AAAAAAAAAAAAAAGACGCGTTCCTATTATGCCCTAGACATCGACCCTTCACCAAAACACGCCTCCTCTTCTCCTCCCTCTATGCGTTCTTCTTCCCTTCACCCCGATACGCCAGCGAAGCTGCTCCCCGACGACGACGCCTGAAACACCGCCGCCGCCGGTGTCTGGAACGACAGTTCGCCTCCAGTTCCGACTACACCTCGACGCAACCGTCTCCTGCAGCAGCTCTGCCTCCAGCTCTAGTTGCAGGTTCGATTCTCGTTCTTCCTTTATGAATAATCCCTTTGATTTTAATCTGAGCTCTAACTTCCGATAATCGATTGATTAATTATGCAAGTTTCTTATTGATTGATATGGGATGATTTTTGTATTGATTGACTATGCAGGCTGGATCCACTTATCACAAAGAGTCTAATAATCGACTATCACAAAGACACAAACAAACCGATTCTTAGAAATATATGGTTTTCTTCTTCATCTTTTTTTTTTTTTTTTTTTTGCCCTAGATAGAAGATGATAAAATTTGATAAAAACCTGTAATTACTAGTATCATGGTTTAAGAAAATATGAATATTGTTTGAAATCTTAAGATAGAAGATGATAAAACAACCAATTGTTTGGTGAATCTGAAATAGACCACAAAGAACATATGTTTGGTGAATGAAACTATATATTTGAACTGTGAACTTTAGAAAATCAAGTTTGAAAAGTATGTTGTTCTTTAAAGGATTTTTTCAAGCATTTAGCTAGGGATATTATTCATATCATATGGAGTTTGATACATAAGTGATGGTGTACCATTATCTAGCAATTATGCATGAACTTTGGTCAAGATGATGGTGGATGAAGGCTGTGATTTTTTTTTTTTTGTCAAAATCGTTCCTTTTGATGTTTAACCTTGAGCATTTGGAACTTTGGATGAAACTAATGTTGAATGTTTCTTTTATGACTCTTCTGAAAATATATATAATATTATATTTGTATGAGACTAATGTTAAATGTTCCATGTTTATGCAGTGTGATACCGTTGGACAAGAAAGGTTCATAACAATCACTAGTAGCTAACCACATATCATTGATTTGGAACACAAAGAATGAATATGGTTGTATACATGTAATGTGATCTATATAAGCACAAAGTTCAAGTTGTTTTCATAACTATTGTAAGATTGTTTTTGTAAGGGTTAAATACATGAATTAGCAATGTACTTTTATTGATTTATTTATTAAAACATCATACTTTCACCTCTTTATATTAAAGCATTGTTTGATTTGATTTTTGTCAAATATTTATGTTTGAATTGATTTTTATTTAATTTGGATTTTGTATTGTGTTTATACTTTTTTTATAATTATGTAAGAAGTTGGTTTGGTTATTTTATAAACATAAACTTTGAATTCAACAAAAAATTACACTGAAGGGTAAAATGGTCATATTATAATTCAGCACAGCAATTCAGAGGTTCCAGCCAAACAGCATGTTAAAAATTCAGATCTTAAAGATTCAGATCCTCTTAGAAATTCAGACCTCCTAAAAATTCAGATGCTGCTAAACAGCCCCTAAGTTGCAACAAATATTAGTCCAAAACTTAAAATTATAGCCCATACTTTTATGAATTTTTATGATTTTATGTAAACAAATAGAAGTCCAAAGTCCAAACCTTACAAAGCCCAAAAACGTTTCTTATGTTTTTGTGAGTTATGCCCATCGGAGAAAAAAAACCGTGGGAAGGCACTAAGGCAGATCGTTGTAATGGAACATGCTTAAAAAAAAATCACCGTGAAAGTTTCATCGACATCGAGCCATCAGCCATCTGTCGTCTTCTTCCAAGAAAATCGATTTTGAAGCTTGAGCCATTGAGCTACCAAGAAAATCTTCAAACCCTACAATGAAACAAGTATAGAGTATCGATCTTTTAGGTTTATGCAGTTACTTATTTTGTTTTTGTTGAAATTACTAATTGTTTTCTTGAAATTAGTAGGTTTTCTTGAATTAATTCTTTAATTACTTGTTGTTTCCATGTATTTTTTTATTTTGGTAAGTTGTTGAATTGTTGGCTTGTAATATTGTTTATTTAAAATTTGTTTTTTTTTTCAAGTATTGGAGGATCCTCCAAAAGAAAATGCTCCAATCAATCATTCATTTTGATTTCTAATCTAAATCCACAAAGACTAGGGGTGACCCGTTGATTTTGATGGCCCGGTGCGAAAATTAAAAATGGGCCCTTAAATATATTTTTTTTTATATATAAGCAAAATTTGTTAATACAATGATAAATAATAATAATAATAATAACGATAATACAATATATAATCTTATATGGTTAAATGAATCGCGAGACTCTCATAATGTTATTCAGTTATTTAGAATGTGTTTGTTAGTGTGTTATATTCGTTAATCAACGATAACAATCAGAATTTAAAATGAGATGCTGTCAGATTTAAAAATTATAAATAGTAAAATACTTAGTTGTTTAATTTTAGTTAACAATAAAATAATAGAGCGAGAGCGCAATGTATATGAGAGTTGAAGTCTAGTGGAATCAGAAAATTAAGAAACAAAAAATATCGTTTGAGCTGTGCAGTTGCTACAAATTTAGAAGTTTGGAGTTGGAACAAAACATAAGTTCTTGTTTACTGTAAATTTACATTAGCCCAATTGCAATTTTTAACTTTAAGCCCAATTGTTTAAAATGTTAGTTGTTGTAATTTTTAATTGTATGGTTAGCTATTGGAATTTGAAAATACATGAGTTTTTGTCTTTTTATTACTAGTTGTTGTCTTTTCGTCTTTTTTATTACTAGATTGTATATTGCTAGATCTCGCACACCCACAACTTAATCATATGTAAAATTGGCCCCTTCCACAATATGGGTTGTGTGCGGCCGTCCACCTCGCATACCCTTAAAGACATCGATGACAAAGACCACGACCCACAACTACTCCAATTATAAGCACTCATTGAAGGATCTTCCAAAACGATCCTTTAGACTAATGATTATAACTTATAATCCAAATCAAAAAGATGAAATAAACAGAACATATTTGCTTTGAAGACCTTTCAACTAAGGAGTCATATATTTCTATCTCAGAAAATTGGTATAAAAGAAATATATTTTTGTTGTTGGTTGGTTTGATGAATTTGTAAGTAAAGCATAAAAGAGAATAATATATTGTTTATTATGCTTGCCATGTGTGTGGATAACATAATTATTAGTTTGCTAATTTAATGTACTCGTACTTTTAATTTTTTTTATGTTGTTATATTTGATAGGTAAAAAAAATTGATACCAATCATACCACTACTGCTATAAATTATGTGCCCGAACCTACATGGATACTATATGAACGCGTGACTTGAAAACTTCTATATCTATCTATCTAAATCTATCTATATATCTATATCTATATCTATATCATATCATACTATATTATAAAGGAAACATTTTTTCTTTCACCATATTCATTTGAAACTCCAAACTTCCATACAATATACTTAATTTATTAACTCAAATATGCTTTTAGTTGTAAACATTATCATAAATGGAAGAATTTGTGACTTATCAATATGATATACTTACTTTGTTAACTTTAATATATAGTTAAATAAATAACCTACATTAATATATCAAATAAGCTTAAAAATTTAGTGTAAAATTTAAAACCTAAAGTAAACTATCAAATAAAGTTTAAAAAAAACTCAATATATATTTTTTAATATAGTTAAAAGGAAAACATTAAATATAATAATAATAAAAGAACCTAAATTGATGATCGAATTAACTAAAATGTGTCTGAAAACTATATTCTAACAATATATTTTTTACCTGCGGCGTGCAACGCGCGAGAATTCGTCTAGTATCTTATAAAGCTAGCATTTTCCCTTTCACCATATTCATTTGAAACTCCCATGCATTTTTCATTTCACCACATTCATTTGAAACTCCCATAACTTTTCATTTTCTTCCTAATAATGGTTATAAGTTGGTTAATAAGATTAAATATATATCAAACATAAAGTGTAATCATATACAAACTAAATTTCTATATTAAAAGAATATATTTACTTCTACTTATAAACTTATGTTTTTTTTAACTTTTAACATATTATACTTAATTTATTAGTTTTAATATATTGTTGGGTGTAAATCATTATCATTTTAAAGCTACAACTATTGAATAATTTGTATAAAAATACTTCAATTATAAATTTAAATATAACATTACAGGATCAACTTAAATATAAATTTTAATTTAACTTAAATAAACCAAATAATATTTTGTAAATAGTTAAAAATGATAAATTGTAATGTCCTTCTAATAATGATTATAAGTTGGTTAATAAGGTTAAATAAATATCAAAACAAAAGTGTAATCATAAATAAACTAAATTTCAATATTTAAATAACATCTTTACTTCTACTTATAAAGTCATGTATTTAATTTTTAACAGATTATACTTAATTTATTAGATTAAGTTGTTGTTGTTGTATGTAAACCATTATCAATTTAAAGCTACAACTTTTGAACAGTTTGGACAAAATACTTAAGTTGTTAATTTAAATATAACATTACAATATCAACTTAAATATAAATTTCAGTTTCACTTAAAAAACCAATAAATATTTTGTCAATAGTTAAAAGTGATAAATTGTAGTGTTAAATGCAAAAATTGAATTATAATCTCAATTTAACTAAAATATTTCCTAAAAATATTTGTGTAATCATTAAAAGTATTTCAAATAAGTAGCTTAAAATAACTTACAATAACAATAGTTAAATATAACTCTATATAAATGATTATATTGTTATCTTTAAAATCAAAAAACAATGTTTGATGTTTTAAATAATTATAATGATACAAATTAAAATGTTTAACAAATAAATAGGAAAAAATTAATTAACAATGACAATAACTATAAATAACATTAAACCATATATTATATATAATTTTATTCATGAGTAACTCGCAGGTAGAAGTCATTCAAACGACTGAGATTATGCAGTTATAATAGATCTATATATTATCATATAATTCAAAATAATCAATACATTATATCAATTTAGTATACAAAATATTATATAAAATTTAACAACAATGTTATTGTTATATTTAAAAAAACATATATTTGTATAGATTTCAACTATATAGGTATTTCCGCGCAACGCGCGTGCATTCGCCTAGTATTAGTTTACAAGCGAGACAATTGGTTCACATATTATTTTATGGAAGGAGTTATATACGTTTAATTCTACTCTAATAAATAAAGGTTTTTTTTTTACCACATGTCACACTCTTATTTAATTTGTCAAATGTTATTTTGTGGTTATTTTGATTTTTTTTTTTTTTTTTCCAAATGTCATTTGATTGGTTTTTCTATTTTAATAAATTCTACATAATACTTTAATGTAATAATTACAATAAATATAGTAAAAAATGAATATCAATTTTATTAATGGATTTACATTTTTATTTCAAAATTCCCAAATTAAAACTCATTGGTTTATTTTGTTTATTTATTTAAATTTAAAAGATAATTTTTTTAATAACTCATTATTTTTCTTATTTTTTTTATAAATCCAAAGTTATTCAATATTTAAACATTTATATTTAACTTTTTTAATTATCACATTTAATACATGGATCTTATACCTAGTGTATTAAATATGACATAATATATAAGAACAATAATCTATGTTAAATAATATTTTATTTATTTATGTATTTATTTATTTATGTCATGCCATGTGTATAAAACTAATTTCTTATAAACCTATTTCAATATATATAAATATTAGTTATGAGACTCATGTATTATATGAGTTAATTACAAAAAAAAAAAAAAAAAAAAAAAAGTTAAATATAAACGTCAAAATATTTTATAACTTTGAATTTTGAAGAAAAAAAATAATAATGAATTATTATAATTGAAATGTTTTTTATCTTTTAAATTTAAATAAATAATTTAATAAATAAACAAAAGTAGGAATGAGCTTTAATTTGGAAATTTAGAAATTTAAAGATAACTTCATTAATAAAATTGATATCCATTTATTACTACATTTATTGCAATTATTATATTAAAATATTATTTGGAATTTAATAAAATAAAACAACTCATAAAATGATATATGGAAACAAAAATTAATTCAAAATAATCATAAAATGACATTTGATAAATTAAATGAGAATATAACATACGACAAGAAAAAAACATCTAATAGATGAGAATATTTTGGAATTATAATAAAAAGATGTTAAATTACTTAGATCCTTTTTAAAAACAGTGATATTTCGAATTTCGAAAATGGAATTAGAAGATGTAAAATGATATCTTCATATTCAAAATTATGGTCAAATTTTACATGCTACAAATTTGGAATTTCATAAATGGATATTTCTAGTAGAAAAAGGAATTGGTTTTATTTATTTATTTATTTATTTTTAATGTAGAATTAAGAGTTTGTGGTACGTCGACCAAGACAAAAAACTTCAAGGACCAAATTGTAATTTCATCGATCAGTCGAGTCTATGTAAGGAATCATGCATCAATATCAATATCCTAAAATAGTTCTTCCTCCAGCCGTCATTGCAACATCTGTCATAAAACCTCGAGCAACCTCCCAAAAATCTCAACCACGTTTCTCTCCCAGGTAATTAATTCTCAATTCTCAATCGTTGATCTTCATGCAAATTCATTTAATATTGTTATCAATTTCTATGCTTCTATTGTTTCGAAGCACTTTGATCAAGGAATAGCACATGTACTTTGAATATTTTGCAATTGATTATTTGCACTGAACAACGTAATCGGTTTAACGTTTCCTTCACGTATCTACTCAATCTTTTGATTTTGCGATAGAAAAAAAACTTCATCGTTTGCAGATGGTAACTTATATTCTTCGGTTGATCTACTGCAATTATATCGATTCTATGTTTTTAAGCTCCGCTTTAGTATTTTCGATTTTTTTAATGGAATTGCGTATGCATGTTGCTTTGCTTTGTTGGAGTTTGGTCACCTAATGAGCAGAAAACTGTTGATTTCTAACAATCGAGTAAGTTGTTCATGTTATCTGTTCTGATTGAATGATTTTGTTCGCTTGACACAATTAAGCACAAATAGTCGCATAAAACACCCACGATTTAGGTCTATGTTCATACCCACTACTTTTTAATGGCGGATTCTGTTTTCTGATGAAAACGAATCTGTAATACGTTTTTACAAACGCCTATAGTAAAATTTGATGTTGATGTGTTTTGTTTTTATACGAAGGGAATAATTTTATCTACTGTTGATCAGATGACTTCATCTTCATGAGAATGACATATTCTTTTAGGCTTTTGTGGAAACATTACTCATTGGGGTTTCAAGACGTTTGGTTTAACTTAAGGTTTATATAGTTCTATTTATACATATGAATAAATTAATCATCAAGTAGTCTTCTTTATTGGCTTATTATCATGTTTTTGTATTTCATGTTTACAATATTGCTTATGAGATAAAACACGTCTGATAAAATTGTATGACAATTTTTCAGTGTTCCAAATTCCATTAAGTTTTATGCTTTACAGCAATGGGTAATGAAGTTCAGTATATACTGGAAAGCAAGAGATTAGTATGGCTTGTTGCAGTAGTATTTGCCATGGTTATAATGTTCCAGTACTTTGAATTCCCATATGGTGATTATGTTTCATCATCCTTATTTTCTGCTAAAAGAGCTCAACCACCTGTAACTGGAAGCCTCCAATATGAAGCTTCACCACAAAATCCCAAATCATTAGACAAAATCACCCTTTTTGATGGCTCTAATCATACAAACCCTTTGGATATACTTGAGAAGGGTAATAAGATTATAGACAATGGAGACAAAAATGATGTTGAAGTGAAGCACAATTCAACAGTGGACAAGGTTCAAGAAAATGGAGGTTTGGTTACAAATAATGCTACACAATCTGTTGGAAATTTATCTATCAATAATGTTAGTTATTCAACCTTACAAGAAAAAAATCCAGATGTTGCAAGTTCACCAACTCCTATAACACCCTCAACATCAATAGTTTCTATTTCTCCTTCAATGGCAATATTGGATAATAACACATCTAAAGCAGATATAGGTGGACCGAATTCAGACCACAAGCACAAATCTTCTAAATCACATAAAAAACACGTGAAGAAAATTCCATCAATGGGGGATGTAGTGACAATTTCCAACATGTACGACATTTTACTTTATAATCGTGCTAATGTTCGATCCATGGTATGCAAGTTCCACCATTGTTATTGTGATTGAAAGTTTCTTTGTAGGTATGCTTGTTTTGTTTCTTATATATCTTACAAAATTTGTATTGTAGAAACCATTGTGGTCTTTAAAAGTTGATCAAGAATTACTTGATGCAAAATATCAGATTGAGAATGCTCCAATCAATGACAATGATCGGGCGCTTTATCCTCCTCTATATCGTAATGTATCGATGTTTAAAAGGTGAGAACAACTTAACTTTTTGTCAAAGATTGGATCCCATCTAATTTTTTATCCCGTTTATAGTACTTCGTGTTTATTTTACCATTTGCATATGCAATGTAGGAGCTATGAATTAATGGAAAAGATTCTCAAGGTTTACGTTTACAAAGAGGGAGAAAGACCTATATTCCACCACCCACAATCGGTTCTTAGTGGAATTTATGCCTCTGAGGGATGGTTCATGAAGCATATGGAAGAAAGCAAACATTTTGTCACTAATGACCCCAAACAAGCTCATCTATTTTATATTCCTTTTAGCTCTCGAATATTAGAAGAAAAATTATACGTGACTGGATCCGGAAGTCGCAACAACTTGGTACAACACTTGAAGAACTACCTTAATCTGGTTGCTGCGAAATATGATTCATGGAATAGAACTGGTGGGTCCGATCATTTCCTCGTTGCTTGTCATGATTGGGTAAGTCATTCGGTCCATGCCATAACCCAAGTTTGACTAAGCCCTATTTTTATGCAGATCAAGACAAAATAAATTGTACTGTGTTTGACATGTATTTAATCTGTATTAAGACTAATGTTAACGGGACAATAACTGGCCACATTTTTTTCCCTATAGAAAAGGTGAAAATTTATTGTGGTCTTTTTTGTCCCACCCAAAAATGTGAAATAAGATGTGACAAAATTGCATTTTTATGTTCCAAACATAAAAAGGTGTAATGGGGATTAAAGCTTATATTAAGTGGAGAAAAATTACAGTTTTTGTCCTATCCAAAAAGTTTAAATTGGGATTACAACTGATGCTAACTGGACAAAAAAATGACCCATCTGAAAATGTGAAATGGAACAAAAATTACATATTTTGTCCCACCCTAAGGTCAATTTGAGGATTGAAATTGATATTAACATGACAAAAATTGTTTTTTTTTGTTCCACCAAAAATGTTACATTGCTATGGGACAAAAATTATATTTTTTTGGCCTCACTAGAAATGTGAAATGAGGATTAAAACCGTACTCAATAGGAAAAAAAGTTGCATTTTTTGTCACACCCAAAAGATGAAATAAATAAAACGGTACATATATCCATTTTTTGTTCCATCCAAAAATATGAAATAAGGTGAAACAAAAAGTGCATCTTTTGTCATTCAAAAAGGTAAAGTTTAGAGTAAATTGATGTTAACATGCATATTTTTTGTCTCATTCAAATAAGTGAAATGGTGATTAAAATGTTAATGAGACTCTCTCTCGGATCTTGTCTATTCAAAATCCATGAACATAATTACACCACTAGCTTTAGTTATTTATGAACAATTTCTTTTTGGTGATTCGAAACTCACCAACATCAAACGTATAATTTCAGGCAACAGACGAGACAAGAAAATCCATGGACAGTTGCATAAGAGCTCTATGCAATTCAGATGTGAAAAGAGAAGGTTTCCAATTAGGAAAAGACGTTTCTCTCCCTGAAACATACGTCCGCTCACCCCAAAACCCATTACGCGAACTCGGAGGCAAACCCCCTTCCCAACGCCCGATCCTCGCCTTTTTTGCAGGCCAAATGCACGGTTATGTCCGCCCCATTCTCCTAAAACATTGGGAAAACAAAGACCCCGACATGAAAATCTTCCAGAAGCTTCCAAAATCTAAAGGAAACAAAAACTATATTCAATACATGAAGAGTAGCAAGTATTGTATTTGTGCTAAAGGTTATGAGGTGAATAGTCCTAGAGTGGTGGAGGCTATTTTTCATGAATGTGTTCCCGTGATTATATCGGATAATTTTGTCCCACCTTTTTTTGAGATCTTGAATTGGGAATCGTTTGCGGTTTTTGTTCAAGAAAAAGATATTCCGAATTTGAAGAATATTCTCGCTTCTATATCGAAGAGGAGGTATTTGGTGATGCAACAAAGAGTTAAGAAGGTACAGCAACATTTTCTATGGCATGTTAAGCCTGTGAAATATGATATATTTCATATGATTTTGCATTCGATATGGTATAATAGAGTTTTTAGAGTAGATTCGGGTAGTTAGTTAGTTATTGTGAATATATTTTTTCAAAATGCGATTTTTAAATAACATGTCGTGTCATTGTTTATTGACTTGTCAGTTTTGAGTCGACAGGTTTACAATGCATTTTATCGTCTTAAAGAGTTAAATATTTAGTGTTTATCATCAAATGTTTTTTTTGAACGACGGAAAAATATATAAAAATTGACCAATTACCAAGTGTATAAGATACACTCATACACAGAAGAAAAGTATGAAGTGCAACTAGAACCAAGCAAAAACTTCCAAGTTTAGGGGCCACAACACACTAGGGTCAGAAAAGCAAAACCAGGGGTAAAAAAGTCTTTTCAAGGACCAAGGCTTGAGAAGGGGCAACCTCCTCTAGTGTAAATAAATCAAAATCAATTTTTTTTACAGTGGTAATTTGTAGTTATAACCAAAAGCCACACTTTACCTTGAGGCTACTATCATTAAATGTTTGCTGTTGATGTTCATCCACAAATTTTGAGTTTTTGACCAAGTAGTTGTAGTAAAAAATAATAACTTCTTGTAGTTTGTAATTTACTTACCTAATAATTGTATCTTGTTACAAATGAAACCTTACTACAAAAAAACTTACTCATTACAAATAATCTCACTACAACTCTCATCCTATTCTACACTCAAGCCTAAGTACAAGAAAATAAGAAACCTAAAAAATATGAAGAAAACGATCTATCAGAACTAAAGAGAAAATTATGCGAGAAAAAACCCTAATTGTGTGTCTCAAATGATGCGCCACACAACGTTATATATCCCCACTATTCAAGCCGGATATGTGTATGGATAGACTCATAGACCATTAGACCCGTGAGTACATATAGAAGTTTAACCAGCTTTACAATTTTTATCCACCTGCAACAAATCTTTACAATATATCACAAACATAACACATTTATTTATTTACTTACTTGACAATCTTGTACTTATTTTAACAATCCCCCTCAACCTAAACACATATTGAATATATTAAACCAAGTTTGTGAGATAAAAAATTATGTTGACGATAACTCAAAAGATTAAGTAAAAAAAATCAACAATTTTGTGAACCACCATTTATTACTTTAATCGCAACTTTAGGGAAATCTCCGAAAAAATTCCAAAGTTTTGGTGAGTTTATGGTTTAGTCATAAATTATTTTTTTTACAAAAAAGTCCAAGATACCAACTAACGCGGAGCAGGTAAACTGCCTAAGTGGCATGCCAAGTTGTTGACGTGGCGTTGATGTGGGCTGCTACGTTGGCTTCTATAATTTGTGTGTAACAATCAAAATTTTTAGTGAAAATTGGAGGAAGATGGTTTCGATACTCTGGCCTCCTGAACACAAAGTACGCCTCTAACCACTAAGCTAGAACAATTTTTATGCTTTAGTTGTTGAACTTATGTATATAAGCATTAATTCTCACCTTAAAAACATTCAAAAATATGGATAGTTGAGTATCCCAAGTGTCTAGAAACGTGTTATGGGAAGGAAAATAGACTACATTTATTTATAAAGGAAAAAATAAATGAAAGTGGAGTAGCCCAAGTCTCTATCATTATTTCTCATATGAAGAAAAGAAAGAGTTAAAGGTTATTATTCTATTTAAAAGGAGACCTGTTTATATAGAAAACGATATGTAGGGTTTCGTTTTAGGGTTGGCTATCATGGATTCCTTTGAAAACAAGTCAAAAGAATCCAGAATGAATGAGAAAATCAATGGTTTCTCAAACTGACGATCTCTGCCCCCTTTGGATCCTGCTAGGAGCGATGTCCCTAGACTCCACCAAAGGGTCACTACCCTTTTGGAAACCCCTAACCCGGGGGCGCTACCCCCGGACCCCCGACTTGTCGTCTAACCGACTTCTAATTCGATCTTATACAGGTGTGCTTTCCGCACATACCCAAACATGTATTTAGAGTACAAATTACGAAGCCCTTTAGCTTACATGTAAGTTCCAATAATACAAAATGTCCCGGTGACATTAAAATTACCAACATTATATACATCGGTTCAGAAACAAAAGCAACAAAAGCATTGTAGCTTAGTGGTTAATGGCGTTACATTTTAAATTTGAGGTACCGAGTTCGATTCTCACTTCCCCCATTTATATACCGGCCTTTATATTTACAATAGAAGAAAAGAAGCTGACATGGCTTGCATTGTCAGCTGCTATGTCATCACATATATCTAAGTCAAATGTACCACATCAGTAATTATCTGTTCAATAAGTTAAAAGGGTCAAAATGATTACATTAGCTGATATTCTGTCATTTTTCGTTAAAAAAAAATAATTTTGGACTAAACCGCAAACTGTACCAAAACTTTGGGATTTTTTCATAGATTTTCTGAAACTTTATCTCTAATAATATGTGCATTTATTTTCATATGTTTGATTTTTTCGTGTAAAACTGGATTTTCTGATTTTAGAATAGCTAAAGCATTGTTACAAAACAAATTAACAAGAAGTTAATATTTTAAGTCCAAGTCTTTTAAAAATTTTAAGAGCCACAAAATTTCACAAATAGTGGTTGCATGAGCATGGAAAATCAAACCGGAACCGGAACTGTTAGAACCGGAATATCCGAATATGTAGAACCAATCTAGGTTCCAAGTTTAAAGTATGGCTTTAACTGGTTCCAGGTAATCTGGGTTTCGGGTCTGGATAAACCGAGTTTAAGAATCAAAATCGATGTTAGGTGCAATATTCCTTCTAAAATAAAATAAGTAAATAAGTAGATAAATAAATAAATAATAAACCTTAAAAACTCTAAGATGTATTTTTATATTTTATTTTTAACCCTAAAGTCCTATTAAATTAGTGGGGGGTACATCTTGAGGTGTTAAAAGTTATATTTCCTGGTATTAAAGGTCAAATTGTAACATATGGTCTTGTATTGAATGGTTTTTTGGAAGTAAGGGCTAAAGAGTAAAATTTAGACTTGGATTGGAAAAAATAGAGGGGGGAGGGGTTAGAAGTGTCGTATTTGGTATGAAGTTTGAATTGGAGACGGGCATGTCACCCTCCTAATGGCCTCATGTTAACCCCTCACCTCCAGCCGCCGCTACCTTCTCTGTCGATGCTGGGAACAACCAAGTCGAGTGTCGTCGTCGTTGTTTCCGTTGTTGCTGAGGACGAAGACTGACTTTAGACGTCATGGTCGCTGATGTGATCAGTGACGGACGCAACCACCTCCTCTCCTCCGCAAATGCCGTCCTTCTCCCTCCATTTTCGTTTAGGCCTGCTGCTAGCCGTTGCCGCCCACTCAAAAGATCCCTTCTGCTACTCCAGTCTTCATCCATCACTGACTGCCAGCGTGAGGGAAGTTGAGTTGCGTACATGTTTCAGTGGGTGCTCGTGCTTCATGTATGTGCGTGTGTATCACTACTACAAATAGTGACTTGTGCGTGCGTCTTGGCTAGCTAGAAGTTGAAGAGAACCACCATGGTAGCCAAACATGGTGGTTGCCTCCCTTTCTACTTTTTCTGCCACCACCAGCCACCCTGTGTATAATATGGTGTGTGTGCGTGTTTAGGAGGACATGTTGTATAGACGTTTCTTCGCCAGAAAATCAAAGAAAACCTACCACCACCTTCTGTTGCTGTCTGCCACCATCTTAGTGGCTATATTGGGAATTTTCCTTGTTCATTGGGGGGTGTGTGTGTGTATGATGTAGGAATTCTTTATGTGTGCTTGGTTGTTGTAATTATCACTCGAAACCGCCACCGTGTGTGGATGGCTGCCATCGTGGACCACCGCCGACCACCACTGCCTAAGGTGGAAGTCGGTGGTGCCCGATTTATTAGAGATTCAATTACCTAAACATCTAACTTTAGTCCGAGTGGCACGGGTTTGGGGTTGGAAACCCTAATTAGGGTTTAGAAAACCCTAGTTTTGGAGTTGTTCGGGGCCCACATTAAAACTGTTAATTAAACTTTAAATAATACTTAATAATTCCCCTAAAATTAACTTAATGCAATATTGGACTTAATGGATTGAGTCCTAAGGGGTTAACTTTTGAACACTAACCCTAGTTGTCATGTTATGTGACAAACCCTAAAATCAGGGAGCTTTATTTTGGACAATGATCGGGCGCGTATTTGGGCTATTAATTGGATTATTATTACACCCGATAATGACTAAGTCAAACCTTAATCAGTCCTACCCTTAGGCGATTAAGTCCTTAATGGGTTATGTGTTCTTACTTAACCCCAATCATCATTTTATGTGAAACTTTAATCGTCATTTCATGTGAGGTGGTCATTGTTGCAAGTGACAATGATTTGTGATTGGGTATTGACTCAAGTATCTTCCTATAGGTGATTGGAAGTGAGTTGAAGTTGGTAGAGTTCTTCATTACTACAGTAGTTACCTATGTAAATACCGAGGTGAGTTTCGCTTCACTATACACGTGGGTCGAAGGCACCAATGCCAACCCACTAGTTTTAGTTATCTGCTAGTAGAGGGATACATTTGGGATTGTATGTAGTCATGTAGGATAGACTGAGGACTCTTGATCCAGGCTCTCTTACTTGTTCATCGTTTGGTTGTGGTTCTAGAGTGGGATCATTTGTATAGGTGACTATCTCACCTATGAGTATATACGGCCATGCATTCCTTGGATTGTTGATATTGAGTATGTTGTTATGATGTAGTGATTTATTATTTCAGGTATCATTGGTGTTTATGGGAGGGCGAAGGCGGGACTGTACACACACATCAGAAGCATTGAGGATTTCGCGTTTTCTATAAAACTCATATTTTGAACAAATGTAATTTGAAATAAACGATTTTTCTTAATAATGAATTTATAAATTGGAAAGTTTTCACCTTAATAAAAATGAAAATTGTTTGTTGTGAAAATGAGATGTTACAAGTTGGTATCAGAGGCTTGGTTTTAGTGAATTGGATGAACACTTGTGTGAATCCAGTCTCAAACTAGGATCCAAGAGTTTTTTGCAAATTGTTTTTGAAAAAGAAATTATAATTAAAAGAGTTGGGTTAAGGAAATGGGCTTGGTCCCTTGTCATGTTTGATAAGGTTCATGCTTGATAAGGTGTCATCTTAATGATCGAATGGTAAGTATTGTTGTAGGAAAACTCTACCAGGGGTAAATTCTCATCCCAGTTACCTTGAACTTCTAGGGTACATGCTCTTAACATATTCTCCAATGTTTGAATTGTCCTTTCGCTCTAGCCATCAGTCTACGAATGGTAGGTTGTACTTAAACACAACTTCATATCCATTTTCTATTGTAAACTTTTCCAGAATCTTGATGTGAAACAGTTGTCACGATCCGATACAATCGTTAATAGAACACCGTGAAGTCTTACTATCTCCTTCACGTAAGCATTTTCAAGCTTATTCATGGACCATCTCTCAGTGGCTGCTATGAAGTTTGCACTCTTTATGAACCGATCCACGACTACCCAAATCATGTCGTAACCATTCTTCGTCTTGGGCAGTATAGTCACAAAATCCATGGTGAAGTCTTCCCATTTACCCATTGGTACAGGTAAAGGTTCTAAACTCCCATATGGTTTCTGATGTTGTGCTTTAACTGTCGCACATGTTACACACTCTGTCACATACTTTGCAACATCTAGCTTCATCGTCGGCCATCAGTAGTAAGGTTTTAGATCCCTATACATCTTAGTGTTTCCGAGATGAATCGAGTACATGGTCTTGTGCGCTTCTTCCATTAGAAGGTCTCTTATTCCTCCCATCTTAGGCACCCAAATCCTATCTTGGAATACCATCAATTCTTGACTATTTGTACCGAATACCAATGTTTTTCCTAAATGTTCTTCCTTTCGGTCATTTTTCTCTAAAGCTTCTTCCTGAGCTTTCTTAATGCTTTCCACAATTTTCAAGACAATTTATATTCTTAATGCTCTTGGCCTTTTTCTTTACAGGTTTACTTTTCGACTTAGAACATCAGCCACGACATTTACTTTACTAGTGTGGTAAAGTATCTCACATTTGTAATTCTTGAGTAACTCTAGTCAGCGTCGTTGTCTCATATTTAGTTCCTTTTGATCAAAGAGATACTGGAGACTTTTATGATCAGTGAAGAGTTTGCACTTTGTGCCATAAAGATAATGCTTCCATATCTTTTATGCGAATACTACTGCTGCCAACTCTAGATCATGAGTGGGGTAGTTCTTCTCATGCTCTTTCAATTGTCGAGATGCATATGCTATCACTTTATCTCTCTGGGTTAGAACACAACCTAACCTAACTCCAGATGCATTGCTATAGACTGCGAAGTCTTTAACTCTGTCAGGTAAAGAAAGAACCGGTGCTTCACACAACTTATTCTTTAATTTCTCGGATGCTTCTCCATGATTCTTGCTCCATGTATATGTAGCTCCTTTATGGGTCAAAGCTATCAATGGAGCAGCTATTGAAGAAAAGCCATGGACAAGCCTTCAGTAATATCCAACTAATTCTAGAACGCTTCGAATCTCAGTAGGACTTTTTGGTCGTTCCTATTTCATCATAACTTCAATCTTTGTTGGGTCAACCATTATTCCTTCCTGGTTAACCACATGACCCAATAATTGGACTTCTTGAATACAAAAATCACATTTGGAGAACTTTGCGTACAAATTCTTCTTTTTCAAAACTTTTAATACTTCTCGCAGGTGCTTGCCATGCTCTTGCTAGCTTTATGAGTAAATTAGAATGTCATTTATGAACACTATTATAGATATATCAAGAAATGGTTTACAAACCGTGTTCATCAAATCCATAAACGTTATTGGAACATTGGTTAGTTCAAATGAAATAACCAAGATCTAATTGTGTTCGTATCTCGTTCTAAATGCGGTTTTCTCAATATCTTGCTCTTCACCTTCAGCTGATGATATCCTAACCTACGATCGATCTTTGAGAAATATCTCAAACCTTGCAGCTAATCGAATAGGTCGACAATCCTTGGCAATGGATACATTTTCTTTACCGTTGCCTTGTTCAGTTCTCTATAGTCTATACACATCTGTTGGATTTGGTGTCTAAGCACATAACTATAATGGGTATGTACTCGACCTGAGAGTAGAATGGTCTATTTGGGTTGCCTTCACCAGAACAATATGATAGGATGGACATTTGAGAAAGAGTTTATTTATGATTTATTAATATATTACAAGTATAATATATTAATATGAAATCATATTATTTAATTAGTATTGATCAAGAATTAATTTGGAATTAATTTTGTGAACAAAAGAGACTAACTAAATCAACGGAGACTGATTATGTAAATCAGTGATTATTTGTGTGTGTGTGTGTGTGTCTATATATATATATATATATATATATATATATATATATATATATATATATATATATTGTAACGCCCGTAGATTATGGCTAGTCAATTTAGAGACGATAAGCGTCAAAAACGACTTTTTGATAGAAGATTATTTAGAATGAATAATCGTAACTAAGTTGTAGTATATGTCACAAGGTTTCCGTGCATATAATGAACGCCGAAATCCGAGTTATAACGAAGAAGTTATAACCTGTCGAAGTTTCGCGACAGAACTGACACGATGCTGAATGACGTAAAAAGTGAATTTACGTTAGATTGACATTTAGCCTTAGCGATCTAAACAAAATTCATAGAATTTGTTAAACCATGAGCGTGCATAAAAAGAACGTCCGAATCTGACTTCGTATGAGGAAGTTATGATTTTTCTAAGTTTCGACTTAACGGTATGCAGTCTGAATACTCGATTTGAGATCGAGCGGTTTTTAGCTAAAACAATCTAAATGAGAATCGAACATCTTGTTGATAGTAGTCCAACGGTAAAAAGACAGACGAAAACGGACGTCGGATGAAGAGTTGTGAATTTATAACGGAGTTTTCCTGTCCCGGCCTACTAAAAATAATATAATAAAAATTAATTCAAAATTAGCCAACGGTGTCTAAATGAAAGTTGTAGATCATAATCTCACCTACACGTGGATATAAAGAACGTCGAAAATGGAGCTCGTATGCAAAATTTATGAATTTTCGAAGATCATGGCACGTATACTAAAGCTTATCCGAAGCGTACGCCTAGCGTAACCAAAATTATGCCCAACGTACTTGGAAATTACATTTAGCGTAATCCCATACCCAGCAGCCTATAAATAGAAACCGAGATCAGCCATTTGCCTTGCCATTTTTCTTCCTTTCTCTCTAAGTTTTGCATCGTTTTGCATGCTAATTATATCCCAAAGCCCCAGTATTCTTCCCGAGCCCCGAAGCAGGTTCCGAAGCCCCGAGGATCCCGAGAAGTGAGATTCCCGAGCCGAAGCTCTGCCCGCGAGAAACCCGTTTTTGTGAAGATCTTCCAGATTTACCGAAGAATACTACTTTTACAAGCCGTAGTGCTCTCCGATCATCTTCTGATCAAGTGAGTGTATAGTTACTTTCTTCTACCACATAGATATGAAGTATTTGCTATGAAATACGTGTTATGTGTTTATATGTTGTTTGTTTACTTGAGATGGATGTTGAAAAAAATGTTTTATACAGGTTTTTAAATAATTTAAATTATATATATGTATTTTATATCTACAAATATGTTGGGTAGAACATAGGTAGATGAAATAGTTGGTGTGTGATGAAAGATGAGTTTGAGGATGAGACGAAAGATGATATAGATCGTGAGATGAGGGTGACAGGTGAAAAATGAGTGAAACCTTTACCCAAACAATGGCCCCCATCATTCAGTAGAGTAGGGATGACAACCACAGACTATTCTAGACAGTCCAGTGGAACACTAGCAAACTCGCAACTTGTAGGTGTTGTGGACTTGATGTTCACCGGTGTACTCTAAAAACCCTGGCAGCTATAGATTTAGTGCCTCATAATAAAACGATGGTAGCTATGGATTTAGTACAGTGTACATGAACCATGGTAGCTATGGATTTAGTATTGTGTAAATGAACGATGGTAACTATGGATTTAGTACTATGTAGATTAACCTCAGGCAACAATGGACTTTGTGCCAATTCCTTAGGTCAATCCTTAGGAATGAATGAAGGAAGGATAGTCGATTCTTAGGGTAAAACCTTAAGAAATAAAGAAGATAATGGGGATGGGTAATTGGGTTGATTGTTTGATGATTGAATATAATAATTATATTATTGTGGGTTGAAAACCCTATATGCTCACCAGGCTCCCAAGCTTGAACCACTCAGTTTTCTTTGTATCACAGGTGTCAATACGAAGACATATTTCACTAAGAGATTAGAGGAGATGTAAATCATTAGTGTAAATACATGTAAGTTCTGTTTATGTTTATGTGTCTGTATCGGAACATGACATCCCGATATTTTGTTATATAATGAAAATACTTTTTTATAAGAAATGCTTTGATAAATTCTTATCATAATTTGTTTTGGGGACCAATTCCGCAACAAACTATTACTCTGATTTTAAAAACAAAGCATAAACAACTCGGTCTTTTCTGACCGTGAAAATAGGGATGTCATATATATATATATATATATATATATATATATATATATATATATATATTTATATATATATATATATATATATATTGTTTGGGCTATTGATCCATGTTGGGCTAAGTTTATGTAAGTATCCATAAGAGTTAGCCCACATGAGATATGGTTCATAACCCAAGTGTATCTATTAGGGTTTACCCATGACTCTTGGAATCCAACAATATATATGTTACCCCTTAGCCAAAATGGACACCTAAGAGTTCTAGGAAGAGAGAAATCGATTTTGGAGTGTCTAAACCTCTCTTTCAAAGTCCTCCTTTGTTCATGGTGTTTGTGAACCATTTGAGGCATCACACTTGAAGTGCTAAGCTCTTGAATGGTTAAAACTACAAGCTACAATAAAGAGGTATTACTCTAACTAGTTTTATGATTCATGTACCAAAATTGTATGCTAGTTGTAGGCTTTATGCTTTAGAAAATTTTATTGCATGTATAATTAAAGAAAACATAGATCCAAAGCTATTAGGGTTGCATGTGCACCATAGGAGTGTTATAGTGCTTAAAACCAATAGTGGTATCAGAGCCTGTTATATTTGATGCTTGTTAAAATTACAAAGTTGAAAAAAAAAATTGATTTTCTGGCCTCTGATTGATGAACTCGACGAGTCCACTCAGTAAAAGGGCAACTCAACGAGTCAGGATCATGCACTCGACGAGTTGATGCCTCTGGTTGCAGAATTCCGGGTTTTTGGCCAAAATTGGTTTAGGATCATTACCACAAACTGTTTTGTAATCATAAAAAATTGTGTTTTCTGATTTGGTAATGATGTTCCTCTTCCAATTAAAAGATAATTGTCAAAGTTTTAAGTTAATTGTTGGTTATATGATAAACAAAGTTGCTTGTAAATTGTTGATATGAATTATCTTGTTTTATGAGTTTAGTTAGATCAATCATGAATTATATGATAATTTTATTTGTTGAAATTGATCTAAATATTTTTTTAATGACTCCATAACTTGTCCTTTAGTTATGGAACATGAAAAGTCTCATCCATTAAAATGACTTTAAAACTCATAAGTTTTCATAAGTTATGAAAATGAAAAGTTTTCAAGAGTTACAAAACTTGCCCTCAAGTTTTGGTATTTGAAAAGTCTTGAATTATGAAAACATTTACTCTTGTAATTGAAAGGTTTCAAAAGATGCAACTCTTAGGTTCATAACTTAAAAACTAATTAAATAGTTTTAATTTTGAATTTTTAATAACCTAGTTGCTTTGAATAGCTCAATTATACATTATGGACTTTATTAAATTAATTAAAATGTTTAATTAAAAGAGAATTAGTAAATCCATAATGATATAGTTTAAGTTTAATTAAATTAAAAGTCTAGTTTAGTTAAAAGATTAAACTACCTAGTATTTTAAAAGTTTAAAATATACCCTTATACTATATAAAATTAAAAGATTCAATATATTATATGTATAATTAAAAAGTAAGTCTTACCGTTAGTAGGCCTCATTCACGAAGTCGGTCTATAAGGGGGGTATAAGGTTGTTGCCTATAAAATGGTGGTTTAATGGGTGTCCACTCTCACCCACCGCTTCCTTGACCGGTGGAGGGTCATTAGCCGAACGGGTATGATAGTACATTAATTATCATTAAAAGTATAATGAAAATACCAAGTAACTAAACACTTATAAATTTCCAATATTAGTTACTTAGGAAAAATGTGAATTTGGTGCTAACCCATAATATTGCACTTTGCATCTTGTTAAGTCGTTAGTGGAGTGTGTGTGGTTAACCGACACACTAATCTGGGACTGACAGTGTGTGGCAAAGGGTAGCTTGATGTTAATCATAGATCAATGGAGCGTGTGTGGTTAACCGACACATTTATTTGGTGATATGTAACATTAAGAGTACCAAGCACATTTGCATGGTTATTCACACATTGTTTGTGATCCTCGGCATCCCAGTCACAAACCTGAAGGGCACAATCGAGATTTAAACATGTCATTAAAAAGTTCAATGAATCTCAAAGAATCTAGGAATTTCAATTCATTTAAAACTTAATAATCAATTTCGTTTTTAATGGTGGAAATTGGTAAATCGTCATTTACCTACCTTCAAATATTTTACAATTGGATTACGACATCCCTCTTCAGAATTATAGAATATTGTGTTGGGTCCTAGCCTTAATATTTCATGTTGGGTGTTATATTAAGGACTTAAGTCAACTATGGGCTTCCCAAATCTTATGGAAAAAGCTTTCCTCATGAAGATGATATTCCACAAGACAATCAAAGTGAAAGGCTAATCCCTTCTTTGTGCTGTAGTGGAATTTCACTACCTCCACCTCCTCCAATAATTCTCCCTAACCCACAAGTTCATAAACTTGAAAAGTTCAAGGTCACTCAAGCCCTATTGGCAAGTCAACACCAAGATGGAAGGTCTGTGTGTGCACATGTCTTGGAGATGAAGTCACACGTTGACAGACTTGGAATGTTAGGAGTCGTTGTGTCAAGGAAGTTGGTTGTTGACTTGGTTCTTCATTCACTTCCTGAGTCGTATAGTAAGTTTGTTAAAGACTACTATATGACAGACCGCGACATGTCCCTTAACGATCTTATCTATTTACTAATTGTTGTCGAGTCAACAATGATTTGGCTCACTGGTAAAGCAAATTTGATTGGAAGATCTACTTCCCAAATTTCCATGGACATTGACAATGGAAGCATTAGAATTCTAGAAAAGATATCTCTTTCCAAGGGAAAGGGAAAGGCTAAGTCTGAGATTGTCCCGTGTACCAATCCCAGAGAGTCCATATGTTTCTATTGCCAAGAGAAGGGGCATTAGTTGTGAAGCTTCCGTATCTACCCGAAGGATTACAAAGATGGTAAGGTCAAAAAGTTTAACTATGCTTCAAGTAAGTCCACTATCTAACTCTATTAAGTTTCAATTGGCAAATTCTTAATAGATGATGTGATAAGATTACATTTTGATGTTTTGTAGGATCAAAGGAAGCTTAAAGGAAAAGCCTGTTGAGTCTGATCGTGAAGAGATGGATTTCGATCGCATGGTTCGATGATCGGATTTTTGAGCTGATGCTAGGAGTTATGATAGATTGCTTAGGAATGTTTAGAAACAAAGTTTTCATATGTACTTGCATTGAAGTAGCATATTGAATTGCATTGAAATAATCTAGTAAAGGAAGATAAAACAATGATATCTAATTACATAAGTAAAGAAATCTAAATCATTATTTCTTGCAATAAATGAGGAAAATAAAGAAATGGTCTCACAAATTGAACTTTATTGCCATGTATGGCAGCGGCCGGAAAACCAATCCGGAAAATATAGACCGTTGTTTTTTGTCCGTTAATGTGAGGGTAATTTGGTCTTTTAAGGTAGTAGGGACTGAATTTGTGACGACGGGTAAACCATATGGACCATTTATGTAATTTTGGCGGTAGTAGTGGTGGTGGAGATGGCAACTGGTGGGTGGTTTTATGGTATTGGGTGAGTATTTTCTAATAAATAAAACATTAATTTAAAACCAAAAGGAGAAATATAAATTAATAAAAAAAATCGGATGATGAGTAAAAAAGTGATTTCGGTTTCCATCGTTATCGTCAATGTGTTAAATCTGGTAAACCACAGTCACCAATCCTCTAATAATAATAATAATAATAATAATAATAATAATAATAATAATAATAATAATAATAATAAACCATTTTTGCCAAGACTAAATACTAATAATATGTAATAAAAGACCAGAGTTATGAAAAATTCAAACGAAAGTAAAAGGGTTGTTTGTGAACAAAAGAATAAAAGTGAAGGGTCAATAAATAGTTTTTTAAAACCAGCATAAGTTGGAGGACAAAAAGTGACCAAAAAAAAGGGCAACATACATAACATTAAGGATCAATCTTGCCAAACACTTAGGAAGTTTACTATTCCTTACTTTTTATATATATATATATATATATATATATATATATATATATATATATATATATATATATATATATATATATATATATATATATATTATTCTCCAATTATATATTACCAATATACTTAAACAAAAATGGCCAATATGGCGGCTACAATAGTGGCTATCATGAGTAATATCACAAGCACCATGATCTTATATGTGATTGTCACAATTTTCATCATCGATTCTGGGGAACTCCTATTCATTAAAACGTTAGCGTCACCGATTACCTGGGATGTAAAAAATGTGATGATGTCTAAGACCAAAAAAACTTTATATGAAAATTTCCTTCCCAGTTTAAACTCTTCGGTCGCTTCGGCAAATACTTCCATACGTTTCATCATCATCATCATAAGAATACACGTAGCATATTTTATTGCAGACGTCACAACCGATATGATGGATCTTTTATTTTCTTGGGCCTCATTTTGATC
This sequence comes from Lactuca saligna, assembly GCF_052625555.1. Taxonomy (NCBI): domain Eukaryota; kingdom Viridiplantae; phylum Streptophyta; class Magnoliopsida; order Asterales; family Asteraceae; genus Lactuca; species Lactuca saligna. The sequence goes on along the minus strand of NC_136417.1, from coordinate 38,166,460 downwards.
CTCCATCTTGTGAAAGTAAACCTTCATAATAAATAAAATGATTTGTAATTAATACAATTTGCGTGTCAGTATTTGTTAACATAAAAAAAATCGAGATAGTGAAATAATGCAAATCACATGTAAGACCAATCTCCTTTTTCAGTACAACAAACATGTTACTTTTGTTCAATACGATAAAGATAATATCAACCACCAACCTAATAAAAGAAGAAAAAAACAATATGCGAATCCTTTCTCTCTCTTTTTCTTAGAAAAAAAAAAAAAAAAAAAAAAAAAAAAAAAAAAAAAAAAACAAGCTACTTAAAAACGAACTCTTCTCCGATTGGAAGTTGGTTTTTAAAGATAGAGATACAGGAAGGATGGTTTACTTTTAATATATGATATTGATGCATTTATTTAGAAAATATTTTTAATAAATTGGATCAATGGTGTAATTATTAAAATGTATGTTATAAAACATTATAAAGATGACATCGTTTTTACCATAAGGAAAATCTAATTTCTTTCTTGTTTACGAAATGTACCGTTTTGTAATTTTTATGTTAGTTGTAATTTTGGAACTAGTAATTTTGATTATGATACATAACCTTTTTTATTGTTACAAAAAAGTAATTAGGATTTTTTTTTCCCATTAGTCATTGCATTATGATGAATGAATATAATCTGTTGGAAAATTACACATTAGTATGGTCTTAGGACTATTTTGTAATATCCATTACATGTTACGTGCATTTATATCGTGTACTATAATGACATATCAGATCCCTAGATTTATATATGTAGTATGATGGATATGACATTTATCTATAACTTGAGGGACCAAATTTGTGTGGTTCTAATACTTTCCATAAGGTGTAAATGATCAATTAAAACACACATATACGTTTCATGGAGAGTACACGGTTCTTTATTTTCCACATCCAAAATCCTCTCTATAAGAACACCATTATCGTGTGTATCATTCTATCCAACGGAATCAATCAATTAGACACCATTATGTGAAGTTGAAGAATCATAATATGAAGTTAGTCATGTTCAACATCAAGGGATATAATTTTCTCCAAATAAGTGTTCTTTAATTCATTTTAGGGTTTTTGATGATTATGTATAAACTGATCTTGGATTATGCCTATTAATCTTACATTGTGGTATCAGAGCATGGTTTTAATTAAGTTTTTATGCCCTGATTTCAGTTTTATTGTTTGATTCGTAATGAATTGGTTCATACGAACACTAAAATCTCAGCCCTAATTTTTGAATTTCTGGCATTACAAGATAATGAATGGGGATTTAATTATTAGAAACAAATGCTTTCGAAACTGCGATTACTAAAAGAATCATGTGGTTCATGTAAAAAAAATCACTGGCAAAAAAAAAAAAAGTAAACTTTGCCATAACTACATAATTATGTTTCCGAATTCTTTGATAAAGTTCATGCCTTCTTTGTTGAAAAGCCTAATACGTTCACTAAAATGAACAAATATATATTATAATTCCATGTTCCTTTATGGAACTTGTGGTTTGAAGAAAGCTCTCATAAGAGAGTGTTTTTGGGAAAATAGCCCCCCTCTTCTTCTTTTTTATCCCCTCTCCTCTATGATTTGATATTTTTTATCCTTTTTTTTATCCCCTCATTTATGAAGTTATATGTTATTCTTTTAAATTGTAAATTATAAAAAAAAAAGTAATGAATTAATTTTTGAAATGTGTAAAAGTTATATGGAAAAAATATGTATGTTTGTAGTTTTAAAATTTTCAAGTTGTAAAAAGTAATAAATTGTTATACAAAAATAAATGTATAAAAATCAATTTATAACACAGGACCGTATTTTTTTTTTCTCTTTTGTTATCTGGCATACGCAAGAAGGCTTGTAGCCTTTAGGGTTATTACTTTATTATATGTATATATTTTTTTAATGAATAATCTATGCCAAAAGACCCATTGTAATTGTAAACGAATATTGGTTTTGGTTTTGGCTTCTAAATTTCTAATAGCACATTTTACAATCATATGATAATCATTAGATTTCAAAGTTAAGATCAATATTGAAACTTTTAAATTTTCATGGTTTATTATTATCAAGGGTAAATATCACAAAAAAAACACTTTTTTTACACAGAAATTCGATTTTGATACTGTGTTCTTTTTTGTATCAATTTTGACACTGTGTTTTTCAATTTGTTACAATTCTAACCACTTGACCGGTTAATCAGGTTACATGATGACATGTCAGTTTTGATGACGTGGCATGCTGACATGTCAAAATTGATTTTTTTTTCCATAAAAAACACTAAGTTTTCACATTTTTTCGATTTTGACACTAAGTTTAACTTTTTATTTCAATTTTAACAATATGTTTTTTTTGTTCCAAAGGTGATTGCAATATTTATGTAGCGAATTATAACTTTTAGGATACCATAATATTCAACTATTGGTCTAGCCAAAGCGAAACTGATACTTGAGTCAGGTGTCTATACAACTTATTATTTTGGTGTTAATAATAAGTATATTGGTATGTTTTATCATGCTATCCCATGAAATGCCTTTAATATCACTTTAAAAAAAAAAGGTGCAACTTAAATAAGTGATAAGGATATTTCTAATAAGGTCCAAAATATGGGTACAATCAAGCCTCAAGGAAACTTTGTTGAAAATATTGTCATTACAAGGAACGAAATTTTTGTAAAAGGAAAGAATGACTTGCAAGGAAAGATGGATTATACGCATCTATGATTTATAAGTTCAATTGTACGTATGTTTTGTTTTTTTCACTACAGGGATTCCATACAATCCAAAAGTTAGATTGAACTTAAGGAACAATTAATGTTGAGGATGATGAAGACTTGAACATAGAATCACTTGGCCATGCAAGTTATTTTCATGTTTTTCTTTGGAAGTGGTTATTGTTTATGTCTTAAAGACACTCTTTATGTATCAAGTATAACTTGAAACTAATGATTTGTATTAAAGTTAGCGAATATGGGCTATATTTTTATGATTGGATACAATAATGTAATTGTTAGTTTCAATTCCCATATTGTTGGGTATGGTTGTTTGGAGGAATACCTCCATAAATCATAATTAAACAACCATTTTATGGAACCTTTAATATCGTTCAATATTGACTGATAACTTAAATTGAGACGTTGAGACTTTATCTATGTTGTAAAATTAAGGCTTAGGCCACAAATCACAATATAGGATGATATGTGTCATAAAATATGAAGTTATATTGTAACTTGACATCTGTAGTATATGGTTAAAAATCTCATATAACTTTTCTTGATTATTATTCTTGATGCATGTCTCCGTATTTAAAGAATAGAAAATCGAAATCTCTTAAAATGCTTAAAACGCTTGACGCCAAAGTTGAAAATCAACTTGTCTATAAATTATAAGCATTAAGATTAGATATAGGTGTCATATATCATGGCAGGCATACAAACCTTGGCAACAGACCCCGATCATGGGATAATTAACCAACACCCCACATCGTGTACTCCACATTAAAGATTTTTTTTTCATGAAGAGGATTAGAAATCTAATGGACATGGTGAAAAGTATGCTTGCAAACACCAAGTTGCCCCAATTTTTGGAACTAGGCATTAAAAACGGCAATACAATTCTTAAACAAAGTTCATTTAAACTCTGTTCAAATAATTCCCTTTGAGTTTTGACAGGAAGAATACAAGCTATAGGTTTTTAAGGGTGTGGATGCACGGACGAAACAAAAATCTACAATTCTAAATCACATGAACATGAAAACAGTAAGTTGTTTCTTCATCAGCTATCCTAAAAGTATTAAAGGTTACCGACTTTTTGTTCTATCACATAGTACCTTAATTCTAGAAATGAAGCATGTAGGATTTCTTATGAATGCCAAAATCAGTGGGAGTTGTGTATTGAGGGATTTTGACCTTCAAGAATCTTCAATTATAATTCAAGTGCTCACTACTATTAGCACTTCATTAGGAGATTCTAGTTTTGCCTCATGAAAAGCCTTTTCAAATGCATGGGCAAATGAAACACCATAAAAGATCTCACTCAAGATGTTGGCATTAAAACCCATGAAATAGCATATACGACTTCTTTTATGAAGTCAACAGCCCATAAACTTTGACGATTACATTAGACCGATCTTGACAAAGGGAAGGAAATAGCCGTGTCATGGGGAGTCATGCCATAACTTGTGATCAATCAACTAAGCGTAATAAATCTTTTATTGAAGACATTAATTTAATGTAAACGGATGATGTTTGGGAACATGCCAAATTACCAAAGGTTTTTCAAACCCATAAGATGCAAGTATTTCTTTAAGACCAAATTGGACCCCAATGATGAACATTGAATGTCATAAAGTTTGTTTGCTCACTAAAAGGTACTCACAAAATAGGGTAATTATTAACAAGAAACATTCTCACATGTTTCTCGAATTGACTTCCTTAGGATCTTAATAGCTCAGTATTTCATTTGGATTTAGAGATACATCAAATATAGGTCAAACAATTTTCTTAACTAAGAGTTACACAATGATGTTTACATAACCCACACAAACAATTACATTTATAAGGGCTAAGAACTTCTGATGTGTAAACTCAAGGAATCAATATACGTGCTGAATCAAGCTTCATGTTGATGGTATCTAAGGTTCGACAAGGTGATGAACAATAATGACTTAATTAAGAACCATGTAGATCGATGTATATACCTCAACATCAGTGGGAGGGACTTTATCATACTCATACTATATAGAGGTGACATTATCTTGCTGAGTAACAACAATGATATGTTGCATAAATCGAAACATTTATTGTCACATCACCTCGATATGAAGGATCTTGGTGAAGCCTAATATGCAATAGGCATATGAATACATCAAGGAATCCAAAGGGATTTAGACATGTCCCTAAATACATATAATAAGTGTGTAGTAAGTCGATATAAAATGCAATAATACTTCCCTTTAGTTCCTTCCACATTTAAGGTACATATTTTTGGTGGCATGCTTAGCCGTTATCATTAAATCATGGTCTAAATCACTAGGAAGCTGCCAATAGAATTTTATAATATTTTCACGGGACTAATAATGGAAAACTTGTTTAGTGAAATAAGTAATAACATATAAGTGATATGTTTCTTGGCTATGTCTTTACAAAATGCAAAGATAAGTAGTCATTAGTATGATACATTGGTATACTATTTGTCGGCCAATATCATGGGAGAGTTATAAATAAACATTGACAACTATATCAACTATGATGGAGAAATTTGATTTCATTGATAATGAAACATTCCATGAAATGTTGTTGAGAAATTAAACCACATGACTCATGATCATAAACTCCATTTATAGGCCATTAAAAGAAAATGTATTGCAATAATGTTGCCTCTATAGGTTTTCCATTAGCAATAATTATATTGGAATGAGGCTTTACCTCGATACAAAATATTTGCTCGTTTAAGAACGAGTGGGGGAAATAATATTTGTATTGAACACATTGACACTAAAAATATGCTAGCGAATCCGATAATGAAAGGTCTACCACCCAATTATGTGAACATGTCGCCAACATGGGTTTAAATATACAACTGTTATTCTAGCATAGTGCTTTAATGGAACTTTTAATTTTAATTTTATTTATTCAAGTACTTGATTATTATTCCTCCATAATATGCAATTTGCCTCTATTAATAACTTGTGCACAATAACTTTCTATATAGACAAATATAATGCATGACCACTTAACTTAAGTCATTTGGCTTAAATTAATCTTAAGTTTCATATAAAGTATCATAGTATGATCGGTGGGGGTGTTGTATCTAAAATGGATGCACAAGGTTGTACTTTTCTACTTTTGATATTAATATGAAACATGATGAAATTATCTTGGCTAAATAATGAAACATGCATACAAATAGTCACTCAGCCAAGTGGGAGTTCGTTGGAAAATAACACATTAGTATGGCCTTAGGACTATTTGTTAATATCCATTACATGTTACGTACATTTATATTGTGTACTATAATGTTTTCCATAATGACATATCAGGTCCCTAGGATTAATTATATGTAGTATGATGGATATGACATATATCCATAACTTGAGGGACCAAATTTATGTGGTTCTAATACTTTCCATAAGGTGTAAATGATCAATTAAAACACACATATGAGAGGATGTACGTTTCATGGAGAGAACACGGTTCTTTATTTTCCACATCCAAAATCCTCTCTATAAGAACACCATTATCGTGTGTATCATTCTATCCATCAGAATCAATCAATTAGACACCATTATGTGAAGTTGAAGAATCATAATATGAAGTTAGTCATGTTCAACATCAAGGGATATAATCTTTTCCAAGTAAGTGTTCTTTAATTCATTTTAGGGTTCTTCATGATTATGTATAAACTGATCTTGGATTATGCCTATTAATCTTACATAATATATATATATATATATATATATATATATATATATCCAATAGAATAATTTTATTTTTAGTATAAAAAGATGATATTATATTACTTTCTATAAAATTTTATTATAAGTGAGTTTATAATTAATATTTATTTGGATGACAAACATCTTTGATTTTACTTATAACTAGGTGAATAACCTCCGTTTTACAGAGGGTGTAATTTGTAAAATTTTAAACACATAGACTGTTTTTGTAAAACAAGCATTCATGTTGGTATTAATAGGTTTTATATGTTAATAAAATACATATGAATAATTCAACCTATTTCTAATTAATATATTAATCACATAATATATGAACAAATCATTTTTTACAATTTATTAATCATATAATAAATCAATAACTCAACCTATATATATCTCTCTCTCATACTCTCTTTCTCTCTCTCTCTCTCTCTCTCTCTCTCTCTCTCTCTCCCCCTAAATGTCATTCTATTCAATTACTAGTTATGAGGGAAACCTAAAAAAGACTTTGTTTCTGATCAATTGTATACTAATTTAGTTTGATCTTAGACACCTTAAGCCAATAGTCTCCTACTTGGATAAGTATATAAATTCAATTTCAAGTATAACTTCTAATCAAATAACAAAGTGTGCTTTCCGAAGCATTTGTTGAACTCTGATCCAATCTGACATTTCCCCTAAGATAAGAGATCAACTATTCCTTCGTTCTTCAAAATATTGTATAAACACGAGACATGTATTATAATCAATTTCATTGTCCAAGATTCGGTTTCTCAATTTCCCGATTTGTGATGACATCATCATACTACTAAATAAACACATCAATTCAGTCCTCACTGGGCCCAACACTACAGTGTCAACCCAAATCAGTGAGAGGCCCAAATATATCGCTTTTTTCGTAAGGCAAAAAGGAACGAATAAACTTTGACTATATAAATGTAACATGTACTCAACAAATCATACATGATATTATGTTTTATTACATCATGTTACTGAGTCTTTTTTGCAACACCAATGTACAACCGATTTGTAACTCACAACTTATATATCTCCATTTGAAGAATATAATATATCATCGTATTAGAATTACTCGTGATTGAATCCATGAAGTAATCTCGAAAAGTGGGTTTATCCATTACTCAAAATCTGCAGCATCCCAAAAATCGTAGTAAAAAAAAATTCATTTTTAAAAACATCAAATCTGTTCAACCATTTGTTTAAAATCAATCAAGGTGAAATGTATTTTTATTTTTCGAACATCAGAGTAATACAATAACACTCGGTATGGAAAAGCCATTAGGGGATGTTGTGCAGTCAAGCCGGATCCTTCCCTTTGAAACTAGTAGTACCTGAAAATGTTAAGCCACAAATCGTAAGCACAAAGCTGAGTGAGTTCCCCAAAATACCACATAACATACAATGGGCCCAGTCCGACATACAAATGGGCCCAACCCAACTTATCTATGTGCCCAACCCATCATGAAAATGGGCCCAGTCCAATGTGTATCCCAATAGGCCATGCCCAACATGCAAATGGGCCCACTCCAACATGCATACTAATGGGCCCAATCGACCCTTACAAAACTTCGTCCATGAAATCATTCTTTTCAACTTTCCCCGCCACACCAATCGACCCTGACAAAACATCTTGAATACTAATTAGGACTAGGAAGTCATCCCACATCGACAACCGCCTACCAATACTGCAAGCAAAACGCCAACTTAGCAGAAATCACATACCCTGACAAAGAACGGGCCTTAACGCTCCTCTCTCAGATAACAAAAGAAAATTCAGTCGCTATGCCCTAAAACTTAAAACCCTAAACCATATCTGACCTCTAGATAGATAGAACTATTCCATAGCATATCCATAATGATTTCACTCCATAACATGAACCGAACGAATCTCTCCGACCCTAAATTATCTTGAAGATAACTCAAAAAACAGAATCACTTACCATTCACCAATGTTGATAACCTTGCACCCGGAAAAAAAAATAGCCGACTCCCAATGCGAGTCTCAACCATTAGTGCCAAACCATACATAACTCACATCTTGATAACCAAAAAATTGCATATTTGATCTATTTGATATTTCCAGATTCCATGTTGACCTTCTAATAAATCGGGATGCAAAATCCTCAATTGTTTGTTGACACTGAAAACCTCACACATGCTCGCACAATGAGACTCTATCCAAGAGTCTTACTGATAAAGGCTACCCTAGCTTATCTGTCACGCTGATCCAACTCGTTGATGATTGAGCTTCCCTATTTCCATCCTGATCTAACGCCCCAACCATGCCAGGCACTATCAGGTCACACCCTCATGAGTCATACACTTACTAATTCACGATACACCATGACAACATTTAATCTACTTCAAAATTAAGATTAAAAATCAACCTGATCTTACCAACATTCCATCAATGGCTTGGAAACTCACAACCAAAACCACATGCCTTGGGAATAACCTTAAATTTATGAACGGTTCGCTCACCCAAGATAACATAACCAATTGGGCCTCGCCCAAGAGCCTTAACCAAGCTAGCATAACCAAATAGGCGTCACCCACAGGTCTTACCTAAGCTTGCATAAGCAAATGCACCTCACCCACAGGTCTCATCCAAGCTAGCATAGCCAAGTGGGCAACGCCATCAATCAAAAGCTATACTAGTTCAACCATCATTACAACTCTAGCAACTCTCCTGCCCGAACACGGGGTGGAAAAAAATAACGAGCCCAACTCAACCCAAACAAAAGCTATGATCACCTCATAGTCTTACTACCTGTAATACCCAGGTCTTGGAGGCACTTATTTATTGAATTATATATTTTGGATGGGGGTCACGTCATGAGTCACCATTGACCAGTTAACCCGTGTTTTTGAGCCTTACGACGTGAGACTTTGAATGCTCACGACGTGAGAACCGACTGATGACCAAAACCCTAATAGTTTGGGTATTTAAAGGAATGAGAGGAATAGGTTTTCCCATCCTTAGTCTCCCTCACTCTCTTGCCTCTTGGAAACCCTAATCTCGACCCACTTGAAGTCCTTAGCCATTTTTGTGATCCTTGAAGAATTCTTTGGTGGTTTTTGACTCGTTAAAGAGGAAGAAGACCTTGGTGGAGAAACCTCTTGGCATTCCAGCTTTTAACTTACCTTCTTTTTGAGATTTTGGACCACTGTAAGTCATAAAGCTTTGACCTTTTTACCTCTTGCATGCTAGATCTAAGTTTTAATCTCCTTTTTTGCATGATTGTGATGGATTTCACGCATGGGATCCATAAAGTGGGAAAAAAATATGGATCATTAAGTCATTCTCTGTAATATATTCCTTGGATATGAGTTTTGGTGTAGCTTGAGACTCCAAGCATGAGTCTAGATCTCATTTTCCCTCTTTTGACCTAATGAGTGTTTGATTCATGCATTGGACATGCATGACTAAAAAGCTATGATTTTTATCATCTTTTTGGTGAGGAAAGACATTGGAAAGTCCCAAGTTATGGCTATAAGGAATAAGAGCTTAATGCTCAAATTTGGCCAGAGCAAAGGTCACGACGTGAGGATTAAGCCTATCACGTTGAGAGGATGCTTTCCATCCTGCCTATTTTGTTCGGATTAGGCCACGAAGTGACTCAAGAAGAGGTCACGATGTGAAGATGACTGGAATGGAATTGATAGGCTGAGTTGACCCACTGAGTTGGGTTTGGGTCGAGTTGATGCTCACGACATTACCACGAGCTGGTCACTCCGTGAGGATAAGCTATTGGAGTTTGGACCATTGACTTTAGTCCATTTTGTAATATTTTGGCCTTAGGGTTCTCTAGATGGGTTGGTCCATTTTTAGGCCTAGTTTGGACTTGGGCTATTCTTGGGCCTCATGATTATGGGCTTAGCCTTAGAAAGTAACTAGAGTCGGTATTGATTGTGTTCAGCGTGAGGAACCATTGTATAGCATATGTGGGTGTAGAATTTGCTATCTTCTGATTGAGGTGAGTTTTCCTCAATGTACTTATGGGTCGAAGGTACCAAGGCCAGCCCATTGGATTGGATATCATGTTTTGTTGTATAATATTATGTAGAGGTTATGTGATTAGACTGGTAGATCTATAGGAATACATGTGTTTATTGTTATTGATTATATATTGATATGTTATCATTTACAGGGTTGAGTCATACCAGCTTATACTGAATGCCAAGATACATAGGGCGGTCCAGATAGATTGAAGGCATGCAAGGCGGTCCAGTCAAACCGAATGCCTGGAGAGTGGTCCATATAGGATAATGGCGCGGTAAGGCGGTCCAGTCATGCTGAAGGCTTTGTATGCATGTTTTTGTTTGTTATGTTATGTGGTGATAGTTTGGGGGAACCCAATAAGTGTTGGCTTACAATTTTAGTTTTGTTTCAGGTACTTCTAAGGATCATGACAAGGTGAATGTGTGATCGTGCACATCCTTTGGTTTTATGTTATCTGGATTTTTTTGGCACTCTGATCATTGAAAAACACTTTTGAAACAATGGTTTTGTAAAAATTATGGATTAAATTTGTTGTTTTAAAAAGTTAAAATTTGTTGTGATTTTTGAGATGTTACAAGTTGTTATTAGAGCTGTGATTTAAGAGAATTGGAGGAGCATTCGTGTGAATCCAGACTCAAACTAAGGAACTGCAAAACTTTTAAAATGGTTTTCAAAAAATTTGTTTGCAAAAGTAACCAATGAAGGATGTGATGTGTGCGATCAGCTAGAGCCAGAAAGTATACCCCAAGTTACCACATTGTTATTTGATATAATGTTTATGATAGAACAACATGCTAGTGATAGGCTAGGGATCTTCAGGAAATGCATGACAGAACTGTCTGATATATGATACTTGATATCCTGGGGTTACTTCTTATATGGAATTGACATCATTACTACAGTTGCTTAGTATATGCATCATAATTGTACATAACTAAGATTTTATAGCCTGAGAATGTTTGGTTTGGCCTTATTTCCTGTTCCTTGTCTGGTTGTGGGCTTAGGGTAGAATAAAGTATTCAACTATCTATAGGATCCAGTTTTATGTAGGATTAGTATACGCGAGTGGTGTTGGGTTGGTGGAAGTTTCATGGATGAGTATATGTGTGAGCAGCTGGTCAGATGAGAAATATTTAGCCACCCTTGAGAGCACGAGGATATGATGTATACGTATCCTAGTTGTTATATTTGTGTGGGCGATTATGATGATCCTTTAGGAAATATATGGGTAGTGATGATATAGGGTCCATTAGCATGGCCTAGACAGCTCTGGCGTGCCAGCCATGCCTGACGCACCCTTGTCAGCCTTGTTGGGGACTCCCTTGCCAACCCTTGTCTGGCACTCCATTGCACGCCTCTCCTGGTGCGCGCCCGCCAACCTTGCCTGATGCGCACCCGCCAGCCTCGCCGGTGCCTCCAGGCGGCCTTGTCCAACTCCTTGCTAGCTAGGCCTGACCTAATTCTCCCTTATAAATAGAATAGTGCTTCCTCCATGGAAAGGGGCTTCTCCCCTTGGCTCATCTGCCACACTATACTCCGTCAGCCACCATACACCACCAACAGCACCAAGATGGTTCTTTCCAGCTATGGAGAACCATCTCAGATCTACCAGTTGATCTAACTTGATCATCGGAGCCTGCTCCCGGGGCACAGTCCATGGGGCTTTTCTAACGTATCTCTCTGATGCCGTAGCTGCCATCAAGAGAAGAGGAGACCAAAAGTATTGTTGGAGTTCTATGTCACATCATTTGGTGCCATCCCGGATCCGAGCAAGTAGCAAAAGCCTCAGTTGGTTTCAAGCTCATTTTTCTCATAGAGATGTTCAGATATGTTGCATTCCACATCAGGTTTGCTTAGATCTGTATATTTCTACCCATAATTTGTTCAGATCTTCTTGTTTCTTACCAAGATCTGTCCAAATTTGCTTCACAATCATTCAGATCAGTACATTCATTTTCGTTTTTAGTTCATATATAGGGATCTATACGATTTTCTTCACTCCAATATTCCCCAAGTTTTCAAGAATCCTCTTAGATTCGTTTTTGTTTATATTTTGGGGGTTTGTTGAGCAAGTTCAGAAGAAAAGGAGTTTTATGAGTTTTCACCCATATTTTTCAGTTCATAAGATCAGAAAAAAATGATTGTGGGCACAACTAGGACGTTTGTACATTTAAAAAAATTGAGTTCTTGTCCCACCTTTGTTCATATTTTTGGTGTTTTCTTTAAAAGCTTAGAAAAGGAAAACGAAAATCTTCTCAAAACTGTTTCTTGTTCATATTATGAGGATTTGATTAGCAAGTGGGGGAGAAAATAAGTTTTTAAGAATTTTTTTATCTCATTTTCAGTTTATATATTACCAAAAAACCATTTTTAGCTATGATTTTTTGTGTGCAATGACATCCCTACAAAAATTATTTGTACACATAGCTATGTAGTTTGTATATTTTACAAAACCTTCAAAAAAAAAAGAAGAGCTTTTCACAGGTTTTTACTCCACTCTGAGTTCATACATTTTTAGAAAATCACATTTAGGTTATGATTTTCTGTATACAAGTTTAGTCAAGTTATTTAAAAGCTTGAAAGAAGAAATAAGTTTCTATGAAATTTTTACCTTCTCAAACTTTCAGAAAACTCGTTTTTCATTTAAGTATTTCTATATATTCTCAGCTCAGATCCTTAGACCCGCTTAGATTTTCGTTCAGTTTAAACGTGTTTGCAAGGAATTATTCATATCTAGTTTTGTTAAAACTTGAGTGGCTTCATTCAACTTTGAAAAGAAAGAAAGATTTTATGAATTTTTATCATCTTTTAGTTTACATATTGTTAAAAATTCATTTTATTAATGAGTCTAAATGTACAAGTTTGTTTAAGTTGTGCTGCAATTCTTATACATTTCAAAACAGTGGTAAAAGTTACCTTTACCCAATAGTTTGCAATTTTAGTTAATGGTTCTCAAAAAAAACAAGTTATCATGGTTAGAGTGGTTAGTCAAAATAATTTTAGTTAATGGTTCTAAAAAAACAAGTTACCATGGCTTACAGTTTACTGGTGAGTCAAAATAAAAAAGAAAAAAAAAATGTAGATATGAACTGATACAAGAAAGTAATTAGTAAAAAAGAAGTGAAAAAGAGACGTATACAGCTGTATTACTCTTTTTCATTTCATGGCTGACCAAAAAAAAAAAAAAAAAAAAAAAAAAGGGAGGAGGTGGTAAGACCATCTCCATCGGGTCTTTCAAATAAAATTTGCAATGCCACTAAGTAGCCACCTGTGTTATATATGAAAGGCTTGCAATTACTTTATTGTGGCAAACTGTTTATCTTTCTACAAATGGATGAATAACGTTAAGCTGCACACCATTTGCAAAATGTTAACTTGGCACCTAGTACACCAAAGATCTTAACTTGGCACCCTTGTGGGTGCTTTAAGTAGCTATACCGCCTATTACATACATCTTTTCTGTTGAGGGTTCAGCTATTTGGATCATTTTTATTTTCTTAAAGAATCCCTTAATAATTACTTTAACTTTTTTCTTAAAATAAGCTAATCATTACCAAATAATTATTTTTTTATTAATTATTATTACATAATATTAGACCCTCATGATTATTTTATATTTTACTTTAAATAAAACTAATCATTACATAATAAAATGGTTTAATATAAAGATTTGTTTATAGAAAAAAAAATTATTTTTATAAATAAGTATTAAAATAAAAATATACTTATTTTTTTTCAAATATACAAAATAAAATACTTTAAACAAAAAAATTTAATTTATTTTTGATTTTTAGTGCAATTTATTAAAATCATTTTTATATGAAAGCATAACAATAAATAACTTCAAATACGATATAATAATAATATTTAGTTTTCATTTAAATATTTAATATCATTTTATTTTTATTTTTTGGTTTATATAAATATTAAAATATAGAAAATATTAAAATACATAGAAAACATTAACATGTTTGTATTATTATTTGATTATAAAAAAATAAAATATATAATAAATAAAAAGTTTGGAAGAATTAAATGATAAATATGAGTTTAAAAAAAATTAACTTTTAGTATTCATAAAAACTATTAATATTATAAATACACGTAAATTTATATCTAAAAAAAAAAAAAAAGGATAATTTAAGAAAATTTACGATCCTTCTCAATTACATACTCTTTGGGCTCCCCAAATACATAGTATTAAAAGTCAACAGAAAACAAAAAAGACCACAGGTGGGCCCCATCTGTCTCACTCATATACTCCAAAAAATAGAAAACACGGTGGTCCGATGACCACCTTCTCCGGTCGAACCTCCACCACCGACAGCGATTCACTGGAGCCACAAGACCGGTTTCTCCAGCCACCAAGCCATCTCCCTTCCCAGAAGTAGTCTCTCGAGACCAACCGGTGATGGAATCCTTCAAATTGCCATCTCCATCTCACATCCAGCTCCTCTACCACTTGTAACCTCCGGCAAACAGCAGCGCATTACCAGTCAACCATTTTCTCCGACTGACGCGTTTGTAAACCTTTGACAGCAACTATCACCCAATAGATTGAAGCTATCAGAAGATCTTGATCTGGTCTAATCCATTTTTAAGCTTCAACGGGAACAAATGAAGGAGAAACTCTCCACCATGAACTCCTTTCAAATCTCACCAACACCTCCGATTTCTAGTCATCAACTGGTGACAAATTACAAAAGGGAACCACCAAAGCCTTCATCGATCACAACCATAGCTCCAATCGCCGAGCACCCATGACCGTTAGTAATCTGCAGGTAACCAATAATGTCCGTCAAAGAAGCTCCGGCTAGGTAGTCCGTTGCCAATAGGTGACTATTACTGGTCCCGTTTCCCTCGATTTACCGGCAGTGATTGGAGCAGTCACATCGCCACCTAGCCACCACACTCATCAATACAAAACTCCGTTGGAGAAGCGTCGCCTCAACATCGCCTCCAGTCGTTGATTGTTTCTATGGGAAGACCAATAGATCTAGCGTCGCTCCTGAACTTGCAGCTTCGGTTCCTTCTACAAATGCTGACTAATTTCGTCGTTAGTCGACGCCCTCCGGCGAGGAACCGCGCGTCATAGATCGTCGATGCCTTTCCTTCTTCTTGGACTAACGTTTCATATATTGAACATTAGAGTGACGTGCGGCTGCAGGGTTTTTTCCCTAAAAACTGATCAAAACATGGTGGGCCAACAATTGAAAGAATGGGCTCCTTGTAAATAAAATAAACAAACTAAATTAGGATGATCATTCAATAATTGGGCTCCTAGGTTTTGGCTCATATTATGTTTACATCTTATTGGGCTATCTCCAAAAACTAAAACAGGCTCTACCTGAGCAAGACATGGGCTAATTCTGCAAAATAAAAAATCAATCGTGTGGCATTCGAATGTTGTGGATCAGCTCAACATAAAATGCTCTCAAAATACATGTATGTTGTGACCGGACTAATCAACACTCTAAAAGAAAAAAAAAAAAAAAACGAAGAGTAGTGCATTACTATTGCTACTAATACTACTCGTGTGAAGCATTTCGAAATAACCTTGACAGGAAATATGAATCAATTTATTATTTCAAGAAAATATAATAACTATCAAATCTAACTATATTTTCAAATAGCCGCTCCAACGTTGCGACATTCAGAGTTCGCCGACGGAAAACTCGTGGAGCAGCTCGACCTATAAAGCAGTCACAGGGGACTTGCAAAGTACAAAAGAATGAGGCTTACACATGCAAACACAAGCCAACGTCATATACTTTTTCGTTCTCACTCCTCACCATTTCTAAAAAAAAGGAGGACTAGAAGGGTTAGCACGACACTATGTAGAAGTGATCCTAAAAGGCGGAGTTAAAGTAAACGAAGAACTGATATTATGCATGATAGTGCATTCCCAAGGTGACATTAATATTCCAGATCAAAAGAGAATCCTCGTGGTTCAACCCTTGGTAGTCATGTTTCTTAGCTCTCAGTAGTCGTGTCGCTCACCTATCGCTAGCAACTCCACGACCAACCCTCAGTAGCCTCACTTCAAAGCTCTCGACAAGGTCATTAGAAGATAAACACCAGTTTTCATTCTTGATAATGATACAGTAAAGCACCAGGTGTCATTACACTTCAGCTACTCCTGATAAACTTAGCCGAACACATAGATTGCCGGCCGTTGCGCCCAATCATGCAAGGTTCAACATCCTTGCCTTGAGTCGCATGGTTTCTTATCCCGACTCCATTATATTAGCAAGCCCCGCATGCAAGGTTCAACATCCTTGCCTTGAGTCGTTTGGCTTTTCAGCCCGACTCCATCCTAGCGGTGAGCTCGACCGGCAAAGTTCAGTACCTTTGCGTTTAGTCGTTTGGCTTCTCAGCCCAACTCCATCCTCGCGGCAAGATTCGCCGGCAAAGTTCAGTACCTTTGCCTTGAGTCGTCTGGCTTCTCAGTCCGACTCCATCCTAGCGGCAAGCTCCGCATGGAAGGTTTAACATCCTTTCCTTGATTCGACTGGCTTCTTATCCTGAATCCATTATAGCGACAAGCTCCTCCTGCAAGGTTCATCATCTTTGCCTTGAGTCACTTGTCTCTCCAGCCCGGCTCCACTAAAGCGGCGTGCTCCGCTGGCGAGGTTGAACGGCTAGCAACATTTACCTATATGATTCCACGCAATGCTCTCCCGCGTGATGTATCTACGATCGTTGGCAACCAAGCCCGATCCATTCTACATGATGCTCTCTTGTGTGATGTATCTACGATCGCTGCCAGCCAAGCCTGATCCATTTCACGCGATGCTCTACCGCGTGATGTATTTACGATTGTTGGCAGCCAAGCCCGGTCCATTCCACACGATGCTCTCATGTGTGATGTATCTACAATTGCTGGAAACCAAGCCCGATCCATTCCACACGATGATCTCCCACATGATGTATCTACGATCGCTGGCAGTCAAGCCCGATCCGTTCCATGTGATGCTCTCCCGCGTGATGCATTTACAATCGTTGGTAGCCAAGCCTGATCCATTCCATGTGATGCTCTCCCACGTGATGTATGTACGATCGCTAGCAGCGAAGCCCGATCCGTTCCATGCGATGCTCTCCCGCGTGATGTATCTACGATTGTTAGCAGCTAATCCCGATCCGTTGCATGCGATGCTCTCCTGCATGATGTATCTATGATTGCTGGTAGCCAAGCCTAATCCGTTCCACATAATGATCTCCCTCGTGATATATCTACGATCGTTGGTAACTAAGCCCGATCCATTCCATGCGATGCCCTCTTGCCTGATGTATCCACAATCTTGGTAGCTAATCCAGATCTGTTCCACGTGATGCTCCCCCGCGTGACATCTCCATGATCGCTGGCTGCTAATCCCAAACCATTCTTCTAAGCCGCACAACATAATTTGTGTATTAGCACGCATTGTAAGTCGTGCATTATAAGTTCATGTCATGCTTACCACCACATTTAGTATCTCCTCTCTTATAATCAACAATGTTTTCCTATGCTCGGACGATCAATAAGGCATTTCCTACATTACATCTTGCTATAGCAAGGTTACTCTTCAAGAAGAACGCTATCTACAACAACATTGTCACTTATAATCCATCAACATCTATGTTGTCTGGCGCTTGGCAACAGTGTGGTTGTTATTGTCACAAAAAACAACCTTGTTGTGTATTCTTACAACAACCTTCTCATAGGCACCATAGTTTGATATGGCTACCTATGCTACCCACATCAGACTGGGGGGAATCTAATTTGGAATAGCCCGAGCAAGAAACACCTTCAGAATGGTTATCAAGGCTCATAAAAAATAGACTAGGTAGATAATTATTGATGACATTCCTCCAAGATGATAGAAATGTCGCGACATACATCGTACATTCATATAGTAGCCCTGCTCCGCAATAACATTAGCAATAGTCTTGCTCTACATAACATTGCCAACAACATTTACGTTGCATCACACCAACCGGACCACACTCTTTCAATGAAGGAGTATCAAGTCAGTTCAAGCTGCATAAGCAATGCTTGGCTCATCGCACAAGACCATGTCTCTCGTGGATGAGATTTGGTCATTCCTTTTACTCTTTGATGTATCGGTGTTTTGTCTATTCCGATCTGATCGGACTAGGGGGATTTGATGACACATAATTTATATGACTAGGTCCAGTCCAATGTCATTGGCCATGTACCAATCACATCAGATTGGTTGGAATTGATGATATAGGGTCCATTAGCATGGCCTAGATAGCTCTGGCATGCCAGCCATGTTGGGGACTCCCTTGTCAGCCCTTTTCTGGTGCTCCATTACAAGCCTCTCCTGGTGCGTGTCTGCCAGCCTTGTCCAGCTCCTTGCTAGCTGAGCCTGAATTGGGCTGGCCCAAGGCATGACCTAATTCCCCTTGACCTAATTGTCCCTTATAAAGAGAAGAGTTCCTCCTCCATGGAGATGGACTTCTCCCCTTGGCTCAGCCACCACACTATACTCCAACCGGGTGGCTCAGCCGCCACCTGCTGCTGTCAGCCACCATGCACCACCACCAGCACCAAGATGGTTCTCTCTAGCTAAGTAGAAATATCTTAGATCTACCAGCTGATCTAACTTGATCTTCGGAGCCTGCTCCCAGGACACAGTCCCTGGGGTGGTTCTAACGCATCTCTCTTATTATCACTAGCATATCTCTCCTCCGTAGTTGCCACCAAGAGAAGAGGGGACCAGAAGTATCGTTGGAGCTCTATGTCACATCAACTAGGTATGGAAGGTAGTGTGGGCTCATACTAATGAAAGCACAAGAACCGTACATGTCACATGGAAGTCACAAACCTTGAGGGTTCGTCTGTCTAGGATAGTTGTGATGTTATGTGTAGTGACCCGATTATGATGACTTATGCGGAATTGTAAAGATCAAGTGAATTAATCAATCATGAAGAACACAAAAGAGTAAATAAAATGTTTTAAGCTCCATTAGAATAGCAAGATATTAAAAGTAGATAATGTAAATTCTCTTGCCAATATAAACTCTCCAAATGGGTTCTTACATAATATGGGAGACACTCACTTCCTATTTATAGGAAAGGCGAAACCCAATACACATCACAAGAGGGTAAGCCACATCCAAGCAGAACTTTGCTTCCTAACATTCTCCCCATCAAAGTTAGGATTGGATGTCCCAACTTCAATTTCCAAACGAGCTTCAAGCGATCAAGACCAACTCCCCCTCGAAGTAACATCGGTCTTCAAATCCTCTTTGAAAAAGAATATCCAATAATCTTCGAATACCCATTTCAACATTCTACCCCTTTTTTTATAATCAACAAATGATTATAAAACCCACAAGGGATGAGAAGCGCTCAACGAATAAACGTGATGAATTATGAAATATTTAATATATTCTTGTTTATTTTCATTATGGTTTTCATGTGGCGATCTGGTTTAGGATCGGGAGAGAGCGGCCAGGATAGGCCAGGGATGATTGATGTCCAGATTCGGGAGGTCATCACCACTAAGGTGGCTACTGCTATCCGAGAACTATGCTGGAGATGTGTGGGTCTATCAAGACCACTGTGATCGAGCTTTTTGATGAACGATACGCTGCTCTTACTGAGGCTACTGCTACTGTAGCTACCACAACTCTCATTGTTGTAGGTGATGGGTTTTGGTCATAAGACATCCTATGTGCTCATACAAACCCTAATGCTTGGATCTAGGTTTCTCTATTGTACATGCTTTTAATCCAAAACTATAAACCCTAATTCTAACATATGGAAATCGACATTAACATATAATTAGGTCTAAGAACATACCTTGATTGTTATATAGCAATAACAATCACAAATCTCCTTGTATTGACTTTGGAATGCTTAGAGTCACAAGTGTCACTCCTCTAATGGCTTACAAACACCATAAGCAAATGGAGAAGGTATAAAGAGAGAGGTTAGAGGTTAGAATTCGTATCTAGGACCTCTTGGGAAGGGATATACGAATTCATGACCCTAGGGGTGTTTATATAGGTGTAGGGATAGGGTTTCAGTCATTATCCTTATCTAGTTGATTATCCATTAAGCAACCAATAAGATAATCCTTGAATCCTTATCACACTCGAATTCTAAGGCTTTCCAACCTTAAATTCGTCCACCATATAAATAAGATAATCCTTACCTTATTTTGTAACTATCACATAATTACAAATCAGCCCCTCTAGTTTAATTAATTACATTTGATCACAAAACTAATTCTTAATTAATTAATTATTGACCAATATTAATTAAACAAATATGATTTCTCCTTTAATATATTATTCTTATAACATATTAATAAATCATATTATCCTTTCTCTCTTTATTCATTTCTCCAATCAAGTTGCTTTGGTGAAGGCAACCCAAAAGGACCATGCACCATCGGGTCAAGTACATACCAAAATAGTTATGGACTTAGACACTAATCCAACAGTCTCCCACTTGGATAAGTCTAACAACTATTCTGCGTATGACTTCAGATCCTGATCTGCAATCGTAGCTTTCCAAAGCCGCTGTCAACTCTGATCATATCAGATACGCGTGTCCTTAGATAAGGGATCATATATTCCTCCATTCTAGATATCATATGAGATATGATTTCAAATCATTCTCTTTGTACTACTTCTTGATTTCCGATTTATGACGACAGACTAATTGAACAAATCAAATTAGCCCTAGCCCGGCCGAGCATTTACGTATGTCATCACTAAACCATCGAGGGGCCCAAAGATATCGCTTTTATCCTACTTTGGATAAAAGGAACGGATAAAATTTGATACAATGCTTGCTTGCACTCACTAACCAAATCACACACAACAATATGTTTTATAACACCAAGTTACTAGTGCGTTTACATATTATCAATGTGCAACCGATTAGCAAGATACAACTCACACATCTCGGTTTCAAGAATATAAGATGTTATCGTCTCACTAATCACTCGTAATACAATTCATGGAGTGATCCAAGTGAGTGTGGGTTTAATCCAATGCTCAAATCATATTCATAAGCACTCATGAACGTTGCAGCAAACATTTTCTTATGTCTAATACTCTTCTAGACAATCCACACACCAATTCACGACAGTCTTCATTCATATCTACTTCCAACGACTGTGGCCCGTTTGAATAATTCGATAATTCTTAATAAACTCAATTATTCTGGAAGTCATAACATGCAAAGTGAAACACAAGAATAATACTAATCCCATATGGCCTCAAACCTTTGAGTATAAACAAAACACGTTTTATTTATCACCATATCGATTACTCATTATTTGTCGTTTCGGGTAATCAACTTTTTACTTGAATCATTACACTTGTCCCATGCTCCTAGCATGCACACAATGTTTACCTATGGTTCTTACTTTTGTGAAATAGACAAATTGAACACATTTCCAATCATTCTCATTTCACAACTCCAAATCTATTTTCTTAAGTGTAAGAATATCAAATTCTTGTTACTTATAGAATATACCAGATTCTAACACTTTATGCAACGCTCCTTTTGTAATGTCACTGCACCAAAGTCTCAAAGACTATTGCCAATGATATTTTAAAGTCCTCTATCGGAGATTGTTACAGGACAATTCCTTAGATGTGATGTCTCTCATTCAAAGTACATTCCTTTGAACATCCTTTTGCATAAAAGTTTCTAATCTAGACATAGATTTTCAATCTTTACTTCCCAATATGGACACATTTCCATACTTTCCATATGACAACTCATTTCTTAATAAAATCTTTTCTATTCATCATAATGTTAATATGGTCCATTAATACCATGCTTCCAACTACTCACAAGCAACCAATCCTCGTCGAACTTTGGATTGTTCTTTGACAGTTGTTTAATTATTTTAGTCAAAACCGATTCTAGTCCCTTTTCCCTCTAAATGCGCTAGACATTTGGAAAATTTTAGAATGGTCAAAAATTAAAGCATTTGCAATCGATCCTATACCCGAAGCGTATGGGACATGATGCACAATGTTTTATTTGCTATGTTCTCAAAATTCGAATTGTGAAGAGGAATGCCGTAATCATAATCGAAACTTTAAGAACACACTATGTACCTTTGACTAAATTTATCAACATTTTACAACCTAATCCTTTAGATTTGAAATGAAGCATAATATTCTCTCCCTTAATTATAGCAAAACAACCTTTCAACTCTTACAACTTTGCAAAGTATGACTCTTGTTTTCTATAATTAATATTGCCAACTATGCAATACTTGCCTTAATAATCATACAATCATAACATTTATGCTCCCACTATCATGATGATTATTATAAAACATAACACTTATGATCCCACTAGTTTCGACATGTATTCATAAACATCTTAACTTTCAGAAAAAAACAATACTTATTGAATTTCTTAAGTTCATGTTTCTAATACTTAGTGTTTTGATAATCTTTTATCAAGACTTCTTGAACTTATACACTTTTGCCTTAGATATTTCATATGTGTGTCTTAACAATTAAGACTAATTACCAAACCTCACAATTCAAATTATGGAAATGGATGTCGTAACCATGATCGAATTCGAGAATGCAATTTTACAATCACTATCTTTTAAAATCTTTCTTAGTGAAAGCATTTCCTCACAATCATTTTCATGAAGGAGGTAATCTTATGACACTTAGATTTAAATGGTGTATGTGTTCCCATCCATGTGAATTTGTTAAAAACCAAAGTTTAAGACAAATTCAAACTCATATGGATCGAACTTCCTTAATCTTGATTTCTTGCCTTATGGTAGCACAGCTGCCCACCACGTCTTCCAAGTAGTTAAGCAGCTCACCTTTTCCTATCAATGCACTTTCCATTGATCAAGGTCCTTGCCTTTTATGCATTCAAATGAGAACTCATAGGACTCACATGCATAATTAACTCGATTGGATTGGCACAGAAACAAAATAATGTCTTCACGATAGGTTGTAAACCTCAACTCGTGTGCTAGTGATAATCGATAAGGTTTATTTGATTTGTTCTTGAAACTTTTCAAGATTATTAAGACTCCCACTGACTCCTTGACATACAAGATTCTCTTGTCAATAAACATTTGTTGACAACCAAATATTCAACAGTTAGTGTAGCTTTAATCAAAACAAAACACTTCATAATTTTGGTCTTAGTTGGTCTTTGTCTTATCCAAGACATCACAACTTTCCACAATTGATGAATGTTATAAACCTTCTTAATACTATTCACTCAATGTCACAATCTTGACTTTAAGACTTGTTTTGGAACGAAGTATGATTGACTTCTTGATTTGACCATTTCTTCAATCTTTGATTCCTATTCTTGGACATACAATTGTACCAAGACTCATTAGAGGATCAATTGAGATATGGTTCTTAATCATTAAGACCTATCATAAAGCATAAAAGCTACTCTCCCTTCTTCTTAGAATGGAAAAACTCTTATCTTTTTGCCTACTTGATTCTTCTTATTCGTTTTGCTATTGATCTAAACCCTTTAATCAATTCAAAATTACACTTAATCTTGTAAGTGTAATCATATTTACTAAGCCTTTAGTAAATCATGACGAATATCTTTGTTACTCTTATGGTGAACTTGATCAACACACAACTTTGTGTACTCGATCTCCTAGTCCTTCACTTGACACTTTGTCAATGAATTAGTCTAATTTCCAAATACGTAATTTCTCATTCATCGTGCATCCACGTTGCATGATTCCAAGTTTCTGTCCAATTGAAACTTGGGCGATGAGAAACTCTCCCTATTTGGTAAATTCTTGACATTTCCATAAATAACATAACTAAGAATCACATCCATTCGTTGTAGAAATATGCAAACACCAATTTTCATTACGATTTCATTGCAAGGAAGTAAACAAATAAATAAATAAGTCAAAAATTATTTTATTTATAAAAGCAGCGGAAAAACATTTGTCCTTACAATGCAAAATCCATTGAAAACTATGTAAAAGAAAAATTTCTAACAACTCTATCATAACTATCTAAGCTCAAAATCCAATCTTCAAGTCCATGCGATCAAGATCCATCTCTTGTGATTAGATTCATCTTGCTCTCTTATCAAGTTTCCTTTCTTTTCACCGATCCTTCAAAACATTCAAATGCAATCTTATCACATCATGTATTAAGAATCAATGAATAGGAACTTAATGGAGTTAGATAGTGGATTCTTACCTAAATCGTAGTCATACTTTTGACTCTCCCATCTCTTAGATCTCTTAGGTAAATAGGGTAACTTCGTCTCCAATGCCCCTTCTTTTGGCAATAAAAGCAAATTGACTCTTTTGGAACAACACATGGAACTACTTCAGACATCGCCTTTCTCTTATGATCAAACTTTTCGATCATTGCATGTCTTTCATTTCCATTATCTATATCCATAAAGGTCTTGAAGGCAGATTCACCAATCAACTTTGCTTTTCTATTGCGCCAAACCATTGTTGATTCAGCAGCAATAAGCATGTAGGTGAGATCTATAAGTGTCACGTCGTGGTTCATCATATAGTACTCTCTTACGAACTCACTATACAAGTTAGGAAGTGACTGAAGAACCCATCCTTCTTAATCTATCAATGTGTGACTTCATCCCTAAGACGTGTGCACACACTGACTTGCCCTCTTTATGTTTACTTGCCAAAAAGGCTGGAGTGATATTGAACCTTTCAATTTTACAATCTTGTGGGTTAGGGAGAATAATTGGAGGAGGAGGAGGAAGTGAAGCATGATTTCTTGTTCCTCGATCGAATCGTGGAATATCATCTTCATGTGGAATGCTTGTTCCACGGGATTGAGAAGACCATAGTTGTCGAACTTTGACATCGGGAGAAAAACGAATTCAAGTTAGTTGATTGATTGAGTCCTTGGTAAATCACCCAAATGAAATTCCAAGGCTAGGACCCAACACAATATCCTACAACTCGGGAGAGGGATGCCGTAACCCAAATTGCAGAACATTTGAAGGTAAGTGAATGACGATTCACTAGTTTCCACCATGAAAAACGAAAAAGAAATTTAAGTTTTAAATCTATGAAAACTCCTAGATCCTTTGAGATTCATTGAACATTTCAATGGCATGTTTAAATCTCGATATGCCCCTCTTGTTTGTGACTGGGATGCTGAGGATCACAAAGCGGGTGTGAATAACCATGCAAACTACATGGTGCCCTCACATGTTACAATCACCTATTCGATGTGCCGGTAAACCACACACGCTCCACCAAACTATGACAAACATTGAGTCGCCCTTTGCTACCTTTGCTTAGAACCATTTAGTGTGCCGGTAAACCACACACGCTCCACTAACGTCTTCGCAAGGGCACAAAGTGTAATTTCATGGAATTGCATCAATTCACTTTTGCCTAAGTAACTAAGATTGGGAATTTGAAAAACATTTAGTTACTTTGTATTTCATTATACTTATAATGGAAGGTTTCGTCCTATCCTGCCCGTTCGGCTAACGAACCTCCACTAGTCAAGAGTGCGGTGGGTAAGAGTGGATACCCATTCAATCGCCATTTTATAGGCAATTTCCTTAAACACCCCTTATAGACCAGCTTCGTGAATGAGGCCTACTAACGGTAAGACTGACTTTGACTCATACATATATATATAATGTTAGACCTTTAATGTTATATATATAGTATAGGGTGTATTTCACACTTTTAAAATACTATATGGTTAACTTTAACAATTACACTTTTAATTCAATTAAATGGTTAACCTAAACTTTTATGGATTTATTAAACCTCTTTTAATTATACTCCTTAATCAATTAATAAAACCATAAGGGTGTGATTGAACTTTTCAAAACATTACTAGGGTTTTAGAATTTAACATTTCTAATTAAACCTTTAATCAACTTTTAAATTCCAAAACTTGAGGGCAAGTTTTGAAACCTTTTTCAAAACATTAGGGTTTTAACTATTTAAATTTCAAAACTCCAAAACTTTTGGGTTCAAATTTAAACTATAAAACCTAAAGGGGAAAATATGAAACCTTTCATAACAACAAGGATCAAATAACAAATAATTTTAAATTAACATTTAATCACATAATTATCCATATTTGATTTGTTTAATGATTTCTTGCAAAACAATTTATCAATTTACTCAAAATAATTAATCAATTATCTTATAAGGAAACAATTATCTTGTTAATTGATAATTATCTTTAATTAGATCAATAATATAGTCATATATATCATAAAATTGGATTTATATTGATCTAACATGATAAGGTAACTATCCATATGCAAAAACAACAAGAAATTCCAAGATAAGCATTATCTGACGAGTTGACTCGTCGAGTCAGGCATGGACTCGTCGAGTCTGCATGGACTCGGCAAGTTCAGCCATGGACTCGGCGAGTCCAGCCTCCACAATCCAAAAAATCGAATTTTTTAGTTATACAATGCATCAATACAATTGAAACCAAGCTAGGCTCTGATACCACTGATGGGTTTTGGTCATAAGACATCCTATGTGCTCATACAAACCCTAATGCTTGGATCTAGGTTTCTCTATTGTACATGCTTTTAATCCAAAACTATAAACCCTAATTCTAACATATGGAAATCGACATTAACATATAATTAGGTCTAAGAACATACCTTGATTGTTATATAGCAATAACAATCACAAATCTCCTTGTATTGACTTTGGAATGCTTAGAGTCACAAGTGTCACTCCTCTAATGGCTTACAAACACCATAAGCAAATGGAGAAGGTATAAAGAGAGAGGTGAGAGGTTAGAATTCGTATCTAGGACCTCTTGGGAAGGGATACACGAATTCATGACCCTAGGGGTGTTTATATAGGTGTAGGGATAGGGTTTCAGTCATTATCCTTATCTAGTTGATTATCCATTAAGCAACCAATAAGATAATCCTTGAATCCTTATCACACTCGAATTCTAAGGCTTTCCAACCTTAAATTCGTCCACCATATAAATAAGATAATCCTTACCTTATTTTGTAACTATCACATAATTACAAATCAGCCCCTCTAGTTTAATTAATTACATTTGATCACAAAACTAATTCTTAATTAATTAATTATTGACCAATATTAATTAAACAAATATGATTTCTCCTTTAATATATTATTCTTATAACATATTAATAAATCATATTATCCTTTCTCTCTTTATTCATTTCTCCAATCAAGTTGCTTTGGTGAAGGCAACCCAAAAGGACCATGCACCATCGGGTCAAGTACATACCAAAATAGTTATGGACTAGACACTAATCCAACAGTAGGGAGATCCCTTAAGTATCGGGAATTCGACAATACAAAGCCCCAGGTGTTTGATGGAGTTCAAGATGCGATTGTTACGATGAGATGGTTGTCTGATGTTGAGGGTTGTTTCTTTACATGCTATTTCCCTATTGACGAGAAGGTCAAGTGCGCCCTGAACCTTCTTCGTTCATGTACGAAAGATTAATGGAGGTTGGTGAGTGGCTCGTACACTTCTAAACAGAGGACCGCTGTAACCTAGGAGCAGTTCTCCGAGTTGTTTCTCTAGAGGTTTGTTCCTACGGTGGAGAGGAAGAGACTGGCCCATGAGTACTTGGATCTGAGGAAGGTGAATGAGACAGTGACGTAGATCACAAAGATGTTTGCAGAGTGGGCTCTTTTTTGTCCCGGGTTTGCTGCTTCTGAGCAAGATCAGATGACCCGATACATGAACATGCTCAAGATGGATATCCTCCAATTTGTGTCCACTCAATGGTATGGTTCACTTACGGAGGTAGGCCCTTGTCCAGCCACAACCTATATCAAAGTGGTTCAAATACGCTGATTCAAGATCTGGGAGCCAGAAGGGTTACACTTGTGTTCAATGCGACAAGCTTCACAAGGGTACTTGCCGATCATCTGTTGGATGCCATAAATACCTGATTCGATGTAGTTGGATGTAGTTTTTGACTCAGGATGCGTGGGGTTGTGATGGTTAGGGTGTGGTAAGGTATGGGTGGTAACCATGGTTGGTTAGAAGTGTTGTAAGACTGCGATAGGACCGTAGCATTCACCATTTCGAGGTAGACCTCCATTGGAGGTGGTCATGAGTGTATCAGGAGAATCAGTTCGTTCCTTGGGCACCCCGGCCAGGATTGTCAATGATTATTCTCTGTTTTAGGTTGAGGACCATTAGGGTCCGAGACGGAGTTGGGCGTGTAGCTCTTGATGGGTGGAGCCCGTGGGCGAGGCCGCTCCTTGGTATAATTAAGTGGGACCCATGGGCGAGGCCTGTGTGATTATGGAAATACAGGTGGGACCTAGTAGAGACTTTTTGGTAAAGGTTTTGGTTCTTGAATTGTAGGATTAAGGGGGTGAAATGTAAGTGCATATCCGTGGATCTCGGGTTATGAGTTGAGTATCAGGTTGGTTTTTGGGTGAGATCTTGGGTTGGGTATCACGAGTGTTTATGTGTAGGATTTTCTTTTCAGTAGGATAAGAATTAGGGTATTTATATGTCGAGCTCATCAACCGAAGGGTTCAAGGGTAAGGAATGGATTAAGTTTTGATGATAGATCAACCCATTATGATTATGTACTGGATTGATTCTATATGTGAAGGGCATCAAGATAAGTCAATGTGGTATTATTGATTGGAACTCGTGTGTAGAGTCGCTTGTTATTCGGAGAATATGTTAGGTCACTTGCAGTTTGGGTTAAATAATCTCAGAGTAAAAGATTTGACCCTGTTGCGTTGCTCTTGTATGAGTCTAACCATTGCAGAGATAAGTCTTCTACTCGAAGGATTATATAATGCTTTTGTTAAATGTAAGTGTTCTACAACAATAATTGGTTTGTGATTCTTTTTTCTAGTGGGAACCTTAAGTTATCAGAAGTTGAGTAGTCAATTGGGAGATAAGTGAAATGGATTTAACAATGGTTTAGTATGGGCCGTCTGTTAAGGAGTCAGACCATCTCGAGACTTCAGATTTCAGATTGAGTGGATGTTGTTATTTTGCAAGGGATTATTTTCAGGTGGAGAAAGCATTCGTTCATCTTCGGGTTGGAGAGACCTACTAGGGTGGTTTTGGTTGCCTTGGGAAGGTTGTGGTACGCCCGGGGTTGTGGTCGTGTTACTATGGTTGTTTGGCATGCCGGGAATGGTAAGGAATGATTTCGAGGACAAAATCTTATTTAAATGGGGGAGAGTTATAACGCCCTATTTTGAACCGTTGCCCATTTCGGGGTGGTGATCAGCGTTTGGGTATTATCATGCTTAGGACCCTTGAAGAATTTAGATTTCGGCTCATTTGGAGATGGATGATGTAACTTGGATGATCCAGGTATTCGGTTTGTGTTTTGGAGTTAAAGGGGTATTTTGGTAATATGTCAGCTCGAGCTTTTATGGAAATTGGATGTTTTTTCAGGAAATGGTAAGGCATGTACGACTTGATTAAAGTGTAGAGCTTCTCGTTACCTTTTCATGGATATATGGATCGTCGGAATCGGATTTATAATGGAGAAGTTATGTCCTTTGGAAGATATTAGGGTTTGATGGGAAACCCTAGTACGCAGGGCGTACTGATGCGAAGGGAAGGACGTGAGGTGTATGCTTAGCATCCTGCAAAGGTTGGATCGAGGGTGCGAGAATTCATACGCTGGATGTACGAGGACTACGCGGGGCATACGAGGTGCATGAGAAAACCTTAATATTTGATGTTGTACCCTATATATGCACATTAAGTCGTTAGTGCTGGCATCTTTGCCAGCCTCCAAGTCCTCAAAACTCTAGAAATTGTCCTTTAACCTCGATGGTGGTGTTTTTGAGCTCATGTTGTGCATCTTGGTGCGTTTTGGCTCTTATTCAAGAAGAATGAGTTTGGTGCAAGGTTGTGAATCAAGGAAAAGCTTGTGGATCTTGATTATGTGCTTTATTTCCAGCTTGTCTAAGGTAAAATCTATAAACTTATTCATTGTTGGCTTAGATCTATTTTGTATGAGTTTTGGTTCCTTTTGGCCCCACGAATGAGACCTAGTGGTTTGGAACCACACTAGGAGCTATGAGTTGCCACTCTTGGTGTTTTTGAGGTTCTAGATTCATAAAGTTGTCTCCTTTAGGGTTTGGGATCCCCTATGTATGAGATTGTGTCCATTTGGTGAAAGTGAAATGTTATATCTTGAAGTTGGGTTCTTTTGGGGCATCCAAAGTCACTAAGTCAGTGACTTTATGGTTCTAGATACTTTTTTGGAATCAGATATGTGGTTTGGACTTTTGGACTTAAGCATTAAGAGCTTAATTTCGACTTTGGCTTAATAGATGAGTACGTTGGGCTTACAAGTTTGTACATTAGGCGTACAAGCCAAATAGCGTGTACGCTTAGTGTACAGCTGAGTACGCCCCACGTACTCAGTCAGATGGGATTTTTCTTTTGGGCTTCAAGTTTGGGCTTTCTTTTATGCTTGGGTGTTTGAGTTCCTATTGGTCCATCTCAGGGCAAGTGTTTTGGTTTTGAAAAATTGGTTGGGCTTTAGGGTAAGGCCCATGCAGGGGGTGTGGGCCTAATTTGGAAAATTGGGCCAGTTTTAGGTCTTGGTTGATTTATTTGACTTTTGGGCCTTTTAGATTATGAGTTTGGGCCTTAGTATGGGACAAGGCTAGGGTAAGGGTAAAATGGTCTTTTTTACCCCGAGTATGGATTTATGGTTGTGGATTGGAACCCAATTGTTAATTAGGTGTTGTTTTGATATTGATAGTTCGGGTATCAGTCAGCCAGTAACCACGGATTTTATGTGTGATTCAGCGGTACATGGTGAGTCTCGTCACTTGTTTTAGTGGGTCGAAGGCACTAATATCGTCCCATGGTTTATATGTTAGGATTCTAGATGTTTGTTCGACTCTTGCATGTGTTATATGATGATATGCTTACCGAGCAAGGCCCAATGCCAGGAGGCGCCTTGTGAGTATATCGTATGCTAGTTATCAATATGTGTTTTTATGCTTATTGGGTGAGGTCTGATGTCGGGCGTGGCTCAATTACTGTATGGTATGCTATAGTCTTTGTAATTATTGCATGTGCTAGTAAGGTTATATGTTTATATGATTATATGGTTAAATGATTATGTGTGTATCGGTCAGGGCCCAATATCAGGTAGGGCCTGGTGATTGATAGATCTGTAATCCAAGCGGACTCACAATCAGGCGTCGTACCTTAGTAAGCTTTCAGGAAAGTCAGGACTATTTATTTCCGCATCAAGGAAAGATGAAATATTTTCTATTAATACTCTTTATTCCCACATTTTTTGAATCCAAGAATTGAACAGGGTTCTATGGTCGGTCCGTGACCCCTGGATGCCGAAGGCGTCCTTGGGGGGATAGCACAAGGGCTTAAGGCATTGGTTTGCTAAATCGACTTAGCTGAACTAGCGCCCCCTTTCCTTCTCCTTAGTTTCTAAACTAGCAAAATCGTAGGACATAAAAAGTGGGAAGTATCTTGTTGCTTTTTCTTCCTCACTCTCGAATAGGTGAACTTGGTTCGTTTAATTCTCGTGGGGCTTCAGACCGGGCGAGGCCTGATGGAGGGTGGGGACCCAGTATGTGATTTATGTATGTGTGGTATGTGGCAAGCTGTTTCCTTAGTTATTTCAATATGGAATGTTAAAAAACTAGGTGTGAGATTCGTGTATTACATGAGTTTAATTAAAAAAATAAATATGAAAATTTAACAATTTTAAAAATTTGAATTTATAAAAAAAAAATGAGTAAAAAATTGAATTATTAAAATTAACGAGGCTTTAATGTATTGAATACATTACATATATAAATCATTTGTAATAAATAACTTACATATATATTACCTTACATATTAAATATGAAATTTTAATTTAATAAGATGAAAAATACAATAAAATGACAAGTGGAAAATAAAAAATTTAAAAATTTTTAGAAAATGTCGTGTGTACAAATAAAGGAGAAGAAGACATGTAGCAAAAAAAATCTTCATTTATAACGCCCAAAATTTCTAACTAATATATTATTTCATTAGAATGCAATGACTAATGAAAAAAAATATCATAATTACCATTTATTAACAATAAAAAAAATTATGTTTCACAATCAA
This sequence comes from Lactuca saligna, assembly GCF_052625555.1. Taxonomy (NCBI): domain Eukaryota; kingdom Viridiplantae; phylum Streptophyta; class Magnoliopsida; order Asterales; family Asteraceae; genus Lactuca; species Lactuca saligna. The sequence goes on along the minus strand of NC_136417.1, from coordinate 38,133,898 downwards.
AGTCACTAGCTAGTCCAATTTTCAAACAATAATTATTAATTAATTAAATACATGGTTACAACTAAAATAAAAATAACAAGGTTACATTCCGTAAGCAAGAAAGAATTCAGATATTCCTTATGGAAAAAAAGATATCATCTTTTTAATGTTATGGCATATATTTTAATAATAACACCATTAATCCAAATAATTAAAAAGATTTTCTAGATAAATGCATCAATACTATCTTTTAATAGTAGATCATCATCGATATATATATATATATATATATATATATATATATATATATATATATATATATATATATATATATATATATATATATATATATATATATATATATATCTTCAAAACCATCTTCCAATTGAAGAAGAGTTCATTTTTAAGAAACTTGTTTGCTTCTCTTTTTTGCTTAGGGAAAAAAAAAGAGAAAGGACTCGCATATTGTTTTTTTACTTCTTTTGGTAGATGTGTGGTTGATGTTATCTCTATTTTACCTAAGAAAGGTAACATGTTTATTATAATAAAAAGAAAGGAGATTTGTCTTACATGTGATTTGCACTATTTCACAATCTCGTTTTTTTAAGTTAACAAGTATTGAAATGCAAGTTGTCTTACTTACCAACCATTTTATTTAATATGAGATTTTACTTTAATTCTTCGCTTCTAGATTAAACTTTTACGAACATGTGTTTTGTTCTGGTGCGAATGTGCTTATTAATCTCTCCTGCTTCTCTCACTTTCATTGTCTTTCGTTCTTAGATTCTTTCCAAGTTTTTGCTTCTTGTTTTGTGTTTTTCTTCTTTTTGTTTTTTAATGTTGTTCTATGTTTGTTATTTAGGGTTTTCTAAATGTCTAATGTGTCACATTCTACTTTTGTTGATGTTTTTTGATATTGGTGTATGTGAATAATAATCATCTTTGTGAATATTATGCTTTGTTCTTTTTGATTTTGTGTTTGGTGTTGCTCCGTCGGTGTGGTGTGCTGTTATGCCTAGACGTGCGAAGCGGAAGGTCGGTGATTCTGCCTCATCTTCTTGTGTGTGTGTGACCCCTAATCAAGGAACTCTCGGCGTCATGAAAATGGTATTGGACCAATCACAAAAAAAAAAAAAAAAAAAAAAAAAAAACCACAGAAAAAAAAAAACAGAACGACCATCATCATAGAAGAAAGATAGGGACCTAATGTGTGACTTTTTGTAAACAGTAAGGACCTATTGTCTACTTTGTTTTGAAACTAATTATAGCAAATGTAATTTAAATATCAAAACTTTTAAAGAGGTACTTTTTTAAAAAAACCGGTTAACTCGTACTTATTGAATTAAAATGATTGATTGTAAATTTCCTTAGTTATTTCAATATGGAATGTTAAAGAACTAGGTGTGAGATTCATGTATTACATGAGTTTAATTAAAAAAATAAATATGAAAATTTAACAATTTTAAAATTTTGAATTTATAAAAAAAATGAGAAAAAAATTGAATTATTAAAATTAACGAGGCTTTAATATATTTAATACATTACATATATAAATCATTTGTAATAAATAACTTACATATATATTACCTTACATATTAAATATGAAATTTTAATTTAATAAGATGAAAAATACAATAAAATGACAAGTGGAAAATAAAAAATTAAATTTTTTTTTAGAAAATGTCGTGTGTACAAATGAAGGAGAAGAAGACATGTAGCAAAAAAAATCTTTATTTATTAAAGTGTATATATATATATATATATATATATATATATATATATATATATATATATATATATATATATATATATATATATATATATAGGTTCAGGTTCATTTAAGACCATTCTAATTTTGTGAGACCGTGAGACCAAATCTAAAAATAATTTTAAAATGCAAAATAAATGGAAAAATCCAAAAATTCTTTTTTTAAATATTATTTTCGGAACTTGAATTAACTAAAAAAAATTTTAAAAAAATAAAAAAAATAAAAAAAAAATTCCCGTTTTTTTAAAAAAATACTTGAAATATTTTAAATAGAATATTAGACTGACATATTCTAAAAAATAATTTTAAAATGCAAAATAAATGGAAAAATCTAAAAATTCTTTTTTTAAATATTATTTTCGGAACTTGAATTAACTAAAAAAAATTTAAAAAAATTTAAAAAAAATAAAAAAAAATTCTATTTTTTATGAAAAATACGTGAAATATTCTAAATAGAATATTACACTGTACATAGTATAAAAATAATTTTAAAATGCGAAATAAATGGAAAAATCAAAAAATTCTTTTTTTAAATATTATTTTTGGAACTTGAATTAACTAAAAAAAGTTAAAAAAAATTAAAAAATACATCTCACGGTCTCACAAAATTAGGCCGTCTCACATGAACCTAACCGTGTGTGTGTGTATATATATATATATATATATATATATATATATATATATATATATATATATATATATATATATATATAACGCCCAAAATTTCTAACTAATATATTATTTCATTAGAATGCAATGACTAATGAAAAAAAATATCATAATTACCATTTATTAACAATAAAAAAATTATGTTTCACAATCAAAGTCACTAGCTAGTCCAATTTTCAAACAATAATTATTAATTAATTAAATACATGATTACAACTTAAATAAAAATAACAAGGTTACATTCCGTAAGCAAGAAAGAATTCAAATATTCCTTATGGAAAAAATATGTATCTTTTTAATGTTATGGCATATATTTTAATAATAACACCATTAATCCAAATAATTAAAAAGATTTTCTAGATAAATGCATCAATACTATATATTAATAGTAGATCATCATCCATATATATATATATATATATATATATATATATATATATATATAGGTTATGGATCCAATAAGAAGTGAGAAAATGGTAAGAAGGTAAGAAGAGAAAGTAATCAATGCTGCACAAGAGGTATATTGGTAATCTTCTATCTAAAAATTTAATTATGTAAGTGTTCTTTATATGGGTGGAGTATATCACGTTCCAAGTTTACATAATAAACAAATGCTTCAGTTACAAATAAAAAAAGATCTGCGGTTTTTTTTTTTTTTTTTTTTTTTTTTTTTTTTTTTTTTGTCTGGGTTATTTTTTGTATCATAACGACATAAAGAAAAGCAACTCTAATTACGAAGCTAAATGTACATCAACCAATTCACGACCAACAAGCTCATATGTACAGCAACAAATTACAAGATTGAAACTATTAAGCAACATATTCACGAGAAGAAAGAGACGGAAAAGTACACAGGTTTGTGTTTTTGTTTTTTTAGTGTAATATAATGCAGATTATAAAAGTGATAAAGAGTGGGAAAATTGATTCAATGAAGCAATGTTTAATGATTCAATAGAGTTTGTTATGCTATTCATGTTATTTGGGCCTGTAAGAAAAGAAGATGACATTTGAATAGCATAACAGGTGAATTAGTTGTAGTTGCAAGAAGTCGTATGGTATACTGATGGTGAATTGATTGGAGTATATTGTGAACTAGTGTTGTAACAGTTATATCATATTGAGTTTGTTAATTTTTGTAAGTTAGCATTTCACTGAATCCGACATAAAACTTGATATGTGTTGCAGATATGTTTGATTCGGAACAAACATGTATTTAATCTGATGAGATGCAATGTCTTCAAGTTGTTGAAAAGGGTAAGAAGCTTGAATAAACCTTGTCAATTACGCACTAAAAAGACACCAATAACATTAATTTTTTGTTTATTTATTGCAGATATGTGTGAATCGGAACCATCAAGTTTTCACTCTGATGGGGTTCAAGGTGTACTAGTTGAAAAAACCTGGACACCAAAAACTGAGTTGAAACCATTTGTAGGGCAATTATTTCCATTGTATGATGACGCACTGTTGTTTTATAGAGAATATGCACGTAAAAGTGGGTTCGAGATACGAAAAGGTACTACAGAGCAATCGAAAACAGGAGATGGGTACTCGCGTAGGTACATATTATGTAATAGGGAGGGCGAGAAAAAAAAACAGAAACGTTCATTTGATAGTTTGATAGACCGGAGCAAACAAAGACGAAATCGGCCAAGTCACAGAAAAGGATGTAAAGCTTGTATCCGATTGAAGCTCAATGATGAAAATGTTTGGGTAGTCAGACATTTTGAGGAGAAACACAGTCATGAGTTGGTTAATCCAGAAGACTTCCATTTTTTGAAAAGTAACAGGAGGCTTACATATCAACAAAAACAACTTATTCATGATGTATCAGATATAAACATTGGTCCGGTTAGAGCATTCAAGATATTGAAGCAAACACAAGGAGGATTTCTCAACGTCGGGGCAACTGAAGTTGAATGCAAAAATTTGAAAAGGGATTGGATAGAATACATTGGTGAAAATGATGCGGACATGGTAATTGACAAGCTCAATAAAAAAAAAGAATATTTACACGACTTTTCTTTTGAATATCGTGTGGACAGTGAGGGAAAGTTGTGTGGTTTATTTTGGGCGGATGAAGAAGCAAAGCGAAATTATTCAGCATTTGGAGATATTGTCGGATTTGATGCCACATACCGAACAAACAAGTACATAATATCTTTTCATATTAAACAAATATCATGGTTGTTAAAATAACGGTGGTAATAACTTGTGTAATTTATATTGTATATTTGTTATACAGGTACTTCATGATTTTCGTGCCATTTACAGGTATTGACAATCATAAAAAGTGTGTCACTTTTGCAGTTGGGCTGCTTTCTAGTGAATCAATAGAATCGTATAAATGGTTGTTAATGGCTTTTAAAACGACTTTTGGACGAGAACCAACTGTGTTGATGACAGATCAAGACGCAGCCATCAAGCAAGCGATTCCAGCAGTTTTCTCACCATCTTGTAGGCATCGATTGTGTATGTGGCACATATCACAAAAGTTCACCGACAAGGTAAACAATATACCCTCAAAATAGTATGTATATATGGGAATATTTAGTTAGTGTAACTGAATCGACACTTAAAATTAGTATTAAAAGCGTATAGGCATTGAAGAATATTAAGTTAGTGAAACCGAATCACGTTTTGCATGAAGCACTTTAGTTCTAGTACTAAATTCAGTTGGAACCACAAGTAGCTTGGAAGTGAATCACCTAAGAACTGAATCACCTGTTACCAAAAGAAATTTAGATGAAGCATCACGTAAAATCGTATGTATGTATAGAAATATTAAGGTATTCATGACTGAATCATGTTTTGCATGAAGCAATTAAGTGTTGGAACTTGAATCACTGGGCAAAACTCAATTCAGTTGGAATCACATTTTGCTTAGAACTGTTAGTTAGTATATTCAAATGAAATGGTTCAATTTTAACTATTGAAGCACCTATTACCAAACAAGATTTGTTGAAGCATCAGTTAATATTGTATGCACGTATAGGAATATTAAGTTAGAGTGACTGAATCATGTTTTGCATGAAGCACATAAGTGCCAGTACTTGAATCACTTGGCATAACTCATTTAAGTATGGGATCACATTGTACTTGGAAGTGTAGGTTAGTATATATGAATGAAAAGATTAAGTTTTTGCATTGAAGCACCTGTTACCAAATAAACTTTGTTGAAGCATCGGATAATATCGTATGTAAGTTAGTGTGACTGAGTCATGTTTTGGCTGATGCGCTTAAGTGCTAGTACTTGAATCACTAGGCATAACTCAATTCTGTTATAATCACATTCTGCTTGGAACTCAACTCTATTGAAGCACCTTTGACCAAACAAATTTAGTTGAAGCATCACTTAAAATCGTATCTATACATAGGAATAGTAAGGTAGTGTAATTGAATGATGTGTTACATGAAGCACATAAGTGTCGGTACTTGAATCACTAGGTAGAAATCTATTCATATGGAATCATAATTTGATTGGAAGTGTAAGTTAGTATGTAAAAATGAAATGATTCTATTTTTTTTTTTTTTCTGTTGAAGCGCCTTGGACCAAAAAAGTACTTAGTTGAAGCGTCATGTATAATCATATATAAATATAGGAATATTAAGGTAGGTGTGACTGAATCATGTTTTGCATGAAGCACTTAAGTGTCAGTACTTGAATCATTAGGCATAACTCAATTCAGTTGGGATCACATTGCACTTGGAAGTGTAAGTTAGTATATATAAATGAAGTGGGTCAATTTTTTCTATTGAAGCACCTGTTGCCAAAAAATACTTAGTTGAAACATCACTTAAAATCATATGTAGATATGGGAATATTAATGTAGATGTAACTGAATATATAAATGAGATGATTCAATTTTTTCTATTGAAACAGCTGTTATCAAACAAACTTAGTTCAAGCATCACTTACAATCATATGTATTTGGAAGTGTAAGTGCTGGTTACTTGAATCACTAGACATAAGTCAATTTAGTTGGAATGACATTGTATTTGGAAGTGTAAGTTGGTACTTATAAATGAAATGATTCATTTTTTGTCAGAAAAACTAATGATGATTGCCCATTGCTTTTTCAGTTGGGTTCCCATATGTCAAAGACGGGAGTTTTGCAACGATTAAACAATGTTATATGGAATGAACGAATCAATACAAGCGAGTTTGAAATAGAATGGCAAAGGATAATGGATGAGTATGAGTTAAATGATAACAAATGGTTTAAAGATATGTTTGCAATTCGTGATAAATGGATTCCTGCCTATTTCAAGGATTGCCACTTGTCAGGGTTAATGCGAACGACATCAAGATGTGAAGGTGAAAATTATTTCTATGGGTTGATGACAAATACAAATTTGCATTTAATTGAGTTTCTCGGTCATTTTGAAACGGCAATGGAAGCACAACGTTGTGTTCAACGTAAAAATAATCATGACTCCCGCTACACGAATCCTGATATTAAAACAAACTTGTTGATTGAAGAGGAGGCATCTGAGACCTTTACACGAACTGTTTTCTTTGAAATCCAAAAGGAGATAATGGCATCCATGCTTACATGTTACTCAATTAAAGTCGAAGAATATGACGGAATTAATAAATTCAGCATCAAAGATACTGATAAAGACGTTAAGCATTTTGGTGTTTTTGAGGTATGTAAATTGTACTTGGTTGTATCTAGAAACTTTTTTAAAGAAAACGAATTTTAATACTTTGTTATATTGACAGGTTTCATTCATGAAATCTGATTGCACAGTTACTTGCTCTTGTTTACGCTTTGAATTAACCGGGTGCCTATGTAGACACTGCTTTTATGTATTAAGGATGTCAGGAGTAGAACATTTCCCTAGAAAATATGTTTCAAGAAGATGGACAAAGGATGTGGTATCGACGCCATCAAGTGGGTATAATATGTGTCAGTCTCTTAAAGATGATGCAAATGATGATTTTAAATCAATGATCCGGGACATATACTATTCTGTTGACTATTGTGTTGATCGGCTAGTTTCTGATATGGAAAAGTTGAAGTTGTATCGAGAGAAACTAAGGGAGATGACGCAAGAAGTTGATGAAGATACAAGAAGTGTACAACCCATGACGAACAAGGGCTTCATTGAAGCGGTGTTTGGTGTCGAGAAGCGAGATGAAGTAAATGTTAAAATTCCAGAAGGAATTAGAAACAAAGGTAGTGGGCCGGTTAAGAAAAGGATGATAGGAGAAAAAGAGATGGCGATTTTGAAGGCTAAAAAGGGTTCGAGAAAATGTGGACGATGCGGGGAGTATGTTGATCATAATGCTCGCACTTGCAAGAAAAAAGCAAATGACTATGCTTCTAAATAGTTTGGTTTATTTTTTCTTCTTAATTATTAAGTATTCAAGATAGCAATGTTACTTTACGAGTTAACGTGAGTCTTTGAGTTTAAAATTTAGAAGCATTTTATTTTTAATGCAGAGACTTAGAGGATTTTTATTTTTAAGATATTAGTATCTATGTGTGAATCAAATGTTGTGGTCGCTGGAACGCATACATGATAAGTGATAAATGTTGTGTGAATCAAATTTTATTTTTAATTTTATGTTTTTAATGCAGGTGAGTCATACGTAGATCTAGATTGCAGAATGTGATTGGAAGGTGTAATTGCCATAAAATATGAAATCAGTTTTAACTGTCATGATGGCTTAAAGTTAGTGATAAGAAGAATTCCTGCAATTAAATTTTTGTTATTTGTTTTCCATGGGAGTGTAAGTGTCATGAATAGTGTAATGTAAGTGTCCTGAATAGTCAAATGTAAGTGTGATGAATAATCAAAAGTTGCATTTAATAACAATATTGTTGTAACTTTGTTTCAAAATTGATAGTAAAAAAATGTGTAAATGGTATTAAAAAGGTAAATTGTAGTAAATATCAAACACAAATAATAAATTAATAAAAAATATTGTAATTGAAGATTGGTCACTTAAAATTAGATGAGACAAACGTAAATAATATTATTGTCAAACCAAACAACAAAACAAAAGTAAAAATAGTGTAAGACATGGTTCAAAGCTTAATGTAAATCTAATAAAACAAACTGATTCTGCGCTCAATGCGTTGGAGATGTTCTTCAGTGTTCAAGTTTTCCTTCTCCGCATCAGATAACTTATCGTATGATGCTAACTTTCTGTTGAGAGATGGTTTGATAATGTTCAAATCTGATGTCAAAATTTTTGTAACATACTTCTTTCTCAATTCATTTAGTTGTATCTGTTGGTCATCACTGTCTGCGAATTCAGGCTCCAAACCCACAATCCATTTATTCGGATCCCCACCTTTATATGTTTCCATGTGTTTCATAAGGAATAACCCACAATCTATGTAGTTTTCCTTTGTCATCCATTCCATAGACGATCGAACTATGATTGCACTCTTCATTGAATTTCTTCTTGGATGATTCCAAGCATCAATGTACAGAGTAAACAATATTTTCTGGAATAAATATGATATGTGATCAGAATATAGTATATGATCCTGGTTAAATTAAATATATATGAAATTTTGTTACCAGATCGTTAGGCACGTTTCCATAAAGCACTTCAATCGACTCTTCACGGTAAATGTTGTCTATGATTACACATTCGGATTTTATGAAATCAAAGACAATAAGGTAGTAATGTTCATTGTCAAGCACGGGGAAGAATACCTGATGTACATAATAAAATTGGTTGAACATAGTTTTGTGTGAAACAAGTTAGTTAATGTAAATTGATTGAATAAATGAAAAGGACTTACAAGGTCCACATCTTTGAAGCTTGTGCATTGTTTGAATTTTTCGATATGCTCATTCATGCGATCAACAAACCTTTTGTATCGCTGCTCAATACAAATCGCCTCATCCAGTATGAAGTTGCTCTGGAATTAAAATATGTAGATTATTGGATCATTTAAAATAAGCATACGACATAAAAATTAATTTTACCAGAAGTGTGCAGGATAAAAACATCCTTGATGGTGACTTCTTATTTCTGCGTAGTTCCTGATGGTTTAGAAGAGTAGCCCAAATGTCTAATATTGTTACATGGATTTTGGATCCAGGAATCATACTCTCAAAAATTCCCCTATGTCCGCTATCTCCAAAAGTTGATTCAAATACAAGATCCCTAAATTACAATTAGTTTTCATCAATAAGTATATAGTTACTGTGATTCTTTATTTACTGTAGAATAGATATATTGATTTAGAAATGTACCATTCCTCGTCCAGCCCTGCGAAAATCCAACCGGACACTCTCTCCTCGATTGGTCTAAGAACTTTGTTTGGATCAACGACCCTATTAAAATAAGGTGATCTAATTTTCTCGGTTAGTTGCACCAATCTTCTTGTCCGTCTTGGTGCCACAACAGTGACAGGACTAACCACCAATCTTGATGTCCGTCTTGGTGCCACAATAGTAACAGGAACCGCGTTTACATCATCAATTTTGATATTTGGTTCGACATGATCCGATGGAGTTGAAAGCCTTGTAGAGGTCGCAAATGCCGATTCTAACATCATGTCAAAAGCATCTGCATTAAGAATTTGTGTAAAAGGTGTACACACAACATCAATAAGTGGCTCATCTGCCATTTGAGCTTCCGTAAACTGATCAACTTTAGTTTCAGCTGTATTATCTCGGACTGGCATAACAGGTGTCGCGGCTCCATTGAAAAATGTCCCAGCATGAGAGTCAACAGATGTTGAAAAATCTGGCCAAGCCAGATTGAATTCGTGATGCCTTTTAGTTACTAACATGCGCAGTTCGACAGAATCTGGAAACTTCTTTACACCTTGCATCAACAACTTCTGTATAGCTCGCATTGCATTGTCGCATGCATTGAATTCGATGTTAATTTCGCTCATAATATCCTGGAAAGAAGCATGGCATAAGTAGAATGCTATAAAAGTGATAGCAGGAAATGGTAAAACAAATATGCTGAAATACTAATTTTCGATTTGGTTTTATGTTGAATTAGTAAAAGCACAAAAGTCACACATATCCCGATAAGGTCACATATACTAAAGTTCTTTAATAATAGTAAACAAATAATGGTTTTACATGGTATAACGTGTGTAAAAGAACTAGCACATGGAACACATTTAGTGAATCAGTTTACTAAATAAAGCACTAAAATCACGAATTTTACCATGATTAACATTAGTAATAAACAAAATGGCATCATAAATTTGTTAAAATGTATAGTTTCATTACCTTCAAGTTGTTATCTGCATCATTTTCACTTTGTGATGTTTCTTGAACTACATGTTCAATAAAACCAGCAGGAGATTTACAATCTCTTTCAGATCCAGCAGCATCATCGTCCTCGCCATCTTCTGTTTTGGAATTTCCGTATGTGAATTAAAGATTTGTATAATTTATATGCTTAATACTATTCAAATAGTTTGAAAATGCTATAATATACCTTGTTTAGTGTGGTTCATGCTCATGTGTTGTGATGATATGATTACATTTCCGAAACCTCCTTTAGACAACTCTTCTAACTCCCTCTTATCTAACATGTCTGTTGTCCAATACATCATTCCAGTAGTTGGACTTTGAAATGTGGCATCCTCAACTTTTGTGCAACTAAGGTAAAACAACTAAAAAGAATATGTTATTGAAGAAAATATACATATATAAGCATCTTTAAGCATGTTTTGATATATTTCAGAAAATGTGTTTACCAAAAGAAATACAATGGGACCACTGTAAACGCACTTATCGTCCAATCTTCTCCACATCATACGACTTGATTTCAGACATGCTACAACAAATCCGCACCAGTCTAATTGTTTGATATCCATATCATCTGGAATATTCTCCAAGAATCCTTGATTGACAGTCCCCATCGTTGGATACTCAATCATCACAGATACAAACAACACAAGAAAATTCATAATAAAAAAAGGACCAACATTTGTGTCCTTTTGTATCATGTCTACAACGTGTGTTAGTCGTATTCGTTTGACTGATTTTGGAAATTGGGATTTCCAAAGTTTGACAAACTTGTTTCTAGAGTTTGCTCTACAAGGGTTAGACATTGGCATGTCACCCATTGGAATCCCATATATATCATGTACCGTCTCCCTTGTCACAACAAGTCTCTTGTCCTTTACACGAATCGAATTGGTATTTGGGTCATAGTTGTCGACAACCCAATAACATATCCTACGCGGCAGTTTTTCTAATTGTATATTTAAAGCGGATCCAAAACCAATAGACTCTACACACTTTCTTTGATCATTGTTCAGCAATGCCATGGTTTTGGTAATGTGTTCCGGAGGGAACCTGGTGTTCAAATATCTTAAGGAATCTTCCACTTTTCCTGGATTTGCCATTCTAGTTTGCTTTTTCACGATCTTTTGTAACGGAATTGTAACAGGTTGCGGGTTTACAAAATCATCATCATCATCATCATCATCATCATTTGGACGCTTTCGAGAATAAAAATCTGATGTAAACTTTGTCCTGCTTTTTTCTGAAAAACCATCCTCATATACATATTATTAACACATAAAAATAAATATAATAAAACATTAAATAATGATTTATGATCATTTCTTTATACTTGATTTTGATATATTGGATTCCATTTCATTGTTGATGGAAATGTCTTTGTTGTTAATGACTGTAGTGTGTTCGCTCTGTTTCCCTGTTGATTGAGATAGAATAAAAATTATCAAAAATAATTAACAATAATACAAAGACTTAAACAGAAGCATATTTATTAGGATTCATTTGACAAAAAAGTACTGGTAACACCTGAATCATTTCTACTAACATAATTATTTTGTTACGTAGTTTTTGTCACTACTCTAAAGTTGCCACCATAAACAGTAACAACACTTGAAGCACTAAAACAACTAATATCATTAAGAACAAAAGGTGTAAAACTTGAATAAATAATGTCAGTTCCAGAGTAAAAACACACCAACAACATTTTGTCAATCACTACTGTCCTGAATCACCATAAATGAAAACCAAGAAGATTATCAAAAATTACTTACTTTGTGAGTCTGGATGAGGTTCTGATACACTTACAGACTCCATAAGTCCAAAATTTCTAACTCCAGAGCAAAACACAGATGAAATTATGGCTGATTGCTAAATTTTGGCATGAACCCTCCGACTAGAAACTCTTTATGTAGCTTATCAAGCCAATGAATCTTTATAGAACCATTATACCAGAAAAATCCGTAGTAGAATATCTTGAATTTAATCATATCCAATCTCCAATTAAAAACCATCGATTCTTCTTTATCAATTTCCATCCCGAAATTATGAAGCTCGTTATGGACCCTTACAGCAGAAGTTAAAGCTCTTAGCACATAAACAATAATTTGATTATACCCAATATCTTGAGTTTAATCATATCCAATCGGCAATTAAAAACCATCGATTATTGTTTCTCAATTTCCATCCTGAAGGGTTTTTTTTGGGCGAAAATTATGGCCGGGAAGAGATGCATCCAATGCGTGGTTGATATCCTAAATAGTTGATGAAGCTCGTTATGAACCCTTCAAGCAGAAATTGAAATAACGTTGAATTTGATTACATCGAAATATCTTGTAAAATACGATTGCCTTTTCAAAATCAATCTCTAATCTGATGGCTTCTTTTGGGCGCGGAAATTAGGGCAAGGAATAAATGAAGAGGTGTGATATAAATGGGATACGAGATATGAACTTTATTAAATGACATATATATTTGTAACGTATTTATCTTCTTTCATCTTTTAAATTAATAATAATTGCCATATATACGTTATAACAATTGAATCTAATATTTTTAAGGAACCACATACCTTCTCACCCTTCGCACATAAACTTCCTTCGTACTTGATCTCTTCTCTATATATATATATATATATATATATATATATATATATATATATATATATATATATATATATATATATATATATATATATATATATATATATATCTTCAAAACCATCTTCCAATTGAAGAAGACTTCGTTTTTAAGAAACTTGTTTGCTTCTCTTTTTTGCTTAGGGAAAAAAAAAGAGAAAGGACTCGCATATTGTTTTTTTTACTTCTGTTGGTAGGTGTGTGGTTGATGTTGTCTCTATTTTACCTAAGAAACGTAATATGTTTATTATAATAAAAAGAAAGGAGATTTGTCTTACATGTGATTTGCACTATTTCACAATCTCGTTCTTTCAAGTTAACAAGTATTGAAATGCAAGTTGTCTTACTTACCAACCATTTTATTTAATATGAGCTTTTACTTTAATTCGTCGTTTCTAGATTAAACTTTTACGAACATGTGTTTTGTTCTGGTGCGAATGTGCTTATTAATCTCTCCTGCTTCTCTCACTTTCATTGTCTTTCGTTCTTAGATTCTTTCCAAGTTTTTGCTTCTTGTTTTGTGTTTTTCTTCTTTTTGTTTTTTAATGTTGTTCTATGTTTGTTATTTAGGGTTTTCTAAATGTCTAATGTGTCACATTCTACTTTTGTTGATGTTTTTTGATATTGGTGTATGTGAATAATAATCATCTTTGTGAATATTATGCTTTGTTCTTTTTGATTTTGTGTTTGGTGTTGCTCCGTCGGTGTGGTGTGCCGTTATGCGTAGACGTGCGAAGCGGAAGGTCAGTGATTCTGCCTCATCTTCTTGTGTGTGTGTGACCCCTAATCAAGGAAGTCTCGGCATCATGAAAATGTTATTGGACCAATCACACACACAAAAAAAAAAAAAAAAAAAACCACGGAAAAAAAAACACAACGACCATCATCATAGAAGAAAGATAGGGTCCTAATGTGTGACTTTTTGTAAACAGTAAGGACCTATTGTCTATTTTGTCTTGAAACTAATTATAGCAAGTGTAATTTAAATATCAAAACTTTTAAAGAGGTACTTTTTAAAAACAAAACGGTTAACTCGTACTTATTGAATTAAAATGATTAATTGTAAATTTGATAGTTTTTTTAGTCGGCTAGTGGCCAGCTGTTTCCTTGGTTATTTCAGTATTGAATGTTAAAGAACTAGATGTAAGATCCATGTATTACATGAGTTTAATTAAAAAAAAATATGGAAATTTAACAATTTTAAAATTTTGAATTTATAAAAAAAATAAGAAAAAATTGAATTATTAAAATTAACGAGGCTTTAATGTATTGAAATCATTACATATATAAATCATTTGTAATAAATAACTTACATATATATTACCTTACATATTAAATATGAAATTTTAATTTAATAAGATGAAAAGTATAATAAAATGATAATTGGAATATATATATATATATATATATATATATATATATATATATATATATATATATATATATATATATATATATATATTGAAAATGTCATGTGTGAAGATATCATTTATTAAAGTAGTTTCAATTGGTTTTAGTTCGATAAAATTGCAAAAATGGTACCTGTGGTTTGTCAACTTCTGTCGGTAAGGTCAAAAAAATGTTTATTAGCAAAAAAGGTCCCTGTTTGATGGTTATGTTGCGATTTTGGTCATAACTTCGTTAAGTTTAACAGAATGCTTGTTAACTTTTGGCAAATGACGGATTTACCCCTGAGATCATTTCTGCAGTTTTATCTTTTTACCAAACTACAAGGACCAATTATGAAAATTTTCTTTTACATTTTATTGAACTATTATATATTAATTATTTTAATTACTTTTTTCTTTTTAACTTTTTCTTGTTGTATTATTTGTTATTGGATTATTATATATTAATAAATATTATTTTTAATATATTTTATTTATATATTAATAAGTATTGCTTTTTTTATTATTAACTTTTTTTTTTGAATTTCTTCTTTATTGATTCTTTTTTATTGGTTTATTATATATTAATAAATATTATTTTTAACATATAATATTTATATTTAGTAACTGTTAATTTTTTGAATTATTAAATTCTTTTAATGAATTGTTTTTTATTTTTTTATTTCGTTAATTCTTTTGATTGGATTATTATATATTAATAAATATTATTTTTAATATATTATATTTATATATTAATAAATATTACATTTTTTATTAATAATTTTTTAATTGATTTTTTTAAATTTCTTTCTTTATTGGATTAATTCTTTTTTATTGGATTATTATATATTAAAAAAATATTATTTTTAGCATATAATATTTATCTGTTAGTAAGTGTTACTTTATTTGATTATTAATTTTATTTAATTAATTTCTTTTAATTTTTTTATTGCATTAGTTCTTTTTATTGGATTATTAGTTTAAATTTATTATTTTTATTTATAATAAATAATATTTATTTAATTGTTTTATTTTATTTTAATTTCTTTCTTTATTGTTTTAAATAAAAATACCAAACACTCCGACTCAGCTCCTCCATTCGTTGCAGTTTACCACCTTGCGTCGTCGTATCATCTTGTTGGAAATCATCAATCATCGACTACAGTCGGCCATTCTCGATGAAAACTACACTAGTTGACTACCCACAGAATGTGAAATAAACCCCAGAAAACATACTTCCTCCAGCCGACTATTCATTGCAGATCCCATCATCGATGACGATAATGTGAGATCAAGGGTTTTCAAACCACCATAGCTGCTATAGGTGGTGACAAAGTTTTAGAAGTCGTTACTCGGTACTCGTTCGGCCGACCGCCGAGTAGCGAATACTCAGATTTGGTAATTCATGTACAAATATTTTTAGGGAAATTATAAATGTCAAAATCATAAGTTTATTGAAATAAATAACAAATTTAGATATATGTGAATACACAAAAAACTAAAATACACACGATGATCTCACTTCGTGAATAATTACTGAACTTATATATTTATATATATAGTAATAGGATTGGAGACGACCCCATAACGGTTTGTTGTGACTGAGTGATGGTGGTGGTGCTGTCCAAAATATATTATCTTCCAAATATTTAAAATAAATTAGAGAATGTGGGGTGGGTATGATTTTTTGGTATTTTTATTTGAAACAATAAAGAAAGAAATTAAAAAAAAAAACAATTAAAAAATATTATTTATTATAAATAAAAATAATAAATTTAATTTAACAATCCAATAAAAAGAACTAATGCAATAAAAAAATTAAAAAAAACTAATAATCCAATAAAGTAATACTTACTAATAGATAAATATTATATGGTAAAAATAATATTTGTTTAATATATAATAATCCAATAAAAAAGAATTAATCTAATAAAGAAGAACTTAAAAAAATCAATTAAAAAATTAATAATAAAAAATGTAATATTTATTAATATATAACTATAATATATTAAAAATAATATTTATTAATATATAATAATCCAATCAAAACAAATAACGAAATAAAAAAATTTTAAAAAATTAATTAAATTAATTTAATAATCCAATAAAATAACACTTACTAATAGATAAATATAATATTATATATTAAAAATAATATTTATTAATATATATAATATTCCAACAAAAAGAATTAATGCGATAAATAAGAAATTCAAAAAATTTATTAAAAAAATTAATAATAAAAAAGTAATATTTATTAATATATAAATATAATATATTAAAAATAATATTTATTAATATATAATAATTCAATAGAAAATAATACAATAAGTAAAAAAGTTAAAAAGAAAAAAGTAATTCAAAAAAATGAAAAAGAAAAATTGCATAGTTGGTCCTTATAATTTGGTAAAAAAATAAAACTGCAAAAATAATTCCAGGGGTAAATTCATCATTTGCCAAAAGTTAACAACCATGCTGTTAAACTAAAGGAAGTAAGGACTAAAATCACAACAAAACCATCAATTAGAGACTTTTTTGCTAATAAACTTTTTTTTAAACCTTCTCCACAGAAATTAACAAACCACATGAACCATTTTTTGCAATTTTTTCTTTTAGTTTATATCATTAAAGAAAATTGAAAAAAAAAAAATCAAATCAACAGTATATCTAATTAAAAGATCATACATCCAAAGAGACACTCATAGAAATCATTACAATTTAAAAATCACTTTTTATTAGTATCTTAATATTTTATGAGGCCTAGCTTTAATTAAAAAAATAAACTAAGCTTTATATTCCATTTAAATAATAATAATAATAATAATAATAATAACAATAATAATAATATGTTATTGAATGTTGAACATCTTAAATCTGTTCATTATTTATTTATTTGAAGGAGAGAAAACTACTTTCCATTTTTGTTTTTACGTATGATAATGAGCAACTAGCAAGCTTTCAAGGTGTAACGATGGCTTCCCTGTGTCACACCCTTTGAACGTCTGTCCATTATTATATCATATCCCTCGCTATTCCCGACTGCTTTAACCAAACCAGATTAATTAAAGAAACCAAGCACCGATCTTTTCGCACAATTATTAAACTTGTTACACTGAATATCAGCAAAAAAACTATCTTACTCGATTCTTCTACAATATCATCTCCATTTTTTCTGTTTCTGTTCTCGTGATTGAGGAAGCTTCGCCATTTAAGGTGCTATTTATGTTTCTGTTCTTGTATTCTGATTTATTACATAATCTAGGGTTTATTATTTGTATTTGCCTCTGTTTCGTTTTGATATTGCACTAGATGCAAAACTGATACGTTTTTTTGTTAGTAATTAGTTACAAAGTTCATAGGTGTAAGCAATTTATGCTCAGAGTAGTGTCAATTACAATGATTGAGATTCAAATGGAACAGAGGAAGACTGGGAATTTGATTAGTGATTAGTTAATAGGTTCTTTGTTTTCCAGCAGTTAATTCCAGTTATTCAGCTATTCTTCAATGCTTTTGTGGCTAAATTTGAGTAGTTATTAAAAGACATCTTATTAAATTTCTTGGCAATATTGCAGGATTAGTAAGATATTTGTGTGCTTATAATAAATAAATATGAGTAATGGATATCAGCATATACTGGGAATTCAGAGATTAGCATGCTTTGGTGGAATGATGTTTGCTGTTGTTATAATGTTCCAATATTTTGAATTTCCATATGGTGATGTTATATCATCTTTATTTTCTGCTACCAAGATTCACATAACCAAAACTGGAAGCTTCCCACCTGAGAATTCATCTCTTCTTCCCCAAATATCAGGGGACATGAACACTACAATGGCTTCTGATGTTCTTGTGAAGGGTATTATGATGAATACATACAAGGGACATGATGAAGTCATCATCATAAAACATAATAGATCAGAAGCAAAAAAGGAATCTGATGATTCTATAGATTTGAACAGAAATGCTACTACTTTAACTCTCCCATTAGCCAATGTTTCCTCTGTGATAGAAGTCCCTCGAAAGAAGCAAAAAAGGAAAGCTGTGGTGATTTCTGAAATGCATGATATTTTAGTCCACAATCGTGCTTCTTCTCATTCCATGGTATATATGATGAATTCTAAACTCGGTATGTTGATTTTGGTTGTTTTAACACAATTCTGATTATGTTTATAATTATATAGAAACCACGTTGGTCTTCAAGAGCTGATCAAGAATTACTTGAAGCAAAAGTGCAAATTGAGAATGCTCAGTTGAATGAGGAAGATCATGACCTTTATCCTTCGGTGTTCCGTAATGTTTCCATTTTTAGGAGGTATGAATTAAAACTTGGATTTGTTTTCATTCTTGATCCTTGGTTTATTTCAATTTCTATGTTACGATATGCAGGAGCTATGAATTAATGGAAAAGACTCTAAAGGTTTATATTTACAAGGAGGGAGAGAAGCCAATATTCAACAACCCAGAGGCAGTTATGAAGGGAATATATGCATCCGAGGGATGGTTTATGATGCAAATGAAACAAAGCAAAAAGTTTGTTACAAAGAAACCAAAAGAAGCCCATTTGTTCTACATTCCTTATAGCTCAAAAATGTTGAAAGCAACTATATCTCCCTACTCTTATGACCGTCAAAGTGTTGTACCTTTCTTGAAAAACTACCTTGACATGATCTCACGGCGATACAGTTTCTGGAATAGAACCGGTGGAGCCGACCATTTTTTTGCTGCATGTCATGACTGGGTAAGCCATATATATATATATATATATATATATATATATATATATATATATATATATATATATATATATATATATATATATATATATATATATTCTTATGCTCAATCAATTACAGTTTAGGTATTTGATTTTTTCTTTCTTTCTTCTCTTGTTTTAGAGTGTAGAAATGTATTAAGTGTCGTTTGTTTTTTCGAAGCAAAAATGTCTGAAGTCTGCGGACCACCTCTGTGCAGAAGAGGGGGACAAAACAGTTACAACATGTAATAAAAAATTATTTGTTTTTTAACCTCTACAATAACTTAAAGTAAGGTGCGAAGAAGTTTGAAGCAAAGGGTCAAGTGCTCCGCCACGCAGCACACGCGCAACAGTTTTTAGGTCAGAAGTCTTCTGAAAAACAAACAGCTGCAAAAGGCCAAGTATTGCGCGTGTGCTGCGCGGCGCAACACTAAGTGGTTAGAAAAGTTTTTTTTTTTTTTTTTTTTTTTTTTTTTTTTTTTTTAAACAAACACCACCTTAGACAAATCTTGTTTTAGAGTGTAGAAATGTGTGATTTTTATACGCTTTTGGAGTTCTCCACCTGCATTCTTGTGCTCTTATTTTTCTATATTTTTCATTGGGTGATTTGTTGGGGATCTTTGAAGCCACTTTCCGAATATTTTCGAATAACAACGTTTTTGATAACCAAGCACAATGGCCAATTCCTATATTAGAAAAATTATTTTTGGTCAAATAAAAAAGCTGCAACTTTTATCTTTGCAAACATTTGATTTAAATTTACGAATTTGCTAATTGTTTAGTTACAATGACTGATTTGGATGCACAAAATCTCTCAACTTTGTCATTTGACTTTCTAGTTTCTACGTTACTTAAATTTTCAAGGGCCCAGAGGAAACAAGCCAAATCATGGGCACTTGCATTAGAGCCATCTGCAACACAGACATTGAAAAAGCCGGATTCGAATTGGGAAAAGACGTTTCTCTCCCTGAAACAAATGTCCGTGATCCTCAAAATCCATTACATCAACTTGGAGGTAAACCCCCTTCCAAACGCTCGGTTTTTGCATTCTTTGCTGGAAAAATGCACGGGTCCCTTCGTCCAATTCTATTACAACATTGGGAAAACAAAGATCCTGACATGAAAATCTTCAAAAAGCTTCCAAAAGTCAAAGATGACAAAAACTATGTTGATTATATGAAGAGTAGCAAGTTCTGTATATGTGCCAAAGGTTCTGAAGTCAATAGTCCTAGAGTTGTGGAGGCTATTTTCTATGAGTGTGTTCCCGTGATTATATCTGACAATTTCGTGCCACCTTTTTTCGAGTTTTTGGATTGGGAATCATTTGCACTTTTCATTCAAGAAAAAGATATCCCGAATCTGAAAATTATTCTTCTTTCCATCACCAATAAGAGGTATTTACAAATGTATCAGAGGGTAAAACAGGTACAACAACATTTTCTTTGGCATGTGAAGCCTGTTAGGTATGACATCTTTCATATGATATTGCATTCAATATGGTATAATAGAGTTCTTAGAGTAAACTCAATGTGAATTACTAGGTTGTTTGTTGATATATATGTCATCTTCCATTGATACATAGGTTAATTTGTACATATGTTGGAGCATATAAACATTACAAATTTGGCCATTTGGGTACCCATGCGTTTAGTAAGTTTATCGTTGATATTGATATTGATTGTTGGTGTATTTTTTAGTTTTATACCCGATACTTTGGAAATGGTAAACATCATAAGTGTGATACGATCTGCATTACTAAAATATATGAAGGGTTATATATTTCTGTTCTCCTCTATGATACCTTTCATTTTGGTATATCACACATCTAAACAGAATTAAGATGATAGAAAAATTAATCTCTAAAGTAAGGTAGTTGGATGAATTTGGATAGAAGTATTTACTGAGTTTAGCCATCAAAAAGAAATGGGCTTAGGGACTTTTTTGCAAAATAATAATAATAATAATAATTGTGCCTGGAAATTTATTTGATTTTTTAGTTTCGAAACTTGCATTAAACACAATTACACATTGATGTCTAAATTTTATTAAAATGAACTTGTGTGCCAATTCATCACCAATCGATCGGAGTTTGATCTTTTTGCAAAAATAAATAAAAATTGTTCATTAGAAGATATCCCAAGATATTACCTTAATGTTTGCCGGGTGTTACTAAGTTGTAGCACAAATTGCCATTATTGTGTTAAACATTCATGGGTTTCTTGTTAAGCTCAAGCTCTGCTTGGGTGCATTTACTTTTAAAATGGTATTTAATATATAAAAATCAATGTTTTAATCAATATTGTTTTTCAATCGGATTTACGAGTTGTCAACGCCCGAATCAGATTTTATTATATAATATATATTATTTGGTTGTGATTCTTGATTGTTTTGTATTTTTTTTTCTTCCTAAATGTTGTCTTGTTTGTAATTTTTTTTATCAAAAGTGTTTATAATCTAGATTGGGGTTTGTATTTGTGTGGTATTTTCTATTTTCTTACTATCTAGAAATTGTAATTTTGGTTACACACCAAACCCTAGCAACCAAATGAATCAAAAGACCAAGTCCACAACATAAGGGGGAGAGGCCCATTGGAAGATCTTGACCCAAAGTGGGTCTTACCCAAGGCGGTCTCGGCCCAAGCCAAACACTCTGAGTTTTATGAATTTATTAGGAATAATTAGTTTTTCTATTTTCCTTCATGAAATCTGCTCAAAGAAATAGCTTTTTATTATCAGACTCGAATCAGGGCCGGTCCAAAGATATAGTGAGCCTAAAACGAAAAGAAAAAATAGATTCCTAAATTTGAAAATAGTCAAACCATTATAAAATTCACTATTAATTTAAAAAAAACAAAAATATGATCACAACATTACAAAAATAATTAATTTAAAGAAAATATTTTTCTTAGCTTTTTTAGATAAGTTGATTCTCTCTCTCTCTCTCTCTCTCTCTCTCTCTCTCTCTCAGAATCAAAACCCATATTACCTGAACCAAATCGGTCCGTATTAGTATAATCAGTACAGGTTTCGGTTCCCATTTTTCATCCAATTCGGGTTTCAGGTTATTTGGGTTCGGGTCGGTTCCGGCCCAAAGCACATCCCTAACTGTAAGTTTGTATTTATTCACAATCTTTTTGAAAAGAAAAACAACTAATACAAGATTTTCTGTTCCTTCTTCATAATGAACTATTCATGCTTCCCTATTTAAGTAAACAGTTAAAACCTTCACTTAGACTTTATATCAAACAATCGGTGTGCATAACTTTAAGTACAAACAAACATCAAATCACATTCTCTTCTATAATTTCTTCCCATTTCCTTTCTTCAACTTTCATCTTCAACCGACCACCATGTAAAAGAATAAAGGATCTGCAGTAACAATGAATGCATAAATTAGGTAAAATATCACTACTTTTCATATAATCAAATAGTGAAACAGAATTCAACCCATCTTTCAAAGATTTATATAATACCTTACATAAGGTTTTAGCTAGGGTGTTTCAAGGCCGGAACAATTGAAATAATAAGCAATCACAACCCACCACTCATCAAAGAGAAAACAAATGGACAGTGGCGGATCCAGAACAAATCGTAACTAAGGGACCAAGTGGAAAAACATATGAAAAAAAAAACTCCTATTTTATGTAATGTATTTAAGATGGAATCTACAATCAAGTGGGGTCCATTCACCCCACTTCTAACACTCTAAATCCACCACTGCAAATAGAGGGTGTTTAATTTGAAGACCTATGAAAAAGAACAAACAAATACTTTCGTTTTTCCCAATTAGTTGCCTGATCAAAAAAAGGTTCTCAGCTACTTCTAAAACACAAAACCAAAGTTTTCTGAAACTCATGTTATATATAAAGGAGACTAGGGATGAGCAAAAGGACCGAACCGGTCAGAACCAGCCCAAACCGGACCCGACCCGGGAACCGACTTCGGCCAAAATCAAGAACCGAACTGGCCCGACGGTTCTACCGGTTCTTGTCGTGTCTTCAAATGTTGGAACCGGTACTTGAAAAATAGCATCATACGGTTCCGGTTTTTTCCGGTTCTACCGGTTCCGGTTATATCGGTTCCGGTTCCTACTGGTTCCCGGTTCCAAAAATCCACAAAAATAACATCCCGGTCCCGGCCCGACCGGTTCCATCGGGTTCCGGTTCCGGTGCCGGTCCCGGTTCCGGTATCGGTTCCGGTCGGTTCCCCGGTCCATACGCTCATCCCTAAAGGAGACCGATGAAAATCGGTATTACTTCTCCAATTCCTACTTTCTGCTGCTTGGTTTATTGAAACTCCATCAAAATTTACTAATGAAGAAATAATGTCTTCAGCAGAAGTAAAAACCAAAAAATAGTAAAATGTGGTATACAACGTGGGGTGAAAAATGTTCAGGTGGTAATCGGTAGTAGAGGATGTCGGTAAGTCTTGAATCTGCGCTATCTCCTCGAATTCCAATAATCAGTCATTTGCACGATATAAGATAGATGATAAAAATCTCAACCAAGATGAAAAAAAAATCTTAAGACACAATGAAGGAACTCTAACCTTCTGATCGGAAGGTTGGCGACGGAGATGCACACATCTACACTGGTTTCCCGGCGACAAATAATCGAGTGGGACCAACTAAATTGGCATGACGTTCTTTAAAGCATACCACTTCTTAACCAAAACCCAAAAGGTAAACCATAGTCGACGAAGTAGAGGTAGCAAGAACCTTCTGGTGAACATGCGAAGCGGGATTTTGAAGGTTTGTGTGTGAAATGTAATCGTCTAGGGCATAAACAATGGCTGTGAGGGTGAGGCAATCTGATGGTCGATTACAGAGAGATTTGAGTCGATGATTGGAATATCCGAATATGGAGCAGATAAGGCTGGAGGGAGTGGTGCCACTGAAACCGCACTCCCTCCCCCGCCACATAAGCGTTATATCATTTTTTACCACTCAAGTGTGGTTTCTTGCCACACTTTTCATTTCTTTTATTATTTTTGTTTTTTTTTTAAGTATTTTAATTTAATAAAACTTCCTTTTTTTTTTAACTATTTTAATTTAAAATAACTTCTATTTTAATAAAAAAAATATAATTTTTCATTACTTGAAAATTAAAAAAAAAACAGTACATTGCGTTACTAAAAAAAACCCACACACATGACATTTAAATAATCCTAGAAACTTAAAAAACATAAATAAAATAACTAAAGCAAACTACATAAAGTTGTTCTCCGAGAACTCATCTTCGGGGTCATCCGGTGGATCCAAATTAAGGTTAATGTTTTGAACCCCGTAAATGTGTTCCACTAAGTCATTGCGAAGATTGTGAAATGTTTCAGTGCAACGTATCTCTGCTCTCCTGTTTATATACTCTTCGCCGCCAATTTCTATTGGTTGTGTCTCTAGTATGGTTTCTTCCTCGTCAAACACACATATCACTCTTCCTTTGTCTTCAATAATCATGTTATGCAATATAATACACGTCTACATGATTTCTTGAAGTTTTTCCTCGCCTAAATAAGTTACTGGTTTTTTCAATATGAACCACCGTTTCTTCAGAGCTCCAAAAGCACGCTCAACATCCTTCCTAGCTCTTTCTTGAGCTCTCTTGAATTCTTTCGTCTAGAACCATGTGGAGCTGAAAACGATTTAACAAACACAGCATACTTAGGATAGATTCCATCGATCAGATAATAACCATACTTATATGGCGTTCCACACACTTGAAAAGAAGAATCTGGTGCGGATCCATCGTATATGTTGTTAAATATTGGTGAACGGTTAAGAACGTTGATGTCGTTAATCGAACCAGGAGAACCAAAAAAAGCATGCCAAATCCACATATCTTGTGATGCAACTGCTTCAAGTATGACCGTTGGGTGACCATGATCACCTCGGGTAAATTGCCCATGATATGCTGTAGGACAATTTTCCCATGCCTAATGGAGACAATCTAAGCTTCCTAGCATTCTAGGAAACCCATGCACACTAGCATGATGAGCTTGCAATTGCAGGATGATATTACGTGTAGGCTTATGTAAATATTTTGGACCATAAAACTGAATCACAATTTTGCTGAAAAAATGGAGTCTGTCTCGTGCTATCCTAGCAGACATCCTAAAACTTTCCTCTAACGCATCAGGCGGAATGCCATATGCTAACTGACGAAGTGCGGCCGTGCATTTTTGTAAGGGAGTGAAACCGAGTGTACCTCTAGCATCGTAGCGTTGTTGGAAAAAACTGCACTCCTTCGTTACATCTTCAACTATACGTTCGAACAAACCTTTGAGCATTTTGAAGCGCCTACGAAAATAATACCCTTGGTAAGTGGCATTCTCTGCAAAATTGTCTTGCACCAAACGTTGGTTGGCTTCTTCACGATTTCTGTAAATATATCTTCGTGTTCTCTGTTGAGAACTTGCAGCTGCGTTGTTGCATACAACGTTATATGTTTATTCCGCCATTTGAACACACACAATAGCGGTATCAAAAATAGTCTGAAATTCTTCAGAAGATGAAGAAGATGACATTTTTGAGAGAGTGGTGATTTATTTTTTTTATTTTTATTTTTATTTTTTTTGAGAGAGAGAGAGGAGAGTATGTTGTGAAAAAAAATTAAGTTGATATGTATGTGTGTGTGTGTGTGTATATATATATATATATATATATATATATATATATATATATATATATATATATATATAGGAAAGAAAAAGCAAAAGAAAAATAAATAAATTAAATGCTCAACGGCTCAATCCTTCCCATCTTGCCTCAACCAATTAGAACACACGGCTTTGGAGGACCGCACTGCGGCCAAGACCGCACTCACATCGATGAGTCTAAGAGAAACCTGTAGATGAAGACAACATATTCTATTGGAGGAGAACACGATGGAGGGAGAGCAAGGGCGTAACTAGGCTTCAACAAGGTAGGTCCTAGGACCTACCTTTTTTTTAAATACAACAAATATATATATATAGAAAATATGAAGACCTATCTCATTTTTACTAAAAGACCCACATATTTTTTCTAAAAGATCTAACTATTTTAGTTTTATTTACATAAAAAACCATGTAGTTTTTGGTTCAAGATTCGCCACCGAGAGAGTGGAGAACGTGTGTCTCGTGGTGTCATAGAAGCCAATGACGATGCAACGCAACATAGCGGCTAAAAAGGTGAATAAGAAAGTCAGCCAGTAAAAAAAAAGGCACATGCCGATTAATTGTATGTATAATTATATTTCAGTTGATATCTTCTCCAATGTTGAAAAAAAACCATAATACCAACATTAAAACTTGAGCACGACTTAATAATAATAATAATAATAATAATAATAATAATAATAATAATAATAATAGTAATAATAATAATACTTTTTTCTCCAATTACATATATAACCAATATATACTTAAACAGGTATCTACAATAGTCGCTATCATCAATAATGTTGCCAGCGCCACGATTGTATATCTGATTATTGTTGCAGGATTCATCATCGATTTAGGCGAACTCTTATTCTCAAAAATGATGTGTCCGTTAGCCATACCAATTGCCCAGGCCATAAAAAATGTGATGCCGTCTAAGGCCATAAAAACTTTATATGAAATTTTCCTTCCCGGTTTAAACTTGTGGGTCGCTTCAATGTCTCCTACCAAACGATACATCATCAACATCATAAGAATAAACGCAACACATGTTATAAAAGGCGTCACAACCAATATGGTGGATCTTTTATTTTGTGGGGCCTCATTTTGAACCTTCATTTTGTGAAAAGAAACCTTCATATCAAATAAAATGGTTGGTAAGTAAGACAATTTGCGTTTCAATACTTGTTAACTTGAAAAAACGAGATTGTGAAATACTGCAAATCACATGTAAGACAAATCTCCTTTCTTTTTATTATAATAAACATGTTACGTTTCTTAGGTAAAATAGAGATAACATCAACCACACACCTACCAAAAGAAGAAAAAAAACAATATACTAGCCGTATCTTTTTTTTCCCTGAGCAAAATAGAGAAACAAACAAGTTTCTTAAAAACGAACTCTTCTTCAATTGGAAGATGGTTTTGAAGATAAAGATATATAGGGATGATGATCTACTATTAATATATAGTATTGATGCATTTATCTAGAAAATCTTTTTAATAATTTGGATTAATGGTGTTATTATTAAAATATATGTCATGCCATTAAAAAGATACATCTTTTTACCATAAGGAAAATCTGAATTCTTTCTTGTTATTTTTATTTTAGTTGTAATCATGTATTTAATTAATTAATAATTATTGTTTGAAAATTGGACTAGCTAGTGACTTTGATTGTGAAACATAATTTTTTTATTGTTAATAAATGGTAGTTATGATATATTTTTTTTTCATTAGTAATTGCATTCTAATGAAATAATATAATATCATATATATATATATATATATATATATATATATATATATATATATATATATATATATATATATATGATTTGTCGGTGTGGTGTGCCGTTATGCCTAAGCGTGCGAAGCGGAAGGTCGGTGATTCTGCCTCATCTTCTTTTGTTTATGTGACCCCTCTATCAAGGAAGTGTCCGCGTCATGAAAATGGTATTGAACCAATCACACACAAAAAAAACACACAACCATGCAAAAAAAAAAACTATCATAATAGAAGAAAAATAGGGACTTAATGTGTGACTTTTTGTAAACAGTAAAGACCTATTGTCTATTTTATCTTAGAAACTAATTATATCAATTGTACTTTAAATATGAAAACTTTTAAAGAGGTATTTTTTTTTCTTTTTTAAACGGTTAACTCGTACTTATTGAAATGATTAATTGTAAATTTGACAGTTTTTTTTGCCCTGCTAGTGATCAGCTGTTTCCTTAGTTATTTCAATATCGAATTTTAAAGAATTCAATTGGTTTTAGTTTTATATTATTAAAGAAAATTGAAAAAAAATCAAATCATCAGTATATCTAATTAAAAGATCATACATCGAAAGAGACACTCATAGAAATCATTACAATTTAAAAATCACTTTTTATTAATATCTTAATATTTTATGATGCCTAATTTTGATTAAAAAATTAAACTAAGCTTCAAATTCCATATAAAATAATAATAATAATAATAATATCATATCCCTCGCTATTCCCGACTGCTTTGACCAAACGAGATTAATTAAAGAAACCAAGCACCGATCTTTTCGCACAATTATTAAACTTGTTACACTGAATATCAGAAAAAAAAACTATCTCACTCGATTCTTATACAATATCATCTCCATTTTATCTGTTTCTGTTCTGGTGATTGAGGAAGCTTCGCCATTAAAGGTGCTATTTATGTTTCTGTTCTTGTATTCTGATTTATTACATAATCTAGGGTTTATAATTTGTATTTGCCTCTGTTTCGTTTTGATATTGCACTAGATGCAAAATTGATATGTTTTTTTTTGTTAGTAATTAGTTACAAAGTTCATAGGGGTAAGCAATTTATGCTCAGAGTAGTGTCAATTAAAATGATTGAGATTCAAATGGAACAGAGGAAGACTGGGATTTTGATTAGTAATTAGTTAATAGATTGTTTTCGAGCAATTAATTCCAGTTATTTAGCTATTCTTGAATGCTTTTGTGGCTAAATTTGAGTAGTTATTAAAAGACATCTTATTAAATTTCTTGGCAATATTGCAGGGTTAGTAAGTTATTTGTGTGCTTATGATAGATATGAGTAATGGATATCAGTAGAATTCAGAGATTAGCATGCTTTGGGGGAATGGTGTTTTGCTGTTGTTATAATATTCCAATATTTTGAATTTCCATATGGTGATGTTATATCATCTTTATTTTCTGCTACCAAGATTCACATAACCAAAACTGGAAGCTACCCACATGAGAATTCGTCTCTTCTTCTCCAAATATCAGGGGACATGAACATGACAGGGGCTTCTGATGTTCTTGTGAAGGGTATTATGAATACATACAAGGGACATGATGAAGGCATCATAGAACATAATAGATCAGAAACAAAAAATGAATCAGATGATTCTACAGATTTGAACAGAAATGCTACCACTTTAACTATCCCATCAGCCAATGTTTCCTCTGTGATAGAAGTCCCTCGAAAGAAGCAAAGGAGGAAAGTTGTGGTGATTTCTGAGATGCATGATATTGTAGTCCACAATCGTGGTTCTTTTCATTCTGTAACATCCCCCTCTGGCAAGGACTTCCCAGGGGGTCACCCATTCTGGTACTACTCCCGCCCGAGCACGCTTAACTGCAGAGTTCTTATGGGATATGCTGCCCTCACGGCTTTAAAACGCGTTGTGATAGGGAAGGTATCCACACCCTTTATAAGAAATGCTTAGTTCTCCTTCCCAGCCGATGTGGGATCAGATCTAACCCACTTTCACCCCCCATTATAGGGTTCGACGTCCCCGTCGAACACATCGACCCTTGCCCTGGCTTTGATACCATTTGTAACATCCCCCTCTAGCACGTATCACAATATTGTCCGCTTTGGGCCACTCGGCACGAGGACTTCCTAGGGGGTCACCCATCCTGGTACTACTCCCGCCCGAGCACGCTTAACTGTAGAGTTCTTATGAGATCTGCTGCCCTCACGACTTTTAAATGCGTTGTGATAGGGAAGGTATCCACACCCTTTATAAGGAATGCTTAGTTCTCCTTCCTAGCCGATGTGGGATCAGATCTAACCCACTTTAAAGTATCAATCAACATAAGTATCGGCACCTTAAGTGCATGTCTAGATAATGCATTTATAGACTCCGCACTATTGGACGACATAAGATTGTATCGGTTCCCTCTAAAATGTGCCCTAGACCAAGTTTTTGGATTTATACTTTTTAAGTACTCCTATACTGGTTCTTTTGTCTTTTTCATAACTTCCATGGCAGTGTCAAAAGCATCAACTGTGTACACCCTACAAGCCTCCTAAAAAATTCCTTTAATTGTGTTACTATTCCCAAATCTAGATACTATGTTGAAATACAAATGGACACCACATATTCCGTGATGAGCGTGAGGAAAAATGTTGGCAACGGATGTTGCTACAGATTGAGACCTATCAGATATAATTATAAGTTCCTGCATATTCCCTATGCAATCACATAGTTTTTGAAAAAACCATGTCCAAGACTCCGTACACTCATTTTTGCATATACCATATGCAACTGGTAATATTTGGTTTTGTTCGTCCTTAGTAACTGCAAGTAACATAGTACCTTTGAACTCGCCTTTTAGGTGGGCTCCATCTACTACAAGGGTCGGTTTACAAAAATTGACAAAAGCGCGTACCTACAACACATTGTATATCTATTCAAATAAACCAAAATAAAAATGAAGAAAATAATAAAATATTAAAATACTAACCGAACAACCAAGTGCGACTTACAAAAACTCAAAGCGATCATCACCATCTGTTTTAATATGTGTCACCGTATCCGGATTATGTTTGACCAAATTATGGAAATAAGCCAGAAGTTTGGTAAAAGAATCCTCTTTCGTACCCCTTAACAACAACAATGCATATTGCTTCGCATGTCATGCCTGATGATATGAGATATTGATATTCAACTGAGCATTCATATCATTAATAATATCTTTTCCCGATAAACTCTACTATAATCTTCAGCCAAAACATCAGCAAGATATTCACCCAAAACATATTTGTTTTCTTGTCGATGATTAGGTTGCAAAATTGTTGAAGAACATGTGTGTACATCAACAAATTTATTCACTTGGAAAAGTTCATCAGTATCTAATTGCTTTTGCTCTTAGTAACCAAGAACAATTTTTCGAAACACACACAACCTCATACCTTGATTTGGTGGATCTATTGTCCTCGTATAAAAACCTTCTCGAATACATTTTTTACCAATACACCGCTTTAAAAGTTCTTTGTTCTTAAATATACTCTCAGATTCAATCTTTTGAAGATTGATGTCTACCATCTGTGTTGGGATATCTTCATTAATATCAACTGGGCATGTTGGTAGAGGGGGCATACCGTAAAAAAGGTTATCGGGAAACTTAACTTTAACTTCATCACCCAACTCATCTCCATATGAATTGCTTTTTAAGCCGGTTATATCTAAACCTACTTCAGCAACATCAACATAATCCCCGTAAACATGCTTTTTTCATCTTTTTGACACATAATTTTTTTCTTTTTTACTTTTATCTACTACACGCCTATTCATAACTTTAACTTCTTGTTCGGGAACATCAACACAACGACCACCCACGTCATTAAGATATGTACCGACATCATCATCACCAACATACTTGTAATTCTGAGGATCCACATAGTGAATAGGTGTATAGCTAACATTAACATTTTCAGCAACACTGTGAAATTGAGGTACACTAGGAGTATTGAAAGTATCTATCAGATCGTTGCTTCCTTTATAGCTGGATAAATTACCAACCGATTGATTTCGACTATGACCAACCTCATTAACCTCATCTCCTTCATCAACCACCACAAACACTTTCACAACCCTTCCTCCGCTACATTTGATTACATTTATCAACATTCTAACATTTATGTCTTCAACTATTGCTATATAATAATTCAATTCAGGATAATGGAAACGAAGACTAATTCTATATTTGTCTAACAAACCAATTTTGCTTCTCACCAAAGATACAAAATCACTATAACTAACAGACTCAGAAAATAGCAAAGCGAATTCAGAAATACCTCTCTGTGGACATACGTATTCCAGATTTGTTTCAATTACTTGCCATCTCCCACCGGTTACAAGACAAACCAAATATTCAATGATTTTTTTAGAGAGATTTTAAAGAAATTTCTTAAACAAATAACTAGTAAATTGATAAATTTCTATAAAAGTTTATATATAATAATGTTATTTCGTAGTCAAACCCATTGATTTCATAATCAAAATTAAAAAAATTAAAAAAATTAAAAAGAAAACCATAATTTTGTAGAAGAAAGAGAGAGGAAATCGTAGATAGACATTTTAGCCTGCTAATAACCTATATATACAAAAAAAAAAAAAACCCCACCTGCGAATGCACAAGTGGCTAAAGCATAACTATGCTTTAGCCACTTGTACATTTGCAGATGGGATGTGAAAATCGCAGATGGACCATTCCCATCTGCGATTTCCGTGGCCAATTTTGCCACTTCAGTTTTTTTAGCTATTTTCCACAAAGTAATTAATATATTTGGCTAATTTTGTCATTTTCTCATAAATTTATATGCATTCAGTTAATCACTACCAAAATCTATATCATTAACATGTCGATAATTCATAAACGCTCAATAACTCAATTTGAAATGGCAACTTAACATGTAAATCAAGACATATATATATATATATATATATATATATATATATATATATATATATATATAAAACTCAAATTGAGTTACAGAGGTAGGTTCATATGTTTCCTACAACTATTGTGTCCAAATATGGATCAATGAGAATTTAGCAATAATTTAATCATTAATTAAATTAATAAGGGTAAATTAGTAATATGACATATATATTAATTAATATACAAAATTAACAATTGATATCCCTTTATTTAAGAGACCAGTTTTAATTTATCAATTAAAACCCTACTCCGCCTATTAAAACGTCGGCCATAACATCATCCTCATTCTCGGCCAATACGAACGACACCCATTTCCGATAGCTCCATCCACCAACATCGCCCACCTCCAGCAGCCCCTCGGTCGAGTTTGTTGAAAAATACTCCACCAACGACTCTCTTCAAGTTGATTTTGGCAGCAAATTTATTTCCTTTTTGTGTTGTTCTTGTTACGGAAGATCTGTCAACATCTCATCTTCGTAGACTGGTTCTTATAATTCCTCCTCAATTTTAGTTTTCTAACTATTTTGATAGTTTATGTCTTTAATGTTGGGTTTTATTAGTTAAATCACATATGGTGTACTTGAAATAATCTCGACGGGATAGTTTCGTTTTAGTTCATTTGATTAAGGGTTGACTTGAATTTCTATTATATTACTTTGAATTGGGATTAACCGTAGGTAAACATAGCCATAATATAGTCGGTTAGTGTATATGTATGTAAGGACTTAAATTAAATTACTTTATTTTAATTGTTTTGCCTCAGTGGTAAACATAATTCATTTTGCTTCATTCTTCCATGAACTTTGAATTAATTACATATGTTAATTGGAACAACATATTGATGTTTCCCTTTCACATCAATTTATTCTTACATAGATTGGCAAATTAGAAGAAAAGAGTATGATTTAAGTGAATTTTGTAGTATATTCTGTCAGAATTTATTGATATAAATACATTCTATCAGAATGTTTTGTATAATACTTTTTATATTTTTCATTACCCTAGAATGAATTGAATGTTTTAATATTTGAAAGTTAAATATTTTTTTTTATGGGAATAAATTATAATTCTCTAATGTCTACAATATTCTGTTAGAATTTATAGTTTTTATTGTTTATTTTTATTTGTTAGATTTTGTAGTTTCTAATACATTCTATCAGAATTTATAGTTTTTATTCTGTTAGAATGCACTGAATTTTTAAATATTTGAAATTTGATTATGTTTTTTTTATGGACATAGGTTTTGAAGTGGAAAAATAAGAAAATATTGAGAACGAGAGTGTATTCAATCAGAATGTATTATGCCATAATGTATAATATATTTTTTAACAGTAATATTCTTTCAGAATTGATTAGTGTTTTTGTTAAATTTTGAATTTATTTTATTTTATTTTGATTTAGTTATTATTATTTTTTGTAACCATTAGTTTTAATCTTTAAGATTAAATGCAATTCTTAAGCCATTATAGGTTAGTTTGTTTTTTCAGAATGAATATAGTAATTGTTAAATAGTTTTATTCTTTACGAATTCTTCTATATATATATATATATATATATATATATATATATATATATATATATATATATATATATATATATATATATAGAGAGAGAGAGAGAGAGAGAGAGAGAGAGAGAGTCAAGATCAAATAAGAAGGAAATTTTTGGTAGGAAGGTAAGAAGTTTTTTTTCTATATATTTTTTTCGCGAACAAACAAAATGAATCATTAGATGATTCATTTGTAAGATGATTCACAAGAAAAAATTCTCAAAAAAACATCTCGATGATTCATTTATATAATGATTTTATTGTTATTCACTAAAATTGTCATAAAAGTGAATTTTTCCTTAATTTACTTAAAAATGAATCATATAGATGTTTTTTTGAGAATTTTTTTCTTGTGAATCATCTTACAAATGAATCATCTAGTGATTCATTATTTTTGTTCGTTAAAAAAATATGTAGAAAAAAAACTTCTTACCTTCCTACAAAAATAAATTTCTTACCGGATCTATATCCTATATATATATATATATATATATATATATATATATATATATATATATATATATATATATATATATATATATATATATATATATATCTTATAAAGCTAGCATTTTTCCTTGAACCTCATGCGTTTGAAACTTCCATGTATTCTTCCTTTCACCACATTCATTTGAAACTCCCATGATTTTTCAATTTCTTTCTAATAATAATTATAAGTTGGTTAATAAGGTTAAAGAAATATAAAACCTAAAGTGTAATTATATATAAACTAAATGTCAATATTAAAATAGTATATTTACTTCTACTTATAAAGTTATGTTTTTAACTTTTAACATATTATATTTAATTTATTAGTTTTAATATATTGTTGGATGTAAACGATTATCATTTTAAAGATACAATTTTGGAACAATTTGTATAAAATAGTTAAATTATTAATTTAAATATAACATTACTGGGTCAACTAAAATATAAATTTTAGTTTACCTTAAACAACCCAAAAAATATTTTGTAAATAGTTAAAAGTGATAAATTGTAGTGTATTTCTAATAATGATTATAACTTGATCAATAAGGTTAAATAAATATCAAACCTAATGTATAACCATAAATAACCTAAATTTTAATTTTAAAATAATATATTTACTTCTACTTATAAAGTTATGTCTTTAACTTTTAACATATTATATTTAATTTATTAGATTTAAAATGTTGTTCTATGTAAACTATTATCAGTTTAAAACTACAGCTTTTGAACATTTTAGAAACATACTTAAATTGTTAATTTAAATATAACATTACAGTGTCAACTTAAATATAAATTTCAGTTCCACTTAAAAAAACCAAAAAATATTTTGTAAATAGTTAAAAGTGATAAATTGTAGTGATAAATACAAAAACTAAATTATAATCTTAATTTAACTAAAATATTTCCTAAATATATTTTTATAATCATTAAAACTTTTCAAATAAGTAGCTTAAAATAACTTACAATAACAATAGTTAAAAATAACTATATATAAATGATTATATTGTTACCTTTAAAATCAAAAAACAATGTTTCATGTTTTAAATAATTATAATGATAGAAATTAAAACATTAAATTATAATAGATGTATATATTATAATATAATTCAAAATAATCAATACATTATATCAATTTAGTATACAAATTATTATATCAAATTTAACAACAACATTATTGTTATATTTTAAAAAAATATATATATTTGTAAAGACTTCAACTATATAGGTGTTTATGCGCAACGTGCGGGTATTCGTCTAGTATATATATATATATATATATATATATATATATATATATATATATATATATATATATATATATATATATATATATATATATATATATTAAAGATGATCATCTTTATGAATAGTTCCGGCTCGCACCCGGCCAGTTTCTTCCTTCCACCGTTCCTTATCCAAACATTCTGTTCTTTTTCCTCAGATAACGTTCATCGCCACAACCATCCAATCCACCGCCTCCACTCTCTCCATACCTTTACTCATGTTATTCCTTTTCCCACGTTGTTTTGTTCACCAACAATCACAACAACAGAAGCACGATCTCTTTCTTCCATATGTTGGGTGGTGGTGAGTAGGGCTGTGGAGGAGGTAAGGGAGAGGGGGTAACATCGAAGATGACACCGCTTGAAGCCGGAATAGAAGGTTATTGGCTTCGAATCAAGTCAGAACCCATGAAATTAGGGCAGAAATATAGAACTGATGATCTACAATCCACCTAAATTTGTAGTATCGGCTTCGAATTATTACTCCTTCTACCCCTTCTGTCACTCCGGTCTTCGATTTTCTATCATCACCTCTGGCTACAAGTCGTCGCGTCGTGGGGAAAACCTCCGGTTTAGCCCCACCTCGGCTCACAGACATGGAAGAACCTTTTCCTTCTCTTTGTCAGGTATCAAATCGAATTCCTAATACCACAGGTTTCAAAACGATTTCCTAATACCTCAAATCGGTTTTATTCTCGGTTCTTATCAACGTATCGCCAATCAATTGGGCCCTCTGTATAACCAACTACTTTGCTCCTACATTCAAATGGGAAGTTGAAGGTGCTGATGTCAGCATAATGTTACAGGTTTGATATTACAAGTCGTAATTTCTTTTTTATGTGGTAATTTTATGTAGTTTTTCATGTATGTGTTCACATGCAATCGATGATGGCTTCTTTATATTGTTGCATCCGCCCGGTGATTTGTATTTTGTTCAACAATTATTACAAAAGACCCTCTTTTGGTATTTGGAGAAGGAGAGTATGGACTGATTTATTATTTAACCTTGTAAGAAAATATGATGAAGATAGTCATAATTATTCACATGAATCTACTGATTCATTGGAATCCCCTGCAAAGAACTATTTTGCTTTATAATTTTTTTTATGATTTGGGAGTTGCTAATATCTTATGGATTGACTTCTCACATAACCGGTTTTAAATTTTTTTAATGAGGGTGAGTTTTGATATTGTAGATACTTGTATGATGTGGAACTTCTATCTGTCATCAGGAAGCTTCACTCTTTAGATTGTTATCATATGCCAAACAATAGATAGGTTATATTATACCACAGGT
The DNA here is from genome assembly GCF_052625555.1 of Lactuca saligna. Classification (NCBI taxonomy): domain Eukaryota; kingdom Viridiplantae; phylum Streptophyta; class Magnoliopsida; order Asterales; family Asteraceae; genus Lactuca; species Lactuca saligna. The sequence continues at coordinate 38,096,484 of NC_136417.1, read as the reverse complement.
AAGCATGGCTTATTTTGATGTCTTCTTATAGGTTTGGCCTTGAAATTGTAGTAACTCGGTAGATACAATCATGTAGATTGACTTCATTGTCTGAATAGTCAGTGACTTTTTCAGATTTGAGCAAATTGATTGAGGGTTTGTAAGTTGACTAGATAACATGCGTAATTAGCATCAGAAAACCTACATATCTTTTAGTTCACCTTCTTCCGTATCTACTGCTGAATCCTTTGATTCTCCTTTTTAGGGATTTAGAAAGGCTGGTGAAAGTGGATTTACAAAATTCACAGGTAAGTAGTGTTTGGTTCCTAATTTACACAAAATATTAATCATTAAAGAAATCTTTTTTTTTTTTTTTTTTGTAGACTGGATTGGCAACTTCGGAGAAACAAAAGTCAAATGATAAGATTGTTGAAGTTGGTATATGATAAAAAGGTTCATTTAATTCTTCATTTTAAGTCTTGAGTGCTATGATTTGGGTTCTGCTTTCTGTATCGATTCGCAGATCTATTAACACATATTTTTCCATGCCATATGGATGAAGGGTATTTTAGGCGCATAAGTTTTTTTTCTTGAATTCTAAGATTCTAAGATGCTCCGCCTATGGACCCAGTTTTTGACTTTGAATTCAGGTTCGAGTCTACTTGTGAAAAAATCGAAATTGGATGTAGCAAAAAGGTGGAAAATGGATATTTCAAATCAGGTTATTCCATCCGTAATAATCTGTAACCATTTTTTTACCCTTTAACTTTTTAATAAGAAAATGGATATTTCAAGTCTTTGTCACTTGTATAGATTTCTTTTTAACAGAAAACCAGAAGGAGAAATATATGATACTTCTCATAAAAGGATGCCATTTGTGCCCAGACTTGCTTTGATCAAGCGGTAAATGCTTTTGGATCACTATTAATGATCTTCTTACAGCAAGTCCCAAGGTAATAGCAAAGATCTTAAACTGCTAAGGATATTTCTTTCTTTATGGGTCAAATATATAGTGATCTTCAACTTCCAAGGATCATTCATCTTATTATCATTTATACGTGATTATTTTTTGGATAGCTTTTGTAGGTTTTATTTTTCTCTTGCAGGAAAAAGAAATAAAGATGATTATATAACTATGAGTTTTCATCTTGCAGACTTATACTTAACTATGAGAGAATTATCTCAGCATAAAGCATGCACAACCACGAAGTGAAATGCAAAAGGTCAGATTTTGTTGTGTAACTTTTTTTTTTTCATCTTTAATTTAATTACTTTATTTTCTGATTGATTTCATCTTGGTTATTTTCTTCTCAGATAAATTCTTTTGTAGATTTGTTTCGTTATTTAGGTTTTTGTGTATTGGAGTTGTTAAATTCTTCATAAGTTACAAATTTTGTATGTTTAATTATTTTTTCTTAGAGAGTAATAGAATGATGATTATGACTATGGGCTTTTGACTTGGGGTTTTATATCTGTTTTGTGTGTAGGAATGTGAAAAGAAGTCAGTATAAAGGTTACTTTATAGAAGTGATGGTGATTATGTTGAAAAGAAGCTGATTGGTTCTAGATTTCTGTATTTTGTGTTGCTTCATTTGGGAATTTCACCTTCTTCGCGACAACTATGTTACTTACTTGGTTAATTGAGCAAATATACTCTCTCAAAGGGTATATAAGTCATTTCTTTTTGTTTTTTTTTTTTTTTTTTTTTTTTGGTATTAGAGCTGTAGATAGTTTAAGATAATGCATATTATTTAATGACATTCAAATAACATATTCTTGATAGATTAGGGTAGATATTGTAAGCTTTTTAGTATGTACAATTGCATCCAGAAAAATGTGAATACGATAATAATACAAAATATGTTTTTTTTTTTCTTCAGGTTGGCTTTATTCAATATCAGCGAAAAGCGTTAAATGCAAAAAATAGCAACGTACACTAATTTATTTGTTTACTTTAGTTTCTTACATTAGGACATTATGTTATTTTCAATCTATCCGGTGGCCAATGTGACATTAATCGCTCCATGTCAGGTAAATGGTGGAGGTGTTGACTGACTAAAGCACATGTTAGACTAAGAAACCACGGATTAAGAATAGGGGATAATGGCGGTGACACTGATGAAGTGGAATCCAAGAAGAAGCAGATGACGGTGGCACCTATGCGTCGACTGCTAAGGTGGTGCTTTTTTGGAAGAAGCCGAGCCAAAACAAACCCAAAGCAAAAAAGTAAAAAAAAAGTAAAACACAGTGTGAAGTTCTCACTTGCAGTTTCTATGAGGTTCAACCTTATGCATATACCAGCTAATACATATTTTAATAACACATATCACAGTTACATTTATTCTGTTCATTCAATGTTTCATATTGGACACACTTTATTATGAATAGTTCTATATGTATCTCGATACTTTGTATACATTTCCTCTTAATGTTTGATATTGGAGGCATTTTATTTGATCCGCGGAATCCGGCTCTGCAACCCCATTCCATCAACCAAAGGATAAACCCATGAAGTATATATTTCGATAAATAGCTTATCCGACAACAAAAAAAAGTATCCATGATGAAACAATATTACTGCCCCATAACAATACTCAAACTACAAACAGATAGTTGATCAAATAACATTTACAAAGAGCAAACAACGACAAAATCCGACCCCCGCAACGCAGGGGTTCCCCACCTAGTTAATATAATCAATGATTCTTAAAGAATAAAATCTGTATTCTTAAAAAAAATATTATTATTGATAATATGTTGTATAAGTCTTTAAGCATGTTAATTTATATATATATATATATATATATATATATATATATATATATATATATATATATATATATATATATCTTAAATGTAACCATATTATGCAAAAATAAAATCGAAAATATTTTTATTAGTTTATAATTGACTTTTTGTCATTCTGACAGAATAAAATCGAATTTTACTAAAAGTTATATTAAAATTAAATTTGAATTATTTAAAAAAAATCATATTAAAAAAAATGGGAATTAATTATTCTTAAAATACGAAAATTTCCTTTTCGAATATAGGTTAATTGACTAAAATACCCTTATACTGAAATTTCTGTGATTATATGGTACATGTTACCCTATTGTAATATCATAGACCCTCAGATCATAACCATTGATTATATTCTATTTGTGGTCCAGATTTTTGCATACGAGCACACAATAATTGTTAGAAAACATTTGAACCTTACCCTATATATATATATATATATATATATATATATATGGGAATAATGAATATACCCTTGAGGGTATATATATATATATATATATATATATATATATATATATATATATATATATATATATATATATGGGAATAATGAATATACCTTGTTGTTGAATCTGATGTCAATCTTGACATGTTAATCTGCTATGTGTATTGTGAAAGTTTAACTTCCACCCACCAAGTTTAACTTCCACCCACCACGTGTTCGACATAATGCCAACATTGCATATGATGTTTACCTTTTCTATAGTTATATACAACCTATGTGTAGTGGCGAATCTAGAACAAACAATAACATGGTTTCAAATTTAAGTGAATCCAATAAAAAATTCAACAACACTTTTGGGGATCGGATCGGCTTGTGTACCTTAAAAGAACTGAACCGGTTCAATCGGTTAAAAACGATTAGGCGTCACCGATTAAAAATTTAAAAACCGATTGAAATATAATTGAAAAAACTTGTACGGTTTAATGAAAACTAGTTTAGTATTAGTCCATTAACAAAACAGTAAACGAAGAGTGAAAGTCTTTAGTATGTGGGTTTCTTTTTATTAGAGCAATTTATTTATTTATTAATATTGTGAGAGAGGCGATTAAGAGGGGTTAACTTTTTGTTATCAATCTCATAATTTAAAATAACAAATTGCCCCTAATAAATTATATTTTTATATTTTAAAATGGTTTTTTAAGAATTTAAAAAAAAAATCAATGTGGCTCATCTATTTTTTTAAAGATAGTTCCTAGTTTTTCTACTATATATAATGTAAATGGGATTGAGAATTTAGGTAGGTCCTAGGAGCTACCTAAACCCTTAGTGGATACGTCCTTGCTCATTCTCTGTACCCTTGTTTGTGCGTGTTGGAGGACGATACCATGTTGGATGATTGAGGTTGGAGGGAGAATTTGGTTGACCTAGCTAAGAACTGACATCCGACGTTCGTATTTTCCTTTGCAACCTGCTGACACCGATGAAACCAACACTTTGCCCTTTTTTCATAATTCCATGAAAATATCGTGTCCAGTGTCAACGGAAAATTAAATTCAGGGCTTTTGCCAATTTAGTTGCAAGAAAGTTAGGAATTTTATGGTTATAGCCTTGGAAATTACAAAGTAGCTGCTATTTCATGCTTTTTGTGGATCAATTGTTGTGATTATTTGTTTTGATAATTTGTCTCTATTATTGAGGCACTCCATTATTTTAAGGAACCATATGGACAAATGTTGATTTTTAAATTCTAAATGGATCCATTGTTTTGTGGATTAAAATTTTTACAAAAATGTTATCTGTTGCTTGATTTATCATATGTTGTTTTGAACATCAATCATCAACAGTGGAATTAGAACATCTTTTAGAACTATAAATCACATTTTTTTTTATTGTTTTTGAACATGTTTTGGAAATAGGTGAAAAACAATTTAACTGCTTAAAACTTTTGATGAACTAAATGTTTTTACTTTTAAAAAGGCATTAACATAATTGATTTTTACATATGATAATTGATTTATCATATGTTGTTTTGAACACGATTCGTCCCTCGTGCAGGTGCCTGAAAGCATGTTCAGTCTCTATTTTCAAAAATTAACTCGGACCGTCCCTCGTTTGGTTAAAAGTTGCACACTTCATCCTTTTTAAAATAAAAAGACCATTTTACCCTTATTTATTTCTTTTTTGATTTATTTTTCTATCTGTTCGTAATTATTGATTATTTATTGATTTATTTATTAAAAAACCCTTTAAAAAGAAATGGGGGCCTAAGAAGACAACCATAACTCGTCCCCCCCCCCCCCCCCCCCCCCTTTCTTCTTCAAGACACCTCCTATCCACCATCACCACCCACAATGGCGATTCCAACGACACATTTGGCCGACTTCAATACTCCGGCGACATATTCGACCGACTCTACCAAGACACCCCTCCCCTTTCCCCAATTTCCTTTCTTCTTCTTCTTCTTTGAATTCGATCTGTCATCTCCACCTCTATCTGGTTCTCTTTCTCTCTCTCTCTCTCTCTCTCTCTCTCTCTCTCTCTCTTCACTATCCTATTTCAATCTTCGACACCTCCACCTATCATTGCTAGCACCTTCACCTATCACCACTAGCACCTCTTGTAACCACCATCGGTCATCATTCAAATACCAAAAAACGAACCCTAAACTTGTAAATCGAAGAAGAGGGAGATTCATATTGGAGAAGCAAACTCAAATCAAACCAAAATCTTCTTCATCGACGATGGAGACGGAGAGGGGATCACATTCCATGTGATGTTGAGATGGTTTTTAGGGCTTGATTCTGTGATAGTTCTAAGTGGTTTTGGTGAATGTGAGGTTTAGAAATGGTTGTCGGTATTCAGCAGCAAGTTTGATTGTTAGGTTTTCGGAATGGACATCATCTTCTTCACCCCCACAATACCTGCAACTATGCAGATTGTTTTTGGAGGTTTCCGGCGATGGAAATGTCCTAGTGATCGAAATCCCACTGGACACCCCCTATTGACAAACACACCCACGCTTCCTCCTTCTCCTGCTCTCTTTTCCGATCATTGTTAAGATGTTAATCCACCACCAATCTCCTCCTAAAAAACTCAGCCAAAACCACCACTACCGATCTACAACTCGTGTCTTATGTTTTTATTGTTTTCTCGATCAGTAACACAGTGAAAGGGGTAGGGAAGATTCGCCAGAGAAGTGGAAGCAATGACGGTAGTCGTTGACTGGCCAACAAATTAAAGGCCTCCGTTTTCCCTCTCATCGATTCTATATGTGTGTGTTTTCTGCGATTGTGGATGGTTGGGAAAGTAAAGAGGCTTCAATTATTTATTTTTTAATTTTTAATTGAAACTTATAATAAAAGCATTAAATTAATTGAAAATAAAAAATACAAGAGTATTTTGGTCATTTCAAACTTGAAATGGACTAAGTTCACAACAAAATCGTCTTTCAGGGATGAAGCATGAAAGGTTAAATAAAACGAGGGACGGTCCGAGTTAATTTTTGAAAATAGGGACTAAACACGCTTTTTGACATGTTCACGAGGGACGATTGGTGTAATTTACCCATTGTTTTTCAATAAGATTGATGATTTGTCTACGCCCGAATTAAGTTTATTTATATTATTGGTTGTGCTTCTTAATTGTTTTGTATTTTATCATGAAGGTTATGTATCTCGATTGTAGCCTTTTATCAAAAGTACTTGTAATCTAGTTTGAGGTTTGTACTTTCGGTTGCATATTTTATATAGAAATGTAAATTTGGCTACCAAACAACCAAGCAAAAGTACCAAGCCAACAACAAAAGAGACGTCTACTGGAACTCAGCCCAAGGCGGACCTTGACCCAAAATGGGTCTTTGCCTAAGGGCTGAAGCATTCTCGGCTCAAGCCAAATTGAAATTATTTTTGAATAAAAGGTGTTTTATAAACACATCGCAGACATGCATTTTATTATTATTATTATTATTATTATTATTATTATTATTTTTTTTTTTCATTTCATCTTTTTTAAGCATAGCATTCATACGTCCTTGCATCATTCGAGACCATTCCTTGTCACATTTTTTTTTTTCATCTTTAGCTTCCTTCAAAATATCGTAATCAGAGTATAATCTATCATCAAATGTGGAATTTCTTAATGTGTTAAGGCTATTTTCAATTTCTCGGCGTTGTCTTCATTTAATTCGAGTGAGTTTGCAGTTGCTTTACTTGTAGAGATTTTAACAAACTAAGAGATCGTAAACTTTTTGAATTTATAGGAGTGATGATTTGCAGTTAATTTACTATCTTGTTTGTTCTTACCACAAATAACATATATCCATTGTTTGGAGTCCATCTAATTCCAAATGGAAAAGCTCATCACCTGACTTTATAGTTTATACTCCATACCTACAAACTGAAAACATATTCCTCTCCCTTAATTATAATACATTACATTCATCCATATATATATATATATATATATATATATATATATATATATATATATATATATATATATATATATTTGTTACAAGTACAAAGAGAAACTAATCTGCAAGTTAAAAATAAATAAATCGCATGAAATTCTTTTTCTGTAATCAATAAATATGGAAACAGTTGATAATCAAACTTCAAACACCAAGAGCAGCAAGCCGTTAATCCCACTTACTTTGGTTAAACTAAAGGGAGGAGATTTTTCCGCTTAGGAAACTAATTTATCCACATAACAGATATTTTCATTATGTGGTTAAACTAATTTCTCTTTTCATTGACTTGTAAGATAGAGGCAAAGTCTTGTACATTATGTGGAGAAATCATTTTTCTAAGTGAAACGTATCACCTCCCTAAAATAAAAGAATACACAAACCGTTTAGAATGAAAGGTAGTAGTCGATCGGTTAAATTTCTATATTACCAAATGGAAACTGTTTCAAAACACAAAATTTATCATCAAAAACCATACCAGAACTTTGAATTATGTACGAACAACAACAAAATTACTCATCCTGGTTTCATACAAATGGAGTAAGGAGAGGTAGGATGGTAGACACCTCCCAACGTAGGGTTGGAAGAAGTTCCTTATGTAAGAGACCTCAAACAGAAAAGTAAAAGAAAAATGTGAATACAAATAATTGAATGGAGGTAAAAGTTTTGTAGTTACACCCAAATTTTAAATTATATACGAAACATCTAGTGTAAATGTGTAATACCTTGACGGAACTATTTGATTAGATTTCTATCAAATCCAACAATATATTAAAACAAATACCTACCTTTGATATGCAGATAGTCGTGAGTTGGATTTCTAACTCAAACATCTAACTAATCCAACTGTAACATCCTCAAAATAAGATCCCAAAAATTCCATTTTTTAATAAGTAAAAATAGTGTTCTCAAACATCAATCAAACATTTTCCAAAATCAATATATCAAATGTATTAGATCAGAGTAAATATCAAATGTGGAATCCCCATTGTGTGTGCGATGCAGTCACCTCAAGCTCTTTCCTTTGCCACTGTAGGTTCCTGAAACATAAACTGAAAAGCGTAAGCATGAAGCTAAGTAAGTTTCCCCAAAACCACCCTATACCATACATGATAAAACATATACCGGGCCCCCACCCCTATTGGCCCCCACCTGATCTCGAGTCTCACTTGACCTCGGGCCTAGCTCGACATCAAGCCCCGCTCGGAATTCAGATCTGTCAGATGCCAGGCCCCACTTGATATTGGGCCCCGCCCATTGCATACAAAATCACATAAGCATATATCATATAAACATGTATTCATATAAACATATAAGGTTACTAGCCCATGCCATAATCATAAAAATCTAACATGCTATACAGTCATCGAGCCCCGCTCGACATCAGACCTCGCCTGGTGAACATGAAATCAGATACCAATAACTATCACATAATGTACTCATCACACCTCACCTGGCATCGGGCCTGGCCCGGTAAGCATACCATCTAATAGCATACATAAGGGCCACCCAGACATCTAGCATCCTAATACATATACATGGGTCGACATTGGTGCCTTCAACCCATTAAACCAGTAATGACACTCACCTCAAATGTTGAATCTCACTATAAGAAATCTCTAGCGGTTGCTCTAACGACTCCCCAGACTATTAGTACAAAATAACACCAATCAAAATCAGTTAATTCAAACTTGGGGTAAAATAACCATTTTACCCCTGACCTAATCTGATCCATGACTAAGGCCCAAATACACAACACAAAAGGCCAAACACTAGATAGTCTTTCCAAGCCCACTTATGGCCCAATTTTCTAAATTATGCTCAAACTCTTCTAACGAAGCTTATCCCCGATCCAAACACTTCCTTTACCTACAACTCAGAATGCCTTAACAACCATAGGTCAAACTTGGTCAAAGTCAAAGTCAAAAGTCAAGGTCAACGGCTTGAGTTAACCCAACTCGCAGAGTTGTTCCTTCAACTCGCCAAGTTGCTCCTTTCAACTACAGAGTCGGGAGAAAATGAGCCAACTTGTAGAGTTTATCCATAAAATTTACGAGTTCGCCAGGAAACCACCATCTTAATACATTAAGCCCTTTTTATCGGATCTAAGGCTCCAAAATGTAGATCTGAATTGTTTCCAACATATAAATCCATAAAGTCGACATCTTGATGCCTTTGCATGCCCCAAATGGATCTAAACTCGAGATATAGCAACCTACTTCCATGGAAATGGCGTTTTCTCATGCATGGAAGGATTTCAATCCAAAACATGACCACTTTATGAATCAAGGGACCAAAAAACACTGAGAATGGCAATTCCAAGCTTCAAAACCATGAGAATTCATCATACTTCATCAATGGGACCAAAAAGGTCCATGAATCTAAACCAAGAGAGATCTAAAATAATAATCACCAAGTTCAAGAATTTATACCTCAAATGGTTGCCAAAAGTGTGTGAGATTCTGGATCTAATGCTTCCTTCCAAGCTAAACAACTTCAAGCTCTTCTAAATCCTTCACTAAGCACCAAAAAGCATACAAAAATCCACTCAAAACCACAAGATCACCAACAAGAGGCTCACAACTCGATTTAGAGTTTTTGGAGAACAAGGAGGCTGGTAATGTTGCATTAGGTGTCCAAGCCCATAAATATAGTTGGTATGTACTTGACCCGATATTAGCATGGTCCATTTGGGTTACCTTCACCATAGCAATTTGATAGGATGGATATTTGAGAAAGAGGTTATTTGCAATTTATTTATATATTATACGTATAACATATTAATTGAGAACTCATATTATTTAATTGGTATTGATCAAGAATTAGTTTAGTGATAAAAAAAGATTGATTAAAATTTATAGGGACTGATTAAGTAAATCAGTGATACTTATAGCTTGGGCTAATGATTCATGATTAGGGATGGACTAAATCTATATGAGAGTCCATAAAGATATAGTCTAAAGGGCTTTTCATATGGATCATTAGAATACTTAAAGGTTTAAGTGAATTAGGGTTTTATGTAAGAAACCCTAAGGATTTCACATTATAAAAGTAACTCCTAGCCTTCAAAAAATCGGCCAACACTTCCTAGAAGCAAAACCTAGCCGATTTTTGGTGATTACTAACCTCTCTCATAAGCCTCCATTTGCATTAGGTGTTTGTAACTTATTTGAGGTATTTCATTTGAGGTACTAAGCTCTTTAAAGATCCAGAAATACAAGTACTACAAGAGGTAATCATCTAACTAGCTTTTATGTTGTATATCTCCAATTGTATGCTAGTTAGGGTTCATGCTTTGGATAAAAATGAAAAGGCATGTATAACTTGAGAAAACTTAGATCCAAATCATTTAGGGTTGTATGTGAACCATAGGATTGTTATAGTGCTCAAAACACTTTAGGTAAGGAGGTTGGTCAAATGAGTTTAAGATCTTTAAATAGGGTGCAAAACCCTGAAAATTAGGGTTTCAAACTCAGCCACCAACACGTCGAGTTGAGGCATCCCAACTCGTCGAGTTGGTTCATTAAACTACGTGGCCAAAGTCCATGAGACACGACGAGTTGAGGCTTCCAACTCGTCAAATTCTACAAGAAAATGCAATAATTTGAGAGATAAATCCATACTAGAAACCAGGTGTCATAATTCTCCCCCACTTAATTCAGACTTCGTCCTTGAAGTCTACTGTCTCAAACAAACCGGGTTAATGTTCCCTCATCTCCTCCTCGGGCTCCCAAGTCCACTACGACCCCTTATGGTGCAACAACTACACCTTCACTAGATCCATAACCTTGTTCCTCAAGGTTTTTGTCTTCCGATCTAATATTGCCACTGGTCTCTGAACGTAATTCAGGTGGTTATCCACTTGAATATCCTATAAGGGTAAAATTGTGGAATCATCCACTAAACATTTCCGTAGCTAAGAGACATGAAACATGCTATGAATCTAGATGATCTCGGATGGAAGATCTAGACGGTACGTACCCCAGCCCACCCGAGCCAAACCTTTAAGGGACCGATATACATGGGGCCTAGTTTGCTCCACTTCTTGAATCAGATGATACCTTTCCAAGATGAAACCTTTAGGAGAACCATGTCTCCTACCTGAAACTCTTTTTTCTGATTCTGAGTTGTCCTGAGCCTACTCCGAACCTGCTGAATTAGTTTAGTAGTCTTAAGCACTACCTCGGTACTACCCATGACTCGATGACCGAACTCTCCCCAACAAATCGGAGTCATGCATTTCCTCTCGTAGAGCATCTCGAAAAGGAGGTTGATGAATGCTAGCGTGATAACTGTTGTTATACAAAAATTCCGCTAACGGAAGATATGTATCCCAACTCCAACCAAAATCTAATACGCACGCACGCATCATATTCTCAAGAGTCTGAATCGCCCGCTCACTCTGCCTATCGGTTTGTGGATGAAAATATATACTGAAATGGAGAAGAGTGCCCATCTCGTCATGAAACCGCTTTTAAAATCTGGAAGTAAAACGAACATCCTGGTCTAAAACAATGAAAACTGGCACCCCATGACATGCCACTACCTCGCATACATAAATATCGGCTAGCTTCTCAGCAGATATACTCTCCTATATCGAAATGAAATGTGTGCTCTTGTTCAACTGATCCATGGTGATCCAAATGGTATCCACTCCATGTGCAAGCCTGGGAAGCTTTGTGATAAAATTTATCGTGATGTTTTCCTATTAACACACGGGAATCTCTAACGGTTGCATCTTGACAGGAGGTTGCTGATGTTCGGCCTTAACCTTCATGCAGGTCAAGCACCGCTCCACGTACCAAGCTACGTCCCGCTTCATGAAGGGCCACCAATAATCAGGAGGAAGATCCCTATACATCTTCGTCACCCTGGGATGGATGGAGAATCTCAACTTGTGAGCCTCCTCCATCAGAACATTGCGTACACTGCCCCAGTATGGAACCCAGACCCATCGATGCAGGGTCAATAATCTACAACTATCATAATCTAAGGAAGCCACCTGACCCATGATGCGCTCACTCTTCCGATGCTCTTTCTCCATAGCTTTTACCTGAGTCTCATGAATCCACTCAAACAATGGAGTGATTACCATCATCCTTAAACATATATCCCTAATCGGAGTCATGACCTCCTTGCAGCTGATAGCATCAGCCACTACATTGGCCTTCCCTAGGTGATAAAGGATGTCACAACCATAAGCCTTCACCACATCCAACCAACGATGTTGTCTCATATTTAGGTTCAGCTGATCCATCAAATACTTCAAGCACTTGTGATCCGTGTAAATTGTACACTAGACCCAATAGAGGTAGTGCCGCCAAATCTTGAGGGCAAACACTATGGCCCCTAACTCCAAATCATGAATCGGATAGTTCGCCTAATGAGGCTTCGGCTGCCTCGAAGCGTAAGCGATGATGTGACCCCACTGCATCAAAACTGCACCCAAACCTGAGATTGATGCATCACAATAGACTACAATATCATCGACACCCTTAGGCAAGGTCAGAATCAGCACTTCACACAATCGTTGCCTAAGAAGCTCAAAAGTAGCCTGCTGCTTAGGTCTCCAACGAAATGCCACCGAATTCTTAGTCAGTCGGGTCAATGGAACATAAATCTTGCAGAAATCTTGGATGATTCTCCTATAGTAACCCGCCAGGCCAAGAAAACTCTGAATCTTAGATGGAGACCTTGGAACCTCCCACTGCATCACGACCTCAACCTTGGCCGGATCAACCAGAATACCCTTCTGATTGACAAGGTGCCCCAAGAATTGCACCTTGCGCAACCATAACTCACACTTGGAGAACTTTGCGAAAAGTCTCTCCCTTCTTAATGTCTCGAGCACCTCTCTCAAGTGCCCCTCGTGTTGCTCCTGCGTCTTGGAATAGACCAAGATAACATCAATAAAGATTTTCACAGACCGCTCCAACGTCAGTCTACACACGCGGTTCATGAGATCCGTGAACGCGACAGGAGCATTGGTGAGACCAACGGGCATCACCACAAAATCATAATGGCCATAGCGAGTCCCAAAAGTTGTCTTATGCACAATTATCCATGACCCGCATCTGATGATAACCTAATCGCAGATTGATCTTGGAGAACCAAGATGCACCCTAAAGTTGATTGAAAAGATCATCAATCATCGGGAGGGGATAACGGTTCTTCACTGTTTGGTAGTCAATACACATACGATGAGACCCATCCTTCTTCCTAACAACCAATATTAGGGCTCCCCAAGGCGAACTGCTCGGCCTGATAAATCCCTTGTTCAACAGATCCTACAGTCGTGTAGACAAGGCCTACATCTCAAGAGGATCCAATCGATATAAATACACCAATTATACTAATTAGACTTATAACACTAATCAGCTAAGGGCCCAACATCATAATATTTGGCCCACTAATTAAGCCAAAAAGTCTATTCTTCCAGAATGGACCCAAGATCAAGTCCATTTTATAATGGGCCATATGGATCAATAAGGCCCAATAAACACACCAAAAACTTAAAGCAATTCCCAAGGCCCAATTCCATCCTAATGTCCCGGGCCCAAGGCTAAGAGAAGTCCAAATGGTCCACAAGGTCCATCGAGGCCCAACTATCACAGCTGGGTGCACACCCAGCGTTTACCAGAAGTACGCTAAGCGTACTGGGCTCTTTGGTTGTACGTGTGACGTATAGGTCGGTACGCCCAATGTACAAACAGAATAAGCACATTCTCCATTAAGTTCTTAATGCGTGAAGTACTAACATTCCAAACTCAGGTTTAGGTCCTAAGGCATAAAGTTGGCAACTTTATGCCTTTGCATGCCTCATAAGCTTCGAACAACCCTTTTCCAACCTATTTAGACCTTTCCAAGGGTCTTAATTCATGCATGGAGGCAAAATAACCAACAAGTCTATGTTTTTATGACATGAACAAGCTAAGGGGCCTCAGATCTACCCTCCCTAGTCCCTGGAGTTGTTCAAACTCCCAAGAAATGATTCATGAACTAAAAAGGGGAGTACATAGAAAATCTTAGCTCTATAAATGACAATGATAACCAAGGAGAAAGCTTTTCACCTCCACAAGCTTCCTAAGCTGCTCTAAATGCAAGATCCAGAAGCCTTTCCCTCGTTTAAGCTTGCTTCCACTTTTGCCCTTTAGCTAACACACCAGGAATATGATATTTGAGGCACTCACAAGCTCTAGGAACACACACTTATGATTTTAGGGTTTTAGAGACGATTGAGAGTGATGGAGGATGGATAGGTTTACATGTGACTTAAGGGTGCTTAAATAGGTCACAAGTCCAATAATTAAGGTTTAGCCGTCAGCCACGTACCCCCCGCGTACCTTCATGTACGTCCCGCGTACTTGATGCTCTTTCACGATCCTTCCCCACAGTACACTAAGCATACACTGAAGTACGCCCAACATACAAAAAGGGACCATTTTTCAATATAATTTAATTTAAAGGAAGGAATGGTGATAACATGGATTCGAGTGTTACATGCCTTTTATGTCTACAACACACAAACGTTTCCAAGCGCATACCGTTTGTTTTTTTAAGATACCACATACCTAAAAAGGTTTGTGTATCCTCTTTGTAGAGCAGACATGGTTCAACCACTTTTGACCTATTTATACCTCTTCTAAGCTAGAAAAACACACATAGCTAAAGGGGAAAACATGCTTAATTCTTCACATTTTAAATCCAAAAAGTGCGAGAACTTATTTGGTTATGTTTCACATTAAATTCCTAGTATTATAGACGTAATATTCTAAATATTTTTCATATTAGATCCATTTTTTACAATCATTATTCCTTTCCATGTTATAAACTCAGAAAAAAAAAATTTACAAATGTTTTTATATAAAGTTTTGTAAGATTTAATCTTTTTTTTATAATTTTTTATGAAACTTTTTTATAAAGAAACATTAACATTGCAGGGCCGATTATGAAAAATGAAATATTCTTAAAGGCTCAGGACGAACAAGAAAAAAATGGCCCTTGTCTTTATTATAATTTTGTATTGTTAAATAAAAATATATAATAAAAAAAATTAGGCCATGTGCAGCTGTCCACTTTGCCCTCCCTCTAAGCCCCCATGTAACATTGCATATTTCGCGCTTTATAATTTTATAAGGAAGAACAAATGAGTCATTTACTCAATACGATTAACTCAATTTTTCGTTTCAAAGTTACCATGTGTGTGTCGACGATGATGAAGAAGAGGTTGAATAACATGGTACTACAGTGGACCTTGAATATCTGACTCATGTACATGATGAAATTGTTGAACAATTAATATAAAGTATGGAATGAATGTTTTAAAAAAATTGTTAGTATTATTGTATAAAATTTATTCCCATGTTGTAAAACTAGAATTATTTAAATTTTAGTGTTTAAAAGACCATTCTATCTAAATTTCAATTTATTTTAGCAGTCTGCAAAATTTAAAAAATAAATAATCTTCTTCTTGTAGACTGCAAACGTTTGATACATCTCTTTTTCTGTAGATGTGGTCGACAACATGCATAATATTTATCTCTTAAAAAACAAGCAACACTTTAATAATCTTAGTGCTTAACAAGAAACACACATGCATAAACAAAGATAGATATTGAGATTTAATTGGTATATAACGTGTTTAAACGATTTTTTCAATACAACAAGTTTAAACGATTTTTTGGCGATCAATCAATTGGATTTTTTTCCATGCGTTTTTTTTACTCATCATAATCATTTTTTGCTTGGAACGTTCTATAAATCGACTCTTAATCTATACCTGAAATTCATATATATCCCATATAGGACTTGAACCTTCAATCTTACATAGAACTAGAGCATCTCACCTTACCGCTATTAGTTGGTGACTAAAAAACTCATTATATACGTAGCGTTTTTTCTCCATTAACATAGCGTTTTGGACACTTTAAATGCCATAAAATCATTGTTCATGATGTACGACTTGATAGACAAAATAAAATATTCTTTATAGTATAAATAAAATAAAAGATAATTGTCATCCAAATAAATATTATCTAATTCTAATGAGATGGAAAGTAATTGCAATGAAATTATATTTACTCTCCAGGTAAAATAAATAAAGTTTAATGTAAGAAGAATATCCTATTAATACTACCTCTATTCAATATTTATCGTCAATTTTTTGATTTTTTTAATTTTTTACTTTTCAACTTTAATTTTAAATAATTTTGTTTTTAATATATAATACTTGATGCAAAATATATGAATTGATTGTGTTTTAAATGTCTTTTATTGTTATAAGTTTCATCAAATACTTTATAACACATATAAAAAAATTTAGATCAAAATTGATAAATAAAAACCTCAAAAATCAAAAATATACAATAAACATGAACGGAGGAACTATCCTTCGGTAACAAAAGAATATTATGTATCACAATAAAAATCACTAATTCAAACAATACTTATTACTTTACAAACTATTAATTGCAACCGAAATATAAATAACAAAGTTACGTCTACATAGACTTCAAATTCTCTTTTGGTACTAAGCAAGAAGTAGAAACAAAGAGTTTGAAGCATTTTTTTTCGTGAATATCAAAGATGCGATTACAAGGAAATAAATATATAGCTAGGTCTTAAACTTAATCATAAACAATATAATGGAGTAATATATAATATAATTATATGGAAATAATGTGATAAACGCTACTACTTCTACTCTAATAAATAAAAATTATTTCTGCCACTTGTCATCCTTGTATTACGTCGCATATCATTTTGTGGTAATTTTAGATTAAATTATATCAACATATCATTTTCTGGTTTTTTTCGTTTTACTAAATTTTATATAAAATTTATCTTTAAATGTAATAAATATAATAATAAATATATATCCAATTCATTAATGTAATTTTCCTTATGGTTTATAAAATTTTAAATTGAATCCAATTATTTTAGTTGTTTGTTTGTTTAGATTATTTTTTAAATTTAAAAGATACATAAACACTTCAATTTTAATAGCTAAATTTTTTTTTTCATGTAAATCAAAATTTTCTAAATTTTTAGATCATCATATTTGTTTTATTTGTATTCAATGAACCTCACAACTAGTTTGAAAACATATAAGAAATGGTGGCCTATGCATCATGGAAAAAAAAAAAGGAAACATGAGAATCGTCCCATTAAATAAAAGTATGTTGGTATCAAATCAAACGATATAATATTTATAGCGTTTTTATGAGATATATTCTTTAGTAAAAAAGTATTATTTATTAAAAAGATTTCCTAAATAAATGCACCCGTGCATAGTATATATTAATAGTAAAACATCCTCCATATACCTTCATCTTCAAGAAAAACCATCTTCCATTTGAAAGAGTTTGTTTCTAAGAAACCTGAGTTTGCTATTAAAAAAACAGAGGAAGTCTTTTGTCATCATAAAAAAAAAAAAAAACCAAGATTGTCGGTACATGAGATTTGCAATATTTCACACTTTTCTTTTTATATTTTTTATTAATTTTTTTAATTGTTAATCGTTGAATATTCAAACTCAATTAATGGTACTCTTTGCTAACTATTTTATCTAATGTGAAAGGTTATTTCATAAATGGAGAACGAGAACCACAACCGAGGGGAGATAAAAAACCAAAGATACCTATTGGCTATGGCGGTCTTAACAATATTTGGCGCGTTTTCCAATCTAGCTATAAATCCTCCAGGAGGATTTGATGAAGTTGCTTATAAACTTGGAAGGGAAATTTCATTTAAAGTTTTTCAGGTCTTCAACATTATCGCAATGTTCACATCCCTGGGAACCATCATCATGGTTGACTATAAGACAAAAGTCGCACATATAATGACAAGGGTGTCATTCTTTTCACTAATAGGGGCTATAGTAACCGGCTACTGGATCACACACCCATATAATCCATGGTACAGATGGTTTTGGTTGGTGGTTGGGGTTGTAGTTATAATAGTTGTGTTTCTATGGGACATCATAGGAATAAAATGGTGGATTACCAAATATAACGGAGTCACACCTACCTAGGAGACTCCACCAACCATGGTTTGATATTTTTCACATGTAACTAATGAGTATTTTGTCCATTTCAAATCATTTAATAAATCTTAATATATAAATAGGAACAAGACCTAATAGGGTAATATATTTCTCGTTTTGTACACCTTTAATTATTAATGTTAGTGTTTTCAAAATAATTTATCGTTATTTTTGTATACATTCAGTCCTTACGACAAGTTTCTTTAGGTTTTGCTCACATGACATCTTACGTGGGACCATCTTGGATGAGGTGTTCTTAAATGTGGCTCATCTGGGAACTGGAATCATGTGTTTCTTGTTTTTGTTTTTGGTAATAGCATTGTACTTTTGATATTAATAGCTATTATAGCATAATACCAACTGTATTTCATACCAATACAAACTTTATTTAATATCAATATCAACTACATTACATTAGGTGAAGAAAATACATTATTCATAATGATTTCAATTGTTAGAAATAATATCCACATTCATAACAGTTGGTAATATTACTAATAATATTATATGCCTTTTGGGTTAGACGTAATGACAAATTTAAGAACTTATAGACATGAGATTTTATTAGGGATCCAGTTTGTTACTTTATTAGTGATTAATAAATTAATACATGTTTGTGACACGTCTCCTTCGTCTTCGCGACAGGACCCTAATCGTTTTAGGGTTTTAGTATTTTGCGATTCAAGGTGTTATTTTGTCCTAGTAGGGCAAATTAGAGTTAGGAGAAAAAAATCATAAAGAATCTCATTGTCTACTATGCAGGTAGATGAAACTGAAGTCGAAGACATATTCGTCGTGGAAAAAACTAGGGTACCAACATTATTTGATCGATACGTGAATTAGGTTACTGATATAATTGAGAGACACGCCACATATGAGAACAACTTAGTAATGATTGTCCCACATAGGATTCCATACGAGAAAAACTTAAACTAAACCGGTCATAAGAACTGAATGTGTACAAAACACCAAATAATTATTCTGCAACAAAAAAACATGAAGGACTAAATGCACCGGTACAAAACCGGTGTATGGAGCGGTTTTTGAAATTTGGGTGGTGTCTGTAACACCCCAAAAGTTTCAAGCTTTTCAATCTTTAAAACTCTATGGTTTAAACAAATTCATTACAGGTATTAAACCATATTTAACAAAAATTGGTCCCACAAAACATTTATGATTAAACATTGGGTCTCACCATCAAGCATCATACAAACCATGTCAAACAAATAAAAATTATATCAATATCATTTAAAAGGGAACTTTACAAGTTCCACTCCATTCTCTATCTCTTAACTTCTATCTTACATCAATCATATTTTCTCCTTCATTGCAACCTGGGATATATAACATTAAAAAGAGATACATAAGACAAAATTGTCAAGTGATTTATGTGGGTTTATGACCCAAAAAGTTTATCACATTTTCATTAAAACATTTCATCTTTGAATAACATATTTCAAATAGACATTTTCCATATTTCGTTCCATATCATAGCATTTCATTAGTTATAACATAATTCAAAAGACATTTTTTTTCACATTCTGTGACAACTTCGAAAAATGTCATCAACCGACGTTAGAATCTAACGCTACCAATGACACTTACTGAAAAACCCTGTAATTATTCAACAGATAAATAAAAACATTTTGATATTTGTCCTTAATTACGTCAACAATAAGGCTTAAAAGTTTAGTGCGCGAAAAACCATGTCATTTTATGAACATATTAATATTTTCAGAAAGTACGCATTACTGTTGTTGATGTCAAATGTAGTTGTGAGATGTCGAGTCAGTTGTAACGCTCGCGTTTCGGGGCTATGAATTATTAGATGATGTAATAGTCTAGGAAAACTATTGTAACTCTTTTTGAAGTAATAAAAATGAATTATTTGTGTATTATGTGAATTATATGCATTTATGTGCTTATTACTTATTTATAAAAATATAATAAATAAAGGATAAAAATAAGTCTCAAAATTAAAGTGTGAGATAAACCTGATATCTTTACATAAAGTTGTAGTGGTCGAAACAAGGATTCCGAGGATATAAAGAACGCCAAATCCGAGTTATAACGAAGAAGTTATGACGCGTCGAAGTTTTGCAACGGAACCGACACGGCACCGGGAAGCGCAAATAATGAATTTATGAAAAAAAAAACTTCTTGGCCTTAGTAATCTAAATGAAAGTCGTAGAATACATTAAACCGAGAGCATCCATAAAAAGAACGCCCAAATCTGACTTTGTATGAGGAAGTTATGATTTTTTAAAGTTTCAGCTTACCAGTGTACAGCCCGAAGTTTGAATATTAGATCGAGTGGTTTTTTATCCGACACAACCTAAACGAGAATCGAAGATCTCGTTAGTATTAGCGTAACGATAAAAAGACATACGAAAAAGGACGTCGGATGAAGAAGTTATGGACTTTTAACGGACCAACCTTGTCCCGGCCTGTTAAAAATATAACTCTTAAAATAAAGTCAAAATTAGCCAACGAATTATAAACGAAAGTTGTAGAGTACGTTCCCACCTACGCATGGATATAAAGAACGTCGAAAGCGAAGCTTGTATGCGAAAGTTACGAATTTAAGAGATAATATCTATGTAAAGAATCGATTCTTTTAGAAATTTAAGCGATATCTAAAGAATCGATTCTGGAGTGGAGTTTGATCATAGTTAAGCGAAATGGTAACTTAAATAGTACAATGTAAAGAGATAATATCTATGTAAGTTTGTAATATTTGCAAGAAATTTAAGTTGAATGTTTATTCTTTTAGAAATAGTAAAAGTGTAAAAATACAATGTGTTTGCTAAAACTTTTGCGTTCCACGAATGAAAAACAAAGAGCACGCAGGTTGCAATTCGTATCTTAAGTAATTCAAACAGAAAATGTTTGTCTTTGATCTAAAAAATATTAAAAATGATGGTTACAAAAGAAAATATTGTCTTTCAACTAAAGGCAAAAATATCAATCTCATGATAGATTAATACCTTTGGCCATATAACACCATGACTACGATGTCTAAAAATGAAAGTATTGATTTCATTTCAACCTCATTCTCAATTTTCTTCTATAATTACCCCTCATCTGGTCCAAAAGACTCGAAATACACATACAACTGTCCAAAGGATACACTTAGCGAATTAGTAACATCATCAAGTAAAGGTTTCACAACCAACAACAATCAAGTAAATTTATCATGATTAAGCAAAGAGCCAAAGACATAAGATATGTAATTAAATTAGTACCTACTAAATATTTTGGCTATTAGAACGTATATGTGTGTAGATCTAGCAATGGAGATAAAGGTAATTTTACATTCCAATGAGTTATTGGTTACCTACGTTTGAAATTATTGAGCCTATATATCAATGACTTCACCAACAAGCATCGTAACTTTATATAGTGGAGCAATAATCGGGTAAAAAGTATCAGAAATCAAAGATGCCAAAGTAATCTTATTATAATAAATGGAAAATGAAAATTAATTGTTACAAAATGGAGCAACTGTACAACAACATATCATTCTTTCTTTATAATCTTGCCATCATAAATTTGGTTGCTTTGGTCATATTATATGTAGTTATCAGATAGAATAATCTTAACCAATAATGATTTATATGAACACTTACTAACTAAATTCCATGTACTCTCTTTTAGACGATATATAACAAATGAATTATATGAAATGCAATGAGAAAACCTTGGGTTCCAATAAGGTCTTACCTTTGTATAACAGTATAATAGACAAAACAAATCCTTAATCGAACTACCATAGGCACACATAGGGGTTAAACATATTGAATTTGTTGACTTCCTCCCATATGTCTGAATTCTGAAATCTTTGCATACAATGGAAAATAAAAAATGAGAGTCACAAAAATTCTAATTTAAAATTTTCAAGCATATAATAGATTATAAAAAAAAAAAAATTAAACCTCATGACTATCACAAAATTTTGAAGTCCTTGGTCAGATCGCTAGAAAAACATAAATATATAGCCGCTCACCTTTTCAACAACGTGAATGGCTTATCTATAAGATGGATGACTTCTTTAAGGTTTTGAAGTTCGCTGCTTGCTATAAAAGATGGAGGAGAGTTTTTGTTGAAAATAAATGCAATTGCGGAAATCCAAATAGATTATCAAATTTTAAGACCAAGCGGAAGGTTGGAGAAGCTACCCTAATTTCAACAAAGAATCGGTTGAAATGAACATACCATGAACTTAGACATGATTTGAAATTTTGAATGTGTACTTCTTCCTGGAAAAAGAGAAACACCAACTCAATAATGGAAAAAATAGGAAAAAGAAATTAGTTAAAAATCTCACTTGGATAGCCCCTTCAACCTAAACAATATCATCTACAAAACAAAGGCATGTATGACAAAAATCGATATTGACATTTTCACAAGCACTTGGGGTACATTCAGTGGGGGTAGAGGAGAAATGGAGAATGCCACAAAGTCTACCATGTTTCCATACAAAATTATCATTTATTATGAGAAAGTCATGAAAATGTCTCTTGATAAGAAATTAGGTTAATTCAGAGTTCGGCCTTAACTTTTCCCCAATAATGCAAACAAGGAAACAGAAAAATAAGAATTGAATACGATGGAATAAGAACCTGAATAAGAAGAATTCGTGAATAAAAAATTGGCAACGCGAAATCAATAAATGATAAGTGTTGATATCAATAGTTGAAACCCAAGGTGCCAAAAAACCAAACCACCGCCACTACCCACGGCCTAAACTACCAACCATATGGACGCCTTTCATGACATTAGTTGTCTTACGGAAGATTATACAAATATAGAGAGAGATAAAGAGAAAACATAAAGTATATGAGCATCAATATGAAGCTATTTAATTTCAGTCGGTGTATAGAGAAAAACGCATCGCAGAGGATTGGGCGACTCAACCAACAATCATTGAAAATGGGCAACTAGCAAGGCCATCAGCAGAAAGTTGCAAGGCTAGGAGAAAAATCCACAATGAAGTCTATTGAATCACACTGGGTGAAGGTTATCTGTCAAGCAATTTGTTTCAAAGATTGGAGAAGAAGGAAACAACTCGTATTGGTTTAAAGGGAGGCAAGCTGACGTGGCTTCAAAACTCAAACACTTACACCAGTAAGCAACAAAAACCTATATAAGTAAAAGAATAGGCGGCATGAGCAAATCCATTGAAGGATCATGTGTAAGCATGAAGCAGGCAGCCAAGCAAGTAATAAAAGATGATGGAGGCCATGACGGAAGAAGATTGGAAAGGGGTGTACGCTTCAACGGGAAGCTGCTTACCACTATACGTTAACACCCTGTTCCCGAGTTGTAGCAGAGAAAAGAAGAGAAGAGAAAAGAAAGTAAGGAGAGAAAAGAAGAGAAGAGAAAGGAAAAGAAATTTGTGTTTTGTGTTCCCGAATTGGAGAGAAATGGAAGGAAAGTTAAACATTTTGTTCTTTCTCTCCAAATCCTTCCAAATCGGAAGGAAAGTTAGGAGGGAAAGTGATCTCTCCATTTCCTTCCACTTCCCTCCTTTAATGAAACTCGGGAACACCAATTTCTCTTACTTTCCTCCCACTTCCACCCATTTCCTTTCTTTTCTCTCTTTAAATTGAACTCGGGAACGGGGTGTAAAAGTGCCCGCCCATAACCTTTTTTACTGGAGGAGTGAAGTAGCTCATTGACGTGTAGTCAAAAAAATTTCTTTAACATATACGTAATGATATATATATATATATATATATATATATATATATATATATATAGTCAAGATCAAATAAGAAGGAAATTTTTGGTAGGAAGGTAAGAAGTTTTTTTCCTACATATTTTTTTCGCGAACAAACAAAATGAATCATTAGATGATTCATTTGTAAGATGATTCATAAGAAAAAATTTCAAAAAAACATCTTGATGATTTATTTATACAATGATTTTGTTTTTATTTACTATAATTGTCATAAAAGTGAATTTTTTCTTAATTTACTTAAAAATGAATCATAAATATGTTTTTTTGGGAATTTTTTCTTGTAAATCATCTTACAGAAGAATCATCTAGTGATTTATTTATTTTGTTCGTCAAAAAAATATGTAGAAAAAAAACTTCTTACCTTCCTACCAAAAATTTTTTTCTTACCGGATCTATATCCTATATATATATATATATATATATATATATATATATATATATATATATATATATATATATATATATATATATATATATATATATATATATATATATATATATATATATATACTAGCAGCGTACCCGCGCAAAGCGGCGGGGTGTGTAAATTCTTTCGGTGATATGTTTCCTCTACAAAAATGTTATGTTACAAAAGAAAGTACATGTCGAAAACAAAATAATCAAACTATAGTGTTATTTGGGAAATGAAGTTATTTTCTGTTCCTAGACGGTGAGCTTTATAGCAGATGAGGGAACAAAGAGGTATATGCGATTGGAGGGATATTTGAATCAACATGCTAAATTTATGGATATCTAAAAGGGTTCAAAATTTGAATGAATCCGGGATTTGAGGGAACAATATCAAATTGCTGAGAAATATAAGGAGATTTGATGATAAATATTTGAATTCAAAATGTGGTTAAGATTTAATATTATTTTATTAATGTTTATTTGTACTATCAGTTTCATTATTTGGACGTCTTAAAAAAATATTATTATTATAATCAATCTATTTTTAGAAATAGTTAGATTTCTTTTATAAGATAGTATATATATATATATATATATATATATATATATATATATATATATATATATATATATATATATATATATATATATATATATATATATATATATATATATATATATATATACCCAAAGAAGTTTTTACACATTGTTAATTATACACAGAAGTTTAATATGTAGAGAAAGACATAATGATTCTAAATACTTATAAATATATTATTAAGAGACTTAAAAACATTTGAGAAAAAAACTTTATTTTAGCCATATAATATTCTAAAAGCAAGCTTGTTACTCCGATAGAACGAAACATATTCATATTTTATACCAAATCCAGTTCGTGTTTCCGTGTAATTTAGATCTGATTCAAAATACATTCAAATGCAATTCACATCAAGACTCCGATCTGCGCGAGCTACAAAGTTCATTTAACGATCAAGGCTTTGTAAGCGATCTCCTCTACATCTTCATTTGTATCGTTATTATTCAATCGATCGTATATGTTCGTCTTTTATGAAATCTGATACAATACGCAGTTTTACTCAATTCAAGAATAATGTCGAGCTAATCTCGAATCCTTTCTGGGTGATCTGAATCTTAATCAATGTGTTTACAGATCAAACAGAGCTCATAACTGAAAAACAATAAAATGGGGCGAAAAACGCCCTTAAAACCGATTCATCAATCATCAATTTGTTAAGATCTTTGAATCAGTGGATCCTGTAACTCGTAGTTGTTTTTGCAGAAACCTAATGCTTTCGAATTGGTAAACAGGGAACATTCTTGGAGTCTGCTGAAGCTTCAACACCGACTATTTTCTGAGTAACTCTTAATCTCAGATTTCAATCCATTTGATCGAACATGGATCATGGGTTTCTTCACTATCCATGTCCAAAACAAACCACAAGATTGATTTGGGTATTCGGAATCTCATTGGTTGTTGTATTGACTCTTCAATATTCCGAACTTCCAATATTCAACAGCATATCACTTCTACTTTCTAGTGCTAAGGCCTCCTTTGTTCGAGAAAGTTATTTCTCAAATGCAAACAACACAAGTTTCATGCAACAAGACTTAAAAGATTCGTATTCAGGTGTTAACGGATCTTCCCCCAAAAATTCCACAGAGGAAAGAGAAAAAACTGCCCAAAATGGAGATCTGAAAAAGCCCAAAATGGAGACTTTACCAGTAATGTCAATTTCCCAGATGAATGAAGAGCTAAAGAAAAGTCGTTCTTCCCTTTATTCAGTCGTATGTATATGACTTCATATGCTGATTTGGTTAGTCAAGTTGAACATACATGAAAATGTTGTGTTTTACATTCACATTCTTGATTATCTTTTGTATTTTTTTCATTATAGACATCTCAAGTTTCATCATTGGTTGATCAACAACTACTTGAAGCAAAATCACAAATTGAAAATGCCGCCTTCACTAGCAATGATTCGGGACTTTACGCCCCTATTTATCGGAATATTTC
Source organism: Lactuca saligna (assembly GCF_052625555.1). NCBI lineage: Eukaryota > Viridiplantae > Streptophyta > Magnoliopsida > Asterales > Asteraceae > Lactuca > Lactuca saligna. The sequence continues at coordinate 38,070,058 of NC_136417.1, read as the reverse complement.
CATGTTTAAAAGGTATCTTTATAACATCTAGTTATATACCTTCTCTTTCTAATAATTTAAGGACTTTTTCTTTTTGACTTAATGGGCTTAATGAGTTAAAAACCTTACCTAGACAACTATACATGGCTCTTTCTTTTTTATTTAATCTGAAGTAATAGACTTAATGTGTTAAGACACTAAGAGTGTGTTTGGTTGCAGAAAATTTTCTAGTTTTCCATTAAAATTTGCAAATGAAAATGAAAGTTTTGAAAACGCGTTTGGTTGATTCAGTTTTCAAGATATTTCGAAGAAAATGAAAATTTTTTGTTTTCCAAATTGTATGTAAACTAGAAAAGTGAATTTCACAGTTTTCCAGAGTTCTCTAAATTTGTAAGAAGGAAAATGAAAACTCCACCATTTCCAATCAAACGTGTTTTCTAAAATTTTCATTTCAAACTGAAATTGAAAACTCAACTCTATTTTCTGAAAACATTTCCTAGAAAAACGAAAACAATTTTCTACAACCAAACATACCCTAACCCTTTACCTATTTTTCATTCTTCGTTTTTCCATTTTCGCTAAAATTGCCGAATAACGTGAAATTTGTTTTTTTCGAATGTAAGGGTAGAATGCTCATTTAATCTCATTCAGACGGTTTATTCAGTCCAAAAAAGAAAGAAAGAAAGAAAAGAAACAGGCCTTATGTATACAACACTTTATCATAAACATACATCATTAATTACCCATTCACCCATTTTACGTATACATGACATAATGAGAAAAAAAGAAACAACTCATTAGTGAGACTATTTATAAAAAAAGATCTTATTGCAGGAGTTATGAAATAATGAACCGAATGCTCAAAGTGTACATCTACAAAGATGGAGAAAAGCCGATTTTCCATGATTGGATACTTGAGGGAATATATTCATCTGAGGGTTGGTTTTTGAAACTGATGGAAGAAAATAAACAATTTGTAACAGAAGACCCGAATGAAGCTCATTTATTCTACATACCCTTTAGTTCCCGATTGCTTGAGTTAACACTTTATGTTCCTCATTCACACAGTCGTGAGAATCTGATTCAGTTCATGAAGAACCACACTGAAATGCTTATAAGTAAATATCCATTTTGGAATAGAAGGAATGGATCAGATCATTTTCTGACTGGTTGCCATGATTGGGTATACTCTTCTTACTATATCTAGTTTCTTTTTATAGAAAGGTTCACTGTTTTTACTTAATTTCTGCCAAAGGTTTATTCTTTTGCAACCCCTGGAGAACTCCCACATTATGGCTGCATTGCCAGGGTTATTTTAGTCATTTGAACTGGCGGTCAAGCCGGTAGAAAATTGAAATGATTTCTATCTTTTTGTTGCCTTGTTACCCTTTTTGTAAAATTTCCAATCCTAGCTAAAACTACATGCTTGGTGGTTGCCAGGACCAGGGGTATTTTAGTCATTTTAACTAATGATTTCGTATTTCCACAGGCCCCAGCGGAAACAAGGGGACGTTTACTCAACACTATAAGAGCCCTTTGCAATGCCGACATTCGAACAGGTTTCAAAATAGGCAAAGACGTTTCACTTCCAACAACATACGTAAGATCCTCAAAAAATCCTCTGAAAGACATAGGAGGCAACCCTCCAACACAACGACCAATTCTAGCCTTTTTTGCGGGTCATATGCACGGATATGTCCGACCCGTTTTATTAAATCATTGGGGAAACGATACAGACATGAGAATATTCGCCCGAATGCCTCATGTTAAAGGCAACAAAAACTACATCGACCACATGAAAAGTAGCAAATACTGTATTTGTGCTCGAGGATTTGCGGTTCATAGCCCGAGAGTTGTGGAGTCGTTAATTTACGATTGTGTCCCTGTGATTATATCGGATAATTACGTGCCTCCGTTTTTTGAGGTTTTGAATTGGGAATCGTTTGCGGTTTTTGTGTTGGAGAAGGATATTGTGAATTTGAAGAAGGTGTTGCTTTCGATTTCTGAAGAGAAGTATGTTGAGATGTATGAGAGAGTGAAGAAGGTTAAGGAGCAGTTTTTTTGGCATTCGGAGCCTGTTAAGTATGATTTGTTTCATATGATTCTTCATTCTGTGTGGTATAATAGAGTTTTAAGAATGTAAGGGATATGAGAGCTAGTAATATGTTGGATTTGTGATAATATTGCAAGTTCTGGTTTGTTGTATGATTATAAGAAAGTTGATAACAAAATGGTTATACTTTTTACCGTTTTAAGAAAATTATTTTGGAAGAAAGATTCTTCGAAACAGTTTGAGAAATTTTAACTTGTTAAATCAAGCCCTTATGCACTCGAGTTGAACGATTTGAAATGATGTGGCAAGTTGTATACATTTTAATTTTATAATAATAATAATAATAATTGTTATATATGACCTACACCATTCACCCAATTCGTTAGGGCCTATTTAGTAAAACTACCTGTAAAATGTAGTTTTTATTTGATATATAAGTGTTTGATAAAAATAGTAGAAACTTTTTGAAATATGTAATTACATGAAGTAGTTTTTAAATCTGAAAAACTACAAATTGAATGAGGTGATGCCATTTAAAATGGTAAATGAAGTGTTAGGGTCAACTTTCCAAAGTACAATCCCCTTTTTACTTGAAAAGCCGCAAATTGGATGACATGCAGGAAAACATGCTCATGTTTTTCCCATGGTAAATAAAATGCAACTTGTTTTTAGTCTTTCTCATCATAGTACTAGGTTTTCATTATTTTGATCAATTTGATCTCTTATCAACTCCATTACCCTTGTAATATGATTTGGGAAGTGAATTTTAACATTAAAAAGAGTTATAAAAGTTATTATTCTTAAGATGGGTATATACGGGGCTATCTTAGGTCTAATTGCCTAATTAACTTTGGCTTTAAGTGACAATTAAGCACTCAAACACTTATGTTAGTGATAGAGAAGATCTACGCTTTTTGATGTTAGTTCATTACCTAATAACAAATATCCTTTAATATATATGATTTATCCTATGAATCTTTTGAATATTTTTATAATATTTCATACATGTCCTATAATACTATACGTAAAATGTGTTGCACTCATGGATATACTAAAATGAGTTTCCAGTGGGTGGAAATTACTTACTTCTTTGGTTTTGAAATCATGATTATGTGCATCTATAATAGGATGGGTTGGAGGCTTATGTGATATGCAGTCACTATGAGTTGGGTTTATGGACTCGATCATATTTCATATTTGACTTGTGAGTGGCGTAAACAATATTCTAGACAACCATCACTTTGGGAGGGGCCTTGGAAACTTTGTCTAAGGTTTTATGTTTGGTGATTGTATTTTACCTAAACCAAGATGTATTCTTGCAACCTCTACACTAGGTTGAAACTATGCACATGCCAACACTATGTTGTGTTACAATCTTTCTCCGCTGGTTTACCTTCAAAACTCCTTTAGTATAGAAATTTGGTATGGAAATAAGCCTTTTGTGAGAGTAGGGATCTTGGGGATTAGGATTACTTTCATGTATTGCATTCAAAATACTACATTGTTATTTTATCAAACTTGAACCTTTAACAACTATTAAAAGGAATTTTCAAGTGGTCATTACAAATAACACATGCAAGGGGTGCTTTACAAGAATATCATGAGCATACTTGGTCTGGTTTAGAAAGAGCCATTATCGGTGTAAAGATTATTCTAGGTCTGAAAAGTAACTTTGTTAACAAAGATCTTTGATTATAAATTCATGATAAAGGTGCAAGATGAACTTTTAGATTAGTGGTTCATTATTCATAGTAATGGTTATGTCATCAACAAAAATGAATAGGTAAAACAAGAAATAGTTTGCCTTAAAAACAAATAATGTTGGGTCGACTTGACTACAAAAGAAGCCAAGAATGGTGAGAAAATCACTAAGATGCTTAAACCAAGAATGTAGGGCTTGTTCGAGAGAGTATAATTTCTTTTTATATGAAAAACATGCTTAGGTAGACATTTATCAATAAAAGTTTGATGCTTCTCCATAAACACAATTTTGGTTAGATGTCCAAGAAAGAATGCATTGTTGACATGTAGTTGATGAAGATGCCATTTATTCATGACTATGAGGGAAAGTACAATACAAATCGTAGATACATTAACAACAGATGTAAAGGTATGAGAATAGTCCAAGGGGGAACATGTGAATCCATAGGCAACAAGGTGTGCTTGTTTTGTATTTACTTATCTAATCTTTTGATGAAATTGTTACAACTACGTATTGGTGAACTATTTTGAAACATAACAATTGGGACCTTATATGTACTTCGAACATTTAACAACTACAAAATGTATTTACACCCATTTGAGAACAATGATGTTTAAAGAGTATGCTCATGAAACGAGGGTCTAAGTCTATTTGGCCTATAAGGCATTAATATATTCCACCATATCTGTGAGCCATAAAGGATTTTTGGCAGTTGACTCGGAGCCTTTTATGCCCATTGTGGAAAAAAGAGCAACATGGAGACCATTTTTGTTAACAAAATGTCGTAGTTTAGAAATATTGGTACAATGTATCGTAGTCATATGATTAACCAAGATCCAATTGGATAGGGTCATCATGGAGTCTGCATAGAGGTTGTAGTTAGCAATAACAATGTTAGGTATATGGAAACACAATTTTTTTTTTTTGTTATGTATCACCCTATTAAACCTCCTAATTAATACACATTTTATTCTTTTTTTTGTCATGTATCACCCTATTAAACCTCTTAATTAATGCATACCACTTGTCAACTTATTAATTATCTATTTCAAATTTTAAAATTTTCACTTTAATTACAATAAATTTATTAACAATGCAATAAAACTTAAAATAAAATTAATACAAATTATAAGGTGATATAATTTCACATATTTATTTAAATTAACGATTATAATTGATTAATAATTTTGTGTTCTAACTATAAAAGTTTAATTAATTTTGTAACCGTGGTTTCACGGATTATAAACTAGTATATATAATAAAAGAATATGTTTATTCACATTTTGCCATGTGATATTCTATAAGACCTCCTAATTAATTTCATGTCACTTGTCAACCTATTGATTCTCCATTTCAAATTTCAAATTTTAAATTTTCCCACACTAATTACATTAAATTAATAACATTAGAATAAAAATTAAAAGAAATTTAATACATATTATAAGGTCACGTATTTGTTTAAATTAACGATTATAATTTTATATAACTAAAACATATTTTTTAATTAATAATTTATTTTAATTAATTAATTAATAATTTTAAAATTTTAGTATGAATATTTAATTAGTTTTATAATCGTGGTTCTCACGGATTAATAATATATATATATATATATATATATATATATATATATATATATATATATATATATATATATATATATATATATATATATATATATATATATATATATAGAGAGAGAGAGAGAGAGAGAGAGAGAGGTAGGTTCAAATGTTTTTCACATCTATTGTGTGCTAGAATGCACTAATAGGAATTTAGTATTAATTATGTGTATATTAAATGCTATCCATACTTATAACTTATTTTTATGGAAACTAATTAAATTCGTTATTAATGTCAACAATAATATTATTTCAGAATGAATTCATATATCTAGAAGAATGAGTGTGTATTCCAGCAGAATGAGAGTATATTCTAGTAGAATACACTCTTGTTCTTCATATTTTATGCAAATTTATTGTATATTAAGCGAGTGGGTCATGAAACAAAATACGAACTCATATATAAACACCTAGATACGAATTTATTCTAAAAGAATGTTATTGTTGAAATTAATGATGGATTTAATTAGTTTCTATAAAAACAAAATTATAATTATGGATATCATTTAATATACATATAATTATGGAATTAATTTAATATATATATTTATTTAATTAAATAATTATTTAATTTACAAAATTCATATTGTGCATTCTAACACACAATAAATGTAAGAAACAAAATAACCTAGCCCTATATATATATATATATATATATATATATATATATATATATATATATATATATATATATATATATATATATATATATATATATATATATATATATATATATATATATATACACACACACGATGTGTGTAAAAACATGCAAAATTTATTTTGACATATTCACTTAAGGTTTACAAATTTGTCAAAAAAAAAAAAAAAAAAAAAAAACTTTGTAAAGACAGTTGGGCCAAAAAGATGTTAAAAGATTTAATTAATTTTATAAAATAAGTTCTATGGATCTTGCAAAACTAACCGTCTCCAAATTTGATGAGGCTTCCCATTTAGACCCATTGTCCGCTCCTCCAAAATCTAGTGGTGAACATTCCGAGGTCGCGGTTTCTTTACCACCATAATTTTCCACTTAATTCTATAGGGGGTAGGGGCATCCCAAACAGGAGAACAAATAGGCTTTACTATTCCGACATAAAGAAGATTAAGACAGTGGTCTTCGGTATGACTCAACATTAGTTTTTTTTTTTTTTTTGGTAGATGGGTCAACCAGAAGAGAGATGTAGCAGTAAATGCTTTTGGTAGGCTTTAATTTTTAATGTTTATTATCATCAGATCAGATGGGTAGGGGCGCAACACCACGATCAACAATTACGTATCCTTGGGTTGTCCCATGATTCTACCATATGTTTCCAGCTATTTCAATTCAGTGATAACAAATAAAAAAAACAAAAGTTGAAACAATGTTTCCATCACTACAAATTATAGAGAAATATTCTTGTTCCATAACGTAACAATGTTTCTATCACTACATATACTAGAGAAATATGGAGGGTGTAAGAGAAGTAATTGAAATTTTTTGGTTGGTTGGAAATTACATTTTGAAGGTTGAGTATGAAGGGTTTAAAAGCTTGAGTATGAAGGGTTTAAAAGTAGTTGGAATTGTGAAGGTTAAAGTATAGTGTTAGTATTTATATTAGTTAAAAGTGTGTAAATTTTTTATTTTATTATTTGAAAAGAACAGATAGTTTTTTTTATTCGAAATGGAAAAAAGTATTTTTTTTTTTCTTTCCTCATCAAACCGATGTTGTTACGAGATGTCGAGCTTGGCATGGTGTGGTGTTTGTCGCAGCCACCTCCACAACGTCGAGGCCATGCTGAGGCTGCACCCTAATCCTAGTTTGCCTAGTTTCAATGAAAAAGATCGAATTTATTTACAACATTTTGTGGACCATGAATAAATGTGTGTTAAATCAATTCTCAAAAATGGATTTTTTTTTTCTTATATTTTAATACAAATTTCAAACCATAAACATTATTAAATGATTAATTAGACAATTATATATTTGTGTTGTTCTCTATTATACTTTTATTTTGTATATTATAATGCTAAAACGGAATTAAGATGAATGAGAAATGATAGGAAAAGAGGTTAATGAGTTTGTAAGTAGAAAGACTTGCAAATTTTTTAACATTTATAGAACTAATGATCTCTCTTGCTCGAGCAAAGGGTGTAAATAGGGATGAAAATTGGGCGGGGTTCACCAATCCTATCTCCATCCTCAAGTGTTTATCCTCATCCCCATTCTCATCCCTAGTTCCATCCCTGATGGATGCGGGGAATCAAATTATCTCCCCTTTGTATTTTGAGCTTCCCAGCCCATTTTTGACTGATCCTAAATCTATCAATATAATAAACTCAACTTACACATAAAAACAAAAAAATCAAATTTAATAAGCGATCAAAGCCAAAAGTCATAATCAGATTGTGTTTACATAAATCATAAAGTTTAACAAGCATCAAAACAAGAAGTGACAATTTGGTATACAAATCTTCGAACAAAATGACGATTGACGAACTCTTGGGACTTGGAATTGGAAACATAATTTGGTATACGACTCTATCTCTGATGGTCTAATATAGATTAATTTATTTTAGTCGATTTAAGTCAAATTCAATAAATGATCTCTCTCTCTCTCTCTCTCTCTCTATATATATATATATATATATATATATATATATATATATATACACACACACACACACACACACACACACACACACACACAGTTTTCAAAGCGGGGGCGGTCCTCAGCCCCGTACCCGACACCCGTTTTTGCGAGGAATACTCGTTCCCAATTAGGGCGGGTTAGCCGGTTTCTCCACCGGATCGGGTGAAATTTTCATTCCTAGGTGTAAATACAAACTAAAAAAACTTCAATTCCTTGAACTTGGATACATGTGGGTATGAATGCATGGCATGTCGACTATAAACGTTTACCGGCCTTTTAGCAAAAATACTTCTTTCCTATGACTAAAATTAATTGATGCCTAACATTTGTGTAATATAAATATTTATTGTTCGCAAAACGTTCCGGCATACTAGGCCGATGGAGCATGAATAATTTTATATATGAATATAAATATAAGTGTATTAACAATACATCACCCCCTCTCCGCCACCAACCATCACCACCACCGTCACCTCCATCACCTCCAAAACTAACCACCACCAACCACTGCAACCTTTGCCACCATCCACCGTCGATATATATATATATATATATATATATATATATATATATATATATATATATATATATATATATATATATATATATATATAGGGTTATGTTATATTGTTCTAACTATTTATTGTGTGCATGTAGGATTGATTCTGCATCAATCATTTTAGTTATTTTAAGAAAGTAATTAATTCATATTACATGTTAAAGATATAATGAACAATAATTAGAACTTCAGCATTTAATATGCACTAATTACTTTCTTAAGATAACTAAAATGATTGGTCCAGAATCAATCCTACAAGCACACAATAAATAAAAACATTTGAACCTAACTATATATATATATATATATATATATATATATATATATATATATATATATATATATATATATATATATATATATATAACAAATTTTGAATTTGTGTTTTCTTTTGAAAAGTTAATTTCATATTGAGGACTTGCATTTTGTATCTTATATTCCATATTGCTTGGTGATACATTTTAGATTTTCAATTGGCCTTTGCCATTATTTTCATTTTTTTTTTTGAATAAGTTAGATGAGGTTTTTCAACGAGCTATTGAGCTTTCTAATAATATTTTGAGCAGGAGCCGAGCCGAAACCCTATTAAACTAGTCTTGAGTCCTAAGGATGCGTGAGTACCTTATGCGTTCCCCGGACTCGGCATGGATTTCTTTTTTCAACCGAACCCGTCGGAGATGGGTAGTGCGGGGGAGGGAATGGGGGTGGGGTTCAGATTTTAGGTATGGCAATATCTGCGCTGTTTGCGTCCCTACTCACCAGATGTATGTATGTATGTATGAGAGAATAGTCTTAAAAAGAATAACCCACAAAAGCCTCAATAACTATCATCAATACATGTATATATATGAGAGAGAACGGTCTTAAAAAACTTTAACCCACAAAAGCCTCAATAACTACCATCAATACGGGTTAACGGTAATTACTTGGTATTTAAACTTTCCAAAATGGAGAAATATCCTAGGTTCAAAAATAAGGCACAATCCTCATTAGATAAAAGTTATACGTAAACTACAAACATGAATTACTAAATGAGTTTTCTATTAAACATCAATATGAAAATTAAGGAAACGAGAGACAAATTAAAGAAATTGAATGCGAGAGTTATACGGACCACTGGTAGTTATAATCCGTGCATGAGACCAATCCATCAGTTTGATATGAGATTACACGGTGATGACAGGATACTGAAGCCGAAAGACGAAATCAAGCGGCCAATTACCCGGAGCAAATAGGATGCCTCAACCGAAATTCAGAAATTAGTAGCAACCAAGGCTTTAAGTAGCCCCAATGAAGCAAGTGTTTGCTGCTACTAATTGCTTGCTCTCAACTAGGGGTTATTGCTACGAATGTCCTATAACTCTATTTAATTATTTTTCCCTTTTAAATAAAATTAATTTGTCTTAGGTTTAGGTATTATGAAACATTAATGATTTTTCATTTAAATAGTCTATTTATCGTTGCGGTTTCCAATAAATCATATACAAGCATCACGAGAATCATTAATTGATTATGCACATCAAAGTTTGATGTAACTTAAAAAGACTATGTGATTTACTCCCATACTCCCCGAGAGACGTGGAGAGCTTTAAAGCAAACAACACCACCACAAACCATCACATGTGCCAGTATACAAACCATAGTTAAGAAGAGAGAAGAAGAATGATGATTGGTCGTTCTCCATCACGGTGGTGACGACAATTCACAAGCCACCGCCACCACGAGACACACATGATGGTGTGTACAGTCGTGGTGGGTTCCCACCATGGCCACCGTTGTTCTTCTGGATGGTCTAATATACAAAGATATATACAATACTAAGCGAAATCAAAAGTTGAAGTGTGGATAAATAAATAAAAATGTACACATCAAAAAGTTTGTGTTGTATTGTACAATTCTATTAAGCATAAAATGTTGTGTACAGATAAAAACTGATGTGTACGAATCACTTTCTAAAGACTTAAACCAAAAATAGAAGGGGCCTAATCTGTCAATTCTTAGAAGTGCTTTTCTTTCCATAAACGATCTTTAAACATTAAAACATGGTAGTGCCCATATCTAGTGATGGGTTTCTCAATGGATCTTGTAAAAGTTTTCCGCGAGGCCATACTAGTACGTACCTAGCTAGCTAATGCGAGTTAGGTGATTGGCTGCCAAAAGTAGTCCTTATGTATTTGTGATAGTAGTTTTCACAAATCTTACGTACGTCGGCCTTTGGTAGGGGGCTAGGGGCCATGCAAGTTCATTTACTGTTGTAGAACCAAGCCAAGGAATTAATGCCGTATATACCATTGTAAAGTTACCTTTCCTACAGTCTTAATTATGATACTTGACAATAGAACGACATTACCAAACATTTACCAAAAATATGTGACTCGAAATTATCAGAAGAATTTTCATGGATGGACATGTTCTTGTCTCCTGATCTCAATAGAGAAAAGGATCAACCTCTCACGAAGATACCCTAATAAACATAGCTACTAGTTTTTGGTGCGTTTAAATGTCTAGAAAAAGCATTGCGGAAAAGCCAGCTTTTAATGTCGATCAACAGTCGCTAACAGCATGTGTTTTCTTATCGTTAAGAGGTTCCCCTATCATAATGACAAGAGAGAGAGTATCTATATGAAGAAACCTACCTTGTGTACTAGATACTACAACAATCCTTTACTACTACAAATTGACTATTAATTACGAAAACAGAGATTGATTTTAATGCAAATATAGGGTTAGAAAATACTATTTATCCAGTAGTGTCTTTGAGGTGCCTCTATCCTGGAAGTGCAAAGGATGAATAAAGTATGGCTATTGACTACAATGATCATAACTATCACCATAAACCCACGTTTATCAAATATATATAACGAAATGGGAACCATAATGGCGCGCGAATCGTACATTTGCATGTGAACTTTTTCCGACATAAAGCGAAAAATGTATTTTTTCATGGCATTTTCATGAGGAACATTATTTATGACAAAATACGTACGAGTCACCAGACAATTATTACACAGAGTCATACTAAATCAACCTCGCTAAGTTCTCGCGAGTGCTAGATGAGGTTCTTATATGAATCAAATCTTCTATTTAAATCTACTTATATCATTAAGCCATTTCAGATTGTACCAGTGGTGGTGATGACAGGATTGGATTGTTGAGTGTGAGTGGTGGATCCCGAAAGAAAAACTACGAATTGCACTATTTTTTAAGGGTTGCACTACCAGAAAAAAAATTTGTTTCCGAAGGAAGTTTCTGTTACAAAATCATCACTAAACCGATGAATTTACAGTAAATGCACAAAATCATCACTAAATGCACAATTATCAGACTTTTTGAAGGATTGCCGACAGATTTGTGATGTATTGTGACGGTTTCCCAATGGATTTATGATAGATTTTTTAAAACAAATCATTAAATTTACATTTAACAAGAAAATTTACAACGAGAAAATTTGAGAGAGAGCTCAGAATACCTTGGGAAACATAGTAGCTCTGCCCGTGATTATGACGATAAAACATACATGTTAAAAACTTATGACAGAAAATATTATTTTGTTAATCATTGGAACATAAAGTGCAAGTAGGCTAAACCTAAATATAGCAAAACAAAAAACTAACAAAAAAAATTATAATATTACTAGGCCCTTACGTACTTTTTTTGTTTTTGTTAAAAAGCCCACCATGTGTCTTTGGGTCTGTATGGGAATAAACTTCTTTTTTGTGAGCTAAAAATGTCATTATCGATATCGAAAAGTGAAAGGTAAATAAAGGGCTACGTCATTGCCAACTCATACCAATGCCTACTCATCTCACCGCCTCTAGGTTCCAATTTTAACAACAATTTTTTTTGATTCTTAAGTGAAATAAAACACAATTTTCTTAAAACCCCAAATCAAAAGTCTTATTTATTCAAAATACAATTTTACAAAAGTCAGATTATCGTAATAAATACGGAGTACCATTGCTGTTGATGAGTGTTTACAGTCATGCCTTTGCCTTTCCACAATCATCAAAAGCACCTGGAAACATTTAATCCACAAATATAAGCCAAAACTTGGTAAGTTCTACCAAAATACCACATACCACAACATACAGACAAGTATACACACAATGGCCTTCAGTCTAAGATTGGTCAGCCCCACTCGCTTTCACCATACAGTTGGTCCGCGCCTGACCTTCAGCACACCACTAGCCTACCCGAGTATGTTGGCCTACCGCACAAAGCAGGATTGCCTCAACCCACCACACGATATGTCGACATATATAACAAACATACAATCAAATTGTTCAACAACACATGAAACTGACTATACAAGTCTACCTGTTTAATAGTCCACTACAACATACAGGGACTCATACAACACACTACACCATAACTGGCAAATCACCAAATGAATGCATAATTGTATATAATCAAAGGTAGGATAGACATGCGAATAAGTGATCATACTCTAAATCCACAACCAAACAATAAACATGCAAGAAAGCCTAGATCAAGAGTTCTCAGGCTATTCTACATGACTACATACAACTCCCAGGGCACTCAACTAGACAATCACAAAACTATTGATACTCTAACCAACATATCACTACCCCGTTATATCCTATCATGTAAGGATATACATTGTATAACATTGTCTAGTGAAGAAACTCACCTGATATGTAGAACTGGAGAAACACTGCTACACTCTCAACTCCTCATACTGGAAAGACCTGCGAACTGACTATCACCCAACGAAGGTCAAACCTTAAACAATCAACGCAAATCCTTCAAGTTAGACCCAAAGTCAAACTAATAAAAAGTCAACGGTCAAAGTCAATAGTCAAGTCAACATGTAGTGGCCAACACCATGGCTACGTTATGGTGGCTAAATGCCAAAACAACTATATAGTCCTTACTACCATGTCGTGGCAACAACATTACCACGCCATGGTAACATCCTGGCCAGCTTAATTCCTTAAGATCTTAACCCTTATTTCTAGAGCTCCGAAGCTCAGATCTGGATCGATTAAGGCCATGCATGGACCAAGTTTCCAACTGTATCCCTTTTCTAAACTCCAAAAGCTTATATCTTAAGCCCCAACTCAAAAGGGTCCAAATAACCTAGAAAACTGTAGGATCCCGATGTTCAGGTACTTCCAAATTCATCCATATATTTACATTTCATGTCATTTTGTTCCCTAAGTCCAAGAAGTTATGCCTTGAGACCCTAGTGGCAATTTCGTAATTTTGACAGGGGTACACCATGTGTACATGTGTGTACGCTAAATGTACTAGGGCGAACCCTAGTACTCTAGTTGTACAGTTATGTATGCAAGCCATGCTTTCTTCTAGAGGAAACCCTAATTTTTAGAGTTTGGTTGGTATGTAAGCAACATTATGTCTCATTTATCCTTACCCTTTCAGCCTCCACATCCTTTAAGATGTTTTTGCAAACCCTAGCCCCTTTAGTGTGTGTTTTAAGCTCAAGAGTGTGTTCTTTGTGTGGAAGGAGGAAGAAGTTGCATTGAGGTGCCTTCAAGTGGAAACAAGCTTGTGGATATGGGATCTTTGCCTCCTTGAGAAGCTCTAAAAGCTATAAAGTCCATACCTTGATGTATTGGTTGTTAGATCCTATTTTAGGTGTTTTATGATGCTTTTCTTATCCCAAAGTTCCCATCTTGTGCATGGTTTGTTCTTGTCATTTTGGACTGTCCTTTCAGACTCTAGGAAGGGTCCTAAGCCATAAAAATGATGTACAAATTGCTAGAATTGCTTCATACATATTGTAGAAGGTATTAATGGATTAAGACCTTGTGTTAAGCACTTTTTGGACGTGTAAAGTCATAAAGTTGGAAACTTTATGACTCTAGTATGCATTTGGACCTGGGATTTGAAAGATGGGCTTAAGTGGTTAAGTCATTAAGCACTAAAGGCATTTTTGGAGGTTGCGAGGGTACGCCCCATATACAAGAGAGTACGCCCCGCGTACCTGGTCAACCACCCCGATGATGGTCTTTCGTGAGACTTCACATACAAAAGCGTACCTCCGGAGTATGCCACGTACTCGTACTTGGTCAGCCCGGTCGGGTTAACTCGGTTGGCTTGACTCAGTTGAATTATTGGGTTTGAGTAGTTGACTTTGACTTTGAGTTTAACCAAGTTTGAACTTGAGGGAATTTTGTGATTTTTGTGCAATTAGTCATTTGGTGGAAATAGATATCGATTAGAGAGCTAAGATTCAGAGTCTAGCCTCATAAGTTCTGTTTAGTTTGCGAAGTGAGTTTTCTTCACTGTACTTGTTGGTCAAAGGCACCAATACCGGTCCATTGGATTGATATCCTGTTATGCATGCTTTTTTTTGTTGTAGTGATTTGTTAGATCGATATCTTGGTATTTATGATAATGATGCTATTCTTAGTTATCTGTAGATCTACCTAATTGTCTGTTGACTAGTTATATATTTGTCTGTTATATGTGCACATGTTTGGTTGGTGACTGGGGCTTCATTGCTTTGTGTGTAAGTGAACAAGCTGGGACATACTGATCAGATGGTTGAATGGGCCTAAGGGTATTCCATCCCGAGGATGATTGGACCTATAGTATGTTGGTATTCCAACCCAATGGTTGAGGATCCTAGGGTATTCCAACCCGATGGTTGATTGGACCTATAGTATGTTGTTATTATATATGTATTATTTGTCTGTATATTGGTACCTTGGGGGAACTCGTGAAGCTTTAGGCTTATACTTTTAAGTTACGTTTCAGGTACCTCTGATGATTGTCGGAAGGCGAAGGCGTGACTGTGCACCTCCTAATGTTTTGATTTATGATTTTGGGAAAACTACGATATGAAACATGTTTTGAAAACTAAATTATAAACAGTGATGATTTGTGTGTTGGATTTAAAACTTTAAATTTTTCATGAATTTTATGGATGTTACAAGTTGGTATCAGAGCCTTGGCTTGAGTGAATTAGAGGAACACTTATGTGAATCCAGTCTCAAACTAAGGAAAATGATTTTAAAACAATTTTTAAATGGTTTTCAAAATAATCAAGGAGGATGCAATGTATACGATAAGTCGGAGCCAGTAAGTAGACCCCAAATTACCACATAGTTAATTGAGATTATGTTGTGATATGTTAGAACAACATGCTAGTAATAGGATAGGGATCTTCAGGAACTGCATGATAGAATTGATTGATATGTAATGCCTTATCTCTTAAAGAATATTTGATTGTTTGTTGTATGACTCTTTCACGTGTGGACTAGCTGTTGAGTGAATACGCTAAGTCACATGCTACATGGATTACATGATATTAGCATAGGGGATTTAGTTTCACGGCGCAACTCTTGTCTGAGTCCAACAATTGTAGGATTGAATCTTGTAGTTTAATATGGTTTAAGTTGTGCGTCATGTGATTGTATTCATGCTATAGTTATCTGGCACTAATAGAGGGTCGTGTGGCAGTTAGTGGTAGGGTGAGTTGTATGGGGTCAACCGGCCAGTTGTGTTATGTTTAGTGTTCCTCTAGGAAGTAAGGATGGTGCGTATGTGTATGCCAAGTGTTTGGCCTAAATGTATGAGCATGTTAGTATCTATTGTTAGGGTTGTTGTGATGATCCTATAGGAAAAATATAGGTACGTGTGAAAGGTGGTATGGGCCCGTACTAGTGGAAGTACATGACCCGTAGGCGTAACAGCAGTCACAACCCCTAGGGCTTTGTTGGGAGTTGGTTCCCCTGTTATGATATACGTGTTATTTGATATCTCCCTGGTATATTTTTAGTATGGTGACAAGAAGACGATTTGAGGTTGGGTCCGAATCGGAATTGGGAGCTGGCAGTCAGGGTGGCCCAGCTGTGTCTGAGGACATGATTAGGGAGATCATCCATGAGGAGGTGGTTACCATTGTCTGGGGGTAAATTCTGGAGTTATTTGGGTCTATTAAGACCATGATGATGAAGTTATTTGATGAAAAATATGTAGCCATTACTGAGACTGTTGCTACTGCCTCCGCAGCTGTTGCGGCTGTATGGTTAGTACGAGTTGGGTTTTTAGTATCAAGACTTCGACAATATGAAGCCCATGACTTTTTATGGAGTTCAGGACTCGATCATAGCCATGAGATGGCTGTCTAATGTTGAGGGATGCTTTTTTACCTGTTCTTGCCCAGTTGACCAGAAGGTCAGGTGCGCTCTAAACTTTCTGAGGTCCGAAGCAAATGATTGGTGGAGACTTGCTACTAGTTCGTTTTCATTTGAGCAGAGAGCTATTGTGTCATGGGAGTAGTTCTGATAGATGTTTTGCTCTAGATATGTGCCACTGGTGGAGCGTGAAAGGTTGGCCCAGGAGTACCTGGCTTTGAGGCAGGGGACAGATTTAATGACGAAGATCACCAAGATGTTTACGGAGAGGGACATGTTTTGTCTTTAGTTTTCCGCCTCTGAGCAGGATCAGATAACCCATTACTTGAGACTTGCAAGGGAGCAGAGACCGTTTGTATCCATCCAGCAGCAAGGGATTAGAGATCGGCAAGGGACATTATTGGAGTTGCAGGAGGCCGCGAGGCAGCATGAGATTTGAGATTGAGTAGTAAACAAGGGAGCAGAGACCGGCCCTGGTGCAGTCGCAGCCTGTGCCGAAGTAGTTTAGGAACACTGATTCTAGGTTGGAGAGTCAGAAGGTCCACACCTGTGGGAAGTGCAGTAATTTTCATGATGGATCTTGTCGATCTTCTTCGGGATGCCATAAATTTGGCAAGCAGGGTCACATTCTGAGGGACTGTCGGTAGCAGACTCCAAATTTTGGTATCAAACTTTGTTATCATTGTGATCAGGTGGGCCATATGAAGGCCCAATGTCCCTTGCTTGCTACCAGGCTGGCGCATGCTCAAGCGCCGGCTACTTTAAGGATCAATGATGGGATTTAGGGCAGGATGGAGTCCATGAGGGCTCGAGGTCTCACTTTCCAGCTTACTACCAAAGAGGCTAGAGCAGTTCCAGATGCTGTGGTTGGTATGTTTTTATTCATTATCTTGTTGATTATGTTTTGTGCTATGCTTATATATGCACCTCTGTTAGGTAAGTTCCTAGTGAACTCTTTGCATGCTCTTGTGTTGTTCGACTCACGTGTGAGTCGGTCCTTTGTATCTCGCTCATTCAGTAGAGAGTTTGATATGCCTATTAGGGAGTTAGAGTGTCCGTTGTGGGTTTCTATCACCAAAGGACACAAGGTTTCTACGTTATTAGTGTATCAGGGTTGTGTATTACAGATCTTCGGGGTGCCTTATCCGATCGATCTGATCCCTATTCCCATGGGGGATGTTCGCGTGATTGTGGGCATGGATTGGCTAAGCTGGTTTGGTGCCATGATTGATTATGAGGGCCAGCAAGTGGTAGTTCGAACTCTAAGTAGGGGAGAATTGGTTATATATGCAGAAAGAGCACCAAGATGGGTTCGGGGTTTTATTCCATGGCCATGGCTCTCCAGTATATTCAGGATGGGTGTGTGGGCTACTTGGCTTATGTGGTGGATACGCGTTTTGGGATCAAATATTAGTTTTAGAGGACCTGATTATCAGGGAGTTTGCAGATGTGTTTCAGGAGGAGCTATCGAGTGTGTCTCCCAAGAGGCAGGTTGAGTTCAGGATCGACCTTGTGCCAAGGATGACCCTAATTAACAAGGCGTCGTACCGCTTGGCACCACCTAAGATGTAGGAGTTTTCATTTCAACTATAGGAGATGTTGGGCAAGCAGTTCATTAGACCAAGCAGTTCTCCTTAGTGAGTACCAATACTATTCGACAAGAAGAAGGATGGTTCACACCAGATGTATATTGATTACTGGGAGTTGAACAAGTTAATGGTGAAGAACCGTTATCCCCTTCTACGGATTGACGACCTCTTTGATTAGCTATAGGCTGCATCTTGGTTCTTCAAGATAGATCTGAGGTCTGGGTATCATCAGGTCAGAGTAAGAGAGGAGGATGTGGAGAAGACTGCATTCCGGACTTGTTATGGGAAGTACGAGTTTGTGGTGATGCCATTGGGCTCACCAATGCGCCTACAGTGTTTATGGATTTGATGAATCGGATTTGTATTCCAATGCTTGATTGTTCTGTTATTGTGTTTATTGATGATATCTTGGTGTATTGTAAGACTAGAGAGCAACATGAGGAGCATCTTCATGAGCTTTTGGGGGTTTTGAGGAGAGAATGACTTTATGCTAAGCTCTTGAAGTGTGAGTTCTGGTTACAAGAGGTCTAGTTCCTTGGGAATCTCGTTAACCAAGATGGGATTTTGGTCGCTATGGCCATGATATAGGTTGTGATGCAGTGGGAGGTTCTGAAATCTCCGCCGTATATCAGCAGTTTCTTAGGTTTAGCAGGGTACTATCAAAGATTTATTCAGGATTTCTCCAAGATTGCAATACCCCTCACTCGTCTGATGTGTAAGGGGTGGATTTCAGATGGGGCGCTGAGTAGCAGTTAACATTTCAGATCATTTGGCAGAGGTTGTGTAAGGCCCCGATATTAACCCTCCCGTAGGGAATTAAGAGTTTCATGGTATTCTGTGATGCTTCCATCACCGGTCTAGGGAGAGTCCTCATATACAGAGGATGGGTGATTGCTTACGCTTCGCAGCAGTTGAAGCCACACGAGACACGATATCCCACACATGAATTGGAGTTAGGGGAAATGGTCTTTGCCCTCATGATTTGGAGGCAGTATCTTTATGGGGTCCGAAGTACTATCTACACTGACCACAAGAGTCTGAGGCATATTATGGATCAGCCAAATCAGAACATGAGGCAACGCAGGTGACTAGACGTATTCAAGGATTATGACTACAAGATCCTTTACCATGCAGGTAAAGAAAATTTTGTGGCAGCTGCTTTGAGCCACAAGACAGATGGGTCTTAGGATAGGGTGATGTGTATGAGGATTTCGGTTGATTCTCTGCTTTCGGGATTAATGAGAGAGACTCAGGACGAGCAAGTTCGAAAAGAGAACTGGAAGAAAGAGAGGATCACAGGTGAGATTGATAGATTTATAGCGGATACTTGTGGGTTATTGAAACGTCCCAAAAATAGAGTCCAAAAATTCCATTTTAAATTATAAAAGAAGAAACCATAACTCATAAAACAACATAATAAAATTACATGACGTGTATCTCAAACATCATATCAAGAATATTGTATCAAAATCATGTAGCAGAATATCAGATTCTAAAATATCCCATGCTGAAGAATGTGGTATATGCCATGCGATCATCCCGAGCCCTTCCCTTTACTAGCAGAAGTACCTAAAACCATAACTGAAAACTGTAAGCACGAAGCTTAGTGAGCTCCCCCAAACTAACACATACCATAAAATAAACACATAATAACATATACTGGGCCTTGCCCACTGTATCGGGCCTCGCCCTGGATCGGATGAATTCGGCATTGTGCTACGCCCGACATCGAACCGAAGTCCGACATCGGACCGATGTCTAGAATACATATATCATAGCAAAAAGCACATAACTTATAAACATATAACATATAAACATATAAAGCTTCCTCTGGCTTGCCCCGGCATTGGAATGAAGTCTGGAACACATAACGCATGACATATAAGCTTGATCTTCATCGGGCTTGCCCCGACATCAGACCGAAGTCCGGAATATACAAAAAACACATGCAAGAATCATGAGGACATCAAGAATACAACATTCCTCGGGCTTGTCTCGACATCAGACCGAAGTTCAGAACATATAAATTCCATCGGGATATCCCATGCATTGGACCTAAGTCCGACATACACTTACATACATGAACGGACTGGCATTGGTGTCTTCGACCCGCTCCAACTAGAGGAAAACTCGCCTCTCAAACTGGATGCTGATCTCATGAGTGAGGAATCTCTACTGATTGCTCCCACGACTCCCCGGCTAACTCTATACAACAATACTTAGTCAGAAAACTGAAAATCTATCGAAAGGTAAAATGACCATTTTACCGCTGATTAAAGTCAACGCTCTGGTCAAAGTCCACATTCTGGGTTGACCAACTCGCCGAGTTCTATAACTCAAAAATCCTGGAATCGCGACTCAAGTCGCCGAGTCGTTCTCTTACTCGTCGAGTCCTATCAAGTTACTCATAGTCACGACTTGGTGAATCAACTCGTCGAGTCTTTATACAGACTCATCGAGTTCAACTTTAAACTGGAATGGGACAATATGACCCGACTCGTCGAGTTCCCTCATGGACTCGACGAGTCCTTTTGTTTGTTTGTCAATCTTAATAGATGAAGCCCTTATTCTATAGATCTAAAGCCCATACTTTGATTGTTAACTGGAAATGACCTTTCTAAGGGTAAAGTTTCCAACTTTACCCGTTGATAGCCCCCTTTGAGGCGTTTAACTAAAACCCTAGTTCCTTTAGGACATAAATCTTGTCCAAATAGCCTTAGTATCCCAAACCAAAGCATGAAAACCAAGATCTAGGGCCTAGATATTGGATAATCATGTAAAGTCTCGAGCTTCCTTCCATGCATGGCCCCTTAGGGGTTTAAAAGGCTATAACAACATCCTTAGGCTTTTAATGAAGCTCAAATGGCATAAAGTTTGCACCTTTATGCCTTTAGTACCCTTAATGACTCGATATCTAAAAGTATAAGCAACTTGGGAAATCCATGACTCATAAATCATGCTACTTGGACAAAAACCCCATAAAAGTGATCATAAAGAGATCTAATGAACTATAAGGCAAGCTAAGAGCTTGATTACCAGAAAGTGAAGAGAATGGAACAAAATCCCTGGATCTATAACCTTCTCCTTGAACCTTCAAGCTTCTTCTTCTTCTATGCTTCAAAACACACAAAACCACTAAAAATGGCTCTAACACTCAAATAACACTGTAGGGTTTCGTGGATTAGGGTTTTGGACAAGGTGGTTGTAAATGAGGCCAAGGGGTGTGGATTAGGATGCTTAAACCCCGTGTATAGTCTATCCTTTACTCGACGAGTTAGAGCTACCAACTCTTCGATTCATTCATTAAAAATACAATAAATTATTAAATTAAATGCATACTAGGAAACCAGACCTTACAATTCTCCCCCACTTATGTTAAACTTCATCCTCGAAGTCTGCTGCATCTGGAAACAACTCTGAGTAGTGCACCCTCATCTCCTCCTCAGGCTACCATGTCCACTCCAAACCCTTATGATGCTCCCACTACACCTTCACTAGCTCAACCCTCGAAGGGAGGTTGGTCTATACCGTGGTAACTGTTGTTATACGAAATTTCCGCTAACGGAAGATGTGTATCCCAACTGCCACCGAAATCCAAAACACATGCACAAAGCATGTCCTCGAGAGTCTGAATCGTCCTATCGTTATGTCCATTGGTTTGTGGGTGGAAAGTTGTGCTAAAGTGGAGACAAGTACCCATCTCTTCGTGTAACTGCTTCCAAAATCTGGAATTAAAACGGACATCTCGGTCTAACACCACTGAGACATGCACTTCATGACGTACCACTACCTCTCGCACGTAAATCTCGGCCAACTTCTTAGTCGATATGCTCTCTTAGATTCCTGATAAAGTGAGCGCTCTTGGTCAACTAATCCATGATGACCCATATCGAATCGACCCCACGTGCGGTCCTGGGAAGCTTAGTGATAAAATCTATAGTGATGTCCTCCCACTTCCAAATGGGGATGTCTAACGGTTGCATCTTTCTGTATGGCCTCTGGTGCTCTACCTTGACCTTCCTGCAGGTTAGGTATCTCTCCACATATCAAGCTACATGCCGCTTCATGTAGGGCCACCAGTAATTGGGTCGAAGATCTCTGTATATCTTCATCACCTCGGAATGGATGGAGAACCTGGACTTGTGGGCCTCATCCATCAATATATGTCGTACTCTACAACAGTACGGTACCAACACCCTCCCATGCAGGGTAAACAATCCACGACTATCGTAATTGAAGGAGGCCACCAGGCCTATGATCCGTTTACACTTTCGACACTCCTCCTTCAGACCCTCGACTTGCGCCTCTCGGATCTGCTCCAGCAATGGAGCAATCACTATCATCCTTAGACAAATGTCTCGGATCAGAGCCACTACCGACTTATAGCTCAGGGTGACGGCTACTACGTTAGCCTTGCCTAGGTGGTAAAGGATCTCAAAATCATAGTCCTTCACCAAATCTAACCACTGAAACTGCCTCATGTTCAGATTCGGTTGATCAATGAAGTACCTCAAACACTTGTGGCCCGTATAAATGACACAACAAACCCCATAGAGGTAATGTCGCCAAATCTTGAGGGTGAACACCATATCCCCAAGCTCTAAATCGTGTGTTGGATAGTTAGCCTTGTGAGGCTTCAGCTGTCTCGAAGCATAATCTATCGCATGCCCCCGCTGCATTAACACTGCTCCCAAGCCAGTGATCGAAGCACCAAAGTAAAATAAGAAATCATCTACACCCTCTGGCAGAGTGAGAATCAGTGCCTTGCATAACCGCTGCCTGAGTGTCTCAAAGGTTTCCTGCTGCTCAGGTCCCCAACGAAAAACCACCAACTTCTTGGTAAGTCAGGTCAACAAAATTGCAATCTTGGAGAAGTCCTGAGTAAATCTCTTGTAATACCCTAGCAGACCCATGAAACTCTGAATCTCAGTTGGAGACCTCGGAATCTCCCACTGCATCACTGCCTCTATATTGGTTGGATCGACTAGAATACCGTTCTGGTTGACAAGATGCCCAAGGAACTGCACCTCGCGCAACCAAAACTCACACTTGGAGAATTTCGCAAAAAGTCTCTCCCTTCTCAGTGCCACCAACACCTCCCTCGGGTGCTCTTCATGCTGCTCTTCAGTCCTGGAGTAAACCAAGACGTCATCAATGAAGACTATTACAGACCGATCCAACATCGGTCTGCACACGCTGTTCATGAGATCCATGAATGTGGCTGGAGCATTGGTGAGCCTAAACGGCATCACCACAAACTCATAATGACCATAACGAGTCCTAAAACTTGTCTTCTGCACATCATCGTCCCTGAATCGCATCTGGTGATACCATGACCTTAGATCAATCTTGGAGAACCAAGATGTTCCCTGAAGCTGATCAAACAAATCATCTATCCTCGGTAGTGGGAAATGGTTCTTCATCGTTACCTTGTTCAGCTCCTTGTAGTCTATACACGTGTGATGTGACCCATCCTTCTTCTTCACAAACAGGATCAGGGCTCCCCATGGTGAGCTACTCGGCCTGATAATACCCTTGTCTAGTAGCTCTTCCAGCTGCATAGACAACTCCTGCATCTCGGGAGGAGCCAAATGATATGGTGCCTTGGCTATCGGAGCTGCACCAGGGACTAGGTCAATACTAAACTCAACCTGACTCTCCGGAGGTACTCCATGTAAATCCTTCAGGAATACGTCCGGGTACTTTCGCACTACCAGTACACCATCAACTGTCGCCTTACCCTTACCATGGGTATCCATGACATAGGCGACGTATCCTGCACAACCCTACTGAAGGTGGTGCCTCGCCTTCGTTGCTGAACAGAGAACCGGTCCGTTCTGTGGCCTCTTGCCCTGGATCACTAATCCTCCCCCACTAGGAGTGTAAACCGTCACTAGTTCCTGCTCACAATCAATCACAACCTCGTTGGGGCTCAACCAATCCATGCCCACTATAACCTTATTCACACGCAGGGGAATAGGAACCAGGTCTACTAAAAACTACTAATCGAATAACTGTACGGTACATCCTCGGTGAACCCTAGCAACCCTGGCGGTCCTGTTATTTACTATCTCTAGATCAATTGGGCAATCCAGCTCCCCCAGAGCTCCTACAAATAGCTTGTTGAGCATGAGCGACACAAAAGATCGGGTGGCACCCGAATCAAACAATACCAAAGTTGATATACCGTTCACTAGGAACGATCCTATAACAAAACATATAAACTTAAGTAACAATCAATATCAAACAAGAGATAAGAGAAAGATACATAGTCACCACCAATTTCGGGAGTTGCTTGTGCCTCCTCTGTTGTCAACTGAAAGGCCCTACTCTTTACCATGGTCGTTTCACCTCGTCCCTGACAGTCGTCTGTAATCCTCAATGTTATAGGGGTGGGTGCTGCCACCTGCCCTACATCTGCTAAAATCGGGTACTAGGACAGCTTGTTTCCCCTCTGATTGCACTGAAGAAAAATAAGAAGTGATGTTGTGGTAGTGCTGGTAGTATTTGTACAATCCCTGCTCAGATGCCTAGTTCGGGCGCACTTGAAGCAGCCTGAACTCCCTACCTTGTATGTCCCCTCGTGCAACTTGCAGCATTTGCCACAACGGTTGCGACTCTGCTGGCTCCTAGGTCTGCAGTCTAATACTTTGGGCTTCTTTTCGGAACCCCCCAATAGAACCCCATCGGGTTTCCTTTTCCTCCCCATCTCTAAATACAACTCCCTCTTTCGAGCCCTAGCAATCATGTCCTCGAGTGTCTTATAGTTGGAGCGGCTCACAAGCTGGCGGATATCACTCTGCAACATCTCATGGTACCGGTCCTTTTTCATCTTCTCGTCCGCCACATATTGCAGAATGAGAAGGGACCTCACCCTAAACATCGCAGTGATCTCAGTCACTGTCTCGGTCGTTTGCTGGAGATCCAGGAACTTCCTGGCCAGCTGTTGCACCTCTATCATAGGTGCAAACTCGGCACAAAACCTGGTAGTAAAGTCACTCCAATTCATCACATCAAGTGCTACATCATCACCAATGGCATCACCGAACTCCTCCCACCAGTCACGTGCCTTGTCCTTCAAAAGACTGGATGCAAGTCGAACCTTGTCCCCCTCAAGACATCTACTAGTGAGGAATGTGTTGGCGACATCCACCAACCATTTGGTGCTTGCAATGGGGTCCCTAGTCCCATTATAGTTGGGAGCTCCACAAGCTCTGAATTTCCTGAAAGTAAGTGTGCGCGAACCTAACATGGCCACCACCTCAGAGCGGAAACCACTCAACCTCTCATCCAAAAGGTTAAGAATGCCCTCCTTGATCGTGCCAAAGATCACAAAGTCTGGTCCATGATACTACATGTGATCTCATAGGAGATAAACTCCCTAGTCTAGTTGTCTAGCTGCACAACTCCTAAGCCTGAGCCTGATCCCTCACCGACACCTGAAATGTTGACTGGTCTATTTTGTAAAATCTCCATTCTGAAAAAACATCATAACAAACATTAGAATACTAATCATAAATCGAATATCAGAATATCAGAGTCTAAAATATCCCAGGATGAAGCTTATGGTGCGTGCCATGCGATCATCCTAAGCCCTTCCCTTTACTAGTAGAAGTACCTAAAGTAAAACTGAAAATTATAAACACGAAGCTTAGTGAGCTCCCCGAAACTACCACATACCATACAATAAACACATAATAATATATACTAAGCCTTGGCCACTGCATCGGGCCCCGCCTTGCATCGAACAAATCTGGCATTGGGCCAAGCCTAGCATCAGATCGAAGTCCGGCATAGGGCCCCGCTCGGCATCGGACCGAAGTCCGGAATACATATATCATAGCAACAACCACATAACACATAAACATATAAATTATAAACATATAAAACTTCCTTGGACTTGCCCCAACATTAGACCGAAGTCTGGAACACATAACGCATTACATATAAGCTAGATCTTCATCAGGCATGCCCCTACATCGGACCAAAGTACGGAACTTACAACAAACACATGCAAGAATCATGAAGACATCAAGCATACAACATAGCTCGGGCTTGCCCCGGTATTGGACTGAAGTCTAGAACATATAAACTGCATCGGTCTATCCTCAACATCGAACCTAAGTCCGACATACACTAACATAGATGAACGAGCTGGCATTGGTGCCTTCGACCCTCTCGTACTAGAGGAAAACTCACCTCTCAAACTGGATGCTGATCTCGTGTGTGAGGAATCTCTACTGGCTGCTTCCACGACTCCCCAGGTAACTCTATACAACAATACTTAGTCAAAAAAAATTAAAATCCATCTAAGGGTAAAATGACCATTTTACCCCTGGTGAAAGTCAACGCTCTGGCCAAAGTCCACATTTTGGGTTGACCAACTCACTGAGTCAACCTTTCAACTCGCCGAGATCAATAACTCAGAAATCCTGGAATCATGACCCAAACTCGATGAGTTCTCCTCCTACTTGTCGAGTTCCCTTATGGACTCAACGAGTCCTTCTGTTTGTTTGGCAATCTTAACAGATGAAGCCCTTATTCTATAGATCTAAAGCCCATACTTTGATTGTTAACTGGAAATGACCTTTCTAAGGGTAAAGTTTCCAACCTTACCCGTTGATAGTCCCCTTTGAGGCGTTTAACTAAAACCCTAATTCCTTTAGGACATAAATCTTGTCCAAACAACCTTAGTATCCCAAACCTAAGCATGAAAACCAAGATCTGGGGCCTAGATATCGGATAACCACATAATGTCTCGAGCTTCCTTCCATGCATGACCCCTTTGGGGTTTAAAAGGCTATAACAACATCCTTAGGCTTTGCATGTAGCTCAAATGGCATAAAGTTTGCACCTTTATGCCTTTACTACCCTTAATGACTCTATATCTAAAAGTATAAGCAACTTGGGAAATCCATGACTCATAAATCATGCTACTTGGACAAAAAACCCATAAAAGTGATCATAAAGAGATCTAATGAACTATAAGGCAAGCTAAGAGCTTGATTACCAGAAAGTGAAGAGAATGGAACGAAATCCTTGGATCTATAACCTTCTCCTTGGACCTTCAAGATTCCTCTTCTTCTTCTTCTAGGCTTCAAGACACACAAAACCACTAAAAATGTCTCTCATACTCAAAGAACACTCTAGGGTTTTGTGGATTAGGGTTTAGGACAAAGAGGTTGTAAATGAGGCCAAGGGGTGGGGATTAGGATGCTTAAATAGGGTGAAAACCCCCGTAATTAGGGTTTCACCCTGGCTGAGCTACTCGATGAATCAAGGAATCGACTCGCGGAGTAGGTAGCTTTTACCTCGCGCATAGTCTGCCCTTTACTCAATGAGTTTGGGCAACCAAGTCACCGAGTCCTTCTTTCAAAATAAATAAGTTAAATGTGTACCAGGAAACCAGACGTTACAGTTATTGACATGGTGTGGTCGGGTTTGGGTTCCAATTTCTCGTTGGATCAGGCATATTGTATTGGAGGAGGCTCATAAGTCTCGTTTTTTCATTCATCCGTGTGTCACTTAGATGTATTGGGATTTAAGGTTAGGCTATTGGTGGCCATGTATGAAGAGTTAGATAGCCTGATATATGGAGAGATGCTTAACCTACTGGATGGTCAAGGCTGAGCACCAGAGGCCACATGGCAAGATGCTGTCGCCGAAGGTTCCCATGTGGAAATGGGAGTAGATTTTGATGGATTTTATCACCAAATTGCTGAAGACGACAAAGGATTTTGAAGCAATTTGGGTCATTGTGGATCGATTGACCATGATTGCCCACTTTTTGGTGATTCGGGAGAGTTCTTCGGCCGAGAAGTTAGCCAATGTGTATGTGCGCGAGATTGTTGCTCACGATAGGGTTCTGGTCTTCATTGTTTCTGATCGTGATGTTCGGTTCACCTCCCATTTTTGGTAGAAATTCCTTGAGGAACTGGATACTAGGTTTCTTTTCATCACTTCCTATCATCCGCAGACCGACAGCCAAAGTGAGCGGACGATACAGACCCTTGATAATATGTTGTGGGCATGTGTTATCAATTTCGGTGGGAGCTGGGACTCCTACCTGCCTTTTGTGGAGTTCTCCAACAACAGTTATCACTCCAACATTGGTGCTCCATCTTTCAAGCTCTTATATGGGTGGAGATGTCATGTCCCTATTTGTTGGGGCAAGATTGGTCACAGGGTTAAGGGTCAGACGGAAGTAGTCCTTTAGACCATCGAGATGATTCAGCAGATCAGGCAGAGATTGCATGATTCCTCTATCTTCAAACTCATTACTATTCATCTTTCCCCTCAAAAAGACTGAGGAACTTTCGAAGTCTTCTTAACAGCTATAGAAAGTTCAATATCGGTGATCACCCAGTAGTCATAGTAGTAGTCAATAAAGAATTCGATGTGAGCAAACCCAATAATAAAATGATCCTTATTGGCCTCTAGTATCTTCGACATATCAACATTTATCAAAATCTTTGTAACTATGACCAAGTCATTCAAGTTTAGCAAAGTAAACTTTGCTATGGCGAATTTAGAAACTACATTATTTTCTCTGACAACAACATAACGAAAGTTTTGTAGCAGACCTTCGAATAATTTGTCATGAATAATAGTCATCACTTTGATTATCTTCACAGAAAACTACACCACTTCTTTATTCTTCCCCAAGACTGCGTGAAATTGAATCTTTACTCTTTTGAATTCATCCCTATCATTGAAGTTCTCTACAATGTTGAACTGAGAAGAAGTGAAAAATATATGATTGATTAGAAAGTCAAGCTGACAAAAATCAAAATTTTCATTATCATAGCTCTTCTTTTTCAGTTTTCGAAAATCATTATTCATTCTAATCGAAAAAATATCTTCGATTGTCTCATAAAATCACTATTTTTTTGAATCACCCTTGTTCAAGTTAGACGGGTAAGAAATATAGGTTGATAATGACTCGAAACATCAACAAATGTTTTTCAATTCAAAACATCATACTTTGAGTGGTGCAGATACTTGGAGATCTAAGTTGTCGAGTGATGGTTCATTCTATGTTCGCAACCTAAGGTAGTTGATCAATTTAAAGGTCACCCGTCCGGTTCAAAATCCAACTTTGTGGATCTCCTTGGTTCCGACAAACGTAGTTTGCTTTGTTTGGAGAGCTTGTTTAGATCGAATCCCTACTTCGACGGCTTTGACTATGAGAAAAGTAAATAGTGCGATATCGTCTTGTCATTCTTGTAACGACGGGATGGATGAATCTAACCACATACTTGTCAATTGTACGATCACCAGAGGTGCATTGGGTTGGATCCTGAATTGGTATCAAATTTCTGATCAACAATTCAATTCGGTGGCTGAGTTGGTGGGTTTTGCTGCACAATGGGGGAGGTGTCCTAAGAAAAGAAAGATTTTCATTGCTATCATTTACAGATTTCTTTGGTGCGGTTGGAAAGCTAGGAATTTTAAAGTCTTCAATAAGTTTAGGACGTCTTCGCTAAATTTGGCGGATAGTATAATCACTTTTGTGTTCAATTGGGTAAAATACAGAGGCAAGTTTGGTGATTGTAATTTGTATGTGTGGAGTTGTAATCCTTTTGACATTTTGTAATTTGTTTTTCTGCCCAGCCTTGTTTCTTTAAAGGCTGGTGCTAATATATTTCGGTCGTTTCAAAAAAAAAAAAAAAAACATTCAGTTATCTGGGAAAAGGTAATCAAATTTATTTTGCTCGAATATAGGAATCACAACATTCATTGTAAGCACCTACATCTAGTTTTGTTTTCTTTAGTGAACTTTTTGAAACTTGTGCCATACCATATGCCTACTCAAAACTATCATTGTCATCTTTTTTTTTTTTTTTTTTTCATAAATGGCTCCAAGTAGTATAATCCATCTCCCACTTAACACATCAAAATCAGGTTCCTCGAACGTCATTCATGCATAAAGCATGTATCTAGGGATAATATTAGTGAACATAACAATGCACATGAGAAATTGCATTTAGAATACGGGCGTTCAACATATGTTTGAAATTGAATCCCTTTGAAAGACATATATCACCTGCACTATTTATTAGTACGATTTCTCCAGTGAGAATGGTTGATGAAGAGGTGCTCATTAGATCCAAATTAATAACCCAAGAATCTCATGGATCGGTCTTACCCATCACATTGGCTTTTGGAGCATTGTCATGTGTCTTCATTGGTCCAATTATCTTTAGTAAGTTATTATGATCTTCTTTAGTAATTTGTAGCAGAAAGTATTTTGTCATCGTGATTGCTCTTTGTTGTGTTTTCATATTCCTTTGTTGACTCTTAGAATTAGACGATCTTGTATTCCATAATCCATGGTGTAACCTGTGTTTTGTATTGTGGTTGCACCACCTGTCTTTGCCCTTTTATGTTTTTATTTCGCTCGTCTCTTCTATTGAACATATACGATCTAGATTTTCCAAGTTACATTTATGCAATTTTTCCCATCGCCTAAAACGCATCAGCCTCATCAAGACAAATACAAAAAACATTAATTTGTATTTATTAATCGTCTTGGCTGAGAAAGTGATAGGCTCTCCTTAAAGAAGCTAGGAGACTACTGTTAAGAATATGAGTTTTAATGACGTTGAAATTTTTGTTAAGTCCCATAAAAAGTCATGTAATCATTATTTGTCAGAAATATTTGAAATCTCTTTTGCGATCTCATATTTGCATCAATTGCATGTGCATGTTGGTAGTTGGCTAATCGACAGAATCCCATCCAAAAACCTAACCTTGATGTAATAAAATGATATACTCATATTTTCTTACTGAATGGTGGTGATTACACACCTTAATTCATAATTGATCCGAGGAGCATTCTCCTTCTCAAATCTCTCCTTGAGATCAAGCTGTATGTTTCGAGCAGTAACCACATATTTAACACTATTCTTGTTATCATTGTCCATTGAACTTGTGATCCAACATCACACAATACTAGTACATCTTTTTCCATGTCGTCAAACCAGTTTAACCTTGTCATCACATGGGTATTGTGCCGTCAATCAAGCCTACTTTATTTTTGGAGAATAACGTATCCGTCATCTCACTTTTTCAGATGCCATAATTGTTGCCACGAAGTAGGTTTTTCTCCCTTGACATTCTAGCTAGGATGACCACCATATATAAGAAAGTATGGTGATGCCATTTCTAAGATGGATCTCTCCATCCTTCCATTAGCTTGTCGGCCATCGTTACCAAACCAAACAAGGGTTGATTGTCCAAGTATTACTTTTACAACATCATAAAATTAGGGTTCAATTTTCTTTATTGGTTTCCCTATGTCAACCATATCTATATGGATCTATTATTTAGTACTTTAATTATTAGTGTATATGCTAAATATTTGGTGCTCATACTTCTAGAAAACTCCAAAAAGATATACTCCTTACTCAGTTTCTAGTAAGGACCAATGGAACATCTCAGATGGCTATTTGTGTCAGGCCTAATGTAACATCCTAAAATTTAAGATCAAAAATTTCATTTTTATAATAATAAAGACATCATCCAAATAGTTTTTATAAAGCCATAATGAAATCAGAGTATGCTAATAATCATCAAAACATATCAGAGTCAAATAAAATGCGGAACAATATGGTGTGTGCGATATGATCATCCCAAGCTCTTCCCATTCGATCCAGAAGTACCTGAAATAACAACTGAAAAACCGTAAGCATGAAGCTTAGTGAGTTCCTCAAAATTCCTCACACCACACATATCAAACATACAATGGGTCATGCCCAACAATCAATGGGCCCTGCCCGACATCGAGCCCCGCTCAGAATATATATGTCAATAATATGAGATGGGCACTGCCTCATTATATTCATCAGGCCCTATCCGACATTTATTCAGGCACATAAAACACATGCAAGAATCACTAAGATAAGCAGTGTACAATATACTCATCAGGCCCCGTCTGGCATCAGACCTCACCTGGTATACATATTACCTATGCAGGTAATATCAGTGATTTACAGGTGATTTCCAGGTGGGATATTGGTTATCGGTACCTTTCAAAATATCAGTGTCAAATATTGGTCCAAAGTATCGGAACCGCAATAATCGGTGATATTTACCGTTATGTAACCGATATTCACTGATATTTCCAGGTGATTTCCAGGTGGGATATCGGTTATGTAATTTTAGTTACTTTTGTTAGTGTTAAATCATTGTATTAAGTCTTATGGACTTAACTTATTTGAACCTGCTGTTATGTTAAGTACTTAATTGTTAGTTTTAAGTCGTAGACTCATGCTTTTAAGTCTTAACTAATCTTATTGTTGTGTTACTTGTTAAATACTTAATTGTTAACTTGCTAGTTTGTACAGGTTTTATCGTCTTGTTATGTTAAGTACTTAATTCTTAACTTGTGATGATGATGATGATGATGATGATATTAGAGTTGATGTGGAAGATCTTTATAAAATAATTGGAAGCCTTAGTTGATGTGGAATTGGAGGAAGATTTCATGGCTTACGTATGATTATGCTAGAAACATTGACACTTTTGAGTTTTGAATTTTGATAATACTATTATATATCTCTTACGTTTATATATATATATATATATATATATATATATATATATATATATATATATATATATATATATATATTATGCATGATATAAAATACCGATATCCCACCGATATCTCACCGCGATGACCTATATGTCAAATATCGGCCCTTGACCGATATTTGATTTTGGACCGCTATAACTGTGAAGCATATTACATAACATATAAGCAAGAGTCACATAGACAACTAGCATCCTCATCATAATAAACCATGG
Organism: Lactuca saligna; assembly: GCF_052625555.1. Classification (NCBI taxonomy): domain Eukaryota; kingdom Viridiplantae; phylum Streptophyta; class Magnoliopsida; order Asterales; family Asteraceae; genus Lactuca; species Lactuca saligna. Next base: position 38,036,983 of record NC_136417.1, on the reverse strand, counting down.
ACCAAAATTGGGGCCTTCGACTCGCCAAGCACGGTGAGGAAACTCACCTCAAATTGTTGAAAATTGGATAAACAATCAGACTGTTGATCCAAATAATCCCCGCGCTAATCAATAAAATAAAACCCTAATTAATAATTGGGCCATAAACCATAACCAGGAATCTGATTCATTTGTCCAAATCCCTTGGTAAGAGACTATTCTACCCTTTCCTCACTTGGCATAATAATCGAGGCCTAACCTAATGGCACCAAAAGCCCAATATGGCCTAAATTCGTAAATGATACCCAAAGCCCATATTGGGCCCAATCCAAGAAGGCTTAAATCCTTACAATAGCTTAACAAGGTGCAAAAATCAACAAAACTCAATGGCAGCTAAGTACGCCCAGCGTACTTAGACTTACGCCCAACATACTACTTCTGTGGCCAGTACACACATCATATGAGATGCGTACGCCCAATATACTCTGCAGTCATCCAAACTTTCCATTAAGAGCTTAAACAGTTAAGACACTGAGGAAAATTCTCATATTTGAATATACAAGTCCTTGGTGCCTGATCGGTTGATGAGGAACAATATCTAAATATCGAACAAGTACCCAATCCGTTCAACCATTTACTTGCACATAGAGCAATTCCCATGTACCCTAAAACTAAACTCGATTAGAAGGTGTGAGCATGAAAACTACCAATCTTACACCCACGACCAAACAAATTCCTAACTACCTCGAGGCCATGAACAACCCTACACATCCTGCATTCAAGCCATGAACACCACTAAAGATATGACCGGCTTCTAGTCTCCCATGCAAAATACTCACGACTCTCTTAAACATGACCCATGGTATGCAAAATGACACATGAAAACTTTCTTAGATAATCAGGGCATAATATTTCACACACACCAACATAGAATTATTAGCATAATGATTAAAGCGTGAAAGAGAAGAATACGATACATATTTGTAGTGTCTCAAGGTCCTGCTCCCCCTTCCTGTAAAGGAACTTATAATGGAACCTAAGCCGCCCAGCCACTAAACGTGGGCAATTTGCCCTGATATGACTAGGCTGATGGCAACGATGACACAATTCTACTTCTAGGGTGCATTCATGGTGAAGGTCACCCTTCCAGCCACACCTGCAACATTTAGACTTGTTACACCCACGCTCATGGGTTCCTCCACCATTAGCATAAAGCTTGTGGCCCCTCAGATCTCTATCACCTGGCATCATAGCATTAAACTGCTTATATGATTCTAGCAGAGTTAGATCATGAGTCCTCTTCCTCTTCCCCGGTTTCCTCTCTAAACTAAGCTCCTGCTCCCAATTCACCTCGACAATCCCATCAACTACCTGAACGGCCAAGATCAGATTCTCGAACCTAGAAACCAGTCTACCAGTGACACAACCAATAATGTCGGGTAATTCCTCGCATAAAGCTCATAAAACCTCAGTGGCAATCCAATCACAGAATTGATCCCCCAGAAGGCATGATGTATGATCCACATTCAATCCATTATAGTAAGAGATAGCAATAGGATTCTCCTCCCCCAAAAGATTCTAGGGCTCCACAACCCTTGAGCTCTCGATGAGCTCCTAACTGTCATCTTGAGCGATGGGTGAAGGAGATCTTGGTTTGCAAGCAACCTTCTTAATCTTCTTTTTCGGAGTTTGAGGTGGCTCGAAAGGTCCAACTTTTGTTTTTTGCTTTCCTCCATTTTTAGGCTTATTTCCCTCCTCAAGTGCCTTTCACAAATCTTCTGGCATCGGACGAACAACAAATGCGGGCTTCTTTCGGTACGCAACTATAACCACATTGTCAGCAGGAACATGGAGGAGCATGGCTTCTGGAAAAGAACCAATAAAATCGAACTTGCTAGGATCAGATACCAAAAAGTTGTAAGTATGTACAATCAAAATCGCATCAAGAACATAATCACTTTGAGCTTGAACCTAGTGATGAACAATGGCTCTTTTGACGATGACTGACCAGAATTGTGCACAAGAGATCTCCAGATGTCTTGTTAAAGAAAGGGTACTTTGAATAAGTTGTGACTAGAGGATTGAACCGTAATCGAGGTTAATCCCAGTGTATAAACTATAGATGATTGTGAAAAATAGATTGTTGGCATTGTCAGATCCCATAATTCTTTCAAAGAAGCTATTGAATAATATGGTGAAAATCCCATTCCAAATAGGTGGAAGATTTGGCTTCCTGAACTTTGACAGAAGCATTATATTCTCAAGATAACCCATTTGATAGAACATCTCAATAATTGCCGATGAGGAAATCAATTTAGGATTGACAAGGTTTTCAATAACTCTAAACCCTAGTAGCCTGCAAAATCAGCTCTTGGTGATGGTAGTTTTGTTGGGGCCGACATCAAAGATAATTACTCCTTCATTTGGATTGTAGTTGGCTAATGAATACACCATTAACATATGAATCAAAGGAATGCATTCAACCATTGTTAGGGATTGAGCAAGAGGCGAATAACACAGACATTCAATAATTGGTTTGAGAAAATCAGCATACTTGGAAGAATCAAGATCCAAAGTCATATTCTAGTTTTTCTTGATGATTCGCATTACCGTGGAAGCAGTTTGTTCAGAGATAGAAGGAGTTTCTGATGAAGCAGCCATGGAAACGGTTGGAGAAGACAACAAACACTGCAGAGAGGGAAGAGGGTTTTTTGTCGGAGAGATTTTGAAAGAGGTGAGAGAAAATCAATCAATGATTTACCGTTTTATACGCCATTAGGGGAGAGAGAAATCCGAATGTTAACGCTTCCATATCCTTGAAAAAGTGTCTGAAAAGGTGTGACAACTATACGTGTGTCAGACGACGTAACTGACATGTGCGATGTCATGAGCTTTTTGAAAACGACACGTGCCCAAATTGAAATCGTATCTTTTAAACTGCCATTTTAGTTCTATACATTAGTAATCAAGTAACAATCACCATGACCTTTTCTCAAAATGAAAGTAATCAATCGGAATTAAGAACCATACATTTGAAAAATCACGAGGATTTTTGTGCAAGAGTGTGCCAAAGATAAAGAAATAAAGCAAAGTATATATGGGAATCTGTGATGTTAATTATAAATCAACATGAAAATAGTTGGATCCCAGGCAACAATCACTTCTTTCGGAGTCAAGAGACTGTGAAGTGCTTGTGTGACATCCCATTGAATAACAATTATTTGTTTGTTGAGAAACAGTGAACTGCTTCTTTTAAATAGGCTTGATGGTGGCTTCATCTTCAACCAAATTCTAAAACTCAACGTAAGTCCGAAAGCATGGAAGAAGTACTCGTTTGACCAGTGTAGCCATAATAATAAGTATGCTTTGGATTTATTTAAGTGGCTGGATAATATAAAAATCTGAAGAAAAATAAAAACCGGATCTTTTGGGAAGAAAAGTCTTGGTTCGAGAACAGTTCATCAAGATCTCGCAAAAATAAAAATAATGAGATTCCAAGGTACAAACCATGAGGGTGCAATTTCGTCAATTCCATGGTGAAAAATCTAGAACATTTTAATTGCTCACCATCAATTCAGAAAGAGGTTTCAGATTTTGGGTTTCACTCAATTCGTGCTGATAACGAATTTAAGATCTTAAACACAGATGTTGTGTAACTATAAACCTCAGTGGTAATATATGAGAATTTTGAGAGTTACATTTATGGAAGTAAAAAATGGAGAAAAATTGGAGATGGTTTCGAAGAGAAAAGTGTACCTCTGCTATTAGGAATGACAAGCAGTGAACTCTAACTCAATTGAGAAGAGTAAGGTAGCTCAATAACTAATGTGAATTTATAGCCTATTTGGGAAGAAATTATTGGTAATATCGAATCATTAAGGCTTCAAACAAAGAGTCTCATAGCCTTTAGGCAACATGCAACAACATGCTTCTACGGATACTTATCCAGTACAAAGATTCAAAATTTCATACCTTCCCCCATCATTATGAATTGCACTAATAAGAAACTATACCTAAATCAGATACGCCTTCTCAAAGTAGTACTAATATATATATATATATATATATATATATATATATATATATATATATATATATATATATATATATATATATATATATATATTTGTAATTTTTGATTTTTCTGAAAAAAATAAAACAGATATAAAGAAAATATTTTTGTGATTTTGGATTTTTCTGAAAAAGAAAATAAAAACAGAAAATAACATAAAATAAATTCTAAAACATAAGTGAACAATTGCTTCCGAATTGTTGCGAAGGCTCGTAATCGATCGAAGAACAAATAATATACAAAGGATACAAGATCTTCTGAATTGTCTGATGAACAATTAATGGATTACGAAGCATTTCGACGACTCATAGCAGTTCGGAGAAAGAACACTCCTTCACTTTACTATGCTGATTTCGGAACTAAATCTGCTTCTATCATACCTAAGCCTTGTAGAATTCGATTAAAGGTTTGTTCAGTTAAGGCATTCGTAAATATATCAACTAGTTGATCAGATGATCTTACAAAGTGAATTTCAACATTGTCATCCTCTACGTGATCCTTTATGAAATGATACCTCACTGCTATATGTTTAGTCTTGGAATGTTGCACTGGGTTGTGGCATATGCAAATAGCACTTTCCGAATCACAATATAAGGGGGTCCTCTTCATATTTATCCCATAATCTCTAAGCTGACTTTGTATCCATATTACTTGTGAATTACATGATGTAGCTGCGATATACTCAGCTTGAGCAGTCGATAAAGAGATGCACGTTTGCTTCTTTAATTGCCAACTTACGAGTTTGCCAGCAAGAAATTAAAGTCCTCCATTTGTACTTTTTCGATCAAGACTACATCCACCATGATCAATATTAGAAAACATTTGCACAAAAAATCATGAGTTTGAAGAGTACCAAATTCCAAGAGAGGTCGTTCTTTTTAAGCATCAAAAGTTGTTCTTTATAGTAGTCACATGCGGTTCACGAGGATTTGCCTGAAACATGGTATAATAGCATACAGAAAACATAATGTTCAGATGAATAGTTGTTAGATACATTAATATAATGAACCTATCATTTATCAATAGAGATTCATGTCTGCTGCAGGCTTGTCCAGGGAAGGTGTAAGCTTCATTCTGAATGCCATAGGAACCTTGACCTTTGAATCTCCCACCATTCCGAATTTCGCAAGCAAGGACTTTATGTGTGCTTCCTGGTTGATGAAAATGTCCTCCAAAGTCTGTCTAATATTTAAACCAAGGAAAACGTTAATTGGACCCATTGAGCTCATCTCAAATTTAGTTTACATCATTTCTAGAATTCAACATTTAACTTAGGATTAGTAGATCCGAAAATGATATCATCAACGTAAATTTAGACAATCAATATATGGTCACCATCTTTCTTTTGAAAGAAGTTTAGGTCGACCTAGCCTTGTTTAAACTTAGATTGCTTTAAGAAACAGAAAAGGGTTTCATACCATGCACACGGTGCTTGTTTTAAACCATACACATCCTTATCCAAAATGTAGCAGTGATTTGGATACTTCTTATTAATGAAACCTAGTGGTTATTCCACATAAACTATTTCTTCTAACTCACAATTAAGAAACACACAATTCACACCCATTTGATAGACTTCGAAATTCTTGTGAGCTGCGAAGGCAAGGAAAATCCAAATAGATTTTGGCCTTGCTATTGGTGTGAAAGTTTTTTTTACAACTAACTGTGCTTTGTTCCGAATGACATTTCCTTCTTTTTCAAGATTATTTTGGAATACCCATTTTAATCCGAGCACAGATGCATCCTTCAGAGTTGGAATCAATCTCCATACTTTGTTGTGTTCGAACTCATTAAGCTCTTCCTGGATAGATTGCACCCAATCAGAATGATCAAAAGCAATCTTTACAATTTTAGGCTCAATTTTAACAAGTTAAAAATGCAAAATTTCATTTTTGAAAATGATGCAGATTGATTCGCTTTTTGTTGAGTTCTAGTGAGAACTCTAGAAGTTGCTGCTCCGATAACTTGAGATTTTGATGATCCTTGGTCCATTTTACCAATGGAGGGTAGTTCGGATCTTAGGTTGGGTCTAGTTCTACATTCATGTCTTCAAATTCTGATTGAACATCCGAATCATTATTTTAATTCTCATTCTCCCCCTGGAAGTTTGTGTGTGACTCAATGTTCAGAATCAGATTCTCCCTTTGGATCAGTGACTTGAATATTAAGAGATTAGAGAATAAACTGCACCTTACTGATGACTCTCTCGGATTCACTGACCTGTTTAGAAACATGTCTTGCTGCAAAACAATTATCAGAGGCCTGCATGCTACCAGTGGCGTATCCTCTCTGCTCCGAGACATCACTACAAACCATCAAGCATCTTCCCTCGTACGTAGGGAATTCATACTTTACTATGAAGCATCCACCATTCTTGGGCTTCCGAACTTATTTGTTTTCCGAATTAGTTGACTAGACTTCAACACGTCCAAACTCATCATCATCCTCCTGCACAATCAAAGCAGGCTTAGCACTATCAGCACTATTTTTCTTTCTAAGCTCTTCTACCTTTCGAAAATAGTAAGCTTCATAGTATCCTTCATCCTTCTTCTCACTTATTCTTCTCAGCATACACTCCTTGGCCAAATGATTCTTGCCATGACAATAGTTGCAATCGTAGCCGAAATCTCCCATCAGCTTCTTTTCTTTATTCACCTCATCTTTTTGAGAGTTGTTGAGGCTCTCATCCTTTGGTTTGTCTGACTGTAGTTCCCTTGGCAATTCCTTTTTTTGAGGCGTCCAAAATTCTTTTTAGCAAACTTTTTGGGATTTGACACCATCATATAGTATTCATCTTTCGTAAATTCACAATTTAGGAGATCGGACTCTCAATCTTCTTTTGTTATCTTTTTACCCTTCGCAACCAAGGCCAATGATCCCATTCCAGACACAATCTTCCCTTCCTTTGTTACTTCATCTTTATGGGATCTAAGAATTCCCAATAGCTTCACCAAGGTGTAGCTCTTAAAATGTTCATTGGCATTAACTATGAATACAACTACCTTCCATTCAAGCCTTAATCCATTCATAAAAGTAACATTTTGCTCAATCTTTTCACACTTAAGATTATGCTTAAGCATTCTGCTCAAAAGATGGTTAAAATGATTGAAAGTCTGATCAAGCTTTTCATCAAACTTCTAATCAAAATCACTAAACTCAAAAAGAAGTGATGTTTGAACTGAGTGTTCCAGATCGGCGTCGCTTGAGTAAAGCTCTTTCACCATATCCCATATCCTATATAACAAGAACTCACCAGGCGAAATGTGTCTGGAAGAAGAGCGAACCTGATTATTCTCATTGCCTTGACGTTACTATTAGGGTCAAAGTGTTGTAATAGTCGAAGTTTGTATTTAGGGTCTTCGAACCTTTCTGTAATTTTATTTTACTAAGGCATAATATTCAAAGCATAATGTCTTAGTCCTTAGTATATTTTTTGTACACTTTCCTCTCCTATAAATAGGAGAAGTTACTAGTGTCTTAGTAACAAAGTCTTTACAGAATATTGATTGTACTTCGTAAACTTAGAAAAAGCGAAATAGAGCCAAACAGATCATATTTACATTGGTTTTCAAATCTCGCATACTTACTTTGAATTAACTCTATAATTCAATCTATACTTGATTCTATGATTCATCAATTGGTATAATAGCAGGTTTTACATCTGTAATCTGATTTTCACTTTGCTCAAAAGGTTTCCGCACTTTTTGGAAGTGAAAAATTCTTTAGACCTAAGATTGTAATTAGATATTGCACTAAGTTCATTGAATCGAGTGTTCTAAGAGTGATTGTGATCTGAGTCATACAGTTTGTTGTCAAAGTCTCATAGTTTCTTCTAAAAATCTCAAGTATTTCTTCCGTACAAAAATGACGTCCTTCAATCTGAATTCAATGACTTCATTTTCTCATCTTCTAGGATCTTCAACCAAAATTCCTATGCTTATCCATGAGTATTACGATCAGTGGACTGATCATATGCAGGATTATCTTAATGGATTGGATGAAGATCTGTGGAATTGTATTTTTGGTAATCGCAATCCACCATCGAATGTTCAACCACTTGGTTCTTCATCTGGAAACTCTGAAGTTGAAAATCAAGCTGATCGTTTGAAAAAGCTTGAGAAAATATGTATGAGAGAACTAAGAGGAGCTTTGCCTCCAGTTGTTTACAACTATGTGAGCAGTTGTAAAACTGCAAAAGAAATCTGAAACAATCTCATGGAAAAGTTTCAGGGAAGTTAGAAGACGAAGGTTAATTCTGTCAAACAATGCTTAGTTGAGCTGAAGGACTTCAAACAGAAAGATGGTGAATCAATTGAAGTATATTACGATCATCTGAATGACTTGATATATCGATGCAATCGATATGGGATCACCAGATATGCGATGGAATTCAACCTGATATTTGTCATGGGACTTCGAAAGGAATGGCGGAGTGTGAGCATGATGGTGAAGAACCAACAGAGCTTTGACACATCTACATTGAATGACTTGTACAACCAACTTAAAACTCATGAAGGATAAGTGAATGAAATAGCTGAAGAAGCGAAGGCTATGTTGGGAGGTCCACTAGCTTTGATGTCAAAGATTTATGAGAAAGATGTTAAGAAAGATGCTTCGGATGAAGATGAAGGGTTCATCATGAACTCTGATGATGAAGCAATTGCTTTTTACTCAAATAATCGGGTGAAAAAGTTATTTAAACGGCCTTTCAATCAGAAGGAAAAGTCGTCTGAGATAAAGGGAACTTTCTGAGTAAAAATTTTGGGGAAGAAAAGAAGAAGGAAGAGAAGCAAGATTCGAAGGATGTTGAGGGAAAGAGTGAGAACAAGCTGAAGGGAGATACTGGGATTGATTGTCATTATTGCAATGGTGCGAATTATCTTGAAAATGATTGTATGCTTCGAAAGAAAGATGAGAAGAAGATGAAGGTGAAAGATGAGGCATACTACGCTAAAAAGTTAGAGGAGGTTCGTACGAAAGCTAAGAACTTGTGTCTAGTTGCAAAGAATACTGATGAGGAGGAAGATGGTACATATCAAATTCGGTCTTCTGGACCAGATGATGAAGAAATGTGCAATCTAACCCATGGAGCCATGTTTGCAAAGATGGAGGAGGATTCAGAGGAGGAAACATACGAAGTGTGTGGAAAATACTTCGTATCAAAGGCTACTGACAAGTCACCAATGACAACAAAGGGACAAAACATTCTTGAATCTTTTAATATTCCAATACATGCTTATAATTCTGAATTAGTATCTTTTGATGAAACTGTTACTTATTTCGATTCAATTATGGTATCTGCTAGCAATGAGGCTAAGCAGTTGTCAATGCAATTGTTAGAGACCCAGAAGAAGTTAGATTTGAAAATATCTAGAATAGATTGTATAGAACTCCAAATAATGAATATCATGGTAGATAGGGACAATTTATCAAGAGATAATAAACTGTTATTAGCACAAAGAAATATCTACTATAATGTTGCTAAGAGATTATATGGAAAATTACTGAACTTCATCATTCGTGTGAAATCAGTAAAGAACAACATAGGAGATTGCTACCATTTTTAGCTTTTGAAAGAGCTAAGGTAGATAACACTTCGTATGATTGTGAAAAAGAGATAGCTGATTTTGACAAAGTTCAAAATGACAAGTACCGATATGGAATTGTCAAAATCGATGAATGTATTGATTCGAATGATTTAGTTAACACTGTAAATGATACTTTGACTAAATCTGAACAAATTCACATTTTGAAAAGACTGAGAATTCAACATCTGATTCTCAATCTAATTTTGCTGATATGGAAGATGATTCTGACAATATTAGTGAAATTAGTGAGCTTGAAGATGTTGATTGTTCTCAGTTGACTGTTGTTAATGTTGCTTCGAATTCTAAAGGGAAAGAAAAATTTAAGGATTTGATAGTTGAGTATGAAACTGATATACCCTCAACTTCGAAAGTTGGTGAAATGAACTTCGTGGATCTCAAAGATTGTCAACCTGATGATAGTGATGATGAAGAAGTTGAGAAAATTTCGAAACAAAAGGTATCCACAAAAGAAGAAGAAATTCCAAGAATCGTAGTTGACCAAGTGTATGGTGATACACAAAAGTTCGAAGAACTGATGAAAGAAAAAAATCCACATTATCTTGAAACAAACACGGTGGTCTTTCCAAATTTCAAGTGCACATATGATGTCATTTTTCCAAATCAAGTCTTCGTAACCAAAGGCAATGTTGAGAATATCAAACCAGAGTTAAAGAAGATGGTTGAGGAAGACAACTCAAAAACAACTGAGGAAGGTTTTTTCGAAAATCAAAACACCGTTGAGAACACCTTAACAAAGAATTCGTATTTTTTTCAAAGACAAAAACCACAAAAACAATGAGTTGAAAAATCAAAAATTGAAAAAGAGACAAAGATACATGTTGAAAACGAAAAAGAAAAAATTGTCAAATTAAACTCAAAGGAATTTAAAGATAAAATTGACAAATTTTCGAAGGAAAACAACATTTCAAAAAGACAAACAAGAAAGAAAACGTTTTGGCAAAATATTGAATCACAAAAGATGTCTGAATCACAATCAACCAAAAATGTTTACAAAACTAAAAATGCTTCTTTTTCAAAAACCCAACGATCAAATATAACAAGGTCTGAAGTAAATATGCAACCAAAGTCTTCAAAAGTCTTAGAGACTAACAAAACAAGAGATTTTTAAAAATACCTAATCCAAATCAAAAAAGTTTTTCAACGTCAAGATTTCAAATCAAAAGTTAATACATCATATGCTTATTCTTATGTTGCCAAACCTAAAGTTGATTTTGTTCCTCAAAAGCCAAATTTTCCTAATTACACAAAGGAAGAAACAATGAGGACATCTCGGGAAAAAGGAATAACTTCAAGGAAAAACATTGATCATTGGCTTGAAGGAAAAGGAAAAATATATCAGTCGAATAAGTATTCAAAAGAGCAAATTAATGAAGCATACGAAAAGTATGTCAATACTTCTTCAAATGGCAGCTCATCATCTAAGGATTTGAATTTCTCAGTGAAAGCATGGAGACCTGTCTCAAAAGTGAAGACAGTTCAATCACAAACTCAAGATGCGAAGGGAAAAGTCAATGAACATTCGAAACTATCAAATTCTAATGTTTCAGTTCCTTTAGATGATGAAGTGAACTTAATTGATAGTCTCAAAACCAAAGTTTGTGATTGGGTTAACATTTCTTCATTTCATTCTAAATTGAAATCTAATTTCCAAGGACCCAAAAAGCCTTCGGTACCTAAAATCTCTCATTGATTGGAGGTTTTATGTGACGAGCAATATGATAACAAATGGTACATCGATAGTGGTTGCTCTCGTCACATGACTGGAAAGAAGGAGAACTTAAGAGATTTTCGAAGTCTTAAAAATGTTGGAGTAGTAAAGTTTGGGAACAATCAAAAATGTCAAGTCAAATGATATGGAAAAATCACAAATGGACAATTCACAGTGAATCGTGATGCATATGTTGAAGGTCTTCAACATAACTTGATAAGTGTTTCTCAACTTGTTGTGGGCACTAGCAATCAAGTTCTTTTCAACGAAGAAGGAAGTGTTATTTCGAATGTTAACACAAACGAAATATTACTAAAATCTAATAGGAAAGGTGACATGTTTACTTTGGACATCAATCCAATTGTAGGCAAACCAACAGTATGTCTACTTTCGAAAGCTACATCTGATTTGAGCGGGTTATGGCATCGAAGACTTTCACATCTCAACTTTCGAAACATAAACAAACTTGTGGTACAAGATTTGGTAAGAGGTTTACCTGTAGTTAAATTTGATAATGATTTTTTATGTGCAGCTTGCGATGTTGGCAAGCAACATAAACAAGGTCATCCAATTACAATTGATTCAAAGATTGTTGCACCTCTGGAGTTATTACATATCGATTTGTGTGCTCCTTCAACTGTATCAACTCTCAACAATAAATGGTACATTTTAGTTATTGGTGATGATTTTTCAAGATTCATGTGAGTTTATTTTCTCAGGCTCAAATCTGAAGTTGCACAAATTATGATTGATTTTATCAAAAAGATGGAAATCACGTTGAAAAAGCCTGTTCAAAAAATCAAGAGTGACCATGGAACTGAATTCAAAACAAAATTCTTGATTCCTTTTTAGTGGATAAAGAAATTTCGCATAATTTCTCATCTCCATACACACCACAAAAAAATAGTGTTGTAGAACAAAGAAATCGCTCATTATGCGAAGCGGCAACAACCATGTTGGCATATGCGAATTTACCTCAATATCTATGGGCTAAAGCTGTTTCAACCGCATGTTTTACTCAAATCAGATCGTTCATTCATTGCAGATTTAATATTACACCATATGAAATTCTGAATAATCGAAAACCTAATGTGAAGTTCTTTCATGTTTTCGGATGTAGGTGCTTTATTATGAATCTCAAGGATCATCTTTTGAAATTTCATGCAAAAGCTGATGAAGTGATTTTTCTTGGATATTCACACAATTTAGTGGCTTATCGAGTGTTAAATAAGCGAACACGAAAAGTGGAAGAAACGTTCAATCTCACATTTGATGATTATTATGTTAAATCAAATGAACATCAATTTTCGAATTATCCAATTTTACAAGAAACAGAAATTGAAACTGAATCTATACAATTGGATGATATTGATTATGATTTAATTTTTGGCATCTCAGATCATGCAGTAGATACTGAAGTTCATGCTCCTGATAATCACATTCTAGAATTGTCAAAACTTACTTATGAATCAACATCGACTCCTCAAGAAGGAAAACCTATGAATGATAGTCCTTTGGAGAGAAGCAATTGGATTCGAATACTTTGAATGATGAAGAGCATTCTTTCGAGGGGGAGCAAGAACAATTGAATGCTGAAATTGAGGGGGAGCATTTTGTTGAGGGGGAGCATAATGTTGATGATGCATGTTCGAATGCAGGCTCATAATATGATGAAATATTCGAAGATGCTCCTTTGGAATTTGATCCAGCATATCCACCCATGGAGAAATGGACTAGAGACCATCCGAAGGATCAAGTGATTGGGAATCCACAAGAAGGAGTGTTAATAAGAGCTCAAATTCGTGCAAAGAATGAGGTATTGAATACTCATCAAGAATTTTGTATGTTTAATGTTTTCATCTCTAAAATTGAACCAAAAACAATTAAGAATGCGATGGAACACTTAGATTGGGTTGTTGCAATGCAATCGGAATTGTCTGAATTCGAATGAAAAAAGGTTTGGAGATTAATTCCTAAACCTGAAAATGTTTCGATTGTCGGGTTAAAATGAATTTTTAAAAATAAAACCGACAAAGATGGAAACATTATTCTAAATAAAGCCAGACTTGTTGTAAAAGGCTATTCACAACAAGAAGGAATCGATTATGAAGAAACCTTTGCCCTGTCGCAAGACTCGAGGTGGTTCGAATATTTCTGGCTTATGCAGCTCACAAAGATTTTGATATTTATCAAATGGACGTGAAATGTACATTTCTTAATGGAGAGCTTGAAGAAACGGTTTACGTGGAACAACCCCCAGGTTTTATTAATGAAGAATTTCCTAATCATGATAAGGCAGTTTATTGTCTAAAACAAGCACCACGAGCATGGTATGCAACACTTACATCATTTTTGAAACAATCTAAATTTAAACAAGGATCTGTTGATTCCACACTATTTTGAAAGAAAGTAGGGAATCATCTTATGCTTGTTCAAATTTATGTTGATGATATTATTTTTGGCTCGACTGACCCTGCTTTGTCTAAAGAATTTGAAGACTTGATGAAAAGCAAGTTTGAAATGAGCATGATGGGAAAAATCAATAATTTCCTTGGATTGAATATTCTTCAAAACATAGAAGGGATTTTCTGTTGGATAAGGTGTCTAAGTCCATAACTATTTCTGGTATGTACTTGACCCGACCCGGCATGGTCCATTTGGGTTGCATGGCACCATGCAATTGGATAGACTAAATGAGAGAAATAACACTTGGAGATTATTAATATATTATAAGTTCTAATATATTAATAATATTATTTGATTAGTTTGATCAATAATTAATTTAGAATTAATTAAGTGATCAAAAGAGAACTAATTAAATATATGGGTTGATTATGTAAATCATCCATATCTTGTATAGTGGGCTAAGAGGCTCCATGGATTATCAAGTTGGGTTCTACCCATAGGATGCTCCATGGATGCTCCATGGGAGTTACAAACCCATGGGTCATGGAAATGAAGAGTCATGACACATTAGGGTTTACATGGTGTAACCCTAGATGTGTCAACACTATATAAGGATCTCATTCTCCACCAAAATCGGCGACACTAAGAAAACAAGAGGGCTAGGCCGATTTCAAGAAGTGTGCATTCTCTCAAAAGTCTTTCCAAGAGCATTTGGTGTTGTGTGAAGCATTTGAGGCATCACACTTGGGGTGCTAGGCTCATAAGGTTTCAAGGAACATAAGCAACAACAAGGTAAGTTATTCTATCTATCATTCAAGTTAAAATTGTTCCCCATGTATGCTAGTTAGGAATATAGCCTTGGAATTCAACTTTGCATGATAATTAGACAAACATAGATCCAAGGTTATTAGGGTTGCATGTACACTTAGGAAGTGTTAGAATGCTCAAAACCCATCAGTGGTATCAGAGCCTAGGCTTGTTTGCTTTTTATTTGTGCTTAAAAGTTGAAAAAAGTCAAAAATCTTGCTGTCTAACGAATGGACTCGTCGAGTCCATGGGGGGGGGGGGGGGACTCGTCGAGTTCACGTGTATCTTCAACCTACTCGGCGAGTAAGTTCATGCACTCGGCGAGTAGGGTCGACAGATTGCAGAATTTCGACTTTAGTTGCTGGAAATGGATTAGAAACATTACCCTAAACTGTTTTGGTACTTGAAAACTTGTTTTAGTTGGTGTAATGTCTTTGCTAATTCATTTACGACAACTAGTTATCAAAATTACAAAGTTTTAAGTGTAATTTTGATTTATGAATGTGTTCATATTCATGTTCTTGTTCTTATGATGTTTTAGATGATCATAGGAATTATTTGTAACCTATGTGGTAGATTAATTCTTGATCATAATGTGTTTTAATGGAGTCCATAACTTGTCCTCAAGTTATGGAAAACCAAGAGTCACGCTTGAATTAAAACCATTAAAAAGAACACAAGAGTTAGAAAAATGAAGAGTCTTCATTTTATTACTCTATTAAACTCATAAGTTACAATAAATGAAAAGTTTTGAAAGTTACAAAACTTTCCCTCAAGTTTTGGAACAAGTAAAGTAAAGTTAAAACTTTAGTTCCAACACTTAGAATTTTAAAAGTTAAAATTCAATCCTTATACTTATATTATGATGATTTAATAATTATATATATATATATATATATATATATATATATATATATATATATATATATATATATATATATATATATATATATATGTATAAGAACAAAGTCGTCTTACCGCTAGTACGCCTCATTCACGAAGCCGGTCTATAATGTGGGTATAAGGTTGTTGCCTATAAAATAGTGACTTAATGGGTGTCTACTCTCACCCACCGCTTGCTTGACTGGTGGAGGGTCGTTAGCCGAACGGGTAAGACAAGGACTTATAAATTCTCATTCAAAGTATGATGAATATAATAAAGTAACTAAATCTTTTATTAAATTCCCAATCTTAGTTACTTTAGGAAAATGTGAATAAGGTGCTAATCCATGAAATTACACTTTACACTTTGTCTAAGTCGTTTGTGGAGCGTGTGTGGTTAACCGGCACACTAACTTGGACTTAACAAGGTAGGTAAAGGGTAACTTAAGGTTTATTATAGTATCGGTGGAGCGTGTGTGGTTTACCGGCACATCGATTGAGTGATAAACTTTAAGGGTACCAAGTGATTTGCATGGTTACTTCACACCTCGTTTTGTGATCCTCGGTATCCCAGTCACAAAACTTGGAGGGCACACTCGAGATTGAAACATGCCTTTGAAAAAGCTCATTGAATCTCAAAGAATCTAGGAATTTCTAAGAACCAAACAAAAAACCTTATACTTAAATGTTTCGGTTTTCGTGGTGGAAATTGGTGAATCGTCATTTACCTACCTTTCAAATATGGTATAGCTTAGACTACGGCATACCTCTTCTAAGCTATGTTATATTGTGATTGGATCCTAGCCTTAATATTACATTTGGGTGTTTTATTAAGGACACTCTTAATATCTAAACTAATCTTGTCCTCTTCTTTCAGATGTCTTCAAACAATGTTGCTTCTGGCTCGAATCCTAATGGCTCCTTTACTCTTATGAGTTTGTGTGGGAAAGTTACCTTTGATGGATCCAACTTCAATGAGTGGATCAAAAACATCAGGATGATTACCCGCTACGAGGACAAAGAATATGTCCTTGACAAGGAGCTTAAGGAAATTGATGAGTCCACTGCAACTCCCCAGGAGATCGCTGACTTTCATACTCATGAAAGAGATGCGACCAAGGTCGCTTGCATCATGTTGGCCACAATCACAGCTGAACTCCAAAAGTCTTATGAAGATTTCTACCCTTATGAAATGCACCAAGATTTGATGGAAAGATACCATCAAAGTGCACGACAAGAAAGGTATGAGATCATCTGCTCCATGATAACAGCCATGATGAAGGACAGGGAATCCGTCACGAGCCACATGCAGAAAATGCAAAGGTATGTGGATCGGTTGCTGAAGCTTAATGTGAACTTCCCTGAGGAGCTTGCAATAGATATCATTTTGCACTCCTTACCATCGTGCTATGATCAATTCCGCATGACATATCCCATGAACAAGGAAGAGGTCACCCTCAGCAAACTTCAGGGACTTCTCAAGACCGCAGAAACAGGTCTTAAGGGGAAGTCGGTTGCTATCACTCCTACTCCAAACTCAACTCCGGTTTTGGCAATCGGGAAAAGTCGAGGGAGGAAGAGAAAGAGATCTTCGAAGGGTACCAAGGCTCGGACCCTTGATGGCTCTTCTTCAAGTGGAACCAAGAAAGGTTTCATTACTCCTTCTTCTGACCCAAAAGAGGCTGAATGCTTCTATTGCCATGAAAAGGCTCATTGGAAGCGGAACTGCCCAAAATACCAGCAGGATGTGAAGGATGGGAAAGTCAAACCCAACCATGCAGGTATTTACACTATCATTTCTAATAACTCACCCCATTCTAAATCTTGGGTCCTTGATACCGGTTGTGGTATTCATATTTGTTGTGACTTGTAGGGACTAAGAAGAAGTGAGGATGTGGAGCAAGGAAGAATAAACTTGATCATGGGGAATAGGAAAGCTTCACCTGTCACCAAGATTGGAGTTTATACTTTATCGCTAAGTAGTGGGTTTAGTTTAGATTTGAATAAATGTTGTTACTCTCTAGGAATGGCAAGAAATATTATTTCCTTTCATGCTTGATACAAACAAGGGTTTACCTTTTCGTTTAATAATGAAGTTGGTTCTATTGATTCTTTCTTTAATAATGTTCTTTATTTTAAAGCATTACCTTGTAATGGTGTGTATGAAGCTGTGTCTGTTGTAGATAACTTAGGAAATAATGTTTTGTGTATTGATTCTACTAATAATAATAACTTGGATAAAGCATCATTATGGCATTGTCGCCTTGGACATATAAGCAAGAAACGCATAGGCCAACTCCAAAAGGATGGAGTCTTGGAGTCGTTTGACCTAAAGTCAGATGATAGTTGCGAATCATGCTTACTTGGAAATATGACAAAGTCACCCTTCACAGGCTCGTGTGAAAGGGGTGAAGGTTTGTTGGACCTTATACACACGGATGTGTGTGGACCATTCAAACATGCCACAAGGGATGCTAATCGTTATTATTTGACTTTTACTGATGATTACAGTAGATACGGATATGTCTACTTAATCAAACATAAGTCAGAGACTTTCGAGAGGTTTAAGCAATTTAAACAGGAAGTCGAGAATCAATTGGGCAGGAACATTAAGATGCTTCGATCCAATCGAGGTGGTGAGTATCTTAGTTCAGAGTTCCTCGACTATCTAAGGGAATGTGGGATTGTCTCACAATTGACACCTCCCAGGACACCGCAGTTGAATGGTGTGGCTGAGAGGCATAATCGAACCTTGTTAGACATGGTTCGTTCCATGATGAGTCGAGCTTCGCTACCAATCTCATTCTGGGGGTATGCCTTAGAGACTGCCGCCCATATTCTTAATCTAGTCCCTACAAAGAAAGTTGCCAAAACTCCTCACGAGATGTGGACTGGTAACGTAGCTAAACTAGACCACATCAAGATTTGGGGTTGCGAGGCTTTCGTGAGACGCGAGACTCATGATAAGCTCGAACCTCGAAGCGAAAGGTGTATTTTCATCGGCTACCCACAGCAATCCTTTGGTTACCTCTTCTACAGACCTAGTGACAATGTGGTCTTTGTAGCAAGAAGAGGAGTCTTTCAAGAAAGAGAGTTTATAAGCCAAGGAGACAGTGGGAGGCAAATTGATCTTGAAGAAATTCAAGAGTCAAGTGGTGAAGGAACTTCAAACTCTAGCCCTCAACTTGAGGAGGAAACTCCTGTTGAGCCAATTGACGAATCTGTACCTCTGAGGCGTTCCACGAGAGTTAGGAGTGCACCTGAGCATTACTATGGATTCCATATTACTGCAGAAGGTGAGACACTTATTAGTGATGGGACACTGGTAAGTCAAGATGACCCTAACAGCTACGAGGAAGCCATGGCAGGCCCCGAGTCTGCTAAATGGAAAGAGGCTATGGATAGCGAGATACAATCCATGTATGACAATCAAGTTTGGAACTTGGTTGAAAATGTACCAGGTCGTAAGACGGTGGGGTGCAAATGGATCTTCAAGAAGAAGACCGACATGGATGGTAATGTACACACTTATAAGGCTAGACTGGTTGCAATGGGGTTCTCACAAATTCCTGGAGTGGATTATGATGAGACCTTTTCTCTGGTAGCCAGGATTAAGTCTATTAGGGTTATGTTAGCCATAGCCGCATTTCATGACTATGAAATTTGGCAAATGGATGTCAAAACCTCTTTCCTTAATGGAAAATTGGCTGAAGATGTTTACATGAGTCAGCCAAAAAGTTTTGTCAGCAACAAGTACCCTAATAGAGTGTGTAAGCTTGAGAAATCCATCTATGGATTAAAGCAAGCACCTCGCAGATGGAATCTTTGCTTTGATGAAAAGGTCAAGGAATTTGGCTTTTCTAGGAGTGAAGATGAATCTTGTGTGTATGTCAAGGCTAGTGGGAGTATAGTTAGCTTTTTGGTATCGTATGTGGATGACATACTACTCATAGGAAACGACATTCCAACCCTGCAGGAAGTAAAGTCCTGGCTTGGGAAGTGTTTCGCTATGAAGGACCTTGGTGAAGCTGCCTATATTTTAGGGATAAGGATCTTGAGAGATCGGAGTAAAAGACTAATTGGACTTAGTCAGAGTACCTACTTGGATAAGGTGCTGAAGAGATTCAGCATGCAGGACTCCAAGAAAGGAGAGTTGCCTATCCAGAGTAACGCCAAATTGAGTAAGACACAAAGCCCTAGCACTGAGGCTAAGATAGCAGAAATGAGTCGAATACCTTATGCTTCGGCTGTAGGATTGATCATGTATGCTATGACGTGTACTCGACCTAATGTAGCTTTTGCCCTGAGCATGGTTAGCAGGTTTCAGGGGAACCCTGGCAAGGCACACTGGACTGCGGTAAAGAATATTCTCAAGTACCTACGAAGGACTAAGGACTCGGTCCTTACCCTCGGTGGGAGTGATGACTTGAGAGTTGTAGGGTGTAGTGATGCTAGCTTCCAGACTGATAGGGATAATTTCCGCTCTTAGTCAGGCTGGGTCTTTACCCTAAATGGAGGAGCAATTTCTTGGAAGAGTTCCAAGCAAGAGACAGTGGCAGATTCTACTTGTGATACAGAGTATATTGCAGCTAGTGAGGCGGAAAAGGAGGCGATATGGCTGAAGAACTTCATTGGAGACCTTGGAGTTGTACCAGCTATTAAAGAGCCAATGGAAATTTTCTATGATAGTGAAAGTGTTGTTGCCTTACCCAAGGAACCAAGGGATCACGGGAGATCCAGACACATCGACAGAAAATACCATTTCATCAGACATCGGATCGAAGAAGGACTCCTCGTGGAAAAGAGGGTATCATCAGATGAGAATCCGGCAGATCCCCTCACGAAGGGACTGACTCGGGTTAAGCATCTCCAACATGCTCGGAGCATAGGGATGAAGGATGATATTAGATTTAGTAGTTAGATAACCTCGAAATTTGTAAAGTGTAATTGACATTTGATGATGAATAAAAAATGTTTTATTTATGAATAAAGTGTTGCTATATCTTGTCAATCGTTTACTATATTTCTTTTTGCATGTTTTGACTTCCAGAATAATTTTTTGTTTGGTATAACATATTATTCAAACCTCCACAGTCAGTCATATGTCGGAAGTAGGTATGAATCAAGACTGTCATGTTTGGTTGTAGAGGTCTTGGACAAGGCTACAGCAATCATGAGTGCTCATAAGTTCTGAGCATTGGACTCAACCCACGCTCACTGGAATCACTTCATGGAATTCTATCTCGAGTGATCGTGAGACGGTAATAGCGTATAAGTCTTCAAACCTAGAGATATGATTTGTTACTTACAAGTTGATTATGCATTGACTGTACGAAAACGCATTGGTAACTCGATGTTATAAATCGTGCTCTTGTTTGTAATTCAATGAGTGGTAGAACAAACATATGAGTCGAAGTTTATCTGTTCCTTCTTGGATTAGAAGCTGATATCTGGGCCCCTCGATGATTTTGTTTTGACCCATGTACCGGGCCCGGTTAGAACTAAGTTGATGTGTTCAATTAAGTTCTTTGTCAAACAAATCGGAAATCGGGAAACAAACTGTTGGACAATAAGTAAGACATTGTTCCATGTATTTGTCCGACTGATATCTAAGAATAGAGGATTATATGATCACTTATCTTAAATGGCGTACCATCATCTTCTCAGTTCCGAGAAACCTTGAAAAGAGCTACGATTACCGATCGGTTCCTGAAGTCATACTTGCAGTAATAGTTAATTGACTTATCCAAGTGGGAGACTGTTGGATAAGGTGTCTAAGTCCATAACTATTTCTGGTATGTACTTGACCCGACCCGGCATGGTCCATTTGGGTTGCATGGCACCATGCAATTGGATAGACTAAATGAGAGAAATAACACTTGGAGATTATTAATATATTATAAGTTCTAATATATTAATAATATTATTTGATTATTTTGATCAATAATTAATTTAGAATTAATTAAGTGATCAAAAAAGAACTAATTAAATATATGGGTTGATTATGTAAATCATCCATATCTTGTATAGTGGGCTAAGAGGCTCCATGGATTATCAAGTTGGGTTCTACCCATAGGATGCTCCATGGATGCTCCATGGGAGTTACAAACCCATGGGTCATGGAAATGAAGAGTCATGACACATTAGGGTTTACATGGTATAACCCTAGATGTGTCAACACTATATAAGGATCTCATTCTCCGCCAAAATCCGCGACACTAAGAAAACAAGAGGGCTAGGCCGATTTCAAGAAGTGTGAATAATAGAAGGTCTTGGAATGATCGATGGAAATTCTGTTCCATGCGACAAAGACGAATACTAAGTGAAAAATAATGAGTCAAAGGCAATGAACAAAGTTATTTAGCATTCAGCGGTTACTGTTCATAGTCAATGCTTCGACCGCTTCGAATTCGCATGATTGTCACTAATCTTTAGCGTTGAATCAGCGATTACTGTTCATATTCAACGCTTCGACCGCTTCGAATTCGCATGATTGTCACTAATCTTTAGCGTTCAATTAGTGGTTACTATTCATAGTCAACGCTTCGAAAGCTTCGAATTTGTACATTTTTTACTTTTCAAAGAATGTCAAATATTTGTTTGTTTGCAACAAATCAAAAACACAAAAAGATTTTCTTTTGCTTTTATATTTTCGAAAAATTAGAAATCCAAAAAGATTTTTTTTGCTTTGTCTTTAAATTTTCGACAAATCAAAAATCCAAAAAGATTTTTTTTGTTTTGTCTTTAAATTTTTGAAAAATCAAAAATCCAAAAAGATTTTCCTTTGTTTTGTCTTTAAATTTTCGAAAAATCAAAAATACAAAAAGATTTTCATTTTTTTGTCTTAATTTTCGAAAAATTCAAAAACAAAAAAAAATATTTTTAAATTTTGTTACAGCCTTTGCTGATGATTTGGAAGGGAAAAAGGAGGCAGTATTGGGGATAGGTAATTTTTTTTCGTATGCATCACTATCTTATTCATTATTCGAATTAGTTAGGTTGTCCCTAAAAGCATGCTGCTGCATGTCAACCAAAACCTCCATGACTCAATGTGTGTGTACGAAAGCCTTACTGAAATTTTTTATACGAAAAATTATTCCCAATCAGGCTTATATTCACAGTAGTCTATGAGCTACCTTACTCTTCCCACAATGAGTTAAGAGTTTTCTGTTTAGTCCAAAACATAACAGAGGTACTTTTCGTCTCTTACACCAATCTTTTTTATCAATACATTCTTACACAATCACGCACAAAGACGTATGTCCGAGAGGTCTCTGATCAAACCCATCGAGACCTAGATATATAAAAATTATGTGTTAATGACTGACATCATGAGTCCGTGATGAAAGTGAATCCCAAACATCTTGAAACTTAAGGAATTGATGGGGAACATTGTTCCAGATATTAACGAAACTTTTGATTCCATACCAAAATTTGAAACTCCAAATCATATTCATTTCGAATGCGTGGGCTTGATCAAACATTCGAAACCCAAGATGTTTGTTACCCAACAAGATCCAGCACACAAACTTTTTTCATGAATATGATTTCAGTGTGAGGTTCATTCAAATATCCTTGTCATGATCATATTTTTCAAAGCCAACTTGTCACTGACTACACTGGTCAAACAAGTAATTTCTGTTAAATTTATCACCTTATGTTTAGGTTGACATGTAACGAAATTTTAAACCAACCCAATAATTACTTTTAAAAGAAGCCATTTGATGCTTATCAAAAGGTAGTCGATTGTACTTCACGGGAACATACACAAGTTGTTGATCATCTCTCTTGATGATAAACAAAGCAACCTTTGCCCGGGGTTTAACTGCATTCGTGTGAAATTGCATTTTTGACATCACTACATTCCAATTTTTTTTAATTGTTTCTTGTCTAATCTTTCTTTGGCACACTACACACACGAAATCCTTGAGGTTCTGAGTAATACCAACTCAGACTAATGATTTCGAACATCTGGCATATGAATTCGATTTTCATCCCAAAATTGAAAGAGCCTTGCCTCCATTCGAAGGGCTCTAACGGTTACTATTCAATAAATGGGATAGTGACAGGCTGTATAACCGTGACGTATGGTATTCAACCCGGTTTTCTAGGAGATGTGACAGACACTTTTTAACGCATGGCTAACTTTCCGCCGAACTGGTCTGATTTTCAAGGTGCCACGTCGGATCTCATTAAATGCATCCCGCTTCAAATTCAAATCATCCAGCGTTACATATAAAAGGGGGTTTAGAGTACATTATATGTTTACGCGATCAAACACTCCAAAATTCCCAAAATTCTCTGTTCTTCATCTTCTTCAAACCCTAACAATGGAGACTACTTCTCATGTTGATGCTTCCACCGAAGATACATCCTCAGTACCAGTTATGAAGATTCAATCTACCAACTATTATGTAAATGGTGAACTTTCGCAGTGTCCGGAGGAATTCAAGATGCTAATTGTTACGTTAAAACACTCTGTTTTATCGAAAGCAATGTTCAACTATTTTTCTGTCCCGTTATCCTGGCTTTCTCAAGCAGGATCTACAGCTACATACAATCAAGCCACTGATTCGATTACCTTTCTTTTAATCAATGATAAAAAGGTTAGGCTTTCCAAGAAACTGTTTTGCCAGATTCTTGATATTCCAAATACACCTCCGTTTCTTGAGTTTCAATTCTCTCAGATCATTCATATGTTTAATGAAATGGGATATCAGCCCCCATTTTCAAAGATCTGTGATTTTAAGAAGTCTGGTCTTCCAAAACTATGGAATTTTTTGTTTGGAATATTTTTGCGCTGTTTAACCAGAAGAACAGTTGACTTGGATAAAGGAAGAATGGAGATATATGCCATGGTGGCTGGTCTGTATTATGATCTTCATACTGATTATTCAACACAGCTATGGCAGGAGTTCCAGAAAGGGGTAGAACACACGAATGTTGTTCATGACATTTCGTGTGCTCGATACTGGAGTCTTATTTTACAACATTTCTACAACAAGGAAGGTATCCTGGTTTCTAATCAAGAAGAAAAGGTTACTTTTCAGTCTTATCATTTTCCAAAGGAGGTCGTTGATGATACTGACGAATTTCCAAGTGTTGCTCAGATTTCCGATGCAATGCTTAAAAGAGTGGATCCTTTGAATCATGTCTTGCAGGCGTATTTAAAAACCTTCGATTCTTCTATACCTACGGGAATTTTATTACCACGCAAAGCAAAGAAGACTAAGAAGTCAAAGAAAGATGAGCCTACCTCTCCTGAGAAGAAAGCGAAGGGCTCAACCTCATCCAAATCCACAAAGCAGAAGCTAGACAATGTTGTTGTGACAGTCGAAGCAACGAAAGTGATTACGCCAGTAGTGGAAGAGTCACAAGAAAATGTGGTTATTCCTTCGAAAAAAGGGATGTTTTGAGGAATAAAGATGAAATCCAAGCATAAACGCAAGTCTTCATCTTAGAAACTGCTTAGTAAACCTCAACTTTCTCATCAAGGAGTAATGTTTCGTGAGGTTTATGTTCCTATTTCTCCCGCATCCAAGAAACGAGCAGCAGAAGATATGGCGAAACATTTATCCCAACCAAAGAAGAAGAAGACGAAGAAGGCTAGGAAGATTGTTTCATCAAGTGAGTCTACTGAAGAGGATGAACGCGTACCAGATACTCCAGAAGTCACCTCTATTCTTACAAGCTCAATTCCAGAGACCACTATCATATTCACCCCTGAAGTTTCGATTACCTAGTCAATTTTTGAGGAGGTAAGAACTTCAGGCTTGGGTGAAAATGTTTCGAAGGATGCAGATCAAGGTCCATTTATCTCTACTCCTTTTGAATCATTCGCTTCTATTACACCGACATCAACCATTCCTCTTACTTCAACTACTATCTCTCCAATCTTTGAACACATCCTCAATCAACCAATCACTTCCATGTTCTTCTCTCAATCAACTGATACCACCAAACCAACTTCACCCACTGAAACAGATCATGAAGGGTTTGGAGGGACATTTGAAGATTTGGAATTTCATGACGAAGAAGA
This sequence comes from Lactuca saligna, assembly GCF_052625555.1. Lineage (NCBI taxonomy): Eukaryota > Viridiplantae > Streptophyta > Magnoliopsida > Asterales > Asteraceae > Lactuca > Lactuca saligna. Next base: position 38,011,481 of record NC_136417.1, on the reverse strand, counting down.
AGATTTCCCTGATCACATGCTCATGATCATGAAATGATACAAAATTTTGAATCAAAATTTGAACTCCATTATTCAATCCCAAGTTGATCTTGGAGGGGGTTCATCAATTTCCAGTTTGGAGGTTGATTCAATGTTAAAGATGTGTGATTCAAGAATAATTGCGAAAGTGTCAGGTATGTTGAACGCTTCGGAGACAGTGCTTATGGAGAAGGTTGATTATTCAGATCAAACAAATGAGCTTCGTCTTAAAAATCAAAGATCTGATTTTCTGGGAGAAGTGAAAGATTTACGAAGCGTAGCAAAAGAACGACATGTTCTTTTTGTTCAGGAGGTTAAGAAGGTGAGAGAGGATGTGAATTTGAAAATCCAAGAGCTTCATGAAGAAATGAACAAAGAAATTTTATCTATTCAACATGATTATGTGTCTTTACATCAGAAGGTCGATATCATATGTGATGCAGTGACTAAATTTGTCAAAATGTACAAAGGTTTGAGTCCACAAATTGCTCAAATCTCCATGTCTGAAACTGAAAATTTTGAAGGAGTGATGAAGCTGTTGAAAGAGTTGAAAGAGATATCCACAAAACCAGTTTCGTCTCCCTTGATCACTCCTGAATTTTTGTCACAAAAATTTGTACAGTTCGAAGCTATTCTAAACAAGCAACTTGTTCCATTCTTTAGCATATCTAGTCTTCTTCCCACAACAGCTGCCCCTCCTGTTTTCACAGGGGTGCAAGGGGGAGAAAGGAAGTCCACAGAAGAAGAAGCGAAAGTTATGGGCAAGGTATTTTCTTCGAACATCCCATCAACGAAGCCAGTGTTTGTATCTGCTCAACCAGTGACTTCAACAATTGTTACAACATTGCCAACTACACAAACAATTTCGAAAGGAATTGTTATTGGTAAACCTTTGGAGTCTGGTGGGAGTGGTTCGAAGCCAAAAGACTTAACTGAAAAAAAAAATGCTTTGAAAGACAAAGGCAAATAAATTTTAATTGAAAAGTCCAAGGAAGAAAAGAAGGCTGAAGCTGAAGCTGAACTCGAGAGAATGAGGCTTGTTCAAAGCATCATGACTCAGAGGGCTGAAGATCCGAAGGGTATGAATAAAGGTGATCCAGCTAAGCATTACAATTATGAAACAATCGAAGCCTTGGTTGCCTTTAACCACATGTACTCATTTGAAAAGAAGCCAAAACAGAGTTTTGTGGTTACAAACACTGATGCTTGCCAGTTGGATTTCCATGTAAATGAGATGATGTTCATCTTGCCTCAATTTAAAGCAGAAGGGAATTTCAAAGAAAAGGATGAAGGAACCCATATGAAGATTTGATTTCATGCGGTTCTGGGTAAAACACCTGAGGAAGTCTGGTCACTAATCAAGATTAAAAAGGTGATTAGCATGAAGAAATATGTGGTCTTCGAAAATATTGTTCAAAATGTAAAATACATTGTGACCAGGGAAAATGGTAAAACATGCAAATTCACCATTGCTGACTTTCCTCTAATGAACTTGTATGATCTTATACAAATTGCATTGCTTCTTAAACAAAAATCTTTCTCATATTTGCAAAATACTGATCCTGAAGAATTCAAACTTGGAGTTGCTCAAATCAAAATTTTCATTGAAAACTATTATGAGTGCCTTGCACTAACTGATGTGGAGCTGGCAACTGCGAAGGAAATGGAAGTTAAAGTTCCAATGGCTCCTTCATTGACTCTGGCTGAGTTAAAGAAGTTTGTAGATGGAGAAATATGTTTAAAGCCATTTGGAATTGTTTTAGCTGGGAAGGATAAAGCTAGAAAAGCGAAGAGATTTTTGTTTCAAGCCAGCGAAGTGGAGAGATATTCAACATCTAAATATACGAATTTAATTTTTCGTATGAACCACTGTAAAAAGAATAATGAAGGCGATAAGAAGGAATGAAGAAGATTATTTCTTGGTACACTGAAGTTCGAAGAGTTTTGCTTTACTCCATCACTCTACTTATAAACTGAAGACTTCAACTTTTATTACAAAGGGGGAGATTGTTAGGGTCAAAGTGTTGTAATAGTCGAAGTTTGTATTTAGGGTCTTCGAACCTTTCTGTATTTTTATTTTACTAAGGCATAATATTCGAAGCATAATGTTTTAGTCCTTAGTATATTTTTTGTTCGCTTTCCTCTCCTATAAATAGGAGAAGTTACTATTATCTTAGTAACGAAGTCTTTACAGAATATTGATTGTACTCTGTAAACTTAGAAAAAGCGTAATAGAGCCAAATAGATCATATTTACATCGGTGTTCAAATCTCGCATACTTACTTTGAATTAACTCTATAATTCAATCTATACTTGATTCTTTGATTCATCAGTTACTTATTAACTTTTCATTTTCATCTTGAGGAATGTTCGTGTGCTCAATGAGAAGAGCATTGTATTCAGCTTGAGTTTTGATGATTTTCCTTGTTACAGTGTGAGAAAACATATACTAGGTTATTACTTCCCATATCAAGGTTCCATGTCCTTGAATACCCATAATGTAGTCTTCGATGTGCAACGCCCATACTTCGTAATCTTGCGGAAAAAGGATTGGGATTCTGGTAGTAAATTCAATGTTGTTGGACCAATTGAAGGAAAGAGTACGAGGAGCTTTCGTTTGCATGATGTCGATTCACAAAAAACCTATTTAGAATCGGATGTGTAAAACAATAATCGAGTTTAGGGCAAGATAAGGACCCAGATTAAACATCTACAATCGATGAAAACGATGAAGATGACATGAAAAGATCCACCAAAAACGGAAAACCCTAATTACACTCGACAAAAAATTGGTTATGAGTCACACAATCTCATGGTATGATACCAATTGATGAAATCATAAATAATAGATCGATAGATTCGAAATAGTAAAGGAATCAAAACAATAAGAGCAATGATCGAAGTTGTGCTGAATGAATAATAATAAATGCCTTAGAAGAGTTCGACTTGAACTTTTCTGTAAAGACAGTGTAGGGAATCATAAAGACGATTAACCCTACTATGATATATGCATGCTCTATTTATAGCCTAACCCTAGCAGCATAAATGTGGATGGATAGGCCCAATCCGTTTAGTAAAGGCTAAATACATACATAGTAAATTTGACACAACACATTAAATAACCCAACAATACATACACAATTCATACAAACTACTAGCATCTTAATCATAATAAACCATGGGCCGACATTGGTGCCTTCGACCCGCCAAGAACACTAAGGTAACTTACCTCAAACCGTTGAAAATTAGATAAATGCTTGGATTGTTGATCCGGATAATCCCAGCGCTAACCAATCAAATAAAACAACAATTAATAATTGGGCCATAAACCATAACTAGGAATTTGATTCATTTGTCCAACTCCCAGGGTAAAAGACCATTCTACCATTTCCTCACTTGGCCCAATAACCGAGGCCCAACCCAAAGGCACCAAAAGCCCAATATGGCCCAAATTTCTGAATGATACTGAAATCCCATCATGGCCCAATCCAAGAAGGCACAAAGTCTAATGATGGCCCAAAGTCAGAAAGACTAGTGGCCCAACAAGGCACAAAAACCTAATAGTCTAAATTTGGCCCAAAACGCAAAAGTCAACGAAATTCAATGGCAGCTGAGTACGCCCAACGCACTCAGGCTTATGCCCAAACGTACTCCCTCCGTGGCTAATATGCGCAACTCACGAGTTGGGTAAGCTCACCCAAACTCCCCATTAAGAGCTTAAATAGTTAAGACACTAAGCCAAATTCTCATATATGATCCTAAATGATGTCTTAACACATAAAGTTGGCAACATTACACCTTTTCATGGCCTAATGGGACCCAAAACTCAAAAAGAACCATAATAACAACCCTACTTATGCATGGTCCAAAATAACTCATCAAGATTATATTTTTATGAACAAAGGACCTAAAAAATGCCAAAATCTACCATCCCTAGCTTCTGGAGTAGCTCATACTCTCAAGCATGGCTTAAAAGACCATAAAAGCATAAAAGAACAAGCCCTAACTAGATCTAACTAACCGATCCATCAAGTTAAGAGCTTTATAACTCAAGTAGATTGCAAAGTTGATGAAGAGTCTGGATCTTTATGCTCCAAGTCCACCAAAGCTTCACCTCCTTCAAAGGATCTAAAAACACCACAACATCACAACAATGGCTCACAAACACTCAAATGAATTCTAAGTTTTCGTCCTTAGGGTTTTGAGAGATAGAGGTTTGTCATAAGAAACTACTAAGGCAACTTAAGTTGGTTAAATATTGCACAAACCCTAAAAATTAGGGTTTGCCCCAGCCGAGCGTACGTCCTACGTACTCCTACATACACCCAGCGTATGCTAGTTTCCTCCGCAACCAGACTTCGACCCTATATGCCCAACGTACTTATAGCGTACACCCAACGTACTCGGCCATGGAGTAAAACCACCAAACTTCCGAAGGCCATAACTTTTTCGTTCGACGTCCCATTTCGATGTTCTTTATATCCATGGAAAGGTAATGAGAATCGTTACAATTCTATCAACTCTCTTTCGCCTTAAAACTTCCTAAACATATAAAATGCCCGAATTATCACTTTACGGTTATACCTTTGGGCTCCAACAAATAGAAAAAACTCTCAGATCACCTAATCTACATTATCCACATCAAAGGGGTCTAAATCTCTCCTTCCTTAAGACCCATAGCCTTATGATAACTAATATCCGGGTCACGACCCCGAATTAGGAAACAATTCGGAACACGGTGTTACAACTATGGTATGATTAGATCGATGATTAATATAAACACATATGAATATATAAACAAATTTTAAGCATAAGGATAAGTATCTGGACGCAAAATTGTAAAAGATAAGCATGCGTGCAAAGAGATTAACATGGATGCAGATAACAACATACACACACACACACACACACACACATATATATATATATATATATATATATATATATATATATATATATATATATATATATATTCAACAAAACTAAGCATAAGGGTAAGTATTTGGAAGCAAAATTGTAAAAGGTAAGCATGCATGAAGATAACGATCTCAAAAAAGCGTAGGCGTTGAAATGAATGTAGATAAACATTTTAATATATAATCAGGACATCGACAAACGATACCATAAATTTGTGTTTCATACTTAAAGTTATGGATGGTCGTGTATTTTTTTTTTCTATCAAATGCTTAAATGTTTAATATTGATTCATTTTATATATATATATATATATATATATATATATATATATATATATATATATATATATATATATATATATATATATATGACACAACTTATAACTAGCTCACTTGGTTAACATGAAGGTTTAAAATAACAACTAACGGGAAGCTTTTGGATTGAATCTCAAGAAAATGAGAAAAATATATAATTATTGCCGTTTAAAAAAAAAAAAAAAAAAAAAAAACATTAGGTCATTTTGGAGAATTGTTTAATAAAATATCACCATCATCATTAATTCGGAAATGTTAACCCTCAATGCCCAATATACTCAAAAAGCATTTATGATCATTATACGAGAGAAAAGATTTTTTTTTTTTTTTTTTTTTTTTTTTTCCACAAACAGCCATCAATTTAGTATGTCTCATCTGCAAACTAGTGGTTTGATCTACGAAATTGTCAAAACAACTATGATCATTATACAAGAGAAACGACAAATTTTGCTAATTCATTTTTAATTTTTTTTTAGATTTAGACGAAAAAATTATATTTTCCACAAATAACCATGAATTTCGTACGTCTCATATGCGAATTAGTAGTTTGATATATGAAATTGTCAAAACAACTGTCAGTTTAAAGAAAATAAAATAAAATAATTAAATTGGTTATTATAATGCAAATAATAATAATAATAATAATAATAATAATAATAATAATAATAATAATAATAATAATAATAATAATAATAAATTTTTGTGGGATGAATCTTCAAAAAACCATTTTCACATCAATAAGAGTTTTATATTAATGTTAAAAAAAATGTCTAATTTCATAGGTTTAATCAGCAAAATAAATTACTGTTTAAAATGTGAAAATCGTTGGCCTTTATTTTGTAAACAAGAAAAAAAAAAGGTTTTTAGTATTTTATTTTATGACTTTTAAGGAACATTTTTACAATAAGAAATGGCTTTAAATTACTACAAAAATGCTAGATTGAAAATGATTAGTTAAAACAAAATTTGGAAAAACTCAATAAAATGTTTTATATTTTAATCTCATATTCGATTTAGTCATTATATGTTTTTTTATTAAATTAAGTTTCAAAAACTTATAATTATATTCATTTTGACCATTTTATTCAGTAAACATGTCATCTCACTTTCAAAAATTTACTTTTGTCATAAATTTTGTTTTTTAATACAGATTCGATTCAAAATTTATAGTTTTGGTCCAGATTTCAAATTTTGTTATGAATTTATACCAAATTTAGTTTTTCACATTATTTTTTTTTATTTCAAAATTTTATTTTGAATATGTTTTTTTTTGTATAAAATTATATTTATACAAGAAACAAAAGAAATAAAAAACTCATTTTTCACATAAAAATCTTATTTTATATATATATATATATATATATATATATATATATATATATATATATATATATATATTGTTACACAATATTTTTGTATGTAAAATACTTATATAAAAACATTTTTTTAACATTTTTGTATAAAAACACGTATTTTATAAAACATCATAAGTTGTCCATATGCTATTTAGAAATCTGACATTTGGTCCCTAAGGTAAAAAACTATAAAAAATTGTCAATGTGGTTTCAAAACTTTTAACAAAAGGTTATTATAGCTCATTTTGTCAAGTTTTGTCCGTTAACTAAAAAATATTTTCATCATTTCATTGATGGGCATTCTGCAAAACATATAAATTCTATATGTGCATGTAACCCTAAAATTGATTTATGTTTTCTCTAATTGAACATACAACTTGAACAACAAAATAGAAAACCATAGCATACTAGTATATTTTCGAAATACACAAGTCAAAATACACAATTAAGGTTAGGAGAATCATACCTTGATTGTTATATAGTAATAACAACACAAATCTTTGTGTTGTTGAAGCCTTGAGAGCAAGCGTCACAAATGTCTTGCCTCTAATTGTTCACACCCAACACTAGCAAATGAAGTTGATTGAGAAAGAGGAGAGAGGCTCAAATGTTTGGCTAGCTCTCCAAAGCATTGAGTGGCCGAAAATCATAAGGTTATGCCATATTTATAGTGCAGTCAGCAAAACCCTAGATAAGCTGAAATCCTTGCTCAACTTAAACCGAGTAATAATCCACTTCGCTGTTTATCCACCTAGGAAAATTCTAGAATCCCTTTAGGCTTCAAGAAACCGTCCAACCCATATAGAGGGTTCTATAGTGTCTCTTGCTCAACTAATGAACAATTACATTTCAGTTTGTCCACTTTTAATTAATTTCTTTAATCCTAAAATTAATTCAAATTAATTTATGATTAAATGTTAATTAAATATTACTAAGTCTAATTAATATATTATTTTCATAATATATATTTAAAAATTATTTATTTCAGTTTATTAATCAAATAATAAATCAAAAACTCTCTCTCCAAATAACATCCTATCTACTTGCTAGTCTTGAGGGCAACCCAAAAGGAATGTGCTACTATCAATTCAAGTACATACCAATTATAGTTATGGGCTTAGAAACCTAATCCAACAGTCTCCCACTTGGATAAGTCTAATAATTATAGTTTTTAGTATAACTTTTAAATCTGTTTAGCAAATTGTAGCTCTCAAAGCTGCTGTTGAACTCTGACCTAGTCAGAAACGTGTCCTAAGATAAGTGATCAAATATTCCTTCATTTTACAAGATATTGTACAGGCATGAGAATTAGATTATAATTAATCTCATTATCCAAGTTTTGTTTCCCGATTTCTGATTCATGACGACTGAATTCAGACTGCTAATTGATCCCATCAATTTAGTCCAGGCTTGACCAAGGACTAGTAAATCAACACCAAATCACCGAGGTGCCCAAAGACATCACCTTTCCCATTAGGGAAAAAGGAAAAAATACGTTTACAATATTTTGTCATCAAATCATGCATACCAATATGTTTTATAACATCAAGTTACTAATGTGTTTACACATTATCAATGCACAACTGAATTGTAAAGAACAACTCGTATATCTCTGTCTCATGAATATAAGATATTATTGTCTCACAATTACTCGTCGTAAAATCCATCAAGTAATTATCTGAGTGTGAGTTTATCCAATACTCAAAATACACATTATCAAAGTACTCGTAAACATTGTAGCAAAGCTATTCCTATGTTTTAAACCCTTCAGACAATTTACAATCCAAATCATGACAGTCTTAATTCACTATTTACTCCGAAAAGTACTAGTGACTGTGGAATGATAAATAATCAAATTATTTAGGAAGTAAAAACACGAAGTGAAACATAATAATAACCTAATTAACTATCATCTCAAAACCATTGAAAATAAATAAAACTCTTATTATCTAATCACCATATTAATTAGACTTTATTCATTGTATAATGTTTTGAGTAATCAACTAAACACTTGAACAAAACATTCGTCATGCCATGTTATAAACATGCATATTATGTCTCTCTATTGTCCTTCCTTTGTGAACATATCGATTGGACAGTATTCCAATGATGCTCGTTTTACAATTCTAAATTATTGTCACTACTAAAAGTGTGTTAGAATTCCAACCTTACATGCATTGTCCTTCTGTGATGTCGAAGCTTTAAAGTCACAAAGACTTAGTCAACGATATTATAGAATGTTCCATTGGAACTTTGTTACTAAAAACAATTCCAAACTAATGAAGTTTCAAATTCAAGATACACTCCTTGAACACATTCCTTGCATTAAAGTTTCTAACTCACATGTAGATTTTAATAATTAACTCCCTCTGTGGAAACATTTCCATATTCCCATATGACCATCAATTTTTACCAAGAATCATCCCAATCTAAAACATGTCACTATAGTCCTTCCAAGCAATACCAGACTTCCAACTGTCCATAAGCAACCAATTCTTTTGGTGTAACCTCATAATGTTCTTGAATGTTGTATAATAACTTTAGTCACACCAAGTTCTAGTCCTTTTCCCTTTGAATGCCCAAGACATTTGGAAAAATCAGAACAAGTGAATATTATAGAATATGTAATCAATCCTATATTTGAATCATATAGGACTCGATTCATTATGTCTTACATAAGGACCTGATGTCTAATCGGTCTTTTGCTATAATATTTCCATATATCGAATTTCCTATGTTGAACTATTTCAACATGATATTCATATATGACCAAGACTAAGTTCTTTTAAACCCTTCAATCTAATGTAATGGATATGTTTTTTTTGGCTAAGCATTAATGATAATGTAATAGTCTAAGTCAACCATTGTAACATGTTTGAAGTAATAAAGATGTACTATTTGATTGTTATGTGCTTTATACTTAATTATTATGATTTAATAAATTAAGAATAAAAATAAGCGTTGAAAACAAAATTTTAGATAAAACTGATATCTATTTAGAAAATTGTAGTGGTCGTAACAAGGATTCCGGAGATATAAAGAATACTAAAATCCGAGTTATAACGAAAAAGTTATGACCTGTAAAAGTTTCGCGACAAAACCGGCACGACACCGGAAATCGTAAAAGTTAGTTTATGATAAAGTACTTATTAGCATTAGGCTTCTAAATGAAAGTTGCAGATTACGTCTCCACATTTGTATGGATATAAAGAACGTCAAAAATGAACCTTGTATGCAAAAGTTATGAACTTTCAAAGATACAGCTGTCTGAGAGCATGCCACGTGTCATAAAACCCTAATCCGACTGGGCTCATGACGTGAGCACTAATTTCCATGACGTGAGGATTCAAGACACCACATTTTGAAGCTAGAAGACACATGGAAAGTCTACAGGATGTTAAGTCAAAAGCTGACGACGTGAGCAATGGATTTCTCACAAAGTGAGGAGTCAAACAGACACCATGCAAGCCTAGAACGCAGATGGCAAAGCTACGAGATGATCAGCCATGGATCACGACGTGAGCAATGAATTCTCACGATGTGAGAGACCAAAAATGACACTATAAATATAAGTGCGAGGCTGCCCGATCTATGTTCGCAAAACTTCCACTTTTACACCCTAAACTTTCTTGTAAGCTATCCTAACACCCTCAAAGCCTGGTGAACCACCCTAACACCCAAAGAAAGCCCCTGAACACCCGAAAACCCCGAGAAAATATTTTTTTGTGTCGAAACTTTGCCCGTGTAAATGCCCGGTTTTTGAGAAAACATTCCGGTTTCATCGAAAAATATTGTTTTAAGGGATGAATTGTTGTCCAATCACCATCTTATCAAGTGAGTGTAGTCACTTTCATCTTACACATAGATATGAAGTATTTTCTATAAAATACGTGTTATGTGGATATATATTTTTTGTTTATTTGAGATAGGTGTTGAATGAATGTTTTATACACGTTTTAAATTTTATATGTATTTTTATCTACAAATATGTTGGGTAAAACATGTGTAGATAGAATAGTAGATGTGTGATAAAATGATGAGAGGCCTCGATGTTGTTGTTGTTCCAGTCGTCTAGCGGAGTATAGATGACGACCACAGACCTTTCTAGACAGTCCAGGGGAATCGTATCAGGCTCGCAACCTGTAGGTGTTTGTGAATGATGTGTTAACTGGTGTACTCCATCCCCCTTATGGTAGCCTTACGAACATATATGGCTGAGTAATCCCCTTAGCAGTAAACTCCATCCCGTTGATGATCCTTAGGCTAGGTCCCTTGTATAGGTGTTTAGGGACGTAAAGTGAGGATAACAGGAACGGGTAATCAAGGTTATTGTTGGTTGATTAAATTAACAAATTTATTGTTGGTTAATAAAATTAATAAATTTATTTATTGTGGGTTGAAAACCATATATGCTCACCGGGCTCCCAAGCCTGACCCACACTGCTTTGTGTATTACAGGTAGTGGAACAAGAGCATAATTGGACGATGACAAGGGATTTTGGATTATATGCCAGTAGATGTAAATAATTGTTGTAAGGTCTATATTATATTGTTTATGCTTTTGATCTGTATCGATGTTGACATCCCATGTTTGTAATGAAATGGAAATACATTTCTTTTGATAAATTCTTTGTAAAATTTTATCATATTTTTTTTTGGGGACAAATTCTGCAACACTTTTTCTTTGAAAAATTACTCTGATTTTATTTTAAAAGCATAAACAAAATCGGTCTTTTCTGGCCGTGAAAATGGGGATGTCATAGTTAGTATCAGAACATTTGTTTAAGCGAACTAGGAATTTGTAGGATTTCTAGACTTAACTTAGAATGCTAAGTGATGATCGTGAGATGAGTGTTGAGCATATTTTAGACACGAGCACTAGTATATTTTAGGAAAATGTCTAAAATGATTTTATGTGTTAAATGATATATGTTTGACATATATGCCATTATTTGTTCGGATACATGATCTGTTGCTGACCGGATCTAGAAACCTTATGTGTTCAGGATTCTAAGCGTACAATACAACTAGCATGTAACGTTTCAGAGTGATAAGGAGAATTTATATATATATATATATATATATATATATATATATGTGTGTGTGTGTGTGTGTAAGTGTGTGTGTGTGTGTGTATATATATATATATATATATATATATCGTGAATAAAGATCTAAATTCGCCTAATTTAGTGTATAGATCATAATTGCAAGAACCTGAAGTGGAGCTGGAAATGCAAATAAAAATCAGCAACCTTAACCCCAAGTGATGTAGCAGGTGCCTAAAGCAGGAACTGCACCAGAACCAATCACAATGGCTGGAGCGCAAGCCATGATTCAAGCTATGATGGCTGAACAAAGAGAGGAATTGAGACAATTATTATTAAACAACAGGAATGAACCTTCAATGCTTGTTAAACAACCTGAATTAAATGACGATCAGTCAGAGGAAGGAAATTACAGTAGATTTGTTGGTCAAACTGAACCACTTATGGTTAGGAGGAATAACCAAGAGGACCGAGTCTATAGAAATGGCTGCAAGTACAAAGACTTTATGACGCACAAGATGTCAACTTTCATTGGAAAGGAAGATCGCATCGGAGTAATCGATTGAATCTCGGAGGTGGAATTAGCCTTCCTGATATGTGGCTGCAAAGGCAAGCTACAAACCATATTTGTAGTGCGTCAGTTCAGAGGTGGCGATGTTCGCTGGTGGAACAATCTGGGGAAGACCCTTAGCCCTAATGAGCCACTTCAACGGACTTGGGCAGAGTTCGTGGTGCAATTCAAGCACAAGTACTGCTCGACCCAAAATCTACTAGAGCTAGAGAACCAATTTCTGACATTAAAGAAGGGAAGCATGTCCATCGATGAATACACCAATAGCTTTACAGACGAAATGGAGTATGCTTTGCATATTTTCCAAGACGTGTTAACAAAAATCGACTGGTACGCAAAGGGATTTCAATGGGAGTAAGAGGTGCCAGTGCGTCAGGCACTTACTCTGGAGGCAGCTATCTGGGTTGTCAAGTCTTTTGAAGATATGATCAAGGGACAACCTCCAACTAGGTTGAAGTTGGCGAGAAGAGAAAGTTTAAAGGAACTTCAGGTTCCAATAAGAAGAGCAAGTTCTCTATGTCTGGTTCGAGGAAATTTGGAGGAGGAGTCGAAGAGAAGTGGTGTGATAAGGGTAAGAAGAAGCACTCTGGGAAATGTGACGGAGAAGTCACTTGTTTTAAATGTGGAAATCTTGGGCATTATGCCAATGAATGCACTTTCAATAAGAAAGTTTGTTATGGGTGCAGCAAAGAAGGGTGGATTTTGAGGGACTGCCCGAAGAAGAAAGAGGAAGCAAGGCCCAATCTCCCACCAAAGCCAAAATTCGGAGCTTTCCAGATGACACTGGAAGCCACAAAGGATACAACAGATGTCACTTCAGGTACCTTTCTTTTAAATGAATTGCCTACCAATTTATTGTTTGATTTTGGAGAAAATTACTCCTTTATATCACATAAATTTGGTGCAAGACTAACATTGCCTATAGAAAAATTTGATGATGCCCTAATCGTAGAAGTAGCTAGGGCAAATTCATACCTGTTAACGATTGCATTAAAAATATTGTCATCGACTTGAACAGAAACGAATTCCACGGGGAGCTATTACCCATTGAGTTGAATGGTTTCGACATCGTATTGGGGATGGATTGGCTTAGCGTCAATGATGTCGTGATACTGTGAAAGAAAAAGATAGTGAGGGTAAACCTGCCTGGAAAATAGTCATTTATGGTATATGGAGATAAGCGTAGAGTAAATTCTGGAATCATTTCCCTAGTGGAAGCCAGAAAATATTTATCTAAAGGATGCACCTCATACTTGGCATTCATGATCGATGCTAAGAAAGAGAAAAAGATATGCAAAGCATACCGGTGGTGTGTGACTATCTGGAAGTCTTTCCAGAAAATCTTCCTGGATTTCCCCCTGATAGACAAGTGGAGTTTCGAATAGACTTGTTACTAGGAACAACAACAATAGCAAAAGCAACATATCGATTAGCACCAACAGAGATGAAGGAGCTTATGATGCTACTTCAGGAATTGTTGGACAACAGTTTCATTTGACCTAGTTCACCACCCTGGGGAGCTCCGGTGTTATTCAGAAAGAAGAAATATGGAATCATGAGGATGTGAATAGACTACAGAGAGCTGAATAAGGCAACAATAAAGAACAAGTACCCATTGCGAAGGATTGATGACCTGTTTGATCAGTTGCAAGGTTCGAGCTATTTCTCAAAGATCGATCTTAGGTCAGGATATCATCAGCTAAAGGTGAGAGAACATGATATTTAGAAGAATAAATTCATAACAAGATATAGACACTACGAGTTCTTGGTTATGTCATTTGGACTAACAAATTCTCCAACAACATTCATGGAATTGTTGAACAGTGTTTGTAAACCATTCCTCCATGATATTTTGATTTTTTCAAAAAGCAAGCAGGAGCATGACAAGCATCTGCGAGAAGTGTTTGAAGTTCAGAAAAAGGAGAAGTTGTATGCAAAATTCTCCAAATGTTATTTTTGGATTCAAGAAGTCTAATTTTTGGGTCATGTGGTTAACCAAGAAAGGATAATGGCTAACCTAACTAAGATTGAAGTTATAATAAAGTTGGAACAACCAAAGAGTCCCATGGAGATCTGAAGCTTTCTGGGATTTCCCGGATATTAACGAATATTTATCCAAGGCTTTTCTTCGATAGATGCTCCATTGATAGTTTTGACCCATAAAGGAGCTGCTTATACTTGGAATGAGAAGCACAAGGAAGCATTCGAGAAGCTAAAGAAGACGTTGTGTGAAGCTTCTATTCTTTCGTTGAAGACTTAGCAGTTTATAGAGATACATTTGGAGTTGGATTAGGTTGTGTTCTGACCCAAAGGGATAAAGTGATAGGATATGCATCGAGGCAATAAAAGAACATGAAAAGAACTACCCCACTCATGATTTGGAGTTGGCAGCGGTAGTATTCGCCCTAAAGATATGGAGACATTATCTTTATGACACAAAATGCAAACTTTTCACTTATCATAAGAGCCTTTAGTATCTCTTTAATTATAATAAATTGAACATGAGACAACTACACTGGCTAGAGTTGCTTAAGGATTACGACTGTGAAATACTTTACCACCATGGTAAAGAAAATGTTGTAGCTGATGCTTTACACAGAAAAATGAGCCTTGAAAAGAAAAGGCCAAGAGCATAAAGAATCGAAGTTGTCTCAACCAATTTAGAAAGCATCAAGAAAGCTCAAGAAGAGGCTTTAGAGAAAAAATGACCGAAAGGAAGAATGCTTGGGCAAAACGTTAGTGTTTGATACAAACGGTCAAGGACTAAAGGTATTCCAAGATATGATTTAGGTACCTAAGATTGGAGGAATAATAGATCTTCTGATGGAGTAAGCTCACAAGACCATAAACTCGATTCATCCCGAAAGCACGAAAATGTATAAGGATCTGAAACCCTACTACCGGTGGCCGACGATGAAGCTCGATGTTGCAAAGTATGTGGCCGAGTGTGTGACATGTGTGAGGGTTAAGTCACAACATCAGAAACTGTATGGGAGTTTAGAACCTTTAATTATACCCATGGGTAAATGGAAAGACTTCACCATGGATTTTGTGACTAAACTACCCAGAACAAAGAGCGGTCACGACATGATTTGGGTTGTCGTTGATCGGTTTACTAAAAGTGTACACTTCATAGTAGCCAATGAAAAATGGTCTATGGGTAAACTTGCAAATGCTTACGTGAAGGAGATAATGAGACTTCACGGTATTCCTTTAACGATTGTATCAGATCGTGATAGTCGTTTCACGTCAAGGTTTTAGAGAAGTCTCCAAGAGGAATTGGGTACGAAATTTTGTCTAAGTATAGCCTACCATCCGCAAACCGATGGTCAGAACGAACGAACGATTCAAACATTGGAGAATATGCTAAGAGCATGTTCCCTGCAATTCCAAAGTAATTGGGATGAACATTTACCTATGGTAGAATTTTCCTACAATAATAGTTTCCACTCAAGTATCAAGATGGCACCTTATCAAGCTTTGTGTGGACAGAAGTGTCGAACGCCATCATGTTGGGTTGAAGCTGGAGAAAAGCAGTTTATAGGACCCAAGAGAGTCCATTAGACTGCTAAAAAGCTGAAAGTGATTAGGGAAAGGATGTTAGCAGCTCAAGATCGCCAAAAGAGCTATGCTGACAAGAAAAGACAACTGATAACATTCGGAGTTGGAGATTCAGTTTTACTTAAAGTCTTGCCATGGAAGGGACTTATAAGATTTGGTAAAAGGGTAAAGTTGATTCCAGGGTTTATTGGACAGTTTAAAGTTATTCAAACGATTAGGAACTAAGCTTACAAGCTAAAACCAACAGAAGAACTAGATGGTATTCATAACGCTTTCCACGTGTGTTATTTGAGAAAGTTCATGGGAGAAGTTCCTGACATAATTCCAATTAATTAAGGTTGGATGAAAGCAAGAGGTTAATTAAAGAATCGGAGGCAGTTGTTAACCGTAAGACTAAGAAGTTGCGAAGAAATATGGTCGATTTAGTGCTTATGCGATGGAAACATACGAATGGGCCAAATCGCACCTGGGAAACGGAGAGGGACATGATGAGTCGCTATCCATATTTTTTTGTTGATATATGATTATGGGGGAGAGAATTGCAACTCCCGTGTTTCTGGGCTAAGCATTAATGATGATATAATAGTCTAGGTCAACCATTGTAACTTGTTGTGAAGGAATAAAGATGTATTATTTGAGTGCTATGTGCTTTATAATTAATTATTATGATATAATAAATTAAGGATAAAAATAAGAGTTGAAAATAAAATGTTAGATAAAGCTTATATCTGTGAAGAAAGTTGTAGTGGTCATAACAAGGATTCCGGAGATATGAAGAATATTGAAATCCAAGTTATAAAAAAACTTATTACCTGTCAAAGTTTTGCGATAAAACCGGCACGACACCGGGAATCGTAAAAGTGAGTTTATGATAGATTTTATTTTATCCTTAGGGTTCTAAATTAAACTTGTAGAGTACGTCTCCACCTTCGCGTGGATATAAAGAACGTCGAAAACAAAGCTCGTATTCAAAAGTTATGGCATTCCGAAGATACAACTGTCTGAGAGCATGACACGTGTCAAAAAACCCTAATATGACTGGGCTCACGATGTGAGCACTAATTCTCACGAAATGAGGAGTCAAAACACCACATTTCGAAGCTAGAAGGCACATAGCAAGTCTAACGGATGATAAGTTAAAAGCTCACGATGTGACCAATGGATTTCTCATAACGTGAGGAGTCAAACGGACACCATGCAAGCCTAGAACGCAGATGGAGAATCTATGAGATGATCAGTTATGACTCACTACATAAGCAATGAATTCTCACGATGTGAGAGACCAAAAATCACACTATAAATAGAAGTGTGAGGTTGTCTGATCCGTGTTTACAAAACTTACACTTTTACACCCTAAACATTCTTCTAAGCTATCCTAACACCCCTGAAGCTTAGTGAGCCACCCTAACACTGAAAGAAATCCCCAGAACACCCGAAGACCCCGAGAAAAGAGTTTTTCAAGTCGAAACTCTTCCCGTGTAAAAACCCGATTTTTGAGAAAACATCTCGGTTTCATCGAAAAAGATTGTTTTAAGGGACAAATTCTTGTCCAATAACCATCTTATCAAGTGAGTGTGTGGTCACTTTCATCTTACACATAGATGTGAAGTATTTTCTATAAAATATGTGCTATGTGTATATATATTGTTTTTTATTTGAGATGGGTGTTGAATGAATTTTTTATATAGGTTTTAAACTATATATGTATTTTTATGTACAAATATGCTGGGTAAAACATGGGTAGATGAAATAGTTGATGTGTGATAAAATGATGAGAGGCCTCGATGTTGTTGTTGTTCCAGTCATATAACGGAGTATAGATGATGACCACGAACATTTAAAGGCACTCTAGTTGAACGCTCGCAGGCTCGTAACCTGTAGGTGTTTGTGAACGATGTGTTCACTGTGTACTCCATCCCTCTTATTGTTGACTTACGGACATATATTATTGTGGAATCCTCTTAGCAGTAAAGTCTATCCCGATGATGATCCTTATGCTAGGTCCATTGTATTGGTGTGTAGGGACATAAAGTGAGGATAGCAGAAACAGGTAATCAGGGTTATTGTTGGTTGATGAAATTAATGAATTTATTGCTAGTTGATGAAATTAATAAATTTATTTATTATGGGTTGAAAAACTTATATGCTCACCGGGCTCCTAAGTCTAGCTCACTCAACTTTCTGTATTACAGGTAGTGGAACAAGAGTATAGTTGGACGATGACGAGGGATTTTGGATTATAGGCCAATACATGTAAATAATTGTTGTAAGGCTTATATTGTATTGTTTATGCTTTTGATCTGCATCAATGTTGACATCCCAAGCTTGTAAGGAAATGAAAATACATTTCTTTTGAGAAATGCTTTGATCAATTTTATCATATTTTGTTTTGGGGAGAAATTCCACAACACTTTTTCTTTGAAAACTTACTCTGATTTTAGTTTAAAAGCATAAACAAAATCGGTCTTTTCTGGCGGTGAAAATAGGGATTTCACATCTAAACGTTTAGATTTGAAACAAAGTATGAGTGTCCTCTCCCTTAAGCCTTACTATAGCAAAAAATTTCCAAGCTTTTCAACTTGAAAATTTGTAAACTTTTTTCCTACAAATAGTATTGCCAACTTGCAAAACTTAGCATAAAACCTATGCTCTCACTCGCTTAACAATTATGCTCCTAATAGCACAACAATCATGCTCCCACTAGCTTTAACATCTATCTAGAAACCAACTAGACTTTCAGAAATCAATACTCTTGATTTTCTTACTAAAGTGAAGATTTCTAATACGTGATGCTTCGATAAATCTCTAACCAGACTTCTCAAGCCTATACACCTTTCACTAGATAGCATATATGTGTGTGTTCTAAACCTTTCAAACAATCTGAACTATGAAAAGGGATACCATAATCATATTATGAATTTGAGAATGAAATTATCACAACTACTAACTATAATGATGTTTATTAGGTTTTTAAAATCTATTAGCGAAAGTGCTTCCTCATAATCATTCTCATGAATTAGAGAGAATCCTTTTTCCATCTAGTTTTTTTACGGTGTACATGTTCTCATCCATGTGAATGTATCATTTACAACTTACAATCATAAGATATGGTTTAGGATAAATCCTAACTCAAATTTACTTCTGCTTTTATTGACTGTACTTTGCTTATTCTTAATTTCTTGTCATCTACTAGCAAAAGGGTCTACTAGTACCTCCATGTTGTTAAGCATCTCACCCATATCGATCAATGTACTTTTACTAACCAACGTGCCCTGTCTTTTGCAGTCAAATGAGAACCATAGAACTCATAAGTATTTCCAAGTCAACTAGAAGGTGCACAAAAACAAAATTGTGTCAACTTAATACGATAGTTTATCAACCTCAAGTCTTATGCTAGTGATAACTACAGGTTTTATTCTTGATTGAATCCTGAAATTCTCAATATCAATAAGACTCCCACCGAATTCTTGACATATAAGATTCTCTCTCAAGAAATATTCCTTGACGAGCAAAGACAAATATACAAAAGTTAGTGTGGATTCTCGACAAGAACACACTTCATATAATTGGTCTTAGTTTATCATTTGTTTTAACAAAAACATCACAACTACCAATTCCAAATGTGCTAGAGTGAGAAAACATTATTACTCCACATTTCATGAGATGCTATAAACCTACTTAGCATGAAATAAGTTTCAAGATATAATTCGAAGTAACTTGCACATGACTCTAAAACTTGATTAGAAACAAAGTATGACCCATCTCTTGACTGAACCATTTCAACAATATCTTATTCTTCTTCTTAGTCAAACAATTTCACTAAGACATTCTCCGAGGATCAACTGTGATATAGTTCGACAATCATTAAGATGATCACAAAACACGATACTAAAGTACTCCCCTTTTCTTTCAGATTGAAGAAACTTTTATCTTTCTGCCTAATAGATTATTCTTATTTGTTCTACTACTCTTTGAATCTTTTCAAAGTATCAGAATCATGCTTAATCTTATAAACATAACCACACTTACTGAAACATCAGTAAATTATGATGAATAAACATATCATCCTTTGTGGTGGATCTGAATAGTCCATATCAACAAATACTAGATCCATTAGTCCTTCACTATGACTCAAAAAAACATGTGGTCAATGAATTAGTCGTAATCTTCTAACGATCAAGATTCTCATGCATCACACAATTCATATTGCATGATTCCATGTTTCTATCCAATTGAAACTTGGGTGATGAAAATTCTTTATCACTTAGTTTATTATGACACTACCACAAATGATATAATAAGAATTAAATGCCAATTAACATTGCTAGTAATAGAAATGTAACCCACATTTTCATCGATACCATTGCAAGGAAATATAAGGTAAACCAACTATATAAGCCAAAATTTCAGTTTTATTGATAATAAATGAGCATTTTGAACTTGTCTTTACAATGCATAAAATGGAAATAATCTTTCTAGACATTTCCTAAGCAATCTATTAAATTATCATAACTCCTAAGCAGCAGCTTCAAATTCTGATCATCGAACGATCTGCCCGAAATCCATTTCTCACGCTCAAAATTAGTCATTTTTCTTAAGCTTCATTCTTTCTCTTGCATCCTGCAATACCATCAAAATGTGATCATCAAATTGTCACAACTAGCATTTTAGCTATGAAATTCTGATCATCGAATGATCTGCCCGAAATCCATTTCTCACGCTTAAAATTAGCTCATTTTTCTTAAGCTTCATTCTTTCTCTTAGATCCTGCAATACCATCAAAATGTGATCATTAAATTGTCACAACTAGCATTTAGCTAGGAAATTTTGTACTCATGGAAACATCATCTATTGTGATACATGTAATTCTTATTTGAAATCATGTACTATACTCAATCAATGACAACTAACCTAATCAAGATTCATGAATAAAGTTCAAAACTCAATACAAAACGTTTCAATAGTCAGCTAAAGGTTGAAAACACTAAGAATCTTGGTTCAAGCTGATGTTGGACATGGATTTTATTATTGGGCTTCATCGACCAATAAGCATTCAATCGTACTATTTTGGGCTTAGAACCCTTAAATGGGCTCTATTTGGACCCACATCCATAAAACTTAACATTTTGGGACATATGGGTCTAACATGGAATTGTTTACCTTTTTGGGCCATATATGATTCCATGTACCCTAATGTACTCTTATTGGGCCGTAAACCATCCAAAGGGCCAATTGGCAGAAAAGCATTTATTTTGGCCTCATAATTTCGAGCCAAAGCAAGTAATGGCCCAAATTAATCTACTTCTTTCTTCTAGTCCAAATTTTCGGCCTATATGTAAAAAAGGAAATGGAAGGATGCATGGATTAGACTAATGAAAACTAATAACTACATAACATGTATCTAGAATTCACATACATCCATAAGACCATTACCCTCCATGAAAAACCTTCTCTTTCCCCTCTCTTGTTATACTCAGCCAAGGCAAACACCACCCCACCTCTATTCTCTAATTTCAAAACACTTCAAAATACTCTCTAGAAGCTCTTCATTCTTCCATCATAATTTCGAGATTTAGAGTGCTTTCAAGATGATTTTTCACCACTATCACCATCCTTGGTAAGTTTTTGCTTAGATCCATGGTTTAGCTTCTTGATTTCTTCAAAAACATCTCCTCCTAACTCATACTATTTTGTGAACCATGCATCTTAGAGCCATTTAAGTTCCAAAGTTCTTCAAAAAGCTTACTAGGACCAAAAATCTCTCCATTTCATCTTCAAAACCGAAGCAACAAAGCAAAGGTGAGTTCATACCCCCCCTTGTTTTTGGTTTTTATATGTTTTTTTATTTGGGGGGGGGGGGGGGGTTGGGGTGGGGGGAATACAAGTATTATGTGTAGATCTATGTGTTATTACATGTTATGTGTGATTTTCTTGGTTTATGCTGTGAATATGTGGTAAAACTCTACAAATCTTGAAAACTTTAACCAAAATGGGTGAGATTCATGAACTAAAACATAATAGTCATTATACTACAAAGATAAAAGTGTACTATAAGCTTATGATGTGAAAAACAAAACAAAAATTATGTATAAGGATCATTTTGTCAAATAAAGTAAAGTTTTGGCAAAAAGTGACATTTTCAGTTTTATAAAGATCAAAAAGGCCATATTTTCTTAAAAAATTTGTTTTTATGATAATCACCCTTTTAAAGGACCAAATTTGGAAATTTTGCCATAATGGGCTTAAAAATTGGGCCCAAAATGTGAAAATTTCGAGTTTATAGGGATTAAAATGAAATATTATCAAAACATGAGCCAATAACAGGAAATGAATAGAAATAAAGGCCAAAAATGTAAATTTTCTAAATTGGGTCGAAAATGTAAATTTTTATAAAACAAGGGCTTGAAATGTTAATAAACACATTTTGGGCCGAAATTTTAAAAAACAAATTTATAAATGGGACAAAATGCTATGTTTGATGGTCTAATGGGCAAAAAATGTTATTTTCACCAAAAAGGAACACAAATGTCATTTTATTTAAATAAGGGTTAAAATGAAAGTTTCGGTGAAAAATGGGCTTAAATAGTCAAAAAATATTTTGGGTCAAATGTGTCAATTATTGAACAAGTGGACCAAAAATATAAATTTTTATAACATAAGGGATTTAAAAATCGTATTTATATACATATACTAAAATATATCATTAAAAAATTAGATATTTTATAGCATCACGAATTAATGCTTCGTCTAGAAATACTATACCACAACAAACATACAAGAATTAGAGAAATGGTATGAATATTGGGTCTAATACTTCCTATACATGCATATTGGGCCTTTGTGACCCGTTTGCATGTTTATTGGACCCAATATATTCAATCCATGTCTATTGGGCTTTAGTAACCCAATGACATACTTAATGAGCCTAAATTAATTTTTACATGTTACTAGGCCTTAGTAGCCCATTAACATGTTAATTTTACCTGGAGAGATTCATTGTATGCTTAATGGGCTTCAACATGTTCGTTTGCATGCCATCAAGCCTAGAAATAACTTACATGTCTAACAAGCCACAACTGTCCTTATTCATGTTTGTTGGGCTATGTCTTTTTGCATTCAAGTATCACCTGGGGTTTGTAAATCAAAATATGTTTAACATTAAACATATTCATGTGACAATCATTGGGATCTAGTAAGAACTATCGGTTGACACCATTGAGTGTTAGGTTGTAGCCTGTAGTTATAATCAGAGTCTCCTGGAGGGAAAGCGAGAGTTTGTGTATAGATCTATACGGGGGTGACTCCCCCACACCATAGTTGTTTGCTACAGTTAGACTACGCCAGTCTAGAGTGACAAAATCTTGATCAAAACCGATGTTTGGAAAAATGCCAAGACAGACGAATTAGTAAATTATTATGCATGGTTATAACGACTCATGTAAAGATCCATTACCATCGATACATTATGGAAATCAAACTTCTTAAATCATAATTATATGAAAACAATTCATACGATCATACAAGGATTACGACGCATTTATAAATCAGACAATGTTGGATTTTCTGGGGAATGCTTTTATTTATTACCTTCTACTTACAACAGATACAATACAAGGAAATTTTTGAATTGCTTATTTATACATGTTTTTACAAAGGAAATCACATATACATTTATACTTGATCATGACATCACTTTCATACAATTTATAGAAAATATCGGATTTCCTGGGGTATACAAACAATACAAAATCTTTCAGTCAAACATGCTTATGAACTCACCAACATTATATATGTTGCACATTTTCAAAATAACTTGTATTCTCAGGTAATCGCTAAGCCGAAGAAATCGTCAAGAGTATTTTGGAAATTTTGTTATGATATGTTAATCTTCGTACAATTCTTGTTTTGGAAATTGTGTACTATAAGACAATGTATTTCATGTGAACAATACCGGTTGTAATATGTAACGCATGAGGATGTTTATGTTATGTTTTATGTATATTCATTGTGATGATATTTTAATTGATAGTCATACGAGCCCTCAGACATTTTCGTCGTCTGGTTCGGGGGTGTGACACGAATCATGTACTAAGAATCTATGAATGCGAACTTATTTAAATGAATGGATGTACCTGAAGTAGAGTCATAAGGCTTGACTTTACCATCTCTACGATCTTTAAGGTAATCTGGGCAGCTTTGTAACCAATGTCTCTTCAATTGGTAATAGAAACATATAAACTGTTTAGGGATAATAGATGGAACTATCTCAGAATTAGTCTTTCTCTTTACCATACGATCAAACGATTTGACCTTGTCCGATCCCTTTCCATTGGGACGAAATTTTTTTATGGACCACCATTGTCAATGTCCATGGAAACTTTGGAATTTGATACTTCAAACACCTTTGCTTCACTTGTACTCTTAAGCATTTCTTCTTCAACAACGATTAACATAATGTAATAAACAACAATCGAACATATATGAATATAAATAAACATAAACGAATGTTCATAAACATAGATGAACGATGGAAATCATTGTTCATGTTCGTTCGTTTAACTACATGAACAAGAATTTGTGTTCGTCTTCATCCATTTACTAAACAAACAAACACAAACGAAATTCTCATTTAATGGTTCACGATCGGTTTGCTGAATGTTCAATTCGTTTACATCCCGAAACATATATATGTAAAACTTTTTTTTTAAATAATTTTGTATGCAAAATACCTATTTATAAAAACATTTTTTATTTGAAATACCTATTTATAAAATTTAGTTATGTGAAAATGCTTGAAATACACTTACATAAAATATGTTACTATACACAAAATAAACGTATTTGTATAAATTTATCAATAAAACTTGTTTGTATAAAAACATGTTCGAATACATAAATATATATAAATATATATAACTATGTTACTATGAAATAGGTCTAAGTGTGTGTATATACAAATGAATTTATTATAAATTGTATTTATATATATATATATATATATATATATATATATATATATATATATATATATATATATATATATATATATATATATATATATAAATACGTGTTTATATACAAAATTGTTTTTTTTAATTATATAGTTATTTTGCATACAAATTTTTTTAAACAAAAAATTATATAGAAAAAGAAGTGTTTTTTTTTTTTTTTTTTTTTTTTTGAAAATTATGTTTTTTTGTATAAATATGATTTATACAATGAACAAAACATATTTGAAACAAAATACGAAAAGCATCTGTAAAAAACTAATTTTAAGATAAATTAGTAGCACATTAAAAGTTTGGCAAACAATATAATTTTTAAAAGTTAAATGACATGTTGACCCGATAAAATGATTGAAATGAATATAATTGTCGGTTTTTTGGACTTAATATATATATATATATATATATATATATATATATATATATATATATATATATATATATATATATATATATATATATATATATTGATTATGAGACAAAAACTTCAAAAATATATATTGTGAAGATAAATAAAAACTATTTTATAAAAGCGTCCCATAAACCCATAATCTTAGCCAATAATAATATATTCATTTTGCAGCCTATTACTTAAATAATACCTGCAGACTTCATTGCTAAATATGAAAAACACTATTATTATTTTTTTTCCTAAAAGAAAGCTTATAAAAATTAATCAAATTTATATTTTTCTCTCTTTTCCCTTTATATATCCGACACTTGAGGATCTAGATAATTACTATCAAAGTTGCTCATTTTCAGCAGTAATTGATTATTGATGGCCATCAAGGATGAGTCCAGGCCCCTACTCAATGACGGAACCGGTAGGAGACTAGGACACGTGATCGACCCTCTTTAAATTTTCTACATGATATGATATGTAGATGTTAACTTTCTTTAATATAAAATAAAAATAATAATAATAATAATTAATTTCCAACTTCCCAAAAGAACACCATAGTCAAGTTGTAGATTTCACTCCTCGTTCACAGATTTTCATACTTTCCATTACCCTTGCTGTTCCCGAGATTGATTGAAGGAGTGACCAAGAAGTTAAATTTCCCCATCATTTTACTACAAGTATGGAATGGAAAACAATAGAAGTATGGATGGTTTTATGTATTTATCACTATAGCTAGACAAATGGCAAAAAAAGTTAATAAAAGAAAACCCATAGTAGTAGAATATGTCCATTTTTAAAGGTTCCTAATTGATTAGATATATGTTTATCTCCTTGGTTCTATGATATATTTGAAAGAGATATCAATAGGTTCTGAAAATGATGCAGATTAATTACTTTCAGACAAGATGTAGTCTCACATTTGTGTAATACATACATGTGGAACACGAAGTGTATTTTAGGGGCTATTTTTTTATTGGCATTGCTAAAAAATGTCGAACTCAGTAGAATTCGAACTTGAATCAGTTCAATTTTGATATGTTTCACATTAAATGTCGCATATCGCTAGTCCGCGATTGATAATGGTTACTTTAGACTACTTGGGATTTGGATGGAGGTCATGATCGAAAGCTGTTAAACAAATGAAAGGACTATTAATGTACTTGGTGATGTACAAATTTGTACATGAGAAGCTTTTTTTACTTATTTTAATTTTTTTTTAGCTCGGAATATTTTTAATCTACCATTTAGACTTGAGGGAGTCATGCGCTATGCGAGGGTCACTAGGCCTCATCGTACTTGTTGTAGACCGCCTCTGGCTTGCTCCCAGTGCTTCCCTGAATGTTGGTCTTGAGTTTTGATTGACTGTTTCTTTTTATTTTGGTATTTTTTTATTTTTTTTTCCTAAATAAACCTTATTATAATAACACATTATCATTTTTTTATATCTATTTTGTGTGCTACACAAGTTAAGTTTATGTGAGATAAAAAAAAAAAACTACAAAATTTTATAGATGTCCTAAAAGTGATACCATTCCTTCTAACCCTACTAATATTCTATATATTTTTTTTAATAAAACTTTGAAAGATTGCTTGTTGAAATTTACTTTTTCTTTCTCAGTCCCACCTACGTCTTATTTGAGCCAATTATAAAATAAATAATTACTATAAATACCGAGACATAATCATATGACTCTTGCATGATAAGTGATAAAGGAAGAAAATTACTTTTTTTAACAATAAAAACCAAGTATACTTACAAAAATTATCCTATTGTTAAGGCTAAACCAAGTGGTGTCAAAGGCATCCACATCTCGATGTTCTAGGGTGAGTACTGGCGATTAGGGATGGTAATTCTCGACACGACACGCGACACGACACGAAATAAATGAGTTTGGGGTGAGTTTCTCAACCCGCCAACCCGCTAACCCGTCAACCCGCCAACCCGTTTATTAAACGGGTCGTATATGGGTTTCTCAAAAAATAAACGGGTTGACCCGCCAACTTATATTCTTAATAAAAAAAATTATATTTTTAAATGTATTTATGTATCAAGTATTAATATTTAATAAGTATTATATAATATATACAATTTATTCATAGACCATTTGATTGTTTTGATATTATTACTCGTGGTGGATGGTCTAAGGTCATAAGTCGTAACCTATAAGACCATGTCTGTAACATGTTTCTATCAATGTTTTTAATTTCCATTTGGATGTTTAAGATTTAAATATCTAAAATTTGGACCCACGAACCCAAATCTGACCCATGAACCCGCCAACTTGTGAACCCGTATAAATAAATGGGTTAGGGTTGCCACGAAGTCGTGGGGACACCACCACAACATGGCAAGGCAAGGTTGGGACACATGTTTCATTTAAGCCACCACAGTGTGACAGTATAGGCCATGAAATGGCAGCTGGTTGGTGGAAAACCCTATTTTTTCAGCTTTGCTCCATTTTTAAAGGAATGAGGGTTTGCTCACCCTCAGCCTCTATCAGTCTCCTAAAGATCTAAAGAAACTATAATCTCCTTCCTTCATTGTTGAATCCCTTTTTAGTGTTCATAGAATTTCTTGAAGGAATAAGAAGTAAGCTAAGATTCAACTAGCAAGTCCCCATTCTTCGTCGTAGCACTCTTCCGGACCCTTGTAAGTGTCCAAAACTCGATTTTTATCATGTTACCTTATTAAATCTTGAGTTTTGGCCCTTAATCATCGTGTTTTTGTTAGTTGGAGTTGTGAGATCTCATAAAGTTTGCAACTTTATGAATTTGTAGAGCATTTGGTATGATTGTTGGTTTGGATCTGAAGTATAGTTTAGTTTATGAGCCATGCATGAGATTTTTATCAAAAACCCTTATTTTGACTCATTATCACTTCAAGACATACATTGGACATGCATGTCTATAAAGCACCAACTTTTAGGTTAGTTTTGGTGATTGGAACCCTTATGGAGTTAATAGGATATGGACTTTTTGGAATAGGTGCTTAATGGATGAATATATGTCTTGTTTAGCCTTTTTGGAACCTAGGGTTTGAGATTTTGACATTTCGGGTGGTCTTAATGGATAAATTTGGAAACTTTATCCTTATAGACCATGTTTCAAACCAGATCTGAGCTTTGGAACTCTTAGAATCGAAGAAAACAGCTTAACCGATTAAGTTGTTGGAAACCTAGCCTCCACGACGTGGCCTTAGGTCGCCACAACATAACGACTAGGGAAAACTTGACTATTTTGATGATATGGCCTTGGATAGTCATGATATGGCGGTTGACTAAAGTCAACATTCACCATTGACTTGAATTTTTGCCAAACTCCTAGTTTTGGAATAAGAGCTAAGGGCTTATCTGGTATAACTGTATGGAAGGTACGTAGCAATATTTCTAGTAGTGAGAGCAATAGAAATAGTGTATCGAATGAAAGGTGAGTCTTCTCACCGTGCTTATGGTTCAAAGGCACCAATGTCGACCAACTGGATTGTACTATGTAGGTTGCTAGTTGTCTTTGTAACTCTTACATGTTTGTATGTTTTGTTGAAATAAACACCAAGGCTGGGACCGTAATTGTATGCTTGGGTTGAAAGAAACCGCAGGGTTAGGCCAATTATTTCATGTTTAGGTTCAAACATACCACATGCATGGGCCATGATTATATATTAGGTTGGATTATACCCAAGGGTGGGCCCAAATATATATATATATATATATATATATATATATATATATATATATATATATATATATATAATATGTGGTACTTTGGGGAACTCAATAAGCTTTGTGTTACACCCCAAAACCGGAACGACGGAAACATTCTGGGGTGGATGACGTCATATCAAGTATCACAACATATGTAGTATAGTAATCAAAGTACAACAACCATTGCATTAATAGTAATAGTTTTACATGGTTTACATTACATAGAAAACATCAAGTAATACAAGTAATGATATAGGTGTAGCTTGGTACTAAACTGTCTTCATCCAAAAGCTCCTCGAATGTACCTATCTAAAGCTGACCTGAGAATACAAGTTATTTAAAAACGAGTATCAGCATTTTTATAAATGTTGGTGATTTCATAAGTATTTAGTGTCATTTTATCCAAATAACTTTATAAAAGTAGTAGTTTTAAAGTATATAGTGGATTAGAGACTGTAATGCTCGCAGATCCGGGCTAGTCAATTTAGAGGCAATAAGTGTTGAAAACGAATTTTTGACAAAAGATTATTTAGAATAAATAATCTTTACCAAGTTGTAGCATATGTTACAAGGTTTCTGTACATATAAAGAACGCCGAAATCCAAGTTATAACGAAAAAGTTATGACCCGTTGAAGTTTCGTGACGGAACCGCCACGATACCAGGAAGCATAAATAGTGAATTTACGATAGAGCGAGATTTAGCCGTATCGATCTAAAAGAAAGTCGTAGAATATGTTAAACTAAGAACATCGATAAAAAGAACGTCCATATCTGACTTCGTATGAAGAAGTTGTGATTTTTTGAAGTTTCAGATTAGTAGTGTAGAGCCCGAAATTCGAATGTTAGATCTAGCGGTTTTTAGCTGACACGACCTTAACAAGAATTGAAGATCTCGTTAAGAGTAGCGTAACGAGAAAAAGATGGGTGAAAACGGACGTCGGATGAAGAAGTTATGAGAATTTAACGGACCAATCCTATCCCGGCCTGTTAATAATATAAAATTTAAAATCGAATCAAAATTAACCGACGGAGTCTAAATGAAAGTTGTAGAGTACATTCCCTCCTTCGCGTGGATATAAAGAACGTTGAAAACGGAGCTCGTATGCGAAAGTTACGAATTTTTAAAGTTCGTA
The DNA here is from genome assembly GCF_052625555.1 of Lactuca saligna. NCBI lineage: Eukaryota > Viridiplantae > Streptophyta > Magnoliopsida > Asterales > Asteraceae > Lactuca > Lactuca saligna. Next base: position 37,981,454 of record NC_136417.1, on the reverse strand, counting down.
GTCAAATTTCCGAAGCCTGTTGCTCTATTGATGACGTGGCAAAATCTTGGCCGTCGCTTGCGGATCATGGCTCGCTTCGGATGAAGGACACGTCGCCTCTCGGACGCCCGACATTCTCCTTACGCGTCGCGTTCAAGGTCGGAACGCCTCGCATACTTCAGCCTCCTGCGGTCCAGCTTGAGCCACGTCGCACCCTTCGGAAACTGCCACCTGCTGATCTTATCCAAGCCATTACGCCCAGCGTAGGTACACCCAACGTACCGAGGCCTCGTGGGCTAGAAAAGGGGGGCCGAGGCAGCTTCATTTTTCACTCCAAATTCCACTCTCTCTCTAGCTTCTTTCTCTCTCTAAGTGCCCTAAACCCTCTTAAACCCTAGATAAGGTCCCTAGCACCCTAAGGAAGCCCCGAGGCTCTTGGAGTCCCGGGGCAAAAAGTGTCTTTCGGTTTCGAAACACAGCTCCAATTAAGTTCCGGTTTTCGATAAAATTGACTGTAAGTGTGCTACGCTTACACAATTTTTAATATAGCTTTCAAATAATTATAGGAATGTTATTAGGTCCTTAAAATAATTATTTGGGCTATTATTATGAGTTATATTGAGTGTTATTAACGCTTATATAATAATAATAATAGTCAGACTAATTAATTTATCGCGGTTATCGTTAGAGTAAACCCTAGTGGTATTCGTACTAGCTTTTATCGAAGGAAATTGTTTTGAGAGTATCGAAGCATTGTTCGAGTACTAAGTCACCACCTTTCAAGTGAGTGCATAGTCTCTTTCATCTTACACATAGATATGAAATATTTTAATATAAATTACGTGCGATGTGTGCATATTGTCTGAATACTTGCTATGTATGCTGGGTGAATGATTTTTATACATGTTTTAAATGATTTAAACTGTATATGTATTTTATATCTACAAAATGTGTTGGGTAAAACATGGGTAAATGAAATAGTTGTTTTGTGATAACACAATGGGAGACATCAGTGTTGTCAGTGATCCAGTCATCTAGTGGAGTATAGATGACGATTATGGACGATACTAGACGATCCAGTGGAACGATAGCAGGCTCGTAACCTGTAGGTGTTTTTGAGCTAGGTGCTCATTAGGTATTTTTGAACTGAGTGCGTTCACTAGGTATCTTTGAACTGAGTGTGTTCACTAGTTACATTTGAACTAAGTGTTTACCAGATGTTTTGGACTACGTGTTCACCAGATATATTCCATAATCCTTGGTAATGATGGACTTCATGTTGATTCCTTAGGATGATCCATAGGAATAAATAAACAAGGAATAGCTGATTCTTAGGGTAGATCCTTAAGACTAAAGAAGATAATGGGATGAGTAATTTGGTTGATTGTTTGATTGTTTAAACATAATAATTATATTATTGTGGGTTGAAAACCCTATGTACTCACCAGGTTTCCCAACCTGATCCCACTTAGCATATATATATCACAGGTGTTGATACGAAGTCACTTTACACTGAGAGATTTAAAGAGATGTAGATCACTAGTGTAAATAAATGTAAGTTCTGTTTATGCTTATGTTTCGGTATTAACGATGACATCCCAAATGTTTTGAAATGAATAAAATACGCTTCTTCGAAAATGTTTTAATAACGTATTTATCATGTTTTTCTGGGAACAAATTCCGTAACATTTTTATTAAAAGAAGTACTCTGATTTTTATAAAGCATAAACAAAATCGGTCTTTTCTGGCCGTGAAAATTGGGATGTCACAGTTGGTATCAGAGCATTAGTTTAAGCGAACTAGGAATATGGATTTATTTCTAGACTTAAACTTATAATGCTAAGAAATGATTGTGTGATGTGAGCACTAGATTATTTTAGGAATTATGCCTAAAATGCTTTTATGTGCTAAATGGTTTATGCCTTATATGTTGTTATTTATTCGGATCTATGGTCTATTGCCAACCAGATCTGGAAACCTTACGTGTTTAGGATTCTAAACGTACGACTACGATATTAGAACTACCATGTAAACGTTTCGGAGTGACAAGGATGATTTAAACGTCAATCCTAAGTAAGGGTCTAGATTCACCTTATTCGGTGTATAGATCAAGATGGCGAGGACCCGTAGCGGAAACGTGAATGCAAATGAGAATAGGAACCAACCCCCAGTGGTTCAGCAAATACCTGTTGTAGAAGAAGTTACACTTGAGCCAGTCACCATGGCTGGAGTTCAAGCCATGATTCGGGCTATGCTAGCTCAACAAAGGGAAGAAATGAGGCGGATGTTGAATAGGGATGAACCTACTATGCCCACTGAGCAACCCGATCTGATTCCCGAGAAATCGGAGGAAGGGAACTACAGCCGCCAAGTGAGTCAAGTGGGGACTCAAGGTGATCAAAGGGATGGTCCGGAGAGGAGAAAGGACAAGGATGGGCGAATGTACATGAATTTCTTGGGTGCAAAACAACCAAGTCTCTCAGGAAGCCCAAAGCCTGTTCAGATTATGGATTGGATCTCCAAGATGGAGATGGTGTTTGAGAGCTGCGACTGTAGCGAGAAACAGAAGACTGTCTTCGCTATAAGACAACTAAAAACTGGAGTTTTGAGCTGGTGGAAGCTATTGGCAGATACGATGCCACGAGGAGAAGACTTAAGGATGTCATGGGAAGCGTTCTTGGAACAATTGAAAATGCAGTACTACTCAAAGATAGATCTGATAGACCTAAACAACGAGTTTCAGAACCTAAAGAAAAGGAAGATGAGTGTTGATGAGTATGCCACCACATTCACTGAGAGGATGAAGCTATTCCCCTACTTGGTACCTACTGAACTCTCCAAGATTCATAGGTTTGCTAACGGATTACCCACTGACTTTGGCCCAATGGTCAAAATGGCAACTACCTTGAAAACAGCTGTTAGGGCAGCTAAGAATGTAGAGGCCCAGATAAGAGAAAAGAGTCTAGAAAAAGATAAGGCAGGAGAGAAGCGGAAGTTTGAAGGATCTTCAAGGTCTAACAAGGAGAGAAAATTCTCAAATCCTGGAGGAGGAGGTGAAGCAAGATGGTGTGATAAATGCAAGAAGAAACACTTTGGAAAATGCGGCGAAGAGGTGACATGTTTCAAGTGTGGAAAGTCTGGGCATTACGCCAATGAGTGTACATCCAACAAGAGGTTGTGTTATGAATGTAAAGAAGGGGGGCATCTTTCAAAGAATTGCCCAAAGAAGAATGAAGTAGCAAGGCCAAACACGCCACCAAGGCCAAGGGCATTTCACATGATCCTCGACGAAGCGGAAAACCATGCGAAGAATCAAGGATGAGGACTTCATATCCGAAGATCGAGTTATGCAGTAGCCATAGTATCGTATGTTGTAGCCTATTAGAGGCATAGTCTAAGGTGAACTTGAACACCTATGTAATAGTTTCAAGAAATAATAAAACCTTCGTTTTGTTATCTGATGTGTTAAACTGTTATGTGATTTCTTCTATGGTGACTTGGGGACTGCGAGACAATACTTGGGACGAGTATGAGTAAGTGTGAAAGGTAGTAGATGCATATACTACCGGAAGCACAAGACTCATGCTTGGATCAGGGAAAGTTACAAGGTTACCAAGAAACTAGTAATTGATACCGTTTTATTCAAGTATGTCGTTACCATCGTTTTAGTAATGACTAAAAAGATTGTTGATATTCCGACCCGAGTGGTCGTATCAAATTGAGTCCGACTATGATGAGAATGTTACAACGTTCAGATAACCAAGTTCGATGTAGCACCGACTTAAGCTAGAAGAATTAATCAAAGCGAACAGTAGAAGTATCGCGATGGTTGCTAGAGATGCTACCTTTTAAGATGTGACTAGAACATGAAGGAAGGTATAGATTGTTCTGGAATTTGACTCTAAGAGACCTGAGTCCAAGCAATGCATCACACGATGATAGGTCATTAGAATATGACACATCGTTCCATTGTAGTATTAAAGAGAACTTATCCTAAGTTCATATCAACTGGGGATTGACATTGTGACTTGAAGGTCATAATTTGGAATCTAACGTGAGATAGAGAGCGTATACAAGATCGAGCACCGCCTGCAGTCAAGGAGTCTAAGAGTTAGATACTCGTTCGAAGAAACATCGAAGTTATGACTTAGGATGAATCGATAACAAATGGAGTCATCATGTGAGCCCTGTTTCGTTAATGATTTCGGGACGTAATCATCCTAAGGGGGAGATAATTGTAACACTCGTAGATCCGGGCTAGATAATTTAGAGGCAATAAGTGTCGAAAACGACATTTTGAAAAAAGATTATTTAGAATCAATAATCTTAACCAAGTTGTAGAATATGTTACAAGGTTTTCTTACATATAAAGAACGCAGAAATCCGAGTTATAACGAAGAAGTTATGACTCGTTGAAGTTACGTGACGGAACCGACACGATACCGGGAAGCGTAAATAGTGAATTTACGATAGAGCAATATTTAGCCTTAGCGATCTAAACGAAAATCGTAGAATATGTTAAACTAAGAACATCGATAAAAAGAATGCCCAAATCTGACTTCGTATGAAGAAGTTATGATTTTTCGAAGTTTCGGATTAGTAGCGTAGAGCCCGAAATTCGAATGTTAGATCGAGCGGTTTTTAGCCGACACCACCTTAACGAGAATCGAATACCTCGTTAAGAGTAACGTAACAAGAAAAAGATGGGCGAAAATGGATGTTGGGTGATGAAGTTATGAGAATTTAACGGACCAATCCTGTCCCGGCCTGTTAATAATATAAAATTTAAAATCGATTAAAAATTAACCAACGGAGTCTAAACGAAAGTTGTAGAGTACATTCCCACTTTCGCATGGATATAAAGAACGTCGAAAACAGAGCTCGTATGCGAAAGTTACAAATTTTTAAAGTTCGTAGTCAAATTTGCGAAGCCTGTTGCTCTATTGATGACGTGGCAAAATCCTGGCCGTCGCTTGCGGATCACGGCTCGCTTTGGACGAAGGACACGTCGCCTCTCGGATGCCCAGCGTTCGCATCGGACGCCCAGTATTCTCCTTACACGTCGCGTGCGAGGTCGGAACGCCTCGCGTACTTCAGCCTCCTGCGGTCCAGCTTGAGCCACGTCGCACCCTTTGGAGACTACCACCTGCTGATCTTATGCAAGCCATTACACCCAGCGTAGGTCCGAGGTACGCCCAGCGTACCGAGGCCTCGTGGGCTATAAAAGGGGGGCCGAGGCAGCTTCATTTTTCACTATAAATTCCACACTCACTCTAGCTTCTTTCTCTCTCTAAGTGCCCTAAACCCTCCTAAACCCTAGATAAGGTCCCTAGCACCTTAAGGAAGCCCCGAGGCTCCCGAAGTCCCGAGAAAAAGTGTCTTTCGGTTTCGAAACGCTTCTCCAATTAAGTTCCGGTTTTCGATAAAATTCACTGTAAGTGTGCTACGCTTACGCAATTTTTAATATAGCTTTCAAATAATTATAGGAATGTTATTAGGTCCTTAAAATAATTATTTGGGCTATTATTATGAGTTATATTGAGTGTTATTAACGCTTATATAATAATAATAATAGTCAGACTAATTAATTTATCGCGGTTATCATTAGACTAAACCCTAGTGGTATTGGTACTAGCTTTTATCGAAGGAAATTTTTTTGAGAGTATCGAAGTGCTGTTTGAGTACTAAGTCACCACCTTTCAAGTGAGTGCATAGTCTCTTTCATCTTACACATAGATATGAATTATTTTAATATAAATTACGTGCGATGTGTGCATATTGTCTGAATACTTGCTATGTATGCTGGGTGAAAGATTTTTATACATGTTTTAAATGATTTTAACTGTATATGTATTTTATATCTACAAAATGTGTTGGGTAAAACATGGGTAAATGAAATAGTTGTTTTGTGATAACACGATGGGAGACATCAGTGTTGTCAGTGATCCAGTCATCTAGTGGAGTATAGATGACGATTATGGACGACACTAGACGATCCAGTGGAACGATAGCAGGCTCGTAACCTGTAGGTGTTTTTGAACTAGGTGCTCATTAGGTATTTTTGAACTGAGTGTGTTCACTAGGTATCTTTGAACTGAGTGTGTTCACTAGGTATTTTGAACTAAGTGTGTTCACTAGTTACATTTAAACTAAGTGTTTACCAGATGTTTTGGACTACGTGTTCACCAGATATATTCCATCATCCTTGGTAATGATGGACTTCGTGTCGATTCCTTAGGATGATCCTTAGGAATAAATAAACAAGGAATAGCTGATTCTTAGGGTAGATCCTTAAGACTAAAGAAGATAATAGGGATGGGTAATTGGGTTGATTGTTTGATTGTTTAAACATAATAATTATATTATTGTGGGTTGAAAACCCTATGTACTCACCAGGTTTCCCAACCTGACCCACTCAGTTTATTTATATCACAGGTGTTAATACGAAGTCACTTTACACTGAGAGATTTAAAGAGATGTAGATCACTAGTGTAAATAAATGTAAGTTCTGTTTATGCTTATGTTTCTGTATTAACGATGACATCCCAAATGTTTTGAAATGAATAAAATACGCTTCTTTGAAAATGTTTTAATAACGTATTTATCATGTTTTTCTGGGAACAAATTCCGTAACATTTTTATTAAAAGAAGTACTCTAATTTTTATAAAGCATAAACAAAATCAGTCTTTTCTAGCCGTGAAAATGGGGATGTCACAGAGTCCTTTCCAGAAAATCCTATATTTTCTAATTAAAAGCAGTCTTCTACCAAGACCGGACAGAGTTATGTGGTAAAAAGTAATTTTTCCTTAACACTATCATTATCAAAGTGTGGTATTGATTGTGAAAGAAGGTAGGAGAATATTAGGGAAATTAACATATGCCTCAGCAGTGAAGACTGCTGACTAAGGCAAAAAAAAATCATAGACTCCAGGAGAGTATCGATTGAAAGGTGCGCCTAGCTCAGTCTAACAAAAAGGGAGACACAAACCCCAGATGGTATCAAATGAAAGATACGTCTAGCAATGTCTAAAAACAGTGAGCACAAACCCCAGGCAATATCAAATGAATGATACGTCTAGAAAGGTCTAAAAACAGTGAATACAATGTATACAGTGTTGAAACCCGTTACCTTAAGGGCATGAATTATAAGGTAACCCCGAGATACTCGTAACCATACTAATAGACACTAGAGAACTTGACGCCCTGCAAGCGTCGGTATGAATATGACATTTGTCACCCCTTGGCTTGGTAGGCCGTGGACTGTAGCTAGCAGTCAGGGTGCGGGGGTGTGAATCCCGTATAACTATACACACAATGTCCGCTCTCCCTACAAGAGACTCTGGTTACCAACTTGACAACGAAGAAGGCCGTGTATTGAAGATGTATCTCGTGTAATGAGATCTGATGTAAAATACTGGACTAAATATAGAGACTCACAACTGAACTGACTAATGTAAACCTATATGTATATGCTTGTATACATAATATATACCTAATGTTCAAACGACCTTTAGACGGACATCCGATCCCACCAGAACACATCCAATGAAGAAAAGGAAATAGGGCGAACTAGCCTTCCTAAGTCCTTTAAACATTATTTATATAACTTATACAAGCACAGGCATACATTTAACTAAGTAGAAGCATTTAATGAAGTTTAAGTGTTTAACAAAGTAGAAGTGTTTCACAAAGTATAAGTATTAATGAGTAGGGGCGTATCGTGAAGTAGAAGCGTATCGTGAAGTATAAGCGTATCGTGAAGTATAAGCGTATCGTGAAGTAAAAGCGTATCGTGAAGTAAACGCGTTAACAAAGTAGTAGTGTTTAACTAAGTAGGAGCATTAACTAGGTAGAAGTATAACGTAGCAGTAGTATCTAACAAAGTAGGAGTATAAAAACATGGAAGAAAACTTTGATGAAATCTTTCGAAAACCTTTATACTTTAAGAAAATCATTCATAAACAAGTTTGATTATAACCTTGGTAAAGTAGAGAAAACCTTTATTTAAAATGATGTTGTAACAGAGTTTGAAATAAAACATACAACACGAGAGGCAATTTGAGAAACGCTTTGAACACATAAAGACGTTTTAGAAAACCATTTACAGTATCATCCTTGGTAAAACAGTTGACAGTATAATGAATCCTTGTGCATGCGGGTTATCAATCACATGTGATTGATATGATAACTGGCATGTTTAACTTGTATTCCCCCCTTAAAAGCATGTAAAAACATTTAAAAGGTTAATTCAGGGGTATGAACTCACCTGATGTAAGTGGATCCGACGAAGGTGTCGGTTGGGTGCTCGGTGTCAAATAAAGACTTCAACACACTTTGTGACCTATTCACATATGAAGACATATTTTTGCAAGTAATTAGTGATTTAAACTCTAATTAAACACATATAGCCATCCTAATGTGATTAAAGGTCTTATGGTTGAGTGCTAGTAGATTAATGGGTTGCATGGAAAGAGTGTATGACCACACCATGTAGTTTACTCTCCTAAAACTCACTTTAAGTGAGTTCACGGTTGGGAGGCCACACCCCCCATGATTTTACGGCTGTAAACTCATGGGAGGAGTGTTTTTGAATGATTTCAAGTCTCATGTGGTTCTAGAAATGGTCCTAAGGAATTATACAAGGCTATAGGGGTGTTTAAGGGTCCAAGAGTAAACTCCCTTGGAGTTTACGGCCCAAAGGCCACTCCCTGGGAGTTTATGGCTGTAAATCCTATGGTTTATGGTAGTAAACTCTCATACCACCCAATTCCTTGATTTCTAGTCCTTTGGTTTAATTCTAACGAATTGTAGTAAGGGTATAGGGCTCTTTAGGGGGCTTAAACTCCCATTTTTCATGATTTAGGGGAGTTTACGGCCGAAGCATGTGCTTGGGCCGTGAACTCTATTTCACCCCTCAAATGTTTGTGTTTAATTGCTCCAAACCCGAAATAGCAAGTCCCTAAGCTATATCTTAAGTCCAAGGGTGGTTTGGAAGTGTTTTTGGACTTGATTATACAAGTTTAGAGGGTGTTTACGGCCTAAGCATGTGCTTGGGCCATAAACCCTCTTTTATTCCCTAAAAATTGTTGTTTTGAGGTTCAAACACTTCTAGGTTAATTCCACAACTAGTTTCTAAGCTCAGTTGAAGGAAAATTGGGACTTTTGGCACCATTATAGGTGTTTACGGCCTAAGGAGGTTCTTAGGCCGTGAACTCCTTTTTGATGGTCATTTTGGGTGATTTTTGAGCTATTGTAACAAGAATTGATGTCTAGAACAAGTTATGGTAAGAGATCTTACGTTTTGGAGGCGGAAACTTGCGGTTTTGAGTCGAAAACGAGCTTGAGAGAGAGGGTAGAGAGAGGAAATGGGTTTACGGTTGTAAAAGAGTTCTATGGGGTGTTCAACTCCCTATATATATGCCTTGGGTGTTGCCCCCGGTATATGACTACCCGATGCTAAAGCTTATCGAGGTTTAAACCTTTTACCCGGGTTGAATGGTCGTAATAAAATAACTTTTTCCAATTAAACGGAAATGTAAATTACATGTTTTTATTTATTTTATCATGACGATAACAACATAAAATATAAATAAATAAAACATTTATTTATTTGACAACCTCAAATTAACAAAAGTTTTATAAAATAGAACATCTTGTTAACGGAAACGGGGTAATTTAACGGAATAAACTTTGGGTTGTCACATCATCCCACGTTAGAGGGAATTGCGTCCCGAAATTCAGGTTTAGGTAAGGAAGTAGGTATGAATGACCTAGTAATGAGATGAAGGTACTTCCTATTAGGCTGGTCCTCGCACTCACAAGTGAACTCCAGCCTTTGCTTGGCATTCTATCAAAACTTCAGTTACAGGATGCGGATTCCGTCTCGTGCCATTAGCGATTCCTACTGGTTCTTCTACGAAGTTAGGATTCTCAATGGTTTCTATCAAGATGAGTGGGATACGAAGAGTCACATCGGGCAAGAACTTATCAAGTCTAAGAAGTTGATCGATCTAGGATGAAGCTTGTGGAATATCCGAAAGTAGTAGCGGTCTGACGAGTGGTTGGACCGATTTCTAAAAGGAATCTCGGACGGTCCTAAGCTCTTAGAAGGGTAGAGCTTTTCAGTACTTAGAACATAGTGTACATCTATGGCAAGACCATCACTGGCGTGATCGCCATTCCGAAGTTCCTAACGTTCTCTCTCATACTGGAAATGTAGTCCTTCAGGTTGTTTCTAAATCATCGGATGGATTTCATGTCTACGGGTATCTATTTGCTGCAGAGTGTCTATCTCAATCTCGTGCAAAATGAACTTACACCTCTGATTGTTCAGATATTTCTAACGGATTCCCTCAGGGTCGGGGAGATAGGGTTTCACCATACGAGTGTTGGACTATCTCGGGAGGTGGTCCTACTATTTCTGCGCGAGATAGTATTCGTCGAACACCTAGTAGTCCAATGAATCTCTAAGATGTTGGTTTATTTCAATGCGGAAAGCGATTGCTCTTGTATAACTCATCGACTAACACCTAGACTGGTGTCAAGTCTATAATCTCTTCGGGATTCTGGGTTATAAGGCTTAACGCAACTACTTTTGCAGTTTGATCAAGTATACTTGGCTGTGGAGGTTATCTTGTGGTCCTCGGTATTCTAGTGTTTACTTCGGAGAATGTAGTCTATCGTCTACAAGGCGACGGTTACTTCCTCCATGTGATGGGGCGGAGGATCCTAGGCACTACTCGTCTGTAACGGGGTGGACGAAGTGCCTAAGTGGTGCGAACACCCTCTGCAACTACTCTTCCGAAGGTCCTGAGTTTTCTCAGTCCAAGTCAAATCTAGTGAGTATAGGGTTCCATCACTCGGAACTTTAATCTACTCCTCCACTCTTCTAAGCGTTTAACTCATCGCAACTTTCGAATTTTTGGGATATCCGCTGAGATGCTTAATTCGTGGAATTAAGCGTGAGTGGATGGTCGTAGTCAATGTCCTTGCCTCTTACGAATTATATTTCTTCACCAACCGAGGGTGTTAGCTACTATGTTGGCTTAACAGGGATGACAACAAACTTCGGATTTGTGGTCATTATAGTAGCTCAACCCGCATGGGTTCTGACTCTAGTTCCTATTCTATGGAATAGGATGAGGGGTTTTACTATGAGGTTCGTTCACGAACCTGATTGCGAGGTACGAAGGGTCTTTCTGGGGAATCTATGGAGTCTGCTTCAGGTGGTTATCGTCTTCTGGAATGCCTGTAGTGTCTTTACTTCGGTTTATTTATGTCTAACAAGGGTTGGTTTACAGCGCGCGGTACCCTTCTCCTGGGTACTTCGAAAGGTTTGAAATAAGAGTGACGATTGGCGGATCGTATTAGTGTTTATTATTTTATTTTTTTTAGGTTCGGAAGAACCTTTATTTGCCAAAATGGCTAGGGTGAAATTTCTTTTTACACAACACTATGGAGTTACACACGGTTGCACTAAGTAAAACCATGATCGATAGAGGCGTCGAAGTTGGCATACATCGACATGATATAGAATGAGGGTCAATAGAGTCATGTGCCGAATGGGCACACCAGTTCTTGGCATCTCGGGTTTTGTCCTGTGCATCACTGTCACGGATACTTGGACCGATAGAGTTGACGCGGAACTATAGAGAGTCCTGAATGTTTCTGAATAGAGTACCTTTTCATGAATGGATTCTTACGAGGCATTCCTATAATAGCCTCACATATACTAGTCATGTATAATTAAGGTGGGGAGGACTGTTGACTGAGCGACTGCGCCTTAAATCCACAACCAGATGAGGAACAGGAAATGAGGCGGCCTTCACTCACTCTAGGTCTATCCATCTCAATTATACATGGTCGTAACGTATATGTTTAGCCATTATAGTTTTACCTGATGAAATTTTAAATTTTATAATAGTGCTGCGACTTTCACCTTAATGGGGAAGTAATTAAATTTAGAATTAGCCTTTTTATGTTTCCGGTTAACTATCTGAGATTGAGAGACGTACCAAAAATCTACCGGGTTCCTTGATGCTTCTCTCTAAGCATTAGGGTCAGACTCCTCCTGAGTCTTTGTTGTTTCCTTCAGTTTGGATAGTTCTTCATGAAGTGCCCATCCTTACCACATAGATGGTAAAATGGGTTGTCTGCCACATTGGTGGTTGCTGTAATAAACTCAACCAGGATTCTGCAGACGCGAGCGGCATGGCCCTTCATATTGCACCTAGCACAAAAGAGTTCTCGACAGCTATCACGATGGTGGTAATTGTACTTGCTGCAGCGGGGAAGGTTTCTTAGGTATGGTCTTCTTGAAGTTGGGAGGGAAGGATTGACAGGGGTATTGACTGCCTCAGCTCGTTGCCCTTCGGAAGGACCTTGAGCCGAGGTACTTCCCTCCCCATTCTGGAACCTTCTCTTTAGTAAAGTTGGATGAGGTCCTATGGTGGTTGGGTATGCGGTTGAGGGTTGCTGTTGTCTGTGGCTAGGATCAGAATTTCCGATAGGGCTCTTGCTAACATTGGCGTTGTTAGCATTCAACTGAGCCCTGACAGCTGCAACGGCTGCCGAGACTGCATCCTGGTATGTAGCTTCATCGAGTAGGAGAGTAGGTTTCTTGCTAGTAGATTGGTTACGCTTGCTCGGAGCCATGGTTTTTCCCTACACGGAAAGGAACTCAAGCGGATGAGAGACGATGGTTAACCTTGGACATATTTGTCCTTACTGTATTAGGCAAATATTTTTCCCGTGCCTCGGATATTGGTTGTCTGAGTGTCGACCTACATCCCTATGATGTAGTCCTGGTGTACAACTTAGAAGTATGAGTATCGGAAGAAGCTATAAAATGGGAATCGTTCCTACTAAGTTACGTTTATACTAGGAAAGGTTTCACTCTCCGGCTTGGAAAGATTTGGGAACAGTTGGGAACGAAGTCCGCGGGAAGAAAAGCTCATGAAGAGTTATGGCTAAATGTCCTTAATAGAGGTGTTGGGATCCGCTCTAATCGTGTTACTGGCATCGGGAAATGGTGATTTACCTAACACATAGTGTGAATAGTGTAACCACTAACTCACTAAATTGTATTATTTTATGCGTGTATTAGCATGACGAACACGAGGAAAAGACACTTCTCGGGTTCCATGTACTGACTCCTTCTGTCTACCTCGTATTTTTTACTGGGACCGGTGTTGGTTTCCTTTGGGTAGTTACCTAGGGTTCTCTCCTCGTATAGACATATTGAGTCTCTACTCCGCCTTCCTTCTGATTCTGACTCTGAGTGTCATCGCATCAGGATGGATGACTGGAAATCTCGGAAGTTTAGATGAATTTCCCACCATGTCCCTAAAAAGATATAGGCACTTGGCGATTTCAATAGTCTCGTCTTGGTTCATTTATTTCCTAACTGGAAATCCTCTCAATGAACCTCTTATGGTTCTGCATCACCTCTTCTGCCGAGTACTGAAGTGGGTAAGGTTTTCTACAGGGTTCGTGTGAGAATGGAAATGTATAAAGAATCCTAAGAGATTATTAACATTTCACTGGAAGATCCATATCGAGTTCTGCTATGATTACACAGGGTATACAAATCATATATAGCTTAGATCCGATAGGCCTTCGAATATGTGATACTACCTTATATCCACATCCAAACAAGGAAAAGGAAGTAGAGTGAAACCACACATTCTTAGCCTATGGGATCCTTATTATATATAACCTTGGGAGTATACCATCTATAATTGTAGGTATATCAATAAGGGTCTTTTTATTTTTTCACACAAGGTTATCTATGGATCCTAAAATACCCCTATGGTATTTTAATTTCTTGTTTGCTTCTTATCTTCTGGATATGATTCTGGGATTAGCATGAGTCTTTTAGTATTCCAAAACACTCCTATAGTATTTTTAAACTTTTTGTTTGGCTCTAGAATTCCTAGTTGGTAAGTTTCAAACCTGTTACAACACCACTATCACTCCCAAGCATACGTTCATCGCATATCGAATAAATGTAGTTGATCAGGTTACATTTATTCCAGCTTACGATTACATAACTGCCCAGGTTTGACGGTAATGCTCAACATCCGAAGAATTTTATTCTTGTTGTTCCTGTGATACTTGTGTTTGAGTGTTTAGAGTCTGGATGTTCTTATACTTTGGTAAAATATGGTTATATTTTAAAGTATAATTCTTGGTCAGAGTGTTTTATCCCTATGCATTTATAGGATTTATATCTTTTATGAATTGATATACTTAGCTCACTATAAACAATGATCTGATACCAATCTGTCACACCCCAAAACCGGAACGGCGGAAACGTTCTGGGGTGGATGATGTCATATCAAGTATCACAACATACGCAGTATAGTAAACAAAGTACAACAACCATTGCATTAATAGTAATAGTTTCACATGGTTTACATTAAATAGAAAACATCAAGTAATACAAGTAATGATATAGGTGCAGCTTGGTACTAAACTATCTTCATCCAAAAGCTCCTGGAATGTACCTGTCTAAAGCTGACCTGAGAATACAAGTTATTTGAAAGCGAGTATCAGCATTTTTATAAATACTGGTGAGTTCATAAGTATTTAGGTCATTTTATCCAAATAACTTTATAAAAGTAGTAGTTTTAAAGTATACAGTGGATTAGAGTCCTTTCCAGAAAATCCTATATTTTCTAATTAAAAGCAGTCTTCTACCAAGACTGAACAGAGTTATGTGGTAAAAAGTAATTTTTCCTTAACACTATCATTATCAAAATGCGGTATTGATTGTTAAAGAAGGTAGGAGAATATTAGGGAAATTAACATATGCCTCAACAGTGAAGACTGCTGACTAAGGCAAAAAGAAATCATAGACTCCAGGAGAGTATCGAATGAAAGGTGCGCCTGGCTCAGTCTAACAAAAAGAGAGACACAAACCCCAGACGGTATCAAATGAAAGATACGTCTAGTAAGGTCTAAAAACAGTGAGCACAGACCCCGGACAGAATGAAATGAATGATACGTCTAGCAAGGTCTAAAAACAGTGAATATAGTGTATACAGTGTTCAGACCCGTTACCTTAAGGCCATGAATTATAAGGTAACCCCGAGATACTCGTAACCATACTGATAGACACTAGAGAACTTGACGCCCTGCAAGCGTCGGTATCAATATGACATTTGTCACCCCTTTGCTTGGTATGTCGTGGACTGTAGCTAGCAGTCAGGATGCGGGGGTGTCAATCCCGTATCGCTATACACACAATGTCCGCTCTCCCTACAAGAGACTCTGGTTACCAACTACTTGACAACAGAGAAGGCCATGTACTGAAGATGTATCTCGTGTAGTGAGATCTGATGTAAAATACTGGACTAAATGTAGAGACTCACAACTGAACTGACTAATGTAAACCTATATGTCTATGCTTGTATAAATAATATATACTTAATGTTCAAACGACCTTCGAACGGACATCCGATCCCACCAGACCACATCTCAATGAAGAAAAGGAAAAAGGGCGAACTAGCCTTCCTAATTCCTTTAAACATTATTTATATAACTTATACAAGCACAGGCATACATTTAACTAAGTAGAAGCATTTAACAAAGTTTAAGTGTTTAACAAAGTAGAAGTGTTTCACAAAGTATAATTATTAATGAGTAGGGACGAGTAGGGACGTATCGTGAAGTAGAAGCGTATCGTGAAGTATAAGCGTATCGTGAAGTATAAGCGTATCGTGAAGTATAAGTGTATCGTGATGTAAAAGTGTATCGTGAAGTAAAAGCGTTAACAAAGTAGTAGTGTTTAACTAAGTAGGAGCATTAACTAGGTAGAAGTATAATGAAGCAGTAGTATCTAACAAAGTAGGAGTATAAAAACATGGAAGAAAACATTGATGAAATCTTTGGAAAACCTTTATACTTTAAGAAAATCATTCATAAACAAGTTTGATTATAACCTTTGTAAAGTAGAGAAAACCTTTATTTAAAATGCTGTTGTAATAGAGTTTGAAATAAAACATACAGCACGAGAGGCAATTTGAGAAAAGCTTTAAACACATAAAGACGTTTTAGAAAACCATTTACAATATCATCCTTGGTAAAACAGTTGATAGTGTAATGAATCCTTGTGCATGCAGGTTGTCAATTACATGTGATTGATATGATAACTGTCATGTTTAACTTGTATCCCCCCCCCTAAAAGCATGTAAAAACATTTAAAAGGTTAATTCAGGGATATGAACTCACCTGATGTAAGTGGATCCGACTAAGGTGCCGGTTGGGTTCTCGGTGTCAAATTAAGACTTGAACACATTTTGTGACCTATTAACATATGAAGACATATGTTTGCAAGTAATTAGTGATTTAAACTCTAATTAAACACATATTGCCATCCTAATGTGATTAAAGGTCTTATGGTTGAGTGCTAGTAGATTAATGGGTTGCATGGAAAGAGTTTATGACCTCACCATGAAGTTTACTCTCCTAAAACTCACTTTAAGTGAGTTCACGGTTGGGAGGCCACATCCCCTATGAGTTTACGGCCGTAAACTCACGGGAGGAGTGTTTTTGAATGATTTCAAGTCTCATGTGGTTCTAGAAATGGTCCTAAGGAATTATACAAGGCTATAGGGGTGTTTAAGGGTCCAAGAGTAAACTCCCTTGGAGTTTACGGCCCAAAGGCCACTCCCTGGGAGTTTACGGCCCAAAGGCCACTCCCTGGGAGTTTACGGCTGTAAACCCTATGGTTTATGGTAGTAAACTCTCATACCACCCAATTCCTTGATTTCTAGTCCTTTGGTTTAATTCTAACGAATTGTAGTAAGGGTATAGGGCTCTTTAGGGGGCTTAAACTCCCATTTTGCATGATGTAGGGGAGTTTACGGCCGAAGCACGTGCTTGGGCCGTGAACTCTATTTCACCCCTCAAATGTTTGTGTTTAATTGCTCCAAACCCGAAATAGCAAGTCCCTAAGCCATATCTTAAGTCCAAGGGTGGTTTGGAAGTGTTTTTGGACTTGATTATACAAGTTTAGAGGGTGTTTACGGCCTAAGCATGTGCTTGGGCCATAAACCCTCTTTTATGCCCTAAACATTGTTGTTTTGAGGTTCAAACACTTCTAGGTTAATTCCACGACTAGTTTCTAAGCTCAATTGAAGGAAAATTGGGAAATTTGGCACCATTTTAGGTGTTTATGGCCTAAGGAGGTTCTTAGGACGTGAACTCCTTTTTGATGGTCATTTTGGGTGATTTTTGAGCTATTGTAACAAGAATTGATGTCTAGAACAAGTTAGGGTAAGAGATCTTACGTTTTGGAGGTGGAAACTTGCGGTTTTGAGTCGAAAACGAGCTTGAGAGAGAGGGTAGAGAGAGGAAATGGGTTTAGGGTGGTAAAAGAGTTCTATGGGGTGTTCAACTCCTTATATATATGCCTTGGGTGTTGCACCCGGTATATGAGTACCCGATGCTAAAGCTTATCGAGGTTTAATTTTTTTACCCAGGTTGAATGGTCGTAATAAAATAACTTTTTCCAATTAAATGGAAATCTAAATTACGTGTTTTTATTTCTTTTATCACAACGATAACAACATAAAATATAAATAAATAAAACATTTATATATTTGACGACCTCAAATTAACGGAACTTTTATAAAATAGAATATTCTGATAATGGAAACGGGGTAATTTAACGGAATAAACTTTGGGTTGTCACACTTTGTGCTTATAGATTTATGTTTATGGTTTCAGGTACTTCCGATACGAATGGGAAGGGCTCGACGTGATCACACGACATCCCCCCACATGATTCCACATTTAGGACTATTTTTACTCTGATGATGTTTGATATACTATATTGTGGTTCATTTTAAGACATTTGATGTATGGTATTACCGATTTATAAAATGAAAAATTTTATCATTGTTTTTGGGACATTACATGGTTGTATCAAAGCCTTGGTTCGAGGGATTCGGGTACACTTTCGGGTGTGTCAGAACCTAAACTTAGGAATTGAAAATCTTTTCCAAAGAAAAATGAATTTTCTAAAAATATTTTTACGAAGAAGAAAAGGGGTGTGATGCGTGCCATTGGCCGAGCTCAAGTAAGTGGTTCCCAAAAATACTCATACCCGTGTGTTATGATTATTATGTCTGATATGTGGAATGCATGCTAGAGTATGGCTAAGGATACCCTTAGGAATTGTATGTGAGAATTTCCTAATTTGTATGATGTCTATAGCATATGAGGATTAGATGTTATGTGATACTTGGGATTGATATCGGCTCAGATTAATTGCTAAGTGTATGCTTCAAAAATTGTACACGATTAGCTTCTTATAGATCTAAAATGACTGGCTTAGCCTTATTCTGTGATCCTTGTTTGGTTGTGGAATTAGGGTATAATCATTATTTGATAGTCTATGTGATCCTATTTTCTGTACAACTTGCATGCATAAGGAAACCAATAGTGTTGGTTGAGATTCTTAGTATTGTAGGACGATCGAGTTGAGAATTCTCAAAAAGAGCCTAGGAAATGCCATAGTAGGATATGTATGTTGTTTAGCATAGGGATGGAGTGTATGGTTTTAAGTGGGGTAACTTAGAGGATTCATGATGGTCCTTGAGGAAAGTATTTATAAGTATGGAAGGTAGTATTGGGCCCGTACTACTGAAAGCACAATATCTGTACTCGAGTCAAGGACTATCTCAGAGATTCTAAGCGGCCTGTATAGTGGAAGTTCCCTTGAGATTATGTTGATCTTTTATATGTTTGTATTTTAGTTAAGTATGGTGACCACTCGAGGGGGAGCTTTTGAATATGGTTCTGGCTATGGTTCCGAGCAGATGGATGAACGGCTACATGAGTTTATCACATCAGATATTACTCACGTAATCATGAAGGCTACCCCTATGATTTCCAGTACAATTAAGGAGGGGATTATAGAGCTTTTGGGTGAGTGATTCGGGGCCTTATGGGTAGAGATTTCTGTGAGATAGTTAGGAGCACGGACTCCCTCGTTTTGGGAGTTCAAGGCTTGTGGAGCTCCATAGTTTTTTGGAGATAAGGACCCAATAGTAGCTATCGTTGGATCGCTAACATGGAGAATGCTCATCGAATGAGCTTCTACCTTGAGGGGGTGAACGTGGGCTTTACCTCCTGCCTCTTGAGAGACTGAGCATGTGATTGGTGGTATGAGGTTGGTCATGCACTAGGATCTACGGCTATGGTGGCCATGAGTAGGGAGGAATTCATAAAGAGATTCTAGGAGGAGTTTTCACTGGTAATGGAGGTTTACTAGTTGGTGAGGGAGTATCAGGACCTTCGTCTGACTACTAAGACTGTGGTGGAGATCAACGTGAAGTTTTGATAGAGGGCTCTATTGGTTGTGCATTATGCTATGGAGGAGGAGATGAAGAAGACATGATACCATGATATGTTGAGGGATGATATCAGAGAGTTTTTGAGCTTCTCAGGGTGTAAAACCCTAAATGACATGATTGTGAGAGCCTGGGAGTGGGAGTTGAGTTCGAGCATTAGACGAAGCGCAAGTCGGAGAAGGTACAGACAACAGTGGGCCAGTCTTATAGGCCAAAGACTTCTGATTCACACACCAGAGTCCAGTAGGGTCAAAGTTGTTGCAACAAGGCACATGATGGGGCATGTTAAGCGATATATTCAGGTTGCTTAAGATGTGGATAGACTGGTTATATGAGTAGACACTACCGCTAGTGAGCACATATTTACCTTCACTTCAGTCATGCTGGCCATAAAAAGGCTGATTGTCTGAGACTAACGGGAGGAGCAGTGCTCGTGCCGACCACCATGAGGATCACAGATTGCCGCCATTTTAAGGTGGAGACACATGTAGTAAAGAGTAGGGCATTTCAACTGACGGCTGATGAGGCGAGAGTAGCACCTGATGTGGTTCTGTGTATATCTCCGTAACTTATATATTATTATTTCCTTTTTATGCTATTATTTTATTTGATAATGTATAAGTGTTTTCATAGTGAATGGTATGGTTGATCATGTTCTATACGATTCGGATGCTACCCAATATTTTGTATCTCTTGCTCTTAGCAAGAAGCTTAGTGATGCCCCTAGGATTTTGGATTATTCGTTGGAGGTAGAGATTGCTGATGATTGCTTAGTGATTGCATCAAGGGTTCATCGAGGGTGTGTTGTGAACTTTCTCAGTAAGATATATTATATTGATTTGGTTCTCATTCCTCTATGAGGGTTGAAGGTTATTATAGGGATGGATTGGATGGGACCCAATAGGGTCATGATTGACTGTGAGCACCAATTAGTGTGAGTTCGAACCCTAATTAGGGGAGAACTGGTTATTTAGGGTGAGGGTGTACAGTACAAACCGACTCTTTGTTCAACAACAAGGGCTATGATATATTTTAAGCAGACTTGTTCTAGATTTTTGGTGGCGGATACTCGAGTTGGTGGCATAGACACCGTGAGTGATGTAATTGTCGTTTGGGATTTTCCTGATGTATTTCCTGAGGATTTTTTTGGAGTCCCTCACAAGAGGTACGTTAGGTTTCAAATAGATTTATTTCCCTGTGTCGCCCCGACAGCTAAAGAAGCATATCAGTTAGCAATGTCGGAGATGAATAAACATTACCCACTTCTAAGGATTGATGACCTATTTGACCAGCTTCAGGGTGCATCTCTATTATCCAAGATTGATTTTTGGGCAATTTACAACTAGATGAGGGCCAGAGACGAAGATATGTAGCAGACATCCTTTAGGACCTGTTTTGGTCATTATGAGTTTCATGGTGATGCCATTCGGGCTCACTAATGCACCAACAACATTCATGGATCTAATTAACCGGGTATGCATAATGATGCTGGATCAGTTGACAATTTTGTTTATTGATGATACTCTGGTCTACTCCAAAACTAAGGAGCAACACGCGGATCATTTGCGGGAGGTATTAGAGATGCTGAGCAGGGAGAGGCTATATGCCAAATTCTCCAAATGTAAGTTTTTATTGTGTAAGGCGCAGCTCTTGGGGCACATCGTGATGTGGTGGGAGGTTTTGAAAACACCATTAGATATTTGGAGCTTTCTAGGTCTTGCGAGTTATTATCGAAGATTTACCGATGATTTACCTAAGGTTTTT
Organism: Lactuca saligna; assembly: GCF_052625555.1. NCBI lineage: Eukaryota > Viridiplantae > Streptophyta > Magnoliopsida > Asterales > Asteraceae > Lactuca > Lactuca saligna. The sequence goes on along the minus strand of NC_136417.1, from coordinate 37,960,349 downwards.
GTACCATTTACCCACTTGACGAAGAATAATGTTACTTTTTCAGTGGGGTCTCGATCAACATACATCTTTTGAGACATTGAGACAGAGATTATGTGAGGCCCCAATTATCACCCTTCCCAAGGGCATGGATGATTTTTTAGTTTATTGTGATGTGTCTATATCGGAATTAGGGGATGTACTCATGTAGAGAGGTCATGTGATTCCCTATTCTTTGAGGCAGCTGAATCCTCATGAGGCGAATTACGATACTCATGATTTTGAGTTGGGGGTGGTGGCTTTTTCCCTTAAGATATGGAGGCATTATTTTTATGGGGTTAGGTTCACTATTTACGCTGACCACAAGTTCTTGAGATATTTGATGGACCAGCCAAATCTGAATATGAAGTAGTGGAGGTGGTTGGATGTGGTGAATGATTATGAATGTCTGATTCTCTATCACCTCGGGGAGGCCAATATTGTGGCCGATGCCTTGAGCCGCAAGGCAGTAAGTGCACCTGTTGGAGATATATATATCTGAGGATGGTTATTGTTTCTCCTCTTTTAGATATGATCAAGAAGGCTCAGGTAGAAGGATTGAAGAAGGAAAATTTAAAGGCAGAGCGAATCAAAGGGCAGATTCCATTGCTCGTCAAAGTTAGTTTGGGCTTGTTGACATAGTGTAGTAAGGTTTGGGTCATGACTACAGGTGAGGTTAGATAGATAATACTAGAGAAGTCTCATAATTCAATGTTTTCGATCTAAATAGTGTTCACGAAGATGTATATGGATTTGAAGTTGAGTTATTAGTGGCCTTGTATGAAGAGGGAGATAGCATGGTTTGTGGAGCGGTACTTGACTTGCCGGAAAATCAAGGCCGACATCAGAGACCTCATGAAAAGATACCTCTATTACCCAATCCCATGTGGAAATGGGAAGAGATCAACATGGACTTCATCAAAAAGTTACCGTGGATGACATGTGGTGTTAACTCTATCTAGGTCATCATTGATAAATTGACCAAGATTACTCATTTCATACCGATAACTGAGGTGGTGGTTTAATTTTGGAGAAAGTTTCATGAGGAGTTGAGCAGTCAGCTGCATTTGAGTACAACATGCCAACCCAGACCGATGGATAAAGTGAGCGATCGATTTAGACGTCGAAGATATGCTTAGGGCGTATGTGCTAGACTTTGGTGGGAGTTGGAATATTTATCTACCACTGACTGAGTTCTCTGACAAAAACAACTATCATTGGAGTATGGATCGATCACCTTTCGAGATGTTGTACAGAAAGAAGTGTAGGACCCTGGTTTGTTGGGGTGAGGTCAGACCTTAGGTCATAGGGAGTACTAAGATAGTACTCAAGACCATTGAATTGATATAACAAGTGTGTGATATGTTGCGAATCGCTCAAAGTAGAAAAAGTGTTATGCTGACTAGTGATAATCAAACCTCGAGTTATATGTGGGGGATTTTGTGCTTCTAAAGGTGTCACCATGGAAAGGTGTTATCCAGTTTTGTAAGTAGGGCAAGCTAGGCGCCCTATATATTGGTCCTTTCGAGATTATCGTCTGGGCGGGAAAGGTTGCATACCGATTGGATTTGACTGAAGAGCTCAATCAGATCTATAATACTATTCATGTCTCTCAATTATGGAAGTGTTTAGTCGATGACTCTGCAGTGATTCCTTTGGATGAAATTCTATTTAATGAGCACCTAACCTACGTAGAGAGACCCTATTGTGATTCTTAACAGAAAGACAAAGGATATGCGCATCAAACTGGTTAACCTAGTGAAAGTGCAGTGGCAGCACAAGAGGGGTTCTGAGTGGACGTGGGAACCTGAGAACGAGATGAGAGAGCATTATCCTGAGTTTTTTTTGAGGTGACGGACTTTAAGGATGAAGTTTGAGTTAAGTGGCAGAGAGTTGTAAAGTCTAAATCTAGGGTTTTCTCACCCTCAACCTCCATTAGCCTCCAAAAGATCTGAAGAAAACCTAATCTTCTTTCTCAATAGTTGAATCCCTTTTTAGTGTTCTTGGAATTTATTGAAGGAAGAAGAAAGAAGAAGTGAGCTAAGATTCAGCAAGCAAGTCTCCATTCTACGCCCTAGCACTTTTGTAGACCCTTTTAAGTGTCCAAGACTCAATTTTTATCATCTTAGCTTGTTAGGTCTTGAGTTTTGTCCATTAATCTTCATGTTCTAGTTAGATGGAGTGGTTAGATCTCATAAAGTTTGCAACTTTATGAATCTATGGAACATTTGCGATGAGTGTTGGTTTGGATCTAAAGTATAGCTGAGTTTTTGAGCCATGCATGATATTTTTATCAAAAAACCCTTATTTTGACTCATTATGGATTGAATACATGCATTAGACATGCATGTCTATAAAGCACCAAATTTTAGGTAAGTTTTGGTGTTTGAAACCCTTCTGGAGTTAATGGGCTAAGGACATTTCAAAATAAGTGCTTAATAGATGAATCCATGTCTTGTTTAGCCTTTTTGGAATCCGGGGCTTAAGATTTTGACTTTTTGGGTGGTCTAAATGGATAATGATGGAAACTTTATCCTTCTAGAGCATGTTTAGGACCACATCTAAGCTTTGGATCTCTTGGAATCGAAGAAAGCAACTTAACCCATTAAGATGTTTGAAACTTAACGCCTACGGTACGGCCTTAGGTTGCTACGATATGGAGACTGGTAAAAACCTAACTGCTTCAATGTATGAGGACCATGACATGGCCATGGATGTCCATGGCATGACGGTTGACTGAAGTCAATGTTGATCGTTAATTTTGACCATTGACTATTGACTTGAGTTGTCTTTTGGTAAAACACCTAGTTTTGGAAGAAGAGCTAATGGATTATCTGGTATAACTGTACATGTGGTGTGTAGAATTGTTATTTTTGGAAGTGAGAGTAGCGACTGATAGGTGAGTCTTCTTGCTTTGCTTGTGGGTGGAAGGCACCAATTTTGGCCCACTACAATGTGTTATGTAGGATGCTAGTTTTATTTGTGACTCTTTTATATTTGTATGTTGTGTTAAAATAATCCCCATGGCTGGGCCCATACTTGTATGCTTGGGTTGAAAGAAATCCTAGAGTCGGGCCCATTATTGCATGTTCGGGAATGAAACATACCCCAATGCTGGGTGCATGATTTGTATGTGGGGTTGGGTTATTCCACAAGATTGGGCCCAACTATATGTATGGTATGTGGTTCTTTGGGGAATTCACAAAGCTTTGTGCTTACAGTTTTGTGTTTATGGTTTCAAGTACTTCCAGAATGAAATGGTAGGGTTCAATATGATCACAAAACATCTCCGTCATGATTCCACATTTTGACTATTTTTACTGTGATGATTTTTGATATATAGTATCATGTTTGATTTTGAGAAATTTGATATCTAGTAATAATGATTTATAAAATGAAAATTTTTATCACTATTTTTTTGGGGACTTTGCAAATGATCTTTCTATCCGATTTACATATCATTAAAACTAAATAAAATTTTGATTTAGAATTACTTTTAACTACTCTATGGTTAATTTCAGTTTCTTTCAATAGCTTGCAGATTTTAAAAAACATACATGGTCTGCAGACTACAAACGTTTTAACTTCGGAAAAAAAAAACAACACCATAATGGCATGGTAGGTAACTTGACCCATCTACTTTTTTGTTACAAAGTAATATTTATAATTTATTTCTACCTACCTAAAATTTTACATGTGACATATCTTAATTTGTTTAACATAAATATTTGATATATATCAAAACTTTTAAAGCACACATGTTATATATTATTAACCCAAATACTTAATTACTTATCTAAAAATAACCTAATATAATTTTTAATGATGATGTAATGTTATATATTGAAAAATGAATGATTAAATATTCGGTGATAGGTTAATGTTATATATTGAAAAATGGTGTTTATGTAGTATTTGTAATGACATACTTGTGAAAAGATTTCAAGGTATTAAACCTCGTTAACTATAATTGTAAGAACTTTCTTTTTGTTAATACGACTTGACCTGCTACTAATTTTTTTTTGGCTAATTTTAGTTTTATACATCAGTTTCATTTAAATATTGAACCACATGTGTTTAAATATTAAACCACATGTGTTTATGTTCTAGACTCGTCACTAAGGTTGAGAGAAAGTACCATTGGTACTGAACCGAACAGGTATTGTGTATATAGTTTTGTGAAAATACTCGATACTAGCAAAATGGGTGAAACATGATTCAGTACTTTGGTACCTGATACCGAAAAAAAAAAAGGAAAAATACTAGACTGAATCAGATTTTTTTGTCAGCTTTGAACTATCATATCAAAATAATGTAATTGTTTTCATACACATTATTTTATGTGTTATATACACCTTACGTTTTGGGAATCACTTTAGTTAAATTGATATTAATTAAGTTATTCTGCCTTAAACAAGGGTTGTTCGGGCTATTTTTTAAGCAGGTTTACTTTGTGCATAATTTTTTTTTATCATCTATAAATTGTCTTATATCTCTCTTATGAGGTCAGAATGATATTAATTATTTTACTGCCATATCTCCTCTATCATAGCTATAACTTAGGCATCAAAATCAATTTAATTGGATTAATACTCTCACTTTAATTGGATTAATATTGGTTGAGTTATAGTGCCCCAATAGAGGTTTTTATTGCTCTTTTTATAGCAATTTTAGGTGTAAATAGAAATTTTCATCATGTTTGAATTGTCATATCTCTCTCATATGTGATAGAATGACTTCATTTTCTCATGCATATTTTCGTTTGTGTTGGCTACAAGTAGGCACTAGGATTATCTTAATTAGCCGTGCATTTGTTGGGTTATACACATTCATACTTGGCATGTTGGTATTGAAGAACTTGATATTGATATGTAAATACCAATACTAACACCATTAACTACAATTCTCTTTAGGATTCGGTGCCCTCATTTTGGACCATTCGGTTTTATGTACCTTCATTCTATATTGGTAACTGATATCGAGGTCATTCCTATGTTGCCCCACCTAGGATTTACTATTTGTGACATTTTATAATAGGGTATCTTATTTGAACCCCTATTGATGTGGCATATATATATATATATATATATATATATATATATATATATATATATATATATATATATATATATATGCGGCCTACACACATCTACACATCTACACATCTACACACAAGGGTCCCATTATTGGGGGTTTATTTATCAATACTCGTTACAATGAGTTATGGTGATGACAAGTGCATGCGTGTGATTATGAAAGAAAAGAGGGAAAAGAAGAAGAGATAGAGCGAGGGAACAAAGATGAAGTGTTTTCGACAATTGATTTCTTATGCATGTTGAGGCCATGACCCAATGTGTCGATGCATTAGATATGACATGTTGAACTTGCCAAGCTCTTTACTGCACCCCTCAGTTTAGATTAATCTATACTTTCAACTTCTCTTGTAATATACGATGCTTTTAGCTGGCCTTTGGTTTATTAGTGAATTATTCTAAAAAGTAAAGTGTAAGATCTTGGGGAGTTAGGGTTAAAAATAATGAAAGTCGATGATTGCCTCCTCCGATTAGGGAAAATGTTATTTTAATTAAGTTGTAGAAACCATTAGTGGAGAAACTATTGAACAAGCTTCACATATGGAAGGTTATACGAGAAGAACTTGGTGTAAGTGCTTTACAGGTATGAATATATCACTATTAGGTAATTGGTGGTGGCGGATCATCAAGGAACCTAATGTTCTTTGCCACAAAAAGAAAATGTAAGAATAATAACTCATAATGGAACACCCGTTCCAGGTATGATTAATTTCTGAATGTTAAACTTTTATGTTTGGATGGCCACAACGTGTATGAGGTTCACCATGGCTTGGTGGTAATTTTTTGGATCACAGGTTTAAATAATTCACCACAACGTGGCTATAGGCACCACGGTGTGGCATGTGTTTTAGAGAAAAACCATAATCTTTGGGATTTGGGCCATATTTGAAGAACATTAAGGCTAGGGTTTTGTGATCATTCAACATCCACCACCCTCTCAGGCTCAGAAACCCTAACCATATCCTCCATTACAATTATGAACTTATTCTTGGTGTTTTTATTAATCTTTGAAGAAGAAGGAAGCCCTTGGTATGGTAGTTACCTTGAAAACACCATCTGAATCAGCTAACACACCTTCTAGACCTTGGTGAGCATGTAAGACCCAACATTTTTCCTTGTTAAGTTGCTATATCTTTTGATTTTGTCCCTTTTCTTCATGTTTTGATGGGATTGAGCGGTGATATCTCATAAACTTTGCAATTTTATGAATCTCCAGGCCATTCAGAGTACATGGTGCTTTGGATTTGAATTAGAAATGATTTTTGGTGTCATGCATGGATTCTTGGCCATTAACCCTCATTTTGACCTAATGGGAGTTCAAGACATGCATTCGAAATGCATGTATGAAAAGAACAAATTTTTATGCTATAAACCCTTCTGGAATTGTTAAACAATAGTTCTTCAAGATTAAGTGCTTATTGATTATGCCACGTTGTGTTATTTCCCTTTTGAGCCTAGGAGGTGACATCTTTATCTCTTGGAGTGACATAAGGGATAAAGTTCGAAAATTTATCCATTTAGACCATAGGATGGATCAGATCAGAGTTTTAGCTGTTAGAATCATAGAAAATGAGTTAATCCATTAAGCTATTAGGAACGCAGTGCCCATGGTGTGACCTTAGGTCTCCATGGTGTGGCGACTAGGCTTAAGCTTATTTGTTTTATCATTTCATTGTCACGATGTGACCAAGGATGGCCATAACTTGGCGACCAATTTGAGGTTGACTTTTGTCTTTTGACTGTTGACCATTGATTCAGACCAAGTTTGACCTTAGGTTATTTGGGAAATTCTAGTCAGGAGACTGTGGGATGGGAGCAATTGAGCCGGGAGACTATCGCCTGGGGGTAATCCAGTCAGGAGGCTATGGATCCAAGATGCAATGTTTATGTATTACTTTGGGGGAAACTCACTAAGGGTTGGCCTACAGTTTGATTTTATGGTTTGATTTATATTAGAGGTCAGGGGCAAGGTGAAGGCGTGATTTTGAACATTATCCTAGATTTTTATTTGACTTACGATTTGGGGATACTCTGATTCATGATTGTTGTTTTTGGAAACTATGTTTTTGTGTAATTTATGGTTTTTGGAATGGTTTTAAAAATGAATTTTTTTTTATGATTTTTGGCATTTTACAAGTTGGTATCTACGCCCTGGTTTAAGTGGACTAGATGAACACTTGTGTGATTCCAGACTCAAACTATGGATCTGCAAAATATTTTTCATAATTAACTTTAAAATAACTAAAGGAGAGGATGTTATGTGTACAATCAGTCAGAGCTCAAGTAAAGTTATTCCATAAAACACCCACACTTATTTTATGTGTATTACTGATATGTTAGAATGCATGCTATAAGTTAGAATAAAGATTTGCTCAAAATCGAATGATAGAATGCCTATTAGGAGATATGCCTATTATAGAAGATGCCTTTCGTTACGTGTTTCATGTAGAGTTCTTCTGCTCGAATACTAATTGCTCTGTGCTTTATGGGACTCATATTGTTGGATCATAAGACTAAGTGTAAGAATTAGGGTTTATAGGTGACTCTTGGAATTCTACACTATATATGTAACCTCTAAGCCTCTAAAATCGGCACCAAGAGTATTCTAAGAGGATATAACCAATTTTTTGGTGCTCCAAGGTCTCTCTCATTGTCATCAAGTTGATGGTGGTGTTTCGTGAAACATTTGAGACATCAGACTTGAGTTGCTAAGCTCTTGAAACACCAACTTCTACAAGCTACAACAAGAGGTAATCATCTAACTAGGTTTTATGATTCAAATATCAAGTTTTTATGCTAGTTAGCCTTCATGCTTTGGAAAAATAATAGTGTATGTATAACAAGAGAAAACTTATATTCAAAGCATTAGGATTCTATGTGCACCATAGGAATGTTATAGTGCTCAAAACCCATTATTGGTATTAGAGCTTAGGTTGTTTTCTGTTATGTTGATGCATGGCTAATTGTTCAAAGTTAAAGCAAAAATGAAAATTGTTTTATGCCAGATTGAACTCAACGCGTTCCATGAGGAACTCAACGTGTTCATTATGAACTCGACTAGTCCATTGCTTGACTCAACGAGTTGGACAGCCTGTTGGCAGTTTTTTTTGCGTTTTTTTGGCCTACATTGGATTAGAATCATTACCACAAACTGTTTTGTATCATAAAATATGTTTTTTTTTATATGGTAGTGATTATTCTCATCCAATTAATAGAAAATTTTCAAAATTTTAAGATAATTGTTAGTTTATATGATAAGCTAATCATTTGTATTTTTTTGATTTGATGTTATCTTGCTTGATGAGTTAAATCAAGTCAATTTGGTAAATAATAAATTATATGATAATTTTATTAGTTAAATTTGATATAAATGTTTCTTGCAGAGTTTCAAACTTGTCCTCAAGTTATAGAATATGAAAAGTCTCATTAATGAAACATTAACTCTTTAAGTTATGGAATTCAATAGGTTTTGAAGAGTTTTAGAACTTGCCCTCAAGTTTTGGAATTTGAAAAGTCTCATTTATGAAACATTAAAATTTCAAACCCTAGAATTTTAAAAGTTCAATATTCAACCTTTATACTATTATAATATTAAAAATTCAATACTTATATATATATATATATATATATATATATATATATATATATATATATATATAACAAGTCAGTCTTACTGTTAGTATGCCTCATTCACGAAGCTAGTCTATAACGGGGGTATAAGGAAACTGCCTATAAAATGGTGGTTGAATGGGTGTCCACTCTCACCCACCGCTTCCTTGATTGGTGGAGGGCCGTTAGCCGAATGGGTAGGATAAGAAATTTATTCTCATTAAAAAGTATAATGATAATTATAAAGTAACTAATGAGTTATAAATTCCTAATCTTAGTTACTTTAGGAAAAATGTGAAAATGATACTATTCCATGAAATTGCACTTTCCACCTTGCCAAGTCGTTAATGGAGCATGTGTGTTTAACCAACACACTAACTTGGACTAACAAGGGTGGAAAAGGGTGGTTTGATGTTTGTAATAGATCAATGGAGCGTGTGTGGTTAACCGATACATTGATTAGGTGATAAATAACATCGATAGTACCAAGTATATTTGCATGGTTATTCACACATTGTTTGTGATCATCGGTATCCCAGTCACAAACTTAAATGGCATAATCGATATTTAAACATAACATTGAAAAGTTCAATGAATCTCAAAAGAATCGAAGAATTTCAATTCATTTAAAACTTAATACACTTTTTTGTTTTTCATGGTGGAAATTGGTAAATCGTCATTTATCTACCTTCAAATATTTTGCAACAGGATTACAACATCCCTCTTCCAAATTGTGAAATATTGTGTTGGGTCCTAGCCTTAATATTTCATTTGGGTGTTATGTTAAGGATTCATATCTAATCTAAACTTTCTCTTTCTTTTCAAATATCTTCCAACACCGCTTCTACCTCAAACTCTTCTGGCTCTTTCTCCCTCATCAACTTGTCTGGGAGGGTCATTTTTGATGGATTGAATTTCAATGACTGGATTCGGAACATTCGGATGGTCACTCGTTATGAAGACAAGGAATATAAATTCGATAAAGAGCTTAAGGAGGTGGATGAAGCAACTGCTACTCCTGAATAGGTTGTTGAATATAAGTCTCATGAGAAGGACGCGACACAGGTGTCGTGTATCATGTTTTCCACTATGGTAGCTAAACTCCAAAAGTCCTATGAGGACTTCTATCCTTTCGATATGCACCAAGAATTGATGGAAAGGTACCATCAAAGTGCTCGACAGGAAAGGTATGAAATCATTGCCTCCATGATAACAACAAAAATAAAGGATGGAGAGTCCATCATGGCCAACTTGCAAAAGATGCAAAGGTTTGTGGATAGCTTGCTGAAGTTGAATGTCAACTTCTATGAAGAGTTGGCCATTAACATAATCCTATACTCTTTACCTCCTTGTTATGATCAGTTTAGAATGACTTATCATATGAACAAGGAGGCGGTCACTCTAAGTAAGCTTCAAGGCCTACTGATAACTGATGAAAGTAGTTTGAGAGGCAAAGTGTCGATCCTACTCGTACTGTTGATGTCCTAGTCCTAGCAGTTAGACATGGGAACGAGAAGAAGAGGAAGGCTCCTTATAAGAGCCACAAGGGAAAGTCCTATGATTGATCCTCTTCTAGTGGGACCAAAGGTGGTTTTGCTACTCCCTCTTCCAACCCAAAAGAAACAGAGTGTTTCTACTGTCATGACGAAGGGCACTGAAGCGAAGTTGCCATAAATACTTGCATGACATCAAGGATGGGAAGATAAGGCCCACCCAGGTAGGTATTTACATTATTCTGTCTAATAAATCATCACATGCTAATTCTTGGGTCCTTGACATAGGATGTGGAACACGGGAGGATGAAGTTGATCATGGGGAATAGGAAAGTGTTGCTTGTCACCAAGATTGTAGTTTATTCTTTATTTCTTAGTAGTGGGTTAGAATTAGATTTGAATAACTATTGCTACTCGTCCGATATGGCGAGAAACATTATCTCCTTTCATGGTTTGTATAAACAAGGTTTTAGATTTTCATTCAATAATGAAATTAGTTCTAATAATGCTTTTTAGATTTTCGTTTAACCTAAAACTTTCTAGTTGTCACAGATGGATATTTGAGAAAGAGGTTATCTGTGATTCATTAATATATTATAAGTATAATATATTAATTGATAAATCATATTATTTAATTAGTATTGATCAAGAATTAATTTGGAATTAATTTAGTGATAAAAAAAGACTGAGTAAATTTACGGGGACTAATTATGTAAATCAGTGATACATATGGTTTGGGCTAATGATCCATGATTGATTTGTGATAGGCTAAGCTTATGAGATAGTTCGTGAAGTCTTAGTCCAAATCAATTGTCGGATCATAAGCCTAATTTTAAGAATTAGGGTTTACAAGTGACTCTTGGAATTCAACACTATATATGTTACCTCTAAGCCTCTAAAATCGGAACCAAGAGTATTCTAAGAGGGTGTAGCCGATTTTTTGGTGCTCTAAGCTCTCTCTCATTGTCATCCGACTGTTGGTGGTATTTTTTTGAAACATTTGAGGCATAACACTTGAGGTGCTAAGCTATTGAAAGCCCAACTTCTACAAGCTACAACAAGAGGGAATCATTTAACTAGTTTTTATGATTAGAACATTAAATTTATATGCTAGTTAGGCTTCATGCTTTGGAAAATGAATATTGCATGTATAACTAGAGAAAAGTTAGATCCAAAGAATTAGGGTTGTATCTCCACCATAGGGATGTTATAGTGCTCAAAACCCATCACGGTCACCAAGTCTCAGCCATGAAGATTCTCGTACAGTGTCCGGTGGGCCTATAGACATACGACCATCATCTTACTGACATACAGGAACCCAATAAACGTCCCACTTAACACTTGCCAAAACCACATGAGTCATACCTTACCATAATACGCAACCCTTCCACAATCCCACAATCATTCCTAGTACGACCTATCTTACTCTGCGGAATGCTACGAGCTAAGTCATAGACCTACCACACTTCCACAACCATCATAAGCCCAACCCATGATCTTGCCAACTACCTACAAGAACACCTAGCCAGAGATCAATACAAGCTGGACCCCCATCATATTGGACCCTATCAAGTGTCCGGGTCATGCTTTAAACGCTAGAGCCTTCATCAGACAAGAGCAGGTAGAAAGGTTCGAACTCACCCATCAACTTGAACCTATCCACATATCCAAAATGTTCCCCTTCCTCTGCTTCACGTCCCCAAATGAGATAAATTGAATCCTTAACCTTCGATTCCTCTATTACAATAAACCAATGAACACTATTCAATGTCTGAGCCACAACTCATACCATAACAAAAAACCATCTATCTGTTGGATTAGGTGTCTACGTACATAAATATAATTGGTATGTACTAGAACTGATAGTGGCATGGCCCTTTTGGGTTGCCTTCACACGTGCAACTAGACATGATGATAAACTGAGGAAGATAAAGAATTTATTAATGGGTTTATAAATTGGAATGAATGATTTATTAAAATGGTATGGAAATAATATATTAATTAATAATCATGTTGTTAATTAGTATTTAATCCGAAATTAATTTGGAATTAGTTTTGGGATTAAACGAATTAATTAAACTTGTAGGGACTAAAAGTGCAATTGTTCAATAGTTGAGCAAAAGGGTCTAAAACCTTCCTAGGCGAAGGGTGGAAGGTTTTTTAACTATATAAAATATTATTCAAGAGTTGCTAGAATATCTTATCATATATGGATAATCAAAGGAGGTGGATAATTACCAAATTTGAGATTAGGGTTATCCATAGCATCCTTGGTGCACTATAAATAGAGCCCTTAAGGCAATGATTTTTGGCCACTCTTTGATAGAAGCTAGAACCAACATTTAATCTCCTCATTTCTCATCATTCTTTTGCATTGTGTGTTTGTGAGCCACTAGAGGTGTTGCACTTGTGACACTAAGTTCTCAAGCTTCAAGATTACAAAGGAATCATTGTTATTACAATATAACAATCAACGTATGTAACTAACCCTAGTATTATATGAATTTCGATAATAATAGACAATTCATAGGAATTTTCCTTTTGTGTTCAAGTTTGCATGTTCAATTACATAAACCTAGATCCAAAGCATTAGTGTTGCATGCACACATAAGAATTGTTGTTTTGCTCAAAACCCATTAGTGGTATTAGAGCCTATGATTAGTTTTATGTTGAATATGATGAAATTGCAAATTGTTCAACGAACAAGGGAAGAAACTCGCCATTCTCTTCATCGAACTTGTCGAGTTGGTCTTTGAACTCAATGAGTAGACATGCAACTCGATGAGGTCATTGGCTAACTTGACGAGTTGCACTCTCACATCCTAAATTTTTGGTTTTGATAACTATTTCATGGATTGATTCAGATTATTACCTTAAATTCATTTTAATTGTTTAAAATTAGATATTTGAATCAATAATTGTGTATCCTTATCATGAATACATGATTGGGTTTAATTTTTTGAAGAAAAAAAATTAATTTGTTAATTTAATTATTAAAAATTTAACCTAGTGTTTTTGAATGGTATTAAAAATACACCCTTGGTTTTAAAATTTAAATTTTCAATTAAATATTTTAATTTTGAACTTTTTTATATTTAAGAACTGTAGTATTTTAAAAGTTTAAAATACACCTTTATATATATTATAAACATTAAAAATTAATATATATATATATATATATATATATATATATATATATATATATATATATATATATATATATATATATATATAGGGTAAGGATCAAATGAGAACACCTAAAAGATTGAGAACGTAAGAATAATTCTGAACCAATCAATATATATGGGCATATTAGTAATTGTATATTTTAATTAAATTAAAATTCAATCAAATTCTCTAAAATTTAGGGTGAGTTACCAAAAAAGAAATAAATGTTCAATTTTTTATTTTTATTATTAATGGAATATAAGAAACAATTTTCCCAATTTTTTTTAAAACTAAAAAAAAATTAAAATTTTCTTCTTAAAAAATCAAATATTTTTCTCCTATTTCACGTTTTTTTTTTTTCAAAAAAATGAATAGAAATCGAACCTATATTAATAAATTTGTATTGACAATTGTTTTTTTTTTTTTCAAAAAACTTGATACTACTCCAATCACAATTTAATACACATCAATTTACAAGTAATCTAATTTTTTTTAATCAATCGAAAATAAAAAAGAGTATAAAAATTATCATTTGTTCATAAAAAGTATACCTCTAATCACATATAAATATACTTGTTAACAAATGATTACAATTTTATTCACAAATAAATACACTGCTATTAACAAATGAGTAACTTGTTATTCACAAGTGAATAAATGAATACATCTGATCATAAATAAATACACTCATTCACACATGAATGCACTGCTATTTACAAATGAATATACTGCTATTGATAAATAAATACACATTCTAACATAAATGAATTCATCAAAAAATAATATAACTTACATCTAAAAAAATAAAGAACATAATACAATTTTTCATTCTCCTCCAGCTCCAATTCTTCACCTTTCATCTTCTCAAACAACTCCAAAGGACCTCCAAGAAGTACTCTCAGAAGCTTAATACTCAACCAACCAACATAGTTTTGGGTCAAACTAACATAAAATTGATAAAAGCACACACCTGAAGAACAACTCGATGTTCAAAACTACAGAAACCAATGAACACAAACAAATGATAACTTTCATAAATAAATACATTCATTCACACATGAATGCACCGCTATTCACAACTGAATACAATGCTATTCACAAAAACGTAATATGTGTTTGAAGATCATGGAAAGAAAAACAAATCCTTTCCCGGAGTTGTAGAGTGAATAGATCCATCTGCTTACTTTCCTTGCCAAAGCCTAAGTTTGTGTTTCCCTGTCTTGAGTTATTTTTCAAACTAAAGAGATGAATGGTAGCCCCACCAATTAATCCCTCATTTTTCCCATAGGAAACATCCAAAACCTAACAATAAATGAAACTTAACAATAAAAAAATCGAGAATTCTTTGTTTTACTAATATGAATGTCATATAAATCTTGAAAAATGGTGAAACTAGTAGCTTACGGTGCATAAATATCATAAATATTTGGTCCCTTCAATTCGTACAAAATTGATTGAATAATGAACTCTAACAGATACCAAAAATCGTATTAGGGATTCGTAAATATTAACTCTAAGTAAATGACTAGAATTGCAAGGAAACTCACCTGGGTTAGTGGAATTAGTCGAAGGTAGACGCCCTTCTAAATTTTCGATTATGAAAGTAACCGGAAGATTGATATCGCACGATAAAAAGAATCGAAACACATTCCACTAGTACGTCTTTGTATTTTGCTTTCTCTCAATCGATCTCTACCCATTTGTTGTTTCTCTTGATCGATCTACATCCTTTTTATGCATATCTACCATGGATTCTCATTAAACATGAGATGGATCAAAGAATAAGATGAACTAAGAGGATAGCGAGTTTCAATGATGAGAAAAGTAGAGTGGTGGCGTAGGGATTAAGCGGTGAGAGGATGAATATGTCGATTATCTGTTCTATAAGATTAGGTCAACAAAATAGAGGGACATAGAGTAATTATAGGAGTTTAAAAAAATTAGGGTAATGCTTATTTATCTTAATAGCCTTTATAATTTTCTTTAATTTAAAATTTAAAATTTAAATGTATTAATAATAAGAAAAATAAAAATTAATTATAGCCACACATCTTAAAAATTAGAAGGTCCAGATATGTTCTCGCGTTCTCAACCTTCTAGGTGTTCTCATTTGATCTTACTGCTATATATATATATATATATATATATATATATATATATATATATGTATATATATATATATATATATATTGTAACATCCGGATTTTACCAGGTATAATGTAAGTTTAATTGTGTTATTTTGTAAGAGGGACTCGGCGAGTCAGGGCTCAGACTCGCCGAGTAGGGACGCGGGATTGAGCGAAGGTGCGCGCTTGGACTCGGCGAGTCTGCGCTGTGTTATGAAACCCTAAATCCCCGGGTTTGTGGCCTATTTAAGGGGCCTTATGGTCGTCATTTGCGCTCATCCAACCCCCAGAGTGTGTCCCTAGAGTTCTTGAGCGTTTGGTGAAGGATTGAGAGCAAATATTGACCTTGTGAGTATTGTTTAGCAAGAAGAAGGAGGCTCTAGGCAAGAGGAGGCAAAGGAGGTTGCTATTTCGTGGATTTGGAGCTTGGATCATCACTTTAGAGGTAATATTTTCGGACCATTTTCTGTTTGGTGAAACTTGATGCAAGTTAGGGCTTAATATGATCATTTATGGGGTGATTTGGTGCCCTTTTGTTCCCTCTTTGAGTTGAGACCATGGATCTGGATCCATAGAGGTCCAGAGGGCCTCACTCATCAAGCTTTATGGGTGGCAATGGAGTCCTTGGCCTTGTGTTGAAGTAGTAGAGTCAAAAACATCATTTGTGATCATGTAGAGGTTATTTATGCATCAAGATTGTGACTTTACGTGCTAAATAAGCATGGGGGGACTGGATCTATGATTTAGTGGACTGGATCTGGCCTTTAGAACAAGATTGAGTCAGTGCATGGCTCTGACTCGCCGAGTCCGAAGAACAGACTCGGCGAGTAGCTTGAATGCTGCACGACCACTCAGCGAGTGGCCTCGCCGAGTTGGGATGAGTGAACTCAGTGGGTCAAGGGGGAGTCAGGATGGACAGGTGGACCGAGTCAAACCGGACTCGCCGAGTCGTTCTTGAGACTCGGCGAGTTGAGTCGTGGTGGCCCCACAACTCGTGCCAGGTGGAGCTCGTCGAGTTGGGAAGGGATGCTCGACGTGTCAAGAGAGGATTCCAGGGAAATTGGTGATTGCGCTCAGACTCGCCGAGTCGCTATAGTGCACTCGCCGAGTCCGGTCAAGTTGACCGTTGACCAGCGTTGACCTAGATTGTCCTGTTATGGTATGGTCAACCCTAGTTGGGAAGTGTTAATTAGAGATATATTGTGCTATAGGGGGACTTCAGCTCGGCAGATCGAGTGTTTAGCGATTTCAGGGTTACGGTTTACCGAGACACACGAGGTGAGTCTTCTCACTATACTTTACCTTGAGTAGGTAACCAGAGTTATGTGATAGAGTAATTGTATGCTATGTATGTTATGTGTTGTACTGCATTACTTTATATGTTTGATGCTGTGCATGTTTACAGAGTTAGAACCGGAAGGTTCACAGAGTTAGAACCTGAGGGTTCGCAGAGTTTGGGTGCACAGACCCACAGAGTTATAGCCTCGAGTGGCTAATATGTGTTATATGTAGTATTTTGGGAAACTCACTAAGCTTTGTGCTTACAGTGTTGATGTTATTTGTTTCAGGTGCTAGTGACGACCGTGGGAAGGCGCCGGCTTGATCCGTACACACACGTTTGGAGCTTGACATTTTGATCTTGGGATTTTGTAATATCTTGTTGAACAATTAAAAGGGGTTGTTTCTATGAATATTGATGGAATTATGCTTTTATAAAAATCGAAAATTTTTGTTTGAAAAATCAGTGTTACATATATGTATATATATATATGTATATATATATATATATATATATATATGTATATATATTATATATTATATATATATATATATATATATATATATATATATATATATATATATAAGAAAATTCAGTCTTAATGTTAGTAAGCCACATTCACGAAGCTGGTCTATAAGGGGAGTTTAAGGAAGCGACCTATAAAATGACCGACATTGTGTATCCATTATTACCCACCGATTTCTTGACTAGTGGAGGGTCGTTAGCCGTACGAGTTTGATAGGACACTTAATTCTCAATAATTAGTATAATGAAATATATGAAAAAATTAAATGTTTTTATAAAATTCTCAATCTTAGTTACTTTAGGAAAATGTGATTTTGCTGCTAATCCATGAAATTGCACATTACACTTTATAAAAGTTATTAGTGGAGCTTGTGTAGTTAACCAACACACTAATATAGAATAATAATGGGTAGAAATGGGTAGCTTGTAAATTATTGTTGATTAACAGATCATGTGTGGTTAACTGGCACATTAATTACATGATAAATGACATCGAGAGTACCAAACTAATTTGCATGGTTATTCACACCTTGTTTGTGATCCCTAGTATCGCAGTCACAGATGGAAAGGGAATAATCGAGACTAAACATGCCATTGAATAGTTCAATGAGTTTCAAAAAATTACACCAAGACGTCCTTCGAGGATCAATTGACACATTGTTTCACCATCATTATGATGATCATAAAACACAATACTAAAGTACTCTTCTTTCCTTTCATATTAAAGAGACATTTTTCTTTTTTCCTAAAAGATTCTTCTTATTCATTCTACCACTCTTTGAAACCCCTTTTCAAAATGTTATAACTACGCATAATCTTATAAACACAACCATATTTACTGAATCATCAGTAAATCATGAAGAATAGAATTTTCATCCTTTGTGGGAGATTTGAATCGTCCATATCAATGGACTGGATTCATTAGTCCTTCACTATGACTCATATAAAACATATGATCAATGAATTAGTCATAATCCTCCAAAGATCAAGATTCTCATACATCACACAATTCAAATTGCATGACTCCAAGTTTCTATCCTACTAAAACTTGGGTGATAAGAATTCTTTATCACTTAGCCAATTATGACATTTAACACAAGTGAAATAATAAGAATCAAATCCATAATTAATATTGCTAGTAATAGAAATGTAACCAACACTTTCATAGATGTTATTGCAAGAAAATATAAAGTAAACCAACTATATAAGCCAAAATTTCACTTTTATTGATAATAAACAAAAATTGGAACTTGTCCTTACAAGGCACAAATAAAAACAATGTTTCTAGACATTTCTTAAGATATCTATTAAATTATCATAACTCCTAAGCAACAACTCCAAATTCTGATCATCGAACCATGTGACCAAAATCCATCTCTCACGATCAGAATTAGCTCATTCTTCTTAGGCCTCCTTCTTTCTCTTAGATCCTACAATACCATCAAAATATGATCGCCACTTCATATATTAAGAGTCTATGAATAGGAGCTTATTTAAATAAGGGAGTTTGATAATGGATGTATCTGAAGTAGAGTCACACGACTTGAATTTAGCATCTCTAAGATCTTTCAGGTAATTTGGGTAGATTCGCAACCGATGTCTTTTCAATTGACAATAGAAACAAATGGCCTTTTCAGGGTTAGCACATAGAACTATCGTATAACTAGCCTTTCTCTTTAGCATACGATGAAACGATTTGACCTTGGCCGATCCCTGTCCATTGGGAAGGGAAATTTTTCTAGACAACCATTGTCACCATTGTCAATATCTATTGAAGATTTGGAATAAGATAATTCAATCACTTTTACTTCGTTTTTGCTCTTAAGCAAAAATCAACATATATGCCAGATCAATTAGGGTCATGTCATGGTCACTCATATAAAAGTTCTTAATTAACAGACAATATGACTTAAGAAGTGAAACATCGCGTTTAGTTATCATGACCTACGTCACATTTCCTTATATCCTTATTGCTAAGGACTTTTCCTATAGACAATGCCCTACTGTGACATCCCCATTTTCACGGCCAGAAAAGACCAATTTTGTTTATGCTTTATAAAAATCAGAGTTCTTCTTTTAATAAAAATGTTTCGGAATTTGTTCCCAGAAAAACACGATAAATACGTTATTAAAACATTTTCGAAGAAACGTATTTTACTCATTTCAAAACGTTTGGCATGTCATCGTTAATACAGAAAAATAAGCATAAATAGAACTTACATTTATTTACACTAGTGATCTACATCTCTTTATATCTCTCAGTGTAATGTGACTTCATATCAACACCTGTGATGTAAATAAACTGAGTGGGTCAGATTGGGAAACCTAGTGAGTACATAGGGATTTCAATCCCACAATGTTATACCATATATATAGTTTAAAACTCACAAAATATACAATTTCACCATATATATAAACAACTCTTATCCCACCCCATCGATCCTCACAACGAGGCTATCCATACTCTCGGACCTAAGATTTGTCGTTTTACCTACTCCATACTCCCGGATCAGAAATGAACGAATTTACCAAATCCATACTCTCGGACTAGGGACAAATGACTAATCCATACTCTCGGATTAATGATGAATGATTATGCCTAATCCATACTCTCGGACTAGGGACAATGACTAATCCATACTCTCAGATTAATGATGAATGATTATGTCTAATCCATACTCTCGGACTAGGGATAATAACTATGTCTAATCCATACTCCCGGATAAATGACATATACTAAATTCTATTCTTTGAGTATAACTCACTTGTACTCGTAAGAATATACTACCCAATATTCCTCATATTTAATTTAGGTCTACTCTTTATCCTTAATTATCAAATATAATCAGGTATGTTCTTTAACACGTATTTCAAGCAACATCAATTAACTCTCACATAAACATATAATTAATACTTCAATCAATACTTGTATTAAAATCATGTTCATGAAAGGGACTATGCACTCACTTGATAGGTGGTGACTCAGCACTCGGACAGCGCGTCGATACTATCAAAACAACTTTCCTTCGATAAAATCTAGTACCAATACCACTAGGGTTTAGTCTAACGATAACCGCGACAAATTAATAGTCTGAATATTATTATTATTATATAAGCGTTTAAATAACACTCAATATAACTCATAATAATAACCCAAATAATTATTTTAAGGACCTAATAACATTCCTACAATTATTTGAAAGCTATATAAAAAATTGCGTAAGCGTAGCACACTTACAGTGAATTTTATCGAAAACCGGAACTTAATTAGAGCCTCGGGGCTTCCCTCGGGAGCTGGGGGTTTTATCTAGGGCTTAGGGAGGTTTAGGGCACTTAGAGACAGAAAGAAGCTAGAGAGAGAGTGGAGTTTGGAGTGAAAAATGAAGCTGCCTCGGCCCCCCCTTTTATAGCCCGCGAGGCCTCGGTACGCTGGGCGTACCTCGGACCTACGTTGGGCGTAATGGCTTGGCTAAGATCAGCAGGTGGCAGTCTCCAAAGGGTGTGATGTGGCTCAAGCTGGACCGCAGGAGGCTGAAGTACGCGAGGCGTTTCGACCATGCACGCGGCGTTCCGACCTCGCACGCGGCGCGTAAGGAGAACGTTGGGCGTCCGAGAGGCGACGTGTCCTTCATCCGAAGCGAGCCGTGATCCGCAAGCGACAGCAAGGATTTTGCCACGTCATCAATAGAGCAACAAGCTTCGCAAATTTGACTACGAACTTTAAAAATTCGTAACTTTCGCATACGAGCTCCGTTTTCGACGTTCTTTATATCCACACGAAGGTGGGAATGTACTCTACAACTTTCGTTTAGACTCAATCGGTTAATTTTGAATCGATTTTAAATTTTATATTGTTAATAGGACGGGACAGGATTGGTCCGTTAAATTCTCATAACTTCTTCATCCGACGTCCGTTTTCGCCCATCTTTTTCTCGTTACGCTACTCTTAATGAGATCGTCGATTCTTATTAAGGTCTTGTTGGCTAAAAACCGCTGGATCTAACATTCGGATTTCGTGCTCAACACTACTAATCCGATACTTCGAAAAATCACAACTTCTTCATACGAAGTCAGATTTGGGCGTTCTTTTTATCGATGTTCTTAGTTTCACATATTCTACGACTTTCATTTAGATCGCTAAGGCTAAATCTCGCTCTATCGTAAATTCACTATTTACGCTTCCAAGTATCGTGCCGGTTCCGTCGCGAAACTTCAACGTGTCATAACATCTTCGTTATAACTCGGATTTTGGCGTCCTTTATATGTACGGAAACCTTGAAAATATTCTACAACTTGGTTAAGTTTATTTATTCTAAATAATCTTTTGTCGAAAAGTCATTTTCGACACTTATTGTCTCTAAATTGACTAGCCCGGATCTACGGGCGTTACAATTATCTCCCCCTTAGGATGATTACGTCCTGAAATCATCAACGAAACAGGGCAGTATAATGACTCCATACATTATCTCTTCATCCTAGGTAATAATTATAACTTCTATATTCCTTCAAGTCTATCTCTTAGACTTATTGACTGTAAGAAATACTTAATCGTGCACCTGCTCTCTTCCTCAGGTTAGACTCCAAATTATGATCTATCATCATGTGTTGCACGTTTAGAATCAGGTCTCTTAAAGTTAGATTCTAAAACAGACTATGCCTTCCTTCATGTTCTAATGTGATATAATCACACTTTAACATGTAGCATTTCTAGCTACCAACTTCTTTAACAACGAGCGCGATACTTCTATTGATCGCTTTGATTTCAATTGTTTGGTTTAATTCGGACGCTACATCAAACTTGGTTCTCTAAACCACGTAACATACTCATCGTAGTCGGAATCAATATGATATGACCACTAGGGTCGGAATATCAACAATCTTTTTAGTCATTACCGAAACGATGGTAATGACATACATGAATAAAACGAAATCAATTACTAGCTTCTTGGTAACCTTGTGACTTTTCTTGACCCAAGTGTGAGTCCTGTGCTTCCGGTAGTATAGGACTCTACTACCATTCACACCTACCTATACTCGTCCCAAGTATTGTCCCACAATTTTTCCAAGTCACCATACAAGAAAATCACATAACAGCTTAACACATCAAATATCAAAAATGAAGGTTTTTATTATTCCTTAAAACTATTACATAGGTGTTCAAGTTCACCCTAGACTCTGCCTCTAACGGGCTACATCGTGAGGTACTATCTACACGATTACTCCATAACTCGATCCTTGGATGTCAAGCCTTCACTCCTGAATCCTCGCATTGTCATCTGCTTCATCAAGGATCATTTGAAATGCTCTCGCCTTTGGCTTTGGCAGCACAATTGGCTTTGTAGCCCCTTCTCTCTTCGGGCAGTATTGCTTGAAGTGTCCTTCTTCACCACACTTAAAGCAGACTTCTCTCTTGGTTGTGAATTCGTTGGCGTAATGACCAGACTTCCCGTATTTAAAGCATGTCGTATCTTTAGAGCATTTCCCGATGTGTTCTTTCTGCACTTGTCACACCATTGCGTTCCTTCTTCAGACTTCGAGAATTTTCTCTTCTCGCTGGACCTTGAAGATCCTTCAAACTTTCTCTTCTCGCCAACCTCCATCTTGCTGGCGGCTCTTCCCTTGATCATATCCTCAACAGACATGGCAGCCCAAATAGCTGCCTCCAGAGTAGGTGCTTGACGCACTGGCACCGCGTACTCCCATGGAAGTCCTTTTGCGTACCTGTCGATTTTCGTCAGCTCATCCGAAACAAGATGCAAGGCGAAATCCATCTTCTCTGTGAAGTTGTTGGTTTATTCATCAATAGACATGCTTCCTTTCTTCAAGGTAAGGAATTGGTTTTCTAGCTCAAGTAAATTTTAGGCTGAGCAGTCTTTACGTTTGAACTGCACCAAAAACTCTGCCCATGTCAATTGCATGGGCTCATTGGCGCTTAGAGTCTTCCCCAGAGTGTTCCACCAACGAACCGCGCCTCCTCTGAACTGGCGTACCACAAAACGTTGTTTGTAGTTTGCCTCTGCAACCACACGTCATGAAAGCTAACTCCATCTCCGAGATCCAATCCATGACCCCGATCGGATCTTCCTTTCCAGTGAAAGTCAATGGCTTGCAGGTCTGAAAATCCTTGTACTTGCATCCATTCCTCTCGACTTCGTCATCTTGATTGTTCCTTCTAATCACCGGTGGATCAGCTTGACCAATGGTCCTGCTGTCGTTCCCTTCCTCAGAATGCCCGTCATTCAGCTCGGGCTGCTCAATAGGCATCGTAAGTTCCTCTCGAGCTTGTTGAAGTAAACGCCTTGTTTCCTCCATTTGACGATCCAACATCACCTGGATCATCGCTTGCACTCCGGCCATCGTTATTGGCTCAGCAGTGGCTACTACAACCAATATCTACTCAATCACTGGGGGTTGGTTTCTGTTCCCATTTGTGTTCACGTTTCTGCTATGGGTCCTTGCCATCTTGATCTATACACCGAATAAGGTGAATCTAGATCTTTATTTAGGATTGACGTTTAAATCATCCTTATCACTCCGAAACGTTTATATGCTAGTTCTAATATCGTAGTTAAACGCTTAGAATCCTAAACAGATAAGGTTTCCAGATCTGGCCGGCAATAGACCATAGATCCGAAAAAATAATAGCATGTCAGGCACAAATCATTTAGCACATAAAAGCATTTTAGGCACAATCACTAAAATAATCTAGTGCTCACACCTCACAATCATCGCTTAGCCTTCTAAGTTTAAGTCTAGAAATAAATTCATATTCCTAGTTCGCTTAAACTAATGCTCTGATACTAACTATGACATCCCCATTTTCACGCTCAGAAAAGACCGATTTTGTTTATGCTTTATAAAAATTAGAGTTCTTCTTTTAATAAAAATGTTGCGGAATTTGTTCCTAGAAAAACACGATAAATACGTTATTAAAACATTTTAGAAGAAACGTATTTTATTCACTTCAAAACGTTTGGGATGTCATCGTTAATACAGAAACATAAGCATAACCAGAACTTACATTTATTTACACTAGTGATCTACATCTCTTTAAATCTCTCAGTGTAATGTGACTTCATATCAACACCTGTGATGTAAATAAATTGAGTGGGTCAGATTAGGAAACCTGGTGAGTACATAGGGATGTCAATCCCACAATGTTATACCATATATATAGTTTAAAACTCAAAAAATATACAATTTCACCATATATAAAAACAACTCTTATCCCACCCCGTCAATCCTCAATCCCACCCCGTCGGTCCTCACAATGAGGCTATCCATACTCTCAGACCTAAGATTAGTCGTTTTACCTACTCCATACTCCCGGATCATAAATGAACGAATTTACCAAATCTATTCTCTCGGACTAGGGACGAATGACTAATCCATACTCTTGGATTAATGATGAATGATTATGCCTAATCCATACTCTCAGACTAGGGACAATGACTAATCCATACTCTCGGATTAATGATGAATGATTATGCCTAATCCAAACTCTCAGACCAGGGATAATGACTATGTCTAATCCATACTCCTGGATAAATGACATATACTAAATTCTATTCTCTGAGTATAACGCACTTGTACTCGTAAGAATATACTACCCAATATTCCTCATATTTAATTTAGGTCTACTCTTTATCCTAAATTATCAAATATAATAAGGTATGTTCTTTAACACGTATTTCAGGCAATATCAATTAACTCGCACATAAACATATAATTAATACTTCAATCAATACTTGTATTAAAATCATGTTCATGAAAGGGACTTTGCACTCACTTGATAGGTGGTGACTCAGCACTCGGACAACGCTTTGATACTCTCAAAACAACTTTCCTTCGATAAAACCTAGTACCAATACCACTAGGGTTTAGTCTAACGATAACCGCGACAAATTAATAGTCTGAATATTATTATTATTATATAAGCGTTAAATAACACTCAATATAACTCATAATAATAACCCAAATAATTCTTTTAAGGACCTAATAACATTCCTATAATTATTTGAAAGCTATATTTAAAACTGCGTAAGCGTAGCACAGTTACATTGAATTTTATCTAAAACCGGAACTTAATTGGAGCAGCGCTTCGAAACCGAAAGACTCTTTTTCTTGGGATTCCGGGAGCCTTGGGGCTTCCCTTGGGAGCTAGGGATTTTATCTAGGGCTTAAGAGGTTTAGGGCACTTAGAGAGAGAAAGAAGCTAAAGAGAGAGTGGAATTTGGAGTGAAAAATGAAGCTGCCTCGGCAGCCCTTTTATAGCTCGTGAGGCCTCGAACCTACGCTAGGCGTAATGGCTTGGATAAGATCAGCAGGTGGCAGTCTCCGAAGGGTGCGACGTGGCTCAAGGTGGACCGCAGGAGGCTGAAGTACGTGAGGCGTTCCGACCTTGCACGCGGTGCGTAAGGAGAACGCTGGGCGTCCGATGCGAACGTTGGGTGTCTGAGAGGCGATGTGTCCTTCATCCGAAGCGAGCCATGATCCACAAGCGACGGCTAGGATTTTGCCACGTTATCAATAGAGCAACAGGCTTCGTAAATTTGACTACGAATTTTAAAAATTCATAACTTTCGCATACGAGCTCCATTTTCGACGTTCTTTATATCCACGCGAATGTGGGAAGGTACTCTACAACTTTCGTTTAGACTCCGTCGGTTAATTTTGACTCAATTTTAAATTTTATGTTATTAACAGGCCGGGACAGGATTGGTTCGTTAAATTCTCATAACTTCCTCATCCGACGTCCGTTTTCGCCCATCTTTTTTTTGTTATTCTAATCTTAACGAGATCTTCAATTCTCGTTAAAGAAGTGTCTGCTAAAAACCACTCGATCTAACATTCGAATTTCGGGCTCTACACTGCTAATCCAAAAGTTCGAAAAATCATAACTTCTTCATACGAAGTCAGATTTGGGCGTTCTTTTTATCGATGTTCTTAGTTTAACATATTCTACGAGTTTCATTTAGATCGCTAAGGCTAAATCTCATTCTATCGTAAATTCACTATTTACGCTTCCCGGTATCGTGTCGGTTCCGTCGCGAAACTTCAACGGGTCATAACTTCTTCGTTATAACTCGGATTTCGGCGTTCTTTATATGTGCGGAAACCTTGAGAAATATTCTACAACTTGGTTAATATTATTTATTCTAAATAATCGTTTGTCAAAAA
The DNA here is from genome assembly GCF_052625555.1 of Lactuca saligna. Classification (NCBI taxonomy): domain Eukaryota; kingdom Viridiplantae; phylum Streptophyta; class Magnoliopsida; order Asterales; family Asteraceae; genus Lactuca; species Lactuca saligna. The sequence continues at coordinate 37,933,861 of NC_136417.1, read as the reverse complement.
GTCTTTTTCGACACTTATTGTCTCTAAATTGACTAGCTCGGATCTACGAGCGTTACACCTACATCATATAAACAGTAGTATTTAGATGATTACTCCCCCAATACTTGCCCAATATGGGTTAGAGTATCATCGCATGATTATGTAGTTACTACATCCTCCAAACTCGGCATTCATCATGTACTGGTTATCCGCCTGTCGGTGTTGCCACATAACTTGTTTAGATTAGTTAGTAGTCATCATCTATACTATGGTAGATGATTACATCGCAACATTGCAAGTCAATGTCAGGGATTTCGTAGTTATGTCCAATTTATCAGCATCTATTTTTCATTACCTATCTACCATCACATATCTATCATATACTTATCTTCCATCCCTATCACTATCCAATACATGTTTATAACTATATAATAATTATGTGATTAAATCAATTTAAAATTCATCTCATACTATTTTATCTAGAACATAAAATTTCCGACCCATATAATAAGGACATAAAACATATAATTTTCTAGATAACTCATATTTACATGTATGATGAAAGTAACTAGGTATTCACTTGATAAAAGTACATGACTCGAGGTTAGGGAAGCGTTTCACCATAACACTCTTCCAGAAGACCTAGATGTACATAATATTAATCTTGGTCCAGTTTCATGATCCCAACAACTATAATAATTATAGACTCGATTTTTCAATAATCCCAAAGTCTACTGATCTATAGCTGATAAGGGATAATCAGGTAGGATCAATCGAGGAAGGGTCTATTTGGTATATAAAGTATATTATTTGCAAAATCCCACTTTAAACACCTCATTAAATCTAACATAGACATCATCCCTGTAAGTAGGACAACTAGTATAATGACTTGTAATCACTGATAAATCTTATTTATAGGTTCATAACAACGACTTATGACTATAAATATAAAGTACACTAAGATAGGGTTGAGCGTAATTTAACATACAAAGATTTCATAAATAAAACTCTAGAAGTTGCACTTGCGAAACGTCGGCCTGCTAGCTACTAGATGTCGGGCTCACAGGGACCTCAAAGCTTTTGTACATACTTAAAACTAAGAGAAATTTAGGATAAATGTAGATGGATTCGAGGGAGAGAGAGAGAGAGAGAGAGAGAGAGAGAGAGAGACAGAGAGAGACAGAGAGAGAGGGAGAGTGTGTGTATGTGTGTGAGAGTGAGTGTGTGTGTGTGCATAATGACTAAGCTATTGGGAGCTATTTATAGGCATTTTGGAGTGTACAACATGCAAAAGGGGTACAGACCATGAATTTTAACGCTATATCTCCCCAGTCACTTTGTTCCATGTGTTGACCTCTTTGTGGTGTCTATTTTCACCTTCTAGAAGCGCATTGCACACCTGATACACACTGATCGCGGCACAAATCTTAGATTTGTAAATTCCAAACATTCTTCATATGAACTCTACTTTTTGATGTTCGATTTTTCCACACGTAGCTATCGATGAGTACTACAACTTTCCTTCAGGATCTATGGCTAATTCTGTTTTCATTTTTAGTCCTTCTTTTTATATGATTTAATGATTTTGAAAAACTCATAACTCTCTCATATGGACTCCAATTTTGATATTCCTTTTATAAAAATTCCTATCTTAACGAGTACTATGACTTTTGTTTTAGTGATGTTATCCAAAAGTCCATCATTCTCTTCGTAACACCTAACGTCACACATTACCTGCACACAGCTGAATTTTATATCTTTATAAATATTATATCTAATTCATGCGGAGTTAGACTTCTATGAAATTTATACTTTCGGGATCGGGAGGAAGTGTATTCTATATATATATATATATATATATATATATATATATATATATATATATATATACACACACACACACATACATATATATATATATATACATATATATATATATATATATAGAGAGAGAGAGAGAGAGAGAAAGACACAGAGAGAGAGAGAGAGTGTGTGTGTGTGTGAGAGAGAGAGTTAGGTTCATGTGTTCTAAGTAATTGTTGTGTGGATGTAGGGATGACTGTGGACCAATCATTTCAAATTTAATTATTTTTAAATTTAATTAATAGATAAGGGTAGATTAGTAATTTTTTTGGTCAAAAATTACTCAAGTATAAATCAACCAAATTGAATGAGAATTTGTGATGTTCGAATTGTTCAGTAGAAAAAGGTAAAGAGAATGACACGATTGTTTACAACGAAAACCCTTGATCCTTACTAGGATTTCAGGCACAAAACCTTGAGAAGTGATAATGATCACCTACCTTGATGATTTTATTAATATAAAATGATAATTACACGCAATATTTCAGTAATAACAAGTGAAAAAGTTTGTAGAGTAAACTAAGAGTGAGCAGTGTGTGTTGTGTGCAAGATACATGTTTGAATTTATAGTCTAAACTAGTTAACCAGATGTCCGATACTCCTGGGATCCTCAATGACCAGCTTTGTGAACATTGTTTGACTTGGTATTCCGGGTCTTCAGCACAGTTAAGATGACTGTTTGTTGAGAATAAGTATTCTTTTGACTATTTCTGCACATGTGTTAATTAAAAACACAATACAACCGTTATAAATGTTATTAAGTAATAATAATGATAATAGTCGGGATCCAGAGATAGTTGAGGATCCTGAGTTTTTGATGAGGTTTGAGGATCCTGAATAGTCGATGAGGTTTGAGGATATTGAATATTCGATGAGGTTTGAGGATCCTCAATGCTTTTAAGATCCTAGCCTTAACAATTGCCCCAAGTTATTCTTGAAAATAAGTGAGTTAGTTTTGATATTTTTGAAGGAATAACTTAAAGTAAATAAGTGACAAATGATAATAGTAATTTTCAAATATTAACCCTTAACGCCTAGAATAATTCAAATTCTAACGGATGGATTACTAGCCATTATCTTGCGGTCAAATCTGTTATGGGTTTAGTATAAATAGAGATGGTTTGTCTATTGATTTTATTTGCTCTCCTTTGTTATCTATCGATTATCGGCAATTTATTAAAAGGTAATTATCTCTTTTTCTTCAACGTTTTTACTTCTTCTATCATGGTAGGAAAATAGTCATTTCTGGCAAAAACATCTTAGCTCTCCCAGAAGACGACTTCATCGACCAAGGGATTCTCTCCTACATGGAGATGTGTTCCTTTGGCGATGATGATATTGAGTCATTGAGACTCAATGTATCCTTTCCTCCTAAATCAATTTTTTGGCTCTTCGACCCTCTCATCCAACCTAACTTTGTTTCTCCTACATGGGTGTGCTTCCCCAAATACCCCTTCTCCCTGGGTTTGAAATACCTTTTCCCTAGGATTGTCTCTCAATTCTTCAGGGTGACTGGGGTCTCATATATTTAGGCTATGCCAATTGTTTGGAGGATCCTATACTGTATTAACCAAATAAATTAGTCAAAAGGCCTTGATATAGGTTTTCCTGGACTGGCCTGCATATATGATCTTACAACCTTCGGGAATTCTTGTTTTCTCCTCAAAGTCAAAACCCACAGATCTCCTTTACTCCTGAAAACCAAACATAATGATGGAGCTTGGAAAGAAAAATATGTTTTTTGTGAGACGTAACTCTGTTCCTAGAGGGGATCTCCAACTGGATGTCTGGGTCAAGAACGGTAGGATTCTTTTATATTAATATAAGGATCCTCAAATTCACATCTTCTACTTTTGTTTGCTTTTTTTTTCAGCTTTCAAATTCGAAGAGCTCGTCCTTGTTGCTAAGGAATCTGAAGAGAAGATCGAGAAATTCTTGGCCCTGTCTGAAGCTGAGAGATCATTTCAATTTGATCAAGTCATTCTGTAAGAAAGCTCTTCTTCCACAGACCTCATATCAACACGTATGGACCCTTGATTCCTTTCTCTTGTGATGAAGGTTTTTAATGGTCTTCTATTATATATTTATATAGGATCCAAAGTCACTCACTCGAGTACTCGCTTCACACTCATTGATCTTGACACAACCATGTCGAAGGATCAGCCGATAGTGAAAAAGGAGAAGAATTCATCTTCTCTTCCTCCCAAAAATCAACCGTTGAATAGAAAGTGAAGGCCCCAAGATCCAGGAAAAGGGATGTTTTTTAGTCTGTAGGTCTATCTTTGGAGAGCCTTGGGGCTGGCAGTCAAGAAATTGGTATCCTTCTCTAAAACTGTAAGTATTGATTTTATTCTCGTTCTATACTTTATTCTACCTTTTGCTGACCTACTATGTCTTTATTTTAGGTCTCTAATCATGTTTCTACTTATCTGAGGATCCGAGTGGAGAGGGATGAACAAGCCTTTTAGGGATATGAGAATATGTGGAAAGCGACCAACAAGGATCTGTTGAGGGGAACAGGGTTGCTCAACAAGGAGAGGTTGAATACGAGGAGGAGCATTTGCTCGAGATAGATGAAGTGATCTCTGATATGAAGGTCAGCGTCGCGGTTGCTGTTTGGAGGCCAAAATCCTTCTTGTGGAGGATCTGGAGAATGCAGGTTCCTAGGATGTCGATGGTTGGCGCGAGGCATTGGCCAAATTGACTGACAAGCTTGCTACCGCCAATTAAGATCCAGTACTGCGGCTGACCGAAGGAAGGGAGAAGAAGGATGCAGCCAATGATGACCAACCTAATGTCTAGGCATGGAAGAAGTTACTTTAGGTAGTTTTTATTTTCATCGGTAATGTAAAGGAATTAATCTTTTGGTTGGGTTGGTGTGCAACCCCTTTTAAATGCAATGGTTGTGTTTTCTTTTTATATGTCTCTCTTGATTTTTCTGCATGACTGTTATGATACTAGCATCCTTAAATAAGTAGGATCCTAGAAAACTTGGTTTCTACAAACAATCTTGAGGAAAAATTCTTTTAGTGAATCATTTTTAGTTACACTTGAATTCTGATACACATATGATTTTTGCTTAGGATCCTAGAAAGTTCAGGATCCTTAAACTTTAGTTAGATTTTTTCGAGAATAGGGATAGATGGAACCTAATTGTGTTCAAGTTTTTCCTTAAGCTTCATAAGCTTTTCAACCTTAGAGTTACTGAGGATAAATCTCACCTTACGAAAGAACTTAGGATTGTTGTTGACTTCTGATGATAAGGTTCTTACTGATGAGGATCCATACCGATTAGGATCTTTAATGATGAGGATCCTTAATTATGAGGATCCTTAACGATGAGGATTGTCACACCCCCAAACCAGAACGGCGGAAACGTTCGGGGGCGGAGCACGTCATATTCAGTATCATAACAGTTCATAGAAAGGAAAGTACACACCACCATATATATTAAAGTTTCCAAGATGTTTACATAATTGTATTCATTACATGTTCAAAAGGTAAATACATAAACATCATTCAAAAGAAGTAATTAACGCCAACGCGTTAATCCCAAAAGTTGATTCCCAAACCTGCTTAGCGGTTCCCTGAGAATACAAGTTAATTCAAAGAAAAAGTGTCAACAATTAAGTTGGTGAGTTCATAAGTAGTTTAGAAAAAATTGGATGCCATTCCAAAATGGGTGTATGTTTTCCAGAAAACGCAGTATTTCAAATGTAAAGAGTTGTGATTTGTTGTGTTGAAAGTGAATGTATTAGATCCAGAAAATCCCATATTTTCCCTAATGGTTGAGATACGAGTTGTTGTGTTTTTCAAGAAAAACCCTTATTTTCTTATAAAAGTATGAAATGCATATGAATGTTCGTGTTATAAGTTGTAAATAATTGCACCAGGAAAATCCCTTATTTTCCTAACATAAATGGCTGTCTCTAAGACCGAAAATCGCAAGAAACCGACGTTCTCAAAAGTTGTGTCATAGTTTTATATAATAAAGCTATACGAAGATCGCATCTGTTAGATGAAGAATAGTTTTAATAGCTACTCGTTCATAAAAGCATAATACCATAATAGTTGTATATCCGATGAGTTTTATAACCATACTAAACATAATATGCCTGTAACGACGTTCTTCAGGCGTCGCAGCGTTATGACAACTGTCACCCCAAAAGATAGACTGTAGCTAACAGTCAGGGCGCGGGATCATGACTTCCCGTATAGATCTATACACATTTGACACGTTCTCCGAACGGGAGACTCTGGTTATAGACAGGACTTGCAGCATTACTTTCTAATAAAGAAAAGTAACGTTTGAAGATATACACGTCTCATGGATTCTCAACTAAGCCTGTTTTAAAGTGATAGTTTTGTATGCAAAGTTTATCCTTTTTCACAATGTTTGACAAAGCAAAGTCATAAGTTTTTAGAATATATAACACGACTTAACAATGAAAGGTACTTTGAAATCATTATATACTTTGTATAAGTCTAATGCACACAAAGTATGTCAAGAGTTTTCCATAATAGTAATGGGTTCCAAGTGATTTATTCGGTAAAACAAGCGAAGTGAAACTTTATAAATTACACGATAATAACCATATGTTTACTTGTATTCCCCCCCTAAAAGAGTATAAAAGCATTTAAAATGTATTTAAAGTGTGTTTGAAAGGGGTATGAACTCACTTGAAAGTTTGAAGATGGCAAGATGGAAAACCGGGCAGAGTTTCGTCTCGGGAAATGGATTTTCCTCGGGATTCTCGGGATTCCTCGGGAGTAAAATCGACCTTCGGGACTTGCACAAAATGACCAGGGCTTCGGGGTAGTGTGAGCACGGAAAACGAGGTAAAACGCAAGAAAAAAGAGAGAGGATGAGCCATTTGCCCGGGAACCCTCGCATCCCTTTTATAGGGGGCTGAGAAGCGTGCGTACGCGGGGCGTACTCCCGTACGTGGCACGTACGGGACGTCATCGATGACCGCATCCTCGGCTGCAGCGTTTTGGATGGGACGGGGAGGGGGGTAGCTCGCATAGGGGGGACGTGGACAATCCGAGGCCGTGGCCTCGAGTACGCGGGGCGTACGAGGGTACACGACGCGTACTACGGCCCTAGGCTGACTCCCCTTCGGATAATACCGAATTTTTAATAAAAATTATATATAAATTATTTATCAACTTCAAAAATTCATATCTCCTTCATACGAACTCCGTTTTTTACATTCTTTATATCCCCGCGAAGGTGAGACTACGATCTACAACTTTCATTTAGATTCCGTTGGCAAATTCCGAAATTATTTTTATTATTTATTTATAAAAATGACGTGATTAAGGAATTTCTTTAAAAATTCATAACTTATTCATACGATGTCCGATTTGAGCGTTCTTTTTATGCATGTTTGTAGTTTAACGATATCTATGACTTTCATTTAGACACCTAAGGTCAGAAAGTGTTTTATTGAAACTTTGCGTTTTTACGCAACTTCGTATTGCCGGTTTTTGTCGGAAAACTTAGAATGATCATAATTTCTTCGTTATAACTCGGATTTTTATGTTATTTATATGTTTGGAAACCTTAAGACGATAACTACCACATAGTGTACTCCAAATAGAGTTTTTGAATACTTCATTTTTCGATGATATTCTAATTCCTTTCTCAAAGAAGTTACAAGACTCGATTTTTACTGACTTGAAATAACGGGCTGTTACAAGGATCCTTAAGGATGAGGATCCTTAATGATGAGGATCCTTATTGATGATGATCCTTAATCATGAGGATCCTTAATCATAAGATCATATGGTTGACATCTGATGATAAGGTTCTTACTGATGAGGATCCATACCGATTAGGATCTTTAATGATGAGGATCCTTAATTATGAGGATCCTTAATGATGAGGATCCTTAAGGATTAGGATCCTTAATGATGAGGATCCTCAATGATGATGATCCTTAATCATGAGGATTCTTAATCATAAGATCATATGGTGGAATTCCCTTCTTAGCAGAACCTGGTTAGGTTATAGACTTTGCTAAAATTCTTGGGTAACACCATAAGTTCAATTGATAACATGTTAATGTTATATACTGGGGAAGATCCTAACTTGTGACGTATTTCATGCGAAATATACCTACTTATGATAACATGAAAATGTTATGATTCATGTGTATTTTTTGGGGAAAAATCAAAACGTGTGATAACATGAAATGTTATAAACCTTATGTAATTTCTAGGGTAAGATCCCAATTTTAGATATCATGAAAATGTTATAAGCCTTAAGGATCTTAACTTATGTTCAAAGACAAGAGGGTTGAATAGCAACTGCATCAATAAATGATCCCCTTATTCATATACCATAGTTAGATATCATGTGTTCAAGCGAGGTGTATAAACCTTAATTCGTGTTAAAGAGTTATTTAGCTCTTTAAACCTTAGAGGGGATTAAGTACCCTTAAGCGTGGGAGAGATGATTAGTCTCCAACTTGTGTATATGATAGTTTAAAGATCATACTATGGATATGACAAAATTATTCAATTCTTAAGATTCTGAGATCTTTGTGTGTCAAGATCCTTATGCTTCAAGATCTTCAACCTTAAGGATCCTCATGTTTCACGATCATTACTTATGGAGATTCTTAATTGTACGTTATTCTGCATAGCAATCGTTAGCTAAGGGTGGGCATTAGTTTAGCTAACTCCCCTTCGATGCTTAAGTTGGTGATGTATTCGAGGAGAAAATTAGTAGTGATGAAAACTTTTAAAGGTAAAGAACATGTGCACCTTGGTTTTGTTGAAGATCAAATGATCTTGTTTACATATAGTTTTCTTTAAGATGTATAGCATTCTAGGATCTTGGAAAAATGTCTCCTTCGAGTGTTGCTAGCCAATATGCTCATTTTCCGGCTTCAACATCTATGAGATACGGTCCTTCCCCCTTAGGAGCTAATTTACCTGCACTAGGATTCTTGGTGTTTTGGAACATTTTACTTAATTCCAAGTCTCCTATTTGGAATCTTCTAACTTTTATGTTTTTGTTGTAACCCTTGGTGACCCTTTGTTGACGAGCAGCAATGCATATCTTTGCAAGATCTCTGAGTTCAACAATCATGTCAAGATCCTGGGCTAGGATCCTATCATTCATTTCTTAACTTTAGAGCAAGTATCATGTTGTCAGGATCACTACTTTGGTAGGAACCATTGCTTATGTACCAAACACAAAGGAATAGGGGGTTTGACATGTGGCTACTTTGGAAGTTGTCCTATCTGCCCATATGACAAAGGAAGCTCTTCTACCCATCTTCCTCTATTTTCATCTAACCTTTTCTTCAAGTTATTTACTATGATCTTGTTGCTAGATTCTGCATGACCATTAGCTTGGGGATGAACAGGAGCGCACATTATAATTTTGATCCCCCAACTCGTGTAAAAGTCTCTTGTCCTATTGCTTATGAATTGGGATCCAATTTCGCAAATGATTTCAACAGGGATCCCGAATCTGGTCCAGAGATTACGTTTAATAAATGAGACTACCTCTTTGTCTCTAACCTGAATGAAGGCTTCAGCTTCGATCCACTTCAAGAAGTAATCAGTCATCACCAACATGAAGACTTTTCCTCTTGGAGCTATTGGTAATTTTTCTACTATATCTATTCCCCATTTCATGAATGGTTATGGATACATAATAAGATGTAGAGGTTCGGCCGGTTGATGTAGGGATGTTGCTATGTCTTTGGCAAACACCACACTTTTGAGCATGTAGAAAAGAATCTCTCTTCATGGTTAGCTAGTAGTGTCCTATTCTCTATACCTTGGAGCATAAGGATTTTCCCCAAGTGTGATTGCTGCAGTCTCCTTCATGTATGTCCTTCAAGACTTCTGTAGCTTCAGGATCTTCCAAGCATTTGAGATATTGACCTACCATAGACTTTTTATAGAGTTTACCTTGGATTATTACGAATCTTGAGACTCTTTTTCTGAATTCTCTTTCGCTTTTTTCTTTTGGTGGAATCATTACATTTTGGAGATACTCCATAATGGATTGAATCCATGATTGTGGGCTTCTTCGAGGATATTGTTCATCAGGATCCCTTTGAGAAAGGATTTGAGGGTCAGGATCTCCGATGGATGCTACACTTATTGGTTGTTCAGGATCGTCGGGTTTTTTGGAAAGGGCTTCTATAGTTGGAGTTATTATCTGGGTTATAGGGATCTTCATTTCTGGTGGGATTGTTAGAGAGGATCCTAAGTTGGCTAATGCATCTGCTTTGTGCGTTTTCTTCCCTAGAAACTTGGGTTAGGCTAAAGTTTTCAAAATCAAAGGCTAATTTTCTGAGGATGTCGAGGTATAGTGTTAATCTTTCACCTTTCACAGCATAAGATGCATTGAAGTGACTGGTTAATAATAAAGAATCAACAAATACCTAAAGATCCTTGATTTGAAGATCCTTAGCCAATTGTAGTCCCATGATGAGTGCTTCGTATTTTGCTTCGTTGTTGGTTGTGTTGAATTCGCAACTAACTACCTAGGGTATAATGTCCCCATGTGGCAATTTTAGTATGATCCTAGCCCGGTTCCTTTTTAGCTTGAAGCTCCATCCGTGAATAGTGTCCATTTTCCCGATTGTTCATCTTCTAGGAGTTGTTTAGATTCAATGTCTACTTGGTTTCAGGATCCAGAAGACTTTTACTTACATAGTAGATAGGATGTTGGTCTTCGTTAAGATCCTTGGCTAGGGAAACACTTATCGTACTTGAGGATACCGAGAGGTAGAGGAGGAGTGGTTCTCCATCCATAGGCTTCACCAGCAGTGGCACACAAATTAAGTATCATTTGAGTTCTTGAAAAGATTATTCGTGTTCTTTGATCGATTTAAACTTCTTATTGTTCTTCAAGATATCATAAAAGGGCTTACACTTTTCTAAGGACCTTGAAATGAACCTATTGAGTGCCACCACTCTTCCGGTTAGCCTTTAGATGTCTCTTGTTGAAGATGGAGATTTCAACTTGATGATTGCTTTTATTCCTCTCTTGGTTACCATATACCCAAGGAACTTGCCCGAATTCATTCCAAAAGTGGCATTTAAACGGATTCAAATTCATGTTGTATTTGTCTAAAATGTCGAAGGCTTCTTTGAGATCCCTGAGATGATCTTCAACTTTCATGGAATTTGCCACAATGTCGTCAAAGTAGACCTCCATGGTGTCCCCCAGGATATCTGTAAACATCCAGTTCACTAGACTTTGATATGTTGCACGAGTATTTTTATGACCAAAAGGCATTACGGTGTAACAATATATACACATTTGTGTTATAAATGTTGTATCTTGTTGATTGGATCGTTCTATCTTGATTTTTTGGAATGCTGCTAAGGCATCCATGAAGGTTAAGAGTTCGTGGCCAGTAGTTGCATCTATCATGGAGTAAATGTATGGTAGAGGGAAAGGATCCTTAGAGCAAACCTTGTTAACATCCGTGTAGTCTACACATACTCGCTACTTGCCGTTCTTATTTTGTATGAAAACTAAATTAGCTATCCATCTCAGGAACTTAACTTCGTTGATCATCCCTATCTTGAGGATCTTTTCCACTTCTTCCTAGATGATCTGATTCCTTTCGAGTGCAAACTTCCCTCTCTTTTGATGTATCGATCTGAAAGAAGGATCAGTATTAAGTTTGTGAGTGATAATATTCTTGTCTATGCCTATCATATCTTCATGATTCCATGCAAAAGTATTGCTTCTAGTTCGAAGGAATTTTAATAGGTATTGCTCAATTTCCTTAGGTATTGAGGATCCTATGAGGACTTCAGCTTCAGGATCCTAATTGCACAAGGGCACTTCCTTCACGTCTTGCTCTTTTGTTTCTAGAACATGTCATGCCCCCTGCCTTAATTGCTATGCTTGTTGGAGTTTCGCGGTAGGCTTCATAGAGGTTTTATCACATTTCTTTGACTCTTGTTGATCTCCCATGTTCTTCACTGTTCCCCACTGACATCTTTACACATTGAGGATATGTTGATTAAACCACTTTCATCTCGTGGATCCACGGTCTACCTACTATCACATTATACGAAGATAAAGTGTCCATAACACATGAATTTTGTATAGAGTTTACCCCTATATGTATATTGGTTGCTTTATCTCCCCAATGGTGTGTTTCATTTCTCCGCTAAATCCTTTAAGGACGGAGGATCATTTGTTTATCGCTAATTTTGGGATATTCATCCTCTTCAGCGCGTCCAACAGTACGATGTTGACCAAGGATCATTCTAAAGAAGTGGTTGGCAATCTATAGTGTTATCATGAGTCAGTCTTGTTAAGGATCCTGGATCCCTTCCATTTCCTTCTCATCAAACGTAATTTCCTTTTTATAGCTTATCGAGGTATTCTTTTGTGGTCTATCCTCTTATTTGTTTTTGAGACCTTGGCATGTATTTTAGCCTGAGAATAAGAAGTACCACAAATTTTAGATCCGCCTAAGATAACATCATTTATCTTGGCATTTGGGGGTGGCGATCTTGGTTTCTCCGGGTTGTTATGAATATCCTGGTTGTTCTCCCTGGAATTTTCTTTCTCTCTTCTGAGGATTTCTTTAAGATGCCCTTTGCCAAGGAGATAGCTGATCTCCTTTATTAGGGCTATGCAATCCTCCTTCATGTGACTGAAATCTTTGTGGTAAGCACACCATTTGGACTTGTCTTTTCCAACTGGTGGACTTGTTATCCTTCTTTGCCACCTTGCTTTATCTCCATGATATTGGATAGCATGGATTAAACCTGAAACATCCACAGAAAAAAATAGTCATTGATCTTAGTAGGTTCCCCTTCCTCTCCTTCATCTTTGAGGGCATTAACCCTGTGATGATCTGGTTAGGAATAGTGCTTCGATTTGTAGGATCTTGGAGCCAAGGATTTGGCTTCCTTTTGGGATTCTCGTATTGACTTGAAGCATTTCTCCTCTTCTGGACTTCTTTATCTTCTATAAGCCTAATGAAACTCAATGATGGGCACCTAACTTCGTCCAATCTCTTGCATGGGGTAATCACGAGATCTTTGTAGAAGGGTGAATCCTTCCTTAGACCATCTTGAAGGCCACTACAACAGTCATTGTACCAATGTTAGGGATGCTCAGAGCTTCCTTACCAAATCTATTGACAAAATCCCTAAGTCGTTCCTTAGGATCCTAAACCACCCGATAAAGATCACTAGTGATCTTCTCGAAGGTTCTGCTACAAGAAAACTGGTTATTGAAAATATAGACTAAGTGTGCAAATGAAGAGATAGAGTAGGGTGGAGCATTTAGCATCCATTTAATAGTTGATCCCGTGAGGGTTGAACGAAAGCCTTTTCATAGGCAAGCTTCCTTTAAGTGCACTGGGATGGGAATAATCTCCATCCTTTCTCGGTATTGTGTTACATGCTCTTCAAGATCCTTAGTTCCATCGTAAGGCTTAATGCTAGGAGTCTGGAAGCACTTAGGGACTTTGGTATTGGCTATTGCAGGAGTAAATCTTGATATCATGTGACTTGTTGCAGATGCTTCTCGTATGGTTTGAACTACCTCGCGTACGCTTGATATCATATGTCTAAACTACTGAAGTTCACTATCTATGTTTGGACTTATTCCTATATCAACATTCGTAGAGTTAGTGTAAATAGTATTTTTGTATGAGAAGTTAATAGAATCAAGGTTTCTAGGAGTATTGAAAGGCTCGTTGAGATCATTTATCATAGATGCTCGATTGTTCATAGTTGTCCCCCAGGGTGATGCAGCACTAGCAGGAGTTGTGTTCCCTTGTTGATTTTGTGAGGACTCCGCATTATCGAAGTTCAGGATCCTTGGTTGTACAACTATGTGTATCGTTTCCTAGGATTTCTAAAAGTCCACCTTTATCCTCTCAACTTCTCTAAGTACTATTCTGTTTTCATCTTTCTACTGAGTCATATGTTGCATCATTTTCCTCATCATAGCGAAGAGTTTAGCAGTAGTGACCGGAGCAGTCGGATCTTGGAGTCCTGAAGATCACAAACTTCCATTGTTAGTGACCAGAGGGGTGTTTTTCATGGAAGTTTCAGATGCTTTCCTCTTACCAGGGGTCTACTCGAAGGAGGTGGGTATATTTTTTCTTGGAATGGAAGGAGCAGAGGATGAAGAAAGGATTGGTTGTGTAGACATGATCTTTTGAGGATTTTGAACACCACCACCCCACGTTGGGCGCCAAATTGTTTTGGTAAAAAATTACACAAGTATAAATCAACCAAATTGATTGAGAGGCTATGATGTTCGAATTGTGAAATATAAAAAGGTAACGAGAATGACAAGATTGTTTACAAGGAAAACCCTTGATCCTTGCTAGGATCTCCGGCATAAAAACTTGGGAGGTGATAATGACCACCTAAATTGATGATTTTATTAATATAAAATGATGAGTACAAAGAGTATTTCAGTAAGAACAAGTGAAAAAGTTCGTAGAGTAATCTAGGAGTAAGCAGTGTGTGCTGTGTGCAAGATACATGTGTCAATTTATAGTCTAAACGTGCTAACAAGATGTCTGATATTCTCGGGATCCTCTATGACCAACTTTGTGAAAGATGTTGGACTTTGTATTATGGGTCTTTAGCATAGTTGATATGACTCTCTATTGAGAATAAGTTTTCTCTTGACTATTTCTAGACATGTGACAATTAAAAATGAAATACAACCGTTATAAATGTTAGTAAGTAATAATAACAATAGTAGTCTGGACCTTGAGATAGTTGAGTATCCTGAATATTTGACGAGGTTTGAAAATCCTGAATATTCGATGAGGTTTGAGGATCCTAAATGCTTTGGGGAACCTGACCCTAACAGTCATCTTGTATATCCATTAAATAATATCATTAATTATAATCTCCTTTTTTTTATGGAAACAACTAAATACCAATGAAAAACAAAAAATCCATATTTTAATATATATATATATATATATATATATATATATATATATATATATATATATATATATATATATATATATATATATATATGGTCTCTTTAGCAGCTATGAAGCCCTTGACAAAAAAACATAATCACACAGACATCGTTATATGCCTCTGTCGACCTCTTCGATCTCATCAAAATTTTCAATCGCCAACCAATTCCACACTTCCATCATCGTCTACAACAACCATCGTCTACACCCACTTCCATCTTCTACTATTCGTTAAAGTCCTATTCCCTCTATCCTCACTGTCGGCGCCAAATATAAACATTTATCGAACCCGCCACTTTCTCACATCAGATCAAAAGTGATTTGGTGGATACTATGATTAAGTATCGTATAGTCGATCAAGCAAACACTTTTCAATCTACTTTTGGTACGACAAACACATGCGCACAGAGAGGTATAGAAAAAATTTCAAAATCAATTTCACTTCTACCTCCTTCGTTTCAATATTATTCATCTCCACTGTTTTAAAGGAGGGTTTGATTCAACGTTTCGATCGCACTCGATGTCTCAGTAAGGAATTCATAATCAAAGTCGTTTTTATTTCATATTGATTTTCATATTTATTTTAGCAGAAATGCATAATCAAAATTGTTTTCTTTTACTTTAACACCTTGGTTGTTGATTTACTATCATGGATTTCCAAGTATTTTGAAGAATTGGGAATATGTCAGTGCTTTCTTGTTGTATTTTGTCTTCTATTTGCAAGGTAAGTATCTGTGTTTTACTAATTGAAAAAAAAACGACATTTTATCTATATGAATTTCATTATTTGGTTTGATTGATTGTTGCATTATATGTTTTAGTTTTGTTGTTTCTAATCGAATTTGTCAAAATCATATCAAGAGAAAAATTTCATCAACATTTACTAAAAAATTTAAAACATGACATTAGGTACTTCTTATAATATCATCTTTGTTGTGGTAATTGTACTTGCAATTGAAACCAATATGTGAGTGTGCTCTAACGTGTAGTGAAGGCATTGACTCACTAACCAGCTATTAACTTAGTTTTTTTTTTAATTCTTTCTCATAAAAACAATGAACATAGGGAAATTCTTTATTTTGTTGACTATGGTAACCGCATCCCCAATTGGTTTCAGGTATTATTTTTATTTAAATAAAATAAAGAATTTAATTTTTTTACATTAATCGTATCTTAGAAGTTTTTTTTATATCTTCTAGAGAAAAAATATTTTGAATTTAATGATCTTTTGTTATATGTAGACTTCTTTTTTCATGACAATTGATACAATATGTGATGATTTAGGTAGTGCCTTCTAGTTGTTCGATGTCCAAGAGTGTGGTTAATAGTTAATTCCATTTTATGTTTGTAACAGAATACCAAACAATAATTCCTACCATTTTCTAATATACTACCTTAAGAAGATCAACTTAACACACAAGTTTAGGAGATGGTCCACCAATCCATCTCGTCTTCATCATCTTATCCCTATCATTGAGCAACTCCACTGTATGCAGTAGGGACTGATGTGAAACCAACAGCATAACAATGACATGTTATTCTTATGGAATAGATTTGTTATTCTATCAGGATGGATTAACAAGAATAACATCTCAGAATGTAGTAATGTTTTACTTACATTTCATTGTTTTTATTTGTAATTGTTAACAATTATTAGTTGTATTCTTTCAGAATGAATGTAATTACTGATTTTAAAATATTAAAATTCATTTCATAAAAAATTTGTATTCATTAAAATTTATTAATTTTGATAATATACGTTTATAGTATTCTGTCATAACATATTTTTTTAAAGTTAATCATGAATACATTCTTTTACAATGGTCGAATTAATATAATTATTATCACGAAAAATCATATTTTTAAAGTTAAGAGAACTTAATAATACCTAAAATCCGCAATTTTCCTTTTTTAAATTTATGTTAAATGACTAAAATACTCTTACAATGAAATTAGATGGTCATTTTCAATTATTTTTAATTCAATAATATGTATTAATCATTTTTTTAAAATAACTAAAATGGTTGATCCACAATCAACCACACATCCAGACAATAGATAGTTAAAATACAATAATCTAAGCCAATATATATATATATATATATATATATATATATATATATATATATATATATATATATATATATACACACACACACACACATACACACACACATACATGTTCAGGTTCCTTTGAGACCATAATAATTCTGTAAAACACTGAAACACATTCTAAAAATAATTTTAAAATGCAAAATGAAAGGAGAAATCTAAAAATTGTTTTTTTAATTATTATTTTTGTCAATTTTATTTACCTAAAAAATAATAAATAAATAAATAAAAATAATTTTTTTTTTTAAAAAATACGTGAAATATTCTAATAGAATATTAAACTGTAAATATTCTGATATGATTTTTAGAATGTTAGAATATTCTAGTACTATACAAGATTTGTCAGATATGTAAAATAGTATACTATTCTACTAGAATATGTAAAAAAAGGTATTTATTTTTATGTTTTTGGAAAATATAAATGACAAAATTAATATTTAAAAAAAATCGAAGATTTTGAATTATTCTGCGTTTTTAAAATGTTTATTTTTATCTACAAAATGAGTGGCTATAATTGCGTTTCACGGTCTCACAAAATTAAGTCGTCTCATGTGAATAGGCGATTAAGTTAATTTTTCTTATCTTTCTTACTACAAAATTTATATTATATAGTCTACCACGTGCACAACTATAGATTATCACCATCAAGGATTTAATCTTAATAACTATTACTTATTATGTGTAGCCCGAATTTATGAGTGTTAAAGATTTTAAGTTGAGCAAATTTATATTACCTACTCAATGTAAATTTATATTGTGTGTATGCATGTATTTTTGTTATTGGGTTTTGTTCTTCTATTAATGGGTTTTGTTAGGGTAATTGGTGGTGCTGGTGATGGGAGATGATGGCTATTTGTAATGGAAATACGAGTAAGGGAGAGAAGAGAGAAGGTTAACAAGTACCAGGAACGAGATGAGGGGTGGGGTGAGGTGAATAAGGGTTATTTTGTATTTCTAATAATTAAATTTAGTTTAGAAAAAAGGTAAAAGAAATTAAAAATGAGAAAAAAAAATCCATTTCATATAGCTTAAAGACCATTCATGTAAGTTTCACAAACTATAATGACCATTTTTGCATGTTTAGAAATGTTTAGAAACCACAGGGCCCATTTATGCAACTTTCTTTCTTTCTTTATTTGTTTCTTTCTTTGTCTCTCTCTATCTATCTATATCTCTCTCTCTCTCTCTCTCTCTATATATATATATATATATATATATATATATATATATATATATATATATATATATATATATAGAGAGAGAGAGAGAGAGAGTGTCTTAAGTTCAAATTAAAAAAATTATATAATCGATAATGCAAGAAACAATACAAACTATTAATTTTAAACTTAAAATTTTCCAAGTTTGTTAAAATCATTTATTATTTAATCCAATTTATAACAATAATAATAATAATAATAATAATAATAATAATAATAATAATATTATTATTATTATTATTATTATTATTATTATATATATATATATATATATATATATATATATATATATATATATATATATATATATATATATATATAGACACATACACACAAAACATAAGATCTCATTACCTTCACACTCACCCACTCTGAATCTAGTACCATCTAATATGTCATTTGAAGCTACACCAACAAAATCACCGAAGTGATGCAAGAGTGCCGTCGGAAAATGACCGAAACACTATCGGAACAACCTGCAAATTACGAGAACTTAAACAAACAAACAAACACGCACACATACACTCCATTCTATGTCTCTCCGACTAGCCATCGAGCAGGCCACTGTCGCCGCCGCCCGTCGCTTGTTCCTGGAAATGCAACTCACACATCTCTTTCATCGAGAAACAGCTCTCTCTCTCTCTCTCTCTCTCTCTCTCTCTCTCTCTCTCTTCTACACCTTTCTCTTGTGAGAAAATGTATCCCTATACTTTTCCTTCTACACCATCATATTTATCAGCCTATTCTTTTCATGTCATGCATTCATATTCATCAAATACATTCTCCATAGAAAAATCTACTATTAATTCATTCAATGATATCAATTGAAGAAGCAATATCCACTTTATTTCCCTAATTCTCATTATGTTTTGGACCATTGAAGTCACCAAGGTCCAAATATTATGAATTATCTTGGATAAATCTAGGATTTTAGCATCATTTGGTCCATTTTAAGTCTTTATCTTGGAGTTTGGAAAACTCCATGTCCTTGAGGTTGAATCTTTATGCAAGTTCGTTTTATCTGTTGCAAGTTCGTTTTTGAACTCTTGGATTTGGATCTACGGTTATATTTTTTATAGTCTAGGGCTTGTTTGTTGGATATTGTTGGAAACTTTATCCATTAAGTGCCTATTTAGGAGGCTTTCAAAGATGTCAACTATTGCCTTTAAGAACTAAGCACTTAACATTGGGATCTATGGAACAACACACATGACATGTGAAACCTCTTGGCATGCAACACATTAAGCTAGAGAAACCAAACTATTTTGTGATGTTGTGCACGAAGCATGCATTTATTGAGCATGGGGCATAGACTATTGACTTTGACCAATTAACCATTAACTTTTTGACCACTTTGATTTTTTCAAACTTTAAAAATATGGTGTAGACTGAGGTTTGACATCTAGTTGTGTCTAGGTGGTTCCGGAGACCGATTCATATGAATGAGCACATATAGCTATGATTCTTCTATTTTTCAATATGGTAAATGTTTTCACTATATTACTTATATCAATATTGGATCCATTGTGTGTAGGTTGCATGTATGACACTATGATATATTTGTATGCTAAACTAGTAGGGTCTTCCTTGTTATTTGTATGATGTATATGTTATGTTTGGGATGCTGACGATACTGATGTCATGCAATGAGTCTACATGCTGATTTGGATGATGGTAATACCAACACAATGTCATATGTCTACATACCATGAGTGTACAGATCACTTTGGATGATGGCGATACTAGGGTCATACTATTAGCCTACAAGTCCAAGGGATGATGTCGAAAGCCCACAAGCCTGTGGTGATATGTGTAGTATTGTAGTGATGTATGTGATATATTGGGAAACTCACTAAGCTTTTTGTTTACACTTGTGTATTAAATAATTTTCATGTAATTCTTCTGATTGTGGGAATGCTCCAACTTGACGGTTGTAACACTAGGTTTTTCAAAACAAAATTTTCATTTTTAAAACATACTTTCATTCATAAATTAATATCAAATATAGTGTATCTAATGTCATCGTAGTAAAAACATGTCCCAAAAATCACATAAACAAAAACTCCGCGAGTATCAGATCATGTCGGCGCCTTCCCGCGATCATCAGCCACTCAAGGTTGTAACTCTGATGACCCTCTGGTCGAATATCTCTTGGGACCCTCTTGGTCCCATAACTCTGTGGACCCACTGGTCCTAATTCTGTAAACTCTGAATCATGCATATCACATATCACATAGAAATCACAACACATAAATAACATACAATATACACTGTCACATAACTCTGATTACCACTCTAGGTAAAGTATAGTGAGAAGACTCACCTCGGGAATCTCGGTAAATCTCTATATCAGAAATACTGCCCTAGCCTCCGTCTAGCCACAATAATAAATTACACCAAATAAATGTCTTTTCAAAAATTGGATATTCTCTCATGCAAATCCCTAGAAGGGTAAAAGACCATTCTACCCCTCTATAGGCCCAAAGGTTCATTTGTTGACAAACCATAAAAGTCAACCAAAAGCCAACTGTCCAATTTGACCAGACTCGCCAAGTGCATATGAAGACTCGGCGAGTCCCATCGTCCCACATATTCTTTTCTTTCTAAGCCTCACTCAACTCACTAAGTCACCCCCCCCCCCCAACTCACCGGGTCACCACTGAAGTCAGACCCCAGGGCAACCTGGTTCGACTCGTCAAGTTCACATATGGACTAGGCGAGTTTCCTCCATGGACTCACTCAAACAACCTCCTAAGGTCAGATCTGCCTAACCAAATCATAGATCTAACCCTTAAACACTCAAAAGTCACGTAAAGGTGCAACCTTTACGTGCATGCAACCCATATCAAGCCTCAAATGGAGAAATAACACTTGGAATGGAAACCTAGTCTCCAATTGCTTATTTGCTTGGAAAAAGCTAGAAAATAATGACTCTAGGGACCTCTCATGGTCCAGATCTGATATCATAATTCCAAAGAGGACCTCGTACTCTCTAGATCTCATAAAATTATGAGGGAAAAACTCTAGAACTATGAAATCTACCATATGAACGTGAAATGGAAAGAATTATACCTCCAAGGACAATATCTCAAGATAATTAGCTCCAATCCAAGCTTCCAGATGGATCCTCTCTTCTTCCTCTAGCAAAATCACACAAAAGATGAAGAAATAACCTCCTCTTGCCCTCAAACTCACTATCTTTGCTCTCTAGGGTTTCTCTGGAACAAGGTGGCCGCTAATGAAGGCTATAAAGGTCTTTAAATAGGCTCCCAAACCCAGGGATTAGGGTTTTCCTAATCAGCACTGACTCGGCAAGTCAGATACCTACCTCGTCGAGTCTGGTCGATAAACCGCGTCAACAGTTAAGACTCTACTCGACGAGTTGAGGCACCAACTGGTCGAGTTCCCCCAGCAAAATTATAATTCAAGATAATAAAATTACATACCCAAACTCCAGCTGTTACAACGGTACTATACGCGCATCATAGATAACATGTGTTTAGACTTTTGCTGATTGTTATAATTCAAGATAATAAAAATACATACCCAAACTCCGGCTGTTACAACGGTACTATACGCGCATCATAGATAACATGTGTTTAGACTTTTGCTGATTGTGATGATTATGATACACTGTTTTTTCCATAACTCAATTTTGATACATTTGATACTATGGTTTCATGATGTTTTAAAACAATTTAATATCTTTGACCTTTTATGAAAATGTTTTGGAATGATTTTCTATATTTTCAAACGAAATTTTCAAGACATGACACAACCCAGTCTACAAATTGGCATAAAGTTGGTCGTTGTTAAACTGCTCCCTTTTCCGTTTCCCAATCCAACTATTCGGTTCAAACCGGTTTTTAAAACACTGTTTATGAGATATATGTTAAGCATAATTGTTGTTCAACTTAATGAAATGAAATTGTTACCGGTAAAGTTAATTTTTCCATGGACTTTTCATCGGTAAAGTTAATTTATTATCTTGATAGATGTATCTCGCTATACTTTTCACTAGTGATATCTTGCTTAGAAGGGAATTGATCTTCCTTCGACTTTTGCCCTGTTGATAATATTTTGCCTTACTCGGAGAACGTCCTTTTGTTATTGCCATGTTACCATGGAGGTGCGGGTGGATTTAAACTGATGGTATAGCATTGTTGTTTCATTGATTGATCAACTCATTCTTGCCAAGGATAACATGGCTGAGATTATATGAGGTAGTTTTGTCTTTTTATGTGTAACATGGAAATACTGAAACGAGGTTACGCATCAAAACAAAGTGCAAAAGTGCTCTTTTATTGTGGACGAGCAACAATTTCTTATTTCTTTTCACCGGATTAGGAATTGAGCAAAATATGGGAAGATTTTGAAATGGGTAAAGTGGTTTGTCAACTCTCTCAACGGATATTCGTGGGCTTTGTAATTCTAGCTTCTTAGCATAGTTTGAAATATATTTTTGTTGTTAATAAAATGAATCATGTCACTTTTGTATTAAGCCTTGAACCTAATTAAATTAGAGTTATTTTGAATAACATTTGACTCTTACAATAGGAATAAGGTTAATAATGCGATATTGTTATTCATATAGAATGTTAACCTTCACAATTCATAACTAATTGAAATATATTTAGTTTTATGAATTCCCATTACAATATTGTAAACTATAATATTTGGCGCTTATTTACAAAATCAACATCATTTTACTTGTAAATAAAAAAATTTAAAGAATGTACTCTAGCCCTACGTGTGACTACATTCCCTTATATTTCTTTTAAGAGAAGCATTAATTCAAAAACAAAATCAAGCATCCAAGTACATTTTTTAACTTTTTCTATTGAATTACAAACTTTATTAAAAAAGCTAATTTAGCAAGGCCTAGTTTTAGACTTCAAATTAATATTTACCAATATTATTTAACAACTGAGATACATATACGATTGTTAATTGATATATTTCATAAAGATATCATTCTATAGCCTATAAATGCTTTACATGAAAAATATTATCATACTTAAGTTATTTAATAGACAAATAAAAATCAATACTAAAAGAAGAAATTAAGGCAAACGTTCCCTTTTTTCTAAATTTGGATGAAGAGTGACAGTTTTGTCAATGGAATGGACCCTCTTACTGCTCCAATACTTAGGTTGTTTTTTAGCTTCGGCTAGGGACTCAATCCATAAGAACCAGACGTTGTAAATCATTCACGTTATGAATAGTTTAAACTTTGTTGCAACACTTTATATATATATATATATATATATATATATATATATATATATATATATATATATATATATATATATATATATATATATATATATATATATATATATATATATATATATATATATATATGTGTGTATGTGTGCGCGCGTGTGTGTGCGCGTGTTCAGATTCATTTCAGATCATGCTAATTTTGTAAAACCTTAATACACAATCTATATATAATTTTAAAATGTAAATAAAAGAAAAAATCTAAAAATTATTTTTTTATTTATTATCTTCGTCATTTTATTTACCTAAAAAATAAATAATAAATAATAAATAATAAATAAAAATTACCATTTTTTTTTAAAATGCGTGAAATATTCTAATAGAATATTGCACTGTAAATATTTCAATGTGATTTTTAAAATGTTATAATATTTTAATATTCTAATAGTTTTGTCAGATATATAAATATTCTAATATACTACTAGAATATTCTAATACTAGATGTAAAACACGTGTATTAAATAAGTTGATTAAAAAAATTTAATATTAAATTGTAAATAATAAATATTTTTTAAAATAAAATTTTGAAATAAAGAATGAAAAATATATTAATTGCAATTTAGTATAATATTTATTATATTTGATACTATACATTTATATGTATAAGTACTGTTTGGCTTTTTTATTTTTAAAATTGAAAACAAAACCATAAATTGATATTTGGATATTATCATTATCATATCATACATATTTATAAAGCTAACAGTTTTCCTTGAACATCATGCATTTGAAACCCCCATAAAAATTTGCAAACACCTCATGCATTTGAAGCCTCCTATTTTAATGAATACCACTCGAAAGTCTTTTAATAATGATTAACAGTTCAAAGGTTTTATAACTTATAAATATATTTAATAAATAATTAATGGATATTGTACTATAAAAAGGTCAATCTTTTTTAGTAGACATACATATACAAATCACATACAAAATTCACAAAGAAAACAAGTTTAAAGTTTTTTTTGTTGGTTTGAGGGATTTGAACAATTTTTCGCGCAATGTTATTATGTTGAATTTTTTAATTCGAAGTTGTTTATATACAAATTCTTTTTTGTATTTTCTTGATTTAAGTATTCTTTTAAAAATATCATTGTATGTTGTGGTTGAAATTTTAATGTAAATTAGATTATATTTATTTCATCGATCATATGATATGGAAGGTGATATATATATATATATATATATATATATATATATATATATATATATATATATATATATAATATTTAATAAACTATTGTATACATGTTTGTATGTTCATGTTGCTTCAAAACAATAAGTAATTAAAAATCATGGATATGTCTTATTATCCATATCATCAATGAAGCCTTTTTTTAAAAATGCAAATTGTCTATCTTATCACATTATATTTTAGAATATGATTAACATTTTAATTATAATAACAAGTGTTTTTTTAAAGTTTCTTTCACTTATTAATAATAACAAGTGGTTTCAAAATTAATAACCAATATTTATAAATAATAAAATCAAATTACATGGATATATCATATTATCCATTCAAATCTCTTTTTAAATACAAATTGTCTATCTTATCACTTTATTATTTAGTGTATGTTTCACATTTTAATAATAATATTAAGTGTTTTTTAAAATTCTTCTTTAACTTATTATTAATAATAAGTGGTTTAAAATTAATGAATAACAATTTAAATGATAATAACATCAAATTATAAATTACATTTAGCTATAAATAAATTGTATTTAAAATGAACATCATTAAATGATCGCATAAGTAAAAATATAATTAATCAATAGTAATAATTGTTAAAAATAGTAGTAAATGGATAATTATATTTAATTCTATTGATAACGAATGCGGGTTGATGTCAATGAATATTATTGTTCAAAGTAAAAGAGATAATATATATGTGTGTGTGCGTGTGTGTGTATATATATATATATATATATATATATATATATATATATATATATATATATAAGTTAGTGTAAAAATATTATCTCAAAGTTAATGTCAATAACATAACCATTTTAAACATATATTTTTATACATTTTAACCATATATTTTTAATTTTCGATGTGCAATGTGCGAGAATTCGTCTAGTATACTTATAAAGCTAACATTTTTCCTTTCACCACATTCATTTGAAACTCCCACAGATTTTTCCTTTCACCATATTCATTTGAAACTACCATGACTTTTCAATTTCTTTCTAATAATAATTATAATTTGGTTAATTAGGTTAAATAAATATCAAATCTAAAGTTTAATCATACATAAACTAAATTTCAATATTAAAATAATATCTTTACTTCTACTTATAAAGCTATGTTTTTTAACTTTTAACATATAATACTTAGTTTAATATTTTTAATATATTGTTGGATGTAAACTATTATCATTTTAAAGATATAATTTTGGAACAATTTATATAAAATACTTGATTTATTAATTTAAATATATAAGACTACAGTGTAAACTTAAATACAAATTTTAGTTTAACTTAAACAACCCAAAGAATATATATTTTGTAAATAGTTAAAAGTGATAAATTGTAGTGTCTTTCTAATAATGAATATAAGTTGGTTAATAATGTTAAATAGATGTCAAACCTAAAGTGTCATCATAAATAAACTAAATTTCAATTTGAAAATAATATATTTACTTCTACGTATAAAGTTATGTATTTAACTTTTAACATATTATACTTAATTTCAGATCTGGACCCTCATTGTATTCTAGAAGTGCAAAGTTTCAATCAAAATCGTGATTGAGGTCCCTCTTGAGCTTAGAACCCCTATTAAAAGCTTAGTTTTGACATTTGAAGCCTTTAAAGGCATGCATGCATGTAAAGTTTGCAGCTTTACGTGATAAGCATGCCCTAGAAGCTTGGTTCTGTGATTTGGAGACACTACATGGCTTAAATCAGGTCTGTATGGAAAAATGACTAAATGGACTCGGCGAGTCGCAAGCTTGACTCGGCGAATCATATGAAGATAGTCGTGGACTCGACGAGTTAGATGAGCAACTCGGCGAGTCCGATGAAGATTGCCTTAGACTTGACGAGTTGTTTGAACAACTCGGCGAGTCAGATGAGTTTTCCCAAGAAAAGTAAAGTTTGAGTGAAATAGCTTCATTCCTTCTTAGTTACACATAAAGTTAGCAACTTTTCGTGTTTAGATGGTCCTAGGAGCTTAGATCTACGAGTTAGATGCTCTAGAATGGATTAAAATCGACTGTATAAAATCTGCACCACAGGACTTGGTGAGTTGTTGTTCGGACTTGACGAGTTGAGTCGCGAGTCCCCGTCTTTCTTCGGTTTGTAAGTTCAGGGTGAATTAGTGAGTGGGAAAGAGGACTCGGTGAGTTAAAGTCAGGGTTAGTAAAGAAGGGACTCGACGAGTCTGCATCCTAACTCGGCGAGTCTGGTCAACTGGAAGTTGACTTTGACCAGGGAGTTGACTTTGAATAGGGTTAAAATAGTCATTTTACCCTTAGAGCATTTACCAGTAACTGATCTAGTGTTTTTGGAATTTGTATCCGGACAGTTCCGGAGCAGGAGTCATGAAAGACCCCAACTTTTGTATATTTGAAAGACCTAAACGTTCATACTTCACAATATCATTACTCCAAAACATACTACTTGCATATTCATAAAAACAATATTTTACATTGATAAAGGGATTACAAACTATTGGATATAAACCGTCTATTACAAAGTGTTATATATTACATAACTACCCATGATATTGTAATTTATACAAACATAAAATGAAGTACAAAATTACTATTATAAACTATTCTAAATCTTTCAACAGTATGTGAACATACTAGTTACTTATCACCTGCAATTGTTAAACATTGATAGGGTAAGCGATGACGCTTAGTGAGTTCAATAATAGATACAATATAATGTTACACCATATATATACTTCAATGTGGCAAAAGCAACGAGGAACAACAAGATATATGTGAGATCATGTGACAAGCGTTCATATCAATCAAAAACTTTATTCAAAGATACTTTTCAATACTTGATATACATCAATAAAACTTTGGCCCAAATGGCATAGAAGACATGCAATTTCTGATTAACATCTTGTTAGATTTCAAGCTTATTGTCCTGTCTAACCATTTGCCAATGCCATAGAATAGAAGTCATTCTCTTACGGAGACATGCTCTTTTAGGTCCAGAAGGTGTTGCGTCTTGGGCTCGGCTCTTAGCCCTGTTTTGTATCCGGATTGGGCCTATCCATCCGTGATTTATTTGTTAGGGTTTGAATATTTATAGATGCTTGCATGCATCTTAGTACGTAAGATTTTAGAGATAATTTAATAGCGTTCATTGTTCTTATCGATTGTAAACCCTTAAGCCTCTACAGCGGAAGTTCTTTATCGAGCTCTGCTGAGGCTTGAATCATTTGAATCATTAAGTATACTGTTGATTTCATCTCTTGTTTATTACTTTGTTTGAATCGTTTTGCCAAGTCTGTGTAAGATCTAAACGATCTAAGAGATTTATATCTCATCAATTGGTATCAGATCAGGAGGCTGTGTAATTCATACACATCTCTTCTCTGAAAGAAGTGATTAGGGTTTATTCTGCATTAACTGATATTTATTGAGCCGTAACTCCATAATTGACGTATCTCATTATTTATTCGTTTTGCCCTAATATTACATATTACAAGTCTGATCTTGCATCAGGTTAAACGATCAAGCATGGACGATTCTCAATCCAATCCTATCAACATCTCAAACAGTATTGGATCAACAACAAAGATTCCAATTCTTTACACTCAAGATTACGAGGTTTGGGCGCATCATTTCGAAGACTACGTCATTGGATCTGAAGATGATGGGTATCTAATATGGGAAGCCATTGTGTCTGGACCATTTGCTCATTCAGGAACATCCAGAATTATTAAAACTCAAAAGGAGTATAATGATTTGTTAAAAGATGTGAAAGACGTCACTCAGGACGAAAAGGAGAAGTTTCAGTGCAACATCAAAGCATTGAGACTGATTCGATTCGCTCTTCAATCTGACATGTTTAGATTGGTGAGTTCCTGCAGTACTGCTAAAGAAATATGGGATCGACTGCGAGAGCTATATTCCACAGATGAAGATTTGGAGCACTCAATTCAGACCGTTCTTTTGTATGAGTTTGGAGAGTTCAAGCAAAATCCTGATGAGTTTGTTACACAGACGTTTGATCACTTCAATCATCTTCTCAACAAGATGATCAAACATGATATCG
This sequence comes from Lactuca saligna, assembly GCF_052625555.1. Taxonomy (NCBI): domain Eukaryota; kingdom Viridiplantae; phylum Streptophyta; class Magnoliopsida; order Asterales; family Asteraceae; genus Lactuca; species Lactuca saligna. The sequence goes on along the minus strand of NC_136417.1, from coordinate 37,905,204 downwards.
AAAGGAAGCTTCCTGAACAGAAGGTCACTTTTCTGAATGGCTTAAGATCCGAATGGAGAGCTGTTGTGTCTACAGTTAAAGCACAAGAGCAGTTCAAATCATATTCGCTGGCGAAACTGGTGGGAATTCTGAAATCCCAAGAAAAGATAATGATGCAAGAGAAAAGTGTGGTCTCAAACTTGGGGTCCTTGGCCCTCCCATCTAAAAGTAAGAATGCAGTAGAAGACGAAGATCTGAACCTGGAGGACTACGATCTAACTTCAGAAGATTATGCTATGATGGTGTCCAATCCCAAAAGGTTCATCAAGAAGAAGTTTCCTACCAATAAGAACTGTAATTGGCAGGGAAGCTACAGTTCTGAAAAAGTAAGGGAGGAGCCGAAGACTGAAGAACCAAAGAAAGAGGCAAAGGTTGAAGCGGATTCTGGTGTCAGCTGTTATTACTGTGGAGGAAAGAATCATTACGCCAAAGATTGTGTTTTGAAGAAAATGACTGAGAAAGATGAGGAGAAAGATGAAGAGGAAATCCTTATGAAAAAGCTGGAGGAGATTAAAAGGAAGAAAGTTGCTACTAATCCTTCTATGAATGCTCTTATTGTACATGGTTCGGCAGAGGATGACGAGTTCGATGGCGTACAGGTGTGGTCGACAGACTCAGAAGATGATGAGGTGAGAAAGCCTTCTCACGAAAAGGCTTATGTCGGAAGAGGTGGTGAAAGCAGTGGAAAGTGTCTGATGGTGACTGACGTATCTCACATGAGGGGATATAATACTGATGGTGGAAATGAAGACACCAAGGAGCGAGAGGACTTATGATTCACAGCAAAACCTCTCAGTGTGCAGATCAGTGAACTTGATGAACTGATCAAGAAGGTACAATCTCTTTTTGTTTCGTTCAAAATTCCACAAAAATCATATGAAAAGGAATTAAATAACTTAAATTCAAGAATCTCAAATCTAGATAGTTGTTTAACTCAAACACAGGTCACAAATTCTAACCTAACTGACCAAATAAGCAGGGTGTCATCCAAGAGTGAGGAGTGAAGGATGTGGATTGAGCAGAAGGAGTTGGAGATCATTAAGACTAGAGATGAAAACATTTATTTGCAAAGAGACAATTTGAAATTGTTAAAACAAAGGAATGTTTTTTGTTTAATTGCTAAAAGGCTTTATGCTAGCATTACTCAACTACATCTAAATTGTGAAATAGTGCAGAAGATACATCGCATGATTTTACCCTTCCTTGAGTTTAAGGAGGATGAAATCGATGCAGAAGCATACAAATGTGAAAGTGTTGTATCTTCCGATGATGTGAATCCTACTTATACGTATGGTCTGGACAAAATAGAATCTTTTATAAAGTCCAAAGACCATAAGGACATGCTTAAAGATCTTCTAGATGAAAATGATAAGCTGAAAATCAAGACCAAAACCACACAAAAATTCGACTCATTGAGTGCCAACTTAAGTTCAGAAAACAATATCGATGTAGAAAACGCATCTGAACTTAATGAGGATGATGATAGGAGTGAAATTTCTGTAGAGGATGAAGTCGACTGTTCGGAATTTGTCAAGAGCGAACCTGCAAACCACAAAAACTTGATTTCTGAAAATTCTGTAGAATTCGCTCGCTTGTCCAAATCTAAGTCCCCAGTCTTTAAAGAAAAATCTGTTGTGTTTCAGAAGGTTAGAACTACTCCAAATCAGGTATATAAAGTCACAGGAGTAACCGAACATCAAACTGCTAAACTCACTGCCAAGGTGAACGAAGACAATGCAGATGGCTGTGATGGGTTTTTCTGGTCAACTCCTATAGACAATGCAGATGAAACAGTTGGTCTATCAGAGCGAACTTCTTGGAAAACCAAAGGAAGATATGTACCAGAGCCACTGAATAAGCCTGACAACTTTGACGTACCAAGTACAAGTGGCACAAAAGAAATACCTGTAGAATAAGTCACCTCCACAAGAGAAACCTCATCTATGAAGAGTAAACCGGCTGCCAAGAAGCTGAAACAAAAAGCTAATATCCATAGACAACCGAAACAGGTGAAAAATCAAAGGCAGCAGAGAAACCTGAGATACAAAAAGAATCTCTCAGAGCGAAAGCAGTTTTGGTGCTCTCAAAATGCTCAATTCTCTTATCCTAATAAAGATTCAAAGTCAGGGAAAAAGACTTTCGGGCCACATGAAGAACAGAACCGAAAGGAGAGGTTCGGTCCCGAGAGCAACAACAACCGAAAGGATAGGTTAGGTCAGACCAACAACACTAAAAAATCCAACTTCGGCTCATCAGCAAGTAGCTACCGAAGGTCCAGGTTCAGTCCCTCTAATGACCATAAACAAAAAGGTCATTTCGAACCACAAGTCAGGAAAAATTCCCATTCTAAATTCTCTTTTTCTAATTCTTCTCATTCTCAATTCTCTTCTAAACCTAATTCTGTTCCTGCACAAAATTCAAAATCATCAATGAACTTAAAAGGAAAGTCGAAGATTTCTTCAGTCAAGGAAGAACGAAAGCAGAATAATGCCCAAACATCAGAATCTAAAACCAAAACGTCTGTATCTAACTCTAACAAAATCAAAGTGTTTACTATTAAGAGAAAAGATGAAACAACCTTAGTAAAACGAAGAAACTTTGGGTTCCTAAATCTGCTTAATTTTTGCAGGTTATTAGTGACGAGCAGTTTGACGAAGAATGGTACATTGACAGTGGCTGCTCACGTCACATGACGGGAAGAAAGGAAGAGCTAAGGGAGTTTCGATCTCTTCAAAATGGTGGCAATGTCAAGTTCGGTAACAACTCCTACGGAACGATAAAGGGTTATGGGATGATACATAATGGAGAATTCACAATAAGAAAGGTGGCGTACGTTGAAGGGTTGCAGCATAATCTCATCAATGTATCTCAACTGGTGGGAGGTACCGGTCTTAAAGTTTCTTTCGACGACGAAGGTTCAGAGATTATAGAGAAGAAATCCAATAAAGTCATCCTCAAATCAGACCGAAAAGGCGAAATGTTTCCTCTAAATCTCAAACCAATCAAAAGAAATACAGCTATATGTCTTTTGTCTAAAGCTCATTCTAACGAAAGCTGGTTGTGGCACCCAAAGCTCTCACATCTCAACTTCAAAGACATCAACAAGCTTGTCACTGGAGGTCATGTTCGGGGTCTTCCATTACTCAAGTTTGATCGAGAACACTTGTGCGCTGCATGCGAAATGGGGAAACAAAGTCGTCAAAGTCACCCATCAATTATAAACACAAAAGCTGTTGAACCACTTGAGTTGCTTCACATCGATTTGCGTGGTCCATCATCAATCGAAAGCATTGGCTGTAGCAAGTATATTCTTGTTATTGTTGATGATTTATCACGTTTTACATGGTTGTTCTTTCTGAAGCACAAATCTGAGGCCACTCCTAAGCTAAAGATGTTTATCAAGCAGGTTGAAGTGCAACTGAGAAAAGTCGTTCGAAACATTAGGAGCGACAATGAACTGGAGTTCAAGAACAAAGAATTTGAAGACTTTTTGGCAAAAAAAGGAACCAGTCACAACTTCTCATCTCCTTACACGCCTCAACAGAACGGTATTGTCGAAAGGCGAAACCGATCCTTGTGTGAGGCGGCCCGAACTATGCTAAGTTTCGCTTCTCTTCCCTTATATTTCTAGGCTGATGCTATTGCTGCAGCATGCTTTATGCAGAATAGGTCTTATCTCAACAAGCGTTTCTCTCTCACTCCTTATGAGATCATCAATAACAGGAAGCCGAACGTAAAATTCTTTCATGTGTTCGGTTCACGATGCTTCATCTTCAACTCCAAAGAACATCGTAACAAGTTTGATGTTAAAGCAGACGAATGAATTTTTCTGGGATATTCTCTCACTTCAAAAGCATATCGGGTTTTAAACAAGCGTTCTAGAAAGATTGAAGAAACCTATTATGTGACTTTCGATGACAGCTACATCAAGAAGCTAAAGACTACTGAAGGAGCAATTGGAGAGATTTTCTCTCAAACAGGTCAAGTCACAACCACGATTGCCAATTTATTTGATCAGTTTGTGGACTTATTCGATGAACCTGAGAAAGCCACTCTCTCGGAAGCCAAGGCGGCAGACAACAAAATGGGTGACGGAGAGCATGTTCCAAACGAACCTCCTCAGCACGGCGCTTCAGTTGAGGGGGAGAATCTATTCTCTTCGAATCAACCGAACACACACTTTCAGGGGGAGAACTCTATCCCGGTGGCACCCGAAGGTCCTGCATCACCCGAAAGTCCTGAATCACCCGAAGGTCTTGCATCACCCGAAGGTCCTGTAGTACCAGAACGTCCAGCCACACCCGAAAGTCCAGAAGCACCAGAAAGTCCAGCTACACCTGAGAGTTCTGTTGCACCTGAAGGTCTGAACCAATTTGAAAAACCAAATGATTGATCATCAGTCGAGGGGGAGAATTCCGATATGTTCCATGATGACGATAGTCAATCTAAATTGGAAGAAATGATCAACGCCGAATTGGATCCATCCTATGATCCAAACTATCCTCCCCTCATTAAATGGACCAGAGATCATCCTGTATCTCAGATAGTGGGTAATGTATCTGAAAAGGTCCTGACCCGATCCCAAGTGAAGGCAAAGCAAGCCTCTCTATTCTCCAAAGTAGAGTTATGCATGTATAATTCTTTCGTGTCCAAAGTTGAGCCGAAGACAGTCAATACGGCTCTTGATCATTCTGATTGGGTTCAGGCTATGCAAGATGAACTCAATGAGTTTGAACGCAACAAGGTTTGGCGCCTTATTCCAACACCTAAAGATGCCTCAGTCATTGGTCTCAAATGGGTATTCAGAAACAAAATGGACAAGGAACGTAATGTAATTCGAAATAAAGCTCGTCTTGTGCTGAAAGGATACTGCCAGAAAGAAGGAATTGATTACGAAGAAAATTTTGCTCCAGTAGCATGGCTGGAATCTGTTAGAATATTTCTTGCCTACGCTACACACAAGAACTTCGAGGTCTACCAAATGGATGTAAAATGCGCCTTTCTGAATGGAGAACTTGAAGAAACGGTTTACGTGGAGAAACCTCGTGGTTTTGTAAATCAAAAGCATCTAAATCACTGTTATATTCTAGACAAGGTAGTTTACGGTCTGAAACAAGCGCCTAGGGCTTGGTATGAAACACTAACTAAGTTCTTAAAGATGTCTAAATTCAAACAAGGTTCAGTTGACCCAACCTTCTTTCGAAATAAGGAAGGTAACCACCTTATGATAGTTCAAATCTATGTCAATGATATCATCTTTGGCTCAACTAATCCTAGCTTAACAGCTGAATTCAGAAAGCTGATGGAGACTAAATTTGAAATGAGCTCAATGGGTCCGAGTAACTTTTTCCTTGGTTTAAACATTAGACAAGGACCTAACGACATCTTTATCAATCAGGAAGCATACACCAAGACTCTTCTTGCTAAATTCGGCATGATGGGAGATTTAAAAGTCAAAGTTCCAATGGCGTTTGGCACCAAGCTCACACCATCCTTGGATAAACCGGCAGTTGATATAACGTTATACCGCCAGATGATTGGATCCTTGATGTACCTCACAACTAGCAGGCCCGATATAATGTTTTCTGTGTGTTATTGTGCCAGGTTTCAAGCGAATCCTCGTGAACCACACATGCTAGCAGTGAAGAATATATACTCCGGTATTTGAAGCGAACCACCTCTCTCGGTCTCTAGTATCCATCAAACTCAGGTTTCTTTGTTCAAGCCTACTCAGATGCAGACCTTGGAGGATGTGGTTTAGACAGGAAAAGCACTACAGGAGGATGTCAATTCCTCGACAGGAAGTTGGTGAGCTGGCAATCTAAGAAACAAACATGTGTTTCACTGTCTACAGCCGAAGCAAAATACATTGCAGCCGCCTCTTGCACATCTCAAGTGATTTGGATCCAAAGCCAACTCCGGGACTATGGACTCAATATGAAAAAGATCCCACTATATTGTGACTCAGAAAGTGCAATTAGGATCTATCATAACCCAGTGCAACATTCCAAAACCAAACACATTGCACTAAGGTATCACTTCATTAAAGATCACGTTGAAGACGGAAACGTAGAGATTCATTTTGTACGCACTACTGAGCAACTGGCTGACATCTTCACCAAAGCTCTTCCTGAAGCAAGTTTCAATAAAATTCTACAAGGGCTAGGTATGATGGAATCGGAGTCAGTACCAAAAACTACTTCTCAAGACTAAAAGTTGGAAGCGAAATGAACCGAACGTTCGGGTTCGGTTCACGTCAGTGCCGAAATGAACCGAGCGCTCGGGTTCGGTCCTATTCTCTTGTCTTTGCTTATCACTTAAAGGTAGTTTCTTTGGTTGTAAACTTTTTGTATCCTTTCTTCTCAATTACATCTCTCTTATTTTCCAAAACTTTTTCTTTTTCAAATTCATTTTCTTTTGCAACCGAAATAGACCGAACGCTCGGGTTCGGTTCCAAATTTTTTTTGTGTGTTTGTTTTTTATTTTTCTTTCTTTAAATCAAAAATTCCAAAAAAAAAATTGTGTGTTTGTTTTTTATTTTTCTTTCTTTAAATCAAAAATTCCAAATTTTTTTTATTTTGTTTTTATTTTTCTCTTTAAATCAAAAACTCCAAAAAAAACAAAAACAAAACAAAAAAAGAAAAAAATATATTATTATTATTTGTGTTCGTTAAGTTTCATGTGTGGATATTTATGGGGAAATTCTGGTTCTCACATTTTTATTAGTTCAGTGTCCCTAGAAGCATGCTGCTGTATGTGTCCAAAGCCTCACTTAATTCTGAATAATAGCCTTACTGACTTGGTATATACAACCCTTGTCTTCCCAATTAGGCTTTTATATTTATTCTAATCATGAGCTACCTTACTCTCTTCTCACATGAGATAAGAGTTATCTGCTTGGTCCTTATTTTAACAGCAGAGGTACTTTGGTTTCTTTACACCATCTCCAATACTTTTCTCCATCCTATTCACTTCATAAGTGTAACCCTTGAGACTCTCAGAAATTACCACTGAGTTTTATGGTTATACAATTTATGTGTTCATGATCTTAGCTTCGTGCCACTACGTGCTAAGTGAAACCCACAATTCAATACCTGCCATGAATTGACGGTCAACCATTACATTTGTAGTTGTATCATGAAATCTCTTTCCTTTGTGTGATTCTTATGAAATTGTTACTAACCATGACATTTCTTCCCATAGAATCCAGCTTAAATATTTTGAGATTTCACAAACAAACATTTCCAACAAGTCACCACAAATACATCCCAACCTACTTGTTCATCAGACCACATTGGTCTCACAAGTACTTCAGTTGATTTCTATCTTATGTCAAGACCAGGAATTATGCACTGAAGCGAAAGCCACCCAAATTAGCCTAATTAAAAGAAGCCTTTCAACACTTCTCAATAAGTGTCTGATCGTAATTCAACGGGAAACCAAGCAAACACTTTAAGGTCTCTCTTGACTTTGAAGGAAGAGATTTGTGCCCGGGATCCATTGTTTCGTGTCTTTACTAACATCACAAATTCCCACATATGTGTTACTTTATTTTTTTCTTTTACACACTATGCACGAAAATCTTTTTGATTTTCCGTAATTCTGGTTTCATTACTTACAAGCTATGTTTCGCTATGGAATTTGAAGTTATAAAAGAGTTGTGGCTCTCAATGTTACACGTGGTCATTATGCTTTAAGATGACACTCACTCTAAAGGGATAAGTTGTTGACTCAGCGGGAAGTCAAATCGCTTTGATTTTCAAACGGCGCCTAATGGGAAGGCGTGCGAAGTGGAACCGATTTTTTTTTCAAACGGCATCTGATGGGAAGGCGTGTGGAACGGGACAGTTTTCTCTCTCCTGCGTAATCATCGGGGCTCCAACTTATCACGCGTCCATCACCTAAGGAAACTCTTTGTATTTTTCTCGAAGATTTGGGACAGATTCTTCTCTCTCTTCTCACCACGGTATAAAAGGTAACATCAACCATTATTTACCTTTTTACTGCACCCAATATTCAAAGAGCAAGAAAAGCTTTGATTATTCTACTGTTCATCATCTCTCCCAACTTCTTCACTTCAATGGCGGACTCATCTTCCGTTCATGCTACTTCTCACATTCTGCCGATTCGTCCTCAACAAAGCTTGATCATCGATCTCACTCCACAAGCTTACGATGCATTCATGTTTCCACTCATCGAATGTCTCAAATATTCGCTGCTGGTTCCCGCTCTCACTAAAGTCGAAACTGTTCCCATGGAGTGTCTATCGCAAATCTTCTCCACCGCTCACTATGATAAGTTTGTCGACAAAATCTTCTTCGACATTCTTGATCACAAGGCCTCTATCTCCAAGCAGCGATTTTGTTTGCTTTTAGGGTTTCAACCTGGTGAATCTAGGGTTAATCCTGAATCTATCCCGGTGGGACATTTATTTTCCATGTTCTATAACATGGGATACACTGGGATTCTGACAACGGTAACTAAATTCAAGAAATCGTGCTTGCCTCCTCAGTGGAACGGGTTCTTCACCGTATTGGTCAAGGGGTTATCAAAACGTAGTGCCGGGTCAGACGGGGCGAGTCGTCTGTTTATGACTATTATCTATGGGGTCTACCACGGCATCAACCTCGATTATGGGTCGGTTCTATGGTAGCAGCTGATTCAGAGCCTAGCATCTACATCTCGTCATTCAGAGATCTCCTATGCCCGCTTCTGGACGTTGATAACAAAGTGGGTGATGGACAAGTACCACATTCCAATTGTTGATGATTCTCCACTCTCTTCGATAGGTTCTTTTCACACTATGAAGATTATTATCTCTGATTCATCTAAGTTTCAGTTCGTTGGCTCCATCCCTGAGTCGACGTTTAGAGACGTTCCAAGCGACAGCCACATCATCAGAACCTACAAGGAGTTTCGTCGCTCTGGTCCTAGAGAGCTCATTCCTAACATGACTAAATCCATCCATGATGTTGATAGGCCCGCTCCAAGGGGAAAGAAGAATGACAAGAGAAAAGGCAAGAGGGTTGCCAAAGGAGCGAAAGGTCCCTCTCCAAAGAAACGCAAACCTACAAAAGAGGCTCAATCTCCTCCACTGAAGAAGAGGAAGACCCAACCTAGGCGAAAGCTAATTCTTGCCTCCTCCTCCAGTGAATCTGAGGAAGAGAGCTCAGACTCCGAAGAGTCCCTATGTGGTAACACTCCTCCACGTTCGCCTACCCCTGAGGTACATGTTTCTCCTAGACCTGTCTCTCCTCCACCAATCTCCGTTTCTATTTTCATTCCCACCATAACCTCCACCACTCAAATACCACCTACCTCTATCCCAGTACCCCTCCCATCTTCACTGAAGCTACCACAACCACCGCTGAAGTTACAACCAACGTATCTGATACGGGGGTTCCTACTAAAGCACCCGAAACCACTCCCACTACCGAACATACATCCGCACCCGAACCCACTTCCACAACCGAGCCTCCTCCCTCATCTCCTGCTCACTCAGCAGATGACAAAGAACCTTTTCTTGGTGGAGAGAACATGACATTTGACTCGGTCTATTATAGTCAGTATCAGATGCAAAGTGACGATGATGATGACGCTCCAGTTACCAAGAAGCATCTCAAGGAGCTCCATAAGAAGATTGATTCTCTCATTGCTTCCTCCTCTTCTTCCTCACAGTCTACCCTCTCAGAGGCTGCTATTCAGGGGATTGATGATAAGCTTACTAAGGCCTAGGAAGCCTCTATCAACTCTACCACTGCCAATATTGATGGCTCTACCAAGGCATGTGCTGCTGCGACCGAAAAAGTCGAAAAACTATTTGTTGACGCTTCTTCTCTTTTGCAGTCTTTACAGGGCACTGCTGACTCTAATGCAGAGAGGCTTCACTCTCTTGTCAACCAGCTTGCTACATCAGTTGCCTCTGAACTGCAGTCATTCGCCAGTCTTCGTCAAGCTCTCAGTGATGACAACTCCTCATTTAAAGCGACTATTGAGGAGCGACTGTCTAAGCTGCATGAAGACCTTGCTGCAGAGAACTCACTCATGGACGCTCTCGCTCGTAAAACTACTGCTCTTAAGGTCAAGAGTATTCAGCTTTTCCAGTCTCAAAAGGAAATTGAATCTCTTCGATCTGAGCAAGAGGTTGTCTCTTCAAGTGTTTCGGATGTCCACGCCGCCCTTTCAAACATCCTTGAAGCCCATGATCCGATTCTGAATTATTCGGTGAGGCGTACTCTCACAGAGAAGCTTGCTCCTACCCTTTCTCTCCTAATAAAAATTGAAGGTCTCCTTGAGTTCGTGTCCATTCCGAAACAAGGGGGAGAGGATGTATCTCAACCGCCTCCTTCAACAACAAAAACAACCGAACCTCCTTTCTCTACAGCAACAAAAACAACCGAACCTCCTTCAACAGGTCAAGCCTCAGGTTCGGGTGTCAAAGACAAAGGGAAGAAAATTGTTGAATAGAGTGATGATGATAAAGAGACGATTGCAGATCTCTTAAAGAAGCAAGGTCATGATAAAGATGCTGATATGAGCGCTCGGGTTGCCAGAGAGGCTGAGGCGACTGAAAGAAAAATGAAAGAGGCTCATGACCTTCTTGAGAGTAGGAAAACCCTTTTTCCTTTGTGGACTCTTGAAAAGCTTTTGAAGGAAGCGATTGAAACTCCCAGTATTTTGTGGCTCGAACCAGTGATCTCATTGGATCGTATCAATTCTGTCGATTCACAGTTTGACATGCCACTGGCCCGAAAGGCCTTCATCTTCCATGCCTTTGATAACATTGCTGAAATCCCTCATCCTCATCCAAAGGTTGATAGGGATCTAGTCGAATTCTATCTGAAGTCTGCCCAACCACAATATCAAACTTGGAGCGCTCAGAAGATAGTCAACGATCGGGTCCTCAAGCCGTTTCGAGAGGGGAACTTCACGAACGTTTGGTTCAAGGTGCTGAAGGGTTCTGCTAAGACCGAACATGCCTTATCACTTGCTGATCTTCCCAATCTGAATCCACATGATTGGATTATTTTGCACAACATCCTCCTTACTAACGAAGCTGAGTATGGTCCGATTATTGATCATTTCAAGAGGATGCTTGTTTGCTACATCATGGAAGTTGCCAAGATGGATCAGGAGATCGCTAGCATTTTCAAGAAAAAGCCCACTATTTCTCCTGTTGGCTCTACCAGTGACTTGAACATGATGCAAATGGGTAAGATTGACCCGAAAAGAAATTCTGTCATGTTTACAAGGAACGAAGGCCAAAAATGCATGTTCGCCTTGGCTGACAAACATCTTTACACCACTGCATGCCTGGAACATGTTCTAGGACTCATTCATCGTTGCAAGCAGAATTCAGCAGACGACAAGAAGTACTTCGATGACATGATCCAGTGGTATATTCGCTTCAGACAGACTATCCTCGCTCTTATCCCACGTCTGTTTGAAACCACTAAGAAAGTTCCTGCAGCTGGACCCAACAAGAAGAAGTGATAGTCTCGCTCCAATTGACGCAAAAGGGGAGATTGTTAGGTCCAGAAGGTGTTTCGTCTTGGGCTCGGCTCTTAGCCCTGTTTTGTATCCGGATTGGGCCTGTCCATCCGTGATTTATTTGTTAGGGTTTGAGTATTTATAGATGCTTGCATGCATCTTAGTACGTAAGATTTTAGAGATAATTTAATAGCGTTCATTGTTCTTATCGATTGTAAACCCTAAAGCCTCTACAGGGGAAGTTCTTTGTCGAGCTCTGCTGAGGCTTGAATCATTTGAATCATTAATCATACTGTTGATTCCATCTCTTGTTTATTACTTTGTTTGAATCGTTTTGCCAAACCTGTGTAAGATCTAAACGATCTAAGAGATTTATATCTCATCATGCTCTACATGGCCAAAGGCTACGTACTAGTACCAATGTGAATCTAAGTCCTTTCACTGATCACATGGTCAAAGGTATTACATTTGCTATAAACATAGCGAATAAAGTAACACGGGAAAATAACTCAGAATAATAACACTGAAAAGCACATAGCACATATAACACATAACATACAATTGTTCCTATATATTGAACTCACCTTAAGTTAACCGGGGGTTAAAATAGTAATTTGAACAGCACTTCGGCTTTAAATATGACTTTCTATGTTGAAAACCGGGAGCTTAATTGAAAACCGGGCTCTGCGAATGTAAGGCTTCAAAACCGAAAAGATAATTCACATAATATTCAAGTAATTCATCTTTATTATTTAAAATATGTTACAATGGTTGACCTAGACTATTACATCATCATCAATGCTTTTTCCCATGAACATGGGCGTTACAATGCACAAAAAAAAAGAGTAAGAAAGCTTTGAGCTTTATACCTCCAAATGAAGCTCCCAACACAAATATGTTCAAATCTATAGCCTGGACTCCGACTTATTTTTCAAAGCTTCTTCTTCACTCCAAGAGCACAAATAACACTTAAATGCTCTCAAATGGACACACACAAGCTCAAGAATGAGGATTAGGGTTTGAGAGGGTTGATTGTCTGAGGATGGTGGCCAGGAATGAGGCCATCTTATTTTTTATATAGGGACAACCCCTCAATTAGGGTTTTCACTCTGTGCCTAGTACACCCAGCGTACCCTCTGGTACGCCCAGCTTACTAGGTGGCTCCGCTTAAAATTCATGCACCTGAGTACGCTTAGCAAACACAAACATACACCCAGCTTACTCAGCTATCACATTTCTCAAATAAGGGACTTATTCTGCCAAAACTTCAAACTTCCATAGTATCCTCGATATAACTTTGTTTCAAATTAACCTCATACACACGGAAAGGTGACGAGAATCTCTACACTTCTAGCAACTCGCTGCAACCCCGAGGTTTCCTCATGCCTGGGTTGCAGCCCACGAACCCTAATCGTAGATGATCTGAAACAGGATGTTAGAATTCTCCCCCACTTAAATTACATTTCTCCCTCGAAATTGCTCTTTATCAACACCTAGATCGAACCCAATAACCCGAGAAGCACCACCGAAAGGACCTCATATCATACAATAATCTCTTCCAAAGACACCTAAACCCGACAGGAACTCCCAGCCCCAAAGAAGGACAGACCCTTCTATAGTTGCGGTACTTAATCGATCTCCCCATAACTTGAAAACCCTAGTGGTTTGTCTCCCTGCCAGACCACCCTCCCAAAATATTATCATGTTAATCACTTATTGAATAATAGACTCTGATAACACTCTACCAATTCTGATTCTCTAATCGATCCCGGTCGCAACTTAAAAAGAAACGAAAGCGCCATACCCCAATAAGGACCCACCGCCTAAATAGCTACCAACACTCTTCTGACGGAATGATCCTCAAAATCTGTCCTTAGACACAAGAAAAAGTTCTTGCTCTCTCAGAAGTATCCTCTGACATCTATAATCATAAGTCCTAACATCCTCTCAATTATCCCTTCCAACATTGAGGACCAGGTTAACTCCCGACCCAATAGTTGATCCTCCAAAGGTTACCCACTACACGCCCAAAAATGATTTAACGGATTCCTTCTCACAATAACTATTTCGGCCCATTGTGACACACAAGTCACAAAGTTTGTTGTACCCCAAGCGAATACTATAACCCCATCTATAGTTGTCTCACTTCTAACCTCTGTCGTCTATCACCTATTGGTTCCATGCATCTCACAGTTCTTCCCATACCAACGAAACTGACCCACTTTGGTCTAATACATCAGATAGAGATCAATACCCCTCAAATTGAAATAAATTTTTTTAACTTTGGACCTCATATTGCCTACTCAATACACGAATTGTCCCAAACTCAGCTCGAGAGTCTGATTCAAAACCATAATTGGAACCACTCATTTCCCATCTGATACTCAACCCATACCCGCAATTCGCGAATTTATGCACACACCATCTCTCCAATTCCTTCTGATTATGATAATCCCTCCTCTACCCGCGATATAACAATTATCGATCATTATAGAGACCCAGTATCGCCCCTGGTCCGGCAAACAGGTTCCCGAAGACTCAAGTGGTAAGGCTACCCAAGCCTAAGAGCTCCTCTACATCATACTTTGACTAGTGAATACTATAGCTCCCCGCAGAAAAGTATTCACTCTTATCGACTACTGATTGCTACAGTTCCCCCCATAATCTTAAGATGCTCTTTTATTGACTCATGAATGCTACGACTCCCCCACAGAGTTACGACACCCTCTCACTTACTCGTGAATGCTACGGCTCCCTATGGTATCACAACACTCTCTCATTAAACACTGATTATTGCGGCTCCTCGTAGTACCAAGACACTCTGTCGCTGACTAGTGAGTACTGTGACTTCCCGCAGTATCACAACACTCTCCCGCTATTTAGTGAATACTACGAATACCCGTAGTATCACGACACTCTCTCACTGACTAACGAATACTATGGCTCCCCGCAGTACCATGATACCCTCTCCCACTGACTCATGGGTGCTATGACTCCCCGTAGTCTTACAACACTCTCTCGCTCACTGTCTCACCATTGGCTCACTCCATGGTTTTTCCTGATAATCCCAAGCGATTACTCCCACTTGGATCCACATGCTCTCTTATCACCCCATAATCTCATCATCAAATCATCACTACATTGAGTTCACCAACTCATGCTCCGCAGATCAACATCAATAGGTGCTTGCACCTACCTAGCTTATGCACCACCATTCTTGATGTAAGTTCTCGTAGCCAAGGCACTCCTCTTAGCATAGATACACCCTTAGACAATCCCAGTCCGGCGACAATTAACTGTTGCGTTCCCAATGGAACAAAAGTCACTTGGTACTCCACTCGCCATCTCACAACTCGAGTCTCAACATGACCAAAACAATTAGGACATCATACACGGGTACCTCGGCACACCATCATAGCATCTCACAATGTCTTGCCTAAACCATTTATTTTCCACTCACGTAACTCGAAACCTCGAAATATTCCCATCTCACAGATTGAAACACGGAGGAATCGTCAATGACTAAAAACACGTTGATGAAAAATCCAAAACTCCATCCTCTACTGATCACCACCCATATGAAACTATTATTACTGACTCTGAAATAGGTTGACAAATCAACTTTTGCCCCTCTTGTAGTATAGATCACAAAACATATACCTATACCCGCAAATCTCAGCTATTGCACAGAGAACTCAGTGACCTAACCGCATCGAATGCAACATTTGCAAACCCAAAAATCCTTGGCCATGATAAATTCTCTGACCAACGGCCACCTACCATGGATTCACTCATCCTTTCTTAAGCACATACACTTACATCATCACCTCACCTCATCTACCAATAACACAAGTCTCATGTATCCGCACCGCAGATCTCCATAATCAGTTCTCTAACCGCACTTGAACGGATCGATGATCCTTTTAATAGAATACCTGGTTCTCCCCCACTCAGGGTTTGAACCATCAGCAATTGGCAAACATACAATATACTCCATAGACTGTTTCACCAGGTACATCACACTTGACTCTTGGAACATACCTCGTAATCATTCAATGTTCTTCCCGATGGAAACCAAGCCACTCCAAATATCCCATAACTCAGATCAAAAATCTCAGAATCCTCCCAACGTGACTGCCTCTAATCATCTCGAAGCCTTAGACCGACACACCACCGAATACCCCAAATGTTCCGAATTAGTCCTAACTATCAATTTGTAAATAATGCACTATCACGCACCTCGTCTCTGATTCCTCGATCGGCCTCCCATCGCGGAAATCATCATAAAAGAAAGATACCTCACTCTCATAGTCAATACACAACATAGAAAACGTGGGCCACCGCCCCGATATACTCCTCTTAATCACCTGGAACTGCTGCTAAAAGTATGCCTCCCTCAATAAGGCACCTCCTTATTCTCTTCCATCTTAGTCCTACTAATGACTCTCTCATGGTATAAGAAATACATTGCAGCAAACATACTGCCCAAATACTCTGGTGAAAAGGTTGCAAACCTATGTTACCCCACGGGGTTTACCTTCAAACTCTGAAACCAGAAGCTTGTTATCTCTTTTGCTTCTTCTAGGAAACGGGGACAACACAAATCTTGTCACAGAAGGTGACGTCTCATCTATCGGTGAATTGCTTAACTCAGACTGTGATCCTCCAATAAGCATCATTTCTACTCATCCCTAAGTCTTGCGACTCCAACTGGCATCTCACCAATAAAATCTCTTGGAAACTAACTCGATTTCCTACATAAGGTATGCTCCATTGAAACTCGTTCGACATGGCCCTCTGATAGTTTCGTTTTTATTACTTCTTTTCATAGTTTGTTTTTAGATAAAGCCATCTCATTTTAGTTAATCTTCACATGTATTTTCTCTTTTTGTTATTTTTCTCTTTTACCGAGTTCTTTCCAGTCTTTTGAGCTTATTTGAAAGATTTATCAAAGACTATTTGTTATTAGAGGCGTGGAAGGAGTGTGGGACTTATGGAGGCTTGCGGTTTGCTTGTGGATCTGAAGTGGTGCAATTGAGCTTGGTGTTAGAATAAATAAGAAATCAATTTGGACTTATTTTTTAGCGAGAAGGTGAGGTGATGCGGACTCGAGCTATGGAAGATTGAAGGAACATTGGATCAATCATTATAGGCTTTGGAATGGCACAAATGGGTTCTAAAGAATTATGCATGTCGGCTGAAGTATGAATGAGAAGATTGGGCTAGATTGTATTTTAAATGGCCCAAGTCCCACATTCAGCATGACCCACACGGTCCGTGTGGACCCATACACGGTCTGCATATATATATGGGGAGAGAGTGCAAGTAGTTATGCATATGAATCGACCCATGTCAAATGTGGCATAAGTATGGGGACAGCTTAGCCTCGTGCCGACCAGTCCCTCACCTGAATTTTCCTTGAAAGCCACAATCAAACCCAAAGAAAGGAATAAAAATGAGATTGTGCAATTTTGAGATCTTTAGTGTCTAACTGCTACAATTCACATCATATCTCACTACTTTGTGATTTAGACACATTTTTCCCACTTGATCTCGAATTAGCCTTAGTTTAGTTGTGCTTGTTTCGGCCTCTTTTTTGGGTTAGACTTAGATTCTGCTTATAGTTGTATATAGTTGTGTTTTGTATTTTTATTTTTAGGCTATTATTATAAAACTCCAGTGGTAAACCAAAAAAGTGTACCTAAAAAAATAAGAGACAACTACCCCTTTTCTAGTTTTGTTTTGTGAGTCAAAAGTAAATTGCCTTTTAACTAAAAAACAATTTTTTTCAATTCACCCAAGAATTTCAATAAAGTCTAGCGTGTACTTTGTTTGCGTGAAATATTGTATTTATTCAAGTTGTTTGGAGAAGTCAAATTTTGGATCTTTTGTGAAATTTGAACCTTATGTTTGTTGGTTCTAATCTTTAGAATATATATATATATATATATATATATATATATATATATATATATATATATATATATATATATATATATATATATATATAAGAGAAAGTCGAGTGTAATTATATTGTTTTAGTGCTTTCCTCTTTGTGTCTTAAGTTATTGTATTTGTAACATGTATTTGGGTTTTTGTTGTCCAAAAAAAAAGTCAGGCCACGGAGTTGTATCCATTTGTTTCCTTTTGTAAATGTTTAATTTTTCGGATTCTAGCTCATGTAATTAGTTTCTAGTTGATGTTTTTCTAGTTATATATCATTTTTGTTGGCAACTACCAAGGCAGCCTTCACTCATCGCGTGCTCGACTCTTTACTCTACATGGATCATATTTTGGTGGAAGCACTTAATCTTTTTGATGATTGTAGTTTACCAACTTTTGTACATAGCTCGCTTCTTGCCATTTTTGGCTCGAGTTATCTTTTTCTAGGTTTTATTTCTTAATGTGGGGTTGAAGTTGTGAGGAGTGAGGAACATTCTAACTGAGGGACACTTTCTTATGGCTAGTGGGCTAGATTGGAGCACGAAACAGTGTCACATAAACTATACTAGTGAAGTATGCATACTCATTTTGCATCTTGATCAACATGTATCCCTTGCTAGAAATGTAACAAAGGCTCGTCCCTTAAAGCGATTCTTATCCTTAAAAATGGATTATATATCTTTATTTCAAGGGCGTGTTGAGAATTTTAACCTAAGATGTTCATTCTTTTTCCTTCTAGGATAGTTCATCCCATGTTCATTTTATTCTTGTCTTAATTGAGGACAAGTAAGGTTTAAGCTTGGGGTGATTTGATAGTTTCATTTTTATTACATCTTTTCATAGTTTATTTTTAGTTAAAGCCATCTCATTTTGGTTAATCTTCATGCGTATTTTCTCTTTTTGTTATTTTTCTCTTTTACCGGGTACTTTCCAGTCTTTTGAGCTTATTTGCAGGATTTATTGAAGACTGTTTGTTATTGGTGGCATGGAAGGAGTGCAGGACTTATAGAGGTTTGCAGTTTGCTTGTGGATCTGAAGTGGTGCGATTGAGCTTGGTGTTAGCATAAACAAGAAATCAATTTGGACTTAATTTTTGAGCGAGAATGATGGTGAGGCGACGCGGACTCAAGCTATGGAAGATTGAAGGAGCATTGGACCAATCATTAGAGGCTTTGGAATGGCACAAATGGGCTCTAAAGAGTTATGCATGTGGCTTGTATTATGAATGAGAAGATTGGGCTAGATTGTATTTTAAATGACCCAAGTCCCACATTCAGCGTGATCCACGTGGACCCATACGCGGTCCGCATGAATTGTGATGAAATGAACCCGGTTTTTGACTTGTTGACCCTATTTGTGGAAGGTTGGTGGGTGGCTTTTGGCACCTTTTTGAATATGGAAACCAGCTCCTTTTTGCTAGAGATTGGAGGTATTGTTGGACATTATCACTTGAAGAGCACACATAATTCTCTCTCAAAAAGGCTTTGGAAGATTAGTGTAATTTCTTTCCATCTTACAACTAAGACAATGTTTGGTACCACTAAACTATATTGCATTTCTTTTACTTTGGCCATGCTTGGCTAAACTTTCATTTGGTTGATTAGGGTTTAACCCATGGATGATTAGTTGCTTTGAAGACTTATTAAAATCTTGTGTTTGAAGTTTATGGAAATGTTTTCTAGTTAAACATCTTGTTGTCTTCATTTATCTTTGATCATGAACTTGGATGAATGAATGCTTATTTTTGTTGACTAATTTCTTGGTTAAGTAATGGACCCTCACATTAGTAAGCAACAAATGGTTTATATGTTTGTTTTTATTTCATTTAGACCATGGAAATGTTTACTCCATAATGATAATGTAAGCATTTGATTATCTTTTGGACTTGGTAACTCTTAGAACTTAAAGCTAATTGATTTTCACAAGATTATATGCTTCATTGATTTTGTGACTTTAATTAAGGGAATGTGTTAGAGCTTCTCTAACCATTTTAATACCTAAGAAGAGTTGAGGTAATTTGTGCTTATGAATTGCTATAGCCAAGTTAAACCAATTCACAAGTGTTATTCCATTTAGTCTAACGATAAGTCAATCATGTCATCCATGTGGAATATCCTAAAATCAACCAATTTCACTTTGTTAAATTTAATGAAATCTTTTACTTGTTTACTTGTCATATTTATGTTCTAGGTAGTTTTAATTTTTTCAAACAATAAAAAAGAATTACCCCCCTCCTGGGGGGGGGGGGGGGGGGTTTACTTTTAATTTTGTTTTACAAGTATTTTAAAAAGAGTTTTTTCATAGAGTTATAAAATTGAACCAATCTCCGTGGATACAATCCCTTTACCACTATACACTATTTTAGTGTCTAATATTTAGGGTATTTATTTTGCTGGCCTCGACAACCACCACCATCTGGCCCCACACTCTATCATATATGTTCTTAGTCTAATCAATCACAATGGGATAACCAGTGAATTCAGAAGCACTAACCGCCATGAATCAAGGTATTCGAACCATGTGATCAGTGCTCATTCTGCTATGAATCATGGTACTCGAACCATGTTATGACGTCTCAATCTGCTACTTAGAAATTATGGAATTCTACCTGTGTCGAGTATGGGTCCTTTGCTTTCAGTAGTACGGGCCCATACTACCTGCCACATCTACCCATACTTTCTAGACAGATAATCCCATATTTCCTAAGTAGCTACTCAACTTCTCGATCACCAATCCCATTATACCTGGTCACTCTCTAGCGAATATTGTCCACTATCAACGTACTCATCTGACTAAGGTCACTCCCTAGGTTCTCACACTTATCTGCCATCCGCTACTGAAGAACTCCTTATGATGCCAGCCATCTACCTCCTGAATATCGTCATATTCACTTAGTAGCTGACTCCCATCATCAAGAGTTCCACAAAGCACGCAAGCAACATTCAGGCATCAAATAATCTCAATCAACACGTAAAACCACTCTAGGTTACGACTCTACTTGCTCTACTGACACTCAAAAGGTATCACCGTACTCAAGCAACCCTACATCCCGTGGTTATCTAACTACTCCCTCAATAGGCTCCTCCAATGCTCATCCAGGTATCTCTCCTAGAATACTCCTCTACTCAAAGTTCTCTCTAAAAGATTCCTGCTGGATAATCTTACTCCACGTATACTCAAAGCACATCACAGATAGCAAAAATTCCTAGGCTAAGGCATCACAAATCAGGCAAATCTAGCCATAAAATATGAAATACCTAGCCTATCTTCTAGCATGCATCACTAATATATCAATAACAACTCATAGCACAAATAAGTAAGGGTATTTTGGGAAATCAGTGTTCGGGCTCTGGCTGATTGTACACACTGTTCCTTCTCGTTTTTCTCTTAGAAACTCTTGCTCATTTTAGAAAAATCATTTATTTTTAAAATTGTTTCTCAAATCCTCAGTTTGAGTCTAGATATACCCGAAGGTGCATCCGAATCCCTCAAACCAAGACTTTGATACCAACTTGTAACACCGTAAATTTTCAAACAAAATTTTCATTTGAAAATCACATAATTCTCATAACACATTTCACAGAAATCCTATTTATTTAATTTACAAAATGCAACTCGATAATTGTTTGATTAATAATCCAGGATCCTCAAAAGATAACTCTTTCTCTGGTGTGAACAATCAAGCCGACGCCTTCCCGCGATCCTGAGAAGAACCTGAAACACATATCACATAACATGGTAAGCATGAAGCTTAGTGAGTTTCCCAAACTACCACACACATCACATTAGCCACTCGAGGTTAACTCAATACGACCCTCCGGTCAATGTGTCTCAGTGGAGACCCTTTGGTCCCACAACTCGGGTGGACCCTCCGATCCTAACTCAATAAACTCATAATAATAATACTCAGCATAAATCACAGAGACATGATGTAGAATATCATAATACCAAGTAAGCACATAAGAAACCTCAGATGATGAAGAGCTCCTATAGATGTTGTTGCTGCACCAGCCTCTAACACTGGGCCAAAATCCACAATTACCCAATTAAGATCTAAGTTAAAATCCTCACTATTTTGGTCTGAAGGTAGTCCACTATCTTGCCCATCAATAACCTAAAACTCATTGGTCCCACCAAGACCCAATAATGAATGGGCTCTCCTAATGCCCAACTCCCAAGTCCAACCGACAAGCCCAACACAAGGTCCCAAGGCATATATATATATATATATATATATATATATATATATATATATATATATATATATATATATATAATTTCATTGCTCAAAATCTATAGTACACAAGCCCAAAGATCCAGGCTCAACCCTTAAGGCCCAAAATAAAATTTATCCCAAAAAGCCCATAGTGAGGTTACGTGGGGCGTACCTCCCTTGGTATGCTCAGCATACACCAGCATGCATGAAATCTGATCGGGGACACCAACCCAGTACACGGGGTGTACTAGGATGAGACTCGGTGTAAGTCCAGTATGGCTTTTCTCACTTTCTTTGTCTTAGTCTGTCAAGACCTTAGCTCATATCACAGATCTGGACTCCCTTGAGGCTCTTACTCCATAAACTATGTGACTTTAAACCTTCGCATGGTTGATAAAGTCACAAACACCTAAAACGCTCATTCTCTTATCTCAAAATGCTCATATCTCATGCATTGGTTGATTCAAACGTCCAAGTCTCGATTTTCATGACACTATACTCCTAAAGACACTCAAAGGAGCTACTCATAATCTCTAGAGCTCATTTTCTCATAAAGCATACAACATTGGGACCCAAACCCTAAAATGGTCTAACATGATGCATAAAATAAAAGAATGAGAAAGCTTTAAGCTTTATACCTCAAAATGAAGCTCCCAACACAGATATGCTCAGATGTATACCCTAGACTCCCACTCCTTCTTCTTCAAAGCTCCTTATTCACTCCAAGAACACACAAAAACACTTAAATGCTCTCAAATGGAAACACACAAGCTTAAGAACGAGGATTAGGGTTTGAGGGGATTGATTGTCTGAGGATGGTGGCGAGGAATGATGCCATCTTATTCTTTATATAGGGACACCTCCTCATTTGGGGTTTTCACTCTATGCCTAGTACACCCAGCATACCCTTTGGTACGCCCAGCGTACTAGGTGGCTCCTGTAACATCCAAAATTCCAAACCAATTTAAACTTTTTAAAACATTCCAAGTACATCAAAACATTACAATGTTGTTTTCAAAATATTGATTATCAGAGTTTTTTCCCAGAAACATAAACACAATAGGAGGAGTTGTACGATCACGCCTTGGCCTTGCCTCGATCCCCTGATGTACCTGAAACAATAAAATGAAACTATAATCCTGAAATATTAGTGAGTTACCCCCAAAATACCAATACACATATAGTCCACATAACCAAGTCACGATAACATGTCATCACAACTGAATATAACAGTACATAACGGGTCCACAACCCTACAGACTCTAATACCCACGAGCCCACAGTACGAGTCTCCCTTAGCCCGTAACTGGAATGATCCCGGGCCCATAGTACAATTCTCCCTTAGCCCGTAACTAGAATGCTCCTAGGGTTTGTTAGCTACCGCACAAAGCAGTCCAACCTCAACCCATCCCATTTAACCAACACATAAATCATAAGAATCGAGCATGCAATAATCACATAACATCACAGATAGTCCTACAGACCTACCTAACAGGCATAATCACTAACATGCAACACTAAATCATACTCAACATCTATTACAGTTCAAGGTAAGACATTAACTGGGTCGGCCTTGGTGCCTTAGACCCCTTAGTATAGTGTGGATAACTCACCTCGCAACTGACGTCGGAAACCAATAAGCTTCAACTTTCGGATCACCAACACGAGCTTCACTACCTATAAATACCGTAAAACCTTTTCTTCATAAGTTTCCAATTTATCAGAATACCCTCAGAAGTCATCTAGTCAACTCTTGGTCAAAGTCAATGCCCACAATCAAAGTAAAAAACCCATGCTGATTCCACTCGTCGAGTGCAGTTCAGTGACTCGTCGAGTCCTTCCTGAACTCGAGAAGTCATGAAATCCTTGACTGGCTCGTTGAGTTCTCCTTTAACTCGCTGAGCTCATACGTGTCCAAGAATCGGGGGAACCTTATTCGACTTGTCGAGTATAAGGCAAACTTCAACGGACTCGTCGAGTTGTTCATCAACTCGTCAAGTTTGCAGCCAAATTCATCGGGCTCGCCGACTCGTTCATCCAACTCGCCGAGTCCTCGCAGACCTCCAACCATGCAGATGCTTTGTAAGCCATGGCAAGGCTCCAGATTACAGATCCAAGCTTCTAAGGCATGTTTATCATGTAAAGTTTCCAACTTTACGCACATTAAAGGTTCTAAAGGCTCTAAATGACCAATCTGTAGCACCTGGTTTCTGGTATGTATTCTTGATTATTAACTCTCCTTATGTATTGCATTTTAAGCTTGGACTCGGCGAGAGTTGAAGGTCTAACTCGCCGAGTAGAAGCAGGTCTAGTCACGGGACCAACTCTGGCTACTCGGCGAGTAGGGTCATGGGACTCGGCGAGTAGACCCTGTCTGGACTGAAACCCTATCCCGGGTGTTTGCACCCTATTTAAACGATCTAACCCAACCTCCGCTACCCCTAGCACTCCCAGAGATCTGTAGAACGAAACCCTAGCCCCCTTTGTGTCCTTCTAGGTGATTTTTAGCATTTTGAAGGTGGTTTGGAGCTTGGGAGAAGAAGGAGAAGGGTGAAGAGTGCAAGAAGGGAAGAAGATATGGAATATACTCTGTGAAGGGCTTCTATTCAGGTAGAAAAGTTCCTACCTTGATCTTTAGTTCATTGAACCCCCTTTCTTGTCCCTAAAAAGAGGTTTGAAGCCCTAAGAACCTAAATCTCTATGTGTTTATGGTTAATGTTCTGCAAGGACTTCGGATTTGGACCTTTAGGACATCCTAGTAGCAGAAAGTCTCTGTAGTTGAGGTGATTGAGGTCCATATTGAGTGTAGGGCCTCTTAAAGAGCTTGGAATTGCATGTTTGAGCTCACTGGGCCATGCATGCATGTAAAGTTTGCAACTTTACGTGGTAAACATGCCCTAGGAACATAGATCTCTGGTTTTGAAGTATTGCATGTCTCAGATCTGGCCTATTTGGGAAATGGGTCGAGGAACTCGGCGAGTCCTAAGGTGGTACTCGGCGAGTTCTATGAAGATGGTCTTACACTCGGCGAGTTGGATGAACAACTCGGCGAGTCGGTACTCGAGTCGGCCCCATAGTCCCGAGTGGTGAGTCAAGGGTGACTCAGTGTGTGGGGAGAGGGACTTGGCGAGTGGGACCGGATTAGTAAGGGAAGGACTCGGCGAGTTGCTCGCGGACTCGGTGAGTCCAGTCAACTGGAAGTTGACTTTGACTTGGATTTCGACCTAGTCGAGGGTAAAAGGGTCATTTTACCCTAAGAACATCTAGTAGTGTTTGACTGATCATTTTGTGGGATTTATAGCCGGAGCACGTCCGGAGCAGCAGTAGCAGTAGACAGTCAGTTTGCGATCAGTTCAGCAGCTACTTTAAGGTGAGTTACCTTCCAGTAGCGGTGGGTCTAAGGCCACAATGTCGGCCCACAAGTAGGATATGTGTGATTAGATGATTGTCTTTGTGATATTCATCTAGGGTTACTACTACTTGTGTTATGTTTATGTGTTAGTGACAGTAGGGGGAGATAGTCCCCCAGAATACCGGTCGATAGGGCCGAAGGGGCGGTCATGCCCAGCCATGCTAGATAGACTATGTGATATATATGTTATGTGGTAGTAGTAGGGGTGAAATAGTCCCCAGTATCCGGTCTAGAGGACCGAAGGGGAGCCAGCACCCAGATATGCGAGGTAGTATCCAGTCGAGAGGACCGAAGGGGAGGCCAGCACCGAGATATGCTAGGTAGTATCTGGTCGAGAGGACCGAAGGGGTAGGTCGGGCACCCAGATATGTCTGACAATTTATATATGTTATGTGATAATATGGTATGTGGTACAGTGGGGGAACTCACTAAGCTTCGTGCTTACGGTTTTCAGTTTTGGTTTCAGGTACCTCTTCAGCTAAGGGAAAGGAGTCGGCGTGGTAGCAACATATCACACACACTCTTGTTTCCGCAGTTATGAGTTTATTATGGGATTGATACTCTGATATTTTGGTTGTTTGCATGTTGTGGATTTCAAATTTGGGTTTTAGATTTGAAATGGTTTAATTAAACAATGTTTTAATTATTAGTGTTTTCTAAGTAAAGTTTTAAAAATGAAATTTTGGATGTGAAAGATTGGGTCGTTACACAATCTAAGATTCCAATGGAGTTTTACACCTTGGGAGAGTCTCATTCTTGCACAAGTTAGAAACTTTATGTACTAAGAAGCCCAAAGGAGCTCAATTCTGAAGTTACAACTTCAGATATTACATTACAAAGAAGAGTAGCTTCCAAACATACTATGAAAACCCTAGAAGTTGCCCAAAGGAATGAATGAGTCTAGGGTAACGATTTATACCTTCCATAAGATGCTAACTACAATAGATCTTAGGTCCTTCAAGCTCCTTGCTTCTTAATGCTTAACCTCCAAGCTTTTTTCTCTCCAAGAAAATCCTCCTTCAAGCTTAAGAATGCACAAGATGATCTCACACACGATTAGGGCTTTAGAAGGACAAGAGGCAGTGAAGGGGAGGCTAGGGGATGGCCAATGATCCTTTAAATACGGTGAACTGCCCCAAAATTTAGGGTTTCATCTGCCAGCTCCTGCTCGTCGAGTCCCATTGTGGACTCGGCGAGTAGGTCACTAAATTCGCGATCCCACCTCGTTGCTACTCGACGAGTATGCAGCCTTAACTCATAGAGTAGGACTTAAAATTACGGAAATTCTTTATTTAAATCCATCCCTGAGAATCAGGGCATTACAGTTCTCCCCCACTTGAACTAGACTTCACCCTCGAAGTCCTCTGGAATAAACAACGTTGGGTAGTGTTCGCGTATCTCGGCCTCCGGCTCCCATGTCCACTCGGATCCCCTCCGGTGTTCCCATTGCACCTTCACCAAAGGTATGTCCTTGTTTCTCAAAAGCTTCTTCTTCCTCTCCAAGATGGCCACAGGCCTCTCCACATAGTTCAGGCGCTCGTCGACCTGAATATCATCTAGTGATAGAACCGCCTCCTGGTCCATGATGCACTTCCATAACTACGAGACATGGAATGTGCTGTGAATCCGGCTAAGCTCCTCCGGAAGCTCAAGCCTATAAGCCACATTGCCAAACCTAGCAATGATCCTAAATAGCCCAATATATCGAGGGCCCAATTTTCCCCTTTTCCTGAAGCGGATCATACCCTTCCAGGGCGAGACCTTCAGGAGTACCATGTCACCAACCTGAAATTCCAACTCAGATCGGCGCCTATCGGCATAACTCTTCTGTCGAATCTGAGCGGTCTATAGTCGCTGCCTAATGTGCTGAATATTCTCAATAGTCTGCAAGACCACCTCCGTCCGACCCATCACCCTGTGGCCCACCTCGCCCCAACAAACCAGGGTGCGACACCTCCGCCCGTACAACAGCTCGAATGGCGGGGCGCCAAGACTAGAATGATAGTTGTTATGGTAGGTGAACTCCGCAAGCGGTAGGTGAGAATCCCAACTCCCACCGAAGTCGATGACACATGCCCTCAATGTGTCCTCGAGGGTCTGAATAGTATGCTCGCGCTGGCCATCTGACTGCGGGTGGAAGGCTGTGCTGAAGTGAAATCGCATGCCCAGCTCCTTTTGAAACTTTTGCCAAAAGCGGTAGGTAAACCTGACATCCCGTTCAGAGACATTGGAAACGGGAATCCCATGGCGAGACACGATCCCGCGAACGTACACTTTGGCCATCTTCTTGGCCGACGAACTCTTCGTATGGCCACGAAATGGTCACTCTTGGTCAATCGATCCACGATGACCCAAATGGCATCAAACCCCTTCGTCGTCTTTGGCAGCTTTGTGATAAAGTCCATCGTGATCTGTTCCCATTTCCACATGGGAATCTCCAAGGGTTACAGCTTGCCATGCGGCCTCTGATGCTTGGCCTTGACCATCCTACAGGTCAAGCACCTCTCGACGTACCAAGCAATCTCGCGCTTCATACACGACCACCAATAGCTCAAACTCAAATCCTGGTACATCTTGGTGGCCCCCAGGTGAATAGAGAAGTGAGACTTATGAGCCTCCTCCATAACCGTGTGCCTAACCTTACCAGACACTAGAACCCAAACCCAAACGCAACGGGCCAGTAATCCCCGACTATCCTGCACGAACCTGGTACTCTTGCCCTTGATCCTCTCCAACTTCCAATTCTCTAGTCGTATGCCGTCTACCTGGGCATCTAAGATCAAACTCACAAGCGGAGAATCCACCGCTATCCTCATACATACCGCGGGGGTGGAAGATCCAGCCGACTTGCGGCTCAAAGCATCCGCAACCACATTTGCTTTACTAGGGTGGTAAAGAATCTCACAATCGTAGTCCTTGACTACGTCCAACCACCTGTGTTGTCTCATGTTCAGGTTCGACTGATCCATTATATGTCTCAAGCTCTTGTGATCCATGTAAATGGTACAACATACCCCATAAAGGTAATGCCTCCATATCTTGAGGGTGAACAACACGGCCCCCAACTCGAAGTCATGCATAGGGTATCTCGTCTCATGCGGCTTCAATTTCCGTGATGCGTAGGCTATCACTCGTCCTCTCTGCATGAGGACCACCCCTAAACCTGTGATGGATGCATCACAAAACACCACAAAATCCTCAACCCCCTCCGGGAGTGTCAAGACTGGTGCCTCACACAAACACTGACGGAGGGTCTCAAACGCCCTCTGCTGCTCCGGGCCCCACCGGAAATCCACCCCTTTCCTCGTCAGACGAGTGAGGGGTACTGCAATCTTGGAGAAATCCCGTATGAATCTCCCGTATGAATCTCCGGCAGTTATGCAATGGGACCTCCCATTGCATAACTGCCTCGATTTTGGTCGGATCGACCAAAATCCCCTCCTGGTTAACGAGATGTCTGAGGAATTGGACCTCTCGATACCAAAAATCACACTTCGAGAACTTGGCATATTGCCATTCCTATCTCAGGACTCCCAACAGCTCTCTCAGATGGTCCTCATGCTACTCTCGGGTCTTGGAGTACACCAATATATCCTCTATAAATACTATAACCGAGTGGTCAAGCATCGGTCTGCAAACCCGATTCATCAGGTCCATACATAATCCTTCCGCATTGGTGAGCCCAAACGGCATCACCATAAACTCGTAATGTCCATAACAAGTTCGAAAAATGGTCTTCTCCACGTCCTCCTCTCTGGCCCTGACCTGATGATACCCGAACCTCAAATCTATCTTGGAAAACCAAGATGCGCCCTGCAACTAATCGAACAGATCGTATATCCTTGGGAGTGGGTAATGGTTCTTCACCGTTAGCTTGTTCAACTCCCAATAATCAATTCACATCCAATGCGAACCATCCTTCTTCCGGACAAAAAGAATCGACGCTCCCTATGGAGAACTGCTAGGTCAAACGAAATGCTTGCCCAACAGTTCCTGTAGCTGCGATGACAGCTCCTGCATCTCTGGTCGTGCCAATCGGTACGATGCCGTAGAGATAGAGGCTGCACCTGGTACCAGGTCGATCCTGAACTCGACCTGCCTCTCCGTAGGTATCCCTGGCAACTCCTCCATAAACACATATGCAAACTCCCTGACTACTGGTACATCAGAAACCGAGGTCTGGTCCCTGACTCGCGTATCTACCACATACGCTAGATAACCCATACACCTATGATGAATGTACTGCCGAGCCCTGGCAGCTGAACAAAACCTTGATCCTACTTTGGTGCCTCACCATATATAACCAGTTCTCCCTCGCTTAGGGTTCGAACCACCACTCGTTGGCCCTTGCAATCAATCATAGCCCCGAACCGACTGAGGCAATCCATGCCCACAATCACGCACACCTCCCCCCATGGGGATCGGAATCAGATCTATCGGAAAAGACACCCCAAAAACCTCCACGTCACATCCTCGATAAACTGAAGAAACAAAAACCTCGTGTTCGTTGGTGATAGACAATCACACCGGACACTCTAACTCGCCCACTGGCACACTGAACTCCCTACTAAAAGACTGAGACATGAAGGACTGACTCTCCCCCGAGTCAAATAAGATCAAAGCAGGCAAATAGTTCACCAAAAACGTAGCTAATCACTAGTTCAACAGGTAAGCATACAACAGACAAATAAAACGAGATGAGGATAGAAATATACCAGCAACCACATCTGGTGCTGCTCTGGCCTCCTCCGCCGTGAGCTGGAAAGCACTACTGTGAGCCTTTGGAGGCTCTGCCCTAATGGATCTCCCATCCGTGATCCTCAAAGTAGCCAGCGCTACAGCCTGCACCAGCTTGGCAGCGAGTAACGGGCAGTTGGCCTTCAAATGGCCAACCTGATCACATTGGTAACATAACTTCATACTCGGTATCGGAGCGGCCTGGAGATAATCCTTCGCATAATTCCCATCCTTGCCACACCTGTGGCACCCACTACTGGCTCGACAAATCCCGGATTGAACCCTGTCGCACTTCCCACAAGGGTGGCTCTGCTGACTCCCATACCTCAAATCAGCGGTCTTAGAACGCTTTGGCGCTGGCTGCGACTGTGTCGAGGCTGACTGCTGCTCACTCAGCTGCACCTCAATCTCTAACTCCTACCGTTTGGCGGACTCCTACAACTCTAGAAGAGTATCACATCACTAAGTAGATACAAACTGTTGGATATCAGTCTAGAGCATACTCGCATAACGGGTCATTTTGAGACTGCTCGGAAGCAAACTCTAGGAAGAACATCTCCCGCTCAGTGAACATACGGTGATCTCCGTCATTGACTCCCCATCCTATCTCAAACTCAAAAACTCATGTGCCAAATGTTCCCTCTCAACCCGCGGAATGTAACGGGTGCAGAACATATCCCTGAACTGCTCCCAAGTAACATCAACTCTATGATCGTCATTGTATGCCCCATTCGCAAGTCCCCACCAGTCCTTGGCCCCGGACCTAAGCAGGTTCAGAGCACACCTGACCTTCTAGTCAGCAAGACACTAGCAGGTGAAGAAACACCCCTCCATATCTGAAATCCATCTCATAGCCTTGATGGGATCCTGCGTCCCATCAAAAGTAGGGGGCTTCGTGTTATCGAAGTCCCTATACTGAAAACCCCTACCAACTCCTCCCCCTGTCATAGATACAGGTGGTGCAACTACTGCGATGACTGTCTCTGCGTGGACTGCGTAGCGCTCATCAAAATACTCCACCATGGCGGTCTTAATTGACCCGAACATTTCCGGCAACTTGGCACGGAACAACGCAACAACCTCATCATGCAGGATCGCTTGGATCCTGTCATCCATATCATCTGGCCTCATCTGGCCGATAGTCTCAGGTGCTGTCAGCTCCCCCTATATGCCCTTTCCCGATCCTGATCCTGAACTTGAACCGGATCCAGTCACAAAGCGCCAGGTCATCACCATTCTGAAACATAACACAATGTGCCAGATAACTTTTACGAATAATGGGGACCAACCCCCGACAAAACATTAGGGGTTGTGACTTCCTTGTGATGCGTATGTGTCATGTGCTTTCAGTAGTACGGGCCCATACTTCCTTCCACACCTACCCATCTTTGTCCCAAGTATCATCACAAAGCCCTAACGATACACATAATCATATTGAGCACTCAACCCCACTCCTAAAATGCCTCGAAGTTGGCGGACTCCTCCCAAACAACCAACCCACCCACGAAACATCCACCAACCCTGCAACACTAGTGTATGCTAGCCATATATAACGTTGGACCCAATAGACTTTCGAATATTCAATCCTACCCTTAGCTACCAATCAAACAAGAACAGAACATAAGGCCAAATCAAACATTCTCAGGCTATAAGATCTTAAATATGTATAACCGTGATGCCTATACTAGATAACTACAGTAATGATGTCAATTTCTTATAAGAGAAACCCTAGGCTAGCAGGCATCATGTAATCAGAAAATTCTACCATGCAGTTCCTAAAGATCCCTAGCCTAGTACTAGCATGTTGTTCTAACATATCACATAATCAAATAATTGTATGGTATTTTGGGGTCTACTCACTGGATCCGGCTGATCGTACACTTCGCATCCTCTTTTAGTTATTTTGAAAACCATTTTGAAAATCTTACCTTGATTTGAGACTGGATTCACACGAATCTTCCTCCAATTCACTCAAACCAAGGCTCTGATACCAACTTGTAACATCCGAAATTCCAAAGCAATTTAAACTTTTTAAAACATGTCAAGTACATCAAAACATTACAACTTTGTTTTCAAAATATTGATTATCAGAGTTTTTTTTCCCATAAACATAAACATAATAGGAGGAGCTGTACGATCACGCCTTGGCCTTGCCTCGATCCCCTGATGTACCTGAAACAATCAACTAAAACTGTAAGCCTGAAAGCTTAGTAAGTTACCCCCAAAATACCAATACACATACAGTCCACATAACCATGTCACGATAACATATCATCACAACTGAACAGAACAGTACATAATGGGTCCACAACCCTACAGACTGTAATACCCACGAGACCATAGTACGAGTCTCCCTTAGCCCATAACTGGAATGCTCCCGAGCCCACAGAACGAGTCTCCCTTAGCCCGTAACTGGAATACTCGTAGGGTTTGTTGGCTACCGCACAAAGCAGTACAACCTCAAGCTATCCCATATAACCAACATATAAATCATAAGAATTGAGCATGCAATAATCACATAACATCACAGATAGTCCTACCGACATACCTAACAGGCATAACCACTAACATGCGACACTAAAGCGTACTCAACATCTATCATTGTTCAAGGTAACACATTAACTGGGTCGGCCTTGGTGCCTTACACCCCTTCTTGAACTCCAGAAGTCGTGAAATCCTTGACTGGCTCGTCGAGTTCTCCTTTAACTCGTCGAGCTCATACGTGTC
The DNA here is from genome assembly GCF_052625555.1 of Lactuca saligna. Classification (NCBI taxonomy): domain Eukaryota; kingdom Viridiplantae; phylum Streptophyta; class Magnoliopsida; order Asterales; family Asteraceae; genus Lactuca; species Lactuca saligna. The sequence continues at coordinate 37,872,640 of NC_136417.1, read as the reverse complement.
CAAGAATCGAGGGAACCTTTAGTCGACTCACCGAGTTTTCTAATGACTCATCGAGTTCAAGGCAAACTTCAACGGATTCATCAAGTTGTTCATCAACTCGTCGAGTTCGCGGCCAAATTCATCGAGCTCACCGAGTTGTTCATCCAACTCGCCGAGTCCTCGTAGACCTCCAACCATGCAGACGCTTTTTAAGCCATGACAAGGCTCTAGATTTCAAATCCAAGCTTCTAAGGCATGTTTATCATGTAAAGTTGCAAACTTTACGCACATGCAAGGTTCTAAAGGCTCTAAATGACCAATCTAAGCTTCCAATGAAGTTTTACACCTTGGGAGAGTCTTATTCTTGCACAAGCTGGAAACTTTATGTACTAAGAAGCCCAAAGGAGCTCAGTTCTGAAGTTACAATTTCATATCTGAGATTTTAAAGAAGAGTAGCTACCAAACATACTATGAAAACCCTAGAAGTTGCCCAAAGGAATGAATGAGGTTAGGGTAACGATTTATACCTTCCATAAGATGCTAACTACAATAGATTTTAGGTCCTTTAAGCTCCTTGCTTCTTAATGCTTGACCTCCAAGCTCTTTTCTCTCCAAGAAAATCATCCTTCAAGCTTAAGAATGCACAAGATGAGCTCACACACGATTAGGGCTTTAGAGGGACAAGAGGCAGTAAAGGGGAGGCTAGGGGATGGCCAATGATCCATTAAATAGGGTGAAATGCCCCGAAATTTAGGATTTCATCTGCTAGCTTCTACTCGTCGAGTCCCATTGTGGACTCGGCGAGTAGGTCACTAAATTCGTGATCCCACCTTGTAACGCCCGTAGATCCGAGCGAGTCAATTTAGAGACGATAAGCATAAAAAATGACTTTTTGATGGAAGATTATTTAGAAGGATTAATCTTAACCAATTTTTAGTATATGTCACAAGGTTTCCGTGCATATAAAGAACGCCAAAATCCGAGTTATAACGAAGAAGTTATGAGCTGTCGAAGTTTCGTGACAGAACCGGCACGACGCTGAATGACGTAATAAGCAAATTTATGTTAGAGTGATATTTAGCCTTAGCAATCTAAAAGAAAGACGTAGAGTTTGTTAAACCATGAGCGTGCATAAAAAGAACGTCAAAATCTGACTTCGTATGAGGAAGTTATGATTTCTAAGTTTCGACTTAGCGGTATGCAACCCGAATACTCGATTTGAGATCGACTGGGTTTTAGCCAAAACAATCTAAATGAGAATCGAAGATCTCGTTAATAGTAGTGAAACGATAAAAAGATAGGCGAAAACGGACATCGGATGAAGAAGTTATGAATTTATAACGGAGTTTTCTTGTCCCGGCCTAATAAAAATAAAGTCAAAATTAGCCGACAGAGTCTAAATAAAAGTTGTAGATCGTAGTCTCACCTACGCGGGGATATAAAGAACGTCGAAAATGGAGCTCGTATGAGGAAGATATGAATTTTTGAAGTTTATTAAATAATTAAAGTATTTAATTTAAATAAAAAATTCGAATATTATCCAAAGGGGGGGGGGGGGGGAGTCACATAGCGTATCCACATTACGCTCAACGTAACATAGAATTACGCCCAACATAATTCGGGTTTCAGCCCCCTATAAAAGGATGTCGAGGGCAGCCGATTCTTTTGCTCATTTCTTCCCTTTCTCTCGCGTTTTTGCATTGTTTTTCGTGCAAGAATTATCCCGAAGCCCCGGTATCATTCCTGAGCCCCGAAGATCCCGAGAAGTGCAATTCCAGAGCCAAAGCTCTGCCCGCGAGGAGTCCGATTTTTGTGAAGATATTCCAGATCTATCGAAGAATACTACTTCTACAAGCCGTAGTGCTGTCCGATCATCTTCTGATCAAGTGAGTTTGTAGTTACTTTCTTCTAACGCATAAATATTAAGTATTTTCTATGAAATACGTGCTATGTGTATAATATAAAGTTGTTTATATGTGTGGGTGTATTGTCCCTTTCATAAACACGGGTACAATACAAGTATTGTTTGAATGTATTAAGTATATGTTTGGGTGAATGTGTAGTTACTTTCTTCTAACAGATAAATATGAAGTATTTGTTATAAAATACGTGCTATGTGTTTATATATTGTTGTTTATTTGAGATGAGTGTGGAATGGATGTTTTATATAGTTTTTAAATGAGTTAAACTGTATATGTACTTTATATCTACAAATATGTTGGGTAGAACATGGGTAGATGAGATAGTTGGTATGTGATAAAATGATGAGGTATGAAAGATGCGCTTAAGAATAATATCGGTAGATGCACCAAGTAGTGAATGTCGTAATCCTAGCAGATGCGCTTATATGATAATATCGACAGATGCACCAAATAGAGAATGTCATAATACTAGCAGATTCGCTTATAGGATAATCCTGGCAGATGCGCTTATAAGATAAAGTCGGCACATGTGCCTAAAAGAGAATGTCATAAACCTGGCAGTCGCGCCTCATAGTGTATGACGTAATCCTAGCAGAGGCGCTTAAAGGATGATGTTGGTAGATGCGCCTTATGTAGCAATAGATTTTGTGCTAATTCCTTAGGTCAATCCTTAGGAATGAATGAATGACGGGTAGTTGAATTCTTAGGGTAAAATCCTAAGAAATAAAGAAGATAATGGGGATGGGTAATTGGGTTGATTGTTTGATGGTTTAATGTAATAATTATATTATTGTGGGTTGAAAACCCTATATGCTCACCAGGCTCCCAAGCCTGACCCACTCAGTTTTCTTTGTATCACAGGTATCGATACGAAGATATATTTCATGGAGAGATTAAAAGAGATGTAAAATCTTTAGTGTAAATAATGTAAGTTCTGTTTATGCTTATGTGTCTGTATCTGAACATGACATCCCGAGATTTTGTTATATAATGAAAATACATTTCTTTAAGGAAATGCTTTGATAATTTTTATCATATTTTGTTTTGGGAACAAATTCCGTAACTGTTTTCTTTAAAAGATTACTCTGATTTTAAAAACAAAGCATAAACAAATCGGTCTTTTCTGACCGAGAAATTGGGGATGTCACACACCTCGCTGCTACTCGACGAGTAGGGTAGCCTTAACTCGTCGAGTAGGACATAAAACTAAGGAAATTCTTTATTTAAATCCATACCTGAGAATCTGGGCGTTATAGCTCCGCTTAAAAGTCACGCACATGAGTACACTTAGCGTACACATATGTACGCCCATCATACTCAGCTTCCACCTTTCTTAAATAAGGGACTTATTCTGTCAAAACTTCAAACTTCCATAGTTTCCTCAATATAACTCCGTTTCAAATGAACCTCATATCCACAGAAAGGTGACGAGAAGCCCTACGCTTCTAGCAACTCGTCGCAGCCTCGAGGCTTTCTCATGCCCGAGTTGCAGCGCACGAACCCTAATCGCGGACGATCCTAAACAGGATGTTACAAGTTATTGCTTATTAGTTGTAATGATATTAAAATCAGTGTGAAAAACGTAAAACATCAACATACTAATAAATTAAGCATTTACCGATTAACATCTTAAAAACGTCAAATTTCAATAAATTATGTTAAATGTTAAACTACCATCAAACCATATTTTTAAGAGTTCAAGAGATTATAAAAGATCACCACACCAATAACTTACGTAATTATATTATATATTATTATAAATTAAATAAGAAATATTATATATAATTAGTTAATATGTTAAATTTGGTGCGGTTTGGTTATTTGTTAGTGGAAATTAAAAACAACATTGCACCAAAAAATTTCAATTTTTGAAAACTTAAAACCCTCAACGTCGACTTCTGTATCGATTTCAATTTATCAATTTTCATTTATGTGAATTTCTCAACTATTTCTATATCCAGTTCAATTTTTACTCATCCGTGAAGCAAACATACCATTGGAGGTAATATTGGTAGTGATGCAAATGAACCGACCGAACACAAATGAGGGTTGTTGATGTTCGTCTATTTAAGTTAGACGAACAAACGAATAAATACGAACAAATAAACGAATAAGTTTTATTGTTTATGTTCGTTCATTTAACAAATTACATTGTTTATTTTCGTTTGTTTATGTTCGTGAAGATACTAAATAAACATAAACGAATGAAGAAAAACAAACATAAATAAGAATATAGTATAATAATTTAATCAAACACAATTAAACAAATATATTAATATAAAATGAACTTAAATAAACAAATATAAAGAAATGACATAAATGAACTTTCACAAAAATCAGTGAACAAATAAGAAAAATGTTTATTTTCATTCGCCCAACGAAAATTTATGTTCGCGTTCTTGGTTTATTAGTTAAACAAACATTAACAAAAGTTCTCGTATATATATATATATATATATATATATATATATATATATATATATATATATATATATATATATATATATATATATATATATATATATATATATATATATATATATATATATATATAAAAGTTTAATTTTTAAAACTGCAAAAACAATTAAATAACCAAAACTAAAAAAAAAAATAAATAAATAAAAATGCGAGGCATTAACCGTGTGGTAAAATACAAGTCGAGTTACCACTAGTAGACCATAGCAACTAGATTTTTCTTTCCGTCTCTAGTGCTTAAAGAGAAAGGGACCCCATTTGTACGATAACCTCTCTCTCTCTCTCTCATATGATATATACTGTTTATAAATGTATCATTTATTCAGAAATGGCTCAATCAGGTTAAAGCTCATCGTTCGTCTTCTACAAACCCCCCAAAAGATTGCAACTTTTTCCTCAGTCTTGCTTTCTAACGAACACTTCGTGAATATATGCACTTATCAGCATCCAATCATAAGTTTTTTCAGTAACAACTAACAATGAGTGCAGATAATCTCAACTCTGAACCTGATGATTCCAGCTCCAACTCCTTCCCTTCACCACCTTCTTCACCTCACCACAAACCAAAACACCCTAAAACCAAAACCATCAAGAGAAGCCGAGATTCCAGCACCAAGCACCCTATCTACCGCGGCGTTAGAATGCGTAACTGGGGCAAATGGGTGTCTGAAATCCGTGAGCCGAGGAAGAAATCACGGATATGGCTCGGAACTTACCGGAACCCTGAAATGGCTGCTCGTGCACACGACGTCGCTGCACTTAGCATCAAGGGTAACTCGGCCATTATTAATTTTCCGGATTTGGTTGGGTCGTTGCCTCGACCCATTTCGTCGTCTCCGAGGGATGTTCAGGCTGCAGCAGCTAAAGCAGCTGCCATGGACACGTTTGACTTTCCACCTGCACCCTCCACGGTGGTGTCGGAGCCGGAGGAACTGAGTGAGATAACGGAGCTTCCAATTCTTGGGACGAGTTTTGACTCTGCTGAGTTGAATAACGAGTTCGTGTACATCGACTCGATGGTGGATGGATGGCTCTACCCACCACATGAATGGATTAATAAAAGCGGTGACGACGACGGTGGGCATTTTTCCGGTCAGAAAAATGTGGTTTCCAATGAATTTGAATCTTTATTGTGGAATTATTAATGTGTGTGTTTTCGACTTTTTTTTTTCTTTGCTTAACCCTTTAGCTTTCTACTTCCAAAATCTTCTCCTAAAAAATATTGTGATGAAGGATGTTTCTAATTATTTTGTTTATATGTTAGGACAAAAGAATTAAATTGATCGGAGATTATAACATGTCGTTTTCTCGCAAAACGAGGGATGATTTTCTCAACATGTTTGGCCAATTTAACTTTTTCGTAATATATAAACATTCATATAAATGTACACTTAAATTTATCACCTAGCTAATTATTATATGGAATCATGATAATACATGATAAAAATTTCGATTTATATATTTTCATATTATTGTACTATATCATCAAATTTTTTATATAAAATTTACAACCAATTATACATGTATATAAAATATATTTATATTATTTTTATGTTTAGAAAAACCGTTAAACCGGAGGGAATAGTAACACTTTTAGTACGTTGTCACATATGTTTTTTTAGTTTTTTTGATGTCATGTAATCTTAACATGTCTAGCACAAAAAATATAAAGATTGATAGTGTGTCAATTAAATAGTTTGATTTCGGAAGAAAAAAAATATTATATTAATAGTTATCATTTGAAAAAAATAATAATAAATATTTAAAAGAAATTAACAACTAAAATTCTAATGTTTTTTACATTTTTGTTTTTTAATACAATATTAATGTTAATTGGGATAAAACGATTACTTATGGAGAGAAAATCAACCGCATAGTTTCATATAGAAAACATAATCAAACAAAAGTAATCGAAATAGATGTAAATTTCCACGTGTTATTACATACAATCGAATAAATATAAGGATATATATATGTCATATCATATTTTTAGTCAGTTATTTCGTTTAAAAATTTGCAGTTTGGTCCTATTTGAAACGTAAATAATAATATAAAAGTTTTTTTTAATATAAAAATAATAAAAAGGTTTTTCTGCATATACATGTATAACTAGATGTGACAATTGTGTCATGTCGTGTCGGGTTTGCGTTGTGTCGAAACACTAAACGGGTTGAAAGTGTTTGACCCTAATCCGACCCATTTAATTAACATGTCGTGTCGTTTCAACCCTTTTATTTTCGTATCGAGTTCGTATCGGGTTTCGGGTTAGGGCTGTACTTTGAAATATGTCATGTCATGTGAGGTTAAAAGTTTAATCCGACCCATTTAATTAACATGTCATGTCGTTTCAACCCTTTTATTTTCGTGTCGAGTTCGTGTCGGGTTTCGGGTTAGGGCTGTACTTTGAAATATGTCATGTCATGTGAGGTTAAAAGTTTGAGCATGTTGAAAGAGTAGGAGTTGGGTAGGCGAAAAGTAAAAACTAATAGTTTGGAGACAAAATAGATGAAGTCATAACAAGTTCTGATGACAAAATTAAAAGAGTGGGAGTTGGGGAGGCGGATGATAAGGTCATGAGGATCTGAGAGTGGTGAAACAGACTGGGTAGTTTGGGAGAGAATGTAAAAACTAAAATGAAGTCTTGATCTAGACGACTAAGTTATTTCAGCATTACAAAACAATTCAATTCGAATGTTTTCTTTTATTTATGTTTTTTTTTTTTTTTTTTTTTTTTTATCTTTCTAGATTATTTAAATAATTCAAAAAACTTGCATATAAATAAACGGGTCATTTTCGAGTCGAAATTCTCAACTCTAACTTTATCTATTTAATTTTCATGTCGTGTTATGCCAATCCATTTATTTAAACGGGTTGAAATATATTACTCAAACTCATTTATTTCGTGTCGGGTTTCGTGTTGTATCAATTTTTGTCACCTCTATGTATAACTAATTGCATTTTATGTATATTTAGGAAATTCATTTGCATCCGATGAGATATTTCATATATATTGTCTCTATTTTATTAAATACTATATGTTATTCTAATAATAATAATAATAATAATAATAATAATAATAATAATAATAATAGGATAACAATATTTTAATCTTATTATTTATCAGATAAATTATAATTATCATATAATAACATAATAGTGACATTGTTATTTCTAAATAATTTACAATTTTGCAATGGCTTTGTAAAATTAGTGTTTATTATTAGTAATTTTTTAATTTTTTAAAAAATAATAATAAATAAAATTACCATGATTTTTTTTTCATAAAAAATTATCTTTCTATAAACTAAATTGAGTTTTTAAGGTCGACTTAATTTTAATTACTGGTTTTTAATAGTAGTATTTTAATTATTTTAAAAAATAATAATAAATAAGATTAATATTGTTTATGCTTTCTCATAAAAAAATATTTTTATGATTAACCAAATTGAGTTTCTAACGTTGACTTAAATTTTAATATCAAAGGGTAATCAAAATTTCTCTTTAAAGAAACTTTTATCGCCTTAACTACCAAGTGCATCATACTACGCCTACGGAATTCATCTTTAACCCCTTTTGCATCCTCCGTATTTTATGGACCCAATCATGCCACAAGATTTTTACTTATATTTTGTCATTTAATAATAACTCTAATAATATATCAAATATAAATAGTGTTTTACCGTTTAGGATAAATAAAAAGTTAATACATCATAAATCCCACTTTACCTTTTCGGAAGTTCAATCTTCGTGTGGTCGGGGGAGGGTGAAGTGACAAGAAGTGGAGTTTGGATCGTTGGTTAAGGTACAACTTGAGTTGCATAAATTACACTCTTACAATGAATGGGCGACAATGCGATATTATTGGCTCTGTTAGTGTGTTTGTCTCATCTTCCTTTATAGATTTTCTTTTATTACAAATGACATATAATAGGTTTTACCGGCCAATAGGATAGAGATAAAAAAAACATAGTAATTTTTATGGATGGGACTCTTCAAATTTAAAGAAAGATTGTCTCCGTTTTCAAGCTGTGTTCTAAATTGTATTGTAAATCAAATATAATATTAGTGTTTTCATTGATCTGTAAAAATACTCGGTTGGAAAATAGGATACAATTATATTTTACAAAAGAAAATACTCATGGTCAACCGTATTCGATTATGAGAATGTTATATTAGACCTTTAACCGTATTAACTGTACTATATTAGTATACCAACCGTACTATATATATATATATATATATATATATATATATATATATATATATATATATATATATATATATATATATATATATATATATATATATATAGGGTTAGGTTCATTTGAGACCACTTATATTTTGTGAGACCGTGAGACGCATTTTTTGATTTTTTTTTATTTTTTTAATTTTTTTTTCGTTAATTCATGTTCCCGAAATAATATTTAAAAAAAGAATTTTTTGATTTTTCCATTTATTTTGCATTTTAAAATTATTTTTAGAATATGTACAATGTAATATTCTATTTAGAATATTTCACGTATTTTTAAAAAAAATAGAATTTTTTTTAATTTTTTTTTATTTATTTTTAATTTTTTTTTGGTTAATTCAAGTTCCGAAAATAATATTTAAAAAAAGAATTTTTAGATTTTTCCATTTATTTTGCATTTTAAAATTATTTTTTAGAATATGTCAGTGTAATATTCTATTTAGAATATTTCACGTATTTTTTCAAAAAAAAAACGGAATTTTTTTTTATTTTATTTTTATTTTTTTTATTTTTTTTAGTCAATTCAAGTTCCGAAAATAATATTTAAAAAAAGAATTTTTGAATTTTTCCATTTATTTTGCATTTTAAAATTATTTTTAGATTTGGTCTCACGGTCTCACAAAATTAGAATGGTCTCAAATGAACCTACACCTATATATATATATATATATATATATATATATATATATATATATATATATATATATATATATATATATATATATATATATATATATATAAGAAAAGTGAATATACCTAACAACCTTATATAAGCTTAGGTACCTAACTCCATAATACTACATCAGTTTGTATCATATATATATATATATATATATATATATATATATATATATATATATATATATGGTTAGGTTATATTGTTTCTAATAACTATTGTATGGTATAATACACAGATCTAGACCACCGGATGAATAGAATCAAAAATCATGATCTGAGGGTCTATAATATTACAATAAGGTAGCATGTATCAGATAATCACACAAATTTCAGTAAAAATATATTTTGATCAAATTAAGCTATTTTAAAAAAAAGGAAATTTTTGGATTTTAAGAGATCATTAACTCCATTATTTTTAAAAAAAATGATTTTTTTAATTAATTCTAATTAAATTTTAATATTACTTTTAATAATAACTGATTTTATTCTGTCAGAATGACAAAAAATCAACAATAAACTAGTAAATATATTTGCAGTTTTATTCTTGCAAAATCTTGTTTCATTCAAAATACTTTTTATATTAAACATGCTTAAAGAATTATACAATATATTATCAATAATAACATTTGCTAAATGTCACACCCCCAAACCAAGGATGGCGGAAACGTCCGGGGGTGGAGGACTTCATGTATAGTATCATAACCACAATTTCAATAGTAATTTAAGCAAACGCAACCAACATATATATAATTGAAAAAGTTACATCACTTGTATGAATTACATGTTTCAAAATCAATTACAATATGTTGACAAAATATGAAAAGTTTGACGTCTTAACGTCCCATCCTCAAAAGCACTTGATTACCTGTTTAGTGTTTTCCTGAGAATACGAGTTGTTTGAAAAGTGTCAACACAAAGGTTGGTGAGTTCATAAGCTTTTATTAATAAACTTAGTAGAAGTCTATAACGTGTATATGTCGCGTTTGTGTCAGAAAAATCCGATATTTTCCTTGAACTCCAAAAAAAAAAATGTAGCCTTATAACCAAAGACTAAAATGTATAAGAAATCATCATTTCTTAGTAGAAATGTCGTGAGTTTAAAATGAAATGGAAAGTAAATTTCTTTATCAACCTAAAAACCTACTTCAGTTTTATGAAACCCCGTAAACTTTATAAATTGTTATCTCCCTAGGTGAGTCGCTATAATCATACTGTGACTATGTGAACCTGCCACAACGTTTCTCAGGCGTCGCGAAAATGAAATGACATTTGTCACCCGTAGACCTGCAGGTCCCACTGTAGCTAGCAGCAAGGTGTGGGGTGTCAAACCCAATATAGATCTATATACAAGTATCACGTTCTCCCTCAAGGAGATTTTGATTATAACTACCAGGAATTATATCCCGCACTCGGACGTACGGGGAGAGAGAGTCTCACAACATAGGTTAACAAGTTTACGTGAAATGTGTGTGGATATAAATCTTTCTTGTATGAATGTACCATTTTTGTACGAGTGTGTTGAGTGATGTATCATAAACTATACCTATTATAGTTTATCTAAAATGTATATAATATGTATGAATTCTTTTTATGGAAATGTATTAGTGTTGTGAATTTATCCAACTATACTTTTTATAGTTACATAATACGTGTTCTAAATGAATGAATAATATTTAATATGAATAACTTAGTTTCAGTTCACAATGATAAACTAACAAGGAAACACATTCAAATATTAGAACTTATGATTATACACTTTGCTCAACATATTACAAAGTGTTATGATATTTACATGCTGTTGGCTAACTTTAGCAATTCTGCCCAGTTTTGTAAAAATCATAGAAAAATCATAAGAAGTCGAAAACTAGATCCGTAAATTCTGAGAGTTCACAAAATGTGTCTAGTTTACTCATAATTTTTATCACGATTTTTAATGACCTCCAACTTGGGTGAAAATGTACATAATCACAGACTGGTCCGGATTGTTGTTTGAAATGATAGACAGTTTTGTAAAAATCACCATAAATTGCAGAAAAATCGTATGGAGATGTGCAAGTAGTCATTTTAAAGCTACAAACTTGAACTATTTGCACCTTGTACAGTTTTGAAAAAAAAAATGTTTAAGATGCCCAAAACAGTCCGTGAATGGAGTTGAACTTTTCTGATGAAGGCTGTTAGAAAAATTTAATTATGTTCTTAGTGTTTTAACTTGTATTCCCCCCTGAAAACTTGAGAAAACATGAAAGTGTAGGGGTATGAACTCACCTTAAGTGATTTCAGTAGGTAAGTGTTGAAGAAGATAAGTGTTCAACCCAAGAACACTTGAAGAATCACTTGAAGATTCGAAGATCTAACACAATTATGAGAGAGTTTGTCTAAGATATCCATGATTTGAGTGGAAATAATTGAGATAATCATAAAGAGAATGGATTATGCTTACCAAATGTGGAGGAAAAACTCAAGATCAGCCCTTGAATCTCGAATTTCTAGAGAGAGAAAGTGAGAGAGGAAAGAGTTTGATCTTCTTGTGAAATGAGAGCAAATGAGAGAAGTGAGGAGAGAGGATGAATATTCAGCACTCAAAAACGTGGGAAAGAGGGATAATTGAGTGGAAAAGATATTGATGTGACCTAGGTAAGGTGGGGAGGTGTGGTTGGTCATAGAGTGGGTGTGGGAGTGGTTGCTTGTGTTATAAGGTAAAGCAAAGTCAACACTCCACCTCTTTGTACTTTACCCACTTGCTTTCATTATTTAAATAAAGATTTTTATGAAAATATGATTAAATTGTGAATATTTAGGGTTTATTATGTTAAAATATGATTTTGGGTGAAATTCCCACGTTAAAATAATTAAAAACGGGCCTTAAACGCAACACTACGCGAAAACCGGGAGAAAATGAGTTCCCAGCGAGACCTCTCGGTCCTAGGCCGAGGTTCGGTCCCTAGGCCGAGACCCGGTCCACGCTGAGGACTGTAGCCGGAAACGAATAGAGGGAAACGAAAGGGGCGAGTCAGACGCGAGAAACGATGGGCGAGGGTTCGGTCCGAAGGGTCAGTAGCGAGGGTGGGGTTCGGTTCGGGAATAAGAGGCGAGAATGTCAGAACCGAACGTACTGTAGTGAACAGTAGTGAACAGTACCTTCGGTTCGGTTGGTGAACAGTACCTTCAGTTCGGTTCCTCTTGAGCAGGGTTCGGTTTCGGTTAGTGGTGAACAGTACCTTCGGGTTCGGCTCAGGAGGGTTCGGTTCGGCTCAGGAGGGTTCGGTTCGGCATCAGGAGGTTTCGGTTCGGCATCAGGAGGGTTCGGTTCGGCATCAGGAGGGTTCGGTTCGGCTCCTCTTGCTCTGAGTCCCTAAGAGGACCTTCGGGTCCTAAGAAGCTTCTCTCTTGGTTTCGGTTCCTAATGTCTATTTTTCTCGTTTTTACCCCGTTTTAAGCTGTTTTTGACACGGTTAAGCGTCAGAATGACCCGAATGATTCTATAAAGTTACGGGAACTATTTAAGAGAGATTCGGGAGAGATTTCGCATACTTGGAGAGATTTGGGAGAGATTTGACATTCTTGGAGAGATTTCTCATACAAAGAGATATTTGCGAGAGTTTTCACATACTTAGAGGGATTTGGGAGAGATTTGACATTCTTGGAGAGATTTCTAATACCGAGAGATATTTGAGAGAGATTTCGCATACTTGGAGAGATTTGGGAGAGATTTGACATTCTTGGAGAGATTTCTCATACAAAGAGATATTTGCGAGAGTTTTCACATACTTAGAGGGATTTGGGAGAGATTTGACATTCTTGGAGAGATTTCTAATACAGAGAGATATTTGAGAGAGATTTCGCATACTTGGAGAGATTTGGGAGAGGTTTGACATAGAGAGAGATAGTGTGGAAACGATTGAGAGAGGTTTCATGTGGGATAGTTGTGAGCGTCAGGCATCGAAATGTATGGTTCGTGAACCCTGTTAAGCCTTGTTTAAGGATCTTACACACTCCCGATGAGTATGCAACATTGTTTTATCGTTCTAGTTCATTGATTAGAACTAGGGTTTAGGAAATTTTTAACACAAGACTTTTCTCAAGTGATGTTTTCCCATTAATATAGCAAGTTATACAGTATGAACATAACACAAACCCTAATACACAAGGTTTAATCGAGTTGACCGGTCTTGACTTGATGATTTGACTTGACTCAAGATTGACGATTGTCACACTAAAGAATACGGATTTTATTCTTTAAGAATCAGTATTTACATTCATCAGTAAATAAAAAGACTTTAAACAATTATTACAATAATTCTAAAAAAAATTATGATTAATAATGGTTTAACGATTACATTTATTTTTAAAGATTAAAACTAAAAATGTTTAAAAGGGAAAAAAAAATATTAAAATCTAACAAAAACACTACTCTATTCCGAAAGAATATTATTGTTAAGAAACAATTTATAAATTCTGACAAAATACATTCTGTTAGAATACAAATATCGTTCTCAATGTTTCCTTCATTTTCCACATTAATGACAACCTCTTCAAAACCTAAATTCACAAGGAAAACATAATCAACTTTCAAAATATTAAATTTTTTAGTGCATTAAATAGAATAAAACAATAAATTCTAATAGAATGTGATATACATTCAAATAGAATATAACTATGTTTTCTACAACCAACATTAACAATTTTCCGTAAACTTGCAATGTATATTATTTTGAAAGAATGTAATGTTTCATTATTTAGGATGTCATTCTGGAAGAATCAAGACCAATAACAAGAGCATAAACCAATTTTATTCTGACAGAATTGGTTACTGTAATTCACTGCTTAAGTTGACAAGGAATTCAAGATTCTATTCTGACAAAATTAGAATTCGATATTCCATTCTAGCAGAATGATCAATATTAAGTTGCATTAAAAAAAAACCTAACAATCTAAATAGAAAAAAGGACTATGAAATTGAAATAGCATGATACATAGAATGCATAAACATATATATTTATCTGTTGGTTAAAAAAGTGATGATTGTGTTCCAAAATCAAAATCAAAAAGCAATTGGATGAAAAATCTACTTTCAGGATTGAAGTAAATAATTTCTACAGTTAAGTACAAGTTACTACATCACATAAAAAAATTTGTTTTCCAGTTACAAATACCTATATTTCAACTATGCATTTTATCGAACACGTGGTGTGCTTCCTCAGTTTCTTCAAAAAAAAATTAGTGAGAGTCTTATAAATTTAGTTTCTTGGTTCGTTGCTGTCTCATTCAAGAAATCAGTTTAGTTTGATGTATCACTTTTAGAAATGATATTTATAGTTGAAAAAAAAGTTACAGTTTAACCTAGATTCGTAGTCAAGCAAATGAAATTCAACGTAAAAGCTTATACAAGTTCATTGCAATCAAGGAAAAAATTGTTTTATAAGTTAAAAGTTATAGCATGTTAATGCCAATTGCACCAATATATGAATCTGTAACAAGTAACTACATCGATCGATCTTCAATACAAAATTATACCCATCTTACCAAGAAACAATGCATCTCTTCTCCTTAGGCAAGAAGCGAAAAAACTCCTCTAATACGAGTTTAAGATCTACTACGGTAGCATTCATAGAAATCTCAAATAGTCAAAGAAAAATAAACCCGAACTTAAAGAACTGAAATTGAGCGTGGAAACAGATTATATTACGAAATAACATAAGAAGAATCGGCAAGAAAAGGTTTGAGGATTTTGGATGTTTCTGATGGTGATGGTGTTGATGCTGATGATGAACATGTTAAACCACACACATGATTAGGTCAAATATATTTATTTTATTTCGTTAATTAGAAGATTTCAATTAAATAATTTCCTTAATTAAAAGTACAAAAGATCCAAAATACGTTTTAATGATTTATTTAATTATTTATTATTTCTTGAATTCTCATTGGTGTATTTAAACACACAATAGTTGCTAGAAACATTTGAACCTAACTCTCTCTCTCTCTCTCTCTCTCTCTCTCTATATATATATATATATATATATATATATATATATATATATATATAACTTTTTGTAATCATCATTTCATAACAAAAAAAAGGATATTTAGATATGAAAACAAATAAACCGAACAAAATACATTGTTATAACCTGTTCAGCGTGAAGCAAATCCATTACATTATGTTCTTAATTAAAACGCACGAAGTGTAGGGTCTTTGAAGTGAATGAAGTGATTGCCCATGACCCACTCATATTGTGGTTCATCTGAGTCTTCTCTTATAGAGGAGATAGTGGCAATGAGTTGTTCAAATAAACAGATTATTGACGTTCAAATAATGAAATACCAATTATGGCTCAGATGGTGGGTAATCCGGATGATTGTTCATGGCACATGTCTCTCAGGGGTCTAAAATATATGGTCTATATAGTGTATATATATGATTTTGCATCTAGGAATGCTAGAAAGAGTAATATTTTTAATTTTTTTTTTTAAGTTGTGGCGATATATATATATATATATATATATATATATATATATATATATATATATATATATATATATATATATATATATATATATGATAATGTTATTAATTATTTTACTAAAATGGTATGTTTATTTTAAATCTATATTACGTTTCTGGTTTTCGAGAGCTTTTTTTCTCGCCCCGAACCCAATATATATGGACCAGCCTTGTCAACTATCTAGAGATATGTGTAATTGTGTATGAATCATAATCACATAATTCATTGTTCAGCGTGGGTACGGGTTTGCGGTATACAATTCGCTATGTTCCTGAAATTCGATACGATACGAGGGGGTATGTTCATTTGGGCACACTTTGGTATAATGTACCAAATATTGTGGTACCATGTACCGGTTAATATATAAATTGAAAACATATTAGATAAACTTGAAACTTGAAATCAAACAAACATCAAAATTCAAAACAAATTACATCAAATCCAACAAATATCAAGACATATACATAAACTTAAAACTTAAAACTCAAACAATAACTTAGTCACCTTTTTGTTTTTTTTCCCTTAGCCATTATCATTATCTTCTTCCTCCTCGAGATCTTGTCATTCCATATGTTCTAGCATTGAAGTTGATCCTTCCAAGTTTGTAGATTTGGGATCTATATCCCACTTCTTGTACCGTCCTTCTTTTATAAGCTTTAGAAAACCTTGAACTCAAATAGATATTTGAATGGACAAAAACATGTTTATTGTCCTTTTTACATGTAGCCGATTTCTTTTCATATTATGAATATAAGAATAAGTGTTCCAATTTTTTTCGACCAAAGAGTTGCTTTTAGGTTGTGACAATACTTTTTTTTGTGCCACTTTAGAGTTTAACTCTAGTGTTTCCGCGCCATAAGTAGACGAACAATCAATTGCTTCCATTGTAACCGCATCCATTTAAGCTTTCGGTAATAAAGAAAGACTCTTCTTCTATTTATAGCAAAGTGATTAAAAGCTTCCATGACACCTTGTATAACTTCATTATCAATGTTAGGTGATTTTTAATATATTCCACTTGGTGCTAATGTTTCATGATAATGTGTTTCGTAAAATCATGGAGTTAAAGTAAATTCCAAACAATGTAATGGTATGATCATTATCTCCCATATTTTAATACCATTTTCTCTACTTGAAGAAAATACAATGCATATTTACCTTCCTTCATCACATCTTGGATTTTCCCCAACGTATTATCAAATTGCTCATATATTTCGCTTATTGTTGGGCCTTCACAATTGCAAAATTTGATCTTCGAAACAATGAGCTTCTTGATGCTTAGAATATTTTCAACTTCGACCCAAAAGTCATCATCTTTGATATTGTCAACAACCTCTCCAATTGTTGTATTATGATCATCGTCTTGTTTCACCCAATCTCTCCACGAATTACGAGATATGGTTGTAGATAAGGCCTCTCTACAAGTGATCAACCTATTCAACAAAAAATAGTGAGAGGCAAATCGGGTTTTAGCAACCTTCAAAAGCTCCAACTTTGAATTGTCCCTAAAAATAGCCAACACTTGTACATGATTTAAAAAATATTTGACAATTATTTTCCCTTTTTATGTGTCCTCTAACCAAATTAACTTACTTAGAAAGTCTTTAAAAACCAGGTTTAATGTATGAACACAACATGGTGACCAAAAAATATGCTTGTATACATTTTCGAATTCCATTTCCCAAAACTTTACAATTGGCGACATTATTCGTCATAATACTGAGAACATTACTTGAGCCGATTGAATCAATCCTTTAGGCTAGAAATTCAGTAATTGTTTTACATGTTTTCACCATCCCATAAAGTCAATGACATACATAAACATGGAACGTCGACTGTTTACGAAAAGAATATTGCATAATGGTTTATCTTTGATGTTTGACCACCATACTATAGAAAAACCATATGAATACCATGTATCTTTTAAAGGTGTCAAGTCCATCTCAACATATCTCACACATTCATCTAGTAGCACGGTTCTTGCTTTCTCACTAGATCAATGTTCACCTAACTATTAATTACAATTTTCTAGTATGGGTGGTCAAACATCAAACATAAACCGATGTTCGATGTTCTTGTCATAAACATAGAACCTCGACTGTTTATGACATAATCAATCACTCGGGTGCCTTTCTTAATGCATTTAAAGATAAAAACTTTTTAAAACAATTGATTTAAAATTTCAACTAAATTTAATTTATTAAAAACAATCGAATTAAAATTTTAATTGATAGTTTGGCGAATGTTGATCTCAAAAGCTTTGTGATTAAGAGCTAAGAAATAACACTTCTCAAAAATTTATTAGGTAAAAGACAGAAAAAACACAATCAATTACACATGTATATTTAGAAATTTTAATATTTTTATCTTTAAAAATTCTTAGAATAAAACAAAATTGCAATTATTTTAGGAAAATGGCGCTAAAAATCTTATATAACATACATCTCCTATTTTTTTTTTCTTGATTGTATGTAAGAACATGTCGGACCCTACACTTATTTCATTTACATTTGCTCGATTTTATTTTGTGTATGGAATTATACAACTGATTTTTCCCTCCTTAGATAATAGCTTTTAACACAATCAATATCCAAGTAATATTAAAAAACGAAAATCTATGTCACGTCAGATTTTAAGGTGGTAAGTTCTCTTACAAACATGTAATTTGGTTTTATATGAATGATAAGTATTAATATAAGAGTTTTTTTTTGTCATAAATCTAATATAAGGTTTTTTCTGCATATGCATCAGTGTTGTAAAAAACCTGACTAGGTACCGATTAATCTATGATTAGTCCCTAGGCGTTACACGGTTGACTAGAACGCGAAACGATTAATTCAAGCCTTTACAATGAGTGAAGCAGTAGCAAACGATAATATTTTAACATTTTGAAAAAGTTTTATCTTAATAGAAACTATTTAAGGAAAGATTAATGTTGTATTAATCATATTAACCTATTGTATTATGATATTAGTGATATTTACGAACTTTATTATGAAATTAGTCATATCTAATTTTTTAAAATTCTAAGACTTAACAATTTTGGGTCCAAAGTTAATACTTGTATAGCTGATTAATTCATTGATCTCAGTCTACCGTTTAACTAACGTCGAACGTTTTTTTTTACAACATTGATATTCATATATAATTGGTTGTACTTTTCTATATTTTACCCAAAAATTTAATTAGAATTTGAAGTTAATTTTAAATTTTTTCGACATCTACGGTTAAAATAGATGTTGATGGACTTGGCATGTTAAAAGATCATCTTAGGTTGAATAAAAAATTAGAATGAATAAGGTATCTTGCTAATCATGAAAGCTAATTTAAGATCTTTGAGTCAATTCACTTAACTAGGTTTTCAACTAAATTGTTAAAATATAACTTTCTATGATGGTTGATATCACAGTTAAGCTAGAAATGTTACTTAGGTGTCAAATTGGAACAAAGTCTAAAATTATTAAGTTTACCGGTCATTATTTTAGTAATTGAAAGATTAGAGTTAAAGCCACTTAAATCCTTCCATTATTCATTTCAAATAATTGAACTTAATAGAGGAAAGGATAATATAATTTTAAGAAAGATTTGGGTGACTTAAGCTAAATTGAAGCATAATTAGGGCTGTAAATGAACTGAACATTCAATAAACTGTTCGTGAACCGTTCGACGGTAAGTTAATTTATGTTCGTTTATTTAAGAAATGAACGAACACGAACACAAATTCTTATTCGTTTAGTTAAACGAACGAAAATGAACAATCGTCTCGTTCGTTCAATTATGTTCATAAACGTTCGTTTATGTTGTTTGCTTACGTTTGTTTATGTTCGTTCATATAATTTCCTTTTATCTTTATATATGTTTAATAAATGTTTAATTATGTTTGATTATATTACTATATTATATGTTCATTTATATTTATATATGTTTATTTATCTTTGTTCATTTATGTTTGTTTAAGATATTCACGAACATAAATGAACGAACATGAACAACGTGATTTGTTAAACGAACGGACATGAACACGAAAACTTGTTCGTTTAACCGTTCACGTTCGTTCATTTATTCGGTTAACTTAAACGAACGAACATGAACAAGTCTCGTTCGTGTTTGTTTACAACCCTAAGCACAATTGTTAATTTTAGTCAAAATCCTCAAAAGAAGCGTCTAAGATAGTTATTTCTACCTTCTATTTTTCATTTAATTGCTTAATTCTGTCTACATCTGAATTTTGAGATGACTTTCTAGATCATTTATGTGAATAGTGTATAATTCCATGTTTATTTCATTAATCTAAGAAATTAAGTTATTTTCCATGGTTGAAAAATGGGCTCATTAAACTTTAATGGTGGTTTTAAAACCCTAAAGTTAAATCATCCTTTGAACGTATGTAATTCAATATTCGTCACTGAAATAGCTCAATGATATGAGTTTGATGTAAATTTATTCAAGCAAAGCTTACTTTTTGGTGTTGAAAATTCTAAATAAATAAATAATGAATTTACAATGTTTTAACAGATGTTAACTTAGTTATGTTAATAAGCTTAAATTATATGTTGGTGTTAGGTTTATCCATCATAAATGCAAAGAATAAAGGTTATTTGGATAAATTAGATTATAGCTTATTTGCGGTGGAAATAAGATATAAGAAGGAATGAGATGCTTATTAACAAGGCCGGCCCAAGACATGTTCAGAAGGTGCATCTGAACAGGGTCCCAAAAATCAGAGGGCCCATAATTTTTATTGCATTTTCGTTAGCTGGTTTTCACTGAGCCGAAAAACTACAAAAGACATTAGGTTAATTCATGGCAATTTGCATGTATATGGCAAGACGAGCGGGAAAAGATGAAATTTCGTGAAAAGAGAAAAAAAAACGCATCTATTTCTTCTTATGCATGGGGCAGGAGCGGGAATTAAATCTGCAGCGGTTCTTCACTTCTTTCATCTTTCTCAAAATTCCGAAACGTAGTTACAAACATCCTACAATCTTTCTCAAAAATTAGAAAACACATTCTTCGCTTCTTTCTTCTCAAAAATCAGATTTTATTCAACTAAAACATGACAAGTACAACTTTCTTCGTTTAAAATTTCATTTTCATGGTGAAGTTGGTAAATTGTCATTTACCTACGTTTATTTGTTTCATAATTAGATTATGATATCCCTTTTCTAAGTTGTGTAGTTATCTAGTTGTATCCTAGCCTTAATATTTCATTTGGGTTTTATATTGAGGATTATCTCTATCTAACCTAAAACTTGCGCCCCCCCTCTTTTTCAGATGTCAACTTCCAACGATGATTCTGGTTCCTCTAAACTTCTCACTCTTGAACATCTTCTCGAGAGTAACTTTTGATGGCACCAATTATAATGATTGGATACGAAACATCAAGATGGATCTTTGTTTCGAGGGCAAATAGTATGTGCTCGAAAAGGAACTTATCGAGATTGATGAAACAAAAGCTAATCCTGAAGAACTAGCTGAGTATAGGACTCACTACAATGATGCAACAAAATTTGCTTACATCATGGTAGCGACTATGACTCCTAATCTACAAAGGTTCTATGAGGATTATTTGTCATATGAGATGAACGAGGAGTTGGTGGAAAAGTACCACCAACGAGCTTTTCAAGAGTAATACGAGGTAGTAAAGTCCCTCATACTTCTTATAGGAAACGGCATTCCAAATTTTCAAGAAGTTATTGTTGGCTTGGAAAGTGTTTTTCTATGAAGGATCTGGGAGACCCTGCTTATATTCTAGGCTTAAGGATTTGGATAGACAGGAGTAAAAGGATAATTTGACTTAGTCAAAGTACATACTTGGATAAGGTACTAAAATGTTTTAGTATAGATAAGTCCAAGAAGGGAGAATTGCCAATACAGAGTAATACCAAACTGAGTAAGACTTAGAGTCTGCGTACTAAAATGTTTTAGTAAGACTTAGAGTCTGCGTACTGATGCATAAATAGTAGAAATGAGTCGAGTTCCATTTGCTTCTACCATTTGTATCGATCTTGTATGCTACGATATGTACCCGCCCTAATGTGGCTTTTTCTTTGAGCATGGTTAGTCGATATCAGGGAAATCTAGGTAGAGCTCATTGTATATTAGTCAAGAATATTCTTAAGTATACATGAAGAACTAAGGACTGGGTCCTTGTGCTTGGTGGCAATAATTTTTTGAGAGTAACTTGGTATATTGATGTCAGCTTTCAGACAAACAGAGAGAATTTTCGTTCTCAATCTTGCTCGTTGTTTTCCCTTAATGGAGGAGCAATAACTTAGAAAAGTTCCAAACAGGAAATGGTGGCTTATTCTATATATGAATCAGTGTACATTGCATCAAATGAAGCATCGAAGGAGGATATATGGTTGAAGAACTTCATCTGAGACATTGGGCTTGTACCAACCATAAAGGAACCAATGGAGATTTTCTATGATAATAAAGGAGTGGTTTCCTTGACAAAGGAATCGAGAGATCATGGAAGATCAAAACATATCGACATAAAATACCATTTTATTAGCCATAGGATAGAAGGACACCTCGTTGTAAAGAGGGTATCATACAAAGAGAATCCTAGAGACCCCCTCACAAAGGGTTTAAGTAGGGTTAAGCACGTTCAGCATGTAATGAGCATTGGTCTAAAATATGATATTAGTTTTAGTGGTTAGATGGATATTTAGAAACTTGTTACAAAATAAATTTAATTGACATTTAAGATTAGGTAATGGAGAATTATTTATGAGTATTGTTTACTATCGTTTGTCGATTGTTTGTTATTGTGTTTCATTTTGCATGTTTTACTTCCCAAATAATAGGATTATTCAAACATCCATAGTCGATCATACTTTTGGAAGTAAGTAGTGAATTAAGCTGTCATGAATTAGGTTATAGATTGTCTAAGGGATTAGACATAGCAATGGTTTTCTGCAACATTCATGAGTACTTGAAAATAGGGATTTTGAGTATTGGATTAACCTACGCTCATAGAATTACTTCATGAAATTTATCAGGAGTAATTCTAAGACGATGATATCTTATAATCTTTAAACGGAGATATATGACTTGTTGTTTACAAGTTGGTTGTGCATTGATAATTCGTAAACGCGTCAGTGTCTTGATATTATACAATGCATTGTTATGTATCATTTGATGAGTAAATAGTGAAAACATATAAGTCAAATTGTGTCTTTTCCTTTTGCCCTACCAGAAAAAGCGATATCGTGGGCCCCTCGATGATTTAGTTGTGACTTATAGTGTCGGGCCCGACCAGGAGTAAATTGATGTTTTCGATTGGTTGTTTTTTGTCATTACAAATAAAAAATAGGGAAACAAATTGTTAGACAATGAGAAAGATTTAGTTCCATGTCATTTTTCCACATGATATCTTTCAGAATGGACGATTATATGATCACTTATCTTAGGACACGTAACTAACTAGGCCAGAGTTTGACAGCGGCTTTGAAAGCTACAATTTGCTAATAATTTTTGAAGTTATACTGGAAACTATACTTATTAGACTTATCCAAGTGGGAGAATCTTGGATTGGGTGTCGAAGCTCATAACTATAATTGATATATACTTAAATTTATAGAGGCACAATCCTTTTGGGTTGCCCTCATAACTAGCAACTAGATAGGATGACTTTTGGAGAGATGTTGAATTTATTATTTGATTAATAAATTGAAATAAATGATTTATTAATGTATTATTAAAATAATATATTAATTAAAAATCATATTATTTAATTAATATTTATTTGGAATTAATTTCGGGATTAAAAGAGTTAATTGAAAGTGTAGGGACTAAAGTGCAATTGTGTAATAGTTGAGCAAGAGGTTCCAGAACCTTCCAAGAAGGTGGTGGATGGTTTTACTAAGTATAATTAGGATTTTTATATTATCCTAAGTAGATAATTATCAAGGTGGATAATTACCAATTTGAATTAATAATAATTTAATCAAATTATGGTTATCCACTATATCCTATCTGCACTATAAATAGACCCATATGATTCTGATTTCCGGCCACTCTGAATCCTAAAAGCATAATCAAATATCTAAGAGCTTATCCTCCTCTCTCATCTCTCATACTCTTGCTTGATTTGGGTGTGATTCATTAGAGGTGTGACACTTGTGACACTTGCTCTCAAGCTTCAAGAACTCTTGGATTCACATTGTTATTACTACATAACAATTAAAGGTATGCTTACAATCTTATATTATGATTTTTGAATATAGTATATGCCTCCTAGGGTTTTTCTTTTGATGTTAAATAATTGTATATTCAATTAGAGAAAACATAGATCAAAGCCATTAGGGTTTCATGCACACATAGGATTGTTTGTTATGCTCAAAACTCATCACCTCTCTCTATCTCTCTCTCTCTCCCTCTCTCTCTCTCTCTCTCTCTCTCTCCTAAAGGAGGATAAAAATTATAGATTCAAGTCACGCATGTCGAAGGCTGACTCAAACAATCACAAGATCAACAGAGAGGAAAATGAGATCAAGACTCAAGCTCGGAGTCTAAAACTATTCAAAACTCAGATTCAAGGATTATACTAAAGAAAATGATTTAATGATCCATAAAGTTGCCAAATTTATGGATCTCATGCTTGAGATCCCAAAAAATCATGCAAAAAGGAGATTAATACTTAGATCTAGCTTGCATTAGATGGAAAGGTCAGATCTTTATGGCCTATAATGGTCCAAAATCCTTGAAAATGGTGAGGTAGAAGTTGGATTTCCAAAATGTTTCTCCACTAAGTCCCTTTTCCACTCCAATGAGACAAACACCACCAAGAGAGCTTTAAATGACACAAAAATGGCTAAGAACTCCAAGTACGCCGAGATAGGGTTTTTTCAGGGTACAAGAGAGTGAAGGAGGCTAAGGATGGGCAAACCTGGCCTTCTCATTCCATTAAATACTCAAAATATTAGGGTTTTGGTCATCAGGCCGTTCTCACGCTGTGAGCCTGCATAGACTCACATCATGAGACTCAAAAACTTAGGTCAACAACATTAAGGTTGCTCATGTCGTGAGCACCAAACCTTACACCATGAGCCACATCCAAAGTTAAAAATCATTAATTAGTTACCACCATTGAGGTGAATGTTACAATTATACCCCACTAGAGTCAGACTTCGTCCTTGATGTTCGTTGTTGCTAATAACTCGGAATAATGCTTACTCATTTCCTCCTCAGGCTCTTACATCCACTCTAACTCCTTTCGGCGCAGCCATTGCACCTTTATTAGACCCACCACCTTGATTCGCAAAGTCTTTGTCTTCTGATCCATAATTAACACTGGTCTCACAACATAATATAGGCGGTCATCAACCCAAATATCATCCACAGGAACAATTTTCGAATTCTATGCCACAAACTTTCGAAGGTGAGACACATGGGAAGTGGTGTGAATCTGTCTAAGCTCTTCTAGATAATGCAACCTATAAGCTACCTTGCCAACCCTGGAAACCATCTGAAATGGCCCAATAAATCGAGGTCCTAACTTGACCCTCTTCCTGAAGCGTATTACACCCTTCTAGAGTAATACCATCAGAAAAACCATATCGTCGGCCTGAAACTCTAGCTCCGATCGATTACTTTCGGCGTAACTCTTCTGTTGACTCTGGGCAGTCTCTAGTCTATGTCTAATCTGATGAATAAGTTGTGAAGTCTGAAGGAATACTTTAGTACTTCCCATTACCCTATGACCAACCTCTCCCCAACACACAGGTGTGTGACTACTCCCATAGGGGAGCTTGAAATGTGGTGCATCAATACTAGAGTGGTAGCTATTGTTGTACGAAAATTCAGCCAAGGGAAAGTAGGAGTCCCAACTCCCATCAGAATCTATAACACAACCTCTCACCATGTCCTCAAGTGTTTGAACAGTCCACTCACTCTGTCCATCCATCTATGGATGATAAGCAGGGCTGATACGCAAACTTTTACCCAGTTCTTCATGAAACTTCTAGGAGAAAAGAGATGTGAACCTAAAATTTCGGTCTGATACAATGGAGACTAGGATACCGTGCCGAGTAATGATTTCATATACAAACAATTTGGCCAGCTTCTCGGACGAGAAGCATTCGCAAATTGCTAAGAAATGGGCACCATTGGTTAATCGATCCAATAATACCCAGATTGCATCATGCCCCTTAGCTGTCCGAGATAACTTGGTGATTAAATCCATAACAATATGCTCCTACTTCCACATGGGAACCTCTAATGGCTACAACTTTCCATGTGGCCTCTGGTGCTCGGCCTTGACCATCCGACAAATCAAGCACCTCTTGATATACCAAGCTCTCTCTCTCTCTCTCTCTTCATGCACGGTCACCAGTAACTAAGCCTCGAATCGTGATACTGATGGGTTTTACATTCACTAACACGGATAAATCCTTAACTCTTAAGGGTACATGCAACTTAAGGATCTATGGCATAACTCTATTGAAGTAATATTATATTGAAAAACAAAAACTATAAACCCTAGGTAATTTTGAAACATAACAAAACAAAAGTAGGATTTACATACCTTTTAGTTATTATAGTAAATAACTAATCAAAATTCTTGTTGAAAAACTATTGGAAGCAAGCAACACAAGTGTTGTGCCTCTAAAGGTTCACACCCAAACCCTAGTAACCAAGGAGGTTGAAGAGAGAGAAAGAGAGAGAGAGAGAGAGAGAGAGGAGAGGTGTAAATTTTGGATTTTTCTTCTAAGCATAGAGAGTGGCCAAAATTAGCAAGGTATATAGGTCTTTACATAGTTCCACTAGGAACCCCTAGATAAGCCTAAACCCAATATAACAATATTATCTTTAATTAGATACTTACCCTGCTTCCTAATTATCCACAAAGGATATCGAGAAACCCTAAAGCCCTACAAAAGTAGTCTAAGGCTTCTAGGAAGGTTCTAGAATGCCTCTTACTCTATTATTGAATAATTACACTTTAACCCTATACTTTTAATTAATCAAATTAATCCCAGAATTAATTCTAATTAATTTCTGATTAATTCCTAAATCAATACTACTATTTCTAATTAATATATTATTTTCATATTACATTAACAAATCATTTATTTTGATTTCTAATTAATTTATTAAACATAAAATAAATTAACAATTTAGTCTCTATCTTAAAGTCATCATATTCAACAACTAGATTTGAGGGCAACCCAAAAGGACAGTGCTACTATTAATTCAATATTATATTAATTATAGTTATGGGATTAGACACCCAATCCAACAGTCTACCACTTGGTTAAGTCTGCAACTATAGTTATCAATGTAACTTCCAAACTGATCTATAAATGATAGCTTCTAATAGTCGTTGCCAAACTCTGAACCAATCAGTTATGTGTCCTAAGATAAGTTATCAAATACTCCTCCATTCCACAAGATATTTTATGAACATGAGACATGGATTATAATAAATCTCATTTCCAATTTTTGTTTCCCGATCTCTAAATTGTGATAACGACATAAGAAATCCATTCGAACACATCAACTTAGTCTTGGCTAGGCCTAGCACTTATAAGTCAACACTAAATCACAGAGGGACCAAAAGATATCACTTTTCATGTTAGGGCAAAAGGAACGCATAAAATTTGACTTATATGCTTGTACTATTTACTCATCAAATAATACACAACAATATGTTTTATAACACAAATTTACTGATGCGTTTGCGCATTTTCAATGCACAACTGACTTGTAAACCTCAACTCATATATGTCTGTTTTAAGAATATAAGATATTATCGTCTCTGAATTACTTGTGATAAAATCCATGAAGTAATTCTCTGAGCATGGGTTTATCCGATACATATAATCTCCATTAGTAAGTACTCATGAACATTGCAGCAAAACTATTGTAATGTCTAATCTCCATAGACAAGCTACAATTCAATTCATGACAGTCTTATTTCACTACCTACTTCCAAAAGTATGTGCGACTATGGAATTTCGAATAATTTAATTTTGCATAAAGTAAAACATGCAAAGTGAAACACAATGATAAACTAATAAAATCATATCTCAAAACTATTGAATATAAATAAAACTCTTATTGTTTAATCACCATATTAATTAAGACTTTACTCATGATATAATGCTACAAATAAATAGCTAACCACTTGAACTAAACATCAGTCATGCCATGTTATGAACATGCATACTATGCCTCTCTATGGTCCTTCCTTTGTGAACATATCGACTGGACACTATTCCAATGATGCTCATTTCACAATTACAAATTCTTGTCACTATTAAAAGGTTCTAGAATTCGAACCTTACATGCCTCGTCCTTCTATGATGTCGAGGATTCAAAGTCACAGAGCTTAGCCAATGATATTGCAAAATGTTCCATTTTGTAACTAAAAACAATTCCATGGTAATGAAGTCTCAAATTTAAGGTTCACCCTTTGAACACCTTTCTTTCATTAATGTTTCCAAATCATATATATATATATATATATATATATATATATATATATATATATATATATATATATATATATTTTAACAATCAAATCCCACTATGGAAAGTTTTCAATATATACCCATATGACAATCAATTCTGATCAAGAATCATCCAAATCTAAAACATGTCAATATGGTCCTTTTAACTAATACCATACTTCTAATTGTCTACAAGAAACCAATCTTTTGGTATAACCTCAAAATGTTCTTGACAATTGTTTTAGAACTTTAGTCACACAAAGTTCTTGGCTTTTTCCCTCTCAATGCCCTAGGCATTTTGAAAAATTATAACAAGTGAATACTATAACATATGTAATCGATCCTATATTCAAAGCATATGGGACTCGATTCATTATGTCTTACATAGGGACCCAATATCTATGCTATCTCTTGCTATAATATTTCCATATATTGAATTTCCTATGTTGAATCATTTCAACATGATATTCATATATGTTTATGAGTAAGTTCTATTAAGCTATGCAATCTAAAATTTTAGATTTGAAATGAAGTATGAGTGTGCTCTCCCTTAAATCTATCATAGAGAAATAATTCCCAAGCACAATAATAATGCTCCAACTGGATTTGACATGTACCCATAAATCAACTGGACTTTTATAAATCAACACTCTTGACTTTCTTACTAAAGTGCAAATTTCTAATACGTGATGCTTCAATAAGTCTCCAAGTAGACTTATTAAGCTTATACACCTTCATTAGATAGCATATGTGTGTGTTTAAACCCTTTCAGAACTTATAGTCATGTGTCTTGAAAGTTCAAACAATTCCTTGCCATATCTCACCATTCAAAATATGAAGAGGGATGTTGTAATCATATAATGAATTTGAGAATGCAATTAACATAACCACTAACCATAATGACATTTATTAGATCATTAAAATCTACTAGAGAAAGTGTTTCCTCATAATTATTCTCATAGATTAGAGTGAAACGCTTTGTCACCTAGATTTTAAGGTGTGTCCGTTCCCATCCATGTGAATCTATCATATCTAACCTATAATCATAAGATAAGGTTTATGACAAAAACAAATTAAAATTTAGCTTTCCTTCATGAATTGAACTTCGTTATTCTAAATTCTTGCTCTTTGGTAGGACAAGGGCCTACCAGCGTTTCCATGTTAAATGAAGAACATATAACTCATAAACATTCCCAACTCAACTGGAAGGTATACATAAACAAGAATGTGTCAACTTAACACGATAGGTTATTAACCTCAGATTGTGTGCTAGTGATAACTAAAAGGTTTATTGTTGATTGACTACTAACACTTTCAAGATCAATAAGACCCCTACTGACTTCTTAACATATAAGTTTCCCTCTTAAGGAACATTCATTGATGAGCTAAAACAAATATTCAAAAGTTAGTGTAGATTCCTGATAACAAGCCCTTCACAGAATTGGTCTTATTTCATCCTTTGTTTTAACCAAAACATCACAACTTCCAATTCCAAATGTGCTACAGTAAGAAAGCATTATTACTCCACATTTCATGATGTGTTACAAACCTATTTAGTATGAAATAAGTTTTCAAGATATGATCTGTAAAAACTAGAGCATTGCTGAAAAACTTGATTGGAACGAATTATGACTCATATCTTTATTGAACCATTTCAACAATATCTAATATCTCTTCTAAGTCAAACAATTGCAATAAGATGTTCTCCGAGTATTAATTGTGATACAGTTTCACAATCATTAAGACGATCACAAAACATGATACTAAAATATTCTTCTTTCCTTTTAGATTGGTGAAACTTTTATATTTCTACCTGAAAGATTCTTCTTATTCATTCTTATACTATTTGAATCTTTTAAAAGTATCAGAATTATGCTTAATCTTATAAACATAACCATATTTCCTGAAACATACATAAATCATGATAGATAGACTTATTTTCCTTTGTGATGGATCTGACTAGTCCATATCAACATGTACTAGATCTATTAGCCTTCACTTGACTCTCACAAAGATTTGATCAATGAATTAGTCAAATCTTCCAACGATTAGGATTCCCATACAACAAGTAATTCAAATTTCAGGACTCCGTGTTTGTATCTAACTGAAACTTGGTTGTTAAGAATTCTTTATAACTTAGTAATTATGACATCACCATAAGTGATATTATAATAATCAAATCCACAATTAATATTGCTAATATTAGAAATGTAGTCAAAACTAAAATAAATGCCATTGTAAGGAAATATAAAGTTAGCAAACCAGATAAACAAACATTTCACCTTTAATGAAAATAAAAAAAAATTTGGAACTTGTCCATTTAATGCATAAAATGAAAAACTACGATTCTACACATCTCATAAGAGTAATAGTAATCTATTAAATTATCATGACTCCTAAGCAATAGCTCGAAATTCTGATCATCAAACCATGTGATTGAAGTCCATCTCTCACGATCGTTTTTAGCTCACTTCTTTTAAGCATCCTTCTTTATCTTACATCCTACAATAACATCAAAATGTGATCATCACATCATGTATTAAGAGTCTATGAATGAGAATTTCGTTAAGACATTGGAGTTAGATAATGGATTTACTTGAAGTAGAGGCACACAACTTGACTTCAGTATCTTTGAGATCTTTTTGATACTTTGGGCAGCTTCACAACCAATGTCACTTCAATTAGCAATAAAAACATATGGACTCTTTAGGGTTAACACATGGAACTATCTCAGAACTAGCCTTTATCTTTACCATTCGATCAAATAGTTTAATCTTGGCCGATCCCTTTCCATTAGGAAGTGAAATCTGTTTTGGACCACCATTGTCACCATTGTCAACGACGATGGAAAATTTGGAACCAGACCCTTTAAGCACTTCTGCTTCAGATGTGCTCTTAAGGATTTCTGCTTCAACAACAATCCACATTTGGGTCAGATCAATAAGTGTCACATCGATGTTCATCATACGAAAGATCTCAATAAACTGACCCTTATGACTTAGGAAGCGAAAAAAGAACCAAATAAATGGTTTTCCCCCTTGGGAAACCGACACCCATTCTATATAACTTGTCAATGTATGACTTTGTTTTTAGAACATGCGTACACACAAGATTTGCATCTTGATGTCTACAAGCCAATAGGGATTGAGTAGTTTCATATCTTTCAGTTCGAGGAAAACGTGATGTGGGGAGAGTCACTAGAGGAGGAGGAGGAAGAGTTGAAGAAGCATGACATCTAGTGTCACCATTTCCCAAAGAATAGAAAACATTTTCGCCTTGATTAGAAAAAGGAAGATCATCTTCAAAAGAAACATGAAAATAATTTCCAACAGAATAAGGAAGATCATTATCGGCTTGATTTGACATCTATAAAAGTGAGCAAAGAGAATTCAAGTTAGTTGATTTAATCCTTAATTATTAACATATAAATTTTTAATTGAGGCTAGGATCCATATTTTTTATTCGAACTTTGAAGAGGGGTGTCATAATCTAATTCGAATCTCTTTTAGGTAAGTAAGGTTTTTACCAATATCAATCTTTTGAAACTCCTAGATCTATTGAGATTCATTGAATCTAATCAATGACATGTTTAATCTCAAATTATGCTCTCACTTTTATGACTGTGATGCTGATGATCACAAACGAGAGGTGAATAACCATGCAAATTAGCGTGACACTCTTGATATCATTTATCATGTCGATTTAATATGTAAGTTAGTCATACACGCTCCATTAATCAACGATAATTTTTGATACACCCACTACCATTCTTTATTCGTCCCCCATTAGTATGTCGGTTACCAAACACACTCTACTAACGACTTATAAGGTGTAATGTGCGAGTTCATGGATTAGCATATAAATTCACATGTTCCTAAAGTAAAAAAGACTGAGATTTTAAAAATAGTTTAGTTATTTTATATCATTATACTTATTAATGACATTATGTCCTATCAAATATGTTCGGCTAACAACCCTCCACCACACAAGAGAGCGGTGGGTGAGAGTGGACACCCATTCAACGGCCATTTTATAGGCCACTTCCTTATACCCGCTTTATAGCATGGTTTCATGAATGAGGCGTACTAGCGACTTGACTGACTATTCTTATACATATTATATATATATATATATATATATATATATATATATATATATATATATATATATATATATATATATATATAACTTTTATTTATATATACATAGTATAATGAGTATTTTAAAACATTTTAAAACTAAAATGGTTTAATATTTTAATCAATAAAAGTTTTAATATAATTAAATTTAAACCTTGTTATGGATTTATTAACTATCTTTTGATTAATCATTTAATTAACTTAATAATAAGATCCATAAACATAATTACATTCTTATAATTAGTCAATATCTAATCTATAATCATCTCCTAATATTTAGGGTTTTAATTAATTATCTGATATGACCAAAATTCAATTGATGACAAATTATATAATAGATAATTACCAAAGAACAACCAAATAAATCAAATTAGGAAAGAAAATCTAAAAACTCAGAATTTTCAATGCTCAAGTTGTAAGCATAGACTACTCACATCGTGAGTATAGATTGTCAGTAAACAAAATCTCGAAATATTCGAGCTCACGTCGTGAGATCGTTTCTGGCAGAAAATTTTGATTTTATTCAGGTTCAAGCAATATACATTCAATCTTTAAACAACCTACGCTCTGATACCACTGATGGGTTTTACATGTACTAAAGTGGATAAAGCCTTAAATCTTAAGGGTATATGCAACCTAAGGATCTATGTCATAACTTTATTGAAGTAATATTCTATTGAACAACAAAAACTATAAACCCTAGGTAATTTCGAATATAAAAAAACAAAAGTAGGTTTTACATACCTTTTAGTTACTCTGGTAAATAACTAATCAAAAACCTTCTTGAAAAACTCTTGGAATTAAGCACCACAAGTGTCATGCCTCTAATGGTTCACGCCCAAACCCTAGGAATTAAGGAGCTTGAAAAGAGAGAGGAAAAAGGTGTAAATTTCGAATTTCTCTTCTAATCCTAGATAACAACTTCCTAATTATCCACCAATGATAATTCTAGAAACAATAAAGCCCCATAAAAACCATCCAAAGCTTCTAGGAAGGTTCTAGAATGTCTCTTGCTCAACTATTGAATAATTACACTTTAACCCTTGTACTTTTAATTAATCCAATTAATCCTAAAAATTAATTCCAGTTAATTTATGAATAATTTTTTTATTAAATATTACTATTTCTAATTAATATATTATTCTCATAATATATTAACAAATCATTTATTTCTATTTCTAATTAATTTATTAACCATATAATAAATTAATAAACTAGTCTTTCTCTAAAAGTCATCATATTTAATTACTAGGTTTGAGGGCAACCCACAAGGATTGTGCTACCATCAATTCAATTTTATACCAATTATAGTTATGGGCATAGAAACGCAATCCAACAGATACATCTTGGTGGCTCCAGGATGTATCGAAAACCTCTACTTATGTGTCTCATCTATCAACGTTTGCCTGACCCCTCCAAAGTCTGGCACCCAAACCCATCCATACCCGATCAATAATCCACAAATATTAGTGGTAAACCTGACAATCTCCCCCTTGAGTCTCTCTCGTTTCCAGTTTTTCTCTTTGATTCCCTCGTCTTGAGCCTCCCTAATCAAATCCAACAATGGCAAAGCCATCAAAATCCCCATATATCGACCTCTTATCGTAGAACTAGCTGTCTTGCGGCTCAACGTATCGGCCACCCATTAGATACAGGATATCACAATCATAATCCTTAACCACATCCAGCCACCTACGTTGTCTCATATTTAGACTTCGACTGGTCCATGAGATATCACAAACTTTTGTGGTTCGTTAGATAGTACACTGAACCCCATATAAGTAGTGTTGTCAAATCTTGAGGACAAATAATACAACCCCCAACTCCAAATCATGTGTCGGATAAAGGACCTCATGTGGCTTCAGCTGCGGATATGAATAATAATTATTGGATAAGGTGTCTAAGTCCATAGCTATATTTGGTATGTACTGGACCCGAGAGTAGCGTGGTCCATTTTGGTTGGATGGCGCTGGAACAATCTGAAGGATGGACTTTTGAGAGGAGGTTAATTATGATTTTTTAATATATTATAAGTTCTAATATATTAATATGAAATCATATTATTTAGTTAGTATTGATCAAGAATTAATCTGGAATCAATCTCGTGATCAAAAGAGACTAATTAAATATAAGGTGATGATTTGGTAAATCATGCATTCTTATGGTGTGGGCCAATGATCCATGATTCCTTAGGTTGGGCTAAACCTATGTGACAACCCATGGATGATCCATGGAGGATTAAAACCATGGATCCTAAGGAATATGGAAGGTCATGCCCATTAAGGTTTACATGGTGTAACCATAGTTTTGCCATACTATATAAGAGACCCCATGGCTCCTAAAATCGGCACCTTAGTGTTATTTGAAGAGCTATAACCGATTTTTGAGTGCAAGTATTCCCTCTCGAGTCCTCCATTGATGGTGTTGTTGTGTGAAGCATTTGAGGCATCACATTTGTGCTGCTAGGCTCTTAAACGTCCAAGAAATAAAGCTACAAGAAAAAGGTATGCCTTCTAAGTAGTTTTTGTTATACAAGTACCCATGATTGTATGCTAGCTAGCGTAATGCCTTGGAAAATCATTTTTCATGTATAATAAAAGAGAAAACATAGATACAAAGCATTTAGGGTTGTCTGTGCACCTTAAGGTTGTTAAGATGCTCAAAACCCTTCAGTGGTATCAGAGCCTAGGGTTGTTTTCTATTATACTTGATGTTATCTTGATTTTCAAAGTGAACGAAATTGAATTACTGGCTTACGCCTAGTGAACTCGCCGAGTCCACTGGGTGACTCACCGAGTCCCCTTGTAAAATGACCAACTCGACAAGTCCAGTTCATGTACTCGCCGAGTTGGTGCTCCCGTGGACAGATTTTTGACTTCTTGCCAGAAATTAGATTAGGATCATTACCCCAAACCATTTTTTTCAACCATGAAACCTATTTTTTCATAAGGTAATGATCATGCTTTTCCAATTAAAAGATAATTGTCAAAGTTTCAAGAGTTATATTATTTTATATGATTTCTTGAAAATTGTTGATCTGAATTATCTATTCTTATGAGTTTAACTAGATCATAAATATTATTTGACATTTCTTGTTAGTTTCATTGCATGATCTAAATGGTTTTAATGGGCTCCATAAATTGTCCTCATGTTATGGAAAACCAAAAGTATTTTCTTTAAAAGTCATTAAACTCATAAGTTAAGAAAATGAAAAGTTTTGAATAGTATCAAAACTTGTCCTCAAGTTGTGGAATTTGTAAAGTCACACTTATGGAACTTTAATTCCAAACCCTAGAAGTTTAAAGGTTTAAAATTCAACCCTTATACTATTATAATATTATAGGTTTAATATTTATATATATATATATATATATGTATAAGACAAATCAGTCTTACCGTTAGTAGGCGTAATTCACTAAGCCGGTCTATAAGGTGGTATAAGGTTAGTGCCTATAAAATGGCAGTTTAATGGGTGTCCAATCTCACCCACCGCTTCCTTGACTGGTGGAGGATCATTAGTCGAATGGGTAGGATAGGACATTAATTCTCATTAATTATAATGATAATTATGAAGTAACTAAACCTTTTTATAAATTCACAATCTTAGTTACTTTAAGAAAATGTGGAATTGATACTAATCCATGAAATTGCACTTTGCACCTTCCCAAGTCGTTAATGGAGCTTGTGTGGTTAACCGACACACAAAAATAGACTAGTAAGGGTAGCAAAGGGTTGCTTGATGTTTATCATAGATCGGTGGAGGATGTATGGTTAACATGCACATTGATTAGATGATAAATGACATCAAGAGTACCAAGCACATATACATGGTTATTCACACCTTGTTTGTGATCCTCGGTATTCCAGTATCAAAACTGTAGGGCATAATAGAGATTTAGAAATACCGTTGAATCCAATTAAAAGTTAATAACAATTTCGTTTTTCAATGAATCTCAAAGGATCTAGGAATTTCAATCTAATTAAAACTTAGTAACAATTTCGTTTTTCATGGTGGAAATTGGTAAATTGTCATTTACCTACCTTCAAATATTTTGCAAGTTGAATTATGGCATCTCTCTTCCAAATTGTAAAATATGGTCCTAGCCTAATATTTCATTTTGGGTGCGATATTAAGGACTCTTTATCTAATCTAAACTTTGGCTTTCTTTATTTTTAGATGTATTTCGACACGACTTCTGGCTAAAACCCCACTGGCTCCTTCTCTCTCATGAACCTTTGTGGGAGAGTCATCTTTGATGGTACTAATTTTAATGATTGGTTAAGGAACATGACGATGGTCACTTGCTATGAGGACAAGGAATATGTCCTCAATAAGGAGCTAAAGGAAATTGATGAGTCTTCAACTACTCCTTAGGAGATTGCTGAGTTTATGGCACATGAGAAGGATGCCACTAAGGTGTTTTGTATCACGTTGGCCACCATGATAGTTGAACTCCAAAAGTCCTATTGGATTAATGTCTAAGTCCATAACTATAATTGGTAAGACTTGACCCGACCCGACATGGTCCATTTGGGTTGCATGGCATCATGCATTTGGATAGACTAAAATGAGAGAAATAACACTTAAGGTTTGTTAATATATTATAGGTTCTAATATATTAATAAGGTTATTTAATTAGTATTGATCAAGAATTAATTTGGAATTAATTAGTATTGATCAAAAGGAGACTAATTAAATATATGGGTTGATTGTGTAAATCATTCATTCTTATATATGTGGGCTTGTGATCCAAGATTCCTTATGTTGGACTAAGTCCATGGGGTGACCCATGGATACTCCATGGAGGTTAAAATCCATGGAGCATAAGGAATGGATAAAGTCATGAGTTACATGGTGTAACCCTAATAGTCACCATATAAAAGATTCCCATGGCTCAAGAAATCGTGCACTATGTTTGGGTGTGAGGGCTAGACGATTTCAAGGATTGTTCAAGTTTCTCTCAAGTTATTCCAAGTGTATTTGGTGTTGTGTGAACCATTTGAGGTGTCACACTTGGGGCACTAGGCACTCAAGATTCATGAAGACTTTCTACATCAAAGAGGTGTGTAATTCTAACTTGATATATACTCATATGAATCATATTATTATGCTAGTTAGGATGAATACCTTCGAAAGTTCATATTTGTATGTATAATAGAGAAAACATAGATCCAAGGTATTTAGGTTTGCATGTACACTTAGGAGTGTTAGAATGCTAAAAACCCAACAGTGGTATCAGAGCCTAGGCTTGTTTTCTTGTTATACTTGCAAAATAGTTGGTTCATGCACTCGACGAGTTGGACCCCCTGACAGCATATATTCGATTGTTTTGGCTGGAATTGGACTAGGAACATTACCCTAAGATGTTTTTGAATTTATAAACTTGTTTTTGATGTGGTAATGTTCATGCTAATCCAATTTCAAAGATATTTGTCAATAGATTCATGATTTGTATTAATTTAATGGTTAGGCTAATTTCATGAAAAAGTGTTTGACTTGAAATATTTTGTTCATATGAGTTGCTTAGATTAATAGAACATGTTGATTGATTAAGTGTCTTTGATCCATTTAATCTAAGAGTTGAGTATAAAATGTGTTTGTGTAACTTGTCCTCAAGTTACATGAAGAGTCACATTAAAGTCTCTTAAAAACTCATAAATATTGGCAAAGGTTACAAAATGAAGAGTCTTGTTTTCATTGAATGTTTTTATGACTCGATAACTTGTCCTCAAGTTATGGAGGTTCAAGAGTCATTTCATTAAATCATTAAAATGTGTAACCTTAATTAGTTCCATAAGTTACAAATAAAGAAAAGTTATATTCATTTATTAGTTTAAAGTCTTCCATAACTTGTCCTCAAGTTATGGAACTTGAAGAGTTTTTGGATTAAAACTACTTTAAACACATAAGTTATGTAATTAATTAGTTTTTAATAGTTTCAAAACTTGCCCTCAAGTTTTGAAATTTGAAAAGTTTTCTCTTATGAATACTTTAATTCCAAGTTAGTCCTTTAGAATTTTAAAAGTTAAAATTCAACCCTTATACTTTATAATATTATAAGTTTATATATATATATATATATATATATATATATATATATATATATATATATATATATATATAAGAGTAAAGTCAGTCTTACCATTAGTAGGCGTCATTCACGAAGCCGGTCTGTAAGGAGGGTATAAGGTTACTACCTATAAAATGGCAGTTTAATGGGTGTCCACTCTCACCTACCGCTTCCTTGACTGGTGGAGGGTCGTTAGCCGAACGGGTAGGATAATGACTATAATTCTCCCTTCATTAAAAGTATTAATGATAAATACTACGTAACTAAACCTTTTATAAATACCCAATCTTAGTTACTTAGGAAAAAGTGAATAAGGTGCTAACCCATGAAATTCCACTTTTCACTTTGCTTAAGTCGTTAGTGGAGCGTGTGTGGTTAACCGGCACACTAACCTGGACTTAACAAGGTAGGCAAAGGTTAACATAATATTTATCATAGTATCGGTGGAGCGTGTGTGGTTAACCGACACATCGATTAAGGGATAAATATTAAGGGTACCCAGTATATTTGCATGGTTACTTCACACCTTGTTTTGTGATCCTCGGCATCCCAGTCACAAAACCTGAAGGGCACACTCGAGATTGAAACATGCCATTGAAAAGTTCAATGAATCTCAAAGATCTAAGAGTTTCAAAAACCAATTAAAACCTAATAATACATTTCGTTTATCTTGGTTTAAGTTGGTGAATCGTCATTCACCTACCTTCAAATATTTTATAGATTGGATTACGACATCCCTCTTCTAAGTTATAAAATAGTTTGTTAGGTCCTAGCCTTAATATTTCATATTGGGTGTCATATTAAGGACTTTAAATCAACTATCTTGAATATCTCCAAAAAAAGATGTCTGGTTTAGACATTTATGATCTTCCCAAATGCCTTGAAACAAGATTTCCTAAATGAAGATGATGTCCCATAGAAATCATACTTCTTTCACCTCCTCCAATTATTATCCCTAACCCACAAGTTCTTGAAAAGTTAAAGATCACTCAAGCCCTATTGGCAAGAAAAGGTCTATGTGTCATCACATCTTGGAGAAGTAGTCACATATTGACAAGTCGGGAGAGTTGGGTGTCAAATTCTTGAGAAAGTTGGTGCCTCAACTACTTTCTAAGTCACATAGTGAGTTCCTTTGGGACTCTTATGAAACAGACTATGATAAGACCCTTAATGATCTTATCTATTTGCTAAGATCAACTTCCAAAACTTTATGGACATTGACAATAATGAAATTGGATATCAAGTAAATCTCTCTCTTCCCAATGGAAAGGGATCGGCCATAGTCAACCTGGTTGACCAAATGGTAAAGAGAAAGGCCAACTCTGTGATAGTCCCATGTTCCATTACCAAAGCGTCCATATGTTAAATTGCCAAAGGAAGGGAAATTGGTTGCGAAGCTACAAATTTTACCTAAGGATGTTAAAGTCAATACGTTTTACTCTACATCGGGTAAAGTCCACTATCTAACTCTGCTAAGTTTCTAGTATGAGATTCTTGATACATGATGCGACTGGGTCACATGTTGATGTTTTAAGAATCAAAGAAA
The DNA here is from genome assembly GCF_052625555.1 of Lactuca saligna. Taxonomy (NCBI): domain Eukaryota; kingdom Viridiplantae; phylum Streptophyta; class Magnoliopsida; order Asterales; family Asteraceae; genus Lactuca; species Lactuca saligna. The sequence continues at coordinate 37,832,614 of NC_136417.1, read as the reverse complement.
AGTGAAGGAACTTAAAGAAAGAATATTTTGAATCTGATCGCATAGATGGATTTCTATCGCATGGTTTGAAGATCAGATTCTTGAGCTACTTCTTAGGAGTTATGAGATATTGCTTAGGAATAGATAACAACAAGTTTTCATATGGATTGTAAGGATAAGTTTTTCCTCAAAGTTTTTAAAATAAAAGGAATTATCATTTTATTTATTTTAAAATATCCTTACAATGGCATTTGAGGAAAAAATTGTTGCTTATAAAGATTCCATTAAGAGCAAGAGTGGAAATATGAATTTGATTCTCTCATTTGTGGTAATGTCTAAATTTACCAAATAAGGAAAGATTCTCATCACCCAAGTTTCAGTTGGATAGAAACTTGGAATCATGCAAGTTGTATAGCATGATGAATGAGAACTTTCGAGCATTGGAAAATTTAAGACTAACTACTTGTTCACATGTATATGTGAGTCAAGTGAAGGACTAAGGGATCGACTACACATTCTTGTGCACTGATTAAGTCCACTACAAACGATCGATAAGACATTGGAAAAGGTTCCAATGTATGACAGAGCGAATAAGACGAATCAAATTAGGCAGAAGGATAAAAGTTTCTCAAATCTGAAAAGATGGGAGAGTACTTTAGTATCAGTTTTTATGAGCATCTTAATGATTAAGAAACCATAGCACAGTAAGTTCTCTAAGGAAATCTTAGTGCATTCTTATGACTAAGAAGATGAATCTTGAATTGTTGAAACCATGGTGGTTAATGAGATGCCCTAAGAACAGGACCTCTCGTATGCAAACCTTATATTTTATGAACATGACATACAACCGTTCTCGCCTCAGAACCCTAGAAACTCTCGAAAATGCTCCTCATGCAACTCCATGGTCTTGGGAGACACTAAGATATCATCAATGAAAATAATGACGAATCGATCATGCATTGGTATGCATACTCGATCCATCAGATCCATAAATGCCGCAGACACATTGGTGAGACCAAAAGGCATCAACACGAACTTGTAATGACCATAATGAGTCTGGAATGAAGTCTTCTCCACATCCTCCTCTCTAGCTCCCATCTTATAGTATATTAACCTCAGACCGATCTTGTAGAACCAAGACGCATGCTGAAAGTGATCGAAGAGGTCATCAATTCGTGGGAGGGGATAACGGTTCTTTACTATCAGTTGTTTAACTCCCGCTAATCTATACACATCCATTGTGAACCATCATTCTTCTTGACAAACAAAATCAGTGCTCCCTATGACAAATTTCTCAGTCTAATAAAATGGGTGCCCGATAGTTCCTGAGGTTCATAGAACAACTCTTTCATCTTAGGTGGTTCCAATCCAGATGGTGCCTTGGAAATCGGATCCTGATATGTGCATAATTAGCCATATGTTTAGTATAGATTTTTATTCATTTTTAGCTAATTATGTGCATAATGTGGACAAAGGGTACTTAATAATGCTTAAAATGTGTTTTCAGTCCAGAAGACATGCTTGGAAGTAAAAAGGAACAAGGAGAAGCAATTAGAGACCAAAGAATGAAGAAAAAGGAAACCATCCACATCTACTCGGCGAGTGCAGGGAGCTACTCAGCGAGTTCTCGAAGAAAAGTCAAGAATCCTTGCCGTACATGGATTTTACACATCAACTCGGCGAGTTGGGGACCTACTCGCCGAGTTGCCCATGTTTTGTGATAAGTATAAATATTTAATCTCATTCCTAATTGGAGACTTTTTTTGGCTTTTTGGGAGATAAACCTGCGATTGAAGAACCCTTTGGAGACCTGAAGAACCCTAACCTTTGATCTTTTGAAGACTCAAGGCGAATTAGGTTATATTTTCCACTTAATCTTAGGATTGAATCATGTCTAGCTTTGTTAAATTCGTTTTTGAGCTTGTTTCCACTGTAATCATGAGGTAAATTCGTATTGTTTCTGTTTAAAAAAAAACCAAGTTACTCCTATTGTTTAATTATTACTTTTATTGATTGTTTATTGGTGATTTTATAAAATTAAGTTTGTTAAAGAACCTTATGCATTGACCATAACTATTTTCTATTAATTGGAAGACAATTAAGTTGCATGAACATCTCTTAGTTGTTAACCTCATATGTTTATGTGAACACTTTATCATATGTCTTGGAATAATGAACATGAAACTAGGATTAGATAAAGAATGGGTAAATTAATGTGTGAGCTTGTTTGAGAAACCAACAAACAATAGGTTAATTGAATCACCAACTTGATTAACTAATTACAAATGCTATTTAATCCAAATAATTGAACTAGGGAATTAATTACTTTAAATGATTGGCCACTTCTTGAATTGATTAATTATATAAGGGTTAGTAATAGTGAACATGAATGTAACCACTATAGTTGGTAACCAATAACAATTAATTTATCATTTTATTATACAAGTAACCATAGGAGTTAATTGGTTGGACCTAAACAGAAACTCTTTATCAAATTTGGTGAATTTTTATTTGTCTTAGTTGTTTAGTTAATCACTTCTTAGTTGGTGTGTTTAAGTTTCTAGGCTTGTAAAACTAGAGAAAAACATTTACTTTTATTACTTGTTTAGTTAAAATTACTTATTAATTAGTTTAATTTTCGCTCCCTGAGTTCGACCCTCTATTTATCCAACTATACCACTAAAAGACATGTTCACTGCCTTTATGTGCTAAATTTATAATTTAAAAGTAGGAATAAAACCAGTGCATTTTACCCACACCAAGTTTTTGGCGCCGTTGCTGGGGACGGTTCAAAAGATAAGTCTAATTCCTAATTTTAATCTATTCTTTGTGTGAGTTTTTCTTGCATAAAGTTAATTTTTTTTAGTAATTTAGTAAGTAGGTTAGGTTTTAGAATTTATTAGTTTTTTTAGAAGTTTTTCTTTAGTTTTAATTTTTTTCTTTGAGACAGGCTACTCGCAGAGTGCATTCACACTTACTCGGCGAGTAGGTGCTGTTTGGTAGTTACTTTTCAGTTTCAATTTTTTGTTCTTTTTACGTGTTTTTCTTGTTTTATTGCAGAATTTTCATGACTAGAGGATCCAACACTCCGCTGGTACCCCCTTTTGAAGACCCATAATCCGCGTTGAGAAAGAACAGAGGCAAAGAAGTGGAAAGCTCGAATACACCTGAGAAGTCACCTTTGTCTAACTTGAAGACTGTTTTTAGGAAGAAGAAGAGCAGCAAATCAGGAGCATCCAGCGCCGCTTTAGCAAGCGAAGACACCGAGTACGAAACCGAGGAAGAAGAAGAGCCTACATACGGGCACGACTCCGATTCTGGTGACGAGTTAGCTCTTACCATGGCTAACATCGATGAAATCCCCATGGGGGAATGGAAGAAGAGGATACGCGATGACATTGGCCCGGGACTTGTACAACCTGCAATTCCCGCAACTGCTACTTTTGAACCTAAGGGTCACATCCTTGCTCAACTTAAGGAGATGCCCTTCACTGACAAAGACCACGAAGATGCTTACAAACACTTGGATGAAGTTAATGATGTAGCTGATTATTTCAATGTTCCAAACGTGCCTCGGGAAACTCAGCTACTTCACATGCTTTCGGTTACATTGAAGGGTGTTGCAAAGGATTGGCTCAAGTCACTGCCCCCCCCCCCCCATCACTACATAGCCTCAAATGAAAGAAGATTTCATTGATCAATTCTGCCCACCATCCAAGATATCTAAGCTAAAGAAAGCCATAGCCAACTTTGAACAACAAGCTGGAGAGTCACTATATGAAGCTTGGGAGAGGTACAAGAGCCTACTAAGGAATTGCACACATCATGACCTTAATAGTCAACAAGAAGTATCCATCTTTTATGACGGAGTAAATGTTACAACAATGCAATTACTTGACTCGCAAGGTCTACTCACGAAGAAGGCACCTCCAGTGATAAAGCAACTAATTGAAGAATTCTCTAAGAATTCTAGAGAATACCGTAATCCAAGAAATGATGTGATAAGGGGGGGGGGTGCCTATGCAACTTCAGAAGATTTGTCAGCAGTCATGGCTATGTTGAAAACCATGGATAGGAGGATGGACAAAATGGATCAAACAATACATGCTATTCGGGTGGGTTGTGAGAACTACAATGGGCTTGATCTTACTAGATATTGTGACTTAGATGAAAATGACAATAAGTAGGTGCAAGTATGCTACTCAAGTGGGGACCGATATGATGAAGACTGGCGTAAACCAAAGAAAGAGTGGCTCCCTTATGATGAGTATAAGAAGGCTAAGGAGGAGAAGTACAAGAAAAAAGGAAGATGTTTTTACCAAAAGGAGGAGCCGGCACAAGAAAGAAAAACAAGTTTGGAGGAGATGCTTACCAAGTTTGTAGCTGCTTCAGAAAAGAGACATAATGATCATGATGATGTAATCCAAGAAACAAGAACAATGCCAAGAAACCAACAAGCATCTATCCATAACATTGAAACACGCCTGGGGCAACTTGCTCAACAAATTAATCAAAGATCACCGGGAGAACTTCCTAGTAAAACCAAAAACAACCCACGAGGTGCGCACATAAATATAGTCACAACAAGAAGTAGGAAGATAATTACTCCTTTGGTCCCTATTCAGACTGAAGCACCCAAAGAATTGAAAAAAGGAGAATGCAGAAAAACAAGGCCAAAATCAAAACCTGCATGGTACAGACCCTACTCGCCGAGTTCAGAATATGGACTCGATGAGTCCATTGCCAAATCCGAAAAATCAGATTCCTGAAAAGCCCTTTCAGCCTCCAATGCCATATAGAGCCAAAGCTAAGCAAGAAAAGCAGGAAAAGGAATACCAGAAGTTTCTTGACCATATAAAATCTCTTCAAATCAACATACCATTCATCGAAGCAGTTACACAAATGCCAAAATATGCCGAATTTCTCAAGGAGCTTCTAAATAATAGAAGGAAGATGGAGGAAGTGAAAGAAGTAGTTCTTAATGAAAACTACTCAGTTGTCATGTTAAACAAACTCCCAAAGAAGAAGGGTGACCCGGGAAGCTTGACTTTCCCTTGCCAATTTGGTAACTTGGCTACCATTCATGCTTTGGCTGATTCAGGAGCAAGTGTGAACCTCATGCCTTTATTCATTTTTCAAGAAATTGGATCTCCCGGAACCAAGGCCAATTCGAATGGCAATTCACTTAGCAAATAAAACAGTCACATTTCCAAGAGGAATATGTGAAGACTTATTGGTAAAGGTAGACAAGTTCGTGTTTCCCGCAGACTTTATAATTCTAGATATGGTAGCGGATCCTCAAGTCTCGATCATCCTTGGAAGACCTTTCCTTAACATAGCAAGTGCCATAGTGGACATGAGAGACTCGAAGCTTACTCTACGGGTGGGGGATGATTCAGTCACTTTCGGGGTTGATCAACCTATGAAGCATGCGAGGAATAGTGATGACACGACTTTCTCGATTGACATGTTTGATGAATTGATGGAGGCATGCGATAATGAAAATCCAAAAAAGTCGACCATCATCTTTGATGAAGAATTTGATGCTGAAAAAGACTTGCTGGAAATTGAGAGACTACTGGAAGAAGCTGAGTATGAAGAATTAGTGAAGAGCTATGAGCAAGCTACTCGTCGAGTAGACCCGATCTACTCTCCGAGTCCAATTGAAGAAACCAAAGAATTTGTAAATTCTGTAGAAGACTCGCTGAGTCCCTTACCTGTACTCGGCGAGTACAACATGCAGAACGCAGAAATAGAGCTCAAAACATTACCAGATCACTTGGAGTATGTTTTCCTTGAATATAGTCATCAAAAACTAGTTATAATAGCTTATGACCTCTCTAAATCTAAAAAAGAAGAGTTAGTTCAAGTCTTGAAGATGCAAAAGCAGACCATAGCATGGAGCATTACCGATATCAAGGGAATAAGCCCCTCTTATTGTTCTCACAAGATTAACCTGGAGCAAGGAGCAAATCCGGTTGTGCAACACCAAAGAAGATTGAACCCAAACACGCAAGAAGTGGTCAAGAAGGAAGTAGTCAAGCTCTTAGATGCAGGGATCATTTATTCTATTTCCGACAGTCCTTGGGTGAGTCCTATCCAAGTGGTGCCCAAGAAATGAGGGATGACGGTCATAACTAACGAGAAAAACGAGCTTATTCCAACGCGAACGGTAACTGGTTGGAGAGTGTGCATCGATTATCGAAAGCTAAACGATGCCACTCGTAAAGACCATTTTCCCATACCTTTTATTGATCAAATGCTAGAAAGATTATCGGTCCATAGTTATTATTGTTTCTTAGACGGATTTTCGGGTTACTTCCAAATACCCAAAGACCCACTAGACCAAGAATAGACCACTTTCACTTTCCCAAGTGGAACTTTTTCCTATCGTCGCATGCCCTTTGGGTTATGCGATGCACCTGCGACATTTCCAAGGTGCATGACGACCATATTCCACGACATGGTGGAAAATTCATGGAAGTCTTTATGGACGATTTTTCTGTTTTTGGATCTTCCTTCCATGATTGTCTCACTAACCTTGATTTAATGCTTGCAAGGTGTGAAAAAACCGACTTAGTCCTTAATTGGGAAAAATGTCACTTTATGTTCAAGGAGGGTATAGTTTTAGGGCATAAAGTTTCCAAATTGGGAATTGAAGTGGAACAGGCAAAAATAGACACAATTTCCAAATTACCCTCACCAACTAATGTGAAAGGCATTAGAAGTTTTCTAGGTCACGCGGGTTTTTACCGGCGTTTTATAAAAGATTTTTCTAAAATAGCTAGATGTCTAACACAATTGCTTTTAAAAGATGCAACATTTAATTTTACCAAAGAGTGTTTAGAGGCATTTGAATTTTTGAAAGCAAAATTAACTAATGCCCCGATCATCATTACCCCGAATTAGGATTTACCATTTGAAATAATGTGTGATGCTAGTGACTTTGCATTAGGAGCTGTCCTTGGTCAAAGGGTTGATAAGCACTTTCGACCCATTTATTATGCAAGTAAAACTTTAAATACACCCCAAGAGAATTACACCACTACCGAAAAAGAATTACTAGCTATGCTCCATGCCTTTGATAAATTCCACCCTTATCTAGTTTTATCTAAAACAACTGTTTTTACTAACCACTCTACTATCAAGTATTTGTTTGCCAAGCAGGATGCCAACTCAAGATTGATACGTTGGGTTCTACTTCTACAAGAGTTTGACATCGAGATACGCGATAAGAAAGGAATGAAGAATGTAGGTGCTGACCACTTATCAAGGCTAGAAAACCCGCAATTGGAAGAAGATAAAGTTGTAGATGATTTTCCGGACGAGTACATTATGGTGACCACGAGGGAAGAGCCATGGTTCGCGGACATAGCTAATTACTTAGCTAGCATGCACATCCCAAAATATCTTACCCGCCAACAAAAGAAGAAATTATTTTCAGAAATAGAATATTACTTTTGGGACAAGCCATATCTTTTCCGAAGTTGCGCGGATGGAATCATACAAAGATGTGTATTCGGAATGAAAGCCGACAAATTTTGGAGCATTGTCATAGCGGGCCCACCGGAGGATATACTGGAGCACACTACACTGCTAAGAAGATATTTGACATTGGGTTTTATTGGCCCACAATTTTTAAAGATGTTGCCCAATATGTCAAAGAATGTGATGTATGCCAAAGAGCGGGAAACATTTCATCCCGAAATGAAATGACACAACATAGTATTCAAGTGTGCGAAGTATTTGATGTATGGGGGATTTATTTCATGGGACCATTTTCCATGTCAAAAGGCAACAAATATATATTTGTGGCGGTGGATTATGTATCCAAATGGGTGGAGGCACAAGCTTTACCAACTAATGATGCTCGGGTGGTGGTGCGGTTTTTGAAGAAGTTATTTTCAATATTTGGAGTTCCTAAAGCCCTTATAAGTGACCGAGGAACTCACTTTGCCAATGATCAATTAGAAAAGGTGTTAAGGAAATATGGGGTAACCCATAAATTCTCTACATCTTACCATCCACAAACTAGTGGGCAAACCGAAGTGACAAATAGAGCCTTATAAAGAATCCTGGAGAGATCGGTGGGGAGAAATCAGAAAGAGTGGTCGGATAAGTTAGATGATGCACTTTGGGCCTTCCGAACAGCTTTCAAAACACCTATTAGTACTACACCATATAGGCTAGTTTATGGAAAGCAATGTCATTTACCGGTGGAAATAGAGCATAAAGCTTGTTGGGCTTTAAAAATGTGAAACTTTGACATAGCTAAGGCTTAAGAACAACTGATTGATGCAAATGAATGCCCTTGAGGAACTTAGAAACGAGGCTTACACTAGCTCTTTAATTTATAAAGAGAAAACCAAGAGTTGGCATGACAAGAGGATCAAGGGTAATAAAGATTTTCATGAAGGGAAAAAGGTGTTGCTATTTAATTCAAGACTAAAACTTTTTCCGGGCACACTAAAATCAAGATGGGATGTTCCTTTTCTAGTGAAGAAGGTGTTTCCACATGGAACTATCAAGTTATTATCAAAAGATGGTACCCCTTTCAAGGTTAATGGACATAGAGTGAAAAAGTACGAAGAAGGAATCCCGAGAATTGAAGACATAGAAGAAGGGATGTTGCTGGAGGGAATGACAGAAACGTAGAACGGAAGGAGTCCAGCTAATGACTCCTTAAAAAGAAGCGCTTCCGGGAGGCAACCCGAGTTTAGAGTTTGCATTTCTTTTCTTTTTCATTTCTTAGGATCTGTTTTATTTTCATTCTTCTTCTGAAATTATGTTTAAAATGATTGCTTGAGGGAAAGCAATGCTCAGAGTGTGGGGTGGTGGTTTAAAAATTTAGAAAATTAAGTTTTCTTTCAAACTGCAAGCTTTACTCGCCGAGTTTATACGTATACTCGGCGAGTACCCATTTGAAATCGCTGAAAATCACAAAAACGTGTTTCTACTCGGCGAGTAGACATTTATACTCGGCGACTAGAACTTTTGCATGGGTTGTTTACAATCTGTAAATAAGGTTCTTTTTTCTTTTACTCATTTTCACCACACCACTCATACTCGCCGTGCACTTCTTCCTCTCAAGCCATTTCTCCAATTTTTGTTGAATCTCCATCTATCAAGCATAAAGGTATGATTCTTACTCTCAATACATGTTAAAGATTGAAGCTTTATCGATTCTTGGTTCTTATTTTGCTTAAAATCTGGATTTGGGGGTTTTCTCCAATTCTATGGTTTTGATTTTACTATGAATTACAAAGCTTTAGTCAAAATTTCTTATGGATTAGTGTTTAAGGGACTTAGTATAGCAAACCCCTCTGCAAAATTAGGTAATTTAATTGACCTAATATGGTCCGATTGAAACTGTTCCCGATGTTCATCCTACTCGCCAAGTAGTTCATGAACTCGGCGAGTAAGTGCCAAGACAGATCTGTTTTGTTCAGTTTTAATTGTTGGGTGTTGTTTGTTGTTGCTTTCTTAATGTTATTTTGCAAGAACTATGTCTAGTAGAGGGCAGACTTCACGGGGGGGGGGGGGGGGGGGAGGCCAAGGTGACATTCTATGGCTTTCTTTTCGACAAATAACTTCGAAATCTTCACAAGCCCAGGCTAAGAACAGATTGGAGGCTCTAAAGCAGAAGGAAATCCACCTTTCCAATGCAATTATTTGGGATTGGTTGGGAAAAATTGGGTTGGAAGAAGAATTAACTCCTTATTTGGTGAAAGCTTGTGATGTGGGAGATTCTACAATCATTTGTGATGGATGGTTGCAACTATGCAAGATCCAAGAGCCCGTCTTTGCGGAGTTATGTTGGGAATTTTTCGCTACCATCTCATTCCGGGGTGGTAGTGAATATTATAATCCCAATGTTATTTCTTTTTCACTTGGAGGGGAGCTGCGACAATGCAGTATGGCGGAGCTCGCTTGGAGGATAGGCATTTACGATCAAAGTGCCATGTTGAATGAAGATTTTGAGACCTTCTTGGAGCAACGTCACAAAGATCTATCTGCAGAAGTTGTTGCTTCCACCTGGTGGAATACCATTGCCAACCGGGTGTACATTCCATCTTGAGTACAAGAAGGCCACATCCGCTCAGCCATTCATCGTCTCATTCACCGCCTCATTGCCAGCACCATCAATATGAGGAAGGACGATGACAAGGTCCCAAACCTTGACATTTTCTACCTTTGGACCATCATTACTCCCGACGTCTTCTGCAACCTGCGCTACTGCTTAGCCAAGTATGTTGCGGACGGGGCTCTCAAAGAAAAGGTGACCTCCAAAATTAATGGAGTAATGTTTGTAACGAGACTCGCGAGATCATTTGGGATCTTGGATTTTCAAGAGGCAATGGCCCTAACCGTCATTTCTCCTCCTTCGTTCAACACTACACTATATCGGAGCGCGAGAATTGTAGAAAAAATTGGAGATTCTTATACAATTCCGCATGAAGACGAGGTGGTTATCCCCGAGGAGCTGGGATGAAGGGTTAGGCAAAGGAATGAACGGGCCCGAGAAGACCCACCGTTTATTCCGGTGGAGGATGAAAATGATGGGTGGAACCATGTTGAATATCGAAGATACTTGGATGACATTGGGCGAGGTGTTAATTACAACAATCAGTCGTTCAAATATCTTTTTCAACAAATGAACATTGCCCCAAGGCCTGGGCCCGAATATCCCTATATCATGAATTGGGAGGAGAGGATGCGTAGAGGAAACAATGAAGAAGGATGTAGTGGCACAGGAGGGGTGAATATGGAGGATGAAGATTGAAGATTTGTTGTTTTATGTTTTTATTTGTTTTTATGGTGTTTGATTATGAACTTGTTTGAACTTGGATATTTATATTTTTTAGGACTTTTATTTGTTTGCTTTCACTCGTGGTTGCATGTTTCTCAGGTTGGAAGGTTAGGATACATTTAGAAGTCTTATGGGTCAAGGTTCAAGTGAGGAATGCTTTAGATGAGGGTGCGAAGTGTTTCCATTAAGGTCGAGTCCATTAGGATTGGGAGTGATCGAGTGTGTTATTACTGAAGGAATTAGAAGAAGAGTCATTGAATTATCCTAATTTAGCACCTCAGTGAAGACTAAACAAGCAGGAAATTTTCTTTTCAATTCAGTGCCTACTCGCCGAGTGCATCTAGCTTACTCGCCGAGTACATGTGTAGTCACATGATATTACTGCAATTTGACGATCTATTCGCCGAGTCCATCAACATTTTTCTATCCCATAGTTGTTTTGGGCACATTCATTGAAGTCCTTATCCATTTTTTTTGTGAAGATTCATTACTGGAGGTTTCTAGGAGCTTTAGCCTAAATATTTGAGTCATTTACAAGTTTACCACATGCGACATGACGCCCGAGACATGGATAAGCTGTTCCCACGTCTAAATTCAAAGTTGGAGCTTTACATGAAGAAAATCAGCTTCGTGACCGTTACCCCAGGGGAGTTTGTTCCAATTCTCTCTATATTTCATATGTTTTTATTTTTCATGCATACCATGCAATGGGGACATTGCATGAATCAAGTGTGGGGTAGGAGGTTGGTTACATCTTAGTAAATTTAGAATCTTAATATCCTAATTTAGGTTTATTTAAAAAAAATTCAACTCTTGCATAGCAAAAATGTTACTTAGGAATTAATTTAGAAAATTTTGGTAAAAAGTAATTAGGATTCCATGTTAGAATTATGTTGATGATTGCATGAAAACCTAAATGTCTAGTTGAGCCTATATACGTTCTAGTGCATCTGTGACTTCCTTATTCTAGTGAAATCATGGGACAAAAACACAACCTCGCTTAATTTGAAGGATGTAATATGTTTAGCGTCATGTACCAAAAATGTATCCAAGAAAATTATTATCATTAACCAATAAATGTTGAAGTTGAGTGCCCTTGCTTAAGCATGTACGGTTTTGAGTGAAAAAAAAGGTGAGTTACATGTAAAAAAAGAGAGAATTACAAGAAAAAGTTTGAAGAATTTTTGGAGCATGAAAGTTAAAGTATGAAGTTAAAAGATCAAAAATTATGAAGAAATTCAAAAAGTTGAAGATACCAAAAATCAAACAACAAGGTGGTGAATTCAAAGAAATTAAAGATCAAATGTCAAAGAAGTGAAGAATTCCAAATGAGCTCCATAATGGTATCATAAATTGTAATTGTCTAGATTATGTATGCTTGGGTTGCTCAACCAAAAATACCTTGAGGTTAGGAGGTTTTCTGTTGATGGATTCGGAGGGATGCATAAAATGAGAATTGTTCGGAAAAAGTGGGCGAATGTTTATAAGGATTGTTAGTATTTAGAGTATGGGGGTTCCTTAGGAAAAATTTTAGACATAAATGCATGCGTTGCATTGTTGGCATAATGGTTGGGTTCGATTGGAGTTGTCCTATGTGATTCTAATGTGCTAAAATTCAATTTTGCTTGGGGGCAAGCAAAATTCAAGTGAGGGGTATTTTGATATGTGCATAATTAACCATATGTTTAGTATAGATTTTTATTCATTTTTATCTAATCATGTTCACAATGTGGACAAAAGGTACTTAATAAGGATTAAATTGTGTTTTCAGTCCAGAAGACATGCTTGGAAGTAAAAAGGAACAAGGAGAAGCAATTAGAGAGCAAAGAATGAAGAAAAAGGAAAACATCCACATCTACTCGGCGAGTCCACAGAGCTACTCGGCGAGTTCCCGAGAATGTTCCCGAAGAAAAGTCAAGAATCCTTGTCGTACACGGATTTTACATATCAACTCAACGAGTTGGGGACCTACTCGCCGAGTTGCCCCTGTTTTGTGATAAGTATAAATATTTAATCTCATTCTGAATTGGAGACTTTTTCTGGCTTTTTGGGAGATAAACCTGCGATTGAAGAACCCTTTGGAGACCTGAAGAATCGTAACCTTTTTGATCTTTTGAAAACTCAAGGCGAATTAGGTTATATTTTCCACTTAATCTTAGGATTGAATCATGTCTAGCTTTGTTAAATTCGTTTTTGAGCTTGTTTCCACTATAATCATGAGGTAAATTCGTATTGTTTCTGTTTAAAAAAAAAACCAAGTTACTCCTATTGTTTAATTATTACTTTTATTGATTGTTTATTGGTGATTTTATAAAATTAAGTTTGTTAAAGAACCTTATGCATTGACCATAACTATTTTCTATTAATTGGAAGACAATTAAGGTGCATGAACATCTCTTAGTTGTTAACCTCATATGTTTATGTGAACACTTTATCATATGTCTTGGAATAATGAACATGAAACTAGGATTAGTTAAAGAATGGGTAAATTAATGTGTGAGCTTGTTTGAGAAACCAACAACCAATAGGTTAATTGAATCACCAACTTGATTAACCAATTACAAATCTTATTTAATCCAAATAATTGAACTAGGGAATTAATTAGTTTAAACAATTGGTCACTGCTTGAATTGATTAATTGTCTAACGGTTAGTAATAGTGAACATGAATCTAACCACTATAGTTGGTAACCAATAACAATTAATTTATCATTTTATTATACAAATAATCATAGGAGTGAATTGGTTGGACATAAATAGAAACTCTTTATCAAATTTGGTGAATTTTTATTTGTCTTAGTTGTTTAGTTAATCACTTATTAGGTGGTGTGTTTAAGTTTTTAGTCTTGTAAAACTAGAGAAAAACCTTTACTTTTATTATTTGTTTAGTTAAAATTAGTTATTAGTTTAATTTTTGTTCCCTGAGTTCGACACTCTACTTATCCAACTATAACACTAAAAGATAGGTTCATTGCCTTTGTGTGCTAAATTTATTATTTAAAAGTAGGAATAAAATCAATGCATTTTACACACATCAGATCCGCACCTAGAAATAAATAAATCCTAAACTCTACCTACCTCTTAGTAGGCATATAGGGTAACTCCTCCGAAAACACATCAGCAAACTCCCTAACATATGGCACATCTAAAACTAAAACCTGCTTCTAAACCAAAGTATCAACTACATATGAAAGATAACCCATACAACCATGTTGGATATATTGTCGGGCCCTGGCATCCGAGTAAAAAACTAACCCAATATTGGGGCCCTCCCCATAGATAACCAATTCTCCTCAACTAAGGGTTCGAACCACCACTCACTTACCCTCGAAGTCTATCATAGCACCAAACTTGCTCAACCAATACATCCCTACAATCACACACACATCCCCCATGGGAATAGGAATCAAATTGATCGGATAAAACACCCAAAATATCTCCAACACACAACCCTGATAAACCCTAGATGTAGAAACCTTGTGTTCGTTGTCTATAGAAACTCGCAACAGACACTCTAACTACCCAATAGGCATAGCGAATCATCCACTGAACGTATGGGATAAAAGAAAGATCGACTCGCATCCGAGTCAAAAAGCACAAGAGTAAGCAAAGAGTTCACTAGGAAAGTAGCTACCATAATCATAACTTTAAGCATATTATAATATAATAACTCGACACAAACATAAATAGAAACATACCATTAACAACGTCCTGTGCCACCCTAGCCTCCTCTACAATGAGTTAGTGGGATCTACACTAACCTGGCACCCATCAATGATCCTCAGAGTAATCGGGACTGGAGCCTGCACCAACCTAGTAGCAATCAATGGGCACTAGGCATTCACATGGCCCACTTGGTTACAATGATAGCAAGTCATGGTGCTCGGTAGAGGAGCCTATTGAAGACAATGCTTAGTGTAATGCCCCTCATTTCCATATTTTTGGAAAATAGATGATGATCGAAAAATACCCTCATGAACCTTGCCGCACTTACCAGATGTACGACCCCTCTGCCCTGAAGACCTCGAATCAGCGGCCTCCGCTCAATCATGTGGAGCTCCATTTCAATCTCTTGCCTCCTCGCAGCCTCATGTATCACCACCAGTGTGCCATAGAGTTGTGCGGATATGAACTGGTGAACATACATCTTGAGCATACTCAAATATCGGGTCATCTGAGTTTGCTCAGAAGCAGCAAACTCAAGAAAAAACATAGCTCTCTCCGTAAACATCTTGGTGATTTCAGTCACTAACTCAGTCCCCTGTCTCAGATCCAAATACTCATGATCTAACCTCTCCCGCTCCACCAATGGAACATATCTTAACCAGAACATCTCAGAGAACTGCGTCGAAGACAAGACAACCCTCTACTCCGGAGAGGATGAGTTAATTACTAACCTCCACCAGTCCTTTGCCCCTAATTGGAGAAGGTTCAAAGCACAATTGAGCTTCTAGTCAGTAGGGCAGGAGCATGTAAATAAAAGCCCCTTAACATTGGGAAACCACCTTATCATGATAATCAGGTCCTGAACTCCATCGAACACTGGGGGCTTCATTTTATCAAAATCCAAGTACAGAAAGGATCATTATCCACGACCCAAAGGTCGTACCGATTGTGGTAGCTGCAGTAATAGCAACGTCATAAAGTTCAACATAACGGTCATCAAAGAAATTCATAATGACGTCTTTATAGATCCAAAGAACTCTGATATCTACCCCCAGACAATAGAAACAACCTCAGCATGAATCATCTCCCTAACCTGGTCTTCAGTCAACCGTGGCCTATCATGGCCGCCTACGTAACGATCGTGGTAGCTGCAGCAACAACAACGTCAGAAAGTGCGATGTAACAGTCATCAAAGAAATCCATAATGACGTCTTGATAGACCCAAACAACTATGATATCTACCCCTGGACAATAGAAACAACCTCAGCATGAATCATCTCCCTAACCTGGTCTTCAGTCAACCGTGGCCTATCATGGCCGCCCACTCCAACTTCGGAACTTGATCCTCTCATGAACACCATACTGAAAAATAAACCATTATATATTCGAAGAAGCGCATAACATACTATACATGTTATCCTAATAAATAAATCCCTAATAGTTATGACTTCCTTGCTGCGTATATAGGTCCTATGCTTCCAATAGTACTGGATTATAGTACCTTCCTCACCTACCCTTATTTGTCTAAGAGGTTCATCACAACAACAATGAGTACACAATAGTAGGATACACATACATCCTATCCCTGCTCCTAGAGAATGGCTAGATATTCCTCACTAGCCAATTTCTCACACATAAACCCTTCATGAAACTTCCACCAACCCTACAACGCTCGTGTATGCTAATCATACATAACACTGGATCTCAAAGATAATAGAATACTCGATTCTAAATTAAGGCATTCATAAAAAAAGGACAGGAAATAAGGCTAAACCAAAAAAAAATAGCCTATAAAGTCTTAGTTATGCATAACTATGATGAATATACTAAGCAACTACAACTATGATGTCAATTCCATAGAAAAAAAAAATAATCCTAGGCTATCAGACATCACATATCAGGCAATTCTATCATACAATTCTTGAAGATCCCTAGCCTATCACTAGCATGTTGCTCTACCATAAACATAACATCAAATAATAATGTGGGTAACTTGGGGTATACTTTCTTGCTCTGGTTTATCATACACATCGCATCCTTCTTGGTTATTTTTAAAAAAATGATTTTCAAAACATTCGTAGTTCCCCGTTTGAGTCTGGATTCACATGAATGTTCATCCAATTCTCTCAACCTAAGGCTTACCAACTTGTAACATCCTAAAACCCATAAAATTTAATTTTTTTCAAAAGCAACCATTAACCATCAAAGTTTGCAAAAAGAGCCATATTCTAAAAACAAAGAAAGTCATATCAGTGTATCCCAAGAATCCATATCATAAAAAAAGGAGATGTGTACGGTCAGGCCTTCGCTCTCACATGATCCTCTGAGGTACCAGAAACAATAAACATAAACTATAAGCCAAAGCCTAATGATTTCACCCAAAGTACCAACACACAAACATATAACTAGAAAAATATCGTGTCCATCACCTTTTGTTTGGGTTACCCCTAAGGTTCTAAATAACTTAAGGTGTGACTTGGTGACAATGTCAAGCCTCAAGCTTTTTCGAGCCTTGGTGAGTCATTACGTTTGTAAGGCGTGACTTAAGGCGACAATTTTCTATATAATTAATATTTTTATATGTATTTTCAACTATTATTCATTTTTATACACATATATGAGTTAAGGCGGTGTTTTTGGCAAAAAATTGACAGCAGGTGCAAGCCTTGGAGTCGTGGTGGCACCATGGCGGAGCCATGGTGAGATTTTTAGAACCTTGGTTACCCCCCATCAAAGAATATTTCAGTTGGCATGCCTGATCCAAAACCTTTCAGTTAGATTTCCCATATATATTGGCTTCACAACCTCCTGGTTAGATTACCTGGGGCGACAACCTTTCCGTTGGAATGCCTCAGCCCACAACCTTTCAGTTGGAATACCCCGGTCTTTTGACGGAAAGCACAAAGCAGTGCAGTCTCAAACCCACTATATCATGTCCACATATACATAACAACTAACATATATCTAGCAACATATAAACATATAACCAGTCAATAGATAAGCAGGCAGATCTACAACGTACTACAACATCGCGACATCGTATATACTAGGATACATAATCTAATGGGTTGGCATTGGTGCCTTTGACCCATAAGTACAGTGAGGAAAAATCACCTCAATCAGAAGATAACAAGTCTCACACCCAAATCTGCTACCAAAAGGCTCCTCACACTGAACACAGACAATACAAACTCCTTAGTCACTTCCTAAGGTTATGTCCAAAATCATGAGGCCCAATAATAGGCCAAGCCCAAACTAGGCCCGCTAAAGGCCCAACCCATATAGATAAAACTAAGTCCTAAATGCTCAAAAATGGTTTCAAGTCCATGATCCAAACTCCAACTACTAGCCCTCATGCCGTGACCAGCCCATGGTCACGTCATGAACATCAACTCGACCCGGTCCCGAATCAGTGAGTCAACTCAGTCATTCCACTCGCTTGGTTCCGATTCCAATCATCATCACAACATTACCCCCTCTAGGATCACATCCTGAGCAAGTGTGGACATAATAATCGGTAAGTGAACCATCATCACGACGTGATGGCTTAATCCTCATGTTGTGAGATCTTCATGGCCAACTTTGACCTTTAAGCTCTTATTCCATTCAATCATTTCTTGGGACATTATAGGGGGTCATTTCTCTGCCAAATGAGGATAAGAATTATAGCTTTTATCTAATGCATGACTTAAAAACTCACTAGATCAAAAGAGGGGAAAATGAGACCAAGACTCAAGCTTGGAGTCTACAACTACTCAAAACTCATATCTAAGGATTATACAACATAAAATTCCTTAATGATCCATAAAGTTCCAACTTTATGGATCTCATGTTTGAAATCAACACAATCATACAAAAAAGAGATTAATAATTAGATCAACCACGCAGTAGATGGAAAGGTCAGATCGTTATGGCTTACAAGGCACCAAAAGCCTTGAAAAAGGGTGAGGTAGAAGCTGGAGTGCTAAGATGTTGCTCCACCAAGTTCTTATTCCACTCCAATGAGACAAACAACACCGAAGGAAGCTCTAAATGACATAAAAATGGCTAAGAACTCCAAGTAGGTCGATATTAGGGTATTCAGGGGGTAAGAGAGGAAGGGAGGCTAAGGATGGGCAGCCCTAGCCTTCTCATTCCATTCAATAATCGAAATATTGGGGTTTTGGTCATCAGGACATTTTCACATTGTGATCCTCCATAGTCTCATGTCATGAGACTCGAAAATGCGGGTCAACATGTCAAAGGCTGTTCACACATGAGCACCAAACCTCACATCATGAGCCTCATCCAAAGTTAAAAATCTTTAATTAGTTACCTCGATTGACCCAAATGTTGCAAGTTTTCTCCAAATTGCGTACGCCTTATGTACCAATGTATGCTTAGCGTATATGTTGGGGGCCAAGTACGCCCAACTTACCAAGGTGTACGTCCAGCGTACTCCTGCTGCACCCACTATTGCGAAAATGTTATTAAGGAACAATCTTGCAAACAAATCATAACTCTAGGTCAAAAGTGAATACCTGAAAATTATATGTTACAATTTTAAAGTTATGTTTTAGTTCTTTATATAATTTATTTTCTAAGTTTTTGATTTTAATTATTTTACTTTTTATTATTATAAAATTTTAGTTAATTTTCGTTTGTCTATTGTACCTACTAAGATATACTTTCAAACCTTATTTTTGTCCGTCTTCTCCATCCATACTTATTTGCAAAGAAACTTTATTTTTATACTTTTGTGGTCCTTTCCAAATGAGTTCTACATCACAATATGCAAGGTGATGAAATACTACTTTTACATAATATGCTTATACATGATTGATGAGGCTAACACCATTATGCCTGTGTATTTGTGTATATATATATATATATATATATATATATATATATATATATATATATATATATATATATATTGTGTGTGTGTGTGCGTTTGTGTCTGTGTGTATGTATTTGTGTGTAAATATATGTGTGTGTAAGTATATGTATGTATGTATATCTAAATACGTTTGTGTATACATATGTATATACATATATATATATATATATATATATATATATATATATGTATTGTACGTATGTATGTATATACATGTGTATATGTGTGTTTGTTTGTATGTATATGTATGTATATATGCTTATGCGTATATAGATGATGGTTTTTGGGGTGGCAAAGTATATAAAAAGGAGATGGATTTGGTTGAATGGAAGGTGGCCTTCTTTGACATCAATGAATAAGGTTTGAATATTGGTTGCTTTTTTGGAGTTGTTTGGTCTTTCCTCGCAAAATGGTGGTTAAGGTCCTTTGCGATCAAAGTTCTAACACAACAAAAATGTAAACTTTAGCGATGACGAAAATCATCAGAATTGATTCCGCATTGTCGTCGCTCATACCTATAGCAATGGCATGTCGTACCTAAAGGGTCATCGTGATTACCTTGTAGTAAATACTCCCTTGCCGTCGCAAACAGCGTCGACTCTATTACATGTCGTTGCTATTGGCGTTGTCTCAGTTGTAAGCCGGCCACCAATCAGAGCTTTTCCGGCTACTCTTCCCGGAATCAATTGTCATCACAATTGATTAATTTCGTCCGTAAAAGTGTTGTTGCAAATGGTTTTAATTTTTTTTTTTTTTTTTTTTTTTTTTTTTTTTTTTTTTTGAAATAACAATTTATTTAAGATATTAGTTAGTTTTGTTTGCATATATATATATATATATATATATATATATATATATATATATATATATATATATATATATATATATATATATATATATATATATATATATATATTATAAAATGCAGCTTTAATAAAAAGACATCACATTACATGAAACATCAAATATACCACATTACATAAACTATCAAATAAATCAAAAATACATCATCCATAACATATAACAAGAAATACTATGTATCTGTGTCTTCCCTATCATTGTTTTCTTCGTTGTTGATTTGACTTTTAAATGAACGGATAATGTCTCCAATGACCGTCACAAAATGATGGGTTTTGAAGAAAAGCATTCACATCAACATTCTACAATTAAGTCACCAACACATTAAGTCATTAAAAATTTAACAAACTATCAAACCATCAAACCACCAAATGAATTAAGTCGGTAACAATTTAAAAAACAATGAAACCACCAAATCAACAAGTCTTTAAGAATTTAACAAACTACCAAACTACCAAAATTTACTCTAAATGCATCAAGTTCTTAACAATATAGCAAAGCTACAAAATTCTTTAAGAATATAACAAATACTTGTATTTGTTGTGATGCTTATGACTATGATTGTTATTGGGATGGCAAATTTGTACTCGCTGTTGAAGAAGGTTTTGGCCCAATGTCTTTCACATGCCCCCTACGAGTACCCCACACCTTCTCAAATATTGTGATCTAACCAATGATGCATCACTACCAGAGGTGGCTATGTGATGAGTCTGTGGAGCAACCTCAGCAACTAAGGTATTTTGTGTTTGAAAAGGATTGTCAATATACATTAAAACTAACATAAAAAAAACAATCCACTTCATTTTTAAGTAATAATAACTTACATATCGGTCTTCAACCAAAGGATCAACAAATTCCCCTTTTATATTCACATGTGCACGATGCAATACTTCAAGTCTATTCAAATTTTGTTTAACATTACAAAACATGTTATAGTTGAATAAATATTAAAAAATATGTTATAACTAAATAAACATTATTGTAACTTACATTCTTAAAACAAGCACTATTGTAGCTGCACACTATTGTAGCTGCACGTCTCTCCACGATTCTTAACTACTTACTTCTTCTGATATTTTTTGTTTCCAGCGGATCGTTTTTGATGCATTTCTGTTAAGAAGTGGTCAATAGTTGCATTCCAACGCTACAAATCAATACACGTAAGGGCTTGAGCCCTTGCTTCCACCACATCCCCTTTAAAACCAGTGAAACCAGTTTTTTCAACATTTTTGCGTCCTCTATATCCCACACATATTCGATTGTTCCGAGAAATCCAATAAACTTTAGCAATGAGATCATTTGTAATTGTTCCAAAACCAAACCATGTCAACGGAGAGAGAAATTAAAAATAGATCAAAATTAAACATATTAAATATATAATTTTATAAATAATTTACCGAACGATTATAGTGTATATTTGTTATTCATATGTGTATTTTTTTTTTCATATTTTTACTTTTAATATCAACTTATTTTTATTTTTATTTTTCTATTACCGACATTGTACATTTTATATTTATTTTTATTTATAGCATCTTAGTTATTTTGTTTTTGTTTTTATTATATTATAGTACTTTAAAAGACATTGTGTATTATAACTTTGTGATTTTTTTTCCAATTATAAAATCATATACATCTCACATTATAACATCAAATACAAATATATATATATATATATATATATATATATATATATATATATATATATATATATATATATATATATTTTTGACATACAATTACATATACGTATACTTTAAATAATTAACTTATTAAATTATAAATTAGCAAATTTAGAGTCTGAAATTTTCATCTTTTATTTTTATTATAACATTGTACTTGAAACGATTATAATATATATTTGTTATTTATATGTGTATTATTTTTTTCCATAATTTTATTTTTAGTATCAACTTATTTTTATTTTTATTTTTCTATTACGACATTGTACAATTTCATATTTATTTTTATTTATAGGATCTTAGTTATTTTTTTTTTATTTTATAATATAGTACTTTAAAAGACATTATGCATTATAACATCCTATTTTTTTTCCAATTATACAATCATATACATTTCACATTATAACATCAAATACACATACATATACATTTGACATACAATTACACATACACATATTTTTGTAATTATAACATCATATACATACAATATGCACACATACATTTCACATACATATACATTTTTACCTACATAAACAAACATATACATACGTATGCATACATATACATACGTATTTGTATGAATATACACATACATATACATTTCACATATGAATACATACATTCCATATATGTACATACATTTTCACATAGATTTTATCATATATCTACACCCATATACATAGATTTTTCACATATACATACATTTCACATTCAAATACACTTATACACATATTTTTTTTCATACATACACATACATTTCATATACAAATAAACATATACATATACATTTAACATACAAATACTAACATTTCATATATCTGAATTAAAAACAGAAAAATTAAGAAAATAAACTTGTAAATCGTTTTGGTGGTAGTGTTGTGGTTGTTGTCGCCGGAGGTGTCACCGGAGACGAGGTTCTGAAACAACCAAAATCACACCAAAATCCCAAATTACCATACACATTTGTTTTAGAAAAGAATTTAAAAGAGAAAGGAAGAAATGGAGCACATACCGTCATTGAAGCTACCAGAAAACATAAGTTTTCTCGTAGGAAAAAAACGGAAGTTTTCTAGTCGGGGAAAAAGTGGGGGAGAGGAGTGAAGTGGAAAGGAGAAATGAGAGGCTTTGTGGTTGTAGTTGCCGAAGAAATCGATAGGAGGAGCTGTTGTGGTGGTAATTCGCCGGAAAATCGCCAGGAAGAGGCTTGGGGGTGATTTTGGCTCTCACCTGTTTTGAGACACGAAGCAGTGGTAAAAGGGACGAACCCTTTAGCGGCGACAATATTTGCGGCGACAGGCTTACAATTGGTCGACAAGTTGGAGGGAAGGGATCCCACATCTTTTTTGGTGACTAGTAACAACGACAGCTGCGTCTCTATTACCGTCGCCGCTATTGCTTTGGTACGGAAGAACACTGCCCGTTGGATCAGCTGGAAAATGAACGGCCACGGTTGACTCTAGGCGATATCACACAGATCGCCGATGTACACTATTAGAGACGACGTTGTTGCGGCGACGGGCTGCTTTTAGCGACGACACATATGCGTGTTGTCACGCTTCTTCTCTAATACGGTCATTCCTAATACCTATATGTCACCCCTAATACATATATTTCTTACATATATTTCTTGTTGTGTAAATGGGGTCTCCATGATAAAAGAAAACTATTGTCATGATGGGTTTTTTTTAGCACCAACATAATAGACTCGGTTCTAAATAGATTTACATGATTCTCACTTCTATTAATGACTTATACTCAGTTGGAGGAAAATAGTGATTCTCACAATGTTAGAAAGTGGGTAATGGCTTCCATACAATGTTTAGGGATTATTGTTGGGTGGACCATCTTACTTTCTAGATTTACGCGTCTATTTGCAGTTGACAACGAAACTCTTTATAGAGTCTCAATTTTAATCACTCGTGGTACTATGGAAGGACGATCATGTCGGGTTGGCTCCTACCACTTTCTCAGAGATTTCCACGTCTGTTTGCACTTAACACACTTATTTATGTGTTACGATTTGTAATATTGTCCATTTAACAGGACATGACATGTGGGGTTAGCTCTTGGATGGATTCAGTACACAGTCGCTAAAAAAGTAATCGACCAACCTTTCTTTCATGTATCAAGTTCGTCTACACATTGGAACTCATTGATCCCCATCAAAATCAATGTCTTTCAGTGGAGATTAGCTCACGATTGTATCACTTTAAGATGCCACTTGGAAGGTAGGAGGATTGATGTTTCCTCTTTTCTCAGTTTATGCAATTTGGAAACCGAAGGTTCTTAGGCTGTGGTTTAGAACTGCTTGGTGGTGGTCTGATGTAATTCCTCCTAATTCTTGTGAAGAGCTTGGTAACGGTATTCAAGGGTGTATACCGCAATTGCTGAGAGTGATGGATGCGGTAATTGGGTATTGCTTGTGGGGAATTTGGAACTTTAGAGAAAATTTCATCTTCTCCACCACTAAGCCCAAAGCATGTTTGACTGGCTGGTTTCCGAGTCATTTATTATTATTATTATTATTATTATTATTATTATTATTATTATTATTATTATTTTTTCTGAATTCGACCTAGAAAGACCACATATAACTTTAGTTGGACTAAGATACTTTAATTTCATGTTCTAATAGTTATATTTATGTGTAAAGAACGTTATGAATCATTAGACACTAATGTTCTTAATTAAATCAATTATTGTTTTTTCTTATATTTTAACTAATGACTCGGTATAAGTCATCAATAACACTGAAAATCATTATAAAAAACCAAAATATTCTTTACATTAATTTATTTAATTTAAATTCTACAAAGTAATTATAGTTATGAAAGTATTAACTTTTAACTATTATATTTTGTTCGAATATGTAATTACGAATGTATAAAAACACAATGATGTTTTTCATATATTCTCCTTAAATGACCAAAACATGTAACATTTTGGCATTAATTAAGCTTTAACTACTACTGATTTGAGCTTTTGCTATGCATTCATGAAAAAAGATGGCTGGAAATGGCTGTCAAAAGCATAATACAACCAAATGTATAATTGTATTTGTGGACATGAGACAAAATACATAAATATCCAACCTTTCCCCACCTAACAAAGCATCACTCCCTATCAAATTATTGCTACATATACGTAGAGACTAATAGAACCCCGTGATATGTATATATTTAAATAATTCAGTGGCGTAGTTATAAGATTTTATTTTAAGATAGACCAAATAATTTAAAAAATATAGACAAATAGCAAAATACTAAAAATGGTAACAAAATGTAAAAATATATAATTTTAAAGTAAACCGTTCATTTATATTCGAAGTAACTGATTAATTAAGAAAATAAAAAAATATATTAATATACAAACCTTATGAATGAAGAGTTCAATGTGGAGAATGAAATGCAATTTGATATATTCAAAAATTGCTGACTTAAAATTTTAATCAACATGTCTCAACTTATAAATTATGTCATTAATTATGAATTTAAGTTTAGAATGAAATGGGTCATGTTACAATTTACAACTTTATCATTTTTTATTAAAAAGAAAGATTAAATCTATATATAATGTATTTCATCTTAATTTTTGTATGGGTGGGCTAAGGCCCACTTTTGCACCCATGGAGCTACACCTATATGATTTTGCTACATTCTAATTTAGAACAGAACATTTATCCGTCTAATATTTTACTTTTTCATCGATTTAGTAAATCTTAGGATGTAATAACATATACAAGGAACCTAAGCATAAATATGGTTATTATTGGCCTCACAACATCTAATAGCATACATTTCGTTGAAACTCTCATCGGGTCTAAACACCATATACCTTCGTACTGTTACCTACGATACAAAGAAACTCAGTGAATCGGGTTGGGAAACTCGGTGAGATACATAGAATTTTTAATCCCACAATGTTTAATAATCTATATCATAAAAAAAATATATGTGAGATCAACTTTTATCATTAACACATAATTATATCTCATATAAATAATCTACCCTATCCCATCAATCCTCACACATAGATCCTATACGACCTTGCGACATTTATCCAGAAGGATTAAGGCGAACACCAATTGGACTATGTTGCTTTGAGGATTTCTTAGCAATAGACGATGATCAATAGAGACAATAGAGAAAAGAATGGAACACTCGAATTATTATACCTAATCCTTACTTTGGAATCAGTGGCATTTGATTATACCTAATCCATTATCTCGGATCAGCGATAAATAACTATCCGTAATCCATTATCTCGGATCAAGAATGAATGGCTATCCATACTCTCAGATTAGTGATAAATGGCTAAACTGTAACACCCTGTTTATTAAATAAATAAACAAGATTAAATAAACTAAATATATAAATGAACCCCAAAGTGATAAATATATTTTTATATTATTTTGTTCAAGCCCTAAATCCATAATAATTTATGAATGTTAGCCATGGGAGTTAATTGTAATAAATTTTGGAATTATGCGGGTTAAGTGTAATTTTTGGAGCCACTTTGTAAAGATTTCCAAGGGCAAGGACTAAAGTGTAAGTTTTGGAGTTAAATTGAAAACAATATTGTGGGTAAGGACTAATAATGGATAAATGAGTGAAATTTTGAATGGATACATGCTTTAACCCGATATCCTCCCCACGTCGCACCTTCAACCCTAAATCTAAGAAACCATTTTCCAGCCGCCATGCATGAGTTGCTAGCCGCCACCTCTCATCTTCTTGCTATTCCGACCACGTAAGGATGTCGCCTACTGCCCCACCGATGAGCGCCGCCATGACACTGCTGCCCGAGACGTCGCGGGCACCGTAGAACCATCGACTCCTGGTAAGACCCTCTACCATCTCTTTGTCTCCTCTCATCCGTCCCTTTTTGTGCGTGTGCGAAGTCAGACACGTCCCTGCTGCCGCTGGTGACCTTTTAGCCACCGTTTCTACCTTTTCTAGTGATGACAGCCACCCGAGGGGTAGCTGAATATGAGTATAATCGAGTATGCAGGTTGTTCTTGGTATTTGAGGATTGTATGCGAGATAGCTGGCCAAAAAAAACCCACCGCCACCACCTCAAGGTGGTGTCTGCCATCGTTTTCTACCTTCACCAACCACCGTGAAGGGTGGCTGTACGTGTGTTATTGTGTGTGAGAGTGTGTACTTTATGGGCATAAATTTGTATATGCAATTTTTTGGGCAGGAATCATCACCACCACAATTGGAAATGATGCCTGCCGCCATGAGCCATCGCTGATCACCATTGGCCAAGGTGGTAGTGGGCGTTGTCCAGCCTAGTGGACCCCTAATTGGTCCAATAGCTTAATCTTGGAGTTAGTTGGTTTGTGTTTGGGTTAGAAACCCTAATTAGTGTTTTGAAAACCCTAATTTTAGAGAATCTTAGTTTTGAATTGCCAGAACCCGCGTTTGGACTAGTGGACTGAGGTTATGACTTATGTTGATTCCATTGTGTGTTTGCTTTATGGAATAATGGACTTAATGGGTTATGTCTTTAATAGGTTAAGTGAGAACACTTAACCCTAATCTTTATTTCATTTGAAAACCCTGATTGTGTTGGGTTTAGAGTTGGGCCTTTCTGTTGGGCCTAGATGTCTGGACTCTTGATGGGCCAACTATTAACATGTAAATGGACTAGAACACTTGGATTGGGCTTAAGGATAAGGCTCATTGAAAAGGTTTGGGACCAATTTAGAAGATTGGGATATATATGGGCCATAATTGGACCTTGATGATTATGAAATATTGGACAGTTGGATTGCCAAGTTTTTGGACCAAAATAAATGATTGGGCCTTAAGGTAAGACCATGTAGGGGTTTAGGCCCAATTTGGAAAATTAGGCCATATGGTGGTCTTTGGTTCATTATTAGACTTTTGGGCCTTGGGCTTGAATCATGCTAAGTTAAGGGTAAAGTATTCTTTTCCCCAAGCATGGACTTATGGATATGTGTTGGGACCGAATTATTAATTGGGTGTGATTTTGATGTTGACAAATTCAGGAATCTGTCATCCAACTGCTACAGTTTTGTCCGTGGGACTTCAGCAGTTGGATGTGAGTCCTCTTCCAGTAGGAATGGGTCTAACGCACCAATGACGGCCCATGTAGTTTATATTCTCTTGATAGGAACAGGAAGTATGGGCGGGGCTCGTGTCTCATTATTATCTGAGTGCATATATCAGTCAGATTATTGAATTGATATACTTGTTGTCTATATAATACATGTATGTGTTGTCAGGAATGTGAGTTTCGCGGGCCCCATATCTCATCGAGTGTGGGTGGGGACCGTATCTCATAGTAACTGAGTGTGAGTGGGGCTTGTATCTCACATGTAGCTGATATGGTACAGATTTATATGCTTAATGATATGTGTTGTCTGTGTGGTACTTGTATGTATTTTCATGACTAGCTAAGTGTAGGTGGGGCCCATATCTCATAGTAGTTGAGTGTGGTGAGGCCCATAACTTATAGTAGCTGCGTGTGGGTGGGGCCCGTATCTCATAGTAGTTGAGTGTAGGTGGGGCCCTTATCTCTTAGTCAGCAGAGTATGGGTGGGGCCCGTACCTCCTAGTCAGCAAAGTGTGAGTGGGGCCCATATCCTAGTTAGCGAAGTATGGGCGATGCTCGTATCTCCTTAAGTGTGGGTGGGGCCCGTATCTCTCAGTATCATGATTATGTGTATGTTATGTGGTAGTTTGGGGAGACTCACTAATCTTCGTGCTTATAGTTTTCAGTTTTGGTTTCAGGTACCTTCAATAGCAAAGGGAAGAGCTCGGGACGATTGCAGTGCACACACCATTTGCTTAGCCATGGATGTTTATACTCTGATATATTTTGACAGCTGTTATGATATTTTGAGATACACTATTTACGATATTTATATGATGATGATATTTATGGTTTTATTCATTATTTATAAATGAAATTTTTGGACAGTATTTTTGGGATGTTTCATATACCTAATCCATACTCTCGAATCAGGAATGAATGACTATACATACTCTTAGATTAGTGATAAATGATTGTACCTAATCCATACTCTCGGATCAGTGATGAATGACTATGCCTAATCCGTTCTCTCAGATCAGGAATAAATGATTATCCATACTCTTGGATAATAAATGTCAGAATTCTACCCTCCATTCACACCTCACACATACTCTTTAAAAGATGCTTCCCAATATCCAACTTAATTAAACTTAAGCCTCCTTTGCAAGTCTTATCTTATACCTCGGTAAGACTACACCGCTCAACTCGTAATACCAACTCCACTTAGGCAACACTATCCCACCTTTATGTATTTGTTTAACACCGAGTATTTTAGGTATTATTATACTTTTATCTTTATCTTTATTAATACTTCCATTATTAGAATTGCATAATAATAAATATATATCCTTTAACATATATAAAACCATAGCTAGTTCATATATCGAATAAAACCAAATTTGTTTTTAACACATATTTTAGGCAATAAAGATATAGCTCACATATAAACTCTTTGAAAGATATTTAATACTTAATTATACTTATATAAAATTATGTTAGTAAAAGAGACTATGCAATCACTTGGCTTAGGTCGGTGTATAGACTTTGTTGATTTGTCGTAAGAAGTGCATTTCTATGCCAAATATTACTTCATTGTTGAATTTTTAGGTCTTGAGTGTAAAACATTTGCCATAAAACTACAACTTATGGAAGTTAATTTCACAATCGAATGCCATCTTACAAAAAAAAAGGATTGTCAGATGTTGGTATTTCTAAATAGAGCTCCATTATACAGTATGTAGCCTAGAAACACATTTCTTACGACAATTGAACAAAAGTTCTATTAATTTTGTTTAGCCACCAACAACACTACATTCTATCACCACCACCATAATCGGTTGCCACCACCATCATTTCCCATCACCAAAAACAACTTCACCACAAAACTATGGCAGCCTCCATCAACACCATCTCTGACCCACCACCATCATCCACCTACTGTTCTTTTTAGGCCACATATATCATGGAGCTTTATTTAAGAATCGTATTTAAATGATATCTTTATCAACAAATTTATATATAAATTATCATTATTGTGTTTTTTAATAAAAAAAAATATGATTGTTTAGTGAAATGGATGTAGATGGTATCTTTATTTTATGTTTTCTAATAAATAAATATAAGTTTTCTTCAAACAATTTAGTATATATAAAAAAATCTCTAGAAAAGTCCTTAATAAAAAGGAAAATATCCTGAAAAGTCCTTAAACTTAAACCTTATTACCGAAAAAGTAATCCATTATCTTTTTTTTTTTTATAGTTTAACCCTTAAAAACGGCAATTAAGTGTAAGGTGTAACATCCGGATTCCCAGGTATATTATTTTATTATTTTATTTTGGATTTTTTGGAGGGACTCGGTGAGTTGGTTCTTAGACTCGCTGAATAGGGTCGCGGATTCTCATTCGGGTTCATGAGTGGACTCGGCGAGTCCACACTGTTTAATGAAACCCTAATTTCCAGGGTTTGGGACCTATTTAAAATCCCTTAGGGTCGTCATTTTTGGCTACCAAACCCCAAACAGAAACCCTAAAGGAGCTAGAGCGATTGTCAGAGGAAAGGAGCCATTTCTTGATCTTTGTGGTTGATTCTTGCAAGAAGGAGGTGTTTCCAGCTTAGAGGAGACCAAGGAGTTGGTGCATCTGTAGATTTCGAGCTAAAGACTTCATCTTTGAGGTACTATATCGCCCCTTTATCTGTTTTGTTGGAGGAATCCATAGATGTAGAGTTTTCATGTCCTTTAATGGAAGAAATTGTGAGAATATGGCCCTTATTCGCTTTGAGACTTCGGATCTGGACCCATAGTGGTCTAAAGAGCTTATCTCAGCTTGCTTTATGTTGAGCTATAGAGGTGTTGAGCTTAGGATGTTATTTTTGGGGCTAAATCACCAAGTGAAACCTTCTAGACGTCCCATGAGTGTCAAGATTCGAGCTTTACGTAATTATCAGGCTTGGGAAGGTCACATCTATGGACCAAAGGAACAGATCTGACCTGAGCAAGTTAATTGAGTTTGTGAATGGCATGAACTTGCCAAGTCCAAGGGAAGACTCGACGAGTAGGGCTAGGGTTTCCCGTAAATCACTTAGTGAGTAGACTTGTCGAGTTGGGGGAATAAATCAGTGAGTCAGAGAGGGATTAGAGGACTTGTGTTCAAGGTGGAACTCGCTGAGTTGATCTCGAGACTCGGCGGGTTGAGTCGGGGTGGCCCCGCGATTCATGCCAGGTGTGACTCGTCGAGCAAGGGGATGGACTCGACATGCCAAACGAGACTAGAGAGTTAGTGGACACGTGTAGACTCGCTGAGTTGCCCAAGTGCACTCGACGAGTCGGGTCAAAGTTTGACCATTGACTTTGGTTGACTTTTAGGGTTTGGTAAAAAATGAGGGCCTTTGAGCCAAAAGACAGGTAAAATGGTCTTTTACCCTTCTGAGGATGCCAAGAGAGGGTTGAGTCTAGTTCTGAGAGTTATGTTTATGAGAGTATTACTTTATGTGATTAGGCGGAGGCTAGATCGTATTTCTACCGAGTCAGAGATTTACCGAGACATCTGAGGTGAGTCTTCTCACTATACTTTACCTTGAGTGGTAATTAGAGTTATGTGACAGAGTTATTGTATGATATTTATGTGTTGTGTTGCACTGCATTATTTATATGTGATTTATGTCATGTGTATATCAGAGTATATCAGAGTTAGAACCGGAAGGTTCACAGAGCTAGGACCAGAGGGTCTACAGAGTTAGGGCCCAAGGCCCACAGAGTTATAGCCTCGAGTGGCTAGTATGTGTTATGTGTGGTATTTTGGGGAACTCATTAAGCTTTATGCTTACAATGGTATGTGTTATGTGTTTCAGGTAACAGTGATGATCGCGCGAAGACACCGGCATGATTCGTACACACGCATGGGATTTTATGTATTTTGATGTTGGGAAATATTTTGTGAAACGAAGATATAATACAATGAGATTTTGTTAATAAATGTGTTTGGAAAATGTGTTTTAAAATGCGAAAAATTGTCTTAAATTTTACGGTGTTACACAAGGGTTGTTTTATAAGTGTTTAACGGTTTTAATGGTTAAATTGAAAAAAAAAAAAAAAAAGGGGTGACTTTTTGAATATTTTAATTTAAATCACTATCTAAATAATATTAATTTAATATCATAATAAATATTCAAATTTGAAAACTCTTAATAAAATAATATTTACCTAAAAAAATACAGATTTAAAACGATTTAAATAAGGTAATTATCTACATTAGAAATATCCTTAAACTTTGAATTTTAAAGGAAAATATAAAGCCTAATCCCATAGGTCTCACCACGGCCAAAAGTAGTCGCA
Source organism: Lactuca saligna (assembly GCF_052625555.1). Taxonomy (NCBI): domain Eukaryota; kingdom Viridiplantae; phylum Streptophyta; class Magnoliopsida; order Asterales; family Asteraceae; genus Lactuca; species Lactuca saligna. The sequence goes on along the minus strand of NC_136417.1, from coordinate 37,800,345 downwards.
TTGCGAATGCGATTTGCAAGTTTTATCAGTTTCATTTTTTAACATTTTTTCCAATTGAAAACAAGTTTTAACAAATGGATAATATAATGCAAGTAATAATGAACTAAGGATATGTACAACTATTGGGTTTTCTATACATCTAACCACATAATTATGTGCAATGGAAAGACAACAATAATTTTATGTGTTCGTGCACCCTAAGAATCTAAGTTTCATACTAATAACTGCAACTCTACTAAAACATAAATTATGAAAAAGGAAGAATAACATACTTCTTATATAGTCATTGATCTCCATGCTTGGGATTTTTTCCTCCTCTAGGTTGCTTCGATGATAGGATCAAACCAAAATCCTTCTAATGGTTTCGCACCCAATGAACACTAAAGTGAAAATAAAAGTAACTATGAGAACATATTAAAATTCTACAAACCCTAATGAGGGTTAAGAATTTCATTCCCTAGAAGAAGAGAAAGAAAGAGGTAGAAAATCAAGCCAATTGAGCAACAAGAATGAGATCTTAAGCACTATATTTATAGGTCTTGGATCCTTACCCTAATTGAATCTCCAACACACGTGGAATATATGCAAATTCCGTTATTCCTATCCCTTTAGGGTTTCTGAAATATTCCAATTAACCAACTGTTGATCAATTAAATTCAACCCATTTTGAATTATATTAATTCTCAAATTAATTTCTAAATATTTTTATGTTTAATCATTAAACATAATAATTAATAAAAAAATTTCTCATTTTATTTATTCTACTTAATTTGAGTAAGGAGGATAACTCAAAAGAATCCTATTATTATTAAAAATATTACAAATAGTTAATGACCTTAGATATTTTTTCCAACGGTAAAAAAGTTGAGACCTTAAAATTCTACGGTTTTTATCTATTGGATTGCTTTCCAATAGAGAGGGAAAAATGTTCAATTTTTCTTGGGAACAAGTGATTTTGAGAGGACCGATACAAGGGTTCCATCTTGTTTAGATTATTATTTTTATTTTTTTATTTTTTTTTAAATTGAGTTTTGCTTTTATATTCAATTGACAAAAGAATAGATAATAATAATAATAATAATAATAATAATAATAATAATAATAATAATAATAATTAAAGTTTAAAAACAAATATTAAATAAGGATAAAATAATTTTTTTTAAGTTTGGAAATGACAAAACATCTAAATATAAAACTGTTTGCAGGTAAGGATGAAAAGCAAAAATTAAAAGAAAATATACAAAAAAGTTCCAAATTTTTAGAAAACATTTCAATAAAGTCATAAAAAAATTTAACAGAAAAGTTTAGATTATTTACTATTTTACCAAAATTAATGAAATTTTTTTTTATATATATATTTTAACAATAAATGACAAATTATATGATTTTTCTAAAATAATGAGACTAATTTGTTTAAAAAAAAAAATTTAAGACTTTATTGAAACCTTTTTAAAAAACTTAGGATTTTTTTTGTAGATTTTCCAATATTAAAAACTAAAACTCGCAAAAACTGTATAATACAACAAGACAATATGTGTTATTTACAATATGGTATGGACACGTTGTGCCCTTGTAATCCATGAAGTTAGTGTGAAGTATCCGGTACGCATATATAAGTTGGAAACTTTCATTTCTTGCTTATGCGGAGCAATGATGGTCCATCGGTAGGGCCCATTTTCACATTATAGCACAAGAACGATAGTCGGTTTAGACGAGATAGGATTGACGTTTTTCCTACAGTACTGAAGTAAAAGAGGGTAACTCCAATTCTTATTCAAAGGACAAAAAACACTTTTAGCTGTCTTTCTTGTTTGACGAAATTGTCTTTATAAAGCCAAGACATGGGAGAGCGTCCTTTGTTCTATCTCCAATAATTGAGATATATATGAAATAAGGGTAACCGTTTCTCTAGGAAATCACCATAAACGGGAAACCTTCACTCAAGACTTTCTTACAACTTTTTGAGAGCCCTACACATTAATTATGAGACAGTAAAATCATTCTGAAGCCCACAAGGAGAGCATTCCAATGTCCTTGGCTCTTATTCATTTTATAAGTAGTACCATACGGAATTGCATGTTGCAGTGAATGAAAATTGTATAGTTATATGGGTGTATGTACTCTCCATTAAACTTCATTACCTCGTCGTAAAGAAAACATTATAAAAAAGCTTCTATCCTTAGCCACAAACTTATATACGGTATTTTGGAAATGTGATAGATCAGCGAACAAACGATTCGGTATTGAACAGATGCACAAAGCAGTAGAGGTGCACTAATGGTCATTTCTGTTGGTAATTCGTTAATATGGGTTTCACGGGTGGATTAGATTTATCTTTTTATAACGAAAGCAGTAGAGGTGCACGAACCAAAAGCTGTCAGAAGAAACGTGTGGGTAGTTTATCAATATATTGTTGTCCGTTTGCCTTCAATCGATATGTATTGAATTTTTATTTAACTGACTTTGTTTAACTATGGATTTGTTCAATTTACCACGGACAATCCGCCGCCATAATAAAGTATTTGCCACCTGATTACATTTATCTTTTTATAACGAAAGCCATATTTGATTGATCCTCACAAAATAAAAAAATATTGCTTAGATTTTCATTCGAATTCTAATACAAAGTAAGAAACAAGAAATCGAAGTTCTTTATTCCATTTATATTAATTCAATACTATATTCATTGCATAAATCCTTTTTTTTTTTTTTTTTAATTTAGAAACTAAAAATTTTAGTACATATGCAAGTACCAATCCATCACAAATCCTCATTTTATTATTATTATTTTTTTAATTTAAGCTCTTATATTTTTTTCCCATCGTATTCTTTTCTTGCCTTTTATATTGACAACATGATTCATCTTGATAAGAAGTGTTTGTGGAAATAGTTCTCATAGGGTTTGCATTAGATTACCATCTTGATAAGAAGTCTTTGTGGAAATATGTTCATTAATCTTTAAAAACGTATTTTGTACCTTTATAAATATAATTATACATTTAAACTATAATTAAAAATATAAGTATACACTTATCAAAAAAGAAAATAATAATAATAATAATAACAATAATAATAATAATAATAATAATTATTATTTTTTTATTATTATTATTATTGTTATTATTATTATTATTATTTATATACATTTTTTCGTTAATATACATTATATCTAATGTTTTCAGGTTGATAAACACAAAAACCTTTCCAGCGTAGTGGTATGCGCTATAGTTTATGAATTGGAAGTTGTGGGTTTGAATCCCCCTCGCCGCATTCTCCTTAAAAGCTTTTAATTTTTGTATTAAATGCATAAAGCACAGTCAGCGCATATGTGGCTGACACGTCAGCAAAATCAGTCCATTCAGCGCACACGTGGCTCGCCACTTAAGCAGGTAACTTGCTGAACCTGTTAAAAGGGTAAAACCGAAAAAAAAAAAAAAAGTTGCAAGTTTGCGGTATAAATGAACCAAAATGCTGTCAAAGGGTAAAACCGCATATTTCTGAAAAACTTAAGGGTTTTTATAACATTATCCCTACATAAATAAATACCCAAAGTACTCTATACTATATGTGTATGTAAAACCTACACCACCATCAATAAATAAACAAATAATTATAAACTAACACTCTCCATCAATTTGTATTGGGGTTGTCTAATGCTTAAAGTGTCCCAAAAATCCATAAATAGTTATGTAGGTAGTCATTTGGTAAATATATTGGCAAACTAATGTGCCGAAGGAAAATGCAATACAGGAACTTGACAAATGGCAACACATTCCCTAAGAAATGTAAATCTATTTCCACATGTTTGGTTCTTTGATGTTGAACTGGGTTAGAAGCTAAGTACAACACTCACATTTTCATAAAAGATGGCCGTAGGACAAGATAAAGGGAAAGAAATCTCTAAAAGGAGATTTCGAAGCCATGCAATTTCAGCAACTACATTGGCTACCCATCGATACTCAACTTCGGAACCATATGGAGCGACGATGTGTTGACGTTTGGAAGACCATGAGATTAGATTATCACCTAGATAAACACATAACCCAAACGTAGACCGTCGTGTTAAGGGACAACCAGCCCAATCAACATCAAAATAAGAGACAAAACGATCGACATGATACGAACAAATGAACAAACCTTTGTTGGGTATTAGATGTTGTGTCATTGGGCTTTTGGTTTACTCTTATGTATTAACGAGTTGGGCCTATCCACTCGTCTTTATTACTAGGGTTAGAGTATTTAAGATTGTAACATACACGTTTTTAAATCGTGTTTTGTAAAATTTTAAAAGTGGATAATATTATGAAATATTATATATTTATGAGTATTGAATTCTAACAAATAGTTTTTCTAGAAATGAAGTAAAACTATGTTTAGAATCACTAAGAAAATATTGAAAGTCTTATGAGATTCCAATCAAAAGTTGAATATTGAAATTTACTGAAAATATAAAATTTGAAATAAGTAAAACTTTATTATTGAAAATTTTAAAGAATCTTGTTAGAAACATTTATGTGAAAACCTCATCAAAATCTGAGTTATAACGAAGAAGTTATGACTATTTGAAGTTTCACGATAGAACCGGCACGACACCGAATGACATAAAAAGTGAGTTTTTGATAAAATACTTTTTAGCCTTGATGTAAATGAAAGTCGTAGTATTTGCTAAACCGAGAATTTCATAAAAAGAACGTCTAAATCTGACTTCGTATGAAGAAGTTATGATTTTTCTAAGTTTCGAAATAGCAGTAGACAACTAAAAACTCGAAATAAAGATTGAGTCATTTTTAGCCGGTCCAACCTAAACGAGAATCGAAGGTCTCGTCAATAGTAGTACAACGGTAAAAAGACTGATGAAAACGGACGTCAGATGAAGAAGTTATGAATTTTTAACGGATTTTTCTGTCCTGATCTGTTAAAAATAATAATATTAAAAATAACCTCAAAATTAGCCAACAAAGTGTAAATGAAAGTTGTAGAGTATATCCCCGCCTACGCGTGCATATAAAGAACGTCAAAAACGGAGATCGTATGCGAAAGTAATGAATTTTAGAAGTTCGGGGCACAATTTCCGAGAATTTTTGCATGTGTAAGCCTAAAAAGCAGCCACATCATCGGATCCTCGCAGCTTGTCCCGTATCCGACCCGCGTGTTGACATCCCTCACATCTGAAGCACAGGTCCAATCCGAGACCGACGCGTGTTCGCTTGCGAACCGAGCCACCTGGCCTTCGCTGCTGCTGCCGCATGCCTTCTCCTCCAGATCCGAGCCTCGCATCTGCTGCCATATGGAGCCCTCTCAGCCGCTGATCTTCGGTTTTCCACCCTATAAAAGGGGAGGTGCGAAATCTCCCAGCTAATGTTTGAAAAATATCACTTTTCACCCCTAAACTAATATTTTTACTATTTCAACTTCGCCCGAAGCCCCGGAATCATTTCCATCACCCGAAACACGACCTGAAGTGCCCGAAGAGCCCGAGAAATTTTATCATTTCGGTTTGAAGCTCAACCCTCGCAGGGTCCGGTTTTAAATAAAACTCTGGTTTTTCAACGAAGCAAGCTTGTAACACCCAGAATCAGGAAGACCAAGAAAAGAAAGGTTAAGCGCTAAATCAAGAGTCAACTCGTCGAGTCCAAGGAGGAACTCGACGAGTCGGAGCGGGATCCAGGTCATTGAGTAAGTAACTGACTCGGCGAGTCAGCGAGTGGACTCGGCGAGTCTGGTCTGGGCGAGAAAAACCCTAATCCAAGGTCGTGCCCTATATAAAGCACATTATAACCCACCCTCAGCCTCTTTGCTCCCCTTTTGAGTTCCAGAAACCCTAGATTTGAGTGAGCCTTCATTATTTGAGAGAATAGAGCCTTGGAGGAGAGAATCTTGGAGAGGGGCTTGAAGATCAAGGGCTTTGCTGCAAAGGAGTGGTGTAGATCCATGATTTACTTCAGTTGGAGCTTTCATTTGAGGTAATAGTCTGTTGTTTGGGCTTATGTGCATTTAGACCTATCTTATGTTTGATTTTTGGGTATTTTGAGTATGGATGAGATCTATTTCGAGGTTCGAGTAGATCTGAGGTTGCTACCTCAGATCTAGGTTGGTAATAACCCAGAAAGTCATAAAGCTTAGGCCAATAAGTTGTTGGTAAAGCCCTTTGTTACAAACCCTAGCCCTAGAGTGTTCTAAGCCTATAACTCCTTGGTTACACGTAAAGTTTGCCACTTTACGTGTGGGTTAGGCTCTAGAGGAATGGATCTATGGATTTGAGCCCCTGCATGGCTCGAAAAGCCACTGTATGGATTAATAACTGAAGAGACTCGGCGAGTCACATGGGTGTACTCGACAAGTTGGATGAAGTTAGGCAGCAATTCGATGAGTTGGAAGAACAACTCGGCAAGTCTATTGAAGATTGCCTTGGACTTGGCGAATCTGTTCTTGGACTCGGCGAGTCAAGTCACGAAACCCCAAACCCTTTGAGTTAAGACTCGGATTAGTGAGTTGAGTGGGGACCCAGTGAGTGTCAGGACTCGGGATTCAGTAGACTCGACGTGTCATGGTCTGACTCGGCAAGTCGAGTCGCGAATGAAAGGGATTTCAGAGCTTATGAACTCGGCGAGTTAGTAGGCTGACTCGGTGAGTAGGTTCAACCTGGAAGGTTGACTTTGACTAGGACTTTGACGTTGACCATAGTTGACTTAGTTGACTTCTGAAGGGCTGTCAGACTAAGTATCATTTTGATATTGGTAGTTCAGAGAGCTAGAGGAGCAGCGGCTCAGAAGGTTGTCGGTTAGTAGCCAAAGGGTATCAGTAGAGTTCGGCAATTCAGGTGAGTTTCCTTCCAGTAGGAACAGGTCTAAGGCTACAATACCGACCAGTTTAGCTAGTAGTAGTTTCCGGACTTCGGTCCGATGCAGTTTTTAGTATGTTTGTTGCCTTCGTGGCTCAGACAAGATTTATGTGTTATGTGTTCCGGGCTACAGCTCGACGCAATATGCAGTTTATGTGTTCATGCTAGTTGATATGTTTATGCCATGCTATGTTATGCTCAAATAGTTTCCGAACTTTGGTTAGATGCAGTTAGTTCCAAACTTCGGTCCGATGCAGGGGACAAGGTCCCAGTCAGTTCCGGACTTCGGTCTGATGCAGTTTCTGAACTTCTGTCCGATGCAGAGGGTAAGGCCCTGGTTAATTTCGGACCTCCGTCCGATGCAGTTTCTAGACTTTGGTCCGATGCAGTGGGCAAGGCCCAGTATGTGTTTATATGTTGTTGTCTGGTATGTGGTAGTTTGGGGGAGCTCACTAAGCTTCGTGCTTACAGTTTCAGTTTTGGTTTCAGGTACTTCCGCAAGTAAAGGGAAGGGCTCGGGTTGATGGCATCACACACACCATAGTTTCAGCTTTATTCCTAGGAGTTTTGTTCAGATACTTAGACATGGTTTGATACAGTTCTTGATATGACATTTTTATTATGGATTTTGAGATACCCGATGTATGGTTTTATTATATGACATTCAGTGTTATGACTTTTATTATTATTTAAAAACAAAATTTTTGGGATGTTTCAAGTTGGTATCAAAGCCTTGGTTTGAGGGATTCGGGCACACTTCCGGGTGTGTCTGAACTCAAACTAAGGAAATGGTAAAATGTTCTTTTTCGAAAGAAAAGAGTTTTAGAAAAGTAAAAAGAATTTTAGAAAGAAAAGAACTTTGAAAAGAGAAAGGGGTGTGGTATGTGCGATCAGCTGAGCTCAAGTAAGTACTCGCAAATTACCCATACAAGTTATGATTATCCGTTTCAGTTTCAGTTTTAGTTCCAGTTTCAGTCTCAGTTTCAGTTTCAGTAGAATAGCATGCTAGTATAGAACTAAGGATCTAGGAGGATGCCTTATGTGCATGCTTATGTGTTTCAGCCTTATGAGAATTGCATGCTAGTATTGAGTAGATAGCAGTAGGATAGTCTGTTTAGGTTATGCCTAATAGTATGAGTTCAACATTGTATGCTAGTATAGTTTCTTAAGAATAGTTTGCATGAGTATGTTTCCTTTATCCAAATGTTGCTTGCTTTGTGCTTAGTTGGAATCTGAGTGATGGGAGTTAGCCATTAGGTGAATACATCACGTCACATGTGGTCAGAATTGGATAAACTCAGAGTGCCGGATTTGACCCTATTTCGCAGCTCTTGTTTGAGTCTAACCGTTGTAGGAATAAGTCTTGTACTCGAAGGATTATCTGAGCCGCATTGCATGTGATGATATTCAGGTGGTGGCTAATTGGCATTGCAAGGAGGCCTTTAGCAGCTGAGGACTGGTTTGGGTGGAGTCAGAGGTTCCCTAGGGCAAGCCTAGGATGAGAGTAGCAATGATTAGCAGTAGAGAAAAGGGACTTGGTGGAGTTGAGGTAACTCTTGAGGAAAGTATGGATAGATGTGGAAGGTAGTATGGGCCCGTACTACTGAAAGCAAAGGATCCGTACTCGATTCAAGAGGGGCTGAGGAAAAACCAGGGAACTAGTAAAGTGTGTGAAAGATCCCTCAGCAGCGGTATGTATATTGATCATATTTGTGATGTGTTTCCAGCATGGTGACGTTGCGTGAGATATCAGTTGGCAGTTCAGGTGCCAGGGAAGGATCTAGCTCAGGCTCTAGAGTCGGACAGTTTGATGATCAGATGTGAGATGTTATTTCTATAGAGATTATGCGCAACATCATTGATCAAACTCCCGTGATATTTGGTTAAGTTAGAGAGGCCATTATGGAGCTTTTGTGCAGTCGTCTTGAGGCCTTTAGGGTCGAGATAGTTTCAGGGCAGTTTGGGGCTCGTCTAGAGCCCGATTCTTATGGAGTTCAGGGATCTATCAGGGAGGGAGATCCCATTTTTAGCTCTTGCCATCAGGGGACGGGAGTGAGCGGGGCACCTTCTCTCCAGGAGAAACCTCTGCATGATTGGATAGTCAAGGAGGCTGCGCAAGCCATTCGCGAGGAGCTGCCCAACATCGTTGGACAGGTCACTGGTAGGTTGATCGCGAAGCTCCAGGATCAGACAACAGTTGTTCAGTCGATGGATGGGGTCGACGACGTAACGCATGAGCGAGAGTCGGGCAGGAAGTCGAAAAGGAAGAGGAAAACGGATGAGACTCAGGTAGCCATAGGTTCGGGTAAGAGGCCAAAGGGGTCGGATTCGAGATCAAGGGACTATCAGAGCCGCAGTCGATGTGGGAGGTGTGGTAGGACACACGAGGGTGCGTGCAGGCGTAGAAGTGGTGGTGATGTTGGATGTTTCAAGTGCGGCCATATTGGCCATTTTAGCATAGATTGTACTATTACCATCGCTCAAGGGCTTGATCCGATATGTTTCCATTGCAGTCAGAGGGGCCACAATAAGGCCCACTGTCCGAGTTTGTATACAGCAGGGCAGGTGCCAGCTCCTGCCCCTAGGACTTCGACAACCACCAGCAGACATCAGGGTCGGGCAAGGGCGCCCACGGCTTAGAGCCGAGTTTTCCGGTTGATTTCAACAAGGATACGAGCATCACTGAATGATGGGGGTACGTATCTTTTACCTTCCTATCAATTATTATTCATGATATTATTGTTATGTTGCTGCATTGTTATCAATAAGCAGAAGTGTTGGGGTATTATATTACCTGCTTATGACTGAGTTTTATGCCATCTGCATACCTTGGAATTAGAATGGTAAATTGGAGGTCATCCCCTCTAGATCAGGTTACTTCAGATGCGGTGACTATAGCATATATGTGTAAGAATCAGTAATGCCTCACTACTTTCGAAAGGTATCATTCAGGATTGATCAATTAAATCCTTAGTAGTGATAGTTTACAGCTTCTAGTGAGGTAGCCAGCGGACAGTAAGGAAGTAGGTTGGGGATGTGCACCCCAAACGCAGGTTCGCATGATGCAGTACCTAAAGAAAATATAGTTAAGGATTGAAGGGTGCTCAGTTAGATAGCAAGAATGGTTCGGATCTAGAAAAAGTTAGTTGGAGTGCCGACAGAGGTAAACGTAGGCGGACAACATATCTCCCTTTTAATGGAAAGAAGGTTGGGGAATCCTTTCGACCAGTGAGCAGTAAGGAGTTAACCGGATCCAAGTGGGGGAGAACTTTGTGAGTATACAAGGGTAAGACCATGCAGTTCCATAATGAGTACACAATCTCTGAGAAGAAAAGATAGTAGTGCAGCGATTGATGGATTAAGGAGTTCAGAGTTAGGAGTTTGAGGAGCTTCCCACCAATGAGTTCATATGATCGAGATGGTTAATAGCTGGTTGGGAATTCAGGGTTGGAGGACCGCTTGTAGGACTCTAGTGAGTCGGAATGAGGATCTTGAGAACGGTTAGCAAGAGATGCTTTCGTGTTAGTTGCCGTAGCATTCACCAACAGTCAGATAGTAGTAGAGTGTTGTAAGTCCGCAGGGGTAGTCATAGCATTCACTAGCAGTCAGATAGTAGTAGAGTGTTGTAAGTCTGCGGGGGTAGCCGTAGCATTCACTAGCAGTCAGATAGTAGTAAAGTGTTGTAAGTCTGCGGGGGTAGCTGTAGCATTCACTAGCAAGCAGATAGTATTAGAGAGTTGTAAGTCCGCGGGTGTAGCCGTGGCCTTTATCAGGTTGGTAGGCAGCATGAGCGCGTTGTTGGACGTGGGGGAAGCAGTAGTACCCACCAGTTCGGGTGCAACAGTGAGGATATGGGAATCCACGGGTTAGATTTTGGATTTCCGAAATGGTTCAGTTATGGTTAAGTCGGCGATTTGTCAATAGATCGTCACCTTCGTTATGAGATCACGGAAGCAGTGGACCGCTTGGGTTCGTGTATGTTAAGGGCTACCGGTACTCTGGGAACCACCATTTTTAGCCTTGGATTTGATGATATCGGGATTCGACGTATGGACCCAGTTGGTTGGATCGGAAGGTTGTTAGAGTCACAGTGTCAGGAAGACTAGTGGAAACTAATTCTAGAGAAAGATTTCATTCAGAAGTTGTGGGAGCGACTAAGTAAGGAGTCCTTGGGCTCCACAGTTGAGTTGGAACTCAGTGTTGCAGATAACCGACGAATGATTGGAGACCAGGAAGGTCTTGAGATGTTGTGGGAAGCAGCCATATAGCCAGTTCAGTGTTTCAGCCAGTTTAGTGCTTCAACCAGTTCAGTGTTTTAGTCAGTTTAGTGTTTCAGTCAGTTCAGTGTCTCAACCAGTTTAGTGTTTTAGCCAGTTCAGTGCTTCAGCCAGTCCATTGTTTCAGGTAGTTCAGTATTTCAGGCAGTTCAGTATTCCAGGCAGTTCAGTGTTTTGGATAGTTTTAGTGTGATGGCCAGTATTAGTATTTGTGTTGGAATGCAAGTGCTGACGGTATAGTTGGTCGATTTGAAATGGCAAGCCCCTCTCAGCAGGATCAGTTGAGTCTTCTGCCAAGTATAAGTGATCTGCAAGGATAATTAGGCAGGTAGCCTTTCTTTCTGGATGGAAGGCTCGAGTTATTGGAAGTTGAGTAGTCAGATGAGAGACAAGCAAGATGGTTCCAACAACATCGATTCAGTATGAGTGGCAGAGTGGGTAGAACAGTTATAGATAGTCGAGGTATCTTCAAAAGTCGCTGAAAGCGACTAGGAGATTGTGATGGGGTGTAGTAACTGGTAGGACTCCAGTAACCCAGATATGGAGACATTAGTAGGGACCAGGGTGGTCTCGGTTCATCCGGAAGGCGGATAAGGGACAACAAAAATTTTCAGTCAGTGGCAGTAATGGAAAGCAAACTATGTTAGAATTCGACTAGTTGATTGATGGGTACTCAATACTAAATAGCGAAAGTGTCCAGTGCATAGCTAGTGGTAAGCAGTAAGTGGGTTGTGAAATAGTTGGTTGTGGTGGACTTCGAGGACGAAGTCTAGTTTAAGTGGGGGAGAGTTGTAACACCCAGAATCAGGAAGACCAAGAAAAGAAAGGTTAAGCTCTAAATCAAGAGTCAACTTGTCGAGTCCACGGAGGAACTCGACGAGTCGGAGCGGGATCCGGGTCATTGAGTAAGTGACCGACTCGGCTTCAAAATCAAGGGCTTTGCTGCAAAGGAGTGGTGTAGATCCAGGATTTACTTCAGTTGGAGCTTTCATTTGAGGTAATAGTCTGTTGTTTGGGCTTATGTGCATTTAGACCTATCTTATGTTTGAGTTCATGGAGGGACTATGACACGAAATCCATGATTTCATTGTCAATCGGGATGTTCTGTCATTCGATAAAGCCATTGAGTATTCTCAAAGGCACGACCATGACTTAGAAATACGTTGTGCCACTTTTACTATTCCGAAGCATCCACATACTGAAAGAAATATTCATGTTCCCTCTATTCCACCAGCTCAATCCGTTCGATTTAAACCTAACAACCAAGTGCAATCTCAGAGTGCTTTTCGTAGCCATAGTAGATCACAATCGTTTTCTATTCAATCGCCTTCATGTCACGTTTGTGGAAGGAATCATCCGGGCCAATGCAAAATAGACAAGGAATCCATTGTATGTTATGGATGTGGTGAAATGGGTCACATAAAACCAGCTTGCCCAAGAAAGGATGTTACTTGCTATGCATATGGTATTACTGGCCACAAGAAGCGTTTTTTCCCTACTTTTACAAATCAGTTGACGGGAAGTCAAACTTCTATTCAACAACCGGCGAGAAGTCAAGCTTCTATTCGATAATCAAAGGATACTCCAACTAAAAAGGAGGAGGTGCCAAAAGCGAAGGGTCGTGCATTCCAGATTACCACAGAGGAGGCACACGAGGACCCGAATGTTGTGACGGGTAAATTTCTTGTCAACTCTAAATCTGCTCACGTCTTATTTGATTCTGGTACCTCAGATTCTTTTGTGTCTTATGAATTTACGCATTCTTTTCAAACTTCTTGCTATGCACTCGCGCAACCATTTCAGGTAGATACTGCGGGAAGTATATCACTACTTACTGATAAAGTCTACAGGGATTGTGTCATAGAAATTGAAGGCTATAATTTTCTTGCTAACCTGATCCCTATCTCCTTGCCCAACTTTGATATTATTCTGGACATGGATTGGTTTTCAAAGAACAATGCAGAACTCTTGTGTTATGAAAAAGATACTACACATTTCTACTGAAGGGGAGAATCCTATCTATGTCTACGGTGAATAAAGAATCTTAAAAATAATCTCTTTCCTCATAGCTCGTAAATTCATATTGAAGGGATGTTCTATCTATCTGGCCTACACAGTTGACATATCAAGCTAGGAAAAGAAAGTTGTAAATGATTTTCCAAATGTTAAAGAATATCCTGATGTTTTTCTTGAATAATTGCATGGACTTCCTCCGGACAGGCAAGTAGAATTCTGAATGGACCTTGTGCTTGGTGCTGTTCTGTAACATCCGGGATTTCAGGTATTAATTTTTTATCATTTATTTTTGGAACCTAAGGGAGAGACTTGAGGAGTTGATGCCTAAACTCGTCGAGTGGGGTCGCATGGTGATGACTGGATTAATGAGTTGACTCGAGGAGTCGGTGGGGGGACTCGACGAATCCATGATGGTGACTAAAACTCTAATTTCCTGATTCTGAGCCCTATTTAAAGGACCTTATAGCCCTTCATTGCGGCTACCTTCGTCCTTGAGAGCACCAGATCACTTGAGAGTCCTTGTAAGTGAGAAAAGAGGCTATTGTTCATCATCCTTGTGTGTTTTAGCAAGAAGGGAAGTGGAAGCTAGGAGAGTTGGAGAGCTTGGATCTACTTTCATTTGGGCATAGGAAGCTATTTGAGGTATTATTCATAGCTTATTCTCGTGTTCTTGTTGATATAATCAAATCTAGGTTTTCTTCATGCCTTGATTAGCTTGTATTTGGAGTGTGAGATGTCCCATGGGGAATTGGTACCTAGATATGGACCTTAGAAGGTCCAGAGAGTCCTAAATGCTCTGCTCTATGCCTTTCCTTTTGAGTTGTGGACATAGGTTACCATTTTAGAGGTGATTTCACCAAAAGAAGCCTTGTAGGCATTGCATGGGTGCCAATATGTGACCTTTACGTGATTATTATGTTTGGGAAGGTCAGATCTATAGTTTAGAGAAGCAGATCTGACCTCAGAAATCCATCTGAGTTCGATCATGGAATGAACTCACCGAGTGCATGAAAAGACTCGACGAGTTGGACCGGGTTGTCCCGTGACTCAAATAGTTGGTGACTCGTTGAGTTGGGGGAAAGACCCGATGAGGCAGTTGTGATTTAGGGGACTGGAATTCACGTCTGAACTCGCCGAGTCAGTGCCTGACTCGACGAGTTGGGTCAAAGGGTGGTGGCCATTGACCAACGTTGACCAAAGTTGACTTAAGGAAATTAGTGAAATTACGTTAGGAAGGTATTAAATAGAGATGCATTTATGCTATAAGAGGAAGCCAGGTTAGAGGATTGAGCTCGAGTGATTATCTGACATCTTCGAGGTGAGTATTCTTACTATGCCTTACCCGATGGTGTGATTATCTGTGACTGGAAGGTCTTATGTGTATGATAAAATGTGATGCATGTTGTATATGTAATATGTTATGATATGAATATGATGACACAGACCGGAAGGTCAACAGAGCATGGAAAGGGAGGTCAACAGAGTTATGGGATGGAAATCCCCTGAGACACTTGGATCAGAAGATCCCATAGAGCAATGTCCTAGAAAGGTGTATGTGCTGTACGTGGTATTTTAGGGAACTCACTAAGCATTATTGCTTACCGTTTTCGTGTTATGTGTTTCAGGTACCAATGATGATCGCGGGAAGGCGCCACCATGATCAGTACATACTTATGGTGGAGATGTTTTGAGATTCTGGGGATTTTGATTTGCACTTATGTTATGTAAAAACAATTGATACGTGTTTTCGAGAATTATGATTGGAGTATTTTTATTAAATTAAAAAAATGAAAAATTGTTTTGAAATTTCGGTGTTACAAGTTGGTATCAGAGCCTTGTTTTCAGGGATTTGGATTCACCTTCGAGTGTATTTGAACTCAAAATGAGGATTTGAGAAACATTTTCATAAAAGAAACAATTTTTCCGAAAAGTAATAGAATTTGAGGAAAGCAGAAAGAAGCAGTGTGTACGATCAGCCAACGCCCGGACAATGATTTCCCAAAATACCCTTACATTATGTGTTATGAGATATGATATGATATGTTATGCATGCTACAGTAGGCTAGGTATTCATGTTAGGACTAGAGTGGCCTGATTTGTGAAGCCTTAGCCTAGGACATTTCTGTTGCTAAGAGATGCTTGAGAGCGAGTAGGTAGCAACAAGGAGCTTATGAGAAGCTTACCAAAGGGTACCCTATGTTATCTAGATGTATAGTATTTGTGAGTTGGGATCCTAGGGAGGAGGACTTGGGGTGAATATTGATGCGGTGTGGGCAGTAGTATTGGGCTCGTACTACCAAAGACACCGGATCAGTGCGCAGTCCAAGTAAGAATCCGTAGGCTACTAGGGAACAAGTAGGGTTGAGTTATCGAGTGCAAGTATACTCGATCGAGTCTCTGATATCTTTATGTAGTATTTCAGAGGCATCATGGTTGCGAGACGCCACAGACCAGGGACTAGCGAGGGGGTGCGAGCGATGAGGTGCTCCGCCAGATGATTCATGATGAGGTGATTGCGGCCATCTGGGCTGAGATACCAGAGATGTTCGCGTCTGTCAAGACCATGCTGATTGAGACTTTTGATGAGCGGCATTCCGCTCTTACTGATGCTGCTATTGTCGCGGCCACCGCATCCATCGCTGCTGCCAGGCCACAGGGGGTGACTCGTTGCTGTATCGAGAGTTCAGCAACACGAAGCCACCAGAGTTTGATGGGATGCAGGATTTGATTACTGCAATGAGATGGATATCTGATATTGAGGGATGCTTCTACACCTGTTCGTGTCCAGAGCATCTGAGATCTCAACGGTGAACTGGGAGAGGTTCACCACTATGTTTAGAGACGAGTACGTTCCCCCGGTGGAAAAGGAAAGGTAGGCCCAGGAGTTCCTTACCCTCAAGCAGGGTACTGAGTCAGTAACTATGATCACCAGGAAGTTTCATGAGAGGGTGATGTTCTGCCCTGAGTACGTGTCATCTGAGCAGGCGTACATGAGCCAGTATCTGAGTATTCTGAGGAGGGACATTCGGGAGTTCGTATTGAACTCGACATAGTGGACATTTGCTGAGCTTCTGACAAATTCGGAGAAGAAGGAGATTGAGTTGGAGACTCAGGATAGGGAGGAGGCCGAGTCTCAGGGGTTGGATAGGCGGCCAGCATAGTCTCAGCTGGCAGCCAAGCGGGCAAATCCCGCCGATTAGAGATCCGAAGGCCAGAAGGGCCGCACATGCGGAAAGTGCGACATGGGACACGATGTAGTTTGTCGATCTAGTGCTTTATACAAATGTGGTAAGTAGGGGCATGTAGCCAAGGACTGCCCTAAGGGATTCATGGTTTGCTTTCATTGCAACCAAACGGGCCATCGGAAGGCCGAGTGTCCGCAACTGTGGGGGACAGCACAGGGAGCACAGTAGAGACCTGTCCTTGCCGCCGTGCTCGCTATTGAGGTTCGGCCAGTGAAGGCCGAGGCACCAAAGGCTCGCGGGAGAGACTTCTAGTTGACAGCGGAGGAGGTCCGTGCAGCTCCCGACATCGTGGATGGTATGTATTCTGTTACTATTTGTTTATGATGAGATCTTGTGTTTATATTATGATATGCGTAGGTACTTTCCTTGTGAATTATGTACCTGCTTTGGTGTTGTTTGACTCGGGTGCGAGTCGGTCATTTGTTTCATTAGCGTTCAGTAGACACATCAGTATCTAGCGAGAAGAGATGAGTCGACCTCTACGAGTTTCTATAGCTAACGAGCGAGCAGTGTATGCCACAGACGTGACTCGAGGGTTTGTGCTTGAGATTTTCGGCGATGGGTTTCCGATAGATCTGGTCCCGATTGCGATGAGGGACCTATGTGTCATTGTGGGCATGGATTGGTTGAGCCGATTTGGGCTATGATAGACTGCGAGCAGCAATTGGTGATGACTCGAGATCGTAGTGGGGGGGTGCTGACAGTCTATGGCGAGGGAACTCAAAGTGGTTCAACATTCTGTTCGGCTAACAGAGCGAGGCAGAGTTTGCAGCAGGGCTGGAAGGGGTTCGTAGCTGATGTGATGGATACCCCGGAGGCCGCAGGAAGGCCAAGTTCAGTTGATGATGTTCCGATGGTGCGTGAGTTCTCGGATGTATTTCCCGAGGAGTTGTCGGGTGTGCCTCCCAAGAGGTAGGTGGAGTTTCGCATTGATTTTTTTTTTCAGGGGCAGCGCAAATCGCAAAGGCACCTTATCGCCTTGTAGCGCCAGAGATGCAGGAGTTATCGTCACAGCTTCAGGAGTTGTTGGGGAAAGGGTTTATTCGACCGGGCAGCTCGCCTTGGGGAGCGCCGATCCTTTTTGTCAAGAAAAAAGTTGGTTCGCACCGCATGTGCATCGATTATCGGGAGCTGAATAAGTTAACGGTCAAGAACCGTTATCTGCTGCCGAGGATTGATGATTTTTTCAATCAGCTTCAGGGGGCATCCTGGTTTACCAAGTTAGACTTGAGGTCTGGATATCACCAGATGAGGGTACGTGATGAGGATATCAAGAAGACGGCGTTCAGGATGCGATATGGGCACTATGATTTTGTGTGATGCCTTTTGGGCTGGCCAATGCACCAGCAGCGTTCATGGATCTCATGAACAGAATATGCCGACCGATGTTGGATGGATCGGTAATCGTGTTTATTGATGATATTCTAGTGTATTCTAGATCCCGAGAACAACATGAGGAGCATTTGAGGGAGATCCTCGGGGTATTGAGGTCGGAGAGGCTTTATGCCAAATTCTCTAAGTGTGATTTTAGGTTACGAGAGGTCCAATTCTTGGGGCATCTTGTTAATAAAAATGGGATTTTGGTCGACCCGACCAAGATCGAGGTGGTGATGAGTTGGGAAGTGTCAAAGTCCGCCATGGAGATTAGGAGTTTTCTGGGGTTGGCCGGTTATTATCGGATATTCATTCAGGATTTCTCCAAGATTGCAGTGCCACTCACTAGGTTGACTCGGAAGGGTGTTGCTTTTTCATGTGGTCCGGAACAGCAGACCACGTTTGAGACTCTTCGTCGGAAGTTGTGCGAAGCCCAGGTGTTATCCCTTCCATAGGGAGTTGAGGATTTTGTGGTATACTGCAATACATCGATATCAGGATTTTAGGCGAAAACCTCATTGAAATCCGAGTTATAACGAAGAAATTATGACTATTTGAAGTTTCGTGATAGAACCAGCATGACATACAGTGACGTAAAAAGTGAGTTTATGATAAAGTACTTTTCAGCCTTGGTGATTTAAATAAAAGTTGTAGTATTTGTTAAACTGAGAATTTTCATAAAAAGAACGTCCAAATCTGACTTCGTATGAGGAAGTTATGATTTTTCTAAATATCAGAATAGCAGTAGACAGCTAAAAACTCGAAATAAAGATCGAGTAATTTTTAGCCCACACAACCTAAACGAGAATCTAAGGTCTCGTCAATATTAGTAGAACGGTAAAAAGACTGACAAAAATGGCATCGGATGAAGAAGTTATGAATTTTTAACGGATTTTCCTGTCCCGGTCTGTTAAAAATAATAATATTTAAAATAAACTCAAAATTAGCCAGCGAAGTCTAAACAAAAGTTGTAGGTTATATTCCCACCTACGTGTGTGTATAAAGACTGTCAAAAACAGGGCCCATATGCGAAAGATATGGATTTTAGAAGTTCGGGGGACAGTTTCCAAGAATTTTCGCGTGTGTAACGCTAATAAGCGGCCATATCGTCGGATCCTCGCAGCTCGCCCCGTGTCCGACCCACGTGTTGCCACCCCTCGCATACGAAGCGCAGGTCCAGTCCGATTCCGATGCATGTCCAACGCGTGTCCGCCTGCGAACCGAGACACCTGGCTTTCGTTGCTGCCGCGTGCCTTCTCGTCCAGATCCGAGCCTCGCATATGCTGCCGCGTGGAGCCCACTCAGCCGCTGATCTGTGGTTTTGCACCCTATAAGGGGGGAGGTGCGAGATCTACCGGGTAATGTTTGAAAATTGTCACTTTTCACCCTAAACTCATATTTTTACTATTTCAACTTCCCCCAAAGACTTTAAAATCATTTCCAACACCCGAAACATGCCCCGAAGTGCCTGAGAAATTTATCATTTCGGTTTGAAGCTCAAAGCTCGCAGGTCTCAGTTTTAAATAAAGCTCCTGGTTTTCACCGAAGAAAGCTATTTATTATACCGAAGTGCTACACAAATTACTATTTTAACCCCCGGTTATAGCACAATGAGTTCAATATATAGGAACAATTGTATGTTATGTGTTATATGTGCTATGTGCTTTTCCATTGTTATTATCTCTACTATTTATGATAGCAAAGTTATACCTTTAACCATGTTATCAGTGAAAGGACTTAGATTCACGGTGGTACTAGTATGTAGCCTCTGGCCATTTAGAGTATGTCTTGTAAAAGAATGACTTATATTCTATGGCGTTGGTAGATGGTTAGATAGGGCTGAAAGCCTAAAATCTACTAAAATATTTAATTAGAAAGTGTGTGTGTTCTGTTCCATTTAGGCCGAAGCTTTATTGATGTATATCAAGTATGAAAAATGTTATCACTCATTGATTTTATATCTTAAAATCAAATCATTGATTGATACGGAAAGTTTGTCACATGATTCACATATGCCGTTATTGTTCCTTGTTCCTCTTTGCTTCTGCCATATTGAAGTATGTATATGGCATAACGTTATATTGTATCTATTATTGAACTCACTAAGCGTCACCGCTTACCCCTCTCAATGTTTAACAATTGCAAGCAATAAGCAACTACTCTAGTTATATACTAATAGAAGACTTTCAATAGTTTGAATCTATTGTGTTTTTTTTATGTATGTATAAAACTATAGTATCCTGGGTAGTTATGTAATATATAATACTTTGTAATAGTCAGTTTGTATCCAGTCGTTTGTAAACAAGTTATCAATGTAAAATATTGTTTTTATGAATATGCATGTAGCATGTTTTGGAGTAAAATTTGCCAAATACGAAAGTGTGGGCATTTCAAAGATGCATGCATGCATCGTATATTTGTTAACTCTGATAATTATGATGTAACCCTAATCACGCCTCTATAGTTGAAATTCTTCATCGAGGTCTTTTGAGGCGTGACACTTAATCATTCGACATTCTTGATTCATTGTTGTGTTATTTATTTTACTTGATCTGAATTTGATCGATCCTCAAGGATTTCAATCCTAACGATTTGTATCAGAGTAGGAGACTGTATAATTTCGCACAAAATCCAGAAGAGAATCAGAGCCAAACATTCAATCGATATAGTCATCTTCTTAGCAAGATGATGAAACATGGTATTAGACGTGAGGTGATCGAGCAAAAGGTCACTCTCATGAATGGGATTAGATCTGAGTGGATGGCAATGGTATCTACCATTAAAGCGAACAAATAGTTCAAAAGCTACACTTTAGCCAAGCTTGTTGGGATTCATAAGGCACATGAAAGTGAAGTGTCGAAAGAAGTGAAAGTTGTTTCTGGTATGGGTTCTCTAGATCTTGTTGCGAAGGGCAAGACAGTTGTAGAGCATGAGTCTGAGTCTGATCACTTTGAATGTGATCTTACAAACGAGGAGCATGCTTTGATGGTTTCAAATCCCAAGCGGTTCGCAAGGAGGAAGTTTCCATTAAACAAAAACCGAAACTGGCAAGGCAGTTATAGCTTAGAAAAGGTGAATGAGGAAAATAAAAGTACTTCCCAAAAGGAGGAACATAAAAAGGAGACAAAGGTTATTGGTGATTCTAGCTATGACTGCAACTAATGTCGTGGAAAAAATTATTTAGCTAAGGATTGTATGCTGAGAAGGTTGAATGAGAGGAAAGAAGGAGAAGATGATGAGGTGTACGACATGCGAAAGTTGGAGGAAATCAAAAGGAAGAATACTATTGATAACACTATGCCTGCTTTAAATGTGTAGCAAAATGCTGCTGGAAATGAGTTTTGAGCGATTGAGGTTTGGTCAATAGACTCAGAGGACGATGAGGTTCTTAGGCCAACACATGGAAGGGCATTCGTTGTGAAAGAGGAGAGTTTGTGGTTTATAGGAAGGTGTTTAAGGGTGATGAATGATGGGTGACAGACGTAGGAGTATGCTACTGGGGGTGGATGGAGAAATGATAGTAATTTCATTGCAAGACCAGTCCCTAAACAAATCAACGAATGTGAACAGCTAATCAACAAGGTAAATCTAATTCTCGAATCTCTCAATCTACCTGTGTCAAGATACGAAACTGAATTAAATGACCTAAAATTCACTTTTTCAAACATAAGTGATAGTTTAAAAAGGACTCGTTTGACAAACTCTAACCTAACTGATCAAATCAACAAGGTCTCCTCGAAAAACGATGAGAGGAGAATGTGGTTTGAGAAGATCGAGTCGGAGTTGTCTAAGTCTAGGGATCAATTAATTTACATGCAATGAGACAATTTAATGCTTTTAAAACAATGAAACATTTTATGTTTAATTGCTAAAAGGCTTTATACTCAGTTGCACCTTGATTGTGGAATTGGTGAGAAAACTCATTAGATGATCATACAATTTCTTGAAATAAAGGAAGATGTGATACATGCCGACTGTTACAAATGTGAATCCATAGTTTCGTCAGATGAAATTTCTGATGCATACAGGGTTGGACTAGAACGAATTGAATCATATAAGCCCAAAGACCAAAATAATATGTTGAACAACTTTTGGATGAAAACAATAAGAAGCAAATAAATACTATACAAAAATTAGACTCATTGAGTGCCAAATTGAGTTCAGAAAAAAGATAAATGTTCAAAGCACATCTAAATTCGATGAGGACAGCCATATGAGTGAAATTTCTATAGAGGATGAGGCGGATTGCTCAAAGTTTATTAAAAACAAACCTCAACCTGCGAAAGATTTGATGTATGAAAATTTGGTTGAATTCGCATGTATTGCTCAACCCACAAAGGGGTCGTTTAAAGATGTCAAAGGAAAGGGAAAGTTAGTTTGGGAGACTGAAGCTCAAATCAAGAAATCGTCAACTAAATCAAAGAAAGCTAAGAAAATTTTTGTCAAGAATCAAATAAAAAACAAACAAAGCCAATCTAATTCTAAAGAAATGAAGGTGAAAGATAATATAATAAAAGTTTTCACCATAACCAAGAAATATGAAACCACTTGGTTAAACAAACTTATATGGTTGATCTAGCAATCACTTTTCCTTTTTCCGTAAAAGGCTCACAAGGACCCAAGAAACTTTGGGTTCCTACATCTTCTTTATTTTTGCAGGTAATTCGTGATATGTAGTTCGACTTTGAATGGTATGTCGATAGTGGCTACTCACGTCACATGACAGGAAGGAAGTAGGAACTGCGAGAGTTTCGAGCTCTCAAAGATGGTGGAAATGTAAAGTTTGGAAAAAACTCGTTTGGAAAGCTCAAAGGCTATGGGATGATAACTAATGGAGATTTTTCGATTCGTAAAGTGGCATATGTAAAGGATTACAAAACAACCTAATTAGTATTTCACAATTGGTTGTTGGGATGGGCTTGAAAGTGTCCTTTGACGATGAAGGTTCTAAGATAATAGAAAAGAAAACGAAAGAAGTTCTCTTAAAGTCACAGCAAAAAGAGGAAATGTATCCTTTGAATATATACCCAATACGGGGGAAGCCTGCCATATGCTTGCTTATGAAAGCTCACTGTGATGAGAGTTGGCTATGGCATCGATGACTTTCGCACCTCAACTTCAAAGACATCAACAAGCTTGTTCTTGGTGATCATGTGCGAGGGCTTCCTCTCTTGAAATATGATAACGATCATTTGTGTGCAACCTATAAGATGGGGAAAAGTCATCCAACCATTGTAAACACGAAATTCGTTGAACCACTGGAACTACTACATATTGACCTTTGTGGACCTTCTACAATTGAAAGTGTTGGTGGTATTAAGTACATTCTTGTAATAGTTGATGATTTTTCACGTATCACTTGGGTGTTTTTTCTTAAATAGAAATTTGAAGCTACTATGAAACTCAAGGAGTTCATAAAGCAAATTGAGCTTCAACTGTGAAAGCTGGTTTGCAGCGTTCGCAGCGACAATGGCTTTTAATTCAAGAATCAAGCATTCGGAGAATTTATAGCTGAAAAGGGAGTTTCGCACAATCTCGCTGCACCCTATACTCCACAACAACATAGTGTAGTTGAAAGGCGAAACCGTTCTTTGTGTGAAGCTACGAGAACCATGATATCCTTTGCATGTTTGCCTCTCTATTTCTGGGCGGATGCAACTGAAACTACTTGATACAGTCAAAATCGATCCATCCTGAATAAGTGATTCTCTATTACTCCCTACGAAATCATAAATAATCATAAACCTAATGTCAATTTTTTCATGTATTTGGTTCCAGGTGTTTCATTTTCAATTCTAAGGAACAACAAAACAAATTTGATGCGAAAGCTGACAAATGTATATTTTAGGGATATTCATTGACCTCCAAGGCATATAGGGTTCTTAATAAACGCTCAAAGAAGATAGAAGAAACCTACTATGTTACATTTGATGAAAACTACTTAAAGAAGATTCAGTCGAAAGATAATCAAGCAGAGTAAATATTTCCTAAGCCAAGTCCATCCAATGTTCTAATCTCAAATCTGTATGACGAATTCATGCTACTCTTCGATGAGCCAGAGAAGGCTATCACATCTGAAGCGAAAGCAGCTGACAACAAGGTAGATGAATTGAAGAGGATAATTGATGATTTTGCAAAAGACATACACAATCAACCATCAACTGCGAATGTATATCAAGGCAGGAGCACTATATTCCATGAGGAGAATTCTGACTCCAATGCAAGTCCTCAGGGGGAACATTCAACACCACAGGATATGAACATTCCATCGCAGAGGCAGGTTTACACTTCTTCTAACCCAAATGTCTCACATCCCACAATGACTCACAAACCTCCATTCACAGGGGATTCTTCAACTCCCGATGAAAAGGATCACTCGTCATTTGAGGGGGAGAATAAAGATGTGAATGACGATTCAGACATGCAATAAAAATTTGAAGAAGTAAATGCTGAATTGGATCCCTCCTATGATCCATACTATCCTCCACTAACCAAATGGACCAGAGATCACCCGGAAACCAAAGTTATTAGTGAATCTTCTACATGTGTCCTTACGAGATCTCAGATAAAAGTGAAACAAACTATATTATTCTCTAAAGTGGAATTTTGTATTTTTAACTCATTCGTTTCCAAGGTTGAACCCAAAACAGATAATGTTGCTCTCGATCATTTTGATTGGGTGCAAGAGATTTACAACAAACTCAACGAGTTTGAACAAAACAAAGTTTGGAGGCTAATTCCAATGTCACCAAATGTATCGGTTGTAGGTTTAAAATAGGTGTTCCACACAAAATGGATAAAGAAGGGAATGTTATAAGAAATAAGCTGAGACTCATGGTTAAGGGGCATTGTCAGGAAAAAGGCATCGACTATGGAGAAACCTTCGCACATGTTGCAAGGTTGGAATCCGTTCGCATTTTCCTAGCATACGCAGCACAAAAGAACTTCGAGGTGTTTCAGAAGGATATTAAATATGCATTCTTAAACAGGGAATTAGAAGAGACTGTATATCTGGAACAACCACCTGGTTTTGAAAACGAGAAGTATCCCAATCACTGCTACATCTTAGACAAGGCAGTCTATTGTCTCAAGCAAGCTCCGAGAGCCTGGTATGAAACACTTACTCGCTTCCTTAAAATGTCCAAATTTAAACAAGGTTCGGTTGACCCAACCTTCTTTCATAAGAAAGAGGGTGACCAATTGATGATCATCCAAATTTATTTTAATGATATCATTTTCGATTCTACGAATCCTAACTTAATAACTGATTTCCGAAAGTTGATGGAAACTAAATTTTAGATGAGCTCCATGAGTCCACTTAACTTTTTCCTTGGACTGAATATAAGACAGGGACAGAAAGGCATTTTCATAAATCAGGAAGCATATATGAAGACTTTTCTCTCTGAGTTTGGTATGATGGGAAACTTAAAAGTGAAGGTTCAAATGGCATTCAGAACGAAACTAACACCATCTCTGGAAAAACTAGTTGCTGATATGACCCTTATCGTATGATGATAGGATCGTTAATGTATTTAACAGCTAGGAGACCAGACATTATATTTTCTGTTTGTTGTTGTGTTAGGTTCCAAGCAAATCCTTGAAAACCTCACATGGTGGCTATTAAGAACATCTTCAGGTACTTGAAATGAACCACATCACTTGGTATTTGGTACCCAACGAAAACACACTTCTTTGTAAGAGCATTTTCGGATGTTGACCTTGGGCGGTGTGGATTAGATAGAAAAAGCACAATTGGAGGATGCCAATTTCTCAATGGCAAACTTGTTAGTTGTCAATCCAAGAAACAATCGTGTGTGTCCTCGTCAACAGCTGAAGCTGAATACATAGTTGCTGCCTCATGTACATCTTAAGTCATTTGGATTCAAAGCGAGTTTCGTGCCTATAGCTTAAGCATGAAACGAATCCCACTGTATTGTGACTCTGAAAGTGCCATTTGCATTTGTCACAACCCAGTGCAACAATCAAAGAAAAAACACATAGCACTGAGGTATCATTTTATCAAGGATCACGAAGAAGACGACAACGTTGAAATTCATTTCATAAGATCCTCTGATCCGTTGGCTGACATATTCACAAAGGCCTTGCCTGAAACAACCTTTAATAGGATCCTTCAAGGCCAAGGAATGATGGAAGTTGAATTTGTTCCAAAACCAGTTTCGCACACATAATGATTGCACTGCAAATCGGTGTGAACGTTCGCAGTAGTTCGTTGTCCACTATTCATCCGCAGTCTACTTTAACACTGTGAACCGGTGCCAGCGTTCGTAGTAGTTTGTAGTATTACTGTTCATTCGTGGTTGAGAATTTTCAAATATCATTTTGTACTTTGTGTATGTTATTACTTAGTTTTTCAATCTTTTCTGTTTTAATTATTTTTTAGAAAATCACAAAAGACAAAAATATTTTATTTGTGTTTGTTTTTAATTTTTTTTATTTTTCAAAAATCTCAAAAACATCAATAATATATTAAGAACATCATGGAGGCACAAATTCGTATCTTATCTAAATTCATGTGACAAGGCCGGTATAAGTTTGTCTATCTCTATATTAGCTAGGTGTCCCTAGAAGCATGTTGTTGCATGTTGTCCAAAGCCTCAATAGACTCTATGTGAAGCCTTAATGAATCGAATCTACCATTTGTTTCTTCCCAAACATGCTGTTAAATTCATATTAGTCATGAGCTACCTCAATCTTCTCACCTTGAGCTAAGAGTTATCTTCTTAGTCACTCTCGTATAACAGAGGTACATTCACTTCTCTAAAACCACCTTCTCAATTCTCCATTTTCCTTCACACTAATAAATGTAACCCTTGAGACTCTCAGCAATACCACTAAGGATTATGGTTACACAACTTCTGAGTTCATGATCTTAGCTTCGTTTACGATGAATAGAGTGAAATCCAAAATCCAACACACTTACATGTATTGGCGATGAATAATTAAATGTTATATGTTTTCACCATGGAATTAATGAAAGCCACTTTCGTGGACTTTACCAAGAAATCTCTTTTCTGTTATGAGATCTTTATGAAGTGTTCCTCTACCAAGTCACTTCACACCATAAGATCCAGTTTTTTTTTTTTTTTGAGATTTCAAAGTTTTGTCTAGTCACTAAACTAATTCCAAGCCTACTCGTTCAACTTACAACACTGGTCACACGATTACTTCATCCGACAATCGTAATTATATTAAGTTCGTTGTTTGGTTGGAGATTTACCCACCCATTTAACCAAATTAAAAGACTCCTTTCAATTTTTCTTATCAAACATCTAATCGCATTTCAACGAGAAACCACACAGACACTTCTTAGTCTCTCTTGACTTCAAAGGAAGCGATCTATGCCCGAGATCATCAATTTTGTGTCTTTATATAGACATCACAAAATTCCTCATATATATTTTGATTTTTTTTTATCTTTGACACTCTTATACGAAGGTCCTTGAGATTTTCCAAAAGTTTTGTTTGTGGTTCTTAATGTTACTTTCAGGATCACAGTTTAAGCCAACTTTTCTAAAAACGAATGTTCGTGATGGATGGGTCAATGAATGTTTAATTGTGAAAGGTTGATGCTGACACGACAATTCCTGATGATAAGAATTCAAAAAGGCATGTGAAATTTTGAATGACCCGCTACTTTTCCGTCATATGACGCATGAGTTTGACATCTAAAGTTGACAAATCGTGCTTTTTCAGGCCACGTTTCAGTAAGTGTTGCATTCCCTCTCCATATTTCCTCACAAATCGAATGATATATAAACGTTTTAACGGTTGCTCTCTCATTACCACTTTCAAAATCCTCTCAAAAGAGTTTCAGCAATCAATCTTTCAACTGTTCATCTTCTTTCTCAAGCCTCAACAATGGCTAACTCATCATCTTTTCATGATCAAACTGCTATTTCTACTCTTCTAACTGTCAAACCAAACCAGAATATAATCATCAATCTGGAACCCTAAAAATATGATCCCTATCTCCTGCCAGTTGTCGAGTGCCTCAAGTATTCTACACTGGTTCATGCTCTAACAAAGATGGAGGATGTTACGATGTCCCTACTCTCCAAGGCATACACTTCTGAAAATTATAGTAAGGAGGAAAAAAATCATCTTTGACATCCATGATCAGAAAACCTCAATCATAAAAACTAGATTTTGTTCACTTCTAGGGTTTCCTTAATCTGAAGGGATGATCAACCTGGAATCCATCTCCAATGTTGCTCTATTGGAGATGTTCTATCAAATAGGGTACAAGGAGACCCTAACTGTCGTCTCAAAATTCTGGAAACCAAATCTACCCCTACATTGGAACGCTCTCTTTACTCTTCTTTTCAAAAGGTTCTTAGAAAGGGTTATTGGTTCTGACTGTGCTAGTAAGTTATTCTTGACTATACTTGATGGCATTTATACAGGTTTAAATGTCGTCAGGATTAAAATCATTGAGGATCGATCAAATTTAGAATAAGTAAAAGAAATAAAACAATGATGAATCAATAGTGTCTAATGATTAAGTGTCACGCCTCTGAAGAACTCGATGAAAATTTTCAACTGTAGAGGCGTGATTAGGGTTACAACGTAATTATCAAAGTTAACAAAAATACGATGCATGCATGCATCTTAAATACTCTAACCCTAGTAATAAAGACGAGTTGACAGGCCCAATAATTTAATGGGCTTAAGGGTAAGGCCCATGTAAGGGGTTTGGGCCCAATTTTCCAAATTGGGCCACAGATGGGCCATAGTTTCGGCCTTGTTGAGTATGAGATATTGGACCATCAAAATTTCAAGTATAGGACTAATAATAAATGGTTGGGTCTTAAGGCAAGACCATGTTGATACTTGGGCCCAATTGGGAAAATTGGTCCATAGATGGGCCATGGTTGGGCCTTGGTTTATTATTAGACTTTTGGGCATTTGGGATTCGGCCTTAGGCTTGAATCAAGCTAAGATAGGGGTAAATCAGTATTTTACCCCAAGCATGGACTTATGAGTAAATGTGATGGAACCCAATTATTAATTGGGTGTTATTTTGATGTTGACAAATTCGGGAATTTGTCATCCAGCAGCTAGGGTTTTGTCAGCAGGACTTCAGCAGTGTGAGGTCAGTTTTCCTCCAGTTGTAACGGGTCTAAGGCACCAGTGCTACCCCATTTATGTAGTTACAGTATGTCGGGGTAAGCCCGATGTCGGGGTTAGCTCAATGCAGTTTATATGTTTTCGAACTTCGGTACGATGTTAGGGCGGTCTCGAGGAGTAGTTATGTATGCTTGACGTCTTTGTGATTCATGCATGTTTATGTCATGTGTTATATATTCCGGGCTTCGGTCCGATGTCGGGCAAGCCCGATGCAGGATATGTGATTATGTTATACGTTTATGTTTATGTTATGTTCAGTTTATTTATACCGGACTTCGGTCCCATGTCGGGTGGGGCCCAAGTTATTTCGGACTTGGGTCTGATGCCGGGTGGGGCCTGATGTAGTGGGGCAGAGCCCAAGCTATGTCGGACATCGGTTCGATGTCAGGTGGGGCCCAATTTATGTCAGACTTCAGTCTGATGTTAGGTAGGGCCCTATGCAGTGGGAAAGGCCCAATTTGTGTTATAGGTGTTATTGTATAATATAAGGTTGTCGAGGAGGGGGAGCTCACTAAGCTTCGTGCTTATAGTTTTCAGTTTTGGTTTCACATACTTTCGGTAGCAAGGGGAAGAGCTCTGGGTGATTGCATGACACACACCACAATATTCTGTTTGGGATTGTTTGAGACTCTAATATTTTATCATTTGTTTTTGGTACAGTGTTTTATATGATATTTTGAGACACATGACACTTGGTTTCTTATTGATTATGGATGATTATAGTTTTTATAATATTTTCCAAACGAAATTTTTGGGTCGTATTTTTGGGATGTTTCAAGTTGGTATCAAAGCCTTGGTTTGAGGGATTCGGGAACACTTTCGGGTGTGTCTAGGCTCAAACTAAGGAAGTGGTATAAAATTTTCATAAGAAAATCATTTTTTAAAAGAATTTTGGAAATAGAAAGAGATTTTTAAAAGACAAAAAAGGTATGATGCATGCAATTAGCCGAGCTCAACTAAGTACTCCCAAATTATACATACAAGTTTATGCTATGTTATGTATATCAGTTTTATGAGAACAACATGCTAGATTAGGACTAAGTATCTAGGAAGGATGCCTTATGTGTTTGTTATATATGTATCAGCTTTATGAATTGCATGCTAGTATAGATAAGACAGTATGGTAGGCTAATTAGTATATGCTTGATTATGTGTACTCAATGCTCGAATGTTGCTTGCTTTGTGCTTTTAGGAGTTTTAGTTGTCTTTTACTAACTAGTAAACGAAAATGCTAAATTACATATTGCAAGGACTAAATAATTTTAGAAAGTTAGGTGTAGCTATATTTCCCAGCTCTTGTTTGAGTCCAACCATTGTAAGGTAGGATCTATGATTCAAAGAATTATCTAGTCTGAGTAATATGTAATAGTATTCACGAGCTAGTTAGGGGAAGAAAGCAGGGACTTTTTATGCAACTGATGGCAGAGAGTGGGATGGTAATTACCCTAGGGAAAGCCTAGGATGAGAGTAGCATAGAGCAGTAGCAGTAGAAGGGACTTAGTGGAGTCGAGGCAGTTCTTGAGGAATGTACGGATATATGTGGAAGGTAGTATGGGCCTGTACTACTTGATATGTGCATATTTAGTCATGTGTTTAGTATAGATTTTTATCAATTATTAGCTAATTATTTGCATAATATGGACAAAAGGTACTTAATAATGTCTAAATTATATTTTCAGTCCAGAAGACATGCTTGGAAGCAAAAAGGAAGAAGGAGAAGCAATTAGAAGTTGGAGAATGAAGAAAGGAGAACAAACCTGGAGCTACTCGGCAAGTTCCAATGAATGTTCATGAAGTAATGTCCATAATCCATGCCGTACACGTATTTCTCAAAGTAACTCGGCGAGATGGATACCTACTCACCAAGTTGCCCCTGTTTTGAGATATGTATAAATAGAAGATATAATTCGGAATTTAGGAGTTTTTTGGCTGCTCTGGAGAATAACTTGCGACTGAGGAAACCCTTGGAGACCTGAAGAACCCTAAGCTTTGATCTTTAGAAGACTCAAGCCGAATTAGGTTAAATTTTCCACTTATTCTTAGAAGTGAATCATGTTTAGATCAACTAAATTCGTTTTTAGCTTCTCTTTTACTGTAATCATGAGCTGAATTTTCGTAGTTTCTATTTAGGAAAGACCAGATTACTCCTACGGTTTGATTTACATTTTGATTGATTGATTATTGGTGATTTATTTAAATTAAGGTTGTTAAAGACCCTTATGCATTAACTATAACTATTTTCTGTTAATTGGAAGACAATTAGGCTGCATGAACATCTCTTAATTGTTAACCTCATATGATTTATGTGAACACTTTATTATATGCCTAGGATTAGTGAATATGAAACTACGATTAATTAGAGAATGGGTAAATTAACGTGTGAGCTTCTTTGAGAAACCAACAAACAAGAGGTTAGTTGAATTACTAATTTGATTAACCAATTACAAATCTTATTTAATCCAAATAATTGAACTAGGGAATTAATTAGTTTAAACACTTGATCACTGCTTGAATTGATTAATTTTTTAGGGGTTATTAATAGCGAATGCGAATCTAATCACTATAGTTGGTAACCAATAATAATTAATTTATTACTTTATCATAAATTTACCATAGGAGTGAATTGGTTGGACATAAATAGAAACCCTTTTATTAAATTTGGTGAATTTTTACTTGCTTTTAGTTGATTAGTTAATTACCTATTAGGTGGTGTGTTTAAGTTTCTAGTCTTGTAAAAGTAGAGAAAACCCTTCACTTTTATTACTTGTTTAGTTAATATTAGATATTAGTTTAATTTCCATTCCCTGAGTTCGACACCCTACTTATTCAACTATACCACTAAAAGATAGGTTCACTGCCTTTGTGTGCTAAATTTATATTTTTAGAGTAGGAATAAAACCAGTGTATTTTACACACATCACTACTGAAAGCAGAGGATATATACTCGAATCAAGGAAGGATGAGATGAATCTAGGAAATTTGTAGTGTGTGAGATCCCTCTAGTTATTATGAGTATTGTGATGTTAGTAATGGTATATTACCAAGTATAGTGACACTACGTGGTAAACCAGACGGCAATTTTGGTGCCGGTGTGGGATCAGGCTCAGAATCTAGATTCGGGCAGCTTGATGGTCAGATGAGAGAGTTCATTCCATCTGAGAGTACGCACATTATCGTTGACCAGATTTTTGTGATCTTCAGTATGATCAAGGAGGGTATTCTAGAGATTTGTGATGAGAGGAAGAGTGCATTCTGCACTAACACAGAAGCCATGATAGGGATGTGTATGCCGATGATTCGGTAGTTCAGAGCTTGATAAGCTCCAGGTTATCATGGGGCTAGGAACCCCATTGCAAGCAGCGGGTGATTGGAAAATGTCGCTAATATTTGTGTACCAGTCGTAGTCTCAAAAGGGGACAACGAGCGACTTGCTTCCTACCTCCAGATGGACAGGGTAAGTGATTGATGGAAAGAGGTTGGTAGAAGGTTGAGTGATGATGCGGTTGATGCTATGTCATGGGATAACTTTTAGACCAGATTATGGGCAGAGTGTGCCTAGGCGATTAAGGCGCAACAGTTAGCGCAAGAGTTGTTAGATCTCCACCAGACGACTAAGACTGTGGCAGAGATCACTGCCTAGTCTCGGGAAGGAGCTTATATGATACCACAGTACGCAATAGATGAGGTAATAAAGAAGTTAAGGTATCAGAACATATTGTAGAATTATAGCAGGGAGATCGTGAGTATCTCGGGGCTCAAGACCATGAATGATATGACTTCTAGAGCTTGAGAATGGGATATTGATTTGGATCACATTGATAAGAGGGAATCAGATCAATTGCTTATACTGAAGGGTCTCTGGAGGAGACCCAAGATTTAGGATTAGCTTTTGAGAGGCCAGCAGGACCAGATTCGGTGCAACACTTGAGGGAAACTCCACGAGGGAGCCTTTCGTTCCAAGGGTTTAAGTAAGTGTAACTCTGGGTTATCCTCTATTTGTGTTTAAATTATATTTTCAAGAGATGTCATATGCCAATTACATACCGATAATTATTACCGTATAACATTAGATCATTTCCCAAATTATAGGATTGGGAGGGTGCAAGGTTGTGTGAGGTGCAATTTCTTGGGCCCCTTGTCAACCAGAAGGGTATTCTGGTATTTCCGGCCAAGATAGAAGTCGTGATGTAATGGCAGATTCCGAGGCCTCTAACTGAAATTTAGGCTGGGGATTCCAGTCAGGTCATGAGTTCAGTACAATGTTGTAAGTTTGCGAATGTTGCCGTAGCATTCACTACCAACCAAATAGTGTTAGAGTGTTGTAAGCCTGCGAGTGTAGTCGTAGCATCCACTAGCAGCCACATAGTGTGAGAAAGTGTTGTAAGTTTGTAGGCATAGTCGAATGTAACATACACGTTTTTAAATCGTGTTTTAAGTAAATAATATTATGAAATATTATGTGAATTTG
Source organism: Lactuca saligna (assembly GCF_052625555.1). Lineage (NCBI taxonomy): Eukaryota > Viridiplantae > Streptophyta > Magnoliopsida > Asterales > Asteraceae > Lactuca > Lactuca saligna. The sequence goes on along the minus strand of NC_136417.1, from coordinate 37,766,976 downwards.
AATGTTGAGTTCTAACGGATAGTTTTTACTAGAATTGAAGTAAAACTACGCTTACAATCATTCAAAAGCATTGGAAGTCTTATGAGATTCCAATCAAATGTCAAATAGTGAAATTTAACGAAAATATAAAATTTGGAAAAATTAAAATTTTATTATTGAAATTTGTAGATATTCTCGTTAGAAACATTTAGGCGAAAACCTCATCGAAATTCGAGTTATAACGAAGAAGTAATGACCAATCGAAGATCCGCGACAAAACCGGCACGACGCTGAATGACGTAAAAAGTAAGTTTTTGATAAACTACTTTTTAGCCTTAGTAATCTAAATGAAAGTCGTAGTATTCGTTATACCGAGAAGTTCGATAAAAAGAACGCCAAAATCTAACTTTGTATGAGGAAGTTATGATTTTTTGAAGTTTCAGCATAGCAGTAGACAACTAAAAACTCGAATTTTAGATCGAGTGATTTATAGCCGACACAAACTACATGAGAATTGAAGGTCTCATCATTTTTAGTACAACGGTAAAAAGTCTGACGAAAACCGATGCCAGATGAAGAGGTTATGAATTTTTAACAGATTTTCCAGTCCCGGTCTGTTAAAAATAATAACATTAAAATTAAATTCAAAATTAGCCAACAAAGTCTAAATGAAAGTTGTAAAACATAATTTTAGCTACGCGTGCATATAAAGGACGTCAAAAACGGAGCCCGTATGAGAAAGTTATTTATTTTACAAGATTGGGCACATTTTTTGATAATTTTCGCATTAATAGTGTTCGATCCACGTGTCGTCTTATGCTTGTACCGCAGCCTCGCATGGCACCCGCTTATTGGTCCGAAGTCATCACCTCTTTCCCCATTGGACCGAAGCTCGGTCCACTTAGGAGCTGGCATCTGTCTGAAATCACGTGATCTCGCATGCGCCCTCGTGCCCGACCCACGTGTAGACTCCTGATTCAACCAAGGCAGCCGGCCCGATCCAAAGCCAGAAGCCGCGTCATCCGACCAATGCGAAGCAAACATCTGTCTGTCCGAGCGTCACCCTGCTTCCACCTGGTCCGAGCCTCGCAGCCACCTGCCCTCACCCCCTCGCTTCGGATCCGAGGCTCGTACCTATATAAGGGGTGCGAGACCTCCCGGTTAGATGTTCGAAATTTGGCATTTTTCACCCTTATTCCATATTTTCTTACATTCCAACTTCCCCCGAAGCCCAGGTACTGATTCCAATGCCCGAAACACGCCCCGAGACTCCCGAGAAGCCCGAAAAAAATATCTTTTCGGTTTTGAAGCTCTACCTTCGCAGAGCCCGGTTTTCAAGAAAACTCCTAGTTTTCAACGAAGAAAGTGATATTTAGAGCCGATGTGCTACCCAAATTAATATTTTAGCCCCCGGTTATTTCACGGTGAGTTTAATATATATGAACAATTGTATGTTATGTGTTATATGTGCTATGTGCTTTTCAGTGTTATTATTTCGGGTTATTTTCCCGGGTTATTTTTATTCGCTATTTTTAATAGCAAAGAAATACCTTTGACCATGTGATCAGTGAAAGGACTTAGATTCATGTTGGTACTGGTATGTAGCCTCTGGCCATGTAGAACATGTCTCCGTAAGATAATGATTTATATTTTATGGTATTGGCAGAATGTTAGACAGGGCTATAAGCCTGAAATCTACCAAAATGTTAATCCGAAGTTGCATGTGTTCTGTGCCATTTGGGCCAAAGCTTTATTGATGTATATCAAACATGGAAATTGTTATGTCTCATTGATTGCATATCTTTAAATCAAATCAATTATTGATATGGAATGTTTATCACATGATTCACATATGCCCTTGTTGTTCCTTGTTCCTCTTTGCTTCTGCCATATTGAAGTATATATATGACATAACGTTATATTGTATCTATTATTGAACTCACTAAGCATCACCGCATACACTCTCAATGTTTAACAAGTTGCAGGAGATAAGCATCCAATATAGTTATATACTGGTAGAAGATTTTTGAATAGTTTGAAACTATTGTATCGATAGAATGTTATGAATAGTTTGAAACTATTGTATTTTGTACTCCCATATGTATAAACCTATAGAATCCTGGGAAGTTATGAAATATATAACACTTTGAAATAGTCGGTTTGTATCTAGTAGTTTGTAACCTCTTTATCAATGTAAAATATTGTTTTTACGAATATGCAAGTAGCATGTTTTAGAGTAACTAAATTGTCAAGTATGAAAGTTTGGGTCTTTCATAAATACGAAAGTGAGGGTCTTTCAATCATGGTATCAGAGCAGTAGTTTGAGTGAACGAAATTCCACAGATTGGAATTTAGACTTAAACTATTGGAGGTTCAATATATGAACTTAATCATTGTAAGTATAGGGATACAAACCATAGGAAATATATATAAGTAAAAGTATTAGTTAATAATAAACCCTAATATTCTAAAATACAACGTTACCACGTATTGTAGAGCAATGGTTGAACAGGTTAGTAGCCATATCCCTGATGTTGGTGGAGGTCCTCAAGCCGAGGAAGTGAATACTACAATATCTCCTCGTGAGGAGTGACTCTTGGGTAAACTTACCGATGTTATTCAACAGACTCTCGAAGAACACAAAAAGAATGGTGATAAGGGAAAAGAGAAAGCCACTAGAGAATCTTCAAAAGGAGAGGTGAAGCGTCCATCTTTCAAAGATTTCAAGAGTAGTGGTGCTACAGAGTTTTCCGGTGTTCTTAATCCCATTATTGTTCTTACTTGGATCCAGAACATAGGGAAAGTGTTTCGTATTTCTCATGTGGATCATGAAGATAAGGGTAATTATTCTTCTGCAATGCTCATCGAAGAAGCCTTAGTCTGGTGGGAAGCAATATATGAAGCTCTCAACGGGTTTGACCAGGAGAATTTAGCTTGGGAAATGTTTAAAACTCGTTTTTTGGAGAAGTATTGTCCTCTAGACATGAGGAGGAGATTGAAGAAGGAATTTCTCGAGCTTAAACTAAAAGGAATGACTTTGAATGAGTATGAAACTCAGCTTAATCAAAGAGCAAGGTTTGCTACAAAGTATATTCCAACTAAAGACGAGAGAATTCAGTTATTCATGGAGGGACTATGACACGAAATCCATGATTTCGTTGCCAATCGAGAAGTTCTGTCTTTCGATAAAGCCGTTGAATATGCTCGAAGATGTGAGCATGAATTAGAAATACGTGGTGCCACTTTTACTGCTCCGAAGCATCCACGTACTGAAAGAACTGTTCCTATTCCTTTTTTTCTTCCAGCTCAATCCGTTCGAACTGAACCTAGTAATCAAGTTCAAACTCAAAATTCCTCTCGTGGACATGGTAGATCACAATCTTTTTCTATTCAATCACCTTTATGTCGTATTTGTGGAAGGAATCATCCGGGCCAATGCAAAATAGACAAGGAATCCATTGTCTATTATAGATGTGGAGAAAAGGGTCATATAAAGCCAGCTTGCCCAAGAAAGGATGTTACTTGCTATGGATGTGGTATTACTAGCCACAAGAAGTGTTTTTCCCTACTCCTACTAGTCAGATGACGGGAAGTTAAGCTTCTGTTCAACAACCAGCGAGTAGTCAATTCCATGTTCAACAATCAAAGGGTACTCCAACTAAAAAGGAGGAGGTGCCAAAAGCTAAGGGTTGTGCATTCCAGATTACCTCAGAGGAGGCACGCGAGGACCCGAATGTTGTGACGGGTACATTTCTTGTCAACTCTAGACCTGCTCACATCTTATTTGAATCTGGTGCCTCAGATTCTTTTGTATGTTATGAATTTGCGCATTCCTTTCAAATTGCTTGCTTTGTACTCGCTTAACCATTTCACGTAGATACTGCAGGAAGTATATCATTACTTGCTAATAAAGTCTATAGGTATTGTGTTATAGAAATTGAAGGCTAAACTTTTCTTGCTAACCTGATTCCTATCTCCTTGCCCAACTTTGATATTATTCTCGGCATGGATTGGTTATCTAAGAACCACACAGAACTCTTGTGCTATGAAAAGATAGTACACATTCCTATTTAAGGGGAGAATCCTATCTATGTCTACGGTGAACAAAGACTCTTAAAAACAATCTCTTTCCTTAAAGCTCGTAAATTCATATCGAAAGGGTGTTTTATCTATCTGGCCTACACAGTTGATGTCTCAAAAAAGGAGAAGAAAATTGTCAATGATGTTCTCGTTGTTAACGAATATCCTGATGTTTTCCCAATGACTTTCCTGGCCTTTCTCCGTATAGGAAAATAGAATTCCGAATTGACCTTGTGCTTGGTGCTGCTCCGATTGCAAAGACTCCTTATCGTCTTGTGCCAGCTCAGATGAAAGAAATGATGATCCAACTATAGGAACTACTTGACAAGGGTTTCGTTCGACTGAGTACCTCTCCCTGGGGTGCTCCAATACTGTTTGTTAAGAAGAAAGATGGATCGATGTGAATGTGCATTGATTATCGTGAGCTGAATAAGGTGACTATCAACAACAAGTACCTACTACCTCGTATCGACGATTTGTTCGATCAACTTCAGGGTGTTAGCAATTTCTCAAAGATTGATCTAAGATCTGGCTATCATCAGTTGAAAGTTCACGAGCAGGATGTACCGAAGACTGCTTTTCGTACTCGATATGGGCATTATGAATTTCTTGTTATGTTGTTTGGTTTAACAAATGCTCCTACTATATTCATGGATATGATGAATCGGCTATGCCGCCCAATGCTCGATAAATCGGTCATCGTATTCATTGATGATATTCTAATCTATTCCAAGTCTGAAGCTGATCATGCCATTCATCTTCGTGCAGTATTAGAACTTCTTCGAAAGGAGAAACTATATGCTAAATTCTCGAAATGTGAATTTTGGCTTCGCGAAGTTCAATTTCTCGGCCATGTTATTTCTAGTGATGGTGTATCTATAGATCCTATTAAAATCGAAGCTATTCAAAATTGGGAAGTGCCCCAGAATGCTTCCGAAATTCGCAGTTTCTTGGGTCTCGCGGAATATTACCGAAGATTCATTAAAGACTTTTCTCGTATAGCCGTACCTCTTACAAGTCTTACACGGAAGGAAGTGAAGTTTGAATGGGGTGAAGCCCAAGAAAAAGCTTTCTCAATTCTAAAAGATCTTTTGACTCATGCTCCAATCTTATCACTCCCAGAAGGTGATGATGATTTCTCCGTATATAGCGATGTTTCAAGATTGGGACTCGGTTGCGTGTTGATGCAACGTGGAAAATTCATAGCCTATGCCTCAAGACAACTGAAAGATTATGAAAAGAATTATCCCACTCATGATCTCAAACTCGCTGCAGTGGTATTTGCCCTAAAAATTTGGATTCATTACCTTTTTGGTACAAAATGCCAATTATTTACCGACCACAAAAGTCTCAAGTACATATTCAGTTAGCAAACTTTAAATATGAGAAAACAACGAGCTATGGAGCTGGTCAAGCATTATGATTGTGAAATCCTATATCATCCTAGAAAAGCCAACGTTGTTGCCGATGCACTTAGCAGAAAGGTTTTTCGCAATAGTATGTATTATGCTATTACTCATACTACAGTAAAAGTCACTATTTTAGATTAATTAGAGAAATGGCAAGAAGAGGCCCTAAAGCTAGATAATGTGAAGAAAGAAGGGATGATACATTATAATGATGCTTTATTTGATGATCCACGAGGATTAAAAGTATTCAAGAATCGGCTGTGGATTCAAAAGATTGGTGGATTGAGACAGAAGATTTTAGATGAAGCCCATAAATCTAAACTCTCAATCCATCCTGGTACAAGTAAAATGTACTATGATGTAAGAGCTGATCATTGGTGGCCTAGATTTAAGAGAGACATTGGAAGATATGTATAGGAATGCTTAGTATGCTTACAAGTCAAAGCAAAGCACCAAAAGCCTTATCGAACCCCAGAATGTCTTATTGTTCCTGTATGGAAATGGTAAGAATTGTCCATGGATTTCATTACCAAATTGCCAAAGACTCCTAGACAGCATCATAGCATTTAAGTAATCGTCGACCGTTTGACTAAAAGCGCTCATTTTCTTGACATGCGTGAAACGGCTCCAATGGAGAAATACGCACAAGTATACTTCGATGAAATTGTTGCAAGACATGTTGTGCCACTAAAGATCGTTTTCGATCGTGATACTCGTTTCACTTCTCACTGTTGGGCGAGTATGCAATGTGAATTAGGATCTCGAGTTGCTCTCAGCATAGCTTATCATCCCCAGACAGATGGTCAGATGGAGAGAACAATCCAAACAGTAGAAGATATGCTTCGTGCATGTGTCTTGGAGTTCGTTGGTAACTGGGATAAATAGTTACCTCCTGTCGAATTCTCGTATAATAATAGTTACCACACTTCAATCAAAATGCCACCATATGAAGCATTATATGGTCGCAAGTGTCGTACTCCATTATGTTGGCGTGACATAGGACAGAAGATCCTTGGAGGCCCTAAAATGATTCAAGACACCACCGACAAGATTCAACTTGTACGAGAAAGAATGAAAGCGATCCAGGATCGACAGAAGTCCTATACAGAAAAGAGGAGACGACCCATAGAATTCCAGGTGGGTGATATCGTAATGCTAAAAGTATCCCCGTGGAAAGGCATTATGTGATTTGGGAAGAAAGGAAAACTAAGCCCTAGATTTTTTGGTCCTTTTAAAATCATCCAGAGAATTGGAAAGCAAACATACCGCTTAGAATTGCCTGAAGATTTGGCAGGTATTCATGATGTGTTTCATGTGAGCTATCTGCGCAAATGCTTGAGCATCAATAATGAGACAGTTCAATTATTCGAGGTGAAATTGGATAATAAGTTAAGATATGTAGAAGAGCTGGAAGAGATCATGAATGCAAGAACAACTAATTTACATAATAAAGAAGTGGAGTTGGTGCTTGTCAAGCGGAAACACCCTCTAGGCGTAAATTATACTTGGCAAAATAAGAATAAGATAAAAGCAAAATATCCCCATTTATTTTAATCGATGTAATTTCGCAGACAAAATCGTTAGAAGGAGGAAGTATTTGTAACATACACGTTTTGAAATCGTGTTTTAAGTAAATAATATTATGAAATATTATGTGAATTTGAATTTTGAGTTCTAACGTATAGTTTTTACTAGAATTGAAGTAAAACTACGCTTAGAATCATTCAGAAAGTATTGGAAGTCTTATGAGATTCCAATCAAATATCAAATAGTGATATTTAACGAAAATATAAAATTTGGAAAAATTAAAATTTTATCATTGAAATTTGTAGATATTCTCGTTAGAAACATTTAGGTGAAAACCTCATCGAAATCCGAGTTATAACGAAGAAGTTATGAGCAATCGAAGATCCGCGACAAAACCGGCAAGATGCCGAATGACGTAAAAAGTAAGTTTTTGATAAACTACTTTTTAGCCTTAGTAATCTAAATGAAAGGCGTAGTATTCGTTAAACCGAGAAGTTCGATAAAAAGAACGCCAAAATCTGACTTTGTATGAGGAAGTTATGATTTTTCGAAGTTTCAGCTTAGTAGTAGACAGCTAAAAACTCGAATTTTAGATCGAGTGATTTTTAGCCGACACAACCTAAACGAGAATTGAAGGTATCGTCATTTGTAGTACAACGGTAAAAAGTCTGACGAAAACGGATGTTAGATGAAGAAGTTATGAATTTTTAACGGATTTTCCTGTCCCGGTCTGTTAAAAATAATAACATTAAAATTAAGTTCAAAATTAGCCAATGAAGTCTAACCAAAAGTTGTAGATAATAATTGTAGCTACACGTGCATATAAAGAACGTAAAAAACGGAGCTCGTATGAGAAAGTTATGGATTTTACAAGATTGGGCACATTTTTTGATAATTTTCGCATGAATAGTGTTCGATCCACGTGGCGTCTTCTGCTTGTACCGCAGCCTCGCATAGCACCCGCTCATTGGTACGAAGTCATCACCTCTTTGCCCATTAGACCGAAGCTCGGTCCACTTAGGAGTTGGCATCTATCCGAAATCAGGTGATCTCGCATGCGCCCTCGTGCCTGACCCACGTGTAGACTCCTGATTCAACCGAGGTAGCCGACCCGATCCGAAGCCAGAAGTCGCGTCATCCGACCAATGCGAAGCACACATCTATCCATCCAAGCCTCGCCCTACTGCCACCTGCCCTCACTCCCTCGCTTCGAATCCGAGGCTCGTACCTATATAAGGGGTGCGAGACCTCCCGGTTAAATGTTCGAAATTTGGCATTTTTCACCCTTGTTCCATATTTTCTTACATTCCAACTTCCCCCGAAGCCCCGGTACTGATTCCAATGCCCGAAACACGCCTTGAGACTCCTGAGAAGCCCGAAAAATTTATCTTTTTGGTTTTGAAGTTCTACCTTCGCAGAGCCCGGTTTTCAAGAAAACTCCTGGTTTTCAACAAAGAAAGTGATATTTAGAGCCAAAGTGCTGCCCAAATTAATATTTTAGCCCCCGGTTATTTCACGGTGAGTTTAATATATAGGAGCAATTGTATGTTATGTGTTATATGTGCTATGTGCTTTTCAGTGTTATTATTTCGGGTTATTTTCCTGTGCTATTTTTATTCATTATTTTTAATAGCAAAGAAATACCTTTGACCATGTGATCAGTGAAAGGACTTAGATTCATGTTGGTACTGGTATGTAGCCTCTGTCCATGTAGAACATGTCTCCGTAAGAGAATGATTTATATTCTATGGTATTGGCAGAAGGTTAGACAGGGCTATAAGCCTGAAATCTACCAAAATGTAAATCCGAAGTTGTATGTCTTCTGTGCCATTTGGGCCAAAGCTTTACTGATGTATATCAAGCATGGAAATTGTTATGTCTCATTGATTGTATATGTTTAAATCAAATCAATGATTGATATGGAATTTTTGTCACATGATTCACATATGCCCTTGTTGTTCCGTGTTCCTCTTTGATTTTGCCATATTGAAGTATATATATATGGCATAACATTATATTGTATCTATTATTGAACTCACTAAGCATCACCGCTTACCCTCTCAATGTTGAAAAAATTGCAGGAGATAAGCATCCAGTATATTTATATACAGGTATAAGATTTTTAAGAGTTTGAAAGTATTTTATCGTTAGAAGCTTATGAATAGTTTGAAACTATTGTATTTTGCACTCCCATACGTATAAAACTATAGAATCCTGGGAAGTTATGTAATATATAACACTTTAAAATAGTCGGTTTGTATCCAGTAGTTTGTAACCTCTTTATCAATGTAAAATATTGCTTTTATGAATATGCAAGTAGCATGTTTTGGAGTAACTAAATTGTCAAGTATGAAAGTTTGAGTCTTTCATAAATAAGAAAGTGATGGTCTTTCACCGTAGCAACCGCAAGGTTGGTAGGTAGTGCTAGAGTGTTGTGAGTCTGCGAGTGTAGATGTAGCATTCACTAGGTTGGTAGATAGAATGGGTGTGTTGTTAGATTGCAGTAGGAATAGTGGTACCCACCAGTTCGGGTGCAGCAGTGAGGGTGTGGAAAATCCACATATTGGTTTATGGTTTTCCCCAGATGAATTAGTCTTGTTTGAGCCAGTGATGAGACCATGGGAATGCCACTACAGTCATGGGATTAAGGAAGAAAGGGTCCTCTTAAGATCATGTGTGATATAAGGCTACCAATGTTCATGTAGCAATCACTTCTAACCTGGGGCTTGGTGACTTCAAGACTTGATGTATGGAGACGATCAGTTAGATCAAAAAATTATTAGAGCCGCAGTGGCAAGATAACTAGCAGTAATTCTTGACAGAAGTGGATTTTGTTTGAAAGTCATGTGGGGATGACTGTGTAGCAGTTCCTTTCGCTCTGTAATCGGGCTGGAACCCGGTATTTTAGATATCTGGTGAATGAATTGAGACCAGGGAGGTCCCATTCGATTTGTGGAAGGCAACTAGGGTGCAAGATACTGATTCAGGCAGTTTAATGTTTTTTAGGCAACTCGGTGCTTCAGACAGTTCAGTGTCTCAAGCATTAATGGTATTTTAGGATTTCAGGTATGGTTAGAGCAACATATTACTAGGTAATGCTAAGTCACCCACAGTGGGGTTCAACTATAATGATTCAGTATGAGTGGTCTGTTAAGGATCCAAACCACCTCGAGACTGCAGATTTCAAATTGGGTAGTTGTGATTGTCGCAAGGGGTTCGTTTGACTCGGGCTTTAGAACCCTACGATGGATGATTTGGATTGCCTTGGAAGGGTTAGGATGTACCCATGATTATGGTCATGTTAAGAGGTTGTGCGTGTAAGGAATGGTAAGAAATGATTTCAAGGATGAAATCCAATTTAAGCGGGGGAGAGTTATTACACCCCGTTTATTAAGTAATTAAATAAATGAAAATAAAGAATGAATAATAGACCTAAAAGCATAATAGTGTAGCAAGGAGTTACTTTTGGGGGTTAAAATGTAATTTCGGGTTAGTTTGTAAGGAGTTTTGAAGGTTGAGGGTTGTTTAGTAAGTTAAGGATTTAATTTGAAAAGAATTATAGAAGTAAGGGTTCAATGGTAATTATTGGATTAAAGGTGAAATGATTTTATGGGGTCAGGGACTAAAGTGTAAGTATTGGGCATAAGCTAAAAGGAATTTATTGGGAAGGACTGAAAGCGTTATGTAGCCAAAGTTTCCATGTGACCGGGTATAAACCCGTCACCTCTTCCTAAACCTAACACTAACTAAAAGAATGCGACCACCATCATCGGTTCATCAGTGGCCACCGAACTTCAAACATGTTTGCTGCTGGCAAGGGAGAGTCCATCGAGTTGGAGTTTTTGGGACGGAGGGGTTGTGGGAGTTGAATGAGCAAGTCGGCTGCATTCGAGTTCAAGCATCTTTCAATTCTCCCACCACCTCGCTGAAGAGCACCGCCACGACTTTCGTAGGTCATGAACAACACAGAGGGTCATCATAGCTGGGTGGCGCGATCGCTGTTATCATTTTCCGATAAGGACTCGTCTTCCTCTTCCCCATTTATTTTGTTTTGTGTGTTCCAGCTCGTGTATGCATCCGTATTTTAGTAGTCTTCGGGTGATGTTGGTCGGAGAGCAAGGGGGCAGCATGGCAGGCAACCATGGTGGCTGTCGATGACCAAACTCTTTCTGCCACCACCAGCCACAGCGAGTGGTTCCTGTGGGTGTGCGTAATGGTGCTATGTGTTCACTAATTCTAGTTGAAGTCGTTTTCCTTGGGGCTGCTTGATTGAAATCCAAAAGAAACCACCGCCACCACCATGAGGTGGTGGCTGTCATCGCCAAAACCTTCGTTGCCACCGCCGTGAGCCACCAGGTGGGTGGCTGGAGTGTAGTATGTAGTTTGAAGAATATGTGTGTGTGTTTTGTCTAGCCGAAAAATCGAGAATAGCCACCACCACCACCGTGAGGTGGTGGTTGCCACCATGTGCCATCGGCAGCCATCACTAGGGTGGTTGTGTGTGTGTTTAGCTTAGTGTGTGTGTGTTATTTTAGATTAAGCAGTATGATTCTAGTTAGAAAAAAGAATAATGAAACGAACCATAACCACCACCGTGAGGTGGTGGCCGCCCCCTTGAGCCGTCGATGACCACCACTACCTGAGGTGGTAGTGGGTGGTGCCCGACTATCAAAACCCTAATGGGCCTAAAGACTTAGTTTGGACCTAGTGGACTATGTTTGGGTGGAAACACTAATTAGGGTTTAGAAAAACCTAATTTGGAAAATTGGACCATAGATGGGCCATAGTTTGGGCCTTGATGAGTATGAGATATTGGACAATTAGAATGTCAAATATTTGACCAAGAATAAATGGTTGGGCCTTAAGGCAAGACCATGTTGAGACCTGGGCCCAATTGGGAAAATTGGGCGTAAAAGGTGTGCCATTAAAGGTCTGTTTTCTAGTAGTGCATAGTTCTCAAACCATGTCGTCAAGCTCATGAACTGAAAATAAATCAGTGTCAACATCATCTACATATGCTACAACACCATCAACGTATTTCCTTCCAGGTGCTTTGGTGAAGACACCACTCTAGTGTATCTTCAACATGAAATAGTTTTCATAAACTTCTGTAAACAAAAAAAAAGTGTAAAATCAATTATTTCCTTACCTCAACACAATAGACCAAGAAAAAACAAGTTTTGTTGTAGTATTGTACCGTATCTTTTTCCTAAGTCCTCCACGGTTACAAATTTTTCTCGAAAACACCATATTGATAGCACCATTGCAATTTCTGCATCTTAAAACCCTAAATCCTAATTTATGTTCTTGCTTCTACGATGGGAATGAACCCGATGACTAAACCTGTAACTGGTTATCTTCTTGGGAGAGGGACGCATAATGATGTGCAAGCAAGTAATCATTTCATATTAAAGAGAGAAGGTTACAACTGAAATGATGAAATTACCCCTGCAATATTTTATTAAAAAATGAGTTAACGGTGAAATGCTAACGGAGTGAGCCGGAAGGACCATTTGTTAAAAGTTTTGAAACCACAGGGACCATCTGTGAGGTTTTTTGAACTTAGGGACTAAACTTGATATTTCTGGAAACCACATGGACCATTTTTGAAGTTTTCTCCTTCTTATTATCATATTCTCGGTTCATCCACTAAAATTCCTATCTTGATTCTAGAATTCTATAATCAATGGGTTGTTCAAATGGAAAACTATCTTAATAGAATCGATGAGTAACTCTAGAAATGGATCATTGAAGATGTTCATTCTCTTACTATGTCACAAAATGTCGCAACATTTGCTACCAATCAAGGTGTTGCTCAACAAACTGAGAAACTACAGAAAAATGAGTAGAGATGTATGCATGAACTCGGTGGATCTCTTCCTCTTATTTTGTACAATTATGTCCATAATTGCAAGAGATCAAAGGAAATTTGGGATACTTTGAAGGAAAAGTGCCAAGGTAGTGAGAAGACAAAGATAAAGCTCAGTTAAGCAGTGCTTTTTGGAGTTGGGAGAATTCAAGCAGAAAGAAGGAGAATCCATTAAGCTTTATTATGACTGCCAGAATGAACTAATCTACAAATGCAACAGATATGGAGTCACAAGGTCTACAATGGAGTTCAATTTAACTTTCATCATGGGGCTTCACAAGGAATGGCACAATGTCAGCTTAATGATAAAAACTTAATAAAGCTTCGACTACTATTCTCTCAATGATCTCTATAATGTGTTGATTGTGCATGAAAATGAAGTACATGAGATAGCTAAGGAAACAAAAGTTGGTTTAGGTGGTTCCTTGTAACTGTTTTTGAGTCTGGAGCTGAGTTTTGGAGTTGGATTTTACCAGTTCAACACTACTAGTGAGGTGAGTTTTCCTCACTGTAGTGATGGGTCGAAAGCACAAATGCCGACCCTTTTGGATTGTTATCTTGGTTATCTTAGGATGTTGTTATTTTATTATGATCTATTAGATTGGTGTCATGGTAGATAGGATGATGTTATGCTTATTGATCTATATGATGTGTGCTTGCATGTTGATTGATTATGTGTTTACAAGTGATGTATATGTCAACATGTGTGTGTATGGTTGGGTTAAGGCGGTCCTTCTTTGTGCTGAAGGTCAACAGACCTAAGGCAGCCGGATAGACTGCAGTCAGGCCGAAGGCCCGATGAGCGATACGGATAGGCTGTAGGGCCTGCGAGGTGGTCCAGTCATGTTGAAGGCTCGGGAGCAGTCCAGATTGGCTGATGGCCTTGTGCTGCGGTTCGGTCAGGTTGAAGGCTCATTTATGCATAATATTGTATGTTATGTTTATGTGGTGGTATTTTGGGGAAGACTCACTAAGCCCTGGGCTTACAGTTTTTGGTTATGTTTCAGGTACTTCAGATGATCACGGAAAGGCGAAGGATTGATCTTGCACCCCCTCGTATTTTGTGTTACGATTTCTTGGAAGTACTCTGATATGAAACCTATTTTGAAAACAATATGTAATAAATGATGGTTTTTGGATTTAGGTAAAAGTTTTAAATTTTCAAAATGTTATGGATGTTACATTATGGATTTGTGGAATTGTGTTTGAATAAATTTGTAGAATTTAGGAAAAGTTGTAAAAGCTTCACATTTAAATTTTAATGGATATACCCAAACATAGTGTGAGAATTTATCAATATGCATTATGATGAGTTATTTAGGGTTGGTGATGTCCATAATTCATAGTGTATAATCTCAAATGTGAAAGTTGTAAAATAATGAGAAGCAACAAATGGCAAACGTTTACAATTTGACAAATGGCAAAAATTTGCAAAAAAAAAAAAAAAAAAAATCTTTGAAATACCTTTATTACATGGAATTAAAGAACGACTAAAAAGAGTGTAAAGGACTTAAGTGCTCGGATGTCCAAGACGATCATGCCACTTTATTATTGAAGATGTGAGACAAGCAAGTGGAGGTGAAGCGAACGGATAGAAGTCACTGATGCTTTCATGGCACGAAAGGAACCTGCTAGTCTTGAGATCCTTCAAGGTAAAACCATTAGGATCAAATTCAATGGAAACTGAATTGTCAAGAGTAAATCTTCGCACAGAAAGCAGATTTTTAATTATGTGGAGGGATAAAAGAATATCATTAAGATGGTAGGTGTGGTTTGGAGTAATTTGTAAGCCATTACCCAAGCCCATAATCGACAACGTGTTCCCATTAACAACAAATAAATCACCATTTAAGGAAATAGAATTTAGTGTTACTAACTTACCAAGATGTGAAGTAATATGAGAGGAGGCTCTAGTTTCCAACTATCAAGATGGGTCTGGCTGATTCAATGTCATAGTGGAGAGGGCAACGCCAAGATCATTTTGATTAAGTGGGTCAATAGTAAGCCTTTAAGAGTATGTGGGATGTGTCAGATAGGTTGGCGAGTAAGCCAGATTGGCTGAGTAACTGGATTTCTGAGTCGAGTAGTGACCACACTGTTGAGTTGAGTACCCAAGTTAACTGGAATGAGCTGTTGGTATGTTTGGGCATGAGGATGACCAATTAGATTGAGGTGGATGTGGGCAAGGAGGTGTTGATGGAGACAATGTCCGATTACTAAATGGTTGTAGTGGAGGACCTGATTTGTTCTACTGCTATCGTCTATGACCATACCACCATGGTTATTACGACCACTACCACGTCCTCATAAGGAGTATTGGTGACCACCTTGCTACTCGAATCACTGACTTGGAAATGGGTTCAAGTTTTGACCAACATGCTACATACCTGAATAAGTTGTTGTGAACATCGATTGATTTAGATTCTAACTAGTGGAGATACGTTGTTGGTCTATTTGAATCATTGAGCATGAATTATCCCAAGAAGTGTTTTCGTTATTTTAGATGATGGAGGCTACTGTTTCATATTCTTGAGGAAGACCTCGTACCATTTGTAGGACAAGATGGGAGTCACGCACAATGTGATCCACACTATTTAACTGTTCTGCCAGATCTATGAGTTTTTGTTGGTACTCGTCCATGGATGAACACAAATTAAGTGTCAAGTTGATGAACCAGTGTTCGAGCGTTGTTGCTCATGAGCTTTTATTGTTGAGGAAAATATCTTGAATTCGTTTCCATGCTTGCTACGCCGTAGCATTAATGTCTAGAACTTTAGCTATTAATTCGTTAGATAAAGATCCATAGATCCATTGAACCATTATGGCATCAATTTTCCACCATGACTCGTAAGTCGTGTCCGTCTTCACTAAAGAGTGCTTTCGTCAATGTGCTTTAACACATTATACCCATGCTATGCAACTTGAACAATTTAACCCAAGACGAATATGTAACATTCACACCATCTAAAGTTCTAATTTTTTTAATGTTGGCAACAGAGTAAATTGGGTGTAATGGCTTTGGATCATTGGTATTAATAGTCATGGAGGCTATTGCACAGGACCGGAGAAGGTGTGATGGTGGGTTCCTTCGGTGGCTAGGGTTAGAATATTGGCTCTGATAGAATAAAAGCCAATATTCTATGTATTCACTATATTCACTGATGGGTTCTTATTCCAACTATCGAGACAATATATAATACATTTGTTCATAAACAAGGGCGTAGCTACACTATGTGAAGGTGGGTCCTAGGACCTACCTTTTTTCTTTTTTAATAGAATAATTCTATATAAAAAAACATAACGAACTACCTTATTTTGCCAAAAGACCTATATTTTCATACTTTTTTCCATTTCATTTATATAAGGAACCACGTTGATTTTGGTTCTAGATTCGCCACTATGCCTAACTAACCTCTTCTAAATAAGGAGGATTATTGACTTTCCTCACAATACATATATGATAATAAATACAATATACACTCCACTAATAGATTGTTTTACGGGTTTGTGATAGATTTTGGCTAATACAGATCCAAACAAACATTATTATAACATCAGATTTATATGTAATTCAAACTTCAAATGTGTTGTTTGAATTTCTAGATAGATCAGACTATAAGGGCAAATTAAACTGTCGAACTGATCAAATTTCAAAAATACCCATCCATTTCACAAAGGCCATTTTGAAATATGTTGGTACATTTTTTGGTTAGACGACTATCCATACGCGAACTACGGTGCTGTTTGTTTTTTCGAAGCAAAAATATCTGAAGTCTGTGGATCACCTCTGCAAACCTCTGTAGCAGAAGAGGTGGAAAAAACGGCTGCAACATTTAAAAAATATATGTTTGTTTTTTAACGTATGCAGACTGCTGCAGTAAGTTAAAGTAAGACGTGAAGAGGTTTGAAGCACCTGGTTTAGTGTTGCGCCAAACAGCACACGAGCAACAGTTTTTAAGTCAGAAGTCTTCTGAAAAACAAACAACTGCGAATGGTCAAGTGCTGCGCGGTGCAACAATAAAAGGTTAGAAGAGATTTTTTAGAAAAACAAACAGCACCTACATGTCCGTTATAAAGTTGTACATTATAATCCTATAATTTTTTGTGTATAGAATAAGAGTATAAATCAATTAATACTGAGAAAGTGTTTTGTATTTACGGTTTCAACCTAAAGAAACTATATCTATCTATATTCTCATAAAGTTATTCCTGAGTTCATGCCCAACATTTCTTAGTTCAAACTCATTTCATAATCACAATGAAACATTTCACAAGCACAATTCACATGTTCTAAATGAGGGAAATAGTCGTGTATTAAAGTGTATAGTGATTCCATTGCAAAATATGTGGTTATCAGAGGAGTTTTGTTATTTTTTGGCTGATTTTTGTAGAATGCTTAACAAAAATAAACATATTTAACATTTTCTCCTTATTTTATTGCTAAAATATATATTTAAAAAAAAAAAAAAAAAAAAAAAAAAAAAAAAAAAAAAAAAACACGCAAATTAGCAAAATATGTAAATTCTCTTTTGTCATATCAATTACATGTCGAAAACTAAGGACCAGTTTTACTTGGCCTATTTAAGTAGCAGCCTGTTTCTATGAACCGTTGGGCCAACTCCGAAACACCATTTTTTTAAAAATAAAAGGCCATATTCATTTACTTTTTTGTTCTTTCTCACATATTAATCTCATATATTAATATTATATTTGGAGATGTTTTTGTTTAATTATAGGGGTATGTGAGGTACCATAATAACGTGGAGCTCTCCGCCTAAGGTGGGGTAAATTTCTACTGTTAATTTGTTACATAAGTGCAATGATGAATGTAATTTAAAAATGTGATTATGATGACTTTATTTGGTTGTTCCTGCAGCTGTTGCCATAGATTCTACTAGAAAGTATTGGCTTCTAAGATTGCAATTTCTTCATAAGAAATGTTAGCCAAAGGCTTCATAAATTTTGGCTTTATGAAATCACTGAATTGGCTTCGAAATATGAATAACATTCAAATTTCAACAAAAATGTATTTTTTTAACCCTGAATATCTTATGACATATTCTAATTTCAACTCTCTGAATGGATGACTAACAGAAGTTTTCATGAACATCTGGAAACCTTGCGATTCACTACGATTTGATTTTAAGAGTTAATGGTCTAGAACAAGCTAAGAAGTTCTTCGATTCAATGCCAGACTCTTCAAAGAGTTTCAAAGTCTATGGAACACTCTTAAACTGTTACGCCTTCAAGAAATCCTTCACAATGCGGACTCTTAAACTGTTACGCCTTCAAGAAATCCTTCACAAAGCGGAGGACAATATGGACAATATGAAACAATTAGGGTTCATGACTACACATTTCTTACAATAGCATGTTAAGTCTATGTTAACTTTCACAAAGGTATCAGCCCTTTAAGTAAAAGTTCATTAGGGTCAGTTTCTTTTTTCTTTTTGTTCACTAACTTTGTATGGTTAAAGTACTGAACAGATAAATAATGTGTGTTTGGAATACGTTTTGTAAACAGGAAAAGTGTGTAACCGAAAAAAATGCAATGTTTTCATGCAATAGTGACCATATTTCTCAAAGTACAACGTTTCAATAGGAAAAAGATGGAATGCTAGAAATTTAGTTATATTAGTTATTTAATATATATATATATATATATATATATATATATATATATATATATATATATATATATATTAATTTTTATTTTTTAAATTAGACATTGATAATAATTAATTACATCAAATGTATAAACATACAATACAAATATAAGTTTTAAACATAAATATTGTAATTAAAAGTGGTCATTTTTTATTACATATTAACTAATAATAAAATCTAATAATAATGTCTCGTAAGAATATTATTCGTTAAAAGAGTTTTTTATCACTGCTATTTTGTGCAGACTTACATCTAGTGCATTTGTGTGCGTGCATGTGTGTGTGTGTGTGTGTGTATATATATATACTAGGTTACAAACTGTGGAAAAACCAGGTAAAAAAGAAAAATGATATTGATAATTAAAATGGTAAAGAAAAAAAAGAATTTTATAGATTTTTATTAAACTAATAAGATATGAATTTTTTTAGACTGTTATATTAGTTATTTAATATATATATATCTTACTATATTATTATACAAACCTTACTATTTCTAAAAATATATTTAACACGTTCAAGTGTTTAAGCTAATAGTACAATAAATCAGCATTAAAATAATATAATAATTTAAATCCTACAAAATACAATGCTTTAAGAACAAGTGTTTAATGCACAATAAATCACATACTCAAATATTGAAACATTAAAACGTCAGGCCGTTATCTTTCAAGATATAGAGCACATCAACAACTTTGACTTTTTCCTTCTTTTACTCTTCATCCCTTCTTATCTTGATATTTGAATTCCCTGTTAATTCTCCTAATTTGAAATTTAAAAATATGTATCAGTAGTCATCAATTATCATAACTTGATAATAACCCCCTAGGTCTACACGTTTTAAATTTTTATGAACTTTAATTGATAATGGACGTTATATCATAAAATGATTTCTAATTAAATATGGGGCCTATAGAAAAAAAATAAAATATTAATATAAATTTATTACGCTAATATTAATATAAACTCATTGATGTATTATGTCACAAATAACCTCAAAATATAATTATATTGTTCTTAGAGAGTTAGACTTTACTTTCTATGGAACATAATATTTTTATAAAATAAACGTATCGCCGTAAAAAATTATTCGTGTGCCAATATAAACAAAAACGACAAATACATCAAAGAATACATTGTTTTTTCGAAAAGAAAAAAGAATCAATAAATTGAAATTAATATGAAAAGAAACGATTTGCAGAAACAACATATTTGTCACAGCGCTTTTCGCGGGTAACGATTAGTATATATATATATATATATATATATATATATATATATATATATATATATATATATATATATATATATATATATATATATATATATATATATATATATATATATATATATATATCATTTGCTCAAAAGTTATTTTTTCTCGATAAAACAAAAGTATGGATTTTATAAGTTGGTAAATTTTATATCCATCAATAACAAAAATATGTGAAGTATAGCAATTACCTGAACATCAATGAAGCTCCTAAAAGGGGTAAATGTATCATGAAACACCATGGGACAATACACTTAAATTCTGGAACCAAGAGTGCCCCCTGAAATGAAAATTATATCTATTAATTTGTTCCCTTATACCGACATAAAACCTATTCTACACTAACGTGTGTTTCATTATTCGATCTTGTGTGTGAAAATATACAATATTAAATTTAAAACATCGAACAGAGGTTGGATAATCTATATATAAAGATATTTTGTAAAATATAAAGAAATAGAAGTAGGATGCAATAAAACATAGATAAACAAAGAAAGTAGGATGATATATACATGTCCCCAAAGAAAATTTAACCGATTATGGAAGTTATGTTGTGGAAAAAAAATCAAGATTGGTCAATATATCAGACATTTGGAAGGAATTTAGTGCAAATGAAATGGAGATTAGGCAAGAGGACAAGTGTATCTGCATATCAAAAGGTTATAAAACATGGCTTTTCATAGATGTACGGAATTACCATACACACCGCCACTTCATGATTTTCAGCACGTCATCCACTATTCTCTAGTGCTTTTTAAAACATTTTTTCTACTACAACACCTGGAGGTTAGGGAGCAGAGGAGTCTTCAATCCCAATCATTATTCTCACTTTCTACAGTGACCAAAAGGGTCGACATCCGACCATCCTTCCATGTTCAAGGCAACCAATATTCTATAAGATACCTCCAATGCCCATGATACATCACTAAACTTGATAAACAAATATCCTTATAGTTTAGAAAAAAATTCAAAAAGTATAAGGCCATACCTCTAAAATCTTATATATATATATAAAGCTACAAATGAATGAATGCAATTCGTGTAAACTAGAGCATGTATTTTTATAGGGTTTGCAATGAATAAAGATATGTAACATAAAAAGTGGTACATTGTGTCGTATTTGTCTTGATGTTTGTCTTCAGATATCCATATTGACCCAAATAGCCTAAAAAAGACCACACAAATGAACCCATATTTATATGGGATGAGTCTCTAAATTTGCCAAAAAGCAATAAAGAAAGTAAATGATGACCTTGTAAATGTTGGCACATTAAAACGGGTAAGAAAAGCAAATAGAAAGGAAGAATATGCTTTATCTATTGTGCAACATTTTGCATATTATTCACATCAATTGTTATCTGAGGAAGTGGTACTCCACTCATTAATGGATTTTCCATATATCTCTTACCTCATTGCAACAACTGAAATGTGATATCTTTTACTGTGACATCCTCATTTTCACGGTAAGAAAAAACCGATTTTTTTTATGTTTTATAAAAATCAGAGTACGTCTTTTAATAAAAATGTTGTGGAATTTGTTCTCGTTAAAACATGATAAATGCGTTATCAAAGCATTTCCGAAGGAAAGTATTTTTATTCATTTTAAAACATTTGAGATGTCATTGTCAATACAGAAACATAAGCATAAACAGAACTTACATTCATTATCACTAGTGATTTATATCTCCTTAATCTGTCAGTGTAATGTGACTTCATATCAACAACTGTGATATGAATAAATGAGTGGGTCAGGTTGGAAAACTTGGTGAGTACATAGGGTTTTCAACCCACAATAAATAAGTTTATTAACTTTATTAAACTAAACAAACCTGATTACTTGTTCCCGTTATCCTTATCTTACGTCCCTAAAATATCTAACACAAGGGACCAAGTCTAAGGACTTCCATCGGGGTGACTACACATGCTTCGGGGGTTCCTCAGCAATTCATGTCAAATAAGGCAACCACGTGGGGGTGGTGTATTGCTGGTGAGCACATAGTTCAAATAAACACCTACATGTTGCGAGCCTGCTAGCGTTCCACTGGACTGTCTAGAATAGTTCGTGGTCGTCATCTATACTCCGCTAGATGACTGGATCATCAATAACATCTATATCGAGGCCTCTCATTATTTTATTTGGTCACACAACAACTATTACATCTACCCATGTTTTACCCAACACATTTTCTAGATATAAAATACATATACAGTTTAAATCATTTGAAACGCGTATAAAAATATTTCATCCAGCATAGACAGCAAGTATTCAGACAATATGCACACATAACACGTAATTTATATTAAATACTTCATATTCATATGTAAGATGAAAGGGACCATGCACTCACTTGAAAATGTGGTGAATCCGAACTCAGACAGCGCTTCACTTCTTAAAAATAATTTCTCTCGACGAAACCTACTATTATTACCACTATAGTTTAGTCTATTATTTGAAGTGACTAATTAATAGTCTAGCTATTATTACTATTATATAAGTTGTTAAAAAATACTTATATAACCCATAATAATAGTCCAAGTACTTATTATAAGTTACTAATAACGTTACTATAATTAAATAAAAGCTATATTAAAAATAGTGTAGGCATAGCTCAATTACAGCAGGTTTTATAGAAAATCGGACTTTGCTTGGAGCAACATTCTCGAGCCGAAAAGCTCTTCTTCTCACAGATGTCGAGCACTCCGGGACTTCCGCATCGTGCTAGGCAGGTTCCCTAGGCTTTACGAGGCTTTCGGGGCTAGAGAGAGGTTTTAGAGAGAGAGAGAGAGTATAGAGAAGAAAGAATTGGAAATGTGCGAAGAAAATGAGGGTGTGAGAGGTTTTATTTATAGGGTGAAATCTGGATGAACTTTGTGTCACATGTCACTATCTGCTGGCAAGACTTGGAGAGAATGCAATGGCCAAGATTATACCATGTCACCCATTTTCACACAGCACACTTCCGACTTCTAAAATCCATAACTTTCACATACGAGCACCGTTTTTGACGTTCTTTATGTCCTCACGTAGGTAAAAATAAGATCTAAAACTTTCATTTTGACTCCGTCAGCTAATTCTCGAACGATCTTAAATTTAACAGTACGAGGAGATTATATTGTTAAATGTTCGCGTAAAATTCATAACTTCTACATACGGACTATGTTTTCGTCTGTCTTTTTACTGTTGAGTTCCTACTAATGATATCTTCAATTCTCATTTAGGTTGCCTAGGCTAAAAACCGCTCGATCTAAAATTCGAGTTTCGAGTTGTGTATTACTAAGCCAAATCTTAGAAAATTCATAACTTCCTCATACAAAGTCAGATTTGGGCATTGTTTTTTGTATATTCTCAGTTTAACGTATACTACAACTTTTGTTTAGATTTCTAAGGCTAAAAATTCCTCCATCATAAATTCACTATTTACGTCTCCGGCCGGTTTTGCCGTAAAACTTCGACGGACCATAACTTCTTCGTTATAACTCGAATTTCGTCATTCTTTATATGTACAGAACCCTTGAGATGTATTATACAACATGGTTAAGATTATTTATTCTAAATAATATTTTGTCGAAAAGTCCTTTTCGACCCCTATTATCTCTAAATTGACTAGCCCAGATCTACAGGCGTTATAATTATCTCCCCTTTAAGATGGTTACGTCTCATAATCATCAATGAAACAGGGCTCACATGATGACTCCATAACTTATCTCTTCATCCTAAGTAATAACCATAACTTTGATGTTTCTTTGAACGAGTATCTAACTTTAAGACTTCCTGAATGCAAGCAGTGCTCGATCTTGCACTTGCTCCCTATCTCACCATAGACTCCAAATTATGACCTTCAAGTCACAACCTCGATCCTTACTGGAGACTGCTTCTTCTTCTTAACAAACTTAAGATAAGTTATTTTATTACTACAATGGACCGATGTGTCATATTCTAATGACTTATCATCGTATGTTCCCACTCTTAGACTCAGCTCTCTTAGAGTCTTCCAGAACAGACTATACATTTCTTCATGTTCTAATCACATCTTAAAAGGTAGCATTTCTAACTACAAGCAACTATCGCGATACCTCTACCGGTCGCTTTGATTATATTTTATTCCAATCTTCCGGCTTAAGTCAGATGCTACATCAAACTTGGCTCTCTGAACCACGTATCATACTTATCGTAGTCGGACTCAATTTGATATGACCACTAGGGTCGGAATAACAATCATCCTCTTAGTCATTACCTAAATGATGGTAACAACATATTTGAATAAAACGGTACCAATTACTAGCTTCTTGGTAACCTTGTGACTTTCCCTCATCCAAGCACGAGTCATGTGCTTCCGGTAGTATAGGCCTCTACTACCTTTCACACATACTCATACTCGTCCTAAGTATTGTCTTGCAGTGCACCCAAGTCACCATACAACAAAATCACAAACAACTTAACACATTAGATAACATAACGAAGGTTTTATATTATTCCTTGAAACGATTACATAGGTCTTCAAGTTGAACCTATACTATGCCTCTAACACGTGGTACTATTTACATGACTACTTCGTAGATTCTCATTCCTAATCCCTTTCATTTCCATCTTCTTCGTCAAGGATCATATGGAACGCTCTTGCCTTCAGTTTCAGTGGAATGGTTGGTCTTCCCGACTCTTTCTTCTTCGGGCAATCCTTAGCAATGTGCCCCTTTTCACGACATTCATAACACACCCTTTTGTTGGTGATGCACTCGTTGGCGTAACGCCCGGTCTTCCCACACTTGTAGCAAGTCACTTCCTTGCTACATTTCCCAAAGTGCTTCTTCTTGCACTTCTCACACCATTTCACTTTGTTTCATCTTCCGCTAAACTCCTTTGAACCAGACTTGATCTTCTTATTGGGCCTCGTAGACCTCTCAAACTTCCTCTTTTCGCCAACCTCAATCTTGTTGGCATATCTTCCCTTAATCATATCCTTCATAGACTTGGTAGCCTAGATAGTTGCCTCCAGAGTAGGTGTCTGACGCACTAGCAACGCGTACTCCCATGGAAGTCCCTTTGTGTACTTGTCGATTTTCATCAGCTCATCCGGAACAAGATGCAAGTTGAACTCCATCTTCTCTATGAAGTTGTTGGTGTATTCATCAATTAACATGCTTCCTTTATTCAAGGTCAGGAACTGGATCTTTAGCTCGAGCAGGTTTTGGGCTAAGTAGTACTTGCATTTGAACTACACCAAAAACTCTGCACATGTAAGTTGTAGGGGCTCATTGGGGCTCAGAGTCTTCCCCCAATGTATTCCACCAGCGCACAACACCTCCCCGGAATTGACGTACTACAAAGGTGGTCTGTAACTTGCCTCTGCAACCACACATCATGAAAGCTAACTCCATCTCCGAGATCCAATCCATGACCCCGATCGGATCTTCCTTTCCAGTGAAAGTCGATGGCTTGCAAGTTAGAAAATCCCTGTACTTGCATCCATTCCTCTCGACTCCGTCATACTGGATGTTTTTTCGAACTATTGGTCGGTTGGCTTGACCAACGGTCCCACTGTAGATCCCTCCTTCTGATTGCCCATCGTTCAATTCAGGCTATTCAACTGGCATTGTAGGTTCATCCCTATTTTCATGCAACATCTACCTCATCTCTTCCCGTTGTTCAGCCAACATAGCCCGTATCATGGCTTGTACTCTGACCATTGTAATTGGCTTAGGAGCATCTGCTACAACAAGTATTTGTTCAATCACTGGTGGTTGATTCTTGTTCCCATTTTCATTCCCTGCTCCACTATAGGTTCTTGCAATTTGGATCTATATACCAAATCAGACGTTCGGTGTGCAACGACGAGAATTAAGATAGGAAAGATTTTATTTACGATCGACGTGTAATTCTCCATATTTACCCGAAAAGTTATATGTCAATTCTAATACCATAATTAAACGTTCAGAAATCTGAACACATAAAGTTTCTAGATCCGGTCGACAACAGACCATAGATCCGATCATACAATGCATATCATAAATCAATTAGCACATAAAAGCATGTTAGGCATTTTCCCTAAATTAGCTAGTGCTTCAGTCTATTCAGGTGCTGTACCTAAATTTTATTAGACACACTCCTCACAGTCCTTGCTTAGCATTCTAAGTTTAAGTCAAGAAATAAATCCATATTCCTAGTTCGTTTAAACTAATGCTCTGATACCAACTGTGGCATCCTCAATTTCACAACCAGAAAAGACCGATTTTGTTTATGCTTTATAAAAAAAGAGTATCTCTTTTAATAAAAATGTTGCAGAATTTCTTCCAAGTAAAACATGTTAAATACGTTATTAAAGCATTTCCGAAGAAAAGTATTTTTATTCATGTTAAAACATTTGGGATGTCATCGTCAATACAGAAACATAAGCATAAACATGACTTACATTCATTATCACTGGTGATTTATATCTCTCCTTAATCTCTCAGTGTAATGTGACTTCATATCAACACCTGTGATATAAATAAAGTGAGTGGGTCAGGTTGGGAAACCGAGTGAGCACATAGGGTTTACAACCCATAATAAATAAGTTTATCAACTTTATCAAACCAAACAAACCCGATTACCCGTTTCTGTTATCCTCACTTTACGTCCCTAAAACATCTAACACAAGGGACCTGGTTAAGGACTTCCATCGAGGTGACAACACATGCTTTGGGGCTTCCTCAACAATTCATGTCAAATAAGGTAACCATTTGGGGGATGGAGTACTGGTGGTTAGGACACAGTTCAAATAAATACCTACATGTTACGGGCCTACTAGCGTTCCACTGGACTGTCTACAATATTCTGTGGTCGTCATCTATACTCCGCTGGATGACTGGATCATCAATAACATATATATCGAGGCCTCTCATTATTTTATTTTGTCACACAACAACTATTACATCTATCTATGTTTTACCCAGCACATTTTGTAGATATAAAATACATATATAGTTTAAATCATTTAAAACGTGTATAAAAATATTTCACCCAACATAGACAGCAAGTATTCAGACAATATGCACATATAGCACATAATTTATATGAAACACCTCATATCTATGTGTAAGATGAACGGGGCCATGCACTCACTTGAAAAGGTGGTGATTCCGAACTCAGACAGTGCTTCGCTTCTTAAATATAATTTCTTTCGACGAAACCTAGTATTATTACTAATAGAGTTTAGTCTATTATTCGCCGAGACTAATTAATAATCTAGCTATTATTAATATTATATAAGCGTTAAACAATACTTATATAACCTATAATAATAGCCCAAGTACTTATTATAAGTTCCTAATAACGTTAATATAATTAAATAAAAGCTATATTAAAAATAGTATAGGCGTAGCTCAATTACAGCAGGTTTTATAGAAAACCGGACTTTGCTTGGAGCAGTGTTCCCGAGCCAAAAAGCTCTTCTTCTCACAGCTGCCGAGCACTCCGGGGCTTCCACCTCGTGCTAGGGAGGTTCCCTAGGCTTTTCAGGGCTTTCGGGGCTAGAGAGAGGTTCTAGAGAGAGAGTATAGAGAAGAAAGAATAGGAAATATGTGAAGAAAATGAGGGTGGGAGAGGTTCTATTTATAGGTTGAAATCTGGCTGAATTTTGTGTCACATGTCACTATCTGCTGGCAAGATTTGGGGAGAATGCAATGGCCAAGATTGTACCACGTCACCCATTTTCACATAGCACACTTCCGACTTCTAAAATCCATAACTTTCACATACGAGCACCGTTTTTGACGTTCTTTATGTCCTCACGTAAGTAAAAATATGATCTAAAACTTTCATTTTGACTCCATCGGCTAATTCTCGAACGATTTTAAATTTAACAGTACGAGGAGATTATATTGTTAAATATCCGCGTAAAATTCATAACTTCTACATATGGACTCTGTTTTCGTCTGTGTTTTTACTGTTGAGTTCCTATTAATGAGATCTTCAATTCTCATTTAGGTTGCGTAGGCCAAAAACCGTTCGATCTAAAATTCGAGTTTCGAGCTGTGCATTACTAATCCAAATCTTAGAAAATTTGTAACTTCCTCATACGAAGTCAGATTTGGGTGTTCTTGATTTGTATGTTCTCATTTTAACATATACTACAACTTTTTTTTATATTTCTAAGGCTAAAAAGTCATCCATCGTAAATTCACTATTTACGTCTCCCGATATCGTGCCGGTTTTGCCGTAAAACTTTGACAGACCATAACTTTTCCGTTATAACTTGGATCAGTGCTCTTTATATGTACTGAACCCTTGAGACGTATTATATAACTTGGTTAAGATTATTTATTCTAAATAATCTTTTTTCAAAAAGTCTTTTTCGGGAGTGAGAGAGAGGAGCTGGAGCAACCCAAACTCGGCTGGCCCTTCAAATCTATTTATAGGGTAAAATTTTCCCTTGCCACGACGTGGTACGGTTTACCACATCGTGGTGGCTGGTTCGTCACTGCATGCGTCATTGCAAGTGGGTCTGACAGACTCCAGAGCTCCTGCCACATCATGGCACTTTTACCACGTCGTGGTGGCTGACAGTTTTGAGGTTTCGCGCCCCGAACTTCAGAAATTCATAACTTTCGCATACGAACTCCGTTTTTGACGTTCTTTATATTGATGCGTAGGTGAGAATACGATCTACAACTCTCGTTTAGACTCCGTTGGCTAATTTTGGCTTTATTTTTAATATATTATAAAATATTACTTTTATATTATTTTTAATAGGTCGGGACAGGAAAACTCTGTTATAAATTCATAACTTCTTCATCTGACGTCCGTTTCCACCTATCTTTTTATCGTTTCAATACTATAGATGAGATCTTCGATTCTCATTTAGTTTGTTTCGGCTAAAAATCACTCGATCTCAAATAGAGGATTCGGGCTGGATACTGCTAAGTCGAAACTTCGGAAGATCATAACTTCCTCATACGAAGTCAAATTTTTGTGTTCTTTTTATGCACGCTTTCGGTTTAACGTATTCTACGACTTTTGTTTAGATCACTAAGGCTGAATATTGCTCTAACGTAAATTCACTCTTTACGTCATTCAGCGTCGTGCCGGTTGTGTCGTGAAATTTTGACGGGTCATAACTTCTTTGTTATAACTCGGAATTCGGTGTTCTTTATATGCACGGAATCCTTATAACATATACTACAACTTAGTTAAGATTACTCCTAAATAATCTTCCATCAAAAAATCATTTTTGACGTTTATCATCTCTAAATTGACTAGCCCGGATCTACAGGCGTTACATAAGTACCTCAAAAAAAGATGGAAAGAAGAAGAATATGACGATTAAAAGTGTGGATTGGTTACTGAGAAGCAATTGTGTATAGGTTGATGGTGGTTGTGACTGGTAAGGACTTCGTTTTTACCAGAAAACGAAAACATTATAAGAAACGGGAAAAGAAACGATAGGGGTTCGTGGTAGAATTATTGCCTAATAGCCATACCCTTCATGATGCTTGCATCTCCTTTAACCACTGTAAGACCATATAAAGCAAAAATCATTATACCCTTGTTAATCGACATAGAAGAATACTTTTACCAACTTCACAATTCGCAAGAACAAACTGTCAAAATCCGATCCTGAACAAAATCTATGAATGAAGTCGAACAACAAAATAAACTAGAAAAATAAATGATTTAGCATCAAGATTCAAAGTAGAAATAAAAATTGAAAATTTCAACAGGTGTATAAAAAAAGATGGAAAGAAGAAGCAGAAGAAGAAGAAGAATATGATGAATAAAATTGTGGATTATTTAGTGAGAAGTGACGGTATATTGTTGATGGTGGTTGTGACTCCTAAGGGCTTCATTTCTACTAGAAAAATGAAGGCATTAAAAGAAAGGGGAAATCAAAATTATTGTCTAAAACCCATACCCTTCACGATGCTTGCATCTCTTTTAACCAGTGTAACCCCATATAAAGCAAAAATCAAAATTATACTCTTGTTAATCGACATAGAAGGCTACTTTTACCAACTTCACAATTCGCAAAAAAAAACAAACAATCAAATTCCAACCCTGAAGAAAATCCATGAATGAAATCGAATAAGAAAAATAAAACCTAGAAAAAGAATTGATTTAACATCAAAAGGCATAATAGAAACAGAAAAATGAAATCTTTAAAAAAAATTCAAAGAAAACCATAGAACAGTTAAATTCTTCATCATCTAAGAAGAACCATCGATCAATATAGATGAAGAACTATCAACGACACAAGGGTGGTGAATGACTTATATAAATCGCGTTGATGTTGGGTTTCTTATAGAGCACTAGAAAGATGAAGGGGGATAGATGGTTTGTAATTCACAACCATATTCTCAATTTAAAACTTACATATATGCCGTTAGATCTATAGGTAAATGCTTATTTCAAAGTTTATTTACGCAAATCTTCACAATTTAAATTTTACATACTTTATTCAAAATTTGATTAAATATGATTTGTATATAATGCAACTTCCATCTTATATTTAGAAGCAAACAAGGAATTAATAAATAAAATTATACAAAGATTAATACAATTAATTCACAGTTTAATAAAGTTAATTCACAGCTTAATACAATCAAATCGTGGTTTAATAAAAAACAATCAATGCTTATTATAATAATTTCAAAGTTTAATACAAAACATTATACTTCAAAGTCATATTCTTAACTTAAAACATACATTTTAAGACTTTAATTCATAGTTAAATAAAGTAGTTTAGGTCTCTCTATGACGACATTTACAACTTAAAAACATGATTGATTTTGTTGAAGTATTTCATCAAATATCTTGTGTGCAGTAAACAAATTCACAGTTTAATAGACATTTCAGGACTCTCATTCACAGTTTAATAAAACAATTTAGCAATCCTATTCAAAGTATTCACAACTTAAAAACATATTAATTTACTCATTTACAACTAAAACTAACATTAACAAAACTTAACAATAGTTGAAACATTAAAAATCAAAAATCATAGCTTAAAAAAATAAATTACATTATTTGAGAAAACATTAACATAATAAAACACATTCTAATTTCAATTCACAGTAACAACTATAAAACATAAATAGTGAATAACAATTCGATATAAATATTATACATTGATTCACAACTTTACAAGAAGAAAAAACTATGATTAACAAAAATAAACATTAAATGAGAGATTAAAGCATTAAGTTCACACCTTAACAGAAGGCAAAATAATCAAAACAAAAGTCAACATACCTTATGTGTTTCGTTAGAGATCAGATAGAAAGAGATGGAGGAGGTGGCGGTGCTGGAACATATCTAAGGTGGTGGAACTACCATTGGCCCGTATTATCACTGTTATAGCTTTAGATCTATACATGAAATAGCACCACACAATGTAGATCTAGAAAAATCAAACAAAATACATCATATCTGTCCAGATCTGAACGTGATGTCGATAGTAGGAGGTTGTGATGAACATCAGCGGTGGTAGCGATGGTGGAGAAGAAGTTGACAGTGATGAATGTGGTATCAAATCTGACGAAATCGCATCAGATCTGAGATATTTTGCGTTTTAGAGAGGGAAAGTTAAGCTGAAACAATTTCGTGACTCCAGATCTGAGACCAGGTGGTGATTGATAGTGGATATAAACATATTTTCATCAGATCTTATCAGATTTGTGTTTCCATTGGCGGTAGGTTAACGACATAGAAGAGGAATTTGCGTTGACAGTGATGGACGAATGTGGTAGTTATGCTACTCGCCGAAACTCATAAATCTGGAGGAAAAAATCATAGATCTAACGACAAAAAACATAGATCTGAAGATGAAAGTCCTGGATCTGAAGAAGAAAATCGTAGATCTAAAGCTGAAAATCATAGATCTGAAGTTAAAAATCGTAGATTCTGAAGCTAAAGTTGTAGATCTAGATCCAATCGGAGCTTGTAGATCTGATAACAGTGGTTCACTGGTGGTAGGAGGCAATGGCGGTTTACCGGTGGCAGGAGACAACGACACTATGAGGGTGGTGCCTGGTGGCAACCAGTGATAATGTTTGTGCGCTCTTCAAGTTTAACATGAGAGAAAAGATATTTACGTGAGAGTCTGTATAGCAAAAATAATAAAAGATGAAAGTTAGTTCTTATGCTATACCTTAATAAAAAAAAAAAATTTGAAGTGCTTCTAAACATTTAGGGGTTGTTATTTGATGTTTTACCTATATATATATATATATATATATATATATATATATATATATATATATATATACACACACACACACTAGGTGTGAGACCCGTATACTACACGGGTTCATTAAAAATAAAAGTTTAATATCAATGTATATATATTATATTTAAAAAAAATACTTTTACATAAATGCGAACGATATAATGAATAAGTAAGTAATTCAATCTATACTAATAAAAAGCTATTGACATATTTTAAATAATGATGTTGAAGATTAAGGTGTAAACATTAAATATTTTTGGAAATTCATAACTTTCGAAATATATACAAACGAAATGGTAAATAAGTAGTTATTGAAGATGTTGTTCTTTTTCATTTATTAGCGTAGAGATAGAGATATATTATACACACACTTATTTATAAAATTTGAAGAAATAATAAATTTGTTAGAATTCAAATTAAAAGTCCAAAAAATTAAAGGTGTGTTTTGAATTCAAATATATCATCAAATACACAACATTAATTGTGTCATTAGAGCATCCATTTTAATTCAAATATCTCTGTAAATTAATAAACATTTAAATAGAATGAATATTATATATATATATATATATATATATATATATATATATATATATATATATATATATATATATATAATAGTAGATTCATTAATTAGTAGAATTGATTATTGATTAATAAAAAAAATAAAGATATCACATAATGACATGTGAAATTTAAATAATTGTAAAATCTCATATAGTGACATGTGGCAAAAACATTTATTTATTAGAGACGATATATATATATATATATATATATATATATATATATATATATATATATATATATATATATATATATATATATATATATATATATATATATATATATATATAAGGGACGGTGCACTTGAAATTAAAAAAAAATAGAGATCTTGAGAATGAACCTCAACCTAATATTTTTCATTTCCCGCTCTAACGATCTAACCTACCGGCAACAGCGAGGTATATCAAATCATAAATGATTATATGGCAGAGTGGTATAATTATATATGATTATACATGTTTATCCATATATGCATAATCATAAATGATAATACATATATGTTTGTTCACAGATTGAATAATCATATATGATTATAACAATTAGTGACAGAAGAGGTGGTGGTGACAGAGATGGCGGTACTATAAGTGATAGAGGTGGCAGTTGTTGGGTCAGTTAGTGTCAAAGGTGGTAGTAGTGGTGGTGGCAGTAGCGGTTGTGGTGGTGGGGATGGTGGCGGAAGAGAAAGGAACGAACATCGCTATATAATCATTTATGATTATAACATGTCTGTCGTGTTGGTATGGCGAATGGTTAGGGCAGTAGATGTGAAATATGTGGCTGAGGTTGAATCTCAAGATCCCTATTTTGTTAGTCTCTCTCTCTCTATCTCTATCTCTCTCTCTCTCTCGTAAAAGAGACTCAACCTTTAAATTCTCTTTTAAACATATAGACCTAATTATTAGTTTACTCCTGATTTAATATTAACTAGTGAAGATTTTCCTCGTGTTGCGGGGTTGGAAGTCGTCGACTGATTGCAAATCTAAACCAAAAATTAAAATTAATACATTTGAAACATTTTAAAGTGGCTTTCAGATGGCGTTAAAGCAAGTCGGTGGAGGCAAGAAGAGGTGGTGGACAATATCAAGAAGAAGATTAAAGGTGGATTTGAGGCAGTGAAATAAACCAACTTAGGGTAATCAATGGGTGGTGGGTTATGTCAGGAGATAAGACGTAAAAAAAAAAAATTAAAAATACAAAACGCATCAAACAAAAAAAGGAAAATAAAAAAGAAATGGCAACCAAACAACTAAAAACAAAAAAGAAATACAAAACACAGTAAACAAAAAAGGAAAATAAAAAAGAAATTGAAACCAATCAAATAAAAGAATTGTATACAAAGCACCAAACTATATATATATATATATATATATATATATATATATATATATATATATATATATATATATATATATATATATATATATATATATATATATATATATATATATATATGGGAAAAGTGAATATGTGGCTGTCATGTACATGTACGTAATATTAGGTATAGAACCATCAAAATTGACTTCATTTTGATTATAAAAACTCAATTTTTTTCATTGTTAGTTTCTTCCTATTGCTTTTGAGCTCATATTATTTTTGATTTCATAATTCATCCCCAACATCTATACATTCTGAATGTGTTGTTTATATTACACCTATAGTAGGTTACATAACTTTCTTTAACACCTACCATATGTATATTTGCATGGTTCTTTTTGATGTGTTATGAGAATTAGTATAATGAGTTTTTAATGTACAATTTCAATCTTCCACTATAGTTTTCTATATTAAATTTTATATAAAGACTTATAGATAGTTGATAATGTAATCTTATACATGGTTTTTGGTGCAAAATTAAATATTTAAAACTCCATAAAAATATGTACTAAGCCTATCATCTAGTCTTATATAGGATACAAAAAAATGGTAGAGATATTTGATTGCGATTTGTTAAAATTATGTAGTTTTTGATGGTTCTGTACATAATATTAGATACATAACAGTTACATATTCTGTAAGCCTTATATATATATATATATATATATATATATATATATATATATATATATATATATATATATAGAGAGAGAGAGAGAGAGAGAGAGATAGGATGGTTCAATTGACAAAAAAAAAATGTTGAGAATGGGGGAATGATTCTTAGCTACTCGTACCAGCAGAAATGGAAAATGAATAGACATGTGTTTTCCAACAAAACATGTTTCCTTAAACTATGATAATCATTACTTTAATATATACAAAAACATAGTTTTTTCGTTTTTTTTAAATTTTGAAGAAGCTATTTTTATCGAAAAATGATTTTAAATATACCAAAATTCATGATTTTTTATTCTCTATAAATAGACATCCATATTGATATAGTTTTAAGATAAAATAAAAAAAATTATACTTTCAGCTATCGTTATTCATAAGTGAATAAAAATGAATCAGATTTTTACTACAGTACATTCGTTATTCAATTTATGAATAAAAGCTATGATTTTTTTTTTTTTTTTTTTTTTTTTTTTTTTTTTTTTTACAATTTAAGTATCATTCATATATAAATATAGCATATAATAAACATAGTATATTCATATTTAAATATTAGACGATGCATTCACTTATGAATATTACATAGTAATTCACTTGTGAATATTAGATGGTATATTCACTTATGAATATTAGATAATATTTTCCTATCTGAATATTACATAGTATTACATGATATATCACATATGAATATTACATAGTATATTCATTTGTGAATTTTAGATGATATATTCACATATGAATATTACATAGTATATTCACATATGAATATTACACAGTATATTTACATATGAATATTACAAGGTATTTTCATAAATATATATAATTTTTATATGTTATTCACATATGAATAACATACAGACTTGCATATTTGTTTTTTGGTTTTAATAATCATATACTGAGAAAACATATTCATATATGAATATAACGTAGTAATTTAGTTTATACATTTCATCAAACAGTTGGAGTGCATACAATTTAACTTTTTTTAAAAATGTTAAAAACATGATATTTTGACTATTTAAATCTTACAAAAGAGTAGATTGATAGAGAATTATATGAAATTTTTCAATAAAAAAAATGATTTGATCTTTTTCTAACCTCAATTTTGAAGTTTTATTTGATAATCGATGTTGAATGAATGATATAAAGTGGATTTTTGTTGATTATCGATGATGTTGATCTAATAACGTTGGGAGTATAATTAATCATAGATGTTGAAGATCTGATCGTATTCAAGCACAATTGAATGTTGAATTAAAAGAACCAAAAACGAATTTTTGTTGTTAACTGTTAAATCGTGTTGATTATTGACGAAGATCGATGATTGATTAACATTGGATGATGTTGATGATGGTTTAATTCAAGAAATCTGGATGATTGTTGAAAGTTGGAGAAGAAATTTGGATGATGAACGATGAATGAGTTTGAACTGTAATCTAATTCTCTACAGATACGTATTTGAGATTGAAGGTTATTATCATATTTACAAGTTTGCTACCGTGTCTTTTTATACTTAGATAAAATGAGTGGCTGAGAATGATTTCCTCATTCTCAACCTTTTTTATTTTCTCAGTTGAACCCACCTATATATATATATATATATATATATATATATATATATATATATATATATATATATATATATATATATATATATATATATATATATATATGGAAAAGTGAATATACCCTTAAGGGTATATAAGCTTAGGTACCCAAACTCATTATAATTAGTTGTTTTATTTGATATATTCATTATAACGTTATTAAACTTCAACTTTAACTTGATTTACTTTGAAGATTTTCGAAATTTCACTATTGTTTTCCTCTTATATCACTTCTTTTTGCCGAACACCTATTAGGATATATATATTAGAGTTGAAAATGAAAATTATATAAGTGGAAGAAAAATGTGAAATTTATAAAAATCTTAGAAGTAAATCAAGTTAGAAGTTGAATTATAAGAACATTTGACAATTACAATGTATACATATGATACAAACAACATAGTACGGTGACTTTGGGTACCTAAACTTATATACCCTTAAGGGTATATTCACTTTTCCCATATCTACTCCTAATAAAAGACTCTCTACACCGCCACATGGCACCCTCCTACACCTACTTTATGCCACGTGTCAATCCTGGAGAAACTCTTCCACTGATTTTCCTGCTCTTGGAATTCTGCAATTGTCGATAATCATCTCCTAAAATTAAGTTAATTAGTTTTATATGTGTAAACAAAAATGTCAAACTTTGCTTTTCCATCGGATTATTATTTATTTGTTTCTTGATTTTTTGATTCAAATCCCATAAATCAGAAATTGATTTATCTCTTTTCAATCCTAAAATAAAATCAACTCTTCTTCTTCTTCAATTTTACACATCCTCTCAGTCCTTCCTCCTAACTTTGATGATTTCTTCTGCCACCGGGTCTCCACCATCACCTACTCTGCTGCACAAAACCATCCGACCACCATTATTGCATTATCATAGTTCAGTCACACACCCTTATGACAATATTTGAATCTCTTCCACCGTTCACTGGTGCTCCACCCTTGGGGTTGTCAATTGTTTAACTACTCATTAATAGCAAGGTGTTGATATCGTATTTTGTTTTCTACACAGCGATTAACTTTTTAGGATTTGTGGTTTTGCAGGGTTGGCATTGTTGAAGTTTTGGGATGGAATTGGGAGGTTTTTGCTTGCTAGAGAGTTTGATTGGCTTTTAGTCAAGTTTATGGACAACTTTGTTACTTTATAATTGGTACTCAATTATCTTCCTTTTCGATTTCCATAATGTCAACATAGAGGAGAGGAGGAAACTAATTGGTGAAATCAATTGATTTCATACTATTAAACTCATGGTGTTAATAGTATATGATTTTACTCTCTCTCTCTCTCTCTCTCTCTCTCTATGAAATCTGACCACCGTTTACTTCTATCTCTCTAACTCTCTAACCCTGTCCTTTTTATCTACCTTAATCAACGACCTAATCCCCCACCTGAGCGTTCATCAAACGAGAACCAGGTAAACTTTCGCATAAGGTTTGTAGACATAAATTTCAATTATCTATCAAGACTCCAACCAAATCTTGCTTATTTTCAGTTAATTGATTGTTTTTCATTTTTGTTGCCTATATTATTACTTTATCTAGGTTTATGTGTTTACAATGGATAGGAAGAGGTTGGAAACCTTTTGATTTATGTCAGTCATACAGGGTTGGTTGGCATATTGGGAAATTAACTGTTTTTCTGATTTTTTTTATGGGTTTTGTTGCAACAATGTGTTTAAAGTTGTATGAAACTGGGATATCACAATGCATACCAACCGTTTGATTAAATGCTTGGTTTAACATATTGGGAAATTACTCACATTCGTTTCGACATGAGATGTATTTTGATGTAAGGCATTTTATTAAGACGTGTCACATTCTCTATACTTTAATCCAAAAATAGTTGTATTTAAAATTAAATTATTTATCTTTAGTAACGTCTTTATATCGCTTTTATATTTATGATATAATAAAAGTTAGTGATTGTTTAATTAGATGAATCAATGAATATATGTAGGAATGGGGTAATGGGAAATATGGGGACATGGAGCTTCTCATTCCCTTGAAACTGATTTACATTTTGCATCTCGTACAAGATCAAGCAATTATGCTTGAAAGTTCAAATGTGTTGGTGGAATCTTGAAGTTGCTTCACAAATTAATGTGTTTGAAGCTTGAAAGTTATCTACTTAGCCTGGTAAGCTGGAACTTTTTTTTTGTTTAATTCAAGATGATACCTTCATTGAAGGGTATATTGGACATTTTTCATATGTAATCACATTCTCCTTCCAGCTTTGAAGCTGCTTCCAATCCCTAGATTTTAGATCTAAGAGGTAATGCGTGTTGTTTAGCTGATTACCCTTCATTTTATTCATTAATTCAGCTACAAGAACTATATTTCAGGTGCATTTTTTAATATTTTTTCTTTTCAAACCGAATAAATTTTATTATTATTTACCTTTTAACTTTTTTGTTGATAAGGAGGATACAAATTTCAAAGATTGCGACTTTAATGATTTTATATATGAGTATTTTTTGTTCAAAGTCTAACACTCATATGTTTTAAACAAATTATATATACAAATTTCAAAGATTGTGGCTTTAATGATTTTATATATGGTTCTTGTTTCTCTTTGGAATCATGAATTTCAAAGATGCTTTATGTCTTTCATTTAGCCTATTATGTAATATGTATAGTATGTTGTTATTTATTGCATAAAGATGGTTTAAATTCAAGTGATGTATATTTTAAAGCCTCTGTCCCTACCCTGACCATTAAAAAATAACTAAAAACAAAGGATTAAGTGCAACATATAACAACATACTTCCATTTAGTTGTCTATTTTAGCATTTTAATTTCATTTGTATATATTACTGCTTCTTGAATCTATTTTTTCATATTAAGCCATCTTACTTTGAAGAATCTACCCAATTCCAATCACTCTTATGGTATTTTGTTGCTATTTTGGTTATTATTGTTTATACAAGATAATTTACCTATTTTCACTTGTTCGATCTGTTTACTTCATTTTTGTTTCAGGTGTTGTTTAATGAAGCATTTTGCTCTAGATTCTAAGTTTCCAAGTCACTTTGGTTGCTACTGTTATGAGGTTTTGGATTGAACAATATTATAACTTTTTCCCATATACGGATAATCCCTATCAAACTAGATCCTCTATTATCCACTTTGATGTTGCTACTACTCATTTTAACATCTTTTATTTTGGTGATATTATATAATCCTAATCTTGCTTGGCATTGCAACTCAATTGTCCTTTATGCTCTTTTTTGATAGTTTTCTGAAATGTTTATATACTAGAGTTAGAAATAGCAATTTGCTTTCCTTTTTTTACAAGTTCCTTTTTGTTAAATTTATTATACTTGGTGTTGGTTTTGGTGATGCATTTAATACGTTATGTATATTTACAAGTATGTTGGATTTTTTTGGTGATCGGTTGGCTTTGCATTTACCTATTTTATATCCTTTATATTTGAAGTTATTAGCATATTTTTAAAATATGTGCACATTTCAGCAATCGGATTTACATAAATTTTTTTCTATATAATAATTTTAACTATATATACCGTGGTTTCCACAGGTTATAACCTAATATATATATATATATATATATATATATATATATATATATATATATATATATATATATATATATATATATATATATATATTAAGTAAATTGTTTATTTTAAACAAAAATTTAATTTACCCTTAAAACCCGGGTTTTACATAAATTACCTTCGACGATTCTTTTTTTAGCTCTAAAAAACATTCTATTCATATAAGATATGGACCACCAAAATCGTGATGGATTAGAACTTATCACTTTAGTGTCTCATTTATGTTACATCTACAGATATAACAAAAAATAGTGATAAGTTCTAATCCATCACGATTTTTGTTATATATAACAAAAAATAGTGATAAGTTCTAATCCATCATGATTTATCTCATTTATGTTACATCTACAGGTTTTTTATCACTTAAATAAAAATATGGAATGCTTCCTGCTCTTCTTTTTACTGTCTCATTTATATATAGACTTGCTAAATCATCGATGTGTTGTGCATCACTTTAGTGTCTTATCTTCTTTGCAATGAAAGTCTAGGTACATCCTCTGCAATTCATGATATAAATCATTATTTGTATTATTCACCAAAAGACTTATAGTCCAACGGTAAACGAGATTTATTCGATTAGAGAAATCGAGTTACATCTACAGATATAACAAAATCGTGATGGATTAGAACTTATCACTTTACCAAAATCGTAAGATATGCAAAACGTGATTTATTCGATTAGAGAAATCGAGTTACATCTACAGATATAACAAAAAAACCTGACTTGAATGATCTTGTATTAAGAGCGAAATTGGCTAAACGTATGGGTCATAATTATTACGGGGAGCCCGCATGGCCCAATGATCTTTTATATATTTTTCCGGTAGTAATTCTAGGTACTATTGCATGTAACGTAGGCTTAGCGGTTCTAGAACCATCAATGATTGGTGAACCGGCAGATCCATTTGCAACTCCTTTGGAAATATTACCCGAATGGTATTTCTTTCTACTAAAGATAGATTTTATTAAAGAACCCAATAATCAAACGTTGTTTATTTGATTGACATAAAATCGGCTTGTGGGCTGGACCTAAGAAATGTCAACGACTCAACATGCTATTCTCATAAGCACCACGCGCGCGTACGATATGCCGGACACTACAACTTCTTCATTGAGTACCGCAACTGGGATATGTCGAACACGACAACCTTACTCTATAGCAATAGCATGCATGTACCCCACAGAAGCTCCAGCAGTCTTACTCTTTGTAGTTGCTGATTTTTTATGTTGAAACTGATATACAAACTGCTCCATGGCTCGAACTTGAAGTAAATCGGATGTGTATGTTTTATTTGTCTCAACTTTTTTTTGGTTTCATAATTGTATCACGAATTTTTTTATCATTTTGTTACCTTTACGCAAGTGGTCTCCAAGATTCCACCATCAAAGAGGTTGAACTATCACAATGGTTTAATTAGGCAAATTTGATCTAAGTTATATAGGTGATCAAACATCAAAACACACACACACACACACACACACACACACACACACACACACACACACATATATATATATATATATATATATATATATATATATATATATATATATATATATATATAAAGGGAATTGACTTATGAACAGTAACCGGCTGAGCTTGTTGTTCTTTCAGCCGGTTACTATCCATCAGCTCCTCCCTCAAGCCACATACAGTCAGGAGTCATCTGCTCACCAGTTTTCTCCTCTAATTCCAATATCCACCGCCTTTTACCTCCGATTACAATATCCACCGTCTCATCCGATTAACCAATACATTAGTTGAACATTCTTCATCTTCATTTTTTGCATCCAAACAAAATCTACGGAGACAAAGCCTTTGGGATTGTTGATGAAGACGATCGGCGTTTTTGAGAATCTGAACAAATACACAACAAAACAGGAAGAAATTGAAGATGAATTTCTGCTTGGCTTCGATTTTGAAGGTATGCAAGTAAGACCTAATTTTTCCTCCAATTAGACCATCAACCCTCTTTCATCTCTCTATCTTGACTGTTTTTATACAACTAAGCCCTTATTTTGTTTTCAGAATTGACCCAAAATCATAGGTTAGGTGGCTTCATTCTTTGTTTTGCAGCTTCTCGATGTGTGTGTTCATCCCAATTCATCAACTGGCCTTCAGGCAGTAAAGATTACATAAAATGACTAGAATTCTGTGTAGTTTTGATATACCAAAAATACCCTTAATTGCATATATGGTATTAACTTATGTGGTACTTAATTTTTAAAAGGAAAGTATTATTCACTAATATCACTTGCTATGTGATAACATTTTAAGCCCATTTAAGAAGATAGAACTTGTTTGTACCCTTAATTGCAAGGAAGTCTGTTTGTATTCATAGAAAGTTCACAGTGAAGCCCAATGTTGTGTTCATCTTCAAATAACCTTATTTGGGTACTTTACTTTTGGTGGTGGATTACTTATAGAGAAGTTCATGCTCTTTGTTCTTGTCATCTACATCAAACACCCTAAATCCAAGAGGGTCTAAAGGCTTCAAATATTTTCATTCTAAAACACATTATGGTTGTTTTAATACCATTCTAACATCTTTAAATGGATCATTGACAGTTTGGTTTGTTATATACTTGAAATTTATTAGAAAAATTTACAGCTTCCATTGTCGGTTTTAATGAAAAACTCTCTATTTTATGTATCAAAACACATCAACAAATGTCTTGTAGAATAAAGGAATAGTTTGTCACTTATCTAATAGCTAAATCCTGATTTGATTAGTGTTTAGCAATTGCAGTTGCATTGCATGGCTAATTCTCCGTGGATTATTTGAGAAATATAAAACCATGTATAGTTTATGACTTATCCAAGTGAGAGATTATTGGAAATAGTGTCAAATGTCATTAACTATTGGTAATATTTCTAATAATAGCATGGTCTTTTTGGGTTTCCCTCATGGCCCACTTAAGGAATTAAAAAGAAAAGGAATCAAGAAGAAATATTAGTTTATTAATTTATTATGCTTTAATAAATTAATCATAAACTATTTTTAAGTTAATGGAGAATTAATTAATTCAAGAGGTTGAACATTAATTACTTAAAAGTAGGTTAATTGAAATACTCCATAATCCATGAGGATTAAGGAAGGGGTAGAATGTAGGCTTGTCCCACGTGGGATTGGAGTTCCTTTAGTGTTAAGTAATTGT
The DNA here is from genome assembly GCF_052625555.1 of Lactuca saligna. Classification (NCBI taxonomy): domain Eukaryota; kingdom Viridiplantae; phylum Streptophyta; class Magnoliopsida; order Asterales; family Asteraceae; genus Lactuca; species Lactuca saligna. The sequence continues at coordinate 37,724,010 of NC_136417.1, read as the reverse complement.
AGTATATAAATAGGGTGATAGGAATAGAACCCTTTTGCTAATTCCTTTCCTTAGAATTTTCGGCCCTTCCTTTCTTCCTCTCATTGGACAAATTTCTCATCCTTCCCTAGGGTTTGTAGAAATCAATCCTTCTCTTACTTCTCTTTTGATTCCACATTGGTGTTCTTGAGTGTTAATTATTAAATGGATTTATTGTGACATCCCCAATTTCACAACAAAAAAAGACCAATTTGTTTATGCTTTATTTTCAAATCTGAGTAACTCTTTAAAGAAAAATGGTGCAGAATTTGTTCCCAGAAAAACATGATAATAATATTATCAAAGCGTTTCCGAATAAATGCATTTTTGTTTTTAATAAAACTTTGGGATGTCATTGTCAATACAGAAAAATAAGCATATTCAAACCTTACATGTATTTACACTAAAGATTTTCATCTCCTTTTAATCTCTCAGTGTAATGTAGCTTCGTATCAAAACATGTGATACAAATAAACTGAGTGGGACAGGTTGGGAAACATGCGGTTTTCACCCCACAATAATAAAGTTATTAAGTTTCATCATCACACAATTAACCCAATTACCCATCCCCATTATCTTCCATATTTCTGAAGGATCTACCCTAAGAACCATTTATCATTCACATTTTCATTCATAAGGATTCTCCTAAGGAATAGGAACGAAGTACATCGTTTCCTTATGGTGCAGATGCCAATGTTATCTATTAGGCACAACTACCAACATTATTATTTAGGCGCAGCTGCCATAATCATGACGTTCTCTACTAGGAGCAACTGCCGATATTATTATTTAGGTGCGACTGCCGATATTATTCTTTTTGTGTGGCTGCTAGGATGTTTAGAGTACATCGTAGTTCAAAGACATCTACAGGTTGTGGTAGAGCTGCCAATATTCATCTATATCATCTTTCATCCATCATCATTTATCTAACCATGTTCTATCCAACATATTTGTAGATAAAAATACATGTGTAGTCTATATCTGAAAAACCAAGTTTAAATCTTTCATCCAGCATAGATCTCAAAGTATAAAATACATATACAGTTTAGATCTGAAGAAAAAGTTTAGATCTTAAGAAAAAGTTTAGATCTGAAAAGAAATAAGTTTAGATTTTTCATCTAGCATAGATCTTAAAGTATAAAATACATATATGGTTTAGATGTGAAGAAAATGTTTAGATCTGAAAAGAAAGAAGTTTTAGCTCTTTCATCCAACATAGATCTCAAGTAATCATATAATATGCATACATAGCACGTAATTCATATAAAATACTTCATCTCTATGTGTAAGATGAAAATAACTATCCACTTACTTGGTAAGGTGATGATTCGGACAGTGCTTCGCTTCTTCAAATAATATCCTTTGACTAGATAGCGGTTTTGCTAAAAAACCAGGTTCTGCGCGGCTAGAGTTTCAAACTGAAAAACTCTTTTTTTTTTCTTAGAGCCTTCGGGTGCTACGTGTATTTCTTCTAGTGCTAGGGAGGTTTCCTAGGCTTCAGCGGGTGTTTGGGAGGTTTAGAGAGAGAGTAGAGAGAGAAAGAGATGGCAAAAGGTGTGGATTTTATGGTTGCCTCGCACCCCTTCTTATAGTCGGCCGCAGGGTGTTCTTCGGATTTGTGCAGGGCACTCCTTCTTCGCAGCGCGCTCATGCGAACGTAGGGCATTCCGAGGGGGAAGCTATCCGAGATATACTTGCGCAACGTGGAGCATCCGAGACCTAGCATCCGAACGCTACGCGTTCCTTCCCTCTGCAGAAGGGTTCCTCGGATACACTCGCAATTAACCATCCCAACTTCAAAAACTCATAACTCTCACATACGAGCTCCATTTTCGACGTTATTTATATCCACGCATAGGTGGGACCGTACTTTACAACTTTTGTTTAGATTCCGTTGGCTAATGTTGAATCTATTTTTAAAGTTATATTTTTAACACGTCGGGACAGGAAAAGTCCATTAAAATTTCATAATTTCGTCATCCGACATCCGTTTTCGTCTGTCTTTTTACCGTTGAGCTACAATTAACGAGATCTTCGATTCTCGTTAAGGTTGTGTCGGCTAAAAATCGGTCGATCTAATATTCGAACTCCGAGTTGCATACTGCTAAGCCAAATCTTAGAAAATTCATAATTCCCTCATACGAAGTCAGATTTCGATGTTCTTTTTATGCACACTCTTGGTTTAATGTATACTAAGACTTTCATTTAGATTTCTAAGGCTAAAAAGTAATGTATCGTAATCTCACTTTTTTACATCACATAGTGTCGTGTCGGTTTTGTCGCAAAAGTTCGACATGTCATAACTTTTTCGTTATAACTCAGATTTCGGCGTTCATGATATCTCTGAAATCTTTGTCACGACCACTACAGCTTTCTTCGTAGATATCGGGTTTATTGAACAATTTATTTTTGATGCTTATTTTCATTCTTAATTTATTATATCTTTATAAATAAGTATAAAACACATAAATTCACATAATACTCAAATAATTCATCTTTATTACATCGAAATATGTTACATTTGTTGACTCTAACTATTACATCATCGCAACAATGCTTAGCCTCAAAACATGGCGATACAATTCTATTCCCCTTAGGATGATTCTGTTCTGGAATCATGCATCAGCAAATAGATGCGGATAGCGACTCATCATGTCACTCTTTATTTCCTAGGTGAGGTTTGGCCCATTCATATGTTTCCATTGCACAAGCACTAAGTCGATCATCTTGTGTCGCAACTTCTTAATCTTACGATCAATAATCGCCTCTGGCTTTTCAATTAGCCTCTAATTTCCATCCATCCTTAACTCAGAAAGTCGTATCATGTCGGGAACTTCTCCCGTGAAGTTCCTCAAATAACACACATGGAAAGTGTTATGAATACCATCTAGTTCTTTTGGTAATTCGAGCCTGTAAGCTTGGTTCCCAAATCTTATGAAGAACTTTGAACGGTCCAACAAACCTTAGACTCAACTTTCCTCTCTTCCTAAATCTTATAACTCCCTTCCATGGTGAGACATTAAGAAAAACTGAATCTCCAACTTTGAAGTCATCAGTCGTCTCTTCTTTTCAACATAACTTTTTTTCACGATCTTGAGCTGCTAACATCCTTTCCCTAATCACTTTTAGTTGTTCAACAGTCTGATGGACTATCTTGGGTTCCATGAACTGCTCTTCTCCAGCCTCAAGTCAACAAGATGACGTATGAAACTTTTATCCATACAAACCTTGATAGGGTGCCATCTTGATGCTCGAATGGTAACTATTGATGTAGGAAAATTCTACGAGGGGTAAGTGCTCATCCCAATTACCTTGGAACTCTACGGTACATGCTCTTAGCATATCTTCAAATGTTTGAATTGCTCTTTTGCTCTGACGAGTAGTTTGTGGATGGTAAGCAATACTTAAACAAAACTTCGTACCTATTTCCTCTTATAAACTTCTCCAAAACCTTGACGAGAAACGTCTATCACGATTTGATACAATCGTTAGAGGAACACCGTGAAGTCTTACTGCCTCTTTCACATAAGTATTTGCAACCTTATCCATAGACCATTTCTCATTAGCTGCTATGAAGTGTGCACTCTTAGTGAAATGATCCACGACCTCCCAAATCATTTCGTGAACGTTCTTTATTCTGGGCAGTTTATTCACAAATTCCATGGTGATGTCTTCCTATTTACCCATAGGTATAGGTAAAGGTTCTAAACTCCCATACAGTTTTTGATGTTGTGCCTTAGTACTAGCACCGGTTACACACTCAACAAGATACTTTGCAACATCGAGCCTCATCGTCATCCACCAATAGTATGGTTTCAGATCCTTATACATCTTAATGATGTCGGGATGTATCGAGTACATGGTCTTGTGGGCTTCTTCTATAGGAATATCTCTTACTCCTCCAATCTTAGGCACCCAAAATCCTATCTTGGAATACCCTCAATCCTTGATTGTTTGTACCGAACACTAACATTTTGCCTAAATGTTCTTCTTTTCGGTCATTCTTCTCTAAAGCTTCCTCTTGAGCTTTCTTGATGCTTTCCACAATCGTTGAGACAACTTCTATTGATTGCTTTGATTATCTTTCACTTCAATCTTCTAGATTAAGTCAGATGTTATATCGAACTTGGTTCTCTGAACCACGCAACATACTTATCTTATTCGGACTCAATTTGATATGACCACTAGGGTCAAAATAACAATCATCTTCTTAATCATTACCGAAATGATGGTAATGACAAATATGAACAAAACGAAATCGACTAGTAGCTTCTTGGTAACCTTGTGACATTCCCTTATCTAAGTGTGAGTCCTGTGCTTCCGGTATTATAGGCCTCTACTACCATTCACACCTACTCATACTCGTCCCAAGTATTGTCTCACAATTTTCCAAGTCACCATTCAAGAATTTCACATAATCATTTAACACATCAAATAACAAAACTCGGGGTTATTTTTTTCTTGAAACGATTACATAGGCGTTTAAGTGCACCCTGTACTATGCCTCTAATAGGCTACACATCGTGGTACTATCTACATGGCTACTCAATATCTTTACTTTCAGATATAAAATCCTCACTTATGATTCCTTGCATTATCACCTTCTTTGTCAAGGATCATCTGGAATGCTCTTGCCTTTGGCTTTGGTGGCATATTTAGATTTATAGCTCATTCCCTCTTCGGGTAGTCTTGCTTGAAGTGCCCTTCCTCATTACATCCATAACACTCCCTTTTTTTGAATGTACACTCATTGGCATAATGTCCAGTCTTTCCACACTTCAAACATGTCACCTCCTCACCACATTTTCCAAAGTGGTTCTTCTTGCACTTATTGCACCATCTTACTTCACCTATTCCTCCTTTAAACTTCTTCTTCAAACCAGACTTAGTAAATTTCCCCTTCTCGTTGGACCTTGACGATCCTTCAAATTTCCTTTTCTCACCAACTTCAGCTCTCTCCATACCCTTTTCCCTTATCTGGGTCTCAACATGCTTAGCTGCCCAGACGGAGGCTTTCAATGTGGTTGCTTGCTTGTCCGGTGGACCAAAGTCCGTTGGATTAGCAAACTTGTTGACCATGGAGAGTTTGGTTGGAGATAGTTACGGAATAAGCTTCATCTTCTCCGTAAAATTTGTATCATGCTCGGTGACACTCATTCTTCCGTTCTTCAGGTTCCGGAACTCATTATTGATCTCTAAAACATCATGCCCAGAGTAGTACTGTAGTTTTAGTTGCACCAAAAAGTCTTCCCAACACATCTTGCTAGCTTCTCCTTTGGGAATAGTATAGCTAGTAGCTTCCACCAGTTTAGTACCCCCAATCTTTAATAATGTAATCACGAGGGCGGTCTTCTGTTTGTTTCTGCAGTCGCAACTTGTAAATATCATCTCCATCTCGGAGATCCAATCCATAACTTCCACCGGTTTTGGGCTCCCAAAGAGTTTTGGTGACTTGGATGCCATGAAATCCTTGTACTTGCATCCATGTCCGTCATTTCCACCATATTGGTTATTCCTTCTAACCACTGGCAGTTCAGCTTGACCAACGGTCCTACTGCAGTCTCCTTCTTCCGACTGTCTATTATTCAGTTCGGGCTGTTCAATAGGCATCGAAGCTTCATCCCTATTATTAATCAATAGTTGCCTCATTTCTTCCCTCTGTTCGTTCATCATAGCCTGAATCATGGCTTGTACTCCAGCCATCATGATTGGCTTAGGCGCAACTTCTACTATTAGCACCTGCTCAATCACTTAGGGACGAGGCTGTTGATTCTTGTTTCCATATGCATTTCCGACTCCACTTCGAGTTCTCACCTTGTTGATCTATACACCAAAGTAATTCAATTTAGATATTTATTTACAATAGATGTTTAAATCTTCCTTATCACTCCGAAACAATACATACTAGTTCTAATATCGTAGTCGAAGGCTTAGAATCTAGAACACATAAGGTTTCCAGATCCAGTCGACAATAGACCATAGATCGACCAAAATAATAGCATATAAGGCATCTTTATAGGTATAATATAAAACATTTAGCACAAAAACATTTAGAACAAATAATAGCATCTAAGGCATCTTTATAGCTATAACATAAAGCATTTAGAACAAATAATAGCATCTGGTCGACAATAGACCACAGATCCGAGGGGGCAGTTGTCTGAGATCTACTGGGGTGACGTGGAGCATATGAGACCTAGCATCTGAACGTTGCGTGTTCCTTCACTCTGCACAGGGCATTCCTCGGACTTACTTGCAATTAACCATCCTGAATTCAAAAATTCATAACTCTCATATACGAGCTCCATTTTTTATGTTCTTTATATCCATGCATAGGAGGGTCCGTACTCTACAACTTTTGTTTATACTTCGCTAGCTAATTTTGATTTTATTTTTAAACTTATATATTTAATAGGCCGGGACATGAAAAGTTTGTTAGAAATTCCTAACTTCGTCATCCGACGTCTGGTTTCGTCCGTCTTTTTACCGTTGAGCTACAATTAATGAGATCTTCAATTCTCGTTTGGGTTGTGTCAGCTAAAAATCGGTTGATCTAATATTCAAACTTCGGGCTGCATACTACTAAGCCAAATCTTAGAAAATCCATAACTCCCTCATACGAAGTCAATTTGGACGTTCTTTTTATGCACGCTCTTGGTTTAACGTGTACTACGACTCTTGTTTACATTGATAAGGCTACAACGTATTGTATCGTAAACTCACTTTTTACGTCATACAATGTTATGTCAGTTTTGTCGCGAAACTTCGACATGTCATAACTTCTTCGTTATAACTTGGATTTCTATGTTCTTTATATCTCCAGAATCCTTGTCACGACAACTACAACTTTCTTCGTAGATATCAGGTTTATCTAGGATTTTATTTTTGATGGTTATTTTCATTCTTAATTTATTATATATTTATAAATACTTATAAAGCACATAAATTCATATAATACTTAAATAATTCATCTTTATTACTTCAAAATATGTTACATTTGTTGGCCCTAACTATTACATCATCACATCAATGCTTGGCGTCAAAACACGGGGTTACATTTATTTTGGATCCTCCCTATCCAAGCAACATGTCAAGGATACGATCGCACTCCAGAAAGTCTCTAGCTGCAAAATAGGTGTGTTATTCTATATATTTAAGTCGTTGTAGTAATAGAATGGAACCAAGATCATTATAGGTTGCATGAGCACATAAGAATTTTGTTTAAGTCTTCTACTCCTATATTCATGTGTTTATAATGCCCTATAATATAACAAAAGTATTAGATCCATCCGTTCATGATTACTTACACTACTATTCCAAATTGATTTGAATCTTTTTTGTTTAATTAGGATTTTTCGATTTTAGGATTTTAGGGTGCGGAATTATTATTTTTGCTTATTCTAGATATTATCGTTTTTACTTATGCCCTAAGCTAGGGTTTAATAACCACAAACCCTTAAAAACAAAATTGGAAACAAAAGCTAGAAATCGACTGGACGCGACACGCCTTCTGTAGGGAGTGACATGCCCTCTCCGATTAAGTCCATTGGAACGCTAACACTCTCCACAAGTTCGCTTACTTTTCTTTCATGAAACAAATTTGAAGTATTTCGAACTTTGGATATTCCTTCTTCTAATAAGACTTTAAATATAAATATGTAAATTATATTTAATTATTGTTTATAACTATAATTTATAAATATGCATATTAAATAATATTAATTATTAACATTGCATGCTAACATGTTAATCAGAAATAACAAATGACCTTAAATTGAACATTTGTCCTCATATACAAATATATATATATATATATATATATATATATATATATATATATATATATATATATATATATATATATATATATATATATATATATATATACACTTAGGTTATTTTGTTTTTACTAGCTATTGTGTGCCAGAATGCACAGATCTGGACCAACGGATGGAATTAATCAGTGGACATGATTTGAGAGTGTATGATATTACAATAGGATTGCATGTACCATATAATCACACAAAATTTAGCAAAAGGGTATTTTGGACAATTAACTACATTTAAAAAAGGAAAATTTTGGATTTTTAGGGATAATTAATTCTCCAAATTTTAAAAATCTGATTTTTTTTTTTTTAATTTATTCAATTTTAATTCTAACGTAATTTATAAACCTACCCAATTTTATTCTGTCAGAATATTTTTTTAGAATGATGTTTTTCGGAATTTTATTCTATTAGAATATTATTGAAGAATAACGAAATTCTTGAATCGGATGTTGAAAAATACCAACATTCTAATATATTTTTATGCATCCGAAATTAAATACAAGTTCATACATATTCTTAAAGACTAAAAGCCTTATACATTTTAATATAATTATACATATTCTAAAAGAATATCAACAAAATGAATAAAATTCTTTAAAAAATAGCAATATTCTTAAAATTGTGAGTATGATCAAACTTTATTCTTTCTTCAAGTTATTCCTATTAGGTATTCAACGCATTCTTCCAGCCATCCTATCATAAATACAAAAAAAAAAAAAAAAAACTAATAATTGTTAAAAACATGTTACTTGCAATTAACTATCACTTTATTTATTCTGTTAGAATACATAGAATATGACGTAATACATAGAATACATTCTGGCAGAATAAATAGATTTTATTCCGCCAGAATACATTCTAACAAATTATATAGAATACATTAAAAAGTATCGTATTTACCGCTAATATAATGTTGTTGAACTCGATTGCAAATCTTCATCTAGTATGATCAATATTTAATTCCTTCTCCATGTTATTATGAAATAATAAGATGCATTACTCATTAGTATTACCAGTTAAGAAAATATATATGTTGTTAACAAAAAATATTTTGACAGAATGCATTTATACATTCTATGCTTTAGAATGTTTATACATAAACTACATTATGCTAGAATATACATTCTATGCATTTATTCATTCTATGCCCTAATTTTAGGAGCATTTACTATGGTTGTAACATCTACACCAGGAGGCTTCCCATGGTTTATCCATCTACCCATTGTGAAAAGACATAAATACCCTTTACCCATGTTTATGAAAAGACATAAATACCCTTTTCAGATTTTAAAAAAATAGATAACCTTGGATGATCAGCCTCAGTAAGCTCCAATAGCAGCCCATTTTTCGTGCAGAAATAGATCCTTCTATATTCACATTTTATAATATGAATTTGATCTAATTAATTTGTTGGTTTGAAAATAAAATTATTTGATCTTACTCACTCTGTATTATGTGATATAACACAATATTTGATGAACATGGTTGTGCTAGAATCTTGAATTGGTGTGTACTCAATCCGTATCGGCTGTGAATTCTCACTTTGTTGCATCTGCATTTTAGCAAATTAAAAAATAAAAATGTATTTTTTTTGATATAATATCAGATTAATGATTAAAGAGACAACAAGACAAGAATCAAGACTCCATGGAAGAACCTGGTATAAGATTCCTGCTTCAGAAAGAGCAAGAACTATGTGATTGATCCAGAACACAGAAACTGCATAACCATCTGGTACAGGGAGTTCATGAGGTGCAATCACCCACTGCACACCATTCCAAAATCTCTCATAGATCGAAGAACACATCCATGGCTATCGCCAAAGTCATATGTGAAGAATAGGCTGGTCGATTTCACGAATTTGGGGATTTCGATGAAGACGATTTTAGATTCTCGTTGGATTTAAGTGAAGAAGGAGTTTTAGCAAAAGAGATCGATTCGCGAGGCTGGACATTTTTTTCTCTTTTCAATCGTGATCTTCTCATCAAGGATTAAGTTAAATCAAAGGATAATGAGATGCATGCTTCTGATTCTATCACCAGTTCATTACGGAAGTTGTTCATTGATGAACCAGAAGAATCTTTTTCGTGTTCATCATCGGAATCCGACGAATTGGAAGCTCTACCTTTTGGAACATTCTTTGTGTAGAGGCCTAAGACGGAAAGTGGATCATCACCTGTTATGCGTGTGGAGTAGTTCTATCGGGTCTATACTGAAGAAGAAGAAGAAGAAGAAGAAGAGTAGTTCTATCGGGTCTCTATGTGTGTGTGGGTACCGTATGAGATGAAGAGGGAGCGTAAAACCCTAATATGGTGGGGGTGAGTATTTAAAACTGATATCCTGATTTAAAGGGGGATATTATTTGATGAACCAGAAGAATCTTCTTCGTGTTCATCATCAGAAGCCGACGAATTCGAAGCTCTACCTTCTGGAACATTCTATGTGTGGAGGCCTAAGACGGAAAGTGGATCATCACCTTTTATGCGTGTGGAGTAGTTCTATCGGGTCTCTACTGAAGAAGAAGAGTAGTTCTACCGGGTCTCTATGTGTGTGTGGGTACCATATGAGATGAAGACGGAGCGTAAAACCCTAATCTGGTGGGGGTGAGGTTTTAAAACTGATATCCTAATTTAAAGGGGATATTATTTGATTTTATCAATTTACCATAATTAATTATAGTATAGATTACTATTATACCCTTATATTTATTATTAATGATTTATTTTTTCTTAAATTCCTATTGGTGCATTCATGCACACAATAGTTGCCGGAAACATTTGTACATAACTCTCTCTCTCTCTCTCTCCCTCTCTCTCTCTCTCTCTCTCTCTCTTTCTATATATATATATATGTACATAGCTCTCTCTCTCTCTCTCTCTCTCTATATATATATATATATATATATATATATATATATATATATATATATGAGATAATTATAACATGTTTCCTCAAATGTTTAAATAAAACATTATCAATCTTAAAATGACTAGTCTCTCCCACTCTAATATTATACGAGAGGTTTAAGGAGGCTTCATTGATCCCTAATGAAGTTGGTTTTTATATACTCATTGATTACCATTCTCACTGCCTTTTTGCATTTTGAGAGTGAAGTTATAGAAAGGGTTTGATAGGATAATGTTCAAGTTAAAAGTATTAAAATCCCATTTTTATAGTTAAAATGTGAATTGTATGCTTTCCATGAAAAAACACATTTTCTTTACAATATTGTAACGCCCGTAGATTATGGCTAGTCAATTTAGAGACGATAAGCATCAAAAACGACTTTTTGATAGAAGATTATACAGAATGAATAATCTTAACTCAGTTGTAGTATATATCACAAGGTTTCCATTGATATAAAGAACGCTGAAATCCGAGTTATAACGAAGAAGTTATGACCTGTCGAAATTTCGCGACAAAACCGGCACAACGCTGAATGACATAAAAAGTGAATTTATGTTAGATTGACATTTAGCCTTGGAAATCTAAACAAAAGTTGTAGAATTCGTTAAACCATGAGAGTGGATAAAAAGAACGTCCCAATCTGACTTCATAAGAGGAAGTTATGATTTTTATAAGTTTCGACTTAGCGGTATGCAGCCCGAATACTCGATTTGAGATCGAGTGGTTTTTAGCCAAAACAATCTAAATGAGAATCGAAGATCTTGTTGATAGTAGTCCAACGGTAAAAGGACATACGAAAACGGACATCGGATGAAGAAGTTGTGAATTTATAACGGAGTTTTCGTGTCCCGGCCTACTAAAAATAATATAATAAAAATAAATTCAAAATTAGCCAACAAAGTCTAAATGAAAGTTGTAGAGCATAATCTCACCTACGCGTGGATATAAAGAACGTCGAAAATGGATCTCGTATGCGAAAGTTATGAATTTTTGAAGATCATGGCACGCATACCAAAGCTTATCCGAAGCGTACGCCCAGCGTACTTGGAAATTACACCCAGCGTAATCCCAAACCCAGTAGCGTATAAATAGAAACCGATATCAGCCATTTTCTTTGCTCATTTTCTTTCTTCTCTCTAAGTTTTTGCCTCGATTTGCGTACCAATTATATCCCGAAGCCCCGGTATCATTCCCGAGCCCTAAAGCAAGTTCAGAAGTCCCGAAGATCCCAAGAAGTGAGATTCCCGAGCCGAAGTCCTGCCCGCGAGGAGCTCGCTTTTTGTGAAGATCTTTCAGATCCACCCAAGAATACTACTTCTACAAGCTGTAGTGCTATCCGATCATCTTCTGATCAAGTGAGTGTATAGTCACTTTTGTCTTACACATAGATATGAAGTATTTTATAAAATATGTGCTATGTGTATATATATTGTTGTTTATATGTGTGAGTGTGTGGTTACTTTCTTCTAACACATAAATATCAAGTATTCGCTATGAAATACATGCTATGTGTTTATATAGTGTTGTTTATTTGAGATAAGTATGGAATAGATGTTTTATATGGTTTTTTAAATGAGTTAAACTGTATATGTATTTTATATCTACTAATATGTTGGGTAGAACATGGGTAGATGAGATAGTTGGTATGTGATAATTGATGAGGTAAATGATGAGGTATGTAAGATGATTAAGAATGATATTGACAGATGCACCGATTAGAGAATGTCGTAATACTAGCAGATGCGCTTAAGAATAATATTGTTAGATGCACCAAATAGAGAATGTCATAATACAAGCAGATGAGCTTATAGGATAATGTCGGCAGATGTGCTTAAAAGAGAATGTCATTAACTTGGCAGTCACGCCTCATAGTGTCTGATGTAATCTTGGCAGAGGCACTTAAAGGATGATGTTCGTAGATGCGCCTTATGTAGCAATCGATTTTGTGTCAATTCTTTAGGTCAATCCTTAGGAACCTTGAGAAATAAAGAAGATAATGGGGATGGGTAATTGGGTTGTTTGATGGTTGAAAATAATAATTATATTATTGTGGGTCGAAAACCCTATATGCTCACCAGGCTCCCAAGCCTGACCCACTCAGTTTTCTTTGTATCACATGTATCAATACGAAGACATATTTCACTGAGAGATTAAAGGAGATGTAAATCATTAGTGTAAATAAATTTAAGTTTTGTTTATGCTTATGTGTCTGTATCGGAACATGACATCCCGAGATTTTGTTATATAATGAAAATACTTTTCTTTAAGAAATGCTTTGATAAATTCTTATCATATTTTGTTTTGGGGACAAATTCCACAACAATTTTCTTTAAAAGATTACTCTGATTTTTAAAACAAAGCATAAACAAATCGGCCTTTTCTGGCCGTGAAATTAGGGATGTCACAAATATGTTGATGGTGCATGTGCGGTTTTCCGGAACATCAACATGAGAGTATAAGTAGAAATTTATGTAGGGCTAGCAAATCTCAAGCGTAACTTAAAGTAAAAATGACGTGATTATTGCATGGTTGATTCACCACTTGTTTTATGACCCATGAGATCCCTATCATATAATTGAGATGAGCATGATCTGAGATTGACATGCCATTGCTAGTCAATGGATCCCAAAAGTTCTAGGACTTTCATTAAAACTGAAATTGGCAAATAGTATTGCCTTCCTAAATGACTTCATAGTGTGTTTACAACAACCATTTACACATCATAAAGAAAAATATGGATCCTTTCCTTGGGTAAGTTAGTTTTAAGGATTAATCAAACTAACTAAAACTCTCTTTTATAGATGTGTCTTCCTAATAACAACCATAAGCTTCCTCCTCATCTTCCACCACCACCTCACTCCAAATTCTTGGTCCTATCAATTCTATCAAGGGAGAAACTCATTGGAAAAAATTACCTGGATTGGATCTACACATTGAGGATCGCCTTAAGGTTTGAGAACTTGGAGTATTTTCTCGATGATGATGTCCAAGAACTATTTGAAACTGATAATGAAGAAGTGTTAACATACAATAAGCACTATGATGAGTCGACTAAGGTTGCTTGCGTTATCTTAGTGACCATGTCCTATGAGATCCAAAAGGGCTTTAAGAACTGGGGTGCTTTTGATTTACACTACCAACTCAAGGAAATGTTCCAAGAGAAAGCTAGACAAGAATGACTCGACTTCATAAAGTCCCTAATGATGTGTAAACATCAAAATAGGGAATCTGTTTGTATGTATGTTCGAAAAATGAAATCGTAAATACATATACTTGAGAATTTATTTGTTTATATTGTAAAGGAGTCTGGAAAAGACCTTAATGGAGATACATATCATGTTGAAAACTACCTAAGCAAGTATGCTAAAAACTTGTAGCTCTAATACCATTGCTCCCATCTTAGCCATTAACCTCGGTAATGCTAAGAGGAAAAAGGTTTCTCATCTCATGGGAAAGGGAAAGGCCAAGGTTTAATAGATCGACCAAAGTACTAAGAGAACGGTCAATTCGGACATAGCCCCTACCACTGACCCTAATGATTCAATTGGTTTCTATTGCTAACAGAATGGGCATTGGAAGCATAGCTACCCTAAGTACTTAGAGGACCTGCAGATTTGATGAAAAACAAAGTCAAAGGGTGTGGCACTTCGGGTACGTTTATGATTGAACTCCATAGCTTATCAACTTCTAATTCTTGGGTCCATGATATTGGATGCGGTACTCAAATTTGATCGAATATGTTGGGACTAAGGGAAAGTATGTCGATGAAACATGGGGCCCTGAACCTGATCATAGGAAACAGGCGCACTATATATACATGGATCAGGAATTATGAGCCCATTTTTAGTAGTGGTGTTTATATATATAATTAAACTGTTGCTACTCGTCTAATATGACACGAAAAAATTATTTCTTTTTAAGTATTGTTCAAGTATGAATTTCAGTTTTCATTTGATGATAAAAATGGTGATATTTTAGTTTATAAAAATGGTTGTTTTATTTTCAAAGCTAGTCCTTGCAATGATATATACATGATAATGTTGTTTGTGTTAGTAAATTGTATAATCTAATCTTAAACTTTGATTCTTCCAAAAATGTTTTAGATATGTCTTTTCTGTGGCATTGTCACCTTGACCATATAAACACGAAATGCATCGCCAAGATCCAAAGCAGAAGGGATTTTGGAATCATTTGACTTAAAATTGGATGATGTATATGAATCTTGCTTACTTGGCAAGATAACAAAAGTGTCATTCACAAGTAATTGTGAGAATGTCAAGGATCTATTAGACCTTATCCACACAGATGCTTGTCGACAACTTAAATCCAACACAATACATGACAAATGATACTTTGTGACTTTTATTGTTGATTTTAGTAGATATGGTTGTATCCATTTAATCAAATAGAATCCATAAACTTTTAAAGTTTTTAAAAAGTTTCAAAATGAAGTACATAATCAATTGGGCAAGAATATCAAGATTCCCCACTCTAATAGAGGCAGACAGTATCTAAGTCTTGAATTCATGGCTCATTTAAAGGTATATTGAATAGTTTCAAAATTTTCTCCTCCCAGAACGCCAAAGATGAATGGTGTTACTAAGAGAAGTGATAACGTCTATTTTATGCATATATTTATGATATTTTCTTATTATTTTATACCATGTTTTTATGTTATTTAGAACTAAAAGATACTTAATATACTTTGAAATATTCAATTACAGTAAAAATTGGAGCTAGAATGCAAAGGGAAGAAAATGGAGTTGAAAAGATGCAAAAAGGATATTGCTGGCAAATTGACCCCTCTTTAGTATTTCGGGTATATCTACATAAGTCCAATTGACGAGATTCAAAATGTCCTGAAAACTAGACGGAATTTCCTACGACTTATGTGAGAGGACATTTGGCTAATTCAACACTTATCTTATCCAAAATCGGCATTAAAGATGAAGCATAAAAGCTGGACGGAAATTCCCTCCAAGTTACTTATTCCCCAAGCACCACTTATCTTATTTTTATTTGCTTAATCCCTAAGCCACCATTAGTTTCCTTATTCCAATCCAATTCTAATATTCCATATTAATTTCATCTCCCTTCAACTATAAATACCCAATATCATTCCAGCATTTTCATAATCTATGATATTCCACTTCAACTTGTGCAACAAGAAAACTTCATAGTTGCTGTTTTGAGGATCTAGGAGGCGGCCGGAAGGCCGTTAAGCTAACGGGAGTGGATATCGGAAGGATTAGACAGCGGATATGTGTCGGTAATCATGTGGTTTGTTAACGTGACCATGCTTAGCATTCCACTGTGATACAATTATGTGTTTACTTTCTGATTTAGGTGTAAAAACCTTTTACTTTGTGTTTATGATCGAATGAAACCTTGATTATTGGATTAATTGCTATTTTGGATTGTTTGTTTATGTTTAATTTATCTTGACAAGCTTGTTAAAAGATCCTTACGTGTTAATGATAATTATTTGTTGTTAATTGTCAAGTAAATTGAGTTGTACGAACATCTGCTTGATTGTTTGTCTCTTATGATTTTGATGACCATCAAGATTATATGTCTACGAATAACGAATGTGAAACTAGGATTAACTCGGTAATAAGTAAGTTAATGTGTGATCCTTGTGTGATAAACCATCAACAATAGGTTAAATTGAATTAGTAATTTGATTAACTATTATTACAAGTCTGGCTTGATACGAACTGAACATTTGGAAGCATGTTAGTCTAATCAACTGATCATTGTTTGAATTGACTTGTTTGCAAAATGATTAGTATTAGTGAACACGAATCTAATCATTTTAGGAATCAGTAAACATGAATAAATGAATTTGTGTATGCAATTGTCTATGTTTTTAAGGTGTAATTTATCTAACCCAAACTACCTGAAGAGATTTGTTTCCCTGTTAGTTTATCGAGATTTGTTAATTAATTGTTCATCTAAGATTTAATAAACCATTTCTTTACTTCTTTTGTGTGTTTTGTAACCTATAATCAATATTTTAAATTAATTCACTACCGTTCCCCCTGTGTTAGACACCCTTGCTTATCAAAGCTATACTATACTCGATCGGGTTCAATGCCTGTAAAGTGTGGTTTAGATGCGATAAAGTAGGAATTATAAATAAAAAACTAGTGGATGAAAAATTCACATCAAGTTTTTGGCGCTGTTGTCGGGGAACGGTTTTCAATTAATTTAGTTTATTTGATTATTCGTTATTAGTTTTTAGTTTTAGTTTTATTTTTAGGTTTATTTTCGATGATAGCATTTCACTTGTTGGGAAAGTTGTTGTTATTTGCAGGAACTCGTGATCATACGCATTGCTTGATTTTAATTTTTGCATGGGTTTCGAGATTGCAAGTGATTAGGGAATTATTAACTTGTTTAGTCTACTACTTTGGTGATTTGTCCAACTCAATCTACGACGTATAGTATAGCAAGGCATATCGAGGTGGTTAAGTGGAAGACCGAACTCTTGTTATTCTTGACTAGTTGGGTCAACTCTTGTTCTACTTTTAGTTAATGGTGCAAAGAAAACAAAGGAAATAGTCTGACAGGTCCCGAAAGTTTTTGCTTTCACAAACCACCTCTTACATGCAATGGATTTAATCAACAATTGTAGTGTGATTTCGACGAAGACGAGTGATTGTGATATCATTTTTAGTTATTTTGGTTGGCTATTTTTTTTAGTTATTTTATTTTTATTTTAGTTTGTTTAAAATTTTGTTTTCCATGTTGATGCTATTTGATTGTTTTAGATCTTTGTAGAATTTTCTCCCTTAGAAAGTTGGCAGTAAGTTCAGCAGCTAGATTCGACTGTTGCTTTATCACGAGAGAGATAGTCGTGTGAGAGTTTGAAGTTTATAGTCAAGACCCACGTTTTTTTTCATAAGTGTAGGCTGCAAGTTGATATTGTGAAAGTATATTATTTAGAAGAGTGACATTTCTACCATATTTGGATTCATGTGGTACGGATGAGCTGTTCCCACACCATGGAGTTATATTTCGACGCGAGGTAGAAGTATCATCACGGCTGCCACGACATGGTTGACACTTTCCTATGTCATGGGGGAGTTATTTTTTTATTGTAAGAGGAGGCTGCCATTCTATATAACACAACATGGTCGACACTTTCTCACGTCATGGTTACTATATATTGCATTTATTTGCAATCTTTTGCACCACATTTTTGAAGTCGGTGTTCTTGATTTTATTTACCGGAAAATTCAGAAGCAACAATCTAGTTTCTAGTCTTCCAATAATTTTTCGGAGCAATTTTTAGCAGTCCCATTCGATCTCACCACTACCACCTTAGGGGAGTCTGTTCTAATTCTCTTTATTTAATTTTATGTTCTATAATTGTTTTAGCATGCAATGAGGACATTACATCAAATAAGTGTGGGGTAGGGGGTCGAAAAAGGTATTTAGATTGGAAAATTAAAAATTGCTAGATTAGGAAATTTTAAAAATTTATAAACTTGAAATAATAGTTTAATTTAGGAAAATCTAGTGATACTTTTAAATTTTGCTAATATTGTTTAGGATGATCCGATGAGAACTCAAATGTTTACCTGAGCCTACACATGTTATAGTGTATTTGTGACTTCCCATTTCCTAGTGAAAAGTCATGAGATATGAAAGGTAATCTGGTAGTTTGTATGACATAATATGTTTTGCAGCCTAAACCTGAAATCTATCCAGGAAAGCTTATTTAGTCATTGCACATAGACGAATATCTTAACCAATAAGGGTTGATGTTAAGCGCCCCTACTTAAGCATGTAGGTATTTAGTGAAAAAAAAGTGAGTTACATGTAGAGAGAGAGAGAGAGAGAGGGAGAGAGAGAGAGAGAGAGAGAGAGAGAGAAAGAGAGAAATTACCAAAAAGTAAAAGAATGTTGGAGCTATCAAGTTGAAGATCAAAAGATCAAAATTCCAAAAATCAAAAAAGTGGTGAATTCAAAGAAATAAAATATCAAATATCAAAGAAGTGAAGAATTCCAAGAGCTCCATTGTGATATCAAAAGTTTTAATTTCTAGATTATGTATGCTTGGATAGCTTTACAAAAATACATTGATGTTAAGGAAGATTTCTGAGGATTCATTCGGAGGGTTGCAGAAATGAATGTCGTATAAATTAAGGGGTGAATGTTCATAAGGATTGTGAGTATTTAGGAGTGGGAAGTTTCTTAGGAATTATAGACACAAATACATGCATTGCGGTCTTGGAATAATGGTTGGGTTTGAAATAGATTATTCTATGTGATATTGGTGAGATAATAAAATCATATTTGCTTGAGGGCAAGCAAAAGGCTAGTGTGGGGTAGTTTGATAACATCTATTTTATGTATATATTTATGATGTTTTATTATTATTTTATACCATGTTTTCATGTTATTTCGAACTAAAAGATACTTAATATGCTTTGAAACATTCAATTACAGTAAAAATTGGAGCTAGAATGCAAAAGGAAGAACATGGAGTTGAAAAGATGCAAAAAGAATATTGCTGGCAGATTGACCCCTCTTTAGTCTTTCGGCTATATCTTACGACTCATAAGTCCAATTGACAAGATTCAAAATGTTAGCAAAACTCGACGAAATCTCCTACGACTTATGTGAGAGGGATATTTGGCTAATTTGACACTTATCTTATCCAAAATCGGCCTTGAAAATGAAGCATAAAAGCTAGACGGAAATTCCCTCCAAGTTACGTATTCCCCAAGCACCACTTATCTTATTTTTATTTTCTTAATCCCTAAGCCACCATTAGTTTCCTTATTCCAATCCAATTCTAATATTCCATATTAATTTCATCTCCCTTCAACTATAAATACCCCATATCATTCCACCATTTTCATAATCTATGATATTTCACTTCGACTTGTGCAACAAATTAACTTCATAGTTGCCGTTTTGAGGGTCTAGGAGGCGGCCGGAAGGCTGTTAAGCTAACGGGAGCGGTGATCGAAAGGATTAGACAGCGGATATCTGTCGGTAATCATGTGTTTTGTTAACGTGACCATGCTTAGCATTCCACTATGATACTATTATGTGTTTACTTTCTGATTTAGGTGTAAAAACCTTTTACTTTGTGTTTATGATTGAATGAAACCTTGATTATTGGATTAATTGCTATTTTGGATTGTTTTTTTATGTTTAATATATCTTGACAAGCTTGTTAAAAGATCCTTACGTGTTAATGATAATTATTTGTTGTTAATTGTCAATTAAATTAAGTTGTATGAGCATCTGCTTGATTGCTTGACTCTTATGATTTTGATGACCATCAAGATTATATGTCTAGGAATAACGAATGTGAAACTAGGATTAACTCGGAAATAAGTAAGTTAATGTGTGAGCCTTGTGTGATAAACCATCAACAAGAGGTTAAATTAAATTAGTAATTTGATTAACTATTATTACAAGTCTTGCTTGATACGAACTGAACACTAGGAAGCATGTTAGTTTAATCAATTGATCATTGTTTGAATTAACTTGTTTGCTAAAGGATTAGTATTAGTGAACTCGAATATAATCGTTTTAGGAATCGGTGAACATGAATAAATGAATTTGTATATGCAATTTTCTATGCTTATAAGGTATAATTTATCTAAACCAAAGTACCTGAAGAGATTTGTTTCGATGTTAGTTTATCGAGATTTGTTAATTAATTGTTCGTCTGAGATTTAATAAACCATTTCTTTACTGCTTTTGTGTGTTTTGTAACCTATAATCAAATATTTTAAATTAATTCACTACCGTTCCCCTTGTGTTTGACACCTTTTCTTATCAAAGTTATACTATACTCGATCGGGTTCACTGCTTGTAAAGTGTGGTTTAGATGTGATAAATTAGGAATTATAAATAAAAAACTAGTGCATTACATATTCACATTAAGAAGAAACTGAATGCAATTTAATATGTTTTGATCTATGATGATTCTCGCTACACTTCCAGTAAGTTTCTGAGTTATACTTTAGTGATAACACCCAGCATATTAAACCTTGTTCCAACTAAAAAGTTTGCTAAAATACACTCTAAGATGTGGAATGGAAAACGTCCCAGTCTTGTAGATGAAAAAGTTTGGGGCTATGAAGTTTTCATTCATTATGAGGCCAACGGTAAGCTAGAACCCTGAGCAGAGAATTCATGGGTTATCTACAAAAGTCTTTTTCATACTTGTTCTATAAGACTTCTGAGAAAAAAATGTTTGTTGTTCGAAGGTGCTTCTTCCTTGAGACGGAGCTCATATCCAAATAAGTTAGTAGGAGCCCAATATATCATGAATAAATTCAAGAGTCAACCAAAGTGGAAACTATAGTTGGCAATAGCACTCAACCTAATGTTGAATCACCAGTTGAGGAAACTAAAATATCTCCACTTCCTCTTCAAAGATCCAATAGATTCCATCTTACTCCTGATTTATATGGCTTCCATATTACTACAAAAGGAGACACATAGACCAGTGCTAAAACTCTGGCATGTATGAATGATCCATCCAACTATAAGGAAGCAATGTCACGACTAGAGGTTACAAGTACAAAGAGAGCATGGAGAGCGAGATTCATTCTGTGTATGATAACCGAGTTTGGAATTTGGTTGATCCTAAACTTGGCCTTAAAACTGTTGGGTGTAAGCAAATCCTAAAGAAAAAAACTGACATGGATGGGAATATGCACACATTCAAAGCTAGACTGGTTATACTCAAACTTAAGGGCTTGATTATGAGGAAACCTTCTCACAAGTAGCCATAGATGCATTTTATGGTTATAAAGTATGGAAAATGTATGTGAAACCTACAGTCCTTAAAGAAAAAATCATAGCGATGTCTATATAGCACAACCTAAGGCTTTCATAGATCATAAATATCAAAATAGAGTTTGTAAGATTGAAAGGCCATATATGGACTCAAACAAGCATCTCACAAATGAAATCTTTTCTTTTAAGAAAGGCTTAGAGAGTTTGGATTTTCTATATGTGAAGATAAGTCATGTATTTCTGTCAAAGCTAGTAGGAGTATTGTAGTATTCCTAGTTTTGTATGTCAATGACATGCTACTTATAGGAAATGAGGTCCCAACACTACAAAGTGTAAAGAATTGGCTTGGGAATTTTTTTGATACAAAGGACTGGTGAGATGTTGCATACATACTTGGAATAAGGATTTGTATAGATTGATCAAAGTATCTAATAGGACTTAACAAAAATACATACTTCGTTAAAATATTGACGAGGTTCATTTTGAAAGATTCCAAAAAAGGGTGTCTACCCATACAACAACATAGGATTGAGTAAGGATCAATGTCCTAGTACTAGTGAAGAACTGGACATATAGAATGTATCGAGTCCTATATGCTCCAACAATAGGTGTGATCATGTATGACATGACATGTACTCGACCTAATGTCTCGTGTTCTTTAAGCATGATGAATAAATTTTAGGTCAACGCTGGAGATAGACATTGGACATCAGTATAGAACATTCTCAACTATCTGAGAGGAACATAAGATATGTTCTTAATTTATGGAGGAAGAATAGTTGAGAGTAACAGGTTACCCAGATGCAAGTTTATGAACTAACAGAGATTACTCATGTTCACAGTTAGGATGTATATTCTTGATCAATAAAAGATCCGTAGCTTGGAAAAGATCCAAGCAGAATACAGTCGCATACCCTACATGCATGTCTAAGTATATTATATCTAGTGAAGCAGGAAAAAAGGCTACATGGTTAAAGAACCTCGTGGATAATCTTGGTGTTGCTCCTATTATCAAGGAGCCTATGGTAGTCTTATGTGATAGCGAAGTTGACATTGCTTTGATTAAGAACCTAATGATCATGAGAGTCAACACATAGACTGAGGAAATACCATTATTTTCGGAAGTGAGTTGAGGATGGAGATATTGTAGAAACCTAAAATTTAGAGAAAGTTGACTTTTAGTTAAATATAACCAAAAGGGTAAACTAGTAAATTATGAGAAAGAGATGAGATTATGAGGTTGTGACTTTATGAAATTGGCCAATAAGAGTTTATGTCACTTAGAACAGGTTATATGAGCAAGTTCAAGCGAAAGAATGCATGAGAAGATGCATTATTGGTCAAAAGGGTAAAATATGAAATTTTATGTTTTTGGGCCAATTTTTTGACTTAATAGATTAAGACCTATATTTAGTTAGTGAGATAGGACTTAACTGAGTTATAGAATATGTTCCCACCTTCATGTGCATATAAAGAACATTGGAAATAGGTTAGTAACAAAGAAGTTATGAAGGTTTGAAGATCGGAAAAAATTGACCCAAGGTTGGAATGGAATCATCCAAAGGCTACTATCAAGAACAAAATTGTGGTGTCATGGATGAACTTACGGCCTACGTGTCATTTTGTTAACATGGGTCTATGTGTACTTATGATCTACGCTTATGTTCGTTAATACGAGTATGTGTGTACTTACAACCTACGCTCCATTTCGTTAACATGTATGCCTATAGACTCCTAGCCTCTTTAATCATTCCATCATCATCCCCTAACTAAGTCTTTAATTAAAATTATTATGCACTTAGAGACTGCACTTTAGATTCTACTAGTACATGCACCACTATACTTTCTACTTTATCAGTTCACACTTAAGCACATAGAGACTATTCTACTAGCTCTAATATATTAGTTTTCTATCCTAACACACATAGACATGTATTGTAATACATAGTATAGTGAGATAACTCACATGGATAGATTCTTATAAGATTAACAACTATCTTTCTGGGGATTCAATAGGCGAGTAATGCTTTTAACAAGTATTACTATAACTTATTAGTTCCTATGGCAATCTACTAATGAAAGCTAGATCATTCACTTATCCTAATGAATACTGAGAGTTCTATCAAATAAGGATCAGCCGGGCCAGACAATTAGGAGGCATGATCATTTCGTCATATAGCCTTTATAAAATCCAACAACCAAGCCAATGTGACCATTCTAGACACCTCTCCCGTAAGTAAATTAATCAACATTATAACTGGAATTATTGATAAATCTTATATATATATATATATATATATATATATATATATATATATATATATATAACAATTACTATGAATATAAAGTTACCCTAAAAGCATAGTAAATGTAGCCTAACTCTTTTTTAAAAACATGCAAAGAGTTTTGCGCTAGGAGAACTTCGACTTGAGAGCTTCTAATTCCTGAACCCTTTGATTCTTGAGAGTTTTATTAAAAATAAAACTTTCTAAACTCCTAAAACACTTCAGAAATCGAACTCAAATAACCAGAGAGAATGTGACAATTGTTGTGAGGAATAAGGGGCTGAAACAATAATTTATTGGTGAATTCGGGATGCACGTTACACACTTGGTCTGGTGCGTGCTACACGCTTAGTCGGGGGTGCTAATGTGGTGTCTTCTGGGTGGTGACATGTGTCAGCTTCTAGGTTGTATGTCAGTGTGTTCCGCACGGTTGGTCTGTGTGCTCCAGTTCTCCTACAATATAAAAAAGTCTTTAATAAATCATATATTCTCCATATAAGCTCCGTTTTCGACGTTCTTTATGTCCATACAGATGAGATTTATAACTTTTATTTAGAATATGTCGGCTAATTCTCACTTTATCTTTAAAGCTATATTTTGAATAGGCTTAGACTGTTAAAGCTCAAATAAAAATCATAACTTTATCATATCAATTATGCTCTCTAATGTCTTTATATTTACGAAATCATACGGGCGAGACCTTCAACTCTCATTTAGATTGTTTTTCCTAACAATCAACCAATTTCTATTTCGGTTTCTGTTTCGTACACTACTGCCCTGAAACTTTTAAAAATTATAACTTCTTCATATGATGTCATATTTATGCTCTCTTTAAATATACATTCTTGCTTTTATGACTACTACGACTTTTTTCAAGACTATCCACCATAAATAGTCTTCTATCAAAATGTTGATCAATCGCGTATACTTCTAGGTGAAAACAAGGTGTTACATAAACACTTCCTTTTAATTTTAAAAATCTTTTGAAATCATGTGTTTGAAATAAATATGCAAACAACCATAACATTTATTATTTAGCAAAATAAAAAAATTTATTATCTTAAATATTTAAGAACAACAATCATAAGTTGATAAAAATATCTAAAAATGTCTATATACAACTTGAATGTTCAATTACAAACATATAGAAAAATATACAAACAACAGAAGCATCGGTAGATTAAAATTTTATGATCAATCCCTAACCATGAATCACAATAGACAACGTTTTACCAACTTGAAAACATAGAGTGATCAAAAGTAAATACCCTTGAAAACATGAGGAACAAAAACTGGAGGGGGGGGGGGGGGGGGGGGGGGGGGGTCTAGGGTAAGCAGAATGTTATGCTTTTTACAATTGTTTTGTTGTGTGATTGCTTGTCATGCTCCCTTCTTTTCCATAACCGGTAACTTCTGGACAATCAGTTTAAAGCCTTTGTAATGGTCCAACAACTCAGATAAACCCAAAGACATATTTGCTATTAGTAAAAAACCTTTTATTAATTACCAAATAAAATTAACTTTTTTAATTTGTTGGTCAAAACAAATATTTATTATTTTTTTTTATTTATTCTAAGGCTGATGAATAATAAAATTTATCAAGTAAATATTTATTATGTATAATGGATCTTTTAAGGATTGTAGTGTGTAAACTCATAGTCACACATACAACTTAATATGTTAATTTTTTCACATAATTCCAAAATAGTAAGGACGTGACTTGTAACTTGAGATGTCATCCATGTAGTCCATGTCCTTTTCTAAGTCAACGGTCACTCAAACAAATCGCAATACTTCTATCCACACATACTAGCTTTTTTCGCACATGTATATATTCATATAAAAACTCAATACTCATAAATAATCGATATGTGTGGAATGATATATACTTATAAGCATTACCAATTTACCATCACATAGTGACACTTTATTCATATATGGGTAAATAAAACTACCAACACATAACAAGTTTCAACCTACATTGGTAAACACCCAATTTTCTTTTTGTAACCAAATATAATTTATGTAACAATTATCATATATAAAAGCCTAAACTAATAGGGAAATTGATGACAAGAAAAACAAAGTATGAGACACACACTCTAAATTAAAGCCACCTGAAACACGATATTTCTAAAACATCAAATAATATGTTATTTAAGCCCAAACATTGTTTCCTCTAGTTACATAAATTTTTAAATTTATCTTAGGTTCACTCATATCTGTTTCATATCTCATCCCCTTTATCATGAGAAAACATTTTTCCTCTTACATGGTATGTAGTATCCATATTTGTACTTACATGTTATTGTAATCAATAATAAAACTGAAGTATATAAATGGTCCATGTGATTTATAAAAATGCTAGGTTTCAAACCCTACTTTTATGAGGATGTTCTTTATGGTTTGAATTTTTTGTGTAGGTGGTCCTTGACTGATGTAAAATTACATTATTATCTTTTTAATTATTTTATATATTTTAAATTATTAATTAATTAAAAAAATATAATGGACCCGCCCACCCATCCTTAGATCTACACCCACATCAATATCTATCGTATTCTTGCTACCATTTATCTACATTCTCTCTCTCTCTCTCACACACACACATACACACACACACATTTTCTTTGTTTGCTCTCTCTCTCTCTCTCTCTCTCTCTCTCTCTCTCTCTCTCTCTCTCTCTCTCTCTCTCTCTCTCTCTCTCTCTCATAGCATTGATGAGAGCACCCATAGTTGTTGGCTTTTTGAGCATTTGTTTCAAAGAGATGTAATTCATGTTTGACACTTCCATTCTACCTTGAACGTCCTTATAAATTTGTGATTAAAAAATTATAAAATCTAAAAATCATTGTTTCAGTTTGAACTTACAAACCATCTCCATCTCCATCTCAATAACAAAAAAGTATAGAATCCACAAATTGTGAACCTGCAAATGAGACATAATCTCTAAATGAAAATTAAGTCCTCAATGCTAGGTTACAAAGTTAAGTCTTCTAGTATGGATGATGTGGCAAAAAATTTCGATCGTTTACAGGGTATTTTAGAAAATGAAGACGGGTTGTCTTAGTTTTTCCTTTGATATTGTTCATTACAATGATTCAAATGTATTGTCGTTGTTGGAATCCTAAGTCGATGAGGACTTGGAGACCAAGCAATCTAATTTATGGAAAGATTAGCTTATGGCAAGTTGGTCATAAGTTTCCTAGTCTAATACAAGTTGGTATGTTAGGCTATATATACGTGTCCATAATCGAGTTTATGATTATGAGAACAGAATGTAAAAACATTGGTTTTGAGTGATTTTCCAATTAATTAAAGAGTTGTTTTGGTTATTTTGTTTTGCATTCTTGTTTTCAAAACTTTAATTGGTATTAGAGCGAGTTGAAGACTGTGCCGGTTTGAGAGTCGGTTTCAAGAATACCATAGCCTTTCGCTGTGGGCCAGACGCAGTGGGAACCGGGTTCGTTTTAAGGGGGGTGTGGATTGTTTTTGATTATGAGTTGAAGCATCTCAACAGCAGCCTCGGTTTTTCTTGATCGGGTTGGTTCTAAGGTAGAGAGAGACCAACCGGATGCACAAAATAAACAGACGAGAAGACGTCAAAGCAGGTGACTTTGATTTGGTTCGTTTTGCGGGTGACGGAAGACGGTAAATGTGGTCGTGACCTAGTCTTGTTGTTAGGTGGAAAGCTGCTCTCAGAACAAGCTTGATAAAGAGGTCGGGGTGGTGAAAAGAGATAATAGGATATTGATCGGGGTTGAAGAATTCTCTAGAAGGACTTAGAGATTCGGGGGTGATTGTTGGAATCCTAAGTCGATGAGGACTTGGAGACCAAGCAATCTAATTTATGGAAAGATTAGTTTATGGCAAGTTGGTCATAAGTTTCCTAGTCTAATACAAGTTGGTATGTTAGGCTATATATACGTGTCCATAATCGAGTTTATGATTATGAGAAAAGATTGTAAAAACATTGGTTTTGAGTGATTTTCCAATTAATCAAAGAGTTATTTTGGTTATTTGTTTTGCATTCTTGTTTTCAAAACTTTAGTCGTGACATGAGTCTAGATTTGTAAGGTTAACCCACCATTCAAGAACCTGTTATTAAAGGTTTGTGGCTTCGATGGAGACACAATATACTCGGTGGAAAACTATAAGGCTCACAAAATTGGTCTATTACCCATTGCATACTATCGACATTGCTCAAAATTGGTCCTCAATGCTTTTCTTGTTTCGTATATGCTTCTATTTCAGAAGTATTTGATTTCCAAAACCTCAATGGTGATCAAATTTACATACCATGTAGTATGGAGTCTTTCTTTCAGCTTTGAATTCGTATCAACACATAGATGTTTTCTTACGGTGAAGGAGTTATGTCATTAGGTGTGAAATTAGACATGTTCAATTGATGATTGTGTTACATCTCCCTATTCTAATAAAATAGTAGTTTTTAATCTCCTTTTGATATGTGTTACCATATTAAACCTCATAATTAATGCAATTTTTTTTGTCATGCTTCACCTTATTATGTCTTATAATCAATGTTTTGAAGACCGAACCGGTCGTCTTACTGGTTTGATGGTTCAGCTGGTCCAACCGGTCAGACCGGTCTCAAAAACCGGGAAAACCGGATAATGTCATAATTATATTTAATTATATAAAAAATACAAAAAATACAAAAAATAAAAAAATATATATATATTTTAAATTTCCGGTTTTGACCGGTTTTGCCGGTTCAACCGGACCGGTTTTGACCGGTTCAACCGGTTTTTACTGGTTTTCACCGGTTCAAATGAATACCGGTTTTTTGGCATTTAAGAACCGGATCCGGGACCGGTTCCCGGTTGAACCGGTCGAACCGGTCGGTCCGGTCCGGTTTTCAAAACATGGCTTATAATGTAATTAATGCATTACCATTTGTTAACATATTGATTATCCATTTCAAATTTCAAATTTTAAATTTGTCATTCTAATTACATTAAATTAATAATATTAGAATAAAAATTAAAATAAAATTAATAAAAATTATAAAGTGATATAATTTTACATATTTATTTAAATCAATGATTATAATTTTATATAACTAAAAAAACCTCTTAATTAATAATTTATTTAAAATAAGTTATTAATAATTTTAAATTTTAACTATTAAAGTTTAATTAATTTTATAACCGTGGTTCCCACGGATTATAAACTACTATTGCAATATTTGAATGTACTTTTCTTTCAAGTGTTTTATCGAGCACCCGAAGTGTTCTTCTCATTCATTTTCTGATTTATTTATTTAGAATTATCACCATTGGAAGCATACAGTTACGATTTTCTTTCTGAGACATCTAATTCATTAACATGTATAGAGATGGGAATATGAAATTAAGGAGATGGAGTTAAAATAAGGGAAATTTGTGAGATATTTGGATGTAGAAGTTGCGACCCTAGAGAATTAGATGCAACAACTCCCCAAGCTCTTGTGAAGCTTTCAGCTTGGTTCAATAATCTTAGGGAGAAGGAGAGAGGGTGATAGGGTCGAGACATTATGAGTGACTTCAAAGAGGCTGATAGAGAAGCAACTACATGTTTCATCCCACCCTTGAGACATCATGTTCATCCCTATGTGTGCTCTTCCTTAGATCGTCGGTAGTCCAATGGCTTCTACATGTTTTTAGCGGTGGTCCTAATGATGGTTCAACTATGATTTTTAGATTAATAAAAAAAACGAGATCGGAAGGTCATGTGTTTCATCGAGGGGGAGACTCATGTCCTTGTTGTTTCCATGACCATTGAAGAATAAGGATGTGAATGTGTTCAAGAACCAAATCAGCATCTTCACACACACACACAAAGAGAGAGAGAGAGAGAGAGAGAGAGAGAGAGTTTGACCCGCATATTTTTTTTATTAATAAAACTTTAAATTAAAGAGAAAAAAACATAAATATGTATCAAGAGAGTATTTTGGTCTTTTCAGTTTACCGACCGACCAAAAACACAAACAAACTAACTCAAAATGACTACCAATCCAAAAAGTCGTGGTTTGGACTGAAATCCGGAAAAAATACATACACACCGACCATTTTTGCAGTTTTGTCTAAAATAAAGTAAAAAAAATATTTAAAATGATAGAATGCAGATTTTATAAGGATGAAAGATCAACCACACAATAAATTGAAATGGCATGAAAAAATGTTAGGCATTAGTTTTCTATAATCATGAGGATCATTTATGTAGTTTTGTATAATAATAATAAAAGTACGATGAACAATTAAAGAGTTCACCTAGCAAAGATCCATTATATAATCTGTTGGCCACCTAAAAAGCAACTTGCAACAATAGCTCTTTCAACTCATATATTCAGTCGATAATGATAATTAATTCATAAAATGGGCATTACTAATTGTAAATGACGCTTTATTCCATCAAAGAACTAAACACTTTCGTTATTTTCAATCATTTCATGTTTGATATTCCCACAAAATGATGCAAGCAAATGGAAAATTCAAACGATGTGGCAGACAAAATGAGGATTCCCCACTACAAGTTGTAGAACAAGAAGAAGAAGAAACGAAAGTCATTAGTAGAAAATAATAAGTGGATGTTCCAAATTAACCGTGATTAAGAATGTGGCCGGTGCTTGTTTATACTCAGGATCGTGCTAATGGGTGGGACGGTATGGACGAGTTACTCGGGGCTTCTAAATTTCTAGGGCCCCATATATACATATTTTATGATGTTAGTATTAAAAAAAACTTATAATCATTCCGTTAGACCTCTAACCAATATCGATTACTCAATGAATTTGATTTTTTCAACAATAACAAAACATAAATTCATAATAAGTCGAATCTGGTTTTTTCACGTAGCCATTTGATTTATAATTTTTTTTTTTTTTTTTTTAATTTCCATTTTCAATTTTTCTTAATGATTATGAGATTTCACACATCCTTCAAAAAAAATGGATATAGTATTATTGTTAATATGATTTCAGACCGCCTCATCGATTTTTATTCGTTATTCATGAAAATATGATATCTTATTCATATAAATTGTAAGATTTTATTATGGTTCTTCACTTCATTCATGTTAGTTTGTTTTCTTTTTCTTTTTTTTTTTAATTATAAAAAGTTATTATGCGCTTTCTTTCCAATATTCTTGTAGATAAATTGAAACTTTTGCATCACAAGTTTTTAAATAATTTTTGTTGGAGCCTAGAAAATGATTTAAAATCGATATCATTGTTGCTCGAAAATTATTATGAAAATAAAATACATCACAAGTTCACAACTAATAGGTGTTTTCATTTTTTTTTTACTTGTTTTTTCTCATTGTTTTTTAAATTTAAAATAATAACATATTAACTAGAAAACATTTATCTATAGTGAAAAAAGAAAGGAAAAAAAAACAACTAATACTATCATAAAACGATAACGATATGTGTATAACAAGGCCCATTAAAAAACAAAAGCAAAAAAGCCACCATCCTTTACTAATTTCTTTTACTGCAAGGGCCTTATTATGATTTTTTTTTGTTTGATGCATCAAATTTCTTTTACTCACTAATATACGAGACTACAGATGGTGTGCATGTTTGTTGTTTGTGCTCAAAATGTTAATGCTTTCATATTTTATTTTGAATTACGCAAATGTGTTATAGAATACATTTTTTTGATTCATAATAAGGACTTAACCTCATATAAATAGGAATTAAAAACAAGCTCTTCGTCTGACCTAAACCGTAATGGTTATTAAGTATTAACCCATCTATAATCATTAAAAAAATAATGATAATAATAATAATAATAATAATAATAATAATAATAATAATAATAATAATAATAATAATAATAATAAAATAAAAAACGTAACATAAAAATAGATATATGAAGACAGCGACATCGAATCTCACAACATTCTGACGATGTCAACTAACAGTGACTACTCATCAGAGAATAATGTGTTGTTTGTTTTTTCGAAACGAAAATTCATGAAGTCTGCAGATCACCTTTGCAATCATCTGTAGCAGAAGAGGTGGAACAAATGGCTGGAGCCTATAATAAGAAACATGTTTGTTTTTTAACATCTACAGACTGCTGCAGTAAACTAAAATTTAAATAAACTAATTTATAAACTGAAAATAGTTCTCAACACTTAAATTTAATAATTCTAGTCTTAAAACATTGAAATAATAATAACAAGAACATATAAAAAAACAAAAATATAAAACTTTTTTTTAAAAAAAAAACTTAAAAAAATGTAAAAGAAGCTAATAGTTTTATTCTAGAAAACAAAAACTAATTTTAGAAAACATTAAAAAATAAAATAATAAAAAAATTAAGAAAATATTGCAAACGTTTTCTACAAAGTTCGTAAAAAATTACACACGTTAAAAAAGATGTAACTGAAATTGAAAATATTATTAATAAAACGGTAAAAATAATTAAAAAAAATCAAGTTAAAAAAAATCGTGGAAATTAAAAAAATAAATTGTATCACATCCGTAAATAAAAATTTAAGAAAATCAAAGTTTTAAAAAAACAAATTAAAAAAAAAGTTATACAAAAATTCTTAAAAAAACACTTAGAAAAAATGAAAGCTGAAGAGGTTAGAAGAGACAAGTCAAGTATTACGCCACGCAGCACACGCACATAGGTTTTATAGTCTGAAATCTTCCAAAAAACAAACTGTTGCGAGGGAAAGTGTTGTGTGACATCCCCATTTTCACGGCCAGAAAAGACCGAATTTGTTTATGCTTTTTTTTTTTTTTATAAATCAGAGTTATTTAAGTAAAAATGTTGCGGAATTTGTTCCCAGAAAAACACGATAAATACGTTATTAAAACATTTTCGAAGAAACGTATTTTATTCATTTCAAAACGTTTGGGATGTCATCGTTAGTACAGAAACATAAGCATAAACAGAACTTACATTTTATTTACACTAGTGATCTACATCTCTTTAAATCTCTCAGTGTAATGTGACTTCATATCAACACCTGTGATATAAATAAACTGAGTGGGTCAGGTTGGGAAACCTGGTGAGTACATAGGGTTTTCAATCCGCAATAATATAATTATTATGTTTAAACAATCAAACAATCAGCCCAATTACCCATCCCCATTATCTTCTTTAATCTTAAGGATCTACCCTAAGAATTAGCTATTCCTCGTTCATTCATTCCTAAGGATCATCCTAAGGAATCGGCACAAAGTCCATCGTTGCCACGGTTTACACAACGGGCACTAAGTCTGCATCGTCGCCAGGGTTTAGGCATCAAGTCTGCATGATCACCAAGGTTTAGGCATCAAGTTTGCATGATCACCAAGGTTTAGGCATCAAGTCTGCATGATCACCAGGGTTTAGAGTACACCGGGTGAACACATCGTTCACAACACCTACAGGTTGCGAGCCTGCTAGTGTTCCACTGACTGTCTAGAATAGTATGTGGTTGTCATCCATACTCTGCTGAATGACGGGGCCATCATTTGGGAAAAAGGCTTCTCACATCATCCACCTCTCACCCTCACCTCGTGGTCTATAACACCTCTCAACTCATATTCCATCTATTATATCTACCCATGTTTACCACAACATTATCGTAGATATAAAATACATATACAGTTTAAATCATTTAAAACATGTATAAAATCGTTCATTTAGCATAGACAACAAGTACTCAGATAATATGCACACATAGCACGTAATTTATATAAAATACTCCGTATCTATGTGTAAGATGAAAGGGAACTATGCACTCACCTGATTAGGTGGTGACTCAGCACTCGGACAGCGCTTCGATACTCTTAAAATGATATTTCTTCGATAAAACCTAGTATCGATACCACTAGGGTTTAGTCTAATGATAACCGCGACAAATTAATTATCTGACTATTATTATTATTATATAAGCGTTAATAACACTCAATATAACTCATAATAATAGCCCAAATAATTATTTTAAGGACCTAATAAAATTCCTATAATTATTCGAAAGCTATATTAAAAACTGCGTAAGCGAAGCACACTTACAACGAATTTTATCGAAAACCGGAACTTAATTGGAGCAGCGTTTCGAAACCGAAAGGCACTTTTTCTCGGGACTCCGGGAGCCTCGGGGCTTCCTTCGGGTGCTAGGGGATCACCTAGGCTTAGGGGAGGGTTAAAACCCTTAGAGAGAGAAAGTAGTAAGAGAAAGAGTTGATTTTTGGTGTGACAAACCGGATGCCCTCGCACCCCTATTTATAGGTGCGAGACTTCGCGCTACGCGGGGCGTTCATCGGATAAGGCTTCCAGGTCGGATACAGATGGCTTCGTACATCGGACGGATAAGGCGAGGGTACGCGGGGCGTACCGACTTCGGACGCGGGGCATACTGTGAGGGCAGGTGTCAAGATGCGAAGCGAGGACCGTGTTCAACAAGCAACGGACCTGATCGAGCCACGTCATCATTTCGCAACACATTTCGTAAATTCATACTCCATTTTCTAAAAATCATAACTTTCGCATACGAGCTCCGTTTTTGACGTTCTTTATTTCCACGCGAAGGTGGGAACGTACTCTACAACTTTCGTTAGACTTTGTCGGCTAATTTTGACTCGATTTTAAATTTTGTATTATGAACGGGCCGGGACACGATTGGTCCGTTAAATCCTTATAACTTCTTCATCCGACGTCCGTTTTCGCCCATTTTTTTCTCGTTACGCTACTTTTAACGAGATATTCGATTCTCGTTTAGGTCATGTCGGCTAAAAACTGCTCGATCAAATATTCGAATTTCGGGCTGTACACTACCATTCCGAAAATTCGAAAAATCATAACTTCTTCATACGAAGTCTGATTTGGGCGTTCTTTTTATCGATGTTCTTAGTTTAACATATTCTACAACTTTTGTTTAGATCGCTAAGGCTAAATCTCGCTCTATCGTAAATTCACTATTTACGCTTCCGGGTATCGTACTGGTTCCGTCGCGAAACTTCAACGGGTCGTAACTTCTTCGTTATAACTCGGATTTCGGCGTTCTTTATATGTACGGAAACCTTGAGACATACTCTACAACTTGGTTAGGAATATTTATTCTAAATAATCTTTTGTCGAAAAGTCGTTTTCGACCCTTATTGCCTCTAAATTGACTAGCCCGGATTTGCGGGCGTTACAATTATCTCCCCCTTAGGATGATTACGTCCCGGAATCATCAACAAAATAGGGCTCGTATAATGACTCCATACGTCATCTCTTCATCCTAGGTAATTATAACTTCTATATTCTTTCTATCTTTTAGATTCATTGACTGTAAGCAGTACTCGATCGTGCACCTGCTCTCTACCTCAGGCTAGACTCCCAATTATGACCTTCAAGTCATGATATCGATACTTACTGGATATGAACTTGAGATGATTTCTTTTATTACTACTATGGATCGATATGTGATATTCTAATGACCTATCATCGTACGTTGCAACACTTAGACTTAGGTCTCTTAGAGTTAAACTCTAAAACAGACTATGCCTTCCTTCATGTTCTAATGTGATATAATCACACTACCAACTTCTTTAACAACGAGTGTGGTACTTCTATTGATCACTTTGATTTCAATCATTTGGTTTAAGCCGGACGCTACATCGAACTTGGTACGCAACATACTCATCGTAGTCAGACTCGATTCGACATGACCACTAGGGTCGGAATATCAACAATCTTCTTAGTCATTACCGAAACGATGGTAACAACACACTTGAATAAAACGAAATCATTTACCAGCTTCTTGGTAACCTTGTGACTTTCCCTGATCCAAGCGTGAGTCCTGTGCTTCCGGTAGTATATGTATCTACTACCTTTCACACCTACTCATACTTGTCTCAAG
Source organism: Lactuca saligna (assembly GCF_052625555.1). Taxonomy (NCBI): domain Eukaryota; kingdom Viridiplantae; phylum Streptophyta; class Magnoliopsida; order Asterales; family Asteraceae; genus Lactuca; species Lactuca saligna. The sequence goes on along the minus strand of NC_136417.1, from coordinate 37,688,347 downwards.
TATTATCTCGCAGTTTTCCCAAGTCACCATACAAGAAAATCACATAACAGTTTAACACATCAGATAACAAAACGAAGGTTTTATTATTTCTTGAAACTATTACATAGGTGTTCAAGTTCACCCTGGACTATGCCTCTAATAGGCTACATCATACGATACTATGGCTACTGCATAACTCGATCTTCGGATATGAAGTCCTCATCCTTGATTCCTCGCACGGTTTTCTGCTTCATCGAGGATCATGTGGAATGCCCGTGGTCTCAGTGGCATTTCTGGTCTCGCTGCTTTATTTTTCCCTGGGCAGTCCCTAGAAATATGCCCTTCCTTGTTACATCCATAACACACCTTCTTGTTGGACGCAAACTTGCTGGCGTAATGCCCTGTCTTTCCACATTTGTAGCAAGTCACCTCCTCGCTACATTTCCCAAAGTGCTTCTTTTTACACTCTCGCACCACTTGGTTTCACCTCCTCCTCCTTCTTCAGTCTTTGAGAATTTCCTTTCTTTGTTGGATTTTGAAGATCCTTCAAGCTTCCTTTTCTCGCCAACTTCAGCTCCCTCCAGACCTTTTTCCCTAATCTGGGTCTCAACATTCCTGGCTGCCCAGATGGCTCCTTTCAAAGTGGTTTCTTGCTTGACCATTGGTCCAAAGTCTGCTGGTAATCCATGGGCAAACTTATTGACCTTGGAGAGCTCAGTTGGAACTAGATAAGGAACAAGCTTCATTTTCTCTGTAAAACTTGCAGCATACTCGATGACACTCATCTTTCCCTTCTTTAGATTCTGAAACTCATTGTTGATCTCCAAAAGATCCTGCTCAGAGCAGTATTGCATTTTTAACTGCACCAGAAAATCCTCCCATGACATCTTGCTCGCTTCTCCTTTGGGCATCGAATCGGCTAGTAGCTTCCACCAGCTTAGTACTCTAGATTTCAACAAAGGAACCGCGAGAGCGGTCTTCTGCCTGTTGCTACACTCGCAACTCTCAAACATCGTCTCCATCTCGGAGATCCAGTTCATGACTTCCACCGGCGCCGGGCTTCCAGATAGACTCGGTGGTTTGGATGCCATGAAATCCTTGTATTTGCATACGTGTCCATCATTTCCTCCATCCTGGTGGTTTTTCCTAACTATCGGTGGGTTGGCTTGACCAACAGTCCCACTGTAGTTTCCCTCCTCAGTATGCCCTTCATTCAACTCGGGCTGTTCGATCTGTATGGTTGCTTCTTCTCGATTTTGCTGGAACAAGCGTCTGGTTTCCTCCATTTGACGATCCAACATCGCATGGATCATCGCTTGCACTCCGGCCATTGTTATCGGCTCAGCAGCGGTTACAACCGGTACCCATTTGCATTCATGTTCCCGCTACGGGTCCTTGCCATCTTGATCTATACACTGAATAAGGTGAATCTAGACCTTTACTTAGGATTGACGGTTAAATCATCCTTATCACTCCGAAACATTTATATGCTAGTTCTAATATCGTAGTTAAACGCTTAGAATCCTAAACACATAAGGTTTCCAGATCCGGTCGGCAACAGACCATAGATCCGAACAAATAACAGCATATCAGGCACAAGTATTTAGCACATAAAAGCATTTTAGGCACAATTCCTAAAATAATCTAGTGCTCACACCTCACAATCATCGCTTAGCATTCTAAGTTTAAGTCTAGAAATAAATCCATATTCCTAGTTCGCTTAAACTAATGCTCTGACACCAACTGTGACATCCCCATTTTCACGGCCAGAAAAGACCGAATTTGTTTATGCTTTTTTTTTAAACCAGAGTTCTTTAAGTAAAAATGTTGTGGAATTTGTTCCCAGAAAAACACGATAAATACGTTATTAAAACATTTTCGAAGAAACGTATTTTATTCATTTCAAAACGTTTGGGATGTCATCGTTAATACAGAAACATAAGCATAAACAGAACTTACATTTATTTACACTAGTGATCTACATCTCTTTAAATCTCTCAGTATAATGTGACTTCATATCAACACCTGTGATATAAATAAACTGAGTGGGTCAGGTTGGGAAACCTGGTGAGTACATAGGGTTTTCAACCCACAATAATATAATTATTATGTTTAAACAATCAAAGAATCAGCCCAATTACCCATCCCCATTATCTTCTTTAATCTTAAGGATCTACCCTAAGAATTAGCTATTCCTCGTTCATTCATTCCTAAGGATCATCCTAAGGAATCGTCACAAAGTCCATCGTTGCCACGGTTTACACAACGGGCACTAAGTTTGCATAGTCGCCAGGGTTTAGGCATCAAGTCTGCATGATCACCAAGGTTTAGGCATCAAGTCTGCATGATCACCAAGGTTTAGGCATCAAGTTTGCATGATCACCAAGGTTTAGGCATCAAGTCTGCATGATCACCAGGGTTTAGAGTACACCGGGTGAACACATCGTTCACAACACCTACAGGTTGCGAGCCTGCTAGTGTTCCACTGACTGTCTAGAATAGTCTGTGGTTGTCATCCATACTCTGCTGAATGACGGGGCCATCATTTGGGAAAAAGGCTTCTCACATCATCCACCTCTCACCCTCACCTCGTGGTCTATAACACCTCTCAACTCATCATTCAACTCATATTCCATCTATTATATCTACCCATGTTTACCCCAACATTATCGTAGATATAAAATACATATACAGTTTAAATCATTTAAAACATGTATAAAATTGTTCATTTAGCATAGACAACAAGTACTCAGATAATATGCACACATAGCACGTAATTTATTTAAAATACTTCGTATCTATGTGTAAGATGAAAGGGAACTATGCACTCACCTGATTAGGTGGTGACTCAGCACTCGGACAACGCTTCGATACTCTCAAAATGATATTTCTTCGATAAAACCTAGTATCGATACCACTCGGGTTTAGTCTAATGATAACCGCGACAAATTAATTATTTGACTATTATTATTATTATATAAGCGTTAATAACACTCAATATAACTCATAATAATAGCCCAAATAATTATTTTAAGGACCTAATAACATTCCTATAATTATTCGAAAGCTGTATTAAAAACCGCGTAAGCGTAGAACACTTACAGCGAATTTTATCGAAAACCGGAACTTAATTGGAGCAGCGTTTCGAAACCGAAAGGCTCTTTTTCTCGGGACTCTGGGAGCCTCGGGGCTTCCTTCGGGTGCTAAGGGATCACCTAGGCTTAGGGGAGGGTTAAAACCCTTAGAGAGAGAAAGTAGTGAGAGAAAGAGTTGATTTTTGGTGTGAGAAACCGGATGCCCTCGCACCCCTATTTATAGGTGCGAGACTTCGCGCTACGCTGGGCGTAGGTTCGCTCTACGCGAGGCGTTCATCGGATAAGGCTTCCAGGTCGGATACAGCTGGCTTCGTACATCGGACGGATAAGGCGAGGGTACGCGAGGCGTACCGACTTCAGACGCGGGGCGTACAGCGAGGGCAGGTGTCAAGATCCGAAGCGAGGACCGTGTTCAGCAAGCAACGGACCTGATCGAGCCACGTCATCATTTCGCAACACATTTCGAAAATTCATACTCCGACTTCTAAAAATAATAACTTTCACATACGAGCTCCATTTTTGACGTTCTTTATATCCACGCGAAGGTGGGGTCGTACTCTACAACTTTCGTTTAGTCTTTGTCGGCTAATTTTGAATCGATTTTAAATTTTATATTATGAACGGGCCGGGACACGATTGGTCCGTTAAATCCTTATAACTTCTTCATCCGACGTCCGTTTTCGCCCATTTTTTTTCTCGTTACGCTACTTTAAACTAGATCTTCGATTCTCGTTTAGGTCATGTCGGCTAAAAACCGCTCGATCAAATATTCGAATTTCGAGTTGTACACTTCCATTCCGAAACTTCGAAAAATCATAACTTCTTCATACGAAGTCAGATTTGGGTGTTCTTTTTATCGATGTTCTTAGTTTAACATATTCTACGAATTTTGTTTAGATCGCTAAGGCTAAATCTAGCTCTATTGTAAATTCACTATTTACGCTTCCGGGTATCGTACTGGTTCCGTCGCAAAACTTCAACGGGTCATAACTTCTTCGTTATAACTCGGATTTCGGCGTTCTTTATATGTACGGAAACCTTGAGACATACTCTAAAACTTGGTTAGGACTATTTATTATAAATAATCTTTTGTCGAAAAGTCGTTTTCGACCCTTATTGCCTCTAAATTGACTAGCCCGGATTTGCGGGCGTTACATGTTGCGCGTATGTTGCGTCGCGCAGCAATTAGGGGTTTGAAGAGGTTTTTATAGAAAAACAAACAGCACCTAAGAGAGTGTCAGAGGCGGTTCTATTGTAGAAGAAGAAAAGAGTGATGATAGCACATCAGCAGCATCCGCTCCCTGATCGGCAAGTCCCGAATGAGCCTTTCTGCACTTCATACAAGTGGTGACTGTTTCGGGGCCTGCCGCTGCTCCCTTCACTACATCTCCATCTCCAACTCATGCCGCCTAGCGGCCTCCTATAAGTCCAATAGTATATCACATCGTTGGGTGGCAACAAACTGACATATGTTAGTTTTAAGCATGATCAGATAAACCGTCATCTAAGCCTATTCTAAAGCAAACTCCAGGAAAAATATCGCCCTCTCGGTAAACATTCGGGTGATCTCCATCACTGACTCCGTACCCTATCTGAGATCCACGAACTCCTGTGACAACCGCCCACGCTCGACCCGTGGAATGTAGCGAGCGCGGAACAAACCTATGAACTACTCCCAAGTAACAGCAGCTCTCTGGTCATCCGTATATGACCCAGTCATCAATCTCCACTAGTCCTTCGCCCCAGACCTCAGCAAATTCAGGGTACATCTAACCGTCTGGTCACTAGGACATGAGCATGTGAAGAAACATCCATCCACGTCAAACAGCCACCTCATAGCTATGGTCGGATCCTGAGTCCCATCGAAGGTCAGGGGCTTTGTTTTATCGAAGTCCCGGTACTGGAAAGCTCGGCCAGCTCCTCCCCATAGCGTTGTTACAATCGTTGTAGCTGATGCGGAAGTCTTCTCAGCAATGGCTGCATATCTATCATCAAAATACTCTATCATAGCGATCTTAATAGACCCAAACATCTGTGGGATCTGACCCCGGATAATCTCGACCACCTCATCGCAGATGATCTCCCTGACACGATCCTCTCTCAACATTGTCCCATCATGGTTCGTAACCTTGGGCATTGTCGGGGCCTCTTGATCGCCCTACCCTGATCCCGACCCGGATCTAGTCACAAAACACCTCGTAACCACCATACTAAAAATATAACAGGAAGATATCAGATAATCAACATAAATAATATGGAACCAACGCCCAACTCAAACCCTAGGGGTTGTGACTTCCTTGCTACGTGTATGGGTGATGTGCTTTCAGTGGTACCGGTCCATACTACCTTCCACACCTACCCATATTTGTCTCAAGTTTCACGACAACACCCTAACAATACACATATATTTGGTCGCCGCTCAATCCTTATTCCTAAAGGAGGGCTAACTATCTCATAACTGACCTACCAGCCCCACACAACGCATCCATGAATCTTCCACCAACCCTGCAACACCCGTTTATGCTAACCATACATAACGTTGGACCCTATAGACTTTCGAATACTTGATCCTACCCTAAGCCCTTCATCAAAAAAGAACATGAAATAAGGCCAACCCAAACATTCTCAGGCTATAAGTTCTTAATTATGTATAGTCGTGATGCATACACAAACAACTACAACAATGATTTCCATTTCATATAAGGAAACCCTAGGCTATCAGACAATTCTATCATGCAATTCCTGGAGAGGCTGAGCCTAGTACTAGAATGTTGTTCTAACATATCACAATATCAAATAACTGTATGGCATTTTGGGGTCTACTTACTAGCTCCGGCTAATCGTACACCCTGCATTCTCCTTTGATATTTTGAAAACCTTTTTGAAAATCTTTTCCTTAGTTTGAGACTGGATTCACACAAGTGTACCTCTAATTCACTCAAACTAAGGCTCTGATACCAACTTGTAACACCTATAAAAATTATGCCAAATTTAAACTTTTTCAAAACATTTAAACATTACAAAGTTTGTTTTTAATATAGTATAATATCATAGTATCCTAGAAACAAGTCATAAACAGGAGGAGCTGTATGATCACGGCTTTGCCTTCTCGTGATCATCTAATGTACCCGAAACAAAAATTGAAACTATAAGCCCAAATCTTAGTGCTTCCCCTAATATACGCATACACACAATAACACACATATAATCATAAACAACATACTATGGGTCCAATCCACCGTCAGGTTGGAATACCCTAGGCCCTCAACCATCGGGTTGGAATGCCAACATACTATGGGTCCAATCATCATTGAGATGGAATACCCCATGCCCACAACCAACACGTTGGAATGCCCACATACTATGAGTCCAATCATCCTTGGGATGGAATACTCATGGTCCACGACCAACAAGTTAGGAATGCCCAGGTCTATTGGCTTTCACACAAATCTGATAAGCCTCAACCGCCAATCAAACATGTGCAGATATAACAAATAATCACATAACAGTCTATAAAAAAATAAAACGATGTAACGGATCATAGCCACATAATAACATAATACCATCCTATCTACCAGGATACCGATCTAACAGATCATACTAGCAAAGCATATCAGGATAAAAATCCAAAGGGTTGGCCTTGGTGCCTTCGACCCTTGAGTATAGTGTGGAAAACTCACCTCACAAATGTCGAATGAAAAGATAAGCTCAAACCCTCAGATCACAACCATGGACTCCACCACCTATATTTACCATAACACATTTTCCATAAGTTTCCAATTTACCATAATACCCCATATGTCAACTAGTCAACCCTTGGTCAAAGTCTAAGTCAATGGTCAAGGTCAACAGTCCATGCTGACCCGAATAGTAGAGTGCAGTTCATTGACTCGTCGAGTCCTTCCTAAACTTGAGAAGTCATGAAATCTCCAGTTGACTCGTCGAGTTTCCTTGAAGCTCGTCGAGTTCATGCATGCCCAAATGTTGGGGAAACCCTAGCTGACTCGCTGAGTCACCCTACTGACTCGTCGAGTCTATGCAGAAGTCCTTGCATGACAATCTTCATTTGACTCGCCGAGTTGGCCATGCAACTCGTCGATTCCCTTCATTCCTTGCCCCATCCAGACAATTTTAAGCCACTCTAAAGTTCCATAATGTAGATCTGAGCCACTAAGGCATACTTCTCATGTAAAGTTGCAAACATTACGTATATGAAAGGTAATAATGATAAAAATCAAGATAAAGAAAGGTTCTAAGGGATGAAGAAGGTATTACTTCACTAAAGACTGGAACTTTATGATCTTGATAGAAGAAGGTCAAGGTAACAACTTTTACCTCAAAAACGATGTTAAGATGAAGAACTCAGATCTACAACCTTCTTCTTGTTCTAAGCTTGAATACTTCAAGATTTTCCTTCCATAATCCACCACAAAGCTTAATATCACACAAAGAGAGGGAAAACGGCGATTTAGGGTTTCTAGACTCACAAGGGGCTATAAGGGAGGCTAAGGGAGGTTAATGACCCTTTAAATATGGTTCAAAACCTTGGAAATTAGGGTTTCATCCTCCAGCTCCAACTCGTCGAGTCATGTCTCCTACTTAGCGAGTTGGTCATTTAAAACACGTGGCCCCAAAAGTTCCTACTCGACGAGTCAGGGCATCAACTCATCAAGTAGACCTTCCAATATGAAAATAAAGCTGTAAAAATTAATACCTAGGAGTCGGGACATTACAAGTCAGCATTTGAGACCCTTCGAAAGAGACTTTATGAGTCCCCAGTTTTGACCCTCCCAAAGCAAATTAAAGATTTTGTGGTTTACTGTGATGCATCCATCAACGACTTGGGAGCAGTCCTTGTGTAGAGACAATGTGTGATAGCTTATGCTTCGCAACAGTTGAAGCTGCATGAGATGAGATATCGCACGCATGATCTTGAGTTAAGGGCGGTGGTTTTCACCCTCAAGATTTTGAGACATTACCTTTATAGGGTCTATTGTACTATCTACACGGATCACAAGAGTTTGAGGCATATTATGGATCAGCCGAACCTGTACATGAGGCAGTCTAGGTGGCTAGATGTATTCAACGATTATGACTGTGAGATTCTTTACCATCTGAGTAAAGCGAATGTGGTGGTGGATGCCCTGAGCCGCCAGTTGGCTGGATCTTCTATTCCGATGACATGTATGAGGATATATGTGGACATCCACTTGGAAGTTTGATTAGGGAGGATCAGACTGAGGGTTTTCGAGAGAAGAATTAGAAGATTGAGAGGACTAAGGGTGAGATTCTGAGATATGTTCTGGACAGTCGTGGTTTGTTGACCCGTTGTGGTCAGGTATGGGTTCCTGTGTCTGGTAGGGTCAGACAAATTGTGTTGGAAGAGGCTCATAAGTCTCGCTTTTCTGTCCATCCAAGGGCCACCAAGATGTATCAGGATCTAAGATTGAGTTATTGGTGGCAGCGCATGAAGAGATAGATCGCCTGGTACTTTGAGCGATGCTTGATATGTAGGATGGTCAAGGCCGAGCATCAGAGGCTGTATGGCAAGCTGCAGTCTCTGGAGGTTCCCATGTGAAAATGGGAGTAGATTTCGATGGACTTCATCACCAAATTGCCGAAGAAGGCACAGGGTTTGGACGCTATTTGGGTCATCGTGGACCAATTAATCAAGAGTGCCCACTTTTTGGAAATTCAGAAGAGCTCATTGGCTGAGAAGTTGGCCGATGTGTATATTCACGAGATAATTCCTTGCCATGGGGTTTCAGTCTATATTGTTTCAGACCGTGATGTTCGGTTCACCTCCTTATTTTGGTAGAAGTTCCATGAGGAACTGGGCACGATGCTACACTTCAGCACAATTTATCATTCGTAGACCGACTGCCATCGTGATCGGACCATTCAAAATCTCGATGATTTGTTGCGAGCTTGTGTTATTGATTTTGGTGGGAGCTGGGACTCCTACCTACCTCTTACAGAGTTCTCCTACAACAACAGTTTTAACTCCAGCATCGGTGCTCCCCCTTTTGAGATTTTGTATGGCCGGAGATGCCACGTCCCAGTCTATTAGGGGGAGGTTGGTCATAGAGTCATGGGTCAGAATGAGGTGGTTCTTCAAACCATAGAGATGATCCAGCATAACAGGCAGAGATTGCAGATTGCTCAGAGTCGGCAGAAGAGCTATTCCGACCGGCACTGATCTGAGTTGGAGTTTCAGGTCGGTGACATGGTGTTCTTAAAGGTCTCACCTTGGAAAGGTGTGATTTCTTCGGGAAGAGGGGGAAGTTGGGCCCCTGATATATTGTACCATTCGGGATTGTTGTTAGGGTTAGCAAGGTTGCTTATATATTGGATCTCTCGGAGGAGCTTAGTGAGATTCATATCACTTTCCATTTTTCGCAGTTGCGGAAGTGCGTATTGGACGAGGATGTAGTGATGTCATTGGATGACATTCAGGGTGATGGTCGCCTGAACTATTTCGAGATAATCGTAGCTACTCTAGAGGATAGTAAAGGTTCTAATGGTACAGTAACAACATCAGAGGGGATCTAAGTGGAACAGGGAGACGAAGGCTGAAATACGGGTGCATTATTCGGATTTATTCACCGCAGCAGGCTTCAAGGACAAAGCCTAGTCCAAGTGGGGGAGAGTTTTAACATCCCGATTTCCATGTATGAGATTTATTATTCAAAAGACAAATTTCCCTTGGAACTCGGCGAGTTAATTCCCTCAACTCGATGTATTGAAAAGCTTTGGGCTGCACATCTTTTTGGACCAACTCGACGATTTGGAGAGGAAAACTCGACAAGTTGGCGGTTGATTGTGAAACCCTAAAATTTAGGGTTTGCACCCTATATAACCTCTTTAAGTCCTTGACACTGATATTTTATCAGCCTCCAAACCCTATTATCGACCTTGTGAACCTTAATCTTCATTTCATCTCATATTGTGAGTAGTGTGGCATTTTGGAGCAAAAGAAAGAGAAGTTTGAGAGAAGGAGGCAAGGATCTAGCAAGCTAAGCTCTCATCTTCAGTATGGCACTCTTTTGGACCATTTCAAGTATTCAAAATTTGATTTTTATCTATCTATGTAGCTAGATCTTGAGTTTTGTCCTTTTTACTCCTTATTCTTGGATGTTACAATGGATGGACTTCATAAAGTTTGCAACTTTATGAATCTCCAGGTCAAGGTGACCTTAGTGTGGGTTTCATCTGGTCTTTAGCGCAGCATTGATGCTATACATGGAGTTTAGTTCATATTTTCCCTTTTTGACCCATTTTAATTTGGTTCAAGACATGCATTGGACATGCATGTTTATAAAGCATCCACCTTTGTGATGTTTTGAGGCTAGAATCTGTTCTGGAAAAGTTGGGTTCCAGATGTCAAGGATTTTGTGCTTAATGGTTAAGCCTTTGAGTTTTCAAGCCTAGTGGAAGGGTTTTTGAGCATTTGGGGTAGCCCCAAAGGATGTAATCGGAAACTTTATCCTTTTATACACATTTGGTGTTTAGATCTGAGCCCTAGAGTCTCTGGAATCGAAGATCAGTTGTATGTGTTGAGCTGGGGATAACTTGACGAGTTGGCTAGGGTTTTCCCCGACTTCTGAGTACTGTAGAACTCCACGGGTCCAAGAGATTCACTCGACGAGTTGGGTCAACATGGACAACTGACCTTGACCATTGAGTTTGACTTTGACCATGGTTGACCAAGTGAGACTTTTGAGTGCATTTTGGGTATTCTGGGATTTTGATGGGTTTGGTCATGTTGGTTGTAGGCATTAATTTAGGAGCTATGATTCGGAGTCAGACCTTATTAGTTCTGTACTACTTGTGAGGTGAGTTGTCCTTACTATACTTTCAGATCAAAGGCACCACTGCCATCCCATTAGATTGATCTGTTAGATTGGTATCGTAGTAGATAGGATGTTGCTATTCTTAGTGATCTGTAGATCTATGTGACTGGACATAGACTATCATATGATTATATATTATATGTGCACATGATTTGTTGGTAGCTAAGGCTTCACTGCTTTGTGCATAAGCCAACAGGCCGATGCATTCCAACCCGATGGTTGGGGGCCTAGGGTATTCCATCCTGAGGATGATTGGACCCAGAGTTTGTTGGCCTTCCAACCTGATGGTTGAGGGACTGGCGTATTCCATCCCGAGGATGATTGGACCTACAGTATGTTGGCATTCCAACCCGATGGTTGAAGGGCCTGGGGTATTCCAACCTGATGGTTGATTGGGCTCAAAGTATGTTGTTATTATATTTGTGATATTGTTTATGTTTCGGTATTTTGGGGGAACTCACTAAGCTTTGGGCTTACAGTTTTAGATTGTATTTCAGGTACCTCATGGGATCACGACAAGACAATGGTATGATCATGCACCTCCTCATGTTTTCATTTTATGATTTGAGGATTTCTCTGATGTGAAACATATTTTGAAAACAAATTATAATAAATGACGGTTTTGTGGTTATTTAAAAAGTATAAAGTTTTCAAGAATTTTACGAATGTGAAAGGTGGTGATTGTGGTAGTTTTGGTGGGTGATGGGTGGCGTGGTGATAGGTGGAAGGGGATGGTGGTGGTGAGTTGTGGTGATGGTGGTTTGTTGGTTGTGGTGATAGGTGGTTGGTAGTGGTGGTGGGTGGTAGTGGTGGGTGGTAGGTAGTGGTCGTGGGTGGTGTTGGTTGGGTGGTGAGTGGTATAGGTTAGTGTGGTTTTTAATTGTTTTTAACTATTTTTTTATTTATATAAATATTATTTTATACTTTTTGATTTAGGGATAGTAACTTAAAAGGGTAATATATTGTTCAATTTGTACACATTTGGTCAATGAGTTTTTTTTTGCCTCCACATTTAACCCTTCAACTTGTTAAACTATACACATTCAGTCATTATGACCAGTTATTCTATGAGCCGGGAAAAATTACTTAATAGGATAATATATTTCTCATTTTATACACATGTAGTCCTTAATACTTTTATACACATTTAGTCCTTAATATTTTTTTGTTTCAAAATAAGGGTTCCTTTTTTGTACTCATTCTATACTTATGAATGATTTGTTTAGGTTTTTCTCATGCCATGTTACATGGGACAATCATTGATGAGGTGTTTGGGGCTGTTAGTGTTTATGTCCATCGCGATCTCGACTGCTTGGTTGCGAAGGTCTTTTGGTTTGACTTAAGTCTTATTTTCTAAACGTTGTAACTTCTTCATACGGTATCAGATTTAACGATTTTATATCCACATGTTTTTTTTAGTCTACTACAACTTTCATTAACATTACTCCCGTTAAAATGTAATATATTTTTACTTACGATTTTATAAAGAAAAAAACATTCATACATGTATTCGTAAGTAAAAATATGTTACTTTTTAACGGGAGTAATGTAAACGAAAGTTGTAGTCGACTAAAATACGAACGCATGAATATAAAGATCGTTAAAATCTGAGATCGTATGAAGAAGTTACGACGTTCAAAACATATGACCTAAGCAACCAAGTAGTCGAGATCACGATGGACATAAGAATTAAAAATCCAAACACCTCATTAATGATTGTCCCAGGTAAGCTGTCGTGAGAAAAAACCTAAAGAAATCATTTATAAGTACTTAATGAGTACAAAAAACAAAAATAACTAATTTTTCATAAAAAATATATATTAAGGACTAAATATGTACAAAAATATTAAGGACTAAATATGTACAAAGTGAGAAATATATTACCCTATTAAGTTAGTTTTACCGGCTTACGTGGAGTAGCCGGTTTTAAGGACTAAGTTTGTACAGTTTAACAAGTTGAAGGGGTAAATATGGATGAAAAAAAACTCAGTGACCAAATATGTACAAATTGAATAATGTTACCCTTTTAAGTCATCATCCCTTTTTATTTAATTTCCAAAGTGTTACTTTGCAAATTAAAAAAATATTTTTGTTCTCAAATGTTTTCACAATAATAAATGTTCTCAGTTGAACGCCCATATATATATATATATATATATATATATATATATATATATATATATATATATATATATATATATATATATATATATATATATATATATATATATATATATATATATATATATATGGTACTTCAGAACCACTGAGTTCTTCATTTTCTTCGCATGGAAGAAATGGATCCTTGTCATATTTAATGATTTAACAATCATTAGAGTGCTTAAAGGATTTGCATTATCCATATTGAAACGTTTCAAGACTCTTTCTGTGTAATTTGTTTGATGCATAAGTATTCTGTTAGCATATGTTATGACAACCCAACATTTTTTGCCTTGTAAAGCCCAGTCAGTCAACTCAACTGAGTGTCAGACTTGTTTCTGCTATCATTTAGCCTTGTTTAGAGTCTGTTCAAAGGTTCAAAGCTCAATACATTCAAGCCTCGAGTATAGGATTGGGTCACGTACACTTCTAGCACCAAAATCAAGCCCTACACTCCATTTTGAGGGAGTGTACGGCCGTACACATGAGTGTGCGGACGTACACAAATGTGTGTGCGGCCGTACACCCATGTTGGCCGTACACCCCCTCCCTAAGAGTGTTACCCTTCCATTTCCAAGCCATTTGATCAGTTTCCAAGTCAAGAACATTGATTTCTCTCTCAACTATCATCGAGTCTTTCACCCGATCTTCAAGAATGTAAGATTTCTTCCGTTTTGATTGGTTGTTATCCTTCTTCTCCTAGTTACACTCTATTATTTCATCCATGGAAATATCTCTTGGTTAGATCTTCAAATCTCACCAAGAACACACACTTGTTCTTGGTGATTTTGAGCCTTCTTAAGCCTCCAGATCGTAAGTACTCTTTCCCAATGCTTGAATCTTGTTTAGAACACTAGTTTAAGTACAAGAAAATGCCCATAAATCATGATCATATGGTGTGTGTAGCCGCACACCCATGTGTGGCCGTACACCCCTCAAAACACCCTTAAAGGGCCTTCAAAATGCATTTCCAGCTTCACCACTTGTTGAGAAATCGTCCTACAATCCTTCCCACCATTGGAAAATGTTATTATGCACTCATTACCATGAGTGTGCGGCCGCACACTCCTTGGCAGCACACCCATGCCGCACACTCCTCAAAGTGGTCGTACACTCCCTTTTAGTGAATCACATGTGATTCCAACACTTGGTCAAAGTGTTTCCTAGTCTCGTGAGGTGTTTCTTTGCATTTGGTTGCTTCTAAACACTATATTTATGTCAATATATGCCATTATATGTCATTTAGGACTCGTTAAGTCTCGGGACTTCATTCGTGGAACTTCTCATCCTTACGCGCATATTCGTTTGAATCACCCACATAAGGTGAGTTCATACCCCGTAATCAATCTTTTAAACTGTTTTAAATGCTTTTAGGGGGGGGGGGATACAAGTTGAACACAATGATAATTGTGTAAATGTTTGTTATAAACATCTTTCAAAAGATTGCTTATGTCATTTATAAGTGATCAAAACATTTCAAAAACTCTTTTAAAGTTATGTTACTTTATAGTTTAAGAAAACTCTGTTTTTAAAGTACCAGCATAACTTAGTAGATAAATGAGTCTTTTCAATAATAGTTCAAGTAAAATACTAGTAAACTATAAGGGGTATAGTGTAGGGGTTTAGTTCAAACTAGATACTAGAGCATACTATAAGCATAAATAGGAAGGTAGAAACAATACGCGATAACAAAGAGAACATGCTACGATACTATAACAGAAAGAACATACTAAGATACTATAACACAACAAACTTACTAAGATGCTATAGCATAGAACAACTACAGTATCTAATTATACCAATGAATCACTAACTCGTTGTTCTAAGAAAAAGGTGATAGTTAAATTGGGTATACATGATCGTATAACTTTAATGTGGATTTACACGGCCTAGCAACTGGTTTGCTGAAATCGCGTTTGGTTCTCAGAATCTCTTGACAGGGAGAGCGTATAGTATAGGTACTAACCTTCACATTATGATGTTAATAAAACAAACATGTTTTAATGAAATCAGTACATTAGGATCTCAATTCAAAAGACAACTTTGTACTTATATTATCCCATTACTTTCATTTTGTGACAGTTCCACTTGAAAGTTAATACAAACTATTTTTGAGTCAAGATAGTTATAAACTAGGGAAAACTTACATTTCACAAACGACAAACAGATTAGTCGATTCTAGTACATTTAGTAGAAAAGGGGGCTATAATGCTAACTTTATGATTCCTTAGTGTATGCATTCAAGGATATATATTAATCGGGTCCGACAGGTAGTAGGATGTGTGCTTTCCGCTTCATTTCCTATTCCTTGTTTGGTTGTGGGCTTAGAGCAAATTCACCCAGCCTACTATCTATTCGATCTTAGCTTTATATATATTCCGTATACACCAAGTAATCATAAGGGGTACCAGGTATCGGCCGGGTCATAGGATACTAATTCAATGCACAGTTTTCTAGTACAAAACATACTTTTCAAATTGAACTTTTGATATACAAAACTAGAAACTTACTAGTAAAGGGTTTAATCGATTTTATTAAACCAGTCTAACTTAAGGGACCTTAGGTGGTTAATTCTATAATACCTTAGTTTATACATCAGGGTTATATATAATTAATACCTGATAAGTAGTTGGATGTGTGCTTTCCGCTTCATTTCCTGTTCCTTGTTTGGTTGTGGGCTTAGAGCAGATCCACACAATTAGCTATCTATTCGATATTAGATTATATATTGCAAGTATAAACTAAGTGATTATAGAAGGAATCACCGTGGTTACCATTTTTACTAAAAGAAATAAGGGTTTTCTTAAAGAATCTTTTCATCAAATATAAAGGAACTATTATAGTTAACTCCGTGAGTACCAAGTGAATACGCGAGGGTTATATACAACGATGATCTAACAAACAATGGGATGTGTGCTTTCCTCCTTACTTCCTGTTCCTTGTTTGGTTGTGGGCTTAGGGTAGATACACACAATTGATTGTTTGTTTACTCTGGGTTTTTAGATAACTTATATCCATTTAGTACTCATAGAAAGGATTGTAGAGTCATTTTTACTTATGTTTCAGCAAAGTAGGAAATATAGGATTTTCTGGAGGAACAGGCGAACTTTTCTAAACAAAACTTACAACTTACTATAACTTTCTTACAACTTCTTACATCATTAAAATCTTATGAACTCACCAGCTTAAATGTTGATCAAGTCTTTCAAAATAACTTGAATTCTTAGGAAACTAGTAGACAGGTATGCGCACTGGGAATTCAGAAGATGGAGCATAATAGCTTCAAGTATTGTTTTGCTATTTGCTTATGTATTCTATGTTTTGTGAACACGTACTTTGTAAACACTTTCTTTCTAATGAAATAGTTGTTTATTTCTTTGATTACTATGATGCATGTCTTGTGATACTAAACACGACGTCCTCCGCCCTCGAACGTTTCTGCCATTCCGGTTTTGGGGTGTGACATATGCTGAATATGTAATCCAAGACAATATTTGGTTTTTCCAAGATCTTTCATTTCAAATTCTTTCTTTAAAATTTCAATCACTTCAAGTATTTCTTTATTCGTTTTAATGATGTTCATATCATCAACACAGACTGCTATGATCACATATTCATATGTTGTTTTCTTAATAAATACACATGGACAAATAGTTTTATTTTTATAACATTTACTTGTCAAATAACCGCGTAAATGATTGTACCACATGCGCCCAAATTGCTTTAAAACATACAAAGATCTTTGTAATTTTATAGAACACATTTCTTTGGGTTTTGCACTTAATGCTTCAGGCATTTTAAATCCTTTGGGGATTTTCATATAGATATCACTATCAAGTGATCCATACAAGTAAGCTGTAACAACATCCATCAGACGCATCTCGAAATTTTTAGATACTGCCAAGCTAATTAAATATTTGAAAGTGGTTGCATCCATTACCGGTGAATAAGTTTCTTCATAATCAATTCCAGGTTTTTGAGAGAAACCTTGAGCAACAAGTATGTCCTTGTATCTTAGAATTTCATCTTTCTCATTTCTTTTTCATACGAAGATCCATCTATATTCTAATGGTTTCACAACTTCATGTGTGAGGATAATGTTCCCAAAAACCTTCCTCTTGTTAAGAGAATTTACTTCAACTTGCATAGCTTCCTTCCAGTTAGCCCAATCATATCTTCTTTGATATTCAATGACAGATTGTCGTTCGGGATCATCATTTATAATATCACATGCAACTGAATAAGAAAATATTGAACATATATTGTCAGTTTGATTTTGGTCACATATTCTATTTGTCTGACCATAATTTTGTGCATCATCCCCCTTCCCTAGTGGAATTCGAATAATTTGTGTTTCTCCTAGAGCACTTTCCCCATGATTTAGTGCATTTTCTACTCCTCTTCTTTTTCGTGGGTTCTTATCCTTAGAACCAAAGGCCTTCCACGCTTCAGGCATGTTTTAGACTCTTGAATGACTTTATCATCGGATTGTCCATGTGGAATGTTAATTCGAGTTGGAACATTGACAGCTGGTATATATGATTTAGTTACCCTTTTGTGTCAGTAAATGCATCAGGTAATTGATTTTCCATTTCTTGGAAATGTATTATCTTTTGAACTTCCATGTCACATTGCTTTGTAAGAGGTTTAAGATATGATAAAGAAGGCTCATGCCATGACAGATCTGTTTCTAGAATCTCCTTTTCTCCACCTAATGATGGGAAATGTATTATCTTTTGAACTTCCATGTCACATTGCTTTGTAAGAGGTTTAAGATATGATAAAGAAGGCTCATGCGATGAAAGATCCGTTTCTAGAATCTCCTTTTCTCCACCTAATGATGGGAAATTTGCCTCATCAAATCGACAATATGCTAGGCGTGCTGTGAAAACATCACATGTTAATGGTTCAAGATATCATATAATAGAGACTGACTCATAATCAACATATATTCTCAACCTTCTTTGAGGACTCATTTTTTTTCCGTTGAGGTGGTGCAATAGGGACATATACTGCACACCCAAAATCAACTTTGGGATATATTTGGCTCTTGACCAAAAACAAGTTGTATCTTGACCAAAAGCAAGTTGTAGTGGAGAATAAACATGATATCAACTTGATCTCATGCGTATCAGTGATCCAGCATGTAATATTGCATAGCCCCAAACAAAAACAGGAAGTTTGGTCCTCATTATCAATGCTCTAGCTATTAGCTGGAGACGTTTAATCAGTGATTCAGCTAAACCATTTTTTGTGTCTAAATGAGCAACTGGATGCTCAACAACAATTCCTACAGACATTTAGTAGTTATTAAATTCTTGTGAAGTAAATTCACCAGCATTATCAAGTCTCACTCTTTTGATAGTATAATCAGGGAAATGTGCCCTTAATTTAATAATTTGGGCAAGAAACTTTGCAAATGCCATATTATGAGTTGATAATAGGCAAACATGAGACCATTTGTTGGATGCATCTATTAAGACCATAAAGTATCTAAATTGTCCAGATGGTGGGTGAATCGATCCACATATATCACATTGAATTCTTTCTAGAAATCTAGGTGACTCCCTTTCAACTTTCATTGGAGAGTGTTTTATAATTAACTATCCAAGGGAACAAGATGTACATGGTTTTATGATATTGGATTCAGGGAACTTTTGGTCCTTCAGTGGATGCCCATGCATATTCTTAATTATCCTTCACATCATTGTTAATCCTGGATGGCCCAACCTATCATGCCATATATTGAATGTCCCAGGATCACAATGTTTTCCTTAAATTACCATATTTGATTCAATCATATGTAGATATGTATAATGTAGATCAGAATCAAGTGTTGGTAGTTTTTCAAGCACATGGTTTTTGTCTATAATATACATATGTTTCTTATTTTCAATGGTCACAGTTTTTGTGTCATATCCTTTGAAATATATGTCATTGAAACTTAGAAAGTTTATGTTAGACTATGGAGAAAATAAAGCAATTTCTATATAAAATCTTGTACCATTTGGTAATATAAAATGGGTTTTCCCGGTTCCCTCTATCAAGTCTGCAGGACCTGATATTGTATGTATGACTGTTTTGTTGGTATTCATTTTGAAAAATATTTCTTTGATTTCAGAATAGTATGTGTACTACCACTATCTTCTATACAAAGATCTCTAATCTTTTCTTGGTGTTGTGCTCCAGTTGGACTCATATTAAACTTCACATATGAAAGGAATAATAAATGAATAAATATATTCATAATTATTATTAAAAAGAAAGTTCATTTATTGTAGGAAAAACATTACATGAAAAATAAACGAAGGAAAAATAGTTTTACTAGAACAATAATAGAATTTTTCTTAGTTTATGTCTTCCATGTCATTGCAGAAATCAACAACATTTAGCGGAGTGAATTCAACATTATCAATGTGATTTGCTTCTTTTCCTTTTCCTTTAATGGACTCTTGATAAAGTTGACAAAGATATGTAGTTGTGCGACAGATCCTTGACCAATCGCTTGTGCTACCATATCTATAACATGAACCATCAGATTTTTGTGATGTCCCAGTGTCATGCCTTGCCACTTTGGCCTTATCTTGTGCATGGACATTGTTTCTTTGTGAATATTGGTAATTATTCCTTTTCTGTCCATGACCACGATAATTACCTTGTCCACGACCAGAATTATGGTTCTGATTATGGCTTTGGTTTCAATTAAAATAGCAACAACCTCGTCCCCGACTACGAC
The DNA here is from genome assembly GCF_052625555.1 of Lactuca saligna. Taxonomy (NCBI): domain Eukaryota; kingdom Viridiplantae; phylum Streptophyta; class Magnoliopsida; order Asterales; family Asteraceae; genus Lactuca; species Lactuca saligna. The sequence continues at coordinate 37,668,524 of NC_136417.1, read as the reverse complement.
CACACCCTCATCCATGTGTATTGTTTCGATGACCATCAATATTTGTAGCATTTGCTTCAGGAAGTGCAATTGATCTCATTGGATGATATTCATAGTTTTTCATCAAGATTTCATTGTTTTGCTCTGCAACGACTAGACATGCATTCAGTTCAGAATATCTTGTAAACTTTTACATCCGATATTGTTGCATCAAGGTAATGTTTGTTGCACAAAATATGGAGTAAGTTTTCTCCAACATATCTTCATTAGTAACTTATTGTCCTCAATACTTGAGTTATGAGCATATTCTGAACAAAGCCGAGTTGTATTAATTTACTTTCCTAAAGTCTTAAAACCTCAGTGTTCTCCATTCATCTCTAGCATTTGGAAGTATACCTTCCTTTTGATGATTAAATCATTCTTTCAAAAGATTCCAGAGAATACTTGGATCAGTAACATCAAGATACTCAAATCTCAACATTTCATCAATATGCTTATGAAAGAAAACTTGTGTTTTTGCTTTGTCTTGTGCCAAACAATTATTAAATTCATATAGAGCATTTGAGATTCTCATGGACTCAATATGCATTTTACATCTATCATCAATGGCGCATAGTTTTTCCCACTAACTTCAAGTGCTACAAACTCGACCTTTGCTATGTTGGTCATAATGTAACTATGAATTTTAAACAAAATTAAAATTAAAATTAAAATCCATTAATTTCAATAAATATTACACAAAAAAGAAGCGGTAAAGCTAACATTGCATACAAGCCTAAAAGTAGATAAAATTTCATATTATCTTCAATGTTAAGGATTGGGATGAAAAGTAACATGACTATTGTAGTTATGATTATCACAAAGTGATGAATCATCTTGATGCTTGATTTTTGGAAATTGATTTGTTTCATAGAAGAGAGAAATATTTGTTGTGGGTAAAATAAGCAGGGTAAAGATGTTAATTTATGGTAAAACAAAATATAGCCGTTGTTTTTTCTGTTTATAACTATTGCATATATATATATATATATATATATATATATATATATATATATATATATATATATATATATATATATATATATATATATATCCATTGTGTATATAAGTATATGTATTTTATAAATAATTTAATAACACTTATAACCAATACATAACTTTACTTGGTATAATTTTACTAATTAGAAACATAAATAAATATTAGTAAATATTTAAATAAAATTATGAAGAGTATCTAAAATATAAATAAACATTGACATGTATAAATAAATATAATTTAAATGTTAGTATACATAAATAAAAGTTAGTTGCATCATATAAATGTTACTATGCATAAAAATTAGAATAAATAAAGAAATGTTAGTATAAGAAATAAAAATTATTAGTAGTCCATAATGTCCATAATATATAAGTTTTATTATTATTATTATTACTATTATTATTATTATTATTATTATTATATTATTATTATTATTATTATTATTATTATTATTATTATTATTTTAATATGATGACGGTTTTTATTATTAATAGTGTTTTTACTAAGTAATACATACATTGATTAAGATAAATATGATTTCCACTTGTTTTAATAACCTTGATTAGAGCTTTCGTGCTGATAACCTGTTATGAATTAAACGTAATTAATATAACTTTAAACGAAACTAAGCTAGTAAACTTTGATAAGAACTTTAATTGAGAGGAAAGTACATTTAGAAAGAATATGAAAGTTATAGCTCATATAACTTTTGGTGTATCACATTCTTTACAATTGAATGATATTTATAATACAAATTTTACTAACATATAATTGTAACTAGTTACAAATATTGAAAAATTTACCATGCACCAATTATTGTGTTATCATTATTTACAACACCATCAATTATTCACAACACACACACACACACACACACACACATATATATATATATATATATATATATATATATATATATATATATATATATATATATATATATATATATATATATATATATATATATAGTTAGTTAGTTAGTTAGTTAGTTAGGTTCATGTGAGACGACTGACTTATTTTTATGAAACCGTGAGATACAATCCTAGCCACTCATTTAGTAAATAAAATAAACCTTTTTAAAATGCCAAATAATTGAAAATTTTCGGAAAAGAATTTCAAATATTATTTTCGGAATTTATGTTTTCCAAAAAAGTAAAAAAAAATACCAAAAAAATTATAAAAAATAAATAAATAATATATATATTTTTTACATATTCTAGTAGAATATTAAATATTTTACATATCTGACAAATCTAGTATAATATTCTAACATTCTAAAAATCGCATTAGAATATTTACCGTGTAATATTTCCTTTTATTTTGTATTTTAAAAATTATTTTTAGATTTAGTATCACGGTATCACAAAATTAGTATGGCCTATATATATATATATATATATATATATATATATATATATATATATATATATATATATATATATATATATATATATATATATATATATATATATATATATATATATATATATATATATATATATATATATATATATATATTATCATTTTTCACATGCTAAGGTGTCTAATTTCTTAAGGATCATGCCCAATTGATTACTCACACTTTGAAAATAAGAGTGGCATCTAACTAGTATAATCAAATACTTTCAAATTATTCAACTTCCCAAATTGGGTATGGGCAATCAGAAAAAGTCAGCGTGTTCATGGAGATCGTCATCATTTGAAAGGGTGGAGTTGATCATTTTATAATTTGCTGGCCACTTTCAATGGTCTGCTACTCTGCTCACTGCCTCTCGCTTAAAAGCGTCTTTCATCAATATATATAATACAAAAAGAAAAAGTAACGTAGGGTTACATTTAAGTGTGAGCATCGCTAAATCATTGACTCTAATTTTCATAGATAGCATATATATCTTAGCACCAGATATGCAATCCATAGCAATTATAACAGAGAAAATAAATGCTTTTAATAAAAAAAAAAAAAAGATTTTTATAAGGATTCTAATATCTGAACAACGAACGATATGTTAATGTTGTGGTCAATGACGAAAAGACCTACTATGGATATGTAGGATCTGGGGGTTATAAGGAAGGTTACATTGCAAATAATATTATTTCGAGTGTGGAATGATATCGTCAGCACAATTGTCCAAGTGTTGAAGATGTTCCTAAGTGGATGTGGACGTTGGAGGGGTTATGGTGGTGAAGGTGATACTTTAGTCGTTTTTGTTAATGATGGAGTCTTTGAAGCTGGACGAGTATTCCAACGAACACCTTTCACAATCTTGTGATTTTCCTAACGATTTACTTGTTGTAAATATTCTTAGGTTGCTATACATTTTTATTTTTCTCTATTTATTTTTTAGTCACACCTTTTCCCACTTTTCTCATTTTTTTTGGTTTTATATGTAGAATACAATAGCTACAATTTACGCTAAACTTTTGGTAACTCCATAGAATAGAATACGACATAGTATCATTTTCAGAACGGTGATTAGTTGGTGCGCAAAGCTATCTAAAAACCCAAAGAAGTTACATTTCCAAAAAAAAAAAAAAAAAAACCTACTAGAAAACTAATTCAATAGCTACAGTACAATCCGTAGCTATAAGCGGATAGTTACGAAATTGCTACAGAAAAATGTCTGTAGCATAATAGTCCGTGACTAATTTATAGCTACAGATTACCTACTGAATCACTACTAAATAGTACGGGATTTTCCACTATAGTTACTAAATAGCTACGGAAATAAATAGTTACGGATTTCCTACAAAATAGCTACGTAAATGGATAGCTACGGAACTAAATAGCTACGGAAATAAATAGCTATGGAATAGCTACAGAATTTCTATAGGTAATCCGTAGTTAATTACTTTTTTTTAATAGCAAAAAAACAATAAAAAACTATTTAAAAAAATCCAGTTTTATGTCTAAAATATTGAAAAAACTCATTACATTAAACTTATAATAATATTGAAATTCAACTACAAAACAAATAACATTACAATAAAACTAATAAACTAAAAAAAAAAGTATCAAATACAAATACATATTACTAATGAACGTCATCTAATAATAAATTAAATGTGTCTAATAATACACATTAAAAATTTTAACTACAAATGTTTAACTAAGTGCTTACAAACATAAAACTGAGAATTACTTGGTGGATTACTTGGCAAATTATCGGGTATGTTGAATCGATAAAGGGTGGCAAGTGTTCTTCAATTTAAGTTTTGAATCAAAAGCTGCTAATTGTTCATGTTTCAACACACCATAATCAATGATCACAAAAAAAATACAAATATAGCAATGTACTTTTACTTATTTGTTTATTATAGCCATAATTTGGGAACATTTTTGAAAGTACAACGCTATAAGTAAGATATTATAATAAGCATGTATATCTTGCATTTAAGAGGCAAAATATACCAAATTTAAAGTAGTTCATGGTAGTTGCAGAAATCATAAAATAATAGCATGACCAAAGGCTATTGAGCAATATATTAGTGAAAATTTAACTCATAAATGCATAGTAGTTACAGAAAAGTTTACTTGATCTTACCCAAATGCAAGTAGAGTCCTTAGATTATGCTTTTCTTTCCAACCATTTAAGCAAATTTAGTTGCAAGATACCCATTCGGCTATATGTGAAACAATATATATTGTACCTATACATGGAACCCAAACTATTCCATAAACATAAACTTGCAGGAAAAACATCAACTTCAATAATAATATACCATAAACATAAGTTGGATTTAAAACCAATCATTTTCTAGAATTTATGCAACCTACAATTGACATGGTGGTGTGCTGATACTTGATTCACAATAAGTATTTTATGGAACCTACAACTTGAACTACCCTAAAAACATAAAATTCCTCTTTTTTCCCTTTTCAACTTGTAACAAAAGAAACATATATAAACAATATATCCACTCCCAACAAAAGAAACATATATAAACAATAAATTCACTATTAACTTAATAAAGATTTCAGAAAAAATCCGGAAAAAAACAAAAATACCAAGGAGTAATTTAATTTGTCTCCAAAGTTTCATTTAATAGGTAGGATTTCCATGGTGGTTAAGAGCAAAAAGATTAAGGCTGGCATTCCTCAAAGAAAGCAGGAAAGATGGAGGTTTACCTTGCAGGGAATTAAAACCTAGAAGAAATCGAGCAAAGATTAAGCATCTACATTACAGTCTTCAAATTAAAAAAGAGAAAAAATCTAGGGTTTACCTTTGTGGCAGAAGAAATCGAGCAAAGAGGGGTAATGCCGGAGAGGGAAGGAACGCCGGAAAACGGTGATTGTGACGGACAATGGACGAGAAACGAGGGGTCCTTTTGGGTAACGTACACAGAATACAGAAGGGATGAAGAAGAAGCGAGAAGAATGATTCAGAGTCGATACTCAATTTGGATCCTGCTAAAATGGAAGCGGAGGCAGCCAAACAAATATAAATCCCTAAATTTAAAAAGGCTAAAAAAACGGGAAACTGAAAACGGCCAAAAAAAATAATAAAAAAAATGGGGGCAAAGGTCGAACTCGGGTACATTACATACTTAACCATCGGCTTTACCACTTGGTTAGGAATGCCACATCCATACTCTTTTGGTCTATTAAAACTTTTAACCACTTCGTCTACCGTTTTATTCATTATTATTATTATTATTATTATTATTATTATTATTATTATTATTATTATTATTATTATTTGAGTCTTAATTTTATTTTATTTTTGGATAAATTTTCTTACATATTTAAGACACGAATAGTTAACTTTCTAGCCAGGGGCTCTGCCCCTTGGACCCCGCCAAGGGCTACCGCCCCTGTGACCCCGTTCGCAGGGTCGCTGCCCCCGGACCCCCGTTCGTTTAGGGGCTTCTCCCCTAAATAACAATGTGCTTTGAATCTTGAAAAACTTAAACAAGTATGCACTCTTACACCATCTTAACTTGTTTAATATTCAACAAGATCACTTTTGGTTAACAATTTTAATCATGTTACACTTAAATAATATTGATGATATAAAATCAACAACAAACCTCCCCCATTTAAGTGTAATCCTAATTAAACTTAAAACAAAACATAAAAATGATGCATAAATGATGACGATGATGATGATGATGATGATGATGATGATGATGATGATGATGATGATGACGATGACTATTAATAGTGTGATGTGGTGATGGTGGTGGTGATGGTGAATGTGATGGTGATGGTGGTGGTGATGATGATAATGATGGTGATGGTGATGAAAGTGATGGTGATGGTGACCGTGATGGTGATCGTGATGGTGATGGCGGTGATGGTGATGGTAGTGATGGTGATGGTCATGGTAATGGTGGTGATGAGGATGATGATGATGATGATGACGATGACTATTGATAGTGTGATTGTGATGGTGATGGTGGTGATGGTGATGGTAATTGTGATGGTGATGGTGATGGTGATGGTGATGGTGATGGTGATGGTGATGGTGGTAGTGGTGGTGGTGGTGGTGGTGGTGGTGGTGATGGTGATGGTGATGGTGATGGTGATGGTGATTGTGATGGTGATAGTGATGGTGATTGTGTTGGTATACGTGTTTGTGAGATGTATGTGAACGTATTCATAAGCATTATAATGTTAAACCAATAAACGAGTAATGGATTCCGTATGTGCACACGAATTTATAAATGATATCAATAGCTATAAATTGGTGAAAATATAGATAATCCTGTATAATAGAGGTGTGAAAAAAACGGAGCGAAAAAAACGACGTTTGGTGTCCGCATAAATCGAAAATAAGAAAAATCTGTAGCTAATTACCTACGGATTAGCTACGGATTTTTCTTATTTTCGATTTTTCGGGCACCAAACGTCGTTTTTTTTTCGCTCCCTTTTTTCACACTTCTATTATACATGGTTATCTATATTTTATCCAATTTATAGCTATTAATATCATTCATAAAGACATGTGCACATACGGGATCCATTACCCGTTTATTGGCTTAACACTAAAATGCTTATGAATACGTACACATACATCTCACAAACACGTATACATACACATATACACGTATACATATACCACAACTCATTCATGTATATAAATATACATATACAAACATAATTCATCACAAGTTTGTGAAAAGTATAGGCATTACAATGATAAAATGTGAAACGAGTACTTGATCCCGAAGGGCACACGACTTTTTGAATGATATTAATAGCTACAAGTTTGTGAAAATATAGATAATAATGTATAGTAGAGGTGTGAAAAAAACAAAGCGAAAAAAAATGACGTTTGGTGCTCGAAAATCGAAAATAAGAAAGATCCGTAGCTACTTAGCTACGGAATTTTCTTATTTTTGATTTTTCGGGCACCAAACTTCGTTTTTTTCTCTCCTTATTTTCACACATCTATTATACATGATTATCTATATTTTCACCAACTTATAACTATTAATATCATTCATAAAGTTGTGTGCACATACATGATCAATTACTCGTTTAGTGGTTTAACACTACAATGCTAATAAATTCGTTCACATACATCTCACAAAAATGTATACATACACATATACACATACACATATACCATAACTCATTCATGTGTGTGTGTATATATATATATACAAACATAATCCATCACACAAACATAACCCATCACAAGTTGGTGAAAAGTATATCCATTACAATGTTAAACTGTGAAACGAGTACTTGATCCCGAAGGGGTACACGACTTTATAAACGATATTAATAGTTACAAGTTGATGAAAATAAAGATAATCATGTATAATAGAGATGTGAAAAAACGAATCGAAAAAAATGACGTTTAGTGCCAGAAAATTTGAAAATAAGAAAAAGTCCATTACCGGCGACAAAAGTCGCCGGTAAAAGTCCCAAATGTCGCCGGTACTGATAATAGCGGCGACGCGTCGCCGGTAATGAGTCGCTGGTACTGCCTCGTCGCTATTGATCAGTTTTTCGCCGCTAAAGATAATAGTCGCCGCTATTAGTATGTCGCCGCTACTGACAATTGTCGCCGCTAATAATGTTGTCGTCGGGAATGACATTTGTCGCCGGTAATAGTGTCGCCGGCAAAAGTGTCGCCGATAATGATAACTGTCGCCGGTAAAAGTGTCGCCGGTAATTTGTTTTCAATTTTTTTTTTAAATAACGATTTTCGTTGCCGGTGATAATATCGCAGGTAAAAGTGTTGCCGGTGATAATATCGCAGGTAAAAGTGTCGCCGGTAATAACAATATTCGATTAAATATCAAAACCAATAGTATCGACGCTAATTACAAAACAAACATCCTATTAAATATCAAACATAATAGTGTCAAACAAACATCCTATTACAAACAAACATCCAAAATACAATTAAATATCAAAAGTCATACTATCCGAGTAGCAAAACAACAAAATTTTTACATTCTACTAAGTAGCAAAACGAGACAACATATGCAAATAAAACCCATTCTTACATACCCTCATCGCCGTTCCCATCGTTTCCTTGATTGTTTTGGGATTGAAAAAACGAATAAAGCTCATCCCTACATGCCGGGTCGGCGAGCATTGCACGAAGATTTTCCAACTACATAATTAATAACAATATATATAAAATTATAAGTTAGATCGTCAAACATAAACAAAGTACATTGCTATATTTTCCAACTACATAATTAATAACAAAAACTATCAAAATACATTGTTATTTTTAAAGTAAGATAGAAAACCAAAGTACATTGCTATATTTTGCACTTGGGACAAAAACTAAATTACCAAACTTTTTAGCAAATAACCACCACAAAACCAAAACTACCAAATCAACATGCATTTTACGATGCTAAAGTAGATTGCTATTTTACCTGTGATGGTTGTGATGGTGGTTGTGATGGTTGCGAAGGCTGTGGAATCGTCGGGAGACCAGAAGGTTTGCGGCCAATGCCTCTAATGTGGCCACGTCGCTCTCCTAATACTTTCTCGAACGTAGCTCTTTCTTGAGTTGGCGTAAACTCACTTTCACCTTGAGTTTGTTCTAGCAGCTCTTCAACTAACCGATTCTGTAACTCCCAAAAGTGAGTAACAATTAAGTATAAATAAACATTTAAATATATGATAAAATTATAATTAAATACTTACATATTGTTGTTCCGATTCAGCAGTAACAAATACACCATTCTTATCGGTATGAGCTTTGCGAAATGTTTCCACTCTCTTAAGGTTCTGTTTAAGTTTAAAAATTAGATTATATTTTAAATAAATAATTACATGTATCGTACGGTACCTTCTTATAGCAAGTACTGCTATACGAGCTCGAACCCCTACGATTCACAATTGTTTGCTTTTCACGGATTTTTTTGTTCCTTTCTGAAGCAATTTTGTGTTCGTCAGTTTGAAAATACTCAACTGTCTTCTCCCAGTTATCAACAAGCATACCATCCGGAGGATTTGCCAATGCTCTCGGGATATCTTCATACCCTCCGACCATGTTGAAATATTCTTTTGCGTCGGCTTTACGCTCTCGAAAACCTCTTAACAAGGCTGCTTGAAAACTCTCTGTCAATAAAGTAACTTGTGCATCCTGGTACATTTGATTGAGATCAAACTTTGTCTACAATAAAAAAAAAAAAAAAAAGTTAACCAAGTAAGAAACAATTATAGTTAAACCTATAAAATATATTTAAATAAATAATTACCGCTAAATGTTGTAATACAGTGTCCTTTATATCAGGGGAAACTCTTTTCCAACTCCATTTGTCGAAAGGGACCATCTGCCACATTGTTTTTCCAACTTCTCGGGAAAACATGTCTCCCGCCTCTCCTACGGGATTAAATGTGATATCTCTATCAAATTGCATGGCTATTGGTTTCCCCTGGTTCTGCAAGATTGCTTTTTCAAGCTTTATATTTTTTGCTTTTCCTCGAGCTTTCCTTCGGGCACGTCCCTCAACTACAAATGTAATTAAAAATTATTAGAAACGACATTTAATTTATGATAATTGAACAAAAATAGTAAATAAAAATTCATGATAAGACTTACCGTCCTGCTCGTGCTGGCCAGGACCTCTACCACCTGGGAAAGGTGGGTCCTCAGCTCCGTCTCCCCCATGTCCACGACCCATGACAGCAGCCATGGTAAACATAAACAACAGCCACACTCTCATCATTTCCTGAAAAATTATAAGATATACAAATACAATTTTTATTATAGATACACATTACATAGAAATAAACATTTAGATAGGAATAAACATTTAGATAGGAATAAACATTTCCATTTAAACTAGAAATCCAAATACAGTTCATATTACAAACACATATTACAAATACATATTACATAAGAACTATTCTAATCAGAATCTTCCTCATATCCTTCAGTGTCTTCTTCGGTATCATAGTCAGAATCGGTGTCATCGTAATCAGTATCGCAATCAGAAACATCATTGACTCTACCAGTTGGCGGAGGAACTTCAGATGCACTTTCTACATCAACAATGACTCTATGAATGTTTTAAAAGTACATGCTGAAATCGATAAAAAGTGGAGCATCGATTTTACCATTACTATCAACGTGCATGGCGTTCATGGCGTTCAACTACAGTCGGGTACTTGAAGTAACGGTTATCACATTTTTCACACGCACATCTGATTTTACCATTACTATCAACGTGCAACTTCAACTTCTCAATAAAAGCTTTGAGTCCTGCTTGGAACTCGGGATGGTTTCGATATGGATTAGTAGTCCAGCTTTTATCAATAGACATGATGTTGCTGAAACATAATTTTGGGTTTAGAGTTTAGTATACAGAATTAGCATTGTTTTTTTTCAATCCACATTTTTTTACATCTAAAATAATACAAAAATTAAGTAATAAAGAAATGAAAAAAATAAATTAAAAATTTTTATTTATGCATTTTTTTTAATTAATTTTAATTAAAATTACTTGTAAGTTAGCTTGGGTAAAAACTAGAAGCTTTCTAGTTTTTGTATATAAGTTTTTAAACAATTTTATAGTTTTTTTTTGTGTTTTTTTTTCAATTTATAAAAATAATGTATTTTTTTTTCAATTATAGCATCCTACTTATAAGAAAACCACATACTTTTACATACGTATTATGTTGTTGTGTTGTTTTTTTTTTACCGTCGAGATTAAAATGTATATAAGTTTTTAAAGATTTTTATAATTTTATTTGTGTTTTTTTTTCCAATTATAAGTTAACTATATAACTTATTGGTTAATTAATTTGGAGTTAGCTTGGGTAAAAACTAGAAGCTTTCTAGTTTTTGTATATAAGTTTTTAAACAATTTTATATTTTTTTTTGTGTTTTTTTTTTCAATTTATAAAAATAATGTATTTTTTTTTTTCAATTATAGCATCCTACTTATAAGAAAACCACATACATTCACATACACACAATCATATATCACATTTACAACAAACATACATACATTCACATACACACAATAACATTCTACTTATAACAAATACATATAACTTCTACTAATATACCACATATACATCAAACACACATACATTGGAATATATATACCAAATTCACATATATTCAAACAAATACAAAATATACAATCCAATTTTCACATATGACAATTATCACATAATTTCACATATAAATACAACTTGAAGCTATACAACTAATTGCAATTAAATAACCACAAACAAAAAATTGAATAACTTGCTTCTAATCCAAAACAATACCACCAAAAACAAAAATATGAACAATTTATTATCATTCAATCACTACATAAAGCTACAAATCAAAATTCATACAAAATAAAAAAGAAATCATAAAAAAAACTTACCTTTCTTCAACAAATGGAGGCACCTACAAATTGATCCCAAAGCTTTAACCACTTGCTTGGAACAATGCTTCGAATCCAAAACAACACCACCAAAAAATAAAGAACATGAGCAATTTATTATCATTCATAGAACACAAAAATGAAATCATCAAAATAAAACTTACCTTTCTTCAAGAAATGGAGGTAGAAATTGATCCCAAAGCTTTAACCACACCTAGGGACACTTGCTTGGAACAATGAGGGGAGAAATTTGCTTGAAAGAAGCAGATTGAAGAAGAAATCGGAAAAATGGTGAAGGAACTCGAAGCAAACAGAAAGGGAAATGAAGAAGGAACTGTAATCTGCGTGCGTTTTTTTTTTTTTTATCTGCGATCATCAATAGCGGCGACACCTTTAGCGGCGACGCGAGGGTCAATACCGGCGACAATTGTTAATAGCGGCGACAAACTGGAGGGAAGGGTACCGCGTCATAGCGACTTTTTTAGAGTTTTAGCGGCGACATGCGTGTCGCCGGTATTAGGTTAGACCGGATAAGGCACCCCACCCGTTGGATTGGATATCTCATCGAACGGTTGAGATGCAATGTAGGGGGAAAGTGCGGATTCGGGTGACAACCCTTTAGCGGCGACACTATTAGCGGCGACTATTGGTTTTACCGGCGACTCTAGCTAGAGTCGCCGGTAAAGCCAATAGTCGCCGCTAAAGGATATATTTCTTGTAGTGATATCCGTAGCTACTTAGCTACGAAATTATAACGGAAAGCATAATCCGTAGCTAATCCATAGATAATTAATATCCGTAGGTATTCCGTAGCCACTTCGTAGCTAATTAGCTACGAAATAGTTACGGATTTGCATCTGTAGCTATTCCGTAACTATTCCGTTACTAACCTAGGGCATCTCATTATGTAGTTGATCTGTAGCGATTCCGTAGCTAATTAGCTACGGAAATTTTCAGTAAAAAAATGTCATGATTTCTAGTAGTGATAATTATCCTAATATACGCAAAATACTTCCTACTATTCCTCAAACATTTTGATAATATATAGCTTTTAGTTGGATCATTATATAGTTGGAAGTACTTAGTTATTAAGTAGTCTTCAAGACCGTCCTACACGATATGCACGAATTTATTTATAACACACCGGTATATTCATCTGCCGAAAGGATAATTCGAGTACAACAGTTTAACATTAGCTTCTAGCTAATTTATTAATTTATTTTTTCGAACTGCGAAGCATTTTATTGCATTTTAACCAAATACTAGCAAGATGCTAGTGTTAGAGCCTTGGTTACGTATGTAATTTAGCTAATTATGCTAACTACTTATTTATATATATAGATTAACTATTTAGCAAAACATAAATAAACAAAAAACCAAGGACCACGATACAAATTTTGTGTTTTCCAATTAAGGTTTTCTCTTATTCATCGAAGCAATCTTGTCATTATTAAATTCTATTTTTATCTTTAATACTTGTATATAAGCAATATTAATTGTTGTGTCTTGTCTGCTAGTTAAAAAGAATTGCTCATTCAAGATACCAATATGAGCTTCCACACTAAGTGTGCATGTATACAAACTCCTATATATACCCTTCATACCACACTATGTTTACCCACATATTTTATACAATTCCTACTTATAGCACACCTCTTTCTTTCCTATGACTTCCTCCTTTCCATTTTCACCCACCAGAAACTATGGTCTGCCGTCATGCATGGTTTCCAACCATCATGCTAGTGATGGTTTTTCCTTTGGGCAAGGGCAACCTAGTTTCCCTAAGAATAAGAAGAGTAGGGAGTTAAATATTGTGAGTGTAGCAACTGATCTGCCTATGGTTGTTCAATCACCGTTGTGGAAGGAGGTGGCACAGGAGCAAAAGTTGGCGGCATGGACTAGCATCCGGCAAGAACAATGGGAAGGAGAACTTTGTGTCAACGGAGAGATACCACAATGGCTGGTATGTGTTCTGTTTGTTGCAAAAGATGTGTCAAATTTTTTATAATGATTCATTGATTGATTGTGTGCAATTTGTTAGTGCAAATCTTTGCATAGCAATTGTAGTGCACCACTTCGACACCCATGATACTCTTTGAGTAATATTATAATCTCGTACCCGATCCTTTTAAAGGAAAACACAATTATGAATACCATATAATTATGTCTCTTGTCATTTAAAAATTGACAAAAATATATATAAAAAATTAATTGAGCTTGTCATGTCTGTAACGAGAAAATTGCAATTTAATTATGCGTTTGTAAGTGTATTTTATTATATAACCATTTGAAGTTTTAACAATTTGTTTGATTAATTAATAAGCTTGTCATATTTTATATCAAATAAAAGTTATATATAATGCTCTATTCTCTTACGTACACTAATGCTGGACAAAAGATTTACAAGAAGATTCGTTTTCTATGTGCTTACATTTTTATATTCTACGTAATTGATGCCACTTGCCACCAATTGTTTTGTCTCTCTGTTTGTCTGCTACAATCAAACTTTCTTACTCTCTGAATTCCATTAAATTTTAATATCTATATTCTGATGCTAAACCATGCAGAATGGGACCTATTTGAGAAACGGACCAGGGTTATGGCACATCGGAGACTACAACTTCCGCCACCTCTTCGATGGTTACGCCACCCTCGTCGGCCTCCACTTTCAGAACGGCCACCTCATGATGGGTCACCGGCAAATTGAATCCGATGCATATAAAGCCGCAAGAAAAAGCAACAAGCTTTGCTACCGTGAATTTTCTGAAGTCCCGAAACATGACAACTTCCTAGCATATATCGGAGACTTGGCCAATCTATTTTCCGGAGCATCGCTAACTGATAATGCCAACACTGGTGTTGTTCAGTTAGGAGATGGCCGAGTGGTTTGTCTCACTGAAACAATTAAAGGGTCCATTGTTATCGACCCCAGTAACTTAGACACGTTAGGGAAGTTTGAGTACAGTGACTCGTTGGGTGGGTTAGTCCACTCTGCACATCCGATCGTGACTCAGTCGGAGTTTTTGACCTTGTTGCCGGATCTATTGAACCCTGGTTATTTGGTGGCAAGGATGGAGCCAGGAACAAATGAAAGGAAGGTGATTGGTCGGGTTGATTGTCGTGGTGGCCCATCTCCGGGATGGGTCCATTCTTTTCCGGTGACTGAACATTATGTGATAGTGCCGGAGATGCCATTGAGGTATTGTGCACAGAACTTGTTAAGAGCCGAACCCACACCATTGTACAAGTTTGAGTGGCACCCTGAGTCCAAAGCGTTTATGCACGTTATGTGTAAAGCTAGTGGCAAATTGGTAAGATCGAATTCCTGTATATATATTAAGAAAACGAAACGTTTTGCATGGTGTAGCAATAATTTTCTAAAAGACCATGTTGTGATTTTTGAAGGTGGCAAGTGTTGAAGTTCCTTTATTTGTGACATTTCACTTCATCAACGCTTATGAAGAGACAGATGAAGATGGAAGGGTAATTGGAGTTGTGGCTGATTGTTGTGAACATAATGCTGATACTACTATTCTTGACAATCTCCGGCTTCAAAACCTTCGATCATGGTCTGGCGAGGATGTTCTACCCGATGCTAGGTACATATATAATTACAAATAGGCTTATGCACATGACATGAGTTAGTCATTTATGACATATATATACCATTAAACATCTTTTTTTTTGCTTTTATTGGAGTGTGTGATTGAATTACATGTATGCGTGTATGATTGCAGGGTTGGACGTTTTAAAATACCATTTGATGGGAGCTCGAATGGTGAATTAGTAGACGCTCTAAACCCTGATGAACATGGAAGGGGGATGGATATGTGTAGCATCAATCCGGCTTATTTAGGCAAGAAATACAGATATGCGTATGCTTGTGGTGCTCAAAGGCCTTGTAATTTCCCCAATACCCTCACAAAGGTACAGTTTTTCATTAAATTTTGTTTGTTTATACGTTGTTAAAACTTATGTGAAAGAATTCAATAAATTGGTAACATTTTTTTTTTTTGCGTTTTTTTACAGATAGACTTAGAAAAGAAAAAAGCAAAGAACTGGTACGATGAAGGCGCAGTACCCTCTGAACCTTTTTTCGTTGCAAGACCTGGTGCAACAAAAGAAGATGATGGTAAGTCACTAAGTTTAATTATATAAGTAGTTCACATCAACATCAAACCATGATGAAGATCTTTAAAATGATTCTTTTTATGATCTTAATAAATGCTAATGATCATGTGAGCAGGGGTCGTGATTTCGATGATAAGTGATAAAAATGGTGAAGGGTACGCATTAATATTAGACGCATCAACATTTGAAGAAATCGCAAGAGCAAAGTTCCCTTATGGGCTCCCATATGGACTTCATGGATGTTGGGTTCCCAAGTGTTAAGAAGGAATACCGGAAAAAAAAATGCGTATGATCAATATAGGAACGGCATTTTTTTTACATCTTATTCGCCTATTTTGTACGTAGGCATGTATACCTTGTTCAAAAGTATAATTATACGCCATAGTTAGTGTACATAATGATCATATATGTTATATAGGAAATTTGTAACATGTTTGTGTTTGTGTAGATTAGTTTTTTGTATTATAAATTTTGTCCATAAAATTATGTATCTCGCTGTGAATTTGTATACTTGGAGCTACTCTTTTAGAATTTGATAACAATTAGCCAACTATAAATTTATACCTTTATACGGACTTTAACTCACATATTAAGAGGGTGTTTGGAATTGTTTATTTAAAATAATTTTTATCCTTTTTAGTAAAAGTGGTTATTAATTCGGTGTGAAAATTGATTTTAAAAAACAAGTGTTTGAATTAATTTATTACACATAAATTCGTACTTTTTTTTTTTTTTGACAATTTGTGTTTATTATATGTAATAAAAACTAATTTACTAAAAACTCTTTAAATAATTTGATAGGTAAAAAAGAAGTAACTTATCATAAATACTTATAAAATCTTACTATATAAAAACTAACTACTTAATATAATAAGCATTTCAAATAAGTAATCACAAATATCCTTTTAAATCAGCCGTTTATTAGTGTGTGTGCACTGTGCACACATATACACATAAAGATAACAGTTACCATAAATTATGCAATAAGTATAATCATCTACCCTCTCTCCACAAAGATTTTTGGAAATGGAAAGAATTGATAGATTCCAACGTATAAAGAATTATAATGAATCATGTATGGTTGATATGGAATATTGATAGGAATATGTGGGTTTGTTGGGTGTAGTGGATGATTAACAGTTATTAACACCATGAGAACCACCAAGGTCACAACCATGACACCCATTTATTAAGCAATAAAAAATTACAATGCTAAATAGTGTCTTTCGCATATAAAAATAAACATGAATTGATTCTTTTGCCCACTTTATCACACGTCACAGAAGGAACAATGATAGAAGAACTTGCAAGGCTATTGCATGCAGGAAAGGTCTCCAACAAAATCCGCCAAAGCCGAATCTTTACATTGGTAGGCATTCACTTGTTCCTCTTAGTAGATAAGCTGGTACTAGAAATGTTTTGTCCTTAATTTCGTTATGCACGAAAAAAAACGATAACTCCCTCATCTGATTTAACGATTATGCCTACCCATCGTCCTTATTGTTTAGGTTAACAACACTTGGTATATTTTCTAGGTTCTTCGTATCTACTGGCATTGATCATGTAGCAATTAAACCCAACATAATAATAAAATATATTATTAAATTCAAATTCCTAAAAATGGATCCAATTAAATTAGATAAAGTAGATAATCACAACTATAGGTGGTTTGAAGAAATACATTCTACTCAAGCTCCTGATATCCTTTTGTTTACAAACTTTTTTCGAAAGTATCAACAACTCCACGGCCGGGTACCCAAAAACCCAAGACATCAACAAAGACCAGTTCTTCCATCAATAAGTAAAAGCATTACCATCGTTACAAATTAGAATATTACCGGCAACAAGCGTAGCTGCTAAAAATAGCGTTTGTCACCGCTAATAGTATTAGTGGCGACTCGTCTTCGCTAAAAAGCCGTTGCTGATAATCAAAATGTCGCTGCTAATAACTTGGCGTCACCGCTAAAGTAGTGTCGTCGTTAATAACCGACAGTCGCCACTAAAGGCGTCACCGGTATTAGTATTTTTTTTTTTATTTCATATTAAAATTGAAAAAAAAACTATATAAAAAGTATAAAAACTACTATGATATTAATTAAGTGAATCTTACATCCTTTCATTCCAAACTATTAATCCAACATCCGTTTAAAATACTCATCCAATATAACGTAATACAAAATATCGAAAATAATAGTATAAAATGCTTACACGAACAAAACATACAAAAATCCTACAACTAGCTACTCGTCATCATTGCTCTCTTAGTTTTCCTCCGGTTTCATTTTGTTGTGGCAACGAACGAAACCAATTTTCAAGTGCGACACTACATGTCGGATCTTTTAACATTGTGTAACACCCGGAATCTAGAAGATTAATTATGGAAATAAATCTCCTTTTACTAGGGACCGACTCGACGAGTTGATGATGGGAAACTCGACGAGTTGGAGGCTTTTGGGTCGCGCGTTTTTATGGACCAACTTGTCAAGTTAGTGAAGGGAACTCAAGGGGTTGGACGCTGATTGAGAAACCCTAATTTTAGGGTTTTGCACCCTATTTAAATACCTTAAGTCTCAGGTGTAGGCCTCATTCACAGCCTTCATAGCCCCTAACCCTAATCTTGAAACCTTAGAGCCTCCTTGAGTGTTGTGAGCTCATTGTGGGTGTGTTTTGGTGTGTTTGAAGCTCATTGAAGAAAGAGAAGCTTGGTGCAAGGTGGTGGTTCAAGTAGGAGCTTTCACATCTTGATTCTCTTCTCTATTTCTAGCATATTTCAGGTATAAAGTTCTAACCTTGCTTAATATTTGCTTAGACCTCTTCTTAGATTATATGTTTTTAGCCATGGATGGGTGGTTGTTGGGGAAGTAGAAGTCCCAAGTGTTTATTCTTTCAGAACTATGATCTTCATGAGCTCTTTTGGCATAAAGGTGCCAACTTTATGGGTTTAAGGGCCTCATGCTTTCATTAAGTCTTTCATATAGCCCTTTTTGAGCTTTTAAGCTCCTTTTAAGCATGCTTAAGTGTAAAGATGGAAACTTTACTTAGCCATCTAGCCTTATGGGGTCAGATCTGCATTTTAGAGTATTTTCTTTGATGATTAAGTGCTTAATGCTTAAACCATCACTCTCTCTCAAGTCTAGGGTTTGGGTTTGGACCCATTTAGGTGGTTCGTAGAGGTAAAGTTGGAAACCTTACCCTTCTAGATCTCATTTTAGTCAAGACCTAAGCTTTAGAGTTCTTGGATTCGATGAAGGCAGCTTAATGTATTAAGTTGTTGGGCGAACTCGATGAGTTGGTTGGTCAACTCGGCGAGTTGTTTTGGTTTTCCCCGTTTCTGAGTTGATGTAAAACTCGGCGAGTTCTGTAGACAACTCGGCAAGTTGGGTCAATATGGATTTTGGATCTTGTCTTTTCGATTTATGTCTTTGAACAAGGTTGCTTCAAGGCGTATTTGATGTAATCTGAATTGTAATTAATGGAATTATGAGCTTAGGATAAGACCCATATGAGGTTGGGCCCAATTTGGAAAATTAGGCCATTGGCTGAGTAGTGGGCCTTTCGGCTTTTTAGATTATAGTTTAGGCTATGGGTTTTGGACAAGGATAGGTTAGGGGTAAAATGGTCTTTTTACCCTAGATATGAAGTTGTGGTTATGGATTGGAACCCAGTTGCTAATTGGGTGTTGTTTTGATCTGGAAATTCGGAGGAGTCGTTAGGGCAGCAGCCAGGGATGTCTTCTAGTGTGCTTCAGCATTCGAGGTGAGTCTCCTCACTGTTCTATGGGTCAAAGGAATGAATATCAGCCCATTTGGTTTATGTATTGTAGGAAGATCAAGGGTGGCCCTCGGCAATTTGTATGCAAGACCAGAGTCTAAACTCTGGCAGTTCATTGGTTAGTAATGGTAGGATTGTATGCTAGTTGTCTTGTGATGCTTACATGGAAGATCATGAGGTGGCTCTTGGAACTTGTCTGTGAGACCTAGGGTTGTGGCCCCCGGCCTAGGAAAGAATACCACGAGTCGACTCGTGGCATAATGGCAAGACTATGGATGGCATAACACCTTTACTGATTATGATATATATATATATATATATATATATATATATATATATATATATATATATATATATATGCTAAGTATGGCTCATTGATATGAATGTTATTTATGGTTCAATTGGTATGTGTGGTATGTGATATTTGGGGAACTCACTAAGCTTTATGCTTACAATTTGTAGTTTATGGTTTCAGGTACGTACTTCCGTGTTTAAAGGAAAGGGGTCGGCTTGATCGCAGTGCATAAACCCGTGTTTTCCGCAATGTGTGATCTTTGGGAATGAACTCCGATAATTGTCTTACTTGAAATACTTTTAAATGTTTGAATAAAAGTTACAATGTTGTTTCGATTATAATAAAAATGAAATTTTTACCCTTGATTTTCGAGATGTTACAAGTTTTTTATCAGAGTCTTGGTTTGAGGGATTCGGGCATACTCTCGGGTGTGCCTGAACTCAAACTGAGGGCTTTGTGAAATTTTTTATAAATTAAACATTTAATTAAAATAAATTTTCTAATCAAAGAAAGGGGTGTAATGCGTGCAATCGGTCGAGCTCAAGTAAGCAGTTCCTAAAATACCAATACATGTTTCTTATGTTATATGATATGATTGTGTGAATCGCATTCTAGATTAGGGCTAAGGATTTCCTCAGTATTATATTATAGGAGAGATGCACTTATATGCTTGATTATATGAGCTTTTCGAATTGCGGGTAGTATGGTTTTCACATCAGAGGATAGAATGGCTTGATTAGTATATGCTGGTTTGATTTTTCGTTGCATGAATGTTATTTGCTTTATGCTTTGTGGGATTCTTAGTGATGTGGATCAACCACTATGTGAATATGTGAAGTCTAATGCGGCACAAGTTAAATAATCTAAGAGTGATGGATTTAACCCTATTGGGCAGCTCTCGTTTGAGTCCAACTATTCTAGGGTTGACTCTTTTACTTGAAGGATTATCTTATTTTTGTTTCATGTGACTATATTCATGAGGTAGTTGGTCGACATTGTTGAGAGTCTTTCAGCAGCTGAGAGTAGAGTGAGGTCGAGAACCTAGGCAAGCCTAAGATATATTTCAGTGGGTTAGTGGTGCGGCTTAGTGAGTTTTGGTGCATTAGTTTGAGGGAGTGACTTAGAGAATTCGGGAGGGTTGTTGAGGAAAGTATGGATAGGTGTGGAAGGTAGTATTGGGCCCATACTAGTAAAAGCACACAATCCATACTTGAATCGGTAAGAGTCTTGGAGAATCAAAGAAGCTTTTGGGTAGAGGATTCTTGGGCGTGTTTTATTGTTGGCTTGTTGTATTTCAGTTTGGAGATGAGCACTCCAGGAAGTGGTTCAGGTTATGCTTTTGGATTAGGTTCTAGTTCTGTTTCGGGATCCGGCTCAGGTGCAGGTGCTGAGGCGATTAGCGAGTAGTTGCGGGAGTTCAATCCATCGGAGATTTCTCGTAGTATTTCGGATATCTTGGATGAGCGCTTGGTCACATTTTGTGCTGAGATTATGGTTGTTGTTGGTCCGAGAGTTCCGTGCTTGTGGAGCTCCTATGTTCCATAGGGAGAGGGACCCCATTGTTAGTAGGAGATGGTTAGCGGATATGGCTAATGCATGTAGGACAAGTTTCTGCCCTGAGGAAGCAAAGGTCAGATATACTTCCTGCCTGTTGAAGGACATGGCACGAGATTGGTGGGAATAGGTCGGAAGTGAGATAGATGATGATGTTGTTGATGATGCTATGTCATGGGATGACTTCTCGACCAGGTTCTGAGATGAGTTTGCTCCTGCGATTGAGGGAAAGCAGTTGGCGCGAGAGTTTCTGGATCTCCGCCAGACTACTGAGACTATGGCAGAGATCACTGTCAAGTTCTGAGAGAGGGCTTTATTGGTACCACAATATGCAACAGATGAGGAAATGAAGAAGGTGAGGTATCATGATATGTTATGGGATGACATCAGGGAGTTTGTGAGTATTTCAGGGTGTGAGACCCTGAATGATATGGTTTCTATAGCCCGAGAGAGGGAGATCGATTTGGAGCACTTCGGGGAGAGGGGATCAGATCAGGTGCATATAGTGGAGGGTCCTAGGAAGAGACCCAAGACTTTTGATCAGTGATTGAGAGGCTAGTAGTGCCAGGGTCAATTCACCACATGAGGGAAACTACATGATGGAGTTTGTTGTTCCAGGAGTTTGGGCTGCTATAAGTGTGGCAAGGTTGGTCACGTCAACAGGGATTGTCCTCAGAGGGAAGCCCGTTATGTTTTCACTACAATGGGGTGGGTCACAAGAAGGCAAAATGTCCGATGTTGAAGGGAGGAGCAGTGAGTGCGCCTGCTCCAACTACTTTGAGGATTACCGATGGACGAGAGGGTAGTGCAGGGGCCCCAACAGAGAAGAGTCGGGCTTTATAGTGTCAGAAAAGGGAGGTCCGGACTCCAGCAGGCGACATTACGAGTATATATTTTTTCTTTCTTTTTGGGTTATATATATCAGTAATTTTGTTGTTTGGAATCTTGCATTGGTTTTGGTAAGTGTATATGTGGTTTATTTCTCTAGTTATGTTGGGATTATATCCTCAAGTAATGTTATATGCCTTTTGCATGCCATAAATTGTTAGTGGATTAGTAAGGGTTGTTTATTCTATGCATACCACTATGACAAAGGTAATATATAGAGACAACTCACACAAAACCTCATCATAAAAAAACATGAGCCCACTAAGAAAGAATCCTAATAATAATGGCTAATATACAACCATGAATTTTCTAACATGTCAATATCATATAACTATCGACTCAACCTACCAGTTACTGAGCCCCCAGTGACAACACTATACCGCTCAAACACCTACCAATGCCACATAATTAACAAAACAACACACAAATCTCTGTTACACAACTGCCAGCCCCACTTACAAAACTAAAATCTAAGATGGCTCACGGTATGTCGTAACGTCATCCAACTATTAGGATGGTAAGCTCACAGCTCCTCACTGTTCTTATGATCACCTAACCACGAGGATGAAGACTCTCGACCAACATCCAACGGGCTCGAAGACACACTGTCATCATTCCACTGACTAGTAGGAACCCAGTCAACATCTCACTCAACACTTGATAAAATATAGAATCATACCATTCTTAAACATGTACTCTTCTACGGTCTAACTTCCAGTGACACATTGTTAGACTAACATGACTGCACACAATCAGGAACCAAAATAGATAGCCAAACACCTGCTCTAACTTACAACCACAATATGACACCCTTCTTAGGAAAAGACAAAAATGATCCTCATGCCAGCTATATCCCTTCATAATCGTGACCTTACCCAAAAAGGTGACATACTAGCGAGTCGATGAAATGACAAACCTCAACCCCAATAAAACACATTATTCTAAAAACCACAAAAAGATCCCATACCTTGCAGAAGTTGAACATTTTCCCCCTACAATGCACAATAAACCAATAAAACTTCAAATTAGAAAATATTTCAAAATTAAACAGAACTGCTGCCAAAACCTTGCTCGAATCAATCGAAATTCCAACCCAGCCGATGCGATCTGCCGAATCTAAGTTTTGCGTAACCATAATCATACGAGAAAAATAAACCATGCTACTATGATATCTGAACTTCCAATAACCATGGCCAGCTGTGAACTCAACCCACTAGGAACAACCAGTACGCAACCAAGTAATCGAGAGGACACATATACAAAGAGCGAGATAAATACTTTGTAGAACTTGAATAAGGGTTCGTGCGTCAATTGCACCTTTAGCAACTTGAAGCTTCGAATTTGACCTAGCAATGGGGTGGGTTTAGAGCGAATCGATTTTGATCGAAATCCTTTTAAAAATTTCCAAATCTGATCCAAACCCGCTACGTAACCTGTATGGTTTTGATTAATCAAACCCATACCCTTATCCACCAAATTAATAAATATCCAAACTCGACCCATAACATAATGGATAAGTCCATCGATCCCAACACATGTGCTACTAAACACATACACCTAACAAGTTCCTTACCCATCAGTTTCCTGTTGTGAGGATAACGTATGCTCTCTTGAACACATAAACCTAATGGTAACTTGCTCTGCACCCACGATCTGTAAAAACCTTAAATTTTTTGTGACCACAGAAGACTCCGATGGATCCTTGAGAAACACCACGACAAACTTCCTAACAACGACACTTCGATTGTAGCCTACTTCCTTCCCCTATGAAAAAATTACTCGAACCAAGATCTAGCTTACCTGAACTGCATATTCCTCTGGCCCATTATGTTGAAACCATAAATTTGAATCGGTCGATGATCCTACAAGCATAATACCCAATTTCCCCCACTTAGGGTTCAGACCATCAATAACTGACATGTACCACATCAAAGCCTTAGACCAGCTCAACCAGATACATACCAAAATTGACTCTCGGAATGCAACATAGCATAAGACGATTCCTTTGGATAATGACCAAACAATCACAAAGAAACCAAGAACCTCAGATGGAGACCACAAAAATTCTTCCCAGTATTTCCGCCTTAAGCTTAGCAAATTCAACCAAAACATTATTTTATTGGTGATGCACCTTACAAGATAAAATTATATATAAAACCTTGCATTTGGAGAGTTGATCCACAACCTCATCCTCTCCTGACACTTCATAATTCCTTTTCATATACTCAACTAGCATCTCCGACAAATCCAATATATTTATAGAACTCTCCTACCCAAAATCAGAATATCTCGATGCCTCCTCGGACACCTGATCTTCTCGAATCTGCATTACATATTTTATTTACAACATGGCCTTCACCTTCACCATAAAACCACAAGAAGAATCAAGTCTCAAACCTTCCCCCACTTCAAAATTGAGATAATTTACTGCAAATCAGACTTCACCTTCTTATAGAAAAACAGATGATGAAGACACCACGTCCTTGTTTAAATATCGACTGACACACACCTGATCTCTCCTATCTTGAGCACGAGAAATAGAAAAACACAACCTTGATGTGGAAAATAACATCCCTAGTCATCGAACGACCACTCAGTGTTAGGTTGCAATCCTCGAGTCGATCGTCATAACAACTTCCCCTCCCCCCCTGAGCCCTGCTAATCAAACTGGCACTACTTCGAGCAAGGTCCTCGAGACCTCTGAATTAGCTAATCCACACATGTTTGTTCCATTCAAACCCAAACTACCACGCCAACTAGGACCAATAAAATTTCCAGTCTCATACTAAACAAACATGGTCAGCAGGCCGACGGCGAATGTAAGTAACACCCTATTACAGTTCATTTCTCAATTCAAGGTTGTGATCTGAAATTCAATCATGTAAAGTCTTGGGGCTTATAGTAAGTAAAGTCTAAACCTTATTGAAGGTTAATAACATTGTTTATGAGATCTAAGCCTTTGATCTGCATGCTAGAACCTAAGGGTAGAAAGGGAAAAGTTATAGGTCGGGCTTCTTGCATCGAGTGTGGTTTTAGTTCAGCATGTGTTAAGCCAAAGGTAACTAGATACGGTTATGGGCTTCATATATACCTTTTTGTACATATAAATAATGTTGAAAAAAAAAGTTGAAATGAATATTTTATGGTTGTTTGAAGTTGAGTTGTTAGATGGAATTTTGCCTTATGTAAGGCATAGTGTAGCTACGCATGGCATGAAGGCTAAAGGAGGAACGTGTCCTTAACGATCTATGCATGGCGTCGATTTTTTTGATACATGGTGTAGCCGCTGCTGATCAAAACCCTAATTTAGGGGTTTTGAGCCATATTTAAAGGCTCTAATACCTTGGGAGCCTTTCTAAGCTCAACCTCCACCCTCTTTTGCAGTAACCTCAAAACCCTAGCCATCTTGTGAAAATTTTGAGCCTTATTTGTGTTCTTTTGTGTTTTTTTTAGAAGAAGTCAATTGAAGAA
The DNA here is from genome assembly GCF_052625555.1 of Lactuca saligna. NCBI lineage: Eukaryota > Viridiplantae > Streptophyta > Magnoliopsida > Asterales > Asteraceae > Lactuca > Lactuca saligna. Next base: position 37,642,593 of record NC_136417.1, on the reverse strand, counting down.
GCTCTTGGGAGTCCATAGCTTGTAGATCCAGATCTTTCACTTCATCAATATTCTCCGGGAGGTATAAATTTTGCATATTGATGCTCTTTTATGGTAGATCTAGTTATCTCATAAGCTATGCTTTTATCTCTTAATCTCCTTCTTTTTGGTTATAAGCTACTCCATAACTTATAAGTGCCATTTTTAGATGGTTCTATGCTAATTGAGTCATAAAAATGGGAGCTTGGCCACTCACATACATCCATGCATGAGCTCTTGAGCTTTGGAGTGTGTTTTGAACTTAAGGTTTAGTCTTATGCCCTTTAAGCCATAAAAAGTGTAAAGTCATAAACTTTATCACTTAGGATGTTTATTAGGTCCATATCTAAGAGTTGGATGGTTGGTCTTATTGCGTTGTGTTTTGACCCAAAGAGATAAGGTGATCGCGTATGCCTTTCGACAACTGAAAGAGCATGAAAAGAACTACCCGACTCATGATTTGGAGTTGGCAGCGGTAGTTTTCGCTCTGAAAATATGGAGGCATTACCTCTATGGCACGAAGTGCAAACTTTTTACTGATCATAAGAGTCTCCAAGATCGCTTTAGTCAGAAGGAATTGAATATGAGGCAACGACACTGGCTAGAGTTACTTAAGGACTTCGACTGCGAGATGCTTTACCACCCTGGTAAGGCTAATGTTGTTGCTGATGCTCTAAGTCGGAAAGTCAATCTTGAAAGAAAAAGGACAAGAGCGTTGAGAAAAGAAGTTGTCTCAATAATTGTGGAGAGTATAAAGAAAGCTCAAGAGGAAGCTTCTGATAAGAATGAATGAAAGGAGGAACGTTTGGGCAAAACGTTGGTGTTCGGTATAAACAGTCATGGACTGAAGGTGTTCCAAGATCGGATTTGGATACCTAAGACAGGAGGAGTCAGAGATCTTCTGATGGAAGAAGCTCACAAGACCATGTACGCGATTCATCCCGGTAGCACTAAAATGTATAGGGACTTGAAACCCTACTATTGGTGGCCAACGATGAAGCTCGACATTGCGAAGTATGTGGCGGAGTGTGTGACTTGTGCGAGAGTCAAGACACAACATCAGAAACCATATGGGAGTTTAGAACCATTGCCTGTGCCTATGGGTAAGTGGGAAGACATTTCTATGGATTTTGTCACTAAACTGCCCAGAACAAAGAATGGTCACGACATGATTTGGGTGGTCGTTGATCGATTCACCAAGAGCGCGCATTTCATAGCAGCCAAGGAGAAATGGTCTATGGAGAAGCTTGAGAATTCTTATGTGAAGGAAATTGTGAGACTTCACGGTGTTCCGCTAACAATTGTGTCGGATCGTGATAGTCGTTTCACCTCAAGATTTTGGAAAAGTCTACAAGAGGAATTGGGTACCAAGGTGTGTTTAAGTACAGCTTACCATCCGCAGACTGATGGTCAGAGCGAACGAACAATACAAACACTTGAAGATATGCTAAGAGCATGTACCTTAGAATTCCAAGGTAACTGGGATGAACATTTACCTTTGGTAGAATTTTCCTACAATAATAGTTTCCACTCGAGCATTAAATGGCACCTTATCAGGCTTTGTACGGGCAGAAGTGTCGTACGCCATCTTGTTGGCTTGAGGCTGGGGAAAAGCAGTTTATGGGACTCGAGTTGGTTCACCAAACTGCTGAGAAGTTGAAAATAATTAGGGAAAGAATGTTAGCAGCTCAGGATCGTCAAAAGAGCTATGCTGACAACAAGCGAAGACCGATGACTTTTGAAGTTGGAGATACGGTTTTGCTTAAAGTCTCGCCATGGAAGGGACTTATAAGATTTGGTAAAAGGGGAAAATTGAGTCCAAGGTTTATTGGACCGTTTAAAGTTCTTCATAGGATTGGAAACCATGCTTACAAGCTCGAACTACCAGAAGAACTGAATGGAATTCATAACACTTTCCATGTGCATTATTTGAGGAAGTTCACGAGAGAAGTTCCCGACATGATTCCACTTTCGGATTTAAGAATCGATGAGAACAAAAGGTTGATTGCAGAACCAGAGGCAATCGTTGACCAAAAGACTAAGAAGTTGTGACGTAAGAGGTTGAGTTAGTGCTTGTCCGATGGAAACACACGAATGGGCCGAATCTCACCTGGGAGACGGAGAGTGACATCATGGGTCGCTATTCGCATTTGTTTGTTGATGTGTGATTCCGGGGACGGAATCATTCTAAGGTGGAGAGAATTGTAACGCCTATGTTTTTGGGCTTGCCATTCTTAGCAATGTAATAGTCTAGGTTAGCCTTTGTAACCCAATTTGAAATAATAAGAACGTATTATTTGACTATTATGTGTTTCGTGCTTAATTGCTTAATTACGTGATATGATTAATTAAGAATAAAATGAGCATCAAAATTTAAGTGTAAAATAAACTTCATATCTTTGGATAATGTTGTAGTAGTTGAAACGAGGTTTCCGAATATATATAGAACGCCCAAATCTCACTTCGTATGAGGAAGTTATGATTTTCTGAAGTTTCGACTGGGCAGTATGCAGCCCGAATACTCCATTTGAGACCGAGCGGTTTTTAGCCGAAACAATCTAAACAAGAATCGAAGATCTCGTTGTTAGTAACGAAACGATGAAAAGTTAGGCAAGAACGGACGTCGGACAATGAAGTTATGAATTTATAAAGAAGTTTTTCTGTCCTGGCCTCCTAAAAAAAATAATAAAAATAAAGTCAAAATTAGCCGACGGAGTCTAAACGAAAGTTGTAGAGCATAGTCTCACCTACGCGTGGATATAAAGAACGTCGAAAACGGAGTTCGTATGAGGGAGATATAAATTTTCAAAGTTTATTAAATATTTAATATTTAAATTTAATTCTAAATCTCGATATTATCCAAAGAGGAGTCAGCAGACTCATCCAAAGTACGCCCAGCATACAGGTGTACGCCCAGCGTACCACTCGAGTGCTCCGGAGTCATAAGCTTTGACGTAGAGGGCAGATGACGCAAGGGATGACGGCTTCCGAGGAAGTACCCCCCGCGTACCCCGAAGTTACGCCCAACGTAACCCCGAGGCTCAGCCTATAAAAGGGGATGCGAAGACAGCCGATTTTCTTTTACAAACCCTTCCATTTTCTCTCATCTTTTACCTCGATTTACGTGTTGTTTATACCCCGAAGCCCCGGTAATATTCCCGAGCCCCGAAGCAAGATCCGAAGCCCCGAGGATCCCAAAGAGCATTATTCCCGAGCCGAAGCTCTGCCCGCGAGGAGCCCAGTTTTTGTGAAGATCTTCTAGATCTACGGAGAGACACTACATCTGCAAGCCATAGTGCTGCCCGATCATCTTCTGATCAAGTGAGTGTGTAATCATTTTCTTCCAACGCAATATTATGAAGTATTTTATATAAAACATGTGTTATGTGTATATATTTTGTTGTTATATGTGTGAATGTATATTCACTCTCTTATATCTTATAGATCTGATTTATTTTCTATGAAATATGTGTTATGTGTGTGTGCCTCATTTGTTATGTGGAATATGTATTGATTAAAGCATGTTATACAGGTTTTTAAACAATGTATAAAAATGTATAGTTTTTATCTACTAATATGTTGGGTAGAACATGGGTAGATAATTGGTGTGTAATAAACAGATGAGAGGCCTTGGTGTTATTGGTGTTATTCTAGTCATTCAGCAGAGTATGGATGACGACCACAGACTATTCTAGACTGTCATGTGGAACACTAGCAGGCTCATTACCTGTAGGTGTTGTGAACGACGTGTTCACCGGTGTACTCTATCCCCCACATGGTTGCCTTTAGGACACTTATTGTTGAGGAAGCCCCTCTGCAGTAATGTTCGTCCCGATGAAAATCCTGAATTAGGTTCCTTATAATAGATGTTATTTTTAGGGATGTAAAGTGAGGATAACGGGAATGGGTAATCGAGTTTATTGTTGATTGTTGAATTAAATATAATTATTTATTGTGGGTTGAAAACCCTACATGCTCACCAGGCTCCCAAGCCTGACCCACTCAGTTTATTGGTATTACAGGAAGTGGCGCAAGAGCTTAAGATGGACGAATCATCAAGTTGTTTTGTTTACAAGTTCGTATATGTATATAATTGTTGAATGACTTGTAATGCTATCGTTTATGCTTTATGATCTGTATCAGAACATGACATCCCGACTTTTGATTATGAAATGAAATTATATTTCTTTATGAAATGTTTTGATAAATATCTATTTTATCATGTTTTGTTTTTGGGAACAAATTCCGCATCTCTTTTAAAATTAAAAGGATTTACTCTGAAAATGTTTAAAAACCATAAATGAAACTGGTCTTTTCTGGTCGTGATTTTGGGGATGTCACATTCTGGAACCTCTTGCTCAACTATTAAACAATTGCACTTTATCCCCTACACTTTTAATTAATTCAATTAATCCCAAAATTAATTTCTAATTAATTATTAATTAAATAATATGATTTCCAATTAATATATTATTTTAATAATATATTAATAAATCATTTATTTCAATTTATTAATCAAATAATAAATTCAACATCTCTCTCCAAAAGTCATCTTGTCTAGTTGTTAGTTTTGAGGGCAATCCAAAAGGACTGTACTACCCTCAATTCAAGTATATATCAGTTATAGTTGTAGGCTTAGAAACCTAATACAACAATAGATGGTATTAGGTTAAATACCTACAAGATGTTAGATGAAGATAGATTATGATTACACATCTAAATTCATGTATTTTAGCATGTATGAATATTTAGGGTATATATCAGATTATAGTTATGGGCTTAGATACCTAATCCAACAATAGATGGTATTAGGTTAAATACCTACAATATGTTAGATGAACATAGATTATGATTATACATCTAAATTCATGTATCTGAGCATGTATGAATATTTAGAGTATATATATGATATTATACATTTAAAATCATGTATCTGAGCATGTATGTATATTTATTATATATATGAGATTATACGTCTAAAATCATGCATCTAAGCATGTATGTATATTTAGTGTATGTATGAGATTATACATCTAAAATCATGTATTTTAGCATGTACGTATATTTAGAGTGTGTATGGGTCATTACAAATAAAAGTGTGTGTTTGTGTGTGTATGTGTAGATGTTAATGGTATTGTGTAGAATAACTATGTGTATGCTACATTAGTACTATGAGATCCCTTAAGGACATAAAGAGATAGAATGTATATGGGAGAAATGTTACGTAAGAATACTGTAAGACCATAACATGTGTAATGGAGATGTTGCGAATGTAGATAGATGATTCCTACGGAAATGAGATTGTGGTTTCTAGAAATGGTAGAGGAGGGTTTCCATGAGTGGAACAAGATAAGATAGTTCTTTAAAAGAATGAGATATAATTAATGAGGGATTAAGAGTAAGGATTCCATGAGGTATTCAAGAGAAGAAGAATTTGTAAGGATCTGCGAGGGGGGGAAAAGAAGGCGATTAAATACGGATAAGTCTACCTGATAATGATAGGGTGATGTCTTTCCCTTATATTATAGATGAAGATATCATATGAGATTTGGAACAGTGGGTCTTGATGATAATAGAGTGGTAAGGCATGAGAAGTTGAGAATAAAGAGGTAAGTGTAAAAAGAGTACGAGAAGGCATGCTAGGAGTATGTATAAGTATAGTTTAGTAAGAGTATGAGAATAAAAAAGAGATGAGATGAGATAAGAGTAAGGGACAAGAAAAAAGATGAAGTGAGATGACCATGAGTATAAGAGAGAGAGAGAGAGAGAGAGAGAGAGAGAGAGAGAAATAGATAGACAGAGAGAGATACAAATATGGAATAATAAATCATGAGAAGGATGTGAGATGAGATGATATGAGGTAGGGATAGTAGTATGAGTAGAGTATGAAACGAGCCTGAGAAGAGGCTAAGAAAGAGTATGATATGAGAACATAAGATTAGAATAAGTGAGTATGTGAAGAGAAAGAATAATTGAGTAAGCTAAGAGAAAGAAGATATTAGATTTATAGAGTATGAGAAAGAAGAGAAAAGAATGTTAGAATATGATAACATGAAAGAAGATAGAGTATAACTCACAAGACCCATGGTTTTATGTATGTAGATATTTTTCATGTTTTGCACATTTAGATATTAGTCGTTGTATGTGAGAAGGTAGGAGCACAAGGATTCAGACAAGAAGTAGTTTTATTTCTTTATAGTTTCCTTGTTTCATTATATTAGAGTTAGGTTTATTATAAACCTGATTATACCCTAGGATGTAAAGTGTTTTTGAGTTATAGAATTCCACAATTTATTAGAAACCTCTGATAATCCTTAGAATATTTAATTGATTGGGTCGTCACAATTCATATTGTATTTAATAAAACCAATAAACATCATATACAGTAAACATCAAGTGATGTCAAACAAAGTACAATATACTAGGGATGTGTATTCCCGATAACTCTTCCTATTTTTTGGCTAGTAAGATCACTTTTTTCCTAAGTGGACTCCTCAAACACCACCTATATGATAAAAAGTATAGGTTATTAAAATGACCAAAATACATATAGGAGTCGTAAATCTTCCAAACTCTCAAAATGTTCATTTTTAATCTAATTAGGACTTATAGAAATGAGATCAGGCCAGGCAGATAAGAAACGACAAAGTATGAAACAAAGTTAGTATATAAAATGTTTCATGTTCACAGAGAGAAGGGGTCGTGTTCTTCATTACCCATCATGTCCACTTGGAGAATGCTTCATGTTTTGCACAACATAATACCATTTTTTGTTTTGTTCACATTGGTCATCCTAATTTGCATATTAACTTGTGGTTTGTTGTAATATTTTTTACAACCACCATGGGTTCCCAAACATATTTAGAATATGTTTTATCACCAATACATTTAACTTAATCCATTAATTCATCATTAAAGATCATAAGATCATAGAATTTTTCAAACTTTATATGGAGGGTTTAGGAGCTTAAATTGTCGTAGAACATACTATAATCAATATGGTTCATTCCAAAGTCATTCAATGTCAAAATGAATGTTTCCAAGTGCATATTATTATGCATAAACACATATTAGAGGTTTATAGGAGCTTAATGTAATTATGGAATTACCATTTCATTTCCTTAGTTCCCAAAATGCTCTTATGACTAAACTTTCACTAGAATCACCTAGAAATCTAGTAATTCTTCATGTTTGACATGCAAATCTTTCCCAATGTACCAATTCATTATTTAGAACATCATTTACACATCTATACATTTAAATCTACCTAGAAATTTATTATTCAACAATAAAATCCTCAATTCCCTACTCAAACTATGATTCGATCACTCTAATAAGTTTGCATATCAATGATGGAATTATTGAAACAAAAATCTTACATGATCATATAAACAATAAAAAAATATCTTAACAAATTCATATTCCCAATTTGATATTCTAGAGTTCATGGCTATATTTTTACCAAACATCAAATCCATCAAGTAAATAAAATAACTAAGTTTAGAACCATATAAACCACTCAAGGAGGGCTAAAGAAAAACACCCTAGTCATCAATTTGAAATAATAATAAAAAAAGGTTTCTAGCCTTTCCCAAACTCAAATTTAAAGATGTTATTAGTGAAGAATTATACCTTGCAAGCCATAGATTGCTTCAAGTGTTGCTATAATTGATAAATCCTTGATTAAGTCAACCATTGGAGAAGAAACCCCTTTGAAATCGCCATATTTGAGCTCTCTAATTCCTCCAAAACGATATGATGAAATGGGGGGGGGGGGGGGGGGGATCTTCTATAATTTTTCATGTGAGGGGTTATTTCTTGGTTTCATACTGTCATTAATAACTTGATTATTTTTATATAATAATAATAGATAGAAATAAAGCTTGTAAAGAGTCCTATTAGAACCAAGAAATGTAGGGTTGTTTTTCACCTATACCAGAATAAATAGAGTTTTCCGAATTAACCTAAGGGATGATGCTTTATATTTTGCTTAAATTTTCATATTCAGTCCCTTACAGTTGCATGTTTGTGCTTATATCATTCTTTTCCTCAAACTTGTAACTTTTAACCTAAAAGGTTGTTATAAGTGATCCTTCCTCATCCACTTTATGAAATTCCTAATCCAACTTCATCCAAGTAGGTCAACACTAGCCAAACACACTTCAAATTTTTGACACGTTTAACCCTCAAATCCCAAATTATTTTCACTTTGCTACAAAGTGACCTGATATTTCAATACCCAACCATATTTATAAATTAATTATCTCTTCATCCTTTTCCATAAAACTTATAGTCCTCAACTAGTTGAGTTAAGTCGAGTTGCCTCCCTTTGACAATTTTAGTCGAAAACGTCATATTTCTTTTCAGAATGGTTTCATCCATATTTCCAACTTAGTAACTCCTTATTAAGTTTTAAGTATCATTTCATCACATTTTATCTCTTTATTTTGAGTTTAAATAATTAGATATAGGATTAAATAAGTTTCCCTAACTTGTCACCATTAGTTATTTGGCACTAAGATCTTTACATTCCCACAATGAATCTTTTAATGTCGTGAAGTTTGAAATCCTCCAACTAATGATTTGTTACTACCTTTCTATAAATTTTCTATTTTTTTTTTTAAATATACTTTATTTACTTATCAACTCAAAATAAAGTTTTTAAATTTCCCGGTAATTTTTGCACGCAAAACTAGATTTGACATCTATAATCAATGATTTTTCTTGATACTACTCTCTTGACTATACTTATTGGTTAATTACATATTCTAATTGTTATAATTAAGTCCTAATTATTAGAGTTGCTCACTATTTGGATAAAAACGAATTGGACAATTGGACAATTTGAATCAGAATATTTGATTCAAATTTTTAGATTTTTGAATTGGTTTTTAGCAAACCTGAGTTATTATTTTGGATTTCAGATTAGTTTTGATTTATAAAACAAGAACAGCATAGTCCAAAAAATTAATAACAATTTTTTTTTATTTATATTATTTATTTTTAATATATATCTTTAATCATTTATAAATTTACTAAGTTATATTTTTAATAGATTGGATATTTTCATCTAACATATTACATTATTATATACTTCTACACAAAAAAAAATTTGTCTATAAAATATTAAATTATAATATATTTTCTTATAGTTGATTATAGGTTTTAATTCACAAATAAATAATTTGTTTAAGTTTCTTTTATAGAGCTCATTAATATTCAAATATACATTTTAAAAAATGTATAGATTCTTGAAAATCGAATTCCAAAAACTGATCCAACCAAATAATAATTTGGTTGGACCGGATCATTTGAAATTATTTTGGACTATTCAGAAGCATGAAAACCGAAATCAATTTGGATTCACTTGATCGAATTGAATCAAACCGATTCATCCAAACGAACATCCTTACTAATCACATATAGTGATACCCCAAGTCAGGAACAAAACGAGAACATATCATCCCAAAAAGGTCGTATCCTTCCATTCTCGAGGAGGTCAGTTTCATGTTCCTGGAGGCAATGGACTCTCCATAGCACTTTGTCGATCTTAAATCCTCGACATTGTCGACACTTCTTAGGATATAGTTAAAGCTAGAAGATCGTCCACCGGTTCTAACCATCTCCGATGAAAAGGGCTCAAATAAAATGATTTTTGACGTTTAAATTAAGTTTACAAATCTTTTTTACTTGTTTCCTCCTGATCAAAACTTACCCAATATGACGAAAATAATGGAATTCAAAATTATTTACATCGCAACACTTATTATTTTAATTTTAATCTTGTACCAATTCACTTTGCACCAACAATGGATTAACACTAAGGATCCACCTTTTATATTTTCAACTAGAAAATTGTCCAAACATGCATCATATCATGCCATAGTTGTTTTTCTCAATGTTAGGAGAATGTGATTTGGCTGTTTCTCCAATTATACATTACCATTCCTAGATCAACTTTTCAGTCCGTTTCTTTTCTTTCAATATCATTATGGTTCGAATGTAAAGTTATATCTTTTAGAAATATTAAAATAATATTATTATATGTATAAACTACTCACCAAGAATATGAACAATCTACAAAAAACGACTTTAAATTAAAATATCAAAAGATTTAATTATTTTTCTTATATGTAGATTCCTCAAGAAGAATTAGATCATGTGTGCACATGTAGATAACATATCAATCATGTTATTTAGTTGAAATAATGATGCATACGTAAACATTAAACAATTTAATTCAAAGGTAGTTGTTTTTTATTATTGAATAGTAGTTCTTATGTCACATCCATCCATTCGTTTTCAATGTTATCAATAAAATGTATTGATTTATCAAACTAGGTGATATATTTCTCGTTCAATTTTTGATGGATCAACTTAAAAAAAAAAAACAATACGGATTTTTATATTATTTTTGTTAAAAAGATGATGATGATAATGGGTATAGTGTTATTAGTAAATGAATAAAAATTAGAGAAATTAAATATCATTTTATCTTTTTTTCCTACATATCTTCCTACTCATATAAAATAATAATATGTATCATATTTTGATAATATTAATTATATTCTTGGACACTTGTCATATTTCAAATGGATTCATATTTCAAATGGATAGGAAGAAAGAAAAGTAGAAGGATATTTAATTTCTCTAAAAATTAAGATTAAATATCATCTTTTTTATAAAATAGATGTAAATTAAAGATAAGCCGATAGCTCCAACGCGAAGCCGACTCAACTCAATTACTATTTATAGGCCTAACTCAATTATTATTAATAGGCCTAACCACCATTATATATATATATATATATATATATATATATATATATATATATATATATATATATATATATATATATATATATATATATATATATATAAAGAGCGTTCAATCGAAAACATTTATTATTGTAAGAACATTTGAAAATAAATTTTGACCACCCCCAGCCACCACCCACCGTTATCATGACCACCTGCCACTGCCAACCACGATCACCACCCATCACTACTGACCGCAACTACCACCCCTGCCCACCATCAACCAAAACCACCACCCATCACCATCACCGTCACCATCACCCGCTACCACCACCCCTACCACCCACCACAACTACCACTCACCCACCTCTACCACTATCACTAGCACCCACCATTATAACCACCACCCGCTATTATAACTACCACCCACCACTACCACCAACCACCACCCTATCACTACCACCTGCCACCACTACCTACCTCTACCACCCACCACCACCATCACTCGCCACAATCACCCCTACCCACTACCCACCAAGAGCACTACTACCACCTAGAACCTACCACCACTAATCACCACTACTGGCCACCACCACCTTTCATTACCAACCCATCAATAGTACCACCACAGACCACCTACCACTACCCATAACCAATATAAACCAAGTATCATCATCCATAACCACCATTACCCATCACCACCACCACCCACAACCAATACAAACCAACTATCACACATGACCACCATTACCCACCACCACCTACCAACAACCACTACCACCACCTACCACCCTTCACCACCATCACTACCCCATCCACCACCCTCCACCACCTACCACCAAATACTGTCTATATAAATCATATGTGATTATATATATATATATATATATATATATATATATATATATATATATAATCACATGCGATTAAATACAAGAGACATTTTATTGAATCAAAAGAGAAAAAATAAATCTAATAATGATATGTGATTGGATACATATAATCACATGTATTCATATATGATTTATATGGATAATATTCATTTTCCCGTTTTAGTTCAATAGTTAGTCTCATGTATTTATTCACAAGTGATTATACATATTTAATCACATATGATTTTTATGGACAATATTTATTTTCGTGTTCTTAATTTAATACTTTTCTCATGTGTATAGCCACACGTGAATATATGTCACATATGATTAATATAGACACGATTTGATTTTGTCTATATAAATCATATATGTTTAGATGTATTAATCACATATTATTAAAGTTGCTAAAAAACAACTATTGAATCAATAACACGAAAATGAATCGTGTCCACATAAATTATATTTGATTAGATATATACAATGACATGTAATTATATGTATTTAACCACATATGATTCGGTAGTTGGTGTTGTGTATTTAATAACATGTGATTATATGTAGTTAGTACCATAAAATTTGTGTGGAAAAGTTTTTTTCCCACATTTTTTATTCTATATTTTTTTCGTGTATATAAGCTCATGTGATTATATGTATCTAATCAAATTATTTATATGCACAAAATTTCTTTTTGTTCGTACAAATCGTATGTGATTAAATACACGAGAACGCGAAAATAAATTGCATCCTTAAAAATCATATGTGATTATATATATATATATATATATATATATATATATATATATATATATATATATAATCACATTTGATTAAATGTATCTAATCACATATTATTTATGTAGACAATATTTATTTTCTTGTTTTTGAGTAAATAGTTGATCTCATGTATTTAATCACATGTGATTATTTATAATAATTATTATGATTATATGTTTTTAGTCACACATGAATAATATGGATAATAAACAGCTATTAAATTGAGAACGCAAAAACGAATCATGTTCATATAAATTGTATATGATTAAATACATATAATCACATGTGACTAAATACATAAGAACAATTATCAAATCGAAAAAGTGAGAACAAATCTTGTCCATATAAATAATGTGTGATTAGATACATATAATCAAATGTAATTAAATACACGAGAAAAACTATTGCAACAAAAACACGAAAATGAAGCTTGTCCACATAAATCATATTGTATACATACAATCACATATGATTATATGTATTTAATCACATATGATTTTTGTGGACAATATTCATTTTCTCATTTTTTTTTATCAATAGTTGTTCTCGTGTATTTAATTAAATGTGAGTATATGTATTTAAACACATATTATTATATCTATCTAATCATATATGATTTTGTGGTTTTGATTCAGTAGTTGTCCTCGTATATATAATTACATGTGATTATATATATCTAATCACATATGATTTAGTAGTTGGTCTTGTGTATTTAATCACATGTGATTATATGTAGTTAGTCCTATATGATTTGTACGGAAAAGTTTGTTTTCACATTTTTAATTCAATAGTTGTTTATGTGTATATAATCACATGTGATTATATGTATCTAATCACTTATGATTTATATGGACAAAATTCCTTTTTTTCCCTACAAACAAGAACGCGAAAATGAATTGTGTTCTTATAAATCATATGTGATTAGATACATATAATCATATGGGACTAAATGTATTTTAATCACATATTATTTATGTGGACCATATTTATTTTCATGTTTGCGATTAAATAGTTGATCTCGTATATTAAACTTTGTATTTATTTTCATGTTTTCAATTAAATAGTTGAGCTCGTAATTACAACATTTCTTTATGAATAATATCGACCATAGAATAATTTAAATTTTGTGTTAAAATTCAAAATTGTTTATACTGTGAAATAAATATACAAAATTGTTGATGGATTGTGAAATTATTTGTAAAAAAAATGAAGTTTTATGGGCATTCTTATGGCCCCTCTAATTACAATGGAAGCAAATCAAGATCAGATATTGGGGTGGTGGTAGCAGTAGTAGCATTACAATCCCTGGCCATACTTGAAGCAGCCAGAACCACCCACCCTGCACGCCCTATCGTGCGTGTTACCACACTTGCCACAATGGCTCTGGACCTACTGGCCTCTCAACCTGGAATTAAATACCTTGGGCCTCTTGACCGAACCCCCTGAAACCTAAGGCTGGTTTGGCGTCCTCTTCCTTCCCATCTTAAGATCAATCTCCATCTCTCTGGCTCTCATAATCATATCCTCTAGTGTCTTGCAACTGGTTCGGCTCACAAACTGTTGAATATCACTCTTCAGCACCTCATGGTATCTCACCTTCTTCATCTCCTCTCTTGCCACATACTATGGAACCAACAACACCCACTCACAAAATATCGCAGTGATTTCAGCCACCATCTTAGTAGTCTGGTGAAGGTCCTAGAACTCCATCACTAGCTATTGCACCTCAACCACTGGTGTGAACTCATCTCAAAATCTAGTCACAAAATCATCACATGTCATCGAATTAACAACCTTATCACCAACATAGCACCCAGCCTCCTCCACCAGTCTTGATCTCTGTCTTTCAGAAGACAGGAAGCAAGTCTGACCTTTGCCCCATCAGGACAATTGCTAGTGTGGAAGGTGTTAGTGGAATCTGCTAACCAACATCGTATATTGATCGAGTCCTTCTCCTTGATGTATTCCAGATCCCCACATGCTCGGAACTCCCTGAAGGTCAGTTAACGTGCCCCAATCACAACAACCATCTCAGAACAGTAAGAGCCTAAGCGCTCCTTCAACACCTCCATGATACCCTCCTTGATTGTACCAAAGATCACAGGAGTCTGCTCAAGTATGTTGCGGGTAATCTCAGACTAAATGAACTCCCGCATCTGATCATCAAATTCCCCGGGTCCAGAACCTGAGCCTGAACCCTCATCTGCACCAGAACCAACAACTGGTCTGCCTCGAAGAGTCACCATACTGAAAATAAATCATATAAACCATCAGAATACGCATCAATATACATATATATATATATACACACACACACACACACACATATATATATATATATATATGTGTGTGTGTGTATCTGTGTGTGTATATATATATATATATATATATATATATATATATATATATGCTTAGGTTATTGTATTCCATCTAATTAATGTGTGGATGTAGGGATGATTGTCGGCCAATCATTTTACTTATTTTAAGAAACTGATTAATACATATTATTAAATTAAAGATAATTAAAAAATACCATCTAATTTCATTCTAAGGGTATTTTAGTCAACTAACATAAACTTAAAAAAGGAAAATTGCATATTTTAAGGAATAATTAATTCTCTAAACTTTGAAAATCTGATTTTTTGTATAATAAATATAAACATTCAGACATTTTACAAGAATGTGTTTATCATTATCTTGAAAAAAATATTAAATTCTGGCTGAATACTATAAACATATATTATCAAGATTAATAATTTTTAATGAATGCAAAATTAATATGAAAAGAATTTTAATATCTTAAATTCAGTAATTACATTCATTCTTAACAAATACAATTATAAACATGCATAAATGACATTCATTTTGAAAGAATACAAGTAATAATGGTTAACAATTACATTTATTCTTAAGGAATACAATTGAGAATGGTTAAAAATCAAATAAAAACATTGAAATCTAAGTAAAATACAACTATGAATATAAATTACATTTATTCTGAAATTGTTGATTATCTCCAAAACATTCCTGAAATTGTTGTAAGAATCATCCTTTCCTTCTTGCAATGACTTCATCTTCCATCGGAATCCATAATACACTTGATCTTCTTCCAGAATCCAAAATATGTGTGATCTTATTTTTGAATCCAAAATATACTTTTGAGAAAATTTATTTTTGCAAGCTCATTTGATTCCAACCATAATAGAAAAAGTCCACATCACTTGATCTTCTTTAAGAATCATGAACAAGTGAACCAATTTGTTTGTAATTAGAAGATTAGAACTGATGAATTATGTATATACATATAAATACATTATGATGGAATACATTTACAATAGACATTCTAATAGAATACACTACATATCAACTGACAAAATAGACGTGTCCATTCATAACTTGAGACACGAATCTTGCAATTTCTTATTATAGAAAAAGAAAACCATAAAAAGTTATTATAGTTGAAAAAACAGAGAGTACCTTAAGATAGCAACAAATTAGGGTATTTCTTTTCCTTAATAAACTCGAAGAGTGTATTTGTCCATATTATCTTTTAATAATAACTTCAAATGCAACTTTGTTCTTCATTTCCTTCATTATCAAAGGACATGAAAAATCTGACACATACAACAATAGCAACCAACAATGCAACAAAAACAAAAAATATATAACTTATTTCACATACCACATGGAAATGCTACAATTGCTTGTGGAACCGAAAAACAATACAAAGATGGATTTAGGAAAAAAAAACGAAGTTGGTTAAAGTTGTCAAACCTGTGCAATGGTAGAAAAATATTTTTAGAATCTCCAAGCATTATCACCATACTACATCTCAAACAAAAAAAAATCAAGTTTTCTATAACTTAATCAGCCAAAGAACACAAAATTTTCAACTTAAATAGAAGAAGAAAAAAAAACAGCAACTTCAAGACGGTCTCTGCTATAAGCCTATGTTGATAACATTTGGAAATTTAACACGTAAGATTTGACATGTGGCCTAAAAACTTAAATTTCTAGCCTCGGTACACTCAGCGTACACCATTATGCACAAAATCTAATCGGGGACACCAACCCAGTACGTGAGGCATACTAGGATTACGCTCGGCGTACTTCCAGTATGGCTTTTCTCACTTTCTAGGTCTTAACCCGTTAAGACCTTAACTCATATTGTAGATCTGGACTCCCTAGAGGCTCTTACTCCATAAAGTCTGTGACTTTAAGCCTTTGCATGGCTGATAAAGTCCCAAACATAAAAACTCTCACTCTTTACTCTTAAAGATGCTCATATCTCATGCATGAGGTGGTTCACGTCCAAGACCTCATTTTATGCATCCTCTCCACAAGAAACACTTAAAAGGACAGATATTAGGCTCTAGAGTTCAACAACTCATAAAGCTTGAAGCTTTAGGACTAAAACCCTAAAATGGTCCATATCATGCACAAATCAATGAGGATGGGAAAGCTTTGAGCTTTATACCTCCAAATGATGCTCCAACCACAGACAAGCTCATATCCAAGGCTTGGACTCCAACTCCATTCTCTTCCATGCTCCAACAATATCACTTATAAGCTCGTAATTGATCACTCAAGCTCAAGGGATGGAAATTAGGGCTTAAGAGGGTTAAGTTTTTGGAAATGGTGGCCAGGAATGAGGATATCTTATTCTTTATATATGGATCCCCCCCACCCTCATTTAGGGTTTTTCATTCTGTTCTTAGTATGCCCAACGTACTAGGTGACTCTGCTTCATATTCATGCATATTAGTACGCTAAGCATACATATACGTACACCCAACATACTCAGCTGCCACCTTTCTCAATTAAGGAACTTATCCTGCCAAAACTTCAAACTGTTGAAACTTCCTTATTATATGTCCGCTTCCAATGAACCTCATATCCATGGAAAGGTGACGAGAAGCCCTACGCTTCTAGCAACTCGTCACAGCCCTGGGGCTTCCTCGTGCCTGGGTTGCAGCCTACGAACCCTAATCACAGACGATCCGAAACAGGATGTTACACCTTGCGATGGAAAATTTAACTATTTCTCTTAAGGAAGCTTGTGATCAACATTTTTATCATAAATCTTCCAAATAATGGTCCCATGTTGTCTCATCTTATATACGCGACCGATGTTACCTTTTATTGGAGAATGGTCTAAGATGAATTTAATTAATCTAAATAGAATCCTTCGTTGTTTTTACATCGCATCCAGTTTAAAGGTTAATCTTCACAAAAGCAAAGTCTTCAGTGTTGGAGTGGAAGATCTTGAACTTGAAAGACTAGCTAGTATTCTTTGTTGTGAACCTGCAAGTTTCCCCTTTATATATCATGGGCTTCCAATTGGGGCCAATATGAAGCTTGCTAAGAATTGGCAACCAATTGTGGATAAATTCAACTCTAAGTTGTCTAGTTGGAAAATGGATAACCTTTCGTTTGAAGGGCGTCTTACACTTGTTAAATCCTTTTTAGGCAGTCTCCCGCTTTATTACTTATCCTTATTTAAGGCTCCCAACAAGATATTGATGCTCTGGACAGTGGCGGATCCAGAACGAAAACTAACTGGGGTCCGTTATTCATTAAAAATATATAATAGTATAACATTTAAAAAGTTTTAAAAATATTGAGTTTTTTTTAATAATTTTTTTTTTCTATATGAGCTATTTAGTGTAAAAGTTGGTGCCAAGAAAGGGCTTTTTGTAAAAATGAGAATATTTGGAGGGCTTTTTAATATTAATTATTGTGGGACCCACATTTAAGTGGGGTCCATGCACCCCACTAAATTGGTCTGTATCCGCTACTAGCTCTAGAGAGTATTAGAAGGAGATTTATTTGGGGTAGAAAAGATAATAGAAAAAAGATACAATGGATTTCTTGGAGCACGATGGTTATACCTAAAAGTAAAGGGGGTCTTGGTATTGGTTGTCTTAAGTCTTTAAATTTCACTCTCATGGCTAAATGGTGGTGGTGCCTAAAAAGTGAAGAGAATAATCTTTGGTCCGCCTGCATCATTGTTTTGCACAAAATCTCTGGAATAGATACATAGCCAATGGCTAAATGTAGCATCCCTGGGGTATGGTGTAACACCCTGAATTCAGGAGGCCTAGAAAGGAGAGGAAACCTCAAATAAGGGAGTGACTCGTCGAGTAGATGGGTGACTCGACAAGTAGGAGCGCAATTTTGGTCGCAGGTTAAGTGACCTACTCGACGAGTCAGAGGACTGACTCGGCGAGTTAGCCAGGTTTTGGGAAAACCCTAAATCGGGAATTGGTGCCCTATTTAAGCATCTTATTCTCATTCTATCAACCTCATTTGTAGCCTTCATTGTCCAAAACCTGTCCCACAAAACGCTAGTGTTCTCTTTGAGTGTGTGAGCTTTATTGAATGATTTAGAGTGCTCTTGAAGTCTAGAAGAAGAAGAAGAAGGTTGAAGGTCCAAGGAGAATGTTGTAGATCCAGGAAGTTTGCTTCATCTTCTTCATTTTCCGGTAATCAAGTTCTCACCTTGACTTCTAGTTTTATAGATCTCTTTATGTCCATTTTTATGGAGTTTATGGTCCAAGAAGGATGTCTTGTGGGATTTGGACGTCCCCAACCTAGATCCTTCCAGATTTAGAGGTGTTCAGAGTAGTAGAAGCATACAAGTGGAAGCTTTATGCCATTATACCTCTCCATGCAAAGTTTAAGGAGTCGTTTTGGCCTTTTGAGGAAAAAGGGTCATGCGTGGGTGAAAAGGTAGTGGCTTTGTGTGATATCACGACCCTAGGAGGCCAGATCTGGGTCTTGGATGCCTTAAGCTAGTTGGAAATCGTCTGAATAGTGTTGGACATAGAGGGACTCGGTGAGTCAATAGTGGGACTCGGTGAGTTAGGCCATTTCTTGCCCCAAAACTCTTCTATTAAGGGTATGAGTAAGCTTGGAAAGGGACTCAGTCGGCCCGAGTCTATAATGGTCATGAAGTCCATCGTACTCGACGAGTTCAAGGAAGAACTCGGCGAGTCTAAGGTAATCTCCTTAGTTTATGAAGATGGAAACGACGAGTTGTTTATACAACTCGACGAGTCACAACCTAGACACATCCATATGTGGATGATGAACTCGAAAAGTTCAAGGTCGAACTCGACGAGTCAGATGAAGTTGGTCCCGATTGTGTGGTTGAAGGAGAACCCGTCGAGTTATTTCTAGACCCGACGAGTGGATTCGGGGTTATGTGGGGTTGGAGGAGTATGGAATCAACGAGTTGGTAGATTAACTCGGCGAGTCAAGTCAACTAGACATTGACTTTGACCAAGTTTGACCAGGGTTGACTTTTGGATTGTTATGGTCTAAATGTTGTTTTGGGTATTGATAGTTCGGGAAGCCGAAGGGTCAGCAGTTCAGAAGTGTCGGTTAGCAGTCAGAAGTGTTCAGTGAATCTTCTGCAGTGTGAGGTGAGTCTCCTCATTGTTTGTATGGGTCTACGGCCATAATACCGGCCAATTTAGTTTATTTATGATAGGAAGACCCGGGGGTTAGCCCTAAGAATTAAGCATGAAAGACCAGGAGATGGCTCCCGGCACACAATATGTTATTATGTTTGATAGGAAGACCCGAGGGTTAGCCTAGGCAAAATGTATGAGAGACCAGGAGGTGGCTCCTGGCACACTATATGTTGAGTGGCCTAATAGAGTAGTATGTATAGTTATCTTTGTGATGCTTGCATGGAAGATCAGGGGTGGCCCTTGGTACTTGTCTGTAAGACCCAGGGAGTGGCCCCAGGCTTGACCAGGAAGACCACGTGCAACCCATGGCATAACAACAAGACTATGTTTGGCACATAGCACCTTACTTGATTATGGATATGTTTGTTATTTATGGCTCATGGTTACGAATGACATGTATGGATCAGTTGATATGTATGGTATGTGGTATCTGGGGAACTCACTAAGCTTCGTGCTTACGATTTTCAGCTATTTGTTTCAGGTACTAATGTTTTTCCAAGGAAGGAGCTTGGGGCGATCGCAGCGCATCACACCATGTTTTCCGCACTAGATGATCTTTGGGATTTAAAACTCTGATAATTGTTATATTAAGAATGTTATTAAATGCTTGAGCAAAATTTATTAAGCAGTTTTTAATTAATCAAAATGAAATTTTTGGTATTGAATTTTGGGATGTTACACATGGTCGACGACGATTTCCAGAATTAATATGGAGTTTCATATTTGGAATATTTCTTTGGACTCGTTATTTGAGAGACGTTTAGGTGTTGGAAATACAACTTACTTCTGGAAAGACAAATGGCATGGAGACTTGGTTTTGAAAGATGTGTTTCCACAACTTTGTGTTATTGAGTCTAACAAAAATTGCAAGGTGACAGATAGGATCGGAGGTCTTGAAGAGGTTGCTGGTCATTAGGAGTGGAGAAGACAACCACGAAGAGGAAAGTAATCGACTGCCTTGGATAGCTTGTGTGATATTGTTGTCAATGTAAAGTTGTTTGCAGTTCCTGACAAATAGGTTTGGAAACCAAATGCTTCAGTTTTGTTTACTGTTAGTTCCTTGCGTTTTGTTAATTGCAAACTCGATGGTGGAAGAAGTAAATTCGACTTTCAGTTGGGTTAACTGGGTGTCGCTTAAAGTAAATTGTTTTGTTTGGAGGGTAGTCATGAATAGAGTTCCTGTTGCGTGCAATCTGATTTTAAGAGGGATAAGGTTGTCTTCTACTTTGTGCTCCTTTTGCTTGGAAGCCAATGAAGACATTAATCACCTATTTTTTAGTTGCTATTTTTTGGGAGCTATTTGGAGATGGTTCAATTCTTGGAGTGATGTCTTGATTTCGCCTCCTTTAAACATTTTTGAGTTGTTTTCCAGATTAAATTTGGTTGCTTCTGAAAAAAGGAAATGCAAACTGATGTTGAGTCTAATTTATTCGGTGTTTGAGTGATTTGGAGAGCCAGAAATTCTATTATTTTTAAAAAGATTAAATGCAATCATTTAAAAACGACGGATGGTATACAACTCACGGCGTACAAGTGGATTAAGCACATGGCTAGGTTGAATTACTCGAATTGGAATGATTTGTGTTGTTTTCCTATCTTGTCTTGTAATCTGTAATGTTTTTTATTTTTTCTAGGTACTCTTTCTAACATTTTGTTTAATATATCTTGCCGTTAAAAGAAAAAAAACTGAATAAATTATTTTATAATTATTTTGATTAATAATCATACAATAAAATAATTTTTTACATATATAAATTCAATAAGTCATAATTAGTTTTTATCGACATTAATTAATTAATGATTGTTAAAAGACAAAATAACAAATTTAAAGTTAAATCATTCTAAAAAAATTAACCCAAAAAGTCACCGGTTTGTAAAATGTCGTTGATCACCACCATAAAACCGTCACAATATCATATTATATAATATTATGTTAAAAGCTTAACTATCTATTTTGATATTTTATAGTTCCGTGACATGTTACAAAAAAATATTATATTTTTGTCAGATAACAAAATAATATATTTTATGTGGTGGCCAGTCCCAACACTATCAATGGAGTGTCAAATGCCAAAAAATATACAACGTATCTCTCCTGGACTCCAGCTTGCTTTATTAATATTGGCGTCGACTTGAAACATTTATAAATTATAATACGACCAAATATTTAAAAATGTCTTGCTTAAATCTTTAAAACGAAGGCTACTTTTTCCGCTATAGTAAAATCTATGTAGTACACATTAGTAAATAATAATTGAATTAAAAGTGTTCAAAATTAATAACCGAAAATTTAATTTAATGTCACATGGGTCAGTTGTATTTTATTAGAACGGCCAGTATAATTAAAGAGAAATTATAATTAAAGAGAAATTAAATATGCTTCTACTTTTCTTTTTAATTATCTTTCTATTCCTCTATATTAAAAGAACCTAACAATAAGCTAGGAGAAAAAGAAGAGATACAAAACAGGAAAAAAGAAAAAAAATTACAACTGATTCTTGAATTCAAGAACTGGATTGGAGGTCCAATCCTACCATTTGATTTGATCACGTTTTTTCTACCTAGTATTTAATTTTTTCTACCTAGTATTTAACCAAAGGTGAGACACTAATTGTATCTCTTTAACCAACACCGTTCTCACTTTAGATTTTTCCTTGAAAAGTATAGTTTCTATGTGACCATAGCACCCAAATGAAGATCATTGAGAGGGTTTCATTTACCTCAGATAAGTATGTTGGACATGAGAAAGCATGGTCGCAGTTAAGTAAATTTGATTATGTAGTAGGATTAGGGACCGAGTATTGCCTTGTAAATCATTCCAAAGCTCCCTAGCTAACGAGCAAGGGACAAAAATGTGATCCTCGTCCTTGGGATCGTTATTACACTTATGTGCCCATTTTTATTTGCATGTGAATTCCACTTATCAACCATATTGTTTGTAATCTCCTTCGAAAACTTTTCTTTTGTTTCTTTCTTTTGACCGCTCCGTCTATTTAGTTACTAAGCGGTGACCTTTAATATAATATTTGTCGGTTCTAAAAAAAACTTATCAACTATAATAATTATGTCATTAAAGTAAATTTTATATAATTAATGCTCATGTACATTTTTTATAAAACACTATCAACTATAATAATTATGTCATTAAGGTAAATTTTATATAATTAATGCTCATGTACATTTTTTATAAAACACGATTTCCTTGATATTTTTAACTATGTAATTGCACATGTTAATATGAATGCTATATTAGTTGGTTAAATTGTGATATATGAAAACGCCATATATATATATATATATATATATATATATATATATATATATATATATATATATATATATATATATATATATATATATATATATATATATATATAGAGAGAGAGAGAGAGAGAGAGAGAGAGAGCTAGGTTCAAATGTTTTTAGCAACTATTGTGTGCATGAATGCACCAATAGAAAATTAGGAAAAAATAAATCATTAAATAAATCATTTAAGGGTATTATAGTAATCTTTGCATAGTTAATTATGGTAGATTAACAACAATTCCTTATATCACGCAAGAAGCAAAGATAAATATAGAACATTAGCCCTAAATTGATTTGAATCGGCGCATCTATCTTCCTCCTCAACTACCCTATTACAAAATTTCTTCTTTCATTTCAACAGGCAAAGGGCATCTTGACTGGAAACGGAATTCGCGTCACTCACTTTTCTGGGCCTTCGATCGAAAACTCATTCCGACTCAACCCTCTAATATTCCCCAAAATCAGGCAATCAAGCGAGATGAAAGTCATTGGAGGCGACACATTTGACGGAACAACAATGACAGTCATCGGAGGCGGCTCGGTCGCATCAATCGCCGCCGCAATTTCACTCGCAGACCCCGAGAAGCGCCGGCAGTTGCAGGTGGAGGAGGTTGGTGTTCAGGTTCACGTTTCATCGGGATCAGGATCTTTCTTTCCAGGCTAATTGTTGAAGAAGTCCATCAGGTTCGCTTTTCCTCATTTACCCTTCGTTATCTCCTATTGCATCTAACTGTAAACAAAATATTGTATCTCTACTTGCTGTTTGTAGATCTTGTAACATATTGGAAGCATTTTTGAAAAGATATACGTTCATTACTTGTTCTCTGTTGATTCATTGAATCTAAATTTCAACAAGTTTTAACTGTTTTAACCCAGTGTACGAAATCAATTTTTTTAGTTATCGATGTTGTAAATATGTTACTGTAATGAGATATGTGTATGTATATTTGGTTCATATTGAATAATTCCATAGCATTTTGAGCTTGATAATTTGTTGAAGTACATGACAATATTTTCCTTTAGATCTTAATAGATTTGATTAATGTTTTTGAGCTCTTATATGATTACATATGTTATCTGAATTTGAAGCTGATTGATGCTTCTTTAAAGCTACAAGAAAAAATTTGACCGTGGTTTCTTTATCTCTTGTTTATAGTTACTAATGACGATTCCAAATCTTGATAAGAAGATCGTCAAGAAAATGGTCAAGAAGTTCAAGAGGCCACACAGTGATTGGAAAATCTGTGTCAAGGTACACAATCTTATCTCTATAATCTTCTCATTATCATTGAATCAACCTGTTTATTTGCTCAAATTGTGTTTATAATAGAATTGGTTTCCATTCTTGTTATTGGTCTCGATTCTAGAATGGAATAAAGAATTCTAATTTTATAATAGAATTGGTTTCCATTCTTGTTTATGATAGAATTGGTTTACATTCTTATCTATAATAGAATTGGTTTCCATTCTAGAATGGAATATCGAATTCTAATTTTATCATAATAGAATCTTGAATTCCTTGTCAACTTAAGTAGTGAATTACCGTAACCAATTCTGTCAGAATAGAATTGGTTTCCATTCTTGTTATTGGTCTCGATTCTTTATAGAATGACATCCTAAATAATGAAACATTACATTCTTTCAGAATAATATACATTGCAAGTTTAGGGACGATTGTTAATGTTGATTTGTAGAAATTATAGTTATATACTATTTGAGTGCATATCACATTCTATCAGAATTTATTGTTTATTCTATTTAATGCACTAAAATTTTTAATATTTGAAAGTTGATTATGTTTTCTTTGTGAATTTAGGTTTTGAATAGGTTGCCATTAATGTGGAAAATGAAGAAAACATGGAGAACAATATTGTATTCAAGCAGAATGTATTCTGTCAGAATTTAAAAATTGTTATTCTTTCGGAATGTATTAGAGTTTTTGTTAGATTTTGCGGTTTTTTCTTTTTTAACCATTTTTAGTTTTAATATTTAACAATAAATGTAATCCTTAAACCATTATTAGTCATAAATTTTTTAGAATGAATGTAATATTTGTTTATAGTTTTTTTTTTCTTTACGGATGAATGTAAATAGTGATTCGCAAAGAATAAAATTTGTATTCTTTAGAAAATGTTATTTTTAATAATATGTTGTATAATTATTTAAACATGTTTAATATAAAAAGTATCTTGAATTAAACAATATTCTGCCAGAATAAACCGCAAATTTATTTATTAGTTCATTGTTGACTTTCGTTATTCTGACAGAATAAAGTCGGTTATTATTAAAAATAATATTAAAATTTAATTATAATTAATTTAAAAAATTCATATTTTTTAAAAATAAGGGAATTAATGATCCCTTAAAATCCGAAAATTTCCTTTTTTAAAGTAGGTTAATTGACCAAAATACTCTTTTACTAAAATTTGTGTGATTATATGATACATACTACCCTATTGTAATATCATAGCCCCTCAGATCATGATTGTTGATTCTATTCATCCGGTGGTCCAGATCTGTGCATTCTGACACACAATAGTTAGTAAAAACAAAATAACCTAACCCTATATATATATATATATATATATATATATATATATATATATATATATATATATGTATATATATCACGACTGAATTTTCATAAAAACAAATAAGCCTTATCAAGAAGCTAAAGGTGAAACATAACTATTACATCATAAAGTTCAAAATGGGGTTTGAAGCCATAAATTCCATGGAATAAAAACAAATAAGCCTTATCAAGAAGCTAAAGGTGAAACATAACTATTACATCATAAAGTTCAAAATGGGGTTTGAAGCCATAAATTCCATGGAATAGAGAATTTATGTTTCCGATGCACCATCCAATTAAAAGAAAAAACAACAATATCTTCAAATAACCTATCTGTTGGTTCAAAACGGCTTGTATATATTAACTAAGCGAATCCCCGTGCGTTGCACGATAATAAAATTATATAGTTAAAATAATAATTTTTACCAAATTATTATTTAATATTTCTACTTTAAAACAAAATGTTAGTAGTAAAGCAAACATATAATTAACATATTAGTTTTATTAAACATTATAGTTTAATTTTTAAGTCATTGTGATATATACAATTATTTGATAATTTTATAAACCGTTTAATATTGTGTAAATTATATATCAAATGAATGATAATATAATAGGTAACAAAACGTATGAACAAAAATATGAACCGCAATTTTAGTAACATAAAAATGGAAAAACATCTATTATAACATTTGTATTAAAAAGATATATATACAACGGATAATAAAAAATATGAAAAATAAATACTATAACTTTTAATAATATAAAAACACTAAAACATCTATTATAACATTTATATTAACTCTTCATATTTAAATCACAAATCTCTTCAAATACATTAATGTTTTTAATGAGCAAAACTTTACAACCTTATAAAAATGGAAAATAAAAAGTTATTAGTGATTAATCTTCCTATTCTAATAAAAGAATAGTTTTAATCTCCTTTTGACATGTGTCATCTTATTAGACATTTTAATAAATACATATTTTATTCTACTTCTGAAATGTGTCACCCTATTAGTTTTCCTAATTAATGCATGTCATTTATTAACATATTAATTCTCAATTTTAAATTTCTCACTCTAATTATATTAAATTAATAACATTACAATAAAATTAATACAAATTATAAGATGATATAATTTATATATTTATTTAAATTAACAATTATAATTTTATATAACTAAAAAATATATTTTAATTAATAATTTATCTAAAATATTTGAGTAATAATTTTTAATTTTCAGTATAAAAGTTTAATTAATTTTGTAACCATGCTTCTCATAGGTTATAAACTAGTAATTAATAATCATAAGTTTAAAACTCTTGAGTTGTAACTAATAAATATACATAAATTAGAAAACTCTTGAGTTGTAGTGTGAGTTTCAAATGAACGCGGTACTTGAAAATGTATATTTATTGTTATTATTATTATTATTATTATTATTATTATATTCGTGTAAATAATTGGTTTTAATGCATCATTTTAATCCCTTTAATTATTAAACATAAAAATATTTAATTATAAATTTATAACATACATAGGTGCATATAAATGTTAAACAAATCACATATAATATATATATATATATATATATATATATATATATATATATATATATATATATATATATATATTCGTAAATGTCATATGTAATTTTTGTCGTCGTAATATGGATAAATTACTTTTATATGAAGAACATATCATGATAAGTCTATCATAATTACATATCAAATGTTCAAAATTATGTTATCTTTTAAATATTATCTTTTAAATATGTTGTGTAGGATAACCTAACAAAAATATAATAGAAAATAAACATAATCAAAATAGAAAAACTACAATAAAATAAATAAGAATATTGGGTAGTTGAATATATAAATAAAGATATTATATAAACACACATTTAAATCAATAGAAAAAACTAACATTCGTCAACTTTGCTCAAACAAAAAAACCTATATCCATTTTATGAATCTTCTTTCTTCATTTAACATGATTCAACCATAGAAATTTGATGACAATTCTTCACTAACCTACAATCAAAATATTTTTCTTGAAAAAGAAGAATCAGAAAGATATTACAAACAAAACATTGATGTTTGGAGAGTCACATTCAAGATTAAGTAATACACACAAATCACATATAAAGATTAAATGAGAAACTGAATATAAAGGAAGAATAGAAAAGCTTCATTTGTTTTGGTTGAAAGAAAAAATCATATTACAATTACTATCGATGCGACATAACCCATTTCTTCAAATCATCACATATGGATCGATATAACCCATTTCTTCAAATCATCATATTTGGATCGTGAATGCTTCAACTACATGAAAACTTTTGAATCACAATATCTTCAAATCCTTCTTACATGTAAGATTTTATATAACACAAAAGACACAAAAGATTGACATTTTTATACTAAACTTTTCACTAAATGCTAATTAAACATATTATAAGTTATAAAACTTTTGAGTGTTAAATCATAATTAAGAAAACTTTTGAGTTGTATTAGTTAAAAAAGGGGGTTTCAAATGAATGTGGTTTAAGGAAGTTAATAAAGGGAGTTTCAAATGAATGAGATTCAAGAAAAAGTACTAGCTTTATAAGTATGTATGATTTGTATATATTAATTATAATTTATCTTTGACATAGTCGATCTGTTGATTTTGAAGAGTCCTTAAAAATTCCAATTAACAACGGATATTAAAAAGATAGAACATATAACAAAATATTAGTGACATAGTAACTACGGATATTAAAAATATAAAACATATAACAACATATTAGTGACATAGTAACTACATATTAGTGATGAATAATGGATGATTAATGATGAAATCATGATAGATTAATTTTTCAGGCCACTTTTTTTTTTTTTTTTTTTTTTTTTTTTTTGAACGATTTCAGGCCACTTACAATATGATGCCTGTACGACCACACATATGGTATATGCTTTAAGGGATCCTGTGGATAAATTTATCACTAAGCTTATCATCAATTTATCATCAACCATTAGGTTTAAACCCACTGACACCATGGTGTAAAAAAATACTTCTTTATTGGTTGTTATTATTATAAAATGATTCTCAACATCATCATGCAATCTTTTTTAATTGTCATTCCAATGGTCATTTGACATACTGAAACAACAAACAGGGGCCTTAAGCAGTTAAACGGTTGAATTAGTTTCTTCCTATCTAATAGCATTTAAAAGGAATTAAAAATAAGATCTTGTTTGAGCATTACATCGAACACTTGGTGTGTATAATCAAACTTGTCACATTTTAACAACATATCATTGGTTTTTTTCCTTATTCATACTATCCTTTAGTTTTTTCGATCTAAACATATCCAAAGCTTTAAATTTTGAAATAAAAGTCAAAGAAGAAATAGTTGCTATCAAGAAGATTAATACGAACTTGAAAAATTACAAACCTTGATATAAGCAGATCACTAATCAGTTGAAATCTTAGATTGCATATAAAACTACATACAAGACCTAAGCTGCAACAAATCCATTCATGTGTATTAGACAAATCAAGGAAAACCTATAATGGAAACCATTCAGAGCAGTGATGATAACTAGGGTTCCTTGCAATTGCAACCATTAATAGAGAGGAAAAAGAAGATTAGGGTTGAAAAAAAAGGAAACAACGAAGAAAAATAAGGGAGTGGCTATATTTAAGGATCGACAACATTAGAAGGACGGAAGGTTTAAAAAATGAATTGGTATGGAATCCTGTATTTAAAAATTAATCGATGATGTTTAGGAATAGAGATGATGAAAAACGAAATTGCACCAAATTCGGCAGCTGAATTATAGGGATACATATTTGATTAAAGATTTTATATTGAATGACGAATTGGGCGGGAGAAGATACGTGGAAGAATACAGGTCTAAAAGATGGACATGTGACTCTTAGGAGATGTTTTTATTAAGAATAGAGATAGAGATAAGCCTTGCATTTTTTAAAGAGTAAATCACACGAATTGTCTCTCATCCAGGTGCCAAAAAGCATGTTCAAACCCTATTTTCAAAAATTAACTCGGACCGTCCTTGTATAATTATTTTTTCACCCGGGTCGTCTCTGTGGACATAAAACGACCCTTTTACCCTTAATAATTAATTTTTTAAATTTTTATTGTTTATATATCATTTTTTATATTTAAAAAAGGAAAAACAACAAAAATACCCGACTAATCAACCTACCCCTCCTGTCTCTCCCTTCCCCTTCGTTTCCTCCTTTTTGCTTCTACACTGTAACTCTATGACTCCCAAGTATTAACTTTTACAGCTTTATTTTCATATTGGAAGGTCTACTCAACGAGTTGATGCCCTGACTCGTCGAGTAGGAACTTTTGGGGGCCACGTGTTTTAAATTACCAACTCGCCGAGTCGGTAACATGACTCGACGAGTTAGAACTGGAGGATGAAACCCTAATTTCTGGGGTTTTGCATCCTATTTAAAGGTTCATTAACCTCCCTTAGCCTCACTTACAACCCCTTGTGAGTCCAGAAACCCTAAATCACCGTTTTTCCCTCTCTTTGTGTGATATTAAGCTTTGTGGTGGATTGTGGAAGGAAGATCTTGAAGTACTCAAGCTTGGAACAAGAAGAAGGCTGTAGATCCGAGTTCTTCTTCATCTTAGCATCGTGTTTGAGGTAACAAGCTATTACCTTGACCTTCTTCTATCAAGATCTATGCATGTATGAGATTAGGGCCACTTTGGCCATGTTAAAATGTTATTATAAGTATTAGCCATGATATGAAGTTGCAACTTCAGATCTAGGCTTATACTGGCTTATAAGATCATGAAGTTCCAGCCTTTAGTGAAGTAATACCCTCTTCATCCCTTAGAACCTTTCTTTAGCTTGATTTAGGCCATTATCACCTTGCATGTACGTAAAGTTTGCAACTTTACGTAAGAAGTATGCCTTAGGAGCTTAGATTTGCATTATGGAGCTTTTAAGTGGCTTAAAATCATCTGAATGGAGAAAGGACTGAAGGGACTTGACGAGTTGCATTGCCAACTCGGCGAGTCCAATGAAGATTGTCATGCAAGGACTTCTGCATGGAATTGGCGAGCCAGTAACTCGGCGAGTCAGCTAGGGTTTTCCTGACATTTAGGCACACATGAACTCGGCGAGTTTTAGGGAAACTCAATGAGTCAATTGAGGATTTCATGACTTCTCGAGCTCATGAAGGAGTCGACGAGTTGGTGAACTGCACTCGACGAGTCGGGTCAACATGGACTGTTGACCTTGACCATTGACTTGGACTTTGACCAAGGGTTGACTAGTTGACTCCTGGGGTATTTTGGTAAATTGGAATTTATGGAAAAGATCTTATGGCAATTATAGGTGTTGGAGTTCGTAGCCGTGGTTCGAGATCTTGATTTATCACTTCGATTCGACAGTTGAGAGGCGAGTTGTCCTCACTATACTAAGGGGTCGAAGGCACCAATGCTGGCCCATTGGATATGTTATCCTAGCAGTTGGTAGTATGTTGAGTATGAGTTATTGTTGTTTTCTAGTTGTTATGTCAGTTGGTAGATCTGTAGGACTACCTGTATTATTATGTGATTATTTGTATGCGCATTAGTTGTGTTATATGTCGACATATTTTGTCAGTTGGGTTGAGGTTATACTGCTCCGTGTGGTATCCAACAAACCCCAGAGTATTCCAGATATGAGCTGAGGGCCGGGCGAAGCATGCCAGACTCATACTGAGGACTCAGGACCATTCCAGATACGAGCTGAGGGCCGGGTAGGCATGCCCGACTCGTACTATGGGCTCGGGAGCATTCCAGATACAAGCTGAGGGCTGGGTGGGGAATACCAAACTCGTACTGTGGGCTCGGTGGCAATCCAGATGTGAGCTGTGGGCCCCGAAGGTAATCCAGACTCACACTTTAGGCGCAGGGGTAATCCAGTCTGTAAAGTTGTGGACCCAGTACATGCTGTTATTTGTATATGTGTTATGTGCAGTGTATCGATATTTTGGGGGAACTCACTAAGCTTTGGGCTTACAATTTCAGTTTTTGTTTCAGGTACATCGGATGATCGCGGGAAGGCAAAGGCGTGATCGTACAACACCTCATATTTGTGTTTATGTTTCTGGGATACTCTGATATTATACTATTTTGAAAACAAGTTTTGTAATAATTAATGGTTTTGAAATGTTTTGAAAAGTTTAAATTTGACATGACTTTTATGGATGTTTCATACACCATTGAAACCATGTCTCCAGATGAAGACCACCATCCATCGCTCCATCTCTGCTTCTTCGTTCGTCGCCTGTACACCATCGTCGCACATCCACATACTATCCATGAAGTTGCTTGCAACCTCAATCATACATCTCTTCTGTTTCTTTCTTTGTCATCGTCGTAACAACCATCGCCTCCATTTCCGTTCAAAACCATCACCACCATTCGTCTGTGCACTACCATCACTATCTTCTCCCTCACTCCTCACCTGATAGAAAACAGAAGAATGAATCTACTATTTTTCACCTTTATCTCCGTTTGAAAACCCTAGGTCCATCTCTATCTCATTTCGAAACCCTAGATAAGAGGTACATTCCGCCGGAGTATTATGGGTTTTGTATCGAATCAAAATTAACATAGTTTCAACCTTAAAGAAACCGATTCTGTCACTACTAACCTCTTCGAAAAAAATCAAATCTACCACTACCTGGAGTGTAAATCTGCGAACATGTAGTGATGCTGGTGTTTTTGTCTCTTTTGCTCAAGCTGGTGTTTCTACAAGGCCTCATAATCGAAGGTGGTGGCTTAAGGACTGATGGGAAGAAGAAGGAGGGAATAAGGGGTTATCGACAATGTTTTGAGAGAAAAAGAGGTGGAGGTCAACGGTGATGCATGGTGGTCCGATGATGGTCAATGGTGGTGCGTGGCTGTCCGACGGTGGTGATGATTTTGCTTTAGGGGAAAGTTGGTTTAGAAGGGAAGGGGTTAGATTAGGTGGGTGGGATGAGGTTTTTATTTTATTTTGTATATTGTTATTAATTGTAAGAAAAATAAAATAAATCAAAAATAAAATAAAAAAGACAGAATAGTCATTTCATGTCTCGTAAGGGATGAAATATCTAAATTTAAACTAACGAGGGATGACATATGCAATTTTAAATCAAATGAGGGACAATCCGAATTAATTTTTAAAAATAGAGAATAAACGTGCTTTATAACACTTGAACGAGGGACGATACGTGTAATTTACTCTTATTTAAAAGGTCATGGAACAAAATAATTTTATAATTACTATTAGTAATATGGTAAATTAAATAAAAAAATAATATTACTTGGTCAAATGGATTAATATTATTGAAAATGATATATATTTAAATAAAATAAAAAATACCAACCAAAAAAAAATGAAAAAAGCAATTAGAACAAACCCATCATCATCGTCATCATCTCTCATCCTCCTCCTTTCCCTTTACTCTTTGTTCCACACAGTCTGCTTCTTTCTCTCTCTTCAATGGCTTCTCTATTCAGTAGAGAAAGAATACTCGGCCAATCCAAGAGAGACTCAAACGGCCCAGTCATGAACGGAACAAACAGCTTACGCTACTCCTCCTCCTCCGCCGCCACCACCACCCCCACCCCCACCCCCACCACTTTAGATCCACTCCCATCGCCATTCGGTGACCTCACGCCAACTTTATCCCCCACTGACCTCCGTGAAACAGCTTACGAGATCTTCGTCGCAGCTTGTCGTACCTCTACAGGAAAACCCCTTACTTACATTCCCAATAACGCGTCAAGTTATACTCCCGATCGATCTTCACAGTCGCCGTCACTGTCGGGCTCGCCATCGCAGAGATCGATCACTTCTACTGCCGCGTCGAAGATGAAGAAGGCGTTAGGTCTCCGATCTAGTTCGAGCGCCGGTAGTCCTGGTTCGGCTGGCTCCGGTGCTGGGTCCGGCGGAAAGGTTAAGAAAACGGTGATGACGGTAGGAGAGCTAATGAGGATTCAGATGAAGATTTCTGAGGCTGCCGATTCCAGAGTTCGAAGGGCATTGTTGAGAATTTCTGCTGGCCAGGTATGATGTGTGTGTGATCCTCAAATCTTATAAAGAATTCACTGTTTCACTTCTAAATTCTTCGATTTCTTAATGTGATTTGTTCTTCTAAATTGCTTTCCTAATATTCTCCCGATCCAAAATCGAAAATGCTTTTCACTGGCAAGATTGAAAGGATCATTTTTCAAGTGCAAAATCACTGTGGATTCCAATATCTTTGAAAAAAAAAATCTGATTACCACATT
The DNA here is from genome assembly GCF_052625555.1 of Lactuca saligna. Classification (NCBI taxonomy): domain Eukaryota; kingdom Viridiplantae; phylum Streptophyta; class Magnoliopsida; order Asterales; family Asteraceae; genus Lactuca; species Lactuca saligna. The sequence continues at coordinate 37,608,512 of NC_136417.1, read as the reverse complement.
GAAAATTTGCATAATTTGCAAATCACCAACAAAAAAATGGAATTACCATGTTCGATAATAAGGTCAAAAAGCAACTGTTCTTCCAAACAATTTATGGTAAATTTTAATTCTCTGGTGCTTTAATGGTGTCTAAAATTGACGATTTTTGTTCTAGAAAAACGACAATTTGATAAAATTAATGCTTTCATTATGACATGACAATTGTAAGGCGGTGTAATGTACAAAAACACCGTCGTCTTGTTGTTTTTATAGATGTGATAAAAGTCGAATAATCAGACAAAATATACAAAAACCGTGAGTCTGTGACTATACTTTAATATTTTCTTTTTCCCAATCACCTCAACAAAAAGATCTAATAATCATATGTTTCTACGTTTCTACCAATTTAATTTATTTAACTAACATAAAGATTTGTTTCTTTTCGACCTAATGAGCTTAATTATAATGTTTATATCACTTAATGGGTTAACCTAAAGAACATGGTTCAAGGTATCAACACACTAACACTTTATCTAAACACCCAATTTCTTTTTTTTTGAAAGAAAGTGATGTAATTGATGCTATTATCAAATAAATTTATAAATCAACCTCCAACATCAAAAAGATATAAACTTTATTTACATGTAACAGGTTGGAAAACGAGTGGAGCTAATGGTACTCCCTTTAGAGCTATTACAACAATTCAAATCATCAGATTTCACCGACCAACAAGAATACGCCACCTGGCAGAAACGAAACCTAAAAATGTTAGAAGCAGGATTACTTCTACACCCTCACATCCCCCTTCCACCCTCAAACACATCTTCTCAAAGACTAAAACAAATCATTCACAATGCATTAGAAAAGCCAATTGAAACAGGAAGAAACAACGAGTCAATGCAAGTCTTACGTAGTGCTGTAACAACCTTATCCAACCGGTCAACCGATGGTCAAACCGAATCATGTCATTGGGCAGATGGGTTCCCATTAAATCTCCGAATCTATGAGATTCTTCTAGAAGCAATCTTTGATGGGAACGATGAGTCATCAATCATAGAAGAGGTTGATGAGGTTATGGAGCTTGTAAAGAAGACATGGGGTATTTTGGGAATTAACCAAATGCTTCATAACATATGTTTCACTTGGATTTTATTTAATCGGTTTGTGGGAAGTGGACAAATGGATAATGATTTGTTGTATGCTGCTGATTGTCAGTTAGTGGAAGTTGCAAAAGATGCAAAGAGTACAAAGGATGCTAATTATGCTAAAATATTGAATGAAACACTTAGTGAAATATTGGGGTGGGCTGAAAAAAGATTGCTTGCATATCATGATACGTTTGATAAAGGGAATATTAATTCAATGCAAAGTATTGTTTCTTTAGGGGTTTCAGCTGCTAAAATATTGGTTGAAGATATTTCTAATGAGTATAGGAGAAGAAGGAAGAATGATGACGTGGCAAAAAGTAGGACTGATACGTATATTAGGTCTTCACTTAGGACAGCTTTTGCTCAGGTGAGTTCTTTTTTGGGTTTTAATGAGATTTTTCTTATATTTAATATTTTATAGTAATTGGGAAAATCATGGAACAAGCATTGTATTTTGGTGAATTTTGTGGTTTAACCACTTATATTTAATTTAGTTTTTGGGTTAATCTTATAAAAGACCTTGTATTTTGTGCTTTTTTCGGATTAAACCTGAACTTTATTTATTTATTTTTTCATTAAAGTGACCTTGCATTTTTTCATTTTTTCTGATCTAGCCCTTTTAGTCGTTTTTCTCCAAAAAATGTTGTAAAATGTGAGGGTTTTTTCAGGAAAAACTAAAAAAGTTGAGGATTTATTTGGGAACATTTAGAAGGTTGAGGAGTTTTTTTTTTTGAGAAAAATGAAAAAATATAAGTTTTATTTTTTTATTTTTTTATTTTTTTTTTCGTGAAGAAAATAAAGATGAGGTTTAATCCGGAAAAAAACACAAAATATAAGGTCATTTATGAGATGAACCCTAATTTTTTTTTTTCAATCAAACCATTAAATTTTCAAACATTGCTTCAAATCAGCCATTTTGACCGCATAATAAGTCAAAATGGTTAATTTGGAAAATTACTGGTGAAACCTTGTATAAGAAAATTTCTGGTGAAAATGATGATATAACATGTCAAAATGGTTAATTTGGTAAAATTTATATGGTTTGATTTGGAAAAAATAAATTGTTAATGGTGAAACCATAAAAGTTGAAGTAAAATTTTCCAAATTTTGGAAAATTACCAGTGAAACCTGATATAGCACTTTAAAATGGTTGATTTGGAAAAATATCTGGAAATTTTGTTGTTTGGAAAACATACTGCTCAGAATACAATAGTTTTTATATAATATAGGATTAATCTCATAAAAAACCTTATATTTTTCCGGATTAAACCTCATCTTTATTTTTTTGCCTGAAAAAAACCTTGTATTTTTTCATTTTTTCCAGAAAAACCCTCAACTTTGCTGAAAAAATCTCACATTTTACAAATTTTTTCGGAAAAAATTGACTAAAATGGCCAGATTGGAAAAAACGAAAAATTGTAAGTTCTTTTTCAAAAAAAAAAAAAAAAACTTGATTTTTAATCCGGAAAAAACACAAAATGTAAGGTCTTTTATGAGATTAAACCTATAATATAGAACATATTATTAAAACTATACCTTGTATTTACATATAATACAAAATATTCATGTGGAAATTCATCCCATTCCTACATGCCAACCAAACATGATCATGGAAAGTAATAACTCATTCCATTACCTTAGCCAATTCCATTCCATCCCATATCATTCCATTCCATCCAACCAAAATTGATTTGATCTTAATACTTTGCTGGAGTTGTAAGTATGTTGAAAATTGATCTTTTAAACACACAGATAATGGAGAAAGCAGATTCAATCAGAAGAGCATCAAGAAACCAACCAAATCCACTTCCTGTTCTTGCAATCCTTGCAAAAGACATTGGTGAATTAGCCACAAAAGAAAAGAAAATGTTCAGCCCAATTTTAAAAAGATGGCACCCTCTTGCAGCTGGTGTAGCTGTAGCCACTCTCCATGTCTGCTATGGAAACGAATTAAAACAATTCATTTCAGGAATTACCGAATTGACCCCGGATGCAGTTCAAGTCTTAAGAGCTGCAGACAAGTTAGAAAAAGACCTTGTACAGATTGCAGTTGAAGATTCTGTTGATAGTGATGATGGTGGAAAAGCAATCATAAGAGAAATGCCACCTTTTGAAGCTGAAGCTGCAATTGCTAATTTGGTCAAAGGGTGGACTAAGTTGAGATTAGACAGGTTGAAAGAATGGGTTGATAGAAATCTCCAACAAGAGGTCAGTCACAGTCAGTTCATTAAATAAAAAAACAATGTAATCCGGAGGGTATTTTTGGTATTTAACAACATTATATATATATAACAGGTGTGGAATCCACGAGCTAATCAAGAAGGATATGCTCCTTCAGCTGTTGAAGTCTTGAGAATTATAGATGAAACTTTGGATGCTTTCTTTAATCTCCCGATTCCAATGCATCCAGCTTTGCTTCCTGATTTAATTCTTGGCCTTGATCGATGTCTCCAATATTACTCAAACAAAGTCAAATCTGGATGTGGTAATTACTAATTACTAACTACTTAGAGTAAATTACACGAATGGTCCCTATGGTTTGAGGTAGTTTGCGCGTTTGGTCCCTAACTTATTTTTTTTAACTCGGAAGGTCCGTACTGCTTGTTTTTGTTGCATGCTTGGTCCTTGTCTTATCTAAAAAGACTATTTCGCCCTTGATTTTTTAATTTATTTGAAAAAACACACCCCAACCCCACCTCACCTTATCTTACCTAAAAAGATTATTTTAATTTATTTAAATAAGGGCATAATAGTCCTTTTAGGTAACACAGGGACCAAGCGCGTTACATAAACAAACAGAAGGACTTTCCGAGTTAAAAAAATAAGTTAGGGACCAAACGCACAAATTACCCCAAACCATAGGGACCATTCGTGTAATTTACTCATAAATGACTAATTACTAAACATACTTTCAATTAATTTAAATTAGGGTTTGTAATTAAAGTTGTTTACATAAAACGTTTTTTATTTACAGGATCAAGAAACACGTATGTTCCCGCTCTTCCCGCATTAACCCGATGTACAACCGAGACAAAATTCCACGGAGTTTTCAAGAAAAAGGAAAAAACCACAACTTTACAAAGAAGAAATTCTCAAGTCTCGACAACAAACGACAACACGTTAGGGGTCCCACAACTATGCGTACGCATAAACACTCTCCAAAAAATCCGATCCGAACTCGAAACAATTGAAAAACGAATCATAACCCTTTTGCGAAATTCCGAATCTGCCCATGTCTCCGACTTCTCAAACGGATTACAAAAAAAATTCGAACTCACACCCCCCGCATGCCTCGAAGGCATCCAACAACTTTGCGAATCAACCGCTTACAAAATCGTGTTTCACGATCTTCGAAACTCGTTATGGGACAATCTTTATGTAGGTGGGCCCACATGTTCCCCAATCGAACCTTTCCTTCAAGAACTCGAACAAAATTTAACGGTTATTGCGGATAATGTGCAACACGAAAGGGTTCGAACGCGGTTAGTTGCGGAAGTAATGAAAGCGAGTTTCGAAGGGTTGTTGTTGGTTTTACTTGGAGGTGGGCCCACTAGGTGTTTTACTATACAAGATTCGAGAGGGATTGAAGATGATTATAAGGCGATTAAAGATTTGTTTTTTGCAAATGGTGATGGGTTGTCTATGGATGTGATTAATAAGTTTTCGATTGTTGTGAGGGATGTGATTCCGCTTTTTGGGATGGAAACGGAGGCGGTTGTCGAGCGGTTTAGGCGGTTGACTTTGGAAGCGTACGGGTCGTCTGCTAAATCGAGGTTACCGTTGCCTGCGACTACGGGTCAATGGAGTTCGAATGATCCGAATACGCTTTTGCGTGTTTTGTGTTATCGAAATGATGATTCGGCTTCGAAGTTTCTTAAGAAAACGTATAATTTGCCAAAGAAAATATGATGATTTGGTGGTGGGAAAACGGTTAGTTTGTGTATAGTTGATCTTGGAGTGTGTTGAAGGTAAGGTGATATGTGGAGATTGATTCATTATTGTTGAGTGTTAATATAAGTTCTTGGGATCTTTTATTTTTTTTACTTGTGTTTTTAGGATGGATTTATTGTTTTGTTTTGATGGGAGAATTTGTTTCTCTTTTGGGGAGATGCTTTTCATGGTAGGTGTAGTTGGGCGTAAAACGGTTGGTTTTAAATTTGTGTTAGGTATTTATTTATGATTTTGTATAGTATTATTATACTTGTTATTGGCAGCGGTTTTTGTTGCTATATGGTTCGAATTATTGGTATGTTAAACAGTAGTTTGGATTTTATTAATTTATTGTTCCTGTTTAGCTTCACAAATGACATAAAACTTAATTTTCATATGCTTTTTTAAACTTAGTGGTTACAACCTTTAACTATGCTTTAAGAATCTCCATGTTTTTCCTTTATGAGCTTTCTTTTGAAGATCAATCTGTAGCCACTTGCAGTATACTTCAACATCTGTCCACACGTGTCTAGCTGCTTTTCTTGCCTTTACCAGCTCATCATTTGCATTGAGGCTTTCTTCCACATGTCTCACAAATTGCAAACCTTCCTTCATACTTGAAAGCAACCCCTTGACATGACAGTTTGCAATATTAGGAAGCGCAAGAGGAATGGCAGTTAATGTTACAGCTACTAGGCTCCAGCAGTTCTGGACTTCTTCTGGATGTAATGGTGGAACTTGATCATTGTCGAACTCTACTACGCCAATGAATCCTGTAGATTTCTCTAGAAGCTTCATAAGATTCCTTGGCTCTTTCTTTTCAGACTCTTGAAGAAGTCGAGTTATAGAACGGAGAACATTTCGTAATATTCTCTTTGAAAGCTTCGCATCCGGTTCGATTTGCAAGATGTAACCAGTATATTCTTCCATATCTGATATCACATTGCTATCAGATGCATTTGGTTCTTCCTTAAACCTTTTCAAGTATGACTTGCCGAAATGGTAACAATAACAGGATAAGATTAGAAAAAATCTGGGAATAAGACATTCTGTTTTACATATAACTACAATCGTTATCTGAAGCACAAGAGACTGGTGAACAAGCAATTACAAATTGGGGGTTACCAGTCTCTGCCATCATCCAATACTTTTTAACCTTATGTTCAATTTCCTTGTAGGAGAACTTTATCTCTTGATGATTTGGTTCTAACATGGCGACCAAGAAACAAATGCTCACAAACTTTGCTATATTCTCATGATCGTCAGACAAGTTGGTGATCAGATCCACTAGTAGCTTTGTTGTTATTGCTATCAGTGTGATAGAAGCAGCATTGATAGTGAAAAATCTGCATGGAAACCAAAGTTTCCATTGTCCAAAGCCTCGAAAAACATCGGCTACCATTGTTAGAGTGCAAACCAGAGATGCTACACAAATATATAATCCCACCCATGGCATGGCGCCTGCAGGAGATGTCCATGCCATCTTTCTAGACCAGAGAAAATGAAGATTTATATAACTTGATGTGGTAGAACAAGAGCTAGCAGATGCTTGATATATATATATATATATATATATATATATATATATATATATATATATATATATATATATATATATATATATATATATATATATATATATAAGTTCCAGGAATCTGTGATCAATACTTCTATTTTCCATTTTAGCGTGTTTATATAATATTCCACCCTCTTTCCTTCTCAAGGGCCGAGCAATTAGCCAATTATTGATGAAAGCGTGTGGTTGGAAGAGCATAGTAAACGTATAATGTGTGCATAGCTTGAACCAAGGTAACATTTCTTAATTTGACAACAAAACCACTTATTTTGAAATTTGTTAGTTATTTATTTAATATTTAATAATATTATTTTGAAAATAAAAAAATACCCGGCACCCCACACATGCTGCCCAACACCCCACCTAATGTATTATTTTCTCTTTCCATAATATTACATGTCATTTGAAGCTACTCCGCCGACCGCCAAGACCAACCGGATTGCCGTCGCCGTCCGCCAGACTGCCGCAGGTCAACTGGACCGCCGTCGGAACGCTGTTTTTTCGCACTCTATGAAACTGCTTCACTTCCTTTTCTCCTCTAAACCGCCTCCCATATCTAGTTTCACAAGATCTGTGAAAGGTTCGTGATCTGAAATCCAGAAGACATCGACAGTTGCAACCCATTGGTGTCTCCCGTCAATGAAGACAAACAAATTTTGTCGGAGAGGCTACAACGGCGGCGAAATTGATGGAGTTGGTAGGAACATCCTTTCTTGTTGGAACTTTGCTTATAGCCTAAAAGCATTATCCTACATTGGAGAAAGGAGAAAGAAAGAACATTCACTACCTTTATAAGGGTTTGTCTCCACATATTCTTAAATGGATAAAGCAAGACAAAAAAATATTTGGGCTAGAATTGTGATATTGGGCTATCAAATTAGTCTCACATTAAGCTTGTCATTAAATATAGTTAATGGTCAAAAGATGGCCTTAGGGCTCTTCTTGCCTAATTAATACACAAATTCCGAAAATGATTTTTATTTTTTAATTACTATTAATTGTTAATTAACTGATTGGAAGTTAATTAGGCAGTTAATTTTGGTTTTGGAACATGTATGATGGTTGACAATTTTAACTGCTATATGACAGGCTATAAATAGATGATCAATTGACAGATTAAAGGGTTGATCAGATACACAATAACACCACTTTCTTTCACTCTCGTTTTTCTGGAAAATCAAGGAAGCATGAAAAATTTCGTCAGGATCAAGATTCAATATTGATTAGATTGTTGTATCCTCTAGACAAATCCCTACCAGGGAAATTTCTATGTTATGACACTGCAAATCAAGCCTCAATCTCTACTAAATTTCGTGATTATTGAAACTGTTGCAAACATCCAAATACAAGTATGTTCTTCTGATTTATGAATTTGTGCATATTAATTTGATTTATTTATGTTTCTGTTTGTTAAATTCCGTATTTGATTACTTTTGTCATAACAATCTAAGAAATAAATCAAAAGGGTGAAGAATGGATCAAAATTCCATCATCAAAACACATGTGGAAAAGCATAAGAAATTCAAAGGCTCAAACTTTCGGAGATAGCAACAAAAAATGTTGTTTTATTTAACAACCTTTCATGTTTTCAATGTTCTCACTGATTATTCTCCCTCTTCTCATACTGGTGTACCACTGTAGAAGGAACAATACCACCCATTGCAGCCCAATTGACATAACATCAAAGGGCTGTGGAAACTTGGAACACAAATGAGTATAATTGTAGAAATTATTATTCTGAATGCCTTGGATGATTCCTTCTATGATATTTACTCTACCATGACTACTGGAAGAGATATATGGGAATCACTGGAAAAGAAATACAAAACATAAATGACATGTTCCAAGAAATTCGTGATTAGAAAGTTCATAAATTACAAGATGATGGATACCAAATCTGTCCTTAAACAAGTGGAGGAACTTCAAGACATTGCACATGATCTTAAAGTTGAAGGTATCGGAAATAACTCTAATTTTTTGTTGGTTCAATTTTTGAAAAACTTCCTCCTTCTTGGAGGAATTACAAACAATATCTTAAGCACCTAACTGGCGTCATGAGTTTTGAGCAACTTGTGTTGAGAATTCATGTGGAAGAAGATAACATATTGAATGAGAAGTCAGATGCAAATTCATTGGAACCAAGTGCAAACTTTGTTGGAGAAGAAAGTACTTCAAGGGCCAAGCATATCAACAATAAAGGGAAGAAAGGCTCCAAAAACTCTTCCAAAGATGGCAAAACTCATGGCCCAAACAAGAAGAATTTCAAAAAGAATTCTGGTCCATGCTATGTTTGTAGCAAAACTGGACACAAAACCAAAAATTGCAGATTCAAGAGGGGTCAAGGAGGAAACAATGGAGGGAATAATGGAAATAATGGTGGTAATTCTGGTGGAGAAACATTTGGTCAAACCAACATGGTTGAATCACCAAACCAGTTTGTTGTTGTGATTCAAACCAACATGGTTAACAATTGTGTGAATTGGTGGATTGATACTGGAGCCACAAGGCACATTTGCAACTCTCGAATCATGTTCTCTACAAACCAAAAAGTCTTTGATTATGAACCAATGTTTATAGGGAATGGCTCTACTGCAAAAACTGAAGGAAAGGGAAAAGTGAAGCTACAATTAACTTCTGAAAAAGAACTTGTTTTAAGTGATGTCTTGCATGTTCCTAAAATTACTAAGAATCTGATTTTTGGTCCTATTCTTAGTAACAAGGGATTCAAACTTGTATTTGAGTACGATAAGTTTGTTCTCACCAAGGGTGGGATGTATGCTGAAAAGATACCTTAATGAGGGTCTCTTCAATGTCAGTGTCTTACCTTTGTGCTAGGGTGTTGAAACACCAAACAATGATGTAAATAATGTTAATGCTAATGTAATAATGTACACTACTAGCCCCTCTTCTATGTATATGCACAATCCTTTTTTTTTGTGGCATTCTCGATTGGGACATGTCAATTTTCATTCTATTCAAAGAATGGAAAAACTTGGCATGTTACCAAAATGTTCATTAGATAAAAACATAAAATGTGAGGTTTGGGTAGAGTCAAAATTTTCACAACATCCTTATAAATCATTTGAGAAATCTAATGAAATATTTAGCTTAATCCACTCTGATTTATGTGAGTTTAGAGCAACACCTACAAGAGGAGGAAAAAATTATTATATTTCCTTTATTGATGATTACAACAAGTATTGTTATATTTACAAGGCTGTTAAATACCAATGATGAAGCCTTGAATTCTTTGAAGAATTACAAGGCTGAAGTTGAAAATCAAATTGACAAAAAGATCAAAATTCCAAGGTCTAATCGAGGAGGAGAATATGAATCCAAAGACTTTGCTGGATTTTGTTCTTTAAATGGTATTATACATCAAACAACTGCTCCATATACCCCTCAACAAAATGGAGTGGCAAAAAGAAAGAGTAGAACATTGAAAAATATGATTAATTCAATGTTAATTACTTCTAGAGCACTACATAATCTATGGGGAGAAGCATGTCTTACAACAAATTTAATACTTAATAGAATTCCTCATAAAAAGACTGTTAAATCACCCTATCGTATGGGTTGATTTGGAAAAATAAAGTATTAATTGTTGGATCATAAAAATTAAAGTAGAATTTTCCAATTTAATAACATGTCAAAATGGTTAATTTGGAAAATTAGTGGTGAAACCTTATATAAGAAAATTTCTGGTGAAAATGATTATATAACATGTCAAAATGGTTAATTTGGTAAAATTTTTATGGTTTGATTTGCAAAAAAATAAAGTATTAATTATTGAACCTTAGAAGTTGAAGTAAAATTTTCCAAATTAATAACAAATCAAAATGGTTAATTTGGAAAAATGTCTGGAAATTTTGTGGTTTGATTGGAAAAAATAAAAGATCAGTGGTTAAACCATTTTACTACCCAAAATACACTAGTTTTTAACTTTTTATTCAGTGTGCCCTTTTATAATATAGATAATAATATTAATAATATAGAAAATAGTATTAAAACTATACCTTGTATTTACATATAATACAAAATATTCATGTGAAAATTCATCCTATTCCTACATGTCAACCAAACATGATCATGGAAACTAATGACTCATTCCGTTACCTTAACCATTCCATTCCATTCCTATGTGATTCCATTCCATCCAACCAGATCTGAATTAAATTTAAATTTGGTCTTTAAACACACAAATAATGGAGAAAGCGGATTCAATCAGAAGAGCATCAAGAAACCAACAAAATCCACTTCCAGTTCTTGCAATCCTTGCAAAAGACATTGGTGAATTAGCCACAATAAAAGAAAAAAAATGTTCAGTCCACTTTTAAAAGATAGCACCCTCTTGCAGCTGGTTTAGCTGTTGCCACTCTCCATGTTTGCTATAGAAATGAATTAACACAATTCATTTCAAGAATGACTGAATTAACCTCGGATGTAGTACAAGTATTAAGAGCTGCAAATAAGTTGGAAAAAGATCTTGTACATTGGTCAAATCCAGGATAAATATAGTTGATCAGGCTATATTTATTCTTGATTTGATTACATACCCCAAGGCCCAATCGTGGTATCGTAACTTGCCTTAATACTTTTTAGAAAACTTGTCATGATACGAGACTGATTCATGCGGGTAAAAATGTATATATTTAAAAGAAAATATATTTTTATGAAAATGTTTTGTCAGAGGGTTTTTGGTTCCCATTGTATTTATAGTTTGTATATCTTATGTGGTTCGATATACTTAGTTCACTATAAACAATGCTCTGATACCAATCTGTCACACCCCCAAACCAGAATGGCGGAAACATTCGGGGGTGGATGACTTCACGTAGTACCGTAACAATTGAATATCGTAAAGAAAGTACACAACCATCATATATATAATAAAAATGTACATTGTTGCGTTATACATATTTCCAAAAGAATATTACAATATGATGATATAAATGTTTAACGATAAACGTTCTTAGCGTTCCTTCTTCCAAAGCTTGATGGTTACCTGTATTACTGGTTCCCTGAGAAATACAAGTGGTTTTGAAAAAGTGTCAACAATTAAGTTGGTGAGTTCATGAGTGTTTGAGTTGAAAAGTATATCCTTTTTGGCAGCAAATCGGTAAATGAGGTTATTAGAAAATCCAATATTTTCTATAAATGATTCGAAAAGTTTCCAGAGTTGGAATGCGTTAGTATTTTTCGTACTTGAATGATAAAGATAACTTTGTATGAAAATAATGTAGAAAACTGTCATGCATATATGAATCTCGTAAATCAAACTTGTTTTTATACTTTTTATGTGAGTTTTATAACCATACTATTGACACTGAATGCTTGTAACAACATTCTTCAGGTGTTGTAGTGTTATGACATTTGTCACCCCAGACCTGCCGGTCTAACTACAACTAATAGTTTAGGTGCGGGATTGTCAATCCTGTATAGATCTATACACAAGTATCACGCTCTCCCTCCAAGAGATTATGGTATAATATATAGGACTTGAAATGCATACATAAGTGTACGTTAAAGTTTGAATACCTCACATTCCTTAGTATAAATAGATTTACAATAAGAATGACTTTACTTCTTTTGAAAGTGTTTCGTTTTTCCAAGATGTATATGTAATATGTACGATTGACTCATTAACTATACCCATTATAGTTTTTCAGAAAGTATGTTCCATTTGGTGAAAATAACTTGATGATATAATAGCCCTTTATACATAAAGTGTTGGATTAGTGTCTAAGTCCATAACTATTTTGGTATGTACTTGACCCGATGGTGCATGGTCCTTTTGGGTTGCCTTCACCAAAGCAACTTGATTGGAGAAATGAATAAAGAGAGAGAGGATAATATGATTTATTAATATGTTATAAGAATAATATATTAAAGGAGAAATCATATTTGTTTGATTAATATTGGTCAATAATTAATTAAGAATTAGTTTTGTGATCAAATATAATTAATTAAACTAGAGGGGCTGATTTGTAATTATGTGATAGTTACAAAATAAGGTAAGGATTATCTTATTTATATGGTGGACGAATTTAAGGTTGGAAAGCCTTAGAATTCGAGTATGATAAGGATTCAAGGATTATCTTATTGGTTGCTTAATGGATAATCAACTAGATAAGGATAATGACTGAAACCCTATCTCTACACCTATATAAACACCCATAGGGTCATGAATTCGTGTATCCCTTCTCAAGAGGTCCTAGATACGAACTCTAACCTCTCACCTCTCTCTTTATACCTTCTCCATTTGCTTATGGTGTTTGTAAGCCATTAGAGGAGTGACACTTGTGACTCTAAGCATTCCAAAGTCAATCCAAGGTGGAGTTGTGATTGTTATTGCTATATAACAATCAAGGTATGTTCTTAAACCTAATTATATGTTAATGTCGATTTCCATATGTTAGAATTAGGGTTTATAGTCTTGGATTCAAAGCATGTACAATAGAGAAACCTAGATCCGAGCATTAGGGTTTGTATGAGCACATAGGATGTCTTATGATCAAAACCCATCAGTGGTATCAGAGCCTAGCTTGGTTTCAATTGTATTGATGCATTGTATAACTGGAAAATCGTTTTTTGGGCTTTATGGCTGAGGAACTCGGCGAGTACCACAGTGTACTCGGCGAGTAGACCTCAACTCGGCGAGTACAGTGTGGTACTCGGCGAGTTCGAGCGTCAGATAATGCTTATCTCGGGATTTCTTGCTGTTTTTGCATTTGGATAGTTACCTTATCATGTTAGATCAATATAAATCCGATTTTATGATATATATGACTATATTCTTGATCTAATTAAAGATAATTATCAATTAACAAGATAATTGTTTCATTATAAGATAATTGATTAATTATTTTAAGTAAATTGATAAATTGTTTTGCAAGAAATCATTAAATAAATCAAATATGGATAATTATGTGATTAAATGTTAATTTAAAATTATTTGTTATTTGATCCTTGTTGTTATGAAAAGTTTCATATTTTACCCTTTAGGTTTTATAGTTTAAATTTGAACCCAAAAGTTTTGAAGTTTTGAAATTTAAATAGTTAAAACCCTAATGTTTTGAAAAAGGTTTCAAAACTTGCCCTCAAGTTTTGGAATTTAAAAGTTGATTAAAAGGTTTAATTAGAAATGTTAAATTCTAACACCTTAGTAATGTTTTGAAAAGTTCAAATCACACCATTATGGTTTTATTAATTAATTAAGGAGTATAATTAAAAGAGGTTTAATAAATCCATAAAAGTTTAGGTTAACTATTTAATTGAATTAAAAGTTTAATTGTTAAAGTTAATCATATAGTATTTTAAAAGTGTGAAATACACCCTATACTATATATATATAACATTAAAGGTCTAACATTATATATATGTATGAGTAAAAGTCAGTCTTACCGTTAGTAGGCCTCATTCACGAAGCTGGTCTATAAGGGGTGTTTAAGGAAATTGCCTATAAAATGGCGATTGAATGGGTATCCACTCTTACCCACCGCACTCTTGACTAGTGGAGGGTCGTTAGCCGAACAGGTAGGATAGGACGAAACCTTCCATTATAAGTATAATGAAATACAAAGTAACTAAATGTTTTCAAATTCCCAATCTTAGTTACTTAGGCAAAATTGAATTGATGCAATTCCATGAAATTACACTTTGTGCCCTTGCGAAGACGTTAGTGGAGCGTGTGTAGCTTACCGGCACACTAAATGGTTCTAAGCAAAGGTAGCAAAGGGTGACTCAATGTTTGTCATAGTTCGGTGGAGCGTGTGTGGTTTACCGGCACATCGAATAGGTGATTGTAACATGTGAGGGCACCATGTAGTTTGCATGGTTATTCACACCCGCTTTGTGATCCTCGGCATCCCAGTCACAAACTAGAGGGGCATATCGAGATTTAAACATGCCATTGAAATGTTCAATGAATCTCAAAGGATCTAGGAGTTTTCATAGATTTAAAACTTAAATTTCTTTTTCGTTTTTCATGGTGGAAACTAGTGAATCGTCATTCACTTACCTTCAAATGTTCTACAATTTGGGTTACGGCATCCCTCTCCCGAGTTGTAGGATATTGTGTTGGGTCCTAGCCTTGGAATTTCATTTGGATGATTTACCAAGGACTCAATCAATCAACTAACTTGAATTCGTTTTTTCTCCCGATGTCAAAGTTCGACAACTATGGTCTTCTTAAGTCCCGTGGAACAAGCATTCCACATGAAGATGATATTCCACGATTCGATCGAGGAACAAGAAATCATGCTTCACTTCCTCCTCCTCCTCCAATTATTGTCCCTAACCCACAAGATTGTAAAATTGAAAGGTTCAATATCACTCAAGACCTTTTGGCAAGTAAACATAAAGAGGGCAAGTCGGTGTGTGCACACGTCTTAGGGATGAAGTCACACATTGATAGATTAAGAATGATGGACTCACTCGTTTCATTTATGTTTATAAATTATACTTTAACGTGTAATGTACTTGTATTTCCCCCCTAAAACATGAAAAGAATTGAAAGGTAGGGGTATGAACTCACTCGTTTGGTTCGAAGAGAGAGAGGCTAAAGTTGAGCAGAACTTTAATCGCGGAAAGCTGCGTCTTCGGGGATCTCGGTAGCGTAGATATTTCGTTGGGGGCTTGGGTACGGAAACTGAGGTGTCGGGATGGTTTCTGGAGCTCTAGGGTGTGTAAAAGTGAGAGAGGATCTGAGAATTGTGTGCAAAAACCCGAAGCTCAACCTCTCTATTTATAGACTGGAGGATCCTCGTACGCGGGGCGTACTACCGGAGTACGTTGGGCGTATCCAGTACGCGGGGCGTACTTCGGTTACGCGGGGCGTAAAAATGCGTCATGGCTTACGACTCAGGTCTAGCTAGCGTAGAGCACTCGAGCCAATGGGACTTGACACTGGGTCTAGTATGCGGGGCGTACTCTGGGATTACGCGGGGCGTAATCCAGTCTTCCATCTTCTAAATTCCGTAACTTTCGCATACGGGCTCCGTTTTTTGCGTTCTTTATATCCATGCGTAGGTGAGATTATGCTATACAACTTTCATTTAGACTCCGTCGGCTAGTTTTGACTTTATTTTTAATGATATATTGTTAATAGGCCGGGACTACTAAAGTCCGTTAAAAATTCATAGTTTCTTTATTCGACGTCGGTTTTTGTTTGTCTTTTTATCATTTTATTACCATTGTGGAGATCTTCAACTTCCGTTTAGGTGGCGATAGCTAAATAACACTCAATCTTCAATTCGAGTTTTTAGCCCTCTACTACTGTTACAAAACTTAGGAAATTCGTAACTTCTTCATACGAGGTCCAATTTGGGCGATCTTTTTATGTATGTTTACAGTCTAACGAACTCTACATCTTTTGTTTAGATACTTAAGGCTAAAATGCATTTTATTGAAATTTCACTTTTTACGTTAAATAGCGTTTTAACGGTGTGTTGTAAATATACGAGTGGTTATAATTTCTTCGATATAACCCAGTTTTGAATGTTCTTTATGTTTTAGGAAACCTTGGTACGATATCTAACATTTGATGTATCCCAACTCAGATATTTGAACACTTTATTTTTTTGAGGTTAATTTAATTGACTCCAAATAATTTTTGTTGTATTTGACTTTTGAGCGTTACACTGCTTTTGGAAAATATCGGGTTGTCACATTGTTGAACTCCAAAGCATAATATATGTCCCTTTGAGTATATTTAGTGGTGTTATGTAATAAAAATCCAATCTTAGACGTTGGAATCAAGCCATGCATGAGATAGGAGGTTTTTGAGATAAGGAAGTGAGTGTTTTGGGTGTTTGTGACCTTTCCAGCCAAGCAAATGCTTAAACTCATTGAATTTATGGAGTAAGTTCCATTAGGGAGTCCAAATCTGGGGATTGAGGTAATGTCTTAAATGTTTAAGACCAAATGAGTAGAAAGAGTGAATCTGGGGAGTACCCCGAGGGTAATTCCTGTACGCCCTGTGTACTGCCCCAGTATCCCTGATGGCCAATATTGATTCGTGAGTATGCTGAGCGTACCAAGAGAGGTACTCCCCGCGTAACCTCATTGTGTAATTTTGGGCTTAGTCTCATTTTGGGCATTGAGTGTTTGGCCTGGAGTTTGGACTTGTTGCAATAGATTCTTGGACCAGAGGATTATATATATGTGCTTTAGGCCATTTATTTGGGCTTGCCATTAAATGTGAGAGAGTTGGGCCTTGGGAGAGCCCATTTATTACTAGTCCTTGGTGGGCCCAAGGAGTTTTAGGTCATTGATGGGCTGGTTAGTGGACTACCTTTAGACCTAATGAGCGAGAGTTGATAATAAGTTCCTAATTGGGATAATTGTGGGTTTGGTACAGAGTTAGAGGCCGATTCATAACAGCAACGTTTATAGGGACTGTTCATCACCCGAGGTGAGTCTTATCACTATACTTTACCCAGAGTGGTAATTATGCGTGACCAGAGGGTCTTATGTGTTTTCCTGAGTTATGCATTTTATGTGTTATATGTGTTGTCTGCTATATTACGTGATATTTAGACCGGACCGGAGGGTCCAACGAACAGTGCTATATTATGACTGGACCGGAGGGTCCTCACTTAGACTGGACCGGAGGGTCCAACGAGTAGTGAGACCGGAGGGTTCTCACCCAGACCAAACCACAGGGTCCAACGAGCCATGGGACTAGAGCGTCCCACTAAGACACATCGGATCGAGGGGTCCTACAGAGTTATAGCCTCGAGTGGCTAATATGTGTATGTGGAATTTTGGGGAACTCATTAAGATTCATGCTTACCGTATTATGTTTTATGTGTTTTAGGTTCTTATCAGGATCGCGGGAAGGCGGCGACTCGATTGTACACACAAGAGAAAAGAGTCATGAATAAGGATCCTGGATTTTGATAATTACTTTTGAAAACTATTTTGAAATATGTTATGACATTGACACTTGAGATTTTGAGAATTATTATATATAATGTTGGTAACTTAAAATCGAAAATTTTGTTTGAAAATTTCTGGTGTTACATATTAATACACCAAAAGCTGCCTAAAATATAAGGGGATTTTTTTTTTGTAATTTTCCTATAATTAAATTATGAATTTATTTTCTAAAATTAACTAGATTATTTTTTATTATAATCATATTTGGAATTTAATGAACTTTTCTTATATTCAATTCCTTTGGTCATGGAAAGATGGTTAGCTTGGGTACAGTTGATCTTTGAGTATCGTTTCTGTTGAAGACAAGGTGACATTTGAAGATTCATTATTGTTGAGTGTTTATATAAGTTCATGAAATCTTTTTTTACTTGTGTTTTTAGGATGGATTTTTTTATTGTTTATATTTATGGGAGAATTTGTTTCTCTTTTTGAGAGACCCTTTTTACGACAGTTGTAGTTGGACGTACAAACATTTAGTGTAAATCACATTAAAAAGCCAGAAGATTTCAAGAAAGAATGAGAAAAATATCAACATATCATATCATATCATACTATATTATAAAGGAAACATTTTTCCTTTCACCACATTCATTTGAAACTCCAATGCATTTTTCCTTTCACCATATTCATTTGAAACTCTCATGACTTTTCAAATTCTTTTTAATAATAATTATAAGATGGTTGATAAGGTTAAATAAATATCAAACCTAAAATGTAATCATATATAAATTAAATTTCAATATTAAAATAATACTTATACATAATTTATTAGTTTTAATATATTATTGGACAAAAACCATTATCATTTTAAAGATATAACTTTGGAACAATTTGTATAAAATACTTAAAATTTTAATTTAGGTATCACATTACATGGTCAACTTAAATATACATTTAGTTTAACTTAAACAACCGAAAAAATATTTTTTTAAATAGTTAAAAGTGATAAATTGTAGTTGTTTCTAATAATGATGATAAGTTGGTTAATAATGTGAATAGATATCAAGCCTAAAGTGTAATTATAAATAAACTAATTTTCAATTTTAAAATAATATTTTTACTTCTAGTTATAAAGTTACGTTTTTAACTTTTAACATATTATATTTAATTTATTAGATTTAAAATGTTGTTATATGTAAACCATTATCAGTTTAAAGTTATAACTTTTAAACAGTTTTGACAATATACTTAAATTGTTAATTTAAAAATAAAATTAGAGTGTGAACTTAACTATAAATTTCAGTTCTACTTAAAAAACCAAATAAAATTTTGTAAATAGTTAAAAACGATAAATTGTATTAATAAATGAAAAAATTAAATTGTAATATCAATTTAACTAAAATATTTCCTAAAGATATTTTTATAATCGTTAAAAGTCTACAAATAAGTAGTTTAAACTAACTTACAATAAAAATAGTTAAAAATAACTATATATATGATTACATTGTTACCTTTAAAATCAACAAACAATGTTAGATGTTTTAAATATTTATAATGATAGAAATTAAAACATTAAGCAAATAATTTTTTAAAAAATAATTAACAATAACAACTATAAAAAACATTAAACCATATATGATATTTAGTTTTAATTATTTATGTGTAACTTGCGGATAGAAGTCATTCAAACGATTGAGATTATGCAGTTATAATAGATGTATATATTATCATATAATTCAAAATAATCAATATATTATATCAATTTAATATACAAATTATTATATCAAATTTAACAACAACGTTATTGTTATATTTAAAAAAACATATGTGTTTAAAGACTTCAACTATATATGTGTTTCTACGCAACATACGGATATTCGCATAGTAAGGATATATAAGAACATAAGAATCCTAAAAGCGAGAAGATTTGACACAAATCACACTAATACGATTGGTAACAAGTACCAAACTAATGATGAGTTAATTCTTATATATATATATATATATATATATATATATATATATATATATATATATATATATATATATATATATATATATATATATATATATATATATATATATATATATATATATATATATATATAACCATAAGAAGCAAGGGTAGATTTATCGAGTATACAATAAATAGATACAGTCACACAAACACTTGTCAAATAATAGTTGCTACCAAAGATTCATTAGAACTTGAAAAAGCTGAATGAATTTTGGCTGAATCATTCAGTATCTGACTCTTTGATAATGCATGCCACTTATCAATGTACCCCATTGAGTCGATGTCTAAGTTGGGAAGTTGGCGTGCTTTGAGAAGTTTCAGGATCATTTTGGATCTACCAAGAAGCTGAGCTGCAGTTCGGATGCTATCTTCCCTTTTCTCTATTACATCTTCATGGCACTTCATAGTTATGACACGGGGTAAGTTGGTAAAGCAAGCACATAGCAGATCCGCAATTATGTTTGATATCCACTTAAAAAGTTCCTCATCTATTGGCCAATTTTCTTGCTCATTGCAGTGGAGCAGTATGGTTCGGCTGATTCTGTACATAGAAATTGCTGCAATCAACTTACGATGTGAAAGATCTTGAATACCATTTTTGATATTCAGGAAGTCTTTCACAATTTCATTTGCTTCATCACCCAACCATTCAAGAATCTCCTTTGATGTGTCTCCTCTACGAGCTTTGTTTTTAAGATCAATTTGTAGCCACCTGCAGTATACTTCAACATCTGTCCACACTCGTCCAGCTGCTTTTCTGGTCTTGACCAATTCATCGTTTTCATTGAGGTTTTGTTCGATATGTCTTACAAACTGGAGGCCTTCCCTCATGCTGTCAAGTAAACCCTTGTTGTGGCCGTTTGCAATGTTAGGAAGAGCAAGCGCAATGGCTGTTAATGTCACTGCTACTAGGCTCCAGCAATTCTGAATATCTTTTGCATGTAAAGCTGGGACTTGGTCATTATCGAACTTTAATACTCCATAGAATCCTGTAGATTTCTTGAGTAACTTCATAAGATTACTTGGCTCTTTCTTTGTGGTCTCCTGAAGAAGTAGAGTTATAGAATTGAGGGTGTTTCCTAATATTCTCTTTGAAAGCTTTGCCTCCGGTTCAATTTGTAGGGCGTAACGATAATAATCTTGCATGTCTGATCTCATATCGCTGTTAGATGCATCTGGTTCTCTCATAGACTTTTTCAGCAATGATTTGCAGAAATAGTAACTATAAGAAAGTAAGATCAGAAAAGATCTGGGAATGAGACATGTTGCGTTGCATATAACTGCAACTGTTATCTGAAATGCGATACAGATATTCAATATCAAGTATCTGATGTTACGGAAAATCTTTTTGCAATGGCATCCAGGGATATATGAAGGAACATGGCTGCGTTTCCACAGCTGCAGCATTTGGATCAGGTGCTTCTCCACTCTGAAAACGTTTAGATGGTTCTTGATCCATTTCGTGGAGAGGTTGAAATGAGTTGTGGCAGTCAAACATCTAAAAATCGGTGCGATACTACCTACTATCGCCCCAACTGATTGCACAATAACAATCACGTCGATTGACCATTTATAATTTGATTTTCCATAATCAAATCTCGATTTATCAACAAACATAGCTATCAAATCAGTAAATAAAATGCAAGCACAGATAGCGCATAGAACCCCAAAAGCAGAAGAAACCTGGGAAGAAGCAATTGCAAATTGGGGGTTACCAGTTTCTGCCATCATCCAATACATTTTAACATTTCGTTTGAGTCCCTTACACGAGAAGCTAGTCTCTTGATGAGTTGAAGCCAATCTGTGCAACTCCTTGTACCGGTGTTGTAAAATCTTTCTAGATGCTGAAATTGTCAAAGCTACAGAAAATGGCCATGGAAGGGAAAATAAAAATATAAGGATTTCTGCTGACATTATGTAATGCCGCCGAGATGTAATCAACTGGATCAAGACATTTACAGCAATGGTAATTATGAGAATACCCAAGGCTACGATGTTCATTAGAACTTCCCTATCATTCATAAGCCCTAAAGAAGGAAGAAAGTTGGCTAACATGGTGATGAAGAAAATGATACCCACAAACTTTGCATTTGTTGCAAGATCCTCAGATAGGTCGGTGCTTAGATCCACGGGTAGCTTCATTGCAATTGATATCAGTGTGATGGAAGCAGCATTGATAGTGAAAAATCTGCACGGAAACCAGAGTTTCCATTGTCGAAAGCCTTGGAAGGCATCGGCTGCCATTGCAAGAGTGCACATTAGAGAAGCTACGCAAACATACAATCCTACCCAAGGCATGGCGTCCTCAGAAGATTTCCATACCATCTCGCTAGGAATGCAAAAAAAGCAAATAGCAGTTAATGTGGTCTTTTTTATTTTTTTATTTTTTTATTTTATCCACAATAAAGAGTAATTAAGTTGATATAATACTGATGCTTGATCTATACAATATTGTTCACCCTTTCCTATTCAAGTTCCGCGATAATGACATTTGTTCTGAAATCTCAAAGTCAAAGGCCTGCGAGTTGCGCATCCATGACATCTCCTGTTGAGAAAAAAAAAATCATTTATTTGATTGATAGTAACAACGAAAATAACACATCTTTGCCCCATTATAGATTTAAGTATGCTATTAAAAAGGGATGTTTCACAATATTTTTATCTAATAATGCTCTATTGATATTAGACTTTGTTTCAATTTGAAAACAATAATTTTTTATGTTGTAAAAAATCAAGAAGGTGCATATATGTGTTCCGTGCATTGTGGTATCTGAAAGTTCATTTTGAAGAGGTTTTACTATTGGAGAAACATTTTTGTTTCATTCTTAATTCAAATTTTATACTTTTTTAAATCCATTCTCATGTAATTTGATAATCAAATTTACATCAATACTATTCACGTAAAAAATTATTTAAAATATTTTTTAGTAACATAAAATTGTTTCATACAAAACAAAATCCACGCAACAATTTCATCCCACCTAAACATCTTTTTCTTCTTGTTCCTATTTTACAGTTTTATTAGTTAGATATATACTTTTAAAACAACTATGTCATTAAAAAACCGCCCTCTTGCAACGAACTAGGGAGAAAGTTATATACCATTTAAATATATTAATTTAACTTGATATACATATCATATAATAATTTTTGTCGGACATAATCCATGCTGACTCAATAGACCATTTGATATCATATTTTTTGCCTTTGATTTGGTCATATACCCTTTTACTCGATGTTGGACATATGCTACTTTGATCTGATTTGGTCTTAGACTATCAAACACCCCTTAGTCTTTTTACAGACAATTTTTAGAGTTATGACAAAAACTCGCAACTTAAGATTTTCATAGAGACAGTCGGTATAAGAGCATCTCCAATGTTGATTTTTATAGCTTATTACTATTGATTTTTTTATTGACTAGTTAATACCATTGTAACACTTAACACATAGTTTATTTGATTCTTTTTATCATACACTCAATATATATCAAGTGTTCAATATATTTTTGTGTTATGAACATTTATCCACATCCTTTAATCATAATTCATTTTAACCTTTCAATTATGTTTTAGTTTCAAAAGTTTTAATACATATTTATTTACTAATTATTTATTTCTATTAAGTATTTAATGACATTTTATTAATAACGACTATATAATATCTTCAAGCTTTTTTATAACCATGAGTTATTAATTTTTTTAAACGGTGTATTGTAATATATGTCTTTTAAAACAATTTATTATAATATTTATAATTATTTAATATATGAAGTTTGTTTAAAAATGACTAATTAAATGAGGGGGTTTATAGAGAAAATTAGATAGATATGTATAAATTAGTTAATTTAAAAAAAAAAAAAAAAAACTATTAGAAATTGTTAAACCATACTACACTCCTTATTACATAAAAAATGAAATTTTTGATAACACAAAATTGCAAAAATGGTTCATGTGGTTGTAAAAAATATATGATTTTTGTCCAAAGGTTTTTGTCCAAAAAATTTCAGGGTTCCACTAGTAATCCTGTTGTCACCGGCCACTGATGAACTACTCCCTTTCATCGCCTCTTCCATAAAATGCTACCGTAATGCACATAGAAGGAATATGTCCAGTTATGAACCACTTAATATACATATCTTACAATATTTAAATGGATTCAAAGCATTTGATAACTTGCTCCCTGGCGGAGATTGGAGTTAGGGTTTGCACTCCATATTTTTGTCGGATATGTTTCACGATAGTATGATCCGACTTATGATTCATTATCATTCTGCCCAAACGATTTAGGGTTTTCACATCAAAAAAGTCAATGTCGCCTCTGCCCCTTGAGATGGTGGTTTCAGATGTAAACAACAACGTGTTAGGGTTTGGTTATCCGATAATGAAGCATCTCTCTCTCTCTCTCTCTCTCTCTCTCTCTCTCTCTCTCTCTCTCTCTCCCTCTCCCTCTCCCTCTCCCTCTGCAGTATCGGTGGTGGTTTTTGACGATTATAGCGATGCTTACAATGAGTTTCATTTTGGTGTTGGATTTCGTTGAGGAAATGCAAAGAGAGATTAATGGAGTTGGTGTTTGTTAAAGAGAGGGGTGTGGGTTGAGTGTTTCCAGTGAGAATGAAGGCTGGTATTTTATTTTTCATTTTCTATTTAATTGTTGTAACGGAATGAAATTAAATAATCAAAATAAAATGGGTAATTTTGTTATTTGAAATATTTATAGAAGTTTTGGGACAAAACTTACAATAAAATCAAAGTTTTATAGATAGACTAAAACTTTTTAAACAAAAATAATAATTTTCGACAAACTAGAAAGAATTTTTTTGCAACTTTGTTAAAACCATTTATGAACTTTTTAGTAAACCACATAAACATGGAAATTTGTCTAAAAATATTTTTTTATACTTTTAAAATAGTAGTAATAATGAGTGGTACTCGTATTTACTTTAATATTGAATTGAAAAAGTAAAATATATTATGATGTCATATTTTTTAGAACATCCAACATTGATTTGTATATTTAACCACAACAAGACTTTATACATTAAATTGTATATTTAACCACAACATGATTTTTTTTATTACCAATTTAAAGCACACTATTTTTAAAGTAAATATAGAAATGGTCTTTATAGTTATTCAAAAGAGCAATCAAATGTCTTATGTTTTTTTCCATTCATCTTCTTACTCATTAGAATCATGGTTGTTAAAATCGTAATCATGATCATAAGATCGTACGATCCTGCGATTTTAGGTAAGAAAAACGAACCGGATCGTATTTTGGGTAAAATCGTAGGTAGGATCGGATCGGATCTCGATCCTACTTTCCCTTATTTTTTTTACGAGTTCATGTCTTTTATCATTTACCAATTTATCATTTATCATTTTTGTTGTGACTTATAACTAATATTTTGAAGTTTTTAAAACTTTAGAACAAAAAATTGAATGTTTGAAATATATTTTAAACTTAAAACTAAAATCATGTTTTATTTTGCGGGATCTTAGAATCCCGATCCCGATCCCAATCTTGCAAACCCAAAAACAATCATACATAGGATGTCGATCTTGACAACCTTGGTTAGAACAAAATAAATATCAAAAGTACAAAAAAATACTAACAAAAGTTTAATAGATTTCTTATGTGATGATTTTATATAAAGAATAAAAAAACTAAAATGGAAGTAATATTTAATTTTTATTGTCCAAAATTACTGTCAAATTTTCTCTTTTTAAATATGGATAATATTTTGTATCTCCTCTATAGTGATATGGATATGACTCTTGTTGAGCATGCAACACTTTGTTCTCAATCTAAGTCATCCTAATTCAAACCACCATACAAAATCAAAAAAATGAATAAAATAACTCAACACCTGAAAGCTCTTTATTACTCTAGAGAACTCAAACATAATTACAATGTAAGGAAAAATGAAATGGGAGAACCCTATATATACAAAAGGCAAGAACTAGTAGGAACTAAGGGTATCTTTTAATGTTCCTAGAAGATGACTTTTCATGAGTCTTCCATTATGTTTATACATATCTTCTAGAATATGTATAAAAGTGACTATTCTAGACAGAACTAAAATAAGTACAAAATATTTATGAATAAGGCGGGTCGTTACATTCCCCCTACCTAAATTCGTGACATCCTCGTCACGCTTGCGTCTCGATCTTTCCTGATTCCCAACTTAATCAAGTATTCTTTGAAACTCGGCACTCCTCGCTTCTGTATAGTTTGTTCTGAAAGTATCTCCTCAATATCGTGTTCAAAAGACGCAACGACCGACATTGGTGAACGTTAGAATTTTACTCGTTATGGGTCTTCAGGGTCATCATTTTACGACTTGAGCATACTCACATGGAAATCTACATGAATCTTTAACTTGGGAGGGAGTTTACGTTTGTACAAAACATATCCCACTCTTCCAATCACTAGGAACGGTCCTTCGTATCGTTGTACCAAGCCCTTGTTGACCTTCCTCAATGTCTTTAAATGTTGGGGTAGAAGTTTCGTCATTATACGACCCCTAATTTTGAATTCTACATGTGTTCTGTTCATGAAACGACCCATTTTCACAAGCATTTTTTTCATTTTTAATTAAGGTAGAATGCCATTTTTATAAAAACCTATGTTAAGAAAACTCATTTGTTCAAAATACAATTATATGAAAGTTTGAATGATATAATAAATATGGAACTTCAATGATGTTAATGAGTGTGTACAGTCATGCCTTCGCCTTCCCACGATCATCGATATTACATGAAAAACATTTAATCTACAACTTTACGCCAAAGTTTAGTGAGTACCCCAAAATATCACACACCACAATATACATAAAAGAATACACACATCAGCCTTTAGTCCATGACTTCCCTGCCTCCCACTCCTACAACATACAACCGGTCCACACCTGGCCTATACCACACTATTAGCCTGCCCGAGTATCTTGGACAACCATACAAAGCAGGACTACCTCAACCCACCACAAGATATTTTGACATATATAGCAAACCAACAATCAAACAAGAACATCAACATATGCAAGTGTCTACACTAGTCCACCTGTCTTATAGCCCACTACAACATGCATGGTCTCATACAGTACAATATGCCACAACTGGCAGATCACCGAATAAATGCACAACTATATATAATCAGAGGTGAGAAAGACAGTCGAACAGGTGAACCGACTCTAGATCCATAATCAAACACGGAATAGGCAAAATCCTATATAAAGAGATCTCAGGCTATCCCATATGACTATATATAACCCCTAGGCCACTCCACAAGATGATCACCGGCCTATTGATACTCTAACAAACATATCCTTATCCCTTAAATCTTATCATGCAAGGATATACATCGAAGCACATAGTATAGTGAGGAAAATCGGCTGAATCAAAGATATGAAGAACCACAACAACACTCTCAAGTCATCACAGTGACCGAACCAACAAACCGACTAATCACTAAAAAAATCAACCCTCAATCAATAATCAAAATCTTTCAAGTTTGATCCAAGGTCAAACGGGTCAAAAGTCAGTGGTCAATGGTCAACAAAAGGCAATGGTCAACTAGTTTATAGCCACCACACCATAGCAAGACCTTGGCCATGTCGTGACCAAGTCAAGACAAAATGGTCTCCATACAGAGTATCACCACGTCATAGCAAGACCTTGGCCACGTCATGGTAGCTATCAGGTTGCCATTCTTCATTGAGAGCTTAATCCTTACAAATCTAAGCTCATAACTTTAGACTTGATCCTTTTCAATGGCTTAATGGATAAAGTTTCCAAATGCATCTATTTGAACCTCATAATAAGGCAAGATCTATAACCCTATGTCCATTAATTCCTTAATATGACCAAACCTAGTGCATTGATATAATGTAACTCCAAATATGAATATTTTCTCATTTCTCAAAAGCCTAATGAACATTATAGAACCATAACAAGTTCCAAAGTTCTTCGAAGTCCAAGAGTATCCAATAAGAGACAAAAAAATCATTCGAAATGAACTCAAACTTGCAACAAGAACAACAAGGGTCAAGATATGAACTTTAACCTTTAATAACTTATGAAATCTAAATGGGATGGTGGAACAAAACTAGCTTCTTGCTTCCTTGCACCAAATGGACTTCCTTCTTCCTCAGTCTTCACCAAAATCCAAAGCACATGCCTTCAATCAAGAAAACAAGCCCTCAAACATGCATGAAGGCTAAGTTTTCATGGTGGAAGGTTGGATGTTGAATATGAAGACCTAATCCAAGTCCTTAATGCATTAAATATGGAATACACTAAATTTCATAGACTTGGGTTGCATCATCCGCCAAATTGTGGCCATCCTAGTGCCGTGTCGTGGCAACCATATAAGGTCCATTCTTCATTAAGTAACGTCCCATGTCATGGGCACTAGCCCACCACGTTATGGTACGCCTGGGTCAGCGACCCAAAATCTGATTTAAGCCTAAAATCACTCTAAATATAAAGTCGTAATACCAAGCCCAAGAAACTTATTCCTTTAGGTCCAAACTCGATACTTTGAGACCTGCGACCTTTAAAGAATTGATTACTAACCTTTAACCATAATTAATATCTTCACTATCTTACTACTCCGTTTGATTTCCCACATGTATCTTCATTCTCTTGGAATTATCACACATTTTAATAACAGTGAGATTACATATCATTTCTAAACGCTCAAGATGCCACCTATATAATGTGATTTAAAATATCATCAACTTTCACCGACTTCATTAGAAACAACAACTCTCCAACTATATTCTTCACTTATGGTTCTATTATAGTAAGAGTACCCGTAGAAGAAATTATAGCTTTGGAAATCCTTGATTGTTTCGTAATTTATTTTGTAGGCTACACTTAAATAGCCTTTACATTTTAGATGCACCAAACCATCATTGCCTAACGTTAGTACATATCCTTAGGAACTTACCCTTGTTTGTTTCTATTTCATTTGTGCTACCTCTTCCCATTTAAGAATATATCTTTTCCAGATTTACTAGCCAACCCGGAAGTGAGCAAATAGTCCATAATCTCTTCTTTATTAGGCGGTGCATTTGTAGTTAGTGTTGATTTAGAATGTGAGGCAAGGATCAATGCGAACTTAACACCTAATGCAGTTGATTCTTTCGAAAAACTTATAACGCATATTTAAGTTAGATAATATCTAACTAGATAATCTCTTCAACTAGGTCGCCATGGTTGGATCATGATTTCGATGATCCTAATTTCTCACAATCTACACTGTAGAACTCGGATTAGGGAAACCCTAACCCGATTATAGCTAAAAAATTTGACTCTCCCTTGAGACGTTAATGAAAGGTTCTTCAAGTCACCAACTATCCGACTATACAATTATATTCGGCTGAGTTCTAATAGAATACGTCATGGATTGAATTTTGGGACGAAATTAATTTAACCGGGGGAGACTGTGACAATCGTCAAAATTTGAGATAGTTCTAGATTTTAGTAAACTTACTTGCACATGTAGGCACGATACATATTAGACTTTATAACTTGGAGCTATGTTATAAACTACTAGAAACTTGGAAATAAGTAGAATCGAAGGATAGTGTACTTAGATTTCACATTGGTATGTGAATTCTACAACTACTTAAATGTAATGACTATTCATATTTGGGCCATTCCTTGAATTGAACTTGTTTGAATGAATCATGTAGACAAATCATGCACTTGACCTAGAAGTAGAAATTAGGTCAAAGTCTCATAGAAACTTAAGTCAAAGTTGAAACGAGGACTAGTATACTTCATTCATCAAATTCACTTGAATCCCTAAACCACTACATAGAATGCCAATAAATCGATAAAAAGTAATTAAAAAAATTATCTTTAACTTTAATTGAAGTTAGGAAACCTGAAAACAATGTGAAGTCTCAAAGATTCAATTTATTTTGATATCCGAAGATTTACAAAATTCCTCAAAACCCTGAAAGTCATAAAAACATAGATTTATGAAGTTTTATATTAAAATCCCATAAAAGTTTTTTTAAACACTATAATATCAAATTAATATATTTAAAATGTGGAAATATAATCAAAGAAATAAATTTAATTCATTAACATTAAAGTTACATTTATAAGCTAATAATCTAATAGTTATGAACAAAATTTATATAAAATACACATTTTATATAAATTGAAAGAAATTTTATAACAATTAAGGAATTAATAAAAAAAGAAAAGAAAAGGAAATCAAATATCCTTTTTCCTCTTCAAAATTCGGAATCCCTCTCTCTCTTTTCATTTCTCATTCCAAAGTCAATCATTTTCACTTCCCATTCACTCCACCTTTCTCTTTCTCTCTCCAAAAATTCTCTCTCCCTTCTCTCTAAAGTTGATTAACATAGAAGCCAAATCCGTGGGAGAGATTTTTACATTATATTCTTCATGAGTTCATAAGAATTTCTATATTTTGGTGGAGTATAACCCTAAAGAGATGACAAGAGAGATAAGTTATCCAGAGAGATAGAATCTTTCTTTTCTCTCTTTTATTCTCTATAAACCCCCCCATTCTTTCCCTATATGAATTAGCTCCATAACCCATGAAGTTTCCAGCAAATATCCCTCATTTTAATAAAAAAATATTCATCATTTGAAGTTGATCTTCAACGTAAAATTAATTTCCTTACATTTTGTTCACTTTTCTTTCAAAAATATCAAGTTTTCTTGCATTTTTCTTCTCCATAAACACTTTTCTTTAAGATTATTCACATGCATGTTCATGCATGTCGAATTTGATGATAATGGTGGTAGGATTTCTTCTAAAAACAACATGCATGTTGTTAGAAGATGAAATCAACTTGATAGAAACCTAAATAAAATCCATCAACTTGAGTTTTACAAGTTTTAAAGACCCAAAACCATGTGTATTCAAGTTTTTCATTTAGAAACATCATTTTGAACAAAATAAGTTCATACATGGTCATAAAATCATAATCCATGTGATGAAAATCAATCTTAAAGGCTTGATTATCAAAGTACATTGTTAAGAATGCTTATAAATGATTTATTCTTAAATAAATATCTAAAACTTCTTTTCTACTCAAATACGATTTTTACCAGAATCCAAACAACAAAATAAGATGATCTAAAAATTTTCAAAAAATAAATCATTTTTCTCAATTTAATGTAATTTTTGCAAGAAAATAGAGTAATAATTCACATAAAATATTTTTATGATCAATAAATTCTGGTAAATTTCTGATATGACCCATGCACGGATTAAAGATATTTCATAAAGTTGCATGCTTTTCGATTTTTTTTTTGTTGATTTCAAATTTATTTTTGTTGAAGAGAAATAAATTTTAAAATACAGTTATGAATGTCCAAAATTCTATTTGATAATTTGTACATCTTATGGATATTATAAAGATTCTATGCACAATTTTCGTAATTTTACAAGACAATTTATTATTTTCCCTCTTTAATGAATGTTTAAAGGATTATATTTATGAAAAATAGCTACACTTACCCAAAAATTATGAAAATTCATATAAATATCTTGTATTATATAGTGAACGTAAATAAAAACTTCTATAAATTTTAGCTACAGTTTAATAATTTTCACGAATTAATGTTTATTTAAGTGAATAAAACAAAAAAAATAGTTAAACCGTTTGAAAACCAACTTTGATATATTTCCTAGATTGTATATGTTAAATGATAGTATCACAGAAAGTTTAGAGAAATTTATAAACAGTTTCCTATTTATTTTGAATTTGTGTTGATTTAAGAAATTAAATAGATGGAAAATCTCTCTCTCTCTCTCTCTCTCTCTCTATATATATATATATATATATATATATATATATATATATATATATATATATATATATATATATATATAATTCATGGAAAATTTTATGGAAGTCCTTAACTTTAGTTGGAACGCAAATAAAAAGTTTGGTGATTTTTCACTACTGTTTTGTATTTAATTAAAATTTATTGGTGCAAAAGATTATTAAATTTTCCCGGTTTACAGACGCTATCAAGAAGTAAAACAACAAATATAATAATTTTCCATGATCATTTACTATATTTCCTAAATTTTATGATGTTTTCAAGGAACTAATTGGTGAAAAATAGTTAGACAAATCAAAAATTCAAGAAAATTTATTTTAAAGTCTTTGACCTCATTTAAACTGAAATACAATGTTTGGGAAATTTTATAACTTATTTTATTTAGTTTTAAATATTTAACCATTTGAAACACTTTCCAAAATGATATAGTTACACTTTAATTGATATTGCCAAAAATGAGATTTTTCACTTGAATTTGTTATACAACAAATTAATTCATAGAAATCAAAATTTCATAGAAAATTATTTGTAACTTAACAATATTAAAGTTTTGACACAATATTGGCATAATTCTATTGTAGAAATTAAGTATACTAGTGTTAGATTTTCGATTAGAGACTTACTAGTGTGTTACCTTATCGTAGGGAATTAGTAGTAGGATGTGAGGGAAGTTAGCTCAAGGCATCACAAATACCTTCATGTATCATTGTCAGTATTCACGACTCCCTTATTTTCGGTTTTAAATGTTTTGGGGGTGGAAAAGAATGTCCAAAAACTGTTTATTGTTTGTTGTATTTAATTTCACTTGCATCAAACTTGGTTGCTATATTTTGATGTGTATGTGTATGATATTCTTAATTCATGTGACCTTATCACATTTATGTCCCTGGAATCAGTTCACACAACTCATTAACTCATTTGATCCCATGGTCATTATGGACAACGCTATTAGGAGGTAGACAACTCCTCAATCGCACGATTCGCTTGAGCGCATCTTACCATTATTTCTCCCTATGTTAGCGATAGACTTAACATTCAAGAGGGCATTCGGTCTTATGCTTGGGTTATGAGCTCATGATTTGATCACTATGCACATACAAACTTTGTTTCTCATTATAGCAACGAACTTTTATTACTGGAAACTTATTTACTTGTCTTAGCAATGAACTTGTTTGCTATTTGTACAAAAAAAACTTGTTTGCTCTTTGTAGCAACGAACTTGTTTGCTCTTTGTGGCAGTGAACCTGTTTACTCATTTGAGCAATGAACTTTATTTCTTATATTAGCAACAAACTTCTATTTATTGAAACTTTATTACTTGTTTTAGCAACAAACTTCTATTCATCAAAACTTATTTACTTATTTTAGCAATGAACATTTGTTTATTGAAATTGTTATCAATGTTCTGATTTTCATGATTTCAAAATATATTATGTTATAAACCTGTGAGTACCACCAACTATTTTTGTAGTTGATGCTCATTTTACATGCTTTTTCAGGAAACATCTAGTAAGAGGCACCTAAAGACACATCGCTTGTAGGAGCATTCACATGTGTTGTCTTTTAAATTAATTGTAATTTCTTTGAAAAAGTTGTTCGCTTTTTAATACTATGGTTGGTGTTGTCTTTTAACTTTTTCTATGAGACCCTTTGTACTGTTGTGGCTCATGTTTCCGCTTTAGCGAGGTGTGACATCGTGAATGAGAAAGAACACTAAGTTCACACCCTAAATAGCATCCAAATAGTGAAAGGACAAAAATACCCTTAGTGAGTTAAGTTTGCTGTATGAGATAAGGCACAAAACTAATGCAGGTTGCACGCGGTGGTTTGGTATGTTTCGACTTACATGCACTTATTCCTTTCAACTTAATCCTCTTGTGTCCTTTTTTCTTCAAGTTACATCACCCACTAAGTTCTAGATTTTGTGTCTAAAACACTTCAAGAATAGGCCAAAAATTCATCAAGACTCGATCATCATACTCCTTAGCCCACATTAGCTGTCCTTATCTTTTTTACTCTATCATCTTCTTCATCTTCTCCGTAGTGCAAAGAATGCACTATACATCCTGTGTAAAAGACTGAATAACCCCTCAATCAATTCTAGTTCCACATAAGTATTCTAACAATATGAAATTAAACATGAATACAAGAAAGTATCTGATATTGCAATATAATAAAAAAATATAAGATGCATGATGATTGAAATCAAAACAAATAAAAAATTTCTAAATAAACTATAGAAATAAGTAAATTAAATGCAGCTATCAATAAAATTGTATTATCAAGTTATTGATTCTGTAGTAAACATGGTTTTAAAAATCAAACCGTATTGGTCAATTGAATTGAGAATCAGATTTCTAACATTAAAAAACTGATTGTTTATAAATCAATAAGAATTAGCTGGTTCAAATGGAAAAAGGCTTCAACCAAGACGGTTCAACCTATTCAAAAATCGATTCAACATGTTAAAAAACATACTGCTTAGGAAAACCCCGACCTAAGCCATGAATATATACATACATACATACATACATACATACATACATACATGTATATATATGTATGTATGTATGTATGTATGTATGTATGTATGTATGTATATATATGTGTGTGTGTGTGTGTGTGTGTGTGTGTATTCATGGTTTAGGTCGGGTTTTTCCCACGCAACACGTTTTTTTAACATGTTGAATCAGTTTTTGAATAGGTTGAACCGTCTTGGTTGAAGCCTTTTTCCATTTGAACCAGCTAGTTCTTATTGGTTTATTAACAAACAATTTTTTAGCGTTATAAATTAGATTCTCGATTCAATTGACCAATAGGGGAGCATTTAATCGAGAACATTTGAGAACAAAAAACTTACACTTTATTTTTAAAAGGTGGCATAATTTTAACTAACTTAACAATTGGTTGTAAACATATGAAATTTAAAAAATATGGGGATATAATCATAAAAAGGAATAATAACTGAATTGTGCATACATTGTCGGAATCCTGGATTTATGAAAACAATAACCCTCATTTCTCTTAACCGAAAACCCTCATTTCTCTCCAACATTTAATCGAGTTTCAACAAAAACAAAGAAAATGTCATCAAAAACATATAAAATGCCATCAAAAGCTTCATCGAAAGGTATCAAAATGCAAATTAGATGTTTTTTTTTGCTGAATATCACTTGATTTTCATGATTATCGAGTTTTTTTTATTTATTTATTTTTTTTTTGCTGAATATCACTAGATTTTCATTGTTATCGAGTATTTCTACTGTATACAGGAAATCTGCATTATTCAAAAGTCTTTTTGAAATAAAATCCAAGGTTTCAAAGTCGATCAACTTACTGAAGGTTTTCTGTTTAATAACACTCAATTGTATGAGTATATCGAGTTTTTCTACTGTTGCTTTGTTCAGTATACACAAAATCTGCATTTAATCAAAAGTTATTTCGAACTAAAACCCTAGTTATGAGTATATCGAGTTTTTCTACTGTTGCTTTGTTCAATATACATGAAATCTGCATTTATTCAAAATTTATTACGAACTAAAACCCTAGTTACGACTATATCGAGTTTTTCTATTGTTGATTTGTTCATTATACACAAAATTTACATTTATTCAAAAGTTATTTATTTTTCATGACTTGGATTAATCGTATATAATTTTCTTATAATACATGTATTTGTACATCTCAGTAGACCAATAAAGATGAGCTAATACCTAAAAAACTAGTAAAAAAATTAACAAAAGAAACAACAAGAAGACCAACTCAAAATGGTATACTTCAGTCATTTAATAATCAATTGTGATTCATATATTTTATGTGTATAATGAAATATGATTTCTAATTATATATGTATTTATATTTTTCAGAACAAAGAAACACCTACAAAGAAAAAACCTACCGAAAGAAAAACAAGAAGAAAATCAGCAACAAAGATAGTTGAGAATGATATATTTCAATCACACATGATAATAAAACAAAAAAAACACTTTGTGATTATATATATATATATATATATATATATATATATATATATATATATATATATATATATATATATATATGATTTTCTAATTATATATCTAATTATATTTTTCAGAACAAAACAAAGAATAGGCTACAGATAAACAACCTACCGAGAAAAAAAAACAGCAAGAAAGGTTGCATCAAAAGGTATATTTCGATCACAAACGATTATAAAACAAAAGAAAAACTAACACTCTGTTATTAGTCACATGTGATTAATATCTTTTATATATGACAACGATTCAATTACATGTGATTATTATCTGTTATGAACACTATATGCTTATTTATTATAAATTTCTTAAATCATAATTGTATATTATGTATTTATTCAACACGTGATTAAAATATATTATGAACAATGTGTATTTATCGTAACACGTGATTACCATATATTACCATCTTTGACATACACAACACACCAAAAATTATGGTTCAATCACATCTGATTAGCATATGATCTTTGACATGCAAAAAAAAAAAAAAAAACTTTGTTTAATCCAATGTGATTAATATTGACTTTATTATTTTCTGATTATATATGTATTTTTGTATCTCATAAAATCCTAAACAATAGGAGAAAAAGGAAAAACGGAGAGTGAAGCATCAGAAATCCATAATGATTATGTTAATTTTAAATTTCAAATTTCAAATTTCAAACTTCAATTTCAATTTTAAATAAATTTACAATTTAAACATTCGTATTTAAGATTTTGTTATAAGTAACACGTTTAACATACAGATCTAACAACTAAACACATAATTTTCATTTTATTAATTTTTTGTATATTTTTTTTCATAATTTTTACTTAGTTCAAATTTCAAATTCAAATAAATGTCTCGTTTAATCATTCATATTTAACATTTATTTTAATCAACTCGTATAACATATGGGTCTCACAACTAGTAATAGTATGAAACATGAAAAAAATGAGTATAGTATTCTTGGAGCCTGTTACCTGCCACCTTTGCACATAGCATGGTATGGTAGATGGTGGGTGTACCCTATGGTGTAAGCAGGCGAATAGAAAACTAGGACGGAAGTGGTGAATAGACTTAGCAATACATATGCATTTTTTGATTTTTTTTAAACTAATTTTAATTAAAATAATATGGTGGCCCACCCTCCTTGAATCCGCAGATCATTTCCCTCAACCTAAATCGATCAACTCCTCCGCCCCCCTTTAACGCCTAGTTCCCGAGTTTAAATAGAGAAAAGAAAGTAAGGATAGAAAAGAAAAGAGAGGAAAAGAAAAGAAAATTTTCTTTTATGTTACCGACTTGGAGAGAATTGGAAGGAAAGTTAATTATTCTATTATTTCTTTCCAAATCCTTCCAAATCAGAAGGAAAGTAATCCTTCCATTTCTCTCCACTTCCTTCCATTTTCTTCCTTTAATGTAACTCGGTAACTCCAATTTCTTTTACTTTCTTCTCATTTCCACTCATTTCCTTTCTTTTCTCTAGTTAAGTTGAAATAAGGAACTACTTGTAATCCTCATCTCCTAGAAATCATGTCTTGATATTGTTCTTCATGCCGTGATCATGTTCGTATTGCAGAAATCATCGTGAGCTGAAGGGATGTTTGGTTATATAGGCAATACAAAAGAGGTAAGCGAATGGAAATTTTGGTTATTCATTAGCTATTTATTTGATTGCTGATCTTAGAAGTGATCCATTAGAGGTTTTTGTTTGGGAACAAACTATCAAAATAGGGTAACCGTGTATTTTCCTGTAACTCTCATGGATTGTATGATTTCAAGAAATTAAAAGAGTTTAAAAAAAAAAGGCACAACTGGGAAGAAAGGTTTAAAAGCCACACTGACTGTGGACCATATTTCCTAAAATCAACCATCTTCGATATGTCATTTTTATGGAGCTGATTTCGTCTATGGTATCCGTGAACATACCACTACTTTTGCTCTAAAACCTACAATGGAGCTCCAATTTCTTTTACTTTCTTCTCATTTCCACTAATTTCCTTTCTTTTCTCTAGTTAAGTTGAAATAGGGAACGAGTTGTAATCCTCATTTCCTAGAAATCGTGTCTTGTTATTGTTCTTCATGCCCTCATCATCTTCGTCTTCCAGAAATCATCGTGAGTTGAAGGGATGTTTGGTTATATATGCAATGCAAAAGAGGTAAGCGAATGGAAATTATGGTTATTCATTTGCTGTTTATTTGATTGTCGTTCTTAGAAGTGACCCATTAGAGGTTTTTGTTTGGGAACAAACTATCAAAATAGGGTAATTGTGTATTTTCCTGTAACTCTTATGGATTGTATGATTTCAAGAAATTAAAAGAGTTCTAAAAAAGGCACAACTGGGAAGAAAGGTTTAAAAGCCACACCGACTCTAGACTATATTGCCTAAAATCAACCAACTTCGATATGTCATTTTTATGGAGCTGATTTCTTCTATGGTATCCCTGAACATACCACTACCTTTTCTCTAATACCTAAAATGGATCTGCCGAACCTTATATCGTTGCATATTTTTGCCACTGGTGTTGATGATGTTTTGAGTGTTCAGGGTTAGAATAATATCTTTTTCATTGGAGATATTAAGATCGTCAAGGTAAGTTGCCATACCCTGTTATTTTAATCTAGCCTTGTTTTTTCAGATGATCTGTTGCCAAGAATAATATCTTTACACATCTTACATGAGAACTTGAATTTATCTAAATTTTGTTCTTCCTTCATCCCATCTTCTTTCTTTGAATCATTTGACTCATCGATAGTTTCCTGAAGATAAAAAACTGTATAACCACCAGATTTATTGTGAATACATTGCACATTGTAAAATGTGACTTGAGAATTGGCGACCCAAATGGATGTCGACCCACCCGAGAAAAGTGAAGAAACATGATACCGAATATCAAGACAATACCTAGGGGTATTCCCGAGCAAAGTGAAAAATGGAAGCCCATTTGGGATTTTTATTATTCGATCAATTCCTAATCCACATATACCGTTTTCAGTCTACGCCAAAAGAAATCTAATAGAAACCTTATTTTTAGCTTCAATTATCCACAATTTCTAACATGGTGTCATCAAATCTGCGGGGTGCCATTGTAGGTGAACCTTGAAGAGGTGCTTAATGAACAACTAAAACTTTTTATTTAGTTTACCATGCTTAAATCAAAATATGCCAGAATTCAACATTCATAATGTATATATTTAATATTCACTACAATTTCTTTTTTCATGAAAGAAAGAGAAAAATAAAAAAGATAAGAGTCTGAGAAACTTTAAATCAAAGATATTTCATGCCAATAACACTAATGAGATTAGGACCAACTAGTAGACAAATGACGGGAAAATTCTGGGTATGCTAAACCAAAAGAAGGCTGGGTAGATTTATTAAGCACATGATAGACAGACTCACACACTTGTGAAATAATAGTTAATACCAAATATTCTTTAGAACTTTTCAATGTACCCCATTGAATCCATGTCCAAGTTGGAATGATGTCGCTTTTTAAGCATTTTTAGGATTTTTTTGGATCTACCAAGAAACTGAGCTATAGTTCTGATGTTATCTTCTCTTTTCTATATTGCATCATCATGACACTTCATGGTTATGATGTGTGGCAACTTGGTAAAGCAAGCACATATCAGATCCGCGATAATGGTTGATATCCACTCAAAAAGCTCCTCATCTATTGGCCAATTTTCTTTCTAATTGCAATGAAACAGTATGGTTTGGCTAATCCTGTACATAGAACCTGCAGCAATGAACATATAACGTGAGTAATCCTGACTTACATTTTTCCTTGCCTTCACATGTATAACAGATTTTGCTGCTTCATCACCCAATGATTGAAGAATCTCCTTTGATGTTTTTCCTTTACGAGCCTTCTTTTGAAGATCAATTTGTAGCCAACTACAGTATACTTCAACGTCTTTCCACATGTGTCTAGTGTG
The DNA here is from genome assembly GCF_052625555.1 of Lactuca saligna. Lineage (NCBI taxonomy): Eukaryota > Viridiplantae > Streptophyta > Magnoliopsida > Asterales > Asteraceae > Lactuca > Lactuca saligna. The sequence goes on along the minus strand of NC_136417.1, from coordinate 37,569,196 downwards.
ACAACCCGAAGTTCGTTCCGTCGTCGTAACCTGATACATCAATAAAAATTCGTCGTCTTAAATTGTTTCGTTCGTTTCTAAATTAATTCATTTATTTTAAGTTTGTTATTATAACTTAATAATTGTCCAAATACGTTAGAAATCTATGGAAACGCCTCAATTTATTCTTTGGAAGAATAATAATTTTATTCCGTCAAGTTATAAAAAAATAATTAAATCAGGTACGACCAAAAGCCTCACTTGACGACAGTATCGAGTAAAATTCCACCGTGTCCCAAACTTTCAGCATATATAAAGTTGAGCGAGCCTCATTTGAAGCTTTTTCCACTCTCTCTCTACTTTCTCTCTCTACTCTCTCTCTAAAATCCGATTTTGAGCCAAAAACACCCAAATCAAGCTTCAAAACATCAAGGTAATTATCCTAGCTTCTAGTTTAACATCTTTGGCCTTCAAATTCGAGATTTTTATGAGCATTAGGACCCTTAGCATGAGTTTACGTTCCTAGAACATCCCTAGGCCGTGAACTCATGAAAATGGGGTTTTTGTGCCATAAAACCCCTCTAAAACACTTATAGGGCTTAGATTTGACTTAGAAACTTGCATGCATGAACCAAGGACCCCAAAATCTTGACATTTGATGTATGAACATGAGTTTACAGCCCAAGAACCTTCTTGGACCGCAAACGCCCATGCATGAACCATAAACTCCTTTTAAGGTGTTAAAAATGCCCTTAAACACCACCACAAGCTTCCAAATGTGTCTAGGACCCTCTACTCCATCATTTGAAGCACCAAATCATACAAGAAGGGACCAAACATGAGTTTACGGTCCAAGAACATGCTTGGACCGTAAACCCTCATTCTTAGACCTTAAACACCTTTTAGGATGTTAGTTTTCCCCTAAACACCTTCAATGAACTTCCATGAGTGCTTATAACCTTATAACCCTTCTAGAAATGCACCAAAACATTCATAAATGGGACAAACTAGAGTTTACGGTCCAAGAACATTCTTAGACCGTAAACTCATCTTCTTAGACCATAAACTCTTCAAATGGGTGTTTAAGTGCCCTTATCACCTTGAATGACTTGTAAGTTGGACTAGAATCACATGTGATTAACCTACAAACACCAACACCCATGGATCTTGAACAAACAAGAGTTTACGGTTGTAAACTCATGTGTTTAAGGTAGTAAACTCCCCAAGAACACCTTCATAGACCATAAACTCCAATCCCAAGGCCATTTCAAGTCCCGATCACTTCCTAAGCCATGGAATCAACCCTAGAACTTTCTCGTGTGCATTATAAAACTTTGTGGCATCCAAGAACACACCACCCATGAGTTTACGACCGTAAACTCATGGGGAATGATTCATTAGAACCGTAAACCCTCTTATGAGTTTACTCTTCAGCAATTAACTCCATATCCGAACCTTATACGTCCCTAGATGCCACCCGGGTCACTCCAAACACTTGATTTGAAGTGTTTTCGCGTCTTGGAGTGTATAATCATATCTAATTAGTGATTTAAAGTCTAATTAGATACATTTGTATATCATTTCATATTACATAGGAACCTCACGCGTTATCAAGCCCCGAACCGACACTTAGCATCCATTCTGACACGCTTCTCGATCGGTGAGTTCATACCCCTACCCTTTTTCAAATGTTTTCAGGGGGGAATACAAGCAAAAGTACAAGGAAATCTTGTACTCAAACTTATTATTTTCAGTTCAAATGTCTATAATCTGTATGTTTTTAATATCGAAAACTGTGTTAATCAAATAGTTCGAATTACGAAGTTAGCTTTCAAACTAATCATCGATTACTTGACAAAGGGTTACAATCTATATTTCATAATCTGCGAATAATTCATACTAATCATCAATTAGAACTAATATGAATACGAATACGAAAGTACAACTAGGAACAGAACGAATACGAAAGTATAACTAGAATACGAATACGAATGCGAATACGAATGCGAATACGAATACGAATACGAATACGAATAGGATTAGGAATAGGACTAGTAATACGAATACGAATGCGAATACAAATGCGAATACAAATGCGAATACGAATACGAATACAAATAGGATTAGGAATAGGACTAGGAATACGGATACGAATGCGAATACGAATTCGAATACGAATAGGAATACAAATATGAATACGAATACAAATATAAAATACGAGTATGAATATGATTAAGAATAAGAATACGAATACGAAGTCACGCATCTAGGAACATTCAAGCGTAACACAATTAGGATATCAGAATACCTAGCTAATATGACAAGTATGATAGATAATTGAACATTACATTGGGATTCAATAACTAAACTTACTTTTAGGAAAATATAGGATTTTCCTGGGATAGCAATTGTACATAACCAGATTCGTGTAATAAAACAGTTTATCAAACTCTACAAATAAGAAAATATGGGATTTTCTTGGATAACAAACTTTGACGGAAAACCAAAGGGATCTTGTACATTTTCAGAAAACTAACATCTTATGAACTCACCAGCTTTATGCTGATTTTCAAACTGCTTGTATTCTTAGGTCCATATTAGATAGGTACCCAACGATGCTTTTGGAGAAGACGGAGCGTACAGAAGACTCATCTTAACTTTTATTCATATGATATATGTATAACACCTGTAACACTTTACTTTTGAACAAATGTAAATTCGAATATGTAATGTAATGGTTGCTTACTTTTCTTACTATGTACATTGGATTTGATACTCAACGTGGAGTCCGCCCCGGAATGTTTCCGCCTTAGGTTTTTGGGGTGTGACATCTAGTTGCTTCTCTTGCCTTTACCAACATTTCATTTTCATTGAGGCTTTCTTCGATATGTGTTACAAATTTCCTTTACTAACTCTTCACTTGTAGTATAGTTGAAAGCAACCCATTGACATGGCAGTTTGCAATATTAGGAAGCACAAGAGCAATGGATGTTAATGTTAGAGCGACTAGGCTCCAACAATTTTAGGTTTCTTCTGGATGTAAACGTGGGACTCCATCATTATCAAACTCTATAACTCCATAGAATCCTATAGATTTCTTTAGAAGCTCCATAAGATTCCTTGGCTCTTTCTTTTCAGACTCTTGAAGAAGCTAGAGTTATAGAGTTGAGTGCATTTCGTAATGATCTCTTTAAAAGCTTCGCACCTGGTTCAATTTGCATAACATAACTGGTATATTCTTCCATATCTGATACCACAAACGTTATCTAAAGCATTATACAAAAGTTCTAAATCATATTTCGGATATTATGGAAGACCATATTGCAATGGCAGCCTAGGATATGCATAGGGATAGGCTGTTTTTCCAAACTTGAAGCCTTTGAATCCAATGTTTCTCGACTTGGAACACGTGTAGGTGGTTCCTGCTCCATTTCATAGAGAGGTTAAAATGAGTGGTGGCAGTCAAACATATTAAAATTGGTGCTATACTACCTAATATTTCCTCAATTGATTGCAACACAATAATCACATTGATTGACCACTTATAGTCAGATTAAACATTTTGATAATCTAATCTATCAAACAAACAGGAATATCAAAATAACAACCGAAAAGAAAGCAAAGAGTGAGCATATAACCTCAATAGTAGAGGAGACCAGTGAACAAGAAATTGCAAATTGGGGTTGCCAGTCTCTGCCATCATCCAATACTTTTTAGGGAGCGGCGCCTATTGCCAAGACACCTTATTGCCTTGTGCCACCAGCAAAGCATGAGTTATCCTCATAGCTCAAGGAGCTGTTGGGGAAGGGTCTCATTAGACCGAGTAGCTCACCATGGGGAGCGCCGATCCTTTTTGTCAAGAAAAAGGATGGTTTACATCGAATGTGAATTAACTATCGGGAGTTGAACAAGCTGACGGTCAAGAACCGTTATCTACTTCCAAGGATCGATGATTTATTCGATCATTTGTAGGGGGTATCTTGATTTTCCAAGATTGATATGAGATATGGATATCATCAGATGAGAGTATGCATGGAGGATATTCAGAAGACGACCTTTAGAACTCGTTATGGGCATTACGGGTTTGTGGTGATGCCTTTCAGGCTCACGAACGCACCGATGACATTTATGGACCTCATGAACCCGGTGTGTAGGCCTATGTTGGATCAACCGGTGATCGTGTTCATCGATGAAATCTTGGTATATTCGAGGTCCAGAGAGTAGCATGAGGAGCATTTGCGAGAGGTTCATGGGGTATTGAGGTCGGAGAGGTTGTATGCTAAATTCTCCAAGTGCGATTTCTGGTTACGAGGGGTCTAGTTCCTGGGACATCTCGTTAATCAGAATTGGATATTGGTCAATCTGGCCAAGTTTGAGGCAGTTATGCGATGGGAGGTGCTGAGATCGCCATCCAAGATCAAGAGTTTTCTGGGATTGGTCGGCTACTATCGAAGATTTATCAAGGATTTTCCAAGATTGTGGTTCCTCTCACCAGATTGACCATGAAAGGGGTTGCTTTTGTTTGGGAGCCTGAGCAGCAGGCATCATTCAAGACTCTTCACTAGAGATTATGCAAAGCTCTAGTGTTAGACCTTATGGAGAGAGTGGAGATCTTCGTGGTCCATTGTGATGCTTCCATTTCAGGGATGGGTGCAGTGTTGATGCAGCGGGGTCACGTGATAGCATACGCCTTGAGGCACTTGAAGCCTTACGAGACAAGGTATACCACCCATGATTTGGAACTGGGGAGGTGGTGTTCGCCCTCAAGATTTGGTGCCACTATCTTTATGGTGTCCAGTGTACTAAATACACGGACCATAAGAGCCTGAAGTACTTAATGGATCAGCCCAACCTGAATATGAGACAGAGGAGATGGTTGGATGTAGTGGAAGACTATGACTGTGAGATCTTGTATTACCTGGGCAAGGCTAATGTGGTAGCTAATGCCTTGAGTCGCAGAACCGAGAGCGCTCTAATTCGGAATGTGTGTATGAGGATAACCGTGATGACACTGGTCCTAGATGCCATCCTTTAGTAGATTTGGGTGTGACACTAGAGAATCGCAAGAGAGAGCGTATAATCGGGTAGGTTTTCGAGTTTGTAACTGACAATCATGGGCTTATGACTTTCCTTTAGTAGATTTGGGTGACCTATATAGGTAGAGCTCGCCGTGTATTGATGGAGGAGGTGCATAGATCGGGATATTCGATCCACCCAGAGGCCATTATGATGTATTTGGACCTGAAGAGAGACTATTAGTGGCCCTGTATGAAGAGGTATATGCCATGGGTAGTTGAGAGGTGCTTGACGTGTTGTCGGGTTAAGGCAGAGCACCAGCATCTACATGGTTAATTACATCCTCTGGAGATTCCTCAGTGGAAGTGGGAACAAATCTCTATGGACTTTATCACCAATTTACCGAGGGTTGCACGTGGAGTTGATGTGATTTGGGTGTTTGTGGACTGACTGACAAAGAGTGCTCACTTCCTCGTTATTAGTGAGAGCTCTTCTACAGAGATATTGGCAGAGATTTATGTGAGAGAGGTGGTAGTATGGCATGGAGTGTCGACCTCGATAGTGTCAGACTGAGACGTATGTTTCACTTCCAAGTTTTGGAAGAAATTTCATGAGGAGTTGGGCTCGCGTCTTTATTTCAGGATTGTGTACCACCCGCATACGGATGGGTAGAGCGAGCGGACGATTCAGGTGCTCGAGGACATGCTGCGTGCATGTGTTATGGACTTCAGAGGAAGTTGAGTCACTTACTTACCCCTGGCTGAGTTTTCGTATAACAACAGCCATCATTCAAGCATTGGTATGCCTCCCTTTGTGCTTCTATACGAGAGGAGGTGTCCGACTCCCATTTGTTGGGGAGAAGTGGGGTAGACAGTGATAGGTGGCACTGAGATAGTGTTGAAGACGACTGAGCAGATTCAGCAGGTCAGACAGAGGTTACTGATAGCCTAGAGTCAACAAAAGAGTTATGTTGATCGGCGATGTTCTGAGCTAGAGTTCCAGGTTGGAGACTTTGTCCTCCTGAAGGTATCCCAATGGAAAAGGGTAATCTGATTAAGGAAACGGGGCATGCAGGGGCCCAGATACATCGGTCCTTTCAGAGTGACCGCCAGAGTGGGTAAGGTAGCATACTGGTTGGAGCTACGTGCATAGTTGAGTCAGATCCATAACACCTTCCACGTGTCTCAACTGAGGAAGTATGTAGCCGATGAGACGGTGGTGGTGCCTTTAGAGGATATTCAGGTGGATGCGAGCCTAAATTACATTGAGAGGCCAATTGTGATCTTGGATTGAAAGGTGAGGGTTCTAAGGAACAAAGAGGTGCCCCTGGTTTAGGTCCAGTGGCAACATCGAAGAGGGTCTGAGTTAATGTGGGAGCCAGAATCCGAAATGCAAGAGCAGTACACAGAGCTATTTCCAGAGCATGACTTCGAGGGTGAAGTCTAATTCTAATGGAGGAGAATTGTAACATTCGGAGTCCCAGGTACATTATTTATTTATTTTACTTTTGAGGACTATTGAGCAACTCGACGAGTTTGTGCTACAACTCGATGAGTAGAGTCGTGTTTGGCCACGTGAGATTAATGATCTACTCGACGAGTAGAGGTTGTGAAGGGAAACCATAAATTCCCAGGTTTGGGGCCTATTTAGGACACTTATAGCCTAATTTATGGCTCACCATCTGTTTTCCTTCATTGAGAGAAACCCTAATCGCCCTTTAAGCTAATAGAGAGAGTGTTGAGCTAGTATTGAGTATTTTGGTGCAATTTTGGAAGAGAAGAGAAGTATTTCAAGAAAGAAATGAAAATATGATGTTAGATTTGTTGCTATTCATCCAAGAGCTTATGTGAAAGGTCTTAAGCTCGTATCCTTCTCATTTTGTTAGATATATCTCATATTATTGGAGTTTAGGGCTTTTTCTATCTAATATTAGGACTTTGAGTGTATTGAGCACATATAGAGATTTGAGCATCAGATCTGGACCTTGTAAGGTCCTTAGAGTCCAAAGTTCGCTACTTTATTCAGCCCTTATAGAGCCTTTGAGTGAAAAACCTTTAATAGAGCATGTTCTTGGCATTTCAAGCCCTAAGTGCCATGGATGGACGTAAAGCTCATGGATTTACATGATAAACGAGCCTTGAGAATGTAGATCTAGAGTGTGGTAGGGTTTTCTACATTGAAATTATCTAAACATGAAATAAGTCTAAATGGAATCGCCGAGTCGATGAGCCGACTCGACGAGTCGGTTAGGGTTTGTCCCGATGAGTATGATCATGCGATAGCTCGATGATCTGGGAGTCAACTCAACGAGCTCAGTTGAACCTTCACGATACTTCTGAGGAAACTAAGTGGACTTGATGAGTCGCATGGGTGCACTCGGTGAGTTGAGTCAAACAGAGACTATTGATTCGAGTTTGACTTCTTTTGACTTTATGGTTTCGTCAAATATGAGTAATGGAGACCATGGAGGGGAAAAATGGTCTTTTTCCCATTCCAAGAGTTAGAGAGAGAGAGAGAGAGAAAGAGAGAGAGAGAGAACATCCTGTTGGGTTTTGAGCATTCTAACACTCCTAAGTGTACATGCAACCCTAAATACCTTGGATCTATGTTTTCTATATTATACATACAAATATCAACTTTCCAAGGTATTGTTCTATTCTAGCATACTAAACTTTGAATACCATAAGTTAGAATAACATACCTTTTGTTAGTGCTTGTCTTCATGAAGCTTGAGTGCCTAGTGCCCCAAGTGTGACACCTCAAATGGTTCACACAACACCAAATACACTTGGAATAACTTGAGAGAATTCTACACTTCATGAAATCGGCTAGCCCTCTCTAGAATTATACTAGTGCCGATTTTGTGAAGAATAATATCTTTATATAGTGTTACAATTAGGGCAAACCCTAATTGTCATGACTTTCCATTTCCTTGGATCCATGGGTTCAAATACACCATGGAGCATCCATGGACCATCCTATGGGTTTTAGCCTAACTTGATTATCCATGGAGAATTAGCCCACTATACAAGTATGGATGATTTACACAATCAACCCATATATTTAATTAGTCTTCTTTTGATCACTTAATTAATCCTAGATTAATTCTTGATCAATACTAATTAAATAATCTCATTATTCTTATTATTAATATACTAGAACTTATAATATATTAATAACCATAAGTGTCTTATTTCTCTCATTATAGTCTATCCAAGTGCATGATGCCATGCAACCCAAATGGACCATACCGGGTCGGTTCAAGTCTTACCAATTATAGTTATGGACTTAGACATTAATCCAACAGTCTCCCACTTGGATAAGTCTAAAACTATTATTGCATATGACTTCAGGAACCAACTGGCAATCGTAGCTCTCAAAAGATTTTGTCGAACTCTGACATTGTCGATAAACGCTGACCTTTGTCAATGACTTGTCCATTAGATAAGGGATCATATATTCCTCCATTCTCGATATCATATGGACTGAGACATGGATTATAATCATTCTCTCTGTCCTTTTGTTGTTTCCTGATTTCCGATTTATGACGACTGACTAATTGAACAAATAAAATCAGTCTTGGCCCGGCCGAGCACTTCCATTTGTCATCATCAAATCATCGAGGGGCCCACAAATATCGCTTTTATCCCGAAGGTAAAAGGAATGGATAAACTTCGACTCATATGGCTTGTTCTACTACTTGTTGAATCATACACAAAGACACGTTTTATAGCACCGAGTTACCAAATGCGGTTTCGTGCAATCAATGTACTATCAACTCATAGTAACAAATCATATCTCTAGGTTTGAAGAATATAAGATATTATCGTCTCATGATCACTCGTGATAAAATCCATGAAGTGATTCCAATGAGCGAGGGTTGAATCCAATACTCAGAACTTATGAGCACTCATGAGTGTTGTAGCCCTTTGTCCAACATCTTAGACCTCTACAAGCCAACCCATGACAGTCTTAATTCATATCTACTTCCAACATATGACTGACTGTGGATGGTTTGAATAACTTAGTCATTCCGGAAGAATAACATAGTTTATTCGGGAATTCAAAACATGCAAAGTGAAACACAATAACAATTGAATCCAATATGGTATCAAAATCTATGAACATAAATAAAACACCTTTTATTTATCACCATATGATTACACATTATTCATTGTATACTGTTTCAGCTATCAACTTTATTCTTGAATTTAAAACAATAGTTGTCCCATGCTCCAAGCATGTACACTATGTTTTCTAAACACTAGTCATGCCATACACCAAGTATGCATACTATGTTTGTCTATGATCTTTACTTTGTGAACTATATCAATTGAGCATAACTTCAATGATTCTCTTTTCACACTCCCAAATCCTTACTGCAAATACAAGAATTCCAAATTCATGTCATTTACTAAAATCTGTTAGATTCTAAACTTATATGCATTGATCCTCTCGTAATGATTATGCACAAAGGCAGACTGACTTGACAACAACCATTACAGAGAATTCCAAAAGAGATCAGCTCCTTAGAAACATCCTTCTTGCATTGAGTTTGCTAATCTTAAACAGATTGAAAATTCTAACTTTGAAACATTTCCAGATTCCATTTTGACTATCACTTCTGAACAAGAGTTGCCTCCTTACAGATTATCTCAATATGGTCCTTCCAGAATTATCACTATATTTCCAACTTTCCTTGAGTAACCAATCTTTGGTAAACCTTAAATTTGTCCTCGATAATTATTTAATCCTTTTAGTCATATCCAGTTCTAAACCTTTTCTCTTCTTAATGCCCCAGGCATTTGGAAAATTTTAGAAAGGATGAATATAGCACATGTAATCGATCCTATATCCGAAGCATATGGGACACGATTCATGATGTCTCACATAAAGACTAAACCAGTCTTTTGCTATAACATTTCCATTTCTATTTGCCAAGTTCTCATAATTCAGATTATGAAAAGGGATGCCGTAATCATAATCGAATTTTAGACCGCAAATAATGGACCCATATACAGAATTTCCTTATGTTGAGCCATTCCAACATGAAATTCATATATATCCTTGACTAAATGATTAAAACCTCATGATCTAAGCTTATAGATTTGAGATGAAGTATAATTTCCTCTCCCTTAATTATAGCAAAACAACTTTTCCCAATTGAAACCTTTTGTTTTCTATAATTAACATTGCTAACTTGCAATCTTTATCATAATTATCATGCTCCCACTAACATGATGATTATTAGCATAAACTTATGCTCCTACTAGCTTTGACATGTACTCAGAAATCAGCTGGACTTCTAGAAATCAATACTTTATTGACTTTCTTACCAAAGTTCAGATTTCTGATACTGGATTGTTTTGATAGAACTTTATCATAATCATACACCTTCCCTTAGATAGCACACTTGTCTGTCTAAATAATTATGAAGAGGGATGCCGTAATCATAATGGTTAGACCTTTTTGCCACTTCTCACAAGTCCAGGTTAGTGTGCCGGTAAACCACACACGCTCCACTAACGACTTTGAGAATGCAAATATCACAATTGCTATCTAGCTAAAATCTACTTAGTGAAAGTGTTTCCTCACCATCATTTTCATGAATCGGAGAGAAACCTTATGACACTTAGATTTAATGGTGTATGTGTTCTTATCCATGTGAATTGTCAAAACCATAGTCACAAGACAAGGATAATGACAAATCCAAACTCATATGGACTGAACTCAATCTTAACTTCTTGCCACCTGGCAGCTCAAGGGCCTGCCATTGCTTCCAAGTTGTTGTGCAACCAATTGAGAACTCTAAGAACTCATATGCAAAGCCAACTTTAATTGGAATGGGCATAGAATATGTCAACACGATAGGTTATAAACCTTAAGTCGTGTGCTAGAGAAGAACTCTAGGTTCTATTCTTGATTAGTTCTTGAGACTTTCAAGACCTTTAAGACTCCTACTGTCCTCTTGACCTATAAGACTCCCTTGTCAAACATCCAAGAGATAGTGTGGATTCTAACCAAGAAAAACACTTCACACAATTGGCCTAAGTTGGTCTTTGTTTTATCCAAAACATCACAACTTACCAATTTCAAATGTACAAGAGTAGAAAACTTTTACTCTTACATTTGACACGTGTTTTAAACCTTCTTAAAGACATGTCACTCAAATTACAATCTTGGAGTATGACTCTAAGACTTGTATTGGAACGAAGTATGACTCATCTTCTTGATTTAACCATTTCAACAATTCAAGATCTCTTCTTGTTAGTCATAAGAATGCACTAAGACTTCCTTAGAGAACTAATTTTGATATGGTTTCTTAATCATTAAGATCATCACAAAGCTGATACTAAAGTACTTTCCCATCTTTTCAGATTTGAGAAACTTTTATCCTTCTACCTAATTTGATTCTTCTTATTCTCTCTGCCATACGTTGGAACCTCTTTCCAATGTCTCAGAGTTACACTTAAGCTTGTAAGTATAATCATATTTACTGAGCTTTAGTAAACTATGATGAATAGTCTTATCAATCTTTTTGTGGTGGACTTGACCAGTGCACAAGAATGTGTACTTGATCCCTTAGTCCTTCACTTGACTCACACATCCATGTGAACAAGTAATTAGTCTTAATTTTTTTTTCAATACTTGAAAGTTCTCATTCATCATGCTATACAACTTGCATGATTCCAAGTCCCGGTCCAATTGAAACTTGGGTGATGAGAATCTTTCATTATTTGGTAAATTTAGACATTACCACAAATGAAAGAATCAATTTCATATTTCCACTCTTGCTATTAATGGAATCATATAAGCAACAATTTTTCCTCAAATGCCATTGTAAGGATATTTTAAAATAACTAAAATCAAAATTTTCTTTTATTTTAAAACTATGTAGAAAAACTTATCCTTACAATCCATATGAAAACTTGTTGTTATCTATTCCTAAGCAATATCTCATAACTCCTAAGAAGTAGCTCAAGAATCCGATCTTCAAACTATGCGATAGAGATCCATCTACGCGATCAGATTCAGCATACCCCCTTTTTAAGTTTCTTCCCTTATCTTTGATTTTTAAAACATCACCATCTGACCCAGTCACATCATGTATCAAGAATCTCAAAATAGAAACTTAGCAGAGTTAGATAGTGGACTTTACCTGATGTAGAGTCAAACTTATTGACTTTAACATCCTTAGGTAAATTTGGCAGCTTCACAACTAATGACCCTTCCTTTGGCAATATAAACATATGGACCCTTTGATAATGGTACAAGGGACTATTACAGACATAGTCTTTTCTCTTTACCATTTGGTCAACCTAGTTGACTATGGTCAATCCCTTTCCTTGGGAAGAGAATGCTTTTTCTGTATTTCCAGTGTCACCATTGTCAATGTCCATAAAGTTTCAGGAAGTTGATCTTAACAAATAGATAAGATCATTAAGGGTCTTGTCATAATCTGTTTCATAGGTGTCCCAAAGGAACTCACTATGTGACTTAGAAAGTGATTGAACCACCAACTTTCTCAAGACTTTGACACCCAACTCTCCCGGCTTGTCAATATGTGACTACATCTCCAAGATGGGACCACACCTAGACCTTCACTTGCCAATAGGGTTCGAGTGACCTTAAAATTTTTAAGAACTTGTGGGGTAGGGAGAATAATTGGAGAAGGTGAAAGAAGTATGATTTCCAAGGGACATCATCTTCATTTAGGAAAGCTTATTTCAAGAGATTTGGGAAGATCATAAATATCTAAACCAAACATGTTTTGGGAGATATTCAAGATAGTTGATCTTAAAGTCCTTAGTATGACACCCAATATGAAATATTAAGGCTAGGACTCAACAAACTATTTTATAACTTAGAAGAGGTATGCCGTAATCCAAGCTATAAAATATTTGAAGGTAAGTGAATGACGATTCACCAATTTCCACCAAGATAAACGAAATGTATTATTAGGTTTTAATTGGTTTTGAAACTCCTAGATCTTTTGAGATTCATTGAACTGTTCAATGGCATGTTTCAATCTCGAGAGTTCCTTTCAGGTTTTGTGACTGGGATGCCGAGGATCACAAAACAAGGTGGGAGGTAACCATGCAAATTACTTGGTACCCTTAAGTGTTTACCCCTCAATCGATGTGCCGGTTAACCACACACGCTCCATCGATACTATGATAAACATTAAGTTACCCTTTGCCTACCTTGTTAAATACGAGTTAGTGTGCTGGTTAACCACACACGCACCACTAACCGACTTAAACAAAGTACAAAGTGTAATTTCATGGATTAGCACCTTATTCACATTTTCCTAAGTAACTAAGATTGGGTATTTATAAGAGTTTAGTTACTTAGTATTTATCATTAATACTTTTAATGAAGGGAGAATTCTAGTCCTGTCAAACCCGTTCGGCTAACGACCCTCCACCAGTCAAGCAAGCGGTGGGTGAGAGTGGACACCCATTAAGTTGCCATTTTATAGGCAACAACCTTATACCCACCTTATAGACCAGCTTCGTGAATGAGGCGTACTAGCGGTAAGACCGACTTTACTCTTATACATATATATATTATTAACTTATAATATTATAAAATATAAGGGTTGAATTTTAACTCTTTAAAATTCTAAGGGCTAACTTGGAATTAAAGTATTCATAAGTGAAACTTTTCAAATTCCAAAACTTGAGGGCAAGTTTTGAAACTATTCAAAACTAATTAATTCCATAACTTATGTGTTTAAAGTAGTTTTAATCCAAAAACTCTTCAAGTTCCATAACTTGAGGACAAGTTATGGAAGACTTTAAACTAATAAAAGAATTAACTTTTCTTTATTTTATAACTTATGGAATTAATTAAGGTTACACTTTTTTTTTTATTATTTAATGAAGAGACTCTTGGTCCTCCATAACTTGAGGACAAATTATGGAGACATAACTCCAATTAATTAGAACTAGACTCTTCATTTTGTAACCTTTGCCAAGTTTTATGAGTTTTATGAAACTTAAATGTGACTTTTCATATAACTTGAGGACAAGTTACAATAACATATTTTAGAATCAACTCTTAGATTAATTTGGATTGAAAACAACTATTTCACTCAACTTTTCTATTAATCTAAGCAACTCATAAGAACAAGATAATTCAAATCAACCTTTTTCATGTAATTAGTCTAACCTTTAAACTAATACAAAACATGAATCTATTGAAAATTATCTTTGAAATTGGATTAGCATGAACATTACCACATCAAAAACATGTTTATTAGTTCAAAAACATCTTAGGGTAATGTTCCTAGTCCAATTCCAGCCAAAAAGGTCGAATTTATGCTGTCTGGGGGTCCAACTCGTCGAGTGCACTAACCAACTCGGTGAGTTGGATGCTTTTTGCCTTGGACTCGTCGAGTCCCTTCATGGACCCGGCGAGTCTGCTGGGCAGACAGCATCAAAACTCGATTTTTCAGCTCCATTTGCAAGTATAACAAGAAAACAAGCCTGGGCTCTGATACCACTGTTGGGTTTTGAGCATTCTAACACTCCTAAGTGTACATGCAACCCTAAATACCTTGGATCTATGTTTTCTATATTATACATACAAATATCAACTTTCCAAGGTATTGTTCTATTCTAGCATACTAAACTTTGAATACCATAAGTTAGAATAACATACCTTTTGTTAGTGCTTGTCTTCATGAAGCTTGAGTGCCTAGTGCCCCAAGTGTGACACCTCAAATGGTTCACACAACACCAAATACACTTGGAATAACTTGAGAGAATTCTACACTTCATGAAATCGGCTAGCCCTCTCTAGAATCATACTAGTGCCGATTTTGTCAAGAATAATATCTTTATATAGTGTTACAATTAGGGCAAACCCTAATTGTCATGACTTTCCATTTCCTTGGATCCATGGGTTCAAATACACCATGGAGCATCCATGGACCATCCTATGGGTTTTAGCCCAACTTGATTATCCATGGAGCATTATCCCACTATACAAGTATGGATGATTTACACAATCAACCCATATATTTAATTAGTCTTCTTTTGATCACTTAATTAATCCTAGATTAATTCTTGATCAATACTAATTAAATAATCTCATTATTCTTATTATTAATATACTAGAACTTATAATATATTAATAACCATAAGTGTCTTATTTCTCTCATTATAGTCTATCCAAGTGAATGATGCCATGCAACCCAAATGGACCATGCCGGGTCGGGTCAAGTCTTACCAATTATAGTTATGGACTTAGACATTAATCCAACACATCCCTAGGTATATTTGAGGATGAATAGAGTATTAATTAGAGATAGTTATCCTATGTGGTAGGTGGAGGCTAGTTAGGGATTTCCTTGTACAATTCTTTTACTTGCTTACTTACGAGGTGAGTCTTCTCACTATACTTATCATGAGTGGTATCTTCATGTGACCGAGATGTTTATTGTTCTTACCTGTGTATCTTAGTATACTGCATTATGTCTTTCTGATTTATGCTGAGTATGATTATATTGAGCTTATTGAGTTAGGGCCGGAGGGTCCTACTGAGACACATTGCCCAGAGGGTCTTGCTGAGTTATAGCCTAGAGTAGCTAATGAGCTATGTATGGTATTTTGGGGATCTCACTAACCTTCGGTCTTACCGTGTATGTGCTATGTATTTAGGTACTTCTCATGATCACGAGAAGGCACCGACTTGATTGTACACACATCAGAGAGTGAGTTATGTTTTGAGAGGATCTTGGAGTTTTGATATATATAGTTTTTGGATATGTGATTAATGATTTGATATTGTGATACTTTTGTGGTTTTGGGTTGAGGTAAATCTGTTTTTAAATTGAAAAAAATTTGGTTTGAAAATTTACTTTGTTACAATTTTTCTTGGTTACTCTAAAAAATCAAAGGTGTATCGAGTACTTAAATGTCGTACTTGAGTTATAGAAGAAAGCTTTAAGGTTACCTTTGATGACAATTTCCTTCGGAATTATGGTCCTACTCATGTCACCACGCACATTATGGAGTTCGATGCTCCTCCTCCGGAATCTCCGAACATTCAAGTAATTCATGAAGTAGAGTTTAAAACTTTCTTAATACCCTCAGAAACAACCCTTGATTCGAAATCTCGAACAACGAAAATCTCATCTCGTGAAGCACCTGTTTCTCAAAATGTCTCCTATCCAACACCCACATTTCTTCCATTTTATTCTGAAACATTACAACGTTTTCAGGTTGAGGGGGAAAATGGTCATCCCTCACTTGGATCAATTGTGGTTGGATTCCTTGATGCAATTGCTGACTTTGATTCCAATCCGATCAACAATGATGATGATATAAATTTTTTTGACTTCCCACCTGATGATGATGATGTCAACATCTCTGGTTCAAAAGTTCAGTGGGGGGGGGGGGCATCATCCACAAGTTCAAACTATTCAGGGGGAGCAACATAACCATATTGTCGATATAGGATCATCTGCCGCTCAAGAGCTACCGAGACTTCATATCTGGACTGGAGATCATCCTCCAAACCAAGTAATCAGAAATCCAAATGTTGGTATTCAAACTCGCTCAGTTACAAGTGTTCAAAATAAATGTCATTTTTCGGCATTTATTTCTATGGCTGAACGCAAATCCATTAAAGAAGCATTAGAACATGATGATTGGATTACAACCATGTGAGAAGAATTGGCAGAGTTTGATAGAAATGAAGTATGGACTCTCGTCCCTCCTCTTTCGGATCACCCAATTGTTGGTACAAGATAGGTAATGCGAAACAATCTAGACGACGCTAGAGTTATTATTCGGAATAAAGCAAGACTGGTTGCCAAAGGATTCACACAGATCGAAGAATTGACTACGACGGGAACTTTTCTCTTGTTGCATGTCTTGAAGAAATCAGAATCTTTCTTGATTATGCTGCTCACAAAGGATTCAAGGTTTACCAAATGGATGTTAAGAGTGCATTTCTTAATAGTGAACTGGACACTGAAGTATATATTCAACAGACTCCTAGTTTTGTTAATCTCTCATTTCCGAATTATTGCTACAATCTCTGAAAAGCTATATATGGCCTCAAGCAAGCTCTTCGTGCCTGGTACGAAATGCTCACTGACTTTCTCAAACGCTCCGGTTTCCAAATAGGAATCCTCGATGCAATGCTGTTCGGAAGATTAAATGGAAAACGTCTCAAGCTTGTCCAAATTTATGTTGACGACATCATTTTTGGATCCACCAATTCATCAATGGTTGTTGACCTTGCTAAATTAATGGGTAGTAGATTTCAAATGAGTATGTATCGTGAATCGAGCTTCTTCCTTGGTCTCTAAGTCAAACAGACTGACTAATGAATCTTACTTCATCAAGAGAAGTACATTTATGAACTCCTCTAAAAGTACTCAATGGACACCTGTGCCTCAGCCAAGGTACCCATGGTTTTCGGTCACAAAATCTTCTCGAACCCATCCGGTGTTGCTGTTGATGAAAAGAAGTATAGATGAATGATTGGATCCTTACTCTACCTTACAAGAAGTCGTTTGAACATCATGTTTTCTACTTGTCTTTGTGCTAGATTTGAAGTCAATCAAAAAATGTCACATCTTTTGGCTGTAAAACAAATATTCTAATACCTTAAAGGAACAAAGGGTCTCTAAATCTGGTACCCAACAAATGAGAGTTTTCTTCTTTAAGCTTACACAGATTCGAACTATGATTTTTCCCAATCGGATAGAAAAAGCACTTCTGGTGGCTATCAATTTTTAGGAGGTCGATTGGTTAGTTGGTCATCCAAGAAGCAGAACTGCATTGCTCTCTCAACATCGGAAGTAGAATACATTGTTGCTGCTTGCTGTACATCTCAAGTCTTATGGATTATATCTCAACTTCTGGATTATGGCTACCATTTTCAACGCATTTCGATCTATTATAATTCTCAAAGTGTAATTGCAATCTCGCATAATCCAATTCAGCACTTAATGACAAAGCACATTGACATACGATACCATTTCATAAAAGATCATGTCTTAAATGGCAATATTGAACTCATTTTTGTTCCATCTGACGATGAAAATTTTAATCTCTTTACCAAGGCATTATATGAAACCAAGTTCAATGGTTTTCTGAAAAAAATGGGTATGATAATGCATGATCCTCAATTATATCAAGAGGTATGTACTCTTTGATGGAAACATCAGGAAGTAAAGTTGGTTCCGAAGTAAAATCATTTTACATCTCGGAACTATTATCTCCTGGAATAATCAAGATTATTTTAAGTGTGTTTTTATCTAACCTTCAATTTCAGTGCAAGTTGTATAGCTCCTATGTCTTTTCATAGTCAAAGACCAATACAGTGACATTGGTAGCAATATCATCTCGAAAGGTACTTCATAAAATCATCCCGGAATCAAATACAGACCGGTAATAAATCTTACTCAAGAATTCCTTTTCGGAATCTTACAAAACATCCTACTCCGGAACATTCAAAATACATTCCAGACTCTTTCAAAATTCACTCTGAAAGTTTTTCAAATCTTACTGCGGAAATGTCTCAAATCTCACTTCGGAAGTTTTTCAAATTATGCTCCGGAATTTCTTTCAAAACGCACCCCAGTACATCTCAATTATTATTCCGGAATTTGAAAATTTTGATCCAGAACTTAAAAATAAAAAATAAAAAAAACTTATTCCGGAATTTCATAGCAAAATTTCACTCCAGACTCTTTTGAAACTTGTTTTCTGTAAACCTTGTTCCGGAACATGCTTCATACCATCCGGAACTCACTGGTTCCAGAATGAAACATTGTGAAGTCCAAAGGTTTTTTAGGTGAAACGTTTTCTAACGGTAGCTTTCAGGGATCCTTATCGTGTCTTCCTTGAAACCTGCACAATGTTTGCACATTTCATAAAGCAAACATCCCGCCGTCGTTTGCCGTTTCCAATTCCAATTTCCATCCATCGCAACCTTTCTTCATCGCTGGTCAACTCACCCCTAAAATTAGCAAAACATTAAATGCTACCCGGTTCTAATTTGGATCTTATCATTACATCTTTCGACGTGAACCGTTTCCATCACCTATATAATCTCTTTAAACCCCCATTTATACCTTTACACACACAAATCTCCTCAAAACCCTCTCATCTTCTTCAGTGTTCTTCTGTTCTTCAAGCATTCATCGCATATTGAACAATGACGTCTTCTTCACCCTCCAAAATTGCTCTAACTATTGAAGATGTCAGAAAATCCATTGCAAAGAATAAGTCTTATAAGGGATACTCATCATCCATGTCGACTGAACTCTTCCTCAGGGATACTACACAACTGTTTTTCACTCAATCCAATGGATTTCAATGTACCTATCAGGGTGATGATAGAGTTCATCTTTCATCATCCCATGTCCATCCCTCTCACGAAAATCCCTGAACAACCTCTTCCACTTATCCTTCATCATAAAACATTTACAAGGGTTAATATCGACAACAATTTTCTTGAAACCAAAATCATTGGTGATTGCATTGTGTAAATTCACAAATAAACGTTTCTCAGGGCGATCGGAGTAAAAGAAAACCCAAATGTTTTCAAGGTTCAAGAACCAAACAACCGAGGAATTTCAACAGTTCTTAAACCACATTGGATACGATCAATAATACAAGGAAAAAGACTTCAATAGATCTGCCATTTTCGGTCTTTGGACCGTTCTAATGCAATTTATCATCCGTGGGTTGTCTAGAATGCATGGAGGTATGGACACTGAGCAAGGATTGGCTGTATGTTGTTTACAACATCTTCTCTGGAAAAGACAATGGCGTTGATCTTACTAAGGTGCTCTAGCAAGACTTCCAAAAGTTTTCCATCAAGCGAAAAGAGAATGAGATTTCAAGCCCTAGGTTTTGGGTCCTGGCGATCTAAGAGCTCTAAAGAGAAAGGTCCGAACCTATCCAAGTTTCTACAATTCCGAAAGAGGTATATGTCTCTTTCAAAACTGTTAAACATTATGGCATTCCGAACCAATCTTCTTTTGGATCAATTAGATGCTTACCAGAACACATGTTAGCCCGTATACCTTCCGGATCCATTCATTTAAAACATCACTTGGAGACTTCGGTTGTGTATGACCCAACACAACTTCCCAAGGTCCCCATTGAGCCCATTCCAGAAGTGACCAAAACAAATTCATCTAGAGGAAAGGTAAAGAAGTCATCTAAGAGGAAGACTTCCCCCTCAAAGCCAAAAGCTAAAAAGATAACCAAATTCATTTCCTCCTCTCAAAAGGAAGGAGCCCATGACATTCCCACTAACTCTGGCTGTCCGTCTACCCCTCCTGCCCACTCATCTGAGGTACCCCTCGATGTTTCAACATCACTTGCATACACTCACGGGGAGTCTGCTAATAATCTACCCTCACCTTCCCAACAAGGTGATGCTAGTGTTGACAATTTTTCATTCCCCCTGGAACAAACCCACGTGTGACATTTGCTATTCCCCATTCTTCCACACAAGCACGACCCGAAACCATTGTTCTAGACCCTAAACATTCCGAGGCGGGAGTAGTCCCTCCAACATCAGGTGTCGTAATTGGTCTGATACCCGGTAAGGGTACATGACAACTAGGTGCTAATGATCCTCTATGGGAAGACTTTGTTGATAGGTCTCATTCGAGGCATCGGGAACTTACAAGACCACAAGTTAAAGCCACTCTCATTTCGATGCGCAACAGGGCTATTCAAAGCAACTTACCATTTGTTGTTCCTTTTGATGATATCATGGATCTGAACTTTACTTCCAGAGAAATTCCTGAGGCCCCTCATGATTCAATTCAGTCCGATCAAAATGAAGAACTCTTTGAAGAAATGCTTTTTAATGATGACGATGCTTCTGTTGTTGATACTCATGCACTACCATCTGCTCACTTTCAACCCAATCCATCTTCATCAAACCAAAATTTGATTTTGGACTTTCTTCATCTTCTTCCGAACCAGTGGATGAAGAAATTCACATCACAGATCATGATCAGGTTAAAATCGGTGCTGCAACTGACTCAACTCAAAAACCTCAAGAGGATGCTACTACCCAAGACTGCCCTATCCGAAACACAAGCAACTACAGAACCAATCAAATACAAGCCTCAACATTCCACATTGGACACCAGATCCTTGGAACATAAATACATTGATCTGTTTTTCCTCCTTGATATCCAGGCAATGTCTTTGACACTATGAAGAAGGTCGACACACTTAAGGCTTCTGTAACTAGATTCAACACCAAAATAGACGAGAAAGTTTATGGACTGGATACTAAGTTGGATGCGATTCTTCAATCCTTGTCTAAAAACAACTCTGGACCCAACACTGTGGAATGCAAAGCTCAGTTGGATGAACTCATCTCATTAAGTCTAGAGCACACCATTGAGGAGGTTTAGAAGAAATAGGATGAAAGTGTTTATCATTATCTTAACACAATCACCAAGATGTTGAAGGTCCATGACGATATGCTCAATGCTTCCAACGAACTCATTAAGTAGACTCATATTCATCAGGAAAAGCATATCCAACGATTGGAGAAGGAGATTTGGAACAAGGATGGGATGAATCTCATCATGCAATAATTCCTAATCAAGCTTCTTAGAGCATGTTGGAACATTGTGGATGTTCCAAACAACAAATTTGATGAGATGCTCTCGATCTCTCCCAACTGTTCGATCACCTCAAAGCTCAAGCTCCCACTACCGAAGTCTAAGATGCTCTTACTCTTAAACTCAACACCAGTTTTCAAAAGGTGTTTGATAAATTTTCTGACCTGAAGTAATCTGCTTTGCTTGCACCGGTTCCGAGATTCATCAATGTAAGAGGGGAGAAGGCCCAAGTTAACCATGGAAACCTTATTTGGAATTTACTCTGCGAGATGAAAATGAAAGCTCAGATGATTTGCAGGTTCTTTACGGTTCTCCCCAGAAAGTTGATGATGATGATGATGATGATGATTATGTGTGTGTAGATGCTCCAAAATGAGTATTGGGACTTGAAGCTCCAAAGAAGCTCCCCACTAAGGTAATTACGGAGGAAGAACATAACATTTGGTCCATAGTTTCATGGCCAACTACACTGTTGGATGTGCTTTAAAGAAGTATTCAAATGGCTAAGGCTTCCAGGCAATGTCATCCATTCTGCCTCCTATTCTGGTTCCAAAAATTGCTCAAATTGATGAAGGTTCTCCCCTCTGGATTCCAGATGATATTCCAGAAGAAACTCTTCATACCTCTCCTCTGGAATTCGCCATTGATGAAAACATGCAACATCTTCTTTGGTCCTCAACAAAGACAAGGGTAAGAAGCCCATCACAGAAAGCTATCAAGCTCATTCATCTGGACCTCCATCGAAGTGAAAATCAGGATGGTCTCAAGAGGAAATCCATCAAGCTCTAGAGGAAATCATTTAGACACAGGTTCTCAAAGATAATCCACATCTGATGTTGGGACTCTCTCCTCTATGCCGTGAAGGAATAATCCATGATTTGGATTTAGTACCCTTCATGTACTATGATGAAGAGACCTTAAGATCAATCGATATATTAAACAAAGACAATGAGTAAGAACAAGAGAAATTCACGAAGAAAACTTTCACTAAGAAAGATAATCTCACAAAGAGATTATCGTGTGCACAAAGCGACGATTAGGGTTTTTGAAAGACCACGTCTTTACAAACCCGTACAAAAGACTATATAGAACAATTATAGACAATCCCTACAAATCAGGGATATTACAGCTAACTTATACATGATAACTATGGAAACAAGATAAATACTGAATCTGTTACATCAAATACATATACATTGAGTAAACTAAGCTAATATAGACACAGCGGAAATATGTTAGAGCTGACGCTGATACACGTGCTGATGCTGAGTTTATTTTAAACATAATCATATTTCAAGGTTCGACCTTACAATCTCCCCCAATATGATGATGTTCAAAACAAACTAAATAAATACACCTCTTGAGAGAAATTCTTCATACTCAACTTCAACTTCAATTTTAACTGGCCAGTAAGGATTGTCCAGCAACTCTTGTCTTCTATTCAGCAGCTCCATGGCAATAAGGATGTGAAATTCTCCAGATAGATCTTGATGACTCATGCACATTTGCCTTAAGCCAACAAGGTGAGTGATTGGAGCCTTTGGGATCTCAGTGGTTCTTTGAAAGCACATCCTCCTGTTTTTATCTAGATAGAACATTCCGTGCTCAGGAGCTGAGATGAATTGATGCTGAACCGGATCAACACCCAGAGGAAGTGAATTGTTAATTGCACCAGCAGCAAAGTCTAGAACCAACACATCTTCGCCATCGACATGAAACTTTGTTCTTCGAGATTTATGAGCTGACAACCTTTGACCTTGATGCTGAGATCGTTCCTTAGGAACAAGATCCAAACGCTGAACTTTCTTAATCAGCAAGTGAAGAGCACAAGTCAGTTCAGAAGAATGAGCTGAGGTTTGCTTGGATGCAAGATTAAGCAGTTCCATCCATTCCGAATACCCATACCTGATCAGCTCATCTCTCTTAACAACTTCAGTATAAGAGTGCTGAGGACCTTGACGAGTGATCAGCAATGTAAGAATTTTCTCGTTTCGAGGCTTAGAAGCTTTGACTTTGATGATCTTATCTCCACACATCCGCCGGTTGAGAACATCTTCAAATCTCTTTCGATCAATCCGGTCAAGAACACTGTCAGTCTTGGGCTTGCTAGAACTAGGAGGAGGTTGAGAAGACTGAGCCCTGGACTGAAATTCAAGAAACTTTTGCATTTGAGCTTCAAAAGATCCCTTGGCCTGAAGTTCGTGCTGAATGAGAGATTCATCAGCTTGAGCAATGTTCTTTAGAAGCTGAGCTTGATTTGCTTCATCAAGAATTTGCTTAACTTGATCAGGGGACATGTTCCATTCAGTGGCAAGATTTGAAATACTGACGATGGACTTTGGTCTCTTCACAGTTGAAGAAGTATCAGTTTGAGAATGATCCAAGTCAGTATCTTCTACTTTCCGCTTTCGAGACAACGGATGAGATTCTTCACTGGCAATGTCCGAATCTTCTCCTTGGACCGGAATGATTGAGTCAGCAATAGGATCGGCAAGTATCGGAATAGATTCTTCAAGATCATCTAAGCTTTCTTGCTGAACTGGAATGAGAGGATCAATAAAGTTCATGTCAAAAATTTGACATTCATCATCAGGTTCATCACGCTCTTCGTCATCATCACTATCTTCAAATAATTTCTCAGTGGCTGCTGGACTGCTATGCCCCGCAGAATCAGATTCGTGTTCATCATTATGCTCACTATCATCAGATAACCTTTCAGTAGCTGCTGGACTATCATGTCCCGCAGGATCAGCTTCTTCAACGGGGTTGAGTGAGTCATGCTGAAGAATAGTGTTGTCACCAGTTGCTGTGTCTTTTTCATTTTGATCTTCATCATCATGAGCATTTTGATTGCTATCAGCATGATCATCAGCGTGATCATCAGTATCTCCCCCTTTTTGAACATCATTGGATATGGGACGAGAAGCAGGAGTAAGTAAAAGAACCTCCTTGATTTGCTGAACAACAGCCTCAATATTAAGAAGACGCTGACTCATGTCCCGAGTCAGTGACATCAGTTCAGAGAATGCGGAAGCAGGAATTTGAATCATGGATGTACCTAGAGCAACTGGAAAGCTGGATTGCATCCTTGGAGAGAAGTGGCGAGCTGCTGGGGATCAATGCTCCCCCGGTGAGTGAGGCATCCCTTGAGAAGAATGCTCCCCCTGAGACTGATGATCCCCCTGAGATGGTTGCTCCCCTTGAGACATGGGATCCTGTGGAGCTGAGGAGGCAGGACCAGTGACAGGGATAAGGTAAGGAGAAGGTGGAGGGGAGGAATGGCCGCCATCATAACGATCCACTTCTTGATCAGCATGATCCACATGATCACCATCAACACCTCCTTCATCAGTATCAGCTGAGAGAGAAGGCATAGTGTATGGATGAGCAATCCATTCTCTCATCCTATCTGAGATCCCAATGTCTGAATCCAAAGGATCATCCTGATACATGTGAACGGACATGCGAGGGCATTGGATTGGATTCCCAGAGTGAGAAAAATAATCAGCAGCGAAGAATTTGTCGAACACCAGGGCAATCCAGCGAGGAAAGGGAACATGATCAGCATGCACATTTGCACGTAGAAGTTGAACAAGCTGATCAAAGAATAGTGCCCCATAATCCAGTCTTTTGTTGAGAAGAAGAGAGCAGACGACTTGTTGCTCATAATTACTCAATTGATCACCACTCCGAGACTTGTGGCCCACACACTTGCACAAGGCACCAGTGAAAAACTTCCATCCTGGGGTCATGCACTGACGCAAAATAAGGGCTGATCGAGTACCAGCCTTTGAATGATCATAGCCCAGTTGATCAAACATGCGTTTACATCTTTCAATAGTTGGGGGTTCAGAAAAAGGTTCGAACAGAGGTAATCGTAAAGCAGCGCTGAGAAGCTCTGCAGTGATAAAGACGGAGTGTCTGCCATGGCCAATTGTTCCGGTGATGGCATTGTTTTCTTCATTAACTGTTGCAGTATAGTAAAACTCACATACTTGTTCAGGGAAGAACTCGGATGGTACGTCACTGATTGCGTATCGGAGGCGGCAAGAAGTCAAGAAATTGACGAAATCATCGAGTCCAAGACCTCGATGAACCTCTGGAATGTCAGGGTTGAATACGACATTGGTGGCCTTGATGTGAATTGGAAGTGGAGGAGAGTTTGGGGCAGGAGTGACTCTTCGAGATGTTGATGAGTAGGTGAACAGAGATGCCGCCATTGGAGAGTATTTGAGAAATCTAGGGTTTTGGGAGAAAGGTTTTGGGAGGAAAAATTAAACCAAGGGATAAAGTGAGTTAAGTATGGAATGAAGAGGGGTTTCCTTTTATGTGTTTTATTCAAAAAAGGTAATAATTATCTTTACGAAAAATAACGGCGCAGCGTAACAATCTGTCAGAATAGAGAATAGCCGTTGGAGAAAAGAGCCGTTGACTGAAGGTGTAGCGTCAATCAGAGGTTGCGGAAGCGCTGAGTTCATAGTCACAAAGGTTATGTGCTGAGAAATTCTCCATCAATTCAAGGTACAACTTGCATAAACTGGGCTAGCAAGCAGATTGGTGCGTGTGATAGATACTAGTTACATTATCTAACCATCGGCACAGATTGTTGTGAGTTCATCAGTAAGTGGTTTATCTTACTGAATCATTAGACACTGAATAAGAAGGGGGTAGAGAATGGATTGTTGCGTGTGATAGACCGTGGTGTTTTGGTCTAACCATCGGCAAAGATCTGTAAACTCTCATTAGTGTGTGTTTTGGCACACTGAATCACAGAATCAGTGTAAGATTGGTGAGAAGAGGTAGTTGCGTGTGATAAATCTTGGTATTTTGATCTAACCATCGGCAAAGATTTTAGACCCTCATCAGCGTGTGTTTTTGGCACGCTGAATCACAGAATCAGTGTAAGATTGGTGAGAAGAGGGTAGTTGCGTGTGATAAATCTTGGTATTTTGATTTAACCATCGGCAAAGAGTTTCAAGTCGTTATCAGTGTATGGTTTAATACAGTGAATCATTCAACTTTTGTTTAGAAGATTTGAAGAAGAGATCAAGATAAGAAATCAAAGCAAGGTGCTCAGTATCAAATATCATCAGAATGTCATCATCAGCACAATGTACATCAGCTTATAAGACAATTGCAAACATTAGCACAATTAAATGTTAAATTTAATTATAAGGAAATCATTCCCAGTTCTCCGATAATATAAGCAGTTGATTGAGAATCCAGTGCCTTTGTGAAGATATCAGCTAGTTGCTCCGAAGTCTTGACATGTTCAAGAACAACTTTTCCTTTTTCAACATTATCACTGATGAAATGATGTCGGATTTCAATATGCTTTGTCTTGGAGTGCTGAACAGGATTTTGTGTGATCTGAATGGCACTGGTGTTGTCACAATATATGGGAGTCTTTGAGAACTTGAATCCATATTCGAGAAGCTGATTTTGAATCCATAAGAGCTGAGCACAACATCTTCCGGCGGCAACATACTCAGCTTCTGCAGTTGAGATGGCTACTGATGTTTGTTTCTTGCTGGACCAACTGATGAGACGATTTCCGAGGAAATGACATCCACCAGATGTACTCTTTTTGTCTAAATTGCATCCAGCATAATCTGAGTCAGTGTAACCATAAAGTTCAAATGCTGAGTCACGAGGATACCATAAAGCAAGGTTTTGAGTTCCCTTCAAGTATCGAAAGATACGTTTAACAGCCATGAGGTGAGATTCCTTTGGATTAGCTTGGAATCGAGCACAGAGAATGGTGCCAAACATAATATCAGGACAACTTGCTGTGAGATATAGGAGGGATCCAATCATTCCTCGATACAGAGAGTGATTGACATCAGTTCCAGCTGGATCAGCGTGTATCTTATCAGTCTTGGACACTGGAGTAGAGGCTGGTTTGCAGTCACTGAGAGAATACTTAACAAGCAGGTCAGATATATATTTACTTTGACAAATGGAAATACCTGTCTTTTGTTGCTGAACTTCAAGACCTAAGAAAAAGGTCATCTTCCCCATCATGCTCATTTCGAACCTTTGAGACATGATCTCTGCAAATTCCTTGCTTAGTGTCTCATTTGGAGAGCCGAAAATGATGTCGTCGACATAAATTTGAACAAGAACCATGTCTGATCCTTTGTTTTTGATGAAGAGAGTATTGTCGATTGCTCCTCGTCTGTATCCATTCTCAAGCAGATATGATGTCAGCGTCTCATACTAGGCCCTGGGAGCTTGTTTCAGCCCATAGACCGCTTTGTCTAATCGGTACACGTAATCAGGATGATCTTTGTCCACAAAGCCTGGGGGCTGATTTAGGAATACCTCTTCTTCTAACACACCATGTAGAAATGCTGTTTTCACATCCATCTGATAGACAATGAAGTTCATGTAAGATGCATATGCAAGAAACAGTCTGATAGCTTCAATGCGAGCAACTGGAGCAAAAGTTTCCCCGTAGTCGATGGATTCAATTTGAGTAAACCCTTGAGCTACAAGCCTTGCCTTGTTGCGAGTGATGATTCCATCTTTATCAACCTTGTTACGATAGACCCAACGAGTTCCAGTTATAGTTTTCCCGGATGATCTTGGAACAAGAGTCCAAACTTTGTGCCTTTCAAACTCATTCAGTTCTTCTTGCATGGATTTGATCCAATCAGCATCTTGAAGAGCTGCGTGTATTTTATCAGGTAAGATCATTGAAACAAAGTTAACATACATGCAAAAGTTATTAAGTGCACTAGATCTGGTTCGGACACCATCATGAATATTCCCTATAATTCGATCAACAGGATGATCTCGATGTTCAATAACTGATGCTGATTCAGGAGATATAGATGCTGACACATTATCAGTTTTAGGAGAATCTTCAGCTTCAAAGGTTTCATCAGCACTTAATGAATTGTCAGCCGATGTGGTTGCAATATCTTGAGTCAAGGAGCATGGAATTGGAATGATAGGATCAGAGGAATCAGTCTTATCTTCTGTAGAAGATACTTCATCGAAGGGACAAGAGAGAAGTTCTTGAAAGATAGAAGGAGAATGAGAGACCTTTTCATCAGTGTATGATTCCTCATCAAACTTAACATGAATAGATTCTTCAATGCATTGCCTATTCACATGAAAAACACGAAAATCTTTCGAAATAGAAGAGTACCCAACAAAAATACCTTTATCAGCCTTAGGTTCGAATTTGGACCTTGGGTCACGCTGATTGAGAATGTAACAAATACATCCGAACACATGAAAAAAGGATACATCTGGTTTTCGACCTTTCAGCATTTCATATGGAGTCTTCTTGTGAACCCTGTGAATTAAAGATCGATTCTGAGTGAAACATGCTGTATTGACAGCTTCAGCCCAAAAGGACATAGGAAGACCAGCATGGATCATTAAGGTTCTTCCTGCCTCAATCAGTGTTCTATTCCTTCGTTCAGCAACACCATTTTACTGAGGAGTACGAGGAGCTGAGAAGTTTTGCCCAATACCTTTGATGTCACAAAATTCTTCTAGAGTTGAGTTGCGGAACTCAGTGCCATGATCACTTCTTAGTTGCTTAACTTTAAGACCTGTCAGTGTCTCATTTTTACGAATTAGTGAAATGATCTCTTGTGTAGCATGATTTTTCTTCTTCAAGAAGGTTACCCAAGTAAATCGAGTGAACTCATCAACAACCACCAGAGTATACTTATTTCCAGCTAGAGAACGAACAGGAATAGGTCCAAACAGGTCCATGTGAAGTAGATAAAGAGGAACTGATATACTAGAGCACGACTTGGGTTTGAAAAAGGACTTGGTTTGTTTTCCTTGTTCACAAGCTGAGCACATCTTGTCCTTTATAATGCTGAATTTTGGGAGCCCTCTAACTAGGTCTTGATTGGATATCTTGGATAGATTCTTGAAATTCAGATGAGAAAACCTTTTGTGCCAAATCCAACTAAGATTCGTCTGAGACTTTGTAAAGAAACATTGCATCAGTGCCTTGTCACTTGAGAACATGTCAAGAACATAAATATCATCTTTTCTACTTGCTGAGAGAACGATGTTCTTGTCAGTGTTTACAACTCTTCCTTCATTCTTTGTAAAATGAACTTCATAGTCAGCATCACATAACTGACTGATAGAAATGAGGTTGTGTTTGAGACCCTTTACGTATGAAACGTTTTGAAAAATCACGTTATTGCATTTGATGTTTCCATATCCTTTAGTGAATCCCTTTCCATTGTCTCCATAAGTAACTGCAGGACCAGTTTTCTTAACATAATCTTCCAGGAGAGACTTTGATCCCGTCATATGCCTTGAGCAACCACTATCTAAATACCAAAGATGCTCTTGACCCTGCAGTACTGAGAAACTAGTTAGAACACACTGACCCATTCAAAAATGGGTCATTCACAAAGTTATTCGATAATAAGTTATAGCACTCCTTAGGAAGACAGTTTAAAGAGTTAGACTTAAGAGACCATTTTTCATTCCTAATTTTAATATTCTCAGCTCTTGAGGATGATTTATCAAAAGAACATTCACTGATCTTGTGAGAGGAATTACCATATCTGTAACAAACTCTAGTACCAAAGTTCTTCTTGATGAGTAAATTTTGATTTAACACATTTTGACATGTAAGATTCATCAAGAGAGCTTTGAGTTCTTTTGTTTATTATTGAGTCACGACTGAATACAATATCAGGAGAAGTTTGATCAGTGTTAGGTGATACACTATCAGTATCTAATTTTGACTCATTCACAGATGGATTGCAATCAGGGCAGTGCTTGAGTTGTTCATGAACAGCATGAAACACTCCATTTGAGATAGGAAAAGCAATAATATTCTCAGTTAGAGGGATTGGTCTAACAAGATGTCCAGGATAAGAGGTAGGATCAATTCCGGTAATTTCAACATTGCACTCAGTTATACCATCAGAATTGGTAATGCAATATTTATCAATTAAGCTTTGATTAATAAAAGAGTTACTGACAAACTTATTTTTGAAATTATTTCTCATCTCATTCATGGAATAAACCTCAGATCCTTTTTCTTGTGTTTTAAAAACTTTTTCAGCTTCTGCAAAATTACCCCCAAGAATTTTCTCACAAAAATGAGGAATTTGAGCTGAAATGATGTAATTAGCATTCTTATGGGATTTTGCCCAAGTGTGAAGCACAGTTTGTTCTTTGATCAAGAGATTTTTAACATCATCAATTTCAGCAGACAAAGATGAGTTTGACAAACTAGTAATTCTGAGATTTTCCTGAGTGGACTCAATAATACTGTTTTTCATGGAAATATCAGTTTTAAGAAGATCAATTTGATTTTGCAAGTTTCTTATGGTTTGATTCTTCTTAGAATTAATGACACCCAAATACTCAAACATTTTAATTTTTTCATTCATTGAATAGGAAACAAAGTTTTTAACCTGGTACATTGAAGAAGAATCAATGTTGTACTTCCTCGAATTTTCAGCATCAGACATATCAGTGTCAAAAGTGCTTTCGTCTTTATCAGAAATAGTTGGTTCCTCCATTTTGACCATTAGACACTTGACTTCATCATCTGATGATTCTTCATCAGTTTTCCATTTTTCTTCTTCAGCTACAAGCACTTTATGTTCCAAGTTTTCAGCTTTCAGCTTCTCAATCAGCTTGTTGTACTTCTGCTTCCAGTATTCGTCTGATCCTTGTTTCTTTAGTTTACAATCCTTTGAAAAGTGATCAGTGCTTCAACAGTTAAAGCACTGAGCCTTCTCTTTCTTATCAGCACCAGTCCTTTTATCAGCTCCTGAACCTTTTGTGAACTTTCCACCCATCTTCTTTTGAAACTTAGAGAAGTTTCGACCTGATTTTTCAAAGGTTTTCACAATCAAGGCTGCACTTGCCACAACCTTTTCAAGATCATCAGTGTCAGTTTTATATGAGTCAATATCTGAATCACTTTCAGTGTCTGAATCTGACACCAACTTTTTGTTGGAGAACAAGGCTACAGAGGATTCACGCTGAGAATCTTTCATCAGTTCATTTCTTTGAAGTTTTGATTCTTCATAGT
The DNA here is from genome assembly GCF_052625555.1 of Lactuca saligna. Classification (NCBI taxonomy): domain Eukaryota; kingdom Viridiplantae; phylum Streptophyta; class Magnoliopsida; order Asterales; family Asteraceae; genus Lactuca; species Lactuca saligna. The sequence goes on along the minus strand of NC_136417.1, from coordinate 37,537,538 downwards.
ATCGAAGATTTCCATAGAGACTTTGTAGATACATAGAATTTATCTTCTCACTGTTTTTCAACACGTCAACATGATTTTCCCAACCTGCACCCAGTGAATCCAAAAACTTTTGCACTAGGACAGTTTTATGCTTCAACTGATCTAGTCTCCGAAGCTCATTAACAAGAGTATTGAATCTGTTGAAAGTTTGAGTCAAGGTTTCACCTTTCTTAGCAAAAAAATGTTCATACCTTCGATTAAGATCATTTATTTGAGTAGCCTTGACTTCTTCAGTTCCTTCAAAGGATACAGTCAGAGTGTCCATCATCTCCTTTGCTGAGATGCAGTTTTGAACCAACCCAAAGATATTGTATGGCAGAGAATAGCTGATTGCAGCACGAGCACGAACATCTAGACCATGTTTTCTCTTGTCATCTACCGTCCAGTTCTCTTTGGGAGTTTTCTTCATAGTACCATCAGGAACATTGTTTTTGAGAGGCTGATACATCGGAACATAAGGACCTTTTTCAACGATGTCCAGTATATCTTCATCAACAGACTCTAATGCATATAGAGCCTTTATTTTCCACATAGCAAAGTTCGTTTCATCGAAAGGAGGGATTTTAGTAGAGGGATGATTTGATGAGTTTGATGAAGAAGAAGATGAAGCCATTTGTTTGATAAAAGAAACCTGCTCTGATACCAATTGAAGAGATCTTAAGATCAATCGATATATCAAACAAAGACAATGAGTAAGAACAAGAGAAATTCACGAAGAAAACTTTCACTAAGAAAGATAATCTCACAAAGAGATTATCGTGTGCACAAAGCGACGATTAGGGTTTTTGAAAGACCACGTCTTTACAAACCCGTACAAAAGACTATATAGAACAATTATAGACAATCCCTACAAATCAGGGATATTACAGCTAACTTATACATGATAACTATGGAAACAAGATAAATACTGAATCTGTTACATCAAATACATATACATTGAGTAAACTAAGCTAATATAGACACAACGGAAATATGTTAGAGCTGACGCTGATACACGTGCTGACGCTGAGTTTATTTTAAACATAATCATATTTCAAGGTTCGACCTTACATATGACATCCCTACAAATGAGTCAGACCAACTTGATTTGACTCTATCTCCTTACACCAAGTTTTACACCAACTTCGCTCCCCTGCATCCGAATGATGATCCGCAATTGATCATCCGAACTAAGCGAGAAAGACTCAAGACCTTCTACGCAAAGAATTCCCTTCCACAAAAGCAAGTATTGTCAAGAAAAAGAATCACCAAAATTTCTGGATGTGCAAGTAAGGTTCTAACAAAGATTGATTTGAACTGTGTGTAGTTTCGTTACTACATCTTCTTGAACAAACCAACTCCATACACCATCACTGATGCTGATTTCCTTGCAATCATTCCGAACAACATCTTAACCATTGCTACTTATTTATGAGGTCGTCAAGATAGTGATCTAAGCATGCGAGGATATCATGCTAAATTAAGCTTCCTTAAGGATTATGTTGTGGAACAGAAAACTATCTTGCCAAAATCGACTTTGTTCTATCGGAAGCTGAGTTGCTAGCTTAAGGACCCACTGATGTTCCAGTTCTAGGGTATGTCTACAAGCAATGAAAATCAAACAAAAAGGAATTCTTCCGAGTCCTTAACAAACTCCTAGTTTCTATAAAAATTCTTTAGAAATTCATCAGTCGTGCATCCCAGTATGGAGCTCTGGAACATGTCAAAGAAAAGTTTGTGAGTCAATTGCAGTGGTGCATTGAATTCAAAGATTGGTTATTCAGAGCATACACTTTTATCAATGAAGAAGAAAACTAAGTTGGCCTGATTGTTCTGTTCACTTAGGGAGATTGTTGGAACCTGAAAGTGAACCTCTAGCAATCTTCAACCTTTTGACAATTCCGAATCCAACCTCGGTTCCAAAAGAGAAGATGGTGCGGGATCAGTGAAGTTTGCATCCGGGGAAGAAGTTCAATTGAAGACATTCCGAACATTGTGAAGGTATTCCGGAATGAAAGTTGTGTCCGGAATGACAATATGCCGAATCAGTCTTTTTTCCGTGAATTAATTGTTTTTTCCATTTAGCTTGATTTAACATGTCATAGGACTTAGTCTCCTTTAGTGCTCTAAAAGGTGCGCCATGGCGTGAGGCATGGCTTCGCCGTTACGAAAAACCTTATAACGTTGGTGTTAGGCGTGGCATGTGGCAAGGCGCAATATGGCGCGCCATGGCGCGTTATGGCGTGTTATGGTGCGTGTTTTTTCGTTTGAGACACAGGTTTTTGCTATTTGTTATGTCTTTTCTAATTGGAGATACAAGTATTTTGGTTTTTGTTAACTTTTTGTTATTAGTTATTGAACTAATATTGCTAAAAGTAGTTATATTTAATATAAATTTATATTTATGTGGTAATATAATTTTAAATTAATACAAAATTCCCGCCTTACATCACGCCTTGAAAAAACGTCATGGATCGCCATGGCTCATTAAGCTTGAGGCTTGGCCTTGCCGCCATGCCACGCCTCACGCCATTTAGAACCTTGGTCTCTTTTGTCAAACCTAGATAATATGAGTGTCATAAATAAGTCTATTATCCGGTCCTATGAATGTATTTTTTTAATACGATGTAATTTGTTCTCCTATTTAAAGGAGCTTTCAATATTGAATCAGATGACATATTGTTGAAACAACTATAGCAATAATCTGGTTCACTTCACTTTCTATTCTCTTACAAGTCATTTTCTCAAACATTCTTCTTGTTCTTCATTTATTGTCTTTACCTTGATCATTATCTTCTTTCTTCATTAATATCTTGAATACTTTGTTGAATTTATTAATTCAGACTTGATTGGAACATTCCTTAGTAAGAAGACATTGATCTTAAGCATTAACTCAAGGTTTGAGTTTTCAAGCCTTGTCCCTATGCATAGGATCTTTTGAAATCACATTAGCCATGTTTGGGTGGATAATGGGAGTATAGGTCGTCCCAGGTGTTTATTCTTTCAGACCTAAATCTCCATGAGCTCATTTGGAATAAAGGTGCCAACTTTATGGTCTTTAGGGCTCCATGCATTCATTAAGCCCATGTTATAGCCCTTTTGGAATATTTGAGCTTCTTTTAGTCATGCGTAAGTGTAAAGATGACAACGTTATCCCTTTAGACATTATTTTAGTTAAGACTTGAGTAGGGAAGCTGTTAGTTTCGATTATGTCGGCTTAATGGATTAAGATGTTTGGTTCCTGATGAAATCAGAGAATTTTTGGGAGAACTCGGCGAGTTGGATCGGTTCTTCTTGATTTTTGCAGTCTGATTAAGGAAACTCGACGAGTTGAAGGGAAAATCAGCGAGTAGGGTTTACTTAGGCCGTTGACTTTGACATTTGACTTATATCTTTGACCTAGTTTTTCCCAAGGGGTGTTTGAGGTAATCTAGTTTGTATTTAAGGAAAATACAAGCTTAGGATAAGGCGCATGTGGGATAAGACCCAATTTGGAAAATTAGGCCATTAGTGGGCCTTTGTTGACCTTTTGGTTAATGGAATTGGGACTCAGATTTGGTTAATGTTGAGGTTAGGGGGAATGGTCATTTTACCCCAGGTATGGTTCGTGGGACTTGGGATGGATTCCAATTGTTAATTGGGTGTCATTTTGATCTGATAGTTTGCAGGTGTTGTCAAAGCAGCAACTAGGAAATTCTTTCAGTGAGCTTCTGCATTCGAGGTGAGTCTCTTAACTTTTTGTATGGGTAGAAGGCACATGAGGTAGCTCCTGTCACATTGTGTGCAAGACCAGGATCTGAGCCTTGGAAATTACTTAGTTGAGTAGTGTAGATTGAATGCTAGTTGTCTTTGTGATGCTTGTGTGGAAGACCCGAAGGTGGCTCTTGGAACTTATCTGTAAGACCCAGGGTTGTGGCCCCCAGCCAGGAAAGGAGCCCATGACATTCCCACTAACTCTGGCTGTTCGTCTACCCCTCCTGCCCACTCATCTGAGGTACCCCTCGATGTTTCAACATCACTTGCATACACTCACGGGGAGTCTGCTAATAATCTACCCTCACCTTCCTAACAAGGTGATGCTAGTGTTGATAATATTTCATTCCCCCTGGAACAAACCCACGTGTGACATTTGCTATTCCCCATTCTTCCACACAAGCACGACCCGAAACCACTGTTCTAGACCCTAAACATTCCGAGGCGGGAGTAGTCCCTCCAACATCAGGTGTCGTAATTGGTCTGATACCCGGTAAGGGTACATGACAACTAGGTGCTAATGATCCTCTATGGGAAGACTTTGTTGATAGGTCTCATTCGAGGCATCGGGAACTTACAAGACCACAAGTTAAAGCCACTCTCATTTCGATGCGCAACAGGGCTATTCAAAGCAACTTACCGTTTGTTGTTCCTTTTGATGATATCATGGATCTGAACTTTACTTCCAGAGAAACTCTTAAGTCCCCTCATGATTCAATTCAGTCCGATCAAAATGAAGAACTCTTTGAAGAAATGCTTTTTAATGATGACGATGCTTCTGTTGTTGATACTCTTGCACTACCATCTGCTCACTTTCAACCCAATCCATCTTCATCAAACCAAAATTTGATTTTGGACTTTCTTCATCTTCTTCCGAACCAGTGGATGAAGAAATTCACATCACAGATCATGATCAGGTTAAAATCGGTGCTGCAACTGACTCAACTCAAAAACCTCACGAGGATGCTATTACCCAAGACTGCCCTATCCGAAACACAAGCAACTACAGAACCAATCAAATACAAGCCTCAACATTCCACATTGGACACCAGATCCTTGGAACATAAATACATTGATCTGTTTTCCCTCCTTGATATCCAGGCAATGTCTTTGACACTATGAAGAAGGTCGGCACACTTAAGGCTTCTGTAACTAGATTCAACACCAAAATAGACGAGAAAGTTTATGGACTGGATACTAAGTTGGATGCGATTCTTCAATCCTTGTCTAAAAACAACTCTGGACCCAACACTGTGGAATTCAAAGCTCAGTTGGATGAACTCATCTCATTAAGTCTAGAGCACACCATTGAGGAGGTTTAGAAGAAATAGGATGAAAGTGTTTATCATTATCTTAACACAATCACCAAGATGTTGAAGGTCCATGATGATATGCTCAATGCTTCCAACGAACTCATTAAGTAGACTCATATTCATCAGGAAAAGCATATCCAACGATTGGAGAAGGAGATTTGGAACAAGGATGGGATGAATCTCATCATGCAACAATTCCTAATCAAGCTTCTTAGAGCATGTTGGAACATTGTGGATGTTCCAAGCAACAAATTTGATGAGATGCTCTCGATCTCTCCCAACTGTTCGATCACCTCAAAGCTCAAGCTCCCACTACTGAAGTCTAAGATGCTCTTACTCTTAAACTCAACACCAGTTTTCAAAAGGTGTTTGATAAATTTTCTAACCTGAAGTAATCTGCGTTGCTTGCACCGGTTCCGAGATTCATCAATGTAAGAGGGGAGAAGGCCCAAGTTAACCATGGAAACCTTATTTGGAATTTACTCTCCGAGATGAAAATGAAAGCTCAGATGATTTGCAGGTTCTTTACGGTTCTCCCCAGAAAGTTGATGATGATGATGATGATGATGATTATGTGTGTGTAGATGCTCCAAAATGAGTATTGGGACTAGAAGCTCCAAAGAAGCTCCCCACTAAGGTAATTACGGAGGAAGAACATAACATTTGGTCCATAGTTTCATGGCCAACTACACTGTTGGATGTGCTTTAAAGAAGTATTCAAATGGCTAAGGCTTCCAGGCAATGTCATCCATTCTGCCTCCTATTCCGGTTCCAAAAATTGCTCAAATTGATGAAGGTTCTCCCCTCTGGATTCCAGATGATATTCCAGAAGAAACTCTTCATACCTCTCCTCTGGAATTCGCCATTGATGAAAACATGCAACATCTTCTTTGGTCCTCAACAAAGACAAGGGTAAGAAGCCCATCACAGAAAGCTATCAAGCTCATTCATCTGGACCTCCATCGAAGTGAAAATTAGGATGGTCTCAAGAGGAAATCCATCAAGCTCTAGAGGAAATCATTTAGACACAGGTGCTCAAAGATAATCCCCATCTGATGTTGGGACTCTCTCCTCTATGCCGTGAAGGAATAATCCATGATTTGGATTTAGTACCCTTCATGTACTATGACATCCCTACAAATGATTCAGACCAACTTGATTTGACTCTATCTCCCTACACCAAGTTTTACACCAAGTTCGCTCCCCTGCATCCGAATGATGATCCGCAATTGATCATCCGAACTAAGCGAGAAAGACTCAAGACCTTCTACGCAAAGAATTCCCTTCCACAAAAGCAAGTATCATCAAGAAAAAGAATCACCAAAATTTCTGGATGTGCAAGTAAGGTTCTAACAAAGATTGATTTGAACTGTGTGTAGTTTCGCTACTACATCTTCTTGAACAAACCAACTCCATACACCATCACTGATGTTGATTTCCTTGCAATCATTCCGAACAACATCTTAACCATTGCTACTTATTTATGAGGTCGTCAAGATAATGATCTAAGCATGCGAGGATATCATGCTAAATTAAGCTTCCTTAAGGATTATGTTGTGGAACTGAAAACTATCTTGCCAAAATCGACTTTGTTCTATCGGAAGCTGAGTTGCTAGCTTAAGGACCCACTGATGTTCCAGTTCTAGGGTATGTCTACAAGCAATGAAAATCAAACAAAAAGGAATTCTTCCGAGTCCTTAACAAACTCCTAGTTTCTATAAAAATTCTTTAGAAATTCATCAGTCGTGCATCCCAGTATGGAGCTCTGGAACATGTCAAAGAAAAGTTTGTGAGTCAATTGCAGTGGTGCATTAAATTCAAAGATTGGTTATTCAGAGCATACACTTTTATCAATGAAGAAGAAAACTAAGTTGGCCTGATTGTTCTGTTCACTTAGGGAGATTGTTGGAACCTGAAAGTGAACCTCTAGCAATCTTCAACCTTTTGACAATTCTGAATCCAACCTCGGTTCCGAAAGAGAAGATGGTGCGGAATCAGTGAAGTTTGCATCCGGGGAAGAAGTTCAATTGAAGACATTCCGAACATTGTGAAGGTATTCCGGAATAAAAGTTGTGTCCGGAATGACAATATGCCGAATCAGTCTTTTTTCCGTGAATTAATTGTTTTTTCCATTTAGCTTGATTTAACATGTCATAGGACTTAGTCTCCTTTAGTGCTCTAAAAGGTGCGCCATGGCGTGAGGCATGGCTTCGCCGTTACGAAAAACCTTATAACGTTGGTGTTAGGCGTGACATGTGGCAAGGCGCGATATGGCGCGCCATGGCGCGTTATGGCGTGTTATGGTGCGTGTTTTTTCGTTTGAGACACAGGTTTTTGCTATTTGTTATGTCTTTTCTAATTGGAGATACAAGTATTTTGGTTTTTGTTAATTTTTTGTTATTAGTTATTGAACTAATATTGCTAAAATTAGTTATATTTAATATAAATTTATATTTATGTGGTAATATAATTTTAAATTAATACAAAATTCCCGCCTTACATCACGCCTTGAAAAAACGCCATGGATCGCCATGGCTCATTAAGCTTGAGGCTTGGCCTTGCCGCCATGCCACGCCTCACGCCATTTAGAACCTTGGTCTCTTTTGTCAAACCTAGATAATATGAGTGTCATAAATAAGTCTATTATCCGGTCCTATGAATGTATTTTTTTAATACGATGTAATTTGTTCTCCTATTTAAAGGAGCTTTCAATATTGAATCAGATGACATATTGTTGAAACAACTATAGCAATAATCTGGTTCACTTCACTTTCTATTCTCTTACAAGTCATTTTCTCAAACATTCTTCTTGTTCTTCATTTATTGTCTTTACCTTGATCATTATCTTCTTTCTTCATTAATATCTTGAATACTTTGTTGAATTTATTAATTCAGACTTGATTGGAACATTCCTTAGTAAGAAGACATTGATCTTAAGCATTAACTCAAGGTTTGAGTTTTCAAGCCTTGTCCCTATGCATAGGATCTTTTGAAATCACATTAGCCATGTTTGGGTGGATAATGGGAGTATAGGTCGTCCCAGGTGTTTATTCTTTCAGACCTAAATCTCCATGAGCTCATTTGGAATAAAGGTGCCAACTTTATGGTCTTTAGGGCTCCATGCATTCATTAAGCCCATGTTATAGCCCTTTTGGAATATTTGAGCTTCTTTTAGTCATGCGTAAGTGTAAAGATGACAATGTTATCCCTTTAGACATTATTTTAGTTAAGACTTGAGTAGGGAAGCTGTTAGTTTCGATTATGTCGGCTTAATGGATTAAGATGTTTGGTTCCTGATGAAATCAGAGAATTTTTGGGAGAACTCGGCGAGTTGGATCGGTTCTTCTTGATTTTTGCAGTCTGATTAAGGAAACTCGACGAGTTGAAGGGAAAATCAGCGAGTAGGGTTTACTTAGGCCGTTGACTTTGACATTTGACTTATATCTTTGACCTAGTTTTTCCCAAGGGGTGTTTGAGGTAATCTAGTTTGTATTTAAGGAAAATACAAGCTTAGGATAAGGCGCATGTGGGATAAGACCCAATTTGGAAAATTGGGCCATTAGTGGGCCTTTGTTGACCTTTTGGTTAATGGAATTGGGACTCAGATTTGGTTAATGTTGAGGTTAGGGGGAATGGTCATTTTACCCCAGGTATGGTTCGTGGGACTTGGGATGGATTCCAATTGTTAATTGGGTGTCATTTTGATCTGATAGTTTGCAGGTGTTGTCAAAGCAGCAACTAGGAAATTCTTTCAGTGAGCTTCTGCATTCGAGGTGAGTCTCTTAACTTTTTGTATGGGTAGAAGGCACATGAGGTAGCTCCTGTCACATTGTGTGCAAGACCAGGATCTGAGCCTTGGAAATTACTTAGTTGAGTAGTGTAGATTGAATGCTAGTTGTCTTTGTGATGCTTGTGTGGAAGACCCGAAGGTGGCTCTTGGAACTTATCTGTAAGACCCAGGGTTGTGGCCCCCAGCCAGGAAAGGAAGACCATGAGGAGGCTCGTGGCATAATGGCAAGACTACGTGCGATCGATCACACCTTTATTGATTATGATATATGAATGATATGTACGCCTCACATTTATGTATGGCATGTATGGATCATTTAATATGTATGGTATGTGGTATTTGGGGAACTCACTAAGCTTTGTGCTTACAGTTTTCAATTTTTGTTTATGGTATTCCAGTTTTCAAATAAAAGAGCTCGGGACGATTACAGTGCATACACCCATGTTGTCGACAATATGTGATTTGTGGGATCAGACTCTGATTAAAATAAAGTATTTAACTAAAAAGGAATTTATAATTAAAGAAAGGGGTGCGATGTGTGCAACTGAGCGAGCTCATGTAAGTGGTTCCTAGAATACCATTATGTTTTTATTATGTTATATGGTAGGATTATGAGAATTGCATGCTACATTAGGTCTAAGGATCTGCTCAGTATTATATGATAGGAGAGATGCCTTTAGATGCTTGATTTTATGAGCTTTCGTATCGCATGTTATTTTGTGTATTTGATAAGTAGATGAAATGTCTTATTTATAGTATGTTGGTAAGATTTTTCCGTTGCCTAAATGTTTCTTCCTTTGTGCTTAGGGGCATTTCTAGTGAGGTGATTTGACTATTAAGTGAATATGCTAAGTCACATGTGGCGTAGGTTAAATAATCTTAGATTGGTGGATTTAACCCTATTGCACAACTCTTGTTGGAGTCCAACCATTCTAGGGTTGAGTCTTTTACTCGAAGGATTATCTGATCTCTGTTGGATGCGGCTATATTTATAAGGAAGCTAGGTGACATTGATGGGAGTCCTTTAGCAGCATAGGTTTGTTTAGGGTCGGTAACCTAGGAGAGCCTAGGATATACTTTAGTAGGGTAGCGATGCGGTTTAGTGAGTTTGGTGCTTTTGCTTAACGAAGTGACTTAGAGAATTCAAGAGGATTGCTGAGGAAAGTATGGATAGGTGTGGAAGGTAGTATTGGGCCCATACTATTGAAAGCACAAGATCCATACTCGAATCGGTGAGAATCTTGGAGAATCTAAGAAGCTTTGGGAAGGTGAATTCTTGAGTACGTTATGATAGTTGGTTTTTGGTATTTCAATTTGGAGATGACCTCTCAAGGAGGTGGATCATGTTCGAGTTCTTGTTCGGGTTCTGGATCAGGTGCGGGTGTTAAGCCGATTAGCAAGCAGTTGCAGGAGCTTATTTCACCGGAGATTTCTCACTGTGTTTCGGAGATATTTGATTAGCACTTGGGCTCGTTCCATGCGGAGTTTATGGATATCATTGGAGCTCTCACTATGTCCTTCCAGACGTTCTGTGCTTGTGGAGCTCCTGCATTTGATGGGAAAAGGGACCCCATTGTTAGTAGGACGTGGTTACCGGATATGGCTAATGCGTTCAGGATGAGTTTCTACCCCGAAGAGGAAAATGTTAGATTTTCTTCCTGCCTATTGAAGGACGGGGCATGAGATTGGTGGGAAGAGGTTGGTAATGATTTTGGTGATGATGTTGTGCATGATATGTCATGGGATGACTTCTAGATCAGGTTTAGAGCTGAGTTTGAACCAGAAATTGAGGTGCAGCAGTTGGTGTGAGAGTTTATGGATCTCATCCAAAATATTGAGACGATGGAAGAGATCACTGACCTTCATCTGATGATAACCTGAACGCAAATCAATCTTGGAGAACCAAGATGCTCCCTGCAACTGATCAAAGAGGTCATCAATCCTCGGAAGCGGGTAACAGTTCTTCACTGCTACCTTATTCAGCTCCTAGTAATCTATACACATCCAATGCGACCCGTCCTTCTTTTTCACAAACAGGATTGGGGCACCCCAGGGTGAACTGCTAGGTCTAATGAATCCCTTTTCTAACAGCTCCTGTAGCTGTGTAGACAACTCCTGCATCTCAGGAGGAGCCAACCGATATGGTGTCTTGGATATCAGAGCCACACCAGGGACTAGGTCGATCCTGAACTCTACCTGTCGCTCCGGAGGTATTCCAGGAAGCTCCTCCGGGAACACATCAGCGTAGTCCCGCACCACTGGAACCTTGTTCACCGTCACCTTACTCGCCTCCCGGGTATCCATAACATACGCGACATACCCCACGCAACCCTGCTGAAGGTAGCGCCTAGCTCTCGCTGCTGAACATACTGTGGGCCCACGCTGTGGCCTCTCGCCGTGGATCACCAACTCTCCCCCACTTGGGGTCCTGATCCGCACTAGCTGTTGTATGCAATCTATCACCGCCCCATTAGGGCTCAACCAATCCATGCCTATAATTACCTTGTTCCCCCGCAACGGAATGGGAACCAAATCCACCAAGTAGCGCTCCTCGAATAATCTCATAACACAATCTCTAAACACCACGGATGCCCGCACCGATCGATCATCGGCGATCTCTACCTCTAAAGGGCAATCCAACATGCCTGAAGACTCAGTAAACTTCTTGCTAAGCGCAAGAGAAACAACCGATTGGGTAGCACCCGAGTCAAACAACACCTGAACAGGGATACCATTCACATGGAACAATCCTAAAGCATATACACAGAGCACATATCAATAACATAACAGCATGAAAATGAAATAAAGGGAAAGAATCATACCCGTCACCACATCGTGTGCGGCGCGTGCCTCCTCGGTAGTCAGCTGAAATGCCTCACTCCTCACCACTGGAGCCTCTGCCTTACCCTACCGGCTATCAGTGATCCGCAAGGTCGCTGGAGCTGGTGCCTTCACTGGAGCGGGTGCTGCTAATTCTTGTGGCCCCTCTGGTTGCAGTGGAAACACAACAACTCAGACGTCTGTATCACAGGTGCAAGGGCAGTACAATCCCTGCTGAAATGCCCTGACTTGCCGCACTTATAGCAGCCCGACGATCCCATTCTACATGCCCCCTCATGAGGCCTGCCGCATTTCCTGCAGTGGCTCGGTCCTGACTGGCCTTTCAGCCTACTATCTGATCCCTTGGGCTTCTTCCCCGAAGCCCCTCCTGTCCGTCCCTCCTCTATCTTCCTCTTCCAGATGTGCTCCAAATCTATCTCTCTTTCCCTCTCCCTGGCAATCATAGAGTCCAAGGTAGGGCAAGTTGAAAAACTGACATGCTCTCGAATACCAGCTAGGAGCATGTCATGGTAGTGGGTCCTCCGCATGTCCTCATCACCTGCATATTGGGGCACAAACAATGCCCTCTCCCAGAACTTGGCGGTGATCTACGCCACATTCTCCGTCGTCTTCCTCATATCCAAGAACTCCCTGGCCAGCTGCTGAAGCTTGACAGTCGGCGCAAACTCTATCCTGAACCTGGTCGCGAAGTCCGACTAGGTCATAGCCTCGAGAGCCGAGGCACCCAACGAGTCACTCACGGACTCCCACCAATCCCTAGTTCGATCTCGTAAACACCGTGCTGCATACCTCACCTCCGACCTCTCAGGGCAGAAGCTAATCATCTGTGTAGACTCAATGTCTGCAATCCATCGCCTGGCAGCTATGGGGTCCTTCTCCCCGTGAAAATCCGACGCACCACTACCCCTGAAGTCCTTAAAGGACAGTGTGCGGGATCCCGAATGGCCAGATGCCATGTCGCCCCTGAATGCTCGGAGGCGATCCTCCATCAACTCAACTATCCCTTCCTTGATCGACCCGAAGGTAAAGGGGGTCGACTCAAGGATGCCCCTGGTGATTTATGATGCGATGAAATCGCGTAGCCCCTCATCCACCGGCTCGGAACCTGATCCCGAACCCGATCCCTCTCCTGAACTGCCAACTGCTGGTCTAGGGCGCAATACCACCATTCTGAAACACAACATAAAAATGTCAGGAACACTGATATATCTCGAGGGATCACTACTACCACAAGTTTCCAGGTCTCATCCCAGCCATCCTTGATTCGAGTACGGATCCTCTGCTTCCAGTAGTACGGGACCATACTACCTTCCACATCTATCCGTACTTTCCTCAAGTACTGCCTTAACTCCACCAAGTCACTATCACTGCTAATAATTTATGCTACTCCCATCCTAAGCTTGCCCTAGGGAGTCCTCTGTCTATACCCGATCCAGTCCTCAACTGCTGAAAGCCTCCTTGTGATGCCAATTAGCCATCACCTGAATACCATCACATGCAGTGAGGCATAGATAATCCTTCAAGTAAAAGACTCGTCCTTACAACGGTTAGACTCAAACAAGAGTTGTGTAATAGGGTCAAGTCTAGCACTCTGAGATTATTCAACCTTGTCCGCAAGTGACGTGACGCATTCACCTAATGGCTAACTCCCATCACTTAGAGTCCCACAAGGCACAAAGCAAGCAGCATTCAGACATAGAAGGCTACTCAAGCAATTCCATCCTCCTAGTGGGAAACTGTACTAGCATACAATGCTAAGCTCATGCTATCAGGTATAACCTAAACAGGCTATCCTACTGCTGTCTACTCAATCCTAGCATGCAATTTTCATATACTGAGGCACATAAAGAAGGCACATAAGGCATCACCCCTAGATCCTTAGTCCTATTCTACCATGCTATTTTACAGGAACTGATAAACATATATAAACTGGTATGGGTACATTCGGGAACACTTACTTGACCTCGGCCGGTCGTGCACATCATACACTTCGTTCCTCCTTAAAAAAGAACTCTTAGAAAACATTTTCTTTTTCAAATTATTTTAATCCCTCGATTTGAGTCCAGACATCCCCGAAGGTGTGTCCGAATCCCTCAAACCAGGGCTCTGTTACCAACTTGTAACATCCCGAAAATATGAGCCAAAAATTTCATTTTTAAATACACATACTTAGCAAAACATTAGAAATAAAACATTCACCGATCATATCATTTCATAAAAGATGTGCGTGTCTGGAAACCAATTTATAAAAACATAACAAAGTCAGAGCACAAATCCCCAGGAAAATCTCATAGTGTGGAATACAAAGCGTGTGTGTGATGTGCTGCTACCACGCCAGCTCTTTCCCCTTCAAAGAAGAGGTACCTGAAACCAAAACTGAAAACTGTAAGCACGAAGCTTAGTGAGTTCCCCCATCATACCACATACAATACAATAACATATCATACATATTTCCAGGCATTTATGGGGTGCCCGACCTACCCGGTACAGCCATTCTGGGGTGCCGACCTACCCGTGTCAAGCCATTATGGGGTGCTGACTACCCATGTCAAGCAATTCTGGGGTGCTGACTACCCTTCGGTCCTAACGACCGAACCTTGGGGTCTATTTCACCCCCTACTGCTACTATCACATATATCATAACATAACATATTATCAGACATATTTGGGGTGCCTGAACTACCCTTCGGTCCTATCAACCAAACTCGGGGACTGGTCCCCTCCTACTACCTCTATCGCATATAACATAACAAGCTAGCATGCAAACATATCATCACATACTGTCAGGCGTATCTGAGGTGTCTGACTACCCTTCGGTCCTAACAACTGAACTTTACTACTATCACATACAACATATCATGCTAGCATATAACATATCAGGTAGTAGCAAACCTAGATGATATCACAAAGACAATCATCTATCATACGTCTCCTACTGGTGGGCCAGCATTGTGGCCTTAGACCCACCGCTACTGGAAGGTAACTCACCTCGAAAGTAGCTGCTGAAGTCTGCTTGCTAAGCGTCTAACTGCTGGATCGCAAATCCTCAGGCTATAAACCATAAACATAGGTTAGACACCCATAAATACCCTTAGGTCAAGAGACTGACCCACCCTTGGCCTAAGGTCAACTCCTTGGTCAAAGTCAATGTCCATTTGACTGGACTCGCCGAGTCTTTTTCCTACTAACCCAATCCTACTCAACCAGTCCTTCTTCCCACTCACTGAATCACCCTTAACTCATGACTTGGGACGATTGAACCGACACGTGACCCGACTCGCCGAGTTTAAAGAACAACTCGCCGAGTTCCAGGCAATCTGCATAGGACTCGCCGAGTTGTTCATCCAACTCGCTGTGTCTACTGCCATCTTCATGGAACTCGCCGAGTTCCTCCTTGGGATCTCCGAGTCCCTATGACCTATTTCCCATACTGATCGATTTTGAAACATGCAACGCTTCCAAATCATAGATCCATGTTCCTTGAGCATGCTTATCACATAAAGTTGCAAACTTTACGTGCATGCATGGTCCTATAAGCTCAAAAGGCCAAAACCAAACTCTTGAAGAGGTCATAGACTCAATGGGGACCTCAATCACTTCAACCACACGAACTTTATGCTACGAATTCATCCAATAAGTCCAAATCAGAAGTCCTTTCGGATCATTAAGCACCACATATGGAGTTTGGTGTTTTAGGTCTTGAAAACCACCAATTTGGGACAAAAATGGTAACTAATGATCTAAAGATCAAGGTAGAGACTTTTCTACCTGAATGGAAACTTCTCCCTGAGTAAAGTTCGGATCTACTCCTTTTCTTGCACTCTTCAACCACCTCTTTCTTCTTCTAAGCTCCAACCTCCTTCACAAGGCCAAAAACACTCTTAAGAACAATATGGGGGGCTAGGGTCTCGCTCTACTGCTCTCTGGAAGTGTTAGGGACAAAGGAGGCCAAGATAGAGTGTTTAAGTAGGGTGCAAACACCCGGATTAGGGTTTTTGCCCAACCAGGGCCTATTTGCCGAGTCCGGGGACCGAATCGCCGAGTCCAAAGTCCAACTCCCTCACCTTGTCCCACTCCTACTCAGCGAGTTGGACCATCAACTCGGCAAGTCCAAGGAAAAATATATTATTTTAAGAAAGTAGATAGCAAGGAGTACGTACCAGGAACCAGGTGCTGCAGATACTTCCAGGAATATGTGGTCAAAGACTTTGCAATGCCTTGATAGTTATTCATGTATCCAACATAATGTATCTTAGGCTTGATTCAAAGTGAACACATTAATTACAAATAGTTGAAATATCTTGTTAAGAAAATGATTCAATTAAATGAAACCTTGTTACATTATGCATCCTTTCAAACAACAAAATTTTACCATATATATATATATATATATATATATATATATATATATATATATATATATATATATATATATATGTATATATATATATATATATATATATATATATATATATATATATATAATATTTCCAACAACTATTGTGTACATCTAAGAGCCAATCAGAATTTAAAAAAAAAAATCATTAATAAATCATAAAAGGGTTTAATAGTAATCAATGCGCTTGATTATATGGAAATTCCTAATATGTTGGACCAATTCTCCTTAAATCATATTGCTCTGCATCTCAAAAACCTACTCCACCAATTGATCATGTCTGCAACAATTCTCCCCCTTCAATTGATTATCAGTGAATCCTCTATATAAGTAGATAAAGATCTTTAATCTGATTGGTGAAATCGATGAAAAGGAAGGTTTGGTTGTCTATGCTTCTCTAGATAACTTTGCACGAACTAGAGAAATCAAGAAGTAAAGAAACGATTACCCTTAGATAAGCATATGAAGTTCTTTAATCCGATTTCAAAATTTTCATAGCATCACTTATCAGTCCATGTGATTTTTGAATTATGAAGACAAAAAAATGTATTTCTAATTTCTCCCTTACCTAATCTCTATCATTCCTGATTTATGGATACAAAATCAGTGGTCTAATTTCTCTAATTCTTTGAGTTCGAAGTTTGCTTTAGGAGGTATTTTCTATAGTCTGAATTGCTGAAAAATTAGAGTTCTTACTTTCAATCTATGTATCTTTTTTAGGTATACGGTTTAATCTGATTTCTTATTTTTATCCATTCAGGAAGTACAATTTTCGGTCATCCAACCCTTCTGGAGGAACAATTTTCAGTCATTTAGGAGGTTATAATGTTCAACCTAAGGTTTTATTTCATGTCTGTTTTTTCTGTTTTAGCCATTTATGAGCTTTGTTTGTCAACCATTCAATCAGTAGGTAAAACATAAAGAACATTTAATATGGTTTAGCATTATTGTAGAATGCATTTTATGGTTTTTTAGTTGAAATTGATTTTCACATAATCGATTTTTTGAAATCAAAATCGAAACTTGAAATCGTCTGAAAAATCAAGATTTTGATGAATCTATGCTTTATTAAACTTGTAATTCCCGGTAAGATACCATTAGTGTTTGATTTTTATTTTTTTCCTCTCTAGCAATCTATAAAAAAGCCCAACTGGTGTTGTTTTTTAGAGGAAATTAGTGTATTATGATGTGAAAGTTGAGTATGAGATGTGAATCGATTTGTGTGTATTCTATAATAATTTATTTATATAATCCCATCCTGTCATAATGTTGTTAACAACAAGTATATTTTCTTACCTGGTAATAATAACTAGTAATGAATGTTATTCTTTCAGATTGCATTCAAGAAGGAATCAAATATTGATCATACAAGAGAAAGACATGGAATGGAGTTCAAAAACAAGTATCTTTGTGAAAAATTACATTCTTATGATAATACATCACATTTTTGTAAGAATAGTTGGAATCAAGTTAATTACTAGGGCTATTAAAGAAGATCAAGCGCATTTGTTCAATAATTGTATATTTAACAATGCAATTTTGTAAGAATTTTATTCATTTTCTATGATATTTTGTTTGAATATATGTAATTATATTAAAATGTATAAGGTTGTTATCCTGTAAGAATATGTATAAGGTTGTTATTCTATAGGAATGTTGTTATTATTCAATTAGGAGATCAAAAAAATGATTTTTTTAACAATATTCTAATAGAACACCATTCTAATAGAATCATAGAACATCAATGTAACAAAATAATATTCTGATGGAATAAAACCGGTGCATGCTTACAAATTACGTTTGAAATTTAATTAATTAAAAAACTCAATTTTTTTTTTTTTAAATTAAGAGCATTAATTATCCCCTAAATCTCAAATTTTACCTTTTAAAATTTGTCTTAATTAACTAAAATACCATTATAATGAATTTAGATAGTATTTTGGTATTATCTTTAATTTAATAATATTTATTAGTCACTTACTTAAAATAACTCAAATGATTGGTCCACAATCAAGCATACAGTCATACAATACTTATAGAAAACACAATAACCTAACCTTATATATATATATATATATATATATATATATATATATATATATATATATATATATATATATATATATATATATATACACACACACACACACACGCACACTACTATCAACATTTATCATTAGATATATACGTATAAACATGTATAATTATATATGATTATATCTCTCTGCCATATAACCATTTATGATTCGGCATACATGCGTTGTTACCGGTATGTTGAAACGTTTGTGCGGCAAATGAGAAATATATGGGTAAGGTTAAATGTAAATATCTCTATTTTTTTTAATCTCAAGTGAATCGTCCCTTATATATATATATATATATATATATATATATATATATATATATATATATATATATATATATATATATATATATATATATATATATATATATATGGGTGAGATCGGTTGAGAACTCATAGTTTTTCGAGAACCCGCGAACCAAAAGTGGAACGTTAGATCAAAACTAATTTATTAAGGGTATGATCGTCGTCTTATCAATCTCATTTAATGTTTAATTTTTTGTGTTACTGCAAATTTTAATATAAATGTCTAAAATTTTACATAATAAATCAAAATTTTGGATTTTTTTAAAAATAGTATTTTTCAATTTAAAAAAAAAGTGTAGATTTTTTAATTTTTTTTTATAGAAAACATGAAGTTTTGAAAAAAAAATTGAAAAAAATATATATTTAAAAAAAAAAAACTTCTGTTTTTTTTAAGCATTTAAAAATCAAAAAATTTAAAAAGTATAAAAAAAAAACTAGTATATTTAAAAAATACAATAATTTTTTAACCAAAAAAATCAACATTTTAAGTACATATATGCTGCATATTTTTACGAATGCATATATGCATATTTAATATACACTAATATTTGTATGGAAATCATATAGAAACTGATTTTATTTATTCATTTATAAACACAGTAGAATAAATATTTTATTCGATACAAAATAAAATATGAAAAACAAAATAATGCTATAAAATTTCAAAGCATTTTCATGTCCTATGTAAATATTTCCATATTTTCTTCAATTTATCATGTTTCACCTCTTCAATATTCACCATAATTTCTTCCAAATCTACAAAAAAATTAAAAAAAATTGATTGATGGAAAAACACTCACGAAAATACATATGTGATTTATATGTGATTAACATATGAATTGCATGCGATTCACATATGAATCACATTTATATATGACATCATATGTGAATTACATTTGATTTTCATATGTATCACATGTGATTCGTATGTGAATCACATATGATTTACATGTGAATCACATATGATTTACATGTGTACCACATGTGATTTACATGTGAATCAAATATGATTAATATGTGAATCACATGTGAATCATATGTGATTCATATGTGAATCATATGTGATTCACATGTGATTTATATATGAATCACATGATTCACATGTAATTTACATGTGAATTGCATGTGTCTACCATAGAGTGTTTGATCAACCAATGCATAATATATCTAAAGAAGTGCAAGCATCAAACATCAAACATGAATCATAATCTTCAAATTTGCAAAGTTTCATTAGAGGGAAAAAATATAATATGAGAAATCCAAATTCGACATGTTACTGCAATTCCATTGCAAAACACCATCCTTCTAGCTCCCATCATCGACTCCACAAGTTTCTCAAGAATGGAATTGCCAGTGGAATAATGTCTAGCAAATTTCTTCAAGACTTTGTAATCCCATCCATAATATCTAAAAGGGTAACAAGAAATCAACCAAATCCTTAAATAATATTGGTTACTGGTATACTATATAGTTTATAGTATATGCTCACTCAAAAAGCTTGGAAGGAGTTTCGGCCATATCAAAAGCCACTTTGGTACTTGAAAAATGTTGATAATCCTGCAAAAAATATATTCAAAATGAGAATTACAATAAAAATAGAACCAAAGATTGATTAATAAAGTCTTTAAAAAATGGTGCAACACATACTGTTCCTGAAAGGAAATAATGAAGAGCATGTCCAAATTCATGAACAAGGGTATCTACATCAGAGTGGTTAAGCCTCACAACTGATGAATTGTGTGGCTTTGAGAAGTTGCAAACAAGAGCATAGACCTTCACATTAATCAAGAAAAATATTTCGTCACTTTTTTATTATTCTCTTACAATATAACTATAAAAGCACCATTATACAACTCATGTTGCATCATAAACAACAAACAACAACTTAGTTATAACACAACATACTAGCAATAATATTCATTCTCACTTCGATACTTGCGATTTAATGTCAAAATTGCAAAGAAAAAGGAATTAAATGTCAAAATTGGTGTGCTATGTATTATGAAGTGATGTGTTAACTATGATTTTGATGAAGCTCCTACAATATATAAATATAGACATCAAACCTAACTTGACAAATTAGATTTGTAAGAAACATGAAGATCGATACATATCCAAGGCCCTAACGTTTTATTCAAGATCAAAATTGAGACTGATAAGAGTTTCAACTTTTTTCTAAACTTCCATTACAAAAAAACAACTCACATAAGAAAATGTCTCATCACTCAAAAAAAAGAACAATTTCACTTGACCTCAACTATGGAGAATCGGATTCCCAATCTGGAAATTCTACCTCTTTCGATAGGGAAAGACAACGGATATGATGGATCACAACTCAACTTCAACAACCACCAGAAGAGAATGAGTCCAGAGACAGAAACTCATATCTGACTTCAGAAAGGCGTATCAGAGTTCGAATTTCAGCATCAGGGCAACTGAGGTTGAGGATCCTGTAGCTAATGAATCATCAATAATGATCGTTGAAAGATATGATTGAACACTGAAAAATTATGTAGCCTGACTGCAGATTGTCGACGCGATGAAGTCGTTGTGATGATCGATTGTAGGGAAACTACAGAGGCGGCCTAATCAGGGTAATTGGAGGCAACATCGACTTCGCCAATTCCGTCGGAATTTAATCTCAATTAGAAGGCACGAAAAAGAGAGAGAGAAGGTGAGTAATCACTAAGGGTGTCAAATTATGACACGACACGACAAAAATACACAATACGAAATGAAATTGGGACGAAATCAAAATTCGAATTCATGTTCGTGTCGTGTTCGTGTCAAAATTAAAAAAACACGATCTCCTGTTCTGTCGTGTTCGTGTTCATAAATCGACAGGAAATTGACACGATTAATCATGTGGTTGTCGGGTTTTCCGTGTTTGTCATTTTTATCGTGTTATATATGTTTAAGTATGAATGAAATACATTAATAGTTATGTAATATTATCCTTGTCGTGTCGTGTCGTGTTGTAGTGTTTTAATTGGTTCGTTTTTGTGTTAATGAAAAAAAACACTACATCATGTTGTGTCGTGTTCGTGTTATACAAAACCTTGTCGTGCCGTGTCGTGTCAGAAAAAAAACATGACACGACTGCCCGATTTGACAACCCTAGTAGTCACTAATCATCAACATATACAGGTGGATATTGGTTTTGGAGAGAGGGAAGGAGATGCGATGTTATTCTTAGATTAGCTTTTAGGGATGATTTTTTTCTCATATATGAATAACACCCCTAGCTCAAAAAAGTTAGATACCCCAATGTCTTTTTTTCCCATTATTTACAAATCTGAACCGTTTATTTTTTTGATCTAATGGTCTAAATTTACTTCTCGGATTCTCGAAAAACTATAAGTTCTCAAATGATCATATATATATATATATATATATATATATATATATATATATATATATATATATATATATATATATATATATGAACTTTAGAGTAAAATATAGTTTTGGTCTAGTGGGTTGTCACAAATTTGTCACACTTTGGTGTTAGTAGTGGGATCTGATTATAGATGGTCCCTATTCCACTATCTCCACTATCTGTTATCACCTTTTTAACTCCGGTTAAAATTTTGTTACTACTTGATTGTTATGAGTTTGAAGAAACTGGGGAAGAGGGGTTAAGGAAATGCTGATGGCTTCTTACTCATTCTTTATCCCTACTTCCTTTATATCCATCTTCAACCATCATCATTGATTTTCCTTTAGAATCACTATGGTCAATCATCATCATTGAATTTTTGTTTGGAATCCATTTATGATGAGATTTTCAGGGTTTAGGGTTTGACCAGGAATTTGGCATTTGGCATTACAGGAATTCGATTGTCGCAACTCTTCCATAAGCAAACTCAGATTTCATAGTAATTGAAATATTTGAACATTTTGTTGATCAGAAACCGAGGGAATTAGAATTTTAGTTCTTAATAAAATCGGATAGAATTGTGAATCGTTTATCCTTTTCAATATGTTAAATTGGTATGTATTTATTCATGAAAACGTAGAGTTCGAGCATATAGTTTCCTCTTTTGATAATTCATTTAATCTAAGTTTCTAAAATGACTTGGCGGCAATGTTACGCCTTAAGTTTTTTTGATCCATGGCGAACGACGTCGTATCTAAGGCGTGACTTATAGTGACAATTTTGTATATAATTACTAATTTTATATATGTTTTCTACTATTATTCATTTTTATATACATATATGACTTAGGTAACATTTTGTCAAAGTTCGGCGACAAATACAAGCCTTAGAGCCAAAGCGTGTCATGACGTCGAAGTCATGACGAACTTTTTAGAACCTTGCTTTTATCAATGATTTTTTGTTTTTTAAACAATCTTTGTACTTTATGATATATACTTTTTGGTCCCTGAGCTTAGTGTTTTTTCAACTTTATCCTCTTTAGAGTAAATTACATTTTTGGTCCCTAAGTTAGTGAGTTTAGTTGTTTTTTTTTTTTTTTTTTTCAGTTTTGGTCCCAAAAGTAATCGTGTTGCAAGTTTGGTCCTTATTTACATGCTTCATAACGATTTTGGATTTGGTCCCCGATCATTAAGGCTAATAGCCAGTTATATAATTTACAAGATGATCATTTTACCATCAATTTGTCTTTTTATCATTATTTTGTCTTTTGTTATTATTATAGACTAAATTTCATGGTTTTTCCATATGCTTTAAAATTATTCCTTCAAAGGGCCCTTATGTTGGATTTTAGAACACCACTTGTTTGACTAACCCCGTTAACAAATTTCTGTTACATATTTGGGAAATGGCAAAAATACAATTTATTTTAATTTTTTTTATTCTTTGTATTGGTGAAATGACCAAAATACCATTTATTTTCATTTGTTATAGTATTATATTGGCCCACCTACCCTCTTTCACCTGCATTTGAAACCAACTTTTATGCAACTAACTCCTCTAGCAACAAATCCCTGGGGACAAAAATACCCAGCTAAAACTTAGTGATTCCCAACAATATTCTACAATAATACTCCTCATTCATCATTCATCATTCCATTACATTATGGATATTAAAATTTGGTATTTAAATATGTAGATATTGGAAAAAAGCACATTTTGTTAGAAGGGTGTTGATAGCAAGCCAATTTGAAATGACAAATCTCCCAAGAAAAACTTATTAAGAAGAGATGATTTGGAGCAATTTTCAACTTCATATTCATGACCAATGCAAATTACAATTTTCAGAAAGGGAATTACAGGCTAACCAAAATTAAGGAAACCTTGCATGCTGAAATGAAACCTGAATCCTACTTTGATGCAACTACTTTGACTGGTAAATAAAGATAAATGAAAGAAGATGAAGTCTTTGTGCACGTGAGCCATACTAAGTCTTCCTGAAAAAATGAAAGGAGATGAAGTATTCGTGCACATGAGCCATACTAAGTCTTCCAGACTAGTGCTTCAGTATTTATAATGTATAAATACTGTATTGGTAGCTTTATTTCCCTCTTGGGCCTTTCTAACATGTGATTTTTTGGGCTCCCTGTACTGGATCCTGTGTGTTGGGTTTATGACTGTATCAATTGCCCTCCCTTTAACAACGAGCTCTTCCTCGATCTCTAATGCATAACTATCTATCGAACAAAAATCAGAAAAAGATTTTGACGGTTCCAATTTCGATCCTTGTTTTGATTAAAATAATTTGACATGTTATGAGGGTTGCCCTCCCTTTAACAACGAGCTCATCCTCGAGCTCCCCGTACATGCCTATGTTCATGTTTATCCCAAATACTAAAATAATTTGACATGCTATGAGGGTTGCAATTTCGGTCCTTGTTTTGATGCTTCATAACGATTTTGGATTTCGTCCGGGGTCATTAAGGTTAACAGCCAGCCAGTTAAATTTACAGAATAATCATTTTACCCTTCCATTCCTTGTTTAATATTGCTTCATAGTTTTAGCTTCATCTTGAGGCTTGTTCTCTTGGATGGCTTCTTCTTCCACAAGTTGGAGTGATATTTGTTTGTGCCCATTCAGAAGCTTCCATTGTAGCCCAAACGGTGAAGTGGGAAGTAAAGGGACTGGCCGTATGATTTCACACATCAAAACACATCATTTACCTACTGAAGACTGTAAAAGTGTGTTACGTGAAGCTCTTTCTAGTGATGTTAGACTATTTATGGCAGTGGAAGAAACTTTGAAGGCCTTTGGTCAATGGATGTGTGGGAAGAGTATGACTTTGCAGGCTCTTAGCCGTTATTGTCATCACCCGGATGGTCATGTGAGGTTTGTTATAGGGGATGACGGCTCGAGTCATTATATTGTCTATATTCTAAAGCCGTCAAATAAAGAGTCGGTGACAAATGCTCTTGGAGGTTTGGTTTTTGATGTTGCACTCCTTGATCATATTTTTCAAGAGTCTATCACTACTATCAAGAGTATCCCCCATAGTTGTCATCTTGCTTTCTCTCAGGCTTTGAAGACCGCTCTTTACAAGGTGATTGCCCATCTTGGCTCGGTTGAGGCATGGATGTGTTTGTTACTACTTCCTCGATGCACACTGCAGGTGTTTAGACCCAAAAATAAACAAGAATATAGGTCTAGGAATAGAAAATTGTTACAGCAAAGCTCCATCCTGAAGTCCTTGGATACATGGGGGAAAGAGGGTGGTATCACGAAGTTAGTTCAAAATATGTTAGACAATCCGAAGGTTGGAGCTATGAGACAGGGTGGAGGCATCCTTCAGAAGGAGGCTACATCAAGTAACACCAACATCAGACAGTGTCTCCGTAAGGTTGCAGATGGTCCTTTTACCGCAGCAGTGAAAGTGTTATGCTCATCGGGTGTTGCACCATATAATGGTGATACTATTAAAGCTTTGGAGGACAAACACCCTTTCAGACCATCCCTATCCATGTCGAGCCCCATAATTTCTGAATCTCCCCTTGTAGCAGACTTTGACTGTGTATTTGGTTGCATCAAATCCTTCCCTAAAGGAACTTCTTGCAGGACAGATGGCTTAAGGGCTCAACACTTACTAGATGCCCTTTGTGGAGAAGCGTCTGCTATTGCCACAGATCTCAAACATGCTATCACTTCATTTGTTAATTTATGGTTAGCAGGAAGATGTCTAACCATTTTGGTAGAGTTTGTTACATCCGCTCCTCTCACGTCTCTACTTCAACCTGACAACGGGATCCGTCCGATTGCAATAGGCACTATATGGAGACATCTGGTTTCCAAGGTTGCCATGAAAGGTGTGGGTAAAGAAATGGCCAAGTACCTTAATGATTTTCAGTTCGGGGTTGGTGTATCTGGTGGTGCTTAGGTTGTGTTACATAGTGCCAATAGGGTGCTGAGTGCACACCATGCTGATGGGTCTCTTGTAATGCTGACCGTGGATTTTTCGAATGCCTTTAACCTGGTGGATCGATCAGCATTGCTCCACTAGGTTAAGAAGATGTGCCCTTCCATTTCTTTGTGGGTGAATTTCTTGTACAGGCAAGCAACGACACTTTATATTGGAGACCAACATATCTGGTCTGCCACTGGGGTGCAGCAAGCTGACCCCTTGGGCCCTTTTCTTTTTTCCCTTGTTTTAAACCTGCTTGTGCACAAGATTAGAGACAATTGTAAGCTCCTTCTCCATGCTTGGTATCTGTTGGATATTATTCCTTTTATATATCAGCTCAGATACCGATGGTTGGAAATATAAAAATCTGACCACTACAACAAAAGGCTCGGTTACCAGTTACTGTGTGATAGATATATAAGTTTAAGATATAAGATGTAAATATATATATATAAAGAATAATAATTGCGGAATAAGTATAAATATAAAAGCTATAAATGACTGAAAGCTATAATAATATAAATGACTGTATTTAAATGACGTAAAGCTATAAATAATATAAAGGACTGTATTTAAATGACGTAAAGCTATAAATAATATAAATGACTATATTTAAATGACATAAAGCTATAATAAAGTATATAAGTATATAAATATATATCAAGTAGGTTCGTCAATAAATTGACTGAACTGGACTGATGGAACGACTGGTCGATATTTGTTATTTGAATGGACTGGTCGATATTGGGACTCTTGGAGCGACTGGTCGATATTTGTTCAATGATCAATCCGGCATTTGATAAGTAGTAAAAAGTTCATTTTCATGTAAATGGGTTGTTTACAAAACAGTGCAAAGTACACGAGTCATGTATTTGTATACGGGTATTGGGTGTTTTGAGGAGATTTGATGAGGTTGGAGTGGTTATTTGGAGGGTGGTAGGAAGTGTAATAATGTTGTAGTTTTGGTGGTGTAAGGTAGCAAAGATGGTGATATTGAAAGAGCTTTGGGTGGTGATGAATGTATATTTTCGTAGTAAATCTCTCTGGATAGCCAATTCTCTCTCGCGTCTCTTTGGGGTTTCCCGTGGTCAAAATCGTCCACGAAAATTTCTAGATGTAGGTAAGGTGCTGAAGAATTGATGGTGAAAATCTCCCTAGTAGTATTTTGGCTGTGTAGTGCTCGGTTTTTTGTTTTCTAACATGAAGATTCTGAACTTGAAAACAGAAATCTCTCTGGATAGCCAATTCTCTCTCGCGTCTCTTTGGGGTTTCCCATGGTCAAAATCGTCCACGAAAATTTCTAGATGTAGGTAAGGTCCTGAAGAATTGATGGTGAAAATCTCCCTAGTCTTTTTGTGCTAGTACCGATCCCAGTTGTCTTCGTTTCTGACTTGAAGATTCTGCTGTCGAAAAACAGCAAGTGGTGATGGTTGTGGTTATTTGAAAGGGGTTTTTTTGGAGGAGGTTTAAGGATGGTATTTGGAGGGTGTTAGGAGAGTATTTTGAGGTTGTTTGGAGGTTGGAATGAGGTTGATATAAGGTGGTGAAAGTTTATGAAGATGATGATGTTTGATGGGTTGAAGATGAACACCTTGAGTTTGAATGAAGAAGATGAAGATAGTTGATGATGTTCTTCATTTTTGGTTGTTGTTGATCTTGATGTTCTTGGTTATCTCCAGGGATGAAGATTGAGAGGGTGTGGTTTTACAAAGGAAAATTCACTATAACATATGAATCTCTCTTAGTCTCTTCTATTCTCACTAACACTAAACACACACTACATACACATGTATATATATGAGAAACAAATATCTTGTAGTAGTACACTTGAGTGTAAGTTGAAAGATGCAAGTTGATGTAGAGCTAGGAGCAAAGAACGTGGGAAGGTTTTAGGCTTCTTCATCCTTGACTTTTCTTGACTTCCTCCTTTGTTTGACTTATTCAACACATATACATATCTATATATATAATACAAATATATATATATATATATATATATATATATATATATATATATATATATAACACATACATATATATAATACATATATATACATACGTATATATATATATATATATATATATATATATATATATATATATATATTGGTGAAACTTTTTAGTCACACAACTAATTTTCTCGTCTATGCGCGTGCTTTCGTATTTTCCGTTTTATCACGCATTCATGCAACCTGAAATAACTGATAATATTTGTTAGATTGTATAAAAACAGTTCATCTTATTTCAGTTATGGTCACATACAAGGTTACATAAGAACATTTTTCAACAATTTCCCCCTATGTGATCATTGCTGAAATAAGGACAGGTATGATATAATCATATTGACAGTTTAACTTTTGAATATTCGAGATAAAAGATTTGTCAATAGATAAGATATATATAAAACCATAGCAATTGATTTGAATGTTTGTGACTTGGTTTAACATATCTTATGTAAAAGATTTTCAGAAATTTGTTTCCGAATCAAAGTCTCGGGTTCGGTTATCAAAGGGTAGCCATATATGTATCTAAAGAAATTTCTTAAGATTTTATAGCATTATTAATGATGACAAGTGGTTTAATAGGTCGATTCAGATGAACGCTCATAGGTATAGCTCACACTTCACTTGGGTGTTTGGTTGTTCTGGCAGCAGAACAAGTTAATGATCACTAAAAACGAGTGATATCTCTCTCTGACGACTCACACTCATATTGGAGGTGTTCAGCTATGCTTTTCCTGAAAGTCACTTAGTATCATTATTAGATAATCAATCACATAAGACTGGTTTCGGCATTACTCAACGGGTTTCTTCATTCATGCCATTAACTTTCACTCTCTCTCCGTCGGGAAATACATGTAGAGGGGTTTAGCAATTTTCATAGTGCAGTTTGCAACTAAGAATCTTCAGTGATGAAGGCTACAGTATCCCGGGAAATCCATTGTTGTTGCAGCTTTTTCTTTGATGGTATCCTTTTTGTTGATCAATATCCTTTTGTTGTAAAAGGATATTTTGTTTTAGCATCGAGAATTTGCTACATTTGAGAAATTTGGGATTTTTGAGAGTATCTATCTTGCGGGATTAAGATATCCCTTTTTGTGAAAAATGGTTAAAAACAGATCACGAGATCTTTTGATGTTTGCTTTGAAATAACCATTTGGTTGAACTTTGTTTGAAAATACCAAATGTAGAGTTTTTTTTTTTTTTGTTTTGTTTGGTATTTCTTCGGTGAATGATTTGGCTTTCTTGTTGATTCTTCTTTATCTTGTTTCATTTTTTCTTGTTGATGGATCACGGGATCTCAAGACATCATTTTTGGTTGGCTTATATCTAGGTAGGGATTAGTGGTATAAAAGACAGTTTGTCTAGTATGTAAGAAATGAATGTATCGTCCCTGGTCATTTTGATATCTAAGCAAAAATGAGACCGTGACAAGGTGTAATCGGATATACCTTATAAGCAATAGTGACACACCTAAGCTCACAAGAAATGAATTCCACAATGATTCAGATTGATGAGGCACAAATTCTCACATGGGTTTTTGTTTTCATCTGAACCTCCTAACCTTATGTCCCTTTTTAAAATCATCAATAATGAAATAAAATTGAAGGAAATAAAGTTATGTACATTATGAAAAGTAGGAGATTTGAACCTTCACTCCAATTGAGAATCAATATGACTTAAAATCTTCATCGAGCATAAGCATCTGAAAATTAAGTCAAAAGACGATTAATCACAAGGTTCTATAAAAGCTTATTATGGCAAGTCTTTTATTATATTTTTGAAGATTTGTTTTTCTGAATGTTTTTGGAAATATTGGTTATTTCAATGTTTTTGGTTTTTTTTTGAAAAGAAAGCAGTTTTCAAATGTTTTTGAATTTTCTTTTTGAGTGAAAGTAAACACACTTTTGTACAAACAAAAAGTAAAAGTTTAAGGATGGATGTTATCTGGATTTAACATTCCTAGACGGCCTAGGAAGTATTGAAACTTCGTTTCATCGAGAGCCTTAGTGAAGACATCGGCAATTTGATCTTCGGAGTTGATGAAGTGTAGTTCGATATGACCCTTTTGAATGTTGTCTTTGATAAAGTGATATCGAATGTCAATGTGCTTTGTCATGGAATGGTGAACGGGATTGTGAGAAATGGCAATTACACTAGTTGAGTCACAAAATATGGGAATTTGTGAGATTTTGAAGCCATAGTCACGCAGTTGAGTTTGCATCCATATGACTTGTGAACAACAGCTAGCGGCAGCGACATATTCAGCTTCTGCTGTTGATGTGGATACACAAGTCTGTTTCTTTGAAGTCCAACTCACTAGTCTACCTCCTAGGAATTGACAGCTACCAGATGTACTCTTCCTATCTAGCTTGCATCCTCCGTAGTCTGAGTCGGTGAAAGCATTCAGCTGAAAATCGGATTTAGCTGGATACCAAAGGCCAAGTTTAGGAGTGCCTTTAAGGTATTTGAAGATGCGTTTCACAACAACTACATGGGATTCCATAGGATTTGCTTGGTATCTAACACAGACACATGTAGAAAACATGATGTCAGGTCTGCTAGCAATGAGGTACAAGAGTGATCCGATCATTCCACGATATCTTTTCTGGTCAACGGGTTTGCCATTTAAGTCTGCATCAATTTTGTATCCAAAAGCCATTGGGGTTTTTGCGGTATTCGATTTTTCCATTGAAAAACGAGTGAGTAGGTTTTTGACATAATTCTCTTGGTTGATGAAAATGCCATCAGTTGACTGTTTGATTTGAAGTCCGAGAAAAGTAGTCATCTCCCCAATCATTCTCATTTCAAATTTTCTCTTCATTAGATCTGCAAACTTAACACTTAAAGATTCATCAGTAGAACCGAAAATAATGTCATCAACATATATTTGTACGATTAACAGATGTTTATTAAAGATTTTACGAAAGAGGGTTTGATCAATTGAACCTCTTTTAAAACCTGATTCTTCGAGAAAGGTTGACAACGTGGCATACCAAGCTCGAGGTGCTTGTTTCAAGCCGTAGACAGCTTTCTGCAATTTAAAGCTGTGATCTGGAAATTTGGGATCTTCGAAACCTGGTGGTTGTTGGATGTATACTTCGCGATCTATCTCTCCATGTAGGAATGCACATTTAACATCCATTTGGAATACTTTGAAATTCTTATGTGCAGCATAGGCAAGAAAGAAGCGAATTGCTTCAATTCGGGCAACTGGAGCATATGTTTCATTGTAGTCGATTCCCTATTGTTGTGAATATCCTTTGACTACAAGACGTGCCTTGTTTCGACAAATGACTCCTTGATCGTCAGTCTTGTTTCTATATACCCATCTTGAACCTATAACAGTAACATCGGGTGGAGTAGGAACAAGATTCCATACGTCGTTTCTTTCAAATTCTGCTAGCTCTTCTTGCATAGCTTTTACCCAATCTGGATCTTTTATAGCAGAATGTATGGTTTTGGGTTCAGTCGTGGATAAGAAAGCTCCAAATAAACATTCATTTGTGGATGCGCCTCTAGTCTGAATGCCTATGTTGGGATCTCCGATGATTTGGTCTGTTGGATGATTTCTGGTCCACTTTATTAAGCGATTCTCTTCCGCTATAATAATTGGAGTTTCAGTATCCCATTGTTCTTCTCCGGGCGTTTCATCTTGGAATAGGTTTGAAGGTTCCCCCATAAATGATGCATCGGGATTGTTTTGGCTATTTGGGGATGGGGTGTTTAAAGGAGGATTTGGTGTTTGTTCCAAAGAGGAAGTATGTGTTGGTGGTTCCCCCTCGAATTGATTTGCATTATTTTGGTTTGTTTGTGGAATTACTTCACTGGGTGTTCCTGTAGGGTCAATTAAAGTAGTTAGAAGTTCAGAATTGTAAGCGGTTTTTGGTTGTTCAAAAAGCAAATCAAGATCGATTTCAATGTCTATGTCAGGAGAAGGTGTTTGTTGAATTGGATTTTGAAAAATATTTTCAATCATTTGTGAACCAAAATGTTCACGATCCAATTTCCTAACATAAAATTCATCGAAATGAACATCGGTACTTTCTTCAATTACTCTTGTACGTTTATTCAGTACTCGATAAGCAGCTGAAGAAAAAGAGTAACCAAGGAAAATTCCTTCATCCGACCTTGATTCAAATTTTGAAAGGTGATCTTTATTATTCTTTACGAAGCATCGACAACCGAAAATATGAAAAAATTTGATGTTTGGTTTTCGGTTGTTAATGACTTCATATGGTGTTTTATGAAGATGTTTATGGATTAAGGAACGATTTTGAGTATAGCAAGCTGTGGCTATTGCTTCTGCCCAGAAGTATTGTGGCAGATCAGCGAAGATAAGCATTGATCTTGCAGCTTCACATAGAGTTCGGTTCCTTCTTTCGACAACACCGTTCTGTTGTGGAGTGTATGGGGCTGAGAAGTTATGTTCAATTCCTTTGTCTTTGAGAAATGAATCTAGAGTATTGTTTTTGAACTCTAAACCATTATCACTTCGGATTCTTCGAACAGGTCATTTCAGCTTCAGCTCGATTTGTTTGATGAAGTTGATCATCTCTTCAGGTGCTTCTGATTTTAGTCTTAAGAAAAAGACCCAAGTAAAGCGCGAGAAACCATCAACGACAACAAGAATGTACTTCTTCCCTTGTATGGTTTGGGTTTTGGCAGGGCCACAAAGGTCTATGTGCAACAACTCTAGTGGTTCGGACACACTAGATTCTGAGATGCTTTTGTGAGTGGATTTGGAAAGTTTTCCTTTTTCACATGCAGCACAAAGAGTTTCGTTATCAAGCTTCAGAAGTGGTAGCCCTCGAACAAGATCATCGCCGATTAATTTGTTGATGTACCCAAAGTTTAGATGGGAAAGGCGGCGGTGCCATAACCAACTAATATCTGCTGGGGCTTTAGATAACAAACAAATATCGGGTTTACCATAGATAAGATCCATGTCAAGTGGATACATATTTCCGGCACGGTCAGAATCAACTATAACATCTTTGGTTTTGGCGTCCATGATCAAGCTTCGTTGTTTGGTGAAAAGAACTTCAAGATTGTTATCACACAGTTGAGAAACACTGATGAGGTTGTGTTTCAGGTCATCGACGAAGGCAACTTTCTTTATGGTAAAATTACCATTTGTTATGTTTCCATAACCTTTGATTTTTGCTTTCATGTTGTTGCCGAAGGTAACATCTTGATTGGTTTGTATAGGTTTGAAGTCACGTAAGTAGTTCCGGTTTCCTGTCATATGCTTGGAGCAGCCACTATCAATATACCATGAATCATCATTGGGTTCTCCAGCATTAAGTACCTGCAATCAGACAAAAAGTTTAGGTACCCAAATCTGAATGGGTCCTGGTTTGTTAGTTGTTATTTTGGGTGCTTTTCTTAATGAATTTATTTTATCATTTGACTTCACATTATTGTAATGGTTTGGTTTATAACGATGGAATGGTTGAGGTTTGATTTGATCTATCAATTTTACCCAAAATGCGATTTGTTTTTGAAAACCTGTGGGTTGATAAGATCTGTGATTTGGTGAAAGATATCCTAGATGTGAAGGTTTGTTTGAAAAGTTTTCTTCATATCTGGGATGTGATGGGCGATTTTGAAAGGCTTTTTGATGATGATGGTTTGAAACTTTCTGATGTGATGGTTTTTGAAAGTTCCTTGAATGATTAAAAGTAATATCTTGAAAGCGGTTTTCAAAAGGTTTTTGAAAATATTTTGGTTTTTGTTTGGAAACCTGTTTATGAGGTATGACGTATGGTTTAACTGGTTTCTTTGGTTTTTTTTCAAAACTGTTTGGCTTGATTAGTGGGGTTTTGGTGACTTCAATGGATTTTTTGCTTGTTTGTTGTTTCTTGGAGTATTTTTGTCCCAGACTAGTTTTTCCAACAATTGATGAAGTCATTGTAGGAAAAGCAGTTGGTATAGAAGTACTACCATCCTCATAAGAGGAATTTTCTCCATTCAAAAAGTTTTTGAGTTTAGTGGTTCCATCGGTATGTTTGATTTGGTGAGTTAAAGAACTTGCAGAGTCTGTTTCAGAATTTACAACTCTTTTGAAAGACTTTTTGGAAACACTGAAAGCAGTATCATCTGGACTAAAGTTGATAACTGTTTCTTCATCTGAATCTTCCTCATTAACAGATGTGAAAAGATTAGGTAGAGTAGATTCAGAGTTTTCACAATTCGTCATGTTTTCCTGTTTTGCTTGTTCAATTTCAAAGGATTCTCTTCCAATTCCTGGTCTATAATTCGTATCAATTTTGCCAGTTCCTAAGGAGTTTGCCTTGGTGAAAATATCATCACTTAGTTTTTTGGCAACTTTGATTGAATCCATATTCCATATCAGTCTTTTATTCTCGGTTTCAAGAGAATTGATTTGTTTTAAAGAATCAGTCAATTTTTCATTTAAAACATTGTATTTGTCAGTTGATTCTTGAAAGTCTTGTTTCAACTGAAGGATTTCCATTTCTAAAACATCTTTTATTTCAGAAGAAATGACTGACTGATTTTTTAGTTCCAAATCCCTTTTTTGAATTAGGGTCTGATTTAATTGTTCCAAGACGTGATTATAATCTTCTGATTTTCTTTCAACGTCTCTTTCCAATTTTCTTTTCATTCTTGTTGATTCTCCAAATTTGAGTTGCAAGGTTTGTAACTCAGATTTGCAAATATGACCATTGTGTCATGATATGTTTTGAGATCAACTTCCAGACTAGTCTCAATTTTGGTTATGTGGGACTCAAAAATCGTTTTGGAAAAACCAAGTTCAGAGATCATAGACCATACCTGTTCTATGACGTTTGGAGCTCTTGAAGGTATTTCAACACCAGCTACGAAGCAGAAGTTTGATTGTGTTGGTTCGTGTTCAACTTCGTCATCAGAAGTTGGCCAGTATTCCACACTTGGTTCATGGATTGCCATCAATGCTCTTTGCTTTTCTTGGTTTTCCAGTTTCTTCAATTCATCGGCTCTTTGAGCATAGTATGCTGAGTCTTTGATTTTGGTTTTGTTTTTGGCTCGACATTCTCTGGCATAGTGATTTGTTCCTTTGCAGTTGTGACAAATGATCACTTCTTCATCACTATCATCCTTTTGACTTTTAATCGGAAGTCTTTCAGGTGTTTGACTTTGGGTTTGTTGGGAAGGTTGAGAATGGTTTTGTTGGAATCCAAAATTTTGGTTATTTTGAAAACCATTGTTTTGATTGTTGTAACCTTGATTTTGGAAACCTCTGTTTTGATTTTGAAAACTGTTGTTTGGATTGTGATTATGACCTGAGTTGGGATCGTTTTGAAATCCCTGGTTTTGAAAACCTTGGTTTGAGTTATTTTGGAAAGAAGGTCTTTGAGAATTTTGTCCAAAGTAAGGTCTAGGTTGAAAACCTGAGTTGTTTTGACCAAAAGATGGTCTTGGTTGAAAACTTGAGTTATTTTGTCCAAAAGATGGTCTTGGTTGAAAATTTGGTCTAAAATTTGATTGACCATGATTTGGGATAAATCTCTGGAGATTTGTGTTTGCAACCAACGCACACAGTTGTTGATAATCTGCTTCATCATTTGAATCACACTGGAAGGCTTGGTTTTGAAAAGATGTAGTCTGATTAAAATGATTAAAGTTTTGATCATTGAAAGGTGTTTGGTTTTGAGAAGTTGTGGACACAAGTGCAAGTGGTCCTCCAAAAGCTGCAGTGGTTGGTGGGTCAATCGAGGATTCATACGATTGAAGTTCTCCATACAAGTTGTACAAAGTTTCAGTATGAATAGCTGGATTTCCCTGAATAATGAGTTTAACCATTTTCCAGCTTTCGAAAAGATTGTTTAAAAACTTGAGATTTATCTCGTGTTGTGTCTTTTTGATACCCAAATTGTTCATTTTAACCATAATCAAATTGAACCTATCATGAGCATCATGGATGGTTTCTGATGAAAGCATTTTGAAATTATCAAATTCATTCAAAACAGATGTTCTTTTGTTTCCGATGATTCTTTTATTTCCACAAAAACGATTTTTCAAATTCTCCCAAATTTGATTTGCGGTTAACAGTATAATGTCATCCATTTGATTTAGAATACTGTGAGGTATTCCAGAAACAAGTTCCTTTTTAGCTTGGAGTTCCAACATTTTTGTAATTTCAACTTGAGTGGCTTGATTTGTAGCAAGAGTAGCCATATTTTCTGGAGTAACATATGTTCCTTCTACACACTTCTAGACATCTTCATTTATAGCATTAAGATGAAGATTCATACGGCCAACCCACGAATTATACTCTTCAGGAATTAGTATGGGTGCCCGTGAACCAAATCCTAAGCTATTTGCAATGGAGACAGAGTTCATGTTGGAGTAATTTGCCAAAGACATTTTTTTTGAAAGGATTTTGAACAAGTGATATTAAAATGAAATTTTTAAAGAAAAGCTTATGGAAGGTTTATAAACGCTATAACCAAAAGTTTTTCGACAAAAATTTCAAGGTAAATCACACAAGCTCTGATACCAATTGTTGGATATTATTCCTTTTATATATCAGCTCAGATACCGATGGTTGGAAATATAAAAATCTGACCACTACAACAAAAGGCTTGGTTACCAGTTACTGTGTGATAGATATATAAGTTTAAGATATAAGATGTAAATATATATATAAAGAACAATAATTGCGGAATAAGTATAAATATAAAAGCTATAAATGACTGAAAGCTATAATAATATAAATGACTGTATTTAAATGACGTAAAGCTATAAATAATATAAAGGACTGTATTTAAATGACGTAAAGCTATAAATAATATAAATGACTATATTTAAATGACATAAAGCTATAATAAAGTATATAAGTATATAAATATATATCAAGTAGGTTCGTATATAAATTGACTGAACTGGACTGATGGAACAACTGGTCGATATTTGTTATTTGAATGGACTGGTCGATATTGGGACTCTTGGAGCGACTGGTCGATATTTGTTCAATGATCAATCCGGCATTTGATAAGTAGTAAAAAGTTCATTTTCATGTAAATGGGTTGTTTACAAAACAGTGCAAAGTACACGAGTCATGTATTTGTATACGGGTATTGGGTGTTTTGAGGAGATTTGATGAGGTTGGAGTGGTTATTTGGAGGGTGGTAGGAAGTGTAATAATGTTGTAGTTTTGGTGGTGTAAGGTAGCAAAGATGGTGATATTGAAAGAGCTTTGGGTGGTGATGAATGTATATTTTCGTAGTAAATCTCTCTGGATAGCCAATTCTCTCTCGCGTCTCTTTGGGGTTTCCCGTGGTCAAAATCGTCCACGAAAATTTCTAGATGTAGGTAAGGTGCTGAAGAATTGATGGTGAAAATCTCCCTAGTAGTATTTTGGCTGTGTAGTGCTCGGTTTTTTGTTTTCTAACATGAAGATTCTGAACTTGAAAACAGAAATCTCTCTGGATAGCCAATTCTCTCTCGTGTCTCTTTGGGGTTTCCCGTGGTCAAAATCGTCCACGAAAATTTCTAGATGTAGGTAAGGTCCTGAAGAATTGATGGTGAAAATCTCCCTAGTCTTTTTGTGCTTGTACCGAGCCCAGTTGTCTTCGTTTCTGACTAGAAGATTCTGCTGTCGAAAAACAGCAAGTGGTGATGGTTGTGGTTATTTGAAAGGGGTTTTTTTGGAGGAGGTTTAAGGATGGTATTTGGAGGGTGTTAGGAGAGTATTTTGAGGTTGTTTGGAGGTTGGAATGAGGTTGATATAAGGTGGTGAAAGTTTATGAAGATGATGATGTTTGATGGGTTGAAGATGAACACCTTGAGTTTGAATGAAGAAGATGAAGATAGTTGATGATGTTCTTCATTTTTGGTTGTTGTTGATCTTGATGTTCTTGGTTATCTCCAGGGATGAAGATTGAGAGGGTGTGGTTTTACAAAGGAAAATTCACTATAACATATGAATCTCTCTTAGTCTCTTCTATTCTCACTAACACTAAACACACACTACATACACATGTATATATATGAGAAACAAATATCTTGTAGTAGTACACTTGAGTGTAAGTTGAAAGATGCAAGTTGATGTAGAGCTAGGAGCAAAGAACGTGGGAAGGTTTTAGGCTTCTTCATCCTTGACTTTTCTTGACTTCCTCCTTTGTTTGACTTATTCAACACATATACATATCTATATATATAATACATATATATATATATATATATATATATATATATATATATATATATATATATATATATAACACATACATATATATAATACATATATATACATACGTATATATATATATATATATATATATATATATATATATTGGTGAAACTTTTTAGTCACACAACTAATTTTCTCGTCTATGCGCGTGCTTTCGTATTTTCCGTTTTATCACGCATTCATGCAACCTGAAATAACTGATAATATTTGTTAGATTGTATAAAAACAGTTCATCTTATTTCAGTTATGGTCACATACAAGGTTACATAAGAACATTTTTCAACAGTATCTAGATGATGGGACTGTCATTGGCGAATAAGAGGAAGTGGCTAGAGTGTTGAACATAATTCGGTTACCTGGTCCAGGTTTGGGTCTTAAGTTGAACATCAAGAAAACATAGATTTTTTGGCCCTCATGTGATGGTAGGAAGCTTCGTGCCAATTTATTCCCAACGGATATAGGGAGACCTTCTTTGGGGGTGAAGCTCCTTCGGGGGGGAGGGGGGCTGTTAGCAGAGACGCATAGTTTATTAGCGGGCTGGTCATGAAGAGAGCGGTCAATATTGTTGATTTGATGGGCCTTCTTCCACAACTATGTGACCCACAAAGTGATCTCCTTTTGCTTCGATCATGTATGGGCATTGCAAATCTTTTCTTTGGTTTAAGGACATGCTAGCCGCTACACATAGAAGAGGCCTCTTTGACAAAGGATTGCATAGGTCTATCGAGGATATGGTGGTATGTGGAGGCCCCTTCTTTGGAGACATTCAGTGGCGCTTGGCTTCCTTACCTATTCGTTTCGGTGGTTTGGATTTGTACTCGGCCTACGAGGTTTCCTCCTATGCATTTGTAGCCTCGAGGGCCCAATCTTGGGCATTACAAGACCACATCTTACGTGATAGTGGCATATGTGGTATGGACTCGGATTACCTACGTGTTATGACTCGTCTTCGCGATATGATTCCGGTATTTGACTGTAGCGATTTCACCAATAAGGAAACCCCCCCCCCCCCAAATCCCAAAAAGCTTTGGTATGTGCCCTTTTTAGCAAAATCATCCAAGATATGGAAGTCGACTTCGACATGACTGTCAGACATAAAGCAGTCTTTGAGTGTCTGCATGCGCCTCATGCTCAAGATTTTCTGCTAACTATCCCTATTGATGGTCTTGGTCAGCATATGTCTCCTGTGGAGTACCGAACTATCCTTCGTTACCGCGTCCTGATTCCCATATTCCCAATTTACGAGATATGTCCAATTTGTCGCAAGGCATGTTTGGATACCTTTAGGGAACACACAGTTCATTGTAGAGAGCTCCCTGGTTTCAAGTATAGACATGATGTGGTTCAGGATGTTCTCTTTGATGTTTGTCGGCATCCTGGTACTTTTGTGAAGAAAGAAGCGCTAGTGAAATTTTTGACGGACCCGCAGGATGGCAGGTCCACACTTAGACTGGCTGACATTTTGGTCTTTGGATGGATAGGAGGGAAGCATGCATGCGCGAATCTTACTGGGTTCTTTCCTCTTGTTGGTTTAGGGAGCAGGGGTTTCACGATTGGGTATGCCGCTTTAAAAGCTGTTGCGTGCAAAGTGGTAAAGCACGAGAATGCATGTATAGAAAATCCACATGTGTTTGTTCCTTTTGCATTCGATACATTTGGTTTTCTCGCACCAGAGGCAGTGGAGCTCCTTAATAGAGTCCAACGGGTTATGCATTATAATGTCATATCTCCTAGATCCACAAATGTTGTTTTCAAAAGAATTAGTTTTGCAATCTAGAAAGGGCTAGCGATGCAGGTTGTTGCCCGTTTTCCTTCAATCGATATTTATTGAACTTTTATAAAAAAAATCCTATATGAAAAAAAAGTTATAGACTAAATTTCACAATTCGTGCTTGTAATTTAAAATTATTCCTTCAAACGGACCTTATGAATGTTTTCCATGCATTAACTTTGGATTTTAGAAGAGTAGTTGTCCGACTAACTATGTCAACAAATTCTTTAGATATTTGTGAAATGAAGAAAATACCATTTATTTTAACCTATTTTAATTATTTTATATTCGGAAATGATAAAAATACCATTTATTTTAATTTGTTGTAGTATTTTATGGGCCCACCTACCCTCCTTGTTTTTGTAGATGTAGATATGTATTTGTATTTGCATTTGTATGTATATGTGTATCTTTAGTGTATTTTATGTATGTATATATGTTTTTCTATGATCATTTATATGTATATTTGTATTTTGTATGTGAATTGTGTATATGTATGTGTTTTTGTATGTGTATTTGTATGTATAAAAATACATATAAATAGCAGTGACACCTTTAGCGGCGACTCACTTTTAGCGGTGACGAAAGGCAATAGTGCAACCAGTGGAGCATTTGTGACGAACCAATAGTAGCGACCCTTTAGCGGCGACAGGTTGCCGCTAATACCTTTAACGACGACATATTTGACCTTTAGCAGTGATGTCAGTCGCCGCTAATACTCGAATTTCTTGTAGTGAATATGAGATGGATGTGGGGTTGGAGGTGTGTTTAATTAAATAAATTAAAAAATCAAGGGCAAAATAGTCTTTTTATGTAAGATAGGAACCAAGCTCGCAACAAAAACAAACAGTAAGGACCTTCCAAATTAAAAAAATAAGTTAGGGACCAAACTTACAAATTACCCCAAACCATAGGGACCATTCATGTAATTTACACAAATTATATATATTAACGCACTAAACTTTCAATTAATTTTAGACAAAATTGCAAAATTAGTCCCTGTGGTATGCATATTTTTGGGGTTTTAGTCTAAACCCTGAGTTTTTTGAATCCATGATCCTTTTGGAGTGGTTTGTCTTGGTCCCTGAACTTAACTC
This sequence comes from Lactuca saligna, assembly GCF_052625555.1. Taxonomy (NCBI): domain Eukaryota; kingdom Viridiplantae; phylum Streptophyta; class Magnoliopsida; order Asterales; family Asteraceae; genus Lactuca; species Lactuca saligna. The sequence goes on along the minus strand of NC_136417.1, from coordinate 37,496,640 downwards.
CTGTTAAATAAGATATGTTAAGCCCTCTCATGTGCCTCACACATAAGGGTAAATTCATCATTTCATATGTAAGGGACCATTTTTGCATAAACATATTCTACATTTACCACTAACCGACCCAATTAACTTCACAAGCAAATGTTTATAAAATAGAAATTAACCAATAATTGTTTGATTTGTTGCAGAATACCATCAATCATATTCCAAACCAATTTTACCAACACCATCAACACAACATCAAACCTATGGAGCTTTGAGCGACTTTTCCACATCAATCATAAACCTATATCTAACATCAGATTTCAACATACGATCCATTGCATTATTCACATAATCCATTAGAATGAGCTCTATATCAGCAGTCACACCATGCTTGCTGCAAAAGCAAGCATTTCTTGAGTCTCTTTCAACCCTCCAATCACACTCCCACTAACAATTTTCGTCCCTGCATGTCATCATCAATCAATCCCCTTTATATAACATTGTTGTATCAAACGCTACAAACATTCATACACTAATTACTTACCTGTAATTAAAGAAAATTGAATAAGCTGAAGTGGCTTCTCTGGTGCACCCACAAGAAGAAGCTTCTCATGTGGTTTTAGCACATTAACAATGGAGCATTAATAGGGTGAGTTGTAGAAACCGTGTCAATGATCCCATCCAACGAACTCATTGCAGACTGATTCAAAAAAAGAAAAATACCCATTTATCTAATCAAAGTCTTTATCCACAAATCAAGAAAAGATAAGAAATCTTGATAAATTACCCGCATCTGGTCATGATCTTTGCTGACTATAAAGCAATCAACTTTAAGTCCTTGAAGTGCTTCTTGCTCTTTCGTCGGAGTGGTGTTGAAAACAATAACTTCTGCACCAAAAGCTTTCACCATATTCACAGCGACATGACCAAGTCCACCAAGACCAACGACACCAACTTTCATCCCTAGTTTATCTAGTCTGAAGTATCCGAGAGGGCTGTAAGTGGTGATTCCGGCACATAGAGGGTTGTAAGTGGTGATTCCGGCACATAGCAGTGGTGCACCTGTATCAAGCGGCAAGATTTCCGGCCACCGGAGGATGAATCTCTCATCTGCAACTATGTGATCGGAGTACCCACCGTATGTCTTTGTGTCATCGTGATAAGGGGAGGCGTAAGTGAGAATCTGTTTTGGGCAGTAGCTTTCCAGATCATTAGCACAGTTGTCGCAAGATCCGCATGATCCCACCAAGCATCCGACTCCGCCATTGTTGCCGACTTCGAATTTCTCGACTTTGCTTCCTAATTCTGTCACAACACCCACAATCTCGTGTCTGCATTCATCGACATGAAGATTAAAATTCTTGCAATGATGTTTATAGAAGAAAGTAGAAGATCGATGTTGAAGAAAAGCATAGGTTTTTACGAAATCTTAGTGGAAAATCAAATCGAGATAAATGGAAGAAAGAATACCCAGGAACAACGGGATAACTCGTCAATCCCCATTCGTTTTTGGCAAAGTGAAGATAAGAATGGTCCCTTACATATGAAATGACGAATTTACCCTTACAAGGCACATGAGGGGCTTAACAAATCTTATTTAACGAGAGTTAAGTCCAGGAACCAAAACCACATACAAACCCCTTCAAAAATACCATGGATCCAAAATAGTCGGGGTTTTAACTAAAACCCCAAAAATCTACGTACCAGAAGGACCATTTTTGCAATTTTATCTTAATTTTACAATACATACAAACTTAATTGTACATTTAAATCCTTAATAGATTATAAATGTATAAAAAATAGTTATTTTTTTTTCTTTTTCAAATTAAGCTAATGGTCAATGGAGCAAAAAATAAATTTCGAAAAACAAAATTGTACAAGTTATTATAACGACATACTATTTGTTTTGTCTTTTCAAAACAAAACTTGTCAGAAATGATTATCCTAAAGGAGATCATGCAAGGTTCAAAAAAAAATCGTCCAGAGCTATTGTTATGAACGATTTAATAATAATTCATGTTAATGTCATAATTTTGAATCAAATTAAACTTGGTTATACTTTTGCAACCCACGGTCCTTTAATCTAACAAATATTCTTGTGGTTCCAAAACTTAACAAGAATTTTCTTTCCATAAGTAAATTAACATCTGATTCTCCTGTTGATGTGTTGTTCGCTAATCATGAATTTGCAATTAAGGAACGACTAACAAAAGAGGTGCTATAAAATGAAAGGGTTGATAATGGGCTATATGTGTTTGACCATGCTCATAAAGCTTTGGTTGCTCAACTAAGCTCAAATAGGTAAACTAAGCTCAGGCATGGGCTATATCCTATGAGCTCAGGCATAGTCGTCTAGGACATGTTTTGTTTTCTACTATTTCCTTGTTATATAAACATAGTCATTTGTTTGTTACTTCCCTTTTACCTAAACCCAGTGCTTGATCATATTGTAAGATTTCCAAAATTCATAAGCTTCTATTTCTTTTAAATGCAAAACGATATTTGTGTAATGCCCGCAGATTCGGGTTAGTCAAATTAGAGACAATAACCGTAAAAAATGACTTTTTGATGGAATATTATTTTGATTGAATAATCTGAAATAAAATATATTATATGTCACAAGGTATAACGCCTCTGTTTTTGGGCTTGCCATTTTTAGCAATGTGATAGTCTAGGTTAACCTTTGTAACCCGTTTTGAAATAATAGAAATATATTATTTGAGTATTATGTGTTTTGTGTTTAATTGCTTAATTATGTGGTTTGATTAATTAAGAATAAAAATAAGCGTCAAAATTTAAGTGTAAAATAAACTTGATATCTTTAGATAATGTTGTAGTAGTTGAAACAAGGTTTCCGAAGATATAAAGAATGCCGAAATCCGAGTTATAACGAGGAAGTTATGACCTGTCGAAGTTTCGCGACAGACCGGCAACGCTGAATGACGTAAAACGTGGAATTTACGTTAGAGCGATATTTAGCCTTAGTGATCTAAACGAGAATCGAAGATCTCGTTGTTAGTATCAAAGCGATAAAAAGTTAGACGAGAACGGACGTCAAACGAAGAAGTTATGAATTTATAACGAAATTTTCTGTCCCGGCCTATTAAAAATAAATAATAAAAATAAAGTCAAAATTAGCTAACGGAGTCTAAACGAAAGTTATAGAGCGTAGTCTTACCTTCGCGTGGATATAAAGAACGTCGAAAACGGAGTTCGTATGAAGAAGATATGAATCTCCGAAGTTTATTAAATAATTAATAATTAAATTTAATTATTAAATCCGGCCTTATCCGAAGACGAGTCACCAGACTCATCCGGAGTACGCCCCGCGTACAGCAAGAAGTGTCGACACTTCGGATGACGCATGCAGTGACGATTTCGGAGCCCTGTACGCCCCACGTACGAGGAGGTTCCAGCCTCCTATAAATAGGATGCGAGGGGTCCGGGCATAGTTGCTCATTTCTCCTCCGTTTCGTGCCGAAGCTCTGCGTTTTTACCCCCGAAGCCCTGGTATCATTCCCGAGTCCCGAAGCAAGTCCCGAGATCCCAAAGATCCTGAGAAGTGCGGTTTCCGAGCCGAAGCTCTGCCCGCGAGAAGTTCGATTTTTATAGAGATCTTTCAGATCTGCTGAGGATTACTACTTCTACAAGTCGTAGTGCTGTCTGATCATCTTCTGATCAAGTGAGTGTGTAGTTACTTTCTTCTAATGCATAATTATGAAGTATTTTAAACGAAATACGTGTTATGTGTATAATTTTGTTGTTATGTGCGCGAATGTATATTCACTTTCTTCTATCTCATGGATCTGATTTGTTTTCTATGAAATACGTGTTAAAGTATGTATAAAAATATATATTTTTATCTACTAATATGTTGGGTAATAAACAGATGAGAGGCCTCGATGTTGTTGTTGTTGTTGACCTAGTTATTCAGCAGAGTATGAATAACGACCACAGACTCCTTGTAGACAGTCTCGTGGAACGCTAGCAGGTTCATAACCTGTAGGTGTTGTGAACGATGTGTTCACCGGTGTACTCTATCCCCCTCATGGTTGCCTTTAGGATATCTATTATTGAGGAAACCTCTTAGCAGTAATGTTCGTCCCGATGAAAATCCTAGATTAGGTCCCTTGAGATAGATGCTGTTTTAGGGACGTAAAGTGAGGATAACGGGAATGGGTAATCGGGATAGTGATTGGTTGGTGAAATTAAATATAATTTATTTATTGTGGGTTGAAAACCCTATATGCTCACCAGGCTCCCAAACCCGACCCACTCAGTTTTATTTGTATTACAGGAAGTGGCGCAACGGCGTAAGATGGATGAATCATCGAGTTGTTTTGTTTACAAGTTTGTATATGTATATATTTGTTGAATGACTTGTAATGTTATCGTTTATGCTTTATGGTCTGTATCGGAACATGACACTCCGAGTTTTAATTATATAATGAAAATGCATCTCTTGATGAAATGTTTTGATAAATATTATTTTATCATGTTTTGTTTTGGGAACAAATTCCACAATACTTTTAAATCAAAAGGATTTACTTTGAAATTATTTTAAAAAGCATAACAGATCACCATGGCTGGAGTGCAAGCCATGATTCGGGCTATGTTAGTCGAACAAAGGGAAGAGATGCGACAAATGTTGCATAATAATAGGGACGAACCTATCATACCTATTGAGGAACCTGAATTGATTCCCGAGCAATCGGAGGAAGGGAACAATAGTCGCATTATGAGTCAAGTTGGGACTCAAGAAGAACGAAGGAACAATCCGGAAAGGAGAAACAACAATGATGGGCGAATGTACAAGAATTTCTTGGGTGCCAAACCGCCAAGTCTTTCTGGGAGCCCAAAGCCTGTTGATATAATGGATTGGATCTCCGAAATGGAGATGGTATTTGAAAGTTGCGACTGTAGCAACAAACAAAAGACTGTCTTTGCAGTAAGACAACTGAAGACTGGAGTATTAAGTTGGTGGAAGTTGTTGGCAGATACTATGCCACAAAGGAAAGCCCTGAAAATGTCATGGGAAGAGTTCTTGGAACAACTAAGGGTGCAATATTGTTCAGAGATAGATCTAATTGATCTGAACAATGAGTTCCAAAACTTGAAAAAGGGGAGGATGAGCGTAGACGACTATGCTATGGCATTCACTGAGAAAATGAAATTATTTCCGTACCTAGTGCTAATGGAACTCTCCAAGATTGAGAGTTTTGCTAATGGACTGTCTGCCGACTTTGGTCCGGCAGTCAAGATGGTAACTACTCTGAAAACAGCTGTTCGTGCAGCTAAGAATGTGGAGGCCCGGCAAAAGGAAAAGGGTCTTGAAAGGATAGAAGTTGGTGAAAAGAGGAAGTTCGATGGAACTTCAGGGTCCTATAAGAAAAACAAGTTCTCGAAGTCTGGTTCGAGGGGAAGTGGAGGCGAAGCGAAATGATGCGACAAATGTAAGAAGAAGCATCATGGAAAATGTGAGGTAGTGGCCACATGCTACAAGTGTGGAAAGCCAGGTCACTATGCCAATGAATGTACCCTCACTAAGAAAGTTTGTTATGGTTGTGGTGAGGAGGGACACATGTCGAGGGACTACCCGAAGAAGAAGGATGCAGCTAGACCCAACATTCCGCCAAAGCCAAAGGCGAGAGCATTCCAGATGACACTGGAAGCTGCTAAAGATGAAGCTGATGTCGCTTTAGGTACCTTTCTCATTAACAAATTGCCTGCCCAAATTTTATTTGATTCTGGAGCCAACTACTCCTTTATATCGCATGAATTTGGTAGAAAACTAGCCTTGCCTGTTGATAGACTAGATAATGCCTTATTAGTCGAAGTTGCTAGTGGCAAGTTTGTACCTGTTAGCCATCGTATGAAAAACATCTTAATCGACCTTAATGGGAATAAGTTTCACGAAGAATTATTGCCCATTGAACTAAATGGTTTCGACATCGTGTTGGGAATGGATTGGCTTAGTGCCAATGATGCCGAGATATTGTGCAAGAAGAAGATAGTTAAACTAAACCCGCCAGGGAAGGAATCGTTTATGGTGTATGGAGATAAACATAGGGTAAATTCTGGAATCATTTCTCTAATGAAAGCCAGAAAGTGTTTGACCAAGGGATGTACATCATACTTAGCATTCATGATTGATGCTAAGAAGGAAAAGAAGGTGATGCAGAGTATTCCTAAGGTGTGCGATTATTCGGAAGTATTTCCTGAAGATCTTCCTGGATTACCGTCTGATCGACAAGTTGAATTCCGTATTGACTTGTTACCAGGAACAACGCCAATTGCAAAAGCACCTTATCGATTAGCACCGATGGAGATGAAGGAGCTGATGATGCAACTTCAGGAGTTATTGGACAAAGGTTTCATTAGACCTAGGTCATCACCCTAGGGAGCTTCGGTGTTATTCATGAAGAAGAAAGATGGAAGTATGAGAATGTGCATTGATTACAGATAGCTGAATAAGGCAACAATAAAGAATAGATATCTGTTGCCAAGGATTGATGACCTGTTTGATCAATTGCAAGGTTCGAGCTATTTCTCGAAGATCGATCTTAGGTCAGGATATCATCAGCTGAAAGTAAGAGAGCAGGATATAGAGAAGACTGCGTTCAGAACTAGATATGGACACTACGAGTTCTTGGTTATGTCGTTTGGACTAACCAATGCTCCGGCAACATTCATGGATTTAATGAATAGGGTTTGTAATCCGTTCCTTGATAAGTCTGTAATAGTGTTCATAGACAACATTCTGATTTACTCAAAAAGCCAGGAGGAGCATGGCAGACACTTGTGAGAAGTGTTAGAAGTCTTGAAGAAGGAGAAGCTATATGCTAAGTTCTCCAAATGTGATTTTTGGATTCGTGAAGTCCAATTCTTGGGTCACGTGGTCAACCAAGAAGGGATAATGGTTGATCCAGCGAAGATCGAAGTTGTGATGAAGTGGGAACAACCGAAAAGTCCTACAGAGATCCGAAGCTTTTTAGGATTAGCCGGATATTACCGAAGGTTTCTCCAAGGCTTTTCTTCGATTGCTACTCCATTGACAGCTTTAACCCACAAAGGAGCTACTTATTCTTGGAGTGATAAGCATAAAGAAGCATTCGAGAAGCTAAAGAAGAAGCTATGTGAGGCACCGATACTTTCTCTACCCGATGGAGTCGAAGATTTTGCTGTTTATAGCGATGCGTCTGGGGTTGGATTGGGTTGTGTTTTGACCCAAAGAGAAAAGGTGATAGCATATGCGTCTCGACTGCTTAAGGAGCATGAAAAGAATTACCCGACTCATGATTTGGAGTTGGCAGCGGTAGTTTTCGCTCTGAAAATATGGAGGCATTACCTCTATGGCACGAAGTGCAAACTTTTCACTAATCATAAGAGTCTCCAATATCTCTTCAATCAGAAAGAGTTAAATATGAGGCAACGACGCTGGCTAGAGTTACTCAAGGACTACGACTGTGAGATACTTTACCATCCCGGTAAAGCTAATGTTGTTGCTGATGCTCTCAGTCGAAAAGTCAATCTTGAAAGGAAAAGGCCAAGAGTGTTGAGAATTGAAGTTGTCTCGACTATTTTAGAAAGTATAAAGAAAACTCAAAGCGAAGCTGCTGAAAAGAATGACCGGAAAGAGGAACGTTTGGGCAAAACATTGGTGTTTGGTACAAACGGTCATGGATTGAAGGTGTTCCAAGATCGGATTTGGATACCTAAGACAGGAGGAGTCAGAGATCTTCTGATGGAAGAAGCTCACAAGACCATGTACTCGATTCATCTCGGTAGCACTAAAATGTATAGGGATCTGAAACCCTACTACTGGTGGCCGACGATGAAGCTTGATGTTGCAAAGTATGTGGCAGAGTGTGTGACTTGTGCGAGAGTCAAGACACAACATCAGAAACCGTATGGGAGTTTAGAACCTTTACCTGTGCCGATGGGTAAGTGGGAAGACATTGCTATGGATTTTGTCACTAAACTGCCCAGAACAAAGAATGGTCACGACATGATTTGGGTGGTCGTTGATCGATTCACTAAGAGTGCGCATTTCATAGCAGCCAGGGATAAATGGTCTATGGAAAAGCTTGTGAATTCTTATGTGAAGGAAATTGTGAGACTTCACGGTGTTCCGCTAACAATTGTGTCGGATCGCGATAGTCGTTTCACCTCAAGATTTTGGAAATGTCTACAAGAGGAAATGGGTACCAGGTTATGTTTAAGTACAACTTACCATCTGCAGACTGCTGGTCAGAGTGAAAGAACGATACAAACACTTGAAGATATGCTGAGAGCATGTACCTTGCAATTCCTAGGTAATTGGGATGAACAGTTACCATTGGTAGAATTTTCCTATAACAATAGTTTTCACTCGAGCATTAAGATGGCACCTTACCAAGCTTTGTATGGACAAAAGTGTCGTACGCCGTCTTGTTGGCTTGAGGCTGGGGAAAAGCAGTTTATGGGACCGGAGATGGTTCATCAAACTGCTGAAAAGTTGAAAATAATTAGGGAAAGAATATTAGTGGCTCAGGATTGTCAAAAGAGCTACACTGACAAAACGCGAAGACCGATGACTTTTGAAGTTGGGGATTCAGTTTTGCTTAAAGTCTCGCCATGGAAGGGACTTATAAGATTTGGTAAAAGGGGAAAGTTGAGTCCAAGGTTTATTGGACCGTTTAAAGTTCTTCAGAGGATTGGGAACCAAGCTTACAAGCTCGAACTACCAGAAGAACTGAATGAAATTAATAACACTTTTCATGTGTGTTATTTACAAAAGTTCACGGGGGAAGTTCCCGACATGATTCCACTTTCGGAGTTGAGGATCGATGAGAACAAAAGGTTGATTGAAGAACCAGAGGCAATTGTTGACCGAAAGACTAAGAAGTTGCGACGCAAGATGGTCGAGTTAGTGCTTGTTCGATGGAAACACACGAATGGGCCGAATCTCACCTGGGAGATGGAGAGTGACATGATTGGTCGCTATCCGCATTTGTTTGTTGATGTGTGATTCCGAGGATGGAATCATTCTAAGGTGGAGAGAACTGTAACGCCTGTGTTTCTGGGCTTTCCATTTTTAGCAATGTGATAGTGTAGGTTAACCTTTGTAACCTGTTTTGAAATAATAGAAGTGTATTATTTGAGTATTATGTGTTTTGTGCTTAATTGCTTAATTATGTGGTTTGATTAATTAAGAATAAAAATAAGCATCAAGATTTAAGTGTAAAATAAACTTGATATCTTTAGATAATGTTGTAGTAGTTGAAACAAGGTTTCCGAAGATATAGAGAATGCCGAAATCCGAGTTATAACGAGGAAGTTATGACCTGTCGAAATTTTGCGACAGAACCGACAACGTTGAATGACGTAAAAAGTGGAATTTACGTTAGAGCAATATTTAGCCTTAGTGATCTAAACGAGAATCGAAGATCTCGTTGTTAGTATCAAAGCGATAAAAGGTTAGGCGAGAACGGACGTCAACGAAGAAGTTATGAATTTATAACGCAATTTTTTGTCCCGGCCTATTAAAAATAAATAATAAAAATAAAGTTAAAATTAGCCGACGGAGTCTAAACGAAAGTTGTAGAGCGTAGTCTCACCTTCGCGTGGGTATAAAGAACGTCGAAAATGGAGTTCGTATGAAGAAGATATGAATTTCCGAAGTTTATTAAATAATTAATAATTAAATTTAATTATTAAATCCGGCCTTATCCGAAGACGAGTCACCAGACTCATCCGGAGTATGCCCCGGGTACTCGAGTACGCCCCGCGTACAGCAAGAAGTGTCGACACTTCGGATGACGCGTGCAGTGAAGATTTCGGAGCCCTGTACGCCCCGCGTACAGGCGTACGCCTCGCGTACGAGGAGGTTCCAGCATCTTATAAATAGGATGCGAGGGGTCCGGGCATAGTTGCTCATTTCTCCTCCGTTTCGTGCCGAAGCTCTGCGTTTTTACCCCCGAAGGCACCCCGAAGCCCCGGTATCATTCCCAAGTCCCGAAGCAAGTCCCGAGATCCCGAAGATCCCGAGAAGTGCGGTTGCCGAGCCGAAGCTCTGCCCGCGAGAAGTTCGATTTTTATAGAGTTCTTTCAGATCTGCTGAGGATTACTACTTCTACAAGCCGTAGTGTTGTCCGATCATCTTCTGATCAAGTGAGTGTGTAGTTACTTTCTTCTAACGCATAATTATGAAGTATTTTAGATGAAATACGTGTTATGTGTATAATTTTGTTGTTATGTGCGTTAATGTATATTCACTTTCTTTTATCTCATGGATCTGATTTGTTTTCTATGAAATACGTGTTATGTGGGTATGCCTCATCTGTGATGTGGAATATATATTGAATGAAAATGATATACAGGTTTTAAACTATGTATAAAAATATATATTTTTATCTACTAATATGTTGGGTAGAACATGGGTAGATAGTTGGTGTATAATAAACGGATGAGAGGCCTCGATGTTGTTGTTGTTGTTGACCTAGTTATTCAGCGGAGTATGGATAACGACCACAGACTCCTTGTAGACAGTCTCGTGGAACGCTAGCAGGTTCATTACATGTAGGTGTTGTGAACGATGTGTTCACCGATGTACTCTATCCCCCTCATGGTTGCCTTTAGGATATCTATTGTTGAGGAAACCCCTTAGCAGTAATGTCCGTCCCGATGAAAATCCTAGATTAGGTCCCTTGAGATAGATGTTGTTTTAGGGACGTAAAGAGAGGATAACGGGAATGGGTAATCGGGATAGTGATTGGTTGGTGAAATTAAATATAATTTATTTATTGTGGGTTGAAAACCCTATATGCTCACCAGGCTCCCAAGCCTGACCCACTCAGTTTTATTTGTATTACAGGAAGTGGCGCAACGGCATAAGATGGATGAATCATCGAGTTGTTTTGTTAACAAATTTGTATATGTTTATATTTGTTGAATGACTTGTAATGTTATCGTTTATGCTTTATGGTCTGTATTGGAACATGACACCCCGAGTTTTAATTATAGAATGAAAATGCATCTCTTGATGAAATGCTTTGATAAATATTATTTTATCATGTTTTGTTTTGGGAACACATTCCGCAATACTTTTAAATCAAAAGGATTTACTCTGAAATTATTTTATAAAACATAAATGAAATCGGTCTTTTCTGGCCGTGATTTTGGGGATGTCACACAAGGGTTCCGTACATATAAAGCACGCAGAAATCCGAATTATAACGAAGAAGTTATGGCCCATCGAAGTTTTATAGCAAAACCGGCACGACACTGCGTAACACAAAAAGTAAATTTTTGATAAACTACTTTTTAGCGTTAGAGGTTTAAATGAAAGTTGTAGTATACGTCAAACTGAGAGTGTGCATAAAAAGAATGCCGAAATATGACTTCGTATGAGGAAGTTATGATTTTTCTAAGATTTGGCATAACAGTAGACAGCCCGGAATTCGAATTTTAGATCGACCCATTTTTGGTCAATGCAACCTAAATGAGAATTGAAGATCTCTATAATAGGAGCTCAACGATAAAAATATAGACAAAAACGGAGTATGTATGTAGACGTTTTGAATTTTACACAGTCATTTAACAATGTAATTTTCTCATACAGTTAAATTTAAAATCGGTCAAGAATTAGCCAATGGAGTCAAAAGGAAAGTTGTATCTTGTCTTTACCTACACGTGGATATAGAGAACGTTAAAAACGGAGTTCGTATGCGAAAGTTATGAATTTTTAAAGATTGACTGTTTTACCTGCGTCTGGCACCACGTGTCAGCACCAGACTTCGCCTTGGAGCCTACGCAAGGCTCACGACGTGTGCACCCTTTTTTACGATGTGAATCGGCCCAGAAAGCCTATAAATAGAGATGCAAATCACCCCAAAACTCACACCTTTCATACTCTTTCTCTCCTATTACCCCTAAACCCTCTCCCCTTTCCTTAGCAACTTCTACGTGCTAGAGGCGAGCCCTGGAGTGCTAGAAGGCTCCAAGAAGAAGAGCTTTCAGCTCAGAAGTTCCGCCCTCGTAGAGCCCGAATCCTATCCAAACCCCCGGTAAGTGAGTTATGCTTACCCTACTTTAATTATAATTCATGTTTAAATTCATTATCGTTATTATGAACCTATAAAAAAGATTTATCAGTGATTCGAAGTCATTATAATGATTGATCTACTTACGAGGATGATGTATAGGATGTGATTTAGTGATGTGTTTAAAGTGGGATTTCCAAACAATATATTTCGTACACCAAATTGACGCTACCTCCAATATGATCCTACCTGGTTGTTCCTTACTTGTTAGATCATGAAAGTAGACTTTCAGTTAATGATGAATCGAGAATAATAATTAGTCGCAATAAATATCAGACTAAAATCTAGTGGTAATAATACTAGGTTTCGTCGAAGGAAATCATATTGTTAAGAAGCGAAACGCTGCTCGAATTTCGAGTCCTCACTTTAATAAGTGAGTGCATAGTTACTTTATTCTTACACATAGATATGAAGTATTTTATACAAATTATGTTCTATGTGTGCATATTATCTGTATACTTGCTAGCTATGATGGATGAACGATTTTATACATGTTTTAAATGATTTAAACTGTATATGTATTTTATATCTACAAAATATGTTGGGTAAAACTGGGTAGATAAATGATGAGGGATGAAAGCTGATATAGAGGAACATTGGCAGTATTAACATAGTGCCCTATAGGTGAATATTGGCAGCAATGGACATAGAACCCTATAGATGAGCAATGGCAGTTACGCCACAACCTATAGATGTTTTTGATCTACGATGTATTCTAAACATCCTAGTAGTTGTGCTCTAATGATTGTATTGGCAGTTGCGCCTAATAGAGAACATCACAACCCTGGTAGCTATGCTTAAAGGATAATATCGGTAGCTCCACCTCATAGAGAATATCACAACCCTGGCAGCTGCGCTTAAATTATAATATCGGTAGCTACGCCTCATAGAGAAAGTCACAATTCTGACAGCTGTGCCTAAATGGTAATATTGGTAGTTGTGCAAAATAGATAACATTGACAGTTGTGTCATTGGCAACGATGGACTCCGTGCCTATTCCTTGGGACAATCCTTAGGATTGAATGAATGAATAATACCTGATTCTTAGGATAGATCCCTAAGAGTAAAGAAGATAATGGGGATGAGTAATTGGGTTGACTATTTGATGTTTAAACATAATAACTATATTATTGTGAGTTGAAAACCCTATGTACTCACCAGGTTTCCCAACCTGACCCACTCAAGTTTATTTGTATCATAGGTGTCGGTATGAAACTACTTTACACTGAGAGATTTAAAAGAGATGTACATCACTAGTGTAAATGAATGCAAGTTCTGTTTGTGCTTATGTTTCTGTATTGACGATGACATCCCAATGTATTGAAAATGAATAAAAAGACATTTATTCGGAAATGCTTTGATAACGTATTTATCATGTTTTTCTTGGAACAAATTCCACAAACATATTTCTTTAAAAGATACTCTAATTTTCAAAATAAAGCATAAAAAATCGGTCTTTTCTGGCCGAGAAAATGAGGATGTCACACTTTTCATGTGTTGGATATAATACATTGTGGTTTATGTGGTCCTACACCTATTTCATCTACAAATAGTTATATGTATTATGTTATTTTTGTAGATGAATTCTCCCAATTTACTTGGTTCTATCCCTTGAAGCATAAATTTGACTTTGCCATCGTTCTTAAAACCTTTTTGGCAAATGTTTAAACTCAATATTCATGCAAGGTTATGGTTTTTCAAAATGATGGTGGCAATGAATTCTTAAATAATAAAGTCAAAATCTTATTTGCTGAAAATGGTATTCATCATTGTATCTCATGCCCTTATACACGTGAACAAAATGGGCGTGTTGAGCTTAAACATCGTACCAAAAATGGGTTTGCTATGTTATTTACTATAGGTGTTGTTGGATTAGTGTCTAAGTCCATAACTATTTTGGTATGTACTTGACCCGATGGTGCATGGTCCTTTTGGGTTGCCTTCACCGAAGCAACTTGATTGGAGAAATATATAGAGAGAGAGGATAATATGATTTATTAATATGTTATAAGAATAATATATTAAAGGAGAAATCATATTTGTTTAATTATTATTGGTCAATAATTAATTAAGAATTAATTTTGTGATCAAGTGTAATTAATTAAACTAGACGGGCTGAATTGTAATTATGTGATAATTACAAAATAAGGTAAGGATTATCTTAAATATATGGTGAACGAATTTAAGGTGATAATGCCTTAGAATTCGACTAGGATAAGGGTTTCTAAGACTTATCTTATAGTTGCTTGGTGGACAATCAACTAGATAAGGATAAAGACTAAAACCCTAATCCTAACCCTATATAAAGACCCCTAAGGCCTTAGAATTCGTGGACTTGATCCCTAGAGCATCTAAGGACGAATTCTAACCTCTCTCTTCTCTCTTTATACCTTCTCCATTTGCTCTTGGTGTTTGTAAGCCATTAGAGGAGTGACACTTGTGACTCTAAGCCTTCCAAAGTCAATACAAGGAGATTTGGGATTGTTATTGCTACATAACAATCAAGGTAATATTATAAACCTATTCTTATGTTAATATGATTACTTATATACTAGTATTAGGGTTTCTTTATGTGTTCATAATGTTGTGTATCTGATAGTGAACATAGATCCAATTCTAGGGTTGCATGCACACATAGGATTGTTTGTATAAAAACCAACAGTGGTATCAGAGCCATTGGTTTGGTTTCAATTGTATGAACTTGATATATTAGGGTTTATTGCCAATAAACCCTAAGAGGCTAGGGTTTTTCGAGATTAGGGTTTGCAAACCCTAATTTGCAAGAGTTTGAATAAGATCTTCAAATCCTTTCCTTAAACCCTTAAATTTCGAAATCTAGGGTTTGTTATAATCCCTTGATTTTCGAAATTTGCCTCCTCCCCAAGATAAGATCCTATTTTTTAGGGATTTGGATTATCCCATATCTTGTAATTATCCTCTAATTGTTATATATGGTAATTGAAGATCTTGCATTATCCATCCATTTTTTCGAAATCTATATAGATATTTAAGGGATTAGGATAACTTAAATGTATAAATGGTAATTATCCTCATTATTTAGATAATCCCTTATGATTTAATAATTAAATTAATAGTCTAATTATAGATAATTATTAAATCAAGAGTTTTAATATTTAAAATTTTAATTTAAATGTCACAAATTCGAAATTTTAAGATAGATTAAAACTAAATTGTTTTGAAATGTTTCAAAACTTGCCCTCAAGTTTTGGAATTTAAAAGTTGATTAAAAAGGTTTAATTAGGAGTGTTAAATTCTAAAACCCTAGTTTTGAAAAGTTCAAATTTCACCCTTATGGTTTTATTAAAATTGATTAAATGTATAATTAAGAGAGAGTTAATAAATCCATAATGTTATGGTTTACATTTAATTAAATTAAAAGTGTAATTTGTAAAATTAAACCACCTAGTATTTTAAAAGCATAAAATACACCCTTATACTATGTATAACATTAAAAGTCTAACATTATATATATGTATAACTAAAAGTCAGTCTTACCGTTAGTAGGCCTCATTCACGAAGTTGGTCTATAAGGGGTGTTTAAGGAAATTGCCTATAAAATGGCGATTGAATGGGTATCCACTCTTACCCACCGCACTCTTGACTAGTGGAGGGTCGTTAGCCGAACGGGTAGGATAGGACGAAACCTTCTATTATAAGTATAATGAAGTACAAAAGTAACTAAATGTTTTTCAAATTCCCAATCTTAGTTACTTAGGCAAAAGTGAATTGATGTAATTCCATGAAATTACACTTTGTGCCCTTGCGAAGACGTTAGTGGAGCGTGTGTGGTTTACCGGCACACTAAATGGTTCTAAGCAAAGGTAGCAAAGGGTGACTCAATGTTTGTCATAGTTCGGTGGAGCGTGTGTGGCTTACCGGCACATGCAATAAGTGACTGTAACATGTGATGGCACCATGTAAGTTTGCATTTTTATTCACACCCGCTTTGTGAACCTCGGCATCCCAGTCACAAACTAGAGGGGCATATCGAGATTTAAACATGCCGTTGAAATGTTCAATGAATCTCAAAGGATCTAGGAGTTTTCATAGATTTAAAACTTAAATTAATTTTTCGTTTTTCGGTGGAAATTAGTGAATCGTCATTCACTTACCTTCAAATATTCTGCAACTAGATTACGGCATCCCTTTTCTAGGTTGTAGCGTATTGTGTTGGGTCCTAGCCTTGGAATTTCATTTGGGTGATTTACCAAGGACTCAATCGATCAACTAACTTGAATTTGTTTTCTCCCGTTTTGTAGATGTCAAAGTTCGACAACTATGGTCTTCCCAAATCCCGTGGAACAAGCATTCCACATGAAGATGATATTCCACGATTCGATCGAGGAACAAGAGATCATGCTTCACTTCCTCCTCCTCCTCCAATTATTCTCCCTAACCCACAAGATTGTAAAATTGAAAGGTTCAATATTAGTCAAGCCCTGCTGGCAAGTAAACATAAAGAAGGAAAGTCGGTGTGTGCACACGTCTTAGGGATGAAGTCACACATTGATAGGTTAAGAATGATGGGATCCGTTGTCGGTGAAGAGATGGATGTTGATTGGGTTCTTTAGTCACTTCCTAACTCGTATAGTGAGTTCGTAAGAGAGTACTATATGATGAACCACGATGTAACCCTTATTGATCTCACCTATATGCTTATTGCTACTAAATCAACAATGGTTTGGTGCAATAGAAAAGCAAAGTTGATTGGTGAATCTGCCTTCAAGACCTCTATGGATATAGACAATGGCAATGAAAGACATGCAATGATCGAAAAGTTTGATCATAAGAGAAAGGCGATGTCTGAAGTAGTTCCATGTGTTGTTCCAAAAGAGTCAATTTGCTTTTATTGCCAAGAGAAGGGGAATTGGACACGAAGTTGCCCTATTTACCTAAGAGATCTAAGAGATGGGAGAGTCGAAACGTATGGCTCTAATTTAGGTAAAATCCATTGACTAACTCTGTTAAGCTTCATTCAAGATTCTGAATACATAATGTGATAAGATTACAATTGATGTTTTGAAGGATTGAAGAAAAGAAAAGAAGCTTAAGGGAAGAAGTGAGCAAAATCTAACCGTGAAGGAATGGATTTCGATCGCGTTTCTCGAAGATTAGATTCTTGAGCTACTACTTAGAGTTAGAATTAGATTGCTAAGAAAGATGTATTAGCATAAGGTTTTCAATGAGTTGCATTGTAAGGACAAATTTTTCCGCAATAAAATAAATTTTGATTTTAAATTTTATTTATTTATACTTACAATGGCATGTATGAAAAATTGATGTTAAAATTATTAGCAAAAATGGACTTGTTTCTTACTGTGTTATGGGAAGTCAAGAATTTACCAAATAGGGAGAGTTTCTCATCGCCCAAGTTTCAATTGGACAGAAACTTGGAATCATGCAACTTGGTTGCACGATGAATGAGAAATTTCATATTTTGGAAATTAGACTAATTCATTGACAAAGTGTCAAGTGAAGGACTAGGAGATCAAGCACACAAAGTTGTGTGTTGATCAAGTTCACCATAAGAGTAACAAGATATTCGTCGTGATCTACTAAAGGTTTAGTAAATATGATTATACTTATAAGATTAAGTGTAATTCTGAATTGATTAAAGGGTTTAGATCAATAAAAGAACGAATAAGAAGAATCAAGTAGGCAGAAAGATAAAAGTTTCTCCATTCTAAGAAGAAGGGAGAGTAGCTTTTATGCTTTATAATAGGTCTTAATGATTAAGAACCATATCTCAATTGATCCTCTAAGTGAGTCTTAGTACAATTGTATGTTTAAGAAGAGGAATCAAGGATTGAAGAAATGGTTAAATCAATAAGTCTATCATACTTCGTTCCAATAACAAGTCTTAAAGTTAAGATTGTGACAATGAGTGAAAAGTATTAAAAGTTTATAACATTCATCAAATGTGGAAAGTTGTGATGTCTTGAATAAGACAAAGATCGACTAGGACCAATTTATGAAGTGTTTTGATAAAATTACACTAACTCTTGAATATTTGTTTGTCAAGAAATGTTTATTGACAAAAGAATCTTATATGTCAAGAAGTCAGCGGGAGTCTTACTGGTCTGGGAAGGTTTCAAGAACAAATCAAATAAATCTTATCAATCATCACTAGCACACGAGTTAAGGTTTATAACCTATCGTAATGACATTTTGTGCCAATCCAATCGAATTAATTGTGCATGAGAGTTCTATGAGTTCTCATTTTGAACGCATAAAAGGCAAGGCACCTGAATCAATGAAAGGTACATTGATAGTAAAAAGTGAGCTGCTTAACTACTTGGAAGACGTGGTGGGCAGCTGTGCTACCATAAGGCAAGAAATCAAGATTAAGAAAGTTCGGTCCATATGAGTTTGAATTTGTCATAATTTTTTTTTTCAAATTCACATGGATAGGAACATATACACCATTAAAATCTAAGTGTCATAAGATTTCCTCCTTCATTAAAATGATTGTGAGAAAATGCTTTCACTAAGAAAGATTTTAAGAAGATAGTGATTGTAAAGTTGCATTCTCAAATTCAATTATGGTTACGGTATCCCTTTCCATGATTTGAATTGTGAGGTTTGGCAATTAGTCTTAATAATTTAGACACACATATGAACTATCTAAAGCAAAGGTGTATAAGCTTAAGAGGCCTTGATAAAAGATTATCAAAGCATTAAGTATTAGAAACATGGACTTAAGAAATTCAGTAGGTATTGTTTTCTGAAAGTTAAGATGTTTGTGAATACATGTCGAAGCTAGTGGGAGCATAAGTGTTATGTTTTATAGTAATCATCATGATAGTGGGAGCATAAAAGTTATGATTGTATGATTATTATGGAAAGTATTGCAAGTTGGCAATATTAATTATAGAAAAACAAGAGTTATACCTTGCAAAGTCGTAAGGGTTGTAAAGTTGTTTTGCTATAATTAAGGGAGAGAATATTATGCTTCATTTCAAATCTAAAGGATTAGGTTGTGAAACGTTAATAGATTTAGTCAAAGGTACATAGTGTGTTCTTAAAATTTCGATTATGATTACGACATTCCTCTTCACAATTCGAATTTTGAGAACATAGCAAATAAAACATTGTACATCGTGTCCCATACGCTTCGGGTATAGGATCGATTGCAAATGCTTTAATGTTTGACCATTCTTAAATTTTCCAAATGACTAGCGCATTTAGAGGGAAAAGGGACTAGAATCGGTTTTGACTAAATAATTAAACAACTATCAAAGAACAATCCAAAGTTCGACGAGGATTGGTTGCTTGTGAGTAGTTGGAAGCATGGTATTGGATGGACCATATTGACATTATTATGAATAGATAAGATTCTATTAAGAATAAGTTGTCATATGGAAAATATGGAAGCGTGTCCATATTGGGAAGTAAATATTGAAAATCTATGACTAGATTAGAAACTTTTATGCAAAAGGATGTTCAAAGGAATGTACTTTGAGTGAGAGACATAATATCTAAGGAATTGTCTTGTAACAATCTCCGATAGAAGATTTTGTAACATCATTAGCAATAGTCTTTGTGACTTTAGTGCAGTGACATTACGAAAGGATCGTTGCATAAAGTGTTAGAATCTAGCATATTCTATAAGTAGCAAGAATTTGATATTCTTTCACTTATGAGTAAGGATTTGGAGTTGTGAAATGAGAATGATTGGAAATGTGTCCAATGTGATCTATTTCACAAAGTAAGAACCATAGGTAAACATTGTGTGCATGCTAGGAGCATGGGACAAGTGTAATAATTCAAGTAAGAAGTTGATTACCCGAAACGACAAATAATGAGTAATCGGTATGGTGATAAATAAAAGGAGTTTTATTTATACTCAAAAGTTTGAGGCCATATGGGATTAGTATTATTCTTGTGTTTTACTTTGCATGTTTTGACTTCCAGAATAATTGAGTTTATTAAGAATAATCGAATTATTCGAACGGGCCACAGTCGTTCATATGTTGGAAGTAGATATGAATGAAGACTGTCATGAATTGGTGTGTGGATTGTCTAGAAAAGTATTAGACATAAGCAAATGTTTGCTGCAACGTTCATGAGTGCTTACGAATATGATTTGAGCATTGGATTAAACCCACGCTCACTTGGATCGCTCCATGAATTGTATCACGAGTGATTTGTGAGACGATAACATCTTATATTCTTGAAACCGAGATGTGTGAGTTGTATCTTGCTAATCGGTTGCACATTGATAATATGAAAACGCACTAGTAACTTGGTGTTATAAACATATTGTTGTCTGTGATTTGGTTAGTGAGTGCAAGCGAGCATTGTATTAAAGTTTATCCGTTCCTTTTATCCAAAGAAGGATAAAAGCGATATCTTTTGGGCCCCTCGATGGTTTAGTGATGACATACGTAAATGCTCGGCTGGGCTAGGACTAATTTGATTTGTTTAATTAGTCTGTCATCATAAATCATAAATCGAGAAGTAGTACAAAGAGAATGATTAGAAATCATATCTCATATGATATCTAGAATGGAGGAATATATTATCCCTTATCTAAGGACACGCGTATATGATATGATCAGAGTTGACATCGGCTTTGGAAAGCTACGATTGCAGATCAGGATCTAAAGTCATACGCAGAATAGTTATTAAACTTATCCAAGTGGGAGACTGTTGGATTAGTGTCTAAGTCCATAACTATTTTGGTATGTACTTGACCCGATGGTGCATGGTCCTTTTGGGTTGCCTTCACCGAAGCAACTTGATTGGAGAAATATATATAGAGAGAGGATAATATGATTTATTAATATGTTATAAGAATAATATATTAAATGAGAAATCATATTTGTTTAATTATTATTGGTCAATAATTAATTAAGAATTAATTTTGTGATCAAGTGTAATTAATTAAACTAGAGGGGTTGAATTGTAATTATGTGATAGTTACAAAATAAGGTAAGGATTATCTTAAATATATGGTGAATGAATTTAAGGTGATAATGCCTTAGAATTCGACTAGGATAAGGGTTTCTAAGACTTATCTTATGGTTGCTTGGTGGACAAGCAACTAGATAAGGATAAGGACTAAATCCCTAATCCTAAACCTATATAAAGACTCCTAAGGCCTTAGAATTCGTGGACTTGATCCCTAAAGCATCTAAGGACGAATTCTAACCTCTCTCCTCTCTCTTTATACCTTCTCCATTTGCTCTTGGTGTTTGTAAGCCATTAGAGGAGTGACACTTGTGACTCTAAGCCTTCCAAAGTCAATACAAGGAGATTTGGGATTATTATTGCTACATAACAATCAAGGTAATATTATAAACCTATTCTTATGTTAATATGATTACTTATATGCTAGTATTAGGGTTTCTTTATGTGTTCATAATGTTGTGTATCTAATAGTGAAAACATAGATCCAATTCTAGGGTTGCATGCACACATAGGATTGTTTGTATAAAAACCAACAGGTGCACCATCATCCTTATGGGTTGATGCTTTTAGTTCTGACGTATACATTATTAATCGGCTTCCATTGCATGTGCTAGAAAACAAGTCACCATTCGATCTTCTCTTAAAAACTCAAACAAATTTTCACCTGTTTCATACCTATGGATGTCGAGTATTACCTCATTTAACGAACTATTCAAATCATAAACTTGCTCCACGTAGCATCCCTTGTGTTTTCCTTGGTATAGCACCCAATACAAAGGTTATCGGTGTCTTCATATGACTACTTCTAAGATCTACACCACTCAGCATGCTAAGTTTGATGAGGCTCTATTTCTGTTCAATGGTGATGTTTTTGTGTCTAATAATACTAGCATGTTTCTATCACATTTTGAAGAAGCAAGTGCACCAATTTCGGCCCAATCAAATCCCAGTGATGCACCCATCTGTCCCCACGTTGTTCCCCAACGAGCCCAAGTCCGTGCCATTTGTGTCTTGATTCTGACAAAATTGTTCCAATATCTGTTCAACACTTATTGAAGATGTGCCTCCAGCGGACTCCAAACCCGTCTCTCCTGTCCCTTTTGCTCCAGACTCTCCTCCTTGTGTTGTCTCTCGACACAACCCATGATTACACGAGGTAAGGCTGGAATCTCCAAGCCTTGTCCTTTCCTAGATTTCATAGCTCTCACATCAAGTGCTTTACAAACGGTCTTATTATCTCACAAAGATCCAAATGGCTTCAAATCGGCCGCCAAACATTCTGCATGGATTGACGCCATGAACACTGAAATACAAGCTCTTCGAAATAATGAAACATGAGACTTGGTTCCTAGACCAACCACATCCAATATTGTTGGAGCCAAATGGGTATTTCAAATGAAGTATCAGTCAGATAGTTCTATAGATCAAGACAAGCACGCTTAGTCGCCCAAGGCTTCACTCTCGGTCTCAACTACTCTAATACGTTTAGCCCAATTGTGAAAGCTTCCACTCTGCGTATCATCCTTTGTCTTGTAGTTCATCTAAACTGGACTTTACATCAAATTGATGTAAATAACACATTTCTTAATGGACATCTTAATGAAACTGTCTTCATGGAACAACCACCTGGTTTCATTGACTTGCGTTTTCTATATCATGTGCGTCGTCTTAAAAAAGCACTTTATGGCTTGAAACAAGCTCCAAGGGCTTGGGTTCAACACCTTAGTTCCTTTCTAATCAAAGTTGGTTTACTTGCAGTCATGTGTGCCCTTCCTTTTTCAAGTTTAAAAAGGGCTCTTACATTTTATTTCTTCTTGTTTATGTCGATGACATAATTTTAACATGAAATAGACGTTTATTGCAGCATTTATTGCTAGATTACATCAGGAATTCGCTAGTAAGGACCTGGGAAAACTCAACTATTTCTTGGGATTGGAGGTTGTTTACACTACTAATGGGTTGTATCTTACTCAAGCTAAATATGCTTTAGATATTCTATCCAAAGTTGGTGTATTGTATACAAAACCAATTTATACTCCACTTGCTACCTTAGAGGCACTAACTAGTCATGCTGACCTGTTTTATAACCAAACTCTCTATCGTTCTTTGGTTGGTGTTTTGAAATACCTCACCATCACTTGTCTTGATCTATCCTACATAGTAAATCAAGTTAGTCTGTTCTTGCATGCACCTACAACAACTCATTTCCAGGCATTCAAGCATATTCTTCGATATGTGAAAGGAACCTTATCCTTTGGTCTTCATTACCAAAGATCTTTAACTATTCCTCTTGTTACCTACTTGGATGTTGATCGGGCACGTTGTATCGAGACACGACGCTCAACCTATGGTTATTGTATCTTTGTTAGTGGTAGTATTATCTCATGGATTGCCAAGCCACCTACTATGTCTCGTTTTAGTTGTGAATTTGAAGATCAGGCTATGAGGAACACGACTTTCGAAATCATTTGGATGACTCGTCTCTTACGAGTGCTTCACATTCCAATATCTCCTACGCCATGTCTATATTCTGACAAGAAGAGTGCAATTTTTCTTAGTCAGAATCATGTTTCCTATAACCATGCCAAACACATTGATATAGATTATCATTTTGTGAGAGAGTTGGTCACCTCCGGCAAGCTACTTGTTTTATTCCAACCATACATATGGTGGCAGTTCTTTTTACTAAAATCCTTCCATAGCCTTTATTTGAGCCTTTTAAATCGAAGCTATGTGTTGGTCCACCACTTTCTAGCTTGACGTAGGGTATTAAGGGCAGGCCCGGCCCAATAGGGTGGGCAACCTGGGCGACGGCCCCGGGTCTCATTATAATTTGGGGCCCCAAAATTAATTGTGTTTAATAATATATATTCGTTTTGTTTTAAAAAAAACATACAAAACATGAGGTAGCTGAGTTGGGTAGAGGTATTTCATATAGCCACCTCTCTTTATCGAAAAATGTATGTTCGATTCCGATTATTAATGTTTTCTTTCATCTACCTTTTTTACATGTCTTCTGTCTTGTAATTGAATCATACAACCACTTTATTAAATTTGAATTCAAATTACAAAAATAGCCGCTTTATTTTTATTTGTTACTCACAAATCATCCAAATTATAAACAATCTATTGACTTTTTTTGAATTTTTGACAAACAATCCAAAGAGTTTTCTTTCATCCACCTTTTTTACATGTCTTCTGTCTTGTAATTGAATCATACGCCACTTTTTTAAATTTGAATACAAATTACAAAAATGACCCTTTTTTTTTGTTACTCACAAATCATCCAAATTATAAACAATCTATTGACTCTTTTTGAATTTTTGACAAACAATCCAAAGATTCATTTCATTTAAAATTTTGATTCATTTCATTTAAAATTTTGATGTTTTCATTGCCAATTACCATTACCATTTGTAATGTTTCTGTTTATATATAAGGTTTGCTATCTTGTACGGTCTTTTGAAGATCAATTTGTAGCCACTTGCAGTATACTTCAACATCCGTCCACACATGTCTAGCTGCTTTTCTTGCCTTTACCAACTCACCATTTGTATTGAGGCTTTCTTTGATGTCTTACAAATTGGAGACCTTCTGTCATGCTGTCAAGCAAACCCTTGATTTGGCCATTTGGAATGTTGGGAAGAGCAAGTGCAATGGCAGTTAATGTCACTGCTACTAGGCTCCAGCAATTCTGTATTTCTTCCGGATGTAAAGGTGGAACTCTGTCATTGTCGAATTCTACTAATCCATTGAATCCAGTAGATTTCTCGAGAAGCTTCATAAGATTCCTTGGCTCTTTCTTTTCAGACTCTTGAAGAAGTCGAGTTATAGAGTTGAGTGCATTTCGTAATAATCTCTTTGAAAGCTTCGCATCCTGTTCGATTTGGAGGACATAATCGGTATATTCTTCCATATCGGATATCACATTGCTATTGGATGGACTTGGTTCTTCCTTGAACCACTTCAAGGAAGACTTGACGAAGTGGTAACAATAAGAGAATAAGATCAGAAAAGATATGGGAATGAGACATATTGTTTTACATATAACCACAACCATTATCTGAAGCACTATACAAAAGTTCAAAATTATGTTTCTGATGTTGCGGAAAACTTTCTTGCGATGGCGGCCTGGGAGATATGAAGGGACATGGCTGTGTTTCCAATGCTGAAGCCTTTGAATCCAATGCTTCTCAACATGGAACACGTTTAGATGGTGCATGCTCCATTTCATGGAGAGGTTGAAGTGACTGGTGGCAGTCAAACATCTGAAAATAGGTGCTATACTACCAACTAATGTCCCAGTTAGTTGCAAGTAAACAATTAATTTGATGGACCACTTATAATCCGATACATCATTCTGAATATCTGATCTAAAAAAACGCAAAATAATGAATGGAATGTAAGAAAAGAGTGAGCATAGAACCCCAAAAGTAGAAGAAACTGGTGAACAAGCAATTGCAAATTGGGGGTTACCACTCTCTGCCATCATCCAATACTTTTTAACCTTATGTTCGATTTCGTTGTAGGAGAAGTTTATCTGTTCATGATTAGAAGCCAAACTGTGCAACTCCTTGTACCGTTGTTGTAAAACTCTTCTGGATGCTGAAACTGTCAAGGCTACTGAAATTGGCCATGGAATCAAAAGAATCAATAAAGGGATTAATGATGCTAAATTCATCCAAGCACTAATAAATTGGATCCACATATTTACATTAATGGTGTATAAGAGGATACACAAGGCCACCGTATTCAGCAGAAGTTCCTTGTCATTCATAAGCCCTAAAGATGGGAGAAAGTTGGCTAACATGGTGAACAAGAAAATGATGCTGACACTCTTTGCTAGAATCTCCTGAAAGTCATCAGACATGTCGGCGCTCAGATCCACTGGTAGCTTTGTTGATATTGCTATCAGTGTAACGGAAGCAGAATTGATGGTGAAAAATCTGCATGGAAACCAGAGCTTCCGTTGTCGAAAGCCTCGGTAGACATCGGCTGCCATTGCTAGAGTGCAAACCAGAGAAGCTGCACAAATATACAATCCCACCCAAGGCATGGCTTCTTCTGGAGATGTCCATGTCATCTTGCTAGACCAGAGTAAATGAAGCGTTAACTTGATCTAGTAAATACAGGAGCTAACTGTTGCTTCATATATATACATAGGAATTTAAGAAAGATTTTTATTTGATCAAGGAGAATATGGATCAAACGTAGTAGTGAGAAGCTAGAAAGATATTGTTAGTTATTTATTTCCAGGAACTTGTGGTTAGGAAGTCTATTTCCATTTTATCATGTTTGTGTGATTTTCGTTCGTTCTCTATGGCTTGACAGTGTACTTTTGTCTGTATCCAGATTCCAGGAAATGTATCCAAGGATGAAATCTCTTGTTAAGAAAATAATCCAAGAAATTGATGGACATTAATAAGACGTATAACAAAACCTTGCTCCATTTCGCATCACCGTATCCTTTAATTGATACAGCGAGTTTTAAAATATAGTATATATATTGTTATCTCATAATGCTATAATGATATAGAGTGTAGACTTTATTATAAAGTTATCTCTGTTTATTTTTTAAGAATAAATTACATTTTTGGTCGTTTTTTCCGGTTTTGGTCCCAAAGGAAGTTGGGTTGCAATTTTGGTCCTTATGTTGATGCTACATAACAATTTTATATTTGGTCCTGGGTCGTTTAGGTTAACTAGTTAATTAAATTTACCCTTAATTTGTCCTTTTATTATTATTTTCTCTTTTGTTATTATTATCCACTAAATTTTACGGTTAGTCCTTGTAGTTTTAAATTTTTCCTTCAATCGGTCCTTATGAAATTTTTCCATACACGAATGGTCCTTAACTTTGGATTTTAGAAGACCATCTGCCCGACTAACTCTATTGACAAATGCTATTAGAAATTTGTGAAATGACAAAAATACAATTTTATAATTCTTTATATTTGTGAAATTGTTTGAATTCAAGGGTGATATTTTGTGTGTTTTGTGTTATCGAAATGATGATTCGGCTTTGAAATTTCTTACGAAAACGTGTAATTTACCTAAGAAAATATGATGACTTGTTCGTGAAAGAATGCTTAGTTTGTGTACACTTGATCTTCGAGTGTTAATCTAAGTTCTTGGGATCTTATTATTGGTATGTTAAACAGTAGTTTGGATTTTTTTTTTTTTATTTATTGTTCCTGTTTAGCTTCACAAATGACATAAAACTTAATTTTCATATGTTTTTTGAGACAGCAATGAGTGTCTTTGTTATCCACAAAAAATGTAGTAACTTAAACTTAGTTGTTACAACTTTTAACTATGTTTTAAGAAATACATCATTCAAATTAAGTATAAACTGCATTTCTTGTTTAAAGAAAGAAATATAAGAAAAGGATGAGAGGTTGAGAAACCTAAAATTCCATTAATAATATTGGTAACAAGTACCACACTAGCTAGTGATGAGTTAATTCGTGGTATATTTTGAACATACACATACTAGTTTGTTGGAAATTTAGTATAAATATTTATATTTTTTACTAACTTTGGACATATATAAATATATACATATGTTGTATATATAACGAACTCTAAGTGAGTTTGTGTTCTCCACCATGAGGACTTCGAAACGATATATTATATGTCCAAAATAGAGTATAAGTGAATGTGATATCGATACTCAAAGATGAGTATTTGAGAATAAGTTTAGCAAAAGAGAGGAATGTGAGAATGAGTTCCACATTGGTAGAGAGACCAAACTCAACAAGGTTTATAAGCTTCACTGCATGGAAGGCTTACAAGGTTGTGTTTATGGTTATGCTACAATTCCTACCCGCACGCAGGGGGGTGCAAGTCTTGGTTCCGTAGACCAAAAAAACCGAACTCGTGCATGGGCGCGACCTGCAAACATGAATATAGCTCCGAAGACTCGAACACGCTACCCTCATTTTTGCTAAACCTGACAGTTTTGGTCCCTATTTTTGAATTTTGTAACGGATGCATTAATTGCGTAATTAATAACATTTATTGTCATTAAACGCTCAATCAATTAGTGATTTGTTTCCGTTTCACGATTCAACTATAAAAAAAGACCTTGCCTTCTCATTCAAACACACGATGAAATTACTCTTCTTCTTCTTCCTTCTCTGCACTTATGCTTCTGGCGATTCGCAAGTGGTGATATCTGGCAGTACACAATATTGTTTAGGTTGTTGTACCCTGAGAATAGACGGCGAATCTGTTTAAGGGAACCGAGTCCAACTCGAGCCTCAACCACAATTTTTCTTTACAGGAAGCTTTCAAGGATGAAAACAAAGACACTTTACTAACATAGTCAAACAATAGTTATTACAAAAGATTCATTACAACTTGAAGAAGCCGGTTGAATCCTAACTGAAGCATTGTGTATCTTACTCTTTGGTAATGCATGCCACTTATCAGTGTACCCTATTGACTCCATGTCTGAGTTGGGAAGTTGGTGTTTTTTAAGCAATTTCAGGATCTTTTTTGATCTACCAAGAAGCTGAGCTACAATTCGGATGTTGTCTTCCCTTTTCTCTATTGCATCATCATGACACTTCATAGTTATGGCACATGGTATGTTAGTAAAGCAAGCACATAGCAGATCTGCGATAATAGTTGTTATAAACTCAAGAATTTCTTCATATGTTGGCCAATTCTCTTGCTCATTGCAGTGTAGCAGTATGGTTTGGCTGATCCTGTACACAGGAATTGCAGAATTGAACTCACAATGTGAGTGATACAAGCTTACATTTTTCCTTGTCTTGAACTGTATCACAATTTTTGCTGCTTCATCACCCAACCATTGAAGAATCTCCTTTGATGTTTTTCCTTTATGAGCTTTCTTTTGAAGATCAATTTGTAGCCACTTGCAATATATTTCAACGTCTGTCCACACATGTCTAGCTGCTTCTCTTGCCTTTACCAACTCTTCATTTGCATTGAGCCTTTCTTCGATATGTCTTACAATTGGGGACCTTCTTTCATACCGGAAAGTAACCCCTTGACATGGCAGTTGCAATATTCAGAAGCTCAAGAGCAATGGCTGTTAATGTTTAAGCGACTATATGGTGAACAAGAAAATGGTGCTGACAAACTTTACTAGAATATCATGATTGTCAACAGACATGTTGGAGCTCAAGTCTACTGGTAGCTTTGTTAATATTGCTATCATTGTAATGGAAACAGAATTGATAGTAAAAAATCTGCATGGAAACCAGAGCTTCCATTGTCGAAAGCCTTGGATGACATCGGCTGCCATTGCTAGAGTGCAAACCAAAGATGCTATGCAAATATACATTCCCACCCATGGCATGACATGTTCTGCACGAGATTCCAATGTCATTTTGTTAGTCTATAAAAAATGAAGAGTTAACTTGATCTAGCAATATAAGAGCTAACTGATGCTTGATATATATATACATATATAGGAGTTCAAGAAAAACTTTTATTTAATTTAATCAAGGAGAATATCAATGAAACAAACTAGTGAGAAGCTAGAAAGATATTTCCAAGAATATGTGGTCAAGTCTCAAAGACTTCACATTGGCTTGACAGTTTAATTATTGATGTATCCAGCAATAGCATAATGTATATAGGGCTTGACTCAAAGTAAACGCCTAATGTTCCTAAAGCTTTGACCCAAAGTAAACACACTAATTTTAAATGGATGAAATCTCTGGTTAAGACAATGATCCAACTGCGAATGTGGGACTAGTCTGCTAGAGGTGGAAACCTTTTAGCCACAATTCTTGGGTTCAAATCTAGGCTTAGACGAATATACTAATTTGGTGAATTTAACATCTAACAACTAACTGGCCGTTCATAAAAAAAAAAAAAAAAAGACAATGATCCAACTAAATGAAACCTTGCTACATTGTGCACCCTTTGCATCAGTCAGTTTTACAATATATTTATTTTGATCTAATAAGCAATGCTATAAATGATATAGACTTTAGAGTAAAATACATTTTTGGTCCCTGTGGTTTGCACAGATTTATCACTCTTTGTCCTTAGTATTGGGATTTGATTATAGATGGTCCCTATTTCGCTGTTTGGTATCACTTTGCTAACTCCGGTTAAAATTTTGTTACTAACACTGTGAAAAAACTTTAGTACCTTCGGACTATAGTTATAAATTACAGTACTACTTGTCTGTTATGAGTTTGAAGAAAACAGGGAAAAGGGGTTAAGAAAATGTCAACTGCTTCTTACTCGTTCTTTATCCCTGCTTCCTTTATAGCCATCTTCAACCATCATCGTCGATTTTTCTTTAAAATCGCTATGGACAGTCATCATCATTGATTTTTTCTTTGGAATCGATTTATAATGAGATTTTCAGGGGTTAGTGTTTGACCAGGCATTTGGCATTACCTGGCATAACTCTTCCGTAAGCAAACTCGGATTTCATAGTAATTGTAATATTTTAAGATTTTATTTATCAAGAACTGAGGGAATTAGAGTTTCAGTTCTTAATGAAATCTGATAGAATTGTGAATTGTTTATCATTTTCGATATGTTAAATTGTTATTGTATTGATTCATGAAAATTTAGAGTACGAGCGTATCGTTTCCTCTTTTGTTAAGGCCAACCGGTATACTTGGCACGAGCCTTCTCGTGGTTAAGCTGGACCACGATCACGACCGTGCACACTCTCCCGGCCGATCGTGGTCATGGTGAACCGTTCTCTAGACGATGAAACCAAACACCAATAGGGCTCAAGTACTTTCTTGATCATTTGACTAGCCATTGAATGGCCAAATTTTATAAAAAAGTGTTTTTTTAAATAACAATTTTATATGCCATTTTCACTTATAAATACCCAATTCTAAACCTTATTTTTATACACCATTCTTTTCTTACTCTATACACAAAACACACACAATATTTTCACAACCAAAACCATGGATCCCAAATCATAGAAATCGCAAACCATATAACACTTATGCGTTAGACACAACCCCTTACCAATTCCCGATGATGGAATCACCTCAATGTGGTTTTACCAATTTGCTTCAAACCAGTTCCCATATCCAACAAACAAAACTTTGCCAACAACAATATCAAATTTTCCCGTCCTTCCAACAACAACAACTTCAACAATATCAAGCTTTCCAACCATTCCAACAACAACTCTAACAACATCACAGCCCCAACCATCACAACCACCTCATTCGCCAGATTTTGTTTCGGAAACTCAACCTTCACCGCCACCTCAACCTAAAAAGAAAAAAGAAAAAAAAAGCGGTTCGACCCAACACCACCCAAGAAAGAGTCCCATGGACAAAAGAGAAAGAAGAAGAAAAGCTAGCCAAGGCATGGATTTCGGCTTCCCAACACCCAATCAAATGCTATAGTCAAACGTTCGATTGTTTTTGGGAGAAAATTTGTGCGGTGTTTTACAAGCTAACGGGAAGCGAAAGCTGAAATCCTGATCAAATTAGCTCGAAGTGGCACGATAATTGAATAAAAAGCACCAAATTTGGAGGATTTTACAACCACCTGCTAAACATACGAAAAGCGGGGAAAATGATTTTGATGTCTTCAAGGCAGCTTTGGACCAATTTGAAAAAATAACGCCAACACACAAAGCTTTTACATATGTGAAACCTTGGTTAAAGTTGAAAGATGCTCCAAAATGGAAAGAGCAAACGCAAGGAAGTTCACAATCTTCTGGTTCAAAACGTTCAAGAAACACCGACGGAACGCCTCAACAATCGGATGGGCGAATGCATTTTGACATCAACGATGATCCGCTCAATCTTGAAGGCGAGTAACCTCTTCGTTGACCCGTAGGCAGAAGTAAAGCACAAAAAAACGGTATCAACGGCTTCAGGTCTAGTGTTATGGATCAATTTGGAGAGAAATTTGATCGTTATGTGCACTTTATAAAAAACAACGGCGGAAAAGTTGAGTCAGGTAGATCAAAAAATGATAGAAACACAATCGGTGATTTAAACAAAAACCGATATTGAAATCTTGAAACCAAAGTGGACGACCATGAAGATAAAGATTTGGAGCTATTTCTCGCGATGAAGGACTCCGTTCGAGTCCAATGTAGGAATAGATGATAGTTTTTTTTGGTTAAGCTTGGTGATTTTAGGTTTTTTTATTTTTAATGTTATTTTTTTTAATTTTAATTAATGTAATTTTTATTTTTTTTAATTAATGTAATCTTTATTTTTAATGTTGTTTTTGGTTTATATTTATTTTAATAAATGTAATTTGGTATTTTAAATTAATGAAAATTAGTATTTAAAAAAAATCATATGATTTTTATGTATTTTTCATTTAAATTTAATTAAAAATTTAGGTGGAGTGGTGTGTTTAGTGGTAGGTATCTCATGGTTAGTGGTAGAGAATGTAGTGATGACGTAACACCCACTACTATAGTGGTTAGTGGTGGTATAACAAATGGTCTAATCTAGATAATGCAAGACATGATTTGGCGGCAATGTCTAGCCTCAAGTTTTTCGAGTCGTGGCAAGCCATGTTGTCTGTAAGGCATGAATTAAAGCAACAAATTTGTATATAATTAATAATTATCTATATATTTTCTATTATTATTCATTTTATATACATATATGAGACTACATTTTATTAAATTTGGCAGCAAATACAAATTTTGGAGCCATACCAGCCTTTTTAGAACCTTGTTTTTATCAAGTCTTTATCTAACAATCTTTATACTTTATGATATAGACTTTTTTGGTCCGTTTATCTTTTAGAGTAAATTATATTTTTGGTCCATGGGTTTAGCTATTTTTTTTCGGTTTTGGACCCAAAAGTAATTGTGTTGCAATTTTGTTCCTTATTTAGATGCTTCATAACGATTTTGGATTTGGTCCCCGGTCATTAAGGTTAACAGCTAGTTAGATTTTGGATTTACAAAATGATCATTTTACCCTCAATTTGTCTTTTTATTATTATTTTGTCTTTTGTTATTGTTATAGACTAAATTTCATGGTTGGTCCTCATGGTTTAAAATTATTCCTTCATAGGGCACTTA
This sequence comes from Lactuca saligna, assembly GCF_052625555.1. Taxonomy (NCBI): domain Eukaryota; kingdom Viridiplantae; phylum Streptophyta; class Magnoliopsida; order Asterales; family Asteraceae; genus Lactuca; species Lactuca saligna. The sequence goes on along the minus strand of NC_136417.1, from coordinate 37,463,619 downwards.
ATTTGGATTTTAGAACACCAGTTGTCTGATTAACTTTGTTACATATTTGGGAAATGGCAAAAATACAATTTTTTTTTTTTTTTTATTCTTTGTATTGGTGAAATGACCAAAATACCATTTATGTTCATTTGTTATAGTATTATATTGGCCAACCTACCCTCTTTCACCTGCACTTGAAACAGACTAGTCAACTTTTATGCAATTAACTCCTTTGGCAACAAATCCATGGGGACAAAAATACCCAGTTAAAACTTAGTGATTCCCAGCAATATTCTACATTAATACTCCTCATTCATCATTCGTCATTCCATTAAATTATGGATATATTAAAATTTGGCATTTAAATATGTAGATATTGGAAAAAAGTACATTTTGTTAGAAGGGCGTTGATAGCAAACCAATTTGAAATGGCAAATCTCCCAAGAAAAACTGATGAAGAAGAGATGATTTGGTGCAATTTTCAACTTAATAACAAATACAGATTACAATTTTTAGAAGGGGAATTACCGGCTAACTAAAATTAAGGAAACCTTGCATGCTGAAATGAAACCTGAATCATACTTTGATGCAACTACTTTGACTGGTAAATGAAAATAAATGAAAGGAGATGAAGTCTTCGTGCACATGAGCCATACTAAGTCTTCCAGACTAGTGCTTCAGTATTTATAAATTATTATACCTGTTAGCTTTATTTCCGTCTTGGAATTTTGCATAATTCTCCCATGTTGCTTCTGCGACTTCCTTGAAGTGTCATGCCACTAGAACCTGTAGATATTTGTTGTGGAGCCGATGGTTCAATAGTTGACTGGGAGCAAGAATGGTTTTCATCCATAGCAGGAAGGGGTGTTAGTTCTGGATTGACTAGGGCTTGTCGGAGTAATTAAGGAGACATGAAATACAGTATGTATCCGAGAGTCTTTGTGATTATAACAACTAGTGACCTGGAATGTTGTTATAATTGGGAATTTTGGTAAAGAGCGTTTCTAACTTTCTATTATGAGTAAAACTTAAAGTGTCATGAGATTGGATTTCTTATGAAATAATATTGCATGTCGAGTTTGAATTTTGTTTTTCTAAAATATTTTATATACATGCCTGAGTTCATGTTTATCCCAAATAAATAATTTGACATTTTTTGAGGGTTGCAATTTCGGTCCTTGTTTTGATGCTTCATAACGATTTTGGATTTGGTCCCGGGTTATTAAGGTTAACAGCCAGTCAGTTAAATTTACAGAATAACCATATTACATTTAATTTGTCTTTTTCTTACTATTTTGTTTTTTGTTTTTGTTATAGACTAAATTTCACGATTGGTGCTTGTGATTTAAAATTATTCCTTCAAACCGCCCTTACGAATGTTTTCCATGCACGAACAGTTAACTTTGGATTTTTGAAGAGCACCTATCCTACTAACTCTATCAACAAATTCTTTAGATATTTGTGAAATAACGAAAATACCATTTATTTTAATCTATTTTAATTATATTGTATTCGGAAATGATGAAAATACCATTTATTTTAATTTGTTGTAGTATTTTATGGGCCCACCTACCCTCCTACACCCACTAGTACATAAAGATTTTTTCGATGCAGTTAAAATGATTAATAGATGCGGTTATTGAAACGCCTCAAAAAATATCGCCTTAAAAATAGTCTTATTTATTGATGCAGTTGTAAAACCACCCCAAAAGATCGAACAACCGCACTAAAAAAAGTAAAAAACAAATGCTTTTTCCATTAAAAAGGCAGTACAACCGTACTATTAAAAGCTAGAATCGCTCCATTAAATAAAAAAAAAAAAAAAAAAAAACTCAAGAGCACCACCATTACAAAGATAAACAACTTGATTTACAATACGGAAACAAAACAACAAAAAATGATAATAGGTGTAATGGCACAAACCATACAAGAGATTCAAATTATTTAATAAAAAATCTCATTCTTTTCTAACCTTTTCATCATTGTATCTATTTACAATTTGATATAATAACTTCAGGTATGTAAGTTGTTTAGGAAGGTAACTACATAAGCATATTGAAGTTTGCTTGATTTAGACGTGTTCAGTTACGTTATCATCATCTTCACATGACCTCTCTTCAGTATCTTGCAGACTTTTAGCGATGATACCCACCTTTGAATCTGTTACCTTGCTTCGGTAGGAATTCAGAATCTAAATTACAAAGTAATTTTATTAAAATGCATATAATACATTTAATCAAAAGGTAAATTACACAGGTTATAAATATTATAAATACAAAGGAGAGAGCCTTAATATAATTATTGTAGATAAAAGACATGAGATTGTTCCTTTTTTAAGGTTTTTTCTACCTTTATATTTTCCCATATATATATATATATATATATATATATATATATATATATATATATATATATATATATATATATATATATATATATATATATATATATATATGCTCTCCTTTGAACATCAGAAGCTTCTTTGCCCAACCTCTTCTTTTTTGCACAACCTAACTTAAGAAATCAAAGTATCAGACATATAGATTAAGTAAATTTATGAATCAAAATTATAAATCAGAATATCATAAACATACCTGACAGTCTTGACGATGGGTTGATCGCGATGGACAAAGATGATTGTAGTGGAGGTCGACTCCTCAAAGATTATTCAGATTCATCACGTTGCTAACCTGAAGACATGAATCAACAACGATATGAGTGGGGTCGACCGAAATCAGAGATGATGGAGGCTATGACAGCCCGAATTGACGATGATGCAGACACGAGTGACAGGACTCAAGGATGTTGGTGAGGGCGGTAGTAATCGATGATATTAGGGTTTGTGTTGCCAAATGAAATTAGATTAAGGAAATATAAAGGGGAAGAGAAAGGCATCACACGGGGAATGAAATTTTGGAAGGACCTTCAGTCCAGGAACTCAAATGAGAAGGGAACTCAATCCAAAACTTCATCAAAAAATGCATTTTCTATTACCGTAGTTTTGGAAAACGGCATCAAAAAATACATTTATAGTGTTTTTTAAGAAAACAGCATCAAAAATACATTTATTATTACTGTGATTTTGGTAAACCGCATCAAAAAATACATTTATTAGTGCGATTTTGAAAAACAGCATCAAGAATGCATTTATTAGTGTGTTTAAAGTAAATAACATCAAAAATGCATTTGTTAGGGCGGTTCTTTAAATTATTGATGCGAAAGTGTTTTAATGGTGCGGTTTTAGGCTACGACCGCACCAAAAAAAAACCTCATCACACTAAAAAAAATACGTTTTGTACTAGTGACCTACACTTGAAACCCACCCGTCAACCTTCATCACACCTTCAGCTTTCACTCTCACTTTTCTGGTAACTCCCTCCATGCAACCAACTCCTTCCACAACAAATCCCTCGGGACAAAAGTGATTGCTAACGTGTATCAACCCCTGTGTATTTCATTAGGTATCAATCCAAATATATGCAAGAGCCCTATCACTATTTTCGGATTTTATCTTCACAATAAATGTACCATATATCTTCAGTATTAATGCCTATCTATTAAACCAAAATATGCACAAATCCATCATTCACATTAGGTATAGACTACAATTCTTGTTTTAAGAAAGAAATATATGAAAAGGATGAGAGGCTGAGAAACCTTAAATTCTAGTAATACTTATGAAATTTGTAACAAGTACCACATTAGGGATGAACTTATTCTAGATATGCTAAACCATATGAAGGCTGGCAAATTTTGAACATATACATACTAGTCAAATAATAGTTACTACCAAAGATTCATTAGAACTTGAAGAAGCTGAATGAATCTTGGTCGAAGAACAACCATTGTATATCTCACTCTTTGGTATTGCATGCCACTTATCAATGTACCCCATCGATTCCAAATCTAAGTTGGGAAGTTGGCGTGCTTTGAGAATTTTCAAGATTTTTTTGGATCTACCAAGAAGCTGAGCTGCAGTTCTGATGTTATCTTCCCTTTTCTCTATCGCATCATCATGACACTTCATGATTATGACACGTGGCAAGTTGGTAAAGCAAGCACATAGCAGATCTGCGATTATGGTTGATATAAACTCAAACACTTCCTCATCTGTTGGCCAATTTTCTTGCTCATTGCAGTGAAGCAGTATGGTTTGACTAATTCTGTACATTGAACTCGCAGCAGTGAACTTACAAAGTGAGTCATCCAGACTTACATTTTTCCTTGCCTTGAACTGTATAACAAATTTTACTGCTTCATCACCAAGCCATTGAAGAATCTCCTCTGATGTTTTTCCTTTACGGGCCTTCTTTTGAAGATCAAATTGTAGCCACCTGCAATACACTTCAACATCCGTCCACACATGTCTAGCTGATTTTCTTGTCTTCACCAAATCACCATTTGTATTGAGGCTTTCTTCGATATATCTTACAATTTGGAGGCCTTCCCTCATGCAGTCAAGCAATCCGTGGATGTGGCTGTTTGCAATGTTAGGAAGAGAAAGCGCAATGGCTGTTAATGTTACTGTTACTAGGCTCCAGCAGTTCTGGATTTCTTCTGGATGTAAAGGTGGAACTCGATCACTGTCGAACTCTATTACTCCATTGAATCCTGTAGATTTCTCGAGAAGCTTCATAAGATTCCTCGGCTCTTTACCTTCAGACTCGTGAAGAAGTCGAGTTATAGAGTTGAGCGCATTTCGTAATATTCTCTTTGAAAGCTTCGCATCCTGTTCGATTTGCAAGACGTAACCAGTATATTCTTCCATATCTGATATCACATTGCTGTTAGATGCATTTAGTTCTTCCTTGAACCAGTTCAAGGAAAACTTGGCAAAGCGATAACAATAAGAGAATAAGATGAGTAAAGATATGGGAACGAGACAAATTGTTTTACATATAACTACAATCGTTATCTGAAGTGCTATACATAAGTTCAAAATCATATTTCGGATATTATGGAAAACCTTTTTGGAATATCGGCCTGGGATATACATAGGAACAGAGCTGCTTTTCCACAGTTGAAGACATTGTATCCAATGCTTCTCGACTCTGAATACGTTTAGATGGTGAATGCTCCATTTCATTGAGAGATTGAAATGACTGGTGGCAGTCAAACATCTGAAAATTGGGGCTATACTACCTACTATTGTTCCTATTAACTGTAAGATAATAATCACATCGATTGACCATTTATAATCAGATTTATCATTCTGTGGCTCATCTGATATATCAGAAAGAAAAAAAGTAAGTAAACTTAATGCAAGGCTTGCGCATAAAACCCCAAAAGCAGAAGAAACCGGTGAACAAGCAATTCCAAATTGGGGGTTACCAGTTTCTGCCATCATCCAATACTTTTTAACATAACAAATGAGTCGCTTGTTGGAGAAGTTCTTCATCTCTTGATGATTAGAAGCCAAACTGTGCAACGTTAACTCCTTGTATCGTTGTTGTAAAAGTCTTCTAGATGCTGAAACTGTCAAGGCTACTGAAATTGGCCATGGAATTAAAAGAATCAATAAAAGGATTGCTGTCCCGATTCTCAAACTTATAATTTGGATCCACATATTTACATTAATGGTGTATATGAGGATACACAAGGCCATGGTGTTCAGCAAAAGTTCCTTGTCATTCATAAGCCCTAAAGATGGGAGAACGTTGGCTAACATGGTGACCAAGAAAGCAATGCTGATTAACTTTGCCAGCTGCACAAGACTGTCAGATATGTCGGTGCTCAGATCCACTGGTATCTTCGTTGATATTGTTATCAGTGTAATGGTAGTAGAGTTGATGGTGAAAAATCTGCATGGAAACCAGAGCTTCCGTTGTCGAAAGCCTCGGAAGAGATCGGCTGCCATTGCTAGAGTGCAAATCAGAGATGCTAAGGCAATATACATTCCCACCCATGGCATGGCATCTGCAGGTGTCAATGTCATCTTGCTAGACCGGAGAAAGTGAAGAGCTTAACTTTATTTAGCTATACAAGTGCTAACTAATGCTTGGAATATATAGGTAGGAATTCATAAAGATTTTTGTTCCACTTGATCAAGGAGAATATTGAGGAAACAAATTAGTGAGAAGCTAGAAAGATATTTCTAGGAATCTGTCATCATTACTTCTCGGTGGCTTGACAATTATTGATGTACGTATCCACTATCCAACACCATAATGTTGGGCTACTATTCATCTCACTTTCTTTATTCATGTGAATCTTTTCACTAGGGTCCATATTCATGGATGGTTAACCAAATATATTCATGTGAATCTTTTCACTAGGGTCCATGTCCATGTTCGGTTTGGATGGATAAGCGAGAGTAAAGGTTTATTAATTTCTTAAACCTAAACCTAAATAGAAAATACAAGTTAACCGATTTTTTTGGTTAACCAATTAATGGTTTACCGATTAAAAAAAACTAGATTGCAAAACTAATTTTCAAAATAACGAGTCTTTGGAGGATCTTTTACAAATATAAAACTTAAAAGTGATAGTATATAAAATAATAATATAATATTCATTTATTTAGGTTAATGAGAAAACGGATATTTAGCCAATAACGTATTCACTTCAATTGTGTTTTAAGGGTAATATTGTTAAGACCGAACGATGTGGGCCGGCGCCCCCCCCCCCCCCCCCCCCCCCCCCCCCCTAACGAGAAAGTTGGAGGGTGGTATTGAGTAAAATTATATCATCAACTTAAACTCATAAAACCATATATAAAACCATACTTATAACCCTAAAATTATTATATGGATGGTATACAGTACTTTTTTTTATAGAATCACATACACAAAACGGTATATTTTGTGGAAAAATAAATTCAATCCCTACAAATTTATATTATGCTTTTTTTATAGAATGACATACACAAAATGGTAAAATTATTGGCCTCTTTTTCTTTGCTTTAATTGCAACAGCCATCACTACCTAAATTGATGGGGCACTAATGGAACCTTCACAACAACTGTCACCAAATTCCATGATCTAATCACCAAGAATCAAGAATAGACATCACTTTATATATACCTTCATCCAATCAAGAACACACATCACCTTATATTTTCTTCATCCAATCCTTTTTTCCTCCTTACACTGTTGCACACCACCAGACCACACTCGCTTGTTTCTATGTTTAAATTGTAATTGCCTAGCCAATAAGTCTTTTGTGGATAAGGAAGGTTTTCCACTTCAAAAATTGGGTGCGTACTTTTACATAGTGATTTGTGAAATTGAGTTAATGTTTGAATAATTGTTGTCTGTTTTGAAGTCGGAAGTGATGAATGACCATTTATTATTATTATTTATTTTCTTACATGTTTTTTTTTTTTTTTTTTTAATTCTTAGTTTGTGGTTATTTATTTTGATTGTTTAAAATAAAGTATATGTTTTTAGTTCACGAATAATCAACAACAGCTATGGTCTTAATTTATTTTAATAAATGAACATTTATTTATTTTATTTAGATGGTTACACATTAGCTATGGTGTTAATTTTTTTCGATTCTTACTCTTTGTTAGTTCGGTTGTTAAATAGGTATCGTGCGAGCTAGGTTCAGGTATTCAAAGTAATTATTATGTAATTGTATGCATAAATGTGAGCCAATAAAAATTTAAAATAAAAATAAAGACAAAACTGCAAAAATGGTCCCTGTGGTATGCAAAATTTTGGAGTTTTAGTCCAAACTACGACTTTTTTGGATTTGTAGTGACAAAGAACATGGTTTGGAACGCGGAATTAAAGCTTGCACAATTGAACATAGTGATTTGGGTGTTTAAGAGATGTATTGATTGTATATGGTGTTATAAAAATGATCTAGATTTAGAATACATAAATAACACACACTTACACACTCACTTTTAAATCTCTCAAGCACACATCTCTACAAGTGGTATGAACCCACTATTTATAGAGGTGTTTACATGTCTCTCTCTCACTCTCTATCTCTCATGTGTCACAAGGATAATACTCCACATGCAAGTGGGTTTTACAAAAATCGAACATTACAAAGTCATTCATGGAAAACTTTGTACCCTAACATTCTCCCCCTTAAAGTTAGGAATGAATGAACCACTTCAAATCTTCCAAAATCAAACACTACACGATTCGAGCCTCAAAGGTGACACATGTCGACACGAACTTCAATCTTCAATTCTTCCATGATTCTTCAATCTGGGCTCTAGGATGTGAGACAATACAATCCGAGCAGCAACGAATGATCAAGAGTATTCCAAACTCCAAATAATCACCCTAAAGTTGCACATAAAAACACACCCCAAAAATCTTCAATAATTCCAAACCCATTTCGAATACATCACTTCCGAACTTCCAATTGCATCATCTCGTAGTCTTCAAAACTTCAAGATCACTTCGGTCTTCAAATCTGCGTAATATGAAAAATTCAAGTTCGAATTTCCATATAAAACTTCTCCCCCTTTTTATAATCAAAATTTGATTATAAAACTCTAAGGAAAAAGAACGTGCTCTATTCGGAATTTTTCATGTCAAAACTCCCCATTAACATGTGGCATAAACTTTGTGCTTCAATCAGAAAAACCCAAAAAATAATCAATTTTTATTGCCGTTCACGGATTGCCTTTGACAAAATTTCTCAAAAATTGGGTAGAAATTGTCAATTTCAAAATTCTGCAGTGACCCGTTGCGCCAAAAACAGCCAAATATGTGAAACACACCCCCATTTGCAAAACTGGGTTGAATGTGTAAAATCGCACAAACTACAGGGACCTGATTCGAAAATATTCCCATTTCTAAAAATTTTTACCCCAAATGCGAAACTGGGTAAAATTTTCCACCTTGCGAAGACTGCAGGGATGCGAAATGGAAATTCTGCATTTTTGTCATTTTATTACCCATTTGCGAACTGCCATCATTTGAAACTACAGGGACTCTTTTCGAAAATATTTGTTTTCTTCTTCCCAATTCATTAACTAGTGAAAACTTCGCATCGTCATTTGCACGCCCCTTACAAATGCTTCGCATCTTTCACCCAATTAACCAAAAATGCGAACACAATATCTATAACCAAATGTGAATCCAATGTTCTCTTTAACCAAATACGAAAATTAGTTTTGAAACCCAGATGCGAATATCTCCCTAACATAACAGATTGCGAATGAACTTCCTGTTTTACTTCTAAATTGCGAACCATATCACTATTTGTGAACATTCAATCCAATTAATCAAATGCGAACTGCTGTTGAAGACAAATGCGAACTTCATATCACATCCTTATACCCATCGATTGTTCGCATTTCATTCACAATCCAAGTTTTGTTCGTCAAAACAAATCTTCCATTCAAAACAAGATCAATATGTGAACCCAAAGTTAAGACCCAGATGCGAATGGGTGTTATCAAAAGTCATAGATCATCACACCAAAGACTTCGATCGAACGACACCAAAATCGAAATCAACAGCTCCAAAATCTTTCCAGTTCATTTCAAAATTCACAGATCCATCGACTCCAAGCTTTCGCATTTTGAGTTACATTGCAAGCCAAATCATTGATTTCTCAAAATCGACACCAAAATTTTGATTATACTTTCCAGTAAACTATCGAATCAATAGTATATCAAAATCATTCAATTCTTCAAATGTCGACTCCAAAATCTTCAATCATTCTTAATCGTTCGTGAAAGTATGAACGGACACAATGTTCGTCATCAAAAACATAGATCTAACTGATTTTCAAAATTAATTATTCAATCAGACATAATTTCGACATCTAAAGCTTGTTTCAACTCAAAAACAACAATTTCAGAGTTCTTGACTCAGATTATCAAGATTAAAAAACTCAGTTGAAGAAGTCTATGCGATGTCTTAAAAAAAACAACGATATCATCACATATGAAATTGACACCTATTTTCAGATTAAGATTCATTGACGATTGGAAAGTAATAATGAGAAACCGAGATTTAGAAATCAAGATTGATTGATTATGAAGATGATGATCTAAATGTACAAGTATGATATGCGATTGTCAACTGACGAACAGGAATGTGATTTTGATCCACTAAATCTGATCAATGTGATCGAATTCATTGGGCTTACAAATTGATCATGAGCAATAATATTCGTTGTTGGGCTCCAAATTGAACAACGAACAGTAAAAGAAATACGAAATTGATTGGGCTCGTGATGAACAGTAATATGTTGAAATTTGGGCTGAATCAAAAACAAATGGATCACAATTAATTTTGGTTTTAAATCTTGATTCAAACGAGCAATTGAAACTTTAGAATCAAATCAACAAACGGATTATAAATTGGATCGGGACTTGATCAACAAAAAATTATTGGATCATAACAAACGGGTTTTGCAATGAAAATTTGATCCAAAGAGTCAAATGATCACAAATCAAAAATGCAACGCACGAATCAAATATTACGAGAGATCATAGAGAGAGACTCACCAAAATTGTTCAAGTTGCGACAAAAATTGCCAAACCGAGAATCGTTCTTCAAAAATCACCTTGATCTTGAAGACCCGCTCTGATACCAATTGTAGTGACAAAGAACATGGTTTGGCATGCGGAATTAAAGCTTGCACAATTAATCATGGTCATTTGGGTGTTTAAGAGATGTATTGATTGTATATCGTGTTACAAAAAGGATCTAGATCTAGACTACATAAATAACACACACTTACACACTCACTTTTACATCTCTCAAGCACACCTCTACAAGTGGTATGAACCCACTATTTATAAAGGTGTTTACATATGTCTCTCTCACTCTCTATCTCTCATGTGTCACAAGGCTAATACTCCACATGCAAGTGGGTTTTACAAAGGTCAAACATTACAAAGTCATTCATGGAAAACTTTGTACCCTAACAGGATTGGTGATCCTTTTGAGCTAGTTTCATTGCGTTTTTGGTCCCTCTAAATAGTGAAATGACTGTAATACCCTTAGGTTATTTATTTTTCATTTATTTTTCATTTTTTTTCATTTTTTTAAAATCTAAATACTTATTTATTTATTTAACCAATTAAAAAAATAAAAGTCTCTCTCTCTCTCTCTCTCTCCGGGTGGTATACCCATTTCTTTCTTTCATTCCCGATTTCAACGAACAAGAAGGGGCTGCTACCTCCGACAATCTGGAGATAGCCATCGCACCACCTGCTAGCCTCCATTTGACCACCAAACTCCACCGTGAATCGCTACATCTCAACCCACCATAGAACCATTCCAACCTCACCCTATCTCTTTTTCTTTTCTGTTGATTTGAGAAACCCTAAACAAACCCCAATCCTTGCTCCTTTTTTCCTCTTCGATCACCCTTGTATTGGGAAGATGGAAGCAACGAAGCTATTGTGCAACCACTACTCGCCGCCGTTGCTGTGTTGGGAGGTCCCCACCACCACTTATCACCGCCCACGAATCCAGATGCAGGTATCTGGTGGGACGAATTTAAACCCAAAAGAAACTTGAACAAACTTACCAATAGCAGCAAGGCGATGGTGGCAGACTGCAGTGGTGGTGGGATGTAATGCCGGTCAATGGTAGCTCCGACTGCTTCATTTTCTTGTTGCTCTGGTGAGTTTGACGAGGGGTCAAGAGGAAGCAGAAACTGATGACGGTGGAGCTTCACAGTAATGGAGACGTGGTGGCACTGAGTGATGTAGGTGAGTGGTGGACTTCCGACGGCTTTTGTTGCTTTGTTTACGGCTTACCCTCTACGGGGATTGGTGGTGATCGAATTCAGTGACTAGTGATGGTTGGAGTTCCCTGACAACAGCAGCTTGGTGGTGGCGGTGATGACTGGAACTCCACAGCATTAGCAACGGTGGGTAGTCGTGGGTGGCTGCCATTAAAGGTTCTTGTTCCCTTCTTCGTTTTATGAGTAGCAGGCCTTCAAGAGGAAGAATGTAGAAGGATAAGGTTGGAAGAGAGAGAGAGAGAGAGAGAGAGAGAGAGAGAGAGAGAGAAGTGGGCCCCAAATTGGGTAATTATTTTATTTTTCATTTAAATTAAATAGAAAAAGCATAAAAAATATATCAGAAGGGCATAATAGTCTTTTCAGTTTACTAAGGGACCAAAAACACAAAGAAACTAGCTCAAAAGGACCACCAATCCAAAAAAGTCGTGGTTTGGACTAAAACCCCAAAATTTTGCATACCATAGGGACCATTTTTGCAATTTTGTCAAAAATAAATAAATAAGGGTAAATAGATAATCTGATAATTAGTTTCCACAAATAATATCCTACAATTATGGTAACCATTGACTTCACCTACCTAGGTTTTCTCCATCCATCGTCGGCTTTTTAAAACCACCATCTATTGCCGATACACCAGAGGATATCGATCCAGAGAAATAGCTCCCCAAATGTCATTGTCGCATTCTGATGGTGCTCTGAAGATTGTCAATGCTGATGAGGAATCAGGTTTCACCTTCTTCGATTCCTCCTTTATTGAAACTGGGTTAAGTCTTGAAGAATTAAGATAGAAATTCTACGAAAAAAAAAGCGATGCTATTGGACCACCGCTTTGTGTTGAGGTCTCGAACTCTCCTTCTATGGCTATGGAGGCCAATCTGGTTTGTGTTCCCATCAGTGATGCTGATCGGCCGTTTTTTCCATTGCCGTCAAATGTTGTAGCTCTGACTGATTCTCTTCCATCCGAATGAGTCGGCCCTCATCCTCACTCCGATTGTCAATCTTCTCCTCTGATGGCGGTCCATATTTTTGTTTGGGAAAGATTCCCCTGAACTCATCAAACAGCCTCCTGTCATAGGAGGTTTGACACTTTTTTTTGGTAAAGTACAAAGTGAAGGTAGTTTGTCACTATTTTCATATCAAATTTACTTCTTCTTATATGATAAAAATCATTTTGTTTCTGTAGATGATTCAATGGATAATATTGGTGAGATTCCAATTCTAGTGGAATGGAATCATGAATTCAAATTCTGTTGGAATGGAATCATGAATTCTAATTATGTTGGAATAGAGTATAAAGATTTTTCTCACTAATTTATGCATGTTCTACAATTCTTGGTTATTGGTTTGGGTGAAATTCAAAAGTCCACATATTTTTCCAAAGGAATTTAGTTTTTTATTTTTCATTTGCTAATGCATTATTGGAATATAAACTACAATTTGGTTTTGTTTTAACATAAATTAATGCTTGAAGAACGGACCACAAAATTGAAAGTGGTTCTAAGCAACATTATTCTTATAGAATGTATTAGTGTCGTTGTTAGATTTTGATATTTTTTTTCCCGTTTTGAAAGTTTTTTTAGTTTTATTCTTCAACAATAAATGTAATTCTTAACAATTGTTACTCGTATTCTATAAGAAATAATGATTTTTTTTGTTTTTATTCTTCAATTGATTGTTCAAGAATTTGTTATTCTACAAGAAGTTTTTAAAGTCATGATGAAGAAATAGGTTCAAGAATATTTTTATTTTTAAATGTACTTATAAACATATTATGTCAGAATGGCCGAATTAAAAATATTATAATTCATAAAATCGGATTTTTAAAATTAATAGAATCTATGATCCCTTAAAATATGCAATTTTCCTTTATTAAATCTATATTAATTGACTAAAATACCCTTGTAATTAATTTAGATGATATTTTTCAATTATATTTAATTCAATAATATATATTAATCACTTTCTTAAGATAAGTAAAATTGATTGGCTCACATTTTTGTATAAAATAACACAATAATTACTTTGAATAGAATAACTTAAGTCGGTATCGTGCTACTAACTAGGGATGAGATTTAGAACCGGAAAACCGGACAGGAACCGGAATCGGACCGGAATCGAATTGTTAGAACCGGAATATATAGAACCAATTCTGGTTTCGGGTTTAAAAATTGGCTTTATCTAGGTTCCTGGTAATCCGCGTTTCGCTCTATTCGGTCCGGGTAAACCAGGTCTAAAAACCGGAACCGGTGTTAGGAACCAGAACCACTTTAGGGCCTGAACCGGTTTTTGTGAAACGTTTAAAAGATGCATATCTTATTCGTTTCAACTCCGATTGACATGCAGTTTTTTTCCAATATGTAGTTTATAGTATGTACATTGTTTTAGACTATAAATTTGTCATTTTTAGTTTTATATTCATTGACTTATAGTCCTCCAAAATCGAGATATCAAAGCTGGAAGTTTTAGTTTTTCAATTTTTTTGTATTCGGTGAAAGTTTTAAAACATGTATATCTAATTGGTTTGAAGTCAGATTGACATGTGGTTTTTTCCAACTTGTAGTTTACAATTTGTACATGAGTTTAAACTTTATTTTTATCATTTTTGGTTTGATATTCAATGATTTACAGTCCTCCGAAGTTGGGATATCAAAACTAAAAATTTTCAACTTTTCAGCTATTTGTTTTGGTACTTTGTATTATGTGAAAATGTTAACGCATGCATATCTCATTCGTTTAAAGTCGGATTGACATGCGGTTTTTTCCACAGTGTATTTTAGAGTTTGCATACAATTTTGGACTATAATTTTGTTAATTTTGGTTTCATATTCAATGAGTTACAGTTACAGTCCCCCAACGTCGAGATATCAATATGAAAATTTCAAAGTTCAACCCACTAAGTACCAATAAATTCCGGTTTTTCTGGGTTTTCCGGTTCTAAACCCACTTTATTCGATTCCAACCTACCCACTTTGATGTTTCTGGGTTTTCCGGTTTTAAACCTACTTTACCCGGTATCGTACCCGTAACTGAACTGGAACCGGTTCCTATATACCTGTCCGGTTTCTGATTCTACAAAATCTCGTTAACTGGTTCCGGGTTTTCCGGATCCGAGTCCATCTAGTCCGGGTTTGGACCCACTTTCATCCTTACTACTAACAGTAGTTAAATCAGTGAAATTATTTATATGTTCATGACTGAACATGTAAGAACATGACAAATTTCTAGTTTTAAATAAATGTTTATAACTGAACATATACATATGTTCAATAAATGACCATTTATAGATTTTATATGGTTACATTTATACATGTTCATGAACATGTATGAATATAATAAATTACTGGGTCTTTTTAAAAAATGTTCATACATGAACATATGTACATTGGTGAACACATGTTCATCTATAAAGATATATACATATATGAATGTTCATATATGAACTTTAATCATATTCATTTTATATGTTCAATGCTTGTTTTGTTGATGATCAATGCAATTAGTTATTATTATTATTATTATTATTATTATTATTATTATTATTAATGATGCTTGAATTTTCAAATCCTATTTTTTGGCATTTGATTTAAAAAATGATATAATTTACGAACATCATTAATAAATTATTGTTTCCATTTTTTTGATAAACTAACTATTTTACCATCATAACTTTATGGTCCTAAATTGATCCAATAATATAAACAAATTATTATATGGTTATATGCATAAGTTTGGTTTTATGTTAATGTAACATACCAAAAACACATAGTAAAATTTTTTGTTTTCAAGTTATCTAAACCATCATTCATTCATTTCAAACCATCAAAGTATAACATTATGAAAAATAGTTATCAAAATACAATCCTAAAATCATAAGTGTCAAATACTGGTGGATGCAATGCGGTCATGTCGGGCTCTTACATTTTAAACCAGAAGTACCTGAAAACATTTCAAACATAAACCGTAAGCACAAAGCTTAGTGAGTTCCCCAAAATACCACATACCGTACATATCATACATACAAATCATTCTAAATCAAGTACGGGTCTATTTCACCCCTGATTCCCTTTTGACTCCCTGAGTCCCTTTCAAATCCCTAAGTCCCTTCCGGCTCCTTCTGTATCTTTCAACCAGTACAGGTCTATTTCACCCCTACAACTAAGCATACACTCATACTAGCAAGAGTCACAAAGACATCTAGTACATACAAGAATATCAGTAAGTGTTACAAGGACCACTAATATCATACAACATAACCCAATGGGCCAACGTTGGTGTCTTTGTCCAATAAGTACAGTAATGAGACTCACCTTACAGTCTAGAAGAATAGTTGCACAGATTACTGCTGCAAAAGCTATCTCTATCTGTTACCTATACAATTAAAAGGGATCCAGATCTCAAATTACTATTCAAATTATCCAAAATACCCTTAGGTGAAACTTCGTCAAATTCTTGGTCAAGGTCAACAGGTCAAAGGAGGTCAACATATACTGAGTACCCCCAGCTCAATTCTAGTCCCAAATAACATTCTATGTCAAAATGTTTATGACTTTCCTCGGCTAAAAGGAGTCTATACCCCAAAATCCTAACTTAATAGACAAACCAAAGCATCATGACTCTTGCATGGAGGGAAGAAAGGGACTAAGATGACATTTTATGACTCTAATAGCTCCATAATGAACAAAGTTTCCAACTTTATCCATTAGGATCATCCAAACAACCAAGGTCTATTCTTTAGGTCTCAACAGGACCAAAATTACGTCTTTCTCAACTTAATCTATTAAGTCCAATCTTCAACATTCATATTTGAATCAGTATGATATTTAGATGGATAAAGTTTACAACTTTATCCATATCAAGGTCACAAACTTTCAAGATTTAAACTTTATGCACTAAAGTGACCAAAAAGCTCATAAAACCCAAAACTAGCTAGATATAACAAATGCATCATCAATATTCAAGCTTTATACCTTTTGGAGTTGAGAAAAGCAATGTAGGATTTGCATCTACAAGCTTGACCTTCAACAATCAATAATCTTGAACTTCTCTTTCATCCAAAATGCACTCAGAACACATAGAAAGTCTCAAGATTTGATCTAGGGGCTAGGGTTTCGAGTTGGAGGCTCAAGAGGGTGGTGGTTGATGTTAGGAAGGACATGAGGGGGTCAAATAGGGATCAAAACCAAAAATCTATGCTTTTAACACTATGATGGTAAGCTTAGCATACCATAATTTATGCTTAGCGTAACACCCTAAAAACGCATCCGCATCAACCTAGTATGCTCAGCATACTGTTGGACTCCCTTTTCCAGATTAACTTCAAACAACCATAACTTCTTCGTTTCAACTCTGTTTTTGAGGTTCCTTATATCCACGAAAAGGTATCGATGATCTCTACAATTCTATCTTGATACTTATGACTAAAAACACCACAAACCAAAATCCTTAATTTATGCAAGAAGCCCGAAACATACCATTTCCCATTTTACCCCTCAGCTTCCATGGAACTATCCCACGTTTAAATTACTCATCCAACATCTTACACCTTCAATAGAGTCTAAACTCCATTCCATTGAATCCCCATGCTTCCATTTGATCCATTTGTTGTCTAAAATCCCGAAATAAGAACTTCTTGAAATAGAATGTTACATTTCTTCCCCACTTAAACTAGATTTCATCCTCAAAATCATTCCTTACTACTTCCACTGCCCCGCTAGTCGAACCTCTTCTAATACTGCTATCAGGGCCCATTCTTAGCAAAATCACTCATCCTGGAGAAGAAATGAACCTTATCATTCTTTCCTCAGCTAATGAAAGAAAACCAATTACCCTGTTCGAAACCCGGAGCTCTAACAATGTCTGACTCCCCAATAGACAGAATTATCTCATCCTACACCATAACAGACCCAAATTCACAATATAAACCAAACGAAATCCTTTCGACTCTAAATTATCTTACTGATAACTGGAAAACAGAATCCTTAACCATTTCTTGTTGTCGAAACCTTTCATTTGAAAGTAAAGGCGACTCTTAATGCAATTACTCATAGATGCTACACCAACACATAACACATATTTCAATAACCAAAGTTTTGCATATCCGATATATTCGTGATCTACTGATATCATGTTGACCTTCTAACAAACTGGTATGCGGACTCCCTAACTGTCTACTGAGACTGACAATCTCATGCGTGGTCGCGCAACGAGACTCCTCTTAAGAGTCTAAGTGACAGAGGCTATCATAACTAGTTTTCCAAAATGACACAAAAAATCCTCAAGGGACAACATAACCGAACAACATGCAAACAAAAGATAGACCACTTCATTTTGGGTGAATGCTTCTAGCCCAACCATAGTCTTACATCACACCGTCCCTAAATCAACATGTGACCTTCCTCAATCCCATGAATGTTGTAGCCTTCCCACAGTCTCGCAACCATTCCTCCAATGGTATAACTCATCCTAGTAAAGGCTACTAGCCTTATCATGGACTTACCACAATCTCACAGTCGTCTACCATAATAGTGAATGCTACGGTTATCCTGCAGTCTTACAACACTTCCACCGTTGCCTATCGGCCTAATGAATGTTACGGCTACCCTGCAGTCTTACAACACTTCTACCACTTCCATGGGCCCAACCCATGGTCTTGCAAATTACCCATAAGGATACCTAACTAAAAATTAATACGAGTTATACCCTTTTATAACACATAATTCCTTTCACAGTGTAGGCTGCTACCAATGCAAAATCAGATGAAAACATGGTCGCACATAACCATAGATTGAGATATGCAGTTTTACTCTTGTTCCCATTTCAAGGGTTAAAACCCAAATAAAAACCATGACAACAATTCAAACCAAGTGCTCCTTTGCGACCTTATTTAGTCTACATAC
Source organism: Lactuca saligna (assembly GCF_052625555.1). NCBI lineage: Eukaryota > Viridiplantae > Streptophyta > Magnoliopsida > Asterales > Asteraceae > Lactuca > Lactuca saligna. Next base: position 37,445,067 of record NC_136417.1, on the reverse strand, counting down.
ACCCCTCACGACAATATCTAATGAACTTACCACACGATCCACCCTTAAGATAATCCATAACCAACTATGGATCTACTTCATTCCTTTTTCTTCACAAACTTACCCAAAAGGTGAAGTACCGGTAGATCTAACAAAATGATGAACCTCAATCGTTAACAGAAACATCCTCATAAATGAATGAAACAAGATCCAACCTCTTGACTGAAACTGAACAGATTCACCATTACGTATCTAGCTCGATATATCATCCAAACGTTATCATGAAATGTTGTTAAAACCCTGGTCGGATCAATCCAAATACCAACCCTGTTGACACGACATGCAAAAATTGGATTATATGTGGATCCAAAGCCACACCTGAAGAACTAAACAACACCGTGTAACATCTCGACTCCCAGGTATAATATTTAATTAAGTTATATTAATTTTGTCATGGCTCCTCGACGATTTAGAGGCCCTAACACGCCGAGTAGAAATGGAGATAGCTGCAGGATTTCTGGAGTCTACTCGACGAGTTGGAGGACCCCAACTCGATGAGTAGGTGTTGAGTGTGAAAACCCTAATTTTTAGGGTTTGTACCCTATTTAGAGGATCTAAAGCCTTCATTTATGCCTCCCTTATCACTTTAACACCCTGAGAGAAATCCTAAATGAGCTAGTATCATTTGTGTGTGTGTGAGAGAGAGAGAGAGGCTAAAAGTGTGAGATTTCGTGCATTATTGGAAGGAGATAGAAGAGCAAAAGGTTTGGAACGAGAAGAAGGCCTTGGATCTAATGTTCCTTCAGTACTAGCTACTAATTGGAGGTAAAAACCTATCACCCTGATCATTATTTGGTTAGATCTCTTCTTCAGGAAGTTTGTGGCCATTTTCATTTTCATTTTTGAGCCTTTGAGTCATTTGAGCATGACATGAAGTTGAAACTTCATTCTGGACTGTATGATGTCCCTTGAGCATAAAGATCCAAGCTTTATCAATCTATTGGCCAAGTTCCAAACATTAAACCTTCTATAAAGCTTTGTTTTCGCATTTTGAGCCCTAGGTGTCATGCATGCTTTACGTCGTATTTCAACCTTGGGAGGCTAGATATAAACTTTAGGGACTTTAGATCTGCTTGGAATCGTCTGAATGATAATTTGAATAGAAGGACTCAACGAGTAGATGAGCCAACCTGACAAGTCGGTTATGGTTTTCCCCAATAATCTAGACACATGCAAACTCGACGAGATGATGAGACAACTCGGCGAGTTGAGTTGAAGTTTTCCTGATTTTCTGAGAACGGGAGGAACTCGACGAGCCGCATAGATGCACTCGACGAGTTGAGTCAACATGGACTGTTGACTTGAGTGTTGACTTCCATTGACTTTGAGGGTTGGGTCAAGTTGTGGACTTTGGAGACCATGTAGGGGTAAAATGGTCTTTCACCCTTTTTAGAGATTTAGTAGAGGATTTAGCTTAACATTTTATACAATTGTTAAGTAGAGATGATTGTGATATGTGTAGGTGGAGTCTAGACCAGCAATTCGAGTGTGGGATATATTGCTTTACTCTACGAGGTGAGTCTTCTCATTATACTTACCTGAGTGGTAATATTGTGTGGTCGGAGGGTCTTATGTGCTTATACTAAGTTATTTGATATCATGCATTTTGTCTTTGTGATTTATGTTGTATATTATTTATGTGCCTTATTGAGTTAGAACCAGAGGGTCCAAACCGATTTATGAGACCGGAGGGTCTTCACTGAGACACATAATCGGAGAGTCCTTATTGAGATATAGCCATGAGAGGGTAACTATATGTGTGTGTTGTTTTAGGGAACTCACTAAGCTTTGTGCTTACAGTGTTGTATGATATGTGTTTCATGTACTTCTCAGGATCGTGGGAAGGCATCGACTTGATTGTACACACCAATTGGAGTTTATGTTTTTGAGGATTCTGGGATACTCTTAAAACAATTATTGACTTTTGTTTTGACAACTTATACATTTGTGGTTTTTGAGAAATGTGATATTGGGTTTTATGTGATTTTAAAAATGAAAATTTTCTTTTAAAATTTAGACGGTTACAAGTTGGTATCAGAGCTTTGGTTTGAGGGATTCGGATGTACACTCGGGTATGTCTGGACTCAAACTGAGGATTTGAGATAACTTTCTAAAAGAAATGATTTGTCTAAAACGAGTAAGAGCTATTAAGAGAAAACGAGATGGAGCAGTGTGTACAATCATCCAGAGCCCGAATGGTGATTTCCCAAAATACCATTACTTGTTTATATTATGGGACACTTACGAGATATTAGAACTGCATGCTAGAGGATAGGCTAGGTATTTCAGGAATTTAAAGCTAGAGTTGTCTGATTCATGATGCCTTAGCCTAGGGGATGCTATTGATTGATATTATCTGTAATTTTCTCTATGTATGTGCTGAGATTTCATTTAGAGAGAGCTTTGAGTAGCAGAGTGATCTAGGAGAGATACCTAGATGTGAATTTGAGGAATCTACTGAGAGAGTAGTTAGATACCCACGAGAGGTAGGATTGCATGAGTTCGGTGATGCCATTTAAGTTGTGGATAGATCAAGTCGAGTTGTATGCTGGAGTGGCTTTATGTGCTGGTGGAGGTTATTCGATGCCTGAATGCTGCTTGATTTGGGCTTTGAGGAACTCTTGAAATGATAGGAGTTAGCTACTAATGAATATAATGATATCTAAGAGGTAAATGGCTGGCATCATGAGGAGTTCTTCAGCAGATGATGGCAGAGAAGTGTGGAAACCTAGGAGAGCCTAAGGAGTAATTTTAGTCTGATGAGTATGCTATTTAGAGATGAGTATTCGCTGGAGAGCGAACAAGTGTAATGAGATTGGAGATTAAGAAGGTTGATCAACTACTTAGGAAATATGGGATGATCCGTGTGGAAAGTATGGGTAGATGTGGCAAGTAGTATGGGCCCATACTACTAAAAGTAGAGGACCCATACTCGAAACAGGGAGAATTCAAGAGGTTCTAAATGGCATATTGAGGGGATATAACATGGTTCGGGTACCATGATTCATAGCAGAGTATGTTTCTTTCCTTAATAGTTACCCAACGATGGGTGTTCACACTGAGAATGGATATGGTAAACTGTGAGGCCAGAGGGCCATGTCGGTTGAGCTTCAATTGAGTATACCTTGCAAGGAAAATTGAGTTTAGATTATGAGGGATTTAACTGGTAAGCTTCCAGTTAGAGTCGCATGACTCAAGGAAAAGTGGAGATAATGTCTTGTGGAGGATTGCGGTATGGGTTGAGTGATCAGCCGATTGTTGAGATGACACTTTCTGTGACGAGAATTACACGATTACCGCTTTCTGTGTGGAGCGAAAGAAATAACGAGCTTCCGGTTTCAGAGTTTGGAGGTAAACCCCGTGGGGTAGCATATAGTGGCAATATTTTCACTAGATCATTTTGTAGTATGTCAGCTGCAAGGTAATTCTTAGACCGAAAGAGAGTCATCAGTGGGGACTAAGATGGATGAGGAAAATGATATGTTTTAGTTGAGTATAGTAAGGCATATTTTAGTAGCAGTTCCCGGTAATCAATAGGAGTATGTCGGGGCGGCGGCCCTTATTGTTTACATTGTATATTGACTGTGAGAGTGAGGTCTCTTGCTTCTATGATAACCCAACATGATCGAATGTTAGTTGAGGAATCAGAGATAAGGTGTGTGTGTGTGTGTGTGATAGTTAATTATTCTCAGGTTGAGAGTCGTAGCTAATTTAGGACAGTCGAGATGTTAGGTGATGTGTCGGTATGAGATTTTGGATGACTAGAGGCAGTCACATTAGAAGGATTCTGAGGTTTTCATATGAGATACGGGATACTTGGAGTTATTTGGTCATTATCTGGAAGATCATCGATTGTTGCGTGGTGTGTTCCATGAGTCGGGAATGGTACATTCTGTGAGCCACTCTGTTGTGTGGTTTATTTGGTATGTCAATGGACGATGGTTCGAATTCTAAGTGGGGGAGAACTGGGTATTATATGAGAAGGGTTCTCAATATGGTGTAGTGCATCAGTTTGGGTTATGGGGATCCGCAGTCCGAGTATATGAGACTGGGGTCATGTGATAGCCAAGGCAACATACAGGGTGAGATGATGCGTGTTGCATATGCTCAGGAGAGAATGTGTGTCTTCACGGTAGGTGGCTGTTGGTAAGGAATCTGATTATGGCCTGTGTTTCTTCGGGTGTGCCAATGGTTTAGTTTCAAGACGGTTGGGTTGCTGAGGTCAATAATCGATTGCTGAGAGAATGGTAGTTCGACGTATAGGTTGCTATATGTACTCCGGGAAGGGCAGCAACTTATTTGTCAATCAAGTTCAGAGTCGAGGTGCGTAGTTTCACATGGGTTGCATCAGTAGAGGATGGGGCTTTGGATTGTTGTCAACGTGTTCTCGGGCATTGAAGATTCCTCCGTGATTCAAGTTGTGTGTCAGAGTACTTCAAGGTTTTGAGTTATGTGAGTGGAAGATCAGTGGTCATGGAAAGACATCATGAGATTCTATGATGTTGTATTGAGGTATCCGAGTACGATGCCCTAAATTGTTGGATTACTCTGAGACTTGAGTTTTTTAGATAGAAGGTGAAACATCAAGCGACTACATTTCCAGATGTGAGATCATCGGTTAATTGTCACCAAATGGGGATTGTCCAAGGGAGAAAACTATACAGAGGGAAAGTCCCTTGTCTACCACAATTTTCGTCAAGATTAAGTGAAGCATAATTTGGGTAGGCATGTGAACCTATCTAGGTTAGGCCGCGAAGCATGAGTTAGTGAACTCGGTATGGTGATAGTTGATGATGAGATTGTGGGGTGATAAGAGAGTGAGTGGATCCAAGTGGGAGTAATCACTTAGGACTGTCAGGGAAGACCGGACCGTAGGGTGAGCCCATGGAGAGTGATGGAGTGTTGTAAGACTACGAAGATCCATAGCATTCACAAGTTAGTAAGAAAGAGAGTATCGTAATACAACAGGTAGCCGTAGAATTCATGAGTTAGTTAGAGAGAGTATTTTAAGATTGTGGAGAGTTGTAGCGTCTACGAGTCAGTAACAGAGAGTGTTGTAAGACTACAGGGAGCCATAGCACCCATTAGCGAGTGAGAGAGTGTTGTAAGACTATGGGGAGCCTTAGCATTCACTAGTTAGAATGTGGAACTGAGGGGTTCTTAGGCCTAGGTAGTCTTGTCAATTGAGTATGTGGGAACCTGGTAGCCAGACCAGGGGCGATACCGGGGTCTCTATGATGGGCGGAAACCGTAATATCTCGATTGAGAGAGGGGTTGTCGTAAATCGAAAGAATGAGAGGAGTAATGTACGAGTGGGTCTGCGGATCTCGGGTCATGTGTGTAGTATCAGATTGGCTATGAGTGGTTTCAATTTTGTTGTCGGACCAGACTCTTATGTTGAGTTTGGCTCTATCTATGAAAAGGACGGGTAGGTTGGGATTTCGGACTTTCAGGTGGGTCTCATTCTGAGTGATTATGATCCAATCTAAGGGTTGAGACTAAAGTGGATCAATCGTTAGCTTGAGGAGAACCACGACACGCATGGTATGAGCAAGTAGTAGACGCCTGAGGTCAGAAGTGATGTGTTCCTACAGATCGGTTGTAATGTTAATTTGGGGTGAAGCGAACTTGGTTACTGCGGGAACAACATGATTGTGAGAGATAGCCATGTGAAATTAAATAACTATGGGGGTTGTATTGCCGAAGGTGCTAAGGGTAGCGTGTGGCGTTTCCACTGTTGGGTCAGAGTTGACCTTGTATCCAGATTTGGTGTTCAGTATTGGAAGATGGCGGGAGTTATAGTCATTCAGTTTGGAGTGAGAGCTAAACCTCCATGGGATTTGGGTTGGGATGGTTCAGTTTGACGGAGGTCAGACCTTGGGTAGCGTTTTGGTTTCCTTGTGGATCAGTAAAGTGGTTGTTCTTCCTCGGGTTGGAAGTTTCTGATTGGTTTGGTTGTCTTGAGGAGATCGTTGTATGTTCTGAGTTTTGGGTTGTGCTTTAGAGCCCAAGGGTTGGTGAAGGAGTGGCTCGAACTTTTATGAACCTTGGATTTGGAGTTTTGAGGTGGTGATGAGGTGCTCGAAGCGTAGGGCTTCTAGCCACCCTTCCGGGCATAAAGTTTTGGAGAGAACTGAAATAGTACTAAAGATGACAGAGCAAATCTAGCAGGTCAGACAGAGGTTACTGATAGCCCAAAGTGGTTAGTAGAGTTAGGCAAACCGGAGGCGCTCTGAGCTAGAGTTCTAGGTTGGGGATTTTGTCCTCCTGAAGGTATCCCCATGGAAAGGGGTGATCTAATTCAGGAAGTGGGGCAAGCTGGGTCATAGATACATCGGTCCTTTCAGAGTGTTCACCCGAGTAGGTAAGGTAGCTTATCGGTTAGAGTTTCCTGTAGAGTTGAGCCGGATTCATAACACCTTCCATGTGACCCAGTTAAGGAAGTGTGTAGCCGATGAGACGACATTGGTCCCTTTAGAAAACATTCAGATTGATGACTGCCTGAAATACATTGAGAAGTCGATGACGATTTTGGATAAGAAAGTGAAGGTCTTGAGGAATAAAGAGGTGCCCTTGGTTCAGGTTCAGTGGAAACATTGGAAGGGATCCGAGTGGACTTTGGAGTCGGAGTCCGAGATGCGTGGGCAGTACCTAGAGCTATTTCCTGAGGATGACTTCGTGGGCAAATTTTGATTCTAGTGGGGGAGAATTGTAACATCCCGACTCCCAGGTATAATATTTAATTAAGTTATATTCATTTTGTCAGGGCGACTCGACGAGTTGGAGGCCCTAACTTGTCGAGTAGAGATGGAGATAGCCGCGAGATTTCTAGAGTCTACTCGACGAGCTGAAGGATCCCAACTCAATGAGTAGGTGTTGAGTGTGAAAAACCTAATTTTTAGGTTTTGTACCCTATTTAAAGGACCTTAAGTCTTCATTTCCACCCCCCTTATCATTTTAACACCCTGAGAGAAACCCTAAACGTGCTAGTATCATATGTATGTGAGAAAGAGAGAGAGAGGCCAAAAGTGTGAGATTTGGTGCATTCTTGGAAGGAGATAGAATAGCAAAAGGTTTGGAACGAGAAGAAGGCCTTGGATCCAGTGTTCCTTCAGTACTAGCTACTAATTGGAGGTAAAAAGTTATCACCTTGATCATTGTTTGGTTAGATCTCTTCTTAAGGAAGTTTGTGGCCATTTCCATCTTCCTTTTTGAGCCGTTGAGTCATTTGAGCAAGACATGAAGTTGAAACTTCATATCTTGACTATATGAGGTCCCTTGAGCATAAAGTGTTGGGTTTTAGCCATAAGAACTTTCCTATGTGCACATGCAAAACCCTATTGCTTGGATCTAGGCTTTCTAATAAACATGCTTTTGAATCCAAGACTTCTAATGGCTAATTAGATTAAACAACAATATTAAAATAGATCTAGAATCATACCTTTGAATCCCTTGTTGATCTTGTTTGTCTTGGAGCTTCTAGAGTCACAATTGTCACTCCTCTAATGGCTTACAAACACCAATAGCAAGCAAGATGATTTAGGAGAGAGGAGAGGGGATGGATTCGGCCAGAGTATCCTTGCTTAAGGTTGTGTGTCGAACTCCCACATCCATAGGGTCTATTTATACTATCAGACTCCTTAAGGGTTTCACCCTAAACCCTAATTGGATAATCTTCTCTTAAGGCTATCCAAATCCATTCCATAGATAACCCTATGGATGATTTTGAGCTATCCTAAAGCTCTTAGAATCCGTCCAAGGTCCATCCTAATGGATTTACAGTCTAAAGTCTAACTATCAAACAATTGACAGTTTATACCCTCTTATTTAATTAATTTCTTTAAGTCACCAAATTAATACCAATTAATTTATGACTTATATTAATCAAATAGCTAAATATTATTCCTTATAATATTTACTCTCTCTTAATAAATCATCCTTCAAGTTGCTATGGTGAAGGCAACCCAAAAGGACCATGCACCACCGAATATAGTTATAGCCTTAGACACTATTCCAACAGTCTCCCACTTGGATAAGTCTAGTAACTATACAAGTACAATACGGTTTGCAATCGTAGCTCTCAAAGACGCTGTCAACTCTGATCTAATCAATCTTGTCCTTTAGATAAGGGATCGTACAGTCCTCTGTTAGATATCATGCTGACAATCCTATGGAATGGTTAGTCTAGCATTTAGATTTCTCGATCTTCGATTTATTTGACATAGAACTTAATCGAACACATCAATTCAGTTCTGACCGGGCCCGGCACATAAGTCAAATCAAATCATCGAGTGGCCAAGATATCTCTTCTATCCTCTTAGGATAAAATTTACAGATAAACTTCGACTTATATGCATTTACTTATTCATTAACCAACTATACACAACAATGCGTTTTATAACATCAAGTTACTGATGCGTTTTCGCATTATCAATGCACAATCAATTAACAAATAATAAACCATATATCTAGGTTTTAAGACCATATGATATTATCGTCTTGCGATCACCTTTTATATCGTATTCCATAAAGTGATTCCAGCAAGCGCGGGTTTATTCCAATGCTCAAAACCAGTTCATAAGCACTCATGAACGTTGCAGCAACCCTTGCTATGTCTAACACCATTTAGACATTCTACACACCAATTCATGACAATCTTCATTCATATCTACTCCCAACATATGAACGATTGTGGACCATTTGAATAATTCGATTATTCCTAATAAACTCAATTATTCTGGAAGTCAAAACATGCAAAGTGAAACAATAGTTAAACAACTAACATGTGATAGTAACTTTACTCATAAATAAAACTTCTTTATTTAATCATCAAATGTCAATTACATTTATTTATTATACGTTTCTAATACTATCTAATCTATACTAATATCATCCTTCAGCCCAATACTCCTAGCATGCTGTAAGTGCTTAACCCTACTCAGTCCCTTCGTAAGCGGATCTGCTGGGTTATCTTCTGATGATATCCTCTTCACTACGAGTTGTCCTTCTTCTACACGATGTCTAATGAAGTGATATTTTCTGTCGATATGTCGAGATCTACCATGATCCCTCGGTTCCTTGGTCAAGGCAACCGCACCTTCGTTATCACAGAAAATCTCCATGGGCTCCTTTATGGCCGGCACAACTCCAAGATCACCGATGAAGTTCTTCAGCCATATTGCCTCCTTCGATGCTTCGCTCGCTGCGATGTACTCTGATTCGCACGTTGAATCAGCTATGGTTTCCTGCTTGGAACTTTTCCATGTCACTGCTCCTCCATTTAGGGTAAAGACCCAGCCCGACTGCGAACGGTAGTTGTCCCTGTCGGTCTGAAAGCTGGCGTCACTATACCCTCGCACCTTCAAGTCATCACTCCCTCCAAGGACTAAGAACCATTCTTTCGTCCTCCGAAGGTACTTAAGGATGTTCTTCACCGCAATCCAATGTGCTTTTTCAGGGTTCCCTTGATATCTGCTAACCATGCTCAAAGCGAAGGCTACATCAGGGCGAGTACAAGTCATAGCGTACATGATTGAGCCAACTACGGAAGTGTATGGTACTCGGCTCATTTCTGCTATCTCAGTTTTGGTACTCGGACTTTGAGTCTTACTCAACTTGGCATTTCCTTGTATCGGCAGTTCTCCCTTCTTTGAGTTTTCCATACTAAAACGTTTTAGTACCTTCTCCAAGTAAGTATTCTGACTAAGTCAAATTAGTCTCTTACTTCTTTCTCTTACTATCCTTATTCCCAAAATGTAAGAAGCCTCTCCGAGGTCCTTCATAGCGAAGCACTTCCCGAGCCAGGACTTAACCTCCTGTAGAGTCGGGATGTCGTTTCCTATGAGTAATATGTCATCGACATATAGAACGAGGAAGCTTACTTTACTCCCACTGGCTTTGACATATACACAAGATTCGTCTTCGCTTCGTACAAATCCAAACTCTTTGACTTTCTCATCGAAGCAAAGATTCCATCTGCGAGACGCTTGCTTAAGTCCATAAATGGACTTCTCAAGCTTACACACTCTATTCGGATGCTTCGGATCCACAAACCCCTCTGGCTGAGCCATGTAAACATCCTCAGCCAACTTTCCGTTAAGGAAAGCGGTCTTGACATCCATTTGCCAAATCTCATAATCATGAAATGCGGCAATTGCTAGCATCACTCTAATAGTTTTAATCTTCACAACTGGTGAGAAGGTCTCATCATAGTCAACTCCGGGAGTTTGAGTAAAGCCCTTCGCAACCAATCGCGCTTTGTATGTATGTACGTTCCCATCCACGTCGGTCTTCTTCTTGAAGATCCACTTGCACCCTACGGTCTTACGTTCGGGCACGTAATCAACCAAATTCCAAACTTGGTTATCGTACATGGATTGGATCTCGCTATCCATCGCCTCTTTCCATTTCGCAGACTACGGGCCTGCCATGGCTTCCTTATAGCTATTAGGTTCATCAAGATTTACTAGTGTACCATCACTAATATACGTGTCCCCTTCGGTAGTAATATGAAAACCATAAAACTGGGGTTGAACTCTAACTCTATCGGAACGTCTAAGAGGTAAGGATTCGTCAATCGATTCAACCGGAGTTTCCTCCTTGGATTGAATGCCAGCGGTAGAGGTTCCTTCATCTATCGACTCTTGAATCTCTTCAAGTTCGATTTGCCTCCCACTGTCTCCTTGGCTTATGAGTTCTTGCTCTCGGAAAACTCCTCTCCTCGCAACAAAGATAACATTATCTTTCGGTCTATAGAAGAGATATCCAAAGGAAGTTTGCGGGTAGCCGATGAAAATACATCGCTCACTTCGAGGTTCAAGCTTCTCGTGAGTATCTCGTCTTACGAAAGCCTCGCAACCCCAAACCTTGATATGTGCCAACGAGGGAGCTTTCCCCGTCCACATCTCGTGAGGTGTTTTGGCAACCTTCTTAGTAGGGACTCGGTTAAGGATATGGGCAGCAGTCTCTAAGGCATACCCCCAAAAGAAGATAGGTAGTGAAGCACGACTCATCATAGAGCGAACCATATCCAATAAGGTTCGATTACGCCTTTCTACCACACCATTCAACTGCGGTGTCCTAGGAGGCGTCAATTGCGAAACTATTCCACACTCCTTGAGATAATCGTGGAATTCAAGACTTAGGTACTCTCCTCCTCGATCGGATCGAAGCATCTTGATTTTCCTGCCCAATTGATTCTCCACTTCATTCTTGAACTCTTTGAACTTTTCAAAGGTTTCTAACTTTTGCTTGATTAAATAGATATACCCATATCTACTATAATCATCGGTAAAGGTCACATAGAAGCGGTTCCCATCCTTCGTGGTTGATCTAAAAGGTCCACATACATCGGTATGTATTAGGTCTAATAGTCCTTCACCCCTTTCACAAGTACTCGTGAAGGGTGACTTAGTCATCTTTCCAAGTAAACAAGACTCGCATGTGTCATCTTCCCTAAGGTCGAATGACTCCAACACTCCATCCTTTTGGAGTTGGGCTATGCGTTTCTTGTTGACATGTCCAAGACGACAATGCCACAATGATGCTTTATCCATACTAGTGGAAGAATCAATATTCAAAACATCATTTCCTAAGCTATCAACAATCATAACAGTTTCATATATTCCATTACATGGTATAGCTTCAAAGTAAAAGACACCATTTAGATAAACCAAAATAGAACCATTCTCATTATTAAAAGAAAATCTAAATCCTTGTCTATATAAACCATGAAATGAAATGATGTTTCTAGCCATTTCTGGCGAATAGCAACAATTGTTCAAATCTAAAACTAAACTATTCTTAAGCACTAAAGAATACACTCCAATCTTGGTCACAGGCGACGATCTTCTGTTCCCCATGATTAGATTGATCCTTCCTTGCTCCACATCCCTACTTCTTCTTAGTCCCTGCACATTAGAACAAATGTGATAACCACAACCGGTGTCAAGAACCCAAGAAATAGCATGATTAGAATCGTTAGATTTTATTGCATATATACCTGCGAAAGATGGCTTGATCTTTCCTTTCTTGATGGCTTGCAGGTAATCCGGGCAGCTTCTCTTCCAATGTCCTATCTTGTGGCAGTGGTGGCACTCTGCCTCCTTCGGGTTAGAGCAGGGCTTAGAGGGATCAACTTTGGTCCCACTAGAAGAGGAACCATCTCGGGCTTTTACCTTTCGATAGTTATTTGAAGAAGCTTTCCTCTTCTTTCCCTTCCCTTGACCAATAGCCAAGACAGGAGCAGCGGATGGATTGGGAGTTGGTGCGACAGACTTGTCCTTGAAATTGCTCTCAGCAACCCTCAAGAGACCTTGGAGTTTACTTAGAGTGACCTCCTCTTTGTTCATGTGGTAGGTCATCCTAAATTGATTATACATCGGAGGCAAAGAGTGAAGCACCATGTCGATCGCCAAGTCTTCGCCGAAGTCAACATTTAACTTGCGAAGGCGGTCGACATACCTTTGCATCTTTTGCAAGTGCACGGTAAGAGATTCTCCATGACCCATCTTGGCGGAAATCATGTTAGTGAAGATCTCGTAACGCTCTTGTCTCGCGTTTTGGTGGTACCTCTCCAACAAGTCTTGATGCATCTCGTATGGATACATGTCCTCGTAGGACTTTTGGAATTCGGAGTTCATGGTGGCGATCATGATGCAATGTACTTTCGTTGCATCTCGCTCATGGGTTTCAAAGGCGGTGATTTCGGCGGGAGTAGCAACTTCGGGGTTGATTTTCTCGAGCTTCTCATCGAGGACATACTCTTTATCCTCATAGCGAGCAATGGTGCGAATGTATCTTATCCATTCGCCAAAGTTCGTTCCATCGAAGGTGACGTTTTGGCAAAGGCTCATCAACGTGAAAGAACTAGCAGCAGCGTTGTTTGCGTTTGACATCTATAGAAAGGACAAAGATAGATTAGAACAAGAATCCCTAATTATCACCCAATAAGAAAAATTAGGGCTAGGATCCAACAATAACATTTACATACTAGAAAAGGGATGCCGTAATCCAACATGCAAATAAATTGAAGGTAAGTGAATGACGATTCACTAATTCTCCATCACAAAACTTAAACTTTTAGTCCTAAGTGTTTTTAAGAATTCCTAGGTTCGGATGAGATTCATTGAACTATTCAATGGCATGTTTAAATCTCGATATGCCCCTCTCGTTTGTGACTGGGATGCCGAGGATCACAAAGCGGGTGTGAATTACCATGCAAGTTCACATGGTGCCTTCATTGTAACGATCACCTATTCGATGTGCCGGTAAACCACACACGCTTCATCGAACTATGATAAACAATGAATCACCCTTTGCCACCTTCGCTTAGAACCAATTAGTGTGCCGGTAAACCACACACGCTCCACTAACATCTTAGCAAGGTGCAAAGTGGAATTTCATGGGATTGCATCAATTCACTTTTCCTAAAGTAACTAAGATTGGGAAATTTTAAAAGAAAGTTTAGTTACTTCGTATTTCTTATTATACTTTTAATGAGAGGATGAGGTTTGCCCTATCCTACCCGTTCGGCTAACGACCCTCCACCAATCAAGCAAGCGGTGGGTGTGAGTGTACACCCATTAAGCGCCATTTTATAGGCCGCAACCTTATACCCACCTTATAGATCGGCTTCGTGAATGAGGCCTACTAGCGGTAAGACTAGCATTTAGTTATACATATATATATATTATTCTAGTAATATCATATAAGTATAGGGTTGCATTTTAAACTTTTCAAAATCTAGGGTTTGAAATTTAAGTTGTCTAAATTAAAATTTTAATCACAAATATAAATTTCAAAACTTAAGGGTAGGTTTTAAACATTTAAAACATGAAGGATCAAATAACAAATAATTCCAATTAACAATTAATATTCTAATTATCTTTATTTGATTTATCTTGATTTCTTTGAAGATAATTACCAAAATAATTAATTATTATCATATAAGGAAATTAAATATTTTATTAGATGATAAATATCTTTAATTAGATCAAGATAATAGTCATATTTATCAAAAAATCGGATTTACATTGATCTAATATGATTAAGGTAAGTTTCCATAAGATAATTATGAAAAAATCCCGAATCTGGCCATTCCTGACGCCTGGACTCGCCGAGTGCACAAAGGGACTCGCCGAGTCAGGCCTACTCGACGAGTCCACCTTGGAACTCGACGGGTCAGTGACTCAAAACCCAAAAAATCGAATTTTGCAAGTTTGTTTCAGTTATTCAAGCAACAATTTAAAGAAAACCAATCTAGGCTCTGATACCACTGTTGGGTTTTAGCCATAAGAACTTTCCTATGTGCGCATGCAAAACCCTATTGCTTGGATCTAGGCTTTCTAATAAACATGCTTTTGAATCCAAGACTTCTAATGGCTAATTAGATTAAACAACAATATTAAAATAGATCTAGAATCATACCTTTGAATCCCTTGTTGATCTTGTTTGTCTTGGAGCTTCTAGAGTCACAATTGTCACTCCTCTAATGGCTTACAAACACCAATAGCAAGCAAGTTGATTTAGGAGAGAGGAGAAGGGATGGATTTGGCCAGAGTATCCTTGCTTAAGGTTGTGTGTTGAACTCCCACATCCGTAGGGTCTATTTATACTATCAGACTCCTTAAGGGTTTCACCCTAAACCCTAATTGGATAATCTTCTCTTAAGGCTATCCAAATCCATTCCATAGATAACCCTATGGACGATTTTGAGCTATCCTAAAGCTCTTAGAATCTGTCCAAGGTCCATCCTAATGGATTTACAGTCTAAAGTCTAACTATCAAACAATTGACAGTTTATACCCTCTTATTTAATTAATTTCTTTAAGTCACCAAATTAATACCAATTAATTTATGACTTATATTAATCAAATAGCTAAATATTATTCCTTATAATATTTACTCTCTCTTAATAAATCATCCTTCAAGTTGCTATGGTGAAGGCAACCCAAAAGGACCATGCACCACCGAATATAGTTATAGCCTTAGACACTATTCCAACATAAAGATCCAAGCTTTATCAAGCTATTGGCCAAGTTCCAAACATTAAACCTTTTATAGAGCTTTCTTTTAGCATTTTGAGCCTAGCTGCCATGCATGGATGTAAAGCTTGCAACTTTATGTGGTATTTCATCCTTGGGAGGCTAGATCTAGAATTTGGGACTTTAGATCTTCCTAGAATCGCTTGAATGAGAATTTGACTAAAGGGACTCGATGAGTGCATGAGCCAACTCGACGGGTCGGTTAGGGTTTTCCCTAATAGTGCGGACAGGTGCAAACTGGACGAGTTGATGAGACAACTTGGCGAGTTGAGTTGGAGTTTTCCCGATTATATGAGAACAGGAGGAAGTCGACGAGTCGCATAGATGCACTTGACGAGTTGAGTCAACATGGACTGTTGATTGAGTGTTAACTTCCGTTGACTTTTTGGGTTGGGTCAAGTTGTGGACTTTGGAGAACATGGAGGACTAAAATGGTCTTTCACTCTTTTTGGAGATTTAGTAAAGGAGTTAGCTTATATTTTTATATAATTCTTAAGTTCAGATGATTGTGATTTGTGTAGGCGGAGTCTAGACCAGCAGTTCGAGTGTGGGATGTATTACATTACTCGGTGAGGTGAGTCTTATCACTATACTTACTTGAGTGGTAATACTGTGTGGCTGGAGGGTCTTATTTGAGTTACATTATCATAGTGTCTTATGTGCTTATTGTTGTAATAGGTGTCTAAGACCATAACTATAATTGGTATGCACTTGACCTGATAGTAGCATGGTTCTTTTGGGTTGCCTTCACCAGAGCAATTTGATAGGATGGATATTTGAGAAAGAGGTTATTTGTGATTTATTAATATAATATGTTAATTGATAAATTATATAATTTAATTAGTATTGATCAGGAATTAATTTAGTGATCAAAAAGATGCTGACTAAATTTACGGGGACTAATTAGGTAAATCAGTAATACATATAGTTTGGGCTAGTGATCCATGTTGATTAGGGATGGACTAAATCTATGAGAGAGTCCATGAAGATTTAGTCCAATGGGCCTATCAAATGAGTTATTGGATTGCTTAAAGGTCTAAGTAAATGAATTAGGGTTTACAAGTTAAAACCCTAGGAATTCCAAACTATTAATGTAACCCCTAGCACTTCCAAAATCGGCCAAGACTTCCAAGAAGAAACCTTAGCCAATATTTGGTGCCTCCTAGCCTCTCTCTTATAATCCTCCATTGTTCTTGGTGTTTATGACTTATTTGAGGTATCACATTTTAGGTACTAAGCTCTTGAAAGGCCAAGTTCTATAAGCTACAACAAAGAGGTATTCATCTAACTTGTTTTATGTTGTAAGTCTCTAAATTGTATGATAGTTAGGGTTCATGCTTTGGATAAAAGAAAAATTGCATGTATAACTAGAGAAAACTTAGATCCAAAACATTAGGGTTGTATGTGCACCATAGGGTTGTTATAGTGCTCATAACCCATCAGTGGTATCAAATCGTAAGTTGTTTTCTATTATATTGATGCATGAGTTAATTGTTCAAAGCTGAAGCAAATCGAAATGTGCCCTCTGTATGACAAACTCGACTAGTTGGGCCAACTTGACGAGTATAGTGCCCTGACTTGACGAGTTGGATCATCTGTTGGCAGTTTTTCTGTTTTTTTTTTTTTTTTTTTGCCAGAATTGGATTAGGATCATTACCATAAACTGTTTTGACTGATAAAATTCATTTTTTATGATAAGGTAATGATTATCCTCATACAATTGGAGGGTAATTGTCAAATTTTAAGATAATTACTTGATTATGTGATAAATTAATTATTTGTAGAATTTAATTTGAATTATCTTTCTATATGAAATTTGATTAGGTCAAGTTTTGTGATATAGATAAATTATATGATTAATTTAAATTGTTTTCAAATTTGATCTAAGAGGTTTTGAAAAGTTTTAAGACTTGCCCTCAAGTTTCGGAATTTTATATTTGATTAAAATTTTTGATGTTGAAAGATTTAAATTCTAAACCCTAGAGTTTCAAAGGTTTAAAATTCAGCCTTTGTACTATTATAATATTAGTAAGTTAATACTTATATATATGTATAAGAGAGTCAGTCTTACCGTTAGTAGGCCTCGTTCACGAAGTTGGTCTATAAGGGGGTATAAGGAAATTGCCTATAAAATGGTGATTGAATGAGTGTCTACTCTAACCCACCGCTTCCTTGACTAGTGGAGGGTCGTTAGCCGAACGGGTAGGATACAACATTAGTTCTCATTAATAAGTATAATGATAGTTACAAAAGTAACTAAATGTTTTTCATAAATTCCCAATCTTATTTACTTTAGGAAAAGTGTGAAAATGTTGCTTTTCCATGAAAATTGCACTTTTCACCTTGCCAAGTCGTTAGTGGAGCGTGTGTGGTTAACCGGAACGCTAAATTGTACTAACAAGGATGGAAAAGGGTAGCTCGATGTTTATCAAAGATCAATGGAGTGTGTGTGGTTAACCAGCACATTGATTACGTGATAAATGACATCAAGAGTTCCGAGCAGATTTCCATGGTTATGCAAACCTTGTTGGTGATACTCGGTGTCCCATTCACAAACTTGATGTGAACAATCGAGATTAAACATATCATTGAAAAGTTCAATTAATATCGAAGAACTAGGAATTTCATAAAACTTAATTCATTCAAATTTTGTATTTGGTGGTGAAATTGGTAAATTGCCATTTACCTCCCTTCAAATAATTTGCAATTAGCTTACACCATCCCTTTTCTGACTTGTGAATTATTGTGTTTGGGTCCTAGCCTTAATATTTCATTTGGGTGTTATATTAAGGAATTTTTATCTAATAAAACTTATTCTTTTTTTTCAGATGTCTGCTTCGAACAACACTTCAAACTCAAACACTTCTGGTTCTTTCTCCCTCATGAACTTATGTGGGAAGGTCATTTTCGATGGGTCAAATTTCAACGACTGGATTCGAAACATTTGCATGGCCATTCAATATGAGGAAATGAAATATGTCCTCGACAAAGAGCTATAGGAGATTGATGAAGAAACTGCTACTCTTGAGCAACTAGCTAAGTGTAGGGATCATGAGAAGGACACGGCAAAGGTGTTGTGCATCATGCTAGCCGCTATGACTTCTACGCTTTAGAAGTCCTACGAGGACTTCTGGCCTTTCGAGATGCACCAAGACTTGACGGAAAGGTACCATCAGATTGCTTGACAAGAAAGGTATGAAATCTTTGTCTCCATGATAAGAACAAAAATAAAGGATGGAGAGTCCATCACGACCCACTTGCAAAAGATGCTAATAGATGTGGACCGCTAGCTAAAGTTGAATGTCAATTTCGATGAAGAGTTGGATATTGACATTATCCACACTCTTTTCCTCCTTGTTATGATCATTTCAGAATGAATTATCATATGAATAAGGAGGAAGTCACTCTAAGCAAGCTTCAAGGCCTACTGAGAAGTGAGAACTACTGAAAGTAGTTTAAAAGGCAAGTCTGTTGTACCCACTCCTACTACTGCTGCCCTAGTCCTGGCAATTAGACATGGGAAGCGAAAGAAGGGGAAAGTTCCCTCAATGAATCTCAAGGGAAATTATCATGATGGAACCTCTTCAAGTAGGTCCAAAGGTTGTTTTGCTACTCCCTCATCCAATCCAAATGAAGCAGAGTGCTTCCATTGTCATGAAAAAGGGCATTGGAAACGAAGTTGTCCTAAATACTTGCAGGACATTAAGGATGGGAAGATAAAGCCCACCTTCATAGGTATTTACACTATTCAATCTAAAAAATCACCACATACTAGTTCTTAAGTCCTTGATACAGGATGTGGTTTTCACATTTGTTCTAAATTGCAGGTTCTAAGAAGAAGTAGGGATTTGGAGCACAGGAAGATGAACTTGATCATGGGGAATAGGAAAGCGTCGCTTGTCACCAAAATTGGAGTTTATTCTTTATTGCTTAGTAATGGGTTAGGATTAGATTTGAATAATTTTTGCTACTCGACAAAGATGACGAGGAATATTATTTCCTTTCAAGGTTTGTAGAGACAATGTTTTAGATTTTCGTTTAATAATGAAGTTGGTTCTATAAATGATTTTTATAATGGTACTCTTTATTTTGAAGCATTGCCTTGTAATGGAGTGTATGAAATTGTGATGGTTGTTGATAAATTAAGAAATGATGTGTTGCATATTGATTCGTCTAATGGTTTAGACAAAGCATGCTTGTGGCATTGTCATGTTGGACATGTCAACAAGAAGTACATAGCCCAACTCCAAAAGGATAAAGTGTTGGAGTCTTTTGACCTTAGGTCAGATGACACTGTTGAGTCTTGTTTGCTTGAAAAGATGACCAAGTCGCCTTTCATTAGTTCATGTGCAAAAGGTGAGTGTTTATCGGATCTCATACACACCGATGTGTGTGGACCCTTCAGATCCACCACAAGGGATGCTAACCGCTTCTATGTAATCTTTACTGATGATTATAGCAAATATGGATATATCTACTTAATTAAGCACAAGTCATAATCATTTGAAAAGTTCAAAGAGTTTAAGAAAGAAGTGAAAAATCAATTCGGAAGGAAGATAAAGATGCTCCGATCCGATCGAGGTGGTGAGTATCTTAGTATTGAGTTCCACGACTATCTAAAAGAATGTGGAATTGTTTCACAATTGATTCCACCTAGGATACCGTAGCTTAATGGTGTGGTAGAGAGGTGCAATCGAACCTTGTTGGACATGGTTCGTTCTTTGATGAGTCGAGCTTCGTTACCTATCTCATTCTAGGGGTATGCCTTAGAGACTGCCACTCATATCCTTAATCTAGTCCAACCTAGGAAGTTTGCCATAACTCCTCACAAAATATGGATAGGGAAGGTTCCCTCGTTAGCACATATCAAGGTTTAGGATTGCGAGGCTTTCTTAATACGAGAGAATCACGACAAGCTCGAATCTCGTAGTGAGCGTTGTATTTTCATCTGCTACCCATAGAAATCCTTTGGATATTTATTCTATAGACCTAGTGAGAACGTGGTATTCGTAGCGTGAAGGGGTGTCTTTCGTGAAAGAGAACTCATATGTAAATCGGATAGTGGGAGGAAAATTGACCTTGAAGAGCTTCAAGAGTTAAGCGATGAAGGAACCTCTAACACTGGTGCTCAACCTGAGGATGAGACTCCTGTTGAACCAGTTGACGATTCCTTACCTCTGAGACATTCCAGTAGATTTAGTGTTCCACCTGTGTTGTATGGTTTTCATATAACTAGTGATGGTGATACGTTTATCAGTTATAGCACACTGATAAATTTGGATGAACCTGGCAACTACAAGGAAGCCATGGTGGGCCAAGAGTCTGCAAGGTGGAAAGAGGAAATGGACATCGAGATTCAATCCATGTATGACAATCAAGTTTGGAACTTGGTTGACAATGTACCAGGTCATAAGATGGTCGGGTGCAAGTGGATCTTCAAGAAGAAGACCGACATGGATGGGAAAGTACACACATATAAGGCGTGATTGTTTGCAAAGGGCTTTACTCAAACTCCTAGAGTTGAAGATGACGAGATGTGACATCCCCAAAATCTTGGCCAGAAAAGACCGATTTCATTTATGCCTCTTAAAATAATTTCAGAGTGAATCCTTTTGATTTAAAAGAGTTGCGGAATTTGTTCCCAAAAACAAAATATGATAAGATAATATTTATCAAAGCATTTCATCAAGAAATGCATTTTCATTATATAATCAAAACTCGGGATGTCATATTCCGATACAGATCATAAAGCATAACGATAACATTACAAGTCATTCAACAAATATATACATATGTAGACTTATAAACAAAACAACTTGATGATTCATCCATCTTATGCCCTTGCGCCACTTCCTATAATACAAATAAACTGAGTGGGTCAGGCTTGGGAGCCTGGTGAGCATATAGGGTTTTCAACCCGCAATAAATAATTATATTTAATTTCACCAACCAACAATAACCCGATTACCCATTCCCGTTATCCTCACTTTATGTCGCTAAAACAACATCTATCTCAAGGGATCAAATCTAGGATTTTCATAGGGACGGACATTATTGCTAAGGGGTTTCCTCCACAATAGATATCCTACCGGCAACCATGAGGGGGATAGAGTACACCGGTGAACACAACGTTCACAACACCTACAACTTATGAACCTGCTAGCGTTCCACAAGACTGTCTAGAAAGAGTATATGGTCGTCATCCATACTCTGCTAGATGACTAGGTCAACAACAACAACATCAAAGCCTCTCATATGTTTATCACACATCAACTATCTACCCATGTTCTACCCAACATATTAGTAGATAAAAATATATATTTTTATACATAGTTTAAAACCTGTATAGCATGTTCAATCAATACATATTCCACATAACAGATGAGGCACACACATATAACAAATATTTCATAGAGAATAAATTGGATCCATGAGATAGAAGAAGGTGAATATACATTCACGCATATAACCAAATTTACACATAACACGTATTTCATATAAAATACTTCATAATTATGCGTTAGAAGAAGGTAACTACACACTCACTTGATCAGAAGATGATCGGAAAGCACTACGACTTGTAGAAGTAGTATTCTTCGGTAGATCTGGAAGATCTTCACAAAAACCGAGCTCCTTGCGGGTAGAGCTTCGGCTCGGGAATTACACTTCTCGGGAGCTTCTGGGTTTCGGAACTTGCTTCGGGGCTCGAGAATAATACCGGGGCTTCGGGATACTTCAGGCACGCAAAACGATGAAAAATGGGAGAAAGAGAAGAGAATTTGGTAAATGGAGTCGGCTGCCCTCGCAACCCTTTTATAGGAGGTTGAGGCCTCGCAGTACACTGGGCGTACTGCCTTATGCGGGGCGTACTACCTCCGAAATCGTCACTGCTTACATATCCGAAGAACTCGAGTGCGACGCGTGTCATGCTTCGCTGTACGCTGGGCATACAACCCTATGTTGGGCGTAACCCGGATAAGTCCGGTGACTCCTCTTCGAATAATGTCAGATTTAATAATTAAATTTAAATTTAAATTATTTAATAAACTTCCAAAAATCATATCTTCTTCATACGAACTCTGTTTTCGATGTTCTTTATATCCACGTGTAGGTGAGACTATGCTCTACAACTTTCGTTTAGACTCCGTCGGCAAATTTTTACTTTTATTTTTATTATTTATATTTAGTAGGCCGGGACAGGAAAACTCCGTTATAAAATCATAACTTCCTCGTACGAAGTCCGATTTGGGCGTTCTTTTTATGCATGCTCTCGGTTTAAAGAACTCTATGACTTTCGTTTAGATTACTAAGGCTAAATATCGCTCTAATGTAAATTTCACTTTTTACGTCGTTCAGCGTTGTTGGTTCTGTTGCGAAACTTCGACATGTCATAACTTCTTTGTTATAACTCGGATTTCGACATTCTTTATATATTCGGAAACCTCGTTTCAACTACTAAAACATTATCCATAGATATCGAGCTTATATAACATTTCATTTTGACGCTTATTTTTTTATTCTTAATTCAATTAACTCACATAGTTAAGCACAAAGTACATAATACTCAAATAATACACTTCTATTATTTCAAAACAGGTTACAAAGGTTAACCTAGATTATTATATCAACATTAATGACAAGCCTAGAAACACAGGCGTTACACGAGATCTTCTCACTAGTAGCAAAGATCAAATCTATAAGGGTTATGCTAGCCATAGTTGTGTTTCACGATTATGAAATACGACAGATGGATGTCAAAACCGCTTTCCTTAATGGGAAGTTGGCTGAGGATGTTTACATGTGTTAGCCAAAGGGTTTTGTACATGCGAAGTACCCTAATAGAGTGTGTAAGCTTGATAAATCTATTTACGAACTAAAGCAAGCATCTTGCAGATGGAATCTTTGTTTCGATGAGAAAGTCAATGAGTTCGCATTTTCGGGAAGCGAGGATTAGTCCTACATATATGTCAAGGCTAGTGAGAGTATAGTTTGCTTTTTGGTGATGTATGTGGATGACATACTACTCATAGGAAACGACGTTCAAACCTTGCAGGAAGTTAAGTCCTAGCTTGGGAAGTGTTTCTCTATGAAGGACCTTGGGGAAGCTGCATACATTATAGGGATAAGGGCATTGAGAAATAAGAGTAAAAGACTAATAGGACTTAGTTAAAGTACCTACTTGGAGGACTAAGGATTGGGTCCTTACCCTCGGTGGGAGTGATGACTTGAGAGTGACAGGGTATAGTGACGACAACTTTCAGACCGACAGAGATAATTTGCACTCAGTCGGGCTAGGTATTTATCTTAAATGGAGGAGCAGTAACATGGAAAAGTTTCAAACAGGAGACTATAGCTGATTGAACGTGCGAATCAGAGTACATAGCAACAAGCAAAGCATTGAAGGAGGCAATATCGCTACAGAACTTCATTAGAGACCTTAGAGTTGTACCCGCTGTAAAGGAGCCTATGGAGATTTTCTGTGACAATGAGGGTGCGGTCGCCTTAACCAAGGAACCGAGGGATCATGGCAGATGCACGCACATCGACATAAAATATCACTTCATAAGACATCGAGCAAAAGAGGGACTCCTCGTAGTGAAGAGGATATCATCAAAGGATAGCCCACTACATCCCCTTAAGAAGGGACTGAGTAGGGTTATGCATTTGCAACATGCTAAGAGCATTGGCCTAAGGGACGATATTAGTTTTAGTGATTATATAAACAGTTAGAAACTTGTAATAAATAAATGTAATTGACATTTGATGATTAAATAATAAGGGTTTTGTTTATAAGTAAAGTTTACTGTCTTTTGTCAATTGATTATTTTATGTTTCACTTTTTGCATGTTTTGACTTCCAGAATAATATGATTATTCGAACTATCCACAGTCCATCATACTTTGGAAGTAGGTTATGAAGTTATAATGTCATGAATTGTCTTGTAGATTGTATAAGGTGTTTAGACATAGCAAAAGTTTTCTACAACATTAATGAGTGCTCCTGAAATAAGATTTGAGTATTGGACTAAACCCACGCTCACATGAATCACTTCATGGAATTTATCATGAGTGATTGTGAGACGATAATATCATATAGTCTTCAATCAAAGATATATGAGTTGTTGATTACGATTTGGTTGTGCATTGATAGTACAAAAACGCATCAGTAACTTGATGTTATAAAACGTGTTTGTATGTATAATTTAACATGTAATTAGTAGAAGCATATAAGTCAAAGTTTATTTGTTCCTTTTATCCTAAGAGGATTAAAAGCGATATCTTGGGCCCCTCGATGATTTTGTGTTGACTTATATGTCGGGCCTGTTCAGGACTACATTCATGTGTTCAATTAAGTTCTATGTCAAACAAATTAGAAATCGAGAAACAAATTGTTGGACAATGAGTATGACTTTATTCCATGTATTTCTCCATCAGATATCTTGAGAACAGAGGACTACATGATCCCTTATCTAAAGGACGCATTATTGACTAGGTCAGAGTTCAACAATGGCTTTTGAGAGCTATGATTGTTAATCGGATTTTGAAGTACGCACTTGAACCGATAGTAGCATGGTCCTTTTGGGTTACCTTCACCGGAGCAATTTGATAGGATAGATATTTAAGAAATAGGTTATTTTTTATTTATTAATATAATATATTATAGTTATTAGACTTATTCAAGTGTGAAACTGTTGGATTAGGTGTTTAAGCCCATAACCGATAATAGCATGGTCCTTTTGGGCTGCCTTCACCAGAGCAATTTGATAGGATAATATATTTGAGAAACAATATTATTTAATTAGTATTGATAATGAATTAATTTGGAATTAATTTATTGATCAAAAAGAGACTGACTAATTAATAGGGACTGATTAGGTAAATCAATAATACATATAGTTTGGGCTAATGATCCATGTTGATTAAGGATGGACTAAATCTATGTGAGAGTCCATGAAGATTTAGTCCAAAGGGGCTATAAAATGGGTTATTGGATTGATTAAAGGCCTAAGTAAATGAATGCGTGTTTACAATTTAAAACCCTAGGAATTCCACACTATAAATGTAACCCCTAGCATTTCCAAAATCGATCAAGACTTCCAAGAAGAAACCCTAGATGATTTTGGGTGCCTCCTAGCCTCTCTCTCTCTCTCTCTAATAATCCTCCATTGTTCTTGGTGTTTGTAACTTATTTTAGGTATCACATTTGAGGTACTAAGCTCTTGAAAGGAAAGTTCTATAAGTTACAACAAAGAGGTATTCATCTAACTTGTTTTATGTTGACTGTTGTTGTACGAAAACTCAGCCAATGACAGATACGTGTCCCAACTTCCTTCGAAGTCCAACACACATGCTCGGAGCATGTCCTCGAGCATCTGAATCGTCCACTCACTTTGTTCGTCCGACTGCGGGTGGTAAGTGGTACTGAAATGCAACCTCGTACCCAACTCCTCGTGGAACTTTTTCCAGAACCTGGAAGTGAAACGTACATCTCGATCTGACACAATTGAGATTGGTACCCTATGACATGATACCACCTCCCTCACATACAAATTTGTTAACCTCTTGTCAAAAGAGCTCTTACTGATAGCAAGAAAATGCATGCTCTTTGTCAGCCGGTCGACGATCACCCAAATTGCATCGACACCCCTCGCCTCTTTTTCCCTACAAGGCACTAGAAGGTCGACCCCACTTTCCACACTATGTTGACTTTACTCTTGAGCCCAGTCATTCCCCGCCACTCTTTCACACAACATTGAGGGCTTTTTCATTAGAAGCAACACTCTATTGTCCACTTCGATAGCTTTCAAGAGTCTCTTTCATACATCGTTCTGGGGTCTCCCCTCTTTCTGGCAGGCCTTCTTTCTTCTGCTTCTTCGTGCTTCTGAGATCGCTAGCAATTTTCCATTGACTGATTCACCAAGCATTGGAGCAAGTGAGGAAGACCACTTTTTCCATCATCCAAGTCCATCTTCGACCCTCTTCTTCTTAAAACCCCGCTCCAGCCGTCCTCGGCAATTTGGTGATGAAATCCATGGAAATCTATTCCCATTTCCACTGGGGAACCTCAAGCGGCTGCAACTTGCCATGCGGATGCTGGTGCTCGGCCTTAACCTTGCGACAGGTCAAGCACCTCTCAATAAACCACGTGACATCCCTCTTCATACATGGCCACCAATAATCTCTCTTCAGGTCCAAATACATCTTCGTAGCCCCGGGATGGATCGAGAATCTCGATCTATACACCTCCTCCATCAGAATGATACGTGCCCCTCCTGCATATGGCACCCAAATCCAACCATAAAAGGTCATCAGCCATTGACTATCGGTAACAAACTCGGACACCTGCCCGATCACCCTCTGCTTCTTGCGGTTCTCCGGTCACGCGGCCTCAGCCTGGGCCTCTCAAATGGTGTCCAACACCGGAGTCATCACTGTCAATCTCATACAAGTGCCTCGAATCGGGGCACTCTCCGCCCTTCGGCTCATCGCATCAGCTACAACATTAGCTTTGCCCGGGTGGTATAGGATCTCACAATCGTAATCCTTTACCACGTCCAACCATCTCCTCTTATTCATATTCAGATTGGGCTGATCTATCAAATATTTTAGGCTCTTGTGGTCCGTGTATATGATACACCGAACCCCATACAAATAGTGACGCCATATCTTGAGGGCAAACACCACTACCCCCAACTCCAGACTCCAGTTCGTGGGTGGGATACCTCGTCTCATGAGGCTTCAACTGCCTCTATTCATACACTATCACATTCCCCCTCTACATAAGTACTGCACCCAATCCCGATATCGATGCGTCACAATACACCAAAAAATCCTCCATCCTTTCCGGGAGGGCTAACTCAGGGGCTTCGTATAACTTCTGACGAAGTGTCTCAAAAGAGGTTTGCTGCTCTGGACCCTATGAAAAAGCAACACCCTTCTGGGTCAACCTGGTGAGAGGCACGACGATCTTGGAGAAGTCTCTGATAAATCTCCGATAGTAGCCGGCCAATCCCAGAAAACTCCTGATCTTGGTGGGAAATCTCGGCACCTCCCAACTCATAACAACCTCAATCTTGGTCAGATCGACCAAAATCCCATCCTGGTTGACGAGATGGCCCAAGAACTGGACCTCTCGTAACCAGAACTCGCACTTGGAGAATTTGGCATAAAGCCTCTCCATCCTCAATACTCTGAGAATCTCTCTCAGATGCTCCTCGTGCTGCTCACTAGATCTCGAATACACTAGTATATCGTTGATGAACACGATCACCGAACGATCTAGCATCAGTCTACACACCATGTTCATGGGATCCATGAACGTTGTTGGTGCATTGGTGAGCCCGAAAGGCGTCACCATGAACTCGTAATGCCCATAACGAGTCTTGAACGCCGTCTTCTGTATATCCTCATCACGCACTCTCATCTGGTGATATCCAGACCTCAGATCAACCTTGGAAAACCAAGACACTCCCTGCAACTGATCGATCAAATCATCAATCCTCGGTAATGGATAACGGTTCTTGACCGTCAACTTGCTCAACTCACGGTAATCAATACACATCCGGTGTGAACCATCATTTTTCTTCACAAAAAGGATCGGCGCTCCCCATGGCGAGCTACGCGATCGAATAAACCCCTTCCCCGGTAGTTCCTGAAGCTGCGAGGATAACTCCTACATCTCTGGCGGCACAAGGCAATAAGGCACCTTGGCGATAGGCGTTGCCCCCGGAACCAAATCAATGCGGAACTCTACCTACCTCTCGGGAGGCACATCCGACAACTCCTCGGGAAAAACATCCGGGAACTCACGCACGATCAGAACGTCATCCACCAAACTTGGCCCCTCAGCGGCCCCTCGTGTGTCCATCACATAGGCTACAACCCGATGCAGCCCTACAGTAAACTCTGTCTCTCTCTGGCAGCTGAACAAAACGCTGACTCAGAACGAGTACCCTCACCATACACCGTAAGTACTCCCCTACTAGGGTCTCATATCATCACCAACTATCGCTCACAATCTATAAAAGCCTCAAATTAGCTTAGCCAATCCATGCCTACTATGACACACACATCCCCCATCGCTATCGGGACCAGATCTACCGAAAACTCAACACCGAAGATCTTGAGTACACATCCTCGTATCACCTCCTTATCATACACCGCTCGCTCGTCAGCTATGGAAACTCGTAGAAGTCAACTTAATGCCTCTTGTCTGCTACTGATGTGTCGACTAAATGCTATCGACACATACCCGAGTCAAATAACACTAAGGCAGGTACAGAACTCACAAGAAAAGTACCTACACATATCATCATATAAGCACAATATCTCAACTCAGCATAAAATAAATAAGACTACATACCAGCCACTACATCAGGCGCTGCGTGGACCTCCTCCGCTGTCAATTGGAAAGCTCTCCCGCTAGCCTTCAGCGCCTCGGCCTTCACTGGCCGAACCTCGGTAACCCTAGCAGTAGGTGCTGATCCCTGTGCTGATCCCTAATGTAACTGCTTGCACTCGGCCTTTCGATGGCCAGTCTGGTTGCAATGAAAGCAAACCATAAATCCCTTGGGGAATCCTTGGCGATATTCCCCTCCTTGCCATATTTGTAGCAAGCACCCAATCGACAGACCCCATCATGACCCTTGCCGCACTTTCCACAAGTGCGACCCTTCTGGCCTCCAGATCTCGTATCAGCGGACTTGGCCCGCTTGGCTGTCGGCTAAGACTGTGTCGGCTGCCGATCCATGCTCTGAGACTTGGCCTCCTCCTTGGCCTGAGTCTCTAACTCAATCTCCCTCTTCCGGGCATTTTCCTGGAGCTTAGCAAATGTCCGTAAGTCGAGTTCGACACGAACTCCCGTATATCCCTCCTCAAAACGCCCAAATACCAGCTCATGCGTGCCTGCTCAGTAGACACTTGCTCAGGGCAGAACATCGCCCTCTCATGAAACTTCCTAGTAACCACAGTAACTGAATTAGTACCGTGGTTGAGGGTTAAGGACTCCTACACCAAACGTTCCCTCTCCACCTAGGGAACATACTCATCTCTGAACATGGTGGTGAACCTCTCCCAGGTCACCGCTGAAACCTTTGCAAGAGTGAAGCTCGCCATCACAAACTTCCACCAATCCTTCGCTCCCAATCGAAGCTGGTTCAACACGAACCGTGCCCTCAGATGCTCCAGACATGAACACGTGTAGAAGCATCCCTTGATATCAGCAATCCATCTCATCGCAGCGATCGAATCCTGCATCCCATCAAACGCTGGTGGCTTTGTGTTGCTGAACTCTTGAAGCAACAACGAGTCACCTCCTTGAGGTCTGGCAACAGCCACAGCTGCAGTAGCTGCAGCAGCAGCAGCATCAGTCACCGCGGCGTACCGCTTGTCGAAAATGTCAATCAATGTGGTCTTGATAGACCCAAACATCTCCGGAATCTCGGCCCTAATCGCCGCCGCCACCTCATCGTGGATCACCTGACGAAGCTCCTCGTTACTCACGCGACTCGGCTCAAGTCTGTGATGTGTCCCAACCATGATGTCTCTGAAATACAACATAATAATGTCAGAGACTCGCTCGAGCATACTCGCACTCGATAGCTCAACCCTACTTGTTCCTTACTACACAAAGGATTCTTACTTAGAGTGCGCAATGCTATAGTGTCTTCAGTAGTAGGGGCCCTATACTACCGTCCACACCGCATCAACATTCACTCTAAGTCCTCCTCCGTGGATCCCAGATCACAAGCACTCTATATCTCACTGGAATAGGCTACCCTTCGGTAACTTCTCATTAGCTCCTCACTGCTACCTACTCGCTCTCAAGCATCACATAGCAACAAAATCCTTCCTAGGCTACGGCATCACAAATCAGGCCACTCTAGTCCTAATATGAATACCTAGCCTACTCTAGCATGTGATATGTGTATTTTCATATATATATATATATATATATATATATATATATATATATTTATGTATAACATATCTTAATATTTTAGTATTTATTATTATTATTTAGAACTAAAATAAACTTAATATGCTTTGAAATATTTAATTACAGTTAAAATGGGAGATGGAATGCAAAAGAAAGAGAATGGAGCTGAAAAGATGCAAAAAGGATATTGCTGGCAGATTGACCCCTCTTCAGTGTTTCAGGTATTTCTGATGACTCATAAGTCCAATTGACGAGGTTCAAACTGTTCTGAAAACTAGACGAAATTTCCTACGACTTATGTGAGAGGGACTTTTGGCTAATTAGACACTTATCTTATCCAAATTCGGCCATGAAGATGAAGCATAAAAGTTGGACGGAAATTCCTTCCAAGTTACTTATTCCCCAAGCTCCACTTATCTTATTTTTATTTGCTTAATCCCTAAGCCACCATTAGTTTCCTTATTCCAATCCAACTCTAATATTCCATATAAATTCCATCTCCATCAACTATAAATACCCCATATCATTCCACCAATTTGAATAATCTATGATATTCCACTTCGACTTGTGCAACAAGAAAACTTCATAGTTGCCGTTTTGAGGGTCTATGAGGTGGCCGGAAGGCCGTTAAGCTAACGGGAGCGGAGATCGGAAGGGTTGGAGAGCGGATACGTGTCGGTAATCATATGGGCTGTTAACGTGACCATGTTTAGCATTCCATTGTGTTACTATTATGTATTTAGTTTCTGACTTGGGTGTAAAAACCTTTTACTTTGTGTTTATGATTGAATGAAGCTTTGATTATTAGACTAATTGTTATATTGAATAGTTTGTTTGTGTTTAATTTATCTTGTCAAGCTTATTAAAAGATCCTTACGTATTAATGATAATTATTTGCTGTTAATTGTTAAGTGAATTGAGTTGTATGAACATATGCTTGATTGCTTGTCTCTTATGATTTTGGTGACCATCGAGATTATAAGTCTAGGAATAACGAATGTGAAACTAGGATTAACTTGGGAATAAGTAAGTTAATGTGTGAGCCTTGTTTGATGACCATCAACAAGAGGTTAATTGAATGCCTAATTTGATTAACTATATTTGCAAGTCTCGCTTGATACCAACTGAACACTAGGAAGCATGTTAGTTTAACCAATTGATCACTGTTTGAATTAACTTGTTTGCTAAAGGATGAGTTATAGTGAACGCGAATCTAATCATTTTAGGAATCGGCGAACATGAATAAATGAATTTGTGTATGCAATTGTCTATGTTTTTAAAGTGTAATTTGTCTAAACTAAAGTACCTGAAGAGATTTGCTTTCCTGTTAGTTTATCGAGAGTTGTTAATTAATTGTTCGTTTGAGATTTATTAAACTACTTCTTTATTCTTTCCGTGTGACCTGTAACCTATAATTAAATATTTTAAATTAATTCACCACCGTTCCATGTGACCGACACCCGACTTACCAAAGCTATACTGTAATCTGACTAGGTACACTGCCTATAAGTGCATAGTTAGTCTAAGTTTGTTAGGTTATAAATATTAAAATTAGTGGGTACTTTTGTGCACATCAAGTTTTTGGCGCCGTTGCCGGGGAACGACTTTCAATTAATTTAGTTTATTTGATTATTCGTTATTTATTTTTAGTTAGTTTTTTATTTTATTTTTTTTAGTTTTATTTTCGTTGATATCATTTCACTTGTTGGGAAGGTTGTTGTTGTTATTTGCAGGAATTTGTGATCATACACATCGATTGGCTTTACCTTTTGCATGGGTTTCGAGATTGCAAGTGATTAGGGAATTCTTAACTTGTTTAGTCTACTACTTTGGTGATTTGTCCAACTCAATTCACGAGGCGTAGTATAGCAAGGCGTATCGAGGTGGTTAAGTGGAAGACTGAACTTGCTACTCTTAACTAGTTGGGTCAACTCTTGTTCTACTTATTAGTTAATGGTGCAAAGAAAAAAAAGGAAATAGTCTGACAGGTCCCGAAAGTTTTTGTTTTCGCAAACCACCTCTTGCATGCAAGGGATTTAATCAACAATTGTAGTTTGATTTTGACGAAGACATGTGATCGTGATATCCTTTTTAGTTATTTTGGTTTTTTAGTTATTTTAGTGACTTTTTATTTTTATTTTTAGTTTGTTTAAACTTTTTTTCCATGTTGATGCTCTTGTTGTTTCAGATCTTTGCGGAACTTTTACCCTTCAGATGCTTTCAGAAATTTCAATAATTGGGGTCGAATGTTGATTTGTCACGAGAGAAAAAACCGTGTGAGGGTTTGTATTTGACACTTGAGAGCCATGACTTTCAATAAGTGTGGGGTGCGCGTCGATATTTGGAGGGATTATTATTTCGAAGAGTGGCGTTTCTAACTATACATTGATTCCCATGGCATGGATGAGCTGTTCCCACACCATGGAGTTTTATTTTGACGCGATGTAGAAGTATCATCCCGGCTGCCATGACATGGTTGACACTTTCCTATGTCGTGGGGGAGTTTTTCATCGCGAGAGGAGGCTGCTATTCTACATACCACGACGTGACCACCACTTACCACGTCGTGGCCATGCTATTATTCGCGATATGGATTTTTCCTCACTCGACGACACGATGTGGTTGAGACTTTCCCACGTCATGGTCACTATACATTGATTTAGTTTGCAATCGTTCGCACCATATTTCATAAGTCAATGTTCTTTTGTATTTTCCGGCACATTCAGAAGCAGCAGTTCCAATTTTTAGTTTTTCAGCAATAATTGAAGCAACCTGTAGCAGCCCCATTCGATCTCGCCACAACTACCCAGGGGAGTCTGTTCCTTTTTCTCACTTTTTTATGTTCTTAATTTGTTTTATCATACAATGAGGGCATTATATGAAATAAGTGTGGGGTAGGGGGTCGGTAAAAGTAAATTATAAAAATGAAATAATAATTGGAAATTGCTAGATTTAGGGAAATTTAAAAATTTAAAAGAAAACTTGAAATAATAGTTTAATTTAGAAAAATCTAGTGATAATTTAAAATTTTGCTAATATTGTATGAGA
Organism: Lactuca saligna; assembly: GCF_052625555.1. Classification (NCBI taxonomy): domain Eukaryota; kingdom Viridiplantae; phylum Streptophyta; class Magnoliopsida; order Asterales; family Asteraceae; genus Lactuca; species Lactuca saligna. The sequence continues at coordinate 37,411,999 of NC_136417.1, read as the reverse complement.
TGATCCGATGAGAACTCAAATGTTTAGTTGAGCCAATATACGTTATAGTGCATTTGTGGCTTCCCTTATTTTAGTGAAATCATGGAACAAAAACATAACCCCGCTCCGTTTGAAGGATGCAATATGTTTAGTAGCCTAAAGATGAAATGTATCCATGAAAATTATTATCATTAACCAATAAAGGTTGAGGTTGAGCGCCTCTGCTTAAGCATGTAGGTTTTGAGTGAAAAAAGAGAGTTACATGTAAAAAAAAAAAAAAAAAAAAGGAGAGAGAGAATTATGAAAAAGTTTGAAGAATTTTGGAGCAAATAAAGTGAAGATCAAAAGATCAAAATTCCATGAAATTGAAAAAGTTGAAGATACCAAGAAATCAAATCAAATAAGGTGGTGAATTCAAAGAAATCAAAGATCAAATTGTTAAGAAAGTGAAGAATTCCTAAAAAGCTCCATAGTGGTATCATAAATTGTAATTCTAGATTATGTATGCTTAGGTTGCTCAACTAAAAATACCTTGAGGTTAGGAGGTTTAATGCGGATGGATTCGGAGGGTTGCATAAAATGAGCATTGTTCGGAAAAAGTGGGCAAGTGTTTATGAAGATTGTGAGTATTTAAAGTATGGGGGTACTTTAGGAAAATTTTATACACAAATGTATGAGTTGAGGTCTTGGCATAATGATTGAGTTTTAAATGGATTGTTTAGTGCAATATTGGTAAAATAAAAGTAAATATGCTTGGGGACAAGCAAAGGCTAAGTGTAGGGTATTTTGATATGTGTATTTTTATATATATTTATGTATAACATATCTTAATATTTTATCATTTATTATTATTATTTAGAACTAAAATAAACTTAATATGCTTTGAAATATTTAATTACAGTTAAAATGGGAGATGGAATGCAAAAGAAAGAGAATGGAGCTGAAAAGATGCACAAAGGATATTGCTGGCAGATTGACCCCTCTTCAGTGTTTCGGGTATATCTGATGACTCATAAGTCCAATTGATAAGGTTCAATCTGTTCTGAAAGCTAGACGAAATTTCCTACGACTTATGTGAGAGGGACTTTTGGCTAATTCGACACTTATCTTATCCAAAGTCGACCTTGAAGATGAAGCATAAAAGTTGGACGGAAATTCCTTCCAAGTTACTTATTCCCCAAGCTCCACTTATCTTATTTTTATTTGCTTAATCCCTAAGCCACCATTAGTTTCCTTATTCCAATCCAACTCTAATATTCCATATAAATTCCATCTCCATCAACTATAAATACCCCATATCATTCCACCAATTTGAATAATCTATGATATTCCACTTCGACTTGTGCAACAAGAAAACTTCATAGTTGCCATTTTGAGGGTCTAGGAGGTGGTCGGAAGGCCGTTAAGCTAACGGGAGCGGAGATCGGAAGGGTTGGAGAGTGGATACGTGTCGGTAATCATATGGTCTGTTAACGTGATCATGTTTAGCATTCCATTGTGTTACTATTCTGTATTTAGTTTCTGACTTGGGTGTAAAAACCTTTTACTTTGTGTTTATGATTGAATGAAGCTTTGATTATAAGACTAATTGCTATATTGAATAGTTTTTTTTGTTTAATTTATCTTGCCAAGCTTGTTAAAAGATCCTTACGTATCAATGATAATTATTTGCTGTTAATTGTTAAGTGAATTGAGTTGTATGAACATATGCTTGATTGCTTGTCTCTTATGATTTTGCTGACCATCGAGATTATAAGTCTAGGAATAAAGAATGTGAAACTAGGATTAACTTGGGAATAAGTAAGTTAATGTGTGAGCCTTTTTTGATGACCATCAACAAGAGGTTAATTGAATGCCTAATTTGATTAACTATATTTGCAAGTCTTGCTTGACACGAACTGAACACTAGGAAGCATGTTATTTTAACCAATTGATCACTGTTTGAATTAACTTGTTTGCTAAAGGATTAGTTATAGTGAATGTGAATCTAATCATTTTAGGAATCGGTGAGCATGAATAAATGAATTTGTATATGCAATTTTCTATGTTTTTAAAGTGTAATTTGTCTAAACCAAAGTACCTGAAGAGATTTGTATTCCTGTTAGTTTATCGAGAGTTGTTAATTAATTGTTCGTTTGAGATTTATTAAACTACTTCTTTATTCTTTCCGTGTGACCTGTAACCTATAATTAAACATTTTAAATTAATTCACCACCGTTCCATGTGACCGACACCCGACTTACCTAAGCTATACTGTAATCTGACTAGGTACACTGCCTATAAGTGCATAGTTAGTCTAAGTTTGTTAGGTTATAAATATTAAAATTAGTGGGTACTTTTGTTCACATCAGCATGCATAGCATATCATAAGATATCTCATAACACATAATGTAAGGGTATTTTGGGAAATCACCGTTCAAGCGCTGGCTGATCGTACACACTGCTTCTTTCTGCCTTTCTCAAAATCTTTTACTTTCTTAGAAAAATTGTTTATTTTATGAAAAACTTTCTCAAATCCTCAGTTTGAGTTCATATTCATCCAAAGATGCACCCGAATCCCTCAAACCAAGGCTCTGATACCAACTTGTAATGACATAAATTTTCAAAACAATTTTTCATTTTAAAACATACTTTCATTCACACGATAATCATAAAAACATAATTTGTCCACTATATCATAACAAAACATGTCCCCAGAATCTAAATGACAAAAACTCTATAAGTGTGTATAGATCATGCCGGCGTCTTCTCGCAATCCTCGCTAGTACCTGAAACACATAACACAACAACTGTAAGCATATATGCTTAGTGAGTTCCCCAAAGTACCACATACCCACATACGCCTTTCTAGGCCATCACTCTATAGGATCTTCTGATCCATGTGTCTCAGGGGACTTCCGTACCAAACCCCGGTAGACCTTCCGGTCCGTACCCTCTTGACCTTCCAATCCATATCATCTTGACCTTCCGGTCCTTACCATACGTAACATATAGAGCACATACATAAATATCATCTTGAGCTTCCGGTCCTTATCATACATAACATACATAGCACATACATATCACATAACCGCATATAACATATACATCATAGCATATAAGACCTTCCAGTCACACATAGGTACCCTTCCAGGTATAGTATAGTGAGAAGACTCACCTCGATGAAGTCGGATAAACTCTCGTGCTTAATGTCCCAACCTAGCCTCCTCGTATTATTCAAATAACATTCCTGATCAATACTCTCTCATGATCTCATCTCTATAGACTGGGTAAAAGGGCATTCTACCCTTCCCTGAACTCTCCTGAATCAGTCTTGACCAGAACCCTAAAGTCAACGAAAGTCAACGGTCAACTTTGACCCAACTCGTCGAATGCACAAAGGTGACTCCGCGAGTCCATGCGGGTCCTCTGAATCCTTTCAGTCTCTCTTGGCTCGTCGAGTCTTTCTTCCACTCGACGAGTTACACCTGTCACAAATCGCGGGGCAACCCCGACTCGACTCATCGAGTCCGCTCATGGACTCAGCGAGTTCATTCCATGCTGACACTCAAATGACCTTGTGAGGTCAAATCTGTTCCTCTAATCCATAGATCTAACCTTTCCAAACTCAATAAACACGAAAAGGTTCGAACTTGATACTCATGCAACGTCCAAATGACTCTACTTGATGATTTAGCCCCAAATACAACATGCTAAGTCCATTTATTCCAGAACTCCTCATAAATCAAAATGGAATAAGTTCTTTGGATCACTATGGATCCAGATCTGATATCTAAACATGATAAGGGACCATATTCCCAACAAATCAACCCAATAAAGGGTATAGAAAATGTAACATCCCCCTCTGGCACGTATCACAATATTGTCCGCTTTGGGCCACTCGGCACGAGGACTTCCCAGGGGGTCACCCATCCCGGTACTACTCCCGCCCGAGCACGCTTAACTGCAGAGTTCTTATGGGATCTGCTGCCCTCACGGCTTTAAAACGCGTTGTGACAAGGAAGGTATCCACACCCCTTATAAGTAGATGTTTCGTTCTCCTTCCAAGCCGAAACATCTACTTATAAGGGGTGTGGATACCTTCCTTGTCACAACGCGTTTTAAAGCCGTGAGGGCAGCAGATCCCATAAGAACTCTGCAGTTAAGCGTGCTCGGGCGGGAGTAGTACCGGGATGGGTGACCCCCTGGGAAGTCCTCGTGCCGAGTGGCCCAAAGCGGACAATATTGTGATACGTGCCAGAGGGGGATGTTACAAATGGTATCAGAGCTAGGGCACGGGTCGATGTGTTCGACAGGGACGTCGAACCCTATAATGGGGGGTGAAGGTGGGTTGCACCTGATCCTACATCGGCTTGGAAGGAGAACAAAACATCTACTTATAAGGGGTGTAGATACCTTCCTTGTCACAACGCGTTTTAAAGCCGTGAGGGCAGCAGATCCCATAAGAACTCTGCAGTTAAGCGTGCTCGGGCGGGAGTAGTACCGGGATAGGTGACCCCCTGGGAAGTCCTCGTGCCGAGTGGCCCAAAGCGGACAATATTGTGATACGTGCCAGAGGGGGATGTTACAGAAAACCTTAGATCCATGGATTCTTTAACAAAACAGAAAAAGGATCGATATGCTACCTCAAGGATGATATCCTTCACTTGCAATCCACAAATAAGCAACCTTCTTTGCCTCCTCTAAGCTGGAATCAACTTCTTCTTGCAAAATAAACCCACAAAGGTCCAATAATGGCTTCTTCTCTCTCACAAATGCTCAAGCACTATTAGGGTTTCTCTCAAGGGTCTGGTAGCCGCAAATGGTGGCTATAAGGGGCCTTAAATAGGTCACAAAGCCGAGAAACTAAGGTTTCATTAAACAGCGTGGACTCGCCGAGTCGACGTATGGACTCGCCGAGTCCTCCATTAGATCAGACCAACACATGCGCGATCCCACTCGGCGAGTCTGAGCGTCTACTCGCCAAGTCACTATCTAATATTCAATATAAATACTTAAAATGAGATACCTAGGAATCCGGCTGTTACAACATCATCATAAATCCCAAGTGTAACAAATGTATTAAAATGTCATAAAATATCAAAGTTATCATGAAATGCGGAATAATATCGTGTATGCACTGCAATCACCCCGAGCTTTTCCCTTTTGCACCAGAAGTACCTGAAACATAATATGAAAACTGTAAGCACGAAGTCTGACGAGTTTCCCCCAAATACCACATACTACACATATTAATCATCTAATGGGCCTCGCCCGATGAGTATAACGGGCCCTCCTTAACTCGCATAATGGGCCCTACCCACTGAGTATAACGGGCCTCACCCTAACTCTCACAACGGGCCCCTCCCAACATATAAACATATAATTGTAACAAACAATAGCATACATATTACCCATTGGGCCCCGCCCACTAAGCATACAACACATACACATGTAAGAGTCACACAAGAATAATAAACCATGGATCGGCATTTGTGCCTTTGACCCGCCAACCATGGTGAGGAGGACTCACCTCAAACTGCTGAATCTTACACATAAGTCTCTAGCTGCTGGTCCAAAAATCCCCGTGTTATCATCATACAATAACAGCCGATTAATAATTGGATCCCAACTCATACTAAGAGTTCAGAATAAGGTAAAAGACCATTTTACCCTTTACCTAACTTGGCCGAATGCCCAAGCACAAACCAATTACCCAAAAAGGCCCAATTCCAAAAATTGTCACCCAAGCCCAATTATGGCTCAATCTTTGAAATTGGGCCCAAATCCCTTCATAGGCCTTCTTCCAAAAGATTCCAAACTATAAATATGATGGCCCAACAAATCCCTAAACTCTTAAGGTCCACACATTCCCCAAAACCGAGAATCCAAAATTTGAAGCCCACCTTCTAGGTACGCGGGGCGTACTCAGCTCGTACGCTTAGCGTAGTCGCTCTGGGGCTAGTACGCGTAGCGTACCAACTTTTACGCCCAACGTACTCCCCAATTGGCCACTCCACATCAATAAACACTTAATCCATTCAGTCCATACTCCATATTGTCGGATCTAGTCCCAAAAGATGATTTATCACGTAAAGTTGGCAACTTTATGTGCATGCATGACTTAATGGGCCTCTAAAGCTCAAAAGATATTATCAAAGGTCCGTAACACATGCATGAGTACATATACATCATAAAGTTTGCATTTTATGCTTAAGGGATCCCTAAAATGTTCAAATCTAAATGGTTAAGCTTCTGAAACGGCCTTAGCTCACAAGGACCAACCAAAAGGGACCAAAATTGCCATAAACAAGCCCAAACGAAGTTTATACAAGGAGTTGACAAGTTATGGACTTTATACCTCAAAAGTCACGAAATAAAGAACCGAACTCTGAATCTCTAAGCTCTTCTCCAAAGGATGAGTGTTCAATCTTATTCTATCACTTCAAGATACAAAAAAACATACCAAAATGCTTCACAAAGAGCTCAAGAACACCAAAACAAAGGCTAAGGGTGAGGTTAGGGCTTTCAAAGAATGAGGGCTGGTCTAAAATGGTCAGGGGATGGGTTTAACAAGCTTAAATAGGGCACAAACCCTAAAAATTAGGGTTTGTCCCAAGCCAGCTACGCCCAACGTAACCCCATGTATGCCTAGCTTACGTGGTCAATACCCCATCACAAACATCAAGATCAAATGTTAGCTTATACCTCGAAGAACAAGAACCACCTTTTGCCTTATACCTCGCAACCTTAATCTTCACCATCGGTTCACACTTGAAAACCAAACCAACAGTTAAAATCTAGAAAAAAAATGTCTTCTGCAAATAGTGAAACTCATTCAAGAACTCCATATGTCATTGATCAGGTATGGTTTATGCTCACATAACTTGGTTTTGTAAAAACACCATTTGTGTCCCACATGACTAAAATTGAGAAAAGTCTGCAAGCTGATCTCAAACACTATCATGACACAATGGTCAACATGGACATCTGCAAATCTGAATAAAAAACTTTACAACTTACATTTGGAGAATCAACCAGAAGGATTTCAATATTAGAAAGAGATGTTAAACAAAAATCAGAAGATTACACTTATGTCTTGGAACAATTTTAATGAAGCCTTGAAAAAGGGATTTGGAAATAAAGAATCAATCATTCATTTCCTCTGTTTTTCTTGGATATCTTGTCATTTCTTGAATCTTCAGATTTGATATGTTGTCTTTTGTTTTATTTTTCTCTTGATTGTCACGAATACTTGTTGAAGAAGATATGAAGTGTTGGTACCAATTGATTGTTGTGATTTAGAGTTCGTACATGGCCGACCCGAGGGCGGGCGAGCCGGGCCATAGCCCAGGGCATCAATGAGTTTGGGGGCATCAGATTTTCAGTTCCTCTTATCGGTACGTACATTCGCAAGAACGAGAATTGAGCAGCTTTTTTGCATCATCTTGGTAATCTAACTATCGCAAGCCTAAACTGAAATCGAGGAGTCGGACATAAGACAGGGGAATTGGAATATAAACAGTTCTGATTCTGATTAATGATATTTTTATATTCTTCACAACTTCTCCCTTAATCCCTAAATCAGGCACCTGATTTTTTATTTCAACCGGTATCAAGTTTATGGATTTCCTATTTCTGATATAGCTATGAGATATTCTAATTCTGTTTTTTGATTTTGATTTTGACCTAATCTACTATCAGTGAAAATTGTGGATTGTCGATTTTTGAGTTCTACGTTCTCTTTCTTGGGTTTTTATTTTTATATTATGATTTTCTAGTTGATAGTTTACTTAATTTTTGATTCCGAATCCTGAATTCTATTTTTCATAAACTAATTTATGTTTTCACATACTAATAGTGTTTATAATATATGTTTTCAATAGTTTAGTGATTTGGTTAATACTCAATGAAATATATTATTAATGATTGAGGCATTTCCTTCCTCAAATGTATTTCAAAGATCCTCTCGTTAACATATTGTTTGTAGGATTTAAGTTTTGTTCTTCATTACACATTCGTTATTAGTAAAAATTTAAAACACTCCAGCATTCTGATTTTTTAGTAGTTTGACGTTAATTTTCTGTTTTTAGGATTTGAATTGATTGTCTAAGTATTTTGTTCTTCTAACTTTTTTAGTAATCATGTGCTGTTATTTTGATTTTTTGTTGACAAACTATCTTGTATAAAATGGAGCTCAACTACATATGTTTGGATCATGTTCTTTGTGTTCATGTTAATGTTAGACCCACATGTAAAGGTACTTATGTAAAAAGGGGCAATGGTTTTTGTTTCTGATTGGATAGATTATAAGGAGTTCATTTCATTTTTGGGGGTGTCGATGAAACTTGGTTGTTGTTGATGTTATCATTTTTAATTTGAAAGCACGGGCTTTATCATGGGATGATAAGACTTTGATATGTTTTGATTTTTCTGGAAAAGTTTGATGCTATTTTAAGGTGGCTTTACAAAGTTCATTGCTATTTTGGGGTGTCTTGTTGCACAAAGTTGCAATTTTTCATTGAGATCCTTAATACATGTTAATGTTTTTGATGATGTTGTTAGTTCCATTTTTAGTGATTAGGAGTTGCTCTAAATTGTAAGATCTTATACAATTGACCTAATTCCACCTGCTGCATTTGGTTGTGGTTTTGCTTTGGTGTTGCTTTTCATTTTTTTTCATTTGTTACTTTAATGTAACTTTGAAGCTTTAAAATGTCTGTCTATTGTTAGTGTAATGTTTGTTTCTTGTAATCTTTGTTCTTTAGCTAGTCCGGTCTCTTTTTTCTATGAATTTTATTTTTGAGGTTCTAAAAAACTTAGTAGTTTTGTCTTAAACAAAAAGGCTTGCTTATAAGTTTTTTGTATAGAAACTTTTTTTGATATGGTTTTTAAGAATTTCTATTCCATAGGGACAAATTTACAACTTTTCGTCTAGGGCATCGAAAATCTATGGACCGGCCCTAAGTTCGTAACACATCAATTGCCTAGTGTTGGTAATCTATTGTTTGAAAACCAGTGGTTAAAATAACATTTGTTTAAAATATGTAAAGAGTACCAATTGATGATATCGTTTGTTGGAGATAAATTTTTTTTGATGATTGTTCATAGGTTTATATTTCTGGATAGAAGGTGTATTTAAGCAGGTCTTCTATGGTTTACTGATTTTGGTTTTGCAGGTGGAGGCTTTGATCTGCAGCTTGGATATGTATAACGTAATAAATTAGATATTAAGAAATAATGAACATACCATTTTTTATTGAAAATTTCCTGATAAGTATCCATCGAAATTTGATAGATTCACATACACGTTGTCATTTCTGATCTTTAATAACTTGAAAGAACTTTGATCTTCAAATTGAAGCTCTGATACTAATTGTAGGATCCCAGATTCAACAATGAAATGATCAGTGCGGAAAATGTCTTTTGTAGATGAATCTAACTCAAAAATGAACACAATATCTATCAAAGTTTTTGTTTATTCATAGGGTTTAGAGAGAATACATAAGAAATGATAAAACATTGAAGAACAGACACTTTTTATTTTACAAGGCTTGTTTTTCTCTAATCTCACACTTGTAATATGAATTTTGCATTATTGTGAAAACTATTGTTTGGATTGTTGTGGAAACTTGAGTTGGAGTTGTTATGAAGCCCCCGGTTTTGAAAACCTTGATTTGGGTTAATTTGGAAAGAAATGTCTTTGAGAATTTTGTCCAAATAAGGCTCTTGGTTGAAAATCTAAATTGTTTTGTCCAAAGGATAGCCTTGGTTGATAACCTGGATTGTTTAATCCAAAAGATGGTATTGATTGGAAATTAGGTCTAAAATTTGTTTGACCATGATTTGGCAAAAACCTTTAGAGATTAGTGTTAGAAACCAAAGAGCATAATTGTTGATAGTCTGATTCATCTCTTGGAACAGACTGATCATAAGTATTACTAAAAAAGGCTTAGTTTTGAAAAGAAGTCTAATTGAAAAGATTAAAGCTTTGATCATTTAAAAGTGTTTGGTTTTGCAAAAATGTGGACACAATAGTAAGTGTTTCGCCGAAAACAGTAGAGGTTAGTGGGTCAATCAAGGACTCATACAATTGAAGTTCTCCATACAAATTGTACAAATATTCAATATGAATTGTTGGATTTCCTTGAATAATGAGTTGAACCATTTTCCATCTTTCTAAAAGATTGTTAAGAAAACTTGAGATTTATCTCGTTACTAAAATTCAATTTTAGATAATTGAATTAAAATGACGAGAGAAATTTGAAGTTTTTAAATAATCTTTTTGAAAGATGGAAAATGGTTAAACTCATTATTTAGGGAAATTCAGCAATTCATACTGAATCATTGTACAATTTCTATGGTGAACATCAATCGTATGAAACCTCAATTGACCCACCAACCACTACAGCTTTCGGTGGACCACTTGCTCTTGTGTCTACATCCTTGGAAATTAAACACCTTTTAATGATCAAAGCTTTAATCATTTCAATCAGGCTTCTTTTCAAACCAAGCATTTTTTAGTAATACTTCTGATCAGTCAAATCCAAATGATGAAGAAACTATCACAATTATGTACTTTGGTTTCTAACACCAATTTCCAAAGGTTTTTGGGAAATCATGGTCAATCAAATTTCATACCTACTTTCCAACCACGACCATCGGATAAAACAATTCAGATTTTCAACCAAGACCATCCTTTGGACAAAAGGATTCAAGTTTTTCGAACAAGACCCTCTTTTGAACAAATTTCTCAAAAGCCTTCTTTTCAACGTAACCCAAATCAAGGTTTTCAAAACCGAAGATTTCATAACAATCCCAAGTCGAGTTTCCACAAGAATCCAAACAGAAGCCTTCAAAACCGAATACAATGGAGAATTCATATTACAAGTGTGAAATTATAGCAAAACAAGCCTAAATACAATGGAGAATTCATATTACAAGTGTGAAATTATAGCAAAACAAGCCTTGTAAGATAGAGAGAAAGTGAGTGTTATCATTTCTCATATATTTTCTCGAAACCTTATGAATAAACAAAAACTTTGACAGATTTTGTATTTATTTGTTGAGTTAGATTCATCTACAAATTTTTTTTTCCAACACTTGTCATTTCATTGTTGAATCTAAAATCCTAAAGTTGGCATCAAAGCTTAAATTTGAAGATCAAAGTTTTTTTCTTGTTATTAAAGTTCAGAAATGACAATTCGTATTTGAATCTATCAAATTTTCAACAGCTTTACTATAAAGAATATTTTTAATCAAAAATAATATGTTCATTATTTCTTAATATATCCTTTAATAATTTATACATATCCAAGCTGGCTGCTGATCAAAGCCTCCACCTGCAAAACCAAAATCAATAAACAATAGAAAACCTGCTCATTCCTCGTATCCTGAAACCCAAACCAAGAACAATCATTTAAAAAAAAAAAAACACACACACACCGGAAACACAAACAAAAACCCAAGAACAATGATAAAAAAAAAAATGCTCAAACACTCCTTGTAGCTTGCTTTCACTCCCGAGACCTGCTCAAACCCTAGCACACCCCTCTCGCAAGCCCTTCACCCCGTACCGAGAAGTCTCTCTGAACCTTAAGTTGCTCATCCTCAAAGCTGCTCATCCGAAATCCTCTCACAGCCCTCCCGAGAACCCTCGAGCCTCGCAACATCCAACCCTCGCAGAAAAAACCTCACCTTCGCAAATCTCACTTTCGCAGAAACCCCGCCCCTCGGAGAAACTCCCGTCTCGCTGCTGCCCCCCTTCCGTCTTTCCTCTCGGACAGTCTGAACCGGAGACCTGACTTTGCCTTGCTTCTAGCCAAAACCGAAGACCTTCTTCATCAGGAAAACCTGCAACAGAAAAAAAAAAAAATTGTAAGGAAGTAAGAAGAAGCATATTTGATTTATTTGAAAATCTCGAACAAGGAAGAAGTAATCAGATCTCTTTTTTTTTTTTTCTTGAAGCTGACGATCATAATAAAAAAAGAAGGAACGTGTATTTTTTTTTGCTGAAATATCGAAGAACAATTAAAAAGAAAGAAAGAATAGGGTGAACCATTGTGTTTCTTCATAGCTCCATTTCCAGTCACCGGTTTACAAATCAAGAACCATACGAGCCATCTTCAAACACCCAGACACTGTCCTCCAAAATCGCCCTCTGCTGCTGCGATTTTCGGTTCACCACCACCTCCGGTTCCACCCCATAGTCGACAGCCCCGCCTCGCTCCACCTTATACCCCCTGCAACAACCGAGAAACGGGCACGGAGGCTCAGGACTTTCAGATTTTGGAGGTTAGCAAAGGACTCGGGATATCAGATGAAAAGATGGAGCTCTATTACAAATTATGGCAAAGTCTTTGACAAAATGTGGACGATTTTCTTTTTGGGCTCATTTTGAGTTCTGGATTTTCGAGAACAAGAGTATGCGGCCGATCAAATGAACAAAACAAATTATGGCAACTCATTTAAACCTAATTTCGTTTTACGCCAAACACAAAATCCTTCATGGGCTTAATCTAAATTGAAGTGGGCTAGTTAATCAATATTCAATTGGGCTCAATATATAAAAGTTTGGGCTAGCTAGATTTAATTATTTTGGGCTACTAAAAAAATGAAGTGGGCTAAGCAATTTAATTGATATTGGGTTAAAACAATAATAACCCATATCAAAACCGAAACCAATACCTACTAATTTTAACTTTTTAATTTTTGTTGTAACAAAACCCTTTATTGCTGATAATGGTGTTTATTACAACTAACTTATAACATTTAATAGTTTTTTTTTTAAACTTCTAACTTCTAACATTTATAGTTTTTTTTTAGTTATTTATTTTTATTTATAGCTTTCTGTTATTCTAGCTTCTAACATTTATCTACAGTCTTTTACATTCAGTCATTTATTTTTGCTAATCCTCAGTCTTACCTCATTTCACTTCATGGAGATTACTTACTTCCTCAAAAATCCCTTCCTCGCCTATTTAACAACTAAACCAAACTCCTCTAAAAAACAAGTGGATTCTTCCAAAAATCTTTATTATCAAGGTGGTTCTTGGAAATTGGGTGAGCTATTTCGAAATATCCTAGTATTCCTACATATATATATTTTTTTAAATCATCTCATTTACACACAAGGTCCTATTTTAACCACCTTAGGATAATCTAGGCTTCAAGGAGTTCAACAAGGGCCTTCTAATGCTTAGGATCAAGATCTCTTCACTACACTTCAAAAACCCCTACTTTTCGAGTTTTTATTGTTTTTGGGGAGAATACAAGTGAAAACCTTGTTTTAAACCTTGGTTTATTTGCTTGTTATGCTTGTATGCTAAATTATATGTGCTTATGTTATGAAAACCCCAAGGACTCGAAATCTTAGGCAAGTCTCAAGTGTTTGAATCATATTTCACAAATTATAAAAAGAAGCAAGAACTAGTATGTTACAAAATATAAGTTACAAGCTTTTATGACAAAAACCATAAGTATTTACGTCAAAAATGGCTTAAACAAGTATTTTGGAAGAAATGGACCAATTTCAATAATTCACATAGCTTTGAGCCATCTTTCGACAAATATGAGTCTTATTTGATAAATTATAAAATGAAGGACCATTTTGCCAACATCAAGAATATTGGGCCATTTTGACAAACCTGATTTAAAAGGGAATCTTTTCAACAAACAAAAACGAAATATCTAGTCAACGTGTACATTATTGTTATTTATGTAATAAATAACAGATTGCAATGATTTTTGATACAAACACCTATTAATATTCTAATTAAACGCATCTTCACAGTACCTATATATATATATATATATATATATATATATATATATATATATATATATATAAAATAGTGTACGCTTTAAGTCCTGTAGGAGTTATAATCAGAGTCTCCTAGAGGGGGAGCAAAAATTTGTGTATAGATCTATATGGGGTTGACAACCCGCACCTTCGTTGCTCGCTACAGCTAGATCGGCGGGGTGACAAATGTCTTAAACAAAACCGACACCTGAAGAAGGTCAGAACAGGCATTCCGTCATATTAGTATGGTTATAACCACTCACTAAGAATTATAACTGTTATCAATTAGAACTTTACATGAGTTACACCTTTTCGATTATAGACAACTAGTGTTTGGATACATTAAACGAAGCATTTTTTTACCACACAAGTCTTAGGGTTTTAGTACTACCATTTCATACATCAAAAATTATAGGATTTTCTAGGAAAACGATAAACTAAAACACACATGCAACTATACTTGATTGGAAACAAGACTTACAACTATTTTGATAAGAAAATATGGGATTTTCTGGTTGTTCCAACTAACACAGGTTTTATACAATATGCTTATAAACTCACCAACATATTTTATGTTGATGTTTTTCAAACGACTTGTATTCTCAGGGAATCAATAAGAAGGTCAATGAATGCAGATTCAAGATTATTTTGATGTAGTTTGGAATTTATTCAATGTCATATCTCTTGTGTATTTCAAGAACATAACAATATGTAAGAACAATGTAAGTTTGTTATATTGGTGTATGATGTTTGGATTTGTTATGTTTATTTATATTCAATTGTTATGATACTGCACAATGAAGTCATCCGCCTCCGGACGTTTCCGCAGTTCTGGTCTGGGGGTGTGACAAAGTTTGAACCTCTCCATAAGTGTAAAAATCCATTATAAGCTTGGTTTTGTCATTATAAGACTTTAGAGCCTTGCATGCACATAAAGTTTGCAAATTTACGTGATAAACATGCCTTAGGAAGTTGAATCTGCAATATGGAACCTTATCTTGGCTTAAAATCATCTGAATGGATGAAGGACTGAACGGACTCGGCGAGTTGCATGGTCAACTAGGCGAGTCCGATGAAGATTGTCGTAGGCTCGGCAAGTCAGCTAGGTTTTTCCTAACCTTTGGACACGCATGAACTCGCCGAGTTGCAGGGAAACTCGACAAGTTGGCCAAGGGGTTTACGACCACAAACATTAGGAACTCGACGAGTCACTCAAGTGACTCGGCATGTTGACGAGTTATGCAAGGAACTAAACGAGTGACTGGTTGTAATCGACGATTTGAGGTCAACATGGACTGTTGACCTTGACCATTGACTTGGACTTTGAACAAGGGTAGATTATTTTACTTCTGGGAACATTTTGGGAAATTGGAGATTATGAGTATGGTTCTATGGTGAATATAGGTGGTGGAGTTTGTGATAGTGATCCGAGAGTGGAGCTTATCACTTCAGTGCATCAGTTATAAGGTGAGTTATCATCATTATACTCAAGGGTGTAAGGCACCAAGTCCAGCCCTTTGTGTTGTTATTAGGATTATTATTGTCTTGATATTTTAGTTCGATATCCTGGTAGATAGGATGGTTATATGCTACTATGATCTGTTAGATCGGTATCTTGGTAGATCAGATGTGGTTATGCTTAGTGACCTATAGTTGGTCTGACTATCTGCATGCTAGTTGTTATGCCAGTTAGGTAGATCTGTAAGACTACCTGTAGTATTATGTGATTATTTGTGCATGCATTAGTTGTGTTATATGTCGACATATTATGTGGGATGGGTTGAGGTGAAACTGCTCCGTGCGGTAACCAACAAACCTGGAAGCATTCCAGATACGAGCTGCAGGAGACTCGTACTGTGGGCTGATAGCAATCCAGATGTGAGTTATGAGCCCGAAAGGCAATCCAGACTCACACTATGGGCCCAGGGGTAATCCAGTCTGTAAAGTTATGGACCCAGTACATGTTGTTAATTGTATATGTGTTATGTAAAGTGTATCGGTATGTTGGCATTTCAACCCAATGGTTGAGGGCCTGGGGTATTCCATCTCGATGGACGATTGGACCCATAGTATGTTGTTTGTTATTGTATGTGTATTATTGTATGTATGGGTATTTTGGGGTAACTCACTAACTTTTGGGCTTACAGTTTCAGTTTATTGTTACAGGTTCAACAGATGACTGCGGAAAGGCGAAGGCTTGACCGTACACTTCCTCGATTGATGATTATGATTTTTAAGAACTCTGATGTTTAAATTATTTTGAAAACAAATTGTAATAATCTAATGGTTATAAATGATTCAAAAAGTTTTAAATTGGCTCGGATTTCATGGATGTTACAGTAATGAGATTGAGAAATTGAAATTCCATTGTTTCCTTTTCTAATTCTTATACCAAGAATTACCTCATCCTCCCCCATGTCTTTCATATCAAAACTGGATGATAAGAATTTCTTGGCTTTATCAACTTCACCTTGATTAGTACCAAAAATTAACATATCATCAACATATAGACAAATTATAACTCCATTACCAGAAGAGTCAAATTTGTTATATACACATTTTTCAGTCTGGTTTAATGCAGAAGCATTAGACAAAATCACATCATCAATCTTTTGATGCCATTGTTTTGGTGCTTGTTTCAAACCCTATAATGATTTCTTCAACTTGCACACGTTATGTTCATTACCATGCATAACAAACCCTTCAGGTTGTTTCATGTAAATTTTCTCATCCAAGTCACCATTCAAGAATGCAGTTTTCACATCCATTTGGTGAACCACAAGATTATGTATAACTACAAGAGCTAACAATAATCTAATAATGGAAATTCTAGCAACAAGAGCATAAGTATCAAAGAAGTCAATGCCTTCCTTTTGCCTAAAGCCTTGGATAACCAATCTGGCTTTATTCTTATCAATTGTGCCATCCACCTTCATTTTCCTTTTGAGGATCCAATAACTACCCAATGTATTGCAACCAGGAGGTAAATCCGACAATACCCAAGTATTGTTATACATGATAGAATCAATCTCATCCTGAATTGCTTCTTTCCAGAAATGAACATCCCTGGAATCCATAACTTCACTAAAAGTATTCAGATCCTCCTTAATATTAAAACATTATCGTTTTTGACATATAGTCTCATTCTTTGTTCCTTCAACCAGATAAAGTTGAAAATCAGGTCAAAAAGAATTGGCTTTTCTTGCTCTTGTGCTTTTCCTAGGTTCAGGTACAGAACCAGCACCACCAGAAACATCTTCAGCTTGAGTAATATTATTGCTGGAAGATTGATGAATCATGTCCATTGGTCTAGGTATAGATGTAAATCTTTCTTCATAAAAGATAGCATCTCTTGAATCTATCACTGTGTTTACAAACACAAAGTCATTAGATTCTAAAACATAGAATCTATATGCTTTGGAATGCTTAACATATCCAATAAGGATACAATATACACCTCTCTCACCTAATGTTTTCCTTTTGGGTTCAGTGAGCCTTACTACTGCTCTACTGCCCCAATTTTTGATATAAATCAAATTTGGTACCTTTTTACACCAAAGTTAATAAGGAGTATTCTTACTCCTTTTATTTGGAGTTCTCTTCAAGATGTAACAAGCAGTTAACATTTCCTCACCCCAAAACCCTTCACTTAATCCAGAATAGGACAATATGGAATTAACCATTTCTTACAAAGTCCTATTCTTCCTTTTTGCTACACCATTTTGTAGTGGTGTATAAGGAGCCGTGGTTTGATGTATTATTCTAGTTGATTCAAAATAAACTGGATCATAATACTCACCACCCCTATCAGTACACAAGACTTTTTTTTAATTCATTTTTATGAAGCTCAACTTTTTGTTTATAAATTTTAAATTTATCAAGTGCTTCATCCTTAGAATGTAGCAAATAGATATTACAATATCTAGATGCATCATCAATAAAAGTAACAACATACCTTTTGTTTCCAAGAAAGGTGTTGCATGGAAATCACATAAATCACTATGTATAAGATCTAACTCCTTGCTTTCTCTAACAACATCTTTGAAAGGTTGTCTAGTGATTTTAGTTAGCATGTATGTTTTACATTTTCCATTATTTTGCATATCAAAACCAAGAATTCAACTCATTTTATACATGTCTTTTAATCTCTTGTAATGAACGTGTCCTAGTCTAACATGCCATAATTCAGAGTTATTAAAATTATTGCTAGTACTAGTAGAAGCCATGCAAACATAATTATCAATAAAAGGATAATTAATATTAAGTCTGATCATTCCATTACATACATATCCAAATCCCATAAAAAAGCATGTATTGACAACATATACTTGTCACTTTCTAATACTTGTTTGTAACCACAATTATTTAAAACAATTTTAGACATAAGATTCTTTTGAATCCCCGGTACATATAAAACATTATTTAGACACAAACACTTTCCAAAAATAAAGTAAAGTAAAATAGATCCTCAACCCTTGATTGGTTCATTTGTAACATTTCTCATTTTCACCACAAATCCATCTTCAATTGGTTAACATTCCTTGAACCAGCGACGATATTTACATATATGGCTTGTTGCTCCCTAATCAACCCACCATGCAACATCATCATCTTGCACATAAAATGCTTCATAAATCACAGAAATATAATTATGAACATATTTAGAATTCTGCATGGAAACAATAATCTAACCTTGTTGCTTTTCTGGATCGTTAGATCCACTTGGTCCAGCACCATCATTGTTCACTTTGCGAAGACGACATTATTTCTTGAAGTGACCCAGTTTGTTACAATTCCAACAAACCAACTTAGCCTTCTTGTTGAAAGACTTTTCATCCTTTCCTTTAAACTTTCATTTCCATTAGACTTCTTGGGATTCTTTGAACTTTCTCCTTCTACCATGTTCACAGAAAAGGAACCAACTTGGTTCTTCCCTTTAGGATTGTTGTCAAGTTCTTGAGTCATTATGGACTCTTCAATCCTTAAATGGCTTCCAAGTTGAGTCAAAATCAAATCCTCTTTGTTATGTTTCATATTGTGTTTAAAATCTTTCCAGGAAGGGGGTAGTTTGTCAATGATCACAACCACTGAAACGACTTCATCCATTTTCAAACTGTGTTGAGCAAACTCTCCCAGAATCCTTAACATTTCATTGAATTTCTCCATAACAGGCCTGGAGTCAATCATCGTGTAACCCATAAAGTTACTAACAAGAAAATTCTTAATAGAAGCATCTGCAGCCATGTACTTGGATTCGAGAGAATCCCACAGTTCTTTTGCAGATTCGAAAATTTTGAGAGATATGAAAAAGAGAGTCAGACATACCAATGAGAATATGACCACGACATATGTAATCATCATTTTCCCATTTTGATGTTCTTCTTGTTGCCTCCAAATGTTCATCTTCAACAAATTCTGGTAAGACTGGCATGGGTGTACTCAAAACGTACACCACTTTCAGAGTGGTAAGGAGAAACTTCATCTTCTTCTGCCATCTACGGAAATCTTTCCCTTCAAACTTGTTCAGTTTTTCAAACTTACTTGTCATTTCCTTCACATAATTACCACTTGCCATCTTCTTCTGTCGCCCCTTGGACTCTGCTCCGAGGGGCGCTGCCCCGGACCCCTGTCAGTTCAGGGGCTTCATCCTAAACAAATGTTCACTCCGCACCATACCAATTTGTTCAATAGTTGACAAAGTGACATTGATCAACATATTAACCCCATTACACTTAAATAACATTAGTGATATAAAATAACCAAAATTAGTGTCACTATTACCGAACATTTATGTGTCCGCCACTCTTCATGTTTGTTGTGGAAACAAATTAAAACAATTCATTTTAGGACTTATCAAACTAACCCCATATGTAATGCAAGTTTTAAGAGTTGTAGATAAGTTAGAAAAAGATCCTGTACAAATTGTTGTACATATTGCAGTTATAGATTTTGTTGATATTGATGATGGTGGAAAGGAAATTATAAGGGAGATGCCACCTTTTGAAGCTGAATCTGCAATTGAAAATTTAGTTAAAGAGCAGGTGAAGTTGAGACTAGACAAGCTGAAAGAGTGGGTTGATAAAAATCACCAACAAAAGGTGAGTTCATTAAATAGCAACGTACTTTGATTTTTAGTCACAACATAAATCTATTTTTAATTTCTTTGTAACTATAACTATCATTGACCTGGAAAATGTTAGATTAGTTACTAAAAGTGGGTTGGTATTATGAGTAAAACTTAAAATGTTATTAGGTTTTTTTTATCTTTTAGTAAATACTTGATGTCTAGTTTGCAAGTGAAGCTCCTAAAATGTTTAATTAATATCCACGCCTCAGTACATTATATTAATGTTTATCCTGTTATAACAAAGTAATTTGACATTTGAAGGGTTAATTATGAGAAATAAAAAGATACTCTACCTAAATTCCCAGTTATAGCCACATAGTTTGAATTTAATCATAATAGAAATCTACTTCGATTTTGTTTGTGATTATAACCAATGACCCATAATGTTCCTCCTATACATTGTAATCGGGAATTATGGTAAAGTACATTGTAATTATCTATTGAAAGTTACCTACTATTATGAGTAAAACTTATGGTTTCATTAAATTGGATTCCTTTTAGTGAAAGTGCATGTATAGTTTGGATTTGGCGCCTCTAAAACAATTGATATACATGAACCACTACAATAAATTCATGTTTACCCTATAATACAAAAATAAATTGACATTATAATTTTTAAGGTTTAATAATTGTGAGAAATAGGGATGTAGTTTACTAAAATTTTCCATTATAGCAAAATACTTTAAGTTCTAAGTTTTTAATAATAACAAAATTCTACTTTTGTTTTTTTCTTGAGATTATAACGACCAATGACTTGTCACCTTGATATTATTGGAAGTTTTGGTAAAGTAATTTGCTATTATCTATGAAAAAAGTAGGTTGCTTTTATGAGTAAAACTTAAAGTGTGATTAGATCGAATTTCTTTTAGTAAATGCTTCATGTCTAGTTTGCAATTGATTATTTTAAATTGTTTAATATTCATGCCTCAGTAGTCAGTATAATATATTTAAAGTTTCTCAAGAAAACGTATAATTTACCCAAGAAACTATGATGATTTGTTTGTGAAAAAAGTGGTTAGATTGTGTACAATTGATCTTGGAGTATCTTTTCTGTTGAAGACAAGGGAACATGTGAAGATTGATTCATCACTGCTAAGTGTTAATATAGATTCATGGGCTCTTTTTTTTAACATGTACATTTTCTAGGATGGAGTTGTGACTATTTTATTTTGACAGGAGTATTTTTTCTCTATTTGGGAGATCCTTTTAAAGATAGGTGTAGTTGGGCATAAAACGGTTGGTATTAAATTCATATTAGGTATTTGTTACTATGTTAGCATTTAGGGTTTAGGCCGAAGTCCCTTAGGGTTTAGGTTAGACAAATGGCCCCTTATGTATCCCTATTTATATGAGGTTTAACCCTCAATATTAATTGATCAATCTTTTATCTTACACCATATCAGAGCTCTAGGTTAAAACTCTACTACTGACCTCAACTCGTAGCCATCGCCGTCCACATCCGATGACATTCTCTCATAGTCGTCAGAGGCGACTTCATTATGCTCGATATTTTTTCCTCCTAAAAAATAAAGCAACCATCGGCACTAAACCAAAGCTCTTTTAGCGGCTTCTTCTACTGCCTCATTTGGTTATGCCTCCTCCTAGGATGGCCCCTGCCTTCGAGCCTTCTGCCTTCTCCTCAACTCATCTCTTTTCTTCAGATCTATTTTCCGAGTCAGAATAGGCTCTGTCCGTGGCAACTCACACTCTATTTCTTTCTCGCTGCTTTTCTCCGGACACTGTACCACTGGCTTCATAATTGTTGTCACCATCGCTTCTCTCTAACCACTGTTTTTCTCTTTCTTTCTCTGACGAGTCGCTGCTATTAGCCACCATCGTCAGAGCTCTTCCACCGCTGTTGCTGTTGTCTTCATTTATGTTTTATTTTATTTTCCAGTTTAATCGGCTCCTCTCGATCAACGTGTCACGCGCGCAGGGAGGGGGGGGGGGGTTAGTATGTTATCATTTAGGGTTTAGGCTCAAGTCCCTTAGGGTTTAGGTTTGGCCAATGGCCCCTTATGTATTCCTATTTATATGAGGTTTAACCATCAGTATTAATCGATCAATCTATTATCTTCCGGTATTTATTTATGATTTTGTATTGGCTTCGGTTTTGGTTGTTATCTGGTATGAATTATTGATTTGTTAAATAGGATTTTGGATTTCTTGGGTGTTATTGATCAATGATGTTACTTTTGTGACAAATTTGTTGCCTAAGCTTGCACAATTGTGGCTGTGAGGGTAGTTACCAACCCACAACCTAACATCTCTTACATGTCTCATTGTAGTTTCACAGAGGAGGCATTTAATACACAATTGAAACTTTTTATCAAGTTTGCCATCCTTATATCAACGTCTGAAAAAATTTGCCATTGATAAAAAATTGAAACCACAATTTCTTTTTCAAGAAAGAACGAGAAAAATAAAAACATAAGAACATGAGAATCCTGAAAGCTAAAAGATTTGATGCAAATCACACAGACAGGTAACAAGTACCAAACTAATGATGACTTAATTCTAGATTTAAATAATAAACCATAAGAAGCTTGGGTAGATTTATTGAGTACACAATCAGCAGATCCACAAACTTTTCAAATTATAGTTACTACCAAAGATTCATTAGAACTTGAAGAAGCTGAATGAATCCTGACTGAACCACTAGGTATCTGACTCTTTGGTAATGCATGCCACTTATCAATGTACCCCATCGACTCCATGTATAAGTTGGGAAGTTGGCGTTTTTAAGCATTTTCAGGATCTTTATGGATCTACCAAGAAGCTGAGCTGTAGTTCTGACGTTATCTTCCCTTTTCTCTATTGCATCTTCATGATACTTCATAGTTATGACATGTGGTTAGTTGGTAAAGCAAGCACATAACGGATTTGCGATTATGGTTGATATCCACTCAAAAAGCTCCTCATCTGTTGGCCAATTTTCTTGCCCATTGCAGTGTATGGTTTGCTTGATCTTGTACATACAACTTACAGCAATGAACTTACAAAGTGAGTGATCTAGACTTACATTTTTCCTTGTCTTGAACTGTATCACAATTTTTGCTGCTTCATCACACAACCATTGGAGAATCTCCTTTGGCGTTTTTCCTTTACGAGCCTTATTTTGAAGATCAATTTGTAGCCACCTGCAGTATACTTCAACGTTGGTCCACACCTGTCTTGCTGCTTTTCTTGCCTTTACCAATTCACCGTTTGCATTGAGGCTTTCTTCGATATGTGTTACAAACTGGAGACCTTCCCTCGTACTAGCAAGTAATCCCTTCACATGATAGCTTGCAGTTTTAGGAAGTGAAAGGGCAACGACAGTTAATGTTACTACTACTAGGCTCCGACAGCTCTGGATTTCTTCTGGATGTGAGAGCGGGACTTGCTCATTGTCGAACTCTATTACTCCATAGAATCCTGTAGATTTCTTGAGAAACGTCATAAGATTATCCAACTCTTTCTTTTCAGACTCATGAAGAAGTCGAGTCATGGAATTGAGCATGTTTCTTAATATTTTCTTTGAAAGCTTTGCCTTCACTTCAATTTGTAAGATATAACCAACATATTCTTCCATCTCTTATCTCATATGGATGTTATATTCATCTGATTCTTCTTTAAAGCTTCTCAATAATGACTTGCAGAAATAGTAAGTACAACATAGGAAGATCATAAAAGTTATGGGAATGAGGCATATTATGTTCCATATAACCACAACCGTTATCTGAACTGCAATAAAAATGTTCAAGATCATGTTTTTGATGTTATGAAAAACCATTTTGCAATGGCGTCCTAGGATATGTGAAGAGACATGGCTGCTTTTCCACATCTGAAGCCTTTGGATCCATTGCTTCTCCACTCGGAACACATTTAGTCTAATGCCTTGAAAGGCGTCAGCTGCCATTGCAAGAGTGCAAACCAGACTTGCTATGCAAATATACAATCCCACCCACGGCATGGCTTCAGTAGGAGATTTCCAACCCAATCTACTAGACAAGAGATCGAAATGGAAAATTTTAAGTGCTGAGCGATGTAGCGGTTTTTATTTTGCATACTAGCGGTTTATGTAAAATTCCTCCACCTTTCCTTATTAAGGGCTGGACAATTGCTGATGTAATTAAGTAGGTAGTTGGTAGCCTTTTAAAGACATGACCCAAAGTAAACGAATAATGTTGCTAAAGCTTGACCAAAAGACTTGACCCAAAGTAAACGCATAGTGTTGCTAAAGCTAGACCAAAAGTAAATACATTATGCATCCATCAAATATCCTATTAAGAAAAGAATTCATTTAATTGACTGACTGTAAAAATAGGGAAATTAAGTAATGTAACAATATTTTAATGTGTATTTAAACAAAATAACCATAAAAAAAATATATTTAGTCCGGACCAAGAAAAAACATTTTTTTTGACAAAAAATTACATTTTGGACTGAATGTGGAACAACTTTGTCTGAATTTCTGATTTGAAAAAAAACACTTGTAATTTCAAGAACAAGTCCGAAATTTGATGAACAATTCCAGAATTCTGAAGAAAAACTTTGTTTTTTAACTTAGGGCATCCACAATGGGAATTTAATAGGAGTTGAATGAATGATGATTAGGAATGAATAGAGGTTGAATGTAACTATAATCATTATCTGAAGTGCTATACAAGAGTTCAAAATATCATTTCAGATATTATGGAAAACATTCTTGCAATGGCGGCCGGGGATATGCGTCGGGACAGGGCTGCTTTTCCAAAGCTAAAGCCATTGTATCCAATGTTTCTCGACTCGGAACACATTTAGATGGTCCTGCACCATTTCATGGAGAGGCTGAAATGAGTGGTGGCAGTCAAGCATCTGAAAAATTGGTGCTATACTACCTACTATTGTCCCAATTAATTTCAAGGTAAAAATCACATTGATTGACTACTTATAATCTGATTTATCATTTTGATAACCCCAAAAGCAGAAGACACAGGTGAACAAGCAATTGCAAATTAGGGGTTACCAGTCTCTGTCATTATCCAATACTTTTTAACATAATGAATGAGTCGCTTGTTGGAGAAGTTTATCTCTTGATGATTAGAATTAGGAATCAATATGTGCAACTCCTTGTACCATTGTTGTCAAACTCTTCTAGATGCTGAAACCATCAAGGCTACCGAAATTGACAATAGAACTAAAAGAATCAATAAAAAGAATAGTGTTCTGATTACCAAATATAGAATCAATAAAGGCATTATTGTAAAACTAACATATTTACAATAATGGTGAATATGAGGATACACAAGGCCACAGTATTCTGCAGAAGTTCCTTGTCATTCATAAGCCCTAAAATAGGGACCAAGAACATAATGCTGACAAACTTTGCTCCAATCCCTAGTCTGTCAGAATTGTTGGTGCTTAGATTCAGTGGTAGCTTTGTTGATATTGTTATCACTGTAATCGAAACATCGTTGATGGTAAAAAAATCTGCATCGAAAACAGAGCTTCCGTTGTCGAAAGCCTCGGAAGACATCGGCTGCAATTGCTAGAGTGCAAACCAGAGATGCTGCACAAATATACAATCCCACCCATGGCATGGCATCTGCAGGGGTTGTCCATGTCATCTTGCTAGACAAGAGAAAATGAAGAGTTAACTTGATCTAGCAATACAAAACCTAACTGATGCTTGATATATATACATAAAAGTTCAAGAAAGATTTTTATTTAATTTGATCAAGGAGAATATTAAAGAAACAAACTAGTGAGAAGCTAGACAGATATTTCCGGGAATCTGTTGACAAGACTTCTTATTTCCATTTTAGCCGGTTTGTGTATTTTTCATGCCCTTTCCTTCTCAAAGTACTTGATAGCTATTGATGTATCCAGCATAATGTAGCTAAGGGCTTAGGCTTGATCAAAGATCTCTGTGACCTTATATATATATATATATATATATATATATATATATATATATATATATATATATATATATATATATATATATATATATATATATATATATATATATATATATATATATATATATATATATATATATATATATATATATATATATATATATATATATATATATATATAGGATTAGGTTCACGTGAGACTGCCTAATTTTGTGAGACTGGTAAGACACAATCCTAGCCACTCATTTTGTAGATAAAAAAAATTTAAATGCAAAATAATTAAAAATTTTTGAAATTTTTTTTTTCAAATATTATTTTCATCATTTATATTTTCCAAAAAAAATTATAAAACATACCAAAAAAAATAAAAAATACCTTTTTTTACATATTCTAGTAGAATATTAGAATATTTTACATATATGACAAATCTAGTAAAATATTATAACATTCTAAAAATCACATTAAAATATATACAGTGTAATATTATATTAGAATATTTCACGTATTAAAGTGACGAAAATAATAATTAAATTCTTTTATTCGGATTTTTCATTTTATTTTGTATTTTATAATTATTTTTAGATTTGCTCGTACGATCTAACAAAATTAGCATGTCCCAAATGAACCTGAACATATATATATATATATATATATATATATATATATATATATATATATATATATATATATATATATATATTACACGTATGTAATATTATTATGTAGTGTGATGTGGTGCGGGTTGAACCACAATTTAGTAATTAAAAACCGCACCGCATAGTATGGTTTGAAAAAATTACGAACCGCAAACCGCACCACGATAGTTCTAAACAACATTATGCAGTGTGGGCGGTTTGTGCAGTTTATGTGGTTTGATGAACATCCCTAACACATGCACTTGAAATCAACCAGTCAACTTTCATCTAACTTTCACCTTTCACTATAACTTTATAACCTTCTGGTAAGTCTCTACATGCAATCAACTCCTCTAACAACAAACCCCTCATGAAAAATACTCGTCTAAACTTCGTGATTCTACACTACTACTACTGATCAATGAGATTTTAGCTAGAGTCGGACTAAGAAGAATCATTGTCTTATAGAAACCCAAAAATTCTTTGAATTCAAGGGTAAGTCTCTAAAATTGTTGTTTTTGATGATCATTCAGTGTACTGTAAAAAGAATATTATGTGGATGCTTCATTATGCATGTCTTCTTCTTGCCATATAACAAAAATGAAAAAGTGCATGCCTTCAATTTGCACAGAGTTACAACAATGCAAGTTTTTTTTTTTTTAAATTTTTTTTTAAATATATATATATATATATATATTTTTTTTTTTTTTTTTTTTTTTTTTTTTTTTGTCAAAGGAGCTCATCTAATTATGAAAGAAAGATAAATTGAGAAAAAAAGGGGATTCCTTGAAACAAATCACCTGTAGAGCCAACACCAACAACCAACTTGGAATTGTTTGTTGAATCAGTATTAGAGTTGAAGGTATATATCAGGGATGAATCGTAAGTTCACTAATTCTTTGAAGTATAGAAAGCCTTCTTAAAGTCCAAAATTTTGACACAATGAATGTAAAAATTTGGTTGCCAACCATGGCATCAGGAACATAATCCATCTCAGTGAAAATACTAAGAGGGTGTTTGGATAAATTAGCTTATAGCGGTAAGAGAAAGCAACTTTTTTAAAAGTGTTTGGATTAGAAATAAACAATAAGTTATAAGCAAGGGGATGCTTATTAAACTTAGCTTATTTAGCTTATTCCTACAACAATAAGTTGATTTTTAGTGTTTCCTATCCAAACACTTAAACTTGATACTGGTAAGGATAAGCAATAAGCTATAAGCACCCTCTTTTATTCCCTATCCAAACACCCTCTAAACAAAATCATCATAATCCTTTTTTCTTACGATACCCACTTGCAATTACATCAAGAACTACGATCTACAGAGGTTGGTTTGACTCGATAAATAAAGGCCTTTTTGATGAAATTTCGTGATTCTTGAACATTTCCCTCTCTCCATAGTGCTTGAATGACATTCTTATAGGTCGTATATTTTTCTGCTATGCCCATCACAAGTCTCCCTCAATTTATGCTCATACTCTTCCAATATTTTAGCTAACACTTTCTACACTCTAAAACAAGAGATGAGAAGAAAGAAGAAAATTGCACAAAGATGGTTCACGAACGATATGAAGTGGGCTTTATGGCACTAGCAAATCACCAATCGTTGGAGTTAGGGTAAATTACCTGAATGGTCCTTATGGTCTGAGGTAATTTCTTCTTTTGGTCTCTAACTATTTTTTTAACGCAGACAATCCTAACTACATACTTTTGTTGCGTTTTTGGCCCTTACCATATGTAAATTGACTATATTACCCTCATCAAAATTTTATATTTTTATTTAGGGTAAATTACACGAATGGTCCTTGTGGTTTGGGGTAATTTGCGTGTTTGGTCCCTAAGACTTTTTTCTAATTTGGAAGGCCCTCAAACATTATTTTGTTGTGTCTTTGTCTTTCGTCCCTATTAAATATAAAAAGACTATTTTGCCCTTAATATAGATTTTTTATTTTCTTTTATTTATTTATTGTTTTAAAACAAATAAAAAACGATCGGCCACCACTAGTTAAACTCAGCATCCCACCCACACGTTATGTGATCAAAGATCCAACCACCACACCAAAATCATAACTGTTCAATAGTCACCATCGATCACTACCGTTTACCGTCATCAACAACCACCGGTCACCGCCCACAAATCATATCCAAAGTTGAAATTAAACCTTAAACCTAAAACCAAATTTCATATATGAAAAATCCAAAGTCAAACCTCAAACCTCAAAGTTGAAATCAAAACCACATGTGAAATCAAACATCAAAAACATATTTGAAATCAAACCTCATATTCAAAACCTTAGGAAACTTAAAAAAACAAACCCAGATTCTAAACTCACATGTGAATCCGCTACTAAAATCAAATCAACATGTTTTATGCCTAACTGAATTCCTGATTAGAAATCCAAAAACATCAGGTGAATAAATTAGGTGAAGATTTACTTCCGAAGAAACTCAAATAAAACTTCAGAAACAACATAGGTGATGACATCGAAATCAAAATCCTCCCAGGTTGATCTTTTGTGAAGAAATTGAAATTAGGTTTCTGAAGTGACCAACAATTTCCGGATCACATTGATTTTTCAATAATGTTTGAATAGTTAGGAGATGCAGCAATGAAGGTGTGGTGGTTTCGATTCCCATCATCGATGGTGGTGCTGCTCCGATTCACGATTTTTTTGCAAAGGTTGTTGGGCTCTGGTGGGTTGATGTGGTGCTGGTGGTAAATAAACAAGGTTTTCATCAGTGTGGTGGGGATTTCTCTCGCTGGCGATGTTGTTTTAAGTAGCAGTGATACAGGGATTGAGCATGTGACGATCGATCTACCTTTTTCTTTTCTTCTTTCTACCCATTTGCGTCTTGTAGCCACCACAATCACCGGTTACCACCCCTTTTTCTGAATCGAACAGAGAAAAGAAAAAGAGAGGAAGAAACCTTACATGGTAGCAGCGGTCATCGGAGAAGTGGTGAGTTTTGGTAATGTGAGAGTGTAAATGAAAGGGTGGATGGGGGATAAAACGAGGATTGGTGGGTGGGGAGGGGGCTTTTGTTTCTTTTTTTTTTTTTAATTAAAAATGATGAATAAGTAATCAAAAATCAAAAAAATATTAAGGGTAAAATAATCATTTTATGTTTCATAGGGACCAAACATGTAACAAAAATACATTCTAGGGATCTTTCGAAATAAAAAGAAGTCTTAGGGACCAAACGTATAGATTACCCCAATCCATAGGGACCATTCATATAGTTTACCCTTTTATCCAGTTAAACAAATGTTTAATTAGAAATAACATTGGGTCGACCATCCACCCTTCACCCCCACCTGTTTGAAAGCGGGAGTTCTCTCGTCTCTCATATCATCTC
Organism: Lactuca saligna; assembly: GCF_052625555.1. Lineage (NCBI taxonomy): Eukaryota > Viridiplantae > Streptophyta > Magnoliopsida > Asterales > Asteraceae > Lactuca > Lactuca saligna. The sequence goes on along the minus strand of NC_136417.1, from coordinate 37,382,237 downwards.
CATACATAGCACTAAAAAGAAACCAACTTGAACTCCATTTAGCTGCCATTGGAAAGCACCCTCACAACCGGAAAAATATACATACCTTCATGCGACTCCATTTCTCCCATTTTCCCGATCTTTCCATTGTTCCACAGCAGAGCATCACCACCGACAAACTTTTTTTTTTGAAATTCCATGAACACGAGTCATCATGTTCGAAATCTCATTTCATCACCATCAAAGTCCACATCAACCGTTGTCGGAATACTAACATGTGATGACTGGATTTTGATTTTGATTTCTTTTTCTTTACGTGAGGTTGGTTTAATATAAGGTACATAGCTGGTCAAAATCAAATAAACACTTATCGCCACCACTACCTAAGATTATCCTCATTAGTAACCCAACCCAACCCAATTTGTTTATAAAAAAATAATTTCTCTTTCCTCCACTTATACAACCTAACCCAATCCAATTATTCACACTCATTAGCAATCCAAACCAATCCAATTTTATATTAAAAAGTATATAAAAATATATATTAATATTGATTTTTTTTGTAGAGAAAAATAAATTATATATTTCGGTATATTTTATTTGATTTTTTTACCAAGTATAAAATATAGTTATTAACTAAATTAGATTTAAATATAAAAGTTAATTTAAGTCCACAGGAACACTTGGCAACATAAATAAATAAAAATACAAAAACATTTTGGTGAACGGCTCGTTGGGGCAGCTAGATCACGGGCAACTAGATCACTAACACTACTACAAAAATACCCTTTAGTGACATGCATTGCGTGTCATAACATGCACATACGAAGGAAGAACCTGTCATAAAGGAAGACGACACACATTTGTGTGTCGTAACCTTACGACAAACATTTATGACCTGCATAGATGACACACAATGCGTATCAAGGAAGCCTCTGCCATATAGGAAGATGACACGCATTTGCGTGTCGTAACCTTATGATGCGCATTTACGACACACATTGTGTGTCATAATTTTAAATGTTTTAAAAAAATATATTTTTTAAAAATATAGATTTTTTATAGGTTACTAATTTTCAAATTAAATTACAATTGATGTCTCATAACACAACATAAAATACATTATAGAATAAAAAAAATATATTTCAAACAATAAATGTACCACATTCATTAATTTAATATACTCTGTGTTTCATACAAAAGATCTATTTCATACAATAAGTGTATCATCAAAAGAAACCATTTCCTTACGCAACCTAGAAAGAGCATAAGATAATAAACCGACCTTATGTATCTTATCTTTAAATAAGTGAAGCTTTCTTGACATTTTTAGCTAGGCATGAGCATGGGCATGGGCATGGGCATGGATATGGGCATGGGCAAGGGCATGAGTATGGGCATAGGCATACACATATGCATACAAATACGCATGGGCATGGGTATAGGCATGGGCATGGGCATAGGACTAAGCATGAGCATAGACATAGGCATAGGCATAGACATTTTTAGCAGCTTCCATGGCTTCTTCCATTTCCTTTGTTAGCAGCTTCCATCATCAGCAGTACAACTAACGATTGAAATGAAGAATGAAACTTATTTATATCTACAAAAAACTTCAAGAAAAAAAAATATTTAATGTTTATATATAACAAGAACATATTGAATGCATAAATAACAAGAGCCAATAGGAAGTCATTTTCTATTCCCTTATCAGTATGTGATGATTGGGGCTGTTTATTTCCTCTGAAATAGTTTTGCCCATTTTGAAAATGGGGCAAGAAGAACTTGCAACAATTAAGCATCTGATTATGATTAAAGTAGATACCATTTTAACAAAATAGTTGCCTTTATGCAACAACAATATCAATATCATAACATTGAAAGATCACATGTAATTTTAGTGTAGATTATAAAATAACTATCCAAGAAAAGCTAACAGCTATGGCACCTTCTTTATATGAATGTTAGTAGTCATGGAATCTGCATTGTATGGCAATTTTTTATCAGGGAGTGTGAACAAATCTTCATAATATACATCCAAGATTTTAGCCAAGCGTACCTGAAAATATAACTAAGTTATATCTTACATTTATCCCAATATAAATATACATAAAATAAAAGAAGAACTAGAAAATCCCTTTTGGTGCTTTCAAGGGCAGAAATGGAAATCACATCTGCAAGCTTGGATATGGCTTGTACATCTTGAGGAACCGAAGGTGAAGGAAGTAGGGACCTGTAAATGGGAAAGGATTGTTATACCCTTCTGTCTACATACCTATTTGGATTGAGAGTAAGAGAAAAGAGAAAGGTGTTGAACCTCTCTTTAATTTGCAAGATCTTTCAAATTTCTTGTTGTTCCTGGTGTAAACAAGACAAAAGACTAAAAAATTTGGGTCAATAGTGACAGAGAGCTAAAAATAGGTAAATTATATTAAAGTATTTAAGCCGGTTCACAAAATAATAAAAAGATAATAGATGATAAGTTTTCATGATGAAAGAAATATAATCATAACTAACCTGGTTAACAAATCCTAAGCTACCTCTCATGTTTTGAAGTGAGCTCTCAGCAATGTATACAAGAACCTATAGAGCATATGTAAATTTGCCTAACAGGAAGAAGTACATCAACTCATACAACTAAATCACCAGTGGCTCCAAGGGCAGAAGGGTCATATGAAATAATAGCATAGTTATGAACAGGGTGAAGAATCTTATCGGGAAAGTCTCCTTAAGCCAACCACCAGGAAGTCTCCTTAAGCCATCCACCATGAAGTTCAAATGCAAGAACAAAACTAGTTCTCTATATGACAATTGACAAAGGGTGATTTAGTCAATACCTTAGGATGACAATGGGTAATTTAGTCAATAAAAAGGATACATAATTAATCTTAAAAGACACACCCAACCCTATGTCAGCCATAACATGGTGATCACCACCAACATACGCTGATTTTGGCTCCTCAACCTGAGTGCCAACTGGAAAATCAGAGAGATGATGCTTTGCATATTTCAACAGTTCCTCATGTTCAACTCTTGATGCATCATGTACCATACACGGAGTCCTTGTATAGTTTTCCTAATAATTTCCAAACAACATTTTCTTTCAAGAACAAAATCCACATGGAATCAATAAAAAGGATGATTGTAATACTAATAGCAGATACTCTAGTTGTTAAATGCATAAAATAACAACTTAATTTCATTTATTTGTGTATTATAGCATCCTGTATTAATTTCTTTATAGTTTCTAGTTTATAGAACACCATTGTGCTTTGAAAAATCTAACTAATGATCAATGATGACATTCTTATTTCAACTTTTTTCTTATTGGGACATTGTACTTTAAAAATCTAAATATGCAAATTGATTTGTGTTTATTTGACATTGCTATAACATGGTAGATTTTTTTAAGTATAGTGAAAGTAGGATGCTATGGTAAACAAATCAATGAAAATACAATGTTATTTCTTATTTTCTTGCATGTAACCATAAAATATAAGGTGTGAGATGCACAACTACAAAATCCTCCAAAAGTGTATTGTTTATTCTGTTGATTAAGCCTTCTGAAGCAAGAAGAGGATTGTTGGCATATTCAGCAATCTCAACCTTCACTTCTTAATCTATATAAATAATAAATAAAAGTAATGTTTTTGATCATAAAATATGTAAAAGACAACTTTCAAAAAGATAAATGACAAGAAATAAAGTGAAAAGTAAACAAGCACATGTTCTTTGACCTCCCAATACAATGACCTCCCAATCCAATAAATCTTGATTTCTTACAGAGTCAACAAGTAGCTCCACCATTTGAGGAACATAACTCCTCAAATCATCATAAGAGTAACCCATTTGTTCCCTTGAAGCAGAAGTTATCACATTGCCACCAATTTCCTCCACTTCATGTGGTGGTTGTTGAGGCCAACAAAATTAATAACCCTAAATATTACACACTAAAATAGTGTATAGTGGTAAAGGGGTCGAATCCACGGAGATTGGTTCAATTTATAACTCTATGAAAAATCTCTTTGTAAAAATACTTGTAAAATAACAATAAAAATGGGGGGGTTTTGGTGCTTTGAAATACTTGAAACAAACTAGAATTAACTATGATTTAAATAGACAATTTCAACAAAGATAAGGGTTTGATGTAAAATCAGTTAGAGAAGGATGGTTGACTTAAGGTTTCCTCACTTTAACTTTTGATGAACATATCATTAGAATCCAATGGTGTAATACTTGTTTTAAATTCTTAATTTGGCTATAGTAATCCAAGAAGCTTGAGATTACCTAGACTTTTCTTAGTCGTTAAAATGGTTAGAGAAGCTTATAACAATTTCCTTAGTCAAAGTCACAATTTCCATTAAGCATGTAATTAGTGAAAGTCAACTAGCATTAAGAACCAAAAAGTCACCAAATCCAAGAGGGGTCAAATGCTTTCACCACCATGTTGAAGGAAATGTTTTTATGATTGTGTGAAGCAAAAACAACACAAAAATCATTTGTTTCTTGCTAATTTGAGGATCCTTTACTTAATCAAGAAATTAGCCAACTAATCACCACGAACACATTTAAACTCATGAACTAAAACATGCAAGTAGTGATAAGATGTTAAAACACAAAACATTCCTATAAAGATTTAACAACATGTTCATGGATTCTTTAACATTCAACAAGAGTTCAAAGGATTCAACAAAAGTCAACCAAGATTAGTTTAGCCAAGCATGGCTAAACTCAAAGAAACAAAGTTAGAGAAGATTGTACCAAACATTAAGCAAGAACCAAGTGGTAAAAAGATGATGTTCTTGAGGTGTTCTTGGCCTTCAAAAGTCTTCAAAACTCCAGAGAGAATCTTCAAAAATTGGATGTCCAAGAGTTTGCAAAAGATAGGAACCAACCTTCCCCATATAGCTTAAAACATGAATTCCCGGAAATGCCCCTACAGGGCCTTGCGCGACCCGCGTGCTTCTGCGCGGGTGGGTTGCACGGGTGGTGCCTGACATGGGCTTATTTGAGTTTTTGGGCCTCCAAAGCATATCCCACTAGCCCAGATCGAATCTAACCACCTCCTAGCCCATTTTCTTCAAGTTTTTCTTCATTTTAAGCCCAATTTGGCTTCTCCAAATCCTCCAAAGCTCGTGAACTCACCCGATTAATAATCTACGCACACTTGAATACTCGCTCGCATCTTGCAAATTTAAAGTTTATTTCTCTCCAAGCCTTCAAATAATCATCAAGATCACTCCATGCATCATCTCCACTACCCATCAAGCCCAAAATCCTTTTTTTCTACCAAGTCCCATCGCTTCCCATATGTCCCGAACACTCCTGCTCCGCTAGACCCGATGTGACAACCCAAAGTTTTTCCATCGCCGCAACCCATTTCATCCGTAAAACTCATTTTAAGCGAATTGTTTCGATTTTCTTTTTGGATTAGGTCAATTAAGTTAAGACTTTTATTTGACCTTGTAAGTATCCAAACATGTTGGAAACATGTTAAAACACCCCAAACTAATAATTAGAAAAAATTTAGTTTCGACCATATCGGGTAACGACAACTTAATCGGGTGCGACCAAAAGCCTCGGTTAACATCAATATCGGGTAGAATTCCACCGTGTATCAAATTCAAACCATATTTAAAGTGAATTAAGACTCATTTGGATCCTTTTCACTCTCTCTCTAACCTCTCTCCTCAACTCAAGAATTTGGTCCAAAAATAATCCATTTCAAGCCTCAAAACACCAAGGTAATCATCCTAGCTTCTTGTACATCATACTTAGCCTTCAAATTCGAGTTCAATTCATGAATTAGGACCTCAAACATGTCTTTATGGCCCTAGAACACTCTTGGGCCGTGAACACATATAAATGGTGTTTTTGAGTCTCAAAACCCTTCCAAATCACCATTGGAGCTTAGATATGGCTTAAGGACTTATTGGATTGGACTTAGAACACCTTAATCATGATTTTTGGGGAGTAAACATGAGTTTACTGCACAAGAACAAGCTTGGGCCGTAAACACGATTTCATGGGGAGTAAACTCCTTTTTGGGTGTTAAAATGCAACTTACACACCTCATAAGCCCTGTAATAAAGTCTAGAAGCAACCAGAAACAAGTTAGGGACCTTAAACTTGATTAAAACAACTCCATAAGGAGTTCACGGCCGTAAACCCCCCAAGAATGGGTTCCTGGGCCGTAAACTCCTATAAATGGGTTGTTTGATGCCCTAAACTCATCCCTTGGCTTGTAAAATTGAGTAGAATCAATTGTGATTAATCATTGACCTTCAAAACACTTAAGAATGATGTGGGTGAGAGTTTACGGCTGTAAACACTTAGTTTACTGTCATAAACTCATCATTTAGTCCATATGGTTGAGTTAATTCCTTGATAATGCCCTAGAACCAAACCTAGCAACACCTCTCATTTGATTTAAGGTCATTTAGCACATAAGAACACCCCACCATGAGTTTACGGCTGTAAAATCATGGGGATGTGGTGTTTAGGGCTGTGAAGACTCCCTAGAGTTTACTCTTGAAGAGTAAACTCCATATTCAATCCATTCATGTCCATAAACGTCACCCAGGTCACTCCAAACACTTAATTTTAAGTGTTTTCGCGTCTTGGAGTGTATAATCGTATCTGATTAGTGTTTTAAAATCTAATTAGATACATTTTATGTATCATTTAAGATTAGATAGGAACCTTGCATGTTTTCAAGCCTTGATCCGACATTTAGCATCCTCGTTGACACATTTCTCGCCCGGTGAGTTCATACCCCTACCCTTTTTCAATGTTTTTCACTGTTTTAAGGGGAGGGGGGGGGGGGGGGAATACAAGCAAAGTATGAACTTGCAGATAATCATACTTGTACTCAAAACTTATTTTATATGTGTTGTGTTTCATAGGACCTATGTTTTTAACACTGATAATCATAACAGATAACTGTTTGAACTTGTAGATCACATTATCATAGTATTTGTGAAAAACGTTATAAATTGTTGTACTTTATATTTTCACAAATGGTTTTCCATATTATGTTTTGTATAAGGAATCATACTAATCATAAACTAAGATTAATACGAATATAACTAATAGGATAGAACGAATACGAATACGAATAGGATTAGGAATAGGAGTAGGAATACGAATACGAATACGAAATAACGCCTTTGGATGATGCCAAGACTTCGAATATACAACTAGTGTACCCCTTGGGTGTCACCAGAGTTTCGAAATTAATTTGACAATACGCCTCTGGACATCGACTGTCGACAGAGCTTCGAAAATACGTTTAAGGTACCCTTTTGGAAATCACCAGAACTTTGAAAATACTGTTAATGTGCGCTTCTGAGTGAATCCAAATATTCGAAAATACCTCTAAGTATAGCAAATAATCAACAATCGAATGTAGGATAACTAAGATATCAGAATACTTAACTAAAACTATAAGTAAGGTAGTTACTAGTACATCGAAATCTAAACTACTAATTAAGTATTAATTGGACAGTTAAACACTTAGGAAAATATGGTATTTTCCTGGAATAACGTAACTACTCGTAAATGAATTAAATAGCGAAATGATAACTAAAATACTTAGGAAAATATGGGATTTTCCTGGAATAACGTAACAACTCCTAAACGAATTAAATAGCAAAATGATAACTAAAATACTTAGGAAAATATGGGATTTTCGTTGAATAACGTAACAACTCGTAAACGAATTAAATAACGAAATGATAACTAAACTGTTTTTACATAAGAAAATTTGGGATTATCTTGGTTAGTAGCATTTTCAGAAACCAAAAGGAATCTTATACATTTTCATAAAAACAAACCGCTTATGAACTCACCAGCTTTATGCTAATTTTCAAACTGCTTGTATTCTCAGGTTCTTCTTAGACAGGTACCCTGCGTGCTTTTGCAGAAGACGGAGTGAATGGAAGTCACGTGTTTCTTTTGTTTAAACTATGTATCTATGAAACTTGTACTACTTTACTTTTCAACTGATGTAATGAAATCTATGTAATGTAATGTAATGTTTTGTGATTTACTTCGCTTACTATGTACATTGGTTATGATATTCACATGAAGTCACCTCCGCCCCGAGATGTTTCCGCCTTTGGTTTCAGGGTGTGACACCTAAAAACCTGCAATTATGCTCACAAGATTCGAAAGTACCCGAAATAGTCATAAAACAACTAAAAGGAAAATATGCATGGAAATTATCTAAATAGTGAATGAAATATGCTTAAAATAAACTATAAAAAGAAGTAAACAAAACAAACTATCATCATGCACAACATGCAAGTGGCTCCTATTAAGTGTGATTTTGAAGGCCATACGTTCAAGAACATGTGTAGCTCCATATGAAGCTAGTGTTATGTAGATTGAGCCACTATTAACATACAAGACAATAGAGCAAACTAGTAAAAAGCTAGGACTTAATCGGGAAACAAAGTCAAAAGGAAACACCTAACATGTCTGATGTTTAGTATCACCAACACCATAGCCTTCTAATAATCTTTATAACCTTGGATTTTCTCTTCACATGGTAATAGTAGAAGCGTGTCAAATTTGAATCCAAAACTGAACAAAAGTAATTAAGATTTTCATTAAACCACAAAATTATGGTCGCTTATGGCTAAAACATTAGAAAACAAGTATGATTACTACCTTTCTCTAAAATTTTCCTGATGTTGAAATGGGGATCGATGACCAAATCAGGGTCAAAATCACACCTTCGATGAAGTTGTAGTGGAGATGTTGATTCGAGCCATATATATCGCACTAAAATGGTAGGGGTTATCGATTAATAATGTTATACTATGAAGGTGAAAGTGAATGGGAATAATGAGAGGGGAAAAACATTTTTAGTGTAATATACAGAAGATTCATTTGAGCCCTAGAAGATGGTCATAGATACTTGGTGGTGCGAGATCGTAGGTTTGGTGGTGGTGTGATGTTGGTGTGGGAGAAAGGAAGAGTGGGCACTGTTGATCGAAGGTTTATGGGTACTTGACAAAGAGAAAGAAGAGTGATTGTGATATTAGGGATTTTTAAGTATTCTAGTGTCAGAAAGAGAGAGACAACCGAGGAGAGAAGAGAGAAGATTGAGGAGGTAGAAAGATGGATAAAAAGTAGAGTTGAATACAACAACTTTTAAATTTTTTTAGCATTTCATTTTCCCCCGTTAGTTACTAAAGATGAAAATGCGCGCGTTTCATTAAAAAAAATATAAAACAACATGATTTCACGACACACTTTTTATGATAGGTGCCCTCCATGTTTTTTTTTGTTATGACACTAATTTTAGGGCACACAAAAATGTTCATCCTAAATCCTTCAAATTTTGGGAGAGCTTACGTTATTTTTAGGGCACACACTTTTGCGTATCATAGAACAATGTGTGTCATGGTTCGCGTGTCATTAAAGGTTATTTTTCTAGTTGTGCAATGGGATAGTCTAATATTTCTTCACCAGAGGTTCATCGGTGACGAGTGATATGAAACTGAAACCCGACCGAGGTTTAATCGTAGACTTCTGCTGCCGAGATCTCCCTCTCCTCACATGGGTTATTTGTGTCTGGGTTCAAGGATTCGACTTTCGAGGATACTCACTTGAGGTTTTTTTGTTGACGGTCTAGAAGTAAATGGCAATAGTATTATGATGGCGTCAAGAAGATATGGCGTGACAGGCGACAAGATGTGGCAGCGCTGAGGGGGCTGCCTTAGGTTTGATGAGTACCGAAGCAGTGACGGTTGTGGATGAACATTCATTGCATGACGGTAGTGATCAGAGAGATCTTTTCTGCAGCACAGCCGCTAAAAACCACGATCTAGGGTTTTAATTTCACGATGATTCGTCTGTCATATCTAGGGAAGAAAGAGAGAAGCAGTAGAAAGGAAGGAAGGAGATGCAGCTCGATGTTGAAGATGAAACAGAGAGGGAAGTGAAGGAAGTGGGTTTTGGTGGGACCCACATGAATTTTTCATCATAGAAATTTTTCTAAACAAAAATTAAATTAAATAATATATAATTCTAAAAATAAAATTGTAAGAGTAAAACTGTTTTTTTTATCTTTAGTAAAGACCAAATATTCAAGAAAATAAAGCTTTAGCAGGGACCATACGTGTTAAAAAAAAAATAGTTAAAGATCAAATGAGCATATTACTGCAAACCACAGGGGACGTGTAATTTTCTTTCTGCTGATCTACCATGTTTTCTAATCTACCACTTTATGTTCCCATGTTCCTTAATCCTTATCTTCTTCCTTTTGAATCTCCTTGTAAAACCGTGGGGTTCTCTTAGCTACAACCTACAGGCCGGTTGGATGTATTTATCTTCAATACACATACTTTCTAACTTGGGGTCATAAAATCTTCCGGGTGTCACTGTAGGTACTAGGTATACCTTCTGGGAGGTGCTTAATGAAAAACTAAAACTTTTTATTAAGTTTATAATTCTTAAATTAAAAGTTTTTGAGAAGTTGACATTCACAATATATATAAACCACAATTTCTTTTTTCAAGAAAGAAAGAGTAAAACAAAAAGATACGATCCTAAGAAACTTGAAATCCACAAGATTTCATGCTAATACCACTATTGAGATTAGTAACACTAATAATGAGTAAATTCTGGATATGCTAAATCCTAAGGACACTCATTTTATTTCTTGAGTACACAAGTTAATAGATACACACACTTGTTATATAATAGTTACTACGAAAGATGCATTAGAACTTGAAGAAGCTGGTTGAATCCTTGCTGAATTACCGTTGGGTATCTGACTCTTAGATAATGCATGCCACTTATCAATATACCCCATTGACTCCATGTCTAAGTTGGGAAGTTGGTGTTTTTTAAGCAATTTCAGGATTTTTTTGGATCTACCAAGAAGCTGAGCTGCAATTTGAATGCTCTCTTCCCTTTTCTCTATTGCATCTTCATGGCACTTCATAGTTATGACACGTGGTAAGCTGGTAAAGCAAGCACATAGCAGATCTGCAATTATGGTTGATATAAACTCAAATAGTTCATCATCTGTTGGCCAATTTTCTTGCTCATTGCAATGAAGCAGTATGGTTTGACTGATTCTATACATGGAACTCGCAGCAATGAACTTACGAAGTGAGTAATCCAGACTTACATTTTTCCTTATCTTAAACTGTATCACAATTTTCGCAGCTTCATCACCCAACCATTGAAGAATCTCCTTTGAAGTTTTTCCATTTCTAGCAGTCTTTTGAAGATCAATTTGTAGCCATTTGCAGTGTACTTCAACATCTGTCCACACACGTCTTGCTGCTTTTCTTGCCTTTACCAACTCACCATTTGCATTGAGGCTTTCTTCCATATGTCTTACAAATTGGAGACCTTCCCTCATACTTGAAAGTAACCCCTTGACATGGCAGTTTGCAATTTTGGGAAGTGCAAGGGCAATGGCAGTTAGTGTCACTGCTACTAGGCTCCAGCAATTCTGGGTTTCTTCCAGATGTAAAGGTGGGACCTGTTCATTGTCGAACTCTACTACTCCATTGAATCCTGTAGATTTCTCGAGAAGCTTCATAAGATTCCTTGACTCTTTCTTTTCAGACTCGTGAAGAAGTCGAGTTATAGAGTTTAGCACATTTCGCAATATTCTCATTGAAAGCTTCACATCCGGATCAATCTGTAGGACATAACCACTATATTCTTCCATTTCTGATATCGCATTGCAATCAGATGCATTTGGTTCTTCAGTAAACGTTTTCAAGAAATACTTGCCGAAATAGTAACAACATGAGAATAAGATAAGAAAACATCTGGGAATAAGACTTATCATGTTACATGTAACTATAATCATTATCTGAAGTGCTATACATAAGTTCAAAATCATATTTCGGATATTATGAAAAACCTTCTTGCAACGGTGGCTTGGGATATGCGTAGGGATAGGGCTGCTTTTCCACAGCTGAAGCCTTTTTATCCAATACTTCTCGACTCGGAACACGTTTAGATGATTCTTGCTCCATTTCTTGGAGAGATTGAAATGACTGGTGGCAGATAAACATCTGAAAATTGGTGCTATACTACCTATTATCACCCCAATTGATTGCAAGATAATAATTGCACTGATTGACCACTTATAATCTGATGCATCATTCCGAAAATTTGATTTATCAACAAACTGGTCCATCAAAATAAAAACTGAAATGGAAGCAAGGATTGAGCATATAACCCCAAAAGCAGAAGACACAGGCGAACAAGCAATTGCAAATTGTGGGTTACCAGTCTCTGCCATCATCCAATACTTTTTAACATATCGTATGAGTCCCTTGCTGGAGAAGTTTATATCTTGATGATTAGAAGCCAAAATGTGTAACTCTTTGTATCGTTGTTGTAAAACTCTTCTAGTTGCTGAAACTGTCAAGGCTACTGAAATTGGCCATGGAATTGGTAGTATAAATAAAAGGATTATTGTGGCCATTGACAAACTCGCTGAAGCACTAATAACTTGGATCAACATGTTTACAGTAATGGTGAGCATGAGGATACATAAGGCCACGGTATTCAGCACAAGTTCCTTGTCATTCATAAGACCTAAAGATGGGAGAAAGTTGGCTAACATGATGACCAAGAAAGTGATACTCACAAACTTTGCTTCAATCTCATGTCCTGTCAAGGCACTGCTTAGATCTACGGGTAGCTTCGTTGATATTGCTATCAGTGTAATGGAAACAGAATTAATGGTAAAAAATCTGCATGGAAACCAGAGCTTCCATTGTTGAAAGCCTCGGAAGACATCGGCTGCCATTGCTAGAGTGCAAACCAGAGATGCTGCACAAATATACAATCCCACCCATGGCATGGCGTCTGTAGGTGATGTCCATGTCATCTTGCTAGACCAGAGAAAATGAAGAGTTAACTTGATTTAGCAATACAATAGCTAACTGATGCTTGATAAATATATACATACATAGGGGTTCAATAAATATTGCTATTTAATCAATGAGAATATGGATGGAAGTATGAAACAAACTGGCGAGAAGCTAGGAAGATATTTCCAGAAATCCGTGATCAGAATTCTATTTTCCATTTTTAGCCTGTTTGTGTAATTTTCGTTCCCTTTACTTCTCTGGGGCTTGACAATTCTAGATGTAAGCAGGTCGTTGGAACTTGGAAGCAGGATAATTAATGTAGATAAAGTTTGACCCAAAGTAAACGCGTGATGTTGCTAGAGCTTTAGTCAAAATAAATACACTAATTAACTGATGTATAGTAACAGGAAGAATAACAAAACCATAATAGTTATTACGCCTCCTTTGAAATAGTGAGTTAATTTGAATTGACTGGCTTCACCTTGATGTTGAACACAACAAATCTGGTCACCTCGAGGCTTGACCAATAAACATAGTCAAGCAATGCTGATCCGAATGAACAGAGAGACGCAAGAAAAGAAATAATATTAAAAGGAGGGAAAGGAAATGGCTGGTATTTCGACTTTTTGATGTTTGGTTATTAAAACCTAATCCTCCTACGTATTTAGATTTTTTGATTGATTTTTAAATCCACTACTATTTTGGATTGTGGATTTTAGATTTATTGTGGTTTATAAAATAAAAATCAATAATATTATTTATTTATTTTTAATATATACATTTATAAATTTACTAAAGTATTTTCTTTTAATAAATTAGAATGTTTTATCCAATATAATACTTTAAATATGTGTTTCTTATCAAAAGATTTGTCTAAGAAATATTAACTGTAACAGTTGTCTAAAAATTTTAATGGTTAATGTCATTGTGGTCCATCGATGAATTTCCAATTGCTTTAATAGGTCCGTAAAGTTTTTTTTTTAGGAAAATAAAGTCTTATTACCGGGTTTAAAATTTCACTTTGCATCATTTAATAAGATTTAATATCCACGTAATTATATGAAATATATGTGGCTTATTCTTTAGCTGCCAGCTAATGAAAAAAAGTCCTTGGTCATTGATGAATACCGGAAGCTGTCACGAGGCGAAAATGCTTCGCTGCCGCTAGCGATCCCCAAATTATTTCCTGTTACACTCATAAACAAGAAGTTGTCACGAGGCGAAAATGCTTCGATGCCGCTAGCGAGCCCAGAATTATTTCCCGTTACACTCATAAACAAGAATCGTTAGAGTCACCCCAAGACATGCGTCCTGAGAGTGGCCTCCGTCGATTAAGTTAGTGTTGATACGAAATGATGATCGGATCCTTCGAGCGAAGGGAATCTGAGTGTATGTAAGTGGGTTGAGTATGTAGAAAGAGAGAGTTACAACATACTCGAGATATGTGTTTGTGAGATGTTATATAGTCTGAAGTATATTTACATTGGGAAGGTAAATTCAAATTGTGCATTAGGAAGGGGCACAAAGCTGGAACCTTTTGTCTTGGCAACGAGCGAGCTGCAAAACCGAACTAAACCTTCTAAGAAGGCAGAACCGAACTATTAATGTAACGCCCTGGGACATATTTAATTCATTAAATGTTTATTTTATAGGAGCTACTCGACGAGTTGGTAGCCCTAACTCGTCGAGTAGAGGCCAGGCTAAGCGCGGGTTTTAATGAGGCTACTCGACAAGTCGAATCCCAGACACGGCGAGTAGGCCGGACTGGATGAAACCCTAATATTTAGGGTTTGCACCGTATTTAAGCAACATTATGGGCCTCTATTCCAACCTCCATCACCTCCAGAGCATTAATCCCGAAACCCTAATCCTCCATAAGTGAAATTGAGCTTTCTTGGTTATTTTGAGTGTTATTTGGTGTATCTTGAAGCTAGTGGAAGAAGTGGAAGACAGAAGACTCAAGGGAGAAGGAGTGTACCCACGAACTACACCCTATTTGCCATATGTTTTGGTAATCAAGTTTCCAACTTGATCTTCTTTCTCTTAGATCTATTTGGATCATATTAAGAAGGTTTTGGCTCAAAAACCTTGGTCCTTGGTGTTGGGACATCCCAAGTGGTTCATATCTCAAATCTAGGTCCTAGGAAGGGTTACATGGCATAAAGGTGCAACATTATGACCATGAGAACCCCCATTAATCTTGTAGACCTCATTTTTGGGTCTTTTGAGATTAAGGACCCATTCATGGATGTAAAGTTCTTAACTTTATGTGTTATATCAACCCTAAGAGGCCAGATCTACCCTTTGGATGAGAAGAGCTCATCAGAGATCGAGTTTATAGTCATGGACTTTAGGGGACTCGGCGAGTTGTTCTTGGTACTCGGCGAGTCGGGGATTGGTTCCATAACCTTTGTTGTTTCTAAGGAATCTGGTTGAGCCTAGAAGGGGGACTCAACAAAATGGACGTGGTTAAGGACCTGGAAATCATTGGACTCAGCGAGTGTATGAGCAACCCAACGAGTCCAAGGCAATCTCCCAACCCATGAAGACAGACTCAGCGAGTCATAGACTGGACACATTCATATGATGAAGATGAACTCGGCGAGTCGGTTGAAGATAGTCTCGATGTTATGGTTGAAGGAGAACTCATCGAGTTCTTGCTAGACTCAACGAGTATAGTCGAGGATGAAGTCACTTCGAAAGGATAGGGACTCGACAAGTTGGTGGACCAACTCGGCGAGTCAAGTCAACTGGAGGTTGACCTTGACCAAGACGTTGGCTTTGGCCAAGGGTAAAATCGTCATTTTACCATAAGAGTAGTTATTAGTTTTTTACTAAGTGTCCTTATGGAATTTATAGTCGGGGAGTCACCGGAACAGCAGGCAGGGATTTCTCGTTCGGATTTCAGCAGACATTCAACTTTAGGAGGTGACTTTTCCTCCAGTAGGAATGGGTCTAAGGCACCAATGTCGAGCCATTTATGTAGTTGTAGTATGCCGGGGTTAGCCCGATGCAGTTTATATATTTCTGGGCTTCGGTCCGATGTCGGGGCGGTCCCGAGATGTAGTTAAGTATGTGTGATGTCTTTTTGATTCATGCATGTTATATGATATGTGTTATGTGTTCCGGGCTTCGGTCCGATGTCGGGGCAAGCCCGATGTATGTAAGTTCATATGTTATATGTTATATGTTCTGGGCTTCGGTCCAATGTCGGGGCAAGCCCGATGCAGATTATGTGATTATGTTATGTGTTATGATGTATGTTATGCTATGAATGTGCCAGGATAAGCCCGATGTCAGGGAAAGCCCGATGTCAGGGTGAGCCTAATGCCTGAAGCGGTCGGATGCCGGGGTGAGCCAGATGCAGGGCAGGAGTTCGATGTTAGGATTCATCCCGATACAGTTGGGAGTACTCCCAGAGTTATGTTATTTGTTATATATTAAGTGAATGGTATGTGGCAGTTTAGGGGAGCTCAGTAAGCTTCGTACTTACAGTTTCAGTTTTGGTTTCAGGTACTTCCGGTAGCAAAGGGAAGAGCTCGGGATGATCGCATGGCACACACCACAATCTTCAGGCTGGGAGTTTTACTATGATATTTTGATATGAGATTTGATAGGTGATAGATATTATGAGATTTTGAAATACATGGTTTATGATTTTTATACTTTGGCAATGATATTATGGTTTTGATAATTCTTTAGAAATGAAATTTTTGGGTTGTAATTTTGGGATGTTTCAAGTTGGTATCAGAGCCTTGGTTTGAGGGATTCGGGCACACTTTCGGATGTGTCTGAACTCAAATTAAGGAAGTGGTATAAAGTTTTAAAAGAAAAACCACGTTTATAAAAGGATTTGGAGCAAAGAAAACAATTTTTTGAAAAGAATAAGAACTTTGATGTAACATCTGGATTTTCAGGTACATTATTTAATTATTATTTTTGGAGATTTTGAGAGAGACTCGGTGAGTTGATGCGTAGACTCGCCGAGTAGAGTCGCAAATTTTCATCCGAGTTAATGCCCGGACTCGACGAGTCGACTAGTGGACTCGGCGAATCCGTGCTGTTTAATGAAACCCTAATTTCCGGGGTTTGAGACCTATTTAAAGGCCTTTATGGCCTTCATTTGCAGCTACCAGTTGATAGAGAGAGACCCCAGAGTGTGTGAATGTTTTAAGAGATAAAGGAAGCCATTTTTGATCCTTGTATGGGTGATTTTACAAGAACAAGGTGACCAAGGCAAAAGGAAGCTGAAGAGGGAGCCAATCTGTGGATTTCAGAGCTTAAGGACCTCATCTTGAGGTACATATTTGATCCATTTTCAGTTTTGGGTGTTAATCCTTGAGAGTTAGGATTTCTAGCCCATTTAGAGTATGATTGTTAGTGCAATTGGTCCCCTCTTGTGTTGAGGCTTCGAAAATGGATCCAAAGAGGTCCAGAGACCTTAAATCCTTGATGTTTATTGAGTGTCTTAGAGAGATATGAGTTTTGGATGGCATATTGAGTCCATTTCTTCAAATATAGCCATGAGGTCCTTGCATGGGCATCAAGATGCAAACTTTACATGTTATTATTGCTTTAGGAGGCCAGAACTATGAGTTAGAGGAACGGATTCGACCTCAGGAGCTTATTTGAGCTCGAGCATGGCATGAACTCGCCGAGTCCCAAGAACAGACTCGGCAAGTAGGGCTAGGGTTTCCCGTAAGTCACTCAGTGAGTAACTTTTCGAGTTGGGGGAATGACTCGGTGAGTTAGAAGGGGGTAGAGGATTACAGGTGGAACTCGCCAAGTCCATAATTGAAGTTGACGAGTTATGTCGGGGTGGCCCTGTGAGTTATGCCAGGTGTAACCCGTCGAGCAAGGGGAAGGCTCGACGTGTCAGGAGAGGCTAGAGAGATAGTGGACACGTGTAGACTTGCCGATTCGCCCAAGTGCACTTGACGAGTCAGGTCAAAGTTTGACCGTTGACATTGTTGACTTTTAGGGATTGGTCAACAATGGGGCCTTTGAGTCAAGAGAGGGGTAAAATGGTCTTTTACCCATATGAGGGTACTATGAGAGGATTGGGCCTAGTCTCGAAAGTTATATTTATGAGCATATTTCACTTTATGTGATTAGGCGGAGGCTAGACTATACTGCTACCGAGTTAGGGATTGACCGAGACATCTGAGGTGAGTCTTCTCACTACACTTTACCTTGAGTTGTAATTAGAGTTATTTGACAGAGTTATTATATGCTATTTATGTGATGTGTTTCACTACATTATTTCTATGTGATTTATGCCATGTGTATATCATAGTATATCAGAGTTAGAACCGGGAGGTTCATAGAGCTAGGACCAGAGGGTCCACAGAGTTACGGCCCAAGGGCCCGAAGAGTTACAGCCTCGAGCGGCTAGTATGTGTTATGTGTGGTATTTTGGGGAACTCACTAAGCTTTATGCTTACAGTGTTATGTGTTATGTGTTTCAGGTACTAGTGATGATCGCGGGAAGGCGCCGACATGATGTGTACACACACCCGCGGAGTTTATTATGATTTGATCTTGGGAAATTTTTTGTGAACAATGATACGATACAATGAGATTTTATTATTGAATGTGTTTGGAAATGTGTTTTAAAATGTGAAAAGTTGTCTTAAATTTTTACGGTGTTACAAGTTGGTATCAGAGCCTTGGTTTGAGGGATTCAGATACGTCTTCGGGCATATCTGAACTCAAACTGAGGATTTGGAAAAAAAATTGATAACAAAACGATTTAAAAATAAAGAGATTTGAGAAAAACAAAGCAGAGCCGTGTGTACGTTCAGCCAGCGCCAGAACGGTGATTTCCCAAAATACCCTTGTAATAAGTGTTACGAAATATATTATGTTATGTTAGATTATGAGCTATATTATGCATGCTAGAGTAGACTAGGTATATTTATTACGACTAGAGTGGCCTGATATATGATGCCTTAGTCTAGGAGCTTTGCTGCTAGGGATGCTTGAGAGTGTTTAGATAGCAGCAAGGAGCTTATGAGAGATCAGCTAGAGAGTAGCATATGATTTAAGAGAGTGGAGTGCTTGGAATTTGGGACTTTGAGAGGAGGACTTGGGATGAATGCTGACGCGGTGTGGTCGATAGTATTGGGCCCGTGCTACCGAAGGCACCGGGTCCATGCGCAGCCCAAGTAAGAATCCTTAGGGTACCAGAGATCAAGTAGGATTGGGATATCGAGTGTGTGTACACCCGAGTGAGTTTCTGATATCTTGTGTTGTATTTCAGAGAGGTATCATGGTAGGGACGCGCCGCAGACCAGGGACTAGTGGAGGGGGTGTGAGCGACGAGGAGCTCTGCCAGATGATTCATGATGAAGTGGCTGTTACCATCCGCGATGAGATTCCAGAGATGTTCGAGTCTATCAAGACCACCCTGATAGAGACATTCGACAAGAGATACACTGCTCTTTCTGATGCTGCTGTTGTTGCGGCTACTGCAGCTGTAGCTACGGCTAGACCGTAGGGTGGTGATGCTTTGCTCTTCTGGGAGTTCAGCAACACAAAATCACCGGAGTTTGATGGGACCCAGGACCCGATTGCAGCGATGGGGCGGATTTCAGACATCGAGGGGTGTTTCTTCACCTGCTCATCTCTAGAGCATTTGAGAGTCCGATTCGTGTTGAACCAGCCTCGCTTGGGAGCGAAGGACTGGTGGAAGTTTGTGAAGGCGCATTATTCGCCTGCTGAGCTTGCTGCAGTGACTTGGGAGAGGTTCACTGTCATGTTTCGAGATGAGTACATTCCCCAGGTGGAGAGGGAGCATTTGGCCCAGGAGTTTTTGACCCTCAAGTAGAGTACTGAGTCTGTCACAGTGATTACGAGGATGTTCCATGAGCGGACGATGTTTTTCCCAGAGCACGTGTCCTCTGAGTAGGCACATTTGAGCCGATATCTGAGCATTTTGAGGAGGGAAATATGGGAGTTCGTGGCAAAATCGACGTACCGGACATTTGCTGAGCTTCAAGCAAATGCCCAGAAGGGGGAGATAGAGCTAGAGACCCAGGCTAGGGAGGAGGCTGAGTCTCAGGGGAGGGATCGGCGACCGGTGCAGTCTCAGCCGCAACCAAGCGGGCCAAGCTTGCTAATTCGAGATCTGGGAGTCAGAAGGGCCGCACTTGTGGCAAGTGCGGCAAGAGCCACGATGGGGTGTGCAGAGCGAGGTCTTGCTACAAATGTGGCAAGGAAGGGCATATGGCCAGGGATTGCCCCAAGGGGTTTGCAATATGTTTTCACTGCAACCAAACCGGACACCGAAAGGCAAAGTGTCCACAGTTGCAAGGGACAGCTTAGGGAACATCTCAGGGATCTTCCCCTGCTGCAGTGAGAGTTACAGATAGTCGGCCCGTAAAGGCCGAGGCACCGAAGGCACGAGGGAGAGCCTTCCAGTTGACTGCGAAAGAGGTTTGTGCAACGCCCGATGTCGTGGATGGTATGGATTCTTTCATGTATTTACTTTTATGTTGAGATATTGTGCTTATATTATGATATCCGTAGGTACTTTTCTTATGAGTTCTATACCTGCCTTTGTACTGTTTCACTCGGTGGCGAGTCGGTCTTTTATATCTTTGGCTTTTAATCAGCACATCAGTATTAGTCGAGAGGCGTTGAGTCGACCCCTGAGAGTTTCCATAGCTGACGAGAGAGCGCTGTATGCCACCGAGGTGATCCGAGGGTGTGTACTTGAGATTTTCGGTGTTGAGTTTCCGATTGATTTAGTTCCTATTGCGATGGGAAATGTCTGTGTCATCGTGGGCATGGACTGGTTGAGCAAATTTGGAGCGTTTATCGAATGCGAGAGATAGCTGGTGACCATATGAGAACCTAGTGGGGGAGTTCTTACAGTGTATGGCGAGCGTACACGTGCTGGGTCAGCATTTTGTTCAGCTGCTAGAGTGAGACAGAGTTTACAACAGGGATGTAAGGGGTTTGTAGCGTATGTGATGGAGACGAGGGTTGATTCAGAGAGACCGAGGTCAGTTGATGAGCTTCCGATAGTGTGTGAGGTCCTAGATGTATTTCCGGAGGAGTTACTGGGTATGCCTCCCGAGAGGCAGGTTGAGTTCAGTATCGATTTGGTTCCGGGGGATGCGCCTATCGCCAAAGTGCCCTATCGCCTTGCACCCCCAGAGATGCAAGAGTTGTCCTCACAGCTTTAGGAGCTGCTGGGGAAGGGGTTTATTTGGCCGAGCAGTTCGCCATAGGGAGCACCTATCCTATTTGTTAAGAAAAAGGATGGCTCACAACGGATGTGCATTGATTACAGGGAATTGAACAAGTCGACGGTCAAGAACCGTTACCCGTTGCCGAGGATCGACGATTTGTTCGATCAGTTACAGGGAGCATCTTGGTTCTCTAAGATCAATTTGAGGTCTGGATATCATCAGGTGAGGGTGCGAGATGAGGACATCCAGAAGACATCGTTCAGAACTCGTTACCGGCATTACGAGTTCGTGGTGATGCCCTTCGGGCTCACCAATGCACTGACGATGTTCATGGATCTCATGAACAGAGTGTGCAGGCCGATGTTGGATCACTCGGTGATCATGTTCATTGACGACATATTGGTGTATTCGAGATCCAGAGAGGAGCATGAGGAACATTTGAGAGAGATCCTCAGAGTTTTGAGATCGGAGAGGCTTTATGCCAAATTCTCGAAGTGTGATTTCTGGTTACGAGAGGTCCAGTTCCTAGGGCACCTCGTTAACCAAAAAGGGATATTGATCGATCCGTCCAAGATTGAGGCAGTGATGAGTTGGGATGTGCCGAGGTCACCTACCGAGATCAGGAGTTTCCTAGGGTTGGCGGGTTACTATTGGAGATTTATCAGGGATTTCTCTAAGATCATCGTGCCACTCACCAAGTTGACCCGGAAGGGTGTTACTTTTTCATGGGGCCCAGAGCAGCAGGCCTCCTTCGAGACACTTCAACAAAGACTATGCGAAGCCCCGGTGTTAGCCCTTCGGGAGGGGATGGAGGACTTCGTGGTGTATTGTGACGCATCCATATCAGGGTTAGGAGCGATGCTTATGCAGAGGGGGCATGTGATAGCATACACATCGAGGCAGCTGAAGCCTCATGAGATGAGGTATCCCACCCACGATCTGGAGTTGGGGGCAGTGATGTTCGCCCTCAAGATCTGGCGTCACTATCTGTATGGGCTTCGGTGTACCATATACACGGACCACAAGAGCCTGAAGTATTTAATGGATCAGCCCAATTTGAATGCGACAGAGGAGATGGTTGGATGTGGTGAAGGATTATGATTGTGAGATCCTGTACCACCCGGGCAAGGCTAACATTTTAGCCGATGCCCTGAGTCGTAGGGTGGAGGGCGCCCCGATACAGGATGTTTGTATGAGGCTGACAGTGATGATCCTAGTATTTGATGCCATTCAAGGGGCCCAAGCTGAGGCTGTGAGACTAGAGAACCGTAAGAGGGAGTGGGCTATCGGGCAGGTATCGGAGTTCGTTACCGATAGCCGAGGACTTATGACCTTCCAGGGACGAATTTGGGTGCCGTTTGTGGGCGGAACACACACCATCTTGATGGAGGAGGCCCATAGATCGAAGTTTTCGATCCATCCCGGGGCTACTAAGATGTATTTGGATCTGAAGAAGGAATATTAGTGGCCCTGTATGAAGAGGGATGTTGCATGGTTCATTGAGAGGTGCTTAACTTGTCGCAGGGTTAAGGCCGAGCACCAGCATCCACATGGTAAGCTGCAGCCGTTAGAGATTCCAGAGTGGAAATGGGAACATATTACCATGGATTTCATCACCAAATTGTCGAGGACTGCGAGGGGTGTCGATGCGATTTGGGTGATTGTGGATAGGCTGACGAAGAGCACTCACTTCCTTGCTATTAGCGAGAGCTCTTCTGTGAAGAGGTTGGCAGAGTTGTACGTGAGAGAGGTGGTATCGCGGCATGGAGTACCAGTCTCGATTGTTTTAGATCGAGATGTGCATTTTACTTCCAGGTTCTGGAAGAAGTTTCATGAGAAATTGGGTACGAGGCTGCATTTTAGTATCGTATACCACCCACAGACTGATGGGCAGAGCGAGAAGACGATTCAGACGCTCGAGGACATGCTTCGGGCATGTGTATTGGACTTCGGAGGAAGTTGGGACATGTACTTACCCTTGGTTGAGTTTTCCTATAACAACATCCATCATTCGAGCATCGGTATGCCACCCTTTGAGTTGTTGTATGGGAGGAGGTGTCGGACCCCCATTTGCTGGGGAGAGGTAGGGCAACATGTGATGGGTACTACGAGATTGTGCTTCAGACGACCGAGCAGATTCAGCAGGTCAGGTAGAGGTTACTGACGGCCTAGAGCCGTCAGAAGAGTTATGCGGATAGACGACGGTCGGAGCTCGAGTTCCAGGTCGGTGACTTCGTACTCTTGAATGTATCTCCTTGGAAAGCAGTGATTCGATTCAGGAAAAGAGGAAAGTTGGGGCCTCGGTATATTATCCCTTTCAGGGTGATCGCCAGGGTGGGCAGCGTAGCGTACCACTTGGAGCTACCTGTAGATTTGGGCTAGATTCATGACACCTTTCACATATCGCAACTGAGGAAGTGTATTGCCGATGAGTCGGCTCTGGTACCATTAGAGGATATTCAGGTGAATGCGAGCCTGAACTATGTTGATAGACCGGTTGCAATTATGGATCGGAAGATCAAGGTTCTGAGGAACAAGGAAGTGCCTCTGGTGCAGGTCCAGTGGCAGCATCGGAAAGGGTCCGAGCTGACTTGGGAGCCGGAACGAGAGATGTGTGAGTAGTATCCAGAACTATTTGCAGAGTAAGACTTCGAGGTTGAAGTCTGATTCTAGTGGGGGAGAATTGTGATATCCGGATTTTCAGGTACATTATTTAATTATTATTTTTGGAGATTTTGAGAGAGACTCGACGAGTTGATGCTTAGACTCGCCGAGTAGAGTCGTGAATTTTCATCTAGGTTACTGCCCGAACTCGGCGAGTCCGCGCTATTTAATGAAACCCTAATTTCCAGGGTTTGAGACCTATTTAAAGTCCCTTATGGCCATCATTTGCGGCTACCAGTTGATAGAGAGAGACCCTAGAGTGTGTGAGTGTTTTGAGAGAGAAAGGAAGCCATTTTTGATCCTTGTGTGGGTGATTTTGTAAGAAGAAGGTGACCTAGGCAAGAGGAGGCTGAAGAGGGAGCCAATCTGTGGATTTCAGAGCTTAAGAACTTCATCTTGAGGTACATATTCGATCCTTCTTTACTTTTCGGTGTTAATCCTTGAGAGTTAGGGTTTCTAGCCCATTTAGAGTATGATTGTTAGTGCAATTGGTCCCCTCTTGTGTTGAGGCATCAAAAACGGATCCAAAGAGGTCCACAGATCTTAAATCCTTGATCTTTATTGAGTGTCTTGGAGAGATATGAATTTTGGATGGCATATTGAGGCCATTTCTTCAAATAGAGCCATGAGGTCCTTGCATGGGCATCAAGATCCAAACTTTACGTGTTTTTATTGCTTTAGGAGGCCAGATCTATGAGTTAAAGGAACGAATATGACCTCAGGAGCTCATTTGAGCTCGAGCATGGTGTAACCCGTCGGGCAAGGGGAAGGCTCGACGTGTCAGGAGAGGCTAGAGAGATAGTGGACACGTGTAGACTCGCCGAGTTGCTCAAGTGCACTCAACGAGTCAGGTCAAAGTTTAACCGTTGACTTTGTTGACTTTTAGGGACTTGTCAACACTGGGGCCTTTGAGTCAAGAGAGGGGTAAAATGGTCTTTTACCCATCTGAGGGTACTAAGAGAGGGTTGGGTCTAGTCTCGAGAGTTACATTGATCAGCGTATTTTACTTTATGTGATTAGGCGGAGGCTAGACTATACTACTACCGAGTCAGGGATTTACCGAGACATCTGAGGTGAGTCTTCTCACTATACTTTACCTTGAGTGGTAATTAGAGTTATGTGATAGAGTTATTGTATGCTATTTATGTGATGTGTTGAACTGCATTATTTCTATGTGATTTATGCCATGTGTATATCAGAGTTAGAACTGGAAGGTTCACAGAGCTAGGACCAGAGGGTCCATAGAGTTAGGGTCCAAGGGCCTGAAGAGTTATAGCCTTGAGTGGCTAGTATGTGTTATGTGTGGTATTTTTGGGAATTCACTAAGCTTTATGCTTACAGTGTTATGTGTTATGTGTTTCAAGTACCAGTGATGATCGTGGGAAGGCGCTGACATGATCTGTACACACACCCGCGGAGTTTATTATGATTTGATCTTCGGAAATGTTTTGTGAACAATGATACGATACAATGATATTTTATTAATGAATATGTTTGGAAAGGTGTTTTAAAATGTGAAAAATTGTCTTAAATTTTTGCAGTGTTACATTTTAAAAGAAAATAGGGTGTGGTGCCTGCAATCAGTCGAGCTCAAGTAAGTAGTCCCAAATTACCCATGAAAATTTATGCTATGTAATGATTATCAGCTTTATTAGAACAACATGCTAGATTAGGAATGAAGATCTAGGAAGGATGTCATATGTGTCTGTTATATGTGTTCAGCTTTATGAGAACTGCATACTAGTACAAATTTGTCAGTATGATAGTCAGAGTAGTAAGTGCTTGATTATGTGTACTCGATGCTTGCATGTAACTTGCTTTGTGCTTTCATGATTCTTAGTTATCTTTTACTAACTAGTAATGAATATGTTATGTTACATATTATGAGGATTAAATAATTTCAGAAGGTTACATCTAGCTCTATTGTGCAGCTCTTGTTTGAATCCAACCGTTGTAGGGTAGGATCTCTCATTCGAAGAATTATCTAGTCTTAGTGATATGTAATAGTAATGACAAGCCAGATATGGGGAGGTAGTAGGGACTTCTTATGCAGCTGATAGCGGAAAGTGGGTTGGTAATTACTCTAGGGAAAGCCTATGAAGAGTTTAGTATGAGATTAGCAGTAGTAGTAGAAGGGACTTGGTGGAGTCGAGGCAGTTCTTGAGGAAAGTACGGATAGATATGGAAGGTAGTATGGACACGTACTACTGAAAGCAGAGGATCTGTACTCGAATCAAGGAAGTTTAAGATAAGACCAGTGAACTTGTAGTGTATGTGATCCCTCGAGTTATATTAGTATTATGAAGTTGTCATTATGTGTTTTTAGCATGGTGGTTTTACGCCCTAGACCTGCAGCTGGCAGTTCAGGTGTCGGAGAGGGATCAGGTTCAGGCTCTGGAGCCTAGCACCTAGATGAGTAGACCAAGGATTTCTCTCCTCAGAGATCCCTTGCATTATACTTGAGCTGACCCCGGTGGGGTATTCTTGAGCTTATGGATGAGAGATTGAGTACGTTCCATGCTGAGGTGGCGACCATGATGGGGTCGTGCACGCTCACCTTCAGGAAGTTCAGGGCATGTGGAGCTCCCGATTACCATGGGGATCGTGACCCCATTGCTAGTACAAGATGGTTGGAAGATGTCACCAACGCATTCTGCACCATTAGGTGTCCCGAGGGGCACATGGTTAGGCTTGCATCCTCTCTTTCGAAGGACAAGGAATGTAACTGGTGGGAGGAGGTCGGGAGAGCCATTGGAGATGATATAGTTCTAGATGTGATGACCTGGGGTGATTTCACGACCAGGATCATGGCTGAGTTCGCACCTGTCATTGAGGTGCAACAGCTTGCTAGGGAGTTTCAGGACCTCCAACAGACAACAAAGACTGTGGCGGAGATTACTGCCAAGTTTAGGGGGATGATGTGCAGAAGACCGCTTTTAGGACCCGCTATGGTCATTATGAGTTTGTGGTGATGTCGTTTAGGTTCACCAATGCTCCAATCGCGTTCATGGATCTCATAAATTGTGTGTGCAGACTAATGATGGATTGGTCTGTAATAGTATTCATTGACGACATCTTGGTTTATTCCAAGACTCAGCTGGAGCATGGGAGGTGCTAGAGACCTTGAGGAGGGAGAGACTTTTCGTAAAGTTCTCCAAGTGCGAGTTCTGGTTTCGCGAGGTGCAGTTTCTGGGGCACCTCGTCAACCTGAAGGATATATTAGTTGATCCGGCCAAGATAGAGGTTGTTATGCTGTGAGAGGTCCCGAGGTCTCCATCCAAGATTCAAAGCTTCCTGGATTTGGCAGGGTATTACAGGAGATTTATCCAAGACTTCTCCAAGATAGTAGTTCTGCTGACCCGACTGACCAAGAAGTCGGTGGTGTTTCGTTGAAGTCCTGAGCAGCAGCCAACCATCGAGACGCTCAGACAACGACTGTGCGAAGCATTGAATCTCACCCTACTAGAGGGAGTAGATGACTTCGTAGTCTACTGTGATGCTTCGATCACAGGTATGGGAGCAGTGTTGATGCAGTGTAGGCGTATGACAGCTTATGTCTCACAACATTTGAAGCCTCACGAGGCTAATTACCCGATGCATGATTTAGATCTAGGGTGGTGGTGTTCACCCTCAAGATTTTCCGGCATTACTTCTAAGGGTTCTGGTGTACTATCTACGTGGATCAAAAGAGTTTGAGGTACATCATGGATCAACCAAATTTAAACATGAGGGAACGTCGGTGGTTAGATGTGGTGAAGGATTACGAATATGAGATCCTTTACCACCCGAGCAAGGCCAACGTAGTGGCTGACTCCCTGATCCGCAAGGCGGTAGCGACCCCGATCCGAGATATCTGTTTGAGGATGATAGTGATGACTCCACTGTTGGAGCAGATTAGGAAGGCAGAAGTTGAGAGCCTGAAGGAGGAGCACCAAAAATGCGAGAGGATAGTGGGCCGAGTGGCTTTGTTTGACTACGTTAGTCAAGGATTGTTGACCTTGCATGGGAGGGTCTGGGTACCCTACTGGGGCGGAGTATGGTAGGTGTTGATGGATGAGGCCCACAAGTATCGGTTCCCCATCTATCCAGGGCGAAGAAGATGTATAGAGATCTTCGACCCGATTACTGGTGGCCCTGTAAGTCCCTAATTTGCCTATGTATCAATCAAATTCGTTTAATGGTGCGGAATCCCAATCAAACAGATGATGTCAGATCAAATAAAAGAGAAGGAGAAGAAGAATAATATGAATCTCTGTATGAATTGATTAGAATTAAAGTTCCAGGTACAAAAGAATCAGACACAAAATGCTCTCTAGTTTCTCTCTTCTCTTTAGCCGTAAACTCTCTTCGTGTTCATGAATCTGTACTCCTCACCCTAACACCTATATTTATACAAGGGAGTATGGGCCGTAAATGGGTTTACTGCCGTAAAGCCGTAAACCTGTTTACGGTCGTAAACACAGCCGTAAACACCAAGTTGTTTACGGTCCAAGACACAAAAATACATTTTTCTAGAAAAGTAAAGTATAAACTATATTTTTGACCCAACAATCTCCCCTTTGGTTTATAATTTTCTTTTCTTAATTGACCCAACAAGCTCCCCCTAGAAAGTAGCTGGCTCTTCTTGTTAATCTTCAATGGGAACTTCGCTTAGCTTTAACCTTCGATTTCTTCACAGCATCAGGATGAACATATGAATCCTCCATGAATGACTTCATCTTGAGAACTTGAGGTTTTCTTAAGAATTTCGCATTGAACGCACATTGGGTGAGGAGGGTTCTTGTACAGATTCTTGAAAGATGACGCTTTCAGCTTGAGAATCTTCAGAGAGAAAAAATCTTCTGGATCACTTCAGCAGGTACAACAATAGCATCAAACTGATTGAGGAGGCTTCAATGCAATCCGTCACATAATCTTCAATTTCTACTTCACCTTGCTTCTGGGGTTGAAGGATTGAATGTTGAAAGAATAATCTTCATTTCTCGCTCCTTCGAATGCGAATTCTTTGATGCTCACGGATGAAGCATTGGCTCAAAAATCTTCAACACAAACTCCATGAGTCTTATCTATACCTGAAATCACTTTTCAAGACAAAAAAAAAAAACTAAAAGAAAACTTAAAACATAAACAAAACAGAAATAACACTATTTTTGGATTTTTTTTAATTTTCTGTTTTTTTTTTTTTTTTTTTTTTGATTTTTTTGATTTTTGAATTTTTTTGATTTTTATTTTTATTTTTTTAATTCTCCCCTAATATTTAAATTAGAGGAAACTATGAACAAATTTAACAAAAATAAAATGATATCCAACTTCAAGAGTGATTTGGGATCAAAGTTTTTAGACAATCTTTATCCACTTGTCGGTACCTTTAATATTCACATCTTTGTCTGGTCGATCGTCTTGTGATCCACTTAAACACGAAAAATTGTGACCATTTTAGGACATACTAATAATTGTAAGACAAAGTGATCCTAAGTTCCTAGAAATTTTATCTGATCCTAATTCCTTAGATACTATATCTTAAGGACCATTCAGCTGACGACGACCAGGGATATTGTTGTCCATCTAAATTGAGCAACGAGATCTATAGACAATCTCTGAGTGTTCAGTTTAATTGAACTAGAACATGTTTCCCGCTTCCTGATATGCTCCAACCATCAAGAACTTCCAGAGTACTCCTTACACCGGGTGATCAAACAATCATTCACAGAAAGAACAAATTCAGATTGCTATTACTTATTGTTTCAGAGGGGTTGAGAAGAAGGTTACATGGGCTGTGTAGCAGGTCGGATTGGAATTCACGCAAAGGAGATAGCATATGGCTAACAGATAAGAAGAATTTCATATATATAACATGCAAAGAAATAGAGTTGCATATGTTGTGTACCAGGTCGGATTGGAAGTCATGCAAAGGAAACAACATATGACTAACAGACAGAACGAAAGAAAACGATTTTCTACAAACCTAATATATTGGAATTTACCAGTCGCCTCATCCAACTGGAATTAAGGAAAGAATCCGCACATCGTGGAAAAGTTAAACCACGGTTCCAAGTACGGGTTCATTTAATGTGACGAGTGGATTCCCATATATATCTCCCTGTTCAACCTATCCGAGCGTCGTATTGTGTAACAACCCGAAACTTTGCTTCCTTACCGTAACCATTCCGTCAAAACCCGTCTTAAACGAATTGTTACGAATTCGTCTTGAATTAGGTTAATTAAGTCAAAACCTTTATTTTGACTTGGTAAGTATCAAAACATGTTGGAAAAATGTGAAAACGTCCCGAACTAGTAATTTGAAAAATTATAGTTTCGACCATATCATGTAACGACAACTTAATCGGGTGCGACCAAAAGCCCCGTTTAAGGTCAGTATCGGGTAGAATTCCTCCGTGTCCAAGTTTTTAGACCTATATAAACGTGTTTAAGCACCCATTTGAAGCTTTTTCTTCCTCTCTCTACTCTCTCTCTAACCTCTCTCCTAAATCCAAAGTTAAGGGTCCAAATTATCAATTTAAGGCTCCAAATCTTTGAGGTACCTTCCATAACTTGTTGTACAACCTCTCTAGCTTTAGAATTCGAGTTTGAACATTTGATTAGGACCATTATTATGAGTTTACGGCCATAGAACAGTACTAGGCCGTAAACTCAAGAAAATGGGGTTTTAGAGCAACAAAACCCTTGTAAACCTCAAATGGACCTTAGACATGGCTAAATGACTTTGTGGAATGGACTTAGAATGCCTTAAACTATAACTTGAAGCATTGTATATGAGTTTACGGCCATTGAAGGTGCCTAGGCCGTAAACTCACATTTAAAGGGGTTTTAAGCCCTTAAACCCTCCCTAAACTCAATCAAGCCCTAGTTATGATTTTTAGAAATTATGTAATGGACTTAGAACTCATTAAACATCAATTTTGAGAAGTTTATATGAGTTTATGGCCAAGGCATATGCTTGGGCCGTAAACTCCTCAAACATGGGTATAAAATCACTTCTAAGGTGTTAGAATGCCATCCAACACCACCAAAAGCCTTGGAATAAATTAGGGAACCAACCAAAAATAGTTTAGAAGCCTTAAACACATCATAAACCCTCTAATTGAGAGTTTACGGCCAGAGCATATGCTCCTGGGCCGTAAACTCATAGATGTATGTCATTTGAAGCCCTAAACTCACCCTAAGCCTTGTAAAAATTAGTTGAAACACATGTGATTAATCCTTGGCCTTCAAATTAATTTAGATGGATGTGGGTAAGAGTTTACGGCCGTAAACTCTTAGTTTACAGCCATAAACTCTTCTATTAATCCATATAATGATTTAATCCCTTTCAAATGTCTAAAAGCCAAACCTAACAACACCCATTATTTGATTTAAGGCCATTTTCCTCATAAAAACACCTACCATGAGTTTACGGCCGTAAACTCATGGGGATGTGGTGTTTAGGCCGTAAACACTCCCTAATAGTTTACCTTTGAAGAATAAACTCTAAGTCCTAGCCATTCATGTCCTAAAACGCCACCCGGGTCACTTCAAACGACCATTTTGGAGTGTTTTCGCGTCTTAGATTGTTCAAGTGTATCTAATTAGTTATGTAAATCTAATTAGATATATATTGTGTATTATTTAATATTACATAGGAACCTCGCTCGTATTCAAGCCTCGGTTCGACGTTTAGCATCCCATTCGACACTTTCCACGTCCGGTGAGTTCATACCCCTACCATTTTTCAACTGTTTTCACTGTTTTCAGGGGGGAATACAAGCAAAAGTACAAGGAAATCTTGTACTCAAACTTATTGTTTTCAGTTTAATCATTTTCATTTTGTATGTTCTAATATCAATAACTGTGTTTATCAAGTAGTTCGAATTACGAATTTAGCTTTCAAACTAATCATAGATTTCTCGGTAAAATGTTCTAATCTAAACTATGTTTCATAATCTAAGAATAACTTATACTAATTTCCATTTATAACTAAATACGAATACGAAGCTATAACTAGGATTAGAACGAATACGAAACTATAATTAGGAACAGAACGAATACGAATACAAATAGTATTAGGAGTAGGATTAGGGATATGAATGCGACTACGAATACGACTGCGAATATGAATACGACTGCGAATACGAATACGAATACGAATAGTATTAGGAGTAGGATTAGGGATAGGAATGCGACTACGAATACGACTGCGAATACGAATACGAATACGAATAGTAATAGGAATAAGAATAAGGAAACGAATACAGTAGCGAACACAAATACGAACACGAATAAGTACAAGAATTTGTTTAAGAATAAGAACACGAATATGAAGATATGTATCTAGTATACTCCAAGATAATACCGTTAGACTTTCAGAATACCTAGTTAATACAATAGGTACGAAAAGAAATAAATCAGTATATCGAAGTTCAATAACTAACATTTACTTTAGGAAAGTACGGGACTTTCCTGGGGAAACATAACATTACCTAATCACATGTACATCTTTTACATCTTTAACATCGTTCACATTAGAAACCAACATGCAGGAAAGCATGGGGCTTTCCTGGGTAACACTTATATAACTAGAAATAGTAACAAATTGAATAACATCACATCTTTTACAATTGGTAATATACAATAAGGAACGTATGGGACTTTCCTGAGATCATAGATAAACAACCAGAACCGCGTAACCTAACAATCGATCAAATTTCTCTTTTAAGAAAATATAGGATTTTCTTGGATAATAACTTTTCGGTAAACTAAAGGAAACTCGTACATTTTCACAAAGTAAACATCTTATGAACTCACCAGCTTTATGCTGATTTTCAAACTGCTTGTATTCTCAGGTCCGCTTTAGACAGGTACCCGATGATCTCTTTTGACGAAGACGGAATGCATAGAAGATTCGTCTCTCTTTTGTTGAAACTATGTATCTATGAAAACTTGTACTACTTTACTTTTCAACTGATGTAATGAAATCTATGTAATATTTATGTTTGTGTTTTACTTCGCTTACTATGTACATTGGTTATGATTCTCATGAAGTCACCTCCGCACCGAGACGTTTCCGCCTTCGGTTTCGGGGTGTGACATATTGTCAGGCTGAACGAATCTAACTAGGTCAAGATTTGTCAAGACTAAGAATTTTTTAAGTTCAACTCTCCCTAGTCAAGTCGATTTAGAATCCTTCGTGCCTACCGACACATCAAACCAGAGCATAGACCCTTCAACTTTGGGTACGTTACAGAGACTCAGGTTGCCTGTTATTACATGATCATATCACTTCCCAAAATATCTCCCTCAAGCACATTTCATAACCAACATATTTTTTTAATTTTCTGATTTTCTAGTGTTTTTGGATTTTTAAAAATTTTCTAATTTTTGTTTTGTTTTTATTTCTTCCCGTAAATTTGTGCAGAGGAGAGAAACGAAAGTAAATGTGCAAATTTAAACTATCCTAAAACAAAAATTAATCTTAAAAGCGAATCAGCTTAAGAAAAACTCAAGAGTATAGAGAAGAAAACGCAAACTGTAATTCACCGATTGAATCTGCATTCAGAAGGTCTGAGAACAACACGCGTAATCTCAGAACAGATCCGAAAATTCTTCATGTCATTAAGCACAAACCCCGTGAGTGATCACTTCCATGAGAACGCCCATGCATCTTATAGACCTCATTTTTGGGTCTTTTGAGCTTATGGACCCATGCATGGACGTAAAGTTCTTAGCTTTACATGTTATATCAAACCTTAGAGGCCAGATCTACCCTTTGGATGAGATGAGCTTATCTGAGATTGAGTTTATAGTCGTGGACTTTAGTGGACTCGGCGAGTCCGAGATTGGTTCCCTAACCTTTGCTGTTTCTGAGGAATCTGGTTCAGTCTAGAAGGGGTACTCAACAAAATGGATGTGATTAAGGACCTAGAAATCATCGGACTCGGCGAGTGTATGAGCAACGCAGCGAGTCCAAGGCAATCTCCCAACCCATGAAGACTGGCTCAGCGAGTTCTTCATATAACTCGGCGAGTCATAGACTCGACACATTCATATGATGAAGATGAACTCGATGAGTTCAAGGATGAACTCGGTGAGTTGGTTGAAGATAGTCTCGATGTTATGCTTGAAGGAGAACTCTTCGAGTTCTTGCTGGAGTCGCCGAGCAGAGTCGAGGATGAAGTCACTTTGAAAGGATAGGGACTCGACGAGTTGGTAGACTAACTCGGCGAGTCAACTCAACTGGAGGTTGACCCTGACTAGGACGTTGGCTTTAGTTAGGGTTAAAATGGTCATTTTACCGTAAGAGTAGTTATAAGCTTTTGACTAAGTGTCCTTATGGAATTTATGGCCGGGGAGTCACCGGAACAACTGGCATGGATTTCTCATTCAGATTTCAGTAGACAGTTAGCTTTATGAGTTGAATTTTCCTCCAGTTGGAATGCATCTAAGGCACTAATGCTGACCCATTTATGTAGTTGCAGTATGTCGGGGTTAGCCCGATGCAATTTATATATTTTCGGGCTTTGGTCTGATGTTGGGGCGGTCCCGAGAAGTAATTAGGTATGTGTGATGTCTTTGTGATTCATGCATTTTATATGATATGTGTTATGTGTTCCGGGCTTCAGTCCGATGTCAGGGCAAGCCCGATGTATGTTAGTTTATATGTTATATGTTATATGTTCCTAGCTTTGGTCTGATGCCTAGGCACGCCCGATGCAAAATTTGTGATTATGTTATGTGTTATGATGTATTTTATGCTATGTATGTGCTGGGATAAGCCCGATGTCGGGGCACACCCGATGTCGGGATGATCCTGACGCTCGATGCGGTTAGATGTCGGGATGAGCCCGATGTTGGTCAGGAGTTTGATGCTGGGTAGCCGATGTCGGGATTCATCCCGATATAGTGGGGAGTAGTCCCAGAGTTATGTTATTTGTTATATGTTAAGTTTATGATATGTGGTAGTTTAGGGGAGCTCACTAGGCTTCGCACTTACAGTTTCAGTTTTGGTTTCCAGGTACTTCCGGTAAGCAAAGGGAAGAGCTCGGGATGATCGGATGGCATACACCACAGTCTTCAGCCTGGGAGTTTTACTCTGATATTTTGATATGAGATTTTATATGTGTCAGATATTAAGAGATTTTGAAACACATGGTTTATGATTTTTATACTTTCGCAATGATATTATGGTTTTAATAATGCTTTAAAAACGAAATTTTCAAGTTGTATTTTTGGGATGTTTCTATCAATGAAAGACCGAACAGAACCTTCAGCAAGAGACTAAACCAAACCTTCAGTAGGAGACCGAACCGAACAATTATAGAATGCCAAACCAAACTATCAGCGGAAGACCGAACCAAACCATCAGTGGAAGACAAATCGAACCTTCAGCAGCAGACTGAACCAAACCATCAGTAGAATACCGAACCAAACCTTCAACAAGAGACCAAATCGAACCTGGCTGGCAGAACAATATTTGACCGAATCATGTTTGCATGTTCTTGGGAAAACATCTGATAAGAGATATGCCTCATTGAGTCCCCCAAGTATAAAGTAGGAGCGATTCATTGTTTGGTCCTAATTTTGACTTATACTAGCCATATGCACAATCAAATGTCTTCATGAACTGGGTCAGGAAAACTGGCATTGTTTGTCACTTTTCAAGTGCACATAAACGAGATTAGAGCCACAATCTACTATGTATGATGTTGTCATTTACTCGACATGCCTTCGAAGATCATAAAATTTGGATAAACCAAACGTGTCATATGTAACCATTTATATTAAAAACTAATCGTCGAATCTATTGCCTTGAGAAGGGTACTAACCATGTCTAAAGTAGGAACGAGTCGATGTTTGGTCCTGCTTTGGACTTATACTATGTTGAATTTAGTTTAAACATGGTGTGAAAACTGTGGTTGCTTGTATTTGGTCGAACCATGTGTAAGAACCATGATGGTTTTAGTTAGTTGGTCCAACCATGATGCACGAGTCATGGTGACCTAACGTAGTCAGACCATGGTGTAAGCACCAAGGTGGCTTGTTAATTGGTCAAACTATGATGTGAAAGTCATGGTGACCTAACATAGCCGAACCATGGTATAAGAACCATGGTGGCTTGTTAATTATCCGAACCATGATGTGCAAGTCATGGTGACCTAACATAGTTGGATTATGGTGTAAGAACCATGGTTGCTTGTTAATTGGTTGAACCATGTTGTGCAAGTCATGGTGACCTAACATAGTCGGACCATGGTGTAAGAAACATGATGGCTAATTAATTGGTCGTACCTTGATGTGTAAGTCATGGTGACCTAAAATTTTCGAACTATGGTGTAAGAACCATGGTGGCTTGTTAATTTGGTTGAACCATGATGTTCAAGTCATGGTGAGCTAACATAGCTGAACCATGGTATAAGAACAATGGTGGCTTGTTAATTGGTGAACCATGATGTGCAAGTCATGGTGAACAAACATAGTCGTACCATGGTGTAAGAACCATGGTGGCTTGTTAATTGGTCAAACCATGATGTGCAAGTACCGGTGACCTAACATAGTCAGACCATGATGTAAGAGCCATGGTGGCTTTATTATGTCGAACCCTAGTACTGAGTCGACGGTGACTTGATATGTCAAACCATGGTGATTAGCCATTGTAACATACCAAATTTCAGAAGTACAATTGAAGGGTCTAAAGTGTACATTAAGGAAACTACTCGATGAGTAGGTGCGATTACTCGTTGAGTTGGAGCGAGATTTGGTCGCGAGGTAAGTGACCAACTCGCCAAGTCAGCAGCTGGAGTCGATGAGTTGGTGCTGGGAAGAGAAAACCCTAATCTTAGGGTTTGCACCCTATTTAAAGGACTTAATATCCTCCCATCCGCCTCCTTATTGCCCTTGGGAGTCAGTGAACCCTAAAATCATATGAGCTTCCATTGTTAAATAGATTTGAGCTTTGGAGGAGGAATATTAAGAAAGGAGCTTGAACACCAACAGGCTAGCATCAAGGGATTGGTGTAGATCCATAATCTACTTCAGCTTGGGCACATTTTGGAGGTAACAAGCTGTTACCTTGAATCTTTTGCATCTAGATCTATTCTTGAATGAGATTTAGGGCAATTTTGGCATGTTAAGGATCTATTTCGGGTTAGGAGTCTAGATCTGAGGTTGTTACTTCATATCTAGACTTTTATTGGTCTAAAAACTCATAAAGAATTAGTCCTTGGTTTGTTGGTGAAGCATCTTTGTCTTAAACCTTAGCCCTAGATTGGTTTGGGCCTATAGCTCCTTCTTTTCACGTAAAGTTGGCAACTTTACGTAAGAGTCATGCCCTAGAGGAGTGGATCTACAGTTTGGAGCCCTTGCATGGCTCGAAAAGGGTCTGTATGGATGAAGGAATGAAGAGACTTGACGATTCGCATGGGTGAACTTGGCGAGTCATATGATGATGAACTTGGACTCGACGAGTTGGACGAACAACTCGACGAGTCTAATGAAGATTGTCGTGGACTCGGCGAGTCTGTTCTTGGAATCAGCAAGTCACAAAGCAGAACCCCAACCTCTTCTAGTTAAGAATCAGAGCAGTGAGTTGAGTGGTGACTCAGTGAGTTGGACAGGATAGGGCTTGGAGATTGTTGAACTCGACGAGTCATGGGGTGACTCGGTGAGTCGAGTTGTGATATGAGAGTTTTTTGAGTTTACGAACTCGGCGAGTCAGTGGGTTGATTCGGGGAGTAGGGTCAATCAGGAAGGTTTGACTTTAGCCAGGACTTTAACTTTGACCAGTTTGGCCTTCAAGGGTATTATGGTAATTTGGATATTTATGTCAATGGATCATTGATGGCTATAGGTGTTGGAGTTTG
This sequence comes from Lactuca saligna, assembly GCF_052625555.1. Classification (NCBI taxonomy): domain Eukaryota; kingdom Viridiplantae; phylum Streptophyta; class Magnoliopsida; order Asterales; family Asteraceae; genus Lactuca; species Lactuca saligna. The sequence continues at coordinate 37,344,686 of NC_136417.1, read as the reverse complement.
AGGTAATGCTTCGGGATTGTGCTTTTGTTGTTTGGTTCGGCAGTTGCAGGTGACTTATCCTCACTATACCCAAGGGTCTAAGGCACCAAGTTCGGCCCTTTGATTGTTATTTAAGATAGTTATTGCTATGGCATATTAGTTTATATTTTGGTAGAAAGGATGATTATGTGTTGGTATTGATTGTTTAGATCAGAATCCTGGTAGATTGGATGTGGCTATGCTTAGTGACCTATAGTTGGTCTGACTGTCTAAATGCCGGTAGGAGATTACCTGTTATATATGCACACATTTGAGCAGTAGTAAAGGGTATTCCATCCTGGTAGGATGATAGGGCCCTAGTATGTTGTTTCTGTAGACTGTTATGTGATTATCTGATAGGTGCACATGTTTGTTAGTGTGCGGGCATTCCAACCCGATGGTTGTGGGCCACGAGTATTCCATCAAGGTAGGATGATCAGACTCGTATTAGGTAGGGCATTCTAACCCGATGGTTGCGGGCCAGGAGTATTGATGGGTTTTGTGCAAACAATCTGATGTGTGCATGCAACCCTAGATTTGGATCTATATTTTATCTATTATGTACACAACTTTATGAACACAATAAGAACCCTAGCCAGCAGGTATATATTTCAAAATTTATATAGATGAGTAGATCACATACCTCTTGTTGTTATATTGCAATAACAACCTTATCTTCAATCTCTTAGTCTTGAAAGCAAGTATCACAAGTGTAGTACCTCTAATGGCTCACAAACACCACAAGCAATTGGAGAGGCAAGAGAGAGAGAGAGGAAAGAGGGTAGAAATCGGCTCTAGGAACCCTAGGGAATCAAGTGGCCGATTTCCTTAGCGTTAGGGGTCATTATATAGGGTATAGATTAGGGTTTCGGTCCTTATCCTTATCTAGTTGCTTTCCCACCAAGTAACCATAAGATAAGTCTTAAAAGCCCTTATCCTTGGACGATTTCAAGGACCCTTATCCCTTGAATTCGTCCAACCTATCTATAGGCTAACCATTGCCCTACTTTTCAACCATCATATAATTGCAATTCATCCCCTGCAGTTTAATTAATTACATTTGATCACAAAATCAATTCTTAATTAATTATCGACCAATATTAATTAAACAAATATGATTTATCCTATTAATATATTATTCCTATAATATATTAATAAATCATAATAAACTCTTTCTCTATTATTTCTCCAGTCAAGTTGCTTTGGTGAAGGTAACCCAAAAGGACCATGCACAACCGGGACAAGTACTTACCAAATATGGTTACGGGCTTAGACACTAATCCAATAGTCTCCCACATGGATAAGTCTATTAACCACAAATGTAGGTATAACTCGATTAGCAATCGTAGCTCTCAAAGATGCTGTCGAACTCTGATCTTATCAGTAATCTGTCCTTTAGATAAGGGATCATACAGTCCTCTGTTTTAGATATCATGCGGACAATCTCATGGAACATAGTCATACTCATTGTCCAGCAGCTAGTTTCTCGATCTCGGATTCATTTGACATAGAAGTTAATTGAACACATCAATTCAGTCCTTTCAAGGCCTGGCACATAAGTTAAAATAAAATCATCTAAGGGCCTTGATATCGCTTTTATCATCTAAGGATAAAAGAAACAGATAAACTTCGACTTATATGCATTTACTACTCACTAATCAATTATACACAACAATGCGTTTTATGACATCACTTTACTGATGCGGTTTCACATTATCAATATACAATCAATTAGCAACCAATAAACCATATATCTTGGTTTTAAGACCATACGATATTATCATCTTGCAATCACTCGTGATAGATTCCATGAAGTGATTCCAGCAAGTGCGGGTTTATTCCAATGCTCAAAACTTATTTATAAGCACACATGAATGTTGTAACAAACCTTTGTTATGTCTAATACCATTCAGAAAATCTACACACCAATTCATGACAGTCTTCATTCATACCTACTTCCAACATATGAACGACTGTGGATTGTTTGAATAATTCGATTATTCTTAATTAACTCAATTATTCAGGAAGTCAAAACATGCAAAGCAAAATAATAGCCAACCAATTAACATAAGACAGTAGCTATACTAATAAATAGCACTCCTTTATTTAATCATCAAATGTCAATTACAATTATCTATTACTCAATTCTAAACTATCTAATCCAAACTAACATCATCCTTCAGCCCAATGCTCCTAACGTGCTGCAAATGCTTAACCCTACTCAGTCCCTTTGTAAGCGGATCTGTTGGGTTCTCCTCTGACGATATCCTCTTAACTACGAGGATTCCTTCTTCTACCCGATGTCTAATAAAGTGATATTTTTTGTAAATATGTCGAGATCTACCATGATCCCTCGGTTCCTTGGTGATGGCAACCGATCCTTCATTATCACAGAAAAATTCCATAGGCTTCGTTATGGCAGATACAACTGACTGCGAACGGTAGTTGTCCCTGTCGGTCTAGAAAATGGCATCACTATACCCTCGCACCTTTAAGTCATCACAACGTTTGAGAACCAGAAACCATTCCTTGGTCCTCCGAAGGTACTTAAGGATATTCTTGAATGCAGTCCAATGTGCTCTGCCAGGGTTCCCTTGATATCTACTAACCATGCTCAAAGCAAAGGCTACATCAGGGCGAGTACAAGTCATAGAAGCATAAGGTACTCGGCTCATCTATGCTATCTCGGCTTCGATACTCAGACTTTGAGTCTTACTCATCTTGGCATTACTTTGGATCGGTAATTCTCCCTTCTTCGAGTTCTCCATACTAAAATGTTTTTGTACCTTGTCCAAGTAAGTATTCTGATTAAGTCCTCTAAGTCTCTTACTTTGGTCTCTCATTATCCTTATTCCTAAAATATAGGAAGCCTCTCCGAGGTCCTTCATAGAGAAACACTTACCGAGCCAGGACTTAACTTCTTGCAGTGTCGGGATGTCGTTTCCTATGAGTAATATGTCATCAGCATATAACCCGAGAAAGCTAACTATACTCCCACTGACTTTGACATATACACATGATTCATCTTCGCTTCGTACAAATCCAAACTCTTTGACTTTCTCATCAAAGCAAAGATTCCATCTGCGAGATGCTTGTTTAAGTCCATAAATGGACTTCTCAAGCTTGCACACTCTATTGGGATGCTTCGCATTGAGAAAACCCTCTGACTGAGCCATGTAAACATCCTCACCCAACTTCCCATTAAGGAAAGCGGTTTTGACATCCATTTGCTATATTTCATAATCATGAAATGCAGCAATGGCTAGCATCACCCTAATAGACTTAATTTTAGCAACTAGTGAGAAGGTCTCATCATATTCAACTTCGGGAGTTTGAGCAAAGCCCTTCGCAACCAATCGTGCCTTATACGTATGCACATTCCCATCCATGTTCGTTTTCTTCTTAAAGATCCACTTGCACCCAACCGTCTTACGTCCAGGCATATTGTCAACCAAATTCCAAACTTGGTTGTCATACATGGACTGAATCTCACTGTCCATCACCGCTTTCCATTTCGTAGACTCTAGGCCTACCATGGCTTCCTTATAGCTGTTAGGTTCATCTAGATTTACTAGTGTATTATCACTAATAGTGTCCCCTTCAGTAGTAATATGAAATCAATACAACTGGGGTTGAACTCTAACTCTTTCAGAATGTCTAAGAGGTAAGGATTCGTCAATCAGTTCAACTGGAGTTTCCTCCTCGGGTTGAGCGCCAGCGTTAGAGGTTCCTTCATCGCTCAACTCTTGAATCTCTTCAAGATCGATTTGCCTCCCACTGTCTCCTTGGTCTATGATTTCTCGCTCTTAGAAAACCCATCTCCTCGCAACGAAGACAACATTGTCACTTGGTCTATAGAAGAGTTACCCAAAGGATTTCTGTGGGTAGCCGATGAAAATACATCGCTCACTATGAGGTTCGAGCTTGTCGTCAGTCTCTCTTCTGACGAAAGCCTCGCAACCCCAAACCTTGATATGTGCCAACGAGGGAGCTTTCCTTGTCCACATCTCGTGAGGTGTTTTCGTAACCTTCTTTGTAGGGACTAAGTTAAGGATATGAGCGGCAGTCTCTAAGGCATACCCCCAGAATGAGATAGGTAGTGAAGTACGATTCATCATGGAACGAACCATGTCAAACAAGGTTTGATTACGCCTCTCAGCCACACCATTCAACTGCGGTGTCCTAGGCAGAGTCAATTGCGAAAGTATTCCACATTCCTTGAGATAGTCGTGGAATTCAAGACTTAGGTACTCTCATCCTCGATCGGATCGAAGCATGATTTTCCTGCCCAATTGATTCTCCAATTCTTGTTTAAAATCTTTGAACTTTTCAAAGGTTTCTGACTTGTGCTTGATTAAGTAAATATACCCATATCTATTATAATCATCAGTGAAAGTCACATAGAAGCGGTTCGCATCCCTTGTGGTGGATCTAAAGGGTCCACATACATCGGTATGTATGAGGTCCAATAAACCCTCACCCCTTTCACAAGTGCCAGTGAAGGGTGACTTGGTCATCTTTCCAAGTAAACAAGACTCGCACGCATCATCGTCCCTAAGGTCGAATGACTCCAACACTCCATCCTTTTGGAGTTGGGGTATGCGTTTCTTGTTGACATGTCCATGACGATAATGCCACAAGCATGCTTTATCCAAACCATTGGAATAATCCACACACAACACATCCTTTCCTATGTTATCTACAACCATAACAGTTTCATAAATTCCATTACAAGGCAATGCTTCAAAATATAAGGCACCATTTAGATAAGCATAAATTGAACCTTTCTCATTATCAAACAGATATCTAAATCCTTGTCTAAACAAACCATGAAATGAAATGATGTTTCTTTCTATATATCTGGCGAACAGCAACAATTATCTAAATCTAAACCTAATCCATTACTAAGCGCTAAAGAATACACTTTCTGTTTCCCATGATTAGATTTATTCTTCCACGCTCCACATCTCTATTTCTTCTTAGTCCCTGCAAATCAGAACATATGTGAAAACCACATCCTGTATCAAGAACCCAAGAAATAGTACGTGATGAATCATTAGATTTAATTGTGTAAATACCTGCAAAAGATGGCTTGATCTTCCCATCCTTGATGGCTTGCAAATATTCCGGGCAGCTTCTCTTCCAGTGTCCTATTTTGTGGTAGTGGTGACATTCTGCCTCCTTAGGGTTTGAGTCGGGCTTAGTGGGACCGAATTTCGTTCCACTAGTAGAGGAACCATCTTGGGGCTTTCCCTCGTGGTGGCTCTTTGAAGGATCGTTCCTCTTTTTGCCCTTCCCTTTCCCAATGGCCAAAATAGGAGCAGTGGGTGGAGTGGGAGTTGGTGCAATGGATTTATCCTTGAGGTTGCTCCCAGCTGTCCTTATGAGTCCTTGGAGTTTTCTTAGGGTGACTTCTTTGTTCATGTGGTAGGTCATCCTAAATTGGTTGTAGCACGAGGGCAAGGAGTGGAGAATGATGTCGATAGCCAAGTCTTCCCCAAAGTTAACATTTAACTTACAAAGACGATCAACATACCTTTGCATCTTTTGCAAATTCGAGGTTAGGTATTCTCCACTTCCCATCTTTGCGGCGATCATGTTTGTGATGATCTCGTAGCGCTCTTGCCTTGCGCTTTGGTGGTACCTCTCCAGCAAATCTTGGTGCATTTCATAGGGATACATGTCCTTATAGGACTTTTGGAGTTCAAGATTCATAGTGGCCCGCATAATGTAATGGACTTTCGTTGCATCACGCTCATGGGTCTCAAAGATGGCCATTTCTTCGGGAGTAGCGATTTCTGGATTGATCTTTTCAAGTTTCTCGTCGAGGACATATTCTTTGTCCTCGTAGCGGGAAATCATGTCAATGTATCTTATCCATTCATTGAAATTCGATCCGTCGAATGTCACCTTTTGACATAGGCTCATTAGCGAGAATGAACCAGTAGTGTTGTTTGCGTTTGCGTTAGACATCTGCAAATAGAAAGGAAAAAGTTTGATTGGAATTGAATCCCTAATTAACACCCAAAATGAGAAATTAGGGCTAGGATCCAACAACATTATTTACACATTATAAAAGGGATTCCGTAATCCAACACGAACATAATTTGGAGGTAAGTGAATGACGATTCACTAATTCTTGACCATGAAAAACATAAGGCTTAGGTTTTAAATGTATTGAGAATACCTAGATTTCTTGAGATTCATTGAACTTTTCAATGGCGTGTTTAAATCTCGATATGCCCCTCTTGTTTTTGACTGGGATACCGAGGATCACAAAGCGAGTGTGAATAACCATGCAAATATACATGGTGCCCTCATTGTTACAGTCACCTGTTCAATGTGCCGGTTAACCACACACGCTCCATTGAACTATGACAAACAATTAGTCACCCTTTGCCACCTATTCTTAGAAGAAATTAGTGTGCGAGTTAACCACACACGCTCCACTAACTTCTTAGCAAGGGTGCAAAGTGTAATTTCATGGGATTGCGTCAATTCACTTTTGCCTAAAGTAACTAGGATTGGGAATTTTGGAAAAACGTTCAGTTACTTTATATAGTTTCATTATACTTATTAATGAAGAGAGAATTGCCCTATCCTACCCATTCGGCTAACGACCCTCCACCAATCAAGGAAGCAGTGGGTAAGAGTGGATACCCATTAAACGACCATTCTATAGGCCATAACCTTATACCCCCCCCCCTTATAGATCGGCTTCGTTAATGAGGCCTACTAACGGTAAGACTAGCATTTTAGTTATATATATATATATATATATATATATATATATATATATATATATATATATATATATATATATATATATATATATTAATCTTGTAATAATATAATAGTATAGGGTGTCTTTTAAACATTTTAAAAATACTAGGGTTTTAATCCCAATTTAAAATTTTCAAAATTTATAACTTTTAAATTAAAATTTTAAATATTAAAACTCTTGATTTAATAAATATCTAAATTAAACAATTAATTTTAATTACTAAATCATAAAGGATTATTATAAATTAAACAATTAATTTTATCCTAATCCCTTATATCCCTCTAAATTTCGAAAATTAGGGAGGGGATAATTCAAAATCTTTAATTACCATATTTAACAATTAAAAGATAATTACAAGATATGAGATTATCAAAATCCCTTATCTTGCGGAGGAGGCAAATCTTGAAAATCTAGGGTTTGCAAACCCTAGATCTCGAAATCTTGGGCAACAAGGAAAGGGTTTGAAAAACCCTTCAAAATTTCGAACACAAGGGTTCAAGAACCCTAAAATCGAAATCCTAGCCTCCTAGGGTTTATTGGCCATAAAACCTAAAGTGTCAAATTCATATAATTGTATAGCACTAATTGAAGATAATTCAACCAAAGGCTCTGATACCATTGATGGGTTTTGTACAAACAATCCTATGTGTGCATGCAACCCTAGATTTGGTTCTATGTTTTCTCTATTAGATACACAACTTTATGAACACAATAAGAACCCTATATAGCAAGTATATATTTCAAAATTTATATATATGAGTAGATCACATACCTCTTGTTGTTATATTGCAATAACACCCTAATCTTCAATCTCTTAGTCTTGAAAGCAAGTACCACAAGTGTAGTACCTATAATGGCTCACAAACACCACAAGCAATTGGAGAAGCAAAAGAGAGAGAGAGAGAGAGAGAGAGAGAGAGATAAAGAGAGGAGAGAGGGTATAAATTGGCTCTAGGAACCCTAGGGAATCAAGTGGCTGATTTCCTTAGGCTTAGGGGTCATTAGATAGGGTATATATTAGGGTTTCAGTCCTTATCCTTATCTAGTTGCTTGCCCACCAAGTAACCATAAGATAAGTCTTAAAAAACCTTATCCTTGGAAGATTTCAAGGACCCTTATCCCTTGAATTCGTCCAACCTATCTCTAGGGTAACCATTGCCCTACTTTGCAACTATCATATAATTATATTTCAGCCCCTACAGTTTAATTAATTACATTTGATCACAAATTTAATTCTTAATTATTTATTGACCAATATTAATTAAACAAATATGATTTCTCCTATTAATATGTTATTCCTATAATATATTATTAAATCATAATAACCTCTTTCTCTATTAATTCTCCAATCAAGTTGATTTGGTGAAGGCAACCCAAAAGGACCATCTACAACCGGGTCAAGTACATACCAAATATGGTTATGAGCTTAGACACTAATCTATCAAGTATTCCATCCCAGTAGGATGATTGGACTCATAGTAGGTAGGGCATTCCAAACAGATGGTTGTGGGCTAGGAGTATTCCATCCTAGTAGGATGATTGGACTCATAGTAGGTTGGCATTCCAACCCGATGGTTGTGGGTCTGGGGTATTCCATCCTGAGGGATGATTAGACCCATAGTAGTTGTTGTAGGTGTAGGTGTCCAAGTATTCCAACCTGATTGTTGTGGGCCGAGAGTATTCCATCCCAATAGGATGATTAAACTCATAGTATGTTGGCATTCCAACCCGAAGGTTGAAGGCCAGGGGTATTCCAACCAGATGGTTGATTGGACCCATAGTATGTCGTTCATTGTTGTATGTGTATGGATATGTGTGTATGGTTATTTTGGGGTAACTCACTAAGCTTTAGGGCTTACAATTTTAGTTTATTATTTCAGGTACATCAAGAGATCGTGGCAAGGCAAAGGCGTGATCGTACCACTCCTCAGATTTCATGATTTTGTGATTTTGTTCTGGGGATACTCTGATGTTTAAACTATTTTGAAAACAAGTTGTAATAACTTAATGGTTTTTGAATGGATTAAAATGTTTTAAATTGGCATAAATTTTATGAGTGTTACAAGTTGGTATCAGAGCCTTGGTTTGAGTGAATTGGAGGAACATTCGTGTGAATCCAGTCTCAAATCAAGGAAAGATTTTGAAAATGGTTTTCAAAATAAGTAAAGGAGGATGTAGAGGGTACGGTCAGCCGGAGCCAATAAGTAGACCCCAAAATACCATACAGGTTATTTGATTATGTGATATGTTAGAACATCATGCTAGTACTAGGCTAGGGATCTTTAGGAATTGCATGATAGAATTGCCTGATTATGTGATGCCTACTAGCTTAGGGTTTCCCTTATATGAGATATTTAACATTCCTCTAGGAGTTAGGATTGAGCGCTCACTGTGTGTGTGTGTATATGGTTAGGATGTTGTGGTGATACTTGAGAGAAATATGGGTAGGTGTGGAAGGTAGTGTAGGCTCGTACTACTGAAAGCACAGGACCCATACGTGTATCAAGGAAGCCACAACTCCCTAGGGTGTCGGTTATAAATTTAGTTCCTGGGCGGGCATGTGATGTATCTAAGGGTCTGGTTGGTGTGTTGCAGTATGGCGGTTACGAGATGCTTTGGGGCGGGATACGGTTTGGGATCGAGATCAGGAGAGGGTGGTCAGGATGGATCAACACCACCCAATGTTATTGATCAGATGAGGACGGATGGGTTGGATACTAGGATTCGTGAGATCCTACATGATGAGATTGCTACCATGTTCCAAGCTGAGTTACCAAAATTGTTTGGGTTGATAACGACCGCCATGGTTGAGTACTTTGACGAGCGCTATGTAGCTCTTGCAGAGACGGCTACCGCAACAGATGCAACGGCAGCGGGAGGAGCCGCTCGGGGCTTTCAGTATCGGGACTTCGACAATATGAAGCCCCCTACTTTTGATGGGGTTCAGGATTCGATCGTTGCTATGAGATGGTTATCGGATGTGGAGGGATGTTTCTTCACATGTTAATGTCCTGCTGATCAGAGGGTGAGGTGTGCCCTGAACATGTTGAGGCTCAAAGCAAAGGATTGGTGAAAGTTACTACATGATAGTATTCTGATACACAACGAGCTGCGGTTACTTAGGATCAATTCCAAGACATGTTCAGTACTCATTATGTTCCGCGGGTTGAGCGGGAGAGATTGGCTCAAGATTTTTTAGAGTTGAAGCAGGATTCTGAGTCGGTGACGGAGATCACCAAGATGTTTACAGAGAGGGCAATGTTTTACCCTGAATTTCCTTCAGAGTAGGCTCAGATGACCAAGTATCTGAGCATGCTCAAGACATACATCAAGTAGTTCGTTTCCACGCAGAGATGTAGTGCTTTGTTGGAGTTAGAGATTGAGCTCCAGCTGAGGGAGCAGAGATACGCCCCAGTACAGTCACAGCCTGCACTGAAACAGATGAGGGCCACTGGTTATCGTCAGGGAAGTTATAGGAGTTGCACTTGTGGGAATTGCGGTAAGGTACATAATCGAGTTTGTCGGTCTTCTTCTGGGTGCCACAAGTGTGGCAAGGATGGCCATATAGCTAGCGATTGCAAGCAACATTCTCCAGCTGCTGGAGTCCGACTTTGTTATCATTGTGATCAGGTGGGCCATATTCAGGCCCAGTATCCTCTCTTAGCTGCCAGGCCAGTGCAGGCCCCACCTGTAACGCCCGTAGATCCGGGCTAGTCAATTTAGAGACGACAAGCGTCAAAAATGACTTTTTTATGGAAGATTATTTAGATGGAGTAAGCTTACCTAAGTTTTAGTATATGTTACAAGGATTTCGTGCATATAAAGAACGCCGAAATCTGAATTATAACGAAGAAGTTATGACCCGTCGAAGTTTCGCGACAGATCGGCACGACGTTGAATGGCATAAAAAGTGAATCTATGTTAGAGAAATATTTAGCCTTAGCAATCTAAACAAAATTCGTAGAATACGTTAAACCGAAAGCGTGCATAAAAATAACACCCAAATCGGACTTCGTATGAGGAAGTTACGATTTTTCTGAAGTATCAACTTAGCAGTATGCAGCCCGAATCCTCGATTTGAGATCGAGTGATTTTTAGCCGAAACAATCTACATGAGAATCGAAGATCTCATTGATATTAGTGAAACGATAAAAATATAGGCGAAAAACGACACCAGATGAAGAAGTTATGAATTTATAAAAGAGTTTTCCTGTCCCGACCTACTAAAAATAATATAAAAGTAATATATTTATAATATATTAAAAATAAAGTCAAAATTAGCCAATGGAGTCTAAATGGGAGTTGTAGATCATATCCTCACCTACGCGTCGATATAAAGAACATCAAAAACGGAGTTTGTATGCGAAAGTTATGAATTTCTGAAGTTCGGGGCGCGAAACCCCAAAATTGTTAGCCACCACGACGTGGTAAAAGTGCCACGACGTGGCAGGAGCTCTGGAGTCTGTCAGACCCACTTGTAATGACGCATGCAGTGATGACCCAGCCACCACGACGTGGTAAGGGAAATTTTTTCCCTATAAATAGATTTGAAGGGCCAGCCGAGTTTGGGTTGCTCCAGCTCCTCTCTCTCACCCCCCCCCCCCCCCCGATTACCTCTATAGCCATCCTAAAGTACCCCCCAAAGCCCCGATATCATCCAGAGACCTGAAGCAAGTCCCGAAGCTCCAAGATCCCGAGAAGTGAGACTCCCGAGCCAAAGCTCTGCCTGCAAGAAGCCCAATTTTTGTGAAGATTTTCCAGATCTACCAAAGAATACTACTTCTACAAGCCGTAGTGCTGTCCGATCATCTTTTGATCAAGTATACGTATAGTTACTTTCTTCTAACACATAAATATTAAGTATTTGCTATGAAATATGTGTTATGTGTTTATATATATTGGTTTTTTATATGTGTGAGTGTATACTCCCTTTCACAAACATGATAATAATACAAGTATTGTTTGAATGTATTAAGTATATTGTTGTTTATATGTGTGAGTGTATAGTTACTTTCTTCTAACACATAAATAGTAAGTATTTGCTATGAAATACGTGCTATGTGTTTATATATATTGGTGTTTATATGTGTGAGTGTATAGTCCCTTTCGCAAACACAATAATACAAGTATTGTTTGAATGTATTATGTATATTGTTGTTTATATGTGTGAGTGTATAGTTACTTTCTTCTAACACACAAATATTAAGTATTTGCTATGAAATACGTTTTATGTGTTTATATATATTGTTGTTTATATGTGTGAGTGTATAGTCCCTTTCATAAACACGATATTAATACAAGTATCGTTTGAATGTATTTAGTATATGTTTTGGGTGAGTATGTAGTCACTCTCTTCTAACACATAGTGACTTGGGAAACTGCGGGACAATACTTGTTGTTTATATTGGTGTTTATTGTGTGATTTGCTGCATGGTGACTTGGGAAACTGTGGGACTATACTTGGGACGAGTATGAGTAGGTGTGAATGGTAGTAGAGGCCTATACTACCGGAAGCACAAGACTCACACATGGATCAGGGAAAGTCACAAAGTTACCAAGAAGCTAGTAATAAATACCGTTTTATTCAAATATGTCATTACCATAGTTTCGGTAATGACTAAGAGGTTGATTGTTATTCCGACCCTAGTGGTCATATCGAACTGAGTCCAACTACGATTAATATGTTACGTGGTTCAGAGAACTAAGTTTGATGTAGCATCGGACTTAAGTCGGAAGATTGAAATAAAAGATAATCAAAGTGATCAGTAGAGGTATCGTGTTAGTTACTTGTAGCTAGGAATGCTACCATTTAAGAGGAGATTAGAACATGAAGGAAAGTATAGTCTGTTCTGGAAGACTCTAAGAGACCTTAGTCTAAGTGTTGCAAAATAAAATGATAGGTCATTAGAGTATGACACATGGTTCCATTGTAGTAATAAAAGGACTTATCTTAAGTTCATATCTAGTGACGATCGAGAATGTGACTTAAAGGTCATAATTTGGAGTCTAACGTGAGATAGGGAGCAAGTGCAAGATCGAGCACCGACTGCAGTCAAGGAGTCCAAGAGTTAGATATTCGTTCGAAGAAACATCAATTTTACGGTTATTACTTAGGATGACAAGATAACATATGGAGTCATCATGTAAGCCCTGTTTCGTTGATGATTCTGGGACGTAATCATCCTAAGGGGAGATTATTGTAACGCCCGTATATCCAGGCTAGTCAATTTAGAGATATTAGAGGTCGAAAATGACTTTTTGACAAAAGATTATTTAGAATAAATAATCTTAACCAAGTTGTAGAATAAGTCTCAAGGGTTCCGTACATATAAAGAACGCCGAAATCCGAGTTATAACGAAGAAGTTATGGTCCGTCGAAGTTTTACAGCAAAACCGGCACGACATCGGGAGATGTAAATAGTGAATTTATGATGGAGGACTTTTTAACCTCAGTAATCTAAACAAAAGTCGTAAAATATGTTAAAATGAGAGCATCCATAAAAAGAACGCCCAAATCTAACTTCGTATGAGGAAGTTATGAATTTTATAAGATTTGGCATAGTAGTGCATGACCCGAAATCTAATTTTAGTTCGAGCGGTTTTTGGCCAACGCGACCTAAATGAGAATTGAATATCTCATTAAAAGGAACTCAACGGTAAAAATACAGTTGAAAACAGAGTCCGTATGTAGAAGTTATGAATTTTACGCGGACATTTAATAGTATAATCTCCTCGTACTGTTAAATTTAAGATCGATCGAGAATTAGCAGACTAAGTAAAAATGAAAGTTGTAGATCTTATTTTTACCTACGCGTGGATATAAAGAACGTCAAAAATGAAGGTCGTATGTGAAAGTTATGGATTTTAGAAGTCGGAAGTGTGTTGTGCGAAAATGGGTGATGTGGCACAATCTTGGCCATTTCTTTCTTCCCTAGTCTTGCCACTAGATGGTGACATGTGGCACCAAGGTCAACCATTTTCACCCTATAAGTAGAACCTCTCTCGCCCTCATTTTCTTCACACATTTCCCATTCTTTCTTCTCTGTACTCTCTATCTAGAACATATCTCTAGCCCCAAAACCCCCCGAAAAGCCTAGGGAACCTCCCTAGCACGAGGCGGAAGCCCCGGAGTGCTCGACGGCTCTGAGAAGAAGAGCTTTCGGCTCGGGAACGCTGCTCCAAGCAAATCCCAGTTTTCTATAAAACTCATTGTAAGTGAGCTACGCCTACGCTATTTTTAATATAGTTTTTATTTAATTGTAGTAACGTTATTAGGAACTTATAATAAGTACTTGGGCTATTATTATGGGTTATATAAGTATTGTTTAATGCTTATACAATAGTAATAATAGCTAGACTATTAATTAGTCTCGAAAAATAATAGACTAAACTCTAGTGGTAATAATACTAGGTTTCGTCGAAGGAAATTATTTTTAAGAAATGAAGCGTTGTCTGAGTTCGGAATCACCACCTTTTCAAGTGAGTGCATGGTCCCTTTCATCTTACACATAGATATGAAGTATTTTAATATAAATTACGTGCTATGTGTGCATATTGTTTGAATACTTGCTATCTATGCTGGTGAAAGATTTTTATACATGTTTTAAATGATGTAAACTGTATGAATTATTTTATATCTACAAAATATGTTGGGTAAAACATGGGTAGATGAATGATAAAGGATAAAAGCTGAAATAGAGGAACATTAGTAGTACGGACCTAGTGCCCTATAGGTATACATTAGCAGCAGTGGACCTAGTACCCGATAGATGAGCACTGGCTGCTGCGCCACAACCCGTGGATGATTTAGATCTACGGTAAACATCCTAGCAGCTGCGCTCTAAGGATTGTATCGGTAGCTGTGCCTAATAGGGAGCCTTATGACCATGATAGTAGCGTTTAAAGGTCAATACCGGCAGAAGCGCCTCATAGAAAATGTCCCAATTCTGGTAACTGTGCCTAAGTGACAGTATTAGCAGCTACGCTTGACCTATGTGTCATTGGCAACAATGGACTTCATGTTGTTTCCTTAGGATAATCCTTAGGAACGAATGAATAAGAAATAGCTTATTCTTAGGGTAGATCCCTAAGAATAAAGAAGATAATGGGGATGGGTAATTGGGTTGATTGTTTGATTGTTTAAACATAATAATTATATTATTGTGGGTTGAAAACCCTATGTACTCACCAGGTTTCCCAACCTGACCGACTCAGTTTATTTATATCATAGGTGTTGATATGAAGTCACATTACACTGAGAGATTTAAAAGATATGTAGATCACTAGTGTAAATGAATGTAAGTTCTGTTTATGCTTATGTTTCTGTATTGATGATGACATCCCAAATGTGTCTAGTTCAAGTGGGGGAGAGTTGTAACACCCCGAATTTCATGTATTTTCAAATTCATCCCTTGGTTTTAACTATGTCATTTTTGATCCTTGGAATTGGAAGGAAGAGTCCATGGGAAGCCCTAGTGGCAAATTTGTAATTTGGATTTAGGAGGAGTACGCTAAGCGTACGTTTGAGTATCTTAAGCGTATTACGGCGTACCCTAGTACGCTGGGCGTACTCATGTCTGAGTGAAACCCTGAGTTTTAGGGTTTATGATGTATATAAGCACCATTATAGCTCATTTACCCCCATCTTTCCAGCCTCCAAGCCCTTGTATGCTTAAGGAAGAAGGAGTTGCATCAAGGAACTTAGAAGTTGAAGCACGCTTGTGGATCTTGGAACATCACCTTCTTGGAAGCTCCAGAAGGTAAAAAGTCTTCACCTTGATGCTTTGTTTGCTTGGATCTCATTTTTGGTAGCTTTATGTGTTCTTCTTGTACCTAACGTCCTATTTCTATGCATGCTTTGTGTTGGACATTTTGAGTTGTCTTTCGAGACCCTAGGAAGGGTTTTAAGCCATAAAAATGAGGTCCCTTTAGTTAGTTTTACTCCATCTTCTCGTAGAAGGTCTTAATGGATTAAGACCTTGCATTAAGGACTTTTTAGCCGTGGGAAGTCATAAAGTTGGGACCTTTATGACCCTAGTATGCCTCGGGACCTTAGATCTGAAGTATGAGCTCAAGTGTTGATGTTGTTAAGCACTTAATAAATAAAATGGAATTATGGGGTTACGCCCCACGTACTCGGTCAGCTCCCCCGTAATTAGTCAATGTGAGTCTTATGTACACTAAACCTACCTCTGGATTAGGCCATGCGTACTCGCATGGAACAACCAATTTTGAGTTAACTCGATTGGGTTGACTTGGCTGGATTGACTCAGTGGATTTATGGAGTTTGACCATGTTTGACGAAGTTTGACTTGTGAGGGTATTTTGATGGAACTGGTCACTTGGTAGTTGTAAGCATTTGAGTTGAGAGCGAATTCATGCCTTATCAGTTATGTTCAACTTGTGAGATGATTTTTTCTCACTGTACTTATGGGTCGAAGGAACCAAGTCGAGCCTTTGGATTGTTATCCTGATTATCATATGATCGAGTATTATAATGATTTGTTAGATCTATATACTGGTTGATAGGATGAAGTTGTGCTTAATGATATGTAGGATATGTCTTCTTGTCTGTTATATGTATGTGTCGGTACGGTGTATGTGTTGTTGGATTGAGGCGTTCATGCTTTGTGCTAAAGGCCAACAGACCTAGGGCGATCCAGATAGACTGAAGGCCAGTGGGGCGTACTAGTCAGCCCGAAGGCCCGAAGAAGGGTCTAGATAGGCTGAAGGCCCGATGTGGCGTACCAATCATGTTGAAGGTTATGTGAGCGGTCCAGGTAGACTGTAGACTCTATATGCATGTTGTTTATTGTTATTATTCTAGTTTTGTGTTGTGCTGGTGTTTTAGGGGAACTCACTAAGTTGTAAACTTATAGTTTAGGGTTATGTTTCAGATACTTTAGATGATTGCGGGTAAGCAAAGGCATAATCATGAACCTCCTCATGTTTTGTTTTAAGATTTTGGGAAAACTCTAATAATTATAAACATATATTGAAAACTATTTTTGTAAACAATGATGGATTGTGGAATTGTTTGAAAAGTTGAAGATTTTCTTGAACTTTATGGATGTTACACATTTATTTATTATTCGTTATTAAAGCAAGAATGGTTAATCGACACACTAATTTGGGATTATAAAGATGAAATGATGGAGTACTTGAATTTGATTGTTGGTGGATCATATGTGGTTAACCACCACATCAATTTGAGATCATAAACGACCTCAAGTATATCATGCGAGTTTGCATGGTTATTCATATCTTCTTTGTGATTTTCGACATCTTAGTCACAAGTAGAAAATCATAATCCAAGATTAAACATGCTATTGATAAGATTCAATGAATCTTAAAAGATATAGTAATTTCATACTAGAACGAAATTGGTAATGTTCCTTACCTACATAACTAATTTGAAATTAGATTTTGACATCCCTCTTCCCATTTCAAATTGTATTTTGGATCCTATCCTTGAATATTAATTGGGTTAATGTATTATGGAATCATATCAACTAACTAAAACTTTTTTCTTGATAAAGATGTATGGATTCAAAAATGTTCCTGATACTTCACATCTTCTTCATTTTTATCCCCCACATTCCTGTTGAACAACCATCCCTTCAATCTATCCTTATGTGGCTTGAAAGACACGATATCACCAAATCCTTAATTAATGGAATGTAAAAAGAAGGAACTTATGTGTGTATCCATGTGGATAAAGTAAAGAACTATATTGGCAGTCTTGTCAAAATGAATGGAGAGCTTATTGAGGAATTTTCTATAGATATGAGTCTTATCTCACTCCTAGGTAGCTACAAGAGTTATGTAGCAAAATTTCACCTGAAAAAATCACAAGGTCACACTCATTGAACTTTCGAGCTTATTTGAGGTTGAAGAAGCAAGAATTGTCGAAATGGAAACCATGAATCATTCCAAAGCTATTGAAAATTATAGCGACCTTGAGCAAAAGGAAAATTCTCTCTTCAAAGCATATGAGAGACTAGTTAATGAAATAACTAATCAGAGAATTAAGAGAAATACAGACCATGTAATTGATCAAAACCATGATTTAGTGGAAGCATGTTGTCCTTGTTGTGATATGAAATATTATAGGAAAAGGAGTTGTCTCGGATACCTAAAGAATGTTAAGGATGAGTCGGTTCAGGCAACCGAATCCAAATCAGGAACTAAAGAGTAGCATTTTGAGCGTAAAAGAGATCAATCCACTTATCGAGCTCGAGATAAGTTTTTTGTTTCATTGGTTGGAGAGATTAATTTTATAAGTAGGGTTATTGCTAGTTTAGTTTTAGATAAATTGTTGTTATGCCTAGAAACATAATTTCATTTCATGTTTTCTTTGGATAAGGATACCACTACTCCTTTGATAATGACAATGGTTCTATCTTGGTTTATACGAATGTTGTTTTTATATTCGAAGCTTTTCTTTGTAATGGCACGTATGAAATTGTTAAATATGTTGATTACCTAGGCAGTGGTGTACTTAATATTGATCTGTATAATGTTATAGATAAAGCGTGATTATGACATTGTCGTCTTGGACATGTAAACAAGAAACACATCGCCCAACTCCAAAAAGGATGAAATTTTGGAATCATTTGACCTAAGGTCAGATGATTAATGTGAGTCATGTTTGTTGGGAAAGATAACCAAGTCACCTTCCACTAGAAGATATGAAAGAGGTGAAGGGTTGTTAGACCTGATCCATTTAGACGTATGTAGGCCTTTCAGATATGCCATATGGGATGCTTATTGGTAGTACACGACATCTACTGATGATTATAATGGATATGGGTATATCTACTTAATCAAGCATAAATTTGAAAGTTTCAAATAGTTTAAGCACGAAGTACAGAATCAATTAGGAAAGAAGATAAATATGTTCCAATATGATAGAGATGGAGAATATCTTAGTATCGAGTTTAATCGCTATCTTAAGGAATGTGGAATTGTTTCACAATTGACATCTCCTAGAACACCACAACTTAATGGTGTAGCTAAGAGGCAAAATCAAACCTTTCTTGACATGGTTCGTTCCATGATGAGTCAAGCTCTTCTTCCTGTATCATTATGGGGGTATGCCTTAGATATAACTAACCATATCTTAAATCTGGTTCCTACTAAGAAGGTTGCTAGAACACCTCATGATATGTGGACATGGAAACCTCCCTCACTCGTATATATCAAGGTTATGGTTTGCGAGGTTCTTGTGAGACGAGAAACTCATATCAAGCCTAAACCTAGAGCCGAGAAATGTATTTTTGTTCGTTATGCACAAAAATCCTTTGGATACTTGTTCTATAGACCTACTGAAACTGTGATCTTTGTAGCTCGAAGATGAGTCTTTCGTGAGAGAGAGAGAGAGAGATCATATTCAAAGAGGATAGCGGGGGAGCAATTGATCTTGATGAAATTTAAGACTCATCCACTGAAGGAACCGTAAATATTACTAGCACTCAACCTGAGGATGTAATTCCAGTTTAGCCTATTGACAATTTGTTACATATTCGTTGATCCAATAGAGTTCGCATGCCACCTGAGTTTTATGGTTTCCATATAACTTTATATGGGGACACGTTTATGGATGATAAAACACTGCTAAATTTGGATGAACCAACTAACTACAAGGAAGCGATGGCAAACCCTATGGCTGCAAAATAGAATGACGCAATGGTTAATGGAATTTAGTCCGTGTATGATAATCAAGTATGGAACTTGCTTAATGATTTACCTGGTTGAAAGATAGTAGGGTACTAATGGATCTTCAAGAAAAAGACTGGCATGGATAGAAAGGTGCACACGTTCAAAGCTAGACTGCTAATGAAGGGATTGAATGTGACGATACCTTCCAACTGGTAGCTAAAATTAAGTCTATTATGGTAATGCTTGCAATTTTTGCCTTTTATGACTATGAGGTATGGCAAATGGATGTCAAAACTGATCTTCTAAATGGGAAGCTTGCTTAGGAAATCTACATGAGTAAGCCATAAGGATTTGAACATGCCAAATTTCCTAATAAGGTGTGTAAGCTTGAGAAATCCATCTATGGATTAAAGCAAGCATCTCATAGTTGGCATCTTTGATTCCATGAGAAAGTCAAAGAGTTTGGATTCTCTAGCAGTGAGGATGAGTCATGTGTATATGTCAAAGCTAGTGGGAATGTAGTGACCTTCCTGTTATTGTATGTTGATGACATAACTCTCATATGAAATCATATTCCAACCTTGCAAGAAGTGAAATATTGGCTTGCGAAATGTTTCTCTATGAAGGATCTAAGGGAAGCGACATACAGTCTTGGAATAAGAATTTATATGGATAAAAATAAACATCTTATTAGACTTATCCAAAGTATATACCTAGATAAAGTATTGAAACATTTCAATATGAAAAATTCCAAGAAATAGGATTTGCTCATTCATTATAAATTTAAATTGAGTAAGACTCGGTGTCCCAGTAATGATGAAGAAATTGAAGACATGAGTCAATTCCCATATGTATCTACTATAGGATAAATTATGTATGCTATAACATGTATTCATCCTGGTGTATCTTATGCTTTATGTCACACTCCCAAACTGGAATGGCGGAAACGTTTGGGGGCATAGGACGTCATGTACAGTATCACAACAATTGTATAATAGGAATCAAAGCAAACACAAGCATTACTTTTAATAAGTAAAGTACTTACATATGTTCGATACAGACATCAAAATGTATAGCAAAAGTATAAAAGATGCGACTCTAAAAGCTACGTTTTGTCAAAACCTGCGGGTATACATGTCTACAGTTTCCCTGAGAATTCAAGTGGTTTTGAAAGTGTATCAACATTTAAGTTGGTGAGTTCATAAGTATGTTTTTGAGATGCAAATCCTGTCTTTATTCCTTGAAAATGCTAGAGTGTACTTCAAGAAAATCCAATATTTTTTTTAGTAATGAAAAGTGGTCTTAGGCCTTAAGACTAAAATGTATGTTTGTTATTGTATTTTGGAATCGTGTATGTAGTCTTATTATTGAATAAAACCATATCATGTATGTTTCTCCCAAACTGTATCTAGTACTAGTGTACTCTATACTAGGAAAATAGTGTATCGTATTAGTGTTTGTTATGAAAACCTTTTGTATGTATGCTTGGATACCACCAACTATAATGTATAGTAGCGTACTGTAGGAAAACCTTTTGTATGTATGTCTGGATACCACCAATTGTAATGTATACTAGTGCTCTATATTAAAACCATTTTTATGTATGCCTGGATACCACCAGCTGTAATGTATAGTAGTGTACTATAGGATAACCTTTTGTATGTATGTCTGGATACCATCAACTATAATGCATACTGTAATGCCTGTAGATCAGGGCTAGTCAATTTAGAGACAATGAGCATCAAAAATAACTTTTTGATAGAAGATTATCTAGAATGAATAATCTTAACGAATTTTTAGTGATCGTGACAAGGATTCCGAATATATAAAGAATGCCGAAATCCGAGTTATAACGAAAAAGTTACGATCTGTCGAAGTTTCGCGACAAAACCGACATGACACACCGCGACGTAAATAGTGAATTTATGATAGAGCGATATTTGGCCTTATCAATCTAAATGAAAGTTGTATAATACGTTAAACCGAGAGCGTGCATAAAAAGAACGTCCAAATCCGACTTCGTATGAGGAAGTTATGATTTTTCTAAGTTTCAGCTTAGTAGTATGCAACCCGAAGTTCGAATATGAGATCAAGTGGTTTCTGGTCGAAACAATCTAAACGAGAATCAAAGATATCGTTAATATTAGTTTCACGATAAAAAGACAGACAAAAACGTACGTCAGATGAACAACTTATGATTTAGTAGCGAACTTTTCCTGTCCTGGCCTACTGAAAATAATATAGTAAAAATAAATCAAAATTAGCCGACGGAGTCCAAACGAGAGTTGTAAAGCATGATTTCACCTATGCTTGGATATAAAAAACATTGAAAACAGATCTCATATGCAAAAGATATGAATTTCTGAAGTTCGGGACACGAACCCCAACCTAGTGATAGGGTTCACAACGTGAATAGTGGGTTCACGACGTGAACTCAGTGATGTTGTAAGTCCCTAATTCGCCTGTGTATCAATCAGATCCGTTTGATGGTCAGGAATCCCAATCAAACGGATGATGTCAGATCAAATAGAAGAGAAGGAGAAGAAGAATATTAAGAATCTTGATTGTATTGATGATATAAATGAAATTCCTTACAATATATTCTCTCACACAATATGCTCTCTCTTCCTCTCTCTTCTCTCTCTAGGCCGTAAACTCCTTAGGATTCATCAATCCTTACTCCTCACCCTAACACCTATATTTATACTTGGAGAACATGGGCCGTAAATGGGTTTACGGTCGTAAGGTGTTTACGGCCGTAACTCAACCGTAAACTCCAAAAATATTACAGAAAAATATAATTGCCCAGAAAAGCAAAGTATAAACCATATTTTGACCCAACAATCTCCCCCTTGGTTTATAGCTTTCTTTTCTTAATGACCCAACAAGCTCCCCCTAAAAAGTAGCTGGCTTTTCTTGTCAGTCTTCATCGAGAGCTTGGCTTCAACATTAATCTTCAAATTCTTCACGACTTCAAGATGAAATTGATGAATCTTTAATGAATGACTTCATCTTGAGCAGTTGGGATTTTCTTCAAAATTTGACATTGAACGTGTTGGGTTTTGAGCATTCTAACACTCCTAAGTGTACATGCAACCCTAAATACCTTGGATCTATGTTTTCTCTATTATACATACAAATATGAACATCCAAGGTATTATCCTAATCTAGCATACAAAACAGTCACTATTGCAAGATAGATTACATACCTCATTGATGTAGAAAGTCTTCATGAAGCTTGAGTGCCTAGTGCCCCAAGTGTGACACCTCAAATGGTTCACACAACACCAAATACACTTGGAATAACTTGAGAGAATTCTACACTCATGAAAATCGGCTAGCCCTTTCTTACTCTCTCTAGTGTCCGATTTTGGTCAAGAATAAGATGCTTATATAGTTAGGGTTACACCATGTAAACCCTAATTGACATGGCCTTTCATTTCCATGATCCATGGGTACAAAAACACCATGGAGCATCCATGGAGCATCATATGGGTTTTAGCCCAACTAGATAATCCATGGAGCATTAGCCTACTATATAAGTATGGATGATTTGCACAATCAACCCATATATTTAATTAGTCTTCTTTTGATCTCTTAATTAATCCTAGATTAATTCTTGATCAATACTAATTAAATAATCTTATTATTCTTATTATTAATATACTAGAATTTATAATATATTAATAACCATAAGTGTGTTATTTCTCTCATTATAGTCTATCCAAGCGCATGATGCCATGCAACCCAAATGGACCATGTCGGGTCAGGTCAAGTCTTACCAATTATAGTTATGGACTTAGACATTAATCCAACAGTCTCCCACTTGGATAAGTGTAAAACTATTATTGCGTATGACTTCAAGAACCGACCGGCACTTGTAGCTCTCAAAAGCTTTTGTCGAACTTTGACCTTGTAGATGAACTCTGTCACACCCCCAAACCAGAATGGCGGAAACATTCAGGGGTGGATGACTTCACGTAGTATCACAACAATTGAATATTGTAAAGAAAGTAACACAACCATCATATATATATATATATATATATATATATATATATATATATATATATATATATATAATGAAAACGTATATTGTTGCGTTATACATGTTATCAAAAGAATATTACAATATGATGATAAATGTTCAATAATAAAAACATCCTTAGTGTTCCTTCTCCCAGAAGCTGGTAGTTACCGGTATCACTAATTCCCTGAGAAATACAAGTGCTTTGAAAAAGTGTCAACAATTAAGTTGGTGAGTTCATGAGTGTTTTGAGTTGAAATGTATATCCTTTTTGGTAGTAAATTGGTAAATGAGGTTTTCAGAAAATCCAATATTTTCTTGTAAGTGATTCAAAAAGTTTCCAAAGTTGGAATGGGTTGGTATCTTTTATACTTGAATGATAAAAACAACTTTGTATGAAAACTAATGTAGAAAACTGCAATGCACATATGAATCTCGTAAATCAGTCTTGTTTTATACTTTTTATGTGAGTTTTATAACCATACTATTGACACTGACGGCCTGTAACAACATTCTTCAAGTGTTGCAGTGTTATGACATTTGTCACCCCAGACCTGCCGGTCTAACTATAGCTAGTAGTTTAGGTGCGGAATTGTCAATCCCGTATAGATCTATACACAAGTATCACGCTCTCCCTCCAAGAGATTATGGTATATAATACAGGACTTGAAATGCATACAAAAATGTACGATGATGTTTGAATATCCCACATTTCTTAGTATAAATAGATTCACAATGAAATGACCTTATTTCTTTTTGAAAGTGTTTCGTTTTTCAAGATGTATATGTAAAATGTACGACTGACTCGTTAACTATACCTATTATAGTTTTTCAGATAGTATGTTCCATTTGGTGAAAATAACTTAGTGATATAATAGCTCTTGTATACATAAGTTATTTGTATCGATATTCGAAGATAGATATTTCATTTATGTTTATAAAATGATACTTTAACGTGTAATGTACTTGTATTTCCCCCCTAAAACATGAAAAAGAATTGAAAAGTAGGGGTATGAACTCACTCGTTAAGTTTGAAGAGAGAGGCTAGAGTTAAGTAGAACTTCGATCGTGGATAGTTGCATCGTCGGGCTCTTTGGGGATCTCTGCAGCGTAAATCTTTCGTCAGGGGCTCGAGTGTGGAAACTGAGGTGAGGGGAGGGTCTCTGGATCTTAGAAGTATGAGAGAATGACTGAGGAATTGTGAATGGTGTGCAAAAACTCGAGCTTATGCCATTTATTTATAGGGCTGGAAACCCCCGTACGCGGCGCGTACCTACGAAGTACGCGGGGCGTACCTCAGTTACGCGGGGCGTAACAATGCGTCATGGATTATGACTCCTGGCTAGCTAAGCGTAGAGTGGGCGGGCCGATGGGACTCGACTCTGAGTCTAGTACGCGGGGCGTACTCCCAGAGTACGCGGGGCGTAATCTGGCCTGTCCTCTTCTAAATTCCGTAACTTTCGCGTACGAGCTCCGTTTTTCGTGTTCTTTATATCCACGCGTAGGTGAGATTATGCTCTACAACTTTCCTTTAGACTCCGTTGGCTAGTTTTGACTTTATTTTTAATGACATACTTTTAAATAGGCCGGGCCTCCTAAAGTTCGTTAAAGATTTATAGGTTCTTTATTTGGCGTCGGTTTCCGTTTGTCTTTTTATCAATTTGCTCCTATTGTGGAGATCTTCAACTCTCATTTAGATTGCATTAGCTAATTAACACTCGATCTTCAACTCGAGTTTTTAGCCCTCTACTACTGTTACGAAACTTTGAAAATTCGTAACTTCTTCATACGAGGTCCAATTTGGGCGATCTTTTTATGCACGCTCACCTTTCGATGAGATCTACGATTTTTGTTTAGATACTTAAGGCTAAAATGCATATTACTGAGATTTTTCTTTTTACGTCAAATAATGTTTTAACGGCGTGTCGTAAACATACGAGTGGTTATAATTTCTTCAATATAACCCGGTTTTGAGCGTTCTTTATGTTTTTGGAAACCTTGACACGTTATCTAATATTTGATGCATCCCAACTTAGATATTTGAATACTTTATTCTCAAGGTTAATTTAGTTGTATTTGACTTTTGAGCGTTACAATGCTTTTGGAAAATACAGGGTTGTCACAAACTCTGACCTTTGTCAATGACTTGTCCATTAGATAAGGGATCATATATTCCTCCATTCTAGATATCATATGGACTGAGACATAGATTATAATCATTTTCTCTATCCATTTGTTGTTTCCCGATTTCCGATTTATGACGACCGACTAATTGAAAAAATCAAATTAGTCCTGGCCCAGCCGAGAACTTCCATTTGTCATCATCAAATCATCGAGGAGCCCATATATATCGCTTTTATCCCGAAGGTAAAAGGAATGGATAAACTTTGACTCATATGGTTTGTTCTACTACTTGTTGAATCATACACAAAGACACGTTTTATAACATCGAGTTACCAATGCGTTTTCGTGCAATCAATGTACTATCAACTCATAGTAACAACTCATATCTCTAGGTTTGAAGAATATAAGATATTATTGTCTCATGATCACTTGTGATAAAATCCATGAAGTGATTCCAATGAGCGCGGGTTGAATCCAATACTCAGAACTTATGAGCACTCATGAGTGTTGTAGCCCTTTGTCCAACACCTTAGACCTCTACAAGCCAACCCATGACAGTCTTAATTCATATCTACTTCAAACACATGACCGACTGTGGATGGTTTGAATAACTTAGTCATTCCGGAAGAATGACCTAGTTTATTCGGGAAGTCAAAACATGCAAAGTGAAACACAATAATAATTGAATCCAATATGGTATCAAAACCTATGAACATAAATAAAACACCTTTTATTTATCACCATATGATTACACATTATTCATTGTATACTGTTTCAGCTATCAACTTTATTCTTGAATTTAAAACAATAGTTGTCCCATGCTTCAAGCATGTACACTATGTTTTCTAAACACTAGTCATGCCATACACCAAGTATTCATATTATGTTTGTCTATGATCTTTACTTTGTGAACTAGATCAATTCAAGATAACTTCCATGATTCTCTGTTCGCACTCCCAAATCCTTACTGCAAATGCAAGAATTCCAAATTCATGCCATTTACTGAAATCTGTTAGATTCTAAACTTATATGCATTGATCCTCTTGTAACGATTATGCACAAATTCACAAAGACTTGGAAACAATCATTACAGAGTATTCCAAAGGAGATCAACTCCTTGGAAACATCCTTCTTGCATTAACTTTCCTTAATCTTACACAGATTGAAATTTCTGACTTTGAAACATTTCTAGATTCATTTTGACTATCACTTCTGAACAAGAGTTTCCTACTTACAGATTATGTCAATATGGTCCTTCCAGAATTATCACTATACTTCCAACTATCCTTGAGCAACCAAACTTTGGTAAGCCTTAGATTGTCCTCGACAATTGTTTAATCCTTTTAGTCATATCCAGTTCTAAACCTTTTCCCTTCTTAATGCCCCATGCATTTGGAAAATTTTTAGAAATGATGAATATAGCACATGTAATCGATCCTATATCCGAAGCATATGGGACACAATTCATGATGTCTCACATAAATACTAAACCAGTCTTTTGCTATAACATTTCCATTTCTATTTGTCAAGTTCTCATAATTCAGATTATGAAAAGGGATGCCGTAATCATAATCGAATTTTAGAACGCAGATAATGGACCCATATACAGAATTTCCTTATGTTGAGCCATTCCAACATGAAATTCATATATATTTCCTTGACTAAATGATTAAAGCCTCACGATGTAAGCTTATAGATTTGAGATGAAGTATAATTTCCTCTCCCTTAATTATAGCAAAACAACTTTTTCCCAATTGAAACCTTTTGTTTTCTATAATTAACATTGCTACCTTTCAACCTTTATCATAATTATCATGCTCCCACTTAACATGATGATTATTAGCATAACACTTATGCTCCCACTAGCTCTGACACATTCTCAGAAATCAGCTGACTTTCTTACCAAAGTTTAGATTTCTGATACCAGATTGTTTTGATAAAACTTTATCAAATTCATACACCTTCCCTTAGATAGCACACTTGTGTGTCTAAACAATTATGAAGAGGCATACTATAATCATAATGGTTAGACCTTTTTGCCACTTCTCACAAGTCCAGGTTAGTGTGCCGGTAAACCACACACGCTCCACTAACGACTTTGAGAATGCAAATATCACAATTGCTATCTAGCTAAAATCTACTTAGTGAAAGTGTTTCATCACCATCATTTTCATGAATCAGAGAGAAACCTTATGACACGTAGATTTAATGGTGTATGTGTTCTTATCCATGTGAATTGTCAAAACCATAGTCACAATACAAGAATAATGACAAATCCAAACTCATATGGACTGAACTTAATCGTAATTTCTTCCCACCTGGCAGCTCAAGGGCCTGCCATTGCTTCCAAGTTGTTGTGCAACAAATTGAGAACTCTAAGAACTCATATGCAAAGCCAAATTTAACTGGAATGGGCATAGAATATGTCAGAACGATAGGTTATAAACCTCAAGTCGTGTGCTAGTGAAGAACTTCAGGTTTTATTCTTGATTAGTTCTTGAGACTTTCAAGACCTTTAAGACTCCCACTTTCCTCTTGACATATAAGACTCTCTTGTCAAATATTCAAGAGATGGTGTGGATTCTAATCAAGACAAACACTTCACACAGTTATCCTTAGTTGGTCTTTGTTTTATCCAAAACATAACAACTTACCAATGTCAAATGTACAAGACTAGAAAACTTTTACTCTTACATTTGACAAATGTTTGAAACCTTCTTTAAGACATGTCACTCAAGTTACAATTTTAGAGTATAACTCCAAGACTTGCATTGGAACGAAGTATGACTCATCTTCTTGATTTAACCACTTCAACAGTTCATCACTCCTCTTCTTAACTATTTAGAATGCACTAAGAGAATGAATTGTGATAAGGTCTCTAAATCATTAAGATGATCATAAAACTGATACTAAAGTACTCTCCCATCTTTTCAGATTTGAGAAACTTTTACCTTTCTGCCTAAGTTGATTCTTCTTATTCGCTCTGCCATACGTTGGAACCTCTTTCCAATGTCTCAGAATTACACTTAGGCTTGTAAGTATAACCATATTTACTGAGCTATAGTAAATTGTGACGAATAGTGTTATCGATCTTTTGTGGTAGACTTGACCAGTGCACAAGAATGTGTACTTGATCCCTTAGTCCTTCACTTGACTCACACATCCATGTGAACAAGTAATTAGTCTTAAATTTTCCAATACTTGAAAGTTCTCATTCATCATGCTATACAACTTGCAAGATTCCAAGTCCCGGTCCAATTGAAACTTGGGTGATGAGAATCTTTTCTTATTTGGTACATTTAGATATTACCACAAATGAAAGAATCAATTTCATATTTCCACTCTTGTTATTAAAGCAATCATATAAGCAACAATATTTTCCTCAAATGCCATTATAAGGATATTTTAAAATAAACAAAATCAAAAATTTTCTTTTATTTTTAAAACTTTGTGGAAAAACTTATCCTTACAATCCATATGAAAACTTGTTGTTATCTATTCCTAAGCAATATCTCATATCTCCTAAGAAGTAGCTCAAGAATCCGATCTTCAAACTACGCGATAGAAATCCATCTACGTGATCAAATTCAACATATTCTTTCTTTAAGTTTCTTCATTTTTCTTGGATTATTAAAACATCACCATGTGACCCAGTCACATCATGTATCAAGAATCTCATAATAGAAACTTAGCAGAGTTAGATAGTGGACTTTACCTGAAGTAGAGTCAAACTTATTGACTTTAACATCCTTAGGTAAATTTGGCAGCTTCGCAACCAATGCCCCTTCCTTTGGAAATATAAACATATGGACCCTTTGATAATGGTACACAGGACTATCACAAACTTAGCATTTCCCTTTACCATTTAATCAACCGAATTGACTATGGCCGATCCCTTTCCATTGGGAAGAGAATGCTTTTCTGGATTTCCTGTGTCACTATTGTCAATGTCCATCAAGTTTTAAGGAAGTTGATCTTAACAAATAGATAAGATCATTAAGGGTCTTGTCATTTTCTGTTTCATAGGTGTCCCAAAGGAACTCACTATGTGACTTAGAAAGTGATTGAACCACCAACTTTCTCAAGACTTTGACACCCAACTCTCCCGGCTTGTCAATATGTGACTACATCTCCAAGACGTGACCAAACCTAGACCTTGCCTTGCCAGTTGGGCTTGAGTGATCTTAAACTTTTCAAGAACTTGTGGGTTGGGGAGAATAATTGGAGGAGGTGGAAGAATTATGATTTCCAAGGGACATCATCTTCATTTAGGAAAGCTTGTTTCAAGAGATTTAGGAAGATCATAAATGTCTAAACCAGACATCTTTTGGGAGATATTCAAGATAGTTGATTTTAAGGTCCTTAATATGACACCCAATATGAAATATTAAGGCCAGGACCCAACAAACTATTTTATAACTTAGAAGAGGGATGCCGTAATCCAAGCTATAAAATATTTGAAGGTAGGTGAATGACGATTCACCAATTTCCACCAAGATAAACGAAATGTATTATTAGGTTTTAATTGGTTTTTGAAACTCCTAGATCTTTGAGATTCATTGAACTGTTCAATGGCATGTTTCAATCTCGAGTGTGCCCTTCAGGTTTTGTGACTGGGATGCCGAGGATCACAAAACAAGGTGTGAAGTAACCATGCAAATTACTTGGTACCCTTAAGTGTTTACCCCTCAATCAATGTTCTGGTTAACCACACACGCTACATCGATACTATGATAAGCATTAAGTTACCCTTTGCCTACCTTGTTAAATACGAGTTAGTGTGTCGGTTAACCACACACGCTCCACTAACCGACTTAAACAAAGTGCAAAGTGTAATTTCATGGATTAGCACCTTATTCACATTTTCCTAAGTAACTAAGATCAGCTATTATTAAGAGTTTAGTTACTTAGTATTTATCATTAATACTTTTAATGAAGGGAGAATGATAGTCCTGTCAAACCCGTTCGGCTAACGACCCTCCACCAGTCATGCAAGCGGTGGGTGAGAGTGGACACCCATTAAGTTGCCATTTTATAGGCAACAACCTTATACCCACCTTATAGACCGGCTTCGTGAATGAGGCGTACTAGCGGTAAGACTAACTTTACTCTTTATATATATATATATATATATATATATATATATATATATATATATATATATATATATTAACTTATAATATTATAAAGTATAAGGGTTGAATTTTAACTTTTAAAATTCTAAGGGCTAACTTGGAATTAAAGTATTCATAAGAGAAAACTTTACTAATTCCAAAACTAGAGGGCAAGTTTTGAAACTATTCAAAACTAATTAATTCCATAACTTATGTGGTTAAAGTAGTTTTAATCCAAAAACTCTTCAAGTTCCATAACTTGAGGATAAGTTATGGAAGATTTTAAAATAATAAAAGAATTAACTTTTCTTTATTTTATAACTTATGGAATTAATTAAGGTTACATTTTTTTTATAATTATTTAATGAAGAGACTCTTGGTCCTCCATAACTTGAGGACAAATTATGGAGTCATAACACCAATTAATTAGAACTAGACTCTTCATTTTGTAACCTTTGCCAACTTTTATGAGTTTTCTGAAACTTAAATGTGACTTTTCATATAACTTGAGGACAAGTTACAAAAGCACATTTTAGAATCAACTCTTAGATTAATTTGGATTGAAAACAACTATTTCATTCAATTTTTCTATTAATCTAAGCAACTCATAAGAACAAGATAATTCAAATCAAACTTTTTCATGTAATTAGTCTAAACCTTAAACTAATACAAAACATGAATATATTGACAATTATCTTTGAAATTGGATTAGCATGAATATTACCACATCAAAAACAAGTTTGTAAGTTCAAAAACATCTTAGGGTAATGTTCCTAGTCCAATTCCAGCCAAAAAAGTCAAATTTATGTTGTCTGGGGGTCCAACTCGTCGAGTGCACGAACCAACTCGGCGAGTTGGATGCTTTTTGCCTTGGACTCGGCGAGGTCATTCATGGACTCGGCGAGTCTGCTGGGCCGACAACATCAAAACTCGATTTTTCAGCTCCATTTGCAAGTATAACAAAAAAACAAGCCTAGGCTCTGATACCACTGTTGGGTTTTGAGCATTCTAACACTCCTAAGTGTACATGCAACCCTAGATACCTTGGATCTATGTTTTCTCTATTATACATACAAATATGAACATCCAAGGCATTATCCTAATCTAGCATACAAAACAATGACTATTTCAAGATAGATTACATACCTCATTGATGTAGAAAGTCTTCATGAAGCTTGAGTGCCTAGTGCCCCAAGTGTGACACCTCAAATGGTTCACACAACACCAAATACACTTGGAATAACTTGAGAGAATTCTACACTCATGAAAATCGGCTAGCCCTTTCTTACTCTCTCTAGTGGTCGATTTTGGTCAAGAATAAGATGCTTATATAGTTAGGGTTACACCATGTAAAACCTAATTGACATGGCCTTTCATTTCCATGATCCATGGGTACAAAAACACCATGGAGCATCCATGGAGCATCATATGGGTTTTAGCCCAACTAGATAATCCATGGAGCATTATCTCACTATATAAGTATGGATGAATTGCACAATCAACCCATATATTTAATTAGTCTTCTTTTGATCACTTAATTAATCCTAGATTAATTCTTGATCAATACTAATTAAATAATCTGATTATTCTTATTATTAATATACTAGAACTTATAATATATTAATAACCATAAGTGTCTTATTTCTCTCATTATAGTCTATCCAAGTGCATGATGCCATGCAACCCAAATGGACCATGCCGGGTCAGGTCAAGTCTTACCAATTATAGTTATGGACTTAGACATTAATCCAACAGAACGCACATTGGGTGAGGAAGCTTCTTGTACTGATTCTTGAAAAATGACGCTTTCAGCTTGAGAATCTTCAAAGAGAACATGAGAGAGAAATAATCTTCTGGATCGCTTCAGCAGGTTTATGATAGCAGCAGACTGATTGAGGAGGTTTTAATGCAATCCGTCACATAATCTTCAATTTCAGCTTCACCTGGCTTATGGGGTTGAAAGATTGAATGTTGAAAGAATAATCTTCATTTCTTGCTCCTTCGAATGAGAATTCTTCAATGCTCACGAACGAAGCTTTGACTTAGAAATCTTCAACACAAACTCCATGAGTTTCATCTTCACCTGAAATCACTTTTCAAGACAAAACAAAACTTAAAGAAAAATTAGAACAAAAAGTAAAACAGAAATAACACTATTCTTTTGATTTTGATTTTTTTTTATTTTTGTTTGTTTTTCTTTTCCTTTTTATTTAAATTAGAAGAACACTATGAACAAACTTAACAAAAACAAAAATAATAGCTAACTTTAAGAGTGATTTGGGATCAAAGTTTTTGGACAATCTTATTCCACTTGTCGGTACCCTTATCTTCACATCTTCATCTGATCGATCACCAGTATTGTGGTCTACTTAAACACAAAACATTTGTGACAAGATTTGGACAATTTACTAATGACATGATACATCCATATATCTAATTGTAACTTTATTATCATGATTCGCCCTAATTCTTAAATAAAATTTTCTTATAACCATTTAACTGACTACAACCAGGGATATTGTTGTCCACTTAAATCGAGCAGCGAGATCTACAGAAAATCTGTCTGTGTTCAATTTTAAGTGTACTAGAAGGTGTTTCCCGCTTCCTGATATGCCCCAACCATCAACAACTTCCAGAGTACTCCTTACACCGGGTGAGCAGACAATCATTCAGAGAGAGGATAGATTCAAAATTCTATTACTTATTGTTTCAGAGGGGTTGAGAAGTAGAAGGTTGCATATGTTGTGTACCAGGTCGGATTAGAAGTCACGCAAAGGAGACAGCATATGGCTAACAGATAAGAGGAATTTCATATATATATATATATATATATATATATATATATATATATATATATATATATATATATATATATATATATATATAACATGCAGAAAAATAGAGTTGCATATGTTGTGTACCAGGTCAGATTTGAGGTAACACAAAGGAGACAACATATCACTAACAGATAGGAAGAAAGAAAAGAATTTTCTACAGACCTAATTTATCGAAATTTACCAGTCTCCCTATCCAACCAAAATTAAGCACAAAATCTGCACATTGAGGAAAAGTGAATCCACAGTTCTAGATACGAGTTATTTAATGTGACCGGTGGATTCCCATGTATATCTCCCTGCTCAACCTATCCGAGCATCGTGAAATCAGGTTAAACGGGTCTAACTAGGTCAAAGTTTGTCAAGTCCTTAAATTCATTCGGTTCAACTTTTCCTAGTCAAGTCCATTTAAAATCTTTCGTGCCTACCAACACATCGAGTACAGAGCGTAGACGATTCAACTTAGGTATGTTACGCCGATTCAGATTGCCCATTATCACTTGCTAATGTCATTACCCAAAACATCTCCTGCAAGCACTTTTCATAACCAACATATTTTATTGATTTTCTGAATTTCTAATGTTTTTTGGATTTTTTAAAATTTTCTACTTTTTGTTTTGTTTTTATTTCTCCACCTAAATTTGTGCATAGGAGAGAAACGAAAATAAATGCGCAAATTTAAACTATCCTAAAACAAAAATTAGTCTTTAAAGCGAATCAGCTTAAGAAAAACTCAGGAGTATAGAGAAGAAAACTCAAACCGTAAGTCACTAATTGAATTTGCATCCAGAAGGTCTGACAACAGCACGCGTAATCTCATAATAGATCCAAAAATTCTTCACATCGTTAAGTACTAACCCCATGAGTGATCCCTTCCTTTCTTCCTTTCCCGCAAAAGGACACATACTTTCAACAAAAGTCTGAATGTTGTACAGTTGAGAGATGTCTCCTATCATGTGCCTGGAACACCTACTACCAACAAACCGAAGTCTGATGATATGCCTCCATAGCTGCTCCGACACAGAACAGGATTAATTGGTCTTTGGAACCCAGTCCATTTTGAAACTGGGTTGACCTTTGTCATCAATGCAGGGTACTCTCTCCGATGACATATCCTGCTTATCACAAACAGAAGACAATGAAATATTAGAGTCATTAGAAGATTTGTGAGTTTTCACCTTTGGTACCCATCTATATTCGGGTTTAACCCATTTCTTGTTCGACTTGATGGGTGCCTCGGCACTTGCTTTGGAACTTGAAGTCGGCTGCCGAGATGACTTTGACCTAGCCGGTCTTGGTTTTACAGGAGCATCTCTTGAACATGACTTCTGGGCCAACATTCCCTTCTTGTTCTTGGGAGTTGGATTCTTGGCCTTGTGAGTTTGATTCTTGGCCTTGGGAGTTGAATTCTTGGCCTTCTTGGCATTCCATTCGGCGTTATATGAACGTGACCTTGAGGGGTTTCTTTTGAAATATCTCCCTCTTGGCACGTTTTGCCATCGTTGTGCATAGTAG
Organism: Lactuca saligna; assembly: GCF_052625555.1. Classification (NCBI taxonomy): domain Eukaryota; kingdom Viridiplantae; phylum Streptophyta; class Magnoliopsida; order Asterales; family Asteraceae; genus Lactuca; species Lactuca saligna. The sequence continues at coordinate 37,309,610 of NC_136417.1, read as the reverse complement.
GGAACGTACGCGCGATTAGGACAATTTCTGGCAATGTGTCCAAGTGTTCCACAGTGAAAACATGTCCTTTTCTTCACTTTGAAGTTGTTTCTTCCTGTCCCTGGTGGCGTATCTTTGCCTCGTTTCTTGTTGTTCCCACATGCACAATTGCAACAGACACTTGTTGCGTTGGAATTGGAGGCCTGTATTTCTCAACGGCAGGTTTGTTAGGAGTAACAGATTTAGAGTTCAAGGTGTCGTTTGTTTGTTCAGAAGAACTCTCCTTGTTCTCATCCTCTGCTACTTTACCTGCACATGTAACAGAAACATCAGTATTTTCAACATTAATAACTCCTCCTGACACAAATCTAGCTCGTTTGCCATATCGAAGATGTGGCTCCCTGTCAGTTTCGTCCTATGTCATAGGGATGGAAGTGTAGTTATGATTATAAGGAGGAGGTACACTATCATACCCTAGACCCTTGTTTTGATTTTCTTTGAATTTTAATTGGGTTTCATATAAGGAATCGACTGTCTGACTTGACGCAGTATAATTTTTGAAACTGACATCAGTTTTTCCACACTTAATTTTTAAAGCGTCAAGTTCTTCAGTTATAGCAGCAAGTTGTCTCTTAACATAATCATAATTTTCAAACTTGTTGCTATACTCTTCCTGAAGTTTCCTAAAGTCCTTGGTTTTTGCTTCTAACTCAACCTTCAGGGGTTTCTGTCCTTTTCTGAGTTGATATCATTCATATCTCAATTCCTCAACTTCTCTTTTAAATAAATCAATTTGTTCCCGAAGAAATTTAGTCGTAGCTTCACAAGCTGGAGTACATGTAACTACAGTGGCCAGAATGTTTTTAGAACTCATTGTTTTTCTACACTTCAAAGCATCAAGTTCTACAATTACATCAGCAAGACTAAGATGATTGAGATCTTTTGTCTTCTTGATGATAGCCACGTTCATATCCCACGATTTCGGAAGTGAATTCAGTAGCTTTTTGTTTATCTTAGATTTGGTCAAGAAGATCCCAACTATATTCATCTCAGTAGTAAGTGTAGTAAATCGTTGCAACTGAGTTTCGAGGGTATCTCTAGGGTTATAATCGAAAATGTTAAAATTTTGTCTTAACATATCTTGACGACTCTCTTTCATGTTTTCAACTCCCTCGTAGACCTTAAAATTAAAAAGCACAACTAGAAGCTAAGATAAAACTTAAACATCAAATTTAAAAATGTTTTTTTTTTAAATCAACCTTAAAAGTCAAATATAAAAGGTCAAACTCAAAGTCAAACAAAAAAAGTCAAATCGAAAAACTAAGTTTGAAAATTTAAAAGTCAAACGAGAAAGTCAAAATTTAAAATCAAAGATCAAACCTGAAAGTCAAAGTCAAAATTTTAAAATAAAAAGTCAAAAAAATAAAAGTAAAAAAAATATTATTATTAATTAATTTTTTTTATTATATCATTATTATTATTATTATTATTAATTTTATTTATTTATTTATTTATTTATTTTTATTTTGGATGAAAAATGAATTTGAAATTAAAAGATATTTAGATTTGGGGTAAAAAGTGTAAAAAAAATGCAAAAAAGAACCGAAAAGGAGTGTTTTTCATTAAAAGTTTCGAAGGAAAGTAACAAAGTCGTTGTTGGAGGAATTGGTAAGGCGCTGAGTTGATTTCCCAAAATGCCCGGGTTCGATCCTTGTCAGCTCCAAAATCCAATCCTGCTTTTCTTGATGCTTTGTGCGAGGAGTCAGCTGCGAGGCGAAGCTGGTGCGAGGCCGAGACAGCTTCTTGCGAGTAAACTCCAAGGCTGCAAACCGAGGCCATGAACTCCTCGGACCGCAAACACCGGCCGCAATTCTTCGGCGACCGTGAACAGTTTCTGTCCGTGAACTCCCAAACCCTAGCCGCCCGCCGCAAATTCCGACCAAAAACACCGATTTTCTTGACTTTGAAGCTCCAAAACTCGATCAAAAACCTTTTTTTTATGAAAAACACGAAAAACAAACCCCCCTTATTTTTCAGAGACCTATCCAAAAACACAAGAATATTTTGAAAATAAGATCAAACAACACTCCAAATCTGACAAAATTGACTGATACAACTTGACTCTAATACCAATTGTAAGTCCCTAATTTGCTTGTGTATCAATCAGATCCGTTTGATGGTGCGGAATCCCAAATAAATGGATGATGTCAGATCAAGTAGAAGAGAAGGAGAAGAAGAATATTAAGAATCTTGATTGTATTGATGATATAAATGAAATTCCTTACAATAGATTCTCTCACACAATATGCTCTCTCTTCCTCTCTCTTCTCTCACTAGGTCGTAAACTCCTTAGGATTCATCAATCCTTATTCCCCACCATAACACCGATATTTATACTTGGAGAACATGGGCCGGATAACATGGGCCTTAAATGGGTTTACAGTTGTAAGGTGTTTACGACCGTAAACTCAATCGTAAACATGACCGTCAACTCCAAAAATATTACAGAAAAATATAATTGCCCAGAAAAGCAAAGTATAAACCATATTTTGACCCAACATATGTGACCCTTCTGAGCCTAGTAGACCCAAGTTGCAACTACGTATCTGATGATGTCCAAGGTCACGATGTGAAATGATGGTTCACGACATGAAAAATCAAAAAATCAGCCCTATAAATAGAAACCGAAGGCAGTTGGGTTTGGCTGCTAATTCCTTAACCTCTCTTCTACTCTACTAATCTTTAAGCCTACATTTAAACCCCCGAAGCCCGTTATCATCCCAAGACCCGAAGCAAGTCTCGAAGCCCCGAAGATCCTGAGAAGAAAAGAGTTTTAAGCCGAAGCTCTGCCCGCGAGAACCCCGATGTGTGAAGATATCTCAGTTTCACCTGAGAATTACTACTCGAAGAGCCATAGTGCTGTCCGAGTATCGTCTAATCATGTTACTGTGTAGTTACTTTCTTCTAATACATAAATATGAAATGTTTTCTATGAAATACGTGTTATGTGTTATATGTTGTTTGTTTATTTGAGATGGGTATGGATTTGATGTTTTATACAGCTTTTAAATGATTAAAAGTGTATATGTATTTTATATCTACAAGATAAGTGTTGGGTAGAACATGGGCAGATGAAATAGTTGGTGTGAGATGAAAGATGTTATGAGTGAACCCTGGTGACTATGAGACGTAGTGTCTATTGTATAAACCCTGGCGACTATCAGACGTAGTGCCTATAGTATAAACCCTGACAACTATATGGCGTAGTGACTATTGTATGAACCTTGTTAGCCATGGGTTTTGGATAAATTCCTTAGGTCAATCCTTAGGAATGAATGAATGAAGGATAGTTGATTCTTAGGGTAAATCCTTAAGAAATAAAGGAGATAATGGGGATGGGTAATTGGGTTGATTGTTGGATAATTGAATATAATGATTGTATTATTGTGGATTGAAAACCCTATGTGCTCACCAAGCTCCTAAGCCTGACCCACTCTGTTTCTTTGTATCACAGGTATCAATACGAAGACATATTTCACTAAGAGATTAAAGATGTTAGGTTTTTGGTCATAAGAACATCCTATGTGCTCATACAAACCCTAATGCTTGGATGTAGGTTTCTCTATTGTGCATGCAATTCATCCAAGACTATAAACCCTAGATCTAGTATATGATAATCAATATAACATATGAATTAGGGTTTAGATCATACCTTGATTGTTATGTAGCAATAACAATCTCAAATCCTTCTTGTATTGACTTTAGAAAGCTTAGAGTCACAAATGTCACTCCTCTAATGGTTCACAAACACCAAGAGCAAGAGGATGAAGAAGAGCAGAGAAGGAGGCTGCCCAAACATGTGAAAACCCTATCCAATTAGTTCACCACATTTTTGAGCCTTAACGGTTCTTTAAATAGAGAGGCTATTAGGGTTATCTAGCAAGGAAACCCTAATTTGGATGCTTAAGCCCTAAGCAACCCATGGACTCTTTCCTTAACAAGCCTTGGACGATTTCTAATGGGTTTCCCCATAGAATTCGTCCAACCTTATTTTATAAGGTAATCCACAGCCCAATTGCAATTATCTTATAATTACAGTTCCAATCCCTTAAGTTTAATTAATCTCTTTTATCCACAAACTTAATTCTTATTAATTCTTGACTAATATTAATTAAACAATATGATTTCTCCTTTAATATATTAATAAATCATATTTAATCCTTTCTCTCCATAATTCATCCTATCAAGTTGCTTTGGTCAAGGTAACCCAAAAGGACCATGCAGCATCGGGTCAAGTACATACCAAAATAGTTATGGACTTAGACACTAATCCAACAGTCTCCCACTTGGATAAGTCTAACAACTATTATACGTATGACTTCAGATCCTGATCTGCATTCGTAGCTTTCTAAAGTCGTTGTCAACTCTGATCTTATCAGAGACGCGTGTCCTTTAGATAAGGGATCATATATTCCTCCATTCTAGATATTATCGTATAGACTGAGACATAGATCTAAATCATTCTCTCTGTCTATGTGTTGTTTCCCGAATTCAGATTTATGATGACTGACAGTAGAATACAATTGAACACATCAATTTAGTCCCGGCTTGGCCAAGTGCTTAGGTGCCATCACTAAATCATCGAGGGGCCCACAGATATCGCTTTTATCCTACTTGGATAAAAGGAACAGATAAACTTTGACTCAATGCTCGCTTGCACTTACTCACCAAATCACACACAACAATATGTTTTATAACACCAAGTTACTGGTGCGTTTACATATTATCAATGTGCAACCGACTCGCAAGATACAACTCACACATCTCGGTTTCAAGAATATAAGATGTTATCGTCTCACCAATCACTCATGATAAAATCCATGAAGTGATCCAAGTGAGCGTGGGTTTAATCCAATGCTCAAATCATATTCATAAACACTCATGAACGTTGCAGCAAACATTTGCTTATGTCTAATGCTCTTTAGACAATCCACACACCAATTCATGATAGTCTTCATTCATACCTACTTCCAACATATGAACGACTGTGGTCCTTTCAAATAATTTGATTGTTCTTAACCAATTAAATTATTCAGGAAGTGAAAACATGCAAGGTGAAACACAAGGTTAATACTAATCCCATATGGCCTCAAACCTTTGAGTATAAATAAAACACCTTTTATTTATCACCATGTCGATTACTCATTATTTGTTGTTTCGGGTAATCAACTTCTTACTTGAATTATTACACTTGTCACATGCTCTTAGCATGCACACAATGTTTACCTATGGTTCTTACTTTGTGAAATAGATCAAATGAATACATTTCCAATCCTACTCGTTCCACAACTCCCAAATCCTTTTCACAAGTGAAAGAATATCAAATTCTTGCCACTTATAGAATATGTTAGATTCTAACATTTTATGCGATGATCCTTTTGTAATGTCACTGCACTAAGGTCACGATGACTATTGCCAATGAATTACAAAGTCCTCTATCAGAGATTGTTACAAGACAATTCCATAGATGTGATGTCTCTCACTCAAAGTATATTCCTTTGAACATCCTTTTGCATAAAAGTTTCTAATCTAGACATTGATTCTCAATATCCAACTCCCAATATGGAAACATTTCCATATTTTCCATATGACAACTCATTCTTAATAGAATCTTATCTATTCATAATAAAGTCGATATGGTCCATCCAATATCATACTTCCAACTACTCACAAGCGATCAATCCTCGGCGAACCCTGGATTGTCCTTTGATAGTTGTTTAATTATCTTAGTAAAAAACGATTCTTGTCCTTTTCCCTCTTAATGTGCTAGACATTTGAAAAAAATTTAGAATGGTCAAACATTATAGCACTAGCAATCAATCCTATACCCGAAGCGTATAGGACGCGATGCATAATGTCTTACATAAAGATATGATACTTTATCAATCTTCTGCCATAATATTTTATGTGTCTCGTTCTTACAATTCGAACTATGAAGAGGAATACCATAATCATAATCGAAATTTAGGAACACACTATGTATCTTTAACATTCCACAACCTAAGCCTTTAGATTTGAAATGAAGCATAATATTCTCTCCCTTAATTATAGCAAAACAACTATTCAACCTTTACAACTTTGCAAAGTATGACTCTTGTTTTGTATAATTAATATTGCTAAATTGCAATGCTTGCCTTAATAATCATACAATCATAACATTTATGTTCCTACTATCATGATTATTATAATAGCATAACACTTATGCTCCCACTAGCTTTGACATGTATTCAGAAAACAGCTCAACTTCCGGAAAAACAATACCTATTGAATTTCTTAAGTTCATATTTCTAATACCTAATGCTTTGATAATCCTTTATCTAAGCTTATACACCTTTGCCTTAGATAGCTCATATGTGTCTCTAAACAATTTAGACTAATTACCAAATCTCACAATTCGAATCATGGAAAGGGATACCGTAACCATAATTGAATTTAAGAATGCAATTTTCACAATCCCTATCTTCTAAAAATCTCTCTTAGTGAAAGCATTTCGTCACAGTCATTTTCATGAAGGAGGGAACCTTATGAGACTTAGATTTTAATGGTGTATGTGTTTCTATCCATGTGAATTCGTCAAAACCAAGGTTTGCGACAAATTCAAACTCATATGGACCGAACTTTCTTAATCTTGATTTCTTGCCTTATGGTAATACGGCTGCCCACCATGTCTTACAAGTAGTTAAGCAGCTCACCCTTTCCTATCAATGTACTTTTCATTGATTAACATCCTTGCCCTTTATGCATTCAAATGAGAACTTATAGAACTCACATGCATAATTAACTCGATTGGAACGGCGTAGAAACATGATTAAGGTCGTGTGCTAGTGATGTTTGATAAGGTTTATATTGATTTGTTCTTGAACCATTCAAGACCATTTAGACTCCCACTGACTCCTTGACATATAAGATTCTCTTGTCAATAAATATTTCTTGAAAAACAAATATTCAAGAGTTACTGTAGTTTTTATCAAGACAAAACACTTCACAGAATTGGTCCTAGTTGATCTTTGTCTTATCCAAGACATCACAACTTTCCAATTTCAAATGTGCAAGAATACGAAAAACTTTTTCCATATTCTACATTTTATTATTGTTATAAACCTTCTTATGACTTGTCACTCCATGTCACAATCTTAACTTTAAGACTTGTTTTGGAACGAAGTATGATTGACTTCTTGATTTAACCATTTCTTCAATTCTTGATTCCTCTTCTTAGACATACAATTGTACTAAGGCTTACTTAGAGGATCAATTGAGATATGGTTCTTAATCATTAAGACCTATCATAAAACATAATAAAAGGTACTCTCCCTTCTTCTTGGACTTGAGAAACTTTAATCTTTCTGCCTACTTGATTCTTATTATTCCTTCTGCTATTGATTTCAACCTTTTCAATCAATTCAGAATTACACTTAATCTTATAGGTATAATCATATTTACTAAACCTTTAGTAAATCATGACGAATATATTTGTTACTCTTGCGGTGGACGTGATCAACACACAACTTTGTGTACTCGATCTCCTAGTCCTTCACTTGACACTTTGTCAACGAATTAGTCTAGTTTCCAAATATGAAATTTCTCATTCATTGTGCAACCAGGTTGCGTGATTCCAAATTTCTGTCCAACTGAAACTTGGGTGATGAGAAACTCTCCCTATTTGGTAAATTCTCGACATTTCCACATAATTAAGAATCAAATCCATTATTGCTAATAATAGAAACATTCAAAACATCAATTTTTCATACACGCCATCGCTAGGATAAATAAATAATATAAAATCAAAATTTTTATTTTCTTGTGGAAAAATTTGTCCTTACAATGAAATTCATTGAAAAACTATACTAATACATATTTCTTAGCACTCTTATTCTAACTCTAAGTAGTAGCTCAAGAATCTAATCTTCAAGTAATGCGATCGAAATCCATTTCTTCACGATTAGATTCCGCTCACTTCTTCCCTTAAGTTTCCTCTCTTTTCTTCGATTCTACAAAATATCAAATTTAATCTTATCACATCATGTACTAAGAATCTAGAATAGGAACTTAAAAGAATTAGTTAATGGAATTTACCTAAAGTAGAGCCATACGTTTTGACTCTCCCATCTCTTAGATCTCTTAGGTAAATAAGGTAGCTTCATCTCCAATGCCCCTTCTCTTGGAAATAAAAGCAAATGGATTCCTTTGGAATGACACATGGAACTATCTCAGAATCTACCTTTTCTGGATCTCTAATGTCACCATTTTAAATATCCATTGAAGTTTGGGAGTTTGATTTACCAGACAAATTTGCTCGACCAGCTCGCCAAATCATTTCTGATTCAGCAGTTATAGGCAAATAGGTCAAATCAATGAGGGTCATGTCATGATCCATCATATAGTACTCTCTTGCGAACTCACTATATGATTCAGGAAGCGACTGAAGAACCCAGTCAATAGCCAACTTACCTGAAATCTCGACACCCAACATCCTTAACCTATCAATGTGTGACTTCATCTCTAAGACGTGTACACACACAGGTTTCCCATGTTTACTTGCCAAAAGGGCTTGAGTGAGCTTGAACTTTTCAAGACTTCGAACTTGTGGGTCTGGGAGAATAATTGGAGGAGGTGGAGGAAGTGAAGCATGATCTCTTGTTCCTCGATCGAAACGTGGAATATCATTTTCATGTGGAAAGCTTGTTCCACGGGATTTGGGAACACCATAGTTGTCATACTTTGACATCTACAAAACGGGTGAAACTAAATTCAAGTTAGTTGATTGACTGAATCCTTAATAAATCACCTAAATGAGATATTAAGGCTAGGGCCCAACAAAATACGCTACAACCTAGAAAAGGGATGCCGTAATCTAGTTGCAGAATATTTGAAGGTAGGTAAATGATGATTTACCAATTTCCACCATGAAAAAAGAAAAAGAAATTTAAGTTTTTAAATCTATGAAAACTCCTAGATCCATTGACATTCATTGAACTTTTCAATGGCATGTTTAAATCTCGATAGGCCCCTCTAGTTTGTGACTGGGATACCGAGGATCACAAAGCGGGTGTGAATAACCATGCAAACTTACATGGTGCCCCCACATGTTACAGTCACCTATTTGATGTGCCGGTAAACCACACACGCTCCACCGAACTATGACAAAGATTGAGTCACCCTTTTCTACCTTTGCTTAGAACCATTTAGTGTGCCGGTAAACCACACATGCTCCACTAACGTCTTTGCAAGGGTACAAAGTGTAATTTCATGGAATTGCATCAATTCACTTTTGCCTAAAGTAACTAAGATTGGGAATTTATGAAAGCATTTAGTTACTTATACTTCATTACACGTATAATGGAAGGTTTCTATCCTATCCTACCAGTTCGGCTAACGACCCTCCACTAGTCAAGAGTGCGGTGGGTAAGAGTGGATACCCATTCAATCACCATTTTATAGGCAATTTCCTTAAACACCCCTTATAGACCAGCTTCGTGAATGAGGCCTACTAACAGTAAGACTGACTTTTACTTATACATATATATAATGTTAGACTTTTAATGTTATATATAGTATAGAGTGTATTTTACACTTTTAAAATACTATATGGTCAAATTTAACAATTATACTTTTAATTCAATTAAATTGTAAACCAAAACATTATGGATTTATTAAACCTCCTTTAATTATACACTTTAATTAATTAATAAAACCATAAGGGTGTGATTTGAACTTTTCAAAACAATACTAGGGTTTTAGAATTTAACATTTCTATATTAAACTTTTAATCAACTTTTAAATTCCAAAACTTGAGGGCAAGTTTTGAAACATTTCAAAACATTAGGGTTTTAACTATTTAAATTTCAAAAACAAAACTATTAAGTTAAAATTTAAACTATAAAACCTAAAGGGGAAAAATTGAAAGTTTTCATAACACAAGGATCAAATAACAAATAATATAAATTAAACAATTAATTTCATCATTATAAATATTTGACCTAATGTCAACTTCTTGCAAAATAAGTTACCCAATTAATACAAATAATCAAACTTTATCATATAAGGAAGTTATTATCTAATCAATTGGTAATTATCTTTTGTTTAATCAAGGATATACTCATAAATATGTATAAAATTGAATTTTATAACAAAAACATGTTTATGGTAATTATCCAAAGCCAAAATACGAAGAAAATCGCAAATATGAGCTGTCAGACACTTTGACTCATCGAGTCTGGACCTAGACTCGTCGAGTACAGCTGACTCGGTGAGTGAACCAAGTGACTCGGCGAGTCAAACACTCAGAAGCAAAAAATTTCGATTTTCAGTACTGATTTCGATCAAATATGCATCAATACAATAGAAACCAATCAAGGCTCTGATACCACTGTTGGGTTTTTGGTCATAAGAACATCCTATGTGCTCATACAAACCCTAATGCTTGGATCTAGGTTTCTCTATTGTACATGAAATTCATCCAAGACTATAAACCCTAGATCTAGTATATGATAATCAATATAACATATGAATTAGGGTTTAGATCATACCTTGATTGTTATGTAGCAATAACAATCTCAAATCCTTCTTGTATCGACTTTAAAAGGCTTAGAGTCACAAATGTCACTCCTCTAATGGTTCACAAACACCAAGAGCAAGAGGATGAAGAAGAGAAGAGAAGGAGGCTGCCCAAACGTGTGAAAACCCTAACCAATTAGTTCACCACGTTTTTGAGCCTTAAGGGTTCTTTAAATAGAGAGGCTATTAGGGTTATCTAGCAAGGAAACCCTAATTTGGATGCTTAAGCCCTAAGCAACCCATGGACTCTTTCCTTAAGAAGCCTTGGACGATTTCTAATGGGTTTCCCCATAGAATTCGTCCAACCTTATTTTATAAGGTAACCCATAGCCCAATTGCAATTATCTTATAATTAAAATTCCAGTCTCTTAAGTTTAATTTATCTCTTTTAGCCACAAACTTAATTCTTATTAATTCTTGACTAATATTAATTAAACAATATGATTTCTCCTTTAATATCTTAATAAATCATATTTAATCCTTTCTCTCCATAATTCATCCTATCAAGTTGCTTTGGCGAAGGCAACCCAAAAGGACCATGCACCATCAGGTCAAGTACATACCAAAATAGTTATGGACTTAGACACTAATCCAACAAAAGGGGATGTAAATAATTAGTGTAAATGAATGTAAGTTCTTTTTATGCTTATGTGCCTGTATTGACCATGACATCCCAAATGTTTTAAAACGAATAAAATGCTTTTTTTAGGAAATGCTTTGATAAAGAATTTTTCATGTTTTCTGGGAACAAATTCCGCAACACTTTTAATCAAAAGGATTACTCTTATTTTATAAAACAAAGCATAAACAAATCGGTATTTTATGACCTAAAATGATTTTATGTTCTAAATGTAATATATGTTTGCCATATATGATGTTATTTGTTCGGATCTATGGTCTGTTGTCGACCGGATCTGGAAACCTTATGTGTTTAGGATTCTAAGCGTACGACTACGGTATTAGAACTAGCATGTCAACGTTTCGAAGTGATAAGGATGATATATATATATATATATATATATATATATATATATATCGTGAATGAGGATCTAAATTCACCTTATTCAGTGTTTAGATCAGAAGGGCAAGAACTAGAAGCAGAGTCGAAAACACAAACAACAACATAAATCAACCGCCTCAACCACCAGTGATTTAACAAGTACCTGTTGTAACTACAACACCTAAGCTAATGATGATGGTCGGAGTGCAAATGATGATTCAGACGATGTTGGCTAATCAGATGGTGGAGACAAGGCGATTACTGCAACAGAATACGGAAGAAACGACGATCACTATTGAACAGCCTGAATTGAATGAAGGGTAGTCAGAAGGAGGAAACTATAGTGGGACCGTTGGTCAAGCCAACCCACTGATAGATAGATCAAACAATCAGGATGGAGGAAATGTTGGACGCAGGTCAAAGTACAAGGATTTCATGGCATTCAAACCACTGTGTCTATCTGGAAGCCCAACACCAGTGGAAGTTATGGACGGATCTCCGAGATGGAGACAATGTTTGAGAGTTGCGAGTGTAGCAACAGACAGAAAACCACTCTCATGATTCATCTTTTAAAGTCTAGAGTGCTGAACTGGTGGAAGCTACTAGCGGGTTCGATGCACAAGGGATAAGCTAGCAATATATCTTTGGGAAGATTTTGTGGTATAACTAAAGATGAAATACTGCTCTGAGCAGGATCTTCTGGAAATCATCATTGAGTTCCAGAATCTAAAGAAGGGAAGATTGAGCGTCACCGATTATGCTACTAGTTTTACGGAGAAAATGAAGTTTGTTCCCAACCTACTAATAACGGAACTTTCCAAGGTCAACAAGTTTGCCAATGGATTACCAGCGGAATTTGGTCCAATGGTCAGGCAAGCAACCACTTTGAAAGCCAATATGTGGGAAGCCAAGAATGTTGAGACCCAAATAAAGGAAAAGGGTCTGGAGAGAGCTGAAGATGGAGAGAAAAGGAAGCATGAGTGATCTTCAATGATCAACAAAGAAAGCAAATTCTCGAAATCTGGAGGAAGAGATGAAGCTAAGTGGTGTGAGAGGTGTAAAAAGAAACACTTCGGGAAATGTAGGGAGGAGATGAATTGTTACAAGTGTGGGAAGACAGAGCATTACGCCAACATGTGTGCTTCTAACAAGAAGGTCTGTTGTGGATGTAACAAAGAAGGACATATTTCTAGAGACTGCCCAAAGAAAAATACACCACCAAGGCCAAAGGCATTCCACATGTTCCTCGACAAAGCAGAAAACAATGCAAGGAATCAAGGATGAAGATTTCATATCAATATATATAGTATGTATCAGGAAGTGTAGCCTATTAGAGTAGTAGTATAGGTTGAACTTGAACGCATATGAAATCGTTTCAAGGAATGATATGAAACCTTCGTTTTGTTATCTGGTGTGTTAAGTTCTTATGTGATTTTCTTGTATGGTGACATGGAAAACTGTGAGACAATACTTGGGATGAGTATGAGTAGGTGTGAATAGTAGTAGAGATCTATACTACTGGAAGCACAAGACTCACGCTTAGATCAGGGAAAGTCACAAGGTTACCAAGAAGCAAGTGGTTGGTCTCGTTTTATTTAAGTATGTCGTTACCATTGTTTCGGTAATCAATAATGATATGATTGTTATTCCGACCCTAGTGGTCATATCAAATTGAGTCCGACTACGATGAGTTTGTTACGTGGTTCAGAGAACCAAGTTTGATGTAACATCTGGCTTAAGTCAGAAGATTGAAATCAATGCGATCAATAGTATCATGTTCGTTGTTAAAGAAGTTAGTAGCTAGAAATTCTACATGCTAAAATGTGATTATTTCACGTTAGAAAATGAAGGAAGATATATTCCATTCCAGAATTTGAGTCTAAGAGACATGAGTCTAAGCGTTGCATCATACGATGAGAGGTTATTGGAACATGACCCATCAATCTCTTACAATAAATAAAGGAAAGTACTTATCCTAAGAATGAGTCCTCAATAAGGATTTATTTTGTAACTAGAGAGGCTACGATTGAAAGTGCAACATAGTACGAAGAGCAAGTGCAAGATTGAGCATCATCTATAGTAAAGAAGCCCTAGAGTTAGATACTCTTTCAAGGAAACATAGAAGTTATGATTATTACCTAGGATGAAGAGATAACGTGTGGAATCATTAATCAAGCCCTATTTCGTTGATGATTTTGGGACGCAATCATCCTAAGGGGGGGTAATTGTAACATCTGTAGATCATGGCTAGTCAATTTAGAGACAATGAGCATCAAAAATGAATTTTTTTTATAGAAGATTATTTAGAATGAATAATCTTAACGAAGTTGTAATGGTCGTGACAAGGATTTCAGATATATAAAGAATGCCAAAATCTGAGTTATAACGAAGAAGTTATGACTTGTCAAAGTTTCGCGACAAAACCGGCACAACACAGCACGATGTAAATAGTGAATTTACAAAAGAGATATATTTGGCCTTAGCGATCTAAACGAAATTCGTAGAATACGTTAAACCGAGAGCGTGCATCAAAAGAACATCCAAATCTAACTTCGTATGAGGAAGTTATGATTTTTCTAAGTTTCAGCTTAGCAGTATGCCGCCCGAAGTTCGAATATGAGATAGAGTGGTTTTTGGTCGAAACAATCTAAACGAGAATCAAAGATCTCATTAATAGTACTTTAACGGTAAAAAGACAGATAAAAGCGGACGTCGGATGAAGAAGTTATGATTTAGTAGCGGACTTTTCCTGTCCCGACCTACCAAAAATAATATAGTAAAAATAAAGTTAACATTAGCCGACAGAGTCTAAACGAGAGTTGTAAAGCATAATGTCACCTATGGGTGGATATAAAGAACATTAAAAACGGAGCTCGTATGCGAAACATATGAATTTATGAAGTTCGGGGCACGAACCCCAACACTTTGTCAGGGTTCACGACGTGAAAAGTTGGTTCACGATGTGAACTTAGTGACGTGACCCTTCTGAGCTTGGCAGACCCAAGTTGCGACTACACACCTGATGATGTCCAAGGTCACGATGTGAAATGATGGTTCACGACATGAAAATCAAAAAATCAGCCTTATAAATAGAAACCGAAGGCAGTCGGGTTTCGCTGCTAATTCCTTAACCTCTCTCCTACTCTACTCATCTTTAACCCTAATTTTAACTGCCTGAAGCCCCGGTATCATCCCAAGACCCAAAGCAAGTCTCGAAGCCCCGAAGATGCCGAGAAGAAAAGAGTTTCAAGTCGAAGCTCTACCTGCGAGAAGTCCGGTGTGTGAAGATATCTCAGTTTCACCGGAGAATTACTACTCGAAGAGCCATAGTGTTGTCCGAGCATCGTCTAATCATGTAAGTGTGTAGTTACTTTCTTTTAACACATAAATATGAAGCGTTTGATATGAAATACGTTCTATGTGTTATATATTGTTTGTTTATTTGAGATGGGTATGGATTTGGTGTTTTATACAGGTTTTAAATAATTAAAACTGTATGTGTATTTTATATCTACAAGATAAATGTTGGGTACAACATGGGTAGATGAAATAGTCGGTGTGAGATAAAAGATGTTATGAGTGAACCCTGGCGACTATGAGATGTAGTGCCTATTGTATAAACCCTGGCAACTATGAGACGTAGTGCCTATTGTATAAACCCTGGTGACTATGTGATGTAGTGCATGTTGTATGAACCTTGGTAGCTATGGGCTTTGGATAAATTCCTTAGGTCAATCCTTAGGAATGAATGCATGAAGGATAGTTGCTTCTTAGGGTAAATCCTTAAGAAATAAAGGAGATAATGTGGATGGGTAATTGGGTTGATTGTTGGATGATTGAATATAATAATTGTATTATTGTCGGTTGAAAACCCTATGTGCTCACCAGGCTCCCAAGCCTGACCCACTCAATTTCTTTGTATTACAGGTATTAATACGAAGACATATTTCACTGAGATATTAAATGAGTTGTAAATCATTAGTCTAAATGAATGTAAGTTCTGTTTATGCTTATGTGTCTGTCTTGACCATGACATCCCAAATGTTTTAAAATGAATAAAATGCATTTCTTTGGAAATGCTTTGATAAAGAATTTATCATGTTTTCTAGGAACAAATTCCGCAACACTTTTTATCAAAGGATTATTCTGATTTTATAAAACAAAGCATAAACAAATCGGTCTTTTCTGGATTTGAATTTGAGGATGTCACATATAGTAGTGTTCTGTATGAAAACCTTCTGTATGTATGCCAGGATATCACCAGTTGTAATGTATAGTAGTGTACTATAGGTTTATTAAATAAAATAAAACTATTGAAGAATTGTTAATCCCGTAAACATATGTTTTAGTTATACTGTTGTCAATTTAATATAACCATGCTAATTTAACTATTGACTTCTACGATGTTCTTCAGGTGTTGGAATGTTATAACGTCTGTCACCCCAGACCTATCGGCCTAACTATAGCTAATAATTTAGGTGCGGGGTTTCCAATCCCGTATAGATCTATACATAAACTCATGCTCTCCCTCTAGGAGACTCTGGTTATACTTTATAGGATATAGAACCTGTACCTAATGGCTACAATTGAAGTAGTGCCTCACAACCCTGTATAAACTAGTTTACGTGTAGTGTTGTAGTGTTTTCTTGTACTTGAAAATTGCATGTATTACCTTGTAATACTGTACTTTGTAATGTAAAATAATTATATTTAAATAATTATTTGGTAGTGTATCCTTGAATCAATGTATTCGAGTAGTGTTACATAAACTATACCAACTATACTTTATAGAGTTGTTTATGAATATTGTTCCTAGATTTGTAAAATAGAGTAGTATTTTCAAAACTATACCTATTATAGTTTGAATGTATGTTCTTGTATCGGTTCTTGTACTTAGTAAAATAGTGTACTAGTTCACAAACTATATCAGTTATAGTTTAAATGTAATGTTCTGTAATGCAATGAAAACCTTTGCAAACTATACCAACGATTCGTGAAAAGTACCCTTTTGCTCGACATGTTAAAAAAGGGATTAAAATATACATAAATATATTCTCATAAATTGTAGTGGTAAATCAGTTTGAATCAATTGCAAAAAGGTTTTGAAATCGTTTGATTTTTAACACAAGAGTTCTTGTGTTTTACTTGTATCCCCCCCCCCCCCAAAATAAAAAACATTGGAAACAGTGAAAATGTAGGGGTATGAACTCACATCTGTTACGTGTTCGTTTTTGGATAGTGTGAGTGAAGAGATGATCCTCGGGTTATCGTATGTGGAAAGAACGGTATCCTAAAATTATTTGAACATATAATTGTATTTAAATTAGCGAAATAATATGTTAAAGTGTTAGACAACACTTGATTTGTGTAAGGAATTTCTTCCAAGCATTACCGAAAATGGTATGAAGTGTTGAGCAGGGTTTTCGGTCGAGGCTCCACCGAAATCCTTGATTTTGGTCCTAAATCCTCAACCGAGGACCAGGTTCTCGGTCCTAAGGTGTTCTCGGTCAGGAATGTGTTCTCGGTCAGCTTGAAGATTTGAAGATTGTTCTTGGTGTTCTTGGTAAAAATTATGAAGATTTGAAATTTTTCTTGAATGTATGAATGTTCTTGGATGATACTTGAAAGATAAATGGGAGTGTTTTCGAGTGTATAAGTGAGAAAATGACTTGTTTTTTAGGGGAAAATATATATGGTGGTTGGGTTTTCTACCGGAAAGAGGGTTCTTGGCCGAAAAAGGGTTTTGTTGTCCGAGATCTAATTTTGGTGGGGGAGATTTTTGATCCGAGGTTCTCGATTCCAAAGGGAAAACTTGGATTTTTAAGTGTATTTTATTCCAAATACTTATATAAAAACATTATTTATATAATTTAAATCCTATTTAACCCTAATGAATTTAACTAAATGAACAAAACCTCAAATTTTATTTATAGCGGTTTGAAA
Organism: Lactuca saligna; assembly: GCF_052625555.1. Taxonomy (NCBI): domain Eukaryota; kingdom Viridiplantae; phylum Streptophyta; class Magnoliopsida; order Asterales; family Asteraceae; genus Lactuca; species Lactuca saligna. The sequence goes on along the minus strand of NC_136417.1, from coordinate 37,292,074 downwards.
TTTACTGACTAGAAAAATAACGGGTTGTTACACTTTAAGCATGGTTAGTCAACTTCTGGATAATCTAGGAAGAGCCCATTAGACATCAATCAAGAATATTCTTCAATATTTGTGAAGAACTAAACATATGTTCTTAGTTCTTGGTGACAAGGATACAATAAGAGTGAGACGTTATAGTGACGCCGACTTTCAACCAGACAGAAACAACTTTTGTTCTCAATTTGGCTGTGTATTCTTATTGAATGGTGAAGAAATAACCTAGAAAAGTTCCAGCAGAAAACTATGGTTGATTCTACTTGTGAATTAGGGTACCTTGCAGCGAGCGAAGCGTTGAAGGAAGCTGCTTGGTTGAAGAATTTTACTGGGGATCTCAGAGTCGTTCCAACTATTGAGGAACATATGGAACTCTTTTTTAACAATGAAGGTGCAGTTTCTTTAACCAAAGAACCGAAAGATCATGGAAGGTCCAAGCATATCGAGAGAAAATACCATTATATCCGACATAGAGTTGAATATGGGCACCTTATGGTGGAATGGATATCATCAAAGGAAAATCTTCTTGATCCTTTCGCTATGGCATTGAGCAAGGTCAAGCACATCATGCATGCTAGGAGCATTATGTTAAGAAATGACATTAGTTTTAGTGATTAATTGATAATTTGATTTTTTCTAACAAAATAAATTGTAATTGTTTTGGTGATTAAATAATAGAGACTTATTTATTAGTATTTGTGCTACCTTTCCAATAATTAATGACTATGTTTCATTTTTGCATGTTTACTTCATGGATAATTTAATTATTCAAATTCCAAAGCCATTCATACTTAGGAAGTAGTAGTGAATTAAGATTCTCATGAAATATTGGTAGATTGTTTGAAGATATTGAACAATGCATAATGATTGTTGTTATATCCATGAGTACTTGAAATAGGGATTTAAGTATTGGATAAACTCACGCTTAGAGATTACGTCATGGATTTTATCATGTGTAATTCTAAGATGATAATATCTACTATTCTTAAAGCACAGAAATATAGTTCATAGTTTATAAATCAATTATGTATTGGTTTGCTCAAACACATCTCCTAATAGGGTGTTATAAAGAGTAAATTTATGTATGATTTTTGAAGTAAAATTTATGATTATATAGTCGAAGTAATTCGTTCCTTTTTCTCTAAACAGGAAAAGAGATATCTTTTGGGTCCCTTGGTGATTTAACGTTAACATTATAGTGTTGGGCCAAGACATGACTGAATCGATGTGTTCAATTGGTAGTCTAATGACGTCATCATAAATCGGGAAATCGGGAAATAAAATCTTTGAAAATGAGATTGATTATGATCTATGTCTTGTGTCTATACGATATCATGAAGAACGAAATAGTAGTTGATCAATTCTCTTAGGGCCAATATCTGATTTGAATTAGTTTGACAGTGACTTTGGAAAACACTCTTTGCTTTTTGGTTCGAAGTTATATTGGTAGTTTAGTTATATACTTATCCAAGTGGGAAACTATCGGATTAATGTGTATAAGCTCATAACTAAATTGGTATATTAGTATAATTAAAAGCAAAGTACTTTTTGGGTTGCCCTCATCACTAGAAATACAATATAATTTATTGTTGAGAAAGTTATAATAGTTAATAAATTAATTAGAAATTGATTAGAATTAATTTAGAATTGATCAAAATTAAATTGGAATTAATTTAATATTAATTAGAATTAATTAAAGGTACAATGATTGAACTGTAATTGTTTAATAATTAGGTAATGGAGAGGCTTCAGAACCTTCATTGGTTGGACGGTTTCAGAGCTCCCTAAAGCGGATTCTCGAAGCTTTCAATTAATATAAGGAAACTATTTTATTCACTGATTTGAAATAATATTATTTTATGTCCGAATATAAGGGTTTTAGGTTCCATGTAGCTATATAAAGGGTCCTAACCTCTTATTTTTTCGGCCATCTCTCTTGTGAAGGCATAGCCGAAAAATATTCTCTCTCTTCAAAAGTCTTCTAGTTTCTACAAGGCAATCAGGGTATTGCTTGCTATAACAATATCAAATGTGTGTAACCATAACTTTTAAATTTTGGTTAGAGCCTAGGGGTCTTATAGTTTCATAGTATGTTGTTATTTATATGCAAAGACATAGATCATTTATGTTACATGTACCCTTAAGTGTTTTAAGAGAATTATTGGTATAGACTTGTAACCTGTGAATTTCGTCACTTTAACTATGCCAATCATAAATCCCATGCATATCCAAGACCTTTACCATCTCAAAGTTAATTGAAACGTCGCCACATATCAAGTATCTTACTAACCGTTTCGATGTTAATATACCTATATAACGATACTATGCTAGAAAAAAAAATGTTTTGAGAAACTTTTGTTCATTCGGAAAAAAGTCGGGCTAAGGTCAATGTTTTTTGAAAAAAAAAAATTGTATTACCAAAAGTTGACCCACTAACCTAATAATCTAGCAAAATAGAAAAAAAATTAAAAATTTTGTAGGCTGTTTTTGGAAGAAAAAAATAATAATAATTGATTTATAGTTAATTCGTAAAACAGAGTTTTCTATGAAATTAACTCAAAATAGAAAGATAGAAGGCAAGTGATGGTGAGCATAGATGGTTCTGGATAGGGGACATATCCTTTATATTGAACATGGGAGTATCCTCATGCATGGACGCCCATGTATTATGTACTTTGCTACAAAAGATATATATTTAAATATGATAAATTTACTTATAGAATAATCAATAAACTTATAGTTTGATTATAAAGTACAATCATAAGTTTAACGTATACTTATCATATAAAACACTGATTTAAATATATTATTTGACACCATCCAATCTTGTTTAACCTTGTCTTTTTAATTTTTACGTATGATCTACACCATTGTTCTAAACAGTTTTTGATGTTAATATATATATATATATATATATATATATATATATATATATATATATATATATATATATATATATATATATATATATATATATATATATATATATATATATATATATATATATATATACATATAAAATTATTTGTAAACATATTATACGTAATCGTACCCCAAAAAAAGAGATTGTACATTGTTTTTTAATGTCCGAAATAAGATATCTATATAAATTATATTTTGAAAGTGTTTGTACTTTGTATGAAAATTTCTGGCTCCGCAATATATATATATATATATATATATATATATATATATATATATATATATATATATATATATAAAAGTTTTTTTTTTTTTTTTTTTTTTTTTTTTTTTTTTTAAATCAAAATGGCGACATCATATCTTCATATATATATTATTGTTGACCGGTCAAGGATGCTGTGTGAGTAATAAATAATTTTTGTTTCTTTCTATTTTTCTTCAAATTTAGTTCAATATTATTCTTTAGATAATTTTTAAAATATCTAGTTTTGTATACTTCTATTATATTTCCAAAAAAAAAAAAAAAAAAAAACATACGATGCTTGTGATATATTTTTCGCCCATTATGTATTTTATAAGCACGAATTACGAAACAAAACAATGTGTGCGCTAGTATTAAGTAGCAGCTGCCTTAGAGTAAAATAATTGTAATTTTTTTATTTATTATTTTCATGTTATAATCGACGTTCTAAATAGCCTTAGATGGCAATTTTGTATATATGACTTAAATTGATATTTTGTTATTACCTCACGTTAAATACAAAGCCTTTAGCCATGAAGTAACCATGAGGATTAATTTAAAACATTAATGGTTATAATACTAAATTTCTATATAACTATAACCTTAATATACATCAAATATTACATCGTGAACGAACATGCATTGATGCTTTGGGATTACTGATCCTTGCAGAAATGCCCATCAGTATTTATTTATTTATTTATATGCAGAGGTTTGCATATATTTAGAGTTATTGCACAGTTTGTAGATACATATTCATTTTTCTAATATTCGTACATAATTTATTAATTTAATAAAGATTATTTTATTTTGCTAGCCTATGGATCAGCGATGTCTAGGATCGAGCATACAGTACTACGAGCATCTTCATGTGTTTATGGATTACTTCAATTCTTATTATAAAATGGATTACCATCTATATATGAAATCTTTGAAATAAAAACTCTATATGAATCATTTCATTTTCTAAAATTTTAAATCTAGTACTTTTCATATGATAAATACTTCCGTTTATAGTATTTGTTTCTTGAAAATTAAAAGACTTCAACCTTGAGATGATCTACCCTTTAAAAACAATACAGTTATTTGTTTTACATGAGAATATATATATATATATATATATATATATATATATATATATATATATATATATATATAACGAAACAAACGAGCATACCTAGGATGGTTGTGGATTTGCGGTAGAGTTGAAATACTTCTATTATTTGTTATAAGAGTGTAGATATTAACATGGAACATTGTTTAAACTCCATTCTATCTCGTATTCCATTCCATTGTATAAGAGTTAAAATTAAAAAATACGTACCTAAAATACCATTATATATGTGTGTACACATTTCGTCTAAATGTTGTCACATATATGTGGCTTTGAGTGTACGTAGTACATCTACTTGGTGACTTGGTGTACCCTACGAGCCCAACAAGATAAACGATATTTATTCATTTATCCAAGAAATAAATATTTTTATTGAAAATATATTTACAAGAAAAAGATGAAGACAAGATATCTACATACGTATTTAATGAAAATATCATTTGTTTTCATATATTTTTCAGGAATCAAACATTCAGAAACATTTCGATTCATTTTATAGGAGTATAATCGGTGCAGTGACTTATGTTTCATATATTTTGTTATTTCTACACAAATAATAGGATTAGAATAATTATTAGAAATATAAATTAAATACCCTCCTATATATATTATGTTATCCATTTAAAATGATGATCAATGTCTTGAAATATAATATATTAATGCTATCAAATTGTAGCACTTGTTATGAAAGAAAGATATTTAATTTCTTTAGTTATTAGAAATTAATTAAACATATGTAATAAAAGTAGTGTGAAAATTTCAAGAATTTTACCACAAACTAAGTAATAAAAGTAGTGTGAAAATTTCAAGAATTTTACCACAAACTAAGTTATATACCCAATATTCTATTCCATCAACATTCTCTGTAAATTTTCCTCCATTTCACTCCCATAATTTTCCTTTGATTCCTTCACGGAAATCCATGCAACTTTAGTGCTATATGTGTTTAAAATAATGCTGATAATTTTAATATATGTTATCTTAAAAATACAATATAATTTAAGAGATTTTTCTAAGAGTTTTATTCCAATTAAAGTTTACTTCTTTATATATACACTACTAGCTAGTACAAATTACTAAATCAGAATATTTCTAGTTTAAATAGTTACGTTAAATATTTAACCATTAATTAGCTACTGATTATTACGTCAAAGTAAGATATTACAGTTTTTCACGGCCAAAAAACAAGTGGTGAAAATGTGGTAGAGAAGGAAACGTTAAATTTACGTAGCATTTTGCAGGCTCCTAATCCGAAGTAGTACTTCAGTTAGCTTTTATTTAATTCACACATTATAAAAGCTGATAGCTATTTTTGTTAAATAATCTTATATAAATAAAAATTACAACTATCAGTTAATTTTGACAAAAAAATATCACGTGAACAAAAGAAAGAGGAAATAATCAAATTCCTACGATTTATTTTTGATGATAAAGTGAAGGTTGATTTTTGATCATAAATTAATTGTTATTGTACCAAATAAGAAAATCTAATCGATTTTATTCTTATAATTATCAAAAGAAATACAATAATATTAAAACACGATATGATTAGAAATATATAACCAATATACTTAAGCTTTTAAGCAAAATTGTGGGAAAGAAGAAAACGATAATTAAGGTAATATATGATGAGTGGATAAATGGATAAATGGTTTTGGTGAGTTTGGTATGAAAATGGATATTTCAAATATTGCATCCTTTTAACCAAATGAACCACTAAACTTATGCTTTTACCAATCTAAGTTGAGTCCATGTGACGTGTAGTATGGAGACTTGATTTCATCAATTTATATGATAGATAACAATAATAACTTTATCCAATTCAATTATCCCTAATATAAACTAAAAGCGGATTTATCGCCAATTCAGTTTGATAGATAACAATAATAACTTTATCCAATTCAATTATGCCTAATATAAACTAAAAGGGGATTTATCGCCAATTCAGTTATCACTAATATAAGCTAACAAGAAATCAGATATATAAACTAACAAGAAATCAACTGGTATAACCGTTTTTTGCGTTTATTTTTTTTAAAGATAACCATTATAAAATCCTTTTTGCAAAATAACAACCAGTTTTGGAATGGCATGGAGACCATTTACAACTATGTACCCGGTCTGACTCAATAAATATATTCCGGAATGTCCATTTCAGACTACTCCGACATATTTTGGAGTTTAATTCACAAATCCTAGTTTCAAACTTTATTCTTACAAACTCCGGAGAAATAATATCAAACTCATTCTGACACATTTTGAACCCTTCTACACATATCAGACTAGAGAGTCAAAGAGGATATGGAACACAATCTTGATGATCTGGTCATTTTATGGGTACGTACCTCATTAAATCCTACACTTTTAGTAGTTTCATTTAGGACCAACCCAAAAGTAGTTTACTTATTTGTCATAGTGTAACACCCAGCCAATCAGATATTTCCATTCTTAGCACAAAATATTAAATTATTGCAAAATGGTCCTTACGCCTTGCGTACTTGGGTAATAAGCATGGCTTAAGCCCTTGATGAAGGAAGTGGGTGTTTGTGAGTACGTAGGGCGTACTCAATGGGTACTCAAGGCATACTCAACATATATGCAAACCCTAAATCCAAGGTTTTGAGCTCTATTTAAGGAACTTAACCCTTATAAATCTCTTCCACATTCAGCCTCCGTCATTCCAAACAACCCCTTGAAAACCATAATTTTCATTTGAGAGTTTTTTGTGCTATTGGAGTGTTTGTGTTCATCATTGTTGGAAGAAGATCATTGGCGTCCACTTAGAAAGCTTCAAGCATTGTAGATCTAGGATTTACACCTCTCAAGCAACCTCCAGAAGATATAAAGTTCTGAGCTTGATGAATGTTTCACTAGATCATGTTAGTTCTTATGTTTTTTGCATTGTGGTCCCATAATCTTGGTCTAGTTGAGTATAAGCAACTCCAGACCTTATAAGTAGCCTTTCAAATGTTTTGAGGTGCATGGATACATAAAAATGTGATCTTGATCCTTTCCTTTCATCCATGCATGAGTGTTGGGGCTTAGAATCTTGTTATATGTTAGGTTTTTTTTAGATTTGGACACTTTGTAGTCATGTGACGACATAAAATTGGAAACATTATGATTTAAGATGTTATTTAGGGTTAGATCTAACACTTAAATGTAAGGAATTAAAGGAATAAGCACTTAATGAGAATTTTAGGAGCTAGCTGAGTACCTATGGCATGCAACGGCAGTACGCATGGCATACTAGCTTGGACCCCTGTGTTTTGTGTAAGAAACTCTCTACACCATGAGTAGAGATGTAGTACGTATGGCATACCTAGCGTGGTCGAGATTTTGACTTTTGATTCTTGACCTATAACCATGAACTTGAACAAGTTTGACTTAACGGCATTTGGGGAAATTTAAATAGTATTTTGAGATTGGGTCCTTATTAATTGTATAGGTAATCTGTAGGTGCAGCATTTTGGAGCAGTGGTTTGTTCAACTATTTTCACTATACTTGTGGGTGGAACCGTGGAAGGCACCAATGTCGGCCCACTAGATTATGTATCCTGGTTTAGAGAACGTTGCTATGATGTAATGATCTTTCAGATCCTCATGATTATTTGTATGCTAGTTAGTATACCAGTAGGCTAGTTATTTTCTAGTAGGGTGCCCTAGGGGCCGTATAAAGTCATGTAGGATAGCCTGAGAACTCTTAATCTAGTCTTTCTTGCATGTTCCTTGTTTGGCTGTGGCTCTAGAATTGGATCATCTATTCGTTTGGCTATCTCACCTCTTGTTACTTATGGCTATGTGTCCGATGGAGATTAGATGGTAGCAGAGTCTAGTAGGTGGTAGTAAGTTGTATGATTGGTATTTGTCTATACGATGTGCTTACTTGATCCTTGATTATTTATATGTCAACATAGTATGGTTGGGTTGCATGATATCTACTGGAAGGTGCTTGGGTTGTAGGGGTAACGGCAGGAGTAGTAGTGGCATGAACTGCCACTATTTGTTGTTTCTTTGAGGACTCCTGCGAAGATTTTCCTTTGCACTTGTTTCAGAACTTCTTTTTCTCATCACTCGCCTTTGGTGGTTTGGGAACGGATGATACAGGTTCATGATCAACCTTGTGATCTATCATAGTCTGCGCTAGGCACTTGGTGCTATCGAACGTGAGAGGTTTTGTAGCCAAGATGTTCCCTTGAGTTGGGAGTGTCAATCCCTAAATGTACCTCTCGATTTTCTTGCTTTTTAGTGTGACCATTTTGGGACACAAAAGAGCCATGTTGCAGAACATAGTAGTGTACGCAGCAATGTCGAAACCCTTCATCTTTAGGTTCCAAAGCTTCTGCTCCAACTTTAGCATCTCGCGCCTAGGGCAATACTCTGCAAGCATTAACTCTTTCAAACTCTCCCAACCTATGACATTAGCTACTGGTAGAGTTAGGGATTTCACTTGGTTATTCCACCAAGTTAGGGCTCTATCGGTGAAGGTGCAGGTGGAAAACATCACCTTGCTTGCCTCGGGGCACGCACAGATCTCGAAAATTGATTTGATCTTCTCGAACCAACGAGTGAGGGAAATGACACCTCCATTGCTTTCAAAGGATTTGGGTTTCGCGTTCATAAAGTTTTTGTAGGAACACTCCTTCTGGTGTGCCTGACCACTATTAAGATTAAGGGGGTGGGTACCACTTCCCGATCCGCTACAGCCGCCAGAATTAATCTACGACATCACGGCAGCCACAACGGCTGTAACTACTACTTCGAACATAGCAGGATCGAACTGAGGAGGTTCAGACGTCGGATCTGTCTGGGAATTGTTCTTCTTTCTGTTGGGTCTCTTCCTCAGAGGTATCTTACTCTAAAAGAATCAAGAAGAAGTGGATGATAAGTCCCCTAGAATCAAGTAATATGAAACAAGACATATCTCAACCTAATAGACAAAGTGTTCTACTAAGCGATATACAAAGAAAGGCTACTTATACAAGTGAACTATCGCTATGAAAGAAATAAGTAGCAACACTTGGAATGAATCTCTACACTGAATTCGGATCTAGCTATAATACTCCTATAATATTTTAAAGTTGTATGTTCTTTTCTATCGATCACTTGTTGTATATAGCTTGGTAAGTTTTAGGCTTGTTGTAACACCATAGTCACTCCGAAACGCATGTTAGTCGTGTCTCAAATAAATATAGTTGATCAAGCTATATTTATTAAAGACATGATTACATAACTATCCAGGTTTAACTACATTGTCCAACATCCAAATATTTTTGTTTGTTCTACCTGCGATACTAATTCTGGTATGTATGTATACTTGTATACTTCATAGAAAATACTTATATTTTAAAAAGTATACTTTTAGTTTAGAGCACTTCGGCCCCTTAGTGTTTATAGTTGTATACCATGTAAGGTACAATATACTTAATTCACTATAAAAAATAGCTCTGATACCAATCTGTCAAACCCCCAAACCAAAACGGAGGAAACGTTCGAGGGTGGGGGACGTCATGTACAGTATCACAACAATTGCATAATAGTAATCAAAGAAAACAGTACCATTACATTAATATATGATTATTTACATTTGTTTGATACATAGGTTGTATACATCAAAATATAACAGAATATAAAAGACGTGACTCTATACGCTCCATCTTCTCAAAACCCTACTGGAATACATGTCTACTGATTTCCTGAGAATACAAGCGATTCTTAAAGAGTATCAACATTAAGCTGGTGAGTTCATAAATTGTTTTTCAAATAAAAACTTGTCATCGAATCTGTATAAAAATGTTTGTATGATTTACAAGAAAATCCAATATTTTCTAACATATGTGTTTGTTACTATATTCCATAAAGTATTAGTTGCATGCCTTGTTACTACCAGCTGTATTGTATATTGTTACTTTAAATGAAAGTCCTTTTGTATGAAAACAATGGCTACCACCAATAATGTATAGAATGTTCTGATTGAAAACCCTGGTTACCACCAGTATGTATAGAATGTTCTATTTGAAAACCCTGTTTACCACCAGTATGTATAGTAGTTTCATTTCTTAAAATAAAAACCATGAATTGTATTCCTGGAATCCTCGAGTGTATTGTATAGTGGTTCTATTTATTAAAATAAAACTAATGAAGAATGAAATACCGTAAACAAAAGGTTAGTTTATAGTATTGTGAGTTGTATAACCACGCTTGATATGACTGATAACCTCTACGACGTTCTTCAGGCGTCGGATGGTATGATCTTTGTCACCCGAGGCATTCATGCCTAACTATAGCTAGCAGTTCAGGTGTGGGATTGTCAGTCCCGAATAGCTCTATTCACAAATCTCACGATGTCCCTCCAGAAGACTCTGGTTACACTAAGGATATGATTTATACTGCACCCCTAAGGGGTACAAATGAAGTGATGTCTTATAACACTGTATTAACTAGTTTACGTGTAGTTCTATATTGTTCTATTGTATTTGAATCCATGTATAAACATTGATGAGTAATAATAATTATACGTAAATAATTATTCAATGCAGTACTCTTGAAATTTGGAAGTAATAATGGATATCACAAACTAGATATGTGTCACACCCCAAAAACCAAAGGCGGAAACGTCTCCGGGGTTGACTCCAAGTTGTGTATCAAATCCAATGTACATAGTAATCACAGTAAACAAACATTACATTACATATATATGAAAGTTTACATTTGTTTCAAAAGTAAAGTTATACAAGATATACATATGCATTATATTAACAAAAGTTGAGGCGAGTCTTCCACGCACTCCGTCTTCATCAAAAGAGATCACCGGGTACCTGTCTAACTTGGACCTGAGAATACAAGCGGTTTGAAAATCAGCATAAAGCTGGTGAGTTCATAAGCGGTTTTGGTTTATGAAAATGTATCGATTTCCTTTAGTTTCCGAAAAGATTTGTTATCCAAGAAAATCCCATATTTTCTTATGTGATGTTGGTTAAGTTATCATTTGTTACCAATTCGATTATGTATTGTATTTTACCCCAGGAAAATCCCATATTTTCCTAATTGTATGATCGGTTGTATAACACAAAGTATAGTTTAACACACAAAACTATATAATGAAAATCTTGGGATCACTATCCCGAAAGACATATAAGATAGTTCGACACATCTGAAAGTACAGGTTTAAGATCATGGGACTATCATCCCGGACTAAACACGAGATAAGTTGATGTATATATGTAAATATAGATTGAAACCATGGGATCACTATCCCGAATAAGGTACAGATTTGGAAAACCATGGGATCACTATCCTGTATAAGATATAGATATAAAACCTTGGGATCACTATCCCGTATAAGATATAGATACAAAACCATGGGATCACTATCCCGTATAAAATATAGATACAAAACCATGGGATCACTATCCCGTATAAGATATAGATACAAAACCATGGGATCACTATCCCGTATAAGATATAGTTAATGACCATGGGGAAAGTCATCCCGTACAAGTTATAGACATAAAACCATGGGATTTCTATCCCGAACTAGATACAAAATAGTTTGGTTAATACCATGGGATCACTATCCCGAAAGAGATTTAAATATAATCCATGGGATCACTATCCCGTATAGAACATAGATATAAAATAGTTTGATAATACCATGGGATCACTATCCCGAAAGAGATCTAGAAACAATATCATGGGATCACAATCCCGAAAGAGATATAAAATATAGATGCAAAATCATGGGATCACTATCCCGAACGAGATATAAAATATAGATGCAAAATCATGGGATCACTATCCCGAACGAGATATAAAATATAGATGCAAAATCATGGGATCACTATCCCGAACGAGATATAGTTTCTGAACCCAAACTGTGAATAAGCTAATATTAATACATGTTGTGAGTTGGGTAACCATACTAATACGACAACGTGACCTCCTTGACGTTTGTCAGACGTCGAAACGATATCCAAAAATTTGTCACCCCAGGCGTGCCCGCCTAACTGTAGCTAGCAGTTAAGGTGTGGGATTGTCAGTCCCGAATAGATCTATTCACAAATTCCGCGCTCTCCCTCCAGGAGACTCTGGTTACACTTCCGGGGAGGATTTACTGATCATCCATAAAGGGTAGTGACTATCTCACAAACCAGTACTAAACTATTCATAGGGTTCTCATAAGATATCGACATACAGAAGATTATGAAACATAGTACAGTAAGTATAGATACATACAATGAAATTATCTGACAATACATTCAAATGATACGGAGATAAACTGAATCAGACATAGTTTATCTAATAACTTTATATGGATATCAACATATGATAGAAAGAACAGTAAAGACCCCCAAATTATTCCCATAATAATTTGATTAGTTTGATTGTTTCCTTAACTAAAATCCATTTAGTTGTAACTGATAAGTCATTCCTTATGCTCAGCATAATACATAAGGAGTAAAAGAGTTTATAAGTTTGTCAGATATAATTTGAAACATATCAATGTTATGATTTGAAAACAGTTGTAGTTTTCTTGTATTCCCCCCCTGAAAACATTGAAAACAGTGAAAAAGCCGTAGGGGTATGAACTCACCGGACGAGGTATGAGACGGTTTGGATGCTAAGAGTTGATCCGGAACTTGTAAACACACGAGGTTCCTAATTATGATGTAAAGATACACATTTGTATCTAATTAGGACTTAGATTGTTTGTTGGATAGGGACAATTGCGTCAAGTCGCGATAACACTCCGATACAAGTGTTTGGAAGGACCCGGGTGGCGTTTAGGGACATGAATGATGCAAGGGACTTAGGAAATGAGTTGGGACTTCAAAGGAACACCCCCTTATGGGATTTTACAGCCAAAACACCCATCCTCCATGAGTTTACGGCCGTAAACTCATGATGGGTGGTTTATGGTGCAATTTGGACTTCCAACACTTAGGGGATACTTTCTAAACTTGGTTTAAGGACTTGAAATGATTTTAAAACATCAAATAGACCCATTTATGGGAGTTTACGGCCTAGCATGGCTCCATGGCCGTAAACGCCTATTTTTCCAAGAAAATGATGTTAAATGGTGCTAGAACAAATCACATGTGATTAATAGAATTATTCCAAGGCCTATCATGAGTTTACAAGGGACATTTGAGGGGTTTATGGAGTTTACGGCCCATGAGACGCCCCTCATGGCCGTAAACTCTTTTATAGAGTGCTACAAAGTGTTTCAAGGCCTAAAACTTGCATGGAAGGACTTCTAAAATTCATCTAAGGGCCTTAGGGGTGTTTGGTTTGCATTCTAACACCATGAATCATGGAGTTTACGGCCCAAGCACATGCCTTGGCCGTAAACTCACATAAGTCCCCCAAAAATCATGTTTCAAGTGTCCAATTGCTAAAGCCAATGTTCTATAATTCATATCTAAGCCATACTAGTGATTTGGAAGGGTTTAAGGGCATGAAAACCCTAATTATATGAGTTTACGGCCCAAGAATGATCCTTGGCCGTAAACTCCTTTAAACATCACAAAATTCATGTTTTAATTGTTTAAAGTCCATATCTTGAAGTCCCTTGGCCATATCTAAAGTCCAAATGAGCTTAGGAAGGAGTTTAAGGGCTAAAAACCCTCCAAAATGGTGTTTACGTCCTAGGCTGCCTCCTGGGCCGTAAACTCATATATGTTGTCCCATTTCATGCTTAAATGTCGAATTTGGAAGCCAAATATGCTATAGATTAAGGCTAGGAAGGAACCTTAAGGATTTGAGACCTTAAATTTGAGTTTTGGACCCTTAATCTTTGGATTTTGGAGAGAGGTTAGAGAGAGAGTAGTGAGAGAAGGAAAAGCTTCAAATGAAAGCTAAAACACGTTTATATAGTTCCTAAAACTTGCACGCGGTGGAATTCTACCCGATACCGACGTTAAACGCGGCTTTTGGTCGCACCCGATTGAGTTTCCGTCACCCGACGAGGATATTTCTAAAACTTATGAAATAAATGTTTTGGGCTAAATTCATGAGTTCCTTAATGATTTGGACCCTCAATGAATGATAATAAACATATAATTTTAGTTAACTAAGCCCAACAACAATATCGGGACATTTCGATCTCCGACGAGTTTTACGGGTATAATGGGTTTTCGGCGATGAACAACTTCGGGTTGTTACATTATCCCCCCGTTAGAGGGAATTTCGTCCCGAAATTCCAAGAATAAGATACTGATTCTGGATTGGAATGAGATACGAATGGATTTGTTGCTTTGGGTCTTCACTTTCTCAAGTGGAATCGGGTCTCTACTGTACGTTCTAGTGAATCACTAGGGTTTCGTTGGGTAGAAGCTTCTAAGGATTCGAGACATGATGTACTGGATAGATGTTAACAAGTTCTACGACCATCCAAACCCTGAAGATTGTAGAATCAATCTCTACGAAGATCTCGAAAAGTATGATGTGGAATTAAACTTTAGACGTTCGAATGAAATTCCCGGAAACTCTTCGGGACAGACATTTAGTAGAAGGAGCTACTAACTTCTCGTTTCTCAAGGATCACAGAAACGAGGAATGTGGTAATTCGTACCAGGAAAACTCTTGAGTTTTAAAGCATGACACAATACGAAAGTTTGATGCCGAAGATCATGAGAGTTAGGTCGAGGAAAAAGATATAGACAGGCGACCCTCTCGAAATCAGGATAACAACATGAATGAGACTCTGTCATTCCATGTTAAACGTAGCATCAAAGTATTTTCGCGAAAGGTTTCCCATTTAGCCGAATGGAACAGAATAGTCCTCGAGACTAAGGATTCAATCTATAGGCGCGAAGTTAGTGTTCTCAATCTCATTGGTTAGTCGTCTCGATGATGCACATTTCGATCACATACGAGGAATTGAGCTTAGAAAACGTTCGAATAGATAGATAACAGGTTTCCCTCCAAACACGGGAATTGAAAAGAGTTGCAGGTATAAGAGTTATCAAAGAGAAGTATACCTGCGGCGACAGAGGGATCAGTGGTGGTAGTTGCTTTGGGGCAATTCCTTTTGAAGTGCCCTGCTTCACCACAATTGTAACAGGCTGGACTGATTCCTGCTCCCGATGATTGGTTCGTCGATTTAGCTGGTTTTCTACAGGTTCGAGACAGATGGCCCTTCTTGCCACAGTTTTCGCAGCTCCTTTCGCGACATGGACCAGGGGTGCGTTGATGGTAGTTGCACTTACCACACCAAGGAAGGGTACCAGTGTATCCACTGGTGGGAGTTTGGGCTGTGGATCCAACAGCTGAGACAGCAATAGGGGCAGTAGCAGCATGGACCGCTACAGTTTGCTGTTTCTTGGAAGACCCTTTCGTACTCGGGGCCTTTTGCTTGTTCCGAGATTTCTTTTTTACTTTCACCTCCACTTGTGTCCGACTCAGGAGTGGTAGTTTCCTCATCAGAGTTGTCTTCGTGATCGATCAAGATTTTCGCAAGGCATTTAGCGCTATCGTACGTGTCTGGCTTAGCAGCCAAAACATTCCCTTTGGTTGGCTGGGTCAATCCCCAGATGAATCTTGATATCTTTTTACTCTCCGGGGTAACCATTCCCGGACAGAGTAAAGCCAGGTCATCGAATCTTGAAGTATAAGCAGCTATGTTGGAACCCTTCATCTTAAGGTTCCAAAGTTCGTGTTCTAGTTTCTGAATTTCGCCCCTAGGGCAGTATTCTGCAAGCAGAAGCTCCTTCATAGCTTCCCAACCCATGGCATTTGCTACAGGTAAGGTTAAGGATTTGACTCGGCCGTTCCACCAAGTCAAGGCTTTATCAAGGAAGGTGCAGGCGGCAAACTTGACTTTGTCAGACTCCGAACAGGCACATATTTCGAAGATTGACTCGATTTTCTCGAACCATCGAGTCAGGGAAATGACACCTCCAGTGCCATCAAAGGTTGTGGGCTTCGCGTTCATGAAGTCTTTGTAGGAACCCCTTCTTCGGTGTTCCTGGCTGTCTTCCGGATTTTGAGGCTGGGAACCACCTCCGGAGCCACTAGGATTCATTTGTGACATAGCTGCCACCATTGCAGCAGTCAGAACTGTCTGAAGTGATGCGAGATCAAATTGAGGAGAAGGTGGTGGCGGAGGAGGATTTTCGTTGTTCTTCGAGCTGGGTCTCTTTCTCGGAGGCATCTTGATCTAAAAAGATCAGGAAAGAGAGGATTATAAGTCCTCTAAATTGAATCAAGAGATATGGAACAGGGGATATCTCATCAAGACAGATATAGCATCATACTAAGTGATAAAGCAGGCAGGAGTTATCAAGACAGAACATTTTATCGCTAGCGGAATAATCAAGTAACATCGCGTATACGAGGATTCTCTACGAAGGATTGGCTCGAGAAATACTCCCATAGTATTTCATGGTTTGCTGCAGTGACGATTTGTTGTTTGAGATATTAGGTAAGTTTTAGGCATGCTGCGTACCACAGTCACTCCCAAGCACATGTTGGCCATGTCTCGAATGAATATAGTTGGCCAGGCTATATTGATCCTAGACATGACTACATAACTGCCCAGGTTTAACCGCAGTGTACAATACCCAATTACTTATGTTTTGTTCTACTTGAAGTTACGGATTTCAACGGTTCGGTATACTTGTATACTTTTGAAAATACTTATAGTTTTGAAGATACTTTTATTTCAGAGCACTGAGGCCCTTTAGTGTTTATAGTTTTATACCATGTAAGGTTTGGTATACTCCGTTCAATATAAACAAGGGCTCTGATACCAATCTGCACACCTCGAAAACCAAAGGCATAAACGTCTCCGGGGTTGACTCCAAGTTGTGTATCAAATCCAATGTACATAGTAATCACAGTAAACAAACATTACAATACATATATATGAAAGTTTACATTTGTTTCAAAAGTAAAGTTATACAAGATATACATATGCGTCATATTAACAAAAGTTGAGGCGAGTCTTCCACGCACTCCGTCTTCATCAAAAGAGATCACCGGGTACCTGTCTAACTTGGACCTGAGAATACAAGCGGTTTGAAAATCAGCATAAAGCTGGTGAGTTCATAAGCGGTTTTGGTTTATGAAAATGTATCGATTTCCTTTAGTTTCCGAAAAGATTTGTTATCCAAGAAAATCCCATATTTTCTTATGTGAAGTTGGTTAAGTTATCATTTGTTACCAATTCGATTATGTATTGTATTTTACCCCAGGAAAATCCCATATTTTCCTAATTGTATGATCGGTTGTATAACACAAAGTATAGTTTAACACACAAAACTATATAATGAAAATCTTGGGATCACTATCCCGAAAGACATATAAGATAGTTCGACACATCTGAAAGTACAGGTTTAAGATCATGGGACTATCATCCCGGACTAAACACGAGATAAGTTGATGTATATATGTAAATATAGATTGAAACCATGGGATCACTATCCCGAATAAGGTACAGATTTGGAAAACCATGGGATCACTATCCCGTATAAGATATAGATATAAAACCTTGGGATCACTATCCCGTATAAGATATAGATACAAAACCATGGGATCACTATCCCGTATAAGATATAGATACAAAACCATGGGATCACTATCCCGTATAAGATACAGTTAATGACCATGGGGAAAGACATCCCGTACAAGTTATAGACATAAAACCATGGGATCACTATCCCGAACTAGATACAAAATAGTTTGGTTAATACCATGGGATCACTATCCCAAAAGAGATTTAGATATAATCCATGGGATCACTATCCCGTATAGAACATAGATATAAAATAGTTTGATAATACCATGGGATCACTATCCTGAAAGAGATCTAGAAACAATACCATGGGATCACAATCCCGAAAGAGATATAAAATATAGATGCAAAATCATGGGATCACTATCCCGAACGAGATATAAAATATAGATGCAAAATCATGGGATCACTATCCCGAACGAGATATAAAATATAGATGCAAAATCATGGGATCACTATCCCGAACGAGATATAGTTTCTGAACCCAAACTGTGAATAAGCTAATATTAATACATGTTGTGAGTTGGGTAACCATACTAATACGGCAACGTGACCTCCTTGACGTTTGTCAGACGTCGAAACGATATCCAAAAATTTGTCACCCCAGGCGTGCCCGCCTAACTGTAGCTAGCAGTTAAGGTGTGGGATTGTCAGTCCCGAATAGATCTATTCACAAATTCCGCGCTCTCCCTCCAGGAGACTCTGGTTACACTTCCGGGGAGGATTTACTGATCATCCATAAAGGGTAGTGACTATCTCACAAACCAGTACTAAACTATTCATAGGGTTCTCATAAGATATCGACATACAGAAGATTATGAAACATAGTATAGTAAGTATAGATACATACAATGAAATTATCTGACAATACATTCAAATGATACGGAGATAAACTGAATCAGACATAGTTTATCTAATAACTTTATATGGATATCAACATATGATAGAAAGAACAGTAAAGACCCCCAAATTATTCCCATAATAATTTGATTAGTTTGATTGTTTCCTTAACTAAAATCCATTTAGTTGTAATTGATAAGTCATTCCTTATGCTCAGCATAATACATAAGGAGTAAAAGAGTTTATAAGTTTGTCAGATATAATTTGAAACATATGAATGTTATGATTTGAAAACAGTTTTAGTTTGCTTGTATTCCCCCCCTGAAAACATTGAAAACAGTGAAAAAGCCGTAGGGGTATGAACTCATCGGACGAGGTATGAGACGGTTTGGATGCTAAGAGTTGATCCACAACTTGTAAACACACGAGGTTCCTAATTATGATGTAAAGATACACATTTGTATCTAATTAGGACTTAGATTGTTTGTTGGATAGGGACAATTGCGTCAAGTCGCGATAACACTCCGATACAAGTGTTTGGAAGGACCCGGGTGGCGTTTAAGGACATGAATGATGCAAGGGACTTAGGAAATGAGTTGGGACTTCAAAGGAACACCCCTTTATGGGAGTTTACGGCCAAAACACCCATCCTCCATGAGTTTACGGCCGTAAACTCATGATGGGTGGTTTATGGTGCAATTTGGACTTCCAACACTTAGGGGATACTTTCTAAACTTGGTTTAAGGACTTGAAATGATTTTAAAACATCAAATAGACCCATTTATGGGAGTTTATAGCCTAGCATGGCTCCATGGCCGTAAACTCCTATTTTTCCAAGAAAATGATGTTAAATGGTGCTAGAACAAATCACATGTGATTAATAGAATTATTCCAAGGCCTATCATGAGTTTACAAGGGACATTTGAGGGGTTTATGGAGTTTACGGCCCATGAGATGCCCCTCATGGCCGTAAACTCTTTTATAGAGTGCTACAAAGTGTTTCAAGGCCTAAAACTTGCATGGAAGGACTTCTAAAATTCATCTAAGGGCCTTAGGGGTGTTTGGTTTGCATTCTAACACCATGAATCATGGAGTTTACGGCCCAAGCACATGCCTTGGCCGTAAACTCACATAAGTCCCCCAAAAATCATGTTTCAAGTGTCCAATTGCTAAAGCCAATGTTCTATAATTCATATCTAAGCCATACTAGTGATTTGGAAGGGTTTAAGGGCATGAAAACCCTAATTATATGAGTTTACGGCCCAAGAATGATCCTTGGCCGTAAACTCCTTTAAACATCACAAAATTCATGTTTTAATTGTTTAAAGTCCATATCTTGAAGTCCCTTGGCCATATCTAAAGTCCAAATGAGCTTAGGAAGGAGTTTAAGGGCTAAAAACCCTCCAAAATGGTGTTTACGGCCTAGGCTGCCTCCTGGGCCGTAAACTCATATATGTTGTCCCATTTCATGCTTAAATGTCGAATTTGGAAGCCAAATATGCTATAGATTAAGGCTAGGAAGGTACCTTAAGGATTTGAGACCTTAAATTTGAGTTTTGGACCCTTAATCTTTGGATTTTGGAGAGAGGTTAGAGAGAGAGTAGTGAGAGAAGGAAAAGCTTCAAATGAAAGCTAAAACACATTTATATAGTTCCTAAAACTTGCACGCGGTGGAATTCTACCCGATACCGACGTTAAACGCGGCTTTTGGTCGCACCCGATTGAGTTTCCGTCACCCGACGAGGATATTTCTAAAACTTATGAAATAAATGTTTTGGGCTAAATTCATGAGTTCCTTAATGATTTGGACCCTCAATGAATGATAATAAACATATAATTTTAGTTAACTAAGCCTAACAACAATATCGGGACATTTCGATCTCCGACGAGTTTTACGAGTATAATGGGTTTTCGGCGATGAACAACTTCGGGTTGTTACAATATGTCATAGTTTATATGTTTGATAATGTATAAGTTCTGAATTTGCAAGTCTGTATATTGAAACCCCAAACTATACCTATTATATTTCACATGTAGTTTGTGTACTCGGTTCATGTATTGATCAGAAAACTATGCAATTATGATTGTAGTTTGAAAATGTCCCTTATGCTCAATATGTTACAAAAGGGATAGAAATCTCAAATACTTTATAAAAAAATAGGTGGTCTTTTAGGCGTATCAATTGAGTAAGTGTTAATCGTATAGAGGTTTTGTGTACAAAGTTCATTAAAGACTATTTGTGTTTGGCATGTATTCCCCTTAAAATGTTAAAATAATAAAAGCGTAGGTGTATGAACTCACATATGATTGCGTGTATGTGCCGGACAACGAGACTGGAATTGAGAACCCTCGAGTTGTATGCGAAGTTAACGAAATCATATCAATAATTAAACACATATTGTATCAAAAATTAGCGATTTCATTACATAAAGAGTTAGAAAAGCACTTGCTTTTGGTTAAGGAATGTTACTGAGGCTCAATCGAAGTGGAAAAGTGGATTTGCAGCCAAGATTCACGGTGCAGGGCTGATTACAGCCGTGATGAGATTACGGCCATGAACTATTCTTGTTCGTGAACAATATACTGCCTTTGAAGGGTTTACGATGTTTGAAGATTTGAAGGGTTCACGACTTGATGTTGGTGAAATATAAAGATTTGCAGGGTTTCACGGCTGTGAACTAAAGAACAAAAATGTTTGAATTGACGAAAAAATTGTTTTTTTATGCTCCAAAACGTGTTTTAAGATGGAAGGAGTGATAGATGAAGAGAAAAACTTGAGAAATCGTGGGTTTTCAGGTGAGGGTTTTTAGAGAGAGAAAGTGTGTTTGCTACCAGAAAAGTATGAATGAGGGTAGGAACCATGTATTTATAGGCAGGGATTATGGTCGGTGGTGGGGTCCAACTATGAACGGTTTACGGCCGTGATCAGGTTCCTGGCCGTGAACACCACTTGGACCGAAAACAGCTGATTTTCAAATAAAACTGTTTTTTCGTGCGATTTTGGTTCCGAATCCTTTATAAAGTTTGATTATATAACTTAAATGATTTTCCAAACCGTAAGAACTTTACGGAATTAAATAAAAATTCAAAATTTAATTAACGAAATCGGCTAACGTTAACGGAAAAAGGTTCGGATTCGTAGAGTCTCAGCTTGAGGAGAAGTAGAGGGTTTTGGAGAAAGTTCATCTTGGAACATTGGATTAGTAGTATCTCCAATAGGAGGGGTTGATACATTGTGACAACCGCATTTTCACGTCCAGAAAAGACCGATTTTGTTTATGCTTTATAAAAATCAGAGTACCCCTTTAATAAAAATGTTGTGGAATTTGTTCCCAGAAAAAGATGATAATTACATTATCAAAGCATTTCTGAATAAATTTATTTTTTTCTTTTAAAACATTGGGGTGTCATCGTCAATATAGAAACATAAGCATAAATAGACCTTACATTCATTTACACTAGTGATCTAAATCTCCTTAGTCTCTCAGTGTAATGTGGCTTCGTATTGACACCTATGATACAAGTAAACTGTGTGGGTCAGGTTGGGAAACCTGGTGTGTATATAGGGATTTCAATCCCACAATGTTATCATATATATAATTTAGAGCTCACAAAATATACAATTTCACCATATATATAAGCAACTGTTACCCCACCCCTTGGATCCTCTCAATGACACTATCCATACTCTTGGAACTTAAATATTACCTCTAACTTAATCTATACTCTCGGATATAATCCATGCTCTCGGGTCAACAACTATGCCGATTCCATACTCTCAGATTAGGGACAAATGTATAAATCGATACACCCCGATTAATGTCAAACAACTATGTCTTATCCATACTCCCGGACTAAGGACAACTAAATATGTCTTAATCCATACCCCCAGATTAATGACAATTGACTATGTCCAATCCATACTCTCGGACTAAGGATAATGAATATGTCTAAATCCTGCTCTAGAATCAATAACATATATTAAAGTTCTATATTCTGTGTATAACTCACTCATATTCGTAAGAAGATACTACCCAATATTCCTCATAATTAATTTAGGTTTACTATTTATCCTAAATCTTCATATATAATCAGGTATGTTCTTTAACACGTATTTCAGGAAACATTAAATAACTCGCACATAAAGATATATTTAACACTTCAATCAATACTTGTATTAAAATCATGTTCATGAAAGGGACTATGCACTCACATATTAACTCCTTAACATATACTTAATACGTTAATTAATACTTGTATTGAAATCATGTTCATGAAAGGGACTATGCACTCACACATAAACTCTTCAACAAATATTTAACTCTTTAACATATATTTAATACTATAATTAATACTTGTATTAAAATCAAGTTCATGGAAGGGACTATTCACTCATACGCAAACTCTTCAACAAATATTTAACTCTTAAACATATATTTAATACTATAACTAATACTTGTATTAAAATCATGTTCATGAAAGGGACTATGCACTCACTTGTTACAGTGATGACTCGAAATTCGAGCAACGCTTCGCTTATTAACAATATGATTTCCTTCAACGAACCCTAGTATTATTACTACTAGATTTTAGTCTAATATTTGCTACGACTAATTGTTAGTCTAGCTTCGTCATTAACTCATAGTCTACTTCATGATCTATCAATTAAGGAATAACCAGGTAGGATCATATCAGAGTTAGGGTCCGTTTGGTATACGATGTATACTGGTGGGAAATCTTACTTTAAACACCTCACCAAATCACAGCGTAGACATCATTCGCGTAAGTAGATCAATCATTATAACGAATTTGAATCACTGATAAATCTTATTTATAGCTTCATCATAATGATATTATATTTAAATATAAGCTATATTTAAAATAGTGTAGACGTATTTTACTTACAGCGGGTTTTATTAAAAACCTGGCTTTGCTGAAGCAGAGTTTCTAAGCTGAAAAGCTCTTGTTCTCAGAGCCTTCGAGAGCTCCCGAGCTTCCTTCTAGTGCTATAAGGTTCCCTAGGCTTTAGGGGGTTAGGATAGGCTAGAGATATGTTAGAGAGAGAAAGAATGAAGGAATTGGTGTGAAAAATGAGCTACCCTCACACTCCCTTTTATAGCCGTTGATATGCGGTCTATGCAAGGTGCTCCTACGAGGAGCACAATGCGTTCCTCATACGCAGGGCACTCCTACGAACACTGGGTGTAGGGGCGAGGTTTGTACAACACGCGCCCGAAGCTGCTTAGTACAACGTGGTTGATCCGAGACCAAGAGGTTCGAATGCGAGGCACTCCTCTCTATGTTGGGCGTTCCCTTGCACAGTCTCGCAAATCACTATCCCGACTTCAAAAATTCATAACTCTCGCATACAAGCTCCGTTTTTGAGATTCTTTATATCCACGCGTAGGTGAGACCATACTCTAAAACTTTCATTTAAACTCCATCGGGTATTTTTGAATGTATTTTTATAGTTATATTTTTAACTGGTCGGGACAGGAAAAGTCCGTTAAAAATTCATAAATTCTTCATCCAAGGTCAGTTTTCGTCAGTCTTTTTATGTTGCACTACTATTAACGAGATATTCGATTTTCATTTAGGTTGTTTCGGCTAAAAATGGGTCGATCTACTATGGGAAGTCAGATTTGGGCATTCTTTTTATACATGCTCTTGGTTTAACGAACACTACGACTTTTTTATAGATCGCTAAGGCTAAAAGGTATTCTATAGTAAATTCAGTATTTACGTCTCTTAGTGCCATATCAGTTTTGTTGCAAAACTTCAACGGGCTATAACTTCTTCGTTATCACTTGGATTTCAGCATTCTTTATATGTATGGAACCCTTGTGACACAGGCTATAGCTTAGTTAAGATTATTTATTCTAAATAATCTTCTATCAAAAAGTCTTTTTCGACACTTATTGTTTGTAAATTAACTAGTCCAGATCTGTGGGCGTTACAATTATCTCCCCCTTAGGATGATTACGTCCCGGAATCATCAAAGAAACAAGACTTGTATAATGACTCCATATGCTCTCTCTTCATCCTAGGTAATAACCGTAACTTGTATGTTCCTTCGAATGAGTATCTAACTCTAGGACTTCTTGACTGAAAGTGGTACTCAATCTTGCACACACTCTCTATCTCATGTTAGACTCCACATTATGATCTTTTAGGTCACATTCCTGATCTATATGGAAGACTCCTTCTTCTTCTTAACAAGCTGAAGATAAGTTATTTGATTTCCACAACAGAATGATGGGTCACACTCTAATGACCTCTCATCGTATGATGCAACTCTTAGACTCAGGCCTCTCAGAGTCAAATTCTAGAATGAAATATATCTTCCTTCATGTTCTAATGCGATATAATCACATCTTAACATGTATCATTTCCAGCTACACGCTTCGTTAACAACGATCACGATACTTCTATTATTCCTTTTGATTATTTGTCACTTCAATCTTTTGGCTTAAGTCATATGCTACATCGATCATTGTTCTGAACTACGTAAGATACTCATCTTAGTCAGAATCGATTTGATATGACCACTAGGGTCGAAATAACAATCATCTTCTTAATCATTACCGAAAAAATGGTAATGATATACATGAGAAAAACGAAATCTATTACTATTGACTTGGTAACCTTGTAACTTTCCCTGATACAAGCACGAGTCATATGCTTCCGGTAGTATAGGTCTCTACTACCTTTCACACCTACTCATACTCGTCCCAAGTATAGTCTCGCAGTTCTCTAAGTCACTATCACAAAAACAATTTTAACACATACAAATGTGTCTGAACAATCATATAATTTTCCCTAGACTCTACTAGGACTTCTTTCGTGTGTATCTTCAATCATCAATTATTCTTTAACTCGGTTGGTGATGGAAATGTCAGACAATGGGATAACTAATGGATTATACCAAAAATCTTTCTTTATGCTAATCGAAAGTGTACTTCTCCCGTACTAGACGTATTATTTATTAAACTAATTCTAAAGGCTAGATATCATTATTATGATATCTTCTGATAGGTACCATTTAGTATTGTAAGCCTTCTCATTTCCTCTATTTACTCAATTCACTATGATTTTTCACCATGATTTTCTGCACACCAAAGCAATCGTTTGGTGTATCAAGACAAGAATATAGATAGAGGAATGTTTAGAAGCGTATTCCTCCTAATTACTTCGAAAAATTACAAGCAAGTTCTAATATCCTAATTAAGCGTTTAGCTATCCGAAGATATAAAGTTTCCAGATCCATTCGGCAACAGATCATTGGTCCGTTCAAACGATAACATCATAAAGCTTCAAAAATCATTTAGCACAAAATAGAAATTTAGGCATCTTCCGTAAATGAGCTAGTGCTTGTGTCTATTCAGTTGTACATCCTAAAATGTATTAGATACACTCCTCACGATCACCACTTAGCATTCTAATTTTAAGTCTATAAATAAATCCTTATTCCTAGTTCACTTAAGCTAATGCTCTGATACCAACTGTTACATCCCCATTTTCACATCCTGGAAAAACCGATTTTGTTTATGCTTTAAAAAAATTGGAGTACCCTTTAAGGAAAAATGTTGCGGAATTTGTTCCCATAAAAACATGATAATTACATTATCAAAGCATTTCTGAAGAAATGTAATTTTTTTTCCTTTTAAAACATTGGGATGTCTTTGTCAATACATAAACATAATCATAATCAGACCTTACATTCATTTTCACTAGTGACATACATTTCCTTAGTCTCTAAGTGTAATGTAGCTTCGCATCGACACCTGTGATACAAATAAACTGAGTGGTTCAGGTTGGGAAACCTGTTGAGTATATAGGGATTTCAATCCCACAATGTTATATCATATATATAATTTAGAGATCACAAAATATACAATTTCACTATATATATATATATATATATATATATATATATATATATATATATATATATATATAAGCAACTCTTACCCCCACCCCTTTGATCCTCTAAACGACACTATCCATATTCTCGGACCTTAAAATTTACCTCTTACTTAATCCATACTTCCAGATCTAAATCCATACTCTCAGATTAATGTCAAATAACTATGTCCTATCCATACTCTCGGACTAAGGACAACTGACAATATCTTAATCCAAACTCCCAGATTAATGACGATTGACTATATCTAATCCATACTCTTGGACTAAGGACAATAACTATGTCTAAATCAAGCTCCGATATCAATGACATATTTTAAAGTTCTATTTCCTGTGTATAACTCACTCGTACTTATAAGAAGATACTACCTAATATTCCTCATAATTAATTTAGGTTTACTCTTTATCCTAAATCATCACAAATAATCAGGTACGTTCTTTAACATGTATTTTACGAAACATCAAATAACTCTCACATAAAGATATATTTAACACTTCAATCAATACTTATATTAAAATCATATTCATAAAAGGGACTATGCACTCACATATAAACTCCTTAACATATACTTAATACATTAGTTAATACTTGTATTGAAATCACGTTCATGAAAAGGACTATTGTAACATACACATTCAGTTATCGTGTGTCGTAATTTAAAAGTGAATAATATTATGAAATATTATGTGATTTTGAGCCTTGGGTTCTAACAGATAGTTTTTACTAGAATTGAAGTAAAACCATGTTTAAAATCACTCGGAAAATTTTGGAAGTTTTATGAGATTCCAATTGAAAGCCAACTATTGAAATTAATGAAAATATAAAGTTGGACATAAATGAAAATAGTGTTATTGAAAGCCGTAAAAAACTTCATTAGAAATATTTAGGCAAAAACCTCATCGAAATCCGAGTTAGAACAAAGAAGCTATGACTCCTTAAAGTTTCGTGACACAACCAGCACAACACTATTTAACGTAAAAAGTGAGTTTTCGATAAACTACATTTTAGCTTTAGTGATCTAAATGAAAGTCATAGTATTTGTTAAACCGGGAATTTTCATAAAAAGAACGTCAAAATCTGACTTCGTATGAGGTAGTTATGATTTTTCTAAGTTTCGATATAGCAGTAGACAACTAAAAACTTAAAATAAAGACCGAGTGATTTTTAGCCGACACAACCTAAACGAGAATCAAAGGTCTCATCAATAGTAGTATAACGGTAAAAGGACACACTAAAACGGACGTCGGATGAACAAGTTATGAATTTTTAACGGACTTTTCCTGTCCCGGCCTGTTAAAAACCTAATAATAATAATAAAGTCAAAATTAGCCGATGGAATCTAAACGAAAGTTGTAAAGCATAATTTCACCTAGCATGGATTTAAAGAGCATTAAAAACAGAGTTCAGGTGACACAAATTACGAGAATGGTCTGAAGTCGTACGCTCAACGTACTTGGAAGCAAGGTCAAAAATCGGCCATGTTACCCTCTCTTCACTCAGGTGACACATAACAAGCCATGTCTAAGGTTCGGGTTCCAAACCATGGACACGTCGCTAGTACGCCCCGCGTACTGCGAGACTATGCCCCACGTAGTAAAGTGCTTCGAACCCTATATAAGGGATGCAAGGCTGCCTATATTTTGGTTGCCATTTCTCAATCTCTTTCACTCTAAAACCTCTCTCTAGCCTACTTTTAACCCCCAAAGTCCTAGTATCATCACCGACATCCGAAGCATGTCCCGATGCTCCGAAGTTCCCGAGAAAATTATATTTTATAGTCGAAACTCTGCCCGAGTAAGATTGGTTTTCAACTAAAATCTTCAGTCTCGTCACAGAAAGTCATATTTAGAGTCAAAGTGCTGCCAAAAATATCATTTATTCCTTCGATTAATTCACTGTGAGTTCGATATAGGGACAATTGTATGTTAGGTGTTATATATTCAATGTACTTTCCTGTGTTATATCGGATTTATGCCTTTGGCCATGTAGAGAATGACTCGTATAACTTCTGGTATTTGCTTTGGGCCTTTGGTCATGTAGAGCATGACTCGTATAACTTCTGGTATTGGTATAGGGTTATGTAGGGCTGAAAGGCTATATATGTTACCAAAATGATAATCTGAAATTGTATTTTCTGTGCCATTTGCGCTGAAGCTTTATTGATGTATATCAAGTATTGAAATTATTATGTCTCATTGATTGTAAATCATTGAATCAGATTGTTGGTTGATATAGAATGTATGTCATATGATAAATATATGCCTTTGTTGTTCGTTGTCCCTCTTTGCGTCTGTCATATTGATATGTATATGGCATTGCATTATATTGTAACTATTATTGAACTCACCAAGTGTCACCCGCTTGCCCCTCTCAATGTTTAAACTATTGCAGGTGATAAGCATCCAGTATAGTCTTGTACTCGTAGAATATGTAAAATGGATAATATTATAGCTTTTGTATTTAGTGTTAAAATTCCTGGGAAGTTATGTAATATATATAAAAGTTTGTAAATATTTTAATAGTCGGCTTGTAGCCAGTCTTTTGTAATTAAATTATCAGTGTAAAATATTGCTTATAAATATGCATGTAGCATGTTTTGGAGTAATATGATGTAGTTTTATATAAAAAAAAAGTGGGTATTTCCATCATGGTATCAGAGTAGTAGTTTAAGCGAATTAAATTCCACAGTTGGTATTTAGACTTAAACTATTGGAGGTTTAATATATGAACGGATTCGTTGTAAGTATATGGATACAAACCATAGGATAAACTTAAGTAAAATATTAGGTAATGATAAATCCTAATATTCTAAAATACTATATTACTCTAAATTTTCAGAACAATGGTTGAATAGGTGAATAGCCATACACCAGATATGGGTGGAGATCCTCAACCTGATGAAGTAAATACTCCAGTATCCCCTCGTGAGGAGCGAATTGTGGATAAAATTATTGGAGTTATTCTGAAAACTCTTGAAGAACACAAAAAGGATAGTGATAAAGGAAAAGAGAAAGCCACCAGAGAATATTCCAAAAAGGAGACGAAACGTCCCTCATTCAAAACTTTCGATAGTAATAGTGCCATAGAGTTTTCTGGTGTCTTTAATCCCATAGTTGTTCTAACTTAGATTCAAAACACAGAGAAATTATTTCGTATCTCTCATGTGGATAATGAAGACAAGGCTAATTATGTTTCTGTAATGCTCATCGGAGAATCCTTAGTCTACTGGGAAGCAACATATGAAGCTCTCAACACGTATGACCAAGAGAATATATCTTAGGAGATGTTCAAAACTCACTTGTTAGGAAAGTATTGTCCTCGAGACATGAGGAGAAGATTTAAGAAAGAATTCCTCGAGCTTAGATAAGGAGGAATCACTTTGATTGATTATGAAACTCAATTTAATCAAAAAGCACGGTTTGTTGCAAAGTATATTCCAACTGAAGACGATAAAATTTAGTTATTCTTGGATGGACTACTGTATGAAATCCGCAATTTTGTGGCTAATCAGGATGTTTTGTCATTCGAAAAGGTTTTTGAGTATATTCGAAAGCGCGAGCATGACTTATAAATACATGGTGCCACTCTTTCTGTTCCTAAGCATCCACGTATTGATCGAGTTGTTCCTATCCCCTCAATTCCACCACCTCCATCTATTTGAATTGATCCTAGTAAATAAAGTGTTGTCTCATAATACCCCTCGTGGCCGCGGTAGGTCACAATCTTTTTCTCTTGAGTCGTCATCGTGTGGAAAATTTTGAAAGAACCACCAGGGTCAATGCAGAACAGAAAAAGAGGTGATCTGTTATGGATGTGGCGAAGTGAGTCACATAATGCCCATTTTTCCAATGAAGAGTGTAACATGCTTTTCTTGTGGTGTTAATGGCCACAGGAAGTGTTTCTGTCCTACTCTTACTAGCCAAATGAAAGGACGTCAAGCTTATGTTCAACAACCAGCGAAAAGTCAAGATTTTGTTCAACAACCAAAGAATTCTCCAACTCAAAAGGAGGAGTTGCCAAAAGCTAATGGTCGTGCATTCCAAATTACCACAGAGGAGGCGCATGAAGATCCGGATGTTGTGATGGGTACATTTCTTGTCAACTCTAGACATGCTCACATCTTATTTGATTTTGGTGCCTCAGATTCTTTTGTGTCTCATGAATTTGCGCATTCCGTTCAAATTGCTTGCTATGAACTTGCGCAACCATTTCACGTTGATATTGCATGAAGTATATCATTACTTGCTAATAAAATCTATAGGGATTATGTCATAGAAATTGAAGGCTATAATTTTCTTGCTAATCTGATTCCTATCTCCTTGCCCAACTTTGATATTATTCTCAACATGTATTGGTTGTTAAAGAACCACGCAGAACTTTTATGTTATGAAAATATAGTACGCATTCCTATTGAAGGGGAATATCCTATTTTTGTCTATGGTGAACAAAGAATTTTTAAAATAATCTCTTTCCTCAAAGCCCATAAATTCGTATCGAAAGGATGTTCTATTTATCTGGCTTACACAGTTAATATCTCAAACGTGGAGAAGAAAACTGTAAATGATGTTCTGGTTGATAACGAATATCCTGATGTTTTCCCTGATGATTTGGCTAGACTTCCTCCAGACAGGCAAGTAGAATTCTAAATTGACCTTGTGTATGGTGTTGCTCCAATTGCAAAAACTCCTTATCGTCTTGCGCTAGCTGAAATGAAGGAAATGATGATCCAACTGCAGGAATTATTTGACAAAGGCTTTATTCAACCGAGTACCTCTCCTAGGGGTGTTTCGGTGTTATTTATCAAGAAGAAAGACAGATCGATGCGAATGTGTATTGATTACCATGAGCTAAATAAGGTGACTATCAAGAAGAAGTACCCACTACCTTGCATTGACAATTTGTTCGATCAACTTTAGCAGGTTTGCTATTTCTCAAAGATTGATTTGAGGTCTGGCTATCATCAGTTGAACGTATACGATTAGGATGTGCCAAAGACTGCTTTCCGTACTCGTTATGGGCATTTCGAATTCCTTGTCATGCCATTCGGTGTGACATATGCTCCTACTGTGTTCATGGATATGATGAATCACGTATACCATCCAATGCTCGATAAATTTTTCATCG
This sequence comes from Lactuca saligna, assembly GCF_052625555.1. NCBI lineage: Eukaryota > Viridiplantae > Streptophyta > Magnoliopsida > Asterales > Asteraceae > Lactuca > Lactuca saligna. The sequence continues at coordinate 37,260,360 of NC_136417.1, read as the reverse complement.
TATTCATTGATGATATTCTAGTTTACTCCAAGTCTGAATCTGATCATGCCATTCATATTTGTGAGGTATTAGAACTTATCCGAAAAGAGAAACTATATGCTAAATTCTCGAAATGTGAATTTTGGCTTCGCCAAGTTCAATTTCTCAGCCATGTGATTTCTGGTGACAATATATCCATAAATCCTACCAAAATCGAAGCCATTCAAAATTCGGAAGCGCCTCGTAATGTTTCTAAAATTTGCAGTTTCTTTGGTCTCGTGGGGTATTACCGGAGATTCATTAAAGGCTTTTCTCATATAGTTGTACCTCTCAGAAGTCTTTAACAAAAGGAAGTAGAGTTCAAATGGGGTGAAGCCCAAAAAATAGCTTTCTCAACTCTAAAAGATCTTTTAACTCATACTCCGATCTTATCACTCCCAAAAGGTGATAATTATTTTTCTGTGTATAGCGATGCTTCAAAGTTGGGACTCGGTTGTGTGTTGATGCAACGTGACAGAGTAATAGCCTATGCCTCAAGTCAGCTGAATGAGTATGAAAAGAATTATCCCACCCATGACCTCGAACTCACTGCTGTGGTATTTTCTATAAAACTTTGGAGACATTATCTTTTTGGTACAAAATGCATATTGTTTACCGACAACAAAAGTCTCAAGTATATATTCAATCAGCAAACTCTGAATATGAGACAACAACGAGCTATGGAGCTGATCAAAGACTATGAATGCGAAATCTTGTATCATCCTAGAAAGGCCAATGTAGTTGCTGATGCTCTTAGAATAAAACTTTATTATAATAGTATGTGTTATACTATTACTCACACTACAGTAAAGTTCACTATTCTTGATGAACTAGAGAAATGACAAATAGAGGCCTTAAAGACATAAAATGTGAAGAAAGAAAGGGTGATACATTATACTGATGTTTTACTTTATGATCCACAAGGATTGAAGGTATTTAAGAATCGGATATCGATTCCAAATATTGGCGATTAAGACAGAAGATTTTGGATGAAGCCCATAATTCTAAACTGTCAATACATCCTGGTACAAGTAAAATGTACTATGATGTACGGGTTGATTATTGGTCGCCTGGATTAAAGAGAGACATTGGAAGCTATGTGCAGGAATGCCTAATATGCTTAGAAGTCAAAACAGAGCACCAAAAGCCTTACGGAACTCCAGAAAGTCTTAGTGTTCCCATGTGGAAATGGGAAGAACTATCCACAGACTTTATTATCAAATTGCCAAAGACTGCTAAACAGCACGATATCATTTGGGTAATTGTCGACTGCCTGACTAAGAGTGCACATTTTATCGCCATGCGTGAAACGGCTCCAATGGAGAAATATGCACAAGTTTACTTGGATGAAATAGTTGCGAGACATGGTGTGCCACTAAAGATCATTTCTGATCGTAATACTCACTTCATTTCTCACTTTTGGGTGAGTATGCAACGTGAATTGGGATCTCGAGTTGCTCTCAGCACATTTTATCATCCCCAAACAAATGGTCAGACAGAGAGAACGATCCAAACAGTAGAAGATATGCTTCGTGCATTTATCTTGGAGTTCTATGGTAAATGGGATAAGTACTTACCTCTTGTTGAATTTTCGTATAATAATAGTTACATCACTTCAATCAAAATGCCACCATATGTAGCACTTTATGGACATAGATTCCGTACTCCATTATGTTGGCATGAAATAGGACAGAAAATCCTTGGAGGCCCTGAATTGATTCAAGACGCCAACGAGAAAATTCAAATCGTACGAGAAAGAATGAAAGCGGCCCAGGATCGACAAAAGTCTTATGCAGTAAAGAGGAGACCACCCATAGAATTCCAGGTGGATGATTTTGTAATGTTAAAGGTATCCCCATGGAAGGGCCTTATGAGATATGGGAAGAAAGGAAAGTTGAGTCCTAGATTTGTTGGACCTTTCAAAATCATCCAGAGAATTGCTACACAAGCATACCGCTTGGAATTGCCTGAAGATTTGGCAGATATTCATGATGTGTTTCATGTGAGTTATCTGCGTAAATGTTTAAGTATATATAATTGAATTGGTCTCGTTATCCGAGGTGAAACTAGATAATAAATTAAGATATGTAGAAGAGCCTGAAAATATCGTGAACAACAGAACGACTGAATTGCATAATAAAGAAGTGGAGTTGGTGTTTTTCAAGTGGAAACACCATTGAGGGCCAAATTATACTTGGGAAAATGAGAATGAGATAAGAGTGAAATATCCCCATTTGTTTAAATTGTTGTAATTCCGGGGAAGAAATCCTCAAAAGGAGGAGGTATTTTTAACATACACATTCAGTTATTGTGTTTTGTAATTTAAAAGTGAATAATATTCTAAAATATTATATGATTTTGAGTGTTGAGTTCTAATAGATATGTTTTACTAGAATTGAAGTAAAACTACGTTTAGAATCACTCGAAAATTTTTGGAAGTCTTATGAGATTCTAGTGAAAAGCCAACTATTGAAATTAACAAAAATATATAGTTGAAAATAAATAAAAATAGTGTTATTTAAAGTTGTAGATAATTTTTTTAGAAACATTTAGGCGAAAACCTCATCGAAATCTGAGTTATAACAAAGAAGTTATGACTCCTTAAAGTTTCGTGACACAACCGGCACAACACTATTTAACGTAAAAAGTGAGTTTTCGATAAACTACTTTTTAGCTTTAGTGATCTAAATGAAAGTCATGGTATTTGTTAAACCGATAATTTTCATAAAAAGAACGTAAAAATCTGACTTCGTATGTGGAAGTTTTCATTTTTCTAAGTTTCGGTATAGAAGTACACAACTAAAAACTCGAAATAAAGATCGAGTGATTATTAGCCGACGCAACCTAAACGAGAATTAAAGGTCTCATTAATAGTAGTACAAAGTTTTTAACGGACTTTTCGTGTCCCGACTTATTAAAAATATAATAATAAAAATAAAGTCAAAATTAGTTGACGGAGTCGAAAGCAAAGTTGTAGAGCATAATTTTACCTACACATGGATATAAAGAGCATCAAAAACGGAGTTCGTATGCAAAAGATACAAAAATTTTAAGTTTATGGCACAAATTACGAGAATGCTCCAAAGCCGTATGCCCAGCGTACTCGGAAGCAAGGTCAAAAATCGGCCACATTACCCTCTCTTCGCTCATGTGACACGCAACAAGCCACGTCCGCGGCCCAGGTTCCAAACCATAGACACGTCACTAGAATGCCCCGCGTACTGCGAGACTACGCCCCGCGTAGTAAGGTGCTTTGGACCCTATATGAGGGATGTGAGGCTGCCCATATTTTGGTTGCCATTTTTCAATCTCTTTCACTCTAAAACCTCTCTCTAGCCTACTTTTAAACCCCGATGTCCTAGTATCATCCCCGACACCCGAAGCAAGTCCCGGTGCTCCGAAGTTCCCGAGAAAATCATATTTTCTAGTCGAAACTCTACCCGAGTAATGCCTGTTTTCAACTAAAATCCCCAGTTTCTTCAAAGAAAGTCATATTTAGAGTCAAAGTGCTACCCAAGTTATCATTTATTCCTTTGATTATTTCACGGTGAGTTCAATATAGATACAATTGTATGTTATGTGTTATATATTCAATGTACTTTCCTGTGTTATATCGGATTTATTCCTTTGGCCATATAGAGCATGACTCGTATAACTTTTGGTATTGGCTTTGTGCCTTTGGCCATGTAGAGCATGACTCGTATAACTTCTAGTATTGTCATAGGGTTATGTAGAGTTGAACGCCTGTATATGCTAGCAAAATGATAATCTAAAATTGTATTTTTTGTGCCATTTAAGCTGAAGCTTTATTTATGTATATCAAGTATGGAAATTATTATGTCTTAGGGATTGTAAATCAGTGAATCAGATTGTTGGTTGATATGGAAAGCTTTTCATATGATACACATATGCCTTTGTTGTTCTTTGTCCTTCTTTGCTTCTATAATATTGATATGTATATAGCATAGCGTTATATTGTAACTGTTATTGAACTTACTAAGCGTCACCCGCTTATCCCTCTCAATGTTTAAACCATTGCTGGTGATAAGCATCCAATATAGTCATATACTGGTAGAAGATGTAGAATGGATAATATTATAACTTTTGTATTTAGTGTTAATATTCATGGGAAGTTATGTAATGTATATAAATTTTTTTAAAAATTTTAATAGTTGGTTTGTATCTAGTCTTTTGTAATTAAACTATCAATGTAAAATATTGTTTATAAATATGCATGTAGCATGTTTTGGAGTAACATGATGTAGTTGTATCGAAAAAGTGGGTCTTTCAACTATGCACTCACACATAAACTCTTCAACAAATATTTAACTCTTTAACATATATTTTATACTTTAATTAGTGCTTGTATTAAAATCAAGTTCATGAAAGGTCCTATGCACTCACACATAAACTTTTCCACAAATATTTAACTCTTTAACATATATTTAATACTTTAATTAATACTTATATTAAGATCATGTTCAAGAGAGGGATTATGCACCCACTTGTTATAGTGATGACTCGAAATTCGAGCTGCACTTTGTTTCTTAACAATATGATTTCCTTCGACGAAACCTAGTATTATTACCACTAGATTTTAGTATAATATTTTTTGCAACTAATTATTAGTCCAGATTTGTCATTAACTCAGAGTCTACTTCATGATCTATCAATTAAGGAAAAACCAGGTAGGATCATATCGGAGGTAGGGTCCGTTTGGTATACGAAGTATACTTTTTGGAAATCTCACTTTAAAAACCTCACTAGATCACAACGTAGACATCATTCCATTAAGTAGATCAATTAGTATAATGACTTTGAATAACTGATAAATCTTATTTATAGATTCATATGTTGTATTTAAATATAATATATATTTAAAATAGTGTAGGCCTAGCTCACTTACAGCGGATTTATTAAAAATCGAGCTTCGCTGAAGCAGGGTTTCAGAACCGAAAATCTATTTTTCTTGGAGCTTTCCGGAGCTCCGGGGCTTCCTTCTAGTGCAAGGGTGGTTCCCTAGGCTTTGGGGGGTTGGGATAGGCTAGAGACATGTTAAAGAGAGAAAGAATGAAGGAATTGGTGTGAAAAATGAGTTGCACTCGCACTCACTTTTATAGCTGCTGATCCTCGGTCTATGCAGGGCGCTCCTGCGAGGAGCGCAGCGTGTTCCTCGTTCATAGGGCGCTCCTGTGAACGTTGAGCGTAGGGCGAGGTGTAACATCCCAAAATTGAAGCCCGAAAATTTCATTTTTGAATTAATAATTCCATAAACATTTTTACCAAAATATTGTCAAATAAACAACACATCACAAAATCATATTGTTGTGTCCCAAACCATAACATCAAAAGTAATGAAAATCAGAGTACAGTCCCAAAAACTCCTTGCGGAAACCATGTGTGTGTGTGTGTGATGCGCTGCTACACCGCCGGCTCCTTCCCCTTCGACGAAGAGGTACCTGAAACCAAAACCAAAACTATAAGCACAAAGCTTAGTGAGTTCCCCATCATACCACATACCATACAATATCATCGGTATCTTTCAACTAGTAACCTTCATTGGTATCTTTCAACCAGTAACCATCATCGGTATCTTTCAATCGGTAATCAACATCGGTATCTTTCAACCGGTATCCGTCATCGGTATCTTTCAACCGGTAACTAGGGACTATTTCAACCCCTACCACTAGCATACAATCAGCAGATATAAAAATACAGTCACGCATATCCAGGTACTGACCTACCCTTGGGTCTTAAGGACCACTGTTAAGGAAACTAATCCCTACTATACACATAACATATCATCCAGATAAATCTCATAACTAACACATAACCAGACCAATATAACTATCACAAAGACCATTATCTTCTAAATACCCCTTTTTGGTGGGCCGACATTGTGGCCTTAGACCCACTGCTACTGGAAGGTAACTCACCTCAATGTCGTGCAACGTTTGAATTATTCTCGGCGCACAAGTCGATTCCTTACGACTCCTCGATCCCTACACGACAACCTTCAAGTCAACACACAACACGTACAACCCTAAATAGGGTCAGTCCAAGTCCAGTAAAAGTCAACTTTAAGTTGACCCGACTCGCCGAGTTGGGCCGCCAACTCGCCAAGTCCCTCACCCTTTACCTGTCCTTATCCATGACTCGACTCGTCGAGTTTGGCATCGACTTGACGAGCCCCTCTCTTATATAAACATCGTATGAACCTCATATGACTTGCCGAGTTGTATGAACACTCATCGAGTCCACCTTCATCTGATGAACGAGTTATGTCCTCAACTCGCCGAGTTGATGAACAACTCGTCGAGTTCATCTCCAATCATAAGGAGATTGCCTTGGACTCGCCGAGTCTGTTCTAGTACTCGTCGAGTCCCATGAACTCGAGGTCTAAAATTATGTCCAATGTGTTGGTTCACTCTTTCTGTTTGATTACAACCCTTCTAACACTCAACTAGGTTCTTTGACCCCCAACAGATTTGGGGACTTAAAGCCTTGGACTCGTCGAGTCCAAGAATGGACTCGCCGAGTCGGTCATGTCCACACTGTAAATCCTCGATTCCTGATGTACAACCTTTGATCAAAAGATAGATCCAAGCTTCTACAATCGATCTAGCACGTAAAGTTAGAAACTTTACGTGCTTGCATGGGACTTTGAGCTCAAAAAGACATAAAACAAGCTCTTAAGATGCATGGGACCCTTCATGGATGCAAAAGCACCCCCAACTGCCTTGTGACTCCCTTAGTGACTTGATTTAGAAGCCCCAACCCCCAACCAAGTTTGCAATCATGGCTGGTCATCAAAAATGGCTTATAAAAGCCCTAAATCTCCCAAAAGAGCGATCTAACAAATGGAAGAACAAAGTTACAACTTTTACCTTCAATGAAATGTAGAAGGTGCACAAACTCAGGTTCCCTTGGTCTCTACTTGCTTCCTCAAGCTTTTCTCCTTCCTTCTTAAGACCACAAGCACCAAAATCCACCAACAAGGCTTAGATTGCTTCAATGACGACTAGGGTGTTAATGAGAGGTGTTCTGGGAGCATAAGGAACGTTGTGGTCGACATAACATTGTTTAAATAGAGTGCAAACCTTTGGATTAGGGTCTTTGTCCAGACAGCATTTACTCATTGAGTCCGAGACCCGACTCGTCAAGTCCAATGCTTAAACCGTGCGTCCTATCCTACTTCTACTCAGCGAGTTGGTCCTTCAACTCGCCGAGTCCAAGACCAAAAATGCAAAATACTTAGATAAAAATAAAAAGAAATATGTACCGAGAACCAAGTGCACGTATAAACCTAAACAGGGTCAATCCAAGTCCAGTTAAAGTCAACTTCAAGTTAACCCTACTCGTCGAGTTGGGCCGTCAACTCGCCGAGTCCCTCACCCTTTACTTGTCCTTATCCATGACTCGACTCGTCGAGTTTGGCATCGACTCGACGAGTCCCTCTCTCATATGAACATCATATGAACCTCATCCGACTCACTGAGTTGTATGAACATTCTTCGAGTCCACCTTCATCCGATGAACAAGTTCTATCGCTGAGTTGATGAACAACTCGTCGAGTTCATCTCCAATCTTAAGGAGATTGCCTTGGACTCACCGAGTCTGTTCTAGCACTCGTCGAGTCCCATGAACTCCAGGTCTAAAATTACATCCAATGCGTTGGGTCACTCTTTATGTCCGATTACAACCCTTCTAACACTCAATTGAGTTCTTTGACCCCCCAACAGATTTAAGCACTCAAAGCCTTGGACTCGTCGAGTCCAAGAACGGACTCTCTGAGTCGGTCACGTCCACACTCTAAATCCTCAATTTCTGATGTACAACCTTTGATCAAAAGATAGATCCAAGCTTTTACAATCGATCTAGCACGTAAAGTTAGAAACTTTACGTGCTTGCATGGGACTTTGAGCTCAAAAAGACATAAAACAAGCTCTTAAGATGCATGGGACCCTTCATGGATGCAAAAGCAACCCCCAACTGCCTTGTGACTCCCTTAATGACTTGATTTAGAAGCCCCAACCCCCAACCATGTTTGCAATCATGGTTGGTCATAAAAACTGGCTTATAAAAGCCCTAAATCTCCTAAAATAGCGATCTAACAAATGGAAGATCAAGGTTACAACTTTTTACCTTCAATGAAATGTAGAAGGTGCACAAACTCAGGTTCCCTTGGTCTCTACTTGCTTCCTCAAGCTTTTCTCCTTCCTTCTTAAGACCACAAACACCAAAAGCCACCAACGAGGCTTAGATTGCTTCAATAACGGCTAGGGTTTCAATGAGAGGTGTTCTGGGAGCATAAGGGACGTTGTGGTTGACATAACATTGTTTAAATAGAGTGCAAACCCTTGGATTAGGGTCTTTGTCCAGACAGCATCTACTCGTTGAGTCCAATGCTTAAACCCCGCGTCCCATCCTGTTTCTACTCGCCGAGTCCAAGGCCAAAAATGAAAAATACTTAGATAAAAATAAAAATAAATGCGTACCAAGAACCAGGTGCTACACGAGGTTCATACAACACGCGTCTGAAGCTGCTTGGTGTGACATGGCTGATCCGAGACCAAGAGGTGCGAACGCGAGGCGCTTTTCTCTACGCGGGGCGTTCCTTCGCATAGTATCGCAAATCACTATCCCAAATTGAAATATCACTATCCTTATGTCCACACGTAGGTGGGTCGTACTCTACAACTTTCATTTAGACTTCGTCGGCTAATTTTGAATCTATTTTTAAGGCTACATTTTTAACTAGTCGGGACAGGAAAAGTCTGTTAAAATTTCATAACTTTTTCATCTGATGTTCGTTTTTTTCTGTCTTTTAACTTTTTCCCTACTATTAAAGAGATCTTCGATTCTCATTTAGGTTGTGTCGGCTAAAAATGGGTCGATCTACTATTCAAACTCCGGGCTTTGTACTGTTAATTTGAAACTTGGAAAAATCATAATTTCCTCATACAAAGTTAGATTTGGGCATTCTTTTTATACATGCTCTCAGTTTAACGAACACTACGAATTTCATTTAAATCACTAAGGCTAAAAAGTATTGTATCTAAAATTCACTATTTACGTCTCTCGGTGTCATGTCGGTTTTGTCGGAAAACTTCGATGGGCCATAACTTCTTTGTTATAACTCGGATTTCGACGTTCTTTATATGTACTGAACCCTTGTGACATAGGCTACAACGTGGTTAAGATTATTTATTCTAAATAATCTTCTATCAAAAAGTCATTTTCGACACTTATTGATTCTTAATTGACTAGCCCGGATCTGCGGGAGTTACATCTATGAAGTACAATGTCATCAATAGAGGAAGAGGATGAAGAAGTAGCTGAAAATGAATGTGCTTCTCCATCCTTGCAGGAGACTTCATTTTCTGAGTTAAGTCTTCTCTGATGTCAGCTGCTGATTCTTCTTCATCTTTATCAGTGTCTTCTTCCTCATCAGACTCTTCTTTATTACTATCTTCTGAATCATCATCATTATCTTCTTCATTACCATTACCATCATCATCATCATCATCCTCATCATCAATATCTTCTTCATTACTAGTATCATCATTATCATTATCCACTTCAAAGTTTGAGGATTCAACCACATAGGGTTTTTCAATCCACTTTTACACCGTTGCAGCAAGAAGAAAATCATCTTGAGATGGAGCAGCATTGATAATTTTTTAGGAGAGTTCAGGAATTGGAATAATAATTCCATGACTTTCAACATAGCCTTCTTTTCTAGACAAGATCAGACTAAGCCATCGAGGATAAGGAACATTCAATGGCTTCTTGTTCCCAGTAATGCAGTCAACCATTTGATTAAGAAAAAGTTAAGCAAATTATAGCTTCTTGTTTTAAACAATAGAATATAAAATTCTTTGATCAAAGAGATTCAATTGATCTAAACTTCCAGTCTTTTTTACCAAGACATTTTCCAATCATACCTGTTAAGTACTTCCACCCTACATTAAAACAATGACAAAGAGTGTTCTTGTATGGATCACGAGAGAGGCTTAAGAGAGGACAGGTAAAGATGATTAAATTAAAAATAAACACCCAGCCTTTCTATACATCATTTTTATATGGAATAGCCAATCTCACTTTGAGAGTATAGACAATGCTAAACAATCAGCGTTAGGGGGAGACTCAATGTTCTCAGCAAATGGTCTCGCTGATGAGAAACTTAGAGAGATTTTGTCACATACATCAGCATGCTTCTAGGGACGATGATGTGTCAAAAGTTGCATACCATGATCAAAATTGGCACCGTCAGATTCCTTTACAAAATGGTACAAAAGAATAACAAAATAATAATACAAACAAAAGAGTTCGTCAAAAAATAAAATAGCTTAAACAACGAAATATCTGCAACTTCTCCAGAAAGGTGATAAAGATTCGTTCTATAAAATCTTTGGAATTGAATGGTAATTAATACACTTCCATTTTCCAAGATATCTAACACTTGAATTTTTAGCTATAAAAGAGAATGAACAGGATCAACCATATCACAAAAAAATAACACAATTCATAGGAAACAAAGAGAGAGAATACATTTAATTGTCGAAGTTCTGCGGATTGATTTCAAGCTTCATGTTCACCAAGAACAAAAGAAGAACATTAACCAATGTTTGTAACCAACAACTTAGAGGGATCCAATCTTTGTAACCTTCGAGTTATGAGAGTCACCAAGACAAAACTCTAAGGTTCCATACATTGAGATCCCTGAGGGAAGAGAATCTGGGATCACTATCTTGTTGGAGACGCCTTTGGATCTTTGAAGTGATCGAGTTGCAATGAAAACAACTCTAGAAGTTAGTCACCCTAGATCAGAAAACTCCACTTCATCTCATTTCAACTGAAATAGGTTGTTCAAGACAAAAAACATATGTGTCAAAAAGAACATCCTTTGGTAGAGTTCTCTCCTATCTAGTCTCATCAATGGGAAACTATATGTTTATCAGCATGAGCATTAAATTGATTGAGAGGGCTGTTGGTGCTAAAGAAAGAATGCAGAGGCAACGTCAACAAGATCTTACAAGAAAGGCAATGCATTCAAGTAATGACATGTTGATCTTATCAGTTGATGTTTAGACCTTTAAAACTAGAAAAGTATAAAACAAAAATAAAGTATCAATGTCAAAACCAACAAATCAAACCATATAGACATCGTTCTTCCTGAGAGCAGAAAGCATGATTTTGTTTTCATAATCAATCACGTTTCCCACATGACGGTTGAAAAGAACATTGTAACCAGTATCACAATGTTGACTGGTGGAGATGAAGTTGCCTTTCATACCTTCTACATCAAACACGTCTTTTAGTTTAATTGTCCTGAATTCAAAAGTTCCAACACCGGTAACAACTCTTCCACTATTATCACCAAAAGTCACCATTGGACCATCCTTCTCTGTAAAATCCGTTAAGAGTGACTTGTAACCAATCAAGTGTCTAGAAATTCCAATGTTAAGGTACCAAGTTTTACCTAGATTTAGACTTGATCTTTTACCAGCATGAGAACCATCAGCATCACGAACACCATCAATGGAATCATTGACAAGTTCCATAAGACCCTTAATATTTAGTCCCTTATTGTCAGATATCTCCTCTTCACCCACCCATTCTTCATGATCCTCTTGTTTTGCAATAAAAGCTTTTGTAGAGATATGTTTTCCTTCTTCTTATGAGCCGCCAGCTTCTTATATAAAGGTTCATAGTTCTTAGGACTTTGGGCTTCTTTCTTCTCTTTGCATTCCTTGGAAAAATGATTAGGGCTTCCACAGTCAATGAAGTTACCTGAGTTTCTCTTCTTTGAAGTGGATCTTCTTGCTGAACTGCTTCCCTTGAATTGGGCTCATCTAATCCCATTTGCTTTACTTTCTTCATAGCGCTTGACAATAAGTGCAACGCTGGCAACAAGCTCATCGGTGAGATCTTCATCACTTTCTTCACCCTTGATCTGAATTATTGAGTCGTTAATGGTCTTCTTTTCTTCCTTTCGAGACATAAGGTCAGCAGGCTTTTCCTTTCTTGAGACCTTCATGATTTCTTTACAAAGAGCTTTAGGCTCTTCATAATTTTGTAGATTACCAAACAAGGGATTCAGATCCATGATATCGATCTTCTCACTGTTCTTAAGAACATCAGTATGATGTTCCCAGCTTTTCCCAAGAGAATCGAGAATATTCAGAACCAACTATGATGAGTTCTTGAAGATTCTCATCCTACACATATCATTAACCAAGTAGTCAAAGCTATTGAAGGTTTGGGTAAGAGACCCACCTTGTTGAGCAAATAAATGCTCGTATCTCCGATTAAGGTTGTTGATGGTCGTAGCCTAGACTTCCATAGTGCCTTCCTAAGCCACTGTCAGCGTGTCCATCATCACTTGGGATGATTCACAATTTTGGACGAGATGATACATGTGATATGGAAGATTGTTTCCAATAGCAACCTTGGCTTTTAAATCAAGACTAAGCAGTCTTTTGTCATCGTCATCATAACTCGCATCTTGCTTTTACTTCAGGAGGCTAACGGGATCATTTTTACCATGGGTTGGAACATAGGAACATGGGGACCTTTTTTAACAATATTTCTCATCTCATAGTCGATGGTTTCAAGAACCACCATGAGAGGCTTTCCACAAGGTGAAGTTTTGTTCATCAAAGGGAGGAATTTTGTTGAGGCCAAAGGATTTGGAATTGCTTGATATCGACATGATTACTTGGGTGTATCAAAAACTTGCTCTGATACCAATTGAAAGTTTGTATCGATCGGATACACTCAATTATTAAGAAAAAACATAATACTAATTTAAGCAAAACAGTAAACAAAAAGTAAACAACACAGAAGTTCTCCAAATTGTTCTTTCACCAAGAAAGAGGTTTTGTCTTCACCAAAAAGACGGGTTTGTCACAAAAATGATTGACACAAAGCCACAATCACAACATTAGGGTTTTCACTAAATTGTATATATACTAATCTATACATGTGAATCCCTTCAATCAATGGATTGTGTTTAATCTTTACTAAGAACTTATCTTATCACAAAGATAACGGATCAGTGATCTATTCTATACTTATCATTACCTAATATACAAAAGATTACAATCGAAAAACACACGCAGACACACATACACACACATACACACACACAGAGTGTGTCATCATGATAGAGATAGATTCTAGTCTATATTAGTGTCTTTAAGTAAATAGAATGCCAATAAACAATAATCAATATATCACATGCATTCCATGTGAAAATCTATTTTTTCGAGGCATTTTCTCGAACATGATATATGCATTAGAACATCAACAAGTTTCTAATATTATAGAACATGAGAACACGATCAATGCATGAAAAATATAAGATGATACATATATTGAACACATAAAATATAATCAGATGATTTATAGAAGAAATTAATTAGTAAATAAAAAAAATTACTAGCCTTATGAAGCTGGTATTGTATTCGAGCATAATGCTGCAAAGTACTAATTTGAAGAAATTGTGATAACAACTTAATGAGATTGTACTTATACACTATTTTCAAAAAGGAGTTTGGAAAGAATATAAAGAAATTAATATTGTGATCAATATCACAATATTTTGAATTATTTGATTTCAAATTCAATAATTATGAAACATATATATAAATTACCTGATTTTAATAAGGAACCATATTTATCTTTTCACAGTTATGTTGACGTTTATTTGACATCAATATATTCCATTTACAAATTACTATCACCATTAAAGGAGTTTTCAACTTTTAAAATGTAGTCAACTTAAATTAATTTTTAAATTAACAAAAAATGGGAAAAACACTAAAATTTACCAAGTGGAATAAAATGAAAATCAAAAAATTGTTAAAAAAGTCATGTGACATATTGAATAAGAAGAGGAAAAGTGACTAGTTACTCTTATTTATTAGACTTGATTAATCTAAAGATTTAAAATTAACCACCGTTGTTGAAAGAATTCTAATGGATGATATTTTATCTTGTAGAGGTATTAAAAGCATCCACAATGGTGAGTTCAATAGAAGGGTTGAATGAGGTGGCAAGTCTAGTTGTTATTCAATGGATGAAATTCTACCATAGTGAAATGTCATAGTGACATTCAATGGATTTGGAGTTCAATGACCATTGAACTTTTCAATGGAAAAAAAAGTTTTATAATCTTAAACACATACTATAAATTAGCTTTTGTAACTTTCTATTGAACTTTGTAGAGTTCAATGCATTGTAGGAAAAAACTGATTGAGTTGTATGAAATGTAGAAAAATGATGCGGCAATCCATTGAAATCTATGGAGTTCAATACATTGTGGATGACCTAATGCCCAATCTTTCGGTTGTAACTTTTGTGATGTCGAATTGGAGTTTGTGGATTATGTGTTGGTCATATGCCATATGGATATGACTCCTATAGTGTGGGTGTTAAATTGGTTTGACATTTTTTATCGGCATTTCTGTAGTGTTTCCGAATTCATCGACATTGTAGCTAATTAGGGAAATTGTCCACCTACAATAAAAGTATTCTCAAAGCCATTCTCTTCTATTTACGTTGGAACATTTGGTGGAGAAATAATAAGGTGTTTAACAATATTAATATCTCCCCAGCAGGATTGCAGACAATGTTATATCTCTTTTATGTTTTTTTTTCATTTAATGTTATAACAATCCAAAAATAATTTACAATTTATAGTTAAATTGAATTCAATACATATCGATTGAAGGCAAACGGGCAACAAGTTGTGTCGCTAGCTCTTTTTGGATGGCAAAACCTATTCTTTTGAAAACAACATTTGTGGATCTAAGAGATATTGTTGGATTCATGTGTAAGTCCATAACTATAATTGGTAAGACTTGACCCGACCCGGCATGGTCCATTTGGGTTGCATGGCATCATGCACTTGGATAGACTATAATGAGAGAAATAAGACACTTCTGGTTATTAATATATTATAAGTTCTAGTATATTCATAATAAGAATAATAAGATTATTTAATTAGTATTGATCAAGAATTAATCTAAGATTAATTAAGTGATAAAAAGAAGACTAATTAAATGTATGGGTTGATTGTACAAATCATCCATACTTATATAGTGGGCTAATGCTCCATGGAGTATCTAGTTGGGCTAAAACCCATATGATGCTCCATGGTGTTTTTGTACCCATGGATCATGGAAATGAAAGGCCATGTCAATTAGGGTTTACATGGTGTAACCCTAACTATATAAGCATCTTATTCTTGACCAAAATCGGTCACTAGAGAGAGTAAGAAAGGGCTAGCCGATTTTCATGAGTGTAGAATTCTCTCAAGTTATTCCAAGTGTATTTGGTGTTGTGTGAACCATTTGAGGTGTCACACTTGGGGCACTAGGCACCCAAGCTTCATGAAGACTTTCTACATCAATGAGGTATGTAATCTATCTTGCTATAGTCATTGTTTTGTATGCTAGATTAGGATAATGCCTTGGATGTTCATATTTGCATGTATAATAGAGAAAACATAGATCCAAGGTATTTAGGGTGGCATGTACACTTAGGAGTCTTAGAATGCTCAAAACCCAACAGTGGTATTAAAGCCTAGGCTTGTTTTCTTGTTATACTTGCAAATGGAGCTGAAAAAAATCGAGTTTTGATGCTGTCTGCCCAGAAGACTCGCCGAGTCCATGAATGGACTCGCCAAGTACAAGGCAAAATGCATCCAACTCGCCGAGTTGGTTCGTGCACTCGACGAGTTGGACCCCCAGACAGCATAAATTCGACTTTTTTGGCTGGAATTTGACTAGGAACATTACCCTAAGATGTTTTTGGACTTATAAACTTGTTTTTGACGTGCTAATGTTCATGCGAATCCAATTTCAAAGATAATTGTCAATAGATTCATGTTTTGTATTAGTTTAAGGTTTAGACTAATTACATGAAAAAGTTTGATTTGAATTATCTTGTTCTTATGAGTTGCTTAGATTAATAGAAAAGTTGAGTGAAATAGTTTTTTTCAATCCAAATTAATCTAAGAGTTGATTCTAAAATGTGTTTTTGTAACTTGTCCTCAAGTTATATGAAAAGTCACATTTAAGTTTCATAAAACTCATAAAAGTTGGCAAAGGTTACAAAAATGAAGAGTCTAGTTCTAATTAAATGGTTTTATGACTCCATAACTTGTCCTCAAGTTATGGAGGACCAAGAGTCTCTTCATTAAATAATAAATAAATAAATAAATAAAGTGTAACCTTAATTAATTCCATAAGTTATAAAATAAAGAAAAGTTAATTCTTTTATTAGTTTAAAGTCTTCCATAACTTGTCCTCAAGTTATGGAACTTGAAAAGTTTTTGGATGAAAACTACTTTAAACACATAAGTTATGGAATTAATTAGTTTTGAATAGTTTTAAAACTTGCCCTCAAGTTTTGGAATTTGTAAAGTTTTCTCTTATGAATACTTTAATTCCAAGTTAGCCCTTAGAATTTTAAGAGTTAAAACTCAACCCTTATACTTTATAATGTTATAAGTTAATAATATATATATATATATATATATATATATATATATATATATATATATGTGTATAAGAGTAAAGTTAGTCTTACCGCTAGTACGCCTCATTCACGAAGCCGGTCTATAAGGTGGGTATAAGGTTCTTGCCTATAAAATGGCAACTTAATGGGTGTCCAGTCTCACCCACCGCTTGCTTGACTGGTGGAGGGTCGTTAGCCAAACGGGTTTGACAGGACTATAATTCTCCTTTCATTAAAAGTATCAATGATAAATACTAAGTAACTAAACTCTTAATAATACCCAATCTTAGTTACTTAGGAAAATGTGAATAAGGTGCTAATCCATGAAATTACACTTTGCTCTTTGTTTAAGTCGGTTAGTGGAGCGTGTATGGTTAACCGGCACACTAACTCGTATTTAACAAGGTAGGCAAAGGGTAACTTAATGTTTATCATAGTATTGATAGAGCGTGTGTGGTTAACCGACACATCGATTGAGGGGTAAACACTTAATGGTACCAAGTAATTTGCATGGTTACTTCACACCTTGTCTTGTGATCCTCGGCATCCCAGTCACAAAACCTGAAGGGCACACTCGAGATTGAAACATGCCATTGAACAGTTCAATGAATCTCAAAGATCTAAGAGTTTCAAAGCCAATTAAAACCTAATTATTATTTTGTTTTTCATGGTGGAAATTGGTGAATCGTCATTCACCTACCTTCAAATGTTTTATAGCTTGGATTACGGCATCCCTCTTCTAAATTATAAAATAGTTTGTTGGGTCCTAGCCTTAATATTTCAGATCGGGTGTCATATTAAGGACTTTAGATCAACTATCTTGAATATCTCCCAAAACATGTCTGGTTTAGACATTTATGATCTTCCCAAATCTCTTGAAACAAGCTTTCCTAAATGAAGATGATGTCCCTTGGAAATCATACTTCTTTCACCTCCTCAAATTATTCTCCCTAACCCACAAGTTCAAATTCAATCAAGCCCTATTGGCAAGGCAAGGTCAAGGTGTGATCACATCTTGGAGATGTAGTCACATATTGACAAGCCGGGAGAGAAGGGTGTCAAAGTCTTGATAAAGTTGGTGGTTCAACTACTTTCTAAGTCACATAGTGAGTTCCTTTGGAACACTTATGAAACAGACTATGACAAGATCGTTAATGATCTTATTTATTTGCTAAGATCAACTTCTTAAAACTTTATGGACATTGACAGTGATGACATTGGATATCTAGTAAAGCTCTCTCTTCCCAGTGGAAAGGGATCGGCCATAGTTAACTCGGTTGACCAAATGGTAAAGAGAAAAGCAAAGTCTGTAAAAGTCCCGTGTACCATTATCAAAGGGTCCATATGTTTATATTGCCAAAGGAAGGGTCATTAGTTGCGAAGCTGCCAAATTTACCTAAGGATGTTAAAGTCAATAAGTTTGACTCTACTTTAGGTAGAGTCCACTATCTAACTCTGCTAAGTTTCTATTCTGAGATTCTTGATACATGATGTGACTGGCTCACATGGTGATGTTTTAAGAATCAAAGTAAAGTGAAGAAACTTAAAGAAAGAATATGTTGAATCTGATCGCGTAGATGGATTTCTATCGCGTAGTTTGAAGATCGGATTCTTGAGCTACTTCTTAGGAGTTATGAGATGTTGCTTAGGAATAGATAACAACAAGTTTTTCATATGGATTGTAAGGATAAGTTTTTCCGCTAAGTTTTTAAAATAAAAGGAAAATGATGATTTTATTTATTTTAAAATATCCTTACAATGGCATTTGAGGAAAAATTCACTACTAGAAAAACAGCCTTTTACGATGCTCATTGCGCGTCGTAAAAGGCTCAGACGACACGCAAATGCGCGTCAAGGAAGCCCCTGTCATAAAGAGAGACGATGCACATTTACGACACGCAATTACGACACGCAATGCGTATCAAGGAAGGCCCTGTCATAAAGGAAGATGACACGCATTCGCGTGTCATAACCTTACGACGTGTGTGTTAATGACACGCAATGCGTATCATTAAAACCCCTGTCAAGAAAGGCCATGTCATAAATGAAGACGACACACATTTTTGCGTATCGTAAATTTAAATGTTTAAAAAAATCTACTTATATATTTATTAATTTTTAAATTAAATTTGCATTTACTGTCTCATAATAGAAATAAAATACCATATAAAAAATACAATCCATTGCATAAAATTTAATGTCTTACAATTCTATTTCTTACAATATATAAATTTGCATTCATCTAATCTACTTTGTGTTTCATACTAACAATTGAAATGAAGAATGGAACACTTGCATTTGTAGTATCTTATCTCTTTCAACTTGAGCTTGCTTTTCCTCTTTTAACTCCAAAGCTATTCGCTTTCATCAACCTTGTAAACACAACACAAAATCACTTGTCATTTTCATTCTACTTTTAAAATTAATTCTTATTAGGACATTCTACTTTTAAACCTACCTATCTAGCAATTTTTTCAAAGAATATAATTTGTAATTGTTTTATGGAAAGTACATTGCTATTTCTTGAATATAAGGTGGTACAAATCAAGAAACTTACATGGACTG
This sequence comes from Lactuca saligna, assembly GCF_052625555.1. Lineage (NCBI taxonomy): Eukaryota > Viridiplantae > Streptophyta > Magnoliopsida > Asterales > Asteraceae > Lactuca > Lactuca saligna. The sequence continues at coordinate 37,241,247 of NC_136417.1, read as the reverse complement.
CTGACCACCATGAACCTGCAAGACACGAGACATCAAATAAATCAAAATTAAATTTTGATTTTTTTTCCTTTCAGTAACGATTAACATTTAACAAAAAAACAAAAGGCCAACCCACTCCCTTTGCTTTATTCCAGCTAACCCACTCCCTGGAAACAAGAAAAAAATAAAAAAATATCAACCAACATTTTACTTATATTTGCTGAGAGGTTTTCATATTGATTTATTTATTTGTTAATAAATAGTTTACATACTACACCTATGGTATGGATTTAGTATTCAGGGGAGGATTTACTATCAAGGAAAATGTCGAGGGTAAATTGTTCATTTCAATATTGGATGTACCAATACCTATCTACGAGTGATTGCTAGTCACTCTTCATCATATTCAATCTCATATGGACCGAGACCCAATTCAACTTCAATAATCTGTTGAAATCATAATTGGAAAATAAAAATCTTTTAAAAAAGTCAACAAATAGTCGACAAGCAAGAAACTTAGTGACTTGACCTCCATCTGGATGTTGAACTAAAGCAGCAAATTTGCAATGTAAATGAGCAGAATACCCTAGAAAGAATTTTAGTATAATGTTACGATAAACAAAATAAAGAAAGTAAATTGCTATTTTGAACATGTGAAGCATTATAACAACCTGCTCTATGACAATTCCTTTGACATGTCTACCAAGAATTGCACGTGACTTGATGCCTCTTTTAGATTGTGGTGCTTTGTCATCAGCAGCCTCCTCCTGACCCAAATAAAAATTATATAAAAAAATGGAAGTCCGAAAAGATGACATCAGCGAGTGAGGTTTTGTTATGTTATAAAAAAATGGAAGTCAGAAAAAACTGTAAGCATGGTGACATATTTAACATAAAATGTTAATTTAGTGCCTTAATAGGCAATGAAAATAGTTTTTTAGCCAAATTAATGAAAATGAGACATTTGGTTGCTATAATACCAGTCAAGTAATCCAAGATAAAAAGAGTTAACATCAATTTCACCTAGCAGCCTTGGCAACCAGGTGAAATTGATCATTAAACATTCCTAGAGAATAGAAGTAGCTTTCTCAATTGCTTAGAGCGTGACCCTGATTCACCTTCAAGATTTGCATTATCACATGTAAGGTCATCACCTGTGAAATTAATCATTAAACATTAGACATCGCTTGAATTCTAAACTGAACCATTAACAATTTAATATTATCCAAACTATGCATGAAGTATCATGTGACTTGTGTTCAACCAAACCATTAATCAATCAATATGTGACACTCTACAAGCACCACAAAATTTAGAATTCAGGTGCATGTCCAGTGTCGACATTTAATCATTCATATGACCTGGAAAATAATTATAATAAAATTGTGCATGAAGTTTCCATATCCACACTCAGAAAGGAAAAAAGAAAAAAATAATAATAACAAACTTATCTCCTCAAATGAGGGAAAAGTGAACATCTGGAAAGGGTCCTAACAGTTTGAATGGCTAATACCTATACTGGCGACTTATCAAAAAATTAATATGCTAATATAATCCTGCCATTTTTTTATTTTTATGAATTATATAAATTAACATACAAAAATATTTTAACAACTTTGGCCAGCTTACCATTAGTTCATGCAAAGGTATATTCACCTTTGAAAGCATGATCTCACAGTTGTATGCTCGCCTATGATCAATCTGTAACAAGGTCAAAAAAGTCAAAATTATATAAAAAAAAATATACATTAAACTATGACAGATAGTATATTACTATATATTACCAGTTGAACTTTTTCTGGTTTATTAGCAATTGGAACAGATTTTGATTTTGCAACATTCTTGTTAGGGGGAATTGCAGCTGAGAAAAGATTCTCAAGTTCTGATATATCAATCTATGGTGTCCTAATTAGTAAATTAACAATTTAGATATTTTGTCAATTTGTGCTAGGAAACAAGCACAGATTCACAACCCTAATAGCGAATTATGAAACTATATTGCGCCAAACTTTATACAATTTGTGACTTCAAGAATTTAACAATTTAGATATTTTGTCAACAAGGAAAAATAAAAAAGGAACATAAGTTTCCTTTTACTAATTGTTCAAACTTTTGTGTAAGAGTACATTAATTGTAGCAAGTGTACGACCCATGGAAAATATGAAAGACACCGTTTTGAATATTTTACCTTCTCTGAATCTAACTGATCCTTGTAAACAGTTCCAAATCCACCATTCTCTTAACAAATCAGCAATCATGAAGTTCTACTTAGATGCATCAAGTTGACAAGATGTAAAGCTTCTGGCCACATTAGTTCTCTGGCTACACCACGCCTATGTTTTCCGATGTTTCTGCATAAACAGGGGTGATAATGTCTTTTGATCATGAAAAGAGAATGGGAATGAATTACATTCAATGCTAATAACTAAGAATACAATGGTGGGAATCGTTTATCCAAAACTAAAGGATATTGAATCACAAACTTGGACCTTTAGTTGTGGGCCCACCCAAAACTGCCATTACTCTAGCCCCTGAACCAGGAACACATACTCCCTAACAAATGAGAAGTTATGGTTAAAGTAGTTCTAGTGAACCTTAATGCCTTTTGGTCTACAGGAACTGGCCATGTATATTTTTGAAACTCATCCAATACCTGATATGATATCAAGTTAATGACTTGAATACCTGCTAAAATGAAAAAGAGCAATCAGAAAAGGAAAAAAGTAGAAAAGGAAAACATAATTAATGACCTGATTTCCTGCTAAAAAATGCAAACAATAAGATACATTTTATTGCTGCTAACTAAATTTCAAAATCGCAACACACTTGTTCCTATTTATGGATTATGGAATTAATCCAGAAATAGATACGAATATGTTGCCCTTTGTTACCTTATATGGGCAGTGTTTCATTATTGAACTGAAATTGGGAGCATATCTAACTTTATAGCCCCAGTACATTCCTACTTCTTCCCTAGGCCTGGACCATATAATTCAACACTATAGTTTAGAATATTTGTGCTTAATATTATCTAACAAACATATATAATGATTGAAATCACTTGTTGGAGCTAATGGCCATGCCTGGTATAAAAAAAAATCTCATGTAAAGCCAAAAATACATACAATATTACACTTTCTTATTGTTAGGGACTTTGATTTTGATTTCAACTACAGATACGGCCTCAAGTTTGATGCATCAAGATCTTGTTAGAAAACATAAAGGATTCAAGTATTAAAATGTGTTGTTGTCTAATATCTATTTAATCACAACAAGATTACTTTACAACATGATAAATTGATTAGTCCACGAACGAGTATTTAGTCATATTTTCTTTTAATTGTCAAGTAATATGAGCAAATAACTAACTTTGTATTCTTACATAGACTATCATACGGTGAATTTAGACATTAATTCAAGGTGCCTGCTAACTTCCCTACTGTACTTTAGACATGGCGAACATATTAGTTCAAAGAAAAAAAGGATGAAGTTAACCATATGCGATGAACTCTTTAAGAAAATTTTACACTTGATACAAACCAATGAAATGATTTCTTAAAGAGGAATAGATAATATAGAAGTTGTTAGTGCAGATGTGAACCAACATATCAAAACATGGACATAGAACAAGAAACATGAAAACAGGGGATAACAAGATTGATTGGAGCCTTAGCTTTATTAGGTGGAGAAACTAGTTCTGGAACTAAATTACAAAATAACGCATCTTCTAATTTATACTAACATAAAAAGAAATTGAATCAAACTAAAATATTGGAAGAAAAATTACTGAATAAAAAAAACTTCCGAAAATGCCCCTTCCCCTTATTCTAAATTACTCCAACAGGAGGATCATACTCAATATTCAACGTAAATGGATTGTTGTTAACTTAATTAGGAGTTCATACAACTTACAATCACAACGGTTTATTCAATCCAGAAATTAAACAGACCTTATAAATTGATTAAAAAGTAAGGACTTCATAATGAAAGTCATGGATTTCCCATTACGTATAACATTTTACAAATTTAACCTCATTTATTTTTTCCCTCCATTTTCCAACTATTTTTTTTTTTATCCAGAAGAACAGTGGATGGGAAAATAGAAAGAAATAGAGGTTATACACATAAAGTTTAAGTTAATTTATACTCCTGTTAAATGATCGAGAGTGTGCTAAAGAGCTATTACATAATGTTTTTCCAAAGAAAGCTGCAAACATTGACAGAAAGCCTTATTTTAAATTTAATATTTGGTTGGTGGACAAATGTTTTAAATAACCTTTAATAATGATAAGAAACACAAAAAATATTAAACCTACTTCATAAGTGTGAGGATTGATGTGTAGTAAGCATAAATATTGATTCATACCCTTGTTTGTTTGACAAAATTTGAGCAAAACATCAAGTAATTAAAAATAACTTCAATTGAAAAATAATAAGAAAATAAATTAAACAATAGTAATTTATTTATTATGTAGTTGAAGTTCAAGTTGTTTGATGCAAAAAAAAAATTTAAAACTATAACAAACATAGAAAGAAAAAAAAGTAACCAAAATCAAAACCAAATTTCAAATATTTTATACAAAAAAGTCAAAACTTTGAGGTTGGAAATCCGGATTGAGTTTCACATACCATTTGAGAACTTTCATGTTTTCAAGCTAGCTGGCCTTCACCACGATTGTGTCGTCTACATCATGTTTCCATCTGTTGGTTAACTCCTTGGATGCCTTCAATGACTCATCAGTGGTTTTGTATGTAAATATGCATTATTAGTGATGTTATGATTAAACAATATCAAATTTATATCACTATGTTATATTAAATATTTTTCAACAAATCATTCATGCATGACAATTTTTGAAAATCTGGAATTGTATTCAGTATATTCAATGGGACAAAATCTGCAAAGATTAAACCCATATAATGAAATAATTAAAAACAAAAATGAAGTCAAAATAAAAAGAAGAAAAAAGACCCATTACCATGTTGTATAGATAATATCTGACCATTTGGACTGTTATTTTGGATGTAATCTTGCTCGATTCCAAGTCGTAAGTCCGATGCAAGTTGAATCCGCCATCACTAAAATCCGTACCTGGTGCAAACCTTACCACATATACTGCACCAGAAATAAAAAAATTTATTTTAGGTTATTGGAGATTTCAAATTTCAAACAACAAAAAAAATATTGTTACCAGATACACAAAGGGGGGGGGGGGGGTGTTTGATAAGATTGATCGACATTTATATAGTTAATCAAATTATAAAAGAACTTTAGCAGAAACATCAAGTACTTATAAATCAAATGGCAAAAAAATTAACTTTAATAAAACATGAAAATCTATTAAGGAACATAAAGAACAAGATGTCTTAAAAAGCCACAAAATTGAGAATGAACTATAGAGATTGGGGAATTGAATTAAAAATCAACTAATTTGATGTTTAGAAAAGAAAGGTAAATTTCAATTTTCACATTGCACCCTGCACCCTGCACTGCACTCAATATCACTCTCATATTTTACAAATCAAGTAATCATAAAACGACAAAAAAGGACAGAGTTGACTCGCCTGAACTGTTGATGATACCCTAGTAAAAGAAGCAGTTTTTTGTCCACCAGGCTTACAGCAATCTCTTCATCCTGTTCCAAAAGGGTACATTTGTCATATTTAACTAACTACTTCATACTTTATCCAAGAAACTTTATATTGAGAATGAAAATTTTTCAGCATACCACATTCTTGGTTATAAGCCTGTCTTTTAGACCCTTCAAAGCCACTTCAAGATCTGCCTTCTCCAAAATTTCCTTCTCAGCAATGTTGAATCAACAACTGTATTGTTAAAATGGCTGAATGGATAACAACATCTATATCAATAAACTGTTGTGTACATCAACTGTGATTCCTTTTGTAGAGTGCATGACCATTTTACCCTCACATTCAAAGAAAGAAAATCAAATTTCACAACATTCATCAATTTTTAAGGTGATAGGAGTTGTGAGGAAAAAACAAGTTAGTATATTAATACATTAAACCAGATTAAGCTATTAAGTCATTATGTCCAGATTAAGTAAAAACAACAACCATAAATACATGTCTAGGTTAAGTGCTTAACTCATTAAGCCCACCAACTTGCAAATGCTAAAAATGAAAATAAATAAAATGAAAAACCAGAAATATTTGGAAAATGGAAAAGATTTATAAAACTAGGAACAAGAAAAGCAAGATAATATACGCACAGTCTTATGAGCCTTGTCCAGTTTCTAATAGGATTAGGGAGAGAGAGATGTGTGCGAAGACCATCGATTCAAGACAAAATACAATTTACAATCCAGAAATATTTGCAGAGGCCCTAATGTTCTTACACACTCTTCATATTATCAACAATAGTAAAAAAAATAAAACTTATTACCTGTTTGGGATTGGAGCTGTAAAAGCTAGAATAGGAGGAAGATGAAGTAGAACACCAGCCATAAACTCTCCTCTAATTTTAGACATTCCATGTCTTGAGGACCTATTAGATTCAATAAATTATACCCTACAGGTTAAGAAACAGATATATTAAGAACCAAAAGATGCTTTTAGTGAGTCTAACAAGATGAAGTGATTTCAAAGAGGTGATGTAAGTTTCATCTTCATACTAGACTATGATCAAGCTAACTTATTACTGTCTAGAAATTAACATATATATATATATATATATATATATATATATATATATATATATATAATCAGAAATGAAAATCAAATAAATTGTGAAGAGATCGAAGACTTACCAACATAGGGTGCACTTGGTTAATGATGGAATTACTATGGTCGAAGGAAGGGACAACGGTGGCTGGTAGGATTCCGGTGACAAGTGAAGAGGTTCTGGTGGGGGTTATTTATGCAGTAATTCTCTTAAATCAAGCAGACTATTTCAGTAACAGAGATTTTAAACAAAGAAAATTAGGGTTTGTTTATCTTCAAAGAAAGGGAAAGAGGAGGATGTTAGATTACCAAACGGAGGTTGTTGGTGTTGAAGTCGAAGACAGGGTGGGCGACGATGAGTAGATAATAGTTCCGTTGAAGATGAGGCACATGGCCAATGGTTCTTGTGAAGTCAGACTTGAACGTTAAGGTATTGTTGGTTGATAGAGATCATTCAATGATGTTGTAGCTGTGAGAGCTGCTAGTGTGGAAAATAAATTCATCGGAAGAAGAATTGATGAGTGGATAGGGCTTGAGGACGAGGAAATAGGGCAGCACCAGTACGAAAATGGGAGAGAGGGAAGTCAAAATGAGAGAGAGGGAACGCGAGTTTTTAAGAAAATAAATTATAGAACGATTATATGAGTTGTCGAGGTGTGAAGCAAAGATGGTATTGTGATTAGGGTTTGTAGATAGAAGGGAAGAAGAGAATGAAGGGGGGTTTAAAGCGGGCTATTGAAAATTTTTAGAAACGCGCATTTTGAGTAAAAATATAAAGCGACACTCACAAAGGACGCTCATTTTAGATAAAGTGCCCTCCGTGTTTTTAATTTTTACATGAGACACGAATTTAAGGGCACGCAGTACTGCGTGACCTAAATCCTTAAATTTTTTGAAGAGACAACACTTTTCTAATGTCACTCTCTTTTGCGTAACATAGATCAATGAGTGTCGTGGTTTGCGCATCATAAAAGGTTCTTTTTCTTGTAGTGATTGTTGCTTATATGATTCCATTAATAGCAAGAGTGGAAATATGAAATTGATTCTTTCATTTGTGGTAATGTCTAAATTTACCAAATAAGGAAAGATTCTCATCACCCAAGTTTCAATTGGACCGGGACAAGGAATCATGGAAGTTGTATAGCATGATGAATGAGAACTTTCAAGTATTGGAAAAATTAAGACTAATTACTTGTTCACATGGATGTGTGAGTCAAGTGAAGGACTAAGTTATTAAAGTACACATTCTTGTGCAATGGTCAAGTCTACCACAAAAGATTGATAAGGCTATTCGTCGTAATTTACTATAGCTCAGTAAATATGGTTATACTTACAAGCTTAAGTGTAATTTTGAGACATTCAAAAGAGGTTCCAACGTATGGCAGAGCGAATAAGAAGAATCAACTTAGGCAGAAAGATAAAAGTTTCTCAAATCTGAAAAGATGGGAGAGTAGTTTAGTATCAGTTTTATGATCAGATTAATGATTTAGAGACCTTATCACAATTCATCCTCTAAGTGCATTCTGGTAGTTAAGAAGAGGAGTGATGAATTGTTGAAGTGGTTAAATCAAGAAGATGAGTCATACTTCATTCCAATACAAGTCTTGGAGTTATACTCTAAAATTGTAACTTGAGTGACATGTCTTAAAGAAGGTTTAAAACACTTGTCAAATGTAAGAGTAAAAGTTTTCTAGTCTTGTACATTTGAAATTGGTAAGTTTTGATGTTTTGGATAAAACAAAGACCAACTAAGGCCAACTGTGTGAAGTGTTTGTCATTATTAGAATCCGCACTATCTCCTGGATGTTTGACAAGGGAGTCTTATAGGTCAAGAGGACAGTGGGAGTCTTAAAGGTCTTGAAAGTCTCAAGAACTAATCAAGAATAAAACCTAAAGTTCTTCACTAGCACACGACTTAAGGTTTATAACCTATCGTGTTGACATATTCTGTGCCCATTCCAACTAAAGTTGGCTTTGCATATGAGTTCTTAGAGTTCTCAATTGGTTGCACAACAACTTGGAAGCAATGACAGGCCCTTGAGCTGCCAGGTGGCAAGAAATTAAGATTGAGTTCAGTCCATATGAGTTTGGATTTGTCATTATCCTTGTCTTGTGACTATAGTTTTGATAATTCACATGGATAAGAACACATACACCATTAAATCTAAGTGTCATAAGCTTTCTCTCCGATCCATGAAAATGATGGTGAGGAAACACTTTCACTAAGTAGATTTTAGCTAGATAGCAATTGTGATATTTGCATTCTCAAAGTCGTTAATGGAGCATGTGTGGTTTACCGGCACACTAACCTCGACTTGTGAGAAATGGCAAAAAGGTCTAACCATTATGATTACGGCATCCCTCTTCATAATTGTGTAGACACACAAGTGTGCTATCTAAGGGAAGATGTATGATTTTGATAAAGTTTTATCAAAACAATCTGGTATCAGAAATCTGAACTTTGGTAAGAAAGTCAACTGATTTCTGAGAACATGTCAGAGCTAGTGGGAGCATAAGTGTTATGCTAATAATCATCATGTTAGTGGGAGCATGATAATTATGATAAAGGTTGCAAGTTAGCAATGTTAATTATAGAAAACAAAAGGTTTCAATTGGGAAAAAGTTTTTGCTATAATTGAGGGAGAGGAAATTATAATTCATCTCAAATCTATAAGCTTAGATCGTGAGGCTTTAATCATTTAGTCAAGGAAATATATATGAATTTCATGTTGGGATGACTCAACATAAGGAAATTCTGTATATGGGTCCATTATTTGCATTCTAAAATTCGATTATGATTACAGCATCCCTTTTCATAATCTGAGTTATGAGAACTTGACAAATAGAAATGGAAATGTTATAGCAAAAGACTGTTTTAGTATTTATGTGAGACATCATGAATCGTGTCCCATATGCTTCGGATATTGGATCGATTACATGTGCTATATTCATCATTTCTAAAAATTTTCCAAATGCCTAGGGCATTAAGAAAGGAAAAGGTTTAGAACTGGATATGACTAAAAGGATTAAACAATTGTCGAGGACAATCTAAGGCTTACCAAAGATTGGTTGCTCAAGGACAGTTGGAAGTATAGTGATAATTCTGGAAGGACCATATTGACATAATCTGTAAAGAGGCAACTATTGTTCAGAAGTGATAGTAATGAATCTGGAAATGTTTCAAAGTCAGAAATTTCAATCTGTGTAAGATTAAGGAAACTTAATGCAAGAAGGTTGTTTCCAAAGAGTTGATCTCCTTTGGAATACTCTGTAATGATTGTTGCCAAGTCTTTGTGAATTTGTGCATAATCGTTACAAGAGGACCAATGCATATAAGTTTAAAATATAACAGATTTCAGTAAATGGCATGAATTTGGAATTCTTGCATTTGCAGTAAGGATTTGGGAGTGTGAAAAGTGAATCATTGAAGTTATGTTCAATTGATCTAGTTCACAAAGTAAATATCATAGACAAACATAGTATGCATACTTGGTGTATGGCATGACTAGTGTTTAGAAAACACAGTGTACATGCTTGGAGCATGGGATAACTATTGTTTTAAATTCAAGAATAAAGTTGATAGCTGAAATAGTATACAATGAATAATGTGTAATCATATGGTGATAAATAAAAGGTGTTTTATTTATGTTCATAGGTTTTGATACCATATTGGATTCAATTATTATTGTGTTTCACTTTGCATGTTTTGACTTCCTGAATAAACTAGGTTATTCTTCCGGAATGACTAAGTTATTCAAACCATCCACAGTCGATCATATGTTGGAAGTAGATATGAATTAAGACTGTCATGGGTTGGCTTGTAGAGGTCTAAGGTGTTGGACAAAGGGCTACAACACTCATGAGTGCTCATAAGTTCTGAGTATTGGATTCAACCCGCGCTCATTGGAATCACTTTACGGATTTTATCACGAGTGATCATGAGACGATAATATCTTATATTCTTCAAACCTAGAGATATGAGTTGTTACTATGAGTTGGTTGTACATTGATTGCACGAAAATGCATTTAGTAACTCGGTGCTATAAAATGTGCCTTTGTGTATGATTCAACAAGTAGTAGAACAAGCCATATGAGTCGAAGTTTATCCATTCCTTTTACCTTCGGGATAAAAGCAATATTTGTGGGCCCCTCGATGATTTGATGATGACAAATGGAAGTGCTCGGCCGGGCCAAGACTTATTTGATTTGTTCAATTAGTCAGTCGTCATAAATCGGAAATCGGGAAACAACAAATGGACAGAGAGAATGATTATAATCCATGTCTCGGTCCATATGATATCTAGAATGGAGGAATATATGATCCCTTATCTAATGGACAAGTCATTGACAAAGGTCAGAGTTCATCTACAAGGTCAAAGTTCGACAGAAGCTTTTGAGAGCTGCGATTGTCGGTCGGTTCTTGAAGTCATACGCAATAATAGTTTTAGACTTATCCAAGTGGGAGACTGTTGGATTAATGTCTAAGTCCATAACTATAATTGGTAAGACTTGACCCGACCCAGCATGGTCCATTTGGGTTGCATGGCATCATGCACTTGGATAGACTATAATGAGAGAAATAAGACACTTGTGGTTATTAATATATTATAAGTGCTAGTATATTAATAATAAGAATAATAAGATTATTTAATTAGTATTGATCAATAATTAATCTAGGATTAATTAAGTGATCAAAAGAAGACTAATTAAATATATGGGTTGATTGTACAAATCATCCATACTTATATAGTGGGCTAATGCTCCATGGATTATCTAGTTGGGCTAAAACCCATATGATGCTCCATGGATGCTCCATGGTGTTTTTGTACCCATGGATCATGGAAATGAAAGGCCATGTCAATTAGGGTTTACATGGTGTAACCCTAACTATATAAGCATCTTATTCTTGACCAAAATCGGTCGCTAGAGAGAGTAAGAAAGGGCTAGCCGATTTTCATGAGTGTAGAATTCTCTCAAGTTATTCCAAGTGTATTTGGTGTTGTATGAACCATTTGAGGTGTCACATTTAGGGCACTAGGCACTCAAGCTTCATGAAGACTTTCTACATCAATGAGGTATGTAATCTATCTTGCTATAGTCATTGTTTTGTATGCTAGATTAGGATAATACCTTGGATGTTCATATTTGCATGTATAATAGAAAAAACATAGATCCAACGTATTTAGGGTTGCATGTACACTTAGGAGTGTTAGAATGCTCAAAACCCAACAGATATGACATTAGAATGCATGACCCGTTGGACTCTGTTAAGGAGCTCCACCGCCTCTGGTGCGAAAAAACCAAATGTATCGAATGCAAAAGGAACAAACACATGTTGATTTTCTCTACATGCATTGTCGTGCTTTACCACTTTGCACGCAGCGGCTTTCAAAGCGGCATGCCCAGCTGCGAAACCTCCGCTCCCCAAACCAACGAGAGGAGATACACCAGTAAGATCCACGCACGCATGCTTCCCTCCTATTCATCCAAATACCAAAATGTCAGCCGGTCTAAGTGTGAACCTGCCCTCCTGCGGGTCCGTCAAAAAGTTCACTGGCGCTTCTTTCTTCATAGATATACCATCACGCCGACAAGCATCAAAGAGAACATCCCGAACCACATCATGTCTATACTTGAAACCAGGGAGCTCTCTACAATGAACCGCGTGTTCCCCAAAGGTGTCCAAACATGCCTTGCGACAAAACTGGGCATATCTCGTCAATTGAGAATATAGGAATCATGAGGCGGTAACGAAGGATAGTTCGGTACTCCACAGGAGACATATGTTGGCCAAGACCATCAATAGGGATAGTTAGCAGAAAATCCTGAGCATGAGGCGCCCGCAGACACTCAAAGACTGCTTTCTGTCTGACGGTCATATCGAAGTTGACTTCCATATCTTGGACGATTTTGCTAAAAAGGGCACACGCCAAAGCTTTTTGGGATTTAGGGGGGGCAGTGTCCTTATTAGTGAAACCGCTACAGTCAAATCTCGGAATCATATCATGGAGACGAGTCATAGCACGTAGATAATCCGAGTCCATATCACATATGCCACTGTCACGTAAGATGTGGTCTTGTAATGCCAAAGATTGGGCCCTCGAGGCTACAAATGCGTAGGAGGAAACCTCGTAGGTCGAGTACAAACCCAAACCACCGAAACAAATAGGTAAGGAAGCCAAGCGCCACTGAATGTCTTCACAGAAGGGGCCTCCACATACCACCATATCCTTGATAGACCTGCGTAATCCCTTGTCAAAGAATAACGCTGCCTCTTCTATGTGTACCGGCTGACATGTTTTTAAACCAAAGAAAAGTTTTGCAATGCCCATACATGATCGAAGCAAAAGGAGCTCACTTTGTGGGTCACATAGTTGTGGAAGAAGGCCCATCAAATCAACAACATTGACCGCTCTTTTCATGGTCAGCCCGCTAATAAACCCCGCGTCTCTGCTAACAGCCCCCCCCCCCCCCCCCCAAGGAGTTTCACCCCTAAAGAAGGTCTCCCTATCTGCGTAGGGAATAAATCAGTCCAAAGCTTCCTACCATCACATAAAGGCCAAAAAATCTCCGTTTTCTTGATGTTCAACTCGAGACCCAAACCTGGACCATGCAACCGAATTATGTTCAACACTCTAGCCACCTCCTCTGAATCCCCAATGACAGTCCCATCATCTAGGTACCAAACATGGAGTAAGAGCTTACAATTATCTCTAATCTTGTGCACAAACGGGTGCAAAATAAGGACAAAAAGAAGAGGGCCCAAGGGGTCACGTTGCTGCACCCCAGTGGCAAGTTGTGGTAGTTGGGTTGATTGAAAGATGTTCACGATTAGCTCATTTTAATCTGTAATTCATTCCTTATTTGTTTTGCTTATGTTTTAGCTTCTTGGTAATATGAGTCTTTTGCTTAAAATATTTCGTAGTTTAAAAAAACAACGTAGTCAGGTTACTCAATATTGAAGTCATTGGACTAATTTCTATTCTCAACTACAATTGGTTTCTTCTAATGTTTAATACTCTTACTTTAATAATTAATTTATGCAAATTGTTATTTTAGTATAATCATATAAATTTCAACTCTTTTAACCAGAAAATTACCTAGTGGATAACTTATAGAATTTTGAACTTAAGTATGCCAACCATTGGGTACTACTTGGCTTAAAGTCATCAATATGTAGTCGTCTTGAGGTTGATGGAGGCACATGATCTCATGAATTTTCTATATTTTCTTTAATTTATTTTATTTTTCCTAATTAAATAAAAGTAATGCACATGGTAATCTTGGTTCACGTGAGTAACTTTATGATAAAACGATAATTCATTAATTTATCAAATTAAATATCTTATGTTATGTTGATAGATTTCGATATAATATTCGACAAAAATCTCAAACAATTTTATTTAACTGAAGGTCTATAAAACATATATGGTATTATAATTTTACTGACAAGCAAAAATATATCTTTTTTGTTCATATACACCCTTAATTTATTTATTTCATTAATTGGCGTATGTTGATCATCTAAAACAAATGATTTTCATTACAAATTATGAGTCAAAACCATCAACAATGCACTAGACTATGCAATACACATATATAAGAAAATTCAAAGCTAAAATCGTAAAAATAACGTAGGTACTTATTACAATTTTGTACTTAAATGAAGTTTGACGACTTAAATCAAAAGAAAAAATGATAGGAAATGAAATAAGTAACTAAGCTATGGAAGAAACAACTAAACTGGGATTTGGTTGAGCATTAAAATCGAAAACTGATCCAAGAATTGGCAAAAGATAACTCAATCGAGATTACAAACATCTGATGTTTACCTCTCCTAAATTCCACTACTCTTTTTTTCTTCAAAACTTCATACGCTAGGACTTAACACTATGAAATTTTGGCTTAAAAATCGCAAAAATTGGCTAAAATAATTTCAAAGAACGTAGGAAAAATTCGAAAATTACGCTTTTTGACCACACGACTGATTTATTAGATTAGTTGTCGGTAATCCGGACCAATATGTTGGTGGATTAAGTAATCTTCTCCTTTGGAAACATCAAACATCATATTCTGATGATGATAGAATGGTTGTTGGTGTTGCAAGTGTGTAGTTTGCACCTCCTTTTGTCTCCTTAGCTCAAGTACCTTCCGATGAGAATTCGAATGTTTTGTCAGAATAAATGTGGGGCTCGCAGCTGGTCGATACTCAGGAACTAGTCGACCAGACTTGTAGCGAACCCCACAAGCATTACACAGTGTTTTCGGACCTAACGGTCCGCTACGCCACTGAGGGGTTTTATCAGTGGCGCAATGGAGACATTTTCGTCCTTCCACATTATTTGTTGAATTTTCATAAACTTCTTTTTTCTTTAGTGGAGCCTTCATGGTATTTTTCCAAATTGAGCTTGTGGCAATATCAGATTCGGACTCTGATGAAATGGCTGAGGTTTGACCCGTTGATGTCGGTGAGAGAACAAGAAGCCGAGAGGTCCAATTGCATGGTGCAGCACGAGAACGCTTGGTACGTGCCTTGCCTGGGACTGTCATGTCAGTGTTAAATATCGGGTTGTTGGCCCGATTGTAGGTTTCTTGTTGGAATTGGTGGGTCTCAGATGAATCATCGGCGGGTGGAGCTTTGACTCCAGATATCAATTGAAGCTTCGCCATATCCTCTGTGGAAAATGAATCTTCCACAAAATTCGATAGCCATTCTAGCTCAGCCACATCATCATACTGTGAAATCAATATTGTTAGAATCATCAAATTGCCCACAATCACATGATAAAGCATTATTAGAATTTAGTTATATATGTTTTATATAATTAAAGTTTATAAAAAATGTACTTTGTAGTTTTCTTTCGAGATCTTTGTTCATATATAAGTAGAATGCTACATACCTGTAATAAATATAGTAGTGAAATGCCAAAATGTTCTTATGTTATTTTTAGAAGTTCATTTTTAACCATTGCTCACTACCAAAAAAGAAAAGTAAAGTACAACTTTTTTTTTTCGAGAAGATCTCATAACCACAAAAAGCTACTAGTAACGTGAACTTTAATTTTCTAAATATTTTACTTTATGTTATAATAATAATTACTGAATTTCAATAATAAAAGTATTTTCGTATTATTTCTAGCAAATACCGTATTTTTGTGAGAGCTACAAAATAAATAATATTGTTTTCTATAGATATTAGTTATGAAATTTGTTTTAATGAAAATATAATTTTCACAAACTTAGTTAATTAATTTAAAGAAATTTTTTTATAGGGTTACAGAAAATGCATGGTTGCTGGTAATTAATATGCATAGCTTGATTGTAAGTTACAGCTAAGTAATGCATGGAGAAAATTAGAACCAATGAATATTACCGGGACACAAAGATCATGAGAGAATTGAGTGTCGGGGAAGCTCCGGTGAACAACCAGCTCTCTGGAAGAGTGGCAGCTGTCGATGGCAGTGGAAACAATGGAGGAGTCAGTGGAGGTGCCGCCATTAGGCACATCTCCGGCGTCATCATATGCCTCCTCCCCAGTGACGGTGTCGTCAGTGGGAAAATTAAGAAGGTCGTCGATGATGAATTGTTCGGTTTTGACGTCGGAGTATCGTTTTTCCGGCGTGAATGATCCATGGAGGAATTCAGGAGTTTCCATTTGTGTAATTGTGGGGAATTGTTGAGAAGGCTAACGTAGAAAAAGGGTATGCTAGAGAGAGAGAGAGAGAGAGAGAGAGAGAGAGAGAGAGAGAGAGAGAGAGAGAGAGAGAGAGAGAGAGAGAGAGAGAGAGAGAGAGAGAGTAGAGAGAGAAAGTGTGTGGAGGAGAGAGTTGAGGAGTGAAGAGAGGTGAGGGTGGGGAAACGAGAGAGTTTATTTGCGTTTGAAGGGGGCTGGCGGACACCTAAAAATATGGAGCTCTTTTCTGACGAAAAACATTTTTTATTTTAAATAATTAAATAAATATTTATATTATAATTTCAACAATAATCATGTTGGAAGACAAATCAGAAAATTAATTTGCTACACTAATGACTAAATGGAATTCAAGAAATATTAGTAATTAGAAAAATCAGATTCACTTTGATTATATACAAATTTCACGATGAAACCACGATAATGATCATGATAGTATCAAATTGATTATTAATAATTTTTAAGATGATGATCGTAAAATATATATAAAATAAGAAATGGAAAAATTGCTAAATATCGTTAAATAATATATAATTTTTTAACAAATTCATTAATGATTCGTGCTTCTTGGTTTTTAATATGGGGTTGTCGATATACTCAATGTGTGATGACCAAGGCCGACCCTTAGCACGTGTGGGGTGTGCGACCACTCATGCCCGTATCATCAAGGCCCAAAATTTTAATTTGTTGGGGTTTTGTCACTAATCTGTTGCTATCCGATATGTTACTAATCTGTCACTATTCATCACTAATTTGTTCCTATGTGTCGTTAGTCTGATATGATATCTTAGGGGGCTATTTTTAATTTTCGCATAGGGCCTTCAAAATCAACGGACAACTCTAGTGATGATGAGTTTAAATTAAGCAAACTCGACTGGTTCTTAGATTATCATAATTTCGCTAATGCATATTCCTCTCATTATGTCACTACCTTGCCCCGAGAATACTCTGATTGTTCGCATATCATTCTAAAAACCAATGACGATTTGAATTTTGGCCTTCCTCCTTTTTGTTTTTTCAATTCATGTATGCCTGGAGATGGTATCAATGATATTGTTACAAGGGCCTAGGGGCCGTTTATTGGTAGCAGTCAGGATGATGCATTATTTGTTCGGAATCGAAGGGCGATAAAAAATGCTATAACAGAGTGGAGGATATTGAAATTTGAGAAGAAAACATAACTCAAAAGATTGAGGACAATGGTCGGCAAGTTCGACCGAATTGATGTGTAACGTCCTGTTCCGAATCGATTCCTAATCTGAGGTTGTGGCCCGAAAATCGGTCATCATAACGATTAAGGGTTTTGAAAAGGTAAGATCTAGGCCCATTTGGGTGCGAATAGTGTATTAGAAGTGATCCAGATATTCGGTTCGTGTTTGGGAGCGTAAGGGTATTTCGGTAAAGTGTTAGTTTGGGCTTTTGTGGAAAATTGACTTTTTTTTGTTCGGAAGGTCTTAAAGAAGGTATGAGTTGATAGAAGTGTAAGGTTTCTCATCACCTTTCTGTGGGTATAAGGATCGTCAGAATCAGGCTTATAACGAAGAAGTTATGGCCTTCGGAAGTTTCCAGGTTTTCACGCTTAGCCGAGTACACGGGGCGTACACAAAGAGTACGTGGGTGTACTAGTGAAAAAGGTAGTACGCAGGGCGTACGTTGGAGTACGTTGGGTGTGCTAACCTGGATGGTCACGAATGTTCCTCGGGGTATGCCGGGAATACCATATTTACATTAGGTGTATGCCAGTCAGATCAGAACCTATTTTAGGGTCTTGGACATTATTTAAGCTCCTTATCTCATAACCTAACCCTAATATCTTCAGCATTCACCCTCTAAAACCCTATAAATCGATCCTTAGCCCTCATTTGAGTGATTTTGAAGCTTGGATAGCCACTAGAGGAGTATTTTGGTGCTTTTGAAGAAGGTGTTCTTTCTTGAAGACTTATATATTGAAGAAGATAGAGCTTTTGGATCCAGAACTATACTAACTTTTGCCTCTCATTTGAGGTATAAAGTCCTAAACTTGGTGGTTATTTCCTTACATCCCTTATGTTGAGTTTTTGGACCTTTTTGGTCCAAAGGATGAAGCTTTATGGTTCAAATCCGATTATTGGGCTTCGGGTTGCCACCCTTGGTGCTATTTGAGTCCCTAAGACTTACTCTTCATTCTATAATGAAGTCATATATATATATATATATATATATATATATATATATATATATATATATATATATATGTATGTATACATTTTGAAGTTAGCAACTTTTGTTGCTCAACACATCAATATCTTCTTCTAAACTAATTATCTCATGTACAATCTCTTAGTTCTTCTTAATTACTCTTAGAATGTCCTTATAGTCATCCAGTGACTTACCCATGTGTCCAATTGATATCTTATGATATGATTACGACATAATCATATACCTAGTCTTGTGTATAGTATGGAAATGGCATAAATAGTGGAATCATTTGCCAAGCAAACCGAATATCACTCATTTTATGTAGCTCAAACCAATGTGATAGGTCCTTCTAAGGCTAGCTCAAACTTAGTGCCATGTCGTAATGCCAACAATCCTCCAAAGGAATCGTTTATCTTAGTCTTTTTCAAGACATTGTTAATAAGTGCATAGGTATTTTAAAACAGTAACATTCATCTTTATCTATCTCCGTAGATTTTACATTACAAGAATGTATCTTCTCATTCTTAAGTCTTTCATCTTAGAAATACTTTCTGAGTCAAGGCAAAAGAGCCTTGCATAGTCGGAATGTAATCTCTTATGATTATGTATGTCTCATCCATACAAGAATAGGAATATCACTATGCCCCCACTAGTTCTTAGTAAACATAAATGTCATCTTCATTTTGATATAAAAGTACACATTTTATTTGTATTTTAAAAATATGATTCCAACCTTAAGATGTTTTCTTTATATCCACAAGTGGGTGTTAACCTTTATACATTTTGTTAGGATAACTAGCATTAAGAAAATCTCTAGGCTAAGATATATAAATATCTTCAAGTACATGTCTATTAAGAAAGCGGGGTTTGTTGAAATCTATTTGTCATATCTCATATTAAGAATATGTACTTAATGTAAATAATATCATTTTGATCTAATCATAACTACTTTTGAAAAATTCTAGTCATAGTCAATGTCATGAGTGTGATAAGGACCATAGTCAATGATATTAGTATGAGAAAATCCTTTTATAACAAGTCTTATTAAATATGTATTGATGTCCATGTATGTATTATTTCTAAAAGAATATCTTATTCCTTATAGCCTCGTTATAGATAAGAGGATTAATCAACTCCATACTTGATTATTAGACATGGATTACATCTAAGTGTTCATGACTCTTTGCCATTAACCAGACTCAAGATCTGATACATTTTGGTAGTGATGGATTTGCTAGAAGTTACATGTACCTCATGATTAACAATTTTGTAAGGTCACACCTTATGATATGATGAGTCAAACACTTTATAAGCTATCTGACAATGCCAGTTTCTACGTCCACATCAGTGTCAACGTCTCAAGTATCATTAGTGTCGGCCTATAGATAGTTATTCTATGTAACCGTTGTATATTAGGTAATGATATAGAGAAGTGTAGAATAGATATTAAATCCGATATCTTTGTTATGAAGATCAGTTCTTAGTATAGATTAGATATAATCCCTTCAATCAAGAGATAGGCTTGTATAGATTAGTATATATTCAACATTAGCGTGAAACCCTAATGTGTTGTTCTTGGTGACCGTCTTTATGACAACCCGTTTTCTGGTGAAAACAACCCATTTCTTGGTTAAAGACAATTTGGATAATATCTTGTGCTCTTTACTTTCTGTTCTTTATACTCTTAGTTAATTTGATTTTGGTCTTTGTACTTGAAGTGTATTCGATTGGTACAAACCTTCAATTGGTATTAGAGCATGTTTTTAATACACTCAAGTAATTATATCGATCTCCTTCAGTCCAAAATCGAATGCTTGCAAAAAGGTTGCTCTGTTTGATGAACAAAACTTGTCTGCATGGAAATCAAAGGCCATGGAAGTTATCGACTTCATGGACTTTAACATGCTAGACATCATCAACAAATGTCCTATCATTGTTACGCATCAATCATCCAATGATAGTGCATTTGATAGTAAACTAAATGGGAAATCTATGATGGGATACAACAAGGTAAAGAAAAGGGTTCTGAATCTCGATGTAAAGGCGAGAGTTACTATTGGATACTCACTCCCTTTTCTGTCTATCGGTTGGTTCAAAACTACTCAACTGCTTAAGAGATGATGATCACACTATCCTCTACTTTTGAAAATGAGAACTCCTCAGGGGAAGAAGGTAAGTGTCTCATGGCCCAGATCATTGAATCTCTCCTTGAAACATCAAATTATAATGTTGGGACTCTTGACACTGATCCTTCTCAAGGTAATGGAGACTATAAGTCATAATGAGAAGCTACATCAGAGTATCAGGTAAAAATCTTGTTAACCACTCTTCTATTGAAAACATTAAAAAAAGAAAAGAAAAAAGGATGACACGATTGATCAATTATGCTTTGATTTATCTACTTCAAAAAAACAAAAATCTCTTCTTAGTTTTGAATTAAAAAATCTTAAATAAATACTCACATTCTTTGAAAAATATGTTTCTTTGTTAAAAAAGGGAAATACTTGTATCTCGCTGACCACAAATTACTTCATTCTGAAAAGGAAAAAGTTGTTGATCATGCTAGATGCACAAAACATGTTTTAAAAAACTAGGTCTTTTCTCACTATAATGTCACAAGAATTATTAATGCCCAGATTCCATATCAGTGTGGGAAAATTCTTTGAGGCAATATAGAATGTGCTATTTCCTTAACCAAAAATGTTGAGACTAAACAAACCATCTATAAAGTTGATTGTTTAGAAAATGACTTTAATAATAGATTTGTGAGTTCTTATTTTATAAATCAAACTTTAATTGATACTCATTGCTCCACTGATTCTAACGGTATTACCAAATGTGTTTCTCAATTGTCTGCTCTTGATCCTTCTTGGCAACCTTCTCATTGTGAGTATGTTCTTTCCTCCGCTAAGAGTTTTCTAAAACTTCCTATATGTAATAGTGAAGTTCATTCAGTAAACGAAATTCTTAGCATCTTTCCTCAGTGCTCTGTTAGTAACTCTGAATCTGAAGATCAATCAAAGTCTTCTATTCACACGACTCTTGTATGTATCATGAGCCTCATGACAAGGTGTCATCTAAGCATATGATCAATGACATGCCTTATTATAGAACTAAAACAAGAACTCTTAAATCAAATAATCAAAGTTCTTCAGATTTAACAGTTCAAAAGAAATCAAAATCTAATGTTAAAGGAAAAAAATACTAGAATGAATGTTTTTTTATCGATTTGGTGATGCCTCTCACACACTCAACGAGTGCACTTCTGAAATGAACTCCATTCGTGCTGACAACATCATGACTAGAATTGATAAGTCGATCAAAAAGCGAAACTCTTTAAACTGTCTCCCTGATGATTGTTATAATGTTTTTTCATAAGTGACCCATTCCAAGATGGGTCAGTGTATATTAATTGTATATTTTTTAGTTTCAAGGTAAAGAACATATTTAGTATTTAGATTGCGGCTGCTCAAGACACATGACGAGATTCAAGTCTCTCTTGGGAGATTTCGTAAACAAGGATGGTACTATTATTACATATAGAGATAATAGCAAGGGAGCTATAAAAGAATATGGACTCATCAAGTGCAATCATGTTGTGTTCAAGAATGTCTCTTATATGAAGGGTCTTCAGCATAATCTCATTTCACTCAGCCAACTATGTGACGTTGGCTATGAAGTTCTCTTCAACAAGAAAGAATGAAAGGTTGTTGATCAAAAGAATGTTGCATTTCTGACTACAAATCCACATAATGACATTTATGTTTTAGATATGTTTTCTGTTGACGGCTCTCTTCATCGTTGCTTCTTTTCTTGTGCTCAATCTCATCTAAATTGGTTGTGGCACAAGAGGTTATATCATTTAAATTTCAAGAACTTATAAAATATCTCAGGGAATCAGCTTGTAAAATGAATTCCTAATATGCAATTTGTCAAGGATAAGCTGTGATCAACATTTGAAAAGGGAAAGAAAACTAAGTCTTCCTTCAAGCAAAGTTCCTACTCTTCATTAACAAACCTCTTCATCTTCTCTACATAGATCTTTTTGGACTAGTCCTGATTAAGTCAAGAGCTAGGAAGAAGTATACTCTTGTTATTATGGATGAATTCTCAAGATTTGCATGGGTAGTCTTTTTAAGAAAGAAGAGTCATGCCACTAATGAAATCATTTCTCTCATTAAGCAATGAGAAGTTCACTATGATGACAAAGTAAGGAAATTATGTAGCAATCATGGAACTGAATTTAGAAACTCCTCCCTAGAAGGGTTTTGTTCAATCTTAGGAATTTCTCATAACTTCTCTACTATTTGAACTCCCTAAAAACACAGTATTGGAAAGAGAAGAAACATATATCTACTTGAAGTTGGAAGAATTATGGTTGTTGAAGCTGGCCTTCCTTTGGTATTTTTTGGTTTAAGCTATCACCGTAACTTTTTATACCCAAAACCGGTCTATTATTGTCAAGCGTCATGGGAAACATGCCTATGAGCTACTTAATGGAAGGAATCTGTAAATATCTCACTTGCATGTGTTTGGGTGTGTTTGTTCCATCTTGAATCAAACAGATCAACGCTCGAAGTATCAACCTAAAGCTGTTGAAGGGATGTTTCTAGTTTATTCTAATGTATCCGAGGTTTTCAGGGTATTCAATCATTCAAGGAAGAGAATTAAGGAAACAACTCATGTCACTTTTGATGAAGACTCATTGATTCATGATCGGGTTAATCATCCCTTATCAATTTTGAATGAACTTACTTACAACCCTTCAGACCATGTTCATGATTTCTTGCCAAATAAAACTGAGCCTGTTGCTCCCAATGTTGATCAAATCATCAGCTCACAACCTATCTCTGAAGATCAGCCTGTTATCCCTAAAGAAATTGAACCATCTAATCTGGAAGATTCTGCTCAGAGTAATACGAATGAAAGTTTTAATCCTAGAATTCTTCGAGATCATCCTGAATCTCAAATCGTTGGAGATGTAAATTCTGGAATTCTCACTCGTAGTAGAGTTAGTAGCAAATTCTACATGGTTTTGAATTTTTCCACGATGATTGAACCAAAAAATGACATTGACGCTCTAAAATAAGCTGACTGGATCAAAGCTATGCAGGATGAGCTGAATGAATTTGAATATCATCGTGTGTGGACTCTTGTTCCCATGCCTCAAAGAAAAACTATCACTGACACTTGTTAGGTATTCAGAAACAAGATGGATGAAGATGGGATCATCATAAGAAATAGTCTAGACTAGTGGCTCAAGGTTTTTTTCATCTGGAAGGGTTATACTATAATGAAACATTTTCTCTTGTTGCTAGACTTGAAGCAATTCGTCTATTTCTTGCCTTTGCTTCATTCAAGAACTTCAAAGTCTTTCAAATGGACGTTAAGACTGCCTTCTTACATGGAGATTTTAAAGAATAAGTTTTTATAAAGCAACCTCTAGGGATTCAAAATGAAGAGTTTCCAAGTCATGTATATCGTCTTAATAAAGTTGTTTATGGTTTAAAGCATGCACCTAGAGCATGGTATACCATATTGGCGAGCTATCTTCTTGAAAGTGGATACAAAATAGGAAATATTGACAACACCCTTTTCATCAAGCATTTAGGATCTCACATCATTCTTTCTCAAGTGTATGTTGATGTTATCATCTTCAGATCCACTAATGACAAACTAAGGTCAGAATTTGTTTAGATCATCACTAAGAACTTTGAGATGAGCATGATGAGAGAACTAACTTTCTTTTGGGATTGCAAGTTAAACAACTAACTGATGGAATTTTTGTTTGTTAAGCTAAATATATTGCATATATGTTGAAGAAGTATTGTTTCTCTGAATGGAAGTCAGAAAAGACTCTGATGTCCTCATCATCGTCTGTTGGCCCTGATCCAAATTGTGTTGATATGAATGAAACTCTTTATTGAGGAATGATAGAATCTCTGCTCTATATTACTAACAGTCGCCCTGACAATATGTTTGCTACTACATTGTGTGCTCGTTATCAAGGCAGTCCAAAGGAATCTCATATTCTTGCTGTAAAAAAGATTTTTCGCTACTTCAAGCTGGTGGGATACACTTACTCCGATCATGGTGGTTGTGGCATTGATCGTAAAAGTACTTTAGGAGCGACTCAGATTCTTGGAAATAGATTGGTAGGTTGGTCCAACAAAAGGCATACATCAGTAGCTTGTTCTACCAGTGAAGTTGAATTTGTAGACGCTTGAAGGTGTTGTGCTCATATTCTATGGATTCAGAATCAACTCTTGGATTATGGTCTAAATTTCTCAAAGACTCTCATCTGCTGTGAAAACACCAGTGCCATTCAGATGATATAGAATCCAATGCAACATTCCAAGACTATGCACATTGATATACGTCATCACTACTTCATTAGGTTCACCGTTCAAAAGGGAAAACTGGAATTATTCTATATTCCATCCACTGATCAGCTGGCTAAAAAGGCATTGGACGAGAAGACTCTAAACAAATTAATTTCAGATCTTTGCATGCTTTCAATGATTTAATTGTTTTCTAACCCATTTGATTTAACATTGCTTCTGCTTGTTTTTTGAAAAACACAAAAAAAAAGCACAAAAACAAGTGCTTCTTTTATTTTGATTAAAAAAGTTTACATAGTTTGCTTAAGCTATGCTTCTAATGTTTACAACTATTCTCTTTTATCTCTTTCATCTATTTTCAAGTCTATATAAGATGTATCTGCATCTTCTTCCTCCATAGTTTACAAGAGCTGGAGTCATACAGAATGTTTTGAATGCTCTTGATGTTAAGAAAAATAGGGACATTGTGTCCTCTTCTTCTTGATAATACCCTCTTTCTCCTCCACTCATTGTTATGGATACAACCAACAATCACAAATACAAAGAGTCTTGTTTTCATCTACTGACTCATAATCTGATAAAATCTCAAATTCCCTCATGTTGATCTTGTCATCACGATGATTTTCTTTTCTACTTTGTCATGTACCATATCAAATGCACAGATGGTGAACTTTATAGTTCGAGACTGAAACTTGACTCAATGAAATGGAAGTTAAACGACTTCTTGTTGATGAACTAACACCGTTTATGACTCATGTTAATTCCACCTCAATGTGACTGAAACAATCCATTATTTCCTCAATTTCTTCTTACTAAAACTTTACGATTCACTATGCTACACCACACACTGATAAAAGTTTGAAACGTTGTGCCAATGGTTAGTCTATGTATCGTAGACTATCACACGCACCCACCCATTCTTCTCCTTAAATGTTTCTTTAGAATATTATGATTTAGTGTATGATACTAGATGTTGACAAGAATTCAAAAAATTTGTGTCGATGGGTATATCATTGACCGCGTGTCGATGGGTATATCATTGACCGTGATATGTTAGACGCACCTACCCATTGTTTCCCAATAAATCTTCTATTAAGAAGTTAATGATTCACTTTATTAGACATACACTGATAAAACTTCGACACTCTTTGTCGATAGGTATATTTCAAACCAGAATGTATTACATACATCAGACCACTCTTGCCCTTTTCTTCTCATAAAAGTGATTAATGAGTCGACATATGAAACCCCATGCTTATGAGATCTTGCAATACTATGTCGGTGAATGGTAGTTCCAACCTATACTATCAGGTAACATCATCAACTTACTAGATTACAAGCTGCAACCCTGATACACTGATCGTATTTACTAATGATGTCAAAAAGGGGGAGAAACTTGATAAATAAGAAGAACTACAAAGTGTTATTGATCTGAAGACAAGCAAAAGCTAAAGGGGAGCCCAGCTGATTGCTGATATCAACACTCTATCAACTCATTATCTATCCCTATCTGTCTGCTATGAAATTCATATATGCTGCCCTCAACTGCTTGGTAATCAAAAATAGGAAGAGTCATACACTTTCTCAGAGGGAGCATTCGTTAAAGCTAAAAAACTTAGTCATGCATCTTATTCTCTGGGGAGCACGGGCTGAAGAATTTATTGAAGATTAGTTTTGACATCATTAGATAGGGGAGATTGTAAGGTCCCACCTTATGATCTGATGAATCAAACACTTTATAAGTTATCTACCAGCACTAGTGTCTACGTCTACATTAGCGACAATGTCTTAAATATCATCAATATCATCGTATAGATACTTATTCTATGTAACCTTTGTATATTAGGTAATGATATATATATATATATATATATATATATATATATATATATATATATATATATATATATAGGGAAAATGGAATATACATTACAGCCCCACCTAAGCTTAGGTAGTAAACCTCTTGAAAATACATTGTTTTACTATATAAAAATTACATTAATGGATTCACGATTAATACTTCAAGATGTAAATTCAAGATCGATATAATAGGGTTTAGGGTTTAGGTTTAGGGTTTAGGGTTTAGTGTTTAGGGTTTAGGGTTAGCGTTTAGGGTTTAAGGTTCACGGTTTAGGGTTTAGATTTAGGGTTTAGGGTTTAGGCTTATGGTTTAGGGTTTAAATTTAGGGTTTAGGGTTTAGTAACGTTCACTTGCGTGAAGTAATAAATGATAATTGAAGAAAGAAAACAGAGATGGTAAAACAATAATGAAAGAAAGAAATGTTATGGAGGATGATATATTTACCAAGTGAAGCCAAACCGAGGACATTTAGCATGTTAAAACGATATATTTTAGAGGTTTAGTACCTAAGCTTAGGTGGGGCTGTAATGTATATTCCCTATCCCCATATATATATATATATATATATATATATATATATATATATATATATATATATAAGTAAAGAATAGATAGAAGATCTGATATATTTGTTATGAAGATCGATTCTTAGTATAGATTAGATACAATCCCTTCAATCAAGGGATGTACTTGTATAAATTAGTATGTACTCAACATTAGGGTGAAACCCTAATGCGCTCTTCTTGTTGACCGTCTTTGTGACTACCCATTTTCTTGCTGAAAGACAATTTGGAGAATATCTTATGTTCTTTACTTTCTATTATTTATTTGCTTAGTTAATTTGTTTTTGTTCTTTGTACTTGAAGTGTATCCGATCGATAGAAACCTTCAAATTTCTTGTTAAAACTGGTGCCAACTTGTATTATATCAGGCTATAGTTCTCGAGCCGCTTCAAGTTCCATGTACCTCCTACTTGCTTGGTAATTAAAATAAAACTTTTTGTTAACTCATCTTCCTGAGGAATAAGAGACCTTATTCTTGGTGGGTTTATATATTATAATCTAAACAATCTTTTAGAGTATTATACAAATACGTATTTACTAGATTTTAGGATTATAAGCTTTAGTCTAACAACTTTAAATCCTTAAAACATTATGTAAGATAAAGGATGGAGCCTTTGCATAAAAATATTATCAACTCTTTTATCTACTTATTAGTTACTGTTTGTATTAAAGATACAACTAATTGTGATTGAAGTATAATCCCACGAGAAGAAAGGAGGATATTTTTGTTGATTAGTAAGTAAACCATATCAAATAAAGTTTAGTCCAACCTTTATTATCATTTTGGCTTTAGATGGTGTTACAATATTGTATCTTAACTTTATATTTAAAAAAATTAAACAAAGATTTCACAATTATGTTTGAACATGTAAAATAGTTATAACTACTATAATTGTCATTAAATCCGATTGGATATGTTTTGCTAAATCTTAGACATTCATTAGAAAGGAAGTCATACATCATAGTGTATAGCTCCTCAATAATTATTTTCTATACAGTATAGTGAAAATATCATTAGGAATATTTTATATAAATAATATCCACATATGTCAAATAAACTACATTATTATCCTTCAAATATCCCTTCCTTGAAGTTGGAATATGTGTATTTCATTAATCAGCAAAGATAAAAATATCTTTGATGAGTTTGGTATAAAACAAGATTAAGTCAAAAGTGTTTGCGTATAAAAGCTTTTATTTAGAACTCATTTATATTTACTTTATAATTCTAATATGAGATATGTTCTCATATATAACATTTAATCATTTCAGAATATAAATATTCACCTTATAAAAAATGATTTCAGTAAATAATCAAACATTAATAAATTAAGTGGGATATATATCTAGACATGTTGAATTAAAACATACACTCTTTCAAAACAAACTTTATTAAGGTCATTATATTCTAAGCATAAATTTTAAACTAAAATCCGAGAGTGAAATTCCAACTTCCATGTACTCAGCTGCTTACTCTTCTTGAATATCTGCTTACAATTTAAAAATATTATGATAACATTTAAGTACCAATTACTTGAGTTTCATATGAAAAATATAAGTTTTATCTAGTACATACCTGACCTACTAGTCACTCTAGACTTTCTTTTCAAATAAAGGAGTGGATCATCTTTCAAGTATCATGTTTCTTCACAAAAGTAACAAGATCTATCTTTGTGGGACTTATTGGATATATTGGGCCTAAAGGCATTCACTTATAAACTATGATCCTCTTAGATAAAAAAAAAAGGAGATTCTTTTCAATCTTGCATTATTCGATTGTTTGAATTGGATTAAAAGAAAATATCATTGTATTGTAGGAGAATTTGTGTATGTTCTTATATCATCATATATACATCAATATTGTCCAATACTTCTGAGAAGTTAGGAATAACGACTCTTAGTACGATGGTGGAAGCATCTTTAGCATCACAGTGACGCCTTTACCAGGTATCATGTTTATTTCTATTGCTTAAAGTAGGTTGTTTACGAATAGGTCCTTTAAGGGTGTATAATATTCGATTTCTCAAAATATGAACCTGTTTATTGAAATTGTGTATATTGCATGTTATTTGTTTTTCATACTATTGAAGAAATGATGATTCATGGTAATGAGAGTGGATTGTATATATCTACAAAATTTTAACAAAATTCGCTTAGTATTTTAAATATTTAATACTATAACATCCCGATGTGAGGTTCTCCTAAACTTAAGCACGTTAATTCATTTATATTGCATTTTGTCCCAAAGTTCAAGTAATGTGTGCAAAAGGGCCACAAGGGCATTCTTGTAATTAGATGCTTTTGGATTATGCCATGCATACGTGGTGTATGTTGAGTGTACTTGGGCATGCCCTAGTACATTGGGCGTACATCAATGTATGCTTGGCGTACTTGCTAAACAAGGAAACCCTAATTTTTAGAGTTTAGATGGTATTTAAGCATCCTTATGGCCTCATCTCCCTTCACTTTATCAGCCTCCACCCTCTCATTTGTGTTTGAAGCCCTAGTTCTCCTTGAGAATCTATTTCTAGCCTAAAAGTGTGTGTTTGTGTGCTTAGAAGAAGAAGGAAGGAAGCCAAGCTCATCTTTGGAGAGTGAGGCACTTTGGATCTGGGATTTACTCTTTATATACCACTTTTAAACGTATAAAGCGTTCAACTTGATCTTTCAATCATGTAGATCTAGAAATGGGTGTTTTAGTGATACTTTTTGGTTCCAAATGTCTTATCTTGAGCATAGCATGTTTTGGACAATTTAGGTTGTCCTTTCAGATCCTAGAAGGGGTCCTAAGTCATAAAATGAAGTCCCAATGGTTAGTTTCGCTCCATCCATCTTGTAGAAGGTCTTAATGGATTAAGACCATGAGTTGAGAACTTAATGGGCATGTAAAGTCATAAAGTTGGAAAGTTTATGACTGTAGAGTGTATTTGAACCTTGGATCTTAATTATGGATGTAAGTGCTTAAGCCATTAATCACTTATTAAGTTTTGAAGGTTACGAGAGTATACCCCGTGTACTCAGAGTACGCATTGCGTAGAAGGTCAACCACCCTGATGGTGGTCAACTGTGAGGATTTGGAATACGCTCAACATACCTTCAAAGTGCGCCTCGTGTACTCACACTGGGTCAATCCGGTTGGTTGGCTTGGTTGGGTTAACTCAGCTAACTTAATGGGTTTGACCAGTTGACTTTGACCAATTTTGACTTTAAGGGTATTTTGGGAATTTGATGGAATTGGTCATTTGGTGGGAATAGGTTCCGGTTAGAGAGCTTAGATTCGGTGTAACACCTATAAAAATCATGTCAATTTAAAACTTTTTAAATCATTCAAAAACTAATAATTATTACAAAATTGTTTTTAAAATGGTTTCATGTCAGAGTATCCCAGAATCAAATAATAAAAATATAAGGAGGTTCATGATCACACCTTCTTCTTCCTGCAATCATCAATAGTACGTGAAACATAATCAACAACTTTAGGCCAGAAGCTTAGTGAGTTTCCCCAAAATACAAACGTCATACAAACGATAACGATATCATATAAACAAACAGCATGCATAATGAGCCATCAGCCTGAATGGACCATCTCGCAGGGCCATCACTCTATTTGGACCCTTCTCCAAGCCATCGATACGTTTAGAACGCTTCTCAGGGCCTTCACCCTATCCAGACCGCTCGTTGGGCCTTCGGCTTGACTTGTACGCCCTAACCGAGTCTACAGTCTATCCGGTCCGCCCTGGGTGTGTTGGCGCAAGCATAAAGCATGACCACCTCAACCCAACCCTAATCAAACAATCATGTGCACATAAATATCATATGCTAGCTAACATGTACAAATAGTCGTACAGATCTAACAGATCACTAACAACACATCATCCTATATACCAAGATACCGACCTAACCAGTCACTAACATATCATCATCCTCTATACCAGGATACCGACATAACAGGTCACTAAGCATATCATCATCCAATAACCACGATAACATTCCAAAAGAAGGGCCGATATTTGTGCCTTCGACCCTGTTAGTATAGTAAGGACAACTCACTTCACAAGTAGCTCGGGATGATAATGTAAAACTCCGAAAATACAACTCCAACTCAAATATCTACATCCACCAATGATCCACTTCTATAAATTTCAAATTACTAAAATACCCCCAGAAGTCAAACTGGTCAACCCTTTTCAAATTCAAAGTTAACGGTCAAGGTCAACAGTCCATGTTAACCCAACTCGTCAAGTGTAGCTTACTGGCTCATCGAGTTCCTTCATAACTTAAGAAATCATAAAAACCTTATCCGACTCGCCGAGTTTCGAGATAACTCGTTGAGTCCATGTAGTGTCCAGAATGTTAAGAAAACCGTAACCAACTCGCCGAGTTACCTCTCTAACCTACCGAGTTCATGCAAAATCTAGAAAGCGGAAAATCCTCATTCAACTTGTCGAGTTCCTTCAGTCTATTTCTCATTCAGATGCTTTTAAGTGAAACCAAAACTCCAAACTGTAGATCTAGGCTCCTAGGGTGTTGTTATCATGTAAAGTTGCTAACTTTACGTGCATGTAAGGCTCCATGAAACTAAAACACTCATAACTAGACTTAGAATAAGGTTTTGGACATGGAGGAGGGCCAAAGCTTCATAAAGCTTGAGTCTTTATTTCCATATGGGCCTATAGGAGTCCAGATCTGAAACCATGCCCTTATGACAAGCTCAAATCCGAAAGTGACTCCATTTTGCATCAAAATGCCCATATTCCAACGTAAGAAGAGATGTAAGAAATGGAAGGCCAAGGTAAAGACTTTTTACCTTCTACTAGATGCCAAAATGATCAAGATACCAGATCTACAAGCTTCACCTTGTTCCAATCTTCTTAATCTTCAACCCCTTCAACAAATGCACCAAAAACACACATTTAGCCTCTCACACACTCAAGAATAAGGTTTAGATCAATTAGTATTGATTCTATCCGTCAAAAGGTGGTAAGGAGGCTGGAGGAAAGGATTTAAGGTCCTTTAAAAAGGGTGCAAACCCTAAAAATTAGGGTTTTCATCCACAACCTCTACTCGTCGAGTCGGGGTCCTCCAACTCGTCGAGTAGAAGATATAAACCACGCGGGCTGACTAGGTTCGACACGACAAGTTGGAGCCTCCAACTCGTCAAGTTCCCTCAATAAAATGAATAAAAAGCTTTTGAAAACTATACCTGGGATTCAGGATGTTACATTCGGAGTCGAGACCTCATCAGATTCTATTCTGTTTGTGAGGTGACTTTTCTTCACTGTATCTTTGGGTCGAAGGAACCAAGTTTGACCCATTCGATTGTCATGAAAAAGGAGCTATATTTTTCCAGATACGAGGAAAAGATATGGTGTGTAGCATTTTAGAACTAGAATGGAGATGTGGAATCTACGTAAAAGAAGAATCTATGAGTGAAGAATGTGACAAGTACATATCGATGTTACCATGAAACATACCAAAATATTTTGGTCATCAAAGTGCTTCGGAACAAGTTGAGTATGGAAATTTTGATTTAAACACCCCATTTAGAAGAATTGAAAGTCTTGTGCATAGAGTTATTCAATAAGTTATTTCTAGTACCATTGTTCATCACTAGAATAAAGATATTAATGAACTCTATCTCTTGCACTAACTTTTCAAATTTGATGAAGGTGTAAACCTACCCTATTACCTCACGTACTATCTAGGAATACATAGAGGAGGTCCACCCCATAGCAATGTTATTGTTAGAGACCACTTTATAAAAAGGATTGCTAACGCATTTGATGTATTATCAAATAGTGTGCAAATAAGTAGGCAAGGATACGCACCAAAAATCATGGACATGAATTTCCTTTAAATTATTGATGCTTTAAACAAATCCAAGGAATTATAAGGTTAAAGAAGAAAAATGAGGAGAGTGAAGAATAAATGAAAGTGCAAGATAAGTGGAGGTTTAAGCAAGCGAAATGGAGCTAAAAGAAATGAAGAAAAGGAAAATGCAAGGAAACTAAGACTAAAACTAAATGATGATTTGCTAGAGGAAATAACAATGAACAAATGATTAATAGCCTAATTACATAGCATTTGGATGGATTACATATGATCATGGATTGGGTAATATCGAAAATTTTAATGCTAAAAGAAATTGATGACAAACCATTACATAACCCCATAAGTGAAGATGAAGATGATGAAGAAGATGAGCAAATGAGTAAAAAGGAATCTAATGAAGAATAAGTGGAAAATGATTATAAACCAGAAGGAGATCCAAGTGAATATGAAGAATATGAAGAAGATAAAAAGACATATTGGAACAATGAAAAGTTTGAAGAAGAATTGTTGAATGGAGAACATTTAGATTATCTCCAAGATAATGATCCGATGGATTTTTACAATATCACCGATAGTGAAGATTAAAGGAAACAAATGGAATGGGATTTAGTTATTTGTATTAAGTTTTTATTTTTATTTTTATGTATGTTTAAATTTATAGTATTTAATGCAATCCAAGTTTGTTTTTGTTTTTTTCTAACTTTGTTTGAAATTTAGGATGAATATAATCGCTCATCTATGGTAAAGATTATGAAAAGAAGCTATGTGAGAGGACAACCAACTACAAAAAATGTGTAGGTGAATACGGAGTTATGTGTCTGCTTAAAACAAGCCTGTCTATCAACATTTGAAGAATAAAGTATGTTCACTATTCGCAAATCGCACCGAGATTAGAAAATTAACGCCTAGAAAATCAGCCAATTCACGTGTTATATGTCCATGACCAATTTTTGTGCCTTGAATTCCAGATCTCATTAAAATTGGAATCTATAACAAAAACGGATGAATTTCAAGAAAACATGTTTGGTTTCAACAACGATCAATGAACCTCTCACGCATTTCATAGTAAAGAATAAGGAAACTGACAAAAACATAAACTACTAAGCAACCAATCTATCGACTCCACTTTAGGGAAGCTTTATTCTTTTCACTACTCTAAATTTTTACATTTATATAGAACGTGGACATTACATATTTGAATCGTGTCTTAGGAGAGTAATTGAAAGCCTAATATAGGAAATTGATTATAAGATAGAGCTACTAGAATAATAGTGTTAAAATTATTAAAATTTAAAATTTTATATCAACTTATGAAAGATAATTCGAAACAAATTAGAAGGATATATATATATATATATATATATATATATATATATATATATATATATATATATATATATATATATATATATATATATATATATATATATTGGATATGTTATAATATATATGTGGCTTTCTAGATTTAGTGAAATCATGAAACATAAATGTAAACTTATGTGATTTGCGGGATGATATATATTTTGCTTTATTTACTTAAATGTACATCCACCTAAAAATATATTTTAACCAATAAAGTCTGATAGCAAGTTTCTAATTTGGATATAAATAATGGAAAGAAAATTTCCAATTATGAAATATGTGAAATGTGGAAAAATTAAAATTTTTTAGTTGAGCTCAAGAAGAGAAGTGAAGTTGTGGCCTTTACAGTTCGAGATAGTAAACTCTTAAGGATCATTAAGTAGAGTTCTCGTTATATGGATTGTATCAAAAATCATGGACTTCTTTTATTGGCGCTTGGCAGGAGCAATAACACATCCAAAAATCTCTAATAGAAAGTCACGAGATAAAGCTAGTAAATTTGGTATTATATGCAATAAATTATATAAAAGAAACTTATGTACCATGGATTGTGGAAAGTGGTATACTATCTAGAAAAATCATTTTACAATAATATCTATAATATGAGAACTTGATAAAAACCACTTGAGGTTGGAGAACTTTTTAATAAGGGTATATTCGAAGGGATACAAAAGTGCGCATTTTTTATATTAAGTGTTGAGCATTGATGAATATTGTAAATATTTAAAGTTGAGAGAGTTATTAAGATTAGACACATATATGCACATTGAAGCTATGTATAATTGGAAAATTTAAATTAAGGATTATCCATAATAATTGTTGATTGATTAATAGTTATTTGCTTGAGGACAAGCAAAGAGCAAGTGTAGGGTATTTTAATAAATCTTAAATTTTCCATATTTTAATGGATATATTTTATTCTTTTCTGCTTGTTTTTGAAGATATTCGGTACTTAATAGTTATAAATTTGTATATTTCATATTAAATGGATAATGTGTTAAAATGAAAGATATAAAGGCAAATTCTTGAGAAAACTTTGTATCTTGAAGATTAAGAAAATATTTAATTATCGATAATTCCACAATTAATGAAGATTTTGAATATATTTTCTTATATACGCAAATCGTTGTGCAACATTTAATTCTCTCTGTGATGTGTATCAGTTTCCAAATGCTATAAATAGATCATTAACTCCATCCAAAAAAAGAGAATGTAGAATACAAAAAAAATCAGAAGAGGAACAAATTAGAAGGAAGGGGGAGAAGATTTCAAGTGAAGCTTTCGGCCTTTGGTTTACATTATGTTTGAGGTTCTAGTTTGTTTTAGTTATTTATTTTGGTAACATGGAGTGTAATTGTATAATTCAGGGGTTGGGTTGTTGTAGTGGAGGATTTTGGTTGGTATAATAATTAGGATATTGGTATGTTAGCATTTAGGGTTTAGGCCTAAAGCCCTTAGGGTTTAGGATAGGCTAAGGACCCCATACATATCCCTATTCATATGAGGTGTAACACTTAACATTAATCGATCAATTAGTTGTCTTACATGGTATCAAAGATCTAGGTTAAAACCTTACTACTACTACTACTGATCACAACCTGCATCAACCTCCAATATCCATCTCCGATGACATTCTTTCATAGTTGTTGGAGTTGCTTTCATTATACTCCATATTTTTCCCTTTTCTCTCTTCCTAAATAATAAAACAGTCGTAGGCACCAAACTAGAGCTCTTTCATTATCTTCTTTAGTTTCCTCCTCCTAGGATGGCCCCTACCTCCAAGCCTTCTGCTTTCTCCTTAGCTCGCCTCTTCTTCAGATATATTTTTCGATTCATCCGGAATAGGCTACGTCTTCCGCATCTCAAGCCATCTTTCTTTCCCACTACTTTTCTCCAGACTCCTTTGCCGCCGACTCCACAATCATCGTCGCCGCTCCACTCTAATTATACAAAGGAACCACCGTTGGCAGCCGCTTCTTCTATTTCCTTCTTCGATGAGCGGTTGTTGTTAGCCGCCATTGTTAGAGTTCTGCCACTGCCGATGTCGCTATCTTCATTTATGTTTTGTTTTTTGGTAAAATGACATAAATGCCTTATAAATTTTCTAGGGTTTACCCATTTAGTCCTAAAAGTTTTTGTCAGGCATTATGGGTCCCTAAACTAAGATATGACCTGCTCTTTTAGTCCGTGTCAACCTCTAATAGTCGGTTTATTGACCTTTTAGATCAAAAAAACACACATTGTGACCCTGTAAATCCAAATAAAATAAGTTTGGGGATCGATTCGTAACAAATAATGATTCAAGCCATCCAACACTAGGGAAGATGTAAGAGAGATTCAGCTGTCCCAGAAGCTCAACGTTATTTGAAGAAATCCTTTGCAACTCTGGTCCAAAATGGCTACCTATTGTGTTTGGATCTAAAGTGTTTTCCCACACCATGCTTGTGAGGGCGTTAGCGTCTGTTGAGAAAGCAATCTCGCTGATGTCAATTATGGACCCAATTTTACTATAAATATTTTTTTAGTTTTCCTAACTTCATCCCTTTGAAAATACTTGTATGCTTCAAGATTCTTGTTGCTTGGAACCTCATGG
This sequence comes from Lactuca saligna, assembly GCF_052625555.1. NCBI lineage: Eukaryota > Viridiplantae > Streptophyta > Magnoliopsida > Asterales > Asteraceae > Lactuca > Lactuca saligna. The sequence goes on along the minus strand of NC_136417.1, from coordinate 37,204,163 downwards.
GCAAATATCTTATGAAGGTTACACCAATCTGAATTGTTGTCAGAAAATACTACATCTAGGCCTCCATAGGAGATCGCTAAGGTGGCTTTTGATGGATTGCGTTTAGCATATATGTCATCTTGCTCACGGACCACGACCTTTTACTAGGTCAAGTGTATTTATGACGGCATGAAGTTTGCTTCCCAAGTGAAACTTGAAAATGCGTCCGTAAATGTGAGCCATGTTACGAAACTCTTTGTGTAAGTTACGACCAAGAAATGGAAGGTAGCCTACAATTGACAAGGAAAGGGGTCCTGGTGGCAATGATGGTGTACTTGAAGAGCTAGAAGAGTTCCATCTCCGCCATAAAAAAGCAAAGATCATTGCTGAAATGGTAGCAAGTGCAAGAGTACGGTGATCATTGTTGCTGCCCTATAGTTCCCACCACCATAATGAACCCTGGTTGTTGAGTTCTTCCATATTTTAAAATGGTGAATGTGAATACCATCAAACAAAATCGTCTGCATGATTTAAACCCCAAGCAACGGCTTAAATTGTGCTAAATTGATCCCCGAACTTATTTTTTTTGGCTTTATAGCGGCACAATGTGAGTTTTTTTGATCTAAAATGTCACTAAACCGGCTATTACAGGTTAACAGTGACTAAAATAGCAGATCATATCCTAGTTTCGGGACCTATAAAGCCCAAAAAGATACTTTAGGGACTATATGAGTAAACCCTAGAAAGTGTGTAGGTCATTTATGTCATTTTCCCTTTTTTTTTTTTTTTTTTTTTTTTTATGTTTTTTCCAATTTAATCGATTCCTCCCGATCAAACTGCGGATGTGGGGGTGGCGGTGGGGGAGAGGGGATGTTAGTATTTAAGCATTTAGGGTTTACGCCCAAAGCCCTTAGGGTTCAGGTTACTCTAATGACCCCTTATGTATCCCTATTTATATGAGGTTTAACCCATAATATTAATCGATAAATTTATTATCTAACAAGTGGGGCATTTGCATGAACAAAGAATGTTCAAATAATATTGTTAATAGCTTTAACATTGCCCTCGACTTTCCCATTTTGTGAAGAAGTATGATTTCATGGGCATTCAAAAACCATACAATTGGAATGAGATTTTGCAGAATGGCATAGAGTCAAACTTGTTCTCAAATATTATATGGAGACTTCCCTAGCATAGAGTAAAACTTGTTCTCAAATATTGTATGGAGACTTCTGAAGCTTAGAACTAAAAATTGTTTTGTTGATGAATCTATTTTGGCAAGGGGCCAAGCTAGAAGCTATACCTAAAGAAGGTGGTCACTTGACCCACATAAAAAAAAGTAATAGTTATATATAAAATAATTTAGTACCTAGCTTAAGTAAAACATACATATAAAAAAACAAGATTTCTAAAGCACACATTTTATATTTCAATTACCCAAAATCCCAAATGCACAATCTACTTAACATATTATCCAATAAAAGATAGTCCAATACAACTTAAAATTAATTAAATAGTTAATAGAAAATTAAAACAAAAACTGTAACACAAAACAACAATTCACTTAAATAGTAAAGAAAGAATTTCATATTTACCCTTTCTTAAACATTAAAATATCATATTTATCCAGATCAATTTCTAAATATCATATATAACTATTATATACTTCAAAATATCATATTTGCTCGAATTCTAATTTTTTAATATTTTAAATATTCTATAATGATTTTAAATTCGTATTTTATGTTCTAGACTCGTTACTAATCCTAGAAATACCAAAACAAAGACTATGATTTGAAACTTCTAACTAAACCTCACATGTGCATGGACTTTGTTTCTTCCAAATATCTTCAATATTCACTGAGAACTACTTTGCACCTCGCCCTAGTCCTAAACCGAGACTGTGCTATAGGACAAAGCCTACACCGTGCTCTTAAGAATTTTCAACCCTTCGGAATTTTTTGTCTTTTGAAACAAGATTGCATCTCGACATTAATCTCAACATTAAGGCATATAACCAACTTATAAAAGTATATGATTTTGTTAAGTGTAGTTAACAGAATAACTACAAACAAATTAAAAGTGACTATTCAATTTGTTGATTTGTAAAGACAACCTTGGACTAACCTAATTGATACCCTCTAAAAATATGGATTGATAAGTGGGCTAAACAACAAATAACAAAGAAGAACGTAGGTAGACATTGATTAATATAATATAATCATTTGTGTGCAAGATCTAAAACAATATTATGTTAAAAGTATTCTATGAACAACAAAATTTTAAGATGTGCTTATAAATGCATTTTCACATGTTTATATTTTAAAAGCTTTTTAGAACAATTTAGAGTACAATATGTTCAGCATAATTTATATATAAAAGGGTTATGACTATTCATTTGATACATTTTTTGTAAAACATAAAGTTAATGCAACGTGGAATTACCTGCTTACATCAGACAATAGTGGGGCCAATGGTGAATGAAACGATCCCTAGGAATGATACCGAATAAATCTTGCAGTACACACCCCTTATTGGTAACTGTCGTTTGCATTTACTCCCTCCATCCCTACAACAATTTACTCTTTTTAATAAAAAATATTACTATATACATAAATAAATCCAAATTTGGAATTATCATTAGAAAGTAATATGTGTTAATATTGTTAAGTAATTAAGTTGATCATCTCAACACTGATATTATAATAAGGTTTGAATTTAAGACAAAAATACTTCATTTTGAAGTAGTTATATCAGTTACTTTTGAAGTTAACCGGAGTAATTATTATCTAACTGAAATAGAAGAATCTTATTGTCAATATAAAGATAATATTTTATGATTATTATTTTCTGTAATTCATTAATTATACCAATATACTATAATATATTTTTTTAAAATATACATCAAATTTATAACATTAATGTTGTTTTCACAGGTTCTAATTTTTTTTTTTCAGATAATATCAATTTGAAGAGAACTCTATAAGGGATTTTATATAACATTAATTTCCTTTAAAATTTAAAACTAAAACACCAAATACAAATTTAAACAGTCCAAAGAGCACGTGACAGTGGGTCGAGGGGAGTGTCAGCTGAGCATGTGGAGGCTTCACTCATGTTCAAAAGCCAAGAAGGCGGTGGGTCAATGCCACGTGTTGTTTCTTAATTGGATATGTCCCTATTTTAAGCAATATTATTAATGACATTAACTTACATTGGTTTCACTATGCAAATTTTTCTTTATAATATTTTGTTATAGTTTTATAGTTTTCCTTTTTCTTGAACGTGGAAGCACGTGTCTTGCTCTAGTCACGTGATTTGGGGTGGGAGGCACGTGCATATCTCACGTGGAAGTTGGTGAATGGAGAGTTGAAGGTGAGGACCTTTATATTCTATGCAATGGAGTATCCCTCTTTATGTATATGAATATATAGTGAATTAAAGGGTCTTTTTAACACCTTTTACCTCATTATAAATTATATCATACATGGTCTTAACAGCTTTGAATGCAGTTTTTCAAATCATATGAAAAAGACGTATGTTTATTGCCTTTAATTTCTTTGATGATAGAATTGTGATAAGGATGATAGCATCTTGGATATTCAATAGGTTAAAACGAATCCGTAGGGGGGTTCTTGATTGTGCTTATGCTTATGACCAATCCCTTATCGTGTCAGGAAGGCATCATGAAAATAAGCTTGATAGTTCCAAACACTACGAAGCGTATAAGTCATTTAAAGTTTGTGAGATGCATATCATGGCCCATAAAATATTAGGTAAATGATACAAAAAACACTATTTTTACACAGAAATTCGATTTTGACATCATGTTTTTTTTATGTTAATTTTGACACTGTGTTTTCCAGTTTGTTACAATTCTGACCACTTGACCGGTTAACCAGATTGCATACTGACGTGGCATGATGGCGTGTCAGTTTTGATGACGTGGCATGCTGACATGATATGCTGACGTGTCAAAATTGAATTTTTTTTCTCACAAAAATCACTAAGTTTCATTTTTTTTTTCCGATTTTGATACTAAATTTAATTTTTTCTTTCAACTTTAACACTATGTTTTTTTGTTCCAAATCGAACATCATTTTTTCCAATTTTGTTCAATGTTGACAATTTTCTATTTGAAAGCGTATAAATATTTTTTTTAATACATTTAAACCGTATAAATATGTTTTTTTTTTTTTCATTTAAAAACCATAGTTTTGTATAAATACATTTTATTTTTACACTCAAACCATATTTTTATGTATAAATATGTATTAGTTATATAAAAATTGTACTTTATATTAAATATGCAAATTTAAAATGTGTTTGGAGGTTTGGAAGCGTGTAGTCGATCAAAACTCGGATATCAAGTTTGCAACCCACCAAATTTTTACACCTTATTAGACGCTTATGGTTAGTTTGATTCTCATTATATAACTAATGCTTTGAATGTAAGAAAAAAACATCTTGTATTTAAATAAAAATATGGTTTTTAAAAGAAAAAAAATGTTTATACGGTTTAAAATGTAATAAAAAAAATATATTTATACGGTTTCAAATGGAAAATATACAAAATTGAATAAAATTTGATAAATGATGTTCAATTGGAACAAAAAAACATAGTGTCAAAATTGAAATAAAAAATTAAACTTAGCGTCAAAATCGAAAAAAATAAAAACTTAGTGTTTTTTGTGGAAAAAATCAATTTTGACACGTCAGCATGTCACGTCATCATGTCATGTCAGCATGTAACCTGGTTAACCGGTCAAGTGGTCAGAATTGTAACAAATTGGAAAACACAGTGTTAAAATTGACACAAAAAAAAAACACGGTATCAAAATCGAATTTCTGTATAAAAAGAGTGTTTTTTGTATCATTTACCCTAAAATCTTTACAAGTTAATCATTATTAGTTTTTTCCATTATCGATATCTGTCATCATAAAAGATATACATGTTCACAATATCCTTTTAAATGTGTGTTGGATCAGTATTGCAGTTGAGGTTTTATTTTTATTTTTATTTTATTTTATTATATATATATATATATATATATATATATATATATATATATATATATATATATATATATATATATATTTATGGAGTATTTATAATACACCCTTGTTAAGAAAGCAATAAAAGAAAATGAGAAAAACGACATAAAGAATTTACATTTGATGTGACATATATCCACAGGAAAAAAACATGACGAATCTTCTAATACTTGGGTTGTTTTTAAATTGATGCATTTGAATTTAAAATCGTTAGCTACGAATACATTTAACCGAAAATTATACACACACACACGGAATAACTATAAAGTTCCAATTTCACAATATAAATTTTTGATTTTTAAATAAGGTAAAGTCATCAGCATAAACCACGTTGATAAAATCATATGTTCCAAAAGACAATCATCTAAATCACAGTATCAAAAAAACACGAATTCATAAAATGTTGAAGATGTCGATGAGAGTGTACAGGCATGCTTTTGTCTTTCCCCGATCCTCATAAGCACCTAAACAATTTAAATCCACAATTGTAAGTCAAAACTTAGTGAGTTCCCCAAAATATGACATATACCACAGCACAACTAAAACATTTCAACCCCAAGTCCTCAGCGACTCAAATACAACATATTTGGGTCTTTAGTGACCCCGAGTCATCAGCGACTGAATTACAGCATGTCCAAGCCCTAAGCGACCCCAAGTCATCAATCATCAGTGACTCGATTTCAGAATTTTAGCATACAACAATAGTCAAACACATCAAAAGATACAATCCAATCATAGCAAACAAGAGATAAATAATATAATAAGGAAACTCACCTCACAAATAAACTGAACAACCACCACCACACGTGAATACTAACATGCCGGTCTCACACACCATCTAGACATTAAATCTAAGGTTAGCCTCATCTATGACCTAAAACCCTAAAGTTTGACCCAAGGTCAAACTTAATCAAAAGTCAATAAGTCAATATTTTGGTCAAAAATGTGCCATGCTTTCTCTTGGGTGCCCTCTGCCCACTAAAGGACACACCAATCGGGTTTTTGAGCTAAAACAAGCGTGCTCCTGAAAACTCTATAAGTGCATCGTGCCAAATAAAAACGTGTCGCACACAGGTTTATTTCACTAGGTAATTTGACTTAGTCCATTAAGTCAGAATTCCATCTTTCAGATCTAAACTCTAAGAATGTTCAAGTGGATAAAGTTTCCAACTTTATTATTAAATTCTCCCAAAACTCAAAAGATTCAAAATTTAGAACTCAAAATGACCTAAATCATCCACTACACTTGCATAGGTTAATAAACAAGCATCAATACACAATTTCCCTAGTCCAACAAGTCAAAGGAGCATTCCATAAAGCTCAAAAGGTATTTAAGTTATCTCAACATCAAAACACAAACTCCATGGGACCACAAAATGATAAATATAACAAATAACAAGATCTATGAAACCAATAAGCAAGTTAGAAGCTTTTTACTCATAATGGTCCATAAATAAAGCAAACTTGATGGATATATACTTGATCCCTTCACCAAAACAATTTGCAAACAACTTGATCTTTAAGCTTTACACCAAATCAAGAGAAATAAGATTCTAAAAGAGATTTTAAGCTCAAAATAAGAGGAGAGACGTTAGGGTTTCTGAAAATATGCTCTAGGGGTGAGGTATATCATAAATGATCCAACCCTACAAGATTAAGTGTGTTTAAATAGCCCAAAAAAACTGAAAATTTTCGTTCAACCCGTTGTTTCAGAGTAAACCATATGTATTTATTTTATTTTTAATTTAGACCAAAAGTCGTATTATATTGATGGGGTGTTCACTAACGGGACTTGAATGTTATAAATTTTGGAAATCGGGAGTTAAAGGGGCTATAGAGTAAATTATGGATTTAATTTGAAAATGAATTGAGGGGGAGGGATTAAAAGTGTAAAAAATGGATTAATGTTTGAAAGATAAGGAGGACCTAAACCCGCTCCCCCTCCACCCTCTTGCTTCTCAGCTACAGCCGTATAAAACGCTAACCATAATTTTAAATGTAGTCGCCACCTTATTCTCCATCCGCCGCCAGCATTTTCCTTGGCTTTCCAATCGGTTGGAGACCACTGTCAACCTTGCTGCTACAGATGAAGAGGTTGGGGTTGAATATCGAGACCTGAGAGAGAGTATCACAAGATTAAGTCAGGGTCGTGGCTGCAACCGTACTTCTGTTTCTCCGGTCGTCATTTACCACCCCGAAGGAGGCTGTTGTGGGTACATTTGTGTGTGTGTGTGTGTGTTTCACATGTATGTGTGTACTACAATGTTGTTGCTTATTCTATATGTGTTGTTGGACAGAACACCGAGTAGAAAACCACTATGGCAGCCAACCATGTTGTTATCACTCTGTTGCTTTCTGTCGCGTTAGGTGGTTGTGTGCATGTAGTAATATGTGTATGTGTTTGTTCTGCGCAAATAACGTAAGAGGTGCTGGTTACTGGATTTTTTACTCGAAAATTACCACCAGCACTGTGAGGTGGTGGCTACCTCTATTGATGTTGTGCAAACTATACCTATCTAGTTTTAAATTTATATCCTAACTGCTTATCTACTATTGCAACTATAGACAGTTTACCTGGTCGGATTATAGTATAGTAAAGGAAGTTGGGGCCAAACTCAGAGAACGGATTTAATTAACTAAAATAATTACTAAATATTAACCTAAAACAAGAAAAAGTTAAAAAAAGGGGTTTTATCTGATTTTTCAAGTTCAGACAAACTTAAACGCTTAACTAAGGGTTTTAGTCAATATACTAAAAACACTTCCGTTTAGTTTGAATCCACTTCTCCTCTATAGTTAGTTACTAATTATGGATTATTAAACTTGGTTACCAATTATTATCTAATTAGCAATTCAAGCCCATATTTACTAATATTTTCACCAATTCATGAACTACCTTGTATGGTCACATATAAGCAAAATACATAATTAGTTATTAATTATAGATGGGCTATGTAAGATTTATCTAAGAAAACACAGTTATGGTAACAATTTCTATTCTCTACCACAACTAAATTTGTTACTTTTATTACTTTTCTATTATTTGGTCGATCCTAGCACTAGTAATTTAATGGTCACTAAATGACTAAGTAATCAAGTTCATGTAATTTAATAGTCACTAAGCTACACTTAACTTAAATTTAAGCAACAAAATCACAACTTTAACATTCTAGGTAATGATAATCAAACACAAGAACAAAACCAACTTTTAAAATCCATAAGTTAATAACTAAGCCATAGAGTCAAAGTATCACCTAGCTAAATGAAATAAAATAAGTTCAGCTAGTCATGGCTAAAAATGAAAACATAAGTTCAACACAGATCAACATGATTAATGTAAATCAAACCGATGTGATGATGTGCTCTTCAATCTCTTAATCTCCAAGCTAAATCTCCTTCAAAGGTATATTTTGTACACTTTTATGGCCTCTAAATGAGTTATCTCAGAATACCTTTCCTCCAAAACAACTCTCCAAAATCCTTCTTAAATAGTAAATGTGAAAGATTATTTATAGTTTTTGAAAATACATGGCTCACATCGTGAGCTAGGTGTTTATTTGTATTAGGCAAGGATTCTAACTTCCTGTGTGATAATCTTCTAGAATACCCTCCTCACATCGTGAGATTGATCGCCACGTCATGAGTTGGGTTTTTTTTTTGCTAAAATTTTCTTCTTTTAATCTCCAAACCTCCAAAGTTCCAATGCTTGTCAATTCTGGTCCATATTCTTCAAGAGTGCTCCATTTGGCTAAGAAATAAAATTTAATTCAATAAGTACCACATTATCTTTGTAAATAACCAAAATATTAATTAAAATCTATTAAAATATTGCCTTAAAATATGTATAAATAAGACAATATCAGCCGTAAACCACCGTCGATCACCACCAACCGGGGTGGCAGTGGGTGTTACCAGACCTCTTAAACTATAATTAGCCTAAAAACCTAACCTTGAACCTAATTGGCATGTTTTTGTGTTGGAAACCCTTACTAGGGTCTAGAAAATCCTAATCCTGGAAACTTTAGTTTGGCACATTTTGGGACCTATGTTTTAGTCTGATGGTTTGGAGTTATGAATAATACCCGACCACATTGTATGATTGACCTATTAGAGCGATGAGCTTAATGGAATAAGCCATTAATGGGTTAAGTGTGGAACAATAACCCTAGAAATTATTCTATGTGAGAAACGTAGAGTTGGAAAACTCTAATATTCGACATGATGATCGGGTATTGACTCAAATGTCTTCCTCTAGGTGAAAGGAAGTGATTTGAAGATAGAGGAGTTATTTGTTACTACTATGGTAACCTACATGCATATCGAAGTGAGTTTCTTTTTACTGTACTCTGGGTCAAAGGCACCAATGTCAGCCCACTAGATTATTTATCCTGGTTAGGATAGTATTATGCTAGTTTCTGTCTGATTACTAGATTTGCATGATTATTTGTATTTGTTGGTTATGTGTTTATGTTTATTTGTTACATATATCGACATATTGTGTTTGGTTGAGGTTGTACTGCTTTTTGCTATAGCCAAGAAACTCATGAGCATTCCAGATATGAACTGAGGGCCCGATTGGCATGCCAAACTCATACTGAGGGCTCGGGAGTATTCTAGATATGAGGTGAGGGCCCGATTGGCATGCCAGACTCATACTATGGGCTCGGGGTAATCCAGTCTTTCTAGATGACGCTTGGGAGCATTCCAGATATGAGGTGAGGCCCTAGTTAAGCTTACTTCACAAGGTAGTTCGATTGGATCCATTAGGTCAGAACTCCATCTTTTCTGATTTGGACTCTAGAAATGTTCAAATGGACAAAGTTTCTAACTTTATCCATTAAGTCATCCCAAAACTCACAAGATCCAGATTTTTGAACTCAAAATAACCTAAATCATCCACAACACTTGCATTACTTAATGAGGAAGTATGAATACACAACTTTCGTAGTCCAAAAATTCTGAGGAGTTTTTTATAAAGCTTAAAAGGTGCTAGAGTTCTCTTAAACCCAAAACACAAGCTCATAGGGACTAAAACGTGAAAAATATTGCAAATAACAAAATCTATGAAACCAATGATATGAAACCAATGAGAAGCTTAGAAGCTTTTTGGTCACAATGGCCCATAAATTAAGCAACGTTGTTTGTTCTACACTTGATCCCTTAACTAAAACACTTTTCAAACACCTTGATCTTCGAGCTTCACACCAAATCAAGAGAAATAAGCTTCCAAAAGAGATTTCAAGTTCAAAATGAGAGCATAGATGCTAGGTTTTCTGGAAAACACACTCTGAGGGTAGGGGAGGATGTAAATGCCCTAGAGGCTGAATTGTGTTTAAGTAGCCCCAAAACCCTAAAAAGTCATTCATCCCATAGGCCTAAGCGTGTCGTGCTTCCTTGCGATTAATTTAATATTTAAGATTTTAGTGAATACTAAAATTTAAACCATATTTGAATTACATACTGAGAACAAGGATGTTACAATAACAAAACAGGTTCATACCGCAGGGCATCAGCAGCTTCATGTCGCACCGGAGTGATCCAATATGTGGTTCTGCACGTTATGAACTTCAAATTAATTTAAACACTTACCCCTTAAAAATCATCATTATGGTTTTTTTCACTTCATTTCGGGTCATGTTATTTATGCGGATCACCAAAATCCAAGTCAAACCCTCATTATCGAGGTCATTGTTTTTTATAAGATATTTTTTTAACTTAACGAGTATAATGATTTAAACCATAACAACGTCCTTTTCGTACATTAAAATACTATGGTTTTGAAAATATTTTAAATTTTATATCATATTCATTAAAACGCGGCTTCACAAAATGCAAACCAGTTTATTGTTGTTTCAAAAGAAGCATCGACAAGGTGTACAACAAATAGAATACAAACCATAGTAAACATAAATTACATATACAAAATAATAACTATGTAGACATAGTCTCTTCAAGGCTTCCTACTAATATACACACTCGCTAATTCTTTGTACCTTATCCTAGGATATATTACCTAAAATAAAAACATATGTAGGAAAATAATGGCTCGTAAGTTATGTGGGTTTAGACCAAAAAACATTTACACATTTGATAAAAATAACACTTTAGAAAACATTTATTAACTATGCAATGCATGTTCTCATACCATTCAATCATATGGGTTCTATCCTGTTTCGTAATATATTTTTATTTTCATCTATTTTCAAAGTCTGATGTGGAATGTGATAGGTTTTCTACATCTAAGCACATGATATTGCACAACTAAAAAAAAATATTCCCATGAGTTTATGCAAAACCTAGAGGATCTAAGTTTCATATTATTGAAGTTACAACTAAAAAAAGATAGAAAATGCATACCTCTTTTGAAGCCAATGATCTCCTTATGTGAAACCTTGTTCTTGCCACCTTGTTTGGATGAAAGGTGTAACGTCCGTGTTTCCCGCTAGGAGTAATGAGATTATGTAATATTTACGCTCAACAATTGCGAAATTCATAATAAATAAATACATAAAATTATTTTAGTATTATGTGTTCCATGTGTAATTATTTGTAGTATACGTGTTTATAGCACTATAATAAAAATAAGAATAAAATATGCATCAAAATAGAATAATAATTGGGACGCATATCCTTGAAGAAAGTTGAAGTAGACGTAATGGGGATTCTTGAGATATAAGGAACGCTTAAAATGGACTTAGAACAAAGAAGTTATGATTAATTGAAATTTTGCGATTCAACCCGATACAACAGCGCGTGTTGTAGAAAATAAAATTTTGTTAGGTTACTTTTTAGCCTTAGTGATCTATCAAAAGTTGTAGTAGTCGTTAAACTGATAGCATGCATATAGAGAACATCCAAATATGACTTGTGATAGGAAATTATGATTTTTCGAAGTTTCAGTACGGAAGTGCGGGCATAGAAATTGAATTTTAGATTAATTGGTTTTTAGCCAAAATGATCTAAGTGAGAATTGAAGATCTATTTAATAGGATTTCAATGATAAAAAGACACTTGAAAATGGAGTTCATATGTAGAAGTTATGAATTTTACACAATCATTAACAATGTAATCTTCTTAGGCTGCTAATAAACTTAAGATTGGCCGGAAATTAGCTGATGACCTCAAAAGGAAAGTTGTATTACATGGAAATACCTACACATGGATATAAAGTACATTAAAAATGGAGTTCTTATGGCTGATGTATGATTCTTTGAAGATAGGACTTGTACCTGCAATTCCTGCCACGTAGCCTCATTGAATTCCTAACACTTTCTCGTCGCTGAAGGGAAGAGTAGCAACAAAGTCAGTGCGAAGCACGCACAATCTTGTGCGTGGCACGCCAATGAACTGAGCAACCTATAAATAGTTTTTTAATTCTCATACCTTCCCTACACGTATCCAAATCTTTATTCTCTCTCTCTCTCTCTCTCTCTCTCTCTCTCTCTCTCGATTTCTACTTCTTTTGGTTATAATTTTCTTAGTACTTACGATTGTTGGACAATTTATGAGGTCCTTAGGAGCCCGACATCTAGTAGCTATTAGCCTGGAGTTCTGCCCATGCAATTTTCAGACTCATATCTAGGAGAATCTCTGTATGTTAAGCTACACTCTATTATTTTTAGTGTAACTTATATTTTTAGTCATAAGTCGTTGTTAGAACCTCTAAATAAAAACTGTTAGTAATTCCAAGTAATAATACTGATTGATATACTTACGGAAGAGATGTCTAGAATGGTAACGTTTTCTTGGTTGTTGAATTTCAGAAAGGCTATACAATGAAATGGCCATGTCTCCTAATTGTCCTAGCTAGCCGATCCTTGTTTGATAGAACTATCGTTATTCACTAGAATGATTAATTGGTCTAGATTTTTTTAGTCACATAGAATGTTAGACTATTACTTAGCGATAATGATACTAGGTTACATCAAAGGAAAATTCAGTTGCTAGAAGCAAATCCTTGTTCGAATTTCGAGTCATCACTTTAACAAGTGAGTGCAGAGTTACTTTCATCTTACACATAGATATGGAGTATTTATGATAACTACATGTTATATGTGCCTATTATTTGTGTTTCTAATATGTGTGCTAGATGAACGATCTATACAAGTTTTATTTGATTTAAACTTTATACGTATTTTTATACCTATAAATATATTAGGTAGAGTTGGGTAGATAAAATATGAAATAGATGAGAGATGCCTCAAATTTTTAGTACGACATGTACTTCATGTTGAGTCATCTGGCAGAGTATAGATGATGGCCATAGAAGATTCTAGACAGTTCGGTGGAACGCTAGCAGGCTTGCAACCTGTAGGTGTTTTTGAACTAAGTGTTCACCAAGTTTACTCCATCCACCCATGGTTTCCTTATTGAGATATATTGTTAAGGAATCCCCTGAGCATTCATGTCTATCCCAAAGATGATCCTTAGGATAGGTCCCTTGAATTAGATTCTTTATGGATATAAAGTGAGGATAATGGGAATAGGTAATCGGGTCGAATGATTTGATGAAAATATATAATTAAAAGAATTTAATTATTATGGGTTGAAAACACTATATGCTCACCACGCCCCCAAGCTTGACCTATTTAGTTTTGTGTATTACAGGTAGTAGAACGATATCGTAGGTGTGATTACCATATGAGAGATTTATGGATTATAGTCCAATAGATTAATAGATGTTTGTAACCCCTGTATTATTCCTGTTTTTGCTTATGTATTGTGTTGATGATGACATCCCAAAGTTTTTAACATAAATAAAATAAATTTCTTCAGAAATGCTTTGATAATATCATTATCATGTTTTTGGGAACAAATTTGTCAATATTATTCTCTATAAAGGATACTCTGATTTTGAATAAGCATAAACAAATCGGTCTTTTTTGGCCGTGAAATTGGGGATGACATAGTTGGTATGATAGCATTAGTTTAAGAGAACCATGAATGATGCCTAAGTTGCTTATATGTACTACATGATTTATGATATATCATGTAATTGCTATATAATACCTCTAGATGCTTTAGGATACATACATTATTTGATCGAATCATTGGTTTGTTGCCGACCGGATTTGGAAATTTTATGTGTCCAGGCTTCTAAACGTTTAAGTACGGTATTATAACTGAGATGTAATATTTCAACGTAATAAGGAGGATTATACATCAAATAAAACCTTCCCTACCTTAATATTATCATGTCGAACATATGCTTTGGTGTATAGAACATCTTGGTGAGAACCCAAATCGGATTAGGAAACACAAACAAGAACCAGCAACCTGAGCGATATGTGGTTGAGCATGTACTAGTCGTTGCCCCTGCTGCCAAACCTATCATGTTGACATTGATACAAGCAATGCTGGATAGTCAGATGAAAGAGACAAGGCATCTACTTCAATAAAATAAGGCTGAATCTATTGTTCCTGTTTTACATTCTGAACTAAATGAAGAACAATCAAAGGAGGGAAACTACAACAGGACTGTTAGTTGAGTGGAACGCCAAGTGACCAGGAGAAATGATCCTAAGAAAGGGAATGAAGGAAATGGTTGCAAGTACAAGGACTTCATGGTAGGCAAACCACCCAACCTATCTTAGAGCCCAATGCATGTCAAAGTCATGAACTGGATCTCCGAGATGGAGATGGTGTTCGATAGTTGTGACTACACTAGGTGACAAAAGAGGATTTTCTTTGTCCGACAGCTGAAAAGAGGAGTGTTTAGTTGGTGGAATCTGTTGGTAAACTCGATGCCAAACGGAGAAGCGAAAGGATGTCATGGGAGGATTTCCTCACAAAGTTGAAGAGGGAGTATTATTATGAAAGAGACCTTTCGGAGATGAAAAACGAGTTCCAAAATATGAAAAAGAGCAAAATGAGTGTTAGTGAGTATGCTACCATATTCACTAAGAATATGAGGTTGGTACCTCATGTGGTCCCTACCGAACTCTCAAAGGTTGACAAGTTTGCTAACAGACTACTAACACTAAACTATGACTGTGGAGATCCATTTTAGAGAGACGAGTCTCGAGAGAGATGAGGTAGGAGAGAAGATAAACTTTAAGGGATCGTCGAAATTTAGCAAGAAGAGTAAATTCTTGAAGTCTGGTTCCAAAAATTTTGGAGGTGGAAGAGAAGAAAAATGGTGCGAGAAGTTCAAGAAGAAGCACTCTATGAAGTGTGGCAACGGGTTGACCTGACTCTCCCACAAAGTTATGGTACGGACGTAATGAAGAAGGGAATATATCAAGGGAATCCCTGAAGAAGAAAGAGGTTGCAAAGCCTAATGTGTTGCCTAGGCCAAAGGCAAGAACATGAAAGATGACTCTCGAAGCAACAAGGGAGGAAGAAGATGTCACTTCAGGTACCTTTCTTGTAAATGGATTGCATGCCAATATTTTGTTTTATTTTGGAGCTAATTACTCCTTTATATCGCATAAGTTTGGTAGAAGACTAGCGTTGCATGTGGATAAACTAGATATTGCTCTAGTAGTAGAAGTTGCTAGTGGTAAATTCGTACTTTTTATTGATTGAATCAAGAACATCGCCATCCACTTGAATGGGAATATATTCCACATTGAGTTATTTCTCATTGAGTTAAGCAGATTCCACACATTGTTAGGGATGTATTGGCTTAATGTGAATGAAGCCAACATCAAGTGTAGAAAGAAGATTATAGTGGTGAAACCCCCTGTAAAAGAATAATTTATGGTGTATGGGGACAATCACAGAGTGGATTTTTGAATCATCTCCCTGATGGAAGATAGGAAATGTCTGTCCAAAGGATGTACATCATACATAGCGTTTGTAATCGATGAAATGAAGGAGAAAATGGAGATGCAAAGAATACCAGTGGTATGTGACTATTCGAAATTCTTTCCCGTAGATCTTCTTGGATTGCCCCCTGATAGACAAGTAGAGTTTAGCATAGACTTGTTACCAGCAACAACACCAATAAGAAAAGTACCTTACCGATTAGCACCGATGGTGTCACACCCCAAAACCAAGAACGGCGGAAACGTTCTGGGGCGGAGGACGTCATGTATAATATCAACAACAATGTAAAGTAGTAAACAAGCAACAACATCATCCATTGCATTAATAAAATAATTATTATACAATTGTATTCTGTCAAATTTTGATAAACACTAAAGCATAAATCACAATGAAAGATAAGTCTTGAACAAGCTCCATCTTCCTTTCTCCTTGCATCGGTACCTGTCTATGATGACCTGAGGATACAAGTAATTTTGAAAGCGAGTATCAGCTTTGAAGCTGGTGAGATCATAAGTATTTAGTGTCTTAATTTGTATGTAAGAATTTGTAAGTGTAAGTATTGTAAGAATTTGTAAGTGTATATGAATTGTAAGTGTTTGAAAAACCCTAGAATCCCTATGATTCCTTCTAGTACGTGAAGGTGTCTTCTACCAAGACCTAATTGTTCTGTGTGTGTGTGTCTCTTGTAAGAGTATGTATTTTCCAAAGTATAACTATCATTATCCAAAAATATAGTTTGTACATTTATGTTTAAGTGAGGTTATCACTAAAAATATGTAATGGAAAAATTAACGTAGTACTAAAACGTAGCTCTAAAAGGACTACTACCGTACTAACTACCTTAAACCGTATTTTAGGCTAAGGAATTCTGTGATAAATTGCGCCATACTATCGACTGTAACAACGACATACGAATGGTCGTAATAACGGAATGACGTTTGGCACCCGCAGATCTGCAGATCCCACTGTAGCTGGCAGTAAGGTGTAGGATAGTCAATCCAGTATAGATCTATACACAAACTCATACTATGGACTGGTTACATCGACATAAGAATGGTCGAAATTAATGTATGATGTTTGGCACCCGCAGACCTACAGGTCCCGCTGTAGCTAGCAGTAAGGTGTAGGATAGTCAATCCATTATAGAATCTATACGCAAACTCAACGTTCCCCCTTCAAGAGACTCTGGCCGCAACTCAAGTCATGAGGTTTTAAGTCATGCTCCGATTTAAATCACAGTAACTAATGTATTCTCGTATATGTAATGTAATGTACTGTTCTAGCTATAATGTAATGAACTGTTCTAGCAAGTATAGTAATGTAATGAACTGTAATGTTCTATGTGTGCTAGCTGTAATGTGTGTTCTCTCTATCTAGCAAGTATAGTAATGTAAACGTTCTAGTATAGTTGTATATGTAATGTACAATAAGGTTCTAGAAAGTATTGACTCATGAATGAACTGACTCATTGTATGATATCGCGTTCTAGTAATGGTTCTAGTATCTTCCTGAACTACCCATATGGTAGCTTACTAGTAATCTAAGTGGTACGTATGGACTTGGATGTATACCCTTGCTACCCAAGGGCATAGGATGAATTGGAAGGGCCTTTTATGACTTTATATGTACACATGATATATAACTAATATTTAAACGACCTTCGGACGAGTATCTGATATCCCACCAGACCACATCTCAAGGCGCGAAAAGGAAATAGGGTGGATAGCCTTCCTAAGCCTTTTAAACATTTGTTATATAACTATACATATAGAGGCATGCAATTTATAATATAAAAGCATAAATAAGTTTGGTAAAACATTTGAAACATAAATATTAGTTTAAGGAAAGATCGACTTGATGTCAATCTATAAAACAATTTGAAGGCATAAGTTTGATAAAACAATATAAGTACAAGGAAAATTTGTTTGAAACACAGTTGTAAATAAGTTTGAAATATGATAAACATAGTAAGAGATACAGTGTAAAAAGTAGTTTGAAACATATAAAATGTTTATAAAAAATCATTTGAAGGAAACTGTTTGGTAAAACGGCTAATGAGTAGCCAAATCTTTTGAATGTTGTATATTAATCACATGTGATTGATGTAATAAGTAATATAATCCTACTTACTAATCACATGTGATTGACATAATAAGTAGCATGATTCTACTTGTATCCCCCCCTTAAAACATTTAAAATAGTTTAAAACATTAGTTAAGGGGTATGAACTCACCTGCAGTAAGTGACTGGAATTGAACGGGCTGTTATCGTACGGAAGGATCGGACAAGTGCTTTGGTGTCAAATGGAGACTTAGACACACACAATGATCCTAATTACATATGAAGACATATGTATATAAATAATTAGAGATTCAATCACTAACTATACAAGTATAAACATTTAAGCGCGAGGACAACACTTTTGGTCAAGTGCTAGGAGGCTAATGGGTTGCAACAAAGGAGTGCAATGCTCCTAATGGAAGTTTAAGGTCAAAAGACCATATTCATTGGAGTTTACGGCCCAGGGGAGTAAGCTCCTTGCCGTAAACTCTCAACCAAGTCATGAAATGGAGCTTAGAATTACTACAACCTTAGAGGGGAATTGTTTCTAGGCTTAACAAGAGTTTAAGGTACCATATTGACTCCTAAGGGGAGTTTACAGCCCAAAGACCCTTTTCCCTTGGAGTTTACGTCCCTAAACTCCCTTGGGAGGGTTCTTATTGTCCTTTCAAGTCTCTAACATTTCTAGGAACAAGTCTAGGCTTCAACACTTGGCTTAAGGAAGGTTTATGGCACTAAATGGAACCATTTTATGGAGTTTACGGCCATAGAACTCTTTGGGCCTTAAACTCCCTCACACATGGGGTTCTTAGAATTTTAACTAGTCCAAAACTCATCTAGGTACTTGCCCTAAAAGTCTCTTGGCCTAAGGAAGTGTCTAGGGTGTCCTTTGACCCCTTAATAGGAGTTTACGGCCCAAGAAATACTCTTGGCCGTAAACTCTTCAACACTTGAGCTTTTCATGAGTTTTCTAGGTCCTAAACACTTTAAGGTATTTGCCTAAAATGAAGACTAAGCCTTAGGAAGAGTTTGAAGGGATTTTGGCACTTAATCTTGGAGTTTACAGCCCAAGGAGCTACTTGGCCGTAAACTCCCTTCTAGAAATGATTTCTAATTGTTTTGTTGGCCTAAATCATGAGTTTAAGGCTTCTAGGTTTTTGTTCTAAGGCTAAAGGAACATTAGGCACTCATTTGTGCCCTTTACTTGGAGTTTACGGCCCAAGAGGTGTTCCTTGGCCGTAAACTCCTCAAACTACTTGGTTTTGATTTGTTTCTAGCCTCTAATGCTCATATATAAGGTCCTTAGTTAGATGCCTAACACGGAAATGGGACTAGGTGGCCTTTAGGCTTGATTTTGGAGTTTACTCCCCAAGAACGTTCTTGGGCGGTAAACTCCCAGATCTTGTACTTTGGACATGTAAATAATGTTATTAAGCATATAACAAATATTAAAACACATCTATGAAAGCAGACTCACAATCTGGGATGAAAACCCGAAGATCCGTGAGAGAGTATTTGGCTTTTCTCTAATTGGAAATCAAATAATCAACCAATTTGGTTCAGAATTCTATTTATAGTCCTGAGATTTTTGGTAGAAAATATTTCTATTCTTGGAATGGATTCTAATGACCTAAAGTAATGGAATTACAGTGTTGCACCAAATCCTAGTGCAACCACTCTCCGAATACCCCTTTTTGGTGTAAAACCCTAAAACTGCCAAACTTATATTCTAAGTCTGAATTCTTACTGTAACTGCTCTACTTCTATTGGATTGAAATGGTTTGATTAGAATGGAAAATTTCAGGTTGTCACAAATGGAGATGAAAGAGTTTATGATGCAACTTCAGGAGTTGTTGGACTAAGGTTTTATAACACCTAGTTCTTCACCTTTGGTAACTCCGGTGTTATTCATGAAAAACAAAAAGGATGAAAGCATCAGGATGTGCATAGATTATAGAGAGTTGAACAAGGAAACAATAAAGAACAATAACCCATTGCCAAGGATTGATGAACTCTTCGATCAACTTCAGGGTGCGAGTTATTTTTTGAATATCAATCTTAGGTTAAGATATCATTCGCTGAAGGTAAGAGATCAAGACATCAAGAAGACCGCTTTCAGAACAAGATATGGACATTACAAATTTTTCGTAATGTTGTTCAGACTAACTGAATGATCTAACAGCATTTATGGATTTTATGAATAGGTTTTGTAAACCTTTCCTTGACAAATCCATAATAGTGTTAATCGATGATATTCTCGTATACTTGAAGATTCAGCAAGATCATGGCAAACACTTGCACAAAGTGTTATAAGTTTTGAAGAAGGAAAATTTGTATGCAAAGTTCACCAAATGTGATTTTTGGACCCGATAGGTCCAATTCTTGGGTTACGTGGTTAACCAAGAAAGAATAATGGTTGACCCAGCAAAGATCAAAGTTGTAATGAAGTGGGAGCTACCAAAAAGTCCCACTAAAATAAATAGCTTTCTAGGATTAGCTGGATATTTCAGAAGTTTTATCCAAGGCTTTTCTTCGATAGCTGCTCCATTGATAGCTTTGACCCATAAATGAGCTACCTATAGCTATATATGGAATGAGAAGTACAAAAAAACTTTTGAGAAGTTAAAGAAGAAGTTGTGTGAAGCACTAATTCTTTCTTTACATGATCGAGTTGAAGACTTCGCAGTTTATAATGATGCATCTGGACTTAGGTTAGGTTGTATTCTAACCCAGAGAGATAAAGTAATCGCATATGCATCCTGACAATTAAAAGAACACGAGAAACACTACCCCACTCATGATATAGAATTGGTAGTGGTAGTTTTTGCGCTAAATATATGGAGACATTATCTTTATGGAATGAAGTACAAACTCTTTACTGATCATAAGAGTCTCTAGTATCTCTTTGATCAAAAGGATTTGAATATGAGACAATGACGCTAACCAGAATTACTCAAGGATTATAACTGTGAGATACTTTACTACCTTGGTAAATCCAATCTCATAGCTGATTCTTTAAGTAGAAAGCTAAATCTAAAAAGGAAAAGGACAGGAGCGTAAAAGTAGAAGTTGTCTCGACGATTGTGGAAAGTATTAAGAAAGCTTAGGAGGAAGCTTTGGAGGGAAATGATCGAAAGGAAGAACATTTTGGAAAAACGATAGTGTTTGGTACAAGCAGTCAAGGATTGAAGGTGTTCCAAAATAGAATTTATGTGCCTATGATAAGAGGAATGAGAGATCTCTTCATGGAAGAAGCTCACAAGACCATGTACTAAATTCATCCAGGCAGCAACAAGATGTAAAAGGATTTAAAACCTTATTACTATTGGGCAACAATGAAGCATGATGTTGCAAAGTATATAGCTGATTGTGTAACCTTCGCAAGATTTAAAGCGCAACATCAGAAACCATATGGGATTTTAGAGCCTTTACTGGTATCCATGGTTAAATAGGAAAACATCACCATGGATATTGTGTCCAAATTTCCTAGGTTGAAGAAAATGTTGGATTAGGTGTCTAAGTTCATAACCATTTCTAGGATGTACTTGCCCTGGTTGGCATGGTCCATTTGGGTTGCATGACATTGCAACACTTGGATAGACTAAATGAGAGAAAGGACATTAAGGATTACTAATATACTATAAGTTCTAATATATTAATAATATTATTTAATTAGTATTGATCAAGAATTAATTTGGAATTAATTAGTTGATCAAAAGGAGACTAATTAAATATATGGGGTTGATTGTGTAAATCATCTATTCTTGTATAGTGGGCTAATGATCCATGGTTTATATGGATTAGGCTACAAATCATAAGGTGCTTCATGGATAGTCCATGGAGGTTACTGTGACATCCCCAAAATCTCGGCCAGAAAAGACCGATTTCATTTATGCTTTTTAAAAATAATTTTCAGAGTAAGTCCTTTTAATTTTAAAAGAGATGCGGAATTTGTTCCCAAAAACAAAACATGATAAAATAGATATTTATCAAAACATTTCATAAAGAAATATGATTTCATTTCATAATCAAAAGTCGGGATGTCATGTTCTGATACAGATCATAAAGCATAAACGATAGCATTACAAGTCTTTCAACAAATATATACATATACAGACTTGTAAACAAAACAACTTGATGTTCGCCCATCTTAAGCTCTTGCGCCACTTCCTGTAAAATAAATCAACTGAGTGGGTCAGGCTTGGGAGCCTGGTGAGCATGTAGGGTTTTCAACCCACAATAAATAATTAAATTAATTATTATCAACCAACAATAACCCAGTTACCCATTCCCGTTATTCTCACTTTATGTCCCTAAATAACTAACACAAGGGACCTAGTCTAAGAATATTTCATCGGGGCGACTACACATGCTTCGGGGGTTCCTCAGCAATATAAGTCAAATAAGGCAACCATGGGGGGGGGGGGGGGTGGAATACAGCGAATGAACACCCAAGTTCATTAACACCTACAGGTTATGAGCCTGCTAGCGTTCCACTGGACTATCTAGAAAAGTCTGTGGTCGTCATCTAAATTCCGCTAGATGACTGGATCAAAACAACATCGAGGCCTCTCATCTGTTTATTACACACCAACTATCTACCCATATTCTACCCAACATATTAGTAGATAAAATATACATTTTTATACGTAGTTTCAAAACCTGTATAGCCTGCTCAATCAAAACATTTTTCACATCACAGATGAGGCATACACACATAACACGTATTTCATAGAGAATACTTCAGATCTATAAGATAGAAGAGAGTGAATATACACTCACACGTATAACAACCAAATATATACACATAGCACGTATTTTATATAAAATACTTCATAATATTGTGTTGGAATGAAAGTAACTACACACTCACTTGATCAGAAGATGATCGGGCAGCACTACGGCTTGCAGAAGTAGTAATCCTCCGCAGATATGGAAGATCTCTATGAAAATCGAACTTCTCGCGGGTAGAGCTTCGGCTCGGAAACCGCACTTCTCGGGATCTTCGGGATCTCGGGACTCGCTTCGGGACTCGGGAATATTACCGGGGCTTCGGGATGGCTTCGGGGGTAAAAACGCAGAGCTTCGGCGCAAAAACGAGAGAGAATTAGCAAATTGGCCGACTGCCCTCGCATGCCTTTTATAGGAGGCTGGAAGCCTCTCGTACGCGGGGCGTACGCCAGTACGCGGGGCGTACTGCCTCAGAAACGTAAGCGCTTGCGTCATCCGAAGCCACTTGCTGCGATGTCGACACTTTCGGAGTACGCGGGGCGTACTCACTTACGCGGCGTGTAAGTCGGATAAGATCTGTGACTCGCCTTCGGATAATGCTTCCGAATTTGAATTAAAAATAATTATAAATTAATTAATAAACTTCGGAAATTCATATCTTCTTCATACGAACTCCGTTTTCGACGTTCTTTATATCCACGGAAATGTGAGACCACGATCTACAACTTTCGTTTAGACTCCGTCGGCTAATTTTGAATTTATTTTTATTATTTATTTTTAATAGGCCGGGACAGAAAATTTCGTTATAAATTCATAACTTCTTCGTTTGACGTCCGTTCTCGCCTAACTTTTTATCGCTTTGATACTAACAACGAGATCTTCGATTCTCGTTTAGATCACTAAGGCTAAATATCGCTCTAACGTAAATCTCACTTTTTACGTTAATCAGCGGTGCCGGTTCTGTCGCGAAACTTCGACAGGTCATAACTTCCTCGTTATAACTCGGATTTCGGCATTCTTTATATCTTCGGAAACCTTGTTTCAACTACTACAACATTATCTAAAGATATCAAGTTTAATTTACACTTAAATTTTGACACTTGTTTTTATTCTTAATTAATCAAACCACATAATTAAGCAATTAAGCACAAAACACATAATACTCAAATAATACAATCTTATTATTTCAAAACGGGTTACAAAGGTTAACCTAGACCATTACATTGCTAAAAATGGCAAGCCTAGAAACACAGGCGTTACAATTCTCTCCACCTTAGAATGATTCCGTCCCCGGAATCACACATCAACAAACAAATGCGGATAGCGACTCCTCATGTCACCCTCCGTCTCCCAGGTGAGATTTGGCCCATTCGTGTGTTTCCATCGGACAAGCACTAACTCCACCATCTTACGTCGCAATTTCTTAGTCTTTCGGTCAACAATTGCCTCTGGTTCTTCAATCAACCTTTTGTTTTCATCGATTCTCAACTCCGAAAGTGGAATCATGTCGGGAACTTCCCCCGTGAACTTTCGTAAATAACACACATGAAAAGTGTTATGAATTCCACTCAGTTCTTCTGGTAGTTCGAGCTTGTAAGCTTGGTTCCCAATCCTCTGAAGAACTTTAAATGGTCCAATAAACCTTGGACTCAACTTTCCCCTTTTACCAAATCTTATAAGTCCCTTCCACGGCGAGACTTTAAGCAAAACCGAATCCCCAACTTCAAAAGTCGTCGGTCTTCGCTTTTTGTCAGCATAACTCTTTTGACGATCTTGAGCTGCTAACATTCTTTCCCTAATTATTTTCAACTTTTCAGCAGTCTGATGAACCATCTCCGGTCCCATAAACTGCTTTTCCCCAGCCTCAAGCCAACAAGACGGCGTACGACACTTTTGTCCATACAAAGCTTGGTAAGGTGCCATCTTAATGCTCGAGTGAAAACTATTGTTATAGGAAAATTCTACCAACGGTAAATGTTCATCCCAATTACCTAGGAATTCCAAGGTACATGCTCTCAGCATATCTTCAAGTGTTTGTATCGTTCGTTCGCTCTGACCATCGGTCTGCGGATGGTAAGCTGTACTTAAACACAACTTGGTACCCAATTCTTCTTGTAGACTTTTCCAAAATTGCGAGGTGAAACGACTATCACGATCCGACACAATTGTTAACGGAACACCGTGAATCCTCACAATTTCCTTTACGTAAGAATTCGCAAGCTTTTCCATAGACCATTTCTCCTTGGCTGCTATGAAATTCGCACTCTTAGTGAATCGATCAACGACCACCCAAATCATGTCGTGACCATTCTTTGTTCTGGGCAGTTTAGTGACAAAATCCATGGAAATGTCTTCCCACTTACCCATAGGCACAGGTAAAGGTTCTAAACTCCCGTACGGTTTCTGATGTTGTGTCTTGACTCTCGCACAAGTCACACACTCGGCCACATACTTTGCAACATCAAGCTTCATCGTCGGCCACCAGTAGTAGGGTTTCAGGTCCCTATACATTTTAGTGCTACCGGGATGAATCGAATACATGGTCTTGTGAGCTTCTTCCATCAGAAGATCTCTAATTCCTCCTGACTTAGGTACCCAAATACGATCTTGGAATACCTTCAGTCCATGACCGTTTGTACCAAACACCAACGTTTTACCCAAACGTTCCTCCTTTCGGTCATTTTTCTCAGAAGCTTCCTCTTGAGCTTTCTTTATACTTTCCACAATGGTCGAGACAACTTCAATTCTCAACGCTCTTGGCCTTTTCCTTTCAAGATTGACTTTCCGACTGAGAGCATCAGCAACAATATTAGCCTTACCGGGGTGGTAAAGTATCTCGCAGTCGTAGTCCTTGAGTAATTCCAGCCAGTGTCGTTGCCTCATATTCAATTCCTTCTGATTAAAGAGATATTGGAGACTCTTATGATCAGTGAAAAGTTTGCACTTAGTGCCATAGAGGTAATGCCTCCATATCTTCAGAGCGAAAACTACTGCTGCCAACTCCAAATCATGAGTCGGGTAGTTCTTTTCATGCTCTTTCAGTTGTCGAGACGCATATGCTATCACCTTTTCTCTTTGGGTTAAAACACAACCCAATCCAACACCAGACGCATCGCTATAAACAGCGAAGTCTTCAACTCCTTCGGGTAGAGAAAGTATCGGTGCCTCACATAGTTTCTTCTTTAGCTTCTCGAATGCTTCTTTATGCTTCTCACTCCAAGCATAAGCAGCTCCTTTGTGGGTCAAAGCTGTCAATGGAGTAGCAATCGAAGAAAAGCCTTGGATAAACCTTCGGTAATATCCGGCTAATCCTAAAAAGCTTCAAATCTCCGTGGGACTTTTCGGTTGTTCCCACTTCATTACAGCTTCAATCTTTGCTGGATCAACCATTATCCCTTCCTGGTTGACCACGTGACCCAAGAATTGGACTTCACGAATCCAAAAATCACATTTGGAGAACTTAGCATACAGCTTCTCCTTCTTCAAAACTTCTAACACTTCTCGCAAGTGTCTGCCATGCTCCTCTTGGCTTTTTGAATAAATCAGAATGTCATCAATGAACACTATCACAGATTTATCAAGGAACATATTACAAACCCTGTTCATTAAATCCATGAATGCTGCTGGAGCATTGGTTAGTCCAAACGACATAACCAAAAACTCATAGTGTCCATATCGGGTTCTGAATGCGGTCTTCTCTATATCCTGCTCTCTTACTTTTAGCTGATGATATCCTGACCTCAAGTCGATCTTTGAGAAATAACTTGAACCTTGTAGCTGATCGAATAGGTCATCAATCCTCGGCAACGGATATCTATTCTTTATTGTTGCCTTGTTCAGCTCTCTGTAATCAATGCACATTCTCATACTTCCATCTTTCTTCTTCACGAATAACACCGGAGCTCCCCAGGGCGATGAACTAGGTCTAATGAAACCTTTGTCCAACAACTCTTGAAGTTGCATCATCAGCTCCTTCATCTCCGTTGGTGCTAATCGATAAGGTGCTTTTGCTATTGGCGTGGTTCCTGGTAACAAGTCAATACGGAATTCCACTTGTCGATCAGGTGGTAATCCAGGAAGATCTTCGGGAAATACTTCCGGATAATCACACACCACAGGAATACTCTGCATCACCTTCTTCTCCTTCTTAGCATCAATCACGAATGCTAAATATGATGTACATCCCTTGGTCAAACACTCTCTGGCTTTCATTAGGGAAATGATTCCAGAATTCACTCGGCGTTTGTCCCCATACACCATAAATGATTCCTTTCCAGGCGGGTTTACTTTAACTATCTTCTTTTTGCATAAAATTTCGGCATCATTGGCGCTGAGCCAATCCATTCCCAACACGATGTCGAAACCATTAAGTTCGATAGGCAATAATTCCTCGTGGAACTTATTCCCATTCAAGTCGATTAAGATGTTTTTCATACGATGGCTAACAGGTACAAACTTGCCACTAGCAACTTCGACTAATAAAGCATTATCTAGTCTATCAACAGGCAAAGCTAGTTTTCTACCAAATTCATGCGATATAAAGGAGTAGTTGGCTCCAGAATCAAATAAAATTTGGGCAGGCAAATTGTTAACGAGAAAGGTACCTGAAGCGACATCAGCTTCATCCTTAGCAGCTTCCAGTGTCATCTGGAATGCTCTCGCCTTCGGCTTTGGTGGAATGTTGGGCTTAGCTGCCTCCTTCTTCTTCGGACAGTCTTTCAAAATATGCCCCTCTTCATTACAACCAAAACACATCCTTTTGTTGTTCGGACATTCATTGGCAAAATGTCCAACCTTTCCCCACTTGTAGCAAGTTACATCCTCGCTACATTTCCCGAAGTGCTTTTTCTTACACTTTTCACACCACTTCGCTTCCTCTCCTTTACCCCCACCAAACCTTTTCGAATCAGATTTCGAAAATTTGCTTTTCTTGCCGGAACCAGATGTTCCCTCAAACTTCCTCTTCTCACCAACCTCAACCTTGTTGGTGGTTCTCCCCTTTATCATGTTCTGAACAGACTTGGCAACCCAGATAGCTGCCTCTAGAGTATGTGCCTGACGTACTGGCACCTCATACTCCTATGGGAGTCCCTTCGCATACCGGTCTACCTTCGTCAGCTCGTCTGGAACGATACGCAAGGCAAACTCCATCTTATCGGTGAAGTTATTGGTGTATTCATCAACTGACATACTGCCCTTAGTCAATGTCAGGAACTTGTTCTCCAACTCCAACAGATTTTGAGCCGAGCAGAACTTGCGCTTAAATTGCACCAAGAACTCTGCCCATGACAATTGCAGTGGCTCATTAGGGCTCAAAGTCTTCCCTAGAGTGTTCCACCAACGAACGGCTCCACCTCGGAATTGACGCACGTCATAGATGGTTTGCAACTTACCTCTGCAGCCACACGTCATGAAGGCTAGCTCCATTTCGGAGATCCAATCCATAACCCCAATCGGATCCTCCTTTCCATTGAAGGTCGATGGTTTGCAAGTCAAAAAGTCCTTGTACTTGCATTCCATTCCATCATTCCTTCCATCGCGGTTATCTTGCCTAACTATCGGTGGGTTGGCTTGACCAACTGATCCACTGAAGTTACCACCTTCCGAGTGCCCTTCATTTAATTCAGGCTCTTCCACACGAATCGACAGTTCTTCACGATTTTGTTGAAGCAACCGTCTAGTTTCCTCCATCTGACGATCCAACATCGTCTGAATCATCAATTGCACACCAGCCATGGTTATTGGCTCAGGTGTTGCTGCTACAACAGGTCTTTGTTCAATCACTGGTGGTTGATTCCTATTTTCATCAGCATTTCTAACTCCACTTCTTGTTCTCACCATTTTTGATCTACACACCGAATAATTTCACCTTATTACTCCAAACGATTACATGCTAGTTCTAATATCGTATACATACGCTTAGAATCCTAAACACATAAACCTTCAGATCCGGTTGGCAACAAACCGTAGATCCGAACAAATAATATCATATATGGCAACATATAACATTTAGCACATAAAAGCATTTTAGGCAACTTTCCTAAAATAAACTAGTGCTTGTGTCTTAAAACATAACAGACACATCTCAAAATTCCACTTAGCATTCTAAGTTTAAGTCTAGAAATCCTACAAATTCCTAGTTCGCTTAAACTAATGCTCTGATACCAACTGTGACATCCCCAAAATCTCGGCCAGAAAAGACCGATTTCATTTATGCTTTTTAAAAATAATTTTCAGAGTAAGTCCTTTTAATTTTAAAACAGATGCGGAATTTGTTCCCAAAAACAAAACATGATAAAATAGATATTTATCAAAACATTTCATAAAGAAATATGATTTCATTTCATAATCAAAAGTCGGGATGTCATGTTCCGATACAGATCATAAAGCATAAACGATAGCATTACAAGTCTTTCAACAAATATATACATATACAGACTTGTAAACAAAACAACTTGATGTTCGCCCATCTTAAGCTCTTGCGCCACTTCCTGTAAAATAAATCAACTGAGTGGGTCAGGCTTGGGAGCCTGGTGAGCATGTAGGGTTTTCAACCCACAATAAATAATTAAATTAATTATTATCAACCAACAATAACCCAGTTACCCATTCCCGTTATTCTCACTTTATGTCCCTAAATAACTAACACAAGGGACCTAGTCTAAGAATATTTCATCGGGGCGACTACACATGCTTCGGGGGTTCCTCAGCAATATAAGTCAAATAAGGCAACCATGGGGGGGATGGAATACAGCGAATGAACACCCAAGTTCATTAACACCTACAGGTTATGAGCCTGCTAGCGTTCCACTGGACTATCTAGAAAAGTCCGTGGTCGTCATCTAAATTCCGCTAGATGACTGGATCAAAACAACATCGAGGCCTCTCATCTGTTTATTACACACCAACTATCTACCCATATTCTACCCAACATATTAGTAGATAAAATATACATTTTTATACGTAGTTTCAAAACCTGTATAGCCTGCTCAATCAAAACATTTTTCACATCACAGATGAGGCATACACACATAACACGTATTTCATAGAGAATACTTCAGATCTATAAGATAGAAGAGAGTGAATATACACTCACACGTATAACAACCAAATATATACACATAGCACGTATTTTATATAAAATACTTCATAATATTGTGTTGGAATGAAAGTAACTACACACTCACTTGATCAGAAGATGATCGGGCAGCACTACGGCTTGTAGAAGTAGTAATCCTCCGCAGATCTGGAAGATCTCTACGAAAATCGAACTTCTCGCGGGTAGAGCTTCGGCTCGGAAACCGCACTTCTCGGGATCTTCGGGATCTCAGGACTCGCTTCGGGACTCGGGAATATTACCGGGGCTTCGGGATGGCTTCGGGGGTAAAAACGCAGAGCTTCGGCGCAAAAACGAGAGAGAATTAGCAAATTGGCTGGCTGCCCTCGTATGCCTTTTATAGGAGGCTGGAAGCCTCTCGTACGCGGGGCGTACGCCAGTACGCGGGGCGTACTGCCTCAGAAACGTAAGCGCTTGCGTCATCTGTCACACCCCCAAACCAGAATGGCGGAAACATTCGGGGGTGGATGACTTCACGTAGTATCACAACGATTGAATATTGTAAAGAAAGTAACACAACCATCATATATATAACAATGAAAACGTGTATTGTTGCGTTATACATGTTATCAAAAGAATATTACAATATGATGAATAAATGTTTAATGATAAAATCATCCTTTGTGTTCCTTCTTCCAAAAGCTGGTAGTTTACCTGTATCACTGATTCCCTGAGAAATACAAGTGGTTTTGAAAAGTATCAACAATTAAGTTGGAGAGTTCATGAGTGCTCCGAGTTGAAAAGTATATTCCTTTTGGTAGTAAATTGGTAAACGAGGTTTTTAGAAAATCCAATATTTTCTTGTAAAATGAAAAAGGTTCCAAAGCTGGAAATGTATTAGTAACTTTTATAAACAACAATGACAATAATTTAGTATGAAATTATAATGTAAGAAAACTGCGATGCACATATGAATCTCGTAAATCAATCTTGTTTTATAGTTTTTACGTGAGTTTTATAACCATACTATTGACACTGACGGCCTGTAACAACATTCTTCAAGTGTTGCAGTGTTATAACATTTGTCACCCTAGACCTGCCGGTCTAACTATAGCTAGTAGTTTAGGTGCGGGATTGTCAATCCCGTATAGATCTATACACAAGTATCACGCTCTCCCTCCAAGAGATTATGGTATATAATACAGGACTTGAAATGCATACAAAAATGTACGTTGAAGTTTAAATGTCTCACATTGACTAGTATAAATAGATTTACAATGAAATAACCTTACTTCTTTTGAAAGTGGTTCGTTTTTCAAATTGTATAAAATGTAGGATTGACTTGCTAACTATACCCATTATAGTTTTTCAGATAGTATGTTCCATTTCGTAGAAATAACTTAGTGATATACTCGCCCTTGAATGCATAAGATGTTTGTATCGATATTCGAAGTTAGAAATTTCATTTATGTTTATAAAACGATACTTTTAACGTGTAATGTACTTGTATTCCCCCCCTAAAACATGAAAAAGAATTGAAAAGTAGGGGTATGAACTCACTCGTTAAGTTCGAAGAGAGGGGCTAGAGTTGAGCAGAGTTTCGATCGCGGATAGTTGCGTCGTCGGGCTCTTCGGGGATCTCTGCAACGTAAATCCTTCGTCGGGGGCTCGAGTGCGGAAACCGAGGTGAGAAAAAGGTCTCTGGAGCTGGGAGAATGGCTGAGAAATGGTGAAGGTGTGCCTAAACTCGAAGCTTATGCCTTCCATTTATAGGGCTGGAAAACCCCGTACGCGGCGCGTACGTCCGGAGTACGCGGGGCGTAATGTGGCGTCATGGCTTACGACTCGGGTCTAGCCGGTGTAGCTTGGGCGGGTTGATGAGACTACTGGGTCTAGCCAGCGTAGCTTGGGCGGGTTGATGAGACCCGACTCTGGGTCTAGTACGCGGGGCGTACTCCCAGAGTACGCGGGGCGTAATCCCTGCTTCCGACTTCTAAATTCCGTAACTTTCGCGTACGAGCTCCGTTTTTCGCGTTCTTTATATCCACACGTAGGTGAGATTATGCTCTACAACTTTCATTTAGACTCCGTCGGCTAGTTTTGACTTTATTTTTAATGATATAATTTTAATAGGCCGGGCCTCCTAAAGTTCGTTAAAATTTCATAGGTTCTTTATTCGACGTCGGTTTTCGTTTGTCTTTTGATTGTTTTGTTACCACCGAGGAGATCTTCAACTTCCGTTTAGGTGGCGATAGCTAAATAACACTCGATCTTTAATCCGAGTTTTTAGCCCTCTACTTCTGTTACGAAACTTTGAAAATTCGTAACTTCTTCATACGAGGTCCAATTTGGGCGATCTTTTTATGCACGCTCATCTTTCAACGAGATCTACGACTTTTATTTAGATACTTTAAGGCAAAAATGTATTTTATTGAGATTCCACTTTTTACGTCAAATTACGTTTTAACGATGTGTCGTAATTATACGAGTGGTTATAATTTCTTCATTATAACTCGGTTTTGAGTGTTCTTTATGTTTTTGGAAACCTGGGCATGATATCTAATATTCGATGCATCCCAACTTAGATACCTGAACACTTTATTTTCTAGGTTAATTTCGTTGTTTTTAGCTTTCGAACGTTTATAGTGCTTTTGGGAAAAATAGGGTTGTCACATCATCCGAAGCCACTTGCTGCGATGTCGACACTTTCGGAGTATGCGGGGCGTACTCACTTACGCGGCGCGTAAGTCGGATAAGATCTGTGACTCGCCTTCGGATAATGCTTCCGAATTTGAATTAAAAATAATTATAAATTAATTAATAAACTTCAGAAATTCATATCTTCTTCATACGAACTCCGTTTTCGACGTTCTTTATATCCACGGAAATGTGAGACCACGATCTACAACTTTCGTTTAGACTCCGTCGGCTAATTTTGAATTTATTTTTATTATTTATTTTTAATAGGCCGGGACAGAAAATTTCGTTATAAATTCATAACTTCTTCGTTTGACGTCCGTTCTCGCCTAACTTTTTATCGCTTTGATACTAACAACGAGATCTTCGATTCTCGTTTAGATCACTAAGGCTAAATATCACTCTAACGTAAATCTCACTTTTTACGTTAATCAGCGGTGCCGGTTCTGTCGCGAAACTTCGACAGGTCATAACTTCCTCGTTATAACTCGGATTTCGGCATTCTTTATATCTTCGGAAACCTTGTTTCAACTACTACAACATTATCTAAAGATATCAAGTTTAATTTACACTTAAATTTTGACGCTTGTTTTTATTCTTAATTAATCAAACCACATAATTAAGCAATTAAGCACAAAACACATAATACTCAAATAATACAATCTTATTATTTCAAAACGGGTTAGAAAGGTTAACCTAGACCATTACATTGCTAAAAATGGCAAGCCTAGAAACACAGGCGTTACAGTTACAAACCCATGGATCATGGAATACGAAAAGTCATGCACATTAGGGTTTACATGGAGTAACCCTACTTGTGCCACACTATATAAGAAGCTCCATAGCTTGCAAAATTGGCACTACTAATATCACACCCCCAAACCGGAACGACGGAAACGTTCGGGGGCGGATGACTTCATGTGGGAACGTAACAAATGAATACATAGTAAAGAAAGCAATAAAACCATCATATATATAATTGAAAGTTTACATTGTTTAAAAGTGTACATGTTCAAAATCAACTACAATATGATGTCAAAATATGAAATTAAACTGGCGCTGCAGCGTCCGTTCTCCAAAACCTGGTTGTTACCTGAAATTACTGAATCCTTGGGACATACAAGTAGTTTTGAAAGAGTAGATCAACATTTAAGCTAGTGAGTTTCATAAGTATTTAATGACAATGTTTTTATGAAATGAAATGTTTTTGTTCTTTGTTTGCTTGTTCCTAGAAAATCCTATATTTTCTACTAGTATAAATGTAGCCTTCTTTTAGGACAAATGTTTGTTTCTAGTAAATGTATGTACGTATAAAATTTCCAATACGTCTGAAAACCCCCGTAAATCATTGTGTTTTTAATACTCTATGTGAGTTTTATAACCATGCTATTGACTAGAAATGACTATACACAACGTTCTTCAGGCGTTGGAATGTTCTGAAGTTTGTCACCCCAAATGGTGGACTGTAGCTAACAGTTAGGGCGCGGGTTGGCAAGCCCGTATAGATCTATACACAAATACCATGCTCCCCTCCAAGGGATTCTGGTATATAATACAGGACTTGAAATGTGTACTCGAACGTACATGACGTTAAAGTCTCACAAAACTTAGTATAAAACAGATTTACGTGTGAAAACGTTCGTTCGTTATTATATATGAAAGTAGCTTCTTGAAATAGTATTTCCATGTATGTAAAAGTTCGTAGTATTCTCGTAAAACTATACCTATTATAGTTTTCTAAAAGTGTGTTTCGTTTGTATAACAAACCCTTAGTGAAAATGTTCACATGTTATGAAAAGTGTAGTTTTTGTAGTGCCAAAACCGACACACAGAAATGTAGTATAAGCAAGTATCTGATTTATATAAATACATAAATCGTTTCTCATTTCAAAAGATAAAATGTTGTCATGGTATAATCTGCATATGAAAGTTTCCCTTTGATAGTTTCAAATCACATATGATTCCGTTGATAAAACGTGTAAAGTGAAAGTTTATATAACACACGATACTAATTGAGTGTTTTACTTGTATTCCCCCCTTAAAAGCATGTAAAAGTACTCATAAAACATTTAAAAGTGTGAATTATAGAGGTATGAACTCACTTGTATGATCGAAGGTTGTGGGATGAAAACCGGATAGAATTTCGGCTTGAGAAAGTGGATTTCCTCGGGATTCTCAGGAATGTTGGGGGCACCAACGACCTTCGGGACTTGAGCAAAGTGATCGGGGTTTCAGGGTAGCACGGGCACGGAAAACAAGGCAAGAACGTAAGAGAAACAAGAGAAATGGCGTGATTTTCCCGGAACCCTTGCATCCTTTTTATAGGGGGCTGAGAGGCCTCGGTACGCGGGGCGTACGAGCTTACCCGGGGCGTACTCATGCGTCATGCGTGACTGAGTCCTCGACTGCCTCGGCTTCGGATGGGACGGGACGGGTAGGCTCGCATAGGGGCGACGTGGACGAACCGAGGCCAAGGCCTCGAGTACGCGGGGCGTACGCTTGTACGCGGTGCGTAATTTGGATGGACCCGGTGACTCACCCTTCGGATAATAACGATTTTTGAATTAAATTTATATATTAATTATTTAGCAAACTTCAAAAATTCATATCTTCTTCATACGAATTCCGTTTTCGACGTTCTTTATATCCACGCGAAGGTGAGACCATACGCTACAACTTTCGTTTAGATCCCATTGGCAAATTCCGAAATTATTTTTATTATTTATTTTTAAAAGTTCGCGGTAAGAAAATTTCTTTAGAAATTCATAACTTCTTTATCTGGCGTCGGTTTTTGCCATACTTTTTACCGCTGAAATACCATTGTTGAGACCTTTGATTCTCGTTTAGGTTATTCCGGTCAAAAGTCGCTTGATCTCTGATTCGAGTTTTTAGCCGTCTTCCGTTAAGCTGAACTTGAAAACTTCTTAACTTTCTTATACGAAGTCGGATTTGGGCGTTCTTTTTACGTACGATCATGGTTTAATGACATCTAACATAATAGGTAATTTAATTAGTGATTTTTGGATATTTTATTTTCGAAGTTAATTTTATTACAACTAACGTGGTTACAATACTTGACTTTTTAGGTCGTTTACACGTAGTTGAAATATCGGGTTGTCACAACTAAGTGAAGAATAAGAGGGCTAGCCAATTTTGAGTGATAGGTGTCTTCTCTCAAGGTTATTGCAAAAGTTGTGGTGTCGTGTGAGACATTTGAGGCATCACACTTGAGGTGTTAGGCTCACAAGGTTCTCAAGGAATCCAAGCAACAAGAAAGGTATGTTTTCTTACTAGCTTTGTGTTTCAAAGTTCCCCATGCCATGCTAGTTAGGTTAAGTACCTTAGAAAATCAAATTTGCATGTATTATAGTAAAACATAGATCCAAGGTTTCTAGGGTTGCATGTACACCTTAGGAGTGTTAGAATGCTCAAAACCCTTCAGTAGTATCAGAGCCTAGGCTTTTTTTCTTGATACTTGATGCAAACTTGTTAAAAAAATCGATAAAACTGCTTTCTACTGAGTGAACTCACCGAGTCCATGTGATATTTCATCCTACTCGTCGAGTAGGTTCTTGCACTCGACGAGTAGGAGCCCCTGAATGCAATTTTTTGAGTTTTGCAGCTAGAAATGGATTAGAAACATTACCTTAAACTGTTTTGGTCTTACAAATTTTTTTTAAATGGTGTAATGGTAATGGTAATCCATTTACAATGGCTATTATCAAAATTCCAAGTCTTATATGTGTTTTTATGATTCTTGAAATTGTTGATATGAATGTTCATACACTTATGAGTTTAGAAGATCATAGGAAGTATTAAGAACTTGCTTGGTAGTTTAATTGTTGATCTTGATGTGTTTTAATGGAATCCCTAATTTTTCCTCAAGTTATGGATTACTAAAAGTCTTTCTTTTAAAGTCCATTAATAAACACATAGGTTACATAAAATGAAAAGTCTCTCATTTTAATAAACCATTAACTCAAAAGTTATGAAAGATGAAAAGTTTTGAAAGTTACAAAACTTACCCTCAAGTTTTGGAACATGTAAAGTCACCTTAAAAAACTTTAGTTCCAACCCCTAGAATTTTAAAAGTTAAAATTCAACACTTATACTTTATAATATTATAAGTTAATTATATATATATATATATATATATATATATATATATATATATATATATATATATATATATATATATATATAAACAAGTCATTTTACTGTTAGTAGGTCTCATTCACGAAGCCGGTCTATAAGGGGGGTATAAGGTTGTTGCCTATAAAATGGCAGCTTAATGAGTGTCCACTCTCACCCACCGCTTCCTTGACTGGTGGAGGGTCGTTAACTAAACGAGTAGGATAGTGACTTTAATCCTTATTAAAAGTATGATGGTTATAAAGTAATTAAATGCTTTTATAAATTCCCAATATTAGTTACTTTAGGAAAATGTGAATAAGATGCTAACCCATGAAATTACACTTTGCACTTTGATTAAGTCATTAGTGGAGCGTTTGTGGTTAACCGACACACTAACCTTGACCTAACAAGGTAGGAAAAGGGTGGCTTAAGGTTTATCTTAGATCGGTGGAGCGTGTGTGGTTAACCGGCACATCGGTTGGGTGATAAGCATTAAGAGTACCAAGTAATTTGCATGGTTACTTCACACCTTGTTTTGTGATCCTCGGCATCCCAGTTACAAAACTTGAAGGGCACATTCGAGATTGAAACATGCCATTGAGAAGTTCAATGAATCTCAAAGAATCTAGGAGTTTCAAAACCAATTAAATACTAATAATTTGTTTCATTTTTATGGTGGAAATTGGTGAATCGTCATTCACCTGCCTTCAAATATTTTATAGCTTGGATTATGACATCCCTCTTCTAAGTTATAAAATATTGTGGTGGGTCTTAGCCTTAATATTACATCTATGTGTCTTATTGAGGACTATCTTTATATCTAATCTAAACGTGCCATTCTTCTTTTTCAGATGTCTTCCAATAATGCTACTTCTAGGTCAAACCATACCAGCTCCTTCTCTCTCATGAACCTTTGTGGGAGAGTCATTTTCGATGGATCCAACTTTATGGATTGGATTAGGAACATCAGGATGGTCACTCGGTATGAGGACAAGGAATATGTCCTCGACAAGGAGCTTAAAGAAATTGATGAGTCGCCTGCTACTACTGAGGAGATAACTGACTTTAGGGCACATTAAAGAGATGCTACCAAAGTGGCATGTATCATGTTGGCCACAATAACAACCAAGCTCCAAAAGTCCTATGAGGACTTCTATCCTTTTGAGATGCACCAGGATTTGATGGAAAGACACCATCAGAGTGCTCGTCAAGAGTGATATGAAATCATCTCCTCCATGATAACAACCTAAATGAAGGATGGTGAACCCATCACGAGCCACATGCAGAAAATGCAAAGGTATGTGGAATGTTTGCAGAAATTGAATGTGAACTTCCCCGAGGAGTTGGCAGTTGACATCATTTTGCACTCCTTACCTTCATGTTATGATGAATTCCGAATGACATATCACATGAACAAGGAGGAAGTTACACTCAAAAAAATTCAAGTACTTCTGAAGACCGTCGAAAGTGGTCTTAAAGATAAATCGGTTGTTAGTACTTCTACTCCTACCAACGCCCCTGTTCTGGCTATCGGGAAAGGTAAAGGGAAGAAGAGGAAGAGACCTTCGAAGGGTACCAAGGGAAAGTCCCTTGATGGATCCTCTTCAAGTGGAACCAAGAAAGGTTCTGTCACTCCTTTTGCCAACCGTAATGAGGCTGAATGCTTCTATTGTCATGAAAAGGTGCACTGGAAGCAAAACTGCCCAAAGTACTTGCAAGATGTTAAGGATGGGAAAGTGAAACTCAACCATGCAGGTATTTACACTATATTGTCTTATAACTCACCTTATTTTAATTCTTGGGTCCTTGATACAGGTTGTGGTATTCACATATGTTCTGATTTGAAAGGACTAAGAAGAAGTGAGAATGTGGAGCATGGGAATATAAACTTGATCATGGGGAATAGGAAAGTTACATCTGTCACCAAGATTGGAGTTTATTCTTTGTTGCTAAGTAGTGGGTTAACATTAGTTTTAAATAAATGTTGTTACTCGTATGAAATGGTGAGAAATATTATTTCCTTTCATGGTTTGTACAAAAAAGGTTTTACCTTTTCATTTGATAATGAATGTGGTGGTAGTAATGCTTTCTTGAATAATGTTCTTTATTCTAAAGCATTACCTTGTAATGGTGTGTATGAAACTGTGTCGGTTGTTCTTGGATAAAACATCATTATGGCATTGTCGTCTTGGACATGTAAGCAAGAAACACATAGGCCAACTCCAAAAGGATGGAGTCTTGGAGTCATTTGACCTAAAGTTGGATGATAGTTGTGAATGTTGTCTACTTAGGAAAATAACAAAGTCACCCTTCACTGGTTCGTGTGCGAGGGGTGAGTGTTTGTTGGATATCATACATAATGATGTGTGCGGACCATTCAGAACCACCACAAGGGATGCTCACCTCTTCTATGTGACTTTTAATGATGGTTATAATAGATATGGATATGTCTACTTAATCAAGCATAAGGCAGAAACCTTTGAAAAGTTCAAGGAGTTTAAACAGTAAGTGGAGAATCAGCTGCGCAGGAACATTAAGATGCTTCAATCTGATCGAGGTGGTGAGTATCTTAGTACAAAGTTCCTTGACTATCTTAAGGAATGTGGGATTGTCTCATAATTGTCACCTCCCAGAACACCACAGATTAATGGTGTGGCTTAGAGGCGTAATCGAACCTTGTTGGATATGGTTCGTTCCATGATGAGTCGAGCTTTGCTACCAATCTCATTTTGGGGGTATGCCTTAGAGAATGCCACCTATATTCTTAATATAGTCCCTACCAAAAAGGTTGCCAAAACACCTCACGAGATGTGGACTGGAAAAGCTCCCAATCTAGACCACATCAAGATTTGGGGGGTTGTGAGGCTTTCATGAGGAGCGAAACTTACGATAAGCACGAACCTCGAAGTGAGGGGTGTATTTTCATCGGTTACCTACATAAATCCTTTGGTTATTTCTTCTACAGACCCAGTGATAATGTGGTCTTTGTAGCAAGGAGAGGGGTCTTTCGAGCGAGTGAGAGAGAGAGAGAGAGAGAGAGAGAGAGAGAGAGAGAAAGAGAGAGTTCATAAACCAATGAAACAGTGGGAGGGAAATTGACCTTGAAGAAATTCAGGAGTCAAGTGGTGAAGGAACCTCAAACCCTAGCAATAAACCTTATGAGTAAACTCATGTTGATCCGAATGAAAGGTTTGTACCTCTGAGGCATTCCACGAGAGTTAGGAATGCACTTGAGCATTTCTATGGTTTCCATATTACTGCGGAAGGTGATACACTTGTCAGTGATAATACACCGGTAAGTCTGGATGAAACTAACAGCTACACTGAAGCTATGGTAGGCCCTGAGGTTGCTAAATGGAAAGAGGCTATGGACAACGAGATACAGTCCATGTATAACAATCAAGTTTGGAACTTGGTTGATAATGTACCAGCTCGTAAGATAGTTAGGTGCAAATGGATCTTCAAGAAGAAGACCGACATGGATGGTAATATACACACTTATATGGAACGACTTGTTGCAAAGGGCTTTTCTCAAACTCCGAGAATTGATTATGATGAGACCTTTTCACCAGTAGCAAAGATTAAGTCTATTAGGGTTATGTTAACCATTGCTGCATTTCATGATTATGAAATATGGAAAATGGATGTCAAAACCACTTTCCTTAATGGAAGTTTGGTAAGGATGTTTACATGAGTCAGCCAGAGGGTTTTGTTAGTACAGAGTACCCTAATAGAGTGTGTAAGCTTGAGAAATCCATATATGGATTGACATAAGCACCTCGCAGATGGAATCTTTGTTTCCATGAGAATGTCAAAGAGTTTGGCTTTTCGAGGAGCGAAGATGAATCTTGTGTATATGTCAAGGCTAGTGGGAGTATAGTTAGCTTTTTGGTATTGTATGTGGATGACATATTACTCATAGGAAATGACATCCCAACTCTACAGGAAGTGAAGTCCTGGCTTGGGAAGTGTTTCGGTAAGAAGGACCTTGGAAAAGCTTCCTATATCCTAGGGATAAGGATTTTGAGAGACAGAAGTAAGAGACTAATTGGATTAGTCAGAGTACCTACTTGCATAAGGTGTTGAATGGGTTCAGCATGCAGAATTCCAAGAAAGGAGAGTTACCAATCGAGAGTAATACAGAGGCTGAGATAGCTGAGATGAGTCGAATATTGTATGCTTCCATTGTAGGCACGATTATGTATGTTATGACTTATACTCGTTATGATGTGGCATTTGCGTTGAGCATGGTTAGCACATATCAGGGTAACCCTGGCAAGGTTCACTAGACTACGGTAAAGGATATTCTCAAGTACATGCTTAGGACTAAGGACTGGGTTCTTACCCTCAGTGGGAGTGATGACTTAAGAGTAGTAGGGTATAATGATGCTAGCTTCCAGACTGATAGGGATAATTTCCGCTCTCAGTCAGGCTGGGTCTTTACCTTAAACGGAGGAGCAATTACTTGGAAAAGTTCCAAGCAAGAGACAGTGGCTGATTCATGTTGCGAATCCGAGTATATTGCAAAAAGTGAGGCAATAAAGGAGGCTATATGGCTAAATAACTTTACTGGAAACCTTGGAGTTGTACCAGCTGTAACGGAGCCTATGGAGATTTTCTGTGATAGTGAAAGTGCAGTTGCCTTAGCCAAGGAACCAAGGGATCACGGAAGATCAAGACACATCGAGAAAATACCATTTCATCAGACATCGAATAGAAGAAGGGCTCCTCGTGGCAAAGAGGATATCATTAGATGAGAACCCAACAGATCCCCTCACGAAGGGACTAGGTAGGGTTAAGCATCTCCAGCATGCGAGGTACATAGGGCTGAATGATGATATTAGTTTTAGTAATTAGATAGGTTTGAAATGTGTAATGTGTAATTGACATTTGATGATAAATAAAAGTTGTTGTTTATTTATAAGTATAAGTGTTTCTATTTTCTGTCAATCGTTTACTATCATTTCATTTTGCATGTTTTGACTTCCAGAATAATTATGTTATGGTATATTGCATTATTCAAATTCTCCACAGTCGGTCATATGCTGGAAGTAGATATGAATCAAGACTGTCATGAGTTGGCTTTTAGATGTCTAAGGTATTGGTTATAGTAAGAGTTGCTACAACACTCATGAGTACTCATAAGTTCTGAGTATTGGATTCAACCTATGCTCACTTGTATCACTTCATGCAATTTTATCTCGAGTGATCGTAAGACGGTAATATCATATAAGTCTTTAAACCTAGAGATATGAGTTATCGACAAAGAGTTCGTTATACATTGATTATACGAAAATGCATTGGTAACTCGATGTTGTAAAACGTGCCTTTTTATGTAATTCAACAAGTAGTAGAACAAGCATATGATTTGAATTTTATCTATTGCTTCGTGGAATAGAACGATATCTAGGCCCGTCGATGATTTTGTGTTGACCCATGTATCAGGCCCAGTCTGAACTAAACTGATGTGTTCAATTAAGTTTTATGTCAAACAAATCAGAAATTGGGAAACAAACCCCTGGACAATAAGTAAGACATTGTTCCATGTATTTATCCAGCTAATATCTAGAACAGAGGAATATATGATCACTTATCTTAAATGGCGTATCATCATCATCCCAGTTCCACAAGACCTTGAAAGAGCTACGATTGCTGATCGGTTCCTGAAGTTATTCTTGTAGATATAGTTATTAGACTTATCCA
Source organism: Lactuca saligna (assembly GCF_052625555.1). Taxonomy (NCBI): domain Eukaryota; kingdom Viridiplantae; phylum Streptophyta; class Magnoliopsida; order Asterales; family Asteraceae; genus Lactuca; species Lactuca saligna. The sequence goes on along the minus strand of NC_136417.1, from coordinate 37,161,976 downwards.
AGTGGGGGACTAATGGATTAGGTGTCCAAGTTCATAACTATTTCTGGGATGTACTTGACCCAGTTTGCATGGTCCATTTGGGTTGCATGGCATTGCAACACTTGGATAGACTAAATGAGAGAAAGGACACTTAAAGATTTTTAATATATTAAAAGTTCTAATATATTAATAATATTATTTAATTAGTATTGATCAAGAATTAATTTGGAACTAATTAAATGATCAAAAGGAGACTAATTAAATATATGGGGTTGATTATGTAAAACATCTATTCTTGTATAGTGGGCTAATGATCCATGGTTTATATGGATTGAGCTATAACTCATATGGTGCTCCATTGATTGTCCATGGAGGTTACAAACCCATGGATCATTGAATATGAAAAGCCACACACATTAGGGTTTACATGGAGTAACCCTACATGTGGCAGACTATATAAGAGGCTCCATAGTTAGAAAAATCGGCACTACTGAGTGAAGAATAAGAGGGCTAGCTGATTTTGAGTGATAAGTGTCTTATCTCAAGGTTATTCCAAGAGTTGTGGTGTTGTGTGAGACATTTGAGGCATCACACTTGATGTGTCAGACTCACAAGGTTCTCAAGGAATCCAAGCAACAAGAAAGGTATGTTTTCTTACTAGCTTTATGTTTCAAAGTTCCCCAAGCCATGCTACTTAGGTTAAGAACCTTGGAATATCAAATTTGCATGTATCATATTAAAACATAGATCCAAGGTTTCTAGAGTTGCGTGTACACCTTAGGAGTGTTAGAATGCTCAAAACCCTTCAGAAAGGTCACAACATGATTTGGGTAATCATAGATTAAATAACAAAGAGTGCATATTTCATTGTAACCAATGAGAAGTGGTCTACGGATAAGCTTGCAGATGTCGACGTGAAGAAGATAGTAAGACTTCATGGTGTTCCCTTAACGATTATGTCCGATCGTGACAGTCATTTCACATTGAGGTTTTAGAAGAGCCTACAATAAGAAATGGGTATGAAGTTCTGTTTGAGTATAGACTACTATCCATAGACTGAAGTCAAAGTGAAAGGACAATTCAAACACTAGAAGATATATTAAGGGCATGTAACCTATAATTAGATGGTAACTGGGATGAACATATACCCCTAGTAGAATTTTCCTACAACAATAGTTACCATTAAAGAATTAAGATGGCACCTTATAAAGCCTTTTATGAACAGAAGTGACATACATCGTCTTGTTGGCTTGAAGCTGGAGAAAAGAAGTTCATGTGATCAGAGATAGTACATATGACTACTGAGAAGTTGAAGGTGATTAGATATAAAAGAGTTATGTTGATAAGAAGTGAAGACTAATGACTTTTGAAGTTGGAGCTTTGGTTTTGCTCAAAGTCTTGCCATGGAAGGGACTTGTACAATTTGGAAACCGATCTTACAAATTGGAATTGACAAAGGAACTGGATGATATTTGCAACACTTTCCATATGTGTTATTTGAGGAAGTTCTTGGGTGAAGTTCTTGATATTATTCCACTTATGGAGTTAAGGATTGATGAAGACAAGAGGCTGATTGAAGAGCCCAAAGAGATTGTTGAACATAAGACAAAGAAGTTACAACATAAGATGGTCGATTTAGTGTTTGTACGATGGAAACTTATCTCTAGGCCGAACCTCACCTGGGAGATAGAAAGCGATATGAAGAATTACTATCCACATCTGTTTGCTAATGTATAATTCCGAGGACGGAATCATCCTAAGGGAGAGAAAAATTCCATTCTCGCGTGTCTTGCTCGCCATTCATAATATGATGTAATAGTCAGGGTCGACAATTGTAACCTTTATAAGAAATAAATAAAGAAAATTATTTGAGTATTATGTGTTCTACGTGTAATTATTTGTAGTAAATATGCTTATAGAAATATAATAAAAATAGGAACACAATACGCATCAAAATTGAATATTAAGATGAATATCCTTGAAAAAAGTTGAGTAGTCATAATGAGGCATCTGGAGATATACAAAATGCTTCGAACCAACTCGCACACGATAGGAAGGCTTCGCCGGAGAGCCTCGCATACCGGAAGAGCAAGTCCCGCTTCGGAAATTCAAGTTGGCTTCAGAACCCTCCGGTCTGGACCTTCGGAATTGAGAAAATGACTTCGGACTGCACCAATTGACTCTGGATTTTTGCTAAGAAGGCCCGGAACTCCCCTAAGCACTCCGGAACCCTCGCAGGTTCGCATCCTTCTCCGGGTTTCGACCAATTTTGCGTTTTAAGCTTGTTTTTCATAATTTTCGTGTGGGATTTCCTCACAGACTTATATTTTGACATATAAGACCATATATAATCATATTGTGATCACATTTTGGGGGAAATCTCAGCTTAAGAACAACATATAGTGGGTGAGATATTGAGATAGAGTGTTGATCTTTCCATAAAGTATGACTCAAGTTAACCCCCATACCCACATAGGACAACCCTCAGTTACTATTCATCCATACCTAGTCAACTATTTTTCCTCTCACACCTCCCCTCTAGTTGGTATCTTGATCAAAAGTTGGAAAACCCCATCTCTCCTTCCACTTTACTCACACTCTCACCAAGAAACAAACACGTCTCTCTCATTTCCCGCTCTAAGAACTCGAGACTCCAAGGCTGCTTTTGAGATTTTCACCCTCATTCAGTAAGTGTTCTCATCCTACATTTACCATTTTCACTCGTTCACTCAGATTATGAATCTCTCATAACAAAGGTCACCATAATTGTTCTTAGATCTTCAACTCTCCAAGCTTCTACCAAGTGATCTTCACTTAGGAACCCTTTCTCTTCAGCATTCATCTAAGGAAATCAATCAAGGTGAGTTCATACCCCTACATTTTCATGTTTTCTTCAAGTTTTAGGGGGATGGGGACACAAGTTAATACACCAAAAACTTAAATAAATTCAAACAATAGCTTTCTTCAGAAAAGTTGAGTCCTATTCACGGACTGTTCTGACCATCTTAAACTTAATATATTTCAAAAAAATTTAATATGAAAATAGCTTAGGTTCATACCTTTAAAATGACTACTTGCACATCTCCATACGATGTTTCTACACTTTATGGTGATTTTTACAAAACTGCCTATCGTTTCAAAAACGAATTCGAACCAGTCTGTGAATATGAACATTATCACACATGTTAGAGACTTCTAAAAATCATAGAAAAAATGATGAGTAAGCTAGACACAGTTTCTAAACTGTCATAGTTTATGCATTCAGTTTTTGACTTCGTATAATTTTTCTATGATGTTTTTAAAACAATGCAGAAAGGTTAAAAACTAGTTACATAGCTTACAATATTAACAACACTTTGTAGTATGTTGAGCCAAGTGCATAACAATAAGTTTCTAAATGTTGGATGCATTTCTTGTTAGTTTATCATCCTAGATAGAAATTAGTCATTCATGATAAGGTTTTTTTATTCTTTTCGAACACATATAATAAACTACTATAAGTATAGTTTATGGATTTTACAATAAAAAAAATACTACATGAAAAAGGTTTTACTCTCAAATCAAACAGGTTCTTCATATATTACATGATAAACTATAATAGCAATAGTTTATGGATTTCACATCAGGAATTTATTACATAAATGGTGATTTCACTTCCACCACGGAAGAGGTTTTATATTCAAACTATATGTAAACTAGTTAACGTAAGTTGTGAGACAATTCTTCAACTATACTCTTAGAGTAAGAGTTAAAATTCCTGTTTAGTTATAACCAAAATATCTTGTAGGGAGAGCGTGATAATTGTGTATAGATCTACATATTGAAATTGACACCCTACACCTTCCAGCTAGTTACAGGAGGACCTGTAGGTGTACGGGTGACAAAAGTCATAGGAGCTTGATGTCTGAAAAACGTTGGAGCAGGTTAATTCTAGTTATAGTATGCTTATAAGGACTCACATAGGGAGTTAACAATCTTTCAAGTGTACAGGGAAAATTGTACTTTAAAAAGGGGTTTTACCTATTTAAAACTAGAAACACGATATAAGTACAAAACACACACATATTCTCGGTCTTGCGATTTAAGGTTACATAACTTTTATTAAGAGAATAAGGGATTTTTCTTGAAATATACATTATAAACTACCAGGTTTACACAAAATGGATTTCATGATATTAAAAATACGTTTCATCTAGAATTGTTAGACTTTAGCTATAATTGCTAAGTGTACACGTTAGAGTTACATATGAATTTAGTTGCAATTGACTTAGAATTGGTGGGCCCGCCTTACTTCCTGTTCCTTGTTTGGTTGTGGACCTAGGTTAGACCCATTATATTCGAAAAAAATTTTAACTTAAATTTTGTATAACTTATATACACTGGGTGATTATTGAAGGAATATACGGGTCTTTCTAGGGTACATTGTTGCATAACATACGAGCGTTCATTTCACGCTTAATACAGAAAATATTGAATTTTCTGGAATCATACTCTATCGCTTTTACAAGGAAAATGGCTTCTTTCTCAAATAAAACTCTTATGAACTCACCAACTTAATTGTTGACACTCTTTCAAGACTACTTGTATTCTCAGGAAATCAGTAAAACAGGAAATCAATAGCTTTTGAGGATAGGACGTTAAATCGTCAAACATTTCATTATGTCGTCATAGTGTAATTGATTTGAAACATGTAAACACATACGATGGTGTAAATATTTCAATTATATTTATGACGGTTGTTTTTTTTACTTTGAACACTATTATACTCGTTGTTGTGATATTATACATGAAGTCCTCCACCCCCGAATGTTTCCGCCAGCCTTGGTTTGGGGGTGTGACAGATTCGTATCAGAGCATTATTTATAGTGAACTAAGTATATCAAACCACATAAGCTATACAAACTATAAATGCATTGGGACTAAAGTCTCTGATTTAACATTTTCAAATAACTATACTTTTAGAAATGAAATAGTTGCTGGTCAAAAAGTATGAATACATGCGCACATACTAGTATAGTATCATATCTAGGACAATACAAAAGTAAAGTGAGGATTTTGACACTACGAGTAGGCCTTGAGATATGTAATCAAACTTGGGATGAATATAGCTGGATTAACTATATTTATCCGAGGTGTGATTGATGTATGTCGGGGAATGGTCGTAGTGAGCAACAAGCCTAAAAACTTCCCATACAAGAAAATCGTTAAGGACCAAACATAACATTTAAAATACTATAGAATTATTTTGTGGTACTGTAAATTCTGTGAAAATTAAACAGATTCTTGCTAGTAGATCGACAATCACTAAGTGGATACGCTAAAGTTATATATAACTTAGATATCATAGACTTAGAATCTGTTATCATTGCTTTACTTCTTGTTCCTTGTTTGGTTCTGGTTTTGGAGTATGATCACTTATTCGAAGGTCTATCATATCTTTTGTTATATATAACTGGTATGCACCATGTCATTATAGAAATAACTAAGGAGGATCAAACCCCTATAAGTATTTCTAGGAATATGATTATTATATGCCTCTTACCTCACCCTTATTCTCGCATGGAAATCATGGCAAGATTTTACTTACCAGGAGACCCCTACTTTCCGAACCCAGAGAGTTAGTGGGTGATTAGGAAAAGTGTCGGAAGTGGAGCCAGAGTTCGACTACTCTACTTATGTAGACAGGGCTCTCAAAAACCGTTTCGACTACATCAAACTTGTGCCCCGTTGGGCAGCATTGATCGAGGGGTGGAGTCGTCGGCAGCGACAACGATCTCCATTTGGAGACCAACGAGGTTCCGGTAACCTCAGCCATTGGAGACCAAAACAAGCAGACTATGAATCGAGTTCGAGAACTACGTGCTACTACAGACACTACCATCTCACAAAATCAAGACTTGGAAAGAGACTACTATTTTAGAGACCAAATCATTAAGGACCTTGTCGCCACTCAGGCGAAGGCAAGAGAGCGTCAGGATAGACACTCGACACTTGAAGAGAGAGTGGTTGCAGCTGAGCGTAGGTTGGCAGAACTTCAGGACACATCGAATTCGTTTCAAGCACCACTAGGGACGTATTATCTTAAGAAGAGCTCATGTTACTCACACGACCTGGTAGATTAGGTCTATGATTATGCGATGGTGCTACTCCCTTCCATGTGTAGGCCCGACCCTCCAAGTTAGTGATTATACTAGTCGAGAGATTTGTTTGCGATCCAAACTTTTCCTTGCAATGATGTGGTGTAGGCATACATCGGGCACCACAAAATTTTCTCTAAAACTAAATATACTAGAATCATACAATTGAAATGGGCATGCGTATTATTTCATTGGGAACAATACCACTAAGAATTCATAAGTTTATTACATATGGACTCTCATTATGAATTGTTTTCAGAACACCGTAAAAATTGGAAGTCGATACACTCAAAACAAGATAAACTTAGTTAGATAACTCACGATGTATAAACCCTTATTCAAGACTCATTATCATCCCACCTGTTTAAATGTCATAGTTGAAAGGTGCCTTTTTCGTAGGTTTAAAAGGCACGATCATAGCAGTACTCATGCACCAGATCCCATCAGAACTCCTCAACTAAGTGTGTGTAACATCCGGATTCCCAGGTATATTATTTTATTCATTTATTTTGGAGTTTGTGGAGGAACTCAGCAAGTTAGTGCTTAGACTCGCCGAGTAGGGTCGCAGATTTCCATCCGGGTTCATGACTGGACTCGGCGAGTCCATGAGTGGACTCGGCAAGTCCACGCTGTTTAATAAAAACCTAATTTCCCGGGTTTGGGACCTATTTAAAGGCCCTTAGGGGCATCATTTGCGGATACCAAACCCTATAGGGAAACCCTAAAAGAGCTACAGCGTTTGTGAGAGGAAAGGAGCCATTTCTTGATCTTTATGGTTGATTCTTGCAAGAAGGAGGTGTCCCAGCTTAGAGGAGACCAAGGAGGTTGTGCATCTGTGGATTTCGAGCGAAAGACTTCATCTTTGAGGTATTGTATCACCCCTTTATCTGTTTTGTTGAAGGAATCCATAGATGTAGAGTTTTTATGATCTTTATAGGAAGGAATTGTGAGAATATGGCCCCTATTCGTTTTGAGACTTCAAATCTGGACCCATAGTGGTCTAAAGAGCTTATCTCAGCTTGCTTTATGTTGAGTTATGGAGGTGTTGAGCTTAGGATGTGATTTTTGGGGCCAAATCACCAAGTGAAGCCTCCTAGACGTCCCATGACTGTGAAGATTCGAGCTTTACGTGTTTATATGGCTTGGGAAGGTCAGATCTATGGATCAAAGGAATAGATCTGACCTCAGGAGGTCAATTGAGTTTGTGCATGGCATGAACTCGTCGAGTCCAAGGATAGACTCGGCGAGTAGGGTTAGGGTTTCCCGTAAATCACTCAGTGAGTAGACTTGCCGAGTTGGGGGAATAACTCAGTGAGTCAGAGGCGGATTGGAGGACTGTAGATGAAGGCGGAACTCGCCAAGTTGATCTTGAGATTTGACGAGTTGAGTCGGGGTGGCCCCACAATTCATGTCAGGTGTGACTCGTTGAGCAAGGGGAGGGACTCGACGTGCCAAGCGAGGCTAGAGTGTTAATGGACACGTGTAGACTCGTCGAGTCGCCCAAGTGCACTCGACGAGTCTGGTCAAAGTTTGACCGTTGACTTTTGTTGACTTTTAGGGTTTGGTCAATGATGTGGCCTTTAAGCCAAAAGAGGGGTAAAATGGTCTTTTTCCCTTCTGAGGGTGCCAAGAGAGGGTTGAGTCTAGTCTCAAGAGTTATATTTATGAGAGTATTTACTTTGCGTGATTAGGCGGAGGCTAGATTGTATTTCTACCGAGTTAGAGATTTACCGAGACATCTGAGGTGAGACTTCTCACTATACTTTACCTTGAGTGGTAACTAGAGTTATGTGACAGAGTTATTGTATGCTATTTATGTGATGTGTCGCACTGCATTATTTCTATGTGATTTATGCCATGCGTATATCAAAGTATATCAGAGTTAGAACCGGAAGGTTCACAGAGCTAGAACCAAAGGGTCCACAGAGTTAGGGCCAAGGGCCCACAGGGTTATAGCCTCGAGTGGCTAGTATGTGTTATGTGTGGTATTTTGGGGAACTCACTAAGCTTTATGCTTACAGTGTTATGTGTTATGTGTTTCAGGTACCAGTGATGATCGCGGGAAGGCGCCGGCATGATTCGTACACACGCATGGGATTCTATGTATTTTGATCTTGGGAAATGTTTTTGTGAAACAAAGATATGATAAAATTAGATTTTGTTAATAAATGTGTTTGGAAAATGTGTTTTGAGAAATCAAAAATAGTTTTAATTTTTACGGTGTTACAAGTTGGTATCAGAGCCTTGGTTTGAGGGATTCAGATGCATCTTCAGGCGTGTCTGAACTCAAACCGAGGATTTGAGAAAAGTTTTATTAACAAAATAATTTTTTAAAGAGGAAAGATAAGTTTTCAAACAAACAGAGCGGAGCCGTGTGTACGATCGGCCAGCGCCCGAACGGTGATTTCCCAAGATACCCTTGTAATAAGAGTGACGAGATATATTATGTTATGTTATGTGATGAGCTATATTATGCATGCTAGAGTAGACTAGGTATCCTTATTAGGACTAGAGTGGCCTGATATATGATGCCTTAGTCTAGGAGTTCTGCTGCTAGGGATGCTTGAGAGTGTTTAGATAGCAACGAGGAGCTTATGAGAGATAAGCTAGTGAGTAGCATATGATTTAAGAGGGTAGAGTGCTTGGAATTTGAGACTCTAGGAGGAGGAATTGGGATGAATGCTGAGGCAGTGTGGTCAGTAGTATTCTGCCCATACTACCGAAGGCACCGGGTCAGTGCGCAACCCAAGTAAGAATCCTTAGGGTACCAGAGACCAAGTAAGGTTGGGGTATCGAGTGTGTGTCACCTGAACGAGTCTCTGATATCTTGTGTTGTATTGCAGAGATGCATTATGGTGGGGACGCGCCACAGACTAGGGACTAGTGCAGGGGGTGTGAGCAACGAGGAGCTCCGCCAGATGATTCATGATGAGGTGGCTGCTGCCATGCGTGCTGAGATTCCAGAGATGTTTGGGTCTATCAAGACCACCCTGATAGAGACATTTAACGAGAGATACGCTGCTCTTTCTTATGTTGCTGTTGTTGCGGCCACAACAGTTGTAGTTGCGGCTAGACCGTAGGGTGGTTATGCATTGTTGTTCTAGGAGTTCAGAAACACAAAACCACTAGAGTTTGATGGGACCCAGGACCCGATTGCAGCGATGAGGTGGATTTCAGACATCGAGGGGTGTTTCTTCACCTGCTCATCTCCAAAGCATTTGAGAGTCCGGTTCGCGTTGAACCAGCTTCGCTTAGGAGCGAAGGACTGGTGGAAGTTTGTGACGGCGCATTATTCGCCTGCTAAGCTTGCTACAGTGACTTGGGAGAGGCTCACTGCTATGTTCCGAGATTAGTATGTTCCCCAGGTGGAGAGGGAGCGTTTGGCCCAAGTGTTTCTGACCCTCAAGCAGGGTACTGAGTCTATCATAGTGATTACGAGGATGTTTCATGAGCGGGCGACGTTCAACCCAAAGCATGTGTCCTCTGAGCAGGCACGTATAAGCCGATATATGAGCATTTTGAGGAGGGATATACGGGAGTTCGTGGCGAACTCGACGAACCGGACATTTGCTGAGTTTCAGGCAAATATCTGGAAGAGGGAGATAGAGCTGGAGACCCAGGCTAGGGAGGAGGCAGAGTCTCAGGGGAGAGATCGGCAATTGGTGCAATCTCAGCCGACAGCCAAGTGGGCCAAGCCCGCTAATTCAAGATCTGGGAGTCAGAAGGGCTGCACTTGTGGCAAGTGTGGCAAGAGCCACGATGGGGTGTGCAGAGCGGGGTCTTGATGCAAATATGACAAGGAGGAGCATATGGCCAAGGATTGGCCCAAGGGGTTTGCAGTATGCTTTCACAGCAACCAGACCGGACACCGCAAGGCAGAGTGTCCACAGTTGTGAGGGACAGCCCAGGGAGTACCTCAGGGATCTGCCCCTGCTGCTATCAGAGCTACTGAGAGTCGGCCAGTGAAGGCCGAGGTACCGAAGGCACGAGGGAGAGCCTTTCATTTGACTGCAGAGGAGGTCCGCGCGGCGCCCGACGTCGTGGCTGGTATGTATCGTTTCTTGTATTTATTTGATGTTTGGGATATTGTGTTTTTTTATGTTATGTGTAGGTACTTTTCTTGTGAGTTCTTTACCTACCTTGGTGTTATTTGACTCGGTTGCAAGTCAGTCTTTTGTATCTTTGGCTTTTAGTCGGCTCATCAGTATTAGTCGAGAGGCGTTGAGTCGACCTGTAAGAATTTCCATAGCTGACGAGAGGACGATGTATGCCGCTGAGGTGATCCAAGGATAAGTACTCGAGATTTTCGGCGTTGAGTTTTCGATTGATTTGGTTCCTATTGCGATGGGAGATGTCTGTGTCATCGTGGGCACGGACTGGTTGAGCAAAGTTGGAGCGGTCATCGACTACGAAAGACAGATGGTGACTATACGAGACCCCAGTAGGGTATTTATTACGATGTACGGCGAGGGTACACGATCTAGGTCAGCATTTTGTTCGGCCGCTAGAGTGAGATAGATTCTACATACGGGTGTAGTGGGTTTGTGGCGTATGTGATGGATACGAGGGTTGATTCAGGGAGGTCGCAGACAGTTGATGAGGTTCCAATAGTGCGGGAGTTCCCGGATGTTTTCTCAGAGGAGTTTCCTGGCCTGCCTCCTAAGAGGCAGGTAGAGTTTCATATCGATTTGGTTCCTGGATCAGCACCTATCGCCAAGGCGCCCTATCGCCTTGCACCTCCAGAGATGCAGGAGTTATCCTTGCAGCTTCACGAGCTGCTGGGGAAGGGTTTTATTCGGCCAAGAAATTCACCGTGGGGAGCGCCTATCCTCTTTGTCAAGAAAAAGGATGGTTCACATTGGATGTGCATTGATTACCGGGAGTTGAACAAGTTGACGGTCAAGAACTGTTACCCGTTGCCGAGGATTGACGATTTGTTTGATCAATTTCAGGGAGCATCTTCGTTCTCCAAGATTGACTTGAGGTCTGGATATCATCAGATGAGGGTGTGAGATGAGGATATCCAGAAGACAGCATTCAGGACTTGTTACGGGCATTACGAGTTCGTGGTGATGCCTTTCGGGCTCACCAATGCACCGGCGATGTTCATGGATCTCATGAACAGAGTATGCAGGCCGATGTTGGACCTCTCGGTGATCATGTTCATCGACGAAATTTTGGTGTATTCGAAATCCAGAGAACATCATGAGGAGCACTTGAGGGAGATCCTTGGTGTTCTGATATCGGAGAGGCTTTACGCCAAACTCTCCAAGTGTGATTTCTGGTTACGGGAAGTCCAGTTCCTTGGGCACCTCGTTAACCAGAATGGGATATTGGTCAATCCGGCCAAGTTCGAGGTAGTGATGAGTTGGGAGGTGCCGAGATCCCCCACCGAGATCATGAGTTTCCTAGGGTTGGTTGGCTATTATAGGAGATTCATCAAGGATTTCTCCAAGATCGTCGTGCCACTCACCAAGTTAACCCAGAAGGGTGTTGCTTTTTGATGGGGCCCAGAGCAGTAGGCCTCCTTTGAGACACTTCACGGAGACTATGTGAAGCCCCTGTGTTAGCCCTTCCGGAGGGGATGGAGGATTTCATAGTGTATTGTGATGCATCGATATTAGGGTTAGGGGCGGTGCTTATGTAGTGGGGTCACGTGATAGCATACGCATCGAGGCAGCTGAAGCCTCATGAGATTAGGTATCCCACCCACGATCTGGAATTGGGGGCATTGGTGTTCGCCCTCAAGATCTGGCATCACCATCTATATGGGGTTCGGTGTACCATATACACGGATCACAAGAGCCTGAAGTATTTGATGGATCAGCCTAACCTGAATATGCACCAGAGGAGATGATTGGATGTGGTGAAGGATTACGATTGTGAGATCCTGTACCACCCGGGCAAGGATAATGTTGTAGTCGATGCCCTGAGTTGTAGGATGGAGGATACCCCGATACGGAATGTTTGTATGAGGCTGACAGTGATGACCCTGATATTTGAGACCAGAGAACCGTAAGAGGGAGTGGGTCATCGGGCAGGTATCAGAGTTGTCACTGATAGCCGAGGGCTTATGACCTTCCAGGGACGGATTTGGGTGCCGTTTGGGGGCGGGATGTGCACTATCCTGATGGAGGAGTCGCATAGATCGATGTTTTTGATGCATCCCGAGGCCACTAAGATGTATTTGGACCTGAAGAAAGAGTATTGGTGGCCCTGTATGAAGAGGGAAGTTGCATGGTTCGTTGAGAGGTGTTTGACATGTTGCAGGGTTAAGGCCGAGCACAAGAGACTTCATGGTAAGTTACAGCCGTTGGAGGTTCCCGAGTGGAAGTGGGAATAGATTCGCATGGATTTTATCATCAAATTGCCGAGGACTGCTAGGGGCGTCGATGCAATTTGGGTGATTGTGGACAGGTTGACGAAGAGCACTCATTTCCTTGCTATCAGTGAGAGCTCTTCTGCTGAGAGGTTGGCATAGTCGCCCAAGTGCACTCGACGAGTCTGCTCAAAGTTTGACCGTTGACTTTTGTTGACTTTTAGGGTTTGGTCAATGATGTGGCCTTTAAGCAAAAAGAGGGGTAAAATGGTCTTTTTCCCTTCTGAGGGTGCCAAGAGTGGGTTGAGTCTAGTCTCGAGAGTTATATTTATGAAAGTATTTACTTTGCATGATTAGGCGGAGGCTAGATCGTATTTCTACCGAGTTAGAGATTTACCGAGACATCTGAGGTGAGACTTCTCACTATACTTTACCTTGAGTGGTAACTAGAGTTATGTGACAGAGTTATTGTATGTTATTTATGTGATGTGTTGCACTGCATTATTTCTATGTGATTTATGCCATGTGTATATCAAAGTATATTAGAGTTAGAACCGAAAGGTTCACAGAGCTAGGACCAAAGGGTCCACAAAGTTAGGGCCAAGGGCCCATAGGGTTATAGCCTCGAGTGGCTAGTATGTGTTATTTGTGGTATTTTGGGGAATTCACTAAGCTTTATGCTTACAGTGTTATGTGTTATGTGTTTCAGGTACTAGTGATGATCGCAGGAAGGCGCCGACATGATTCGTACACACGCATGGGATTCTATGTATTTTGATCTTGGGAAATGTTTTTGTGAAACAAAGATATGATACAACAAGATTTTGTTAATAAATGTTTTTGGAAAATGTGTTTTGAAAAATCAAAAGTAGTTTTGATTTTTACGGTGTTACAGTGTGTTTGGGCAAACTTAATCCTAGGATGGGTGAAACTTAATTCCAGAACAAAACCTAATTTTACCCATTACCATAACTCCATCTTAGGAACGTTAGAAGAAACATTGAGAATAGTTCAGTAAAGTGCGAAATTTATATATATGTGTATATATGAATGGTAAGGATATAACTAGAGATAATCATCCCTACTCACGAAATCGTTTCTCCGCATGCAATAGTGTTATGTCTTCACAAGAAGGTAACCAGCCAACAAGCATGACACAAATCCTGCAGATAAACTCTGCTACTTTTCAAGTTGCAATCACAGCAGCCATGACAGCCGTCATGGCACAACTCAATGCTAACAACGCTAATAGAGACAAAGGCGGTGTCGGCAATGCTATCCGCAGTAACAATCAAGAACACCAACATGTGTCCACCAACAAAGGCGCCTCAGGCCACAAACTTAAGAGCAAGAAAAAAGAGTTTCAGGACAAAAATAAGTGCAATCTATCTCAAAAACTCTCTAAATGACAACAATCTGTGGATGCCCCTGTAATTACAACAGCAGTCACGACTCATGTCTCAACACTAGCCACAACGCCTATCACTCAAGGACCGGTCAAACAATACATGGGAACACTTCCAAAGTGTAACAAGTGTAGCTACCATCACAATGGGGTTTGTCGGCTTCTGCACTGTAAAAACTGCAACAAGAACGAACATACTGCCTGCTTCTGCAGGACCCAGACCCAACACATCGCTTCTAAGTCCAATATGCCACCTATGCGGTGAAATGGGACACTTCAAGAGAGACTGTCCAACTGAGAGGAATGTCGGGGGAGCAGAAGGAGTGTGACAAACAAACTAGCAGGAGCAACAAGGAACCTCATTAGGACTTTTATAATGTTTCCAACAATAAGAACGTTTAAGTACCATATGTTTGTAATGTATGTGGTATGTTTACTAATATTTTTCGTTTGTTAAAAAGCAGTTAAAAATACACTCTCATTTAATCGAATCAAAACACACATATACATCGAGCGATCATAGAGAAACCTATTAGGAAGCTTAATATGAAGTATCATCACTAATTAACAAAACACTCATACTATCAGTACTAGATGCTGCAATACGAATCATTTGCAGTAATAATAACACCGACCAACACAGAACCTACTAACAAGAAGCACAGGGTGCTCTATCTCCCAAACAAATATTTCGTATGAATACAACTTAACACATGTCTTACTAAAAATATTTGATCTCGTCATTCAATTTGGATTGGTTTTGACCTTATCTTTCCAATTAAACGATTACGGTAAGACCCTTCACCTAACCCACTGAATATCGAAACCCTCATCTCTCGTAAACACAAATCTGACACGGACCTCTGGGTCATCCCTCGTTGCAAAACCTCGAAGTACTCATGGGAGGAGTATTATGTCCTCCGAAACCTTTCCGAAGTATTCCCAGCAAACCCTTTGAGAATATCACACATGCAACAGATAAAGATCAAGTACAGAGGCTTGGGACGAATGCAGTCAACCTATGACTACTAAGTGTATGTGCGAGGACAATATATAATTATGGTTTTATGGGCATTGGATGTGTGTTTCCGCTTTATTCCCGGTTCCTTGTCTGGTTGTGGACTGGGGGCAGAGTCACCCATCCAACTGTCTTACCAACCTTAATTACATACGACCTATATGTGCAAGTAATGATAGATGGATCAGGTACGAGTCCTACCATGAACTTTGGGAGAAGGCTACCCAGGAGTGCGAGTGTACCTTCTACTATTCGAATTAATCTAGTCACATAATCGAACCCATATGCTCCCTACCGATCTAAATGGAAAACGAGAATCACTAAAGCAGGCCCTATGCAGCGCTCCGAGGAGAAGTTATTACTTATGCCTCAAGAAGGCTAAGGACGTACAGGGTCGGCTAGGTCTTGCATGTCCTCGAACTAGGAGCAGTAGTATTCTCCCTAGAGAATCTGGGGGCACTATATCTACGAGACGAAACGTACAATCATCACCAATTATAGGAACCTAGAAGGCAAGAACGGCGAGACACGTTACCCTATGAACTGAATCTGGATGCCGAAGTTGGTGGATTCAGAGACGTCGTCTAGAACGAAGCACACAAAACTCGTTACTCCATTCATCCAGGCTTAATCATGATTAATAGGGACCTCAAAAAGTCAAATCGGAGGCCAAATAGGAAAGCTAACCTCGATACATATGTGGGAGAGTATTTGACTTGTACCAAGGTCAGGTTAGCGTCACGGAGGCCTTTGAGTTTCCTACAACAACCAGTGATACCCGAAAGGAAGTGGAAGCGGATAACCATGGATTTAATAACCAAGTTACCACACACTTCCTACCATTTACCACTTGTTGAATTCTTGTACAATAACAGTTATCACACTAGCATCAAGGTCGCTCCATTCGAAGCTCTCTATAGCCGCAAGTACAGATCACCGCCGCACTGGGCCGAAAGGGGAGATACACAACTAGAAAAGAGGCGAGTCCCTAACAACACCCT
This sequence comes from Lactuca saligna, assembly GCF_052625555.1. NCBI lineage: Eukaryota > Viridiplantae > Streptophyta > Magnoliopsida > Asterales > Asteraceae > Lactuca > Lactuca saligna. Next base: position 37,146,117 of record NC_136417.1, on the reverse strand, counting down.
CATCGGCCCTGAAATCATAAAAAAGGCTACAGAAAAGAATCGTACAAATCCAAGAAAGGCTGAAAGCATCTCTAGAGCGACAAAAGAGCTGCACGGATAAGCGATGCAAACCCTCAAAATTTCGGGCTGGTGATCGAGCTTTACTAAAGGTCCCACCATTGAAAGGAATGATACCTTCAGTAAAACGTGAAAACTAAATCCAGGGTACATGGGGCCATTTGAAATCCTTGCCATGATTGGACCAGTAGCATACAAAATTCACCTACCCCAAGAACCTAAGAACATACACCCGACCTTCCACATGTCAAATTTAAAGAAGTGTCTGTCTATCAAGACTCTTGTGATCCCACTCGATAAAATCAAGGTCTTTGAGAGTCTCCCCTTTGTGAGAGAACCGGTAGAATTCAGGGATCGAGAGATCAAAAGAACAAAACAAAGTCTCACCCTAGTGTGAAGGTCCGTTAGATCGTTAAACATGGACCCGAGTCCACCTGAAAATGTGAAAACCAAATGAAACAAAAATACCCACATCTTTTCCCCCAACTCTTGAAGTACCAGTCAAAGTGCAAATTTCAAGACGAAATTCCTTCTAACAGGGGGATGATGTGACAATCGCTACTTTCTAGTCAGGTCAAAGTCAAAGAAAGTCAACAAGTCAAACTGGTCAACTCAACAAGTACTAATATGATTAGGGATTACCTTATGGTTACTAATGTATGACTCTAAATATTAAATGTAAAGTAACACTTGAAAGTTTCAAATGCTCAAAATTCTAAACCCTAATCAGAAGGAATGAAGTAATAACTCTATAAAACACTATCATGTGCCCTTCGGGGTTGTGTAACACTCAAAGTGGGATGTAACTAAGCCTACGGTCTTCGAACTATGAAGAAAAACATTAATAAAGGCTCTCGATAAACTCTCTCAATCTCTCCCACTATATCTATGTCTCTCCAAGAATGTGAAATCTCTCCCAAATCTCTCTAAGCATGTAAGATCTCTCCAAGTATTTGGAATCTCTCCCAAATCTCTCTAAGCATGTGAAATCTCTCCAAGTATGTGGAATCTTTCCCAAATCTCTCCAAGCATGTGAAATCTCTCCCAAATCTCTTTAAGTATGTGAAATCTCACCCAAATCTCTCTAAGCATATGGAATATCTCCTAAATCTCTCCAACCATGTGAAATCTCTCGCAAATATCTCTAAGTATGTCAAATCTCTCCTAAATCTCTCTAAGTATGTCAAATCTCTCTAAACATGTGAAATTTCTCCTAAATCTCTCTAATTATGTGGAATCTCTCCTAAATCTCTCTAAGCTTGTGAAATCTCTCCAAGTATGTGGAATCTCTCCCAAATCTCTCTAACTATCTTCCTCAGTCGAAAACAGCCCAAAACCGAAGGAGAAAACCTAAAAGAATCCTCTAGGTCTGGAACCCTCTTGGTCCGGAACCTCTTGATCCGGAACTCTCTTAGTCCGGAACCGGACAATTTCGCATCCTTTCTGAGCTTCGGAACTCCTTCGCTCCGGAAAGTAGCTCCGAAATGCTTCGCTTCAAACCGGCTCGCACGCGATAGGATGGCTTCGCCGGACAGCCTCACATACCGGAAGAACAAGTCCCGCTTCGGAAATTCAAGTTGGCTTCGGAAACCTCTGGTGCGGACCTTAGGAATTGAGAAAATGAGTTCGGAGTGCCCCAATTGACTCTAGATTTTTGCTAATAACCTACAAAACTCCCCTAAGCACTCCGGAACCCTCACAAGTTCGAATCTTTCTCCCGGTTTTCAACCAATTTTCCGTTTTAAGCTCGTTTTTCATAATTTTCAAGTGGGAGTTTCTCCCAGAGTAATATTTTGACATATAAGACCATATATATATATATATATATATATATATATATATATATATATATATATATATATTCATATATATTCATATTTTAATCACATTTTGGGGGGAATCTCAACTTAAGAACAATATCTAGTGAGTGAGATATTGAGATAGAGTGTTGTTCTTTCCATGAAGTATGACTGAAGTTAACCCGCATACCTACATAAAACAATCCTTGGTTACTATTCATCCACACCTAGTCAACTGTTTTTCCTCTCACACCTCCCTTCTAGCTGGTCTCTTGATCAAAAGTTGGAAACCCCCATCTATCCTTCCACTTTACTCACACTCTCACCAAGAAACAAACACTTCTCTCTCATTTCCCTCTCTATTAACTCGAGACTCCAAGGCTGCTTTTGAGCTTTTCACCCTCGTTCAATAATTTTTCTCATCCTACAATGAACATTTTTGACTCCTTCACTCGGATTATGAATCTCTCATAACAAAGGTCACCATAATTGTTCTTAGATCTTCAATTCTCCAAGATTTTACCAAGTGATCTTGACTTAGGAATGCATTCTCTTCAGCATTCATCTAAGGAACTCACTCAAGGTGAGTTCATACCCCGACATTTTCATGTTTTCTTCAAGTTTTAGGGGGGAATACAAGTTAATACACCAAAACCTTAACTAAATTCAAACAACTTTCATCACAAAAGTTGAGTCCTATTCACAGACTGTTCTGACCATCTTAAACTTAATATCTTTCAAAACAGTTTAATATGCAAATAGTTCATGTTAAAATGACTACTTGCACATCTCCATATGATGTTTCTACAATTTATAGTGATTTTTTGCAAAACTGCCTATCATTTCAGGAATGAATTCGGACTAGTCTGTGAATATGAACATTTTCACACAAGTTAAAGATTTCTAAAAATCATAATAAAAATTATTAATAAGTAGACTCATTTTCTAAACTCTCATAGTTTATGGATTTAGTTTTCGACTTCGTATAATTTTTCTATGATGTTTTTAAAACAGTGCAGAAAGGTTAGAAACTAGTTACATAGCTTACGATATTAACAACACTTTGTAGTATGTTGATCCAAGTGCATAACAATAAGTTTCTAAATGTTGGATGCATTTCTTGTTAGTTTATCATCCTAAACAGAAATTAGTCATTCATGATAAGGTTTTTTATTCTTTTCGAACACATATAATAAACTACTATAAGTATAGTTTATGGATTTTAAAATAAAAACATACTACATGAAAAAGGTTTTACTCTCAAACCAAACGGGTTCTTCATATACTACAAGATAAACTATAATAGTAATAGTTTGTGGATTTCACATCACGAATTTATTACAAAAATCGTGATTTCACTTCCACCACGGAAGAGGTTTTATATTATACGTAAACTAGTTAACATAAGTTGTGAGACTATTCTTCAATTGTACTCTTAGAGTATGGGTTAAAATTCATGTTTAGTTATAACCAGAATTTCTTGTAGGGAGAGCGTGATAATTGTGTATAGATCTATAATGGGATTGATACCACACACCTTGATGCTAGTTACAGTAGGACCTGCAGGTCTACGGGTAACAAAAGTCATAGGATCTTGACGTCTAAAAAACGTTGGAGCAGGTTAATTCTAGTTATAATATGGTTATGACGACTCACATAGGAAGTTTACAATCTTTCAAGTTTATAGGGAAAATTCTACTTTAAAAAGGGGTTTTATCTATTTAAAAATACAAACACGATATAAGTACGAAACACACACATATTCTCGGTCTTGGGATTTAAGGCTACATAACTTTTATAAGTAGAATAAGGGATTTTTCTTGAAATATACATTATAAAGTACCAGGTTTACACAAAACGGCTTTCATGATATTAAAACTACGTTTCATCGAGAATTGTTAGACTTCAACTATAATCGTTAAGTGTACACGTTAGAGCTATATATGAATTTAGTTGCAATCGACTTAGAATTGGTGGGCCTGCATTACTTCCTGTTTCTTGTTTGGTTGTGGACCTAGGGCAGATCCATTATATTTGTATAACTTATATACATTGGGTGATTATTGAAGGAATATACGGGTCTTTCTAGGGTATATTATTTCATAACATACGAGCGTTCATTTCACGATTTATAAAGAAAATATTGAATTTTCTGGAATCATACTCTATCGCTTTTACAAGGAAAATGGCTTCTTTCTCAAATGAAACTCTTATGAACTCACTTACTTAATTGTTGATACTCCTTCAAAACTACTTGTATTCTCAGGAAATCAACAGCTTTTGAGGATGGGACGTTAAATCGTCAAACATTTCATTTTATCGTTATAGTGTAATTGATTTGAAACATGTAAACACATATGATGGTGTAAATATTTCAATTATATTTATTATGGTTGTTTTTTTACATTGAGCACTATTATACTCGTTGTTGTGATACTATACATGAAATCCTCCACTTCCGGACGTTTCTGTCATCCTTGGTTTGGGGGTGTTACAGCTGTTAAATTTAAGATCGGTAGAGAATTAGCTGATAGGGTCAAAAGAGAAGTTGTTGCACCCGGCAATACCTATGCGTGGATATAAAGTACATCAAAAATAGAGTTGTTATGATCGAGATCTGAATTTTTGAAGATAGGACCCGTAAGTGCGATTTCTGCCACGTAGACCCATTAAATTCCTAACACGTGTTCGTCACTGAGGCGAATAGTGATGACCAAGCCAGTACACGACACACATGGTATTGGGCATGGTGTGCAAGTGACCCAAGAAACCTATAAATAGCTATTTAATGCTCAAACCTTCCCCACATTGTAACGCCTAGATCCACGTATGTAATTTAAAACAAATTATTCATTTTTGCAAAGGGACTCGACGAATTGGAGGCCCCTAACTCGTCGAGTATGAATGGAATTTGGATGCGGGACCTAAGGTCTACCTGGCGAGTTGAGAGCCTCAACTCGACGAGTAGGGCTGCCAGAGTGAACCCTAATTTTTAAGGTTTCCATGCTACTTAAGCACCTTAATCTCCAAGGGTGGCCTCATTTGCAACCTCTATCACCCCAAACCCTAGCCACGAAACCCTAGTCCACCTTTGGGTGATTCTGAGCCATTATTGTGTGTTTTTGGTGATTTTGCAACTTGATAAGGAAGGAGAAGTTTCAAGATTCAAGAGGAAGCCGGTAGATCCAGAAGTTTAACTGCATTTCTGACTCACTTGAGGTATAAAGTCGATACCTTGGCTTTCCATTGCTTAGATCTTCATTTAGGGTTGTATTTTGTTATTTTTGGACCATATTGAAATTATTTTTGGGAGTTGAGTGTATCATGAGATTTTGACTTTAGATCTAGGCACTCATGAGCTTGTGAGGCTTAAAGTTGCTAGCTTTATCAAGCCTTGGCCCCTCTCCATGCCCTAGATCTCTTATATAGCTTAGTTTTGGTGCTTCTAGCTTCATGACACCATGCATGGACATAAAGTTAGCAAGTTTACATGGTAACATAGTCCTAGGGGACAAAATCTATGGTTTGGAAGCATTGACCCCCGACTGCAAACGACTAAATGGGTTTAGACTATAAGGGACTCAACGAGCTATTCATGCGACTTGGCAAGTTAGGTCATGGTTCCCCAAAAAATTTTATTACTGAGAAAACTCATCGAGTCTAGGAGATGAAGCAACAGTTGGATATGCTTTTTAGGTTTTAAAATTGAAGGACTCGACAAGTTCAAGGAGGAACTCGGTGAGTTGTGGGCGAAATGTCCCGACTCTGTATGAGGTGGAACTCGACGAGTTCGTGAAAGAACTCGATGAGTAGGATCGAGATTTCCAGGGTTTTATGGATCATGGAACTCGAACAGTTGATGGAAGAACTCAGCGAGTTGAGTCAACCAGGATGTTGACTTTGACTTTGACCATTCACTAGAGTTGACCTTTAAAAGGGGTTATGATTATCAAAGGGTAATTAAAGGAGATTTTTATGTGTTGGAGTTTGAGATGAGTTGATCCCAGATCCAAGGACAGTTCAGCTACTACATGACATTTGAGGTGAGTTACCTTCCAGCAGAAGTGGGTCGAAGGCACCAATGCCAACCCACCAATAAGAGTTATAGTAGAGATGATTGTCTTTGTAATAATTATCTGGTATGTCACTATATGTTATGCTTCATGTGCTAGTATGCTATGATATTATGTGATAGTGGTAGGAGGGGAAAGATAGACCCCAATACCAATCGATAAGATCGAAGGGGTATGCCAGCACCCTGATAGGCTAGGCAGTATATGAATTATGTGTTTATAAGCTAGAATTTCATATGGTAGAAGTAGGGGAGGAATAGTCCCCGATATCAGTTAAAAGGACCGAAAGGGTAGGCAAGCACCTTAATATGCTAGGTGAAGAACCAGTCGAAAGGACCAATGGGGTAGGCCAGCACCTTGATATGTTAGGCAAGTTACCGGTTACAAGAGACCGAAGGGGTAGGCTAGCACCCTAATATGCTTGATAGTTACCGGTTGAAAGAGACCGAAGGGATAGACCAGTACCCGGATATGTTAGACAATATGTTTATTGTATGGTATGTGGTATGATGGGGGAAATCACTAAGCTTTGTGGTTACAGTTTTCGGTTTTTGTTTCAGTTCCTTCTTCTTCGAAGGGAAAGGAGACGGCACGATACCAGCGCATTGCACATATGATTTTCCTCACATGAGATTCTTGGGATTTGTACTTTGACATTATTTTCCTATGACATGTTTTTGAGATGGTTGACTTATGGTTTTCATGATGTGAGATAACATTGACGGAATTTTTAGTAAACTGCTTTATGAATCTTTAAATTAAAAATGAAATTTTTGGTCTTGATATTTGGGATGTTACAAGTTGGTATCTGAGTTTTGGTTTGAGGGATTTGGACACACCTTCAGGGGTTTTTGGACTCAAATCGAGGGTTTGAAAGATTTTTACAAGAAAATAGTTTTTCTAAAATTAAAATAAAGAGTTTTGAGAAAGAACAAGGTATGTGATGCGTGCAATCGAATGAGCTCAAGTAAGTTTTCCCCAAGATACACATACATGTTTGTTACGATATATGATATGATTATGAGAACCACTTGCTATGTTTGTGTTGAGGATCTAGGAAGGATGCCTTACATGCCTACTATATGTGTATGAGAACTGCATGCTAGATTAGGGCTAAGGATATAGGAAGATGCCTTATGTGCCTGCTATATGTACTTATTGAATTACATGATAGACCTTATTTGTCAGCAAATGAATATGTTAAATGTTTTGTGCTTTTAGTTGTTCTAGTTATCTTTAACTAATTAGTAAATGAATATGTTAAGTTACATATTACGAGGACTAAATAATTTCATAAGGTTAGATCTTGCCCTATTTCACAAGTCTTGTTTGAGTCCAACCATTGTAGGGTAGGACCCCTCATTCGAATAATTATCTAGTCTTAGTAATATGTAATGGTATTCACGAGCTAGTTAGGGGGGATAATAGGGACATCTTATGCAGCTGATGGTGGAGAGTAGGTTGGAGATTTACCTTAGGGTAAGCCTATGATGAGATTAGTGCAGCAAGCAGTAGTAGTGAAAGGGACTTGGTGAAGTTAAGGAAATCCTTGAGCAAAGTACGGATGGATGTGGAAGGTAGTATCGACCCGTACTACTGAAAGCAAAGGATTCGTACTCGAGTCAAGGAGGGCTGAGATAGAACCAGAGAACTTGTAGAGTGTGTGAGCCATCTCGAGGTTATGTATGACCCTGAAGATTATATGTTTTGTTTCAAAATGGTGGTGACACATCACGGAGCAGCAGGTTTAGGGTCTGGGTCAGGTTCAGGTTCAGGTGCAGGTTCAGATCCGGTTAATGATAGACTATGTGAGTTCATCACATATGAGATTACGAGAGGCATATTTGAGGTGACCCCAATGATTTTTGGGTTGATCAAGGAAGGGATCATCAAGTTGATGGATGAGCGCCTCAAAGCGTTCCGCAGTGACATGGCATTTGGCTAGTCAGGGATACACACACTCTCCTTCAAGGATTTCATGGGATGTAGTGCGCCAGACTTTCACAGGGTGAAGGACCCCATTATGACCAGGAGTTGGTTGGAGCTACTACGGGAAATGCAGCAAGACACATGAGGGGGTTTGTAGATTAGGGTCATCAGGCTGCTATAAGTGAGGCAAGCTTAGGCATTTTGGCAGGGATTGTACTGCCCCTACTCCTACCTTACAGACATCAGACCTGATTTGCTTTAATTGCAATCAGAATGGCCATAAAAAGGCCAACTGCTCGAGATTAACATCAGGAGCACCAGTGGCAGCACCAGCTCCAGCGACCCTATAAATCATGGATGGCCAACAGAGAAGTCAAATGCTCTAGTGGTGAGGAGCCGAGCCTTCCAGGTGACCATCGAAGTGGCACGTGTCGTACCGGATGTGGTGACAGGCATGTTTTTTCCTCCATAACTATTTTTACATGTCGTATATGATATTATGTGCTATGTTTATGCGTTTTGTTTAGGATCGTTCCATGTAAACGACATTCTAGTACATGTCTTATTTAACTCGGGGGCTACCCGATCATTTGTCTCTCTTGCACTTCGCAAGAGGTTTTTTGAGTCTTCAGGGACGTTGGATTGTACTTTAGAGGTAAAGATTGTTGACGACCAATATTTCTGGGCATCATAGGTTTTCAAACACTGTGTTTTGAGGTTGTATGACTAGCATTATCCTGTGGATTTGGTTCCTATTCTGTTGCATGGGAACAAGGTTATCATCGGCATGGATTGGTTGAGCCCAAATGAGGCAGTAATTGATTATGCGTAGAAGTTAGTGCGTGTCACGACCCCAAGTAGGGGAGAGATGGTGATTCAGGGCGAGAGGCCTCAATGTGGACCAGCTTTGTGTTCAGCAGCGAGGGCTAGGTGCTACCTTCAGTAGGGTTTCATAGGATATCTCGCCTACGTTACGGATACCTGGGAGGTGGGTAAGGCGACCAAGAGTGGCATGCCAGTGGTGCGAGAGTATTTAGACATATTTCTAGAGGAGTTTCCTGGGATACCTCCGGAGAGACGGGTGTAGTTCCGGATCAACCTAGTCCTAGGTGCGGCTCTGATAGCCAAGGAACCATATCGGTTGCCTCCTCCCGAGATGCAAGAGTTGTCTACACAACTGCATGAGCTATTAGATTAGCGATTCATTAGGTCAAGCAGTTCGCCTTGGGGAGCCCTGATTTTGTTTGTGAAGAAGAAGAACGGGTCACATATGATGTGTATAGACTACAAGGAGCCAAACAAGGTAGCAGTGAAGAACCATTACTCACTCTTGATGATTGATGATCTCTTCGACCAACTATAGGGAGCATATTGGTTTTCCAAGAGAGATTTGTACGCAGGTTACCACCAGATGTGAGTCAGAGATGAGGATATATAGAAGACCACTTTCTGGACTCGCTATGGCCACTACGAGTTCGTGGTGATGCCCTTTGGGCTCACCAATGCCCCTGCCACATTCATCAACCTCATGAAATGCATATTAAAACCGATGTTGGATCGGTCTGTGATAGTTTTATCGATGACAAATCGGTTTACTCCAAGTCGTAGGAGCAACACGATGAGCACTTGCAGGAGGTGTTGGATACCCTAAGGAGGGAGAGATTGTACGCCAAGTTCTCTAAGTGCGAGTCCTGGTTGCACAAGGTGATATTTATGGGGTACCTTGTCAACCAAAATGGGATTTTGGTTTACCCGACCAAAGTGAAGGCCATGATGAGGTGGGAGGTTCCGAAGTCTCCATCATAGATTCGGAGTTTCCTCAGGTTAGCAGGCTATTACTAGAGATTCATATATGATTTCTCCAAGAAAACAGTACCCTTGACCATACTGAAGAAGAAGGCCGATGTATTTCGCTAAGGGCCTGAGCAGCAGGCAGCGTTGGAGACATTAAGGAAGAGGTTGTGCGAGGCGCCGATGATAGCCCTATCGGAAGGCATGGTGGACTTTTTAGTGTGCCATGATGCGTCCATTTCAGGTTTGGGCGCAGTGTTGATGTAGAGAGGGCACGTCATTGCTTATGCCTCAAGGCAGTTGAAGCCTCACGAGGTGAACTACCCGACGAATGATCTGGAGTTGGGGGCGGTTGTTTTCGCCCTCAAGATTTGGAGACATTATCTCTAGTAGGTACATTGTACCATTTACACGGACCACAAGCGCTTGAGGTACCTTATGGATTAGCGAAATCTGAACATGAGGTAGCATCATTGGCTAGATGTGGTGAAGGATTATGACTGTGAGATCATCTACCACCTAGGGAAGGCCAATGTTGTGGCCAATGCACTTAGCCAAAAGGAAGCGCCGGTCAGAGATATTTTCTTGAGGATGACGGTGGTGACTCCACTTTTGGAGCGGATCCGAGAGGCGCATGTTAAGGGTATGAAGGAGGAGCATCGGAAGTGTGAGCAGATCATAGGCCAGGTGCCCTCGTTTGACTATGATAGCCTTGGGCTGCTGACCTTGCATGGGAGGGTCTAGGTTCCGTACTGGGGTAGAGTATGACAGATTCTGATGGATGAGGCCAACAAGTCCATATTTTCCATCCATCTCGGGACGACAAAGATCTACAGAGATCTTCGCCCTAATTACTGGTGGCCCTGCATGAAATGGGATGTAGCCTGGTACGTCGAGAGATACCTGACCTGCAGGAAGGTCAAGAGAGAGCACCAGAAGCCCCACGACAAGATGCAACCGTTGGATATCCCTGTGTGGAAGTGGGAGGGTATTACTATGGATTTCAACATGAAACTTCCCAGGACGCACGAGGAATGGATTCGATTTGGTTCATCATGGAGAAGTTGACCAAGAGTGCCCATTTCATCCCGATCCAGGGGAGCATTTCGTCCGGGAAGCTGGCCGACGTCTACATCCGAGAGGTAGTAGCTCGACACGGAGTGCCAGTTTCCGTGATTTCTGACAGAGATGTATGGTTCACTTTTGAATTCTGGAATATGTTTGATGATGAGTTAGGTACTCATATGCATTTTAGCACGGCTTTCTCCACACAGACGGTTGGTCTGAGCGAGTGGACCATCTAGACTTTGGAGGATATGCTATTGGCATGTGTCCTAGACTTCGATGGTAGTCGATATACCTATCTTCCCTTAGCATAGTTTTCTTACAATAATCCGATATGCTGGCGTGAGGTTGTGCAGAGGGTCATGGGGAGTACCGAGGTGGTACTCAAGACGACAGATAGGATCCAATAGGTACAAAGCAGGCTTTAGACTGCTGAGATTCGGCAAAAAAGTTATGCCGATAGGCGCCGTTCAGACCTGCAATTTCAGGTAGGACATATGGTTCTCATGAAGGTGTCACCTTGAAAAGGTGTCATCCGGTTCAGGAAGCGGGGCAAGTTGGGCCGCAGATACATTGACCCTTTCAATGTTATAGCCCGGGTGGGCAAGGTGGTGTATAGGATGGACCTGCCAGCCGAGCTTAGTCAGATCCACACACCTTTCATGTCTCCCAGCTGCGGAAGTTCCTGGTAGATGACTCTTCGGTGGTGCCTCTAGAGGATATTCAGGTGGATGATATCCTGAACTACTTTGAGCGGTCGGTAACCATCCTCGACAGGAAAACGAAGGATCTGAGGAACAAGAAGGTCGAGTTAGTGAAGGTGCAATGGTAGCATCGCAAGGGCTCGGATTGGAATTTGCAAAGGGACTCGATCAGTTGGAGGCCGCAAGCTTGTCGAGTAGGAATGGAATTTGGATGCGGACTTGAAGTCTACCCGATGAGTAGAGTGCCTCAACTCGATGAGTAGGTCTGCCAGAGTGAAACCCTAATTTTCAGGGTTTTCATCCTATTTAAACACCTTAATCTCCAAGGGTGGCCTCATTTGCAGCCTCCATCACCCCAAACCCTTGCCACGAAACCCTAATCCACCTTTGAGTGTTTTTCAACCATTGTTATGTGTTTTTGGTGATTTTGAAGCTTGAGAAGGAAAGAGAAGCTTCAAGTTCACGAGGAAGCCAGTAGATCCAGAAGTTGAGCTGCATTTCTAACTCACTTGAGGTATAAAGTCGATGCCTTGGCTTTCCATTGCTTAGATTTTCATTTAGGGTTGTATTTTGTTACTTTTGGTCCATATTGAAATCATTATTGGGATTTTAGTGTATCATGAGGTTTTGACTTCATATCTAGGCACTCGTGAGCTTCTGAGTCTTAAAGTTGACAGCTTTATCAAGCCTTGGCCCTTCTCGATGCCCTAGATCTCTTATATAGCTTAGTTTTGGTGTATCCAGCTTCATGAAACCATGCATGGACGTAAAGTTAGCAACTTTACTTGGTAACTTAGTCGTAGGGGACCAGATCCATGATTTGGAAGCATTGAACCCGATTGGAAATAACTGAATGAGTTTAGACTATGGGGGACTCAACGAGTTGTTCATGCAACTCAGCGATTTGGGTAGTGGTTCCCCAACCTTTTCTGTTACTGGGAAACTCGTCAAGTCTAGGAGATGACTCGGCAAGTTGGACATTGCTTTTAGTTTTGAAGATTGAAGAACTCGAAGAGTTCAAGGAGGAACTCGGTGAGTTGTGAGCGAAATGTCGCGACTCTATATTCGGAGGAACTCGACGAATTCATGAAAGAACTTGACGAGTAGGATCGAGATTTCCATGGTTTTATGGATCATGGAAATCGACAAGTGGATGGACGAACTTGGCGAGTTGATTCAACCAGGATGATACCACTGCTTCCATTGAAGGGCTTGGGCTTGCAGTTTTCAAATTTTTTATAAGTGCATTCCCTTGGGTACCCTTGGTTTTCACTTTGATTGGAACTGTTTATTCCATTTCCACCTCCATTGTCTCTACTGCTTATTTGGGCCACAGTAGCGGCTACAGCAGCGGTCACTGCAGCTTGGAACACTGCAGTGTCCATTTGTGGAGGAGGTGGCGGTGGTGGCGACGTCGATGTATTATTCTTGCACCTATTATATCTGCGGGGCGACATTTTCTGCCACAAGGTGGAGTGACGACAAGTTTTTTATATGAGTTATGGTTCAGACATTACTGTATTGAGACACCTTGCTTGTATTGAATCTAGTTTTTATTAAGAGTTACTTGAACTTTATAATTGAAATTTTACTATGCCAAATGAAAATTGATCCTTAAGGAGGTCTACAGTACATCAAAAGAAAAAAAAATTGGCAGCATAATGAACCTCCGAATAGTGTAATCACTTAGACATAGGGTCGCTCCTACATACAGGAGAAAGAGTAGCAACAATGCATAACCGAAAACCTGTTCTATAACAAATTGTGACTAGGATGAACGCTACTCACAAAGGGTAGTCCCACGTGGTCCCTAAGATGAAGTCGAGGCGTCCTGTAGCTCTGCTGGCCGATGCTCGGCTGCCACCACTCTCTCCTCGAGAGTGGCATGCCACTGCTGATATTCCCTTACATCCGCTCGAGTGGTGGTAAGGTCCTTAATGAGTCTTTCCATGGGATTATAGTCTCTCTACAGGTCTCGAGTCCATGCGTCTGTGACTTTCACAGCAGCTCCCAAATCAAGAACTCGGTTCGGCGTCGCCCTCGTCTAATATCTGATGTATGTGATTCGCTGAAGCATAACTGGGAGGGCTCTCTCAGTCAGTCCTTTGTGGATGAGGTCATAGAAACCATGCTCCATACCGAAAGGAGGTTACTGGTGTTGGTGCCAACTCCATCTCTCCAGATCTTCTCTCTAGCGGGGCATAGGTCCATTGTAGCCTAATCGATGTGCAGGGACTCGTGAGATGTAAGGAGGGTTTTTTACTTTGGAATCCGCATCTGATTCCTCCTCTTCCTCTTCTTATTCCTCTTCCTCTTCCTCCGACTCTTCCTCAAACTCTTCTTCTTCGGGCTCCTCCTCCATGATCTCCTCAGGATCCTCTTCTATCTAACCTCCATTTCCCTGGTTAGGGAAATAAGGGTCTTCTGGTGCATGGAATCCTGCCATGATGTATGTACAAGAAGGTGGGAAATGCATGAAAAGTCTAAGTGTATGTATTTTAAAATATGCCTATAGTATTTTAATTGTTTATGTTTGATCCTATAGCTTCTTGGTATATATATATATCGTTGGTAAGTTTTAGATTGTTGTCCACCACGACCATTTGTAAACACATGTTGGTCATATCTTGAATAAATATAGTTGATCAGGCTATATTTATCCAAAATATAACTATCTAGGTTTAATCGTAATGTCCAACTCTTCTAAATACTTTTTATTTGTTTCTTTTTATAACATTTATTTTGTCTTATGCATGTCTGTATGTACACTTTTTTAAAATACTTATTTTTAAAGTACACTTTTAGTCAGATTGTTTTAGCCCCAATGTATTTATAGTTGCATATCTTGCATGGTTTGATATACTCATTAACTATAAACAATGCTTTGATACCAATCTATCAGACCCCCAAACCGCAATGGCGGAAACGTCCGAGGGTGGATGACATCATTTCACAGTATCATAATAATTCAATATAACTAAATCATAGCAACCCAAAACATCATACATTGAGATTACAAGTTTACATTGTTTACAAACGTTGTTTGTTCAAAAGTCAAATACAAGTAACTTAAAAGTAGAGAACATGATGCAGCGCCACCTGCCCTCAACATGTTTTAATACCTGTTTAATGGTTTTCTGAAAATACAAGTGATTTTGAAAGGTCTTAACCATTAAGGGGGTGATTTCATAAGCATTTTATATGCGAAGTATTTGTATCGGTTTCGTGTAAAATGATTTTTGTATACTTCTAGAAATTTCGATATTTTCTTTAGAAACAAGGCATAAGCTTTATACCCAAAACTTAAATCTATGTATTTCCTTTGTATATTTTCCTTGTAAAATGAATATATATGTTTCCAGAAAATCCAATATTTTCTTAAATATGAACTGTAGGCTTAAACCCTAAGACCAAAAATGTAAGTATACTATACTAAGAAATAGAATGTAGCCTTATCTTTATATAAAACTAATGAAGTGTAAGTTACTCCATAAATGAATTCGTTTTGTTAATGCCTATGTGAGGTATCATAACCATGCTTAATATGACTAATATGCATGAACAATGTTCTTCAGGCGTCCGAATTGGTAAACTTTTGTCAACCTAGACTTGATGGTCTAACTGTAGCGAACAGCTGAGGTGTGGGGTTGTCATTCACGTATAGATCTATACATAACTATCTCGCTCTCCCTCAAGGAGACTCTGGTTATAATTCAAGACTTAAGGTGTACACTAGGTAGGTACGGTGAAGGAACGTCTCACAAGAGCATCAACATATTTACATGAACTATGACTCCTTTTTCTTGTAAAACAATTATACCTTTGAAAACTAAATGGTTCTTCTGAAATGATAGTGCAGTTTTGTGACTCCCAAACCATACCAATTATAGTTTATCTTTCATGTTTTTTGAGACTATTGGCATAATCTTTTATATAAATATAAAGATGTTATTATGTCTAGTGTCAAAATATGAAAGTAAAACTTGTTATCTTTAGGTGGAAACCCACCAAAATAGTAAATGACTAAAATGTAACTGTTTTTGCTAGAAATACTATCATTAATGAAAAGTTTCCAAAACCTTGTAGTCTTACAATCATATTTTCTTAATGATATTTGTGAGATAATATAAGTTATGTTTTTGGTTAACTTTGCATATCAAAACTATATTATCACAAATATTGTATAAAAGTAGGGATAATCCTAACTTGAGAAATTAATGGTCTATACTTCAACATCAAGAAGTAATAACAAGCATTTATGTAGTAAATGTATTTTAGCTTGTATCCCCCCCCCCCCCCCCCACCCACCAAAAACATGAAAAAGGTTGAAAATGTGGGGGTATGAACTCACCTTGAGTGTTTTTGTTCGTTGATTTGAAGAGATGTTGAGAAGATTTCAAGCCTAAACTCTTGATTGGAGTGGATGAACTTCCTTGGAGATGGCTTTATCCTAAGGGTTTAACACATTTTAATGTGTGTAAATGGAACGAACTAAACACAAGAATGTAAAGGATGCTAAGTAGTCTTGAATTTACTTACCAAAACCTAGGAAAGTGCTTGAAGAAATAAACCCCTTTAAAGCATGGACCTTGACCTCTTGAGAGCAAATGGAGTATTATAGTAAGTGAAATGGGATTTGTAGTATGTGAGAATTATTTCGTTCTTAATCAAAGAAAGGAGATGGTAGGATGTTTACTTGGTTATCTGTAGATTAAAGCATGGATATTCGAAGGGTAATACATGGGATACTTTTATTTTATTGGAAATGGGTGAGATATCAAATCCTAAAGTCAACTTTCCTTGATTTTTCCATATATTTGACCGCAAACCCCTTCAAAATACCCTAGTATGACCGAAATCACATGTGATTTCTATCCTAGGCTTGACTTAACTCATTGATTCCAGTCCTAAGCCTTTCCCATGGTGTTTTCGGCCTTAGTGAATACTTAGTGTGTGTTTTCGGCCTTAGTGGGGTTGCATAGTGTTGATTTCGGTCTTAGAGCTTTCTAGACATGGTGTTTTTGGTTTTGAGTAATAAAAATCAAAAAGATGGTGGCCTTAAAATTTGAGAATTCAAGGTCATGGCATAAATACATGTTTTTGTGTTAAAACCTTTTAATTCTTGTTTGATTTGCATTGATCTTTCAAGGTTTATTTCAACAAGAATTTCGAAGTGTATATTATCTTTAATCATACAAGTGGTGCCCTCTTGACTTTCAAATAACATTATTGCCTCAAGTTACATAGATATACATTATGGATACACTTATACACAAGACCCCTTAGACTTGGTTTAATCCAAAACTTTCTAGTTGTCACATCATCGCCCCGTTAGAGGGAAATTCATCCCAAAATTTGCATCTTGGGCAGGCGCTTGCAACTAGAAAAAGAGTTGCAGGTACTTCTATTTCATTTGATCTCCGCGCTCCCAAGTGAATTCAGGTTCCCATTTGGCATTCCAACGGACCTTCACTATGCATATTCGGCTCTATTTCGTCCTCTTGACTTCTCTGTGCAGTATTTCTACAGGCTCCTTGACGAAGTGGAGATTCTCATTTACCTTAATCTCATCAAGAGGGATGATGAGAGTTTTGTCGGATAGACATTTCTTCAGATTGCACACATGGAAAGTAGGAGGTATATTGTTGAGTTCTTGTGGTAACCGAAGTTTATAAGCCACTGGACTGATCCTGGCAACGATTTCGAACGGGCCAACGTACCTCAGATTTAATTTCCCACACTTCCCAAAGCATATTATCCCTTTCCAGGGCAAGACCTTTAACATCACGCGGTTGCCGACTTGGAATTCCAAGAGTTTCTGTCGTTTATCCGAGTAGCTCTTTTTTCAGTCCCTGGATGCCTTTAGTCTTTCTCGAATTTGGACTATCTTTTCGGTGGTCTCCCTGATGATCTCGGGGTCGGTGAGAGTTCAGTCAGGTACTTGTCCTTTTGCTAGTTGTGTGTCGCCCACCTCAGCGCAACACAGAGGTGATCTGCATTTTCATCCATTTAAGGCTTCAAATGGTGCGGCCTTGATGCTAGTGTGATAGCTATTGTGGTATGAAAATTCAATGAGTGTCAAGTGGGTATCCCATTCTTTGCCAAAGTTTATCAGACAAGCTCTTTGCATGTCTTCTAGTGTCTGTATGGTCCTTTCACTTTGCCCGTCAGTCTGGGGATGATAGGCTATACTCATATCGAGTTTTGTTCCTATGGACTTTTGCAGCAACTGCCAAACCTGTGTGGTAAATCTACTATCTTTTTCAGAGATAACAGATATTTGCACGCCATGTAATCGTACGATTTCCATTATGTATGTCCTGGTTAGTTTTTCCATCTTATCAGTCTGCTTGATTGGTAGGAAGTGGGCGGATTTGGTTAACTTGTCAACATTCAACCACATGGTGTCAAGTCCACCCACTGTCTTGGGCAAATTGGTTATGAAATACATGGTTATCCTCTCCCACATCTACTCGGTTATGTCTGGTTGTTGTAGTAGACCGGAGGGCTTCTAATATTCCACCTTGACCTTGGCGCAAGTCAGGCACTTTCCCACGTAGGTAGTGATTTCGGCTTTCATGTTCAGCTACCAATAAAGTTTCTTGAGGTCCAGATACATTTTGTCCGAACCTGAATGGACGAAGTAGCTTGTCTTGTGGGCTTCATTCATGACAACGTCTCTGTAACCACCAAACTTCAGTGTCCTGATTCGATCCGTGAGTTAGTAGGCTCCGTCCCCTTTGACCGTAAGGTTCTTATCCATCCCTCGCAAGGCTTCTTTTATGATGTCCTCAGGTTTTAAGGCTTCCATCTAGGCCTCTTTGACCTGTAAAGACAACTGAGAATGGATAGTCATGGTTAGTGTCTTTACTCGGCGACCCGAGTATTCTTTCCAGCTTAGGGCATCTGCTACCACATTGGCCTTGCCCGGATGATACCGAATCTCGGACTCGTAGTCGTTCAGTAGTTCTACCCATCTTCGCCGCCTCATGTTGAGCTCCTTCTGTTTTAGTATGTACTGGAAGCTTTTGTGATCGATGAAAATGGTGTACTTTCTATCGTAAATGTAGTACCTCAAGATCTTTAGAGAGAACACTACGGCTCCTAGCTCGAGGGGGTAGGTGGTGTAGTTCACCTCATGGGTCTTTAGCTATCTTGACGCGTAGGCTATGACTTTTCCTCGCTGCATAAGTATGCAAACTAATCCTTGATTGGATACGTCACAGTAGAACACAAAGTTTTTCGTCCCCTCTGGGAGGGACAAGACCGAGGCGTTGCATAGAGCTTGTTTCAAGGTTTTGAAAGCAACCTCTTGTTTCCTCTCCCTGATGATGGTTACACCATTCTGAGTTTGGGCGGTGAGCAGTTTAGCGATCTTGGAGAAATTCTGTATGAACCTCCTATAGTAACCAGCAAGGCCTAATAATTTCCTGATCTCTGTTGGGGTTATTAGTGTTGCATAGCCTTCGATTTCCTTTATTTTGGCAGGGTCCACGTATATCCCTTCTTCGCTGACCATCTGTCCTAAGAAATCTACTTTGTGGATCCAGAATTCACATTTCGAGAACTTCACATACAGCTTCTCCGCCCTTAATGTTTCCAAGACTTGTCGCAGGTGTTGACAGTGCTCTTCCTCACTTCGTGAGTAGATTAGTATGACATCAATGAATACTATCATGAATTTTTCTAGGTATGGTCCGCACACCCGGTTCATTAGGTCCATAAATGATGCAGGCGCATTTGTCAAACCAAAGGGCATTACTACGAATTTCATAGTGACCGTAGCGAGTTCGGAATGCGGTCTTGGGGATATCTTTTTCCCGGACCCATAGTTGGTGGTACCCGGATCTTAGATCTATTTTGGAAAAATAATTTGATCCTTGTAGTTGGTCAAATAGGTCATCGATTCGGGGAAAGGTGTATCATTTTTTTATGGTGAGTTTTTTTATCTCTCGATAATCGACGTACATGCGGAACGAGCCATCCTTCTTCTTTACGAATAAGACCGGAGTTCCCCAGGGTGAGAAGCTTGGCCTTATGAACCCCTTGTTCAGCAATTTGCTCAGTTGACTGGAATGTTCTTGCATCTCTACAGGAGCTAATCGATATGGCAACTTGGTTATTGGCATGTCTTCGGCTATCAAGTTGATTCTGAATTCGACTTTTCTTTTGGCTGGCACTACCGGAAGATCTTTAGGAAATACGTCGGGGAAATTGCAGACTTTCGGGATGTCGTTGATGTTCTTTTCTTCCTTTTTCTTATCGACAACTTGAGCTAAGAATGCGTGGTTCTTCTTATGTAAACACTTCTGGGCCTTGATACGCGAGATGATTCGGAGGTTAGAACTGGGTTTATCACCGTATATGACCAAGGTTTCGTTACTTGGTAAGTGAAGGCAAAAACCTTCTCGTAACAAATAATATTGGCACAATGAGGACTTAGCCAGTCCATGCCAATGATAACATCAAAACTCCTTATGGTAACCGGCATTAAGTCAATTTAGAAAGAGTGGTTTTTCAAAGTTAGCGTGCATCATTTGAATACATCATTTGTTGTTTCGTTTTTCCATTGGCCATTTCTACGGTGAATGTTTCGTTTATTGCTTGTGGGTTTTGTTTGAGTAGATGTTTAAAATTATGACTCATAAAGCTCCTCTCTGCACCACTATCAAATAGTATGCATGCATAAATATTATTTAGGAGGAACGTACCGGTGACCACTGCAGGGTCTTTCATCGCTTCCTCATGTCCCATTGCTAGGACTTTGCCCGTTTCCCTAATATTTTTGTTGCTAGCCTTCATATAGTTCCTCTTGTAGTGCCATGTTTCCCTACAACCATAGAACGATTGGCTCACCCCAGTATTTGTAGGTTGGGTAGCCTGTTGTGCGGACGTTCTGCAATATCCGGTAGTGTGACCCTTCATGTTGCAGTTTGTACAGTTCATTTCTCGGCATGCGCTGTTGTGGTGAAAATTACACTTTTCACACTTTGGGAGGGTACCGACATATGTCTTGGTAGGTGTTGGTGCGGCAGGGGTGGTAGTGGCATGAACCGCCACAATTTGTTTTCTCTTTGTATGCTCCTGGGTTAGTTGACCCTTCTTCTTGTTTCTGAACTTCCTCTTGTTATAACTCCCCTGTTTCTATTCGGGGATGGGAGTCATTATGCCTTGTCGTACTCCATGATCAATGAGCCTCTGAGAGCCACACTTTGCGTTGTTGAAAGTTATTGGGTTGCAAGCAATTACATTCCCTTGAATCTGGGAAGATATCCCCAAGATGAAAAATTCTACTTTCTGTCTCTCCAAAGTAATCATTCCAGGGCATAAGATTTCCAGGTCGCTAAATCTGGAAGTGTAGCCTTCCATGTCAGTGTCGTTCATAGTGAGATTCCAAGTCTCTTGTTCTAGCTTCTGTACTTCGCCCCTTGGGTAGTACTCTTCGAGCATCATGATTTTGAGATCCTCCCAGCTCATCGAGTTTGCTATCGGGAGTGTTAGGGCTTTAATGTGGCTATTCCACCATGAAAGGGCTCTATCAGAAAAAGTACAGGCTGCAAACTTGACTTTGCTCTCCTCTAGGCAGAAAGAGATTTCAAATATACATTTCATCTTCTCGAACCACCGCATCAGATTAATGATGTCACCACTTCCATTGAAGGGCTTCGGCTTGCAGTTTTCAAATTCTTTATAAGTGCATTCCCTTGGGTGCCCTTGGTTTTCACTTTGATTGGAACTGTTTGTTCCATTTCCGCCTCCGTTTTTGCAATTGCTTATTTGGGCCACGACAGTAGCTACAACAACGGTCACTATAGCTTCGAACACTGCTGTGTCCATTTGTGGAATAGCTGGTGCTGGTGGCATTGTCGATGTATTGTTCTTGCGCCTGTTATATCTTCGAGGCAACATTTTCTGCCACAAGGTGGAATGAGGATAAGTATTGAAATGAGTAATGGTTCGGACATTACTGTAATGGGATACCTTGTTTGTATTGAATCTAGTTGTTATTGATAGTCTTTTGAACTTTATAATTGAAATTTTACCATGCCAAATGAAAATGAAAAGAAAAGGCATAATAGATAACAACATCCAATAAAATGAAATATGTATCCGTTTCATTGAAGATAAGGTACTAATACATAAATTTTGCGAATATTGACCCCTAAGGTGGTGTACAGTACATCAAAAGATAAAATTTTGGCAGCATAACAACCCTCCGAATAGTGTAATCACTTAGATATAGGGTCGGTCCTACATACAGGAAAAAGGGTAGCTCCAACACATACCCATAAACCTATTCTATAAAAAATTATGAGTAGGATGAACCCTACCCAGGATGGATAGTCCCTCACGGTCCCTGAGATGAAGTCGAGGCACCGTGTAGCTCTGCTAGCTGACGCTCGGCTGCCACCACTCTCTCCTCGAGAGCCGCATGCCTCTCCTGATATTCCCTTACCTCCGTTCGAGTGGTGGTAAGGTCCTCAATGAGTCTATCCATGGGATAGTAGTCTCTCTCCATGTCTCGAGTCTGTGCATCTGTGACTTCTGCAGCAGCTCCCAACTCCAGAACTCGGTTCGCCATCGCCCTCGTATGATCTTCGATGTCCGTGATTCACTGAATCATGATTGGGAAGGCATTATCAGCCGGTCCTCCGTGGCTGAGGTTATAGAAACCTCGCTCCATGCCTAAAGGAAGGCACTGGTGCTTGTGCCAGCTCCATATCTCTAGATCTTCGGCCCAACATGGCATAGGTCCGTTGTAGCCTAAATGATGTCCAGGGACTCGTGCGACGTAAGGAGGGTTTATGACTTCAGAATCCAATTCTGATTCCTCCTCTTCCTCACCCTCTTCCTCCAGCTATTCCTCAAACTCTTCTTCTTCGGGCTCCTCCTCCATGATCTCCTCGTAAATCTCTTGAGGATCCACTTTTATCCAACCTCCATTTCCCTGGTTAGGGAAATAGGGGTCTCCTGGTGCATGGAATCCTGCCATGATGTCTATACAAGAAGGTGAAAATACATGAAAAGTCTAAGTGTATGTATTCTAAAATATTCCTATAGTATTTTGATTGTTTCTATTTGATCCTATAGCTTCTTGGTATGTATGTATATATATATATATATATATATATATATATATATATATATATATATATATATATATTGGTAAGTTTTAGAATTCTTGTCCACGACGACCATTCCTAAAAAAATGTTGGTCATATCTTGATTATATATAGTTGATCAGGCTATATTTATAACAGATATGACTACATAATTGTCTAGGTTTAATCGTAATATCCAACTCTTTGAAATACTTTTTATTTGTATCTTATTATAACATTTATTTCTCATATGCATGTCTGTATGTACACTTTTATAAAATACTTATATTTTTAAATTATACTTTCAGTCAGAGTCTTTTAGCCCCACTATATTTTTATAGTTGTATATCTTGCATGGTTTGATATACTAGTTGACTATAAACAATGCTCTGATATCAATCTATCACACCCCTGAACCAGAACGGCAGAAACGTCCGAGGGTGGATGACTTCATTTCACAGTATCATAACAATTGACTATAATTGAATCATAGCAACCAAAAACATCATACATTGAGATTACAAGTTTACATTGTTTACAAACGTTGTTTGTTCAAAAGTCAAATACAAGTAATTGAGAAGTAGAGAACATGATGCAGCGCCACCTGCCCTTAACATGTTTGGATACTTGTTTAATGGTTTCCTGAGAATACAAATGATTTTGAAAAGTGTCAACCATTAAGTTGGATAGCTCATAAGCATTTTCTATGAGAATGATATGTATCGGTTTCGTGTAAAATGATTTTTTTATACTGTAGAAAATCTGATATTTTCTTTAGAAACAAGGTGTAAGCTTTATACCCGAAACTCAAATGTATGTATGTCTTTTGTATCTTTTCCATGTAAAATGAATATATATGTTTCCAGAAAATCCAATATTTTCTTAAATATGAACTGTAGGCTTAAACCCTAAGACCAAAAATGTAAGTATACTATACTAAGAAATAGAATGTAGCCTTATCTTTATATAAAACTAATGAAGTGTAAGTTACTCCATAAACAAATTCGTTTTGTTAATCCCTATCTGAGGTATTATAACCATGCTTAATATGACTAATATGCATAGGTTACTGTTTAATACACACCATCACAAGGTAATGCTTCAAACACAAAAAATGCCATTCTTATAAACAGAAATTGAACCATTCAAATCATTAAAAGAATACTTGAACCTTGTTTGAACAATGCATGAAATGAAATAATGTTTCTTGTCATCTCAAACGAATAGTAACAATTCAACAAATCTAATCTAACATCATTATAAAGCAAAAGGTGATAAACTCCAATCTTGGTCACTGGTGAAGACTTTCTGTTTCCCATGATCAAGTTTATCCTCCGTCGCTCAACCTCCTCACTTTCTTTTAGCACCTACAAATCAGAACAATTGTGAAAACCACATCCTGTATCAAGGACCCAAGAACGAGAAGATAATGAGTTATTAGAAGATATAGTGTAAATGCCTTCCGAATATGGCTTCACCTTGCCATCTTTTATATCTTGGAGATACTTCGGTCAGTTTTGTTTCCAATGCCCCGTGTGATTGCAATAAAAGCAATTGGCATCCTTTGGATCAGAAGCAAGGGGAATGACCATGTAAATGTGCTTGGTAACCTCATTGTCTTTATCATTATCTATTGATATGTCGGGAAACCATACACATTCCATCAATAATGATAATCATGAGACACACATTACGACTCTCTATTAGTCCTAATTAGTGTGTCGGTTAACCACACGCGCTCCACTAACGACTTGTAAAATGATGTTCTAGTACTTAATTAATAACATTACACTTTTAATGAGATTAACTTGTCCTATCAAATCCATTCTGCTAACGACCCTCCACTAATCAAGGAAGCGGTGGGTGAGAGTGGACACCCATTCAACTACCATTTTATAGGCAATTTCCTTATACTCCCCTTATAGACTAGCTTCGTGAATGAGGCATACTAGCACTTCGACCGACCAATTCTAATAAATATACAATATTGAACTTATATATATATATATATATATATATATATATATATATATATATATATATATATATATATATATATATATATATATATATATATATATATATATATATATATATATATATATATATATTAGGTGTGCTTTAAACTTTTAAAACTTTAGGGTTTATATGCATTTTCAAAAAATAGACTATTAATTTTAAATTCAAAATAAACAAAAAAATATATTTAATAATTATCTAATAACTTTTAATTAATTTATTAAATCTTGGGAGGATTATCTAATTAATTAAACAATTAATTTAATCCTAATCTTAAAGCCTCTAAATTTCGAAATTTTAGGGTAAAGGATAATTATCCAATTAAGTAACAATTATCCAAACAAGAAATCCTAAAAATCCAAAGGATATTTCGAAATTCTATGGAGGCTAGGGTTTTTTTTTTGAAAACCCTCAAACCAAAACCCTAACAATGAAAAATGGCATTTAGGGTTTATATTAATTTATTAATCTTATAATAAATTAATATCTCTCCTTTCATAATTTCCTTTGTATAGTTGCTAGGTTTGAGAGCAAACCAAAAGGACTATGCTGCTATCAATTCAAGTACATACCAATTATAGTTATGGGCTTATACACCTAAGCCAACAATCCTGATGATACGATCTAAGCGGTGAAGGCAAGAGGAACACGCCGATATGGACAGTCTCACCAGATCCATGCAAGTATTGACATTCTCAACAAAGGATCCTCGTCCGAAGGGCTGGCGGGGTGATGACCCACTCATAATCAAGGGTTTATCAAGGATGTGATGATCCATAGAGTGTACATTGATACGGGAAGCTCAGCGGACATTATTTACAAGCACGGTTTCCGCCTTCTCCCCGAGAGATGGAAGGGGAACCTCAATCCCACAACGAGGAGACTAACAGGCTTCACATGGCACATCCCATGACCCCTAGGCACAATTCATCTATATTTCACATTGACCACCCATGACAGAGTCAAGAAGATAACCCTAATAGACTTCTTCGTGATAAGACACCTGATAGAGCATAACATCATCATCGGGCGGACGACCTTGCTCAAGTTTGGGGCAATCCCGTCAACAATGCACGAGATTATAAAAATTCAGCACCACAGAAGAGCCAGGAACAGTCCTTGCAAAACCACCAAGGGAGTTATGATGTTATGAGATCATGCAGCCGAAAGAAAACGTGCAAGAAAGAAAGAAGTCGCACATAAAGCCAACAAGTGATAAGGAGATTATCAGTAAGGAATACTCGGACCAACCGATAAACGTAAGTAGCAATCTCCCGTTACCCATGAGACAGACACTTATCAAACTCCTAAAAAATACAAGCATGTATTTTATTAGACTCCTACGGACATGGTAGGGGTAGATAGGAAGGTTATAGAGCACAAGTTTATGATCAAACCAGGTACCAAAGAAACCAAGCAGAAAAAAAAGAGTTCAGGGGGGAGATAGGAATAGGGAAATCAACGCCGAAGCTCCTAAACTAACCAAGGTAGGGATACTACAAGATGAAATTTTCCCACTTGGATTATAAACTGTGTCATGGTAAGGAAACATGATGCCTCATGGCGCATGTGCATTAATTACTCTAATTTGAAAAAGGCGTGCCCCAAATGCTACTACCCTCTGCCAGAAATCGACCAAAAATTTGAGTCCTTGCAATGCTTCAAGCTAAATTGCTTCCTAGATGCATACAAGGGGTGCCATCAGATCATAATAAGTAGAGAATATGAGGAGAAAACAACTTTCTACATAGACCACGGGGTTTCTACTACATCAAAATGTCATTCGGTCCGAAAAACACAAGGGCCATATATCAACGAATAGTCGACTCCATTTTCGCCAAATAGATCGGAAGAAATATCGATGTTTACGTCGACAATATGGTCATAAAGATCCCTGACGACAAGAAGCTCCTGGATGATGTAGAGGAAACATTTAAAAAAGTGGAGAAAGTCAGGATGAAGCTGAATCCAAGAAAGTGTACTTTCGCTGTTAAGGAAGGCCAATTCCTGGGGTACTACATTACCAAGAAGGGAATCCAACCAAGCCTAACCAACATTGATGAATTCAAGGAGGTTCCATCCCCGAACACCTTGCGAGATGCCCAGGGACTAAATGATAAGTTAACTGTGCTATACCGCTTCATCTCTAAATCATCAGAAAAGGCCCTGCCGCTCTTCTACACCCTCAAATGGTGCATCGAAACGAACAATTTCCAGTAGGCAACAACAGCAAAACCAGCACTCCAGCAGATCAAAGAGGCCCTGCACAAGTTACCCACATTGGCTAGTCCAGTCCCAGGAGAAACAGTACATGTATACCTCTAAGCCTCGGACGAAGCCATATCCTCAGCTCTAGTCGTGGAAAGGGAATGCAGGCAAGCACCAATTTATTTTGTTAGATGAACGTTGTAGGCTCCAGAAATCAATTATCCTATTATCTAAAAGCTAGTGCTAGCACTCATTTATGCAACGCGTCGCTTGAGACACTACTTCCAACCACATCAGATAAAGGTGTTAACAAACTACCCGATCAAATAAATATTGTTCAGGCCAGAGACATCCGGATGATTGGAAAAATAGGAAATTGAACTAGGGGAGCATGATATCAGCTATCGCCCACGTACCAGAATTATAGGCCAAGCACTAGCAGACTTCCTACTCGAAATTCCAGGCGAGAGGGAAATCGTAACTCAGATAAAAGGCTCATTGGGGACGAACCAGTCGGGTATGACCAAAAATGGACCTTGTATACTGACGGAGCATCCAGTAAAAAAGGATCGGGGGTAGGCCTGATCTTGACAAGCCTAGAAGGGGAAGAGATCACTTATTCCCTCCGCTTCGACTTCCACACTTCAAACAACGAAGTCGAGTATAAGGCCTTGCTAATCGCCCTACGATTAGCAAAGCAAATGGGCGCAGAAGCAATAGTAGCCTTAACAGATTCAAGATTAGCTGCTAACCAGATCAACGGAGAATTTTTAGCGAAAGTCAAATAAATGGAGAAATATGTGAAAGTTGTACAGCGGCTTGTCGAGCCCCTCAAAGAGTTTACCATCAGACAGATCCCAAGATAAGAAAACAGAATAGAAGACGGCCTAATCAAATTAGCATCAACATGCTTCAATCACTTGTCCAAGAAGGTCCTTGTTCAAGTGCTTAGAGAGAGAAGTATAGAGGAATAGCGGGTGCACGCTCTAGCATCGGCCAGACACAGATGCATGACACCGATAGTCAAATACCTGCAGCATGGTATTCTGCCAGACAACAATGAATAAACTAGAAGAATACGGATCAAAGCACTAATGTATGCAATAAAGGACATAGTATTGTATCAGAAAGGATTCATGTCACCATGGTTAAAAGGTGTGGATGATGCCAAAGGCAAGGAGGCATTTCGAGAGACACATGTCGGCCCGGTAGGTGCACACGAAGGGGCAAGAGCCCTAACAAGAAAAATACTTCGAATGGGTATCTACTAGCCAACCATACATCTGGATGCATTGGAAGTGACACGAAAGTGTATAGAGTTTCTTACTTACTCTCCAATCTAATGGAACCCCCAATGTCTTTGACGAGTATTTCCAGTTCGTGTCCTTTCTATCAGTGGGGAATAGACATTATGTGGCCGTTCTCGGACGCCCCAGGCAAGGTAAAATAGCTGGTAGTCGCAGTAGATAACTTCACAAAATGGATAGAAGTTGAGCTATTAGCGTCCATATCAGGGAGACAGATGATACATTTTCTGTGGAAAAATATTATAACAAGATTTGGAATACCAAAGATACTCATCAGTGATAACGGCCTACAGTTTGTTGATAATCTGTACCGAGATTGGTGCACAGACAAGGGAATCAAATAGCAATTCACGTTAGTAGCACTCCCCCAAGATAATAGCTAAATAGAAGTGTCAAACAGAATGTTGGTCAATGGAATTAAGAAGCGCTTGAAGAAAGCTAAGGGAAACTGGGTCGAAGAGCTACCAAGCGTGCTCTAGTCGTACATGATGATGCCAAGAGTGAGCACAAAAGAAACTCCTTTCAGCCTGACCTATGGCACGGAGGCAATGCTCCCGGTAGAATTTACGGTGGGGTCGCTCTAAACGACCTATTTTGAAGAAGCAAACAATAACGAAGCTCTGAGAGAAAACTTAGATCTCATCGAAAAGAAGTATGGACGATCGAATATCCGACATGTAGCCTATAAACATATCGTGGAAAGGTATTATAACTAAAGGGTCAAGGAGAAAGCTTTCGATGTGGGGGATTACATGTTGAGTCTAAATAAGGCAAGCCACACGCAACCATAGGGAAAGCTTGGCCCCACTTGGGAAGGGCCATATAAGGTCATTGAAGCTAATTGCAATGGTGCATATGTGCTCAAGACGATGGAAGGAAAGAAAACTACAAGAACATGGAATGTCAGAAACCTGAGGAAATTCCACTTCTAACGCATCGCCCGGATTAATCGCCCGAGGGACGCTGGATGCCAGAGACTCGGTGCACTTAGGCATGCAACTTTATTTCTTTTTTTTTTACAAAGTAGTCAATGTACTGCACGACTAAGCACAACCGTTTTCTTAAAATACTTAGTGTATTTGAGTGGCTTTCCTATTAAAATGCTCAGTGTGTCCAAACTTAAATACATAGCGTATTTACAAGGCTCAAAACAGCCATAGAACCTAAATACTTAGTGTATTTATAAGGCTCGGAACAATCATAAAACTTAAATACTTTGCGTATTTACAAGGCTCATAACAACCATATAACTAAAATACTTAGCGTATTTACAAGGCTTAGAAACAGCCATAGAACCTAAATACTTAGTGTATTTACAAGGCTCAGAACAACCATAAAACTTAAAAACTCAGTGTATTTACAAGGCTCAGAACAACCACCAAGCTTAAAATACTCAGTGTATTTATATGGCTTAGAACAGAAATCAAATCAAAATACTTAATGCATTTACGAGATCAAACACGTACCTAGCGATAGGAAGCAATCACCTATCACCTAGCAATAGAAAACAAGGGTCAAAAGCAAAAACACATGCCTAAAAGAAAATAAAACGAACACAACGAGTACCATTCATATTGCAAAAAAAAAAAGAGTTATTACAAACAAGGCCAGGAAGGCCACCACTATGAAGTACTATCAAGAAATACGACAACATATTACAATAGCTTCAAGTTTTTTTTCACACCCCTAAGGTGTAGCACACGGTACATAAAGTACCTTAACAACTAACTGGGCTAGCACCAGCAACATCGCTTCTCGTCACCACACCACCATCATCATCGCCGCCACCACTAGCATCGTTCCCCGCCACAACACCAACATCATCACCATCGCCGCTACCACCATTGTCTTCGCCACCACCACCAACTCCATCAATCAGCATGCCATCAGGAATTTCATCAACCTCCCAGAACGCAAAGCTGCTGCATACTCTCCATGTCCACATTAACCAACCGTAGGAGAGATCCATGATCCATAGTGGCAAATTCAAGAAGGACATCGTTAAGGCTCGTAGTATGGTTGGACCCGGAGTCGCTGGCATTAGGTTCATAGGAGCCGGAATCCACCTCAGCTTTTAACACGTTACGTCAGGACTCCTCTCCGGCAACAAACACCACACGCATGATCTGACTCACAGCACCAGTAAAGTTCGGATGTTCAATCTGTTTGCCCATAATGCGTACGACCCCCATGCGTAAGAGCCAATCCCGATCACACTTAGCAGCCTCCGCCTCAGCTCGAGCCTCCACGAGGAGCTTATCGTGGTCGCAGACATCACATTCCAAACTCTCATTCTGAATCACGAGCCCCTCGTTGGCCTGAGTCAGAGAATCTACCTTGGCTTCTAGGGCAGATCGGATCTCTTCCGCAGTAGCTCTATGAAGCAAGCAGAACACACCTCTATTCAAAACCACGAACATCATTTTCGATCTTAACAATCCGACGTCACAGGCTAGTTTCCTGGGCACTACACCCTACATGGACAACCTCCATCTCACCGAGTAGTTGGATTCGGCGAGCACCAGCGAGAAGATAGAACATAGCCTAGGCAGCAACGTAAGATATATTATGGGACAAGGCATGGCTACGCATAGCTTCCATATCGGCGATAACAGCGGACGGGAACGCATAACAAGAATATTCCACAATGTTGGTACGGACATACAAGTAGGATTCATGTTGCAAACTCCAAGTAGGAATAAAAACATTAGAACCAGAACTACCCCCAAGGACCCCCTCGCGAGGTGGGGTTTGATGTAGCTCAGCACCATTGGGACCTCTAGGGGGAAAGATCAGAAGAAGATTGTGGAACAGATTGAACAGGAACTACGGGTTGCTTGATCGCCTCTTGATCCCCCTCAGACTGGTGCAAGTCGTCATCAGGGATCACAACAACTGCCTTCGGAATGGAGGAGATCGAGTTCACCAAACGAGTGAAGTTGCGCCCGACTGAACCTACCTCCCCATGTTAAAAACATCGGTGGATGTCACCCCCATGGACAAGATGGCTTTCCTCTTAGCAGTTGCCTATCGAACGTCAGAAATGATGTCATCCTTCCTATCCTCGATACCTCCATATGGAAAGAACCAGTAGCAGGAGATGGAGCAACCGTTGAGATAGGTCGGACAGCCAAAGGTGGTTCTCTGACGGTTGCCGGAGATCCCTCTATAGTCGGCGATACCAGAGAAGCAATCACAATGAGTCGATCAGCCCGGTGAGGAGGGGGAAGTGTCTCAACCAGATCAGTTTCTCGATATTCCAACTTCCCCCGATGCCACTTCCGCAAACCCTCATCCATCGAAAGTGGGGATTCAATGCCTATCAAAGAAAAGGAAAATCAAGAATAGTAATAACCAAGTAGATAATTCAACTTCCCCTTTTTCAAAAAAAAAGGAGGGGAGGATAAGGAAGAATAGTAGAACCACTCACCATCAATAACAATATAAAATATGGATATATCCCCCCAACGCCTCCAAGAAGGGCTCATTCCGATGCCAGTAAGCAATACCTCAGAGTATTCCTCAGGTGCAACTTGAGTACTCCTCAGGAGATCTGCGATGGCCTGTTGTAAGGATATAACTTAGGGGCAACATCAGCAAAATTGTTTGCTCGGTATCGCCTATTGCCAAGTAGATCACGGTTGACCCACAACCATTTATCTTGCCAGTTCTTGGGGGTTTTACCGCCAGAAACTAAAGTATACACCCCTCGCCGAACGGAGAAAGTATACTTGTCTCCAGTAGCACAAAACCTGAAGAAATACTTAAAGACGAAGTAATCAGGAAGCGGATCGTTGGCTGGACAGATCATTTCGAACACCACTGCCTTATTAACAGCGTTCAGAGTGAGCATTTGGATGCTGCACCCATTCTTCTACAAAATTTCCTCCTGAAAGTCTGTGACATGAAGACGATGAGCGGCGTCAAGTATTTTCAAGTAGACACCCACCTTGCCCGGTGGAGGAGATAAGATCCTCGACTCCGGTGATGGAAACTTGACTTCGTCTGATGAAGAAAGGCGATAAGCATCGCCAAGAAGCTTGAAGTCGACCTCAGACAGAATAGCACCAGATAGAGCAACCATGAAGCCAAGAAAAAACCCTAAAAGAAAAAGGAAAAGAAAAGAGAAAGAAGTGGCTTGACTAGGGAACACTTTGTGACCTTATAAAGAATACGGAAAGGCAGGATATTCAAAATCTCTAACATGATGATGTAATTGACTGCCATAATGGGGAGTCACGTCGCCGTAAAAATTGAAGCGACAATTGAATCAGAGCTTGGCGCGTGTACCAAGCAGTTAAGTCCAGAACATCATAGCTGACCAACGTTATGACTATTGGACTAGGGGACTTGATGACGTGCGCTAGCATGTGTAAAGAAGCCACTCCTGGCTGCGGCAGAGAATGCCCCAAGGCATGTCGCGCCCGGTAGGCTAAGCCCGACGGAACATAGCGCCCGACGGCACCTATAAGAGCAGGGCGCCCACGGAGAAAGGCTCGGTCCCGCCAGGGGCGCCTCCACCCCGGGACAAATGTAATGGTCTCAGTCGACAAGGCAGATGCTCAGATCATTACCGCCTGAACCAATCCTTAGCTCTGACAGATTAAGGAGCACGATCCACCAATCAGCGTCCGCGATCTTGTCAGGTCTGATGCCCTTGTCCCGTACGGACTAGCAGAAAGGTCTAGTATAAAAGGCTACTCCAAGTGCCTTCGTAGGTAAGTGATTCTCTCTCAGTTTACCCACAATACAACTCCAAGTCTATCCACTGACTTAACCGTCGGAGCGTTTTCCCGGAAGCCCCCTCCCGGACAACAGTTGAGGATCATTTCTCGTTATGACCTCGTAGGTTCACCAAAATCATAAAATCTTGCAGAGCATCGCAGAGTGGAACCACGTCACATCATTTAACATTAAAAGGTTACAAAATTACCAAAATACCATTCTAAAGTTGGTTAACTTATCTAATAATTTTTCATACCATTTTGAAGCTTATATAGAAACAACAAATAGCTTAGGGAGTGAGCCAAAGTCAATTTACAACATTTTTGAGATTTGATTAGAACCCAACCCCACATGGCTGGATTTGCCGTGGGGTTGGCCCCGACCAGATCAATACAAAAATGTCATTTTTCTTGTTAAAAAAACATTGTATTTTGACCTCTCACCACCAAACTTTCTATAACATAAATAATGATTATTAGTAATCCAAATGATTCTTGATATTATTCTTTGAACTAACATAATTTATATCAAAAAGGTGACTTAATGGATTAAATATATAATGTCTTAGAGTTTGAAAGCATGCTAAGAAAGAGAAGAAAATTGGATTTTCTCGTCTTTCTGTGCAATTATTAGATCTATACAAGAAAATAAGAATAGAATCAATACATCATGAAGAAACTTACTTCCATCGAGCCATAATGAGCGTTTTTGGTGACTTACAAAAATAAACGATGAAGATGAACATAATATGTTTTTACTCATAAGGCCCATTTCGCAGGCCTTTGGGCTAAGGATATTATCTAAATCTTAAAATAAACTTATAAAAATAGGCTAAATTTGTTTCCCCAACTTATAAAATAGCCAAAACGTTATATGCATGTTTTGAGAATCGTATTACAATTTCTAAAGTGTTGTTTGTTTTTTTTGGAAAAAATCTCTTCAGACTTCTTATTGTTGCGTGATGCAGCACACGCACAACATTTTTTCATCTCGCACCTGTTCATTTTTTAGAAGTTGTTTGATTCAAAAACCTATGTGCGTGCTCTGTTTGGTGCAGCATTTCGACTGCCTCGTCCAACCTCTTCAAACATCTTTGAACCTCTTCTTCTTCTTTTTATTATTCTTCCTGAAATTTTGATTATATGTTATTGAAATTTTATTTCAATTTTTTTTTTCTTTTTTTTTTGTTTCTTCTTGTTGAATTTTTTTTTCATTCTTTTTATTTTGAATAACAATAATTTTTTGATCAAATATCATTATTTTTTACTGAAATATCTTTATTTTTTTCGTTGAAATATCATTATTTTTTTTATTGAAATATCATTCATTTTTACCGAAATGTTATACATTATTAAATTTTCTGTATTAAAAAATTAGTTTCAGTGTATAAAATTAGTTTATTTTAAATTTTTAACATCTGCAGCAGTATGTAGATGTTAAAAAAACAAACACACTTTTTATTACAGTCTGCAGCCGTTTGGTCCACCTCTTCTACTGCAGAAGGTTACAGAGATGGTCCGCAAACTTCATGAATTTTTGCTTCACAAAATCAAACATTACTTAAGTGAAATCCGATAATGGGCCGAAGTAAATTGTGATTGTAACTTCGAGGATTTAATCAAATTTTGATTACAAACATTAAGAACTAAATCAATTATTATTATAATACAATATTAACATTAATATTAATAAAAAATGGGTTACTAGTGGGGGACTGGAAATTGGGACAAAAGTCCAAAGCTATATGGGTCGTTCACAAATTCATATAAAAACAATAGTAGCCCATAAATATATATTTAGCCCAAATAAAATGGGTTTAGGTTTAGACATTTTTAAGGATTTCAACGGATCAAAACGGGAGCGGAAATGGGTTTAGGTATATACAAGGTCTAATATCTTGAGTTTTTTTTGACAATTATATCATTAATAATATTATCTAAAACGAAATTTTCAACATGTAACATAAACTATAACTCAAAAATTATATTGGGTTATTTTCTTAATGAAAAATTAAGTATTTAGGCTAGTAAGATATAGAATATGGCTTTAAATGTTATGATTTACATTAACTTATTTGTCAATGAAACTAAGGTAGGGCATTTATAAAATTTTAAGTAGTTGATAACTAAATTTTATATGTTAGTTGTATAAAAATAAATTTAGGTAGTCCATAACTAAATTTTATATATTACTTGTATAAAAAAAATTATATGGGCCAAGTGACCCACATTCACAATATGTATTGATTTAAAGGTGAAAACGAAGGGATTTTTAGCTATTAGTATGGTTGTAAACCAACTAAATGGATACAAACAATGATTTGTCAATATTCGTTCGTTTAACTTATCTGAACAAACAATCAAACACAAACATATAAATGAACAAAATTCTTGTTCACTTAAGAAATTATCTCATTGTTCATTTATGTTCATTAAGACATAAATGTTGATCGTGGATTATAGGGTTGATACATTTTTTCCCAATTTTTAAAGAAATAAAAATAATTAATATTGTCATGTGGAGTCCGGGTGTACATATCCACTGCAACATTACTAGTGAACCTGGAAAATAGAGTTTATATGCCCTTTATTAACAAGACATTTATAGTTTAGGAATCTGAGTGACTAAATGGGATCAAAACAGTCGTTTGAGGACAATTACATCAATCTTAAAAAAACAAGGGGTACCCTTTATTAACAACATATTTATAGTTTAGGGATCTTAGTGACTAAATGGGATCAAAACCAAGACAATTACATCAATCTTAAAAAAAAAAAAAAAAAGGGTGTGAAAATGACTAATATCATAAAAGTTCTATAAAAAAAACCCAATTTTTTTTATTGTTATGCCACAATTTCTCACAAATTTACCATTATAGTCCAATTAAAGAGTTTTATTGTTAATTATATTATTTTTTTGAAAAATAAATTGTAAAATTGGGTTTAAAGTATAAATTTGGTCCTTGTAGTTTAGAAAAATTACACTACATGGATTTTTAACTTTACTTTTTGTTTTTATATACTTTATTTCTTTTCTTTTTTATATATATACTTATTTTTCGTTTTATATATATATATTTTATTTATTTTCGTTTTTAATTTTATTTTTCAACAATTCGATTTTTTATTTACCTTTTTTACCACCAACAACCACCACCGGCTAATGATAACCACCACTGGCCACTGACCATCGACAAACGCTACCCATCGATTCCAAAATCATGACCATCAACTGATTCTAGCTCCACTACAACTACATAATCGATTTCATCAGGTCACAACCCAAGATCAAATCCCAAAAATCAAACTTAAAAATAGAAATCAAAACCATAACAAGATCAAATCGATCAAATCAGAATGTAAGTTGAAATAAAAACCAGATATGGAAATAAAAATCCAAAAAGCAAAACCTAACAAGAAATCGATGATCAAAGAAAAAACTGATGGAGATCCGATAAATCAAATACGAGTCCAAAAGAATGGGGTTAAAAGGAAACTTAGTGGAGTAGAGATGTGGTGGTCGAAGGATTTTAGTGGACACGGTTCTCCACCTGCGATCAATTTGTGAAATCCAAAATCATAAGTGGGGTTCCCAAACGATAATCGATTACTTAAATGCACTGCTTTCATGAAACAATTTCTGGAACACAATGGTTTCACAAACATCGTCAATCTCTGGAAAACAATTATTTTAAACCTAAGAGACAGATTTCAAATGAAGAAATTTGTTGCAAGATGGAGGTGGCAGTGACTCTGTTTCACATTGAGTATAGAGAACGATGGAGAGAGATGATGGATAATTTGTTTGTTGTGGTTTGAAATGGTCTATGAAGACAAATTTGAAGAAAATAAAAGAAAAGTTGAATGGTGGTGACGGGAAAGGAGGAAATGAGGTTCTTGTGAGGGTGGTGAGAAGAGGTGGTTACAGAGGCGACAATTGTGTGCCGGAAAAGTGATGGTGATCATCGGAAAAGCAACGATGGTCTCTCGCCGGAAAGAGGATTTGGGAAAACTTGGAGAATGTAATCAAGTGGGTGGATGAGAATGAAATGTGGAGTGGAGGGGGGGTATTTTTATTTTATTTTATTTTATTTTATTATTTAAAAACATAAAAAAAAAAAAATTAAAGGTAAAAAATGAATGAGAAAGGGAAGAAGTGTCTTTTTATGTTTGATAGGGACGAACGACGCAATAAAATGGAACTGTAAGGACGGTCCATGGTTGTAAAAATTGGTCTAGGCAGCCGATTAATCGGCGCCTAAACGCTTGACAGCCTCTAACTGCCTACGAATAGGGGTTAGAGGGTTAATCTAGGTGGAATTGGTCAATATCGGTCAATACCGGCCCAACTTTGACCAAATCGGTCCAAAAGACTTTAAAAGACCCACCAACTTATGGAGTCGGCTTGCCTAAAACATAAATGTGATTGTTTTCGTAAGGAGGATACCCTTTATATAGAGTATTTTTTCCCTGATAGAATGTTCCAGCTTCGATGTGGGATGCTCAAACTTGTACTCTTTCATATATGCTCTTTGCATCTCGTTCTTTCCCCAATTTTCTTGATGGCTCGTCTCCTCCCGTGCTTGACTAATCCTCCCCCTGATGAAGTACCGGAACAATCGACAATAAATAATCGCTTAATCTGGAATCAATAATCGTCTTCTGCCACGAGTTCTCAAGTACCGACTCTGCCATTGTTTTTTCCCACAAGCTCTCAAGTACCGAACCTAATCAACAATCAATATTTGGGTAATCTGGAAAGGATTAGTGAGGAGGAGATTAGGTCGAATTGAGGTTATGTATGCAATAATTGATGAGTTATTTGCTAAATTTTTTCGTGTTGTTGTCGATTTCAATGGATGCTGACTTAATTGTCGATTGGTTCTGATTCTCGATTCATCTTACCTGAACGTTCTTTCTTCCCTTGACAAGGTTGATATATTATAGATACGTTCAATCCAATTTCATTTTTCGTGTTTCTATTGTTGATCGAATTAACATTCAAACTCAATAAGATTTCTGCAAACCATATATGATTTCAAACTCGCCTTCCATTTGTTCTAAGGTGCTTGTATTCGATTATCAAACCTCTGCATAACTCGATTATCAAACCTATTTATATTTAATTATCAAACTCAATTATCAAACCTATGCAGTTGTACGATAAAATGGGACACTATAACTGATCCTAGGTAATATTTTCTAGTTTCATCGGTTCAAATCGGAAACTACTTTTCATGTCCGCCATGTGTTCAATAAAATGCTCAAATAAAGTTCTCAAATGCTGCCCGCAATGATATTGGGAAATTTGACATCTTGTTACGCATTAGAAACAAATTTGACATCATGGGTTTTTGCAACTAAAGATTATACCACAAAATCAATTATCAAGAATGAAAGAGAAGTCACTGGATATATGCAGCCTTCAACATCACCATCCAAATTGCTAGAAGGAATTGATAATGAAATTCAAATGAAGGTAATGATTTTGATGATTATGATGAAGGCGGAATCATGTTTGAAGTTGAGGATATGGAAAAATTGATGTCTAATATTTGAAACATGTTGGATAGTTTGAGGTTGATACCTTATTTTCAGAGAAGAGAAATGGCTACAAATTTGGCCATGAAAATGGCTTCAATGTTTGGAGATAGTTATATTTATTATTTTTTTAATAATTTTGTTCATTTATAATGTTATATTATATTTGATATTCTTTGGATTAATGTTATATTTATTAATTTATTAATATTTTTAATAATTAATGGTCCCTAATTAATCCCCCGATTAATCCCCGCCTAACCGATTAATCCATTGACCGCAGTCCACCGATTAGCCTACGTCGAACGATTTCGACAACCTTGGGACGGTCCGAGTGCAAAATAAAAGTTAGGGACCAAACACGCAAATTTAACGAAACCACAAGAACGATTTAAGTAATTTGTGCAAAATATTATTACAAGTTTTTTAGATATAGAGAACGAGTATTGTTATTTATTTTGTTTTTTTTAGTCTATTATGAAATTGAAAAATATTATCTTGAATTTGAACTATTGATATCACATAAAAAAATATGATTTAATTTGTTATTTATATCACACATTGAAACATTAATTCTCACTAAACAAGCTTTTTGTTGGTTTTTTTTCTTTTAATTTTCATTTTTTCGTAACATGAATATAATAGCACTAAAGAACAAAAAAAATAAAATAACATCCCAAAAATCAAGGTAAAATTTTATTTTTTAGAACCAAACCACAACCATAAAAGTTTCCAAAAGTCAAAATTATAAATCAGAGTGTCCGAAAATCAAATCTCATAAAAACTAAAGCATGTCATTGATCAAGTCTTCGCCTTCCCATGATCATCTGAAGTATCTGAAACATAAATCTTAAACTGTAAGCCAATCTTAGTGACTTCTCCCAAATACCGCACATAACTAACAAAGATACAAAATACATATTGGGTCCATAGTCTCCCAACTGGATTACCCTGGCCCACAACCTCTCGGTTAGATTACCACTCTGGTCCACAGTCTCCCGATTGGATTGTCACTATGGCTTACAATCTCTTAATTAGATTGCGACTTGTCCAAAATCTCCCGATTGGATTTCCCGAGTTTGTTGGCTAATAACACAAAGTAGTACAACCTCAACCTACATATACTATGTCGACATATGTAACATATAAACATATAACCAACAAACATATAATCATGCAGATCTAACAGATCACTACAAAATAGCAATATCCTATATACCAGGATATATAAGCGAATAGGCCAACATTGGTGCCTTCAACCCATAAGTACAATTAGGAAACTCACCTCACAGTCTTAAAAGATAGCAGAAAATAGCGCTGCTCTAAATGCCAATTCTACATGTCGCCTATACAACAAACAATGAAATAAACTCAAACTACAACTTAAAATACTGATAGCTTCATTTTATTTACTTCTTTTTATAGTTTATTTTAGCATATTTCATTCATAATTTAGATAATTTCCATGCATATTTTCCTTTTTGTTATTTTATGACTATTTCGGGAACTCTCGAATCTTGTGAGCATAATTGCAGGTTTTCGGGTCTAGCGGAGCGGGAGTGTTCGGGACGTATAGGAGGCGATGAGATTTGGTAGACAAAAATGACGTTGGGCTTGATGGGTAGTGGCGATGATGCATGGAGTGATCTTGATGATTATTTGAAGACTTGGAGAGAAATAAACTTTAAATTTGCAAGATGCGGGGGAATATTCAAGCGTACGTAAATTATTAATTGGGCGAATTCACGAGCTTTGGAGGATTTGGAGAGGTCAAATTGGGCTTAAAATGAAGAAAAACTTGAAGAAAATGGGCTAGGAGGTGATTGGATTCGATCTGGGCCAAGTGGGCTAAGCTATGGAGGCCCAAAACCTCAAAGATGCTACATCTAGGGACCACCCGTGCAACCCACCCGCGCAAGAGCACGCGGGTCGCGCAACCTCCTGCAGGGGCAATTTCGGAAATTCTTCTTTTGAGCTATTTGAGGAAGGTTGGTGCCCATCTTTTGCATACTCTTGGACATCCGATTTTTGAAGATTCTCTCTGGAGTTTTGAAGACTTTTGAAGGCCAAGAACCCTTGAAGAACATCATATTTTTACCTCTTGATTCTTGCTTAATGTTTGGTACAAATTTCTCTAACTTTGTTTCTTTGGGTTTAGCCATGCTTGGCTAAGCTAATCTTGGTTGACTTTTGGTTAATCCTTTGAACTTTTGTTGAATGTTGAAGAATCCATGAACATGTTCTTGAATCTTTATGGAAATGTTTTGTGTTTTAACATCTTATCATTACTTGTATGTTTTAGTTCATGAGTTTAAATGTGTTTGTGGTGATTAGTTGGCTAATTTCTTGATTAAGTATAGGATCCTCAAAACTTTAAGTCAACCATCTTTCCCTTATTGATTTTACATCAAACTCTTATTTTTGTTGCATTTGTCTATTTAAATCATAGTTAATTCTAGTTTGTTTCAAGAGTTTCAAAACACCAAAACCCCCCATTTTATATTTATTGTCATTTTACAAGTATTGTTACAAAGAGATTTTTTCATAGAGTTATAAATTGAACCAATCTCCGTGGATTCGATCCCTTTACCACTATACAGTATTTTAGTGTGTAATATTTAGGGTTATTATTTGTGTTGGCCTCGATAACCACCAAATTTTTGGCGCCGTTGCCGGCGAATGGTTTATTTTTAATCAATTTGTTTCTCTATGCCCAGATCTCAGCGTACAGGTGACTTGATTTACAATCCAGAAATCGAAAAAGAAGCAAGGCGTTTGGCGAAGGAAAAGCGAATTGAACGTGGTCAAACTTCTAATCCTCACGGGGATCCGGAGGTCGAAACCGCTTCATTAAGCGACATAGAGCCCGATTCTAGTCCCGACCTTCGCCAAGAAATTCCCGAAACACCACCCCTACAACAAAATCCACCCATTACCGATGACCAAATTAAGCTAAGGGCATTCCCCTTTTCATTGGCCGATAGAGCAAAAGATTGGTTATTCTATCTTCCACCGGGGTCGATCAACTCATGGACCGACATGGCAAGAGCTTTCCTTGACAAGTTTTATTCCGCCTCAAGAGTCTCAAGTCTTCGAAATGAGATTTGTGGAATCCGCCAAGGTCAAAATGAGACTTTCCATGATTATTGGGAGAGGTTCAACAACTTGTGCTATAGTTGCCCACAACACCAAATTCCGGAACAACTCCTCATTCAACACTTCTATGAGGGATTGTTGCCAATGGAGAGAAGACTAGTTGATGCCTCAAGTGGTGGAGATGTCTTTAGTAAAACCCCACAACAAACAAGACAACTTTTCAACACCATAGCCGCAAATTCACAACATTTTGGCCCTCGCCAAGACATGAAGAGAGACACACAACACAAAGTTAATGAAGTGGGAACATCGAATCTTGAGTCTCAAATAAAAGATCTAACATCCATCGTCCAAAAGCTAGCCA
Source organism: Lactuca saligna (assembly GCF_052625555.1). Classification (NCBI taxonomy): domain Eukaryota; kingdom Viridiplantae; phylum Streptophyta; class Magnoliopsida; order Asterales; family Asteraceae; genus Lactuca; species Lactuca saligna. Next base: position 37,104,338 of record NC_136417.1, on the reverse strand, counting down.
TGGGACAAACTCCACAAGTGATGGTTTGTGGAATATGTGCAACCATGGGACATCCTACGAATATGTGTCCCATCCTTCAAGAAGATGCGGAGCATGTGAATGCCACGGGAGAATTCCAAAACTACCACAACAAACCATCCGGGTACCAAAATGCATATAATTCAAGTTGGAAACCAAATCCCAACGGAAGCTACAACCCAAGACCATTGCCTCACAATGCATTGGTTAGACCGTCCTATCCACCACCACAACCTCAATACCAACATCAACAACCACACTATCAATCCAAAACGCACCCTCCACATCATCATCAACAATCTCCTCAATCTCAACCAAGTAGCTCTGGAATGTCTCTTGAAGACATTGTCAAATCTCTAGCCACTAGTACCCAACAATTCCAAAAAGAGACAAGGACTAGTATCTCCAACCTTGAAGCACAAATGGGAGATATAGTTACGTCCATAAGCAAGTTGGAATCCCATGGTAAACTCCCTTGTCAAACCGAAAAGAACCCAAATGTCAATGTGGTGACCTTGAGAAGTGGCAAGCAAGCCGGAGAAAGTAGTTCAAAGAAGAAGACAAGGGAAGAAGAGGAAGAAATAGAGATCATTCCCATTGAAGAACCTACAGTCAAGAACGATGCACAGGCCAGAGTTCCAAAGAAGTCCATCCCTCTAGTAACACCAATAGCCACTCAACCACCGTTCCCCTCTCGACTTGCAACTTCAAAGAAGAATATGGAGGAGAAAGAGATTTTGGACACCTTCCGAAAGGTGGAAGTAAACATCCCTCTACTTGATGCAATCAAGCAAATCCCGAGATATGCAAAGTTCTAGAAAGAACTTTGTACCAACAAGAGGAAGTTGAAGGGAAATGAGAAAATTTTGATGAATGAAAACGCATCCGCGGTTTTACAAAGGAAACTTCCACCCAAATGCAAAGATCCCGACATGTTCACGGTTCCTTGCAAGATTGGAGATGTCACTTTTAGTAGTGTTATGCTTGATCTTGGTGCTTCTATCAATGCCATGCCCTATTCAGTGTATGAATCATTAAATGTCGGACCCTTAAGGGAAACCGGTGTCATAATCTCTCTTGCGGATAAATCAAGTGTCTTTCCTAGAGGTGTTTTAGAAGATGTCCTAGTGCAAGTGAACCAATTAGTCTTCCCGGCGGATTTCTATGTGATTGATCTAGATGAGCAAGTGTCTTCCAAATCGGCTCTAATCTTGCTTGGGAGACCGTTTTTGAAGACGGCTAGGACAAAGATCGATGTGTATGCGGGAAGTTTGACAATGGAGTTTGATGGTGAAACAATAAGTTTTAATATTTATGATGCCATGAGATATCCTAGTGATGTTTCATCTTTGTACTTTGTTGATGTTGTTGAGCCAATTACTCAAGAATTGTTTGAGTTATCTAACGGTGATATGTTGGAGATGATCTTAAGCAAAGGATTCGATTGTAGGAAGCTAGCCGAGCAATTAAAGCTTTATTCTTTGGATCCGGAAGTTGAGAAGTTGATAAATAAAATGGAAATGAAAAAATCCACAAGATTAGATGTCAAGCAAATTGAATTGTCCCCAACTCATACAAAATTGTCTCCATCCCTTGTTCAACCACCTGAATTGGAATTAAAGGTCTTACCTCAACACTTGAAGTATGCCTACTTGGGAAAGAATGAAACCCTTCCGGTTATCATCTCAACTCATTTAACCGAATTTGAAGAAGAGCAACTCCTCAAGGTGTTGAAGGAGCATAAAGAAGCCATGGGTTGGACGATTGCGGATATCAAGGGTTTGAGCCCCTCCACTTGTATGCACAAGATCTTAATGGAGGATGAATGCAAGCCAAGTAGAGATGCGCAAAGAAGGCTAAATCCACCAATGATGGAAGTCGTGAAGAAAGAGATATTAAAGCTTCTTGATGCGGGGATGATCTATCCAATCTCGGATAGCAAGTGGGTGAGTCCAGTGCAAGTCGTTCCAAAGAAGACGGGAATCACGGTGGTCGAGAACAACAAAGGTATGATGGTCCCCACCCGTGTGCAAAACGGGTGGAGAGTATGTATTGACTACCGCAAACTCAATGCGAGCACACGAAAAGATCATTTCCCATTGCCTTTCATTGACCAAATGTTAGAAAGGTTGGCCGGGAAATCCCATTATTGTTGTCTAGACGGGTACTCTGGTTTTCACCAAATCCCGGTGGCACCAGAGGACCAAGAAAAGACAACATTTACATGCCCATTTGATACTTTTGCATACCGGAGAATGCCATTTGGATTGTGTAACGCCCTGGCCACTTTCCAACGTTGTATGGTTAGTATCTTTTCGGATTATGTTGAAAACATAATTGAGGTTTTTATGGATGATTTCACGGTACATGGCAACTCTTTTCAAGAATGTTTGACTAATCTCACAAAAATTTTAAAAAGATGCATTGAAACAAACTTGGTTTTGAATTTTGAGAAATGTCATTTCATGGTGAGTCAAGGTCTCATTTTGGGTCACATTGTGTCTAAAAAAGGAATTGAGGTAGATAAGGCCAAAATTGATGTTATTCAAAGCTTACCTTACCCGACTTGTGTTCGGGAAGTTCGTTCTTTTTTGGGCCATGCAGGTTTCTACCGAAGGTTCATCAAGGATTTTTCAAAGATAACAAGACCAATGTGCCAACTCTTGCAAAAGGAGGTCGATTTCGAGTTCAATGAGGCGTGCAAAGAAGCTTTTGACAAGCTCAAAGATTTGCTTACATCCGCTCCCATCATGCAAGAACCAAATTGGGATCTCCCTTTTGAGATCATGTGTGATGCAAGCAACTATGCGATTGGCGCCGTTTTGGGTCAAAAGAATGGGAGGGCCTCCCATGTGATCTATTATGCATCAAGGACACTAGACAATGCTCAAAGCAACTACTCTACCACGGAGAAGGAGCTATTGGCTATAGTGTTCGCCTTGGAGAAATTTAGACAATACCTACTTGGTACCAAGGTCATAGTGTATTCGGATCACGCAACTCTTAAGTACTTGATGACGAAGAAAGATGCAAAGCCGAGACTCATCCGGTGGATCCTACTGTTACAAGAATTTGACTTGGAAATCCGGGACAAGAGCGGGTGCGAGAACCTCGTTGCCAATCATCTAAGTCGGATCACTTCAAATGAAACTCCTCTCCCATTGCGGGACGAGTTTCCGGATGAGCATCTCTTTTCCCTTACCCAATCTATTCCTTGGTATGCCGATATCATTAACTTTTTGGTCACAAAAAGGTATCCCGACACATTCACGCGTGCTCAAAAAGACAAGTTGAAAAGTGATGCAAAATACTATGTGTGGGATGAACCTTATTTGTGGAAACATTGTCCCGATCAAATCATTAGGCGATGTGTGCCCCAACAAGAGCACCAATCCATTTTGCAATTTTGTCATGAATTTGCTTGTGGGGGACACTTCGGACCTAGTCGGACTTTGAGAAAAGTCCTTGAATGTGGATTATTTTGGCCAACCATGTCACGCGATAGTTATATGTTTTGCAAAAGTTGTGAGCGGTGTCAAAGGACGGGAAACATTTCGCAAAAGAACCAAATGCCCCAAAATCCAATCCTTGTTTGTGAAATTTTTGACGTATGGGGGATTGATTTTATGGGCCCATTTCCCATATCATTTGGCAACGTTTATATTTTACTCGCGGTTGACTATGTTTCTAAATGGGTTGAAGCCAAAGCCACAAGATCGGACGATGCCAAAACGGTTATCGAGTTTTTAAAGTCTAATGTTTTTGCGAGATTTGGTGTGCCTAGGGCTTTGATTAGTGATAGAGGGACGCACTTTTGCAACAAAATGATGGAGGCTCTATTGAAGAAGTATCACGTGACTCATCGTGTCTCCACTGCCTATCACCCTCAAACGAATGGTCAAGCGGAGGTCTCGAATCGTGAAGTGAAGTCTATTCTAGAGAAAACGGTGAATCCAACAAAGAAGGATTGGAGTTTGAGACTTGACGATGCCTTATGGGCATATCGGACCGCTTATAAGACCCCGATTGGAATGTCGCCCTTCAGATTAGTTTTCGGAAAATCTTGTCATCTTCCCGTCGAGTTAGAGCACCGAGCATTTTGGGCGGTAAAGAAATGCAACTTCGACATTGACGAGGCTGGAAGGCATAGGAAACTTCAACTCCAAGAGCTAGAAGAATTGAGAAACGAATCCTATGAAAACGCAAGGATTTATAAGGAGAAAACGAAGCTCTTCCACGACAAGTCCATCACCCGGAAGAATTTTGAACCGGGACATAGGGTCTTACTTTACCATTCACGATTGAAGTTATTCCCGGGCAAATTAAGATCAAGGTGGATTGGCCCATTTGTTGTAATAAAGACTTTTGACCATGGAGCGGTGGAAATCCAAAGTGAAGAAACGGGACATATTTTCAAAGTTAACGGGCACCGATTAAAGCCATTCTATGAAAGTTTTAATGCAAGTGTTATTGAAGTCATCCACTTGGATGTCCCGGAGTGTTGAACCAAGCTAGAAGGACATCTCGCCTAAGACGTTAAAGAGAGGCATTTTTGGAAAAGCTTTATGCTTTCGTGTTTCTACATTCGAATAAAGAAGTTTTGAAAATGTTTTGATCCATATTTTGAAGTCATTTTTGAAGAAATCAAGAGTTTCTAGGTGTTTGGGGCATTTAGGATCAAGAACTAGTGAAGAAACGGAAGAAAACAGAGAAAAATCGATTTCTGGGAGCAGGGGTCTGCGCGACCCGCGCACGGGTGTGCGCGGCCGGTTTTCAACTTGCAACAAAATTCAGTCACCAAACTGCATGATCTGCGCGACCCGCGTGCTGCTTTGACGACTATCCCATATTTTGTTGACCAGCTTTGACTTTCGTTGACTAGGTGGTTTAATGAGTTGACCAACATTGACCGGGTGTTGACCACACTTGAATATGGATTAAAAACCTCCAGCAACTCTTCTTCTTCATTTCATTCTCTCAAAAACCCCACCATTCTCTCTCAAACTCTCAAGAACACATAAACCCACTTTTCACAAAAATTTGATTTCTTGGAGTTCCACCGGTCGGAATACGATGAGACCACCACCATTCTTCACCATTTTCCGTGCTCTACAAACCCCACCTGAAGTTTACTCCAATCCATCGTCGGGTCTAGGGGCGCCACCACCACCCAACTGGCCGCTTTCCGGCCATTTTCCGGCTAACTCCTACCACCTGTCGCAATTCCGACACCACCAAAGTGTTTCTTTTTCAGGGATCTTTACATCTAACCAAACAAAACCTCAAAATCTCACCAAAAGTTTTTCCATAATTTTTGAGCCACCACGAGCCGCCGCCGGATTTTTCACACAAATCAAGTTGAAAATATCCCTTCAATGAACAAGTCTTGCATTTAGGCATCCACGAATAACCAAAGCTTGGGGTGCACGGTAGCGGATTCCGGGTTCAAGTTCAATTTTGGGATAATACGGGTATTCTCTTTCCTTGGTTTTTATTACATTGCATTGTTTCAATTCGGTAATTGCATCCAATTATGCTTTCGAAATTTCCTAAGATCGTTAGTTGTTGCCCGGTTTATTTGGAAACATTGATTTGAGAAAGGTTGAGATTGGTTAATTTGCTTGGAAATTTGTTCAAAAATTGTTTAAACTTTGGTTGGGATTTTCTCATTTTGTCTCGTATTGCTGCCGAATTTTTGTTGGGATTATCAAATTAACCGAGTGTTGTTGTTGAAACCATTTTACATTGTCAAAAGTTGGGTGTCATTATTTCTTGGATTTTTTTTTTGTGTTCGGTCTAAAGATAGTTGCATTGATTTGAGAGTGGTGAGGTGAGGGATTACGTGGGTGAAGTTGTTTTTGATATTGTAGGTTTCGAAAATGGGCAAAACCACGGCTCGGACACGCACCCATGGATCATCGATCGATCCTAACCCGCAAAAGGATGTCGCCGGTCCATCACGCAAAGCAGCCGGTAAACAAAAAAAAAGAGGAGAAGAGGGAAGCGATCCTTCCCTTACAAATGCTGAGATCAAAACCTATCGCTCCAATCTTCGGGGTCGCGCAATCCGGCCGACAAAATTCTACCATAAAAAGTCCATGAAAAAGCTTGGGGTGCATGATGGTGTATACCATTTGTTCATAAAACTCGGTTGGCGTGGTTTTCTTCGACTTTGTGACAGAACTTACGAGGAACCCACAATGGAATTTCTTAGCACATATGCACGAGATGATGACACGAAATTCCTCACATTCCAGTTGAAAGGGGAGCATCATAGGCTCACATACGAAGAGCTTGATTCTATCATGGGTATAGACGATCCATTCCGCATTAGCCCCCAAAATCAAGAGTACCAAGATTTTCTGCGTTACCCTGATGCAAACTTTTGGATGCAAATTTCCGGTCTCGCAACCTTCAACCCAAGCCGACAGCGAGCCAAGCACATCATTCACCCCTGTTGGCGAATTGCTCACCGAGTCCTTACGACGAGTATCTTCGGGCGTCTCGAGCCCGGTCAAATCAACAGATGTGAGCTATTTTTCCTCCGAAGCATGAGGCGTGCACTCCCCCTCAGTTTTTCAGGCTTCTTTTTAGACAAATGTGACTCCATACGCCAACGTTCCTCAGGGGAAATTTTCATTGGGGAACTTATCACGATCATAGGTCGAGCCATCGGCCTAGACTTCCCGGATCCCGAGTACATACCTGTCGACACCCCACCGAACTTCCTGCTAGATTGTGACACTCTCATCCGGATGGAGATGTTGCTCGACCGGGGAACCCGGACGTACAGTTGGTTAGACTCTGACAAAGCCCCGGTTTACATCCTACCAAGTTGGATCGGCTCTTCATTCGATACAGGCGACCCCGACACTTGGCTTCCTCCAGATCAATTGACCCAAGCAGGTGTATTCCCAGAATTCGGTGATGATGAGGGTGACAACGCAGAGCAACAAGAGGAAGAAGATGACGAAGAGAACGACGAGATGCTCGAAGCTGAGGATCATTTTGACCAGCCCTCGATGCAGCAACCGATGTTTCCGCATGATCAATTCCAGGCCCCTCCACACCATTTTGACCAGCCGCATCAGCAGGAAGGACACGAAGTCCCACCATATTTCCCCCCCCCCCCCCCCCCCCCCACGTTCTTTGACCAATTTGCCACAATGTTCTCCACGGTGCAACGCATCGACGCCCAAACGCAAGAAAATTCGAGAGCCATCCTAGATGTGGCAAGCCGTGTTGATCGATTGGAGCAGTCCTCCTCTCACACTTCCCGCCAGGTCCAGGATATGTGGGACTACCACTATCGCCAAGGACATTTCCCTCCGCCCGACCCCCCGATTTAGGTCCTTTCCGCCCTTTCCTCAAGCATTGAGGACAATGCTTGTTCTTAAGCTTGGGGTGGGGCATTTCATTTTCCTTTTATTTTTTTCATGCATTTTTAATTAGGTTGCATAACATTTTAGTTTTAAGCTAATCATCATTCATTTTTTTTTAATTCCAAAAAGATTTTATTTTCTTCTTTTTCCACTTTTTATTTTTGCATAACATTTAGCTTAAGACATTAGCATTCATGCATTTTTGTTGTCTGTTTATTCTCACCTCTCTTGGATGCCATGGAACAGGTTCACAGTTATTGTATCATTATTGGTCCAGGATCATGTTGCTATCTCATCCATCGAATCAGGGACCACTAGCTGCAGTTTGGGATTTCATACTTGGGATCAGTTGCTGGTAGCTTAAAGGGGTAAGTGATCATGGCCAGGTAATTTCATGAAGAATTATGCATGGTCCAGGATATGTGGGACTACCACTATCGCCACAGACATTTCCCTCCTCCCGACCCCCCGATTTAGGTCCTTTCCGCCCTTTCCTCAAGCATTGAGGACAATGCTTGTTCTTAAGCTTGGGGTGGGGCATTTCATTTTCCTTTTATTTTTTTCATGCATTTTTAATTAGGTTGCATAACATTTTAGTTTTAAGCTAATAATCATTCATTTTTTTTTTAATTCCAAAAAGATTTTATTTTCTTCTTTTTCCACTTTTTATTTTTGCATAACATTTAGTTTAAGACATTAACATTCATGCATTTTTGTTGTCTGTTTATTCTCACCTCTCTTGGATGCCATGGAACAGGTTCACAGTTATTGTATCATTATTGGTCCAGGATCTTGTTGCTATCTCACCCATCGAATTAGGGACCACTAGCTGCAGTTTGGGATTTCATACTTGGGATCAGATGCTGGTAGCTTAAAGGGGTAAGTGATCATGGCCAGGTAGTTTCATGAAGAATTATGCATACAATACTAACAACTGTAGGATATACTATAGCAATGGATGTCTTAGCCTTTCGGTCACTACCGCGGAGAGGATCACACTTTATCATGTTTGAACTGTTAGGATGAAGCATTGGTGCTTGTCCCCGAGTAGAATCCATATCCGGTCTCTTTACATCACCATATCTTTTTGCGATTTTCTTAGAATTTAGAGAGTCTTTTAGTCCACATTTGGACATTTTCATTATCTTTGAAAAACCACAAGTTTGAAAAGGAGCGTACATTACATCTTTATGCTCCACACATGGTCATTTTCACACTTAGGCCATTCGGATTATATCATTACCCTTTCGGTTCCACCTACACACCTTTGGGAACAAAATTTTGAGTCAAAGGGTTTTCTCATCAAAAAAACAAAAAAACAAAAAAACAAAAAAAAAACAAAAAAAAAAACAAAAAAACAAAATGAAGCATGCAAATTTTCAGTTGCAACTATCTTAGATAGGTGGCCGGTTCAATTATTGAACAAATTTCCCAACATCTTGGTCACCCGACGTTTGATATTCATTTGTATAGGTCTGTTTTATTGTATATAGATCGAGTTGTTATTTTTTTTTCTTTCTCACAAATTGGTGATGTTAGAGAGACTGTCGAGTCGGATACTACGGGAGGTTTGGGCCAACACTAAGTGAACTGATTCCTACAACGGTGCCCGAGCGATTAAACCTAGTTACACATGAGAGAAACCGGTAGATGTGAGATCAGAGTGTGCACTTAAAGAAGAGCTCCACCCGAGCCCATCCAGTTGCTTTCTCCCTACTATAGATGTTCTCCATTGTATACATGTTCCATTGAGGCTGCGACTGCTCATCCCTCCTTACTCACCTAAAGGAGTTGTCCTGGCTGTGGTTTATGGTTCCATTGTCATCGGATGAAAAAGTTGTGAGATAACAGCGAAATCAATTCTGACCATGTTGACTAATGTCGAACAGGTTCCATGGTTCTATCCATTCTTTTTATTTCTAGGGTAGTTCATCCCAAGTTCATTTAGTCTTGTCTTACTTGAGGACAAGTAAGGTTTAAGCTTGGGGTGATTTGATAGCTTCATTTTATTTACTTCTTTTTATAGTTTATTTTAGCATATTTCATTCATAATTTAGATAATTTCCATGCATATTTTCCTTTTTGTTATTTTATGACTATTTCGGGTACTCTCGAATCTTGTGAGCATAATTGCAGGTTTTCGGGTCTAGCGGAGCGGGAGTGTTCGGGACGTATAGGAGGCGATGAGATTTGGTAGACAAAAATGACGTTGGGCTTGATGGGTAGTGGCGATGATGCATGGAGTGATCTTGATGATTATTTGAAGACTTGGAGAGAAATAAACTTTAAATTTGCAAGATGCGGGGGAATATTCAAGCGTACGTAAATTATTAATCGGGCGAATTCACGAGCTTTGGAGGATTTGGAGAGGTCAAATTGGGCTTAAAATGAAGAAAAACTTGAAGAAAATGGGCTAGGAGGTGATTGGATTCGATCTGGGCCAAGTGGGCTAAGCTATGGAGGCCCAAAACCTCAAAGATGCTACATCTAGGGACCACCCGTGCAACCCACCCGCGCAAGAGCACGCGGGTCGCGCAACCTCCTGCAGGGGCAATTTCGGAAATTCTTCTTTTGAGCTATTTGAGGAAGGTTGGTGCCCATCTTTTGCATACTCTTGGACATCCGATTTTTGAAGATTCTCTCTGGAGTTTTGAAGACTTTTGAAGGCCAAGAACCCTTGAAGAACATCATATTTTTACCTCTTGATTCTTGCTTAATGTTTGGTACAAATTTCTCTAACTTTGTTTCTTTGGGTTTAGCCATGCTTGGCTAAGCTAATCTTGGTTGACTTTTGGTTAATCCTTTGAACTTTTGTTGAATGTTGAAGAATCCATGAACATGTTCTTGAATCTTTATGGAAATGTTTTGTGTTTTAACATCTTATCATTACTTGTATGTTTTAGTTCATGAGTTTAAATGTGTTTGTGGTGATTAGTTGGCTAATTTCTTGATTAAGTAAAGGATCCTCAAATTAGCAAGCAACAAATGATTTTTGTGTTGTTTTTGCTTCACACAATCATAAAAACATTTCCTCCAACATGGTGGTGAAAGCATTTGACCCCTCTTGGATTTGGTGACTTTTTGGTTCTTAATGCTAGTTGACTTTCACTAATTACATGCTATTTGAAATTAGTGACTTTGACTAAGGAAATTGTTATGAGCTTCTCTAGCCATTTCAACAATTAAGAAAAGTCTAGGTAATCTCAAGCTCCTTGGATTACTATAGCCAAATTGAGGATTAAAAACAAGTATTGCACCATTGAATTCTAATGATATGTTCATCAAAAGTCAATGTGAGAAAACTTTAAGTCAGCCATCTTTCCCTTATTGATTTTACATCAAACTCTTATTTTTTTTTCATTTGTCTATTTAAATCATAGTTAATTCTAGTTTGTTTCAAGAGTTTCAAAACACCAATACCCCCCATTTTATATTTATTGTCATTTTACAAGTATTTTTACAAAGAGATTTTTTCATAGAGTTATAAATTGAACCAATCTCCGTGGATTCGATCCCTTTACCACTATACACTATTTTAGTGTGTAATATTTAGGGTTATTATTTTTGTTGGCCTCGACAACCACCAAATACCCAAATGCCTCTAATTCAAACTTCATGAAACCCAGGTCAAAGGTCAAAGTCAGAATGTCAAAAAGCCAAGTAAAGTCAATTTGGATGAATACGCCCCACGTACTCAATTATTACGTTGGGCGTAGTTACCACTCATACAAACCACGAGACTCTAACCCCGTACGCACAACATACCTCTTGGTGCGCCCATCATACTCTGTCTGAACCCAACTTTATGACTTTCCATGGCTAGAAAAGGTCCAAAAGTTAGAAACCCTAAATTATTATTCCATTATGTAACACCTCGAGGTTCAGGTACTTCTAAATTCATCCTTATAATTTTATTATATGACATTTCGGTCCTTAAGTCCAAGAGAAGGTGTCTTGAAGCCCTAGTGGCAATATTGCAATTTTTGGGCAAGAATAGTACACTAAGTGTACATGAGGGACGCTGAGCATACTAGGGTGTGCCCTAGTACGTTGGGCGTACTAATTTTTGGAGGAAACCCTATATTTTAGGGTTTGGGTGGTATTTAAGCATCCGTATGGCTCATTTCTCTCCACCTTTTCAGCCTCCACATCCTTTAAGACATTTTTGCAAAACCCTAGCCCCTTAGTGTGTCTTTTGAGCTCAAGAGTGTGTTTGTGGTGTGTTAAAAGAAGAAGAAGTTGCTTCAAGAAGCCTTGAAGTGGAAGCAAGCTTGTGGATCTAGGATCTTTGCTCTCTTGTGAAGCTCCAAGAGGTATAAAGTCTATACCTTGATTTCTTGGTTGTAAGATCCCATTTTTGGGAATTTTATGTTGCTTTTCATGTCCCAAAGGTTTCATTTTGTAGATGTTTGCTTATTTACATTTTAAGATGTCCTTCCAGGCCCTAGGAAAGGTCCTAATCCATAAAAATGAGGTCCCAATGGCTAGAATTGCCCCATGCATCTTTTAGAAGGTATTAATGGATTAAGACCTTGTGTTAAGAACTTTATAAACGTGTAAAGTCAAAAGTTTGGAGACTTTATGACTATAGGGTGACTTTGGACTGTAGATCTGAAGTATGGGCTTGAATGCTTAAGTCATTAAGCACTTAATGGAGTTTTGGGGATTGTGAGGTTATGCCCTGTGTAGGTGGGAGTATGCCCCCACGTACTTGGTCAGCCACCCCGTAAGCTGGTCAATGTGAGGCTTTACGTACACTTAGCATACCTTTGAGTTAAGCCCCACAAACTCGCATCAATCAACCCTTGTTGAGTTGAATCGGTTTACTTGACTCGACTGGGTTGACTTAGTTGGTTTAGTGGTTTTAACTGGTTAACTTTGAGTTTGACCAAGTTTGACTTTGAGGGAATTTTGGGTCTTTTGGGATTTTAATGGAATTGGTCACTTGGTGGATATAGGTATTGTGTAGAGATATGAGATTCAGAGTCGGTCCTCATTAGTTCTATTCCGCAACGATGTTAGTTTTCCTATTGTACTCACAGGTCGAAGGCACCAAGGCCGACCTTTTGGATTGTTATCTTGGTTTATCGTATGAAGTGTAATGTAGTGGTTTGTTAGTATGCGATTGTGATCTGTGAACTTACCTGTTGTTTGATGTGTAGTTAAATGTGTATTAGTTATGTGTATGTCGACGTGTCATGGTTGGTTGGGTTAAGGTGGTCCTGCTTTATGTTGAAGGCCAAGACACCTAGGTGGACCAGATAAACTGTAGGCCTTGCAAGGCGGTCCAATCAGACCGAAGGCCCGAAAAGCGGTACAGATAGGTTGAAGGGATGTAAGGCGGTCCAGTCATGCTGAAGGCTTTGTATGCATTTTGTTTGTTACTGTTATATGTTTGTGTGTGTTCGTACTTTGGGAGAAAGCTTAAAAAGCATTGGCTTACACTTTTGGGTTATGTTTCAAGTACCTTAGATGATCACGGGAAGGCGAAGGCGTAATTGTGTACCTCCTCGTGTTTTGATTCATGATTTTAGGAAAACTCTGATATTAAATATATTTTGAAAACTAAATTTAAACAATGATGATTTGTGGGTTGTTTTTAAAAGTTCAAATTTTTCATGAATTTTATGGATGTTACACATTAATACATCATAACTCTTGCATGGAAGGGATAGAAGGATCAAAATCACATTTTTTATGATTCTTAGCACCTCAAAACGTCTGAAAGAAAACTCTTCTAGTTAGAGTAGACCATACTCATGAACACCAAGCTTATGGGACCAAATATGAACACAAACTCAAGACTAAAAAGATCTAAGAAAATAACTCTTTAAGTTTCAGACTTTATACCTTTAAAGGATGCTTGAGGGTGAAACACTTTTGGATCCAAGATGCCTTGAGAGTCCAAGCTGATTCCACTTCCTTCTTATTCTTTCAACAACACCAAAAAATGCACTCTCAAGCTCAAAAAGGTCCACACAAAGGATTAAGGTTTGCTAGGGACGAATTGGAAGATGGAGGCTAATGAGGGAAAAGGTCTTGAGGAGATAATGATGCTTAAATAAGGTCCAAACCCTAAACATTAGGGTTTTCTCCTCTATTATATACACCCATCGTACTTGTGAGTAGGTCCAATATACTCACCTGAATGCACGTTTTCATTAAGTGAGACATGGGACCGTTTTTCAACAAATTAAATACTTAGGGTCAAAAAATGAAATTACCTAAAGAAAGGATGGTAGAAATAAAAAGAAAATAAGTTGGACTGAAATTACAAATATAAATTTAACTTTTTTATTTACTTGAATAAAAATAAAAATAATTTACAAAAAATGTAATATATTGTAATATATCAATACATTTTGCATGTTTTTAAAAAAGACCAAGAAAAACTTAAAAATACAAAAAAAAAAAAAAAATGAAACAAATAATACGAAAAAAATGAAAAAATGAAAAAAAAAAATGAAACAATTAAGATATAATACGAAAAAAATATGAAAAAAAAAAACTAAAAAAAATACAAAAAATATAAAATGTACAAATATATTAGACTAAATAATATATATATATATATATATATATATATATATATATATATATATATATATATATATATATATATATATATATATATATATATAAAACAAAAAATAAATTTAAAAACCATGCGGATTTAATTTTGCTAACTATAGGGACTAAATTTGAGGTTTAAACCCAATTTTAGGACTGATTTTGTAAAAAAAATAACAAAGTTAATCATAAAAGTCGTTAAATAGAGTAAAGTGATAATTCTACGAGAAGGTTATAATCATGGCAATACCAAAATTTCCTTATGATTTTTTTGACGTTTATGATGTTTTCGATATTAGGCCTTGTGGAACAGTAACAGATGTAAAAATCTGAGAGTTGACCACATCCATAGCTTAGTGAATTTAATCCAACAAATTGAACATGAATATGATGAGAAAAAGAAGACGGTCCTGGCCACCATAGATTCTTTCATAGATTGACAATTACGACAACATTCTTATACTTTTACAGAATGAGCCCTGATTTGGGCTGACATTGATTGGAAGATTCCATTCCTAAAGATGAGGATAAACACATAACATACAAAATTGAGTGGCAAAAGCCATCATGAATCTTGTTTTGAAGTCTAGAGTACTCTTTTTTATCTTAAAAGCCTCAAAGATTTCAATTATTGGTTCTTGGAGACCATGCAAAAAAGTTATTTTCGTTCTTCAATCGCCCTCAAAATCCTACTTTTTACTCCCATGTTCAGATCTTCTTATTAACATCAACAAAGTGAAATGAACATCACTCACTTACAGAAACTTTACCTTTTGATTTTGTGATTGAACAAGTCAACAATCAAATAGTATTATTCCTTTTGTGATTTTCTCAATATTTTTAAAATTTTAAATAAATATTGATAATTTTGTTGATAAAATATAGCGTTTGATTTTGAGATATATATACTTATTAAAATATTTAAAATTTTTATAATGGATCATAAAACAAAACAAAACATAACTTATAAACTTATATTAAAATTAGTAATCGACGAACTAATATTCCGTTTGTAGTTATCATTTATCAAGACACTACTACATTTTCTTTCTTTCTTTCTTTAAAAAGAAAAAAGTTATTAAGCATTCCATAAAATAAAAGATAGTTTGGCTGCTTTTGAGATGTGATGATGAATTGAAATAATGATCACAAAGTAGATTATACCAACCCACTTAAAGCACAAATACACCCATCTTAATTAATTTTGGGGAGCAAACATACTTATGATTTCGTGTGCATATTTTAAAAAAGGTCTAGATTGAAAGTACATGTCTATTCAAAAGAAAAACACTTATAATTTTATTAGTAAAAAACATGTATATTGTAACCGAAGAATGTTGTTAAAAAATATTTGCTTTAGGTTCAAACTTGACATTCTTTGGTTTTGTACGGTTGAAGGATCCATTTACCCGGAGTATTTAATGTTCAGTTGTAGCTCATTTGGATCACACACACCTACACACACAAACGTCACAAAGCTCTCTCAAACTCTCTTGTTTTTCTTCGTTGTATAGCGATTAGGGTTTACATTTTCTTCAGTTTTCTTGATCTTCATTGTAGAGTAGGATTGAGTGATTCTATTGAGAGTAAATTAGGTTTATGTAGTGAGGTTTTCTTGTGTAAGTAAGTGAAAACCATTTGTCTATTTGTCCTCAAATGATATAATAGATGATGACGTTGGGAATATTTGTTTTGACATTTTTTCACGTGGTCCAGAGCTATAGCGCTCCGATTTTGTGTTTCGACGATCATCTATGGTCTAACTTTCATCTAAATCAAAAGGTATTTTCTCGTTCTTATTTATGTGTTTATATCCTTGTAAATCTTCATAGTTTGGTTAACCTCGAGGTTTCCTTTGAAATCTCTGATTCATTTAACCTGTCTGTGAACATCTAGGGTTCTGTCACACCCCTAAACCAGAACGACGGAAACGTTCAGGGACGGATGACTTCTTGGGCAGTATCATAACAATGAATATAATAGTGAATAAAGCAAACACAACCATCATCAATATAATTGAAAAAGTTACATCGTAGTATATGTTTACATGTTTTCGAAATCAGTTACATCATGATGACAAAATATGTTTTTGAACTTGACGTCTTAGCGTCCCTGTCCTCAAAGCTGAGCATTTCCTGATCACTGAAATCCTGAGAATACAAGTAGTTTTGAAAAAGTGTCAACAATTAAGTTGGTGAGTTCATAAGAGTTATATTTTGAAACGAAACTGTTTTCCTTTGTAAAAGCGATAAAGTTGTTCCAGAAAATCTGATATTTTCCTTAAAGAGTGAATTGAAAGTTTTTATGTTATGAAATAGTGCATCCTAGAATTTCCTATAGTTTCCTTCTATAGTCTCCAAGTATATATAAGTTATATAAAATTAAAGTTAGATAAAACGTCGAATGTAATGGGTCAGACCTAGGCCCACAACCAAACAAGGAACAGGAAATAAAACAGACCCACCAATTCTAAAAACCAAAAACGAAGACTATGCCTATCATAGTTCATCAAGTGGTAGTAGTGGACATAAACTATACATATCATAATTCACCAAATAGTGGTAGTGATAGTGAACATGAATTATGTATATTATAGTTTATCCAAAAGTGGTGGTGGTAGTGAACATAAACTATACATATCATAAATCACCAAATAGTGGTAGTGATAGTGAACATGAATTATACATATTATAGTTTATCCAAATTGTTTGTAATGTAATGCAACCTAACTATACCTACTATAGTTTGCGTATTTATTGGTAGTGTACACTTATTATAGTTTATTGTAATTACTAGTAGTAGTGGAAAACCTTGGTATATGATTCATATCTTCAAGATAAGGTAAATAATATGTATTATCATGCACATGTATTCAATTAGTACTATCCTTGTCATGGTTTACCAATTTTTTATATGTAACAAATGTAAACTTTGTTTATGGCAATTTATTATTTCATCATACTTAATATAGTAAAAAACCCATTTGTTTTTTGATGTATGTCTACATACCAAGACAAAATGAAACATAATGTAATAATAGATAACCACATAATGATACACACCTTGCTCAACAAGTTACAAGGTGTGAATGAAAGTTGTAAGTTGTCAACTTGTTTTTAACATTTCTGTACGGTTTTGGAAAAATCACAGAAAAATCATACGAAGTCGAAAACTAAATCCGTAAACTCTGGAAGTTTATAAAATGTGTCTAGTTTTTTCATAAATTTTATCATGATTTTTATATGTCTCTAACTTGTGTGAAAATTTCCATATTCACAGACTCGTCCGGATTTGTAGCTACAGTGAGAGGCAGTTTTGTAAAAATCTCCAAAAATTATAGAAAAATCGTATGAACATGTGCAAGTAGTCATTTTAAAGGTATAAACCTAAAACACTTTCATCAAATACAGTTTTGAAAAATAAAATGTTTAAGTTGACCAAAACAGTCCGTGAATTGAGTTAAACTTTCCTGATGAAAGCTGTTGGAAAAATTTAGTTGTGTTCTTGGTGTTTTAACGTGTATTCCCCCCCCCCCCCCCCCTCTTAAAACTTAAGAAAAATGAAAATGTAGGGTATGAACTCACATTATGTGATTTCAGTGGATGGACGTTGAATAAAGGAAGTAGTCAACCCAAGAACACTTAGAATGTTGCTAGAAGATTTGAAGATCTAACACAAATATGATGGAGTTTGTGTAAGGGATCTATGATTTGAGTTAAAAGGAAGTGTAATAATCATATGAAAGATGATGATACTTACCAAATGAAGAAGAAATGTCTAGGAAATCTCGGAATTGAAAGAGAGAAGTTGAGAGAAAAGTGTTTGCTCTTTGGGTGGAAATGAGAGAAATGAGTGAGAATGAGGAGAGAGGGCGAGTTTTCCAGCTCTTAGAACGTGGGAATGGTTGGAGATTGATGGAAAAGTACAAGGAAGTGACTAGGTATGGTGGGGAGGGGTGTGGGTTGGTCATGGAGTGGGTATGGGTGGTTGCTTGTGTCATAAACTAAAGAAAATTCAACACTCCACCTCTTGTACTTCACCCACTCTTCTTGGATAAGATTTATCCCCAAAAACGTGATTATTTAATAAATATGGGGCCTTATAAGTTAAAATAAAGTTTTGGGGGAAAATCCCGTGTTAAAATGATGAAAAACAGGCCTAAAACAAAGTCGTAGTCGAAAACCAGGCAAAAAGAGCATTATAGCGAGGCTTCTCGGATTGGGCCGGAGGTTCGATCCCTACTGTTGCTGGGCCCGAAGGCAAAATGGATGAAATGAGCTAAAGGCGAAGGTCAGGAGCAAAAGCGAACTTCGGGTTCAGTCCTAAGGGTTTTGGTCCGAGAGGCTTCGGCTCTTCTAGCTTCAGGTTTGGTTCAAGCATTTCGGTTCTTAACAGGTTCGGTCCCTATAGGGGACCTTCGGCCCTAAGAGGGTTCGTTCCCTAAGGGGTGGCTTCGGTTCCTTTAGGTTGTTTTACCCATTTTTACCCCGTTTTAAGCGATTTTTGACCCGGTTAAGGGTCGGGATGACCCGAATGATTACGAAAAGCTAAAGTAACTTTTGAGAGAGATTTGGGAGAGATTTTGAGTAGAGAGAGATAGAGCGAAAGAGATTGGGAGAGATTTTAAGTAGAGAGAGATAGAGTGAATGATATTGGGAGAGGCTTCTTTTGTGACCTTTTTGAATGCTTGGCTTCGCAACGCAAGGTTCGTAAGCCCCGTTAAGCCATGTTTAAGGATCTTACATACTCCCGATAAGTATGCAACATTGTTTTATCGGTTTGGTTCGTTACTTACCATAGTTTTAGGTTAAGGAAATCTAGATATACGAACTTTTCAATTTATGATTTCTCATTAAAATAGCGAGTTGTATAGTAATTACCTAACGTAAGCCCTAGTATACAAGGGGTAATTGAGTCGATAGGTTTGACTTGTTGACTTTAGTTGACTTTGACTTGACCAGAAATTGATAGTTGTCATAGGTTCTTTGGTTCCCGATCTAGGTTTATCCTTTTGGATTTTCTCCTAAATAGAAAATGTTCTTTGTCTACTCTGTTGTTTCTTAAGATCCAGGTACTGCGAGTTCTTGTGTATTCTTGTAGATATGTCATCGACTAGAGATCCTTGATTAGGAATTTGCCTTCTAGTGGAGATCCTTGATTGATGAATCACATTTGATTAATTCTTCGATCAGCCAATCTTGTTCTTTGAAATAACTCTCTTGAGAACGGATTTCATCACCGTGAACTCCTGTAGGGAATGGAGTAACAAGAGTCGATCAGTGTTGTTTCTATGGCTTATTGCTCTATGAGCGCTTATTGTTCCCTTATACCCTTGTTATAACTATAGTTATGGGAGATCATGGTTGTCTTGATTACTCTAACTTGTTATTTGATTTCTAACTAGCCAATGGGGGAATGTGGCAAAAAACGTGACGAAGGACCCTCCAATATGGGTCTGTCACGTCGTACATCACGAGGAATGCCTCAACAGAATCAGTTGAGGAATGCACTTCTCGAACAAGTATAAAAGGATTCTTCTTCTTCACGAAGAAGAAGATGAAATTCTCTTTTTCCTGTAATATACTATAATCTCTTAGATTTCATACGAACTTGATTGTTGGAGCTTTGACCTGGGATCTCCTCCCGGACTTCGACTAATAGTCATCTCTCTCTTTTGCACTATGATATTAGGAGAAGAAATCAACACATATATCACCTACAATCCCGACTCAACCATCTCCAACATATCACAACATTTAGCATCATCAGAGCATATCTTTAGAACGATACAACCACAAAGCAAACCCGGAAAGCAACGATGGTAGATGATATCCCAGTAACATCAGGGGCAGTGGAAAAAAGCCCACTACATCCAATGCAATCACTTGATGGCGGGAAAACTTCCACTCAGGAGGAGCACGCTTCAAACCGCACACCAGTCTCACAGACACCGTCCAGTTATGTAGCTGAAATGACAACAACTTACATAGCCAGTCTATGGCGCCCAACAGCTAGCACAACTCCACAAGTAGCAATCGTAACCACAACTCAGCAGATCATCACAACACAACAAACACAGGTCCCATGCGTCGCAACAATAATCCTTCCTGCACACTTTCAGCACTGGAACATAGATCCCTCACACCATTCAACCACAACCACAATATCCCCCGATGGTCCACCTACATACCGCCATGCACACAACAACCACTGATCTTCAACCAACTTGTACAACAGACGCTTGTTTCAATCCTGCACTGTCTCAACCACAAGTAACAAGCATGCAGACCTCGTCCATCCAGGGATATGGCTATTATGGATACGGTGTTCAGTTCTCAGTAGCATCTGAATTCAACCCCTTCATGGGAACCGGTCAACTGTTCAATCCGTACACACAACAGTACACAGGAGCAAGCCTATATATGGCTCCCCTGGCAGGGTAATATGCAATCCAACACTTTGGATTGCATCCAAGCTTACATCAGTATCAACTGTACATCTCAAATGTGGCCATGCATAACCAGATGTATGTGAACTCCTATTAGATGCAACAACACATGGCTTATGGTGGTATGCCATACTCCTACATGGACAATCCCATGCGAAGTGCAAGCTCCAAGTTTAGCCATGAACTCCTGCCCTACGAGATCCCACACACTGTGATGATACCAAACATACCAAATTATGACGGTACTGCAGACCCAGATGACCACATCAACAACTACGAGTGGACGATGATGTCTCTTAAGATGGATCACCGCTTCACCTGCATGTATTTATCCTGCACCGTTACACCGTAATAGGAAACACAAGCAAGTGGTTCAAGTCTCTAGGGCCAGGCAGTATCTCAAGCTTTGAGCAGCCAAAATACCTTTTCGTCAACAACTTCATGAAATTGAGAAAAGGAAAAGGGGACGCAAACTCTGTGATGGCACGCAAGAAAAAAAATGAGAATCGATCCATGACTATTACGACCGATTCATGCTAGCTACCTTGAATGTCCCAGGATGTGAAGAGTTCCTAGTAACAGGCGCCTTCGCCCAAGGTCTGCTTCCTGGAACCTTATTGAAGAAGATGTAAAGAACAGTCCCTAGATCCAGGGATGAACTCAATTTTCGTGAGGAAAAATACCTGTATCAAATCAAAGGGGAAGAATGACAAGAGGCCAATATTAAATTCGTAGCTAACGCTTATCTCAAACAAGAGGAAGTGGTGTCCCGGCCAAGCCCAGTTCAACAAGAGAGGCAAGATGGAAACCAGTAGAGACACAACCGCCATTCCAGGCACATGTCACAGCGGTATAGATCATTCAATAGGGATGATAGAAGGAGAAGCCATAATGATGTCTACGCAATCAATAAGATTCCAACCAAGGAGAACAAAGACAAGACTAAGTTCTATGAGTATCATCGAAGCAGGACGCATGACACCAACGAGTGCACAGTAGTGAAGCGGGAGATTCATGAGAAACAACTAGTGGGAAATATAGTCGACATAGCAAAAGACCTCAGGGCGAAATTCGATGGGGATAAGCACCAACCAAAAAATCAAAGTGATGGGGGGAAAGGATAACGAAAGAAGGGACGAGATACTTACCATCACAGGGCGCCGCCCATGAAGCAACCGCCAGAGCCAGCACGTGGGCGCACAGGTATACCATCAAAACATTCTCCATATAGCGTTTGCAACGCACAATCCCCGACCAAAGCACTGGGATCCGAATAACCCTTTGCACATAACCAGTTTCATTAGCCAAAACCATGTTGAGCAAGTGTACATCGATACCGAAAGTAGGGTCAACGTGATTTATGAACACTGCTCCTATTAGAGACGTATGTTTAAGGATGATTATCATTTCACCACTATTGGATTAGATCAAAGAGGCTCATATTAAGGGGTTGGAGGAAGAATTAGGGGTCAAATTTCTAGATTAGTCGAAGATATTTGGGGTTTTTTGACTCAGTGCAGCAGAGTATGGGTTCCTGGTTCTAGTGGGGGTAGACATACACTATTGGAGGAAGCACACAAGTGAGTTTTTGATCCATTCGGGAGGCAAGTCAAGGATCATTTCAATAGATAAGTCTGAGAACTTGATACATATGTGTACCACTTGGATGGATCAAAAACTCACTTGTACGCTTCCTCCAACAATGTATATTTAACCCCACTAGAAACAGGAACCCACACTCTGCATTATAGAGTCAAAAACCCTAAATATCTCAGACAAATGCAGAAATTTGACCCATGATCTTTTCTTTCTTCCAATTCTCTTCCTTCAACCCCTCAATATGAGCCTCTTTGATCAAATCCTACTGTGGTGAAATTATAATCATCCTCAAACACATGTCTCTGATAGGAGCACTAGTCGCCTCGCGACTCAAGACATCACCTACTATGTTTGCCTTCCCAGGATGATACATGTTCTCACAATCATTATCCTTCACCACATCTAACCATCCGTGTTATCTCATATTTAGGTTCAACTGATTCATCAAATATCTCATATTTTTTTTCATCCATGTAAATAGTACACCAGACCCCCACACAAGTAATGTCGCCAAATCTTGAGGAAGAAAACCATCTGTGTTGCCTTACATTCATGTTCAACTTCCTTGAAGTGTAAGAAATCACACAACCCCTCTATAGAAGTACTGCACCCAACCCCATAACCGAGGCATTGAAAAAAACCACAAAAGCATCCAGACCCTCGAGAATCTTCAATATCAAATCCTCTCATAACTTATTCCTTAATGTCTCAAATGTCACCTGTTGCTTAGGCTCCCATCGAAAAGTGACATTCTTCTTTGTTAACTGGGTCAAAGGAACTACAATCTTAGAGAAATAATGAATAAACTTTTGATAATACCCCACTAAACAAAGGAAGCTCCAAATCGCGGATGGAGACCTCAGGACCTCCAACTACATCCGGACCTTGATCTTGGCAGGATTGGCCGAGATACCATCCTAGTTAACAAGGTGACCCAAGAACTTCACCTTGCACAATCGGAACTCACATTTGGATAACTTCAAAAAAAAGTATCTCCCTCATAAAAGTATCAAAAACCTCTCTTAGATGCTCTTCTTGTTACTCCTTGGTCTTAGAATAGACCAAGAAATCATCAATGAATAAAATCACCAATCAGTCCAACATCGGTCTGCCCTCCCGGTTTATGAGGTCCTTGAACGTTTTCGGTGAATTAGTGAGCCCGAATGTTATCACCACAAACTTTTAATGACCATAAAAAGTTCCAAAAGCCATCTTCTGCACATCCTCTTCCTTGGCCCTAATTTGATGGTAACCTGACCTCAAATCAATCTTGGAGAACCAAAATGTACCTTTAACTTGATCAAACAGATTGTCGATCCTTGAAAGTGGATAACGGTTCTTCCTAGTTAACTTGTTTAGCTCTTGCTAATTGATGCAAATATAGTGAGACCCATCCTTCTTCTCCACAAACAAAATTGGTGCTCCTTACGGTGAGCTGCTCGGCTTGATAAATCCCTTGTCCAACAACTCCTGTAGCTGTGTGGACAACTCGTGCATCTCCAGATGTGATAGACGACATAAACTGTTCTTCCCCACTTGGTGTTCAAAATCTCGCCATCTGATGCTCACAATCAATATTAGCTCCATTATGACTCAACTAATCCATTCACGTAACGATCTTCATCCTTCGCAGGGGAATAAGGACTAGGTCTATCAAGTACTTCTTATGTAACAACTTGAGAACGCAACCTCGATGAACTCTCGGAGCACTCGACGTAGGACCATCAGCAATCTCCACCTCCAATTGGTAATCCAATTCTCCTTGAGCGTCATTGATGTTCTTGCTATGCACAAGAGACACGAAAGATCGGGTAGCACTCGAATCGAAAAGAACGTATGCCATGGACTAAAAATATACCTATTCACATGCAGATAAAATATAGGCATAAATAATGAAAGAAATAAGAGGTATGATATAGATACATACCAGTGACAATGTCTGGTGCTGTTTGGGCCTCGCCGACCGTTAACTGAAATGCTCGAATCTTCACTATAGGAGCATGCGCCTTGCCTTGGCGGCAATATGTCATCCTCAAGTTAGCTGGAACAGGTGTCTTCATTGTACCACTAGAAAGATTTGGACATTCGGCCCTCTTGTGGCCGAACTGGTTGCATTGAAAACAAATCAACGACCTACTAGTGCAAGCTCTACTAATGTGCCCCTTATGACCGCACTTGAAGCAACCAGGATCACTCGAGCGACAAAACCAATCATGTGTCTTGCCACACTTGCCACAAAAGCTCTATCCATGCCGGCCACTAGATCGAGAGTCAAAAGTCTTAGTCTTCTTTATTGAGCCCTCTTTCGTCTGTGCCTGATTTGGCTTCCGCTTCGTATTAAGCTCCAACTCTATCTCCTACTCATGGGCAACATCAATCATATCTTCCAAGGTCCTGCAATCTGACATCCTAACTAAATCCCTAATATCATACCTCGACATATCAATGTATCTCGCCTTCTTCATCTCCACATCTGCAACATACTATGAAACTAGTAAAGCACTCTCCCTACGATGGGCCCAATAGTCCTCGGGATGGAATACCCTCGTATCATAAGCATGTTGGTCCAATCAACCATTAGATTGGAATACCAAACATTTCGGGTCAAATCAACCATCAGGTTGGAATACCTTAGGCCTATTTACTAATGCACAAAGCATTCTAGTCTCACCATATACCATACAATCATGTCGGGTCCAATCAACCATCAGGTTGGAATGCTAAAATACAACAGGTCCTATCATTCTCGGGATGGAATTCCCTCGGGCCCAATCAACCATCGGGTGGGAATTCCCCCAGTCTATTGGCTCACACACATAGCAATAAAGCCTCAACCACTAACCAACATATAACTAGTTAACAGACAATAGGGCAGATCTATAGATCACTAAGAGTAGCATCATCCAATATACTAGGATACCAATCTAATACATCACTACAACACGATAAGATACTATCACATTACATGATATTTAGTCCAATGGGTCGGCTTTGGTGCCATTAACCCGTAAGTACAGTGAGGAAAACTCACTGGAAGCAGTTGAATCAGACAAGTGCTCGGATCGCTGATCCGGAAATCCTTGTGCGCTAGTACCATCAAATAGCAACCAATTAATAATTGAATATCGACCCATAATCAAGAATCTGAATTACTTTCCTAATGACCAGGGTAAAAGACCATTTTACCCCTTTTTCTTACTTGGCTCAAAACCAAGGCCCGATATGGCCCAACTTCCTAATTGGGCCAAAAAACCATCATGAATATAATTCCAAGAAAGCCCATAATCAATCCATTGCCCAATGTTAAAAGTCTAATGGCCCAACAAGGCCCAAACCAAAAACCAAAATTTTGACATCCTAGGGAGTACATCCAGTTTCCCAGAAGTGTACTCCCCGCATACAAACTCTCTAAGCACAAAGTACAAGTCCTTAAAGCATGAAAATCCATTTACGTTGAGCTTACTTCTGACTATGCCCAATGTAGGCACCAGGGGCCAAAATTGACATTCAGCTCTTATTGGGTTAATTCAAAGGAATCCAACCACTTCCCTTAACCCGAAATGATATCTTAAACCATAAAGGCGAAGCCTTTAAGCCTTTGCATGGCTAAAGAGGGCTAAATCTCCAAAATCCTTCCTTTCAAAACACTCAAAACCACTTAACTATTGCATGGTGCCAAGGAAATGATCAAGCAAGCATTTTTATGGCTCAATACACTTCAATTCCTCAAAAGGACAGTTAGTATGCTTTGGAGAACTCCATACTAAAAAAGTTCCAAAATTTGGGACAAAAGCTCATAAAATTATGCCATAACAAGATCTATGAAAAGAGTCATCAAGTATTAAGCTTTATACCTTGAGAAGATAGATTATGATGCACTAAGACTAGATCCATAAGCTCCACGGAATTCCACATTTCTCCAAGAAGCTCCTTCTACTCCTATAAGCACCAAAATGCATGAAATACCACCAATAACTCAAGAACCACACTAATGGAGGCTAGTGTTTCATTTCTAGGGTTTAAGTGGATGGAGGCTGAAGATAATAGGGTTTGGTGGTGAGTTAAGGTGCTTAAATAGTGTCCAAGAACTTAAATTAGGGTTTATGTCCGACTAGAATACGCCCAACGTACTTATGGTATGCCCATCATACTCCCTTCAGGATCCACAATCATTTCCCTTAGTACTCCCATTGTATACCAATGTACGCCCCGTGTACTCGGCTAAGCCTAAATTCCTCAAGCTTCCGAAGTCCATAACTTCTTCGTTATAAGTCCATTTCCAACGATCTTTAATTCCACGAAAAGGTAGTGAGAAGCTCTACACTTCTATCAACTCACCCCTACCTTAAAACTTCACATAAAAAAATCTAAAATTCAAAAGAGACCTGACTGCCACATGATGGTTCTACCCTTGGGCCCCAAATCATAAACCGAATTTCCAGATCATCTACCCTTCCTTATCCACACCCAAATGGGTCTTGTTGGGCTGACGTTTATTTTGAAGATTGCGTCTTTTTGGGCTCGATAGCATAAGTTATTTTGTATTCCGGTCTGGGCCTGTCACAACTGGAAAATTTGTGTCATGTAATCTATACATTCAAGCTAATGTGAATCAAAAACTTCAATCAAATACATCATACAAGTACTACAAGTAGTCATCAAACAATTGGAAAACCCTAGAAGTTCTTGTTAAGTCTATTTTGGACTAGAACTTCCTTATTGGATCCAAATGGACCAATAAGCTTCCAATTGGACTATCATGGGCTTAGAACCCTAATTGGGCTCTAATTGGACCCACATTTGTTTGTTTCAATATTTTGGGCTAGGTTGAACCTAGAATGAAATAAATTAATGACTATGAACCATAATTAACCTAATTTGACCCTAACAAGTCATAAAAATCACATTTAAATTTATCTGGACCAAAAATCACTCAACTTAACCATGAAAATTGGGCTTAAGTATTTAAGGCCCAAACACCCTCATTTCCTCCATTATTCTCGGCCCAAAAGCTCAAGCCCAAGAAGAGGGTTGACCTTAGTGTGCCACCTCCTTATTGTCTTGTGGATCTCCATGCAAATCCATTCCATGTATCCATGCACATCACTTCATGTCTATATCTCCCTCTCTCTTCTTGAACTCGGCCGAGAGCAACACCCACACACACACAAAACACTTACAAACTCTCTCTAAAATCACTCAAGGCTTCTTCTTCTTCTCCATCCAAAATCTCGAAATTTAGGAAGCATTCAAGGAAGTTCTTCCACAAAATCATCATCTAAGGTAAGGTTTTGCTTGGATCTATGACTTGTATTCCTTATTTATCAAAAATCTCTTCCTAATCCATGCAAAAATCATGATCTTGCACTCTAGAAACCCCATAAACTCGAAAATTTCATCAAGGAGTGCAAAGGCCAAAAATCACTTCATTTCTTCCATTCTTTCTTCAAAAACCGAATCAACATCCAAGGTGAGTTTCATATCCCCTTATTTTCGGTTTTTATGAGTTTTTGTGGGGGAGAATACAAGAAAAAGTGTAGATCCATCATTATGTGTATGTTGTGGTTGATTTCTATGCTTATGTGTATGTTTTGTATGATTTTGATGATAGATTTTGTATGAAATGCTAAGAACCGAGACTTATATCTTATTATGGCATAAAATATACTACTTCATTGCAAAGTATACTAAGAAAATGGCTAAATAGCTTGACAACACTTAACTTGGGCTAAAAACTCATTTTTTTTGACATAAAATGTTGAAAATACAAAGTTAAAGGGCCTAAAGTGAAATATTTCGAAATCTGATGGGTAAGATGAGTCAAAACAGTTTACACAATGTATTTTCTGAAAATATACTATTTAGAGGGTTAAAAACATACATTCCAAGCTTATTGGGCTAAATATGACATTTTCGGCCCAATAAGGCCCAAGATGCGAAATTTTCTAAATTGGAGGACCAAAACTACATTTTTCTGTAAAACAGTGGACTATAAGTGTTCCATATGCTTTTCAAAGGTTTAAAATGCTTTTCAAATTTAAAAGGGACCAAAGTTGTAAAAATTTTCCAAATTGGGTCAAAAATGTAAAAGTTGCGAAAAAGAGGGGCTATAACCGAGAAAACTGAAGTTTCAAGGGCTTAAACTGTTTTCTATGATACATATGCTGGAAAATACTTATTTCAATAAATTTTGGTATAAAAATGTCAAGAAAATTGATTTAAGGACCAAACCGGAAAGTTTTTAAATAAAGGGGTGAAAAGGGTAAATTCTACAATTAAGGAGGGGCTGAAAACAGAAAATCTTCAAGGCTAGTTGATACATGCAATTTGACCAATTGATGGTACCACGCTTGTCGACGAAATACAATACACTACAATACCAAAAATCGTTGTTAAACGAATTGGTTCGGTCTCGAACCAATAAAAATCCAAAACCACTAACACGACAACGTTACGACATTTTGATTCATAACTAATAACGATGGAGAATTCACTATACATACGAGTGTGCGCAGACGTCTATGCACCAT
Source organism: Lactuca saligna (assembly GCF_052625555.1). Classification (NCBI taxonomy): domain Eukaryota; kingdom Viridiplantae; phylum Streptophyta; class Magnoliopsida; order Asterales; family Asteraceae; genus Lactuca; species Lactuca saligna. The sequence continues at coordinate 37,075,791 of NC_136417.1, read as the reverse complement.
CTTTGGGCCCCAAAAGTGTAAAATCTTGTTCGTTGAGCCTAGCTAGCCCAATGACCTGATCTTAAGGCCCGAAGATCTCTCTCTCTTACGAAGTGTTGGGTTTTACCGATCCGACATAACGTAACAGGACTTTCAATGGAAAACGTGCTGCTGGTCCCCAAGGGTCCTTCAGTGCTGCTAGTAAAGTCGGTAACTCACGATTGCGGGTTGGGCTTCGGGCCCTTCGCAATTGCATTTGTCCTGAACGACGCGGGGAAATACCGAGGGTTTCGCACCTTCTCTCCTTCCCTCCGGTTGTGGGACTACACAAGTCCGGGAGGATCGAGTTGTGGGAAGAATTACGAGTGGCACCTAAGGGATCGCTTGTAAGGTTGTCGATTGGACGTTTTCAGTAACGTACGTCACAACACTTCACCACCCATTGTATTCTCAATGCCTCCGGAACTCAACGATTTCCCTCTAACGAAACGAAACAACGGTATACAAACTAAGTAATACAAAGTGATAGGAAAACGTCGGGTTTCCTAGGGTTTTCAACAATTACAAATTATGAATTACCGGTTGAATTTTTTTTCACAACTCTTACGCTTACTTCTATAGAATTCAAACATGCATACTCATGGATCAACACATATTTTTACATTATTCTATTATTAGAAAATATCGGATTTTCTGATGGGTTTCAAACTTTACATTGGATTACAAATACTACTTATGAACTCACCAACATTTCATATGTTGACGTTTTTCAAAATACTTGTATTCTCAGGTAACAGATAAGGTGACGGATGATTTATACTCTATGATGTTTGCTGTGGTTTAAGTGATGTTGAACAGTTATTTTGAGAATGTAACGTTTGAACAATGTAACGAATGTAAACACTATCGGTTGTACTATTCCAAATGTTGGTGATGTTTTATGTTATGTTTCATGTATATGCATTGTGATGGTATTCAATGAGTCACGATAGCCCTCGGACGTTTCCGCCGTCTTTTCGGGGGTGTGACAGGGCCTGTCCAACCGTGAACCTTTTATGTTTTGTATATAAGTTTATGCTTGCATGCATATTAGGTTAAGGTTTTTAGAGATCTGCGAAATAGCGATTCATCCAGAAGATAACAGGTTTCTTTAATCATTCTTGTAACCTTCTAATCCTCTACAGTTGATGTTCTTAATAGAGCTCTTCTGAGGATTTTGTTTAATCATTCGACACGTTTGATTCAATCTTGACTTGTTCTTATTATTGCGTTCATCCAGTTTTATATTTACATACTTGTTCAAGATCTAATCAATCTTTATAGATTTAAGGTTGGTTTAATCTCATCAATTGGTATCAGAGCGGGAGGTTGTGTAATCTATACACATCTTTTCTGTGAAAAAGATTTCCATTAGGGTTTTTCCGCAATTATCAATATTTATTGAGCCGTCATCTCTTTATTGACGTATCTTGATATTTATTGTTTTGCCCTAATCTGCTTTATTACAAGTCTGATCTGTGAACAGGTTTTTACGATTATAATGGACACGACGCAATCAAACCTTATTAATATTTCCAACAGCATCGGTTCAACGACAAAGATTCCAATCTTATACACCCATGACTATGAAGTATGGGGGCATCACTTTGAAGACTATGTGATTGGATCGGAGGATAATGGGTACCTCATATGGGAAGCCATCACCAATGGACCGTTTTCTCATTCTACATCGTCCAAAATTATCAAGACACAAAAGGAGTACAATGATCTGCTAAAGGACGTGAAGGATATTGCACAAGATGAAAAGGATAAATTCCAGTGCAATATTAAGGCGTTAAGGTTGATCAGATTCACCCTTCAGTCCGACACATTCAGGTTGGTCAGCTCATGCACGACAGCAAAGGAAGTTTGGGATAGACTTCGTGAACTGTACTCTACAGACGAGGATCTTGAACATTCTATTCAAACTTTGCATTTATCTGAGTTTGGAGAATTCAGGCAAGGAGCCGAAGAAACGGTGACCCAGACGTTTGATCGTTTTAATCATCTTCTCAGCAAGATGATCAAACACGATATTGAAAGGAAGCTTATCGAACAGAAGGTTACTTTCTTGAACGGATTGAGGTCTGAATAGAGAGCAGTAGTTTCCACAGTCAAAGCCCATGAGCAGTTTAAATCATACTCTTTGGCGAAACTGGTGGGTATTCTTAAGTCCCAAGAAAAGATTGTGGTGCAAGAAAAGAACGTCGTTTCTAGTATTGGTTCGCTGGCCCTCCTATCTAAAAGTAAAGTTGTGATGGAAGATGAAGATCTCAACTTGGAGGAATATGATCTCACGTCTGAGGATTATGCCATGATGGTGTCCAATCCCAAGAGGTTCATAAAGAAGAGATTCCCCAGCAACAAAAACCGAAACTGGCAGGGGAGTTACAGCTCTGAAAAGGTGAACAATGAACCGAAGGCTGAGGAGCACAAGAAGGAACCGAAGGTGGATGGCGATTCCGGAGTAAGCTGTTTCTATTGTGGTGGGAAAAACCACTATGCCAAGGACTGTGTCCTTAAGAAGATGGCTGAAAAAGATGATGGAAATGATGAGGAAGCTGTGTTGCAGAAAAGATTGGACGAGTTGAGAAAGAAGAAGTCTACCGCTAACCCTTCTATTAATGCTCTCATTGTGCAGGGTTCGGTTAAAGATGACGAGTTCGGTAGCATGGAAGTTTGGTCTACCGACTCAGAAGACGATGAAGTGAGGAAGCCTACCCATGGAAAGGCTTATGTGGCAAAGGAGGAAAGCAGTGGAGGAAGATGCTTCATGGTAACTGATGTATCACAAATGCGGGGATACAACACCGATGGAGGAAGCGATGGACCGAAGGTACAGGAGGACATGTGCTTTACGGCCAAACCTCTCAGCCAGCAATTCAATGAGCTCGATGAGCTGATAAAGAAGGTTATAAGTGATGAGCAGTTCGACGAAGAATGGTACATCGATAGTGGCTGCTCACGTCACATGACAGGGAGGAAAGAGGAGCTTAGGGAATACAGATCTCTTGCAAATGGTGGCAACGTCAAGTTTGGAAATAATTCTTTCGGCACCATAAAGGGATACGGGATGATAACAAATGGGGACTTTACTATAAGGAAGGTGGCTTATGTGGAAGGACTCCAACACAACCTCATTAGTGTATCTCAACTTGTTGGAGGTACAGGTCTCAAAGTCTCGTTCGATGATGAAGGTTCTGAAATCATAGAGAAAAAGACAAAGAAAGTGATTCTCAAGTCAGAGCGAAAGGGTGAAATGTTTCCCTTAAACCTTAAACCCATCAAAGGAAACCCGGCTATATGCTTGTTGTCAAAAGCTCAATCCGACGAAAGCTGGTTGTGGCACCGAAGATTATCTCATCTCAATTTTAAAGATATCAACCGACTTGTCACTGGAGGTCATGTTAGGGGTCTTCCATTGCTCAAGTTCGTCAGAGATCATTTGTGTGCTACATGCGAAATGGGAAAGCAGAGTCGTCAAAGTCACCCATCTATAATCAACACAAAAGTTGTTGAACCACTCGAATTACTTCATATCGATTTTTGTGGTCCTTCATCTATCGAAAGCATCGGTGGTAGCAAGTATATTCTTGTTATTGTTGATGACTTTTCACGATTTACATGGGTGTTCTTTCTAAAGCTCAAATCTGAAGCGACTCAAAAGCTGAAAGTGTTTATCAAGCAAATTGAAGTACAGCTCAAGAAGGTTGTTCGCAACACTAGAAGCGACAATGGTCTCGAATTCAAGAACAGGGAGTTTGAAGAGTTTCTTGCAGAAAAGGGAATTAGTTACAATTTCTCAGCTCCCTACACCCCGCAACAGAACGGAATAGTCGAAAGACGAAACCGATCTTTGTGTGAAGCTGCCCGAACTATGCTAAGTTTCGCTTCCTTACCTCTTTATTTTTGGGCTGACGCTATTTCGGCTGCTTGTTTTACACAGAACAGATCCTATCTCAACAAGAGGTTCACGCTCACTCCATATGAGATACTAAACAACTGAAAGCCCAATGTGAAATTTTTCCATGTGTTTGGCTCAAGGTGTTTCATCTTTAATTCTAAAGAACACCGCAACAAGTTTGATGTCAAATCCGATGAGGGAATTTTTCTGGGTTACTCACTCACATCCAAGGCGTACAGGGTCCTAAACAAGCGTTCGAGAAGGATTGAAGAGACATACTATGTGACCTTTGATGACAGCTATGTCAAGAAGCTACAGGCTAAAGAAGACACCGCTGGGGAAATCTTTCCTCTAACTGGCCAGGTCACAGTCTCGGTCGCCAACTTATACGAGACATTTCTGGAGCTCTTTGACGAACCGGAGAAAGCTTCACTCTCCGAAGCAGGTGCAGCAGACAACAAAGTTGATCATATGAAGCAGATTGTCGAAGATGCTGCAAGAAGAATGCATGAAGGAGAATCAACCACTAACAACTCTCCATCCAACAATGATTATGTCGAGGGGGAGCCAAGCTCTCATGTCGAGGGAGAACCAAGCTCTCATGTTGAGGGGGAGCCAAACTCTCATGTCGAGGGGGGGCCGAGCTCACAAGTCCAGGGGGAGCCAAATTCTACAACTTCAACCGAAGGTCCTTCATCAACAGAAGAAGCCTCAACACCTGGAAGCTCAGTACCACAAGAAACACCTGAACCTCATGTTTTTCAAAGCTCATCAATTGAGGGGGAACATAATGATATGACGCTCGGTTACGATAGCCAATCTGAGCCAGAAGAAATGATTAATGCTGAACTAGACCCAACCTTTGATCCGAATTACCCTCCTCTTGTCAAATGGACCAGAGATCATCCTATCTCTCAAGTAGTTGGTGATGTATCTGAAAAGGTTCTGACCCGATCACAACTGAAGGCAAAACAGACATCCTTATTTTCAAAGGTTGAGTTTTGTATGTTTAACTCATTCGTATCAAAAGTTGAACCGAAGACAGTTAAGACTGCCCTAGATCACTCTGATTGGGTTCAAGCAATGCAAGATGAACTGAACGAATTTGAAAGGAACAAAGTCTGGCGCCTCATTCCAACTCCTCCAGATGCTTCGGTTGTTGGTCTCAAATGGGTTTTTAGGAACAAAATGGACAAGGAAGGTAATGTTATCAGGAACAAGGCTCGTCTGGTGGTAAAGGGATACTGTCAGGAGGAAGGGATAGACTATGAAGAGACTTTCGCTCCAGTAGCTAGGCTAGAATCTGTTAGAATATTTCTGGCTTATGCTGCTCACAAAAACTTTGAGGTTTTCCAAATGGACGTCAAGTGTGCATTTCTCAATGGAGAACTCGAAGAAACTGTGTATGTGGAGCAACCTCCTGGGTTTGTGAACGAAAAGCATCCAAATCATTGCTATATTCTGGATAAAGCTGTGTACGGCCTCAAACAAGCTCCGAGAGCCTGGTATGAAACGCTTACAAAATTTTTAAAGATGTCTAAATTTAAACAAGGTTCGGTTGACCCAACCTTCTTTCGCAAAAAGGAAGGTAACCACCTTATGATAGTTCAAATTTATGTCGATGACATCATCTTTGGCTCCACGAATCCCAGCTTAACAGCTGAATTCAGAAAGCTGATGGAGACTAAGTTTGAAATGAGCTCAATGGGTCCTATTAACTTTTTCCTTGGTTTAAACATAAGACAGGGACCCGAAGGCATCTTTATTAATCAGGAAGCTTACACGAAGACTCTCCTAGCAAAGTTTGGTATGATGGGAGACACAAAAGTCAAAGTCCCAATGGCATCGGCACCAAGCTTACCCCATCCCTAGACAAACCGGCTGTCGATATCACGCTCTATCGTCAAATGATTGGCTCACTGATGTATCTAACTGCTAGCAGACCTGATATCATGTTTTCTGTGTGTTATTGTGCTCGATTTTAGGCAAACCCACGCGAACCTCACATGCTTGCAGTGAAGAACATCTTACGCTATCTCAAGCGAACCACCTCCTTAGGTCTATGGTATCCATCCAACTCAGGCTTCTTTGTTCAAGCCTATTCTGATGCTGACCTTGGAGGATGTGGACTCGACCGTAAAAGCACAACTGGTGGCTGTCAATTCCTTGACGGGAAGTTGGTCAGCTGGCAATCCAAGAAACAAACGTGTGTGTCATTGTCCACTGCCGAAGCGGAATACATTGCAGCTGCATCCTGCACATCACAAGTGATTTGGATCCAAAGTCAACTTCGAGACTATGGACTCAATATGAAGAAGATCCCACTATATTGTGACTCTGAAAGTGCAATTAGGATCTGTCATAACCCAATGCAACACTCCAAAACCAAACACATAGCACTGAGGTATCACTTCATCAAAGATCACGTGGAAGATGGAAACGTCGAAGTTCACTTCGTAAGAACCACTGATCAACTGGCTGACGTCTTTACAAAAGCTCTTCCTGAAGCATCATTCAATAAAATATTGCAAGGACTAGGTATGATGGAATCAGAGTCAGTTCCTCACACTACCTCTCAAACTCAAACGTAAGAACCGAAACCAACCGAACGTTCGGGTTCGGTTCAACTATCTGACTCACTCATTACTTCAAAGGTAGTTTTTCTCTGTTGTATATTTCTTGTACAATTTTGTTTTTCCTCGTATTAAAATTATTTTTCCTTGTTTGCCTAAATTTCTTGGTTCCTCAAAATTTTATTGAACCGAAACCAACCGAAGGTTCGGGTTCGGTTTTTCAAAATTTTCTAGAACCGAAACCAACCGAAGGTTCGGGTTCGGTTTTTCAAAATTTTCAAGAACCGAAAGCAACTGAACGTTCGGGTTCGGTTTTTCATATTCTTTCCAAAGTTTTTTTTTTTTTTTTTTGTCTTATTTTTTTTTAAGTCTTATTCTTTTTCTTTTCCTCTTACTTATTTTTTTAATCTCAAAAACTCCAAAAATATTTTTTTTTATTTTATTTCTTGTGTGTTCGTGTTCGTTTATGGGGATAAATTTTATGAAATACCTAAGTGTCCCTAGAAGCATGCTGTTGTATGTGTCTCAAGCCTCATAAGATTTTGAATAATGGCCTTCATGACCTGGTATACACAAACCTTGTCTTCCCAATAAGGTCAACTCATTTATTCTAATCGTGAGCTACCTCACTCTTTTCTCACATGAGTTAAGAGTTTCCTGCTTGGTCCTTATTTTCGCAGCAGAGGTACTACGTTCTCTTACACCATCTCCACTTTACTTCTCCACTACACTCATTCCATCATAGTAACCCTTGAGACTCTCAGAAATTACCGCTGAGGTTTATGGTTACACAACATCTGTGTTTATGATCTTAGTCTCGTGTCACTACGAGCTAAATGAAACCCAAAATTCAACACCTAATGAATTGACGGTGACCAATTAAGTTGCTCAAGTTTTCACTAAAGGATTGACGAATGTACCCTATTCAAATCTCCAATTTTATGAGATTCCTATGAAATTGTTAAAACCCATAACATTTCTTCCCTTGGGATCTAGTTCTTATTTTTCATACTGCGATTTTTTTTTTCCAAGCCACTCTTATTTAGCCTAATTAAAAGAAGCCTTTCAACATTTCTTAATAAATGGTTGATCGTAATTTAATGGGAATCCACTTTTAAACCTTAAGTTCTCTCTTGTCCTGTGGCATTAAATGCGCGTGTGGAAATAGTAACGGCTTGTCCATATGAAACGGCGCTTGTTGGGCGGCGTGATCCTAGGAACCTGACACTCTCTCTCCTACGTGATCATCGCACGCCCCAACTATCATCCATTTGTCACTCAACAACCCGGTTCAAATTTCCATAAGAGATTTGAAACGATTTTTCTCTCTCCTATCACCCACTATAAATAGCCCACTACACCACCTTTTACCTCTTTACCACCTTCAAAATTTCCAGAGCGCAAATACTCCCAAACAGTTTCCTGTTCATCATCTTCTTCATACCTGCAAAAATGGTTGATTCCTCTTCTGTTCATGCTACCTCACAGATCCTTCCCATTCGCCCACAACAATGTCTGGTCATTGATCTTAACCCACTGGCGTACGACTCCTATATATCGCCGGTCATAGAGTGTTTGAAGTATTCCCAACTTGTTCCGGCTCTCTCCAGAATCGAATCCGTGCTGATGGTGGCCCTATCGCAGGTCTACGCGACTGTATACTACGACAAGGCCGTCGACCGGGTGTTTTTCGAGATTGCAGAACACAAAACCTCAGTCTCTCGCCAAAGTTTCTGCACCTTGCTAGGGTTTACTGTTGACCCTTCAAGAGTTCATCCGGAGTCGATTCAGATTGGTCATCTGTATAACATGTTTTACAACATGGGATACACAGAAGTTCTTACCTCTGTTGCTAAATTCAAAAAGTCATGCCTGCCGCCACAGTGGAATGGCCTATTTACAGTCCTCTTCAAGGGCTTGTCGGAAAGAAGCTCAGGATCAGACGGTGCAAGTCGTCTTTTCCTAACCATAATGTACGGGGTCAATAATGGGATTAACCTGGACTATGGGTTTGTCCTATGGCAAAAACTTATTCAAAGTCTCTCCTCATCATCCCGACACTCTGAGGTGTCGTTGGCCCGCTTCTGGATCCTGATTACAAAATGGGCCATGGATAGATTTGATGTTCCTACTGCTGACGGTGCATCGATGTCTTCTGTTGGTACTTTCCATACCAAGAAGATCATCGTCTCAGATGCATCGAAGTTTTCCTTCATTGGCTCCATCCCATAGTCAATGTATGGCGATGTGCCCTCTGACAGCAGGTTGATTCGGAAGATCAAGGAGCTAAGGCCATCTGATCCAAGGGAACTGACACCGGATATGCTTAGGTCGATTCACGATGCAGACAAACCGGTGAGCAGGGGCAAAAAGGCGGAAAAAGGGAAGCATGCGTCCAAAGCTCCAAAGGGACCTTCTCCCAAAAAGAGGAAACAAACGAAAGCTGCACAATCCCCCCAACCAAAGAGGAGGAAGACTCAACCGAAGCGAAATCTTATTATTCCCTCTTCTTCAAGTGACTCTGAGGGTGAGAGTTCGGGTTCTGACGGCTCTCAAGGAGCCAAATCTCCTCAACGAGGCAACACACCACCTCGTTCCCCTACCCCAGAAATGGCACTTCCCAATTCCCCAGTTCCTTCACCTCCACCAATCTTTACAACTACAACCGAATCACCTCACGTAACCGAACCACCTCAAACCAAAATCCATACAACCGAAACTACCCATACTCAACCACCACCTAAAATTATACCAACACCCACTCAACCTAATCCTACCAAACCCACAACACCCCCAACTTCACCACCCCTTCCTCTCCTGAAAATGCCTCTGAGGGTGAAAACCCTTATCTTGGTGGTGAAAATATGATCTTTGATTCGGTCTACTATAGTCCGTTTCAGGTTCAGAGTGACGAGGAGGATGATGCTCCAGTAACAAAGAAGCATCTCAAAGAGCTCAACGAGAAGATTGACCTACTTCTCGCCTCCTCTTCCAACCAGCAGTCCTCTCTTTCTGAAGCTGCCCTTCAGAAAATTGTTGATGCCTTCTCCAGGGCTCAACATGATTCGGTGGCTTCAGCAACTGCTGCAATTGATGCATCCACTCGAGCGTGTGAGACAGCGACCGAAAAAGTCGATAAACTATTTTCTGACGCTTCTACCCTGCTGAAGTCCTTGCAGGAAAGTGCCAATGCCACCAAGACATCTTTGGAACCAATTGTTCAACAATTGGCCAACTTTGTCTCATCGGAGTTGCCTTTGTTCGCTACTCTTCGCCAAAACATAAGCGACGACAACTCGGCCCTTCGTGCCTCCATTGATGCTCGCCTCGCCAAGCTACAAGAAGATCTTGCAACCGAGCGTTCGTTGATGGACGATCTGGCAACCAAAACAACCGCCCTTGAGGTCAAAACAACTCAACTCTCCCACTCCCAACAACAAATGGAAGATCTTCGATCCGAAAGGGAGGTGATCAAGACGTGTGTTTCGGATGTCCACGCCGCTATATCCAACATTCTGGAAGCACACGATCCTATCTTAAACTTTTTGGTGAGGCGTTCCCTTGCTGAAAAACTCTCTCCAGCCATCGATCTTCTCAACAAAGTCGAAGGGCTACCTAGTTTCGTGTCTATTCCGAAACAGGGGGGAGATGAGAAGTCAGGATCGAAACCACCTCCTTCCTCCAAAGCTACTCACACGACCGAACCATCTCCGACTGGTCAAGCCTTAGGCTCGGGTGTGAAGAACAAAGGCAAAAACATAGCCGAGGAAGAAGATGAAGAAGGAGACAAGGAGACCATTGCTGACATTTTAAAAAGAAAGAACAGTCGCAAGGTTGACGAAGATGCCAGTCGTGTGGCGCGAGAAGCTGAAGAAGCCGAACGCAAACAAAAAGAAGCCCACGATCTCCTTGAGAGCCGAAAGACTCTCTTCCCTGCCTGGACCAGGGAACGTTTGATTAAAGAGGCCATTGAAACTCCTAGCATTTTATGGCTCGAGCCGGTAATCTCGTTCGACTGCAACAACACTGTCGATTCGCAGTTCGATATGCCGCTGACTCGAAAGGCGTTCATCTTCCACGTCTTCTCAAACATATTTGAAGTCCCTCACCCGAATGCTGAGCTTGACAGGGAGCTCATTGACTTCTATCTGGCGGCTTCTCGTCCACAATACCTTACTTGGAGCGCCTAGAAGATTGTAAACGTTCGGGTGCTGAAACCTTATACCGAAGGTCGTTTTATAAATGTTCGGTTCAAGTTGATTCGGGGATCTGCAAGAACTGCTCATATTATCTCCCTGGCAGATCTACCGAATCTAAATCCTCATGATGGGATTGTCCTGTATAATATCCTTTTGACTAATGAAGCCGAATATGGTCCCATTCTAGACCATGTCAAAAGGATGTTAGCCTGCTACATCATGGAGGTTGCCCTAATGGATCAGGAGGTCGCCACAGTCTTCAAGAAGAAACCAAAGATTGCTCCTGTGGGATCGGCCAGTGATCTCAACCAAATGCTATTGGGCAGGATCGACCCGAGACGCAACTCGGTTATGTTCACTAGAGTGAAAGGATAGAAATGTCTCTTCGCTTTAGCTGACAAGCATCTTTACACCACAACTTGTTTGGAGCATGTGTTATTCATCATCAAAAGGTGTAAAGAGAACTCGGCTGATGACATCAAGTACTTCGAAGATATGATTAATTGGTACATCCGGTTTAGACAGACCATTCTCTCCATCACCAAATGTCTGTTTAGCACCGTGAAAAAGAAGGTACCTGCTTCAGCTGCTGGCCCAAGTAACTAGTGAAGGTCTCGCTCCAAATTGACGCAAAGGGGGAGATTGTTGGGCTGAAGTTTATTTTGAAGATTGCGTCTTTTTGGGCTCGATAGCATAAGTTATTTTGTATTCCGGTCTGGGCCTGTCCAGCCGTGAACCTTTTATGTTTTGTATATAAGTTTACGCTTGCATGCATATTAGGTTAAGATTTTTAGAGATCTGCGAAATCGCGATTCATCCAGAAGATAACAAGTTTCTTTAATCATTCTTGTAACCTTCCAATCCTCTACAGTTGATGTTCTTAATAGAGCTCTTCTGAGGATTTTGTTTAATCATTCGACACGTTTGATTCAATCTTGACTTGTTCTTATTATTGCGTTCATTCAGTTTTATATTTACATACTTGTTCAAGATCTAATCGATCTTTATAGATTAAAGGTTGGTTTAATCTCATCAGGTCTAAATCCCCTTTCTCAAAGACCCTGAGCCTTATGATAATCGGTCTTTGGGAAAAGGCCCCGCATTAGGAAATGATTCGGAATAGGTTGTTACAATCTGCCAAGGCAAGCAATAATCTAATAGTAGAAATGCACACAACTAGAGCATATATATCAAAATAGTCAACTCCGGGTTTTTGTCTACAACCTTGAATGAATAACAAGACTTTGAATTTGTCAATAGTAAAATTAACATTCATTTTCTTTTTGAAAATTCATTTGCAACTAAGTGGATTAGAACCTTAAGGCAAATCAGTCAACACCCGAGTGTTATTTTCAAGAATTGATGACATTTCATCAGCAGTTGTTTCCTTCCAAAATAATACATCTTGAGATTGCATCCTCTTGAAATGTCTTTGGATCATCCTCAATACTATAACAATAAGAGTATTGAAGAGCCTACTCATCCATTGTTCCTTCCACCAAGTACATTTTGAAGTCAAAATCAAATTTTTTGAAATTCGGCTTGTTTTTATTTTTTGTAGCTCTTATGTTTCTAGTTCAGTAACACCATTAGAAATTTCTAGATTTTTCACTTCATTAGTGCCAAAAGTCAGATCCTTGGGCTTTGAAAAGATGAAAAGCGCATCTCATCAAAAGTTGCAACTCGTGACTCAATAAGGGTGTTAACCGATACTGAATCATTAGGTTCAATTACGTAGAACGTATATGACTTGGAATGATCAACATATCCAATGAATATACAATCTATTCCACATTCTCCCAAAGTTTTGCTTTTAGGCTTGGTTAGTTTTACAACTGCTCGACATCTCCAAACTCGAAAATAGCTTAAATTCCGCTTTTTCTTGAACGAAAGTTCATATGGGATAGATTTGTTCTTTTTATTTGGAACCCTATATAATAAATAGCAGGCCATTAACATGACCCCTCTCCAGAATGAGACCTACTAATTGGAAGTATATGGGATCCATATATTAACCTCCCCTATTAGTCCTAAGACACTTAATCAGATCGTCTAATTGCAATTTCACCTCGGTTTGTATATTTTGAATTTATCTAAGGCTTCGTGCTTAGAATGTAACAAATACAAATAGCTAAACTGAGGGAAGTCATCAATGAAGGTGTCACACCCCCAAACCAGGATGGCTGAAACGTCCAGGGGCGGTGACTATCATGTAGTGTATCATAACAGTTGAGTATAAATGTTCAAAGAAAACACAACCAACATATATATAATTTAAAAAGTTACATCATTTGTATGTATTACACATTTCAAAATATCAATTACAATATGTTGTCAAAAGATTTGTTCAGATGCCTAAGCGTCCCATCCTCAAAGCCAGTTGTTACCTGATTTACTGATTTCATGAGAATACAAGTTATTTGAAAAGAGAGTATCAACATTTAAGTTGGTGAGTTCATAAGCATTTGTATGTATATTTGTAAACCTTTTCTATGAAATGTAGTAATGTTTGTTTTCTGGAAAATCCTATATTTTCCCTAAAATGAGATGTGGCCTTAAATGAACCAAGACCGAAGCGTATAAGAAATTTTCCTACTTAAAATGATGTCATGCAGTTTTGTTTGTATATAATACAATTTTGAATACAGTCTTTGAATAAACTAAAAGTGTCGTTGTTGTTTTATGTGAGTTATCATTTTTATCTTATAACCTTGCTTGATTGACCCCGACTGCCTTGTTCGCAACGTTCTTCAGGTGTCGATTTCGTTATGACATTTGTCACCTCAAGACCTGCCGGTCCAGCTGTTGCAAGCAGCTAAGGTGCGGGATTATCAGTCCCAGTATAGATCTATACACAACTATCACGCTCTCCCTACAAGAGACTCTGGTTATATTTAACAGGACTTTCGTGTGTACTTTATAAGGTATCGTGAAGAAAAAAACTCACTAAATTTGATCAACGAGTTTCTGTGTTTTTGTGCTAAACATGTTTGTATAAATGATCGTCCCCTAAGACTGGGATAACTATGAAAAATGACGTGAAATCTTTAGATATGCATTTGATAATACTTTACCCTTTGCTCAACGGGATACAAATGGGGTAAAGTTTCGTAAACTATATTTGTATATTTTTGATGCCAAAGACAAGCTATTAAACAAAACATATATATATATGCAAATGGTTATATATATGTATAAATTTTAAAAGATGATTTGGTATGTTTTGTAATTGTTGTTCATATTTTTACGTTTTTTTATTAGAAACTTTGCATGAAATAATCCTTAAAATTGATAGTAAAGACCTTTTTATACTTATCATTTTTTGTTAAAATAGTAATTAAATATATTTAAATTAACGTCTTTTAACTTCCTTAATGTATAAACCTTGCACAAAAATGTTACAAGGTGTTAATAAATCTACAAACCACTTTTGAAAATTTTACCCTTTATTGTCCCTGTTTTTAGAAAACTTATAGAAAAATCACCGTAAGTCGAAAACTTAATCCATAACCTCTGAGAGTTTAGAAAATGAGTCTTCTTTGTTCCTAATTTTTATAATGATTTTTAGTGGTCTCAAACTCGTGTGAAAATGGTAATCTTCACAGACTGGTCCAAAATCACTTATGAAATGACAAGCAGTTTTATAAAATCGCCATAAATTGTAGAAAAATCGCATGAATGCGTGCGAGTAGTACCTAGAAAGGTATAAACATGAAATATTTTCATATTGTACAGTTTTGAAATATTTTATGTTTAAGATGTTCAAAACAGTCCCTGAACAGGACTCAACGTTTCTGTAGAAAGCTGTCTTTTAAATTTAAGTTATGTTTAGTGTTCTAACTTGTATTCCCCTCCTTAAAAATTGAATAAAACATGAAAATGTAGGGGTATGAACTTACCTTATGTGAATACTTGAATAATGGAAGGTTGAAGATGAAGAACTTTTGGGTGTTGGTTTGATGCTCCAAAACAACCATTGTTTTGGCTATGTTGCTATCATGAAAACTTCACAGCAAAAAAATAAGAAAAAGGGTAGTTTACTCACTATTTTGAATCTATAATTTTGAGTAGCATAACAACTAACTTCCAGGGGTATTTGGTGGTAAAATTATAAAGCAAAAGGAAGGTGTAGATGGGTGAAATGGTGCTGAAACACAAAAGGGACAGTAGCCCTTTAGTTCACAGTTTTGATGGCTTTGGAAGGAAGTTCTTGTGGCTAAAAATGAGATGAAGGTTAAGAGTAATTCCCTGGAGTATTGGCTGGTGAATTGAGGGTAAAATGAAGAGGAAATTTCGTGATTATGAAGTAGGAAAGGGTGGAAGAGGATAACGGGACAAAACCTAGACTAGCTTGTGATGAGATGTGAGTTTAAGTGATGTGATCTTGTCTAGCCACTTGCTTGGGCGGTTGCTTAGAGATAGAATTAGATAACTAACTAACTACTAGTTATTTAGTTAGTTAGGAGTTCTAGTTAAGAAGAGGGAAGATCTTGATCTCGAAAATTAGAAGAGAGATTAAGAAGCATTCTTAGTAAAATGTCTTAAGTAATTAAACACTTATTAGTTATGTTGGAACTTATCTCCACCAATTCTCTTATCTTAATTGATTTAGACATCATATACCTTACATGAAATCACTTTAAGTCATAACTAATAACTAGTCATTCACTAGATAATAATACATATGTACAAATACATACATGTAGTTTTTTTTTTTTTTTTTTTTTTATATTTTATTTTATTTTATTTTAACTTTAGTGTTTATGTTTTATTCTTTTTATTCAAAAACACTTAAATACATTCTAATTATACCTTATAATAATTTCTTTTATATTTTTATTCATTTAAATATAAATTTTATTTACTAAGGTATAATTTCATGATATTTAACCGGCTAACCATATCGTTAAACATATTTTGTCACTTTAGTTCATATATTTGTCAAATTTAGATCCTCCACAACCATTAGGCACGCGTTTTACATAGAACCTAACTTACTTATCAACTAGAGACTTGTTGATACAAAAATTAAGTTTGTTGTGTTCAAATGATGTTATATGCTAATTTTCACAAACCGGTGATGGTTCGTAGTCATACATCATAACGAAATTTATCAATAGTTACTTGTTTTATATTTCACAAGAACTTATTTAAATAAAAGAGGTTAAATTCCTTCAACCATTCTTGATAAAATACTCATATTTCTTAATAATCAAAACATAGCATTGTACGATCGTCCCTATTTTTACCAATTGTTACAGAAGGTGACTACATATTTTTTATTTCCCAAGGAATGAGTGGAGTGAAAGTCACATAGGTCACTGTGTACAAGCTCCAAAATAGCCGAATTTCTAGTGATACTAGGAAAGGGCTGTTTTGTAACTTTTGTAAACATGCATGTTTTACATTTATCAGAAATCATGTCAAAAGTTTGGAATTAATCTATCTTTTGATATCTTATGCATCCTTCTAAAGTCAACATGGACTAATTTTACATGCCAAAGCATAGATTTATTAACACTAGAAGTAAAAGATACAAATGCAGAATTTTGAACAATTAATAATTTGTCAATAATACTCAAATGAAACATTATATTATATAAATATTCAAAACCAATAAACATTCCACCTCAAGATAAAATGAACTTATTCGACTCAATAACTTGTTAAAACCACCAGAATTCAAAAAACTAGAACTAACAAGATTCTTTCGAATCGTAGGAACAAACAAAACATCAAAAAGCCTAATAGTATTTCCAGAAGTAAATTCAATACACAACACACCGACATGAAAAATAGGTATAAAAGAATTGTCTACCATTCGCAACACTGATCCATCTTCAAACGGTGTTAGTGTTTCAAACAGCCAGTTATCCTTGCATACATGGTTCGTTTCCCTAGAGTTGATCCAACAAGCAACATCATCCTCTTATACATATAATGATTCAGGAACGAATGAAACATAATAAACATAATTCTGATAAGAATTATCAAAGTTAGTAAAAAACGGTCCTTCTTTAACTTGGCCTGAAGACCCGTTCACACTTCAATTGGATCTACTATATCAAACACCATTATTGTTATTATTGTTGCCTAAGTTCACACAACAATCACACTTGCAATGCTCCAACCTTTTGCACCTCTAACAAAGTAGTTCCTTTTTTTGTTGGAGTTATTTGAGACATGTTCCTGCTTACGTTTATATATCCTCTATGGTTCGGGTTCCTGGCTTTATTTTCAACCATATTAATAGAGGGTTGTCCAGATTCAACTTTCCCTTTGGTTTTATCAGATTTGTCAATTTCCTTTGTACGAAGAGATTTTTCAATACGAATATGACTAGCAAGTTGAACCAATGATAATTCCTCATTTTGATGTTTTAGGTTATGTTTGAAATCCTTCCAAGATGGTGGAAGTTTGTCAATAACACTTGACACAACAATGGGTTCATCCATATTCACATTGTGCAATTTAAATTGACCATAAATACCATGTAGTTCATTGTATTGTTTAGTGACAAACCTTGAATAGACCATCTTAAAGTTATTAAAGTCACTAACCATAAACTTCTTGCTAGAGGCACCCTCAGTGATGTTTTCCAATTCAAAGGTGTCCCACAAATCCTTAGCAGTTAAAACATCACGATGGATATCAAATAGAGCATTAGAGTTATCGTCAAAGATGTGACCTTTGCAGATATTGTCGTCGTTGTCCCACTTTTGCCTCTTCGTAGTATCTTCAAGTGTCTCATAAACACCTTCCTCCGATTCAGGTGGTATTGGAGTAGTCAACACATATGTTGCCTTAAGAGTGGTCAACATGAAGTGCATCTTCTTCTTCCAGCGCTTGAAATCGACGCCTTCAAACTTCTCCAGTTTTGCGAACTCCGTGGTCTGCGGATTAGTTCAACCCTATCCAAAAACTGAGAATATTAGTTTGATTGTTAGAAACAGGTTTTATGGTGGAGATCTGGATACCCTTTGGATCTTGTAAAAATATTCACAACTTATATTTCTACCCTATGGCCAGGTTACAATAAACTCAGCCTAGGATAATCCCAATGGGACACTTACGAATCTAGGCATATAAAACGTAAGCCAAATTGCTAAAAGATTCTAAATTCGTATGAAGAAAATGAGAGCTAAAAAGCTCGTCCATTCTCCTCAAGAGGAGAGTCATTTATATAGAAAATGATAAGTAGGGTTTTTTTAGGGTTGACCGCCATGGGTTGCTTTGGAACCAAGTCAAGAGAATCTAGAATTAATGAGGAAATCAATGGTTTCCAAAACTGACGATCTTAGTGAGCTTTATCATAATCACCCTCAGGAAATTTGATTTGTCCACTACTTACCCACTTGTAAAATATAAAGAGTTTTCAGGGCGTTGCTCCTTAGTCAGTTATACCGTAATCACCTTCAAGAATTCGATTTTTCCAATATGTACCCACTTGTAAAATCCAAAGACTTTATGGGGGCACTGCCCCAAACCTCGTGGGGGCGTTGCCACTCGACCCGTCCCGCTAACCTGACATCGGCACCCCAGCCAGGGGCTCTGCCTATTGGACCCCGCTAGGGGCGATGCCCTTAGATGCCGCAAAAGGGGCATTCATCGACTTATCGTCGAACCGACTTCTAATTCGATCTTGTATATGTGTGCACTTAGCACATACCCAAACATATATTAGAGTATAAATTATAAAACCCTTAACTCACATATAAGTTTTAATGACACAAAATATCTTGATAAGACTAATACTATATCGTCTATTATAGTATAAATTATGAAGCCCCTTAACTCACATATATCGTTTATTATAGCTTCTCAATACTTGTATATCAAATACAAGAAATATTATAATGATGTCTTCCTCCCATTAAATTAGTATATAGTTTGACTGTTGTGCTTGAATAATCCAGTAACATGATTTATTGTTAGACACCACTAGAGCTTTTCAGTATTGGGCTTTATCTAAATCTTCATTAAATACAGAATACTCAAAACGTTATCTTTGCGTTCACGACTTACATCATAACATGTGGGATTGTTTTGACCTTTCCTAAATCAAATCTTCATTAAAAATAAAGCCTTTTCCGACATTATTTCAGCCATATATTAGACATTGCTTCATAATATCTACATTCATTATGACAATATCCAACAAAAAACATTTACTTCACTACCACTCAAACAAAGACCTCATAGTAAAAGAGAACCAAAAAGTGAAAAAAAATAAAAATAAAAATTACCCACGACCTTGACTAAAACCTAACTAGAAACAAAAAGCACTTGTCCTAATTATAGACTCGAGAGTTTTGACAACATCCCTAGCGCATGGCCTTAAAGCAGGATCACTATCTGTGCACTGTAAGGCAAGATTCATTATCTCAACAGTCTGATTTGGGTTCTTCAGTGCTTGTACCTTAAGTGAAGGATCGACCCACGTATCCAGGTGGCAATCCGAGTAGCAGTATCGTGCCCAATCAACTAGGTTTTCATGAAAACCCATCTCAGCATCTATCGGAGTTTTTCCTGTAAGTAACTCAATGAGGATGAGGCCATACCCATACATGTCACTGCTCTTGGTTATCTCCTTGGTATCTTTTGTCTCTGCATTAATACAAGTTAATGCTTTTAACGACTACATAAAAGAAAAAACAAATTATTTGTATATATATGAACCACTCCTCTTCAATCAAAGCTGCAGGGTCATTGGTTGTTTAAATTGTGATTAAAATTTGCATTTTGAATTTATAGATAACCCAATACATATATGGTCGTAAAATATTATTTACAATTGACAATCAACTAAACTACCATAGCTACTGATCACTATGTAATTCTGTCGAAGAAAACTGCAAAGTTACAAATTTCTTGATAATTGTTTTATAATTATTAAAAAAGCATGCTACATATTGTTTCCTAGAGATTTCTTATTTTAATTTTATTTTTTTTAATGTCTCAACACATAATTAATGATATTTACACTGCAGGTTTTGTAATTATATAATTAGTCAAACTTTATAAACAAAAACCAGTGGAATTTGGCCTACTTTAGACTAAATGGCATATGTCATAATGTCATTTGATCAAAAAGTTTCTCTATTAAAAAAATATTAAATAACAACTTTTGATATTTAAGTAACTCATATTCATGTACTTGTGATGGATTAGTTTTAAAAAGGCTTTTTATTGAAATACAATTTTACTTCTTACGTGTAGTCTGAAAATAATAAAAGAAATGAACAAAGATTTTCCAAGACATTCTTTGCTGTAGTTTAGTTTTTCCCAATGTTAGCAACTTGCAACATTAGAACAGTTACATCTTGTTTGTATTTAATTTTATAAAATGAAAATATAGATTACCATGTACATATATTAAACTTTAATTTAATTAAAAAGTATTGTTTATACTTAAAATTATTGGAAGCTTTCTGAAATTTATATCTAAAATCGATTCTTGAAATTCCTTTTTGTTTGAATGGGAAAGGTGGGAGAGTAAAAAACTATAAATCTCTTCCTCACGTACAGTTGTAAAAGCAAAAAGGGAACAAAGTCGTGATGTTTTGTTGCCGCTTTGTCTACCTTGTTCAATTCATGTATATATGCATGGGTTATTGTTAAAGTTCTGATAAAATAATGACTACACATGATTTTTCTATGCAACGTAAATTACTTAATTAGATCATGACCTAATTTTATGAACTTTATATATTTACGTAAAAAATGATTATTCATGACATAATTTTATCTACATGTGTCTTGGATTTTAAACCATTCATGTATGTTTTCTTACATACTATAATAACATGTAGCAAGTTTTTTGATTTTACACATGTTGCTATCATATATATACGCCTGTGATAGTATATATTTTATATGGATATGAATTTATTTAAGTGGAAGAAGTTCCTATAACATACCTGGTGCAATATATGCTGAAGAAACTAAACACTTAGTGTTGTCCGAAAAAATCATCCCTGGAGGATTTAATCTTAGACAGGCCTCATCTTTCACGTTAACCACCATAACATTTTCCGGCGAAACATTACCCACAAGAATACCCACCGGCGAACAACAGCCATGCAAATAACGTAAAGCTTTCCCAATTCCGATGGCAATCTTCACTCGACTTTCCCAACCTAACACCTCCATAACATCATTCAGTTTCTTCCCTTCAACATATTCATGAACAACAATGAATCTTCCTTTCTCCGATTTGCAAATTGAGATGATTTTGATGATGTTTGGATGCCGAAGTTTGCTTATCTCATTAATTTTGAGAATGGGATCATTATTGAGATCGACTTCATGGACAAAATATTGCATGTTTTTCGTTGCCACCACACTCTTGTGCCCTCTCAGAGACAGCAGAATGTCATCGATCGCCAGAAATGTTGAAGCTTTCTGGTCGAAGAATAGCAACTCCCATTCCCCACCTCCATCTGATGCGATTTCCATTCTCTTAATCACCTCTTCATCAGCTTCATTTCTTCGTTTTATATAGATGAAGACCACAATAGACATTACAGCAAATGCGACAGCTGCCAAAGCTGTCCCAAAGAACCACCAGTTGGAGCTTCTAATTTCTTTGCATGGTGGTAAATGGGTGACCGAAGCACCCCCACATAAGTTATTTCCTAAAACAGCAGTGTAATTGATAGCCAGAAATACTCCTGTTGAAGGTAATTTGCCTCGGAAATGGTTGTGAGATATGTTTACTTGAACAAGAGATTCCACATTCCCAAGGTTTTCCGGGATTTCACCAGAAAGTTTATTCATCGACAGATCAAGATTTCCTAGAACTGGCAACCTTGAAAGGGTGTCTGGGATTTCACCTGTAAGATGATTGTAACTAAAGTTGACGCTCACCAGCTTTTTGCATGACGACAATTGTTTAGGAATTTCTCCTGAGAGTCTATTCTCGCTTATTTTCAATTCCATTAACTCCGAAAATTTTCCAAAGCTCGGAGGAATTTGACCGGAAAAATCATTTTCCGACAAGTCCAAATTCTCAAGCTTGATGCTACCGAATGAATCAGGCAACTCTCCTGAGAATCTGTTTCTTGCCAAACTCAGCATTTGGAGTTTCGGCATTTTCCATTTCCATTGGTTTATTTCCCCGGAGAGATAGTTTGATGACAGGTCAAGAAAGTAAACAAGGGGTAATGTAGTGAACTCCAGCGACAAGTGACCGGATAATCTATTGTTTTGAAGACGAACCCTTTCTAAACTCCTGCAATGACTCAAACTTGTAGGGATGCCTCCTTCAAGGGAATTGGAGAAGAGGATGAGTTTTTGAAGATGTCGTGAATAACAAAGGCTTTCAGGGATATTTCCGGTGAGATTGTTGGTAGAAAGGTCTAATACAGTCAGATTGTTGTACTTTCCAAGATCCTCCGGAATATCACCGGAAAACTTGTTGGACCAGAGTTGAAGGACTTGAAGATGAGACAAAGAAGCTAGAGATTTCGGTATTTTTCCAGAAAAGTTATTTGAAAACAAGTGAAGGACTTCTAAATCTTGGAACTCGGAAACGAGTTCGGGAATTTCACCTGACAGGAAATTGTCACTAACATCAAGTGACACTAACTTCTTGAGGCTAAAAATCGTCTTAGGAATTGGACCAGTAAGCTTGTTGAAGTAGAGGAAAAGGTAGTTAAGGTTGGTGAGATTACCAAATGAAGGTGGGATTTCACCGGTGAGGTTGTTAAAAGCAAGATTGAGGTGATTTAACAAGATTAAGCCACCGATTTCTTTCGGGATTCCACCGGATAAGTTGTTGTAGCCCAAGTAGATGAATGTCAAGCTTTTCATATACCCTAACTCCGAAGGTACGCCGCCTACAAGTTGGTTTGATGCCAAAGTTAAATCTTTTAACCTTGTTAAATTTGAGATGGACTTCGGAATCTTGCCAACCAAAGCATTTCCTCCGAGGTCAAGATATTGTAGCCCTGAGAAGGATCCAATTTCCGAAGGTATTTCACCCGCGAGGAAGTTATTTGACAAATCTAACTTCTCAAGCATTGGAAGGGAACCTCCAGGAATCCAACCTGTTAAGTTGTTGTTGCTTAGGTTGAGATGAACAAGTGAAGAGCAAGAGAAAACATTTTCGGGAATCCCACCGGAGAGCTGATTGTTGGAGAGATCGATTGTTTCAACATGCAAGAACTTGAATAATGATTCCGAGATTCTCCCAGATAAATTCTTCCCAGAAAGATCAATTCCGATGACGTAGGTTGAGTCGGAGTTGCATGAAACGCCATTCCACGTGCAAAAAAGAGAGGAGTTCTTCCAGTTGGAGAGGAAGGACGAAGGATCATCGACGGATGCTTTGATGGATAAAAGTATTTCATGCTCATTGGCATACGTGAATCCATCACAAGTAAAGCACAAGAAGAATACAAACAAGAACATGAAGCATATTTCCTGTGCGTTTCTTTCTCTTGTCTTCTCCATTGGAATTCGAATTGGAAATTAACGGAACTGCAAGTGTTTAATCAGTGAGAAAGAAAGATGAGACTCCACCACCGGAGCAACAGTTTGATCAATCGCTTTCTGTCATCATAATGAAAAAACATGTTAACTGATCATTGGATCCAGTGCTTCATGTATTTAATATTCAATAGTGGTAAAAGTAAAAGTGATTACAGACACACATATACCACAATGATTGTGAGCCATGCATTAAGTTTACTACACAAAAGACGACAAGTGCTCGGATAAAACCGGAAACGTTTCTTTAGAATAACATTAAAGTAATTCATGTTTAAGAATTTGGAAACTTTAAGATGAAAAGTATTTTGCAATAATGTTAACAAAATCATTGTAACTTAATTAATTAATACAACCTAATATCTGGAGGATCTTTATATCATAGACATAAAAATAATTGCAATTTTATAGTTAATACGTATAATGAAATAACAACTGCTCTTACATTTATAACTAAGCCAAGTAAAAATATATATATATATATATATATTATACGATATCTCGATTAAAACTCTCACTTTTCAGGTGATAAATACGCAAAAAAAAAATGTATATACATTTTCTTTCATAGAAATAACGAAAGTATCAGGTTCAAAGCATGAAATTTTGAAATGCAAATAATACATAAATACACATGTATAAGCATAGACATATACACGTAACTAGTAAGTATACTCATACTTACTTTTCAAGCAATTTCTAGCTAAGGTATATACTTGAATAAAGAGATACCCTTTTAGTTTACCATATTCCTTATTGTACATCATTAGTCAATTCCACAAAAAGAATATCTCAAGTACATATTGTGGACCTAAAAGAGTTCCGAAACTATTAATTTGACGACTCCTATCCTACGTATAGATGCAACTTTCTAAATTTTATTATGTGAAGAATCGAATATTCAAAGGTAAAAATGTTGCCCAATATTTGGAATACTATTAATTGTATACACTAGGTGAATTGTGGATCTAAATCAATATCATTATTTCTATAGTGATGGTAATAAGAAAATAGTATGTGTCTCAACTTATAGATTTTGAATAATATCACTATGCAATTTGAATGAGACGTCTAAAATGAGAAACTCGGTAAATATTTGGGGGCACATAGCTAGAGAATAAAGAGAGTGAATATAGCATAAGAATAAACATACCAAAATATAATGATTAGGTACTTGGAAGATCAAAGTTCATGAACATCATGAACCAGAAGAACTGAGATTGGGGAGAGAGGGGGTAAGATATGATTTGAGGGTTAGCGTTTGAGAAGTTTAGTGTATAAATAGAGTGATGGGCTACAAGTGCAGGCCACGAGTCAAAGAACCGGAAGATGTTACGTGGTATAATTACCCAATGGCCCCTTTGGACTTTGTGTTTGAACAAAGCGAAGAGTTGAACGAGAGATGCACAAAAGCAAAAGAACAGATGTGGAGGAAAGTTTAAAGATATTTTGTCGGAATTATAAGACCAAAATGCTCTTTTGACTGAATTTCGAAAGTGCCAAAGGTACCCGTTGAAACGTTGGAAAGTAATTTTTTTTCTCCTTTTCTAATTTTTTCAGTTGTGTGATTGAATTCTCAAACATAAAATCATCATTATTACAATTCTACATGATTGATTTTCAAAACTCTTCCCACGTCAATAACAACGTCCATTGTTTTGTGATGGTGTTAATTTAAGTAAAACCAGGGTCGAGTTGTATGAGAGGGTAGGGTAGAATGGACATAGTCCAATTCCTTCAAATTTTTGGGGTCAATTTTTATGTATCTATTTATATTATTAAAAAAAATAATAATAAAAAAAAATTGGTATTAAGTTGTAGCAGGTAGAAGCAAAAAAACTTCTTAATTTGTCATTCGATATCTTAATAATTATATTTAAGATTTACTTAAATGAACAAGCACTATAAGAATTTTGGGAAATAGAGATGAAACATGTCGCCTAATACTTCAAAATGTCGTCCATGTTGCCTAATACTTCTAGCTAGATACTCTTTGTCATATTACTAGGGATGATCAAATGGATCATTGAATCAAACCAAACCGGCCTTGAACAAGAAGCGACATCGACCAGACCAATCCTACATTATACGGGACAATTTTCGATTCCATCAAATAATTTAATACGGTTTTCAGTTCTAGCGTTTCTCTTCTCACTGATTTAACTGGACTAACTAAACCGTGAGGAGACCAAATTGACTTAATGAGGCTAGAACTGACTTAAAGGGTCTGAAAAAATGACTTACTGGGTTGGAAAATGTATTAATGGGGTTGGAAAACACTCGTACCATGACTGGTTTAGTCCCTAGCGGTTCCATTCCTGGTTCTTCATTTTAGCTTCGATCGATTCCTTGTTCTCCCGTTTATGGTCTGGTTTAGGCCGATTCTAGAATTGTTCTCATTCCTACACAAAACTATCTACTATTGGTTGAGAATGGTGAACTAAAATCTTATCTAGAGACTTAGCGAATGAAGGAGTTCATATAGTAACCTATTGAGGATGAAAAACTAAAATTGTGTTCCACTTCAGATGTCCTTCTAAATAACTGAAGAGAGAGTAGAGAGATAAGGTTACATGATTTTAGGTGTAAAACATGTATATGCCTTTTAAGTCAAATGATTTATTATTAACTTGCAAGTAGTAAATTATTAAGAGTGGAGACAAACTACTACTCGTTGGGTTGAGAGTGTAACACCCTAGCTAGGGTATAGTTGAAAACACCTTTAATAAAATCTTTCAAGTTTTAAGATTCAAATTTGCATAGAATAAAGTTTTCATAATTAAACCGGTCTTAAAAACAAAATTATTTTAAAGTTTAAAGTAGTAAGGTTGTTACCAATAAATGTATCATAAACACTTGTTCATGTTTGCCACACAAGTTCTAGTCGTCTCAACAACCAAGTTAATGTCATTTACTTTTTGACTCTATCTGCAACTTGAGGATATGTTAAAACATGTTAAGCAACAGATTTGCCTAGTGAAAATATATAAAGTGGATTCATTTTTGAGCAAGAAGATGACAATCTAGCTTACTCAATTCGGTCTCCGAAAAATCATATTTGTTTTTAATTATTTCTAAGAGGTGAAGGGATTTCAAGACATAATTCTTATCAAAAACTATTTCTAACATATTGAAATTTAATTATCCAAAACAAGTTACGCAAACCAACCAAAATCCTTAAACTAACATATGTTAGTTAAAAAAATCAAAGATCAACATAGTTCAAAAATGTGATAAGCAAACAAAAGAATACATGTTATGCAACATGTAATTATACCAAAACCTAAGTTTCTCTCAAGAAATCCAACTCAAAAATATGATGGTTAGGACTTGAGTATAAATGAGTGTATTCCAAACATACAACATATAGTTAGTTATAAATGAGCATATTCCAAACACAACTAATTAGGAGGATTGAAAAAGGAGCGTTTCTATTCAAACATTTCCTAAGTCCACATCATAGACTAAGTGTTCATGAACCATCACATGAACACAATATAAATGGGTAACTATCTCAATTTTGCATACTACGGATTGGGATAAATGTTCCCAATAATTTATTGATTTTACTAATCATGCTTATATACAATATTACAAGGAGATATATAAGGAATCTAATAAGTAAATACAGAAAACAAATAAACTAATTTACATAGGTGGTGGATAAACTCTGAGTTGCTGCCGAAAACTCTCATAAAGAGGTCGAGGTAATAGTTTAGTGAAGATATCTGCCACTTGAAACTTGGTTGGAACAATTGTGTGTGCAACTTACCCGACAACACAAGTTCCCGAATACAGTGATGATCAATATCTATATGTTTGGCTCTTTTATGTGCAACATGATTTTGACTTAAGAAAATACCACTAAGGTTGTCACAAAGTAAAGTTGGTCGATAGGAGGTAAGGCATTTAAATCATAACATATGAGTAATTTAGATGAGTTCTGCAGTAGTATTTGCCATAGCCCGAGACTTAGATTCACAATTGGATGTCGTAGGTTGTTTTTTAGCACTCCAAGACACAAGATTTCCTCCAAAAAAGATAGAGTGGCCATAGGTGGAACGCCTAGTCTCAATGCAACGAGCACAGTCTGCATCGGAATAACCAATAAGCATAGATTTGGTAGGCATAGAGAAATGAAGACCATGATTGATTGTGCCTTTGACATATCGTCAAATTCATTTGACAAGGGTAAAATGTTGGTCCGTAGGAGAGTGAAGAAATTGAATGGCTTGATTCACCACATAGGAAATATCGGGCCTAGTGATAGACAATTATTGAAGAGTTCCAACAAAAGACTGATACTAAATAAGATCGTGAAAAGGAGTGCCAGTAGAGGTGAAAACGTCATTTTTAGCTAGCAGTGTACCTATTGGTTTCACAACAAGGAGACCGGCCCGACTCAAAATACCATGAGCATATTTACTCTAATTTACAAATAAATCATCATAGTCATAAATAACCTCAAGCCCAAGAAAATAGTTCAGTTTACCAAAATCTTTTATAGCAAACTCATTCTGTAAACGAGAGATGAAGCGAGTAATGGAAGGGGCGTGGTTGCCAGTCAAAATAATGTCATCAATGTAAACCAAGAGGTACAAGAGACATGATCCTTGATGAGAAATAAAGAGAGATGCATCGGCTTGACTACACTTGACACCTTGAGCAACTAAGAAGGAACTCTGGCATTGAAACCAAGCTCGTAGGGCTTGACGAAGGCCATACAAGACTTTCTTGAGACGACAAACATGTGTTGGATTTTTAGAGTCAACATAACCTAGATGTTGCTCCAAATAAACAGTTCATGAAGGTCGCCATTTAAAAAAAACATTTTTAACATCAAGCTGATGAAGAGGGCACCTATTTGTGGTAACCAAAGATAAGACAATGCGAACAGTTGTAGCTTTAACCGCCGGACTGAAGGTATGAGAAAAATCAAAACCCGAAATTTGTGTGAAACCTTGGGATACAAGACGAGCTTTATGACGATCAATAGTCATATTAGCATGATATTTAGTACGAAAGACCCATTTAAAACCAACAACATTCGCATGTGATGGTCATGGGACAAGAGTCCAAGTTTTATTATCATGAAGGGCTTGTATTTCTTCCGACATAGCACGACACTAATGATCAATTTTGGAGGCTGATTTAAACCCCTTGGGCTCCATGGAAAAAAACAAGGTACGTTGCAAATGTGTTAGGGAAATAGAAAGAAGATCAAAGATATGGTGTGGTTTAACAATGCCATCTTTGCTTTTGGTAAACATAGAAAGACCGAGAGCTGGAGTAGCCGGAGGTGATGATGGTGGCGACGAGGTTGGTGAATTTGGTGGCAGAGATTGTGGTGGCGGAGCAAGTAGTGGGGAAGGGCCCAGAGAGGCTGCTGGAGTCAAAACCAGAGAGGATACCTGTGTCGATGATGATGCCGGGGTTCTAGCGGAAGCCGAAGATGAGTCGTCATGTAAGCGTGAGGTGCACGGTTTAGATGGTAATGGAGCAGTCTCCGGTGAAGTGGTCGTTGGTGTGGAATTTTTAGGATAATTTGAGTAGATGATAATTCATCAGAGTAGCAGCTCAAAAACAATGCAAGATCATTTGTAGAATCATATCACATGCAAATGGGAAGGAGTTTTCATCAAACTTAGCATGGCAGGTGATAAAGGATTTAGAAGTAAGATGATCATAACACTTGTATCCTTTATATTGAGTACAATAACCTAGAAAGATGCATGAAATACTCTGGGGAGCAAGTTTGTGTTCAGCATAGGTTCGTAAAAATGGAAAAACCCGACATCCAAAAACCTTAAAGTTGTAATTTGGAAGAATATTGAAGAGAACTTCAAAAAGAGATTTATGTTGTAACAATTTTGTGGGCAGACGATTGATAACATATGTGCTAGAAGAGAAAGCATCAACCCAAAAGTGAGCAGGTGCATTTGCACCAAAAAGAATGGCAAGACCGGTTTTGGTTAGATGACGATGCTTTCATTCAACACGTCCATTTTGATGAGAAATATAAATACACGACATTTGATGGTAAGTATCATTTTCAGCAAACAATTTTCACACCCGATGATTTAAGAATTCAGTACCTCCATCACTTTGAAAAACTTTCAGCTTGCAAGTGAATTGACTTTGAACAAAGACTAAAAACTTTACTAAAATGTCATAAAAATCCGACTTCTATTTCAAAGGATAAAACCAAGAGAAGCGGGAGTAATCGTCAACAAATAAATCATAGTAGCGGTAACCATCAACATATGTAATTCGAGCCGATCCCGATAAATTACAGTAAACTAAGTCAAGAACATGCAAGGATCTTTTATCATTTAATTGAAAGGGGAAACAATGTTGCTTGGATAATTGAAAACATGTGCATAAATTAGGACTTGGCAAAAGAAAAGTAACACGTAAACATCCATTTGTATTAAGAAGAGAAATAATGTTGTAAGCAACATGAACAAGTCTTTTATGCCATAAATCAAAAGGTGCAATATTAGAAGAAATCATTGATGCCACCAATACGTGAGATGTTGGATCCAAGACATATAAACCATCCTTATGCTTACATGTCGCCAAAATCGCTTTGTGGAGGGTATCCTAAATAGCAAAAAAGGACCGAGAAAATAAAAAATCAACCAAGTAGTCATTAGTTAATTTGCTCATAGAGAGTAGCTTCTTTTTTATATGAGGGACAATGAGAACATCTTGTAATTTTTAATTTGGGGCAAGCAAAAAAATACCAATACTAGAGATGGGAAGGATATTACCATTGCCAAAAGCCACCTTGTATTTCCCATGATAGGGAAATGAGGAATCAAAACCTATTAAAGATGGATCCCTGTGAGCCGTTGATCCGGAATCAACACACCAATCCGGAGGCGACTCATTTATGTTGCAATTTACATTAAAAGCCCGATCAAGATTGGCAGCCAAATGTGGAGATTGTTGAGCATAATTTCTTAAATCGGGACAAGCACTTGCATAATGACCATCATGGCGACATAACTGACAATGAGGAGGTCGACGAACAGACGTCCCTCTTCCATGAGAAGAGGAGAAACCATGATTACTAGGCTGCCCAGATCAACCTCTCCCATGAGAGGAATTAAAAGGAACAGGAGATGGAGTCGGTTCATGTAATGATGGGATAAACTTCTCTGTATGTCTTGAAATTGCTATGAAGTATCAATCGGATTCACTTGCTGGTGCGGAATCCCAATCAAGTGAATAATGCAAGATCAAATATGTAATAAGAATACAAATAGTTAATCTTCGATGCACATAATTATATTGAATAGTCGGGTACATAAGATGTTGATTACACACTGTTCTCTCTTGTTTCTCTCTAAACTCACGTCCAATGCATATGGCAGCCCCCCTTGAACGTCCAACCTTACTATCTAGGCTAAAATAACACTATTTATACCTAGGCCGAATAACCAAGCCAATCCCAAAACCCAAACAAAACAATATAAAGCCTAACCAAAATCACATGTGATTTCGGTTCAAACAACACCAAAAAATGGTGTTTTCAGTCATAGACCGAGAACTCTAATAGCTTATGAAAAGCAAAGTATAAACCACAATTTATGACCTAACAATCTTCCCCTTGGTTTAAAGTTTTCTTTTCACTTAGAATAAACCGTAATTTAGTCCTAACAATCTCCCCCTTGGTTTATTGCTTTCTATTATTTTCAGTCTTCCTTGATCTTTGGCTTTCAGCTCTAATCTTCGATTTCATCAAAACTTCAAGATGAACATATGAATTTCTACATAAATGACTTCTCCTTGAG
Source organism: Lactuca saligna (assembly GCF_052625555.1). Lineage (NCBI taxonomy): Eukaryota > Viridiplantae > Streptophyta > Magnoliopsida > Asterales > Asteraceae > Lactuca > Lactuca saligna. Next base: position 37,044,806 of record NC_136417.1, on the reverse strand, counting down.
TAGTTGGACTTCCTTCTAAGAATTTGACTTTGAACGCACATTGGGTGTAAAGGCTTCTTGTAAAGGTTCTTGAAAATCAACATTTTCAGCTTTGAAAAACTTTAGAGAAAATAACAGAGAGATAGATTCTTCTGGATAACTTCAGCAAGTTCATAGATAGTAGCAATTTGATTGAGGATACTTCAATGCAATCTATCACATAACTTCAAATACAACTTCACCTTGCTTTTGGGGTTGAAAGATTCAGTGTTAAAAAATAATCTTCACTTCATGTTCCTTTGAATGAATATTCTTCAACAATCACGAATGTAACTTAGAAAGTAACCATTAACTAATAAGTTGTAACACCGTAAATTTCAAGACAAATTTTTCATTTAAAATAATCATTTTATTCTTAGAAACACTTGTTTAAAATCTCATTCATAGTCGATTTACAAAACATGCCTCCATTTTCACTTGCATAGAAAACCAGTATCCTCCAAAATATGACTCTTTCTCTGGTGTGTACAATCAAGCCGGTGTCGTCCCGTGATACTGAAAGAAACCTGAAAAACATCACACAAAACACTGTAAGCACAAAGCTTAGTGAGTTCCCCAAAATACCACACATAACACATATTAGCCACTCGAGGCTATAACTCTATGGGTCCGTGCACCAAAACTCTGTGAACCCTCAGGTTCTAACTCTGGGAACCTTCCGGTTCCAACTCTATAAACATGCACAGCATAAATCACATAGAAATAATGCAGTACAACACATCACATACATATAGCATACAAATACTCTAATCACATAACTCTGGTTACCTACTCAAGGTAAAGTATAGTGAGAAGACTCACCTGGCAAGCAGAAAGCAGATATCCCCACACTTGAATCTCGAACTCGCCACCGCCTAACACGTAAGGCAAATACTCTCATGAATATAACTCTCGAGACTAGAATAAATCCTCTCATAACACCCTCTTATGGGTAAAAGACTATTTTACCTTTCTCTTGGCCCAAAGGCCACCTCGCTGACCAAACCCTAAAAGTCAACGGCCAACCCTTGGTCGAAATCAAAGTCCTCAGTCTAAGTCAACCCCTGACTGACCCTACTCGCAGAGTCAACCCTGTGACTCGTCGAGTTCCCATAATCAGAACTTCACTCAATATGCGACCTAACTCGCCGAGTCACCCCGAGACTCGCCGAGTCACCCCGAGACTCGCCGAGTCCAACAACTCTGAGTCCACTCGCACACGACTCACCGAGTCATCCCTAGACTCACCGAGTCATCCCTCGACTCACCGATTCTCGACTCAACCAGAAAATATTTGGGACTCTTCGACAAGACTCGCCGAGTCCAAATGGACTCGTCGAGTCCAAGGCTATCTTCAACCTACTCGCCGAGTTGTTCTTCCAACTCGTCGAGTTCCAGGCCATCTTCAAGCAACTCGTCGAGTCGCCCCATGTGACTCGTCGAGTACCACCGGTCTAAATCCATACAGAAGCGTCTCAGGCCATGCAATTGATCCAAAACATAGATCTAGTCTCCTACCACTCATCCATCACGTAAAGTGGCAAACTTTACGTGAATCCAAAGAGATCTAAGTCGTTTGCACATTGGGGCTAGGGTTTGGGACATGTAAGCTTCACTAAACACTCCAACACAGGGACTTTCATGCTCTCTGATTCTTCTCCCTTCCAGATCTGAGGTAGCAACCTCAGATCTAACCTCTAAACTTCCCATTTCATCCATAGACAATTTCTCACAAACCCCAAAATGAAGAAACAACATAACAACAGGTCAATAACGAGATATTACCTCTAAGTGATGCCCCAACTGCAATGAAATTCGAATCCAAGCAAAGCCCCTTGCTCCAAGCCTTCAATCTTCCCAAAATTTCTTCAACCATTACTTCTCCAAGCTCCAATCCACTCAACAATGGTGCTTCTCCGTGATTTAGGGTTTTCTGGGGCTCAAGGGGTGATAAAGAGGCTAGGAGGAAAACATAGTGATCTTTATATAAGGCTCAACCCCGAGAATTAGGGTTTTCTCCACTCAGCGCCTACTCGCCGAGTCCATTACACTGACTCGCCGAGTCGGCCACTTAACACGCAACCAAGTCGCGACTCTACTCGCCGAGTCCGCACATGGACTCGCCGAGTCACTCTTTCCCAATTTACTCTTTTAGCCCTTCAACTCTACTCTTGATATTTCGGGATGTTACAATTCTCCCCCACTTAAATTAGGCTTCGCCCTCGAAGCCTACAACAACTCAACTCCAGAAATACTCCCACAACGTGCCACCTGGCCTTAATCGGACCAGATCTCACAAGGCATACCCATCGAAACTCGAACACACTTTTCCTTTCCTTACGGTGTCCTGACCACTGTCTCGAACCGGGCACCGGATGTACCCTCTGATAACCACACTCAACGATCCGAGAATTACCCATGAAACATCACTGACCCAAATCTCAACAATCACTCGACCCATAAGAGTTAGAAGCCATGAACCATCGGATCCCCAATCCGAATCCCATTCTATCCAATTCGTGACGACAGAAAGGCCCACTCTTCAATCCCAGAGCAACTCTCATGAGTCCTCTTCTTGCAATCAAGCACCCAAGCCGCACCAACCTTCGTACTCTCGGGTTAGGAGAACCCGTCGCACTGATGATATCTCTAACATTCCCAAGAGACACCACCACTACGCACACGGCCCTTGATCAGAATCAAGCTGGGAGTCCCAGACTCCATCCCTACATCCATCCTGATACTCTTGGCTCTACACCCGTGGAATCCCTTCCGCATCCTCAGCAGACATCCCATCATGATGTCATTCCATACCACTGTCACAGACACAATGTTCGACCATCATACTCCAAATCATCCATTCTCACTACAACTTCCACTTCCGCGAATCGACACTTTCCTCAGCAAATGAGTGTCTGACACTTCCTCCCATACAACAGCACAAAGGGGCATACCAATGCACTAATGATGGTTGTTGAAATAGGATAACTCAACCAAGGATAAATACGTGCCGCAACACCCTCCGAAATCTAATACACATGCCCGAAGCATGTCTTTGAGCGTCTGAATCGTTCACTCCCTCTGAGGTGTCCTCAGACATCATCATGATAGGCTCTAGCTCATCTCATATCCCTCTTCGAGACTGGTCACCAGGTCAGCTTTTGACTCCACAGCTGAGCCTCCAAAGGTCGCCCATATTATGATCCAAATATCCCACTAACTTCCTCCCCGTGACCACTATCCCAGCCCCGTGACACGCAAGTTACGAAATTCTCTTTTCCTTATGCAAGAAAGTACAATCCAACCGAGGATCGTCTCCACTCTGATCTCTGGTTTCTGCTGCGCATATCCCTTGCGCATCTCACCACATTCCCCGACAGAGATGGGGACCCCAGTCTCGCCCCCAGGCCAACATCCAGGCTCCAAAAACTCAATACTAGGGCTACTCAAGCCCAAAACTCTTCCACATCATACACTGATCGGAGAACATTCCATCATCACACTCTCTTGCCATCTAGTGAGCACTACGGCTCCGCGCGGTATCACAGCACCCTCTGACTAGTGAGTACTACGGCTCCCCGCAGTATCACAACACCCTCTGACTAGTGAGTACTACAGCTCTCCGCAGTATCAGAACACCCTCTGACTAGTGAGTACTACGGCTCCCCGCAGTATCATAACACCCTCTGCCTAGTGAGTACTACGGCTCCCCGCAGTATCACAACACCCTCTGACTCCACTAGTTCGTGCTCCACAGACTATCATAGGCGGCTACCCATACTCGTCTCGAATATTCATCACAGACTCTGGAGGCAATCGTCATAACAGATGCCCACCCTTGCGAAGATCCACTCTCCCAAGTAATCTCCCTGGATGCCCATACTCGAAGGCTCTCACTAGATCCATAGATACCTGATATACCACAAGTCGTCTCAACTCAAGATTCACGAATAACTTTGAAATAAAGATATCAATACCCAGATACCTCGGAACACCCCCACCGAACATCACAAGATCCTGCCACAACCACAGATCTCCTGCTCCAAGCACCATATAGATGCAATAATACATTCCCTCTGAACCCCATAACTAGATCTTCATTTTTTCCAAGTTGCAACTTCGGTGTATTCAATTTCTCAATTGCAATACGAAGAAACGCTAACGCTACGAAATACGCTGATAATTCTCCGAAACCCTTTTTCCCGCCGCTCAAAATCCAAACAAGGATACGCATACCGACCCGGGAGTTGGCTGCCCAATCATTCTTTATCTACTTGCCCCAACACTGACCAATACCAGATTCCTGACTAATAAACACCTGTCGTGGAGACATTCATCCCTCTCAAACAAGTACTTCCCGTATTAACTCACTCTGACCCCTTTCCTCGATCACCGACATCTCTGGTCTCATGATTTCTTAACTCATATCTCTATACTCCACTTATAACTGCTCTTGACAAATCTCTGCTTTCTTACATACGGCACCCGGTTCTCCCCCACTTAGGGATCGAACCATCACCAAATAGCATGCAACTAACCCATAACTATATTCTCCAGCAAAATCGCACCTGCCCCTGGAAAGTGCTACACAACGCCCGATAATCCCCCATTAAGGAAATGAATCGACCTCATATACTCTGAACCTATGATGAACTCCTCAAGAACTTCTCGTCACGTCTGCCTCTAGTCGTTCCAAATCTCGTACCAATTTAGTACCAAACAACTCAACTGCTCGATAACATCCCTGGCTCATAGACTGAACCATAAAATCATCGTACCCCTCACCTCAACTCATTAACCAATGCTCCAACACCGGGATCATCCCAAGAACAGGAACCCACTCCCAAATTCAACACCCCATGGATAGAAAACTCTCGGCATCGCTGAACTCGACTGAACTCCCCGCTGATACCACTACCGTGCACCCGACTAAACTCAATTAAGTATAGTGTGGCCCTCAATTATCCCAGTCTCAACTGACTATCTGCTCATGATAGATCACTGCCTCGCGGCACACATGCTACCTGATACTCTGGTGGGAAATCATCATCAATGACAACCTGCAGGGTTTACCCCTAAACCCAAAACCAAAACATCATGCTTCTCATATTTTTCACACGAGCATAATCAGTACCTCCCAGATCATAGGAGGTGACATCTCCTTTATCGACTGATCGCCCAACTCAGATCGAAATTCTCCCTTCTCACTGACTCCTTACTAAAATACTCTGAGGGGCTCTCGATCTCCCTCTCAAGGGACGCCTCTTCGAACTTACTCGTGACCGAATAACCGGAGAACCACAAACATCATTCACTACGAACCATGGTACTCATTCCATGACATCTCTTCTCAATATGCCCCGGTGTATGGTACCCTAACCATAACATCACTCCCCAATCTGCTCCGATGTATGGTACCCGGACCATAACATCACTCCTCAATCTGCTCTGATGTATGGTACCCGAACCATAACATCACTCCTCAATCTGCCCTGATGTATGGTACCCGAACCATAACATCACTCCTCAATCTGCCCTGATGTATGGTACCCGAACCATAACATTGCTCCTCAATCTGCCCTGATGTATGGTACCCGAACCATAACATCACTCCTCGATCCGCTCCGATGTATGGTACTCAAACCATAACATCACTCCTCAATCTGCTCTGATGTATGGTACCCGAACCATAACATCACTCCTCAATCTACCCTGATGTATGGTACCCGAACCATAACATCACTCCTCGATCCGCTCCGATGTATGGTATTCAAACCATAACATCACTCCTCAATCTGCTCCTTAGAACCTTCAGAATACTCCCTGTATCAAGTATGGGTCCTCTGCTTTCAGTAGTACGGACCCATACTACCTGCCACATCTACCCATACTTTCCACACGGACCATCCTAGAGCTTCTAAATAGCTGCTCGACCTGCTCTTTCACCAATCCCATCGCGCGTGCTCGCTCCCCAACGAAATTCTCTATTCTACAAGCGCACTCATCTGGATAGGGTTACTCCCTAGGCTCTTCCGTTGTCCTCCCACTTCTTTGCTATCAGCTGCTGAAGAGCTCCTAATGATGCTAGCCATCTACCTCCTGAATATCGTCATATTCACTTGGTAGCTGACTCCCATCATCGAGAGTTCCACAAAGCACAAAGCAAGCAACATTCGAGCATCAAAGAATACATAGGACTCCCTCTCTGTGATAACTCCACCTTCTCGGCTCATCCTCGAAAGTACCACCGAACTCTGTAACTCTACCCCTCATGGGTTCTAACTGGATACTCTCACTCATCACATACTCAAAAGCATAACACCTATAACAACGAGTCCTAGGCTAAGGCATCACAAATCAGGCCACTCTAGTCCTAACATATGAAATACCTAGCCTGTCTCTAGCATGCAATAATATCTCATAAAGTGCATCATGCATATCTCATAATACAAAAATAAGGGTATTTTGGGAAATCACCGTTCGGGCTCTGGCTGATTGTACACACTGCTCCTTCTTGCTTTCTCTTTGAACTTTTATTCATTTTTAGAATATTATTTCCTTAAAACTTTTCTTACTTCCTCAGTTTGAGTCCAGATTTACCCGAAGGCGCATCCGAATCCCTCAAACCAAGGCTCTGATACCAACTTGTAACACCGTAAATTTCAAGACAAAATTTTCATTTAAAATAATCATTTTATTCTTAGAAACACTTGTTTAAAATCTCATTCATAGTCGATTTACAAAACATGCCTCCATTTTCACTTGCATAGAAAACCAGTATCCTCCAAAATATGACTCTTTCTCTGGTGTGTACAATCAAGCCGGTGTCGTCCCGTGATACTGAAAGAAACCTGAAAAACATCACACAAAACACTGTAAGCACAAAGCTTAGTGAGTTCCCCAAAATACGACACATAACACATATTAGCCACTCGAGGCTATAACTCTATGGGTCCGTGCACCCAAAGTCTGTGAACCCTCAGGTTCTAACTCTGGGAACCTTCCGGTTCCAACTCTATAAACATGCACAGCATAAATCACATAGAAATAATGCAGTACAACACATCACGTACATATAGCATACAAATACTCTAATCACATAACTCTGGTTACCTACTCAAGGTAAAGTATAATGAGAAGACTCACCTGGCATGCAGAAAGCAGATATCCCCACACTTGAATCTCGAACTCGCCACCGCCTAACACGTAAGGAAAATACTCTCATGAATATAACTCTCGAGACTAGAATAAATCCTCTCATAACACCCTCTTATGGGTAAAAGACTATTTTACCTTTCTCTTGGCCCAAAGGCCACCTCACTGACCAAACCCTAAAAGTCAACGGCCAACCCTTGGTCGAAATCAAAGTCCTCAGTCTAAGTCAACCCCTGACTGACCCTACTCGCAGAGTCAACCCTGTGACTCGTCGAGTTCCCATAATCAGAACTTCACTCAATCTGCGACCTAACTCGCCGAGTCACCCCGAGACTCGCCGAGTCCAACAACTCTGAGTCCACTCGCACACGACTCACCTAGTCATCCCTCGACTCACCGATTCTCGACTCAACCAGAGAATATTTGGGCCTCTTCGACAAGACTCGCCGAGTCCAATGGACTCGTCGAGTCCAAGGCTATCTTCAGCCTACTCGCCGAGTTGTTCTTCCAACTCGTCGAGTTCCAGGCCATCTTCAAGCAACTCGTCGAGTCGCCCCATGTGACTCGTCGAGTACCACCGGTCTGAATCCATACAGAAGCGTCTCAGGCCATGCAATTGATCCAAAACATAGATCTAGTCTCCTACCACTCATCCATCACGTAAAGTGGCAAACTTTACGTGAATCCAAAGAATCTAAGCCGTTTGCACATTGGGGCTAGGGTTTGGGACATGTAAGCTTCACTAAACACTCCAACACAGGGACTTTCATGCTCTCTGATTCTTCTCCCTTCCAGATCTGAGGTAGCAACCTCAGATCTAACCTCTAAACTTCCCATTTCATCCATAGACAATTTCTCACAAACCCCAAAATGAAGAAACAACATAACAACAGGTCAATAACGAGATATTACCTCTAAGTGATGCCCCAACTGCAATGAAATTCGAATCCAAGCAAAGCCCCTTGCTCCAAGCCTTCAATCTTCCCAAAATTTCTTCAACCATTACTTCTCCAAGCTCCAATCCACTCAACAATGGTGCTTCTCCGTGATTTAGGGTTTTCTAGGGCTCAAGGGGTGATAAAGAGGCTGGGAGGAAAACATAGTGATCTTTATATAAGGCTCAACCCCGAGAATTAGGGTTTTCTCCACTCAGCGCCTACTCGCCGAGTCCATTACACTGACTCGCCGAGTCGGCCACTTAACACGCAACCAAGTCGCGACTCTACTCGCCGAGTCTGTACATGGACTCGCCGAGTCACTCTTTCCCAATTTACTCTTTTATCCCTTCAACTCTACTCTTGATATTTCGGGATGTTACATAAGTCCCTGTGGATCACAGAGTCATAAAAACCTTCTCACCACAATTGTTCAAGAATTTAACCTTGGCTCAGAAAGAAACTACTCGCAATATCTATGTGAACTCTGAGGAACACACTGCGATTTGTTGAGTATCAGAGAACTACTCATGGCCTTTTTGATGTTAGCCCCTGCATATCCTAGATCAGAGACCTCAATGCATATTTTTCAAGTCAAACAAGTTAAAGTTGGCCCTTGGCGAGATGTTCGGCAATATCTATTTTCCTGTTGGGTGAATCGCCCTGGTGTCGTGACAGTTCTTAGGTAAAGAAAGATGACAAGACCAATTTGACAATTTGTACAGTTTCAGACTTTCAATTCCTTAAATACGACAGTTCTTATAAAGAAACTACCTAACTGACATTTTGTACAATGTCACACCAAGTATGAACCATTATCCATCAATTTCATGGGTGAAAAAATATAAAACATTAAAATTTTCACCGTTAATTCAGAAATGGATGGATTTCAGATTTTGGGTTTCACTTAGAATCATGGTGACAATGACTTCTAAGATCATGAACACATAATTTTTGGTAACCGTCAGCGAAGTTGTTTTATACTGGAAACTCAAGGGGTACCGGTACGTGGAAGTAATTTAATGGAGAAAATTTAGATATGGGTGAAGAATGGTTGGGTGTTACATTAGTCATGGTGAAAATGACTTCTGATCATTAACATTTGTTGTGAAGACTCCTATTAAGACTGGTATATGTCTTAATATGAAAGAATCTATCACTCGCATTTGAATCATCCGTCAATTCCTTTCCAAGTTTCTTCTCCTTGCTCAAAAAATGTCAATCCAGTCTCCTTGAGTCTCTTCTTCTTAAGAATTCACATTTTAAGACAAAAGAAATTTTGAGATAAAAACAAAAGTAAAAATAAACTTAGCACACAATAAAAACAACTAAGAAATAAAAATAAAATGAAAAATAAAATATTTTTGGATTTTTTATTTTTCTGACAAAGAAATAAAAACATAAATCAATATATTTTTTTGGATTTTATTAAATTTTATGATTTTATGTTTTTTTTAATTCCCCCCCCCCCCCCAAAAAAAAAAAAAAAAAAAAAAAAAAAAAAAAAACTTGCCTTTTATCACTAAATCTCATATCACTTCCCAAAAATACTTACGAAATAAAACACATTTTTGTATTTTTTTTTTTTTGGATTTTCATTTCTCCCCCTTAATTTGAGTATGGGAAAGAAAGGAAACAAAATAAATGAGCAAATTTTAAAAAATTTCCTCAAAACGAATCATTTTATGAAAAACTTAGAAGTATTAAGAAGAAAACTCAAATTGCAATTCAACAATTTAAGTTGCATCCAGATGATCTGAGAACAGCATGCATATGCAGCAACACCTTCAACCTTAGTTGTGTTTCAATTCCGGAACAGATCCATAAATTCTTCACATCGTTAAGTATGAACCCTATTTGACATCCTCTTCTTTCTTCCTTTACCGCAAAGGACACATACTTTCAATTGAAGTTTTGAATGTTGTAAAGTTGAGAGATATCCCTTATCATGTGGTTGGAATAGCCACTATCAACAAACCGAAGTCTAATGATATTCCTCCATGACTGCTCTAGCATAGAGTGCGGGATTAGTTAGTCTTTCGGAACCAGTCCATTTTGAAACTGGTTTGACATTTCTCATCTACACAAGGTACTCTCTCCCATGACATATCATGTTTGTCAAACACAAAAGATGAATAAGAATTAGAATCATTAGATGATTAGGGAGTGTGAACCTTTGATACCCATCTGAAGTCGGGTTTAACCCATTTGATGTTTGATTGGATGGATGCTTTATCACTAGCTTTAGAACTTGTAACTGATCGCTGAGATTACTTTGAGCAAACTGATGTTTGTCTAACGGAACCATATCTTGAATATGGCTTCTTGTTTGCACTTCCTTCTTGTCCTTTGGAGACTGATTCTTACCCTTCATAGCATTCTGGTCACCATTGTGTGAATGTGACCTTGAAGGGTTTCTTTTTGAAGATCTCGCTCTAGGCATATTTTTCCAATCTTGTGTATAGTAGGGAACATATGCACGATTTGGACAATTTCTGGCAATGTGTCCAGGTGTTCCACAGTGGAAACATGTTTGTTTCTTTATTTTAAAGTTGTTTCTGCATGTCTATGGTAGCGTGCCCATACCTTGTCTTTGATTGTTCCCACAAGCACACTTACAGCAAGCAATCTGTTTAGCTTGTTTTGGTGGTCTGTATATACCAACAACATGTTTATTAGAAGTAACAGAATTAGAAGCAATAGATTCAGAGTTCAAAGAGACGGTTGTTTGATAATCAGCAGAATTAATAGAACTAGAATTATTTATGTTCTCCTTGTTCTCATCTTCCACTACCTTACCTGCACATGAAGTAGAAGCATTAGTATCATTCACCTCAATATTCTCAGTTGGGTTATATTATTCAGTCTTAACTGAAGTTGGTATAGGGGGCAGACCAAACTGAGCAGGTGTCTCTACCTCATTGGTTTCAAGGGGTGGGGAATAGTTGTCATTGAAGGGAGGTGGAACACTGTGATACCCTAGACCCTTATTCTGATTATCTTTAAATTTCAATTGATTTTCAATCATGGGCTCTAATTTCTTACTTGATACATCAAACTTTTTAAAATTAAAGTCTACATTTTCAAACTTATTTTTCAATGTGTCAAGCTCAGCAGTTAGATTGGCAATCACTACTTGAGCATAGTTGTATTGCTCACATTTAAGACTATATTCTTCTTTTATTCTTTTTAAATCTTTTGTTTGGGCCTCTAATTATTGTTTTAAGGGTTTTTGGGCCTTTCTGAGAGTATATCCTTCATATATAAGGAATCTAATAAGTTAATACAGAAAACAAATAAACTAATTTGCATTGGTGATTTATTTCTAATATCTAGAAATCACTCACTTTCATCATACACCATAATGGCCAATCTCATATGGATATAATGAGGGACTCACATGGGCACACATCCTAGAATGTATGCACATGCTAAATTACCCAAATCATAAAGCATCATTTAATCATAAAACATAATTGCAACATAAAACAACAATTCATCTTAAAAAGATCATTTCATCATAAAAACATCATATTATCATAATGATCAGATTATTTTAAAAGAACTTTTTCCTAACAACTTATAAACTTCTCATCATAATTCTTTTTATCAACATTTCAACATACAAGGAAAACTCATTTATTTTACAAAAATTGTTTTGTATAAAATACCTAAATAGTACTTATGGAAAACACATAGCATATAGAAGTACATAAAGATCAAAATAATTTATAGCATACTAGCATGTAAAATATTTTTAGGGTAAAAGTTTATTGTTTAGGGCATATGCTCCTAGTAAAGTCACATTATTCCAACACTAGCAATACCACACTATTCCTTACTTAACTAGATGTCACACCCTCCTCAGACGATAGCGGAAAATCCCGAGTGGTGGCAGTATAAAGCTTTCCCAAATTAGAGAGCGCTAGTCATAATTACCTATCTAAACGAAAATACACAAGTTATCGTGTTAATAACCCTTATTTAACTTGATCTTTACTCCATCCTAAAAACACATGGGATTTTATAAAACGTCAAATTCATGTTGGTGAGTACATAGGTTTTTATAGTTTTTGGCTTTTATTTGGTTGTATTAATTTAGTAATCCTTTTTCTTTTAAAAAAACCTTACCTAATGTATTTTATCAACCCTAGATTACTCTCTTTTAGGATATCTAACGATCCTATCTTATTATCTTTAGGATATATTTATTAATCCTAATTTACTATCTTTACAGGATGACTAACGATCCTTTCTTATCGTTTCTTGGGAAATCTATTGATCCTATCTTATTATCTCTAGGATATCTACCAATCCTATCTTATAATCTCTATGATATCTACTGATCCTATCTTATTATCTTTTAGGATATTTATCTGATCTAACTTATTATATCTAGCCTTGTTACGATTCAACTAAAGTGTTATTTACTTGCTTATGTTTTAAGTAAACTTGCAGCTAGATCTCTTCCTTATTATTTCACAATCTAGTTATTGTTCAGCTTCACTAATTTCGCACTTAACTCAATATCTTTCATAGAACAATTGGTATCAGAGCCATAGTGGTTGCTTTTTTCTTTAAAAAGAAAACTCGTTTTCAAAATAACTCTCATTTTTTAATCTTTCTATACCACTTAGCTCATTATTTTAAAAAGGACATATGGCACAAACTTACTCTTTAAATATATCCAACAGTGTTGGAGGTTCTAATAGAGCTCTGATACTTGTTGCAAGTGAATATCATCAATGATCTCAACGTATGGAAAGATATTTAAAAAGACTAGATAAAGAAATTTAGAGATACGTTGAAAAAGGACCACATGTACCTGTCCTTACTCCTATTGTTGTCGATAACGCTCATGTTAGACTTAGAGGTGGTTAAGTTTCCATGACCAGACCTACCAACGATGATATAAGAAAGATGGAGAAAGATGAAATTTATTTCTATGAAATCTTTTACGAAGTTCCACATGATAGTTTTGATTTTATCATCAACTGTGAATCAGCAAAAGAAATATGGGATGTTCTTAAAACTCTTTATGTGGGTATAGATCAAGCTCAAGAAAAAAAGCTGACAACTGCTCTAAACGAGTTCAACAACTTTAAAGCTCTTCCTGGTGAAAGTCTCGATGACTCCTTAAAAATATTCAACCTCATCGTCACCAAACTCTCGAATGTAGGAATCACTTGTAGTGACCACGAAATAAATATGAAGTTTCTAAATGGTCTGGGAAAACAATGGACAATGCTGAAGATGATAGTTCAAGGTGATGACAAAATCAAAACTCTTCCATTGTACAAACTCTATAGTAAACTACATGCTCAGGAGTCTACGGTAATGAAGGACTACATGGATCTAGGCGAACCACTTGCCTTAGTCGACCACTCACCACAGACTACCAACTCATCTCATCAGTATAATCATACCGCATAAACATCATATCAAACTTCATATGACGACACACTAAATTCATATGAACCAGATATGAAACACGACGATGAAGAAGATTTTCAACAAGCGTTAGCCCTTCTTAGCAAATAGTTCAACAGACTCCCTCCTCTCAACTACTGTAAAAATCAACACTTTACAAGACCTCCATTCAACCGTAACTACCATCCTCAAAACAACTCCCCTCAACACTAACCTCAGTCTTCCAGATATCCTAAAAATCCATCCTATCAGCCTTAGTATCAAAACACACCACTAATGATCTCATACTCTTCTGAATCATCAAAAAACATCTTCAGATAACGCAAAAGATGCAGAAGAGAAAAAGGAAGGAGTTCTCATTTGCCACAAATGTCACAAAGAAAATCATTTTGCTAGAGACTGCAAAGCCAACGTCTTAAAAGATAAAGCATTCTACCTATGAATGGGTAAAGAAGATGATGATAAGGAGAATATTGAGAAAGCCTATGTGGCAAAAGTGAGAAAAGACCATCAAGTTTGGTCCTCGGGAGATGAAGATGAAGATAATGACAACAAGAGGAAAAGAGGCAAGCTATATCTGGTTGCAAAGGTGAACACAAAAGAGATGAAGAAAAACTATTGATTCATGGAAAATGAAGGAACCATCAGCACCATTGAACATGTAAACCTTATGATCCAGTCAAATGATTATAACATGCATGATCGTGAACCATATCTTGTACAAATTACTCAAACGTGTTCTGACGTCCTTTCAGACTACAACAAAGCCTTAGATGAAAAGAGCATAGAGGCCCAAGATTTGTAATACTTAATAGGAAGACTAGAAGACAAAAAGCTTAATGTGATCATTTTAGAATCATATCTGAAACTAGAAAAGGATAATAGGTTACTTAGTGAACCTCAATTAGACGTTACTTTCAATTAACGAGATCTAGCCTAAAATGAAACTCTATGCTTAAACAAATTAATAGAAAATATCTTTAATGAAAGTGAAGCAATTGAAAACATAATCAATAATGGGACCGTGTATAACACTTACAACTGGGAATGGTCAAATGGTTACAATACGGGAGAGAAATCTCCACCTCGGTTTGATGTCGAACATCCTTACGTCCCGCTTGACAGGAACTTTCACTTCCTAATCAATGACAAGACCTAATCCGAAGACATTCAATGTCATTTTTGAAAACTTCATGTCCTTAACAACAACTGTGTTGTTAAATAAATTGTCCCAAAATCCACAGGACGCTCTAAAAATATCTGATCCATACCAGTCATTGGATCAATATATCCTGGCTTAGGATCTGACTTGGACAAGGAAATCACTATGGATAAACCAGAGTCCCTAAAACTAAATGTCCCAGGAGAGGTGAGTACTTCATACACTGCGATAAGTCTCACCGCGGACTTCCGTTAAATCCATCAAGAAGATACAAACTCTTCCCCAAGGAATAAGAACAGACAAATTCGAGACCGGAAAATGCTCAAAATGTCAAGAACTATGCATCTCTGATGATTCCTCTCCTAGACCTATAACAATGTCCAAACTCTTTAAAAGCCAAAGACCTAAACTGGACAAATCTTTTCAAAATAACTTTGCACAACAACCTTCTAAAACCAAATCCAAGTTACGAAGAAGTTAAATAAGGAACAAAAAATCACAAGTCCTAAAAAGACTCATAGCCACAAAATGACTGAAAACCCCAAGACTCTCCCGTAGAAAAAGCACGATAAAAAAAATTCAAGACATTAATGGGTGATCATACTCCTGATATCAATCAAAAAGGCCGAAAAAAGGCCGAAATAAAACTGAATTTGAACAAACTTATGGACCAGACAAACAATTTGGATAAATGAAAATAAATTTACAATTACTGCTTATCCATCTGATAAGAAGCCTATCATAAAACCCAAAAAGAAGAACATCGCTCCAAAAAGGATATGGAATAAGAAGCAAATAAAAAGGAACACAACAACAAAGTCACAACTAAACCACACACTGCATTCATTCAATCTTATTATAGTGTTGCGGACCTCAAACTAATTTAGGTGCCCAAATTAACTAACTGATAATGCAAGCAATGTACGAGGAGGATCACGAAATAGAATGGTTATATATATATATATATATATATATATATATATATATATATATATATATATATATCACCTGCTCCTTGCACATAACAAGAAGGTTAGAATACCTTCGTGACTTTAAGGCAGTCAAAAATGATGGTTACTTAACTTTTGGAAATGATGAAAATGGAACCATTTAAGGATATAGTGTCCTAACAAATGGAAACTTCTCAATTTAAAGAGTTACCAATGTCGAAGGGTTAAAACACAATCTCATCAGTGTTGTGCAACTCTACATAGTTGGTCATCACATTGAATTTGATGACAAATATAGCTACATAATGACAAATGATAGATCAAGGTGTCTAATCAAATCAAAGGTTTTTGGAACAATGTTCCCATTATACATATCGTTAGTCATTGGTAAACCACAACTATGTTTTCTGTCAAAATCCGTCCCCGAGGTCAGCTGGTTATGGCACAGGAAGTTTGCTCACCTTTATTTTCGATACATGAACAAATTGGTTACCATAGAGATGGTTAGACGATTGTCTCTTCTTAAATTTGACAATGACACTTTATGCCCTTCTTGTGAATGTGGTAAGAAAACCAAGAGAAGTCATCCTCTGATACTTGATTCTTCTGTCACTGAACCTTTAAAGTTGCTTCATATTGACCTTTGCGGTCCCTCTACAGTGGCAAGCCTACAACATAAGAAGTACATTCTGGTCATAGTTGACGACTACACTCATTTCAAATGGGTGTTTTTGTTAAGACTAAAATCAGAAACACCGCAACCCTTGATCAACTTTATCAAGGAAATTGAATTACAAATCAAGCTTCCTATTTGAAGAATATGAAGTGACAACGGAACTAAATTTACAAATCGATGGCTTAATGACTTCCTAGTATCAAAACCCAATAATCACAACTTCTCAGCTCCTTACACACCGCAACAGAATGGCATGGTAGAAAGACAAAATAGAACTCTAGTAGAATCCGCCATGTCAATGCTAAACTTCTCAAATCTGCCTCTTTGCTTTTGGGTAGAAATAGTCTCAACATCATGCGTTGTACAAAATCGGAGCATCATTAACAAGACTCCATATGAAGGTTTGAAGAATCGTAAACAATAAAGAACATCTGAGCAAATTTGCACCCAAATCGGAAGAAGGAATATTATTGGGATATTCAACAACCAAAGTAGCATACATAGTTCTAATTCGAAGAACAAGAATCATAGAATAAAGCTTTGATGTGAAGTTTAATGATTTCTATGTCCAAAAGACCATTCATCTTAATTAAACAAATTTTATCATGGACAATGACATTCAAATTGATTCCATACCTCTCAACATCATAGAAGTAAACTATGAGACACTCTTCAAACCTCCATAAACTGCAAGACTTTCTAAAGTCCTAATCTCTCCTTCTCTGTAATTACAACATACCGAATACTATGGTAGTTCCCATCACTAACAATGGTTCAATCCAAGAGGAACCATAAACTTCTTAGGGGGGACCTTCATTTTCAACAAAGCGAATCATTCAAGATCAATCCGCGAGATGTTCTCAGACTGAAGAGGAATAAGTACAAGACATTCAAAGAGAAAGTCCTCTTGAAGTTGAAGACATTCCATCATTCACATCTACATATCTGGACAAGAAATCATCCCCCTAACCAGATAAAAGGAATTCCTTCTACAGGCATACGCACTCGCTCTTTTGATGATTTAACTAAACATTGTCATTATGCAGTTTGCATGTCCTCTACGGAACCTAGAACCATCAAAGATGCTATTATGGACCACGACTGGATTATTGTAATGCAAGAAGAGCTTGTTGAATTCGAAGGAAACAAGGTTTGGAATCTAGTCCCCAAACCAAAAGGACATACCGTAGTTGGAACTCACTGGGTAATTAGGAACAAGTTTGATGACTCAAGTGTGGTTATCATAAACAAATCCCAACTTGTAGCAAAGGGTTATAGTCAATTGGAAAGAATCGACTACGACGAAGCATATGCTCCAGTTGCAAGGCTAGAAGCGATACACATCTTCTTGGCGTATGTGGCACATAAAAATGTCTAAGTTCATCAAATGGATGTAAAAAGTTCCTTCCGCAATGGCGAACTAAAAGAAGAGGTATACTTACAGCAACCTCCTGGTTTTGAGAATCCTGATCTTCCTCATCACTATTACAAATTGGAGAATGTTGTGTATCACTTGAAGCAGGGACCAAGAGCTTGGTATGAAACTCTTTCTAAGTTTCTTACCAAATCTGGATACAATCATGGGGTCTTTGATCCTACCCTCTTTCGACGTTCAAGTGTATAACATTTAATGCTTGTACAAATCTACATGGATGACATTATTTTCAGTTCAACCGATTAAGTCATTATAGACGACTTCGCCAAGCTCATGACTAGTAAATTCCAAATGAGTATGAACAGAGAGATTAACTTATTTCTTGGTCTTCAAATCAAGAAATTCCCTCAAGGAATCTTCATTCATCAACAAAAGTATACTATAGAGTTGTTAAAGAAATATTCAACGGATAGATGCTCCTCAGTAAAGGTTATTATGGACTTCGGCTTTAAGATTACTGCAGACACCACTGAAGAGTCAGTTGATCCAAATGTATACCGAGGTATGATTGGTTATGTATTGTACCCGACCGCAAGTAGACTGGACATTGTCTTCGCAACAGGTTTATGTTCCAGATTTCAAGCTGATCCAAAGATGTCGCAACTGAATGCAGTCAAATAGATTTTCAGATACCTAAAAGGATCTAAAGCTTTATGTCTCTGGTACCCATCAGGAAACCACTTCAATCTATAAGCCGTTATAGACTCGGACCATGCAGGTTGTCGATTAGATCGCGATCGCAAAAGCACTTCCGAAGGATGTCAATTCCTTGGTGGAAGACTAGTGATTTGGTCTTCAAGAAAACAAAACTGTGTCTCACTCTCCACCGCAGAGGCAGAATATGTTGAAGCATCAAGCTACTGTTTACAGGTCCTCTGGATGAAAACTCAACTCACGGATTATAGCTATTGAATGTTAGGAATACCAATTTAGTGTGCTTTAGAAAGTGCAATCACTATATCACATAATCCACTTCAACACTCAAAGTCGAAGCACATTGAACCACAGTTTCATTTTCTCAAAGATCATATCTTAAAAGGTAACATCGAACTTATTTTTGCTCCATCCCATGAAGAAATTATAGATGTTTTCACAAAAGCACTTGATTCCACTAAACTTAAGGGTTTCTTAGAAATGCTAGGAATGATGAATCCCGATCCACAATTCTTCTTAAAAGGATAAAACGTGAAGACCTCTAGTCTTCGCATCTAACAAATAGATTTGCCTCATTCACCTCGTTATATGGACTTTGAAGCAAATATATTTATCCACTTTTATTCTCTTTTAAGATTAACTCCTAAGCATCAATCTCATAAATGCCTCCTCGGTTACCAAAGAGTATTTATGATTTATGTACTCTCTGGATCATTTTATAATTTTTGTATCTAACCTCATGATCAAGTCTCTCTGCAGTACTCAAGACACCGCAATCCTAATCAATCGATCTCACTGCAGTTCCTTCCTTTCAAGAACATGAAGTTTGTGTTCCTGGTGGCAATAAATAAAGTTTTTAAATGTGCTATTTAATGAAGTGGACCATTTAATTTTTACAAATGAATGTTTTTATTCCATTCATTAAATATATTTGTCAAACTTAATGGTAACTTTTCAAAAACCGATCCATTTCCCTTTAAAGTAAAATAAAAATGTATTTTATGTTTTCAATAAAAGAATTTACCAAAACACAAATCGGGGTGACTTTTCAATCTCTTACCGTCAAGAGACACTTTTTTCAAAACGTTTTTACCCACATTTCTAACAGTTACCCATACACCACTACCCACGATTATCCATTTCATCCATTTACTGTGCCCATTTAGCATTGAGTAAGGTCTTTTCCGGATTCATTTTAAAACTAATTACTTTCAAAACACGATAAAAAAACCCTTCACCTTCACGATAAAGAAACATTTTACCCAATTGAATATCTTTTCAAATCCGAAGGTATAAATCTCTTCTTCTTCACAAGAAAGCTTTTATGTTTTCTGATTCTCTGGCAAGTTCTTCAAATCTTTTGTCAATCAACAATGGTGAAATCAGACGTTTCCAAGAAACAATCAAAACCAACCGGTTCGACATCCAATGTGAAAACCCCACGGCCAACGATTGCTCCAAGCAATTATTGAGGAATCTCTCAAGATCATGACTTTTATGACAAACCAATGAAGATCATGAAAAGATACATGGAGAAACATTTGCTCTTCAACGCATTCAACTCAGTGGCTGACATTGTTCCTCTACCTGTGCTATTCAACTTGTTTTATGTTGTTATTTCTTCTATAATTTCTACCTCGCAATAGCTTGTGTTTTGCTTGTGGTTGTGATGCAGCTACAACAACAAACATGTAAACCATTTTTTAGATTTTTATTTTTTAACACGAGATGATATTAGATCTATAAATTTGTATTATTAATTCTATTACAGAATGCAACTGAATAACAATTCTACTAATAAAAATCGATTTTCATTACTAATCGGTATCATTCTTTAACAATCCATATAAAATTGGATAGTGACGTTAAAAAGGAAACAAAGGATGGACTTTCATATGGTTAAGTTTAGTGTTATAGAGATAGGCTACTTACCCTCTCAATTTTAAATAATTCAACATCATAAATAACAAAAGAATGAAATTTTAATTCATAAATGCTTATAGAGTTTATCTACATAGTGCTTAAATACTATGAATATGTTAATATTAAAAACAACAAAAACTTTATTCTTAAAATTTTTTAAATGATATATCCTTTTTCTCTTTACATAAAACCCTTAAAATCAATCTCCAACTAATATACCAATTTCTGTGCTTTTCTACTCGATACAAAATTAATCGAAATTTAAGAAATAAATACGAAAGAATGGGAGTTGACATTGTACATGCTTTATTCTAAAATAATATTACACTTTACTCTTCAGGACAACAAGTTTATTCTTAAAGAATATGCTAGTCTTAATTGGTTACTTTTTAAAAATGTCGAGGTGTGCAAGTGCATACGAAAAGAAAATCCACAACAAAATATCACCAAAAAATATACCACTTCGATTGTTTTACAATCTGATAAAAAGTCACTAAAATTTTAAACAATATTATTAAAGAATAAGATTTTATATGATATTTGTTTTAAAGAATATATATATCTGACTAATTCGTGTGGAATATGTTAGAATGATTGTTCTTAACCACGGCAACTACGTTCTTAAAGAATAAGTCTAATTCAATTGCATTTTTCATTTTTATTCTTAATGAATACCTACATTTAAATTCAATAAATTTTAGGTTTTAGAAAGACAAAATTGCAAGTTTGATTCATGTGATATGTTGAACGGTTGGTCCAAAATGTTTTAGAGGTCCACCAGTAGTCCAAAACAAAATTGTCATTGTAGTTTTGATCCAAAATGTTTTGGAGTTGCACCAGTAGTCCAAAACAAAATTGTCGTTGTAGTTTTGGTCCCTGAAGGAATTTAAATGAGTTAGAATGACTATTTTATCCTTTTTCATTTCTTTTGTTGTTTTTATTACTTATTTCATTTAGTTTTTAAATGAAAAATAAAATAAAAATTTCTAACCTCTCTCTCTCTCTCTCTCTCAACCCAAAATAAAATCAATTTCACTGATGAGGAACAATTCCCCATGAATTTTCCTTCAAAAACTCATCTGAAATGGAACTATTTCCATTACCAATTTTGCACTCAGTTTGCCTTGTATTTTGTTCTCTCCACCGCTAAAGGACACCTTAATTCTTCTGCGTCGATGACCCTTAACCTTGTCTCCGCCATCATGCCAAAGGTTCACAAAACATGTGATGTTTTACATCACCGTGTTTCAGTATTTGATCGTTGATGGGTTCCCTTTGAAAAAATCAAAATCTCTCACATCCATCGGTGATTCAAATACCCATAGCAATACTAATAATTCCATTCCACCAGTTACGTATGTTTATCTACCATAAATGCAATAGATACATGAAATCAATGTTAATAAACATCACATCGACATAGAGATAACTAGAAATCAGAAAAATAAAACCTAATTTCACAACCAAAATATAAAAAATAGAAATACCAAAAGAAAAATGAGATAATACCAGGTAAGGAGAAGACTTTGGTGGTATAAGGTGGCAAAGACGATCACAAATATTGGTGGTCTAAGGGGGAAACGACAATGGCAGTCCAGGTTGTTCAAAAGCCGTAAACATAAGAGAGAGGGGGTGGGGGAGGGAGGGAGGGGGAGATATAGCTAAACTAAATTTTTGTTTGACATCAGTAGTTCATTTGAGAGATACAGTAGGAGGAGTAGCAGTTGGCAGTGGTGTATCTGATGGTGGTGGTGAGCTCTGTTGAAGATCGCGATCTTTTAAAGGTAGAGAAATCTAATTACATGATTTGTTGTTTCACGTGGAGTAATTGGTGGAAGCATGTCTATGAGTGGGAGTAGCATTTTCAGAGGTTCACCAGAAAAATCTTGACACGAGATCTGGGTTTTGTTGGAAAAATCTTGACACAAGATCTTGTGGTGTTCTGGTTCTGATGGTGGATTCCTGTATCTAATATAATGATGAACTTTTGGGAAAAGTTACAAAGAAGAAGTGTGTATTAACAAGAGAGAGAGAGGGGGGGGGGGAGAATGAGAGAGAGAGAGAGAGATGGTATTTTATTTTAGCTTTTTCTTGAAATGTTATAAATAAAAGAAAATTATAAAAATTAAAAGGGAAAATTCGTCATTTAAGAAATTTCATCAAGTTTTGGACCAAACTTGCAATAAAATTATTATATTGGACCATTGGTGCAACTCCAAAATATTTTGGACCAAACATCCAATTTTTGACATACCACAAGGACCAAACTTGCATTTTTGTATTTTAAAAATCAAGATTATGAAATAGTGGGATCCGATCCTTCAGTTATATTCAACATAATTAACATTCAGTCTACAATAATGAAAAACCTTATCAATTACATGAGTCATAAGGTTTCATTCTTCAAATATAAGAGACAAATAAACCATAAGGGGGAGCAATGAAGTCATCATTAACCAGTGTTAACACCAAAGTTACAATGTTCTTGAACTTCGGTTTAATGTTCTCCCGTAACCTAAAATTCGATCTTCAGCCCTACTTTCTTTTTTATACACCAATGATTTCTTGATTTAAGTCATCGAAACTGCTATTTTGGAGTGTAAGAATTGATTGGCAAAATCCCAACTGATAATACTTGATGATTATTAGCAATTGTTGTAGAGTAGTGTTGGATTAAGATATTTTTTTCCTATGATATGGATTGAGAAAACATAATCACCTATTGATATTCCCTAATTACTTGTCATTTCCTTATTTGTAATAAGGGGAGAATGTCAAAATCCCATTATTGACATTTTTATTTGTAAAATGATTAAAGATTTTCTAAAATATTACAATAATGTCATAATCCTTTCAGCCATTAGATTTTCGAATCCAACAGTCATCATTAACTCAAACAATCACACTATACATAGGTTTCAGATATCATAACCATATATATATATATATATATATATATATATATATATATATATATATATATATATATATATATAACACCCCGATCTCTAGGTATGAGAATTATTCTATTTTGCATGATTTTCCTCTAAAACACGATGTGATAAATCCTCACCATAGCGTGTTGAGGAACTTTTGGGCCACGTGTTTTATGGACCAACACGGCGTGTTACTGGGGAAACACGGTGTGTTGGCGGCTGGATGAGAAAACTCTAATTTCGGGGTTTTTCACCTTATTAAATATCCTTAAGTCCCTTGGGGTGGTCTTTTATCAGCCGTCAACTCCCGATATCAACCCTTGAGAACCCTAATCATCTTTCCCTCTTATTTGTGAGCTAGTGTGGTGTTTTTGGAACAAATAAGGAAGAAGTTGGAAGAAAGAAGTAAGGATCTAGCAAGCAAGCCCTCATCCTTCAGTTTGGCACTCTTCTGGACCTTTTTATTCCTCTATGTTGCTACATCTTGAGTTTTGTACCTTTTTATTGTTCTTTAGTGAGGGAATGGTTGGATCTCATAAAGTTAGCAACTATATGAATCTTCAGGTCTAAGTGACCATAGTTGAGTTTTGATGCCACACATTGAGAGTAGGTCATAAATCCCCATTTTTTTTACCTATTTTGGGTTCAAGACATGCATTGGACATGCATTTCTATAAAGCACCGACTTTCGGGATGGTTTTGATGCTAGAATCTCTTCTGGAAAGGATGGGTTTCAGACTTCAAGGATTTAGTGCTTATGGGTTAAGCCCTTGAATCTTCAAGCCTTGTGGTTGGGTTTTTGGACCCTTAGAGTAGTTCTAATGGATAAAGTTAGAAACTTTATCCTTTTTTTTAGCATTTAGGTCTAGATCTTTGCCTTGGAGTCCTTAGAATTAAAGAATACAACTGAATGTATTAAGATGTTGGAACTTAGGCAAACACGGCGTGTTGGCTGGAGTTTTCTTGATCATCTGAATGCTATGAGAACACAACGTGTTTGCTAGTAATTACGACATGTTGGGTCAACATGGATTGTTGACTTTGACTTTGACCAAGTTTAATCTTGAGGGTATTTTGGGTATTCCTGGGAGTTTTTTGGAATTGGTCATTTGATGGTGGTAGGCATTTGAGTTGAAAACTGAGATTCGGAGTCGTACCTTATTTGTTTTGTGTTGCTTGTGAGGTGAGTTTTCCTCACTATACTTTCGGATCGAAGGCACCAAGGTCGGCCCATTGGTTTGATAACCTAATATTGTTGATATGCCAAGTGTGGAATAGATATGCATGCTAGTTTTGATATGCTAGTCTGGTTGATCTGTAAGACTACCTATGATATTGTCTATATATATATTTGATATTATTTGTTACATGTCGACATATTGTGTGGGTTGGGGTGAGGTTTTACTGCTCCGTATTGTAGCCAACAAACCTTAGAGCATACCAGATATGAGTTGATGGTCAGGGAGGACATGTCAAACTCATACTTAGGGCTCATGAGTATTCCATATACGAGTTGAGGGCCGAGAAGGGCATGTCAGACTCGTACTGAGGGCTTAGTGGTATACAGTTCGAGAGTTGATCAAGTCGGGGAGTAAGCCAGACATAAGTTGTAGGTCAAGGGCGAGCCAGACTTATGTTGTGGGCTCAAGGGTAATCCAGCCTAGTAGTTATGGACCCATTGTGTGTTGTTATTATGTTATGTGTTATTTTCTTGTGTATTGGTGTTTTTGGGGAACTCACTAAGCTTTGGGCTTACAATTTTGGATTATGTTTCAGGTACCTTAGAGGATTGCAAGAAGGCGAAGGCGTGATCATACACCTCCTCATGTTTTGTTTCATGATTTTGGGATTTCTTTGATATTGAACCTGTTTTGAAAACTATTTGCAAACAATGACGATTTTTGGATTAATTTAAAAGTTTAAATTTTTCATGAATTTTATGACTGTTACAATGTGTGTATGTATGTATGTATGTATGTATGTATGTATGTATGTATGTATATATATATATAGAGAGAGAGAGAGAGATTCATTCAAATGAGAACCTAGCTAATATTAACAATCCATTTAAAATGATAAATTTTTTTCTACGAAATAGTTTTCATAAAACAAAGACATCAAAATTATTTAATTCCGGCATGCTCATGCCTTTGCTTTTCCACAATCATCTGAAGTACCTAAAACTTAAAATTTAAACTGTAAGCTAAAACTTAGTGAGTTCCCCAAAGTATGACACACAAACGAAATAGATAACAACATGCAAAAATGAGCCTTCAGCCTGAGTGGACCGTCATGTAGGGCCTACAACCTATCTGGACCGCTCTCCGAGCTATGGATGTTATTCGGATTAGAACCGGATAAGCTCTTATTTGGGTAACCTGAGAATTGAATAAGCATAATATAGATATCTGAAACCCAAATCACATTGTTTATTCGGGCCTAACTCGGTTCAAGTTGATTCGAGTTTCAGTTTGGTTCGGGGTTTTGGTCCAAATTCTCATCCCTACTTTGGGCCTTCGACCGTACTGGACCGCCTTGCAGGCCTTTAGTCTATTCTGAACTGTCTCGGGT
Source organism: Lactuca saligna (assembly GCF_052625555.1). NCBI lineage: Eukaryota > Viridiplantae > Streptophyta > Magnoliopsida > Asterales > Asteraceae > Lactuca > Lactuca saligna. Next base: position 37,018,961 of record NC_136417.1, on the reverse strand, counting down.
ATCTTGACATTCAGCACAAAGTATGGCTGCCCCCAATCCAACAAAACAAAACATGTCGACATATACAATTAACAATCAATAACTAATAACACATGTAATCATATAGATCCACAAATCTAACGCATACTCAGTGAACACAAGAAATCAAATAATCTACCAGTCTAACACATACTCAGCATAGCATCAATCCAATATATCAGGATACAAAATCCAGTGGTCGAGCCTTGGTGCCTTCAACCCACAAGTACATTGAGTAAAACTTACCTCACAATCAGAAAATATAGTTGAATAGATCATAGCTTCGAGTGCTGACTCTACAGGTCACCTATACATCAACCGCTGACCAAATCTCAGTCTACAGCTCAAAATACCTAAAATACCCCACGGTCAAACTTGGTCAAAATCCTGGTTAAGGTCAAAGGACAAAAAGTCAATCGAGTCAACTCAGGCAAAGTAAGCCCATCATACTTCTCATGTATGCATGACATACTCATTAATCCAAAACGTGGCTCCTAAGGAGTACACACAACGTACTCAGAAGTACGCCGAACGTACTCGACAAATGACAACTTTCTTATTAAATGCTTATTCACTAAAGTCCTTTCATCCGAAGACAGATCTAGTCCCCAAATAACATTCTAATTCACAAAGTTTCCAACTTTATGACCTTGCATGGTTATTAAGTGCTCAACACCAAAACCCTAACTTAACACAAGGTTCTAAACCTGTAAAGAGCATGCATGAAGGGATATGAACAAACAAGATTCCATTTTTCTAGCTCTACACACTCTAAAATGTCCAAAAGGACAACTCATTTGGCCTAGGGTAGTCCATGCTCTCTTAGACCAAGAACATAGGACTTAAAGCACAAAACTTAAGATCTAAGAAGATCCAAAGCAAATAAACATCAAGGTCTGAACTTTATACCTCCAAAGGTTGTTTAAGCGCAAGATACCTATGGATCTAGATGGTCTTGAGCTTTCAAGGTGAATCCAATTCCTTCTTCCCCCTTCAAGAACAACAAAAACCGACTCTAAGGCTCAAAAGGCTCATAAAGATGGATTAGGGTTTGCAATGTACGAAATAGGGTAGGAGGCAGATCAAGGAAGGGGTCTTGGGGAGTTAATGATGCTTAAATAAGGCTCAACCCCTATAAATTAGGGTTTGACTACTGACCATGTATTCCCAAATTACCAAAATTACACCCAGCATATGCATCAAAGTCGACCGGTTCATATTAATGCACCAAGAGACCAACTTTGCAATAAAATTTCATATCAAGGGTCAATAATGTAAAACTCTTGAATAATGAATGTCACAATCCTCCCCACTTGAATCAGACTTCGTTCGTCGAAACTTGGGTTAGTCCTCTCACATCTCTACCTCGGGTTCCCAAGTACATTCAGAACCCTTCCAATGTTTCCACTGGACCTTGACAAAAGATACCGCCTTGTTGTGCAAGGTCTTTGTATTCTTATCCAAAATCGCCACTAGTCTCTCAACATATTTTAGGCAATCATCAACTTGAATGTCATCCAAATGCACCACTACTGAATCATCGACCACACACTTCCAAAGCTGAGAAAGATGGAAGGTGTTGTGAATCTGGCTAAGCTCCTCAGGCAAATTCAACTAAGAGGACATCATGCCAACCCTTGCAATCAATCAAAAAATTCCAATAAACCGGGGCCCTAACTTGCATGTCTTCCTGAATCATATTACACCCTTCTAGGGTAATACTTTTAGTAAAACCATGTCGTTGACCTGGAGCTTCAATTTCGATCGACGTCTGTCAGCATAACTCTTCTACCAACTTTGTGTTGTTCGTAACCACTGCCTGATTTGCTAAATAAGCTCGGTCGTTTGAAGAATTTGATGGGTTTTAAGCGTTCTAGCACTCCTAAGTGTACATGCAACCCTAGAAAACCTCGGATCTATGTTTATCTAAAATACATGCAAAATATGATTTCCAAGGTTAATAATCCTATCTAGCATACATGAGGAGCTTTTAAACTAAAAGATGGCTAGAATTACATACCTTGTAGTTGATTTAATTCCTTAGAAACCTTGAGAGCATAGCACCCTAAGTGTGATGCCTCAAATGCTTCACACAACACCAAATGCTTTGGAATGACTTTGAGATAATGTATAACACTCTAAAAATCGGCTTGCCCTCACTTGTACTTAGTGTAACCGATTTTGGTGTGTATCATGATCCTTATATAGTGTGTCACATCTAGGGTTACTCCATGTAAACCCTAAGGTGACGTGACTCTTCATTTCCATGACCCATGGGTTTGTAACTCCCATGAAGCATCCATGGAGCATCGTATGTGTTTAACCCAACTTGATAATCTATAGAGCCTTTTAGCCCTTTATACAAGTTATGGATGACTTACATAATTAACCCATATATTTAATTAGTCATCTTTTTGATCACTTAATTAATTCCAAATTAATTCTTGATCAATACTAATTAAATAATACTAATAATATATTAGAACTTATAATATATTAATAAACCACAAGTGTTATTTCTCTCATTAAGTATATCCAAATACATGATGCCATGCAACCCAAATGGACCATGTCGGGTCGGGTCAAGTACACACAAAATATAGTTATGGACTTATACACCTTATCCGATAGTCTCCCACTTGGATAAGTCTAATAACTATATCTGTAAGTATGACTTCAGGAACCGATCAGCAATCATAGCTTTTTTCAAGGTCTCTTGGAACGGAAAAGATGATGATGTGCCATTTAAGATAAGTTATCACATATTCCTCTGTTCTAGATATCATCCGGACAAATACATGGAATAATGTCTTACTTATTGTCCACTAGTTTGTTTCCCAATTTCCGATTTGTTTGACAAAGAACTTAATTGAACACATCAACTTAGTTCTGACCAGGCCCGGTACATAGGTCAAAACAAAATCATCGAGGGGCCCAGATATCGCTTCTAATCCAAGAAGGAACATATAAACTTCGACTCATATGCTTGTTCTACTACTTGTTAAATCACACACAAAAGTACGTTTTATAACATCAAGTTACCAATGCGTTTTCATATGATCAATGCATAACCAACTCATAGGCAACAAGTCATATCTCTAGGTTTGAAGACTTATATGATATTACCGTCTCACGATCAATCGAGATAAATTCCATGAAGTGATAACAGTGAGCGTGGGTTGAGTCCAATGTTCAGAACTTATGAGCACTCATGAGTGTTGTAGCCATGTCCAACAGCTTAGACCTTTGCAACCATCTCATGACAGTCTTGATTCATACCTACTACCAACATATGACCGACTGTGGAGATTCGAATAATATGATATACCAACTATAATTATTCTGTAAGTCAAAACATGAAAAAGAAATATAGCAAACGATTGACAAGAGATAGCAACACTTTACTCATAAATAAACACAACTTTTATTCATCATCAAATGTCAATTACACTTTAAAATTTTCAAAATTACCTAACTACTAAAAGTAATATCATCCTTCAGCCCTATGCTCTGAGCATGTTGGAGATGCTTAACCCGACTCAGTCCCTTCGTGAGGGGATCTGTTGGGTTCTCATCCGAGGATACCCTCTTTGCCATGAGGAGTCCTTCTCCCATGATCTCCCATGATCCCTTGGTTCCTTAGCTAAGGCAACTTCAATTTCACTATCACAGAAAATTTCCATTGGCTCCCTTATAGCTGGTATAACTCCAAGGTCTCCAATGAAGTTCTTCAGCCATATAGCCTCCTTTGTTGCCTCACTTGCTGCTATATACTCTGATTCGCAAGTTGAATCAGCTATTGTCTCCTGCTTGGAACTCTTCCAAGTAATTACTCCTCCGTTTAAGGTAAAGACCCAGCCTAACTGAGAGCGTAAATTATCTCTATCAGTCTGAAAGCTAGCATCACTATACCCTACAACTCTCAAGTCATCACTCCCACCGAGGATAAGGACCCAGTCCTTAGTCCTTCACAGGTACTTGAGGATATTCTTTACCGTAGTCCAGTGAGCCTTGCCAGGGTTCCCGTGATATCTGCTAACCATGCTCAAAGAAAAGGTTACATCAGGTCGAGTGTAGGTCATAGCATACATGATCGATCCTTCTACAGAAGCATAAGGTAATCGACTCATTTCTGCTATCTCAGCCTCAGTACTCGAGCCCTGAGTTTTACTCAGCCTTGCATTACTCTGGATTGGTAACTCTCCTTTCTTGGAATCTTGCATGCTGAACCTCTTCAGCACCTTGTCTAAGTAGGTACTCTGACTAAGTCTAATTAGTCTTTTACTCCAGTCTATTAGAATCCTTATCCCCAAAATATAAGCAGCTTCTCCTAGGTCTTTCATAGAGAAACACTTCCCAAGCCAGGACTTCACTTACTGCAGGGTTGGGATGTCACTTCCTATGAGTAGTATGTCATCCACATACAGTACCAAAAAGATGACTGTACTCCCACTAGCCTTGACATAGACACAAAATTCATCTTCACTCCTCGAAAATCCAAATTGCTTGACTTTCTCATCAAAGCAAAGATTCCATCTGCGAGGTGTCTGTTTCAATACATAAATGGATTTCTTGAGCTTACACACTCTATTAAGGTATTATGTACTGACAAAACCCTCTGGCTGACTCTTGTAAACATCTTCAGCCAAAATTCCCTTAAGGAAGGCGGTTTTGACATCCATTTGCCATATTTCATAATCATGAAATGCAGCAATGGCTATCGGTACCCTAATGGACTTAATCTTTGCAACTGGTGAAAAGGTCTCATCATAATCAACTCTCGGAGTTTGTGAAAAGCCCTTTGCAACCAGTCGCACCTTATATGTGTGTACATTACCATCCATGTCGGTCTTCTTCCTGAAGATCCATTTGCACCCAATTGTCTTACGACCTGGTACATTGTCAACCAAGTTCCAAACTTGATTGTCGTACATGGACTATATCTCGCTGTGCATTGCCTCTTTCCATTTGCTGACTCGGGGCCTGCCATGGATTCCACGTAACAGTTAGGTTCATCCAGACTTACCAATGTCTCATCATTGATAAGTGTCTCACCTTCCATAGTAATATGGAAACCATAATAATTCTTAGGTGCATTCCTAACCCTTATGGAACACCTCATAGGTTCAGACTTGTCAAATGGCTCAATAAGAGTTTCTTCCTCAGGTTGAGTGCTAGGGTTTGAAGTTCCTTCATCACTTGACTCATGAATTTCTTCAAGGTCAATTTTCCGCCCACTGTTTCCTTGGCTTATGAACTCTCTCTCTCTCTCTCTCTCTCTCTCTCTCTCTCTCTCTCTCTCTCTCTCTCTCGACACCCCTCCTTGCTACAAAGACCACATTGTCACTAGGTCTGTAGAAGAGGTAACCAAAGGATTTCTATGGGTAGCGGATGGAAATACACTTCTCACTTCGAGGTTCAAGCTTATCATGAGTCTTGCATCTCACAAAAACCTCGCAAACCCAAATCTTGATGTGGTCTAGTTTGGGAACTTTACCAGTCCACATCTCATGAGGAGTTTTGGCAACTTTCTTTGTAGGGACCGGATTAAGGATATGGGTGGCAGTCTCTAAGGCATACCGCCAAAATGAGATTGATAGCGAAGCTCGACTCATCATGGAACGAACCGTATCCAACAAGGTTCGATTGCGCCTCTTAGCCACACCATTCAACTGCGGTGTCCTGGGAGGTGTCATGTGACATCCCCAAAATCACGGCCAGAAAAGACCGGTTTTGTTTATACTTTATTTCAAAATCAGAGTTATCTTTTAATAAAAGGGTTGCGGAATTTGTCCCAAAACAATAATATGATAAAGATTTATCAAAAGCATTTCCATAGAAATGTATTTCATTAAAAGACTCGGGATGTCATGTTCGTACAGATCAAAAGTATAAACAGTACAATATAAGCCTTACTACATTATTTCATATCTACAGGCCTATATCCGTAATCCCTCGTCCAAAACATCACACCTATGCTCATGCGCCACTACCTGTAATGCATAAAACTGAGTGGGTCAGGCTTGGGAGCCTGGTGAGCACATAGGGTTTTCAACCCACAATAAGTTTATTAATTTCATCAATCAACAATAACCCGATTACCCGTTCCCGTTATCCTCACTTTACGTCCCTAAACACCTATCATAAGGGACCTAGCCTAAGGATCATCATCGGGACGGACACTACTGCTAAGGGGATTCCTCAGCAATAAATGTCCTAATAGGCAACCATGTGGGGGATGGAGTACACCGGTGAACACATCGTTCACAACACCTACAGGTTGCGAGGCTGCTAGTGTTCCACTGGACTGTCTAGAAGAGTCAGTGGTCGTCATCTATACTCCGCTAGATGACTGGATCAACAAAAACAACATCGAGGCCTCTCATCATTTTATCACACATCACCTATTACATCTACCCATGTTTTACCCCAACATTTTCGTAGATATAAAATACATATACAGTTTAAATCATTAAAAACATGTATAACAACGTTCATCTAACGTAGATAGCAAGTATTCAGATAATATGCACACATAGCACGTAATTTATATAAAATACTTCATATCTATGTGTAAGCTGAAAGTAACTATGCACTCACCGGAAAAGGTGGTGATTCCGAACTCAGACAGCGCTTCACTTCTTAAAAAGAATTTTTCTTCGACGAAACCTAGTATTATTACCACTAGAGTTTAGTTTATTATTCGTCGAGACTAATTAATAGTCTAGCTATTATTATTATTATATAAGCGTCAAAAAAATACTTATATAACCCATAATAATAGCCCAAGTATTTATTATAAGTTCCTAATAACGTTACTATAATTAAATAAAAGTTATATTAAAAATAGCGTAGGCGTAGCTCACTTACAGCGGGTTTTATAGAAAACCGGGCTTTGCTTGGAGCAGCGTTCCCGAGCCGAAAAGCTATTCTTCTCGGAGCCTTCAAGCACTCCGGGGCTTCCGCCTCGTGCTAGGGAGGTTCCCTAGGCTTTTCGGGGGATTTCGGGGCTAGAGAGAGGTTCTAGAGAGAGAGAGAGAGAGAGAGAGTAAAGAGAAGAAAGAATGGGAAAGGTGTGAAGAAAATGAGGGTGGGAGAGGTGGTATTTATAGGGTGAAATGTGGCTGAACTTGGTGCCACATGTCACCATCTGGTGGCAAGCCTTGGGGAGAAAGCAATGGCCAAGATTGTGCCACATCACCCATTTTCGCACAGCACACTTCCGACTTCTAAAATCCGTAACTTTCACATACGACCTCCGTTTTTGACGTTCTTTATATCCACGCGTAGGTAATAATAAGATCTACAACTTTCATTTTGACACCGTCAGCTAATTCTCGACCGATCTTAAATTTAACAGTATAAGGAGATTATACTGTTAAACGTCTGCGTAAAATTAATAACTTCTACATACGGACTCTGTTTTTGTCTGTCTTTTTACCGTTGATTTCCTATTAATGAGATCTTCAACTCTCATTTATGTTGCGTAAGCCAAAAACCGCTCGAACTAAAATTCGAGTTTCAGGCCGTGCACTGCTAAGCCGAATCTTAGAAAAATCATAACTTCTTCATACGAAGTCAGATTTGGGCGTTCTTTTTATCGATGTTCTTAGTTTAACATATTCTACGACTTTTGTTTAGATTGCTAAGGCTAAAAAGTCTTCTATCGTAAATTCACTATTTACGTTTCCCGGTGTCGTGCCGGTTTTGTCGTAAAACTTCGGCGGGCCATAACTTCTTCTTTATAGCTCGGATTTCGGCATTCTTTATATGCACGGAAACCTTGAGACATATTCTACAACTTTATGTAGAGATATCGGGATTATCTCACACTTTAATTTTGACGCTCATTTTTATTCTTTATTAATTATACATTTATAATTAAATAATAAACACATAAACACACATAATTCACATAATACTCAAATATTTCATATTTATTACTTCAAAAAGAGTTACAATAGTTGACCTAGACTATTACATTGACAAAAATGCTTAGCCCTGAAAACCCGGGCGTTACAATTGTCACCCCCTTAGGATGATTCCGTCCCGGAATCATGCATCAGCAAACAGATGTGGATAGCGACTCATCATGTCATCCTCTGTTTCCCAAGTGAGATTCGGCCCATTCGAATGTTTCCATCGGACTAGCACCAAGTCGACCATCTTGCGTCGTAACTTCTTAGTCTTACGGTCAATAATTGCCTCAGGCTCTTCGATCAGCCTTTTATTCTCATCCATCCTTAATTCCGAGATTGGAATTATGTCGGGAACATCTCCCATGAATTTCCTCAAATAACACACATGGAAGGTGTTATGAATACCATTGAGTTCTTCGGGAAATTCCAGCTTGTAAGCTTGGTTCCCAATCCTCTGAAGAACTTTGAATGGTCCAATAAACCTTGGACTCAACTTTCCTCGTTTCCCAAATCGTATAAGTCCCTTCCACGGTGAGACTTTAAGTAAAACGGAATCCCCAACTTCGAAGGTTATCGGTCGTCTTTTCTTGTCGGCATAGCTCTTCTGACGATCCTGAGCTGCTAACATTCTTTCTTTAATCACCTTCAATTTCTCAGCAGTCTCATGGACTATCTCGGGGCCCATAAACTGCTTCTCTCCGGCTTCAAGCCAACAAGACGGCGTACGACACTTCTGCCCATACAAGGCTTGATAAGGAGCCATCTTGATGCTCGAGTGAAAACTATTGTTGTAGGAAAATTCTACCAGAGGTAAGTGCTCGTCCCAATTCCCTTGGAATTCGAGGGTACATGCTCTCAGCATATCTTCCAACGTCTGAATCGTTCTTTCACTCTGACCATCAGTTTGCGGATGGTAAGCAGTACTCAAACACAACTTTGTACCCAACTCCTCTTGTAGACTCCTCCAAAACCTTGACGTGAAACGACTATCACGATCTGACACAATCGTAAGAGGGACACCGTGAAGTCTTACAATTTCCTTCACGTAAGCATTTGCGAGCTTATCCATAGACCACTTCTCGTTGGCGGCTATGAAGTGTGCACTCTTGGTGAAACGATCCACGACTACCCAAATCATGTCGTGTCCATTCTTCGTTCTGGGCAGTTTAGTCACAAAATCCATGGTGATGTCTTCCCATTTACCCATGGGTACAGGTAAGGGTTCTAAACTCCCATACGGTTTTTGATGTTGTGCCTTAACCCTCGCACATGTTACGCACTCAGCCACATACTTCGCAACATCGAGCTTCATCGTCGGCCACCAGTAGTAGGGTTTTAGGTCCCTATACATTTTAGTGCTACCGGGATGAATCGAGTACATGGTCTTGTGTGCTTCTTCCATTAGAAGATCTCTTATTCCTCCCGTCTTAGGTACCCAAATTCGATCTTGGAATACATTCAGTCCTCGACTGTTCGTACCGAACACTAACGTTTTTCCCAAACGTTCTTCCTTTCGGTCATTCTTTTCTAAGGCTTCTTCTTGAGCTTTCCTGATACTTTCCACAATCATCGAGACGACTTCAATTCTTAACGCTCTTGGCCTTCTTCTTTCAAGATTGACTTTCCGACTGAGAGCATCAGCAACAATATTTGCTTTACCTGGGTGGTAAAGTATCTCACAGTCGTAGTCCTTGAGAAGTTCTAGCCAGCGTCGTTGCCTCATGTTCAACTCCTTCTGATTAAAGAGATACTGGAGACTCTTATGATCAGTGAAGAGCTTGCACTTCGTGCCGTAGAGGTAATGCCTCCATATCTTTAAGGCGAATACTACCGCTGCCAACTCCAGATCATGAGTGGGGTAGTTCTTTTCGTGCTCTTTCAATTGTCGAGATGCGTATGCTATCACCTTTTCTCTTTGGGTCAGAACACAACCTAACCCGACTCCAGATGCATCACTATAAACTGCGAAATCTTCGACTCCATCGGGTAGAGAAAGTATCGGCGCTTCACATAACTTCTTCTTTAGCTTCTCGAACGCCTCATCGTGTTTCTCACTCCATGTATACGTAGCTCCTTTATGGGTCAAAGCTGTTAATGGAGCAGCTATCGAAGAAAAGCCTTGGATAAATCGTCGGTAATATCCGGCTAATCCTAGAAAGCTTCGAATCTCCGTGGGATTCTTCGGACGTTCCCACTTCATTACAGCTTCGATCTTGGCAGGGTCAACCATTATTCCTTCTTGGTTAACAACATGACCCAAGAATTGGACTTCCCGTATCCAAAAGTCGCATTTGGAGAACTTTGCAAAAAGCTTCTCCTTCTTTAACACCTCCAACACTTCTCGTAGATGCTTGCCATGCTCCTCCTGGCTTTTCGAGTAAATGAGAATGTCGTCAATGAACACTATCACAGATTTATCGAGGAATGGTTTACAAACCCTATTCATCAAATCCATGAATGCTGCGGGAGCATTGGTTAGTCCGAACGACATAACCAAGAACTCGTAGTGTCCATATCTTGTTCTGAATGCAGTCTTCTCAATATCATGCTCTCTCACCTTCAGCTGATGATATCCTGACCTAAGATCGATCTTTGAGAAGTAGCTCGAACCTTGCAGCTGATCGAATAGATCATCAATCCTCGGCAATGGATACTTGTTCTTCACCGTTGCCTTATTCAACTCTCGGTAGTCTATGCACATCCTCATGCTTCCGTCCTTCTTCTTCACGAATAACACCGGAGCTCCCCAGGGTGATGAACTAGGTCGAATGAAACCGCTATCCAACAGCTCCTGAAGTTGCGTCATGAGCTCCTTCATCTCCGTCGGTGCTAATCGGTAAGGTGCCTTTGCTATCGGTGTTGTTCCTGGTAATAAGTCTATACGAAATTCTACTTGCCTATCAGGTGGTAATCCAGGAAGATCTTCGGGAAAGACTTCCGGATAATCGCACACAACCGGTATATTCTGCACCTCTTTCTTTTCTTTCTTAGCATCGATTACGAATGCCAAGTACGATGCACATCCCTTGGACAAACATTTCCTAGCTTTCATCAAGGATATGATTCCAGAACTCACTCTGCGTTTGTCCCCGTACACCATAAATGATTCCTTTCCGGGTGGGTTTATCCTAACTATCTTCTTTCGGCATAATATCTCGGCATCGTTGGCGCTAAGCCAATCCATACCCAAAATGATGTCGAAACCGTTTAACTCTATGGGTAATAGTTCCTCCTGGAATTCGTTTCCGTTTAGGTCAATGACGATGTTCCTAATACGATTACTAACAGGTACGAATTTGCCACTGGCAACTTCTACAATTAGGGCGTTATCAAGTTTTTCTACAGGTAATGCTAATTTCGCACTAAATTTATGCGACACAAAGGAGTAGTTGGCTCCGGAATCAAACAGTATATTTGCAGGCAAACCATTTACAAGAAAGGTACCTGAAGCGACGTCTGCTGCCTCCTTTGCAGCCTCGAGCGTCATCTGGAAGGCTCTCGCCTTCGGCTTTGGTGGTATGTTGGGTCTTCCTGCCTCCTTCTTCTTCGGGCAGTCCTTCAAAATGTGCCCTTCTTCATTACACCCATAACAGGCCTTCTGGTTAAGAGTGCATTCGTTGGCATAGTGCCCAGGCTTTCCGCATTTGTAACAAGTGACCCCTCCATCACACTTCCCAGAGTGCTTCTTCTTGCACTTGTCACACCACTTTGCTTCTGATCCTCCTCCTCTCGAACTAGACTTCGAGAATCTACCTTTCTTACCGAACCTCGAGGATCCGTCAAATTTCCGTTTCTCTCCCACTTCCGCTCTCTCCAGACCCTTTTCTCGTATCTGGGTCTCCACATTCTTAGCAGCCCAGATGGCAGCTTTCAAAGTGGTAGTTTGCTTGACCATTGGGCCGAAGTCCGCTGGTAATCCGAGGGCAAATTTGTTAACCTTGGAGAGTTCAGTTGGGACGAGGTGAGGAACAAGCTTCATTTTCTCAGTAAAGCTTGCAGCGTATTCAGTAACGCTCATTCTTCCCTTCTTCAGATTCTGGAATTCGTTGCTGATCTCCAGAAGATCCTGCTCAGAGCAGTATTGCATCTTCAACTGTACCAGAAAATCCTCCCACGACATTTTGCTTGCTTCACCTTTGGGCATTGAATCAGCTAATAGCTTCCACCAGCTTAGTACTCCAGATTTCAATAGAGGAACTGCAAGAGCAGTCTTCTGCCTATTGCTACACTCGCAACTCTCAAACATTGTCTCCATCTCAGAGATCCAGTTCATGACTTCCACCGGCGTCGGGCTTCCGGATAGACTCGGTGGCTTGGATGCCATGAAATCCTTGTATTTGCATCCACGTCCATCATTTCCTCCATCCTGGTGGTTTTGCCTAACTATCGGTGGGTTGGCTTGACCAATAGTCCCACTGTAGTTTCCTTCTTCAGTCTGCCCTTCATTCAACTCGGGCTGTTCGAGCTGAATAGTCGCTTCCTCTCGATTTTGCTGGAGCAAACGCCTGGTTTCCTCCATTTGACGATCCAACATTGCCTGGATCATCGCTTGCACTCCGGCCATCGTTATTGGTCCGGCAGCGGCTTCCACAACTGGTATTTGCTCGATCACGGGGGGTTGGTGTCCGTTCCCATTTGCGTTTACGTTTCCGCTACGGGTCCTTACCATCTTGATCTATATACCGAATAAGGTGGATTTAGATCTTTATTTAGGAGAGACGTTTTAAATCGTCCTTATCACTCCGACATGTTTACATGCTAGTTCTAATATCGTAGTCGTGCGTTTAGAATCCTAAACACATAAGGTTCCAGATCCGGTCGGCAACAGACCATAGATCCCGAACAAAATAACAGCATATCATGCATAAAACATTTAGCACATAAAAGCATTTTAGGCATAATTCCTAAAATAAGCTAGTGCTCACACCTCACAATCATCGCTTAGCATTCTAAGTTTAAGTCTAGAAATCCTACAAATTCCTAGTTCGCTTAAACTAATGCTCTGATACCAACTGTGACATCCCCAAAATCACGGCCAGAAAAGACCGGTTTTGTTTATACTTTATTTCAAAATCAGAGTTATCTTTTAATAAAAGGGTTGCGGAATTTGTCCCAAAACAATAATATGATAAAGATTTATCAAAAGCATTTCCATAGAAATGTATTTCATTAAAAGACTCGGGATGTCATGTTCGTACAGATCAAAAGTATAAACAGTACAATATAAGCCTTACTACATTATTTCATATCTACAGGCCTATATCCGTAATCCCTCGTCCAAAACATCACACCTATGCTCATGCGCCACTACCTGTAATGCATAAAACTGAGTGGGTCAGGCTTGGGAGCCTGGTGAGCACATAGGGTTTTCAACCCACAATAAGTTTATTAATTTCATCAATCAACAATAACCCGATTACCCGTTCCCGTTATCCTCACTTTACGTCCCTAAACACCTATCATAAGGGACCTAGCCTAAGGATCATCATCGGGACGGACACTACTGCTAAGGGGATTCCTCAGCAATAAATGTCCTAATAGGCAACCATGTGGGGGATGGAGTACACCGGTGAACACATCGTTCACAACACCTACAGGTTGCGAGGCTGCTAGTGTTCCACTGGACTGTCTAGAAGAGTCAGTGGTCGTCATCTATACTCCGCTAGATGACTGGATCAACAAAAACAACATCGAGGCCTCTCATCATTTTATCACACATCACCTATTACATCTACCCATGTTTTACCCCAACATTTTCGTAGATATAAAATACATATACAGTTTAAATCATTAAAAATATGTATAACAACGTTCATCTAACGTAGATAGCAAGTATTCAGATAATATGCACACATAGCACGTAATTTATATAAAATACTTCATATCTATGTGTAAGCTGAAAGTAACTATGCACTCACCGGAAAAGGTGGTGATTCCGAACTCAGACAGCGCTTCACTTCTTAAAAAGAATTTTTCTTCGACGAAACCTAGTATTATTACCACTAGAGTTTAGTTTATTATTCGTCGAGACTAATTAATAGTCTAGCTATTATTATTATTATATAAGCGTCAAAAAAATACTTATATAACCCATAATAATAGCCCAAGTATTTATTATAAGTTCCTAATAACGTTACTATAATTAAATAAAAGTTATATTAAAAATAGCGTAGGCGTAGCTCACTTACAGCGGGTTTTATAGAAAACCGGGCTTTGCTTGGAGCAGCGTTCCCGAGCCGAAAAGCTATTCTTCTCGGAGCCTTCAAGCACTCCGGGGCTTCCGCCTCGTGCTAGGGAGGTTCCCTAGGCTTTTCGGGGGATTTCGGGGCTAGAGAGAGGTTCTAGAGAGAGAGAGAGAGAGTAAAGAGAAGAAAGAATGGGAAAGGTGTGAAGAAAATGAGGGTGGGAGAGGTGGTATTTATAGGGTGAAATGTGGATGAACTTGGTGCCACATGTCACCATCTGGTGGCAAGCCTTGGGGAGAAAGCAATAGCCAAGATTGTGCCACATCACCCATTTTCGCACAGCACACTTCCGACTTCTAAAATCCGTAACTTTCACATACGACCTCCGTTTTTGACGTTCTTTATATCCACGCGTAGGTAATAATAAGATCTACAACTTTCATTTTGACACCGTCAGCTAATTCTCGACCGATCTTAAATTTAACAGTATAAGGAGATTATACTGTTAAACGTCTGCGTAAAATTAATAACTTCTACATACGGACTCTGTTTTTGTCTGTCTTTTTACCGTTGATTTCCTATTAATGAGATCTTCAACTCTCATTTATGTTGCGTAAGCCAAAAACCGCTCGAACTAAAATTCGAGTTTCAGGCCGTGCACTGCTAAGCCGAATCTTAGAAAAATCATAACTTCTTCATACGAAGTCAGATTTGGGCGTTCTTTTTATCGATGTTCTTAGTTTAACATATTCTACGACTTTTGTTTAGATTGCTAAGGCTAAAAAGTCTTCTATCGTAAATTCACTATTTACGTTTCCCGGTGTCGTGCCGGTTTTGTCGTAAAACTTCGGCGGGCCATAACTTCTTCTTTATAGCTCGGATTTCGGCATTCTTTATATGCACGGAAACCTTGAGACATATTCTACAACTTTATGTAGAGATATCGGGATTATCTCACACTTTAATTTTGACGCTCATTTTTATTCTTTATTAATTATACATTTATAATTAAATAATAAACACATAAACACACATAATTCACATAATACTCAAATATTTCATATTTATTACTTCAAAAAGAGTTACAATAGTTGACCTAGACTATTACATTGACAAAAATGCTTAGCCCTGAAAACCCGGGCGTTACATGTCAATTGTGAGATAATCCCACATTCCTTAAGATAGTCGACGAACTCTGTGCTAAGATACCCACCACCACGATCGTATCAAAGCATCTTAATGTTCCTGCCCAATTGATTCTCGACTTCCTATTTAAACTCTTTAAACCTCTCGAAAGTCTCTAACTTATGCTTGATTAAGTAGACATATCCATATATATATTATAATCATCAATAAAAGTCAAATAATAACGATTAGCATCCCTTGTGGCAGTTTTGAAGGGTTCAACACATCCGTGTGTACGAGATCCAACAAACCTTCACCCCTTTCACAAGAACCGGTGAAGGGTGACTTTGTCATTTTTTCCAAGTAAGCATGATTCACAACTATCTTCTGACTTTAGGTCAAATGACTCCAACACTCCATCCTTTTGGAGTTAGCCTATGCGTTTCTTGCTCACATGTCCAATATGACAATGCCATAATGATGCTTTATCCAAGTTATTATTACTCGAATAATCAATACACAACACATTATTTCCTAGATTATCTACAACAAATACGACTTCATACACGCCATCAGAAGGTAATGCTTTAAAATAAATAACATTATTTAAGAAAGCATTTATTCCACCTCCTTCATTATCAAAAGAAAAGGTAAACCCTTGTTTGCACAAATCATGAAAGGAAATAATATTTCTTGCCATTTCTGGCGAATAACAACATTTATTCAAATCTAAAGTAAATCCACTACTTAGTAACAAAGAATAAACTCCAATATTGGTGACAGGTGAAGCTTTCCTATTCCCCATGAACAAGTTTATCTTTCCATGCTCCACATTCTCACTTCTTCTTAGTCCCTACAAATCAGAACATATATGAATACCACAACCGGTATCAAGGACACAAGAGTTAGAATAGGGTGAGTTACTACAAAGAATAGTGTAAATACCTGCATGGTTGGGTTTGACTTTCCCATACTTCACATCTTGTTGGTACTTTGGGCAGTTATGCTTCCAATGAGACTTCTCATGGCAATAGAAGCATTCAGCCTCTTTTGGGTTAGAAGAAGGAGTGACGAAACCTTTCTTGGTTCCACTTGAAGAGGAGCCATCAAGGGTCTTACCCTTGGTACCCTTCGAAGGGTTCTTCCTCTTCTTCCATCTACCTTTCCCGATTGCCAAGACAGGGGCGGAGTTTGGAGTAGGAGTTGGAGTGTTAACAACCGACTTACCCTTTATAACACTTTCGGTGGTCTTCAAGAGTCCTTGAAGTTTGTTGAGTGTGACTTCTTCCTTATTCATGTGGTATGTCATGCGGAATTGATCATAACACGAGGGTAAGGATTGCAAAATGATATCTATTGCAAGCGCCTCTGGGAAGTTCACATTAAGCTTCAGTAAATAGTCCACATACCTTTGCATTTTCTTCATGTGGCCCATGATGGGTTCACAATCCTTCATACGGGTTGTTATCATGGACCAGATGATGTCATACCTCTCTTGACGAGCACCTTGATGGTATCTTTCCATCAAATCTTGGTGCATGTCAAAAGGGTAGTAGTCCTCATAAGACTGTTGGAGCTCGGATGTCATCGTGGCCATCATGATACAAGCCACTTTCGTGGACTCTCTCATGATTCCGAAATTCAGCGATCTCCTCAGGAGTAGCAGTTGACTCATCAATATCCTTTAGCTCCTTATCGAGGACATATTCCTTGTCCTCGTAGTGTGAGACCATCTTGATGTTCCGGAGCCAATCCATAAAGTTGGAACCATCAAAGATGACCCTCCCACATAGGTGAATGAGGGAAAAGGAGCCAATAGGGTTTGAGCCAGAAGCAGTGTTGTTGGAAGACATCTGAAAAGAAGAGAACAAGTTTAGTTTAGATATAAAGATAGTCCATAATAAAACACCCAAATGTAATATTAAGGCTAGGATCGAATCACAATATATCATAACTTAGAAGAGGTATGCCGTAATCTAAGCTATGACATATTTGAAAGGTAGGTGAATGACGATTCACCAATTTCCACCAAAAAACGAAATATAAATTATTAGATTTTAATTGGTTTTTAGATATTCCTAGATTCTTTTGAGATTCAATGAACTTTTCAAAGGCATGTTTCAATCTCGAGTGTGCCCTCCAAGTTTTGTGGCTGGGATAATGAGGATCACAAAACGAGGTGTGAAGTAACGATGCAAATTACTTGGTACCCTTAATGTTTATCACTCAATCGATGTGCTGGTTAACCACATGCGCTCCACCGATACTATGATAAACCTTAAGTCACCATTTACCTACCTTGTTAAGTCCAGGTTAGTGTGCCGGTTAACCGCACACACTCCACTAATGACTTAATCAAAGTGTAAAGTGTAATTTCATGGATTAGCACCTTATTCACATTTTTCCTGAAGTAACTAAGATTGGGAATTTAATAAAACATTTAGTTAGTTTATAATATTCATCATACTTTTAATGAGAATTTATAATTCCTTGTCATACCCATTCGGCTAACGACCCTCCACGATCAAGGAAGCGGTGGGTGAGAGTGGACACCCATTAAGCTGCCATTTAATAGGCAACAACCTTATACACCCCTTATAGATCGACTTCATGAATGAGGCCTACTAACGATAAGACGACTTGGTCTTATACATACATACATATATATATATATATATATATATATATATATATATATATATATATATATATATAATTAACTTATAATATTATAAAGTATAAGGGTTGAATTTTAACTTTTAAAATTCTAGGGATTGGAACTAAAGTTTATTAAGTGAATTTACATGTTCCAAAACTTGAGGGCAAGTTTTGTAACTTTACAAAACCTTTCAAATTCATAACTTATGAATTATTAAAATGAAGACTCTTCATTTATAACTTATGTGTTCTTTTAATGGCTTTTAACACAAAGAGACTTTTGGTTATCCATAACTTGAGGACAAGTTATGGACTCCATTAAAACACATAAAGATCATGGATTAAACAATTAAACAAGTAATTCCTATGATCTATCAATTACTCATAAGAACATGAATATCCATATCAAAGTTTCAAGAACATATGAACACATAAGATCATGAAAAATTAATATTAGCCATTGTAAATCGACTAGAACAACCATTACACCATCCAAAACAAGTTTTATAACACCAAAACAGTTTAGGGTAATGTTTCTAGTCCATTTCCAGCAGCAAAAATCGAAAAACTACAATCTGCATGACCAACTCGTTGAGTGCACGAACTGACTCGCCGAGTTGGTTGCATTTTCACTTGGACTCATCGAGTCCCCTAATGGACTCGTCGAGTCCACTATGCAGACAGCTCAAAAATTGATTTTTTTTTACTATTTTCCATCAAGTATTTAACAAACAAGCCTAGGCTCTGATACCAATGATGGGTTTTGAACATTCTAACACTCGTAAGTGTACATGCAACCCTAGAGAAACCTTGGATCTATGTTTGTCTAAAATACATGCAAAATATGATTTCCAAGGTTTATAATCCTATCTAGCATACATGGGGAACTTTTAAACTAAAAGATGGTCAGAATTACATACCTTGTAGTTGATTTGATTCCTTGAAAAACCTTGAGATCCTAGCACCCCAAGTGTGATGCCTCAAATGCTTCACACAACACCAAATGCTTTGGAATGACTTTGAGAGAATGTATAACACTCTAAAAATTGGCTTGCCCTCACTTGTACTTAGTGTTACCAATTTTGGTGTGTATCATGATCCTTATATAGTGTGTCACATCTAGGGTTACTCCATGTAAACCCTAATGTGACATAACTCTTCATTTCCATGACCCATGGGTTTGTAACTCCCATGGAGCATCCTATGGGTTTATCCCAACTTGATAATCCATCGAGCCACTATACAAGTTATGGATGATTTACATAATCAACCCATATATTTAATCAGTCATTTTTTGATCACTTAATTAATTCCAAATTAATTATTGATCAATACTAAATAAATAATACTATTAATATATTAGAACTTATAATATATTAATAAAGTCTATATAAATGCATGATGCCATGCAACCCAAATGCACCATGTCGGGTCGGGTCAAGTGCATACCAAATATACTTATGGACTTAGACACCTTATCCAACACTCTGTACATCTTTTTCGCCCCTGGATGGATGGAGAACATGGACTTGTGTGCCTCGTGCATCAATACATGTCGTACTATGCCCCAGTACAGTACCCAAACCCTCCCATCCATGGTCAACAACGCTCAACTATCATAATCAAACGAAGCTACTCGGCGCACAATCCTCTCTCACTATTGGCACTCCTTCTTCACCGTCACCTTGTTTAGCTCCCAGTAATCTATGCACATATAATGCGACTCATCCTTCTTCTTCACAAACAGGATCGGGGCTCCACATGGTGAACTGCTCGGACTGATAAAACCCTTGTCTAGCAGCTCTTGCAGCTGCGTAGACAAATCCTGCATCTCGGGAGGAGCCAACTGATATGGTGCCTTGGCTATCAGAGCCGCACCGGGGACCAGGTCAATCCGGAACTCCACCTGCCTTTCCAGAGGTATCCCAGGTAAATCCTCCAGGAATACATCCAAGTACTCTCGCACCACTGGTACATCATCAACTGTCGCCTTACCCTTATCTCGGGTATCCATGACATATGCGACATTTCATGCACAAACCTACTAAAAGTAGCGCCTCGCTATCGCTGCTGAATAGAGAACCGGTTCGTGATGTGGCCTCTCGCCCTGAATCACTAACTCTCCCCCACTAGGAGTGCGAATCATCACAAGCTGCTGCTCGCAGTCGAACACTGCCCCATTAGAGCTCAACCAGTCCAAACCAACTATAACTTTATTCCATTGCAGGGGAATAGGAACCAAATCCACTAAAAACTGCTCATCAAATAATCATATCGTACAACCTCTATGAACCCTCACAACCCTAACGGTCCTATCATCTACTATCTCTACATCAAGTGCGCAATCCAGCTCCCCCGGAGCTCTACTAAATCGCATGCTAAGTGCGAGCAACATAAAAGATCGGGTAGCCCCCGAATCAAACAATACCATAGTTGATATACCGTTCACTAAGAACGGTCCTATAAACAAACACACAAAACATGAGTAATAACAAAAAAATAATAAAGAGATAATAGAGAAGGTACATACCATTAGCCACATCAGGGCCTGCACGTGCCTCCTCTGGTGTCAATTGGAAGGCTCTGCTCTTCGCCACTAGCGCCTCAGCCCGACCCTAACGACCGTATGTAATCCTCAAAGTGGTAGGAGCAGGTGCCCTCACCTGTCCTACTGATGCTAGACTCAGACACTGGGACTTCTTGTGTCCCCTCTGATTGCACTGAAAGCAAATCAGATCAGATGTTGTAGTGGTGGTGGTAGTAGCAGTAAAATCTCTGCTGACATGTCTAGTTCGGCCGTACTTGAAGCAACCCGAACTACCCGCCCTACACGGTCCCTCATGCCCCCTGCCGTACTTGCCACAGCGGCCTCCCACACTCCGTTGTCTAAGATATTGGGGCCCCACCCACACTCCATTGTCTAGGAGATTTAGGCCCCGCCTACATTCCGCTACTAACATGCATACAAGTATCACACAGACAACAAGTATATCTACCAAGTAATCACCTATCTATGCTCAAGTAATACTAAGTGAATCGGGCCTTGCCCATACTAGACTACTATGAGATTCGGGTCATGCCCATACTCAGCTACTTACATATCATATAGACGAGCCGACCTTGGTGCCTTCGACCCGTCCCTACTAAAAGGAAACTCACCTCGAATTACTGACTGCTGAAAATATGGGTGACGAATCCCTGTCTGCTACTCCGGCGACTCTTCGACTATAAATTCCATAATGACACTTAGTCAAAAACTGATAACTATACTTAGGGTAAAATGGTAATTTTACCCCTGGTCAAAGTCAACATCATGGTCAAGGTCAACTTTCCATGTTGACCAAACTCACCGAGTCAGCGTTGTGACTCACTGAGTCTTAGAATTGAAAACCATGGAATCGCGACTCGGCTCGCCGAGTCACCCCATGATTCGCCGAGTTCCCAAGCTACTTGTCATCGCAATTAGTCGAACTGACTCGTCGAGTCCTCCTCAGACTCATTGAGCTTGGGCATAATCAGAAAAGGGACAAGATCAACCAACTCGTCGGGTTCTGTAACCAACTCGCTGAGTCCTATGAACATCATCGAGGTTTCTTCATCGTACTCATAGAGTCCCCTTATGAACTCGTTGAGTCCCTTGCAAATCTAACCTAGTTAACTGTTTTCACCCTTCTACAACTCCAAAATACAGATCTAGGTTGTTTTCATGGTCCATTTCTATAAAGTTGGAGACTTGATGGCTTTGCACACCTTAAATGGACCCAAACTCAAGTTATAGCAACCTACTTCCATGAACATGACCATGGCTTGGATGGAAACGAGTTCAAGACTCCTTTTATGACTCTAGAGGCTAAATATCATAGGAAATAGGGATTGCTTGGCATAAAACCCATGAGAAGCAACTTATCCTATTCAAAAGGGTCAAAAAGACCCACAATTCAACATTAAAGGAGATCTAAGCTATAGGTTATCAAGCTAAGATATTTTTACCTTAGAAGGCTACCAAAGATGAATGTGTTCCTAGATCTTGATCCTCGTCCACAAACTTGATAGCTCCAAGCTCTTCCAACTATCTTCTATAACACAAAAACACACTTAAAATCTAAAAGGAGAAGCTCTCAATCGGATTAGGGTTTCTGGAGGAAAGGAAGATGGTAAGGGAGGCCCAAAGGGGAATTAAGTGGCTTAAATAAGGTGAAAACCCCCGAAAATGGGGTTTCCTTCTGGAAGACCTACTCGTCAAGTCCATGCTTAGACTCGCCGAGTAGACACTTTAAACCTCGTGTCCTCTCTGGTATCTACTCGACGAGTTAGGGCTAACAACTTGTCGAGTAGCTCAAAAATAATACTTTAATAATTTAATTGCATACCAGGAATGGGGTGTTACAAATTACATGTACCATCATGTTTACGTGTTTAACCTTTGGGTAATTGCATACATCTTAGTTATGGGTTACAAATGGAACAAAAACTTGAATAAAATGGTTCATAACATGTGTAAATTCATGAAGTAAATGTTGATAACATATTAGTGCTATAAAAGTTTGGTGGTCATGTTGTACACACTTGATGGCGAAAATATGGGAATTGTGCTTAAACATGTTTAACTCTTGGACTCATGCATTTTTAACTCTTATACTTTACACAAATATTGGAATATAATAAATTTCGAGGCTATTATATGGGTTTTTTGAAAAAACCACGACATATTAGAATCAAAACAAAATAAAATATTTGGTGTTACAAAACTTTCCAACCGGTTATGATGTGTTAGAAAAATTACCAAAACTTGAATTATTTTGTTAAAAATAATTTTTATTAGTAAAACAGTCGTAACTATGTTGTCACTATTTTGATGGCTTAAAACTAGAGATATTATGCTATTTTGCACAACTTATGTTACAATTAGATATGTTCACTAATCATTATTTATAAAAAAAATATTATAAATAATTTAAATCAAAATGGTATACAGAACAAAATTCGTAACAGGAAGATTCGAGTGTCATCATTTGTCTATCATAAAGCTGTAAAAACATGAGAAATAAGTTGTATGTCATAAAGCTATAAAACATGTGTCACAAAAATTCAGTCATAAATTTACACTAGTAATGTGATTTTCATTATCCAATATTAGGAGTCAAAGTTTACGTAAATCCGTTAAGGCTCTTGTGAGACTTTCCTTCACCGTACCTACCTAACGTACACCGTAAGTCCTGTAGTTATAACTAGAGTCTCCTAGAGGGGGAGCGAGGTAATTGTGTATAGACCTATACGGGGATTGACACCCCCACACCTGAGTTGTTCGCTATAGCAAGATGGGGCCAGTCTAGGGTGACAAATATCTTACCGAAATCAACGCCTGAAGAACGTCATGACAGGCATATCAGTCACATCAAGCATGGTTATAATGACTCACATAGGGATTAACAATACGATTTCGGTTTACAGGAAGCTTACACTTCACCGGTTTTATTAAATTATAAAATTGCATATCATTTGTAACAACAAGATATTTTTCAAGTTAATGTAACGATCTAAAGTCAAGTATTGTAACCTATTTTTGAAATAATAAGAATAGCGTAAAAAATGAAATGTTCAAAAATCTCAATTAGGATATGTAAAGTGATAGATATTGTAACAAGTTTTTCAGAAATATAAAGAACACTAAAATTCGAGTTATAACGAAGAAGTTATGACCAATCGAAGATCCGACAGAAAACCATTAAAACACTGTTAAACATAAAACACAAAATTTCAATAAAATACTCCTTAGCCTTAGGTATCTAAATGAAAGTCGTAGATATCATTAAACTGTAAATATATATATATATATATATATATATATATATATATATATATATATATATATATATATATATATATATATATATATATAAAGAATGTCCAAATCTGACACCGTATGAGGAAGATATGATTTTTCTAAGTTTCGGATATAGCAGTAGACAGCTAAAAACTCGAAATAGAGATCGAGCGAATTTTAGCCGGCACAACCTAAACGAGAATCGAAGATCTCGACAATAGTAGTACAATGGTAAGAAGACATAAGATAACGGACGTCGGATATAGAAGTTATAATTTTTAACAGACTTTTCCAGTCCCGGTCCATTAAATATATAATATTAAAAATAAAGTCAAAATTAGCCGATGGAGTCTAAACAAAAGTTGTAGAACATAATATCACCTACGCGTGCATATTAAGAACGTAAAAATCATCACTCGTATGAGAGAGATATTAATTTCCGAAGTTCGGGAAACGAACCCACACACTGTCAAAAAACTCACGACTTGAGCCAAAAGCTCACGATGTGAGCTAATGACTGATGGGTGCCAGAGTCGGCCTATCATACGTCAAGTCAACAGAAGGGATAAGATCGAACTCACGATGTGAGCCACTCCATGCTCATGATGTGAACTCCAAGAATCCACCCTATAAATAGAAACCGAAGGTCTCGAGTTTAGGCTGCTCAATTCTACTCCCCATTCTACTTTTACTCTATGTTAAGCATCCCGAGACTACCCTGACGCCCCTGTTATGTGTCCAAGCCCTGACGGAAGTCATAAGTCCTGAAGTTCCCAAGAAACTTGCTTCTTTCCAATCGAAGCGCTGCCCAAGTTAAACATCATCTTCATCAAACTGTCACTCGTACCATGTGAGTTCATACCCCTAACTTATCTTTTGAATGATTTAAAATGCTTTATGGGGGAGTACAAGTAGAAAACGTTATAGTTATCAAATCAATCACATGTGATTAATAACTATCAAAACAAGTGGATCTCTTGTACTTCAAACCGTGTTATCAAACAAACTAGTTCAAAACATTTTAGAAACTAACATCAAGTCATATATAACCATTCAAATGGTTAAAACGCTTTTACATGCTAAACTCTTTTATCAAACTCTTTTAAGCTTATTAATTGTCAAAATCATGTATATATAGATATAGTTATATAAATGAGGTTCAAAAGGCTTAGGACTAATAACTCACAATATTTCATGTTCCTTGTTTGGTTGTGGACTTAGGGTATCGGTTGTTTGTCTGAGTGTCGTTTGAATCTTAGTTATATATTAAGTATATGTGTATAGATATAAAAGTTATTACATCAATCCAACACCTTTGGGTAGCAAAGGTGTACAAACATACTCAGTCATTCAAGCAACATTAATAGTAAACTATAATATGTATAGTTTAGAGGACTACTACTCACTATTTCTAAACATACAAGAGTCAGTTCATACATGAGTAAGTTCAAACATACTATAACGAGAAATAGAAAGAACATACTATAATGAGAAACAGGGAGGAAAATTCTATACTAATAGAATATACAAAACACTAAAACATATAGGACATACTATACAAATACAAGAATACTATAACATTAATGTGAGCCATTACTTCATGGGATGGCAATATACTGTTGTGTCACGTTTTGTAACCAGAGTCTCCTGGAGGAAGAGCGTGAGTTTATGTATATATCTACAGGAGATTCACTATCCTACACCATCTTGCTAGCTACTATGGGACCTGCAGGTCTACGGGTGACGAATTTCATACCATTTCGACATCTTTGATCGTCGTGTTTACTAGTCAATCAAGTATGGTTTTAATCTCATCACATTTTACCTTAATTAAACAAACTGGTTTAAGGTAGTTAGTACATTGGTAGTTACTATATACAATACTACAGTACATTCCCGTTGCATTCACATTGTGATCTTCTCACATAAACGATAATCTAAACTCTATTTTGGTAATGATAGTCATACTTGGGAAATACACTCACTTTTACAAACAAACAAAATAAAAAAAAGAAAAAAAAAACTTCAGAATAGTTGGGTCTTGGTAGAAGACTACATTTCATAATAAAGTAGAAAATATAGGATTTTCTAAGGGATACAACATTTACATCAAACAATTACAAACATTCACAACAAACGATTACAAACACTTTCATACAAAACAATGACACTAAAATACTTATGAACTCACCAACTTTAAAGCTGATCTACTCTTTCAAAATAATTTGTATTCTCATGTCACCAGTAGATAGGTACATCTGGACCAGGCTTTTGAGAAGACGGAGTGTGTTCAAGACTCGTCTTTTCTTTTGATTCGTATTTTAGGTGTCTTTCAAACTATACACAGAACACGCTTGTATTAAATTATATTATTAATGCAATGGATGATGTTGTTGCTTGTTTACTATTATGCAATGGATGATGTTGTTGCTTGTTTGAGGTGTGATAGACCGTTATCAGAGTTTTGTTTATAATGAACGGAGTATATCATCCCATAAAAGATCTACAAATATAAACACATCGGGATTAAAATACTCTAACCAAGAGTTTATACTTTTTAATAATAAAATATTTAACCAAAGTATACATACCTGCATTCATACTAAAATCAGTGTCATACTAGGACAGAACAAAAGTATTATGATTGTTGGACAGCACAAGCAAGCTTGGGCACATATAATCAGATTTGGGAGTGATATAGCCTAATCAACTGTATCTTTCCAAGAAGTGATTAGCATGTGCCTAGGAATGGTTGTGGTGTTGCAGCAAGTCTAAAAACTTACCAACACTACTACAATGAAAACTTTAGAATAGAACATAAAACTTAAAATACTATAGGAGTATTTTGTGTTACTATAAAGACTTATTTAGGAACTAAAAGGTCTTTATCAGTAAGTCAATAGTTTCTAAGTGGATACGCTAAGGTTATATGTGACTAGGGTGTCATAGACTTAGGATCTAAGATCTTTGCTTTATTGTATGTTCCTTGTTTGGTTGTGGACTTAGAGTTATGATCACTTATTCGAATGTCTATCCTATTTTGGTTACATATGACTGGTATGCACTACGCAAATATTGAAGTAAGTGGTAAGGATCATCCTATAATTATCGTAAGTAGTACGTCTATTAACTATCTATTTTATCCTTGTTCTCGCGTAGATAACATGGCTGGATTCAATCTCCCCGGCAACCCGTACTTTCCCAACCAAGGAAATGATGGATGGCTCGATGCAGAGCTAGAATTCAACCTCCCCAGCGACCCGTACTTTCCCAACCAAGGAAATGATGGATGGCTCGATGCAGAGCTAGAAGAGAATCATGAAATTCCATTGGATGATGATTTCATAGAAAACTTCCTAGAAAATTCTGACTCCGAGCCAGAAGTCTATGATCCACCCCAATTAGCTCAAAATCCTAACCCTTGTCCGTCTTTTCAAGGCCCGACGACTCTGTGGGCGGTGAACTTAGGCACGTGGAGCCACGAGCAGGGACAAGCACCTCCCTATAATGGAGACCAAAGCTTCTACAACCTAAATGAGGGAGGCTCAGCAAACATAGTCTTTCCTATTGTGGTTCGTCGAGTTGCTCGCAATGTTGAGTAGGGAAGAGCGAACTTCGACCAAGTCATGGAGATACAGGCTAATTCTGGATTCAACACAGTATGTCTTTTTCATCTAACCGATGATCAGGACTTTTAAAGGTCTCATACTGACGCCCTATAAGTAGAGTTGAATGCCTGTCAATCTGAAGTTAGGGATCTTCGTCAAAACCAGGTGGCACTACAGAGATGAGTTTTTGAAACATTACAATAGCTGGCTGAAGTTGGGGCTGAATCAAGTACCAACCATAACAACTCCCCTCGCGAGTAGAGCCTACTTTACTCTCTCTTTTGGATATAAATTAGGCCTATGTATAGACTCTAGTATTAATTTCATGCTTATGTTAGGACCTTGAACTTTCAATTGGTTTGGTCATTGTACTGTCAAAATTTTCTCAATTCTGGTGTGATGTAAGACCTATTCCTAGGTCATTTTTCTTGAACTTGTTACATCACTAATGCCAATATTATTGAAAGACATCTACTCACATGGGAAATCTTTATCCAACTGCTTTCATACTTCTATTGTTAAAGCTTCATCACAATCATACTTTCATCTGTTTTATTGGACTATGGCGACTTAGTCCATGGACCACTCTCATTGTACTCTTAATTGAATTCTTACCAATGTCTTCATCTTTGTAAACTTTTAGTTGAAAGATGCCTCATTATACTCCAACTTAACCACGACCACCTCTTCCATAATACAATCCAGCAGTTATCCAAGTTGTAGTGGTTGTGGCTATTTCGGCAGCCTTAGTTCAATTCAGTGCTAGTGGTACTAGCGGGAGTGGAATGACCATGGTTCCACTCAAGGTGATGCTCCAGTGCGCTCTAGAGAGTATGTACTTCACCAACTGCAAGCCCAGGTCCTTTAAAGGGACTGGCAGGATCATTGCCCTCTCGTAATGGCTCGAGAAAACAGAGTCAATCTTCGAGATCTGCTCCTGTCCGGAAGGAAGAAAAGTAAAATTTGATGCCTGCACCTTCGCGAACAGATCCCTCACATGGTGGAATAGCCATGTCAAGTCACTAACCCTGATAGTGGCTAATGTTATGGGTTAGGAAGCTCTGTAGGAGCTCATGATTGAAGAGTATTGCCCGAGGGGCAAGGTTCAGAAACTTGAATAGGAACTCTGGAGCCTAACCATGAAGGGCTCCGATATAGTTGCCTACATCGACAGATTCAACGATCTAGTGGAACTATGTCCGAGAATGGTCCCTACTGAGGGAAAGAAAGTCAAGAGGTGTATCTAGGGGTTGGTGCCTCCATTTTAGTGGAATGTCATAGCTTCAAACCCCACTATCTTCGACAGTGCCAAGCGATTGGCACAGCGGCTCATCGATCATGGAGTCCGCACCCCGACAACAACAACAACCCTGGCCATCCCAGAACCCTCCAAGGCCGCTGACAACAAGCGGAAGTTCTGGGATAACAAGTAAAATAATGTGCCGCAGAACTCTGCCAAAAAGCAGCAGGTCGTGGTTGTTCATGCTACGATAACGGCGACTGCTACTGTGCCAATGAAGCAGTATGCTGGAAGCTTTCCC
Organism: Lactuca saligna; assembly: GCF_052625555.1. Classification (NCBI taxonomy): domain Eukaryota; kingdom Viridiplantae; phylum Streptophyta; class Magnoliopsida; order Asterales; family Asteraceae; genus Lactuca; species Lactuca saligna. The sequence continues at coordinate 36,990,083 of NC_136417.1, read as the reverse complement.
AAGTGCAACTTCCACCACAACGGACCCTTCCAGGAAATGCAGTGCGCTAACTGCAACAGGAAGGGGCACACTACCCTTTTCTGCAAGTCTTAGGCTAGGCGAATCACCCAAGTCCCCGACTTTGGTGTGGGTCAGGCTTGCTACGGATGTGGCGAGGTGGGTCGCTACAAAAAAAAAACTTCTCGAAGGCAGGGAACGCGGGCGGTGTAGGAAGAGTTTTAGCTATAGGCCACGAGGAAGTAGTATCCCACCCCACAGTGGTCACTGGTATGTTTCTCCTCAATAACTCTTATGCATGCATACTGTTTGATAGTGGAGTGGAGAGGAGTTTCGGGAACCAGAAATTTGCTCACTTAAACAAAAACCACGTGCACTTAAAGAACCGTTCACTATAGAAATGGAAAACGGAAAGACTGAGAGCACTAGCTACATATACATAGATTGTACCCTAACTCTAGTTAGCCATTCATTTCCAATCGACCTCATGTCGGTCTCAATTAAAATTTTTGGCATCATTATCGACATGAATTGGCTGAGTCTTCATTGTGCTGACATCATGTGCTATGAGAAGGTTGTTCGACTTAATCTACCATCTAACGAAACTCTAGTTATCTATGGCGACAAACCTAGCACGAACCTTCGTATCATCTCGAGTATACAAGCCGATAAGTATTTACGAAAGGAATGTCATGCATTCCTTGCTCATGTTGTTGATACGACCCAAGAGACTAAAGACATAAAGAACATCCCAGAAGTACGTGACTTTCCCGACATCTTTCCGGAAGAACTACCAAGATTACCACCACAACGTCAAGTCGAGTTCATAATCGACTTAGTTCCAGGGGCTACCCCCATAGCCAAATCGCCCTATAATCTAGCACCAGATGAGATGCAGGAGCTATCTGGTCAACTTAAGGAACTGCTTAGCAAGGGCTTTATTAGACCAAGCTTCTCACTTTGGGGAGCACCGGTCTTGTTTGTGTAGAAGAAGGAGGGATCATTCCGTATGTGCATCGACTACAGAGAACTAAACATGCTTACCATCAAGAATCTTTACCCTCTACCTTTCATAGATGATTTGTTCGACCAACTGCAAGGGACGAGTTACTTTTCAAAGATTGATCTGCGATCCGGGTATCACCAGTTGCGAGTGCTAAATGAAGATGTTCCCAAGACAGCCTTTCGAAATCGTTATGGATACTACGAGTTTGTAGTGATGTCATTCACATTGACCAATGCACCCGCAATATTCATGGACTTAATGAATAGGGTGTGTCGTCCTTACTTGGATCAGTTTTTCATTGTATTCATCAATGACATACTTATCTACTCTCGAAGTAAGGAAGAGCATAGTCAACATCTACGACAGGTCTTAGAAAATTTATGATCAGAGAAGCTCTACGCAAAGTTCTCTAGGTGCGAATTTTGGATTCGAAGAGTCGAATTCTTGGGTCATGTGGTTAGCAATGAGGGAATTCACATGGACCCTTCCAAAATAAAGGCCATTGAGAACTGGTCAGCACCGAAGACGCCTACATAAATTCATTAATTTCTAGGCCTCGCTGGCTACTATCACAGGTTCATTCAAAACTTCTCTAGGATCAAAAAACCGCTTACAACATTGACCCAGAAGGGCGTGGCCTTTGACTGGGAAGAGAAATAAGAGAAGGTGTTCCAAATGTTAAAGTGAGCCTTATACAGCGCACCGATACTATCCCTCCCAGAAGGAATAGAAGATTTCGTGGTTTATTGTGATGTATACAACCAAGGGATCGGTTGTGTTGTTATGTAATGAGGTAAGGTTATCGCCTATGCCTCAAGACAGCTAAAGGAAAATGAGGTCCACTACACCACACATAATCTTAAGTTAGGAGCAGTAATATTTGCTCTGAAGATTTGGAGACACTACCTGTATGGTACGAAGAGCACTATCTTTACAGACCACAAGAGCCTTCAACATATATTCGACCAAAAGGAGCTCAATATGAGACAACGACGGTGGGTCAAGCTACTCAATGACTATGAATGCGAAATTTGTTATCATCCCGGTAAAGCCGACGTAGTAGCTAACTACCTAAGTCGGAAAGAATACTCTGGTCGTAGAGTTAAATCATTGACCATGACTATCCATTCGCACCTGTCCACAACAATTTTGGAGGCTCAGCTAGAAGCCTTGAAACTTGAAAACGTGGTGGGTGAATCCCTGAGAGGGATGGATAAGAACCTAGAAGTCAAGGGTGCGAAGCCTAATATCTCATGGATCAGATCTAGACACCGAGGCACGGTGGTTTCAGAGACTTGGTCATGATAGAAGCGCACAACACTCGATATTCCGTCCACCCATGTTCGGATAAGGTGTATATTTTCCTCAAAAAGCTATACCGGTGGCCAAACATGAAAGCATAGATTGCTACCTTCGTGAGTAAGTGTCTTACTTGTGCCAAGGTTAAGGTCTAATACAAGAAACCCTCAGGTTTACTACAACAACCGAAGATACCTGAATGGAAGTGGGAGCGGATCACAATGGACTTCATAAAAAAGTTACCCAAGACAACAGGTGGTCTCGATACCATTTGGGTGATCGTAGACGGGTTAAAAAGTCCGCACACTTCCTACCTATTAAAGAAACTGATAAGATGGAGAAACTAACGAGAACCTACATTAGGGAGATCGTACAATTGCATGGTGTTCCCATATCCATTATCTCTGATATGTATAGTAGATTCACTTCAAGGTTCTGGCAGTCGTTGCAAGGTTCCCTAGGAACTAGGCTGGACATGAGTACAACCTACCATTCGAAAACCGAAGGGCACAGTGAGAGGACTATTCAAACTTTGGAGGATATGTTGCGAGCCTGTGTGATAGACTTTGGGAAGGCATGGGATACTCATTTACCCCTTGTCGATTTCTCCTACAATAACAGTTATCACACGAGCATAAAGGTTGCTCCATTTGAAGCCCTCTATGGCCAAAAGTGCAGATCCCCTCTGTGTTGGGCTGAGGTGGGTGACACATAGTTAGCTAAAGGACGAGTTCCTGACACCACTCTCATAGGTCCATAGATCATACGGGAAACGTCATAGAAAATCGTTCAGATTCATGAACGATTGAAAGCCTTTAGAGACCGACAGAAAAGCTACGCAGACAAGAGAAGGAAACCTTTGGAATTCCAGGTTGGTGACCAAGTTCTTTTGAAGGTCTCACCTGGATGGTTTTGATACGCTTCGGAAGGCATGGAAAGCTAAATCCAAGATACATAGGGCCTTTCGATATTATCACTAGAATCGGCCCTGTAGCTTACAAACTTAAACTACCTCACAAACTTAGTAACATACACCCTACTTTCCACATATCTAACTTGAAAAAGTGTCTGTACGACGAGACTCTTGTAGTCCCACTCGACGAGATCGATATTAACGAGAGCCTCAACTTCTTGGAAGAACTAGTAGAGATCATGGACCGAGAGGTCAGGCAAATGAAGCAAAGTTGTATCCTGATAGTGAAGGTTCGCTGGAATGCCAAGCGCGGACCTGAGTTCACTTGGGAGCGTGAGGAGCAAATAAAACTGAAATATCCTCATCTTTTTACTTAGTTATTTGTAATTAGTTAAACTCTAATTTCGGGATGAAATTCCCTCTAATGGAGGGATGATGTAACAACCCAATATATTTCAAGTCAATGTAACGATTTAAAGTCAAGTATTGTAACCTATTTTTGAAATAATAAGAATAGTGTCAAAAATAAAGTGTTCAAAAATCTCAATTGGGATATATAAAGTGATAGATATCGTAACAAGGTTTTCAGAAATATAAAGAACACTAAAATGCGAGTTATAACGAAGAAGTTATGACAAATCAAAGATCCGCAACAAAACCGGTAATACACTGTTAAAAGTAAAACGCAAAATTTCAATAAAATACTCTTTAGCCTCAGGTATCTAAATGAAAGTCGTAGATATCACTAAACCATAAGCGTATATAAAAAGAATGTCCAAATTTGACTTTGTATGAGGAAGTTATGATTTTTATAAGTTTCGGATATAGCAGTAGATAGCTAAAAACTCGAAATAGAGATCGAGCGACTTTTAGCCGACACAACCTAAACGAGAATCGAATATCTCGACAATAGTAGTACAATGGTAAGAAGACAGACGAAAGCGGACGTCAGATAAAGAAGTTATGAATTTTTAACGGACTTTTCCAGTCCTGGCCTGTTAAAAATATAATACTAAAAATAAATTCAAAATTAGCCAACGGAGTCTAAACGAAAGTTGTAGAGCATAATATCACCTACGCATGGATATAAAGAACGTAAAAATCAGAACACGTATGCGAGAGATATGAATTTCTGAAGTTCGGGACACGAAACCCCATACTGTCAGAAAACTCACGACGTGAGCTACTGACTGATGGGTGCCAGAGTCGGCCTATCATACGTCGATTCTACGGAAGGGATAAGATCGGAATTACAATGTGAGCCACTCCATGCTCACGATGTGAACTCCAAAAATCCACCCTATAAATAGAAACCGAAGGTCTCGGGTTTAGGCTGCTCAATTCTACTTCCCATTCTACTTTTACACTGTGTTAAGCATCCCGAGACTACCCCGATGCCCTGGTTATGTGTCCAAGCCCTGAAGGAAGTCCGAAGTCCCAAAGTTCCCAAGAAACTTGCTTCTTTCCGGTCGAAGTGTTGCCCGAGTTAAACGTCGTCTTCATCAAACCGTCACTCGCACCGTGTGAGTTTATAGCCCTAACTTATCTTTTCAATGATTTAAAATGCTTTTGTGGGGGGGGGTACAAGTAGAAAACATTATAGTTATCGAATCAATCACATGTGATTTATAACTATCAAAACAAGTGGATCTCTTATACTTCAAACTGTGTTATCAAACAAACTACTTCAAAACATTTTGCAAACTAACATCAAGTCATCTATAACCATTCAAATGGTTAAAACTCTTTTACATGCTAAACTCTTTTATCAAACTCTTTTAAGATTATATATTGTCAAAATCATGTCTATATAGAAATAGTTATATAAATGAGGTTGAAAGGGCTTAGGACTGATAACTCACTTTACTTCCTGTTCCTTTTTTTGGTTGTAGCTTAGGGTATCGGTTGTTTTTCCGAGTGTTATTTGAATCTTAGTTATATATTAAGTATATGTGTATAGATATAAAAGTTCTTACATCAGTGCAACACCTTTGGGTAACAAAGGTGTACAAACATACTCAGTCATTCAAACAACCTTACTAGTAAACTATAATAGGTATAGTTTAGAGGACTACTACTCACTATTTCTAAACATACTAGAGTCAGTTCATACATGAGTCAGTTCAAACATACTATAACGAGAAACAGAAAGAACATACTATAATGAGAAACAGGGCGAAAAATTATATACTAAGAGAACATACAAAACACTAAAACAGATAGAACATACTATATAAATACAAGAATACTATAACATTAATGTGAGCCACTACTTCATGGGATGGTAATATACTGATGTGTCACGTTTTGTAATCAGAGTCTCCTGTAGGGAGAGCATGAGTTTATGTATAGATTTATACGAGATTGACCATCCTATACCGTGTTGCTAGCTACTGTGGGACCTGCAGGTCTACGGGTGATGACTGTCATACCATTTCGACGTCTTTGATCGTCGTGTTTACTAGCCAATCAAGTATGGTTATAATCTCATCACATTTTACCCTAATTAAACAAACTGGTTTAAGTTAGTTAGTACATTTGTAGTGACTATATACAATACTACAGTACATCTTTATTTTCCCATTGCATTCACATTGTGATATTCTCACATAAACGGTAATGTAAACTATATTTTGGTAATGATCTTCATACTTGGGAAAAACACGCACTTTTACAAAAGAACAAACATTCAGAACAGTCGGGTCTTGGTAGAAGACTACATTTCATAATAAAGTAGAAAATATAGGATTTTCTAGGAGATACAACATTTACATCAAACACTTACAAACATTCACAACAAACATTTACAAACACTTTCATACAAAACAATGGCACTAAAATACTTATGAACTCACCAACATTAATGTTGATCTACTCTTTCAAAATAACTTGTATTATCAGGTCACCAGTAGACAGGTACATCTGGACCAGGCTTTTGAGAAGATGGAGCGTGTTCAAGACTCGTCTTTTATTTTAATTCATATTTTGGGTGTCTTTCAAACTATACACAAAACACACTTGTATTAAATTATACTATTAATGCAATGGATGATGTTGTTGCTTGTTTACTATTATGCATTGAGATGATAATGTACATGACGTCCTCCGCCCCTGAATGTTTTCACCGTTCTGGTTTGGGGGTGTGACATCATTTTTCAGTATTCAGTCACTTACACTTCTGGTCTTAGGGTTTAAGACTACAACTTTTCATACATTAGAAAATATTGGATTTCCTGGGAACACACACTCTACTCTTACAAACAAAAGATAACAAAGGACATGCATGCATATATTCACAGTTTTGGAACGAGACCTACAAATCATTTTCATAGAAAATATCGAATTTTATGAAAGTACTGCGAGAACTATTCTAAACTAGTACAAAACCATTTTCATACAAAAATGTTTATGACTCACCAACTTTTTAGTTGACGCTTTTCAAAATGACTTGTATTCTAAGGGAACCAATAACAGGTAATCAGCTCTTCTATGAGATCAAGTGGTGCGACTTTATGAGATTTTACTCCTTCTCAATTTTTTGCCACTGGTGAACAAGTACAAAATGTAAACTATGTAAGTGTGTGTATTTTCAATGTATGTCACTTGGAATGTTATGTTTCTTTCATATTCAATTGTTATGATAATGTACAATGACGTCATCTGCCCCCAGACGTTTCTGCCGTCCTGGTATGGGGTGTGACACTATATACCAGCATACCGACCTAACAGGTCACTAAGCATATCAACATGCAATAAAACCGAATACAAATCCGTAAATGGTCGGCATTGGTGCCTTTGACCTTGTTAGTATAGTGAGGACAACTCACCTTCCAATGTCGATCGGAACTGAAATATCAAACTCCCAAAACACGACTCCAAACACCAACACCTACAACCACCAATGATCCACTTCCATAAATACCCAATTTACCAAAATACCCCAGAAGTCAAACTGGTCAACCCTTGGTCAAACTCAAAGTCAACGGTCAAGGTCAACAATCCATGTTGACCGAACTCATCGAGTGCAGCTTACAGACTCGTCGAGTTCCTTCAGAACTCAGAAAGTTGAGAAAACCCCAGTCAACTCGCCGAATTACCAAGTAACTCGTCGAGTCCATGCAACATCCAGAATATTAGGGAAACCCTAACCAACTCATCGAGTCACCTTTCTAACTCATCGAGTTCATGCAGAATCCAGAAAAGCGGGAAACCCTCATCCAACTTGTTGAGTTAACTATGCAACTCGTTGATTTCATTCAACCATTTCGCATTTAGCTCATTCCATTTGGTTCATGTCTTCAAACTCCAGATCTAGCTTCCTATGGTGAAGTTACCACGTAAAGTTGCTAACTTTACGTGCATGCAAGGTCTCATGAGGCAAAAATCATCTATACTGAGCTTAAGAAAAGTTTTAGGGCATGGAGAAGGGCCAAAGCTTCATTAAGCTTGAGGCTTTCTGTCAAATAGGGCCTAGAGGAGTCTAAATCTAAAGCCATATCCTTGTGACAAGTTCCAACCCGAGAATGACCCCCATTTTGCACCAAAATGCCCATAAACTTGTATAAGAAGAGATCTAAGCGATAGAAAGCCAAAGTAAAGACTTTTTACCTCCAAATGAGTGCCAACACGATGTAGATGTTGGATCTACAAGATTCTTCCCATTCCAAGCCTCCAAATCTTCAAGCCTCCTTCAAGAAATGCACCAAACACACTCTCTTAGCCTCACGCACTCAATATATATATATATATATATATATATATATATATATATATATATATATATATATATATATATGCTTACGAAATATGTGGTTGTTATATATTTAAGATAATATATAAAACTCTCTAAACTATGTAGTTTTGATCTATACATACCAAACTAACCATGATATCTCACTTAAAATTCTTCCATAATCACATGATTTGCTACATTACCAATCATTTTTTTTTCATTGTATCTAAGAACTTGATGCATTAAAAATCATGACCATTTAATCAACCCTAGTAAATTTTAAATGAAAACTAATATAATAAAAGATAAAAGAAAAACATCCAATAACTTAATCAAGGTTTTCACAAATCATTAGATATAGATTTTCAATTGAAAGACAAAATGTTTGAGTTATATTCATTAAAAATCTTGGTTTTTTACTTTCCCTATAAACTTCAACGATGTTTTTGCAACAAAAAAAAAAAAGGATATATATTTGATATTTTTCATTCCATAATTTAATTCAATTCAATGATATTGTATTAAAAAAAAAATTAAGGGAAAATGAAATTTGATGTGTGTGAGTGTTTTACCTTTGAATTAAAAGAAAGAAAAAAACATTTATAGTCATTAGACGATCGAAGAAGCCATGGGGTTATTTACTGTATCTAAATGGCACTTAACGTGTAGTGTTTTCTGGTAATGAGAAAGCCCCATGACAACAAAACCGTATGGTGCACGATTGGTACTTCTTAGAGCCTAAGAGCAACTCCAATCGACCATCATTATTGTGGGATAGCGGCCTAAATCGTTCCAACCATACGCCATTTGAAACGCTATTTTTGTGGAGAACAAATTTGGCTGCCATATATGGCAGTGGTTTAGTCATACACCAAATCACTTCTGCTAACATATCTTAATATTTTATTCAATAAATTCTTTTATTAAACCACAACCAAATGCAATCATGATTGATCACACTAAACCGATTCCATATATATATATATATATATATATATATATATATATATATATATATATATATATATATATATATATATATATATATATATATATATATATATATATATATATATAGAGAGAGAGAGAGAGAGAGAGTCAAGATCAAATAAGAAGGAAATTTTTGGTAGGAAGGTAAAAAGTTTTTTTTTCTACATATTTTTTTCGCAAACAAACAAAATCAATCATTAGATGATTCATTTGTAACATGATTCACAAGAAAAAATTCTCAAAAAAACATCTCAATGATTCATTTATACAATGATTTTGTTGTTATTCATTAAAATTATCATAAAAATGAATTTTTTCTTAATTTACTTAAAAATGAATCATAAAGATGTTTTTTTGGTAATTTTTTCTTGTGAATCATCTTACAAATGAATCATCTAGTGATTCATTTATTTTTCTCGTCAAAAAAATATGTAGAAAAAAAACTTCTTACCTTCCTACCAAAAAAAAATTCTTACCGGATCTATATATATATATATATATATATATATATATATATATATATATATATATATATATATATATATATATAGGGAAAAGTGAATATACCCTTAAGGGTATATAAGCTTAGGTATCCAAACCCCTCATACTACGTCGTTTTGTATCATATATATACATTGTAATTGTCTAATGTTCTTATAATTCAACTTCTAACTTGATTTCATTTAATGATTTTTATAAATTTCACATTTATTTTCCTCTTACATAATTTTCATTTTCAACTATAATATAGATAGCCTAATTGATGTTCGTCAAAAAGATGTGATGTAAGAGGAAGATAATAATGAAAGTAAATCAAGTTAAGGATTAAAGTTGAAGAACATTATAATAAATATATCAAACAAAATGACGTATTATGATGAGTTTGGGTACCTAAGCTTATATACCTTAAGGGTATATTCACTTTTCCCATGTATATATATATATATATATATATATATATATATATATATATATATATATATATATATATATATGGGCTTAGGGAATATGTGGCTGTCATGTACCTAATATTAGGTATAGAACCATTAAAAACTACATAGTTTTAACAAAATACGATCAAATCTCTCTACCATCTTTCTTGTATTCTCTATTAGATTAGATGATAGGCTTTGTACATACTTTTATGGAGTTTTAAATTTTTAATTTTGCAACACAAACCATGTATAAGAATACATTATCAACTACCTATAAATCTTCATATTCAAATTTAAAATAAAAATTATAGTGAATGATTGAAATTATTCATTAAAAGCACAATAAACTTCTTCCAATAACACGTTAAAAAGAACCATGCAAGTTTACATATGGCTGGTGTCAAAGAAAATTTATGAAACCTACTAGATATCTAATATAAAAAACACATTCGAAATACATAGATGTTGGGGATAAATTATGAAATCAGAGCTAATATGATCTCAAAAGCAATAGGAAGAAACTAACAATGTCAAAAATTGTGTTTATTTAATCAAAATGAAGTCAATTTGATGGTTCTATACCTAATATTACATACATGACAGCCACATATTCACTTTTCCCTATATATATATATATATATATATATATATATATATATATATATATATATATATATATATATATATATATATATATAGGTGAGGTTTAATAGATAATCATAATTAACCAAGGAACCAATCTTTTTTCAACTTTTAGAACTCATTTTTTTAACAAAAAAAAAAAAAAAAAAAAAAAAAAAAAAAACACACACAAATTCATAACTTTTTATCTTTTTTCCAATGATATCAAATTCGATTTTTTACGTTAAATTCACAATGTGAATTTTTGAAAATTCACAACGTGAATCTGGATTCAAACAGTGAATCCGAAGAATATTTTTACATTCACAATGTTAATATATGAATTTTGATATTTTTAGATTTTTTTTCGATAAATAATAAGCTCTAGAAATTTTAAAAAAATATATTTTGTTTTTTGAAGAATCAATAATTATCGTTCTCTATTGAACTTTTATATATATATATATATATATATATATATATATATATATATATATATATATATATATATATATATATTATGTTTTATAATTGTTAGGATATTATGGAAATAAAAATAATAAAAGCTTGTTATAATAAACTTAAACACATGTTTCATGGTATTTTAGTTTTAAAATTATTCAGAATTTGTAAAATTATTTAATTAAATTTTCTATTATTAATTTAGATATTAAATATAGTTATAAGAAATAATATAAGGATAAAGTTAATATTATATTAAAATATGTTTTTTTTTGTGTAAGTTTTTAGTGTGTTGTTGGAATTGAAAAAGATTTTGGTGTAAAATTTACACAAAAATAGTGTAGAATTTAGTGTTAAGGTTGGAGTTGGTCTAACAACCATTGAATTATAATGATGTCGCAAAATGCTAACCATAATTTTCAATCTTGAAAATTAAAACGATTCATGAAATGGATTCTGCAAAGGGATCAACAAGAATTAGTGCAAACTTACTGATTTAGTGCAATCTCACATGATGTTCTAACATAATTTAATGCGAACGTAACGATAACTAAAATATAGGCTATTAAATTTTTAAAAAAAATGAAATGAACATTCGATGAATTAACACGCAATCTATATATGATGCCTAAAATTTATACCCTTCTAGGCTAAGGGAATACAACGGGAAGGATGAGTAGAAACTTTTTCCCACTTTTAAACACCGTACGCAGGGTGCGGGAATCAAAGGAGGGGAGATTATCTCTCACTTTCTTTGTTGGTGTGTTTGGTCAACTTTTTTTTTGGATTTTTTAATATTTATTATTATTATTATTATTATTATTATTATTATTATTATTATTATTATTTTAAAATAAAAAGTTATAAAAAATATATTAAAATTCATTATTTTTAATTTCTTAAAAAAACGAGTATAATTTTTCTTTAAAAGATTAAAAAAATAAAAATAGTGAAAAGTAATATTTTCTATATTTTGGTGAGATGATGAAGAATGAAAGAAAATCTGAAGTGACATTCAATAAGTAAAAGATAAAAGATTATATTCTATTGCCTTAAACGTGGGTAATATGGTTTGCTGATTTGTTTATGTTTATGACTTTACGTTATGATTTGTATTTAAATGGATTTTACTTTGGAAAATGATGTATTAAATATGTTAAGGTTTGATAGAGTGAGTATATAGCGAAAATGGCTAACAATATACATTGTAGAGAAAAAAGGAAGTTAGCTTTTATGGTAGACGCAGAATTAATAATGGGTGCTCGTGCAAATCGGTCTCTTGGTGGGGCAGCAGGAAGGAAGGAATATACAGTGTGTAGTCTCTGTCACTTCCCAGCATGCTTTCCTTCTTCTCCATTTTCTAGGGCTTTTCGCTCTCCCCTTTTACCCCACGCTTACTACCCACTACTTTTCCTTTTCACATTGCACTTTAAATATATTACAATAAACATATTTAATGTCTTAAAAAAAGGGATAAGTAGACAGAATTGTCATATAGTATACATAAATGGATATGCCTTAACGTTTATCTAGATGTCGTCATTAGAAGTTGATAACTCGCGTTAAACGCAGAAATATATATATAAAAAACATATAATTGTCTTTGAAATTTATTATTTAAATGTTATTTGTTTTTTTAAATTTCGAAGTATACTTTGTTATTTTAAGGTTACGAACAAAACCTATATAATTTCGATTGTTATTTTAGGGTTATGTTCCGAAATATATAATTTTATTGAGTTTTAAAATCTATAAAAAAAAATTATTAACAAAAAATAGTAACATGAACAACTTTTTGTTATTTATAGCAACATACTTTCAAAGTATGTTGTTATTTTTGCTTGTTTATGTTATCAACATGTATATTACACAGATTTTAACCTATAAATGGATCTTAAAATTATATTATGTTCTATAGGGCATAATCATCTTAAATGTCCTAACATACATAACATATATCAAATATTAAAATAAAAGTATATATTAATTTAAAATAATTAGTATAACAGTCTAAAAATACTTATATCCTATTAATTTTAATGAACGCAACTGCAATTGTATGGTTTGTCTAAAGTGATATGGTAATAAATCAAAAGTAAGCAATGTCCATTTGCTGAACATATGAAAATAATAGTTTCGCCAACACCTCTAACAAATAGAGTTGTTGAAGCATCTATAACAGTCCTCATGATTATACAAAGAATGAAATTAAAGAATATTGGTAAAAATAATAACGAATTAAAGTTGTTAACAAATATAGAGATATAATTGGAAAACATGTGCCGTGATTTTATATTAAATAAAAATATATATCAAAAATAGATGAATTAAATCTTTTTTAATAAGATTAAATTAAACGATTGTTTCTAAATTGATAATGGTACATAATTTTGAAAAGATTTAAAGATAATATTTACTTATTAAACGATTTAATCATAAATATCTACATTTTATATATTGAAACATGATAAATATACAAATAATTATTTTGGAAAGTGTTTATAATTAACTGTATAATTGGAATGATAATCTACATAAATAAGAATATAAGATCATGAAAGAAATTAAAATTTGTAGAGTATGTGCTCGGGTTGACAATTATACCCTTAGTCATAAGGAAATTACATTTAAACTTAAAACAATGTGACAATAATAGAATTGGTAAACATAATTTGTTATTTAAACTTAAAATAAATTGACAATAATAGACTTGGTCAACATAGTTTGTTAGGAATAATAAAAAAATTATTGTTATAAAATCTTGTTTGTGGAATAACAAACTCAGTGGCTTAAGCCAAAGATTAAGGAGATTATCTTTAAACTTAAAACAAATTGACAATAATAGACTTAGTCAACATAGTTTGTTATTTAAACTTAAAACAAATTGACAATAATAGACTTGATCAACATAGTTTGTTACGAACAATAATAAAAAATTATTGTTATAAAATCTTGCTTGTGGATAACAAACTTAGTGGCTTAAGCTAAAGATTAAGGCATGAAGAAGTAACTTTTAGGCCAAAGTCTAAGGGGTAAAGTCAAATATTGGGATTCTATTGCAGATTTGCAAAGTATGATGATATAATGTGTATTTACTTTTAAAAAATAGCTGGATTATAATTATTATTAATGATAATATGAGAAAACATTGAAAGTGAAATTATATTATGATCCATGTGGCAGAATATATTGAATACATGTTCATTTAGGAGATTGTAACATAAATGATCCATATTATTTGTACATATTGTTGCCTAATACATCAATATATTCCAGCATGTTGGTTTTGTGCACCTTGACAACGATTGTTGTTGTCATAATTGTTGTTTTAATGAAGGAAAAGTATAAACCGCACCTTCACCAAAAAAACAGTTTTCAGTTCAATAAAAACGGATATCAAATAACATGCGACAAAGGAAGTTCGATGACAGAATGTGAATTAAGAAGTTAGAATTATTAAATATTTTAACACAAAAGAAAGGAAAACATAAAGCAGTTTGCATACATGATAAACATATTCAAAACATCATTCCATACATGATTTATAATATAATAACAAAAACAAACATTGCAGAGGATAATGGAACCTGTTATGGATGATAGATGATGAAAATAGGCAACAGCAAGTGTAAAGAGAAGTTGAACAATTTTTTTTTTTTTTTTTTTGTGATTTGTATAATACATAATATTATATAGGGTTAATAAGGATTTATAGAATAGTAAATAATGATTTTTTAAGATATCTATATCTATATATCATAACAAAATATGGAAAATGGTATAATTGAAAAACATGAGTCCTGATATTATATTAAGTTAAAATTGTTATAAAAAATATATGATTTACATCCATAATTAATACAATATAATTAAACGACCGGATCTAAAATTGATAAGGGTACATGAATTTGAAAAGATTTAAAGATAATATTTCCGTATTAAATGATTTAATCATAAATGTTTAAATCCTATGTATTAAAACATGATAAATATACATATAATTATTTTGCAAAGTGTTTACGATTGACGGTACAATTGTAATGATAATATGCATAAATAAGAGTATAAGATTTATGAAAAAAATTAAAATTTATAGAGTATGTGCTCGTGTTGACAATTATACCCTTGGGCATAAGGAAATTACCTTTAAACTTAAAACAAATTAACAATAATAAACGTGGTCAACATAGTTTGTTATTTAAGTATAAAAGAAATTGACAATAATAGATTTGGTCGATATAGTTTGTTACGAAAATAAAAAAAAAATATTGTTATAAAATATTGTTTGTCGAATAACAAACTCAGTGGCTTAAGCCAAAGATTAAGGAGATTACCTTTAAATTTAAAACAAATTGACAATAATAGACTTGGTCAACATAGTTTGTTATTTAAACTTAAAACAAATTAACAATAATAGACTTGATCAATATAGTTTGTTACGAACAATTAAAAAAATTATTGTTATAAAATCTTGTTTATGGAATAACAAACTCAGTGGCTTAAGCCAAAGATTAAGGGATAAAGAAGTAACTTTTTGGCCAAAGTCTAACCGGTAAAGTCAAATATTGGGATCCTATTGCAGATTTGCAAAATAGGATGATATCATGCTGCAAAACAAAACTAATCAATATGATTCCAAACAAAATTTCTTTTAATTAGGGTAAAGATCCTAAATTTTGACGAATTATAAGAAAGTTTGGTAGTAGAAATCAAAATTAGTACCTCCAAATCAGTAAGATTGCAATGATGGATGAATCCAGAAGTATAATCATACTATGTGTAGGTGGTAACAATGCCATCGGCTGTGTTCTGACTACTGTTGTCTTCAAATTTGAAGAACATATTAGTGTATTTTTGAATTAATACATAACAGACTTAATTAATTCATAAAGAATGAGTACCAAATATGCAGCCAACAGATCACATATCAACAGTTGTTGAATAATGAGTAGCATCCAAAAGAAATTTTGGAGCTCTATACCAAAGGGTCAATATCTGAAATGATACAAGTTATTTAGCAATCTTCAAATTAACTTTTTTTAAAGAATTTTAACCATTTTGTCAATCGAAATGGAACTTTTTTAAGAATTTTCACCCAAGAGGACTGTCTTCCCATCTTTGTTTACACCTTGCTTCATATCCAACTGCCTGTTTGATTTCGTTAATCGCAGTCAAATCCAGAACGAATCGATACCATTTCGATTTGATTACTAAAAAACCATAGATAGAAACATAAATCGGATACGCATAATATAAACCTAAAACCCAAATAAGAGTGATTCAAATCAAAATTCCCGTTGAATAATCAAAATGGAAAAATAGTTGCAAATTCATAAAAGTTCAAATACCATGATTTTTAGTCCAAGCCCAATTAGTATGTAAATGGACCACTAAGGCCCAATAAACATGTAAAAGGGTTTAGGCCTAAAACGCATGTAAATGGAAGATATTAGGCCAATATACACTTAAATGAGCCCTTAAGGCCCATTGGCCATGTAACGAGAGTATTATGCCCAATAAAAATTGTTATCGATGTATTTTGTCTATTCGTTATTATTTCGTTGGTTGTTTTAGCTCGAGGTTTACCATGACAATAAAAATATCTAACTTTTTTTTTTGTAATAGTGACACTTAGGACCCACT
Source organism: Lactuca saligna (assembly GCF_052625555.1). Lineage (NCBI taxonomy): Eukaryota > Viridiplantae > Streptophyta > Magnoliopsida > Asterales > Asteraceae > Lactuca > Lactuca saligna. The sequence continues at coordinate 36,973,485 of NC_136417.1, read as the reverse complement.
ATACCGAATATCTACATTTTAGTCACATTTGTGGAAAATTTGACACTTTAGATTCCTTAAGACTAAAAGTCTTTAAGTTATGGGCTTAATTTAAATCTAATGACCGTTTGTGGCCCTTTTTGGTTAAAATTTTACTTTTGGCCCAAAATTCATAAATATTTAAAATTTCAGCCCAATTAAATATAATTTGACATTTTTGATCCAAATACATCTAAATAAATATTTTTGGTCCAAATACATAAAATTTTGTTGTTTTCAAACCATTTCTACAATAATTACATTTTCAACCCATTTTTGATAAAATAACAATTCTGGCCTAATTTTATAAATATAACATTTTTGGCCCAATTTCTATTAAAGTGTCATTTTCAGCCCCTAATTCCACAAATTTACATTTTTAGCTCAAATTTGTATCAAATGATAATTTTTATCCATAAAAATCAAGATTTTTACATTTTTGGCCCAAGGAAAACGTAATGGCCCTTTATGTGAAAATTTTACTTTTAACTCCTTTAAAGTCTTAAATATCATAAAGACCCATTTTTAAAACAAAATGACTCTTGTGACCCTTATAAAAACCGAAAATAAACTAGAAACCTCAACTTTTTGTTTATGTGCCAAAGTGGTCCCTTTTTCAAGATTTGTTAAGTTCCTTAAGGATCTTTACATGTATATCACATTTATCTTTATAGTAAGTTATATGAAGTGTTAAAGTTACAAAAACCACTACTTTTGGTTAAATATTTTCGAGAATGATAGTGTTTCATCACATAATCACAACTTAAATCAAGAAAACACACATAAGCATGCACAAATACATAGATCTAACACATGATGACTTGTATTCTCCCCAAAAACAAGATAAAACCGAAAAAAGGGAGTATAAACTCACCTTGATTGTTTGCTCTCGGTTTGGTGATGAAAAGAGAGAGGTCTTGGCCTTTAGAAAACTTTCTTGAGTGATTTTCAAACTTAGGAAGTTTCTAAGAGTTTGATCACGAACAATTGTTTAGAATGAGTGTTCTAACATAAAAATGAAGTTGTAGAACTTGGATATATAAGGACTTACCAAGGATTGATGATTTAAATGAAAATATCTTGAAGGCACACACCAAAACTCCAAAGTTTGGAGGAAAAGAGTGGTGTTCTTAAGAGGATTCTTGAGAGAATTTTGAAAAGAAATAAAGGTGGTGGGGTGTTGGTATTGGCCTAGAGTAATAAGGAGAAGAGAGAAGAAATATTTTTGCATGGTGGTTAATAAACTTCTTGGATACATGTGATTATCTAGATGTATGTTAGATAATTATGTGTTGTCATGATATTAATCTATCCTTCTTTCATATCTTTCTTCATTTTTTTATACTCTTTGGGCCGAGAATGGGCTCAATGAATGAAGATGAAATGGCTTTGGACTGAAATCCTTGGCTTTGTTCTAATTTCATGGGCCCAATATTATTTTTCAGCCCATTGGGCCCATTAGATGGTTCACGGCCCATTTGAATGAAAGAAAGGGAGTTTATGACCCATTAAGGGTAAATGGAATCATTTATGGCCCAATAAGGCCCATTGGAGGTAAACTAATCCATTTTAGGCCCACATGGCCCAAAGTATTAAGTTTTGTAAATTGTGGGTCCATTTAGAGCCCATTTAAGGGTTCTAAGTCCAAAATAGTCAAATTAGATGCTTATTGGTCCATTAGGCCCAATAAGAAAATCCTTGTCCAATCAAAAACATGAACCGGGATTCTTAGGGTTTTCAACCCTTAGTTGACAATTGAAACATTTTGTATAGAGTTTTGAGCTTTATTTGTGAATCTTGATTAGGTTAGTTATCATTGATTTAGTATAATGCATGATGTCAAACAAGAATTACATGTATCACAATAGATGATGTTTATATGAGTACATAATTTCCTAACTAAAATGCTAGTTGTGACATGCTCCCCCATGGTCTTCCTGCAAGTATCACATATATAACCAACACAACACTTAGTATGTAAGCAGCTAGCATACTACATATTACTACATTAACTAGTGTACTAGTTATCACACAATGGGCCAGCCTTGGTGCCTTAGGCCTATTGGTATGATGAGGAGACTCATCTCTGAAAAATGATGAACTGATAAGATAAGATCCGATAAGTCCCAATGCGCAACTCCAACTCAGCTGCCTACAATCATCATGTGACTAGTCTTGTCAAAATCCCAAAATACCAAAAATACCATTAAGGTCAAACTGTTGGCTTAGTGTCTAAGCTCGTAACTATATTTGGTATGTACTTGACCCATGGTCCTTTTGGATTGCCTTCACCAAAGCAACTTGATAGGATGATTTATGGAGAAAAAAGATTAATTATGATTTATTAATATATTATATGAATAATATATTAAAGGAGAAATCATATTGTTTAATTAATATTAGTCAAGAATTAATTCATAATTAGTTTTGTGACTAAAAGACATTAATTAAACTTAGGGGACTGAAATTTTAATTATAAGATAGTTACAATTGGGCTATGGATCACCTTGGAACATAGGTTGGATGAGTTCTATGGGAAGCCCATAAAGAATTCGTCCAAGGGCTATTCTAAAGGGAGACTATGGGCTGCTTAGGGCGTAAGCAGTCAAATTAGGGTTTTTGAGCTGATAACCCTAATTGCCTCACTATATAAAGACCCCTATAGCCCTAAAAACGTGTGGAACTCTTTTGGAAGAACCCTAGGACGTTTTTGGTGCTTCTCCTTCTTCTCTTTAGTCATCCTCTTGCTTGTGGTGTTTGTAAGCCATTAGAGGAGTGACACTTGTCACTCTAAGCTCCAAAGACAAGAAGAATTAAGCCATTGAAGAAGAGGTAATCATCTAGATTTGTATTCTAATGTCTATTTCGAAATACATATGCTAGATTAGGGTTCTTGAGTCTTGGATGAATTGCATGTACAATAGAGAAACCTAGATCCAAGCATTAGGGTTTGTAAGAGCTCATAGGATGTTCTTTTGTCTAAAACCCATCAGTGGTATCAGATCCATGATTGGTTTATGTTGTATGTGATGTAATGCTTGTTTACCTGCTGAAAATCGAGTTTTTGGCCTCTACCCGACCCGACTCAGCGAGTCAGTATCTAGAGTCGGCGAGTCAGCTCAACTCGACAAGTCTGGCTGTTAGACAGACGGATTTTTGGATTTTGTTTCCTATCTTGGCTTAGGATAATTGCCATAATTATTTCAAATTAATAAAATACAAATTTTATTAATTCGTTATGATTATCCTTGTCAAAATAAAAGATTTTTGTCATCTAATTAGAGAATTGTTACCTTATTTGATAAATGTTAACTTATTTGAATTATTTGGTCAATTATCTTGCATGAAATTGGATTAGGTAAAAACTAGATAATCACCAATTAATTGTTTAATTGTCTTATTTGTTTTTTGATGTAGATAGTTTTGAAAAGTTTCAAAACATGCCCTCAAGTTTTGGAATTTAAATTTTTGATTAAAAAAATTTTATTTTGAAATATTTAAATTCTAAACTCTAATGACTTGAAATGTTTCAAAACTTGCCCTCAAGTTTTGGAATTTAGAGTTATAATTAAAAGTTTAATTTTAAAATGTTAAATTCTAAAACCCTAATTTTGAAAAAGCTCAAATTGAACCCTTATGGTTTTATTAAATTAATTAAGTGTATAGTTAAAAGAGAGTTAATAAATCCATAGTGATATGGTTCACATTCAATTAAATTAAAAGTGTAATTTATTAAATTATACCACATAGTATTTTAAAAGTGTAAAATACACCCTTATACTATGTATAACATTAAAAGTATAATATTATAAACTGCTAGTCTTACCGTTAGTAGGCCTCATTCACGAAATTGATCTATAAGGGGGGTATAAGGTTATGGCCTATAAAATAGTCGTTTAATGGGTGTCCACTCTCACCCACCGCTTCCTTGATTGGTGGAGGGTCGTTAGCCGAACGGGTATGATAAGGAAAACCCTCTCCTCATTAAAAGTATGATGAATGTTAAAGTAACTAAATGTTTTTCAAAAATTCCTAATCTTAGTTACTTTAGGCAAAAGTGAATTGATGCAATTTCATGAAATTACACTTTGTACCCTTGCCAAGAAGTTAGTGGAGCGTGTGTGGTTAACCAGCACACTAAATGGGTTCTAAGCAAGGGTAGCAAAGGGTAACTTGATGTGTGTCATAGTTCGGTGGAGCATGTATGGTTAACCAACACATCGAATAGATGATTGTAACATTCGGGGCACCATGTAAGTTTGCATGGTTATTCACACCCTGTTTTGTGATCCTTGGCATCCCAGTCACAAAATGGGGGGCATATCAAGATTTAAACATGCTATTGGAAAGTTCAATGAATCTCAAAGAATCTAGGAGTTTTCAATACATTTAAAACTTAATCTCTTTTTCATTTTTCATGGTGGAAAATTAGTGAATTATCATTCACTTACCTTCAAATGTTCTACAATTTGGGATACGACATCCCTCTCCCAAGTTGTAAAGTATTATGTTAGGTCCTAGCCTTAATATCTCATTTGGGTGTTTTATTAAGGACTCAATCAATCAACTAACTTGAATTTTCTCCCGTTTTGTAGATGTCAAAGTATGACAACTATGGTCTTCCCAAATCCCGTGGAACAAACTTTCCACATGAAGATGATATTCTACGATTCGATCGAGGAACACGAGATCATGCTTCACTTCCTCTACCTCCTCCTTTTGTTCTCTCTAACCCACAAGTTCAAAGGCTTGAAATGTTCAAGCTCACTCAAGCCTTGTTGGTGATGAAACATGAAGATGGAAATCCCATGTGTGCTCACGTCTTAGAGATGAAGTTACACATTGATAGGTTAAGAATATTGGGAGTCGTTGTCTGTGAGGAGCTGGTTGTTGACTGGATTCTTCAGTTGCTTCCTGACTAGTGAGTTCGTAAGAGAGTACTATATGATAGACCACGACATGACCCTCATCGATCTCACCTATTTGCTTATTGTTGTTGAATCAACGATGATTTGGCGCACTGGAAAAACAAAGTTGAATGGTGGATCTACATTCCAGACCTCTATGGATATAGGAAATGGAAACGAAAGGCATGGTTGAAAAGTTTGATCATAAGAGAAAGGCAAAGTCTGAAGTGGTTCCGTGTGCTGTTCAAAAGAGTCAATTTGCTTTTATTGCCAAAAAAAGGGGCATTGGATACGAAGCTTCCCAGTCTACCTGAGAGATCTAAGAGATGGGAGAGTCAAGACGTTTAGCTCTACTTTAGGTAAAATCCTCTATCTAATTCCATTAATTTCTTATTCATTGATTCTTAATACATAAGGTGATAAGATTACATTTGAATGTTTTGCAGGATCAGAGAAAAGAGAGGAAGATTGATGGAAGAGCAAGATGAGTCTGATCACGAAGAAATGGATCACGATCGCATGGATTCGAAGATCAGATTTAGAGCTTAGAAAGTTATGATAGAGTTGTTAGCAATATTTTATTACATAGTTTTTCAGTTGATTTTGCATTGTAAGGACATGTTTTCCACTACTTTTATGAATAAAATAAATTTTTTTCATTTGTCTTAATTATATATATCCTTGCAATGAAATTGTTGTGAAAAAATTGATGTTTGTGTATTTCTATAAATGGATGTGATTCTTTATTATGTTATTTATGGTAGTGTCAAAATTTTCTAAGTAACGAAAGATTCCCATCACCTAAGTTTCAATTGGACAGAAACTTGGAATCATACAACTTGTATTGTGTGGTGTATGGTAATCTTGGTACTTAGGAAATTAAGACTAATTCCTTGATCACACAAGTATGTGAGTCAAGTGAAGGACTAAAGGACTAGAACACCATGTTGTGCACTAGTCAACTTCACCACAAATAACAATAAGACTATTCATCATAATTTACTAAAAGTCTAGTAAATATGGTTATACTTACAAGATTAAGTGTAATTCTGAATCATTGAAAAGTTTCAATGAATGGCAGAACGAATAAGAAGAATCATTTAGGTAGAAAGATAAAAGTTTCTCCAATCTAAGAAGAAGGGGAGTACTTTTGTATCTGTTTTATGATCATCTTAATGATTAAGAGCCATATTACAATTGATCATCTAAGGACATCTTAGTGCACTAGTATGGCTAAGAAGAGGAATCGAGAATTGTTGAGATGGTTAAGTCAATAAGATGTATCGTACTTCGTTCCAAAATCAAGTCTTAGAGTTATACTCCAAGATTGTGAATTGAGTGACACGTTTTAAGAAGGTCTAACACACTCATCAAATGTGAAGTAGAAATTTGTTTTTCTTACTCCTACATGTTTGAAATTGGTAAATTGTGATGTCTTGGAAAAAACAAAGACCAACTAAGACCAATTGTGTGATATAGTTTGTCTTGATAAGAATCCGCACTAATTCTTGAATATTTGTTTATCAAGAAATGTTTCTTGACAAAAGAATCTTATATGTTAAGAGGTCAACGGGAGTCTAAATAATCTTGAAAAAGGTTTCAAGAACTAATCAAGAATAAACCTATTATTAAACACTAGCACACGACTTGAGGTTTGTAACCTATCATGTTGACGTATTCTTGTTTCTGTGCCAATCCAGTTGAGTTGATTATGATATGAGTTCTACGAGTTCTCAATAGGATGCATAAGGGCAAACACCTTGTTCAATGAGAGTACATTTACTAGCATAGGTGAAATGTTAAATAACTTGGAAGCAATGGCGGGACCTTTGATGGCAAGAAATTAAGAGTGAACAAGTTCTGTCCATAAGAGTTTGAATTCATCAAAAACATTATCTTATGATTATGCTTATGATAAATTCACATGGATAGGAACACATGCACCATAAATTTAAGTGTCATAAGGTTTCTCTCCTTCATGAAATTGATTGTGAAGAAATGCTTTCACTAAGAGAGATTTTAAGGAGATAGAGATTATGTAAATTGCATTCTCAAATTCGATCATGATTACGACATCCCTCTTTATAGTTCGAATTTTGAGATTTGGCAATTAGTCTAAACGTTTAGGACTTAGTAATATAAGTTCTGAATTAGTTTAGACACACATGTGAGCTATATAAGGAAAGGTGTTTGAGTTTGAGAAGCTTAGATAAAGGCTTATCGAAGCATATCGTATTAGAAAATATGAACTTTGGAAGTCAATAAGTATTGTTTTCTAGAAGTTTAACTGATTTCTGAATATGTGTCAAAGCTAGTGGGAGCATAAATGTTATGTTGGAATGGATATAATCATCATGATAGTGGGATCATGATTATTATTGCAAGCTGGCAATATTAATTATAGAAAAAAAATTTCACTTTGCAAAGTTGTAAGGGTTGAAAGTTGTTTTTGCTATAATTAAGGGAGAGAATGTTGTACTTTGTTTCCAATCTAAGAGCTTAGATCGAGAAATTTTATTTGAATTTAGTCAAGGATATACTTATTATTTGCATTCTCAAAGTTCGATTATGATTACGACATCCCTCTTCATATTTCAAATTTTTTAGAACACGGCAAATACAAAATATTATGGCAATATTATAGCAAGAAACTGGTAAAGTATAATGTTTTTCATTATGAATCGTATCCCACACGCTTCAGGTATACGATCGATTGCATATGCTGTAATATTCGACCATTCTAAAATTTTCCAAATGCCTAGGGCATTTAGAGGGAAAAAGGGAACAAACCGGATTTGACTAAAATAATTAAACAAATGTCAAGGATAATCTAAGGTTCGCCAAAGATTGGTCGCTTGTGGTCAGTTGGAAGTATAGTCATGGATGGACCATATTGATATTAAAGATTGGGCGCTTGTGGTCAGTTGGAAGTATAGTCATGGATGAACCATATTGATATTATTATGAATAGATAAGATTCTATTTAGAATGAGTTTTCATATCGCAAATATGGAAATGTTTACTTTTTGGGATTCGGACGTTAAGAATCTATATCTAGATTAGAAACTTTTATGCAAGAAGGATGTTCAAAGGAATGTACTTTGAATGTGAGACTTCATGACTATGGAATTGTCATGTAACAATATCCAATAGATCACTTTGTAATTTTATTGGCAAAGTCTTGGTGACTTTGGCGCTGTGATATTACGAAAGGACCATTGCATAAGATGTTAGAATCTAACATATTCTATAAGTGGCAAGAATTTGGTATTTTCACACTTGTGGTAATGGATTAGGAATTGTGAAATGAGCATCAATGGAAATGTGTTCATTTGATCTATTTCACAAAGTAAAGACCATAGGTAAACTTAGTGTGCATTCTAAGAGAATGGGACAATTGTTGTTATAATTCAAGTAAGAAGTTGATTACCCGAAACTTCAAATAAGGAGTAATCAATATGGTGATTAAATAAAATGTTTTTATTTATACTCAAAGGTTTGGTACCATATCGGATTAGTATTATTCTTATGTTTGACTTCGCATGTTTTGACTTCCCGAATAATAAGATTATTCAAACCCTCCACAGTCGTTCATTCTTTTGAAGTAGAATGAAAGAAGACTATCATGAATCTGACTGTAGATTATCTAAAGTGTTTTAGACATAGCAGTTTGATGCAGGGTTCATGAGTGTTGCTATAAGATTAGAGTATCAGATTAAACCCACGCTCACTTAGATCGCTTCATGGACTTTTTCACAAGTGATTGGTGAGACGATAATATCTTATCTTCTTGAAGCTGAGATGTGTAAGTTGTATCTTGCAAGTCGGTCACACATTGATAATATGTAAATGCACCAGTCAATTGGTGTTATAAAACGTATTGTTGTGTGTGATTCGGTAAGCGAGTACAAGCGAGCATTGAGTCGAAGTTTATTTGTTCCTTTTACCCAAAGTAGGATAAAAGCGATATATGTGGGCCCCTCCATGATTTAGTGATGACACCCTAAGCGCTTGGCTAAGCCGTGACTAATTTGATGTGTTCAATTGTACTTTTGTTGTCAGTCGTCATAAATTGGAAATCGGGAAACAACACATGAACATAGAGTATGATTAAAATCCATGTCTCAGTTCATATGATATCTAGAATGGAGGAATATATGATCACTTATCTAAAGGACAGGTTGCTGATAAGATCAGAGTTCGACAACGTCTTTGAGAGCTACGATTGCTAATTAGATTGAAATTACATTATAGTTACTAGACTTATCCAAGTGGGAGACTGTTGGATTAGTGTCTAAGCGCGTAACTATATTTGGTATGTACTTGACCCGGTTGTACATGGTCCTTTTGGGTTGCCTTCACCAACGCAACTTGATAGGATGATTTATGCAGAAAAAGGATTAATTATGATTTATTAATATATTATATGAACAATATATTAAAGGAGAAATCATATTGTTTAATTAATATTAGTCAAGAATTAATTGATAATTAGATTTGTGACTAAAAGACATTTATTAAACTTAGGGGACTGGAATTGTAATTATAAGATAGTTACAATTGGGCTATGCATCACCTTGGAACATAAGTTATACAAATTCTATGGGAGGCCCATAAGGAATTCGTCCAAGGGCTATTCTAAAGGGAGTCCACGGGATGCTTAGGGCCTAAGCAGTCAAATTAGGGTTTCCTAGCTGATAACCCTAATTGCCTCACTATATAAGCCCCAAAAAAGTGTGGAACTCTTTTAGAAGAACCCTAGGATGGTTTTGGTGCTTCTCCTCCTTCTTTTTAGTCATCCTCTTGCTTGTGGTGTTTGCAAGCCATTAGAGAAGTGACACTTATGACTCTAAGCTCCAAAGACAAGAAGATTCAAACCATTAAAGAAGAGGTAATCATCTAGATCTGTATTCTTATGTGTATTTCGAAATACATATGCTAGATTAGGGTTCTAAAGTCTTGGATGAATTGCATGTACAATAGAGAAACCTAGATCCAAGCATTTGGGTTTGCATGAGAACATAGGATGTTCTTTTGTCTAAAACCCATCATAAACTTGGTCAACCTTGGTCAAATTCAAGCTCAATAGTCCATGTTGACCCTACTCGTCGAGTGTATCTAGCAACTCGTCAAGTTCCTCCAGTGTTCAGAAAACCGGGAAAAACCCTAGCCTACTCGTCGAGTTGTCTCATCAACTCGACGAGTTCACTCAATGTCCAGTAGACGGGGAAATCCGATCTAACTCGTCGAGTTGTCAGGGCAACTCGTCGAGTTTTCCCCCTGTTTCATTATTCAAGGGATACATAGATTGCAAGGACTCTAGGGCTTAGATTTGATACCCATAGGTGTCTAGAAGGATACTGTTTCCAACTTTATCCTCTAGAACTACTTTGAATGCTCTAAAGCCCTTAACAAAAGTTGGAAGGCTCAAAAGCTTATCCATGTGGTCCAAGACTCTAAGGATCTGGAATCCCTCTTTTCCAGAAGAGGTTCTAATCCTCAAAACGTTTCAAAGATGGAGACTTCATGGACATGCATGTCCAATGCATGCCTTGAAGTCAAAATGGCAAAAGAGGGAAAAATATGCCCTAAAATCCATGCATGGCATCCATGCTTGACCAAAAGCTACATCTAGCCCACCATGGGACCATTTTGCCCTGGAGATTCATAAAGTTGCAAACTTTATGAACCCCGTGCATGCAATCGACAAGAATGATAGAAAGGAAGAGTAAACTTAACATCTAGTCATACTCTAAGATAAAAATTAAATCTTGAGTGCTTACAATAGTCCACAAGATGGTCAAACTCAAGAGTGAGGGCTTTGTTTGCTGGATCTTCTCCTTCTTCTCACTATCTTCTTCTTATTAAGCTCGAAAAGTCACTCTAGCTCTCAATATGAGAGAAAATGGAGATTAGGGTTTAGCACTTACGTTCTTAGGGTTTGGAGGCTAATGGAAGGTCAGCCTCAAGGTTTTAAGGACATTATATAGGGTGCAAACCCTAAAATTTAGGGTTTTCCTTTACAACCCCTACTTGTCGAGTTGGGCCTTCCGACTCGTCGAGTAGGTCCTCAATCCCGCTTCCCACAATGACCTCTACTCGATGAGTTGGATCTCCCCAACTCGTCGAGTTCCAACCTTAAACCCTAAAATTATGAAAAGAAATTTATACCTGAAACGAGCATTACAGAACTTCCACACACCGAGTGATTCAAGTATGTATCGTAAGCAGACTTAGTTTTCTCTTGAGAATACTTTCTCTATTGATATATATATATATATATATATATATATATATATATATATATATATATATATATATATATATATATATATATATATATTTCTTTTCCTTCTAGCCAAGTCTTCACTTCACTTTTCCCTTTCACAAACGACGCTTTCACCTTCTGCATCGAATCAAGGTTTGGAAAGTATGGATTTTATGGTTTAAAAGGTTCATTTTGCTTTCCCTTAACGTCCAATTTCTCAAATTTTTGTTTTGATAATGTCCTTTTTGGTGAATTTTAAAAATGATTTTAATAACCAACTACATTTTGATGAAAAATGTGTTGACTTTGTTGAAAACATCATTGATCATGTATTGGACTAAAATTCCTTCTTTCATTATTTTGAATAAAATTCCTTTGATTCTTGTTTTAAACAAAACTTCCATTTTCATGATTTTGAACATTATGAGAACAAACTTGATTTAGAATAGTAGTTCTACTTTTTGGATAACCATTTTGGTTTTGAGATGGTTTATTTTGGAATGACATCTTAGTTTGAGAAAATGTATGAACTTGTTCAGTTGATTTTTGCTTAAAAGCCTTTTGTTTTTGAAAATCTTTTCAAATTTTCCAATAAGCTTCGTTTCATGCTTTTGTTTTTGAAACACCTTCCTCACAAACCAATTTTTCAACATTTTCCCTGAAAACTTCTGCTTTAGCCTTTTGAAGTTTTGAAACATTGGGTAAAGAATTACCATATTTTTCTTTGTTTTTATGTTCAACTTGATTTTTCAGTTTTAACTTCCCAAACACATCTTGGTTTTTGTTGTTGAAAAGTATTTGAGTTTTTTTTTTTCAAACCATTTTCAACTTTCTTTTGATTCGAATAGAAACCATCTTTTGTCGCTTTTTTATTATCTTCCTCAACCAGTTTGTTCAATTCCGGATTCACCTTATCACCATTTCCCGAGGTGACAAATACTTGATTTGGAAATACAACATCATTTGTACACTTGAGTCTTGGATAAACTACTGAGTTTGATTCCAGATAATGTTGTCCTTTATCTTTCAACACCTTTGTGTACAAATTTGATTCTTCATAGATGTGTTCGACTACAATCCTATGAATAGGTGTTTCATTCGAAACATCCTCCTCATCGCTCACATAGTCTTCTACCACAACATGGTCTAGAGGATCACAAAATTTGGACGTAGAAGTTTGATCACTGTTAACCTACACCATTGAATCATGACATATTTCTTTGCCTTTTCCATCAAATTGATATTTATAACAGATAATTGAGAACAATAGACACTTTCCTCAGCTTCAAATTCACTAATATTGTCATATTCATCTTCGATATCAAAATACTTTGTTGAGAGTCAAATGTCGACTTCTCAGTCATGTTTTTAACTTGTTCGTTTTTAGTCAGATTTTCATTAACAATATTCACAAGATCATCCGCATTTAAGCATTCATCAATCTTAACTATTCCATATGCATACAAATCATTAGGTACTGTATCATACTCAACAATTTTATTTTCGCAATCATAAGAGGTTTCATCTACCTTTTCTCTCTTATAAGCTAAGAAAGGAAGCAACTTTTGATGTTGTTCTTTGCATATGTCAGATGAATGATGTAATTCAATCAATTTAGCATAGAAATGTTTGGTGGAATTACAATAAATGTTCCTTTGTTTAACTAACAACACATTATCAGTCCTAATAGAATCTCTATCTACTGTATTCCTTTATTGAAGATCTAAATTCTAAATAACACTCTTCTTAACTTCCATTTTGTTCCGAACATCATATAGTACTGATTTCGATTGTTCAGCTTCTGTACTCACGGAAATCAACGACATGATATTTATTTGAAGGAATATTAAGAGATTCAAGAAGATTACGTACGTTCGACATCATTAGAGATTTGTCATCAGTTGTTAAGACAAAGCATCTTCTTGAGATATTCTCATCATAAAAACCACCTTCTTTGAATCGAGTATACATAGCTCTATGTGTAGGATTTATCATCTCCTCATCATCAAACCCCGAAGACCAGATCTTATACATACCTTTGTCCTCATCTCCTCCTTTATCCATCAATAATATTCCCTTGGTTCAAGCTTTTATCTCCTCAATCTTTCTTGCGTAGTTGTGACAACCCGAAATTTATTCCGTTATTGTAACCCACTTCTGTTAATATAATTTAATTTTTTTATTAAATTTTTCCGTCAACTTCTTGGGTTAAGTAAATCAACTAGGGTTATTGTCATAATTACATACATGTCGGAAAAAGAAAAATCGCATGAAAAACTCTAGATTCCCTCGAAAAACGAGGAGTTCACTGCCAATGCGAGTTTACGGCCATAAACTCTGTTTGCGGTCAGTGCCAGGTGGACCCCCACCCTAGCCGTAAACTCACCCTATATAAGGGATGAGTGACCTCCATTTCAGCCTTTTCACACTCTAAGAAGTTTTCTCTCTCTCTACTCTCTCTTTCTCTAAACTTTCGAGTTTGATTAAGAACCCTCAAGAATGTAAGTGATTCTTCACCTTTCTTGTGTTTTAATCCCTTCTAATTGATGAATGCATGTTTCATTCCATATAATTTCATCTTTTCTAGATATTCTCTCTCACCAAGAACACCAAGAACACACTAGTGTTTGGTGGCTAAAAACTTCATTCCAAGCCTCTTTCAGTAAGTAACTTCCATCTATGTTTGATATCCACTAGAAATCATTAGTTTATCACCTAAAAATCGACCTAAATCATGAACTCGAAATGGGTTTACGGCCGTAAACCCATGTGTACAACCGTACACCCTTCAATGGTCGTAAACTCCATATTAGGTCGATTATTGGCCTTTAAACTCTACCTTAAGCTTTACACAAGAGTTAGAATAATTCCAAGAGGCTAGAAAGGAGCCTAAAACACTTAAAATTACACTTCTCGTCGAAGTGTTTATGACCGTAAACCCTTGGGCCGTAAAGCCTTGGGTCGCAAACCTTATTCATGACCATAAACTCCCTTTACGTCCGTAAACAGCTCTTTCGTGGGAAAAAGTCTGTTTTCCTCGATTCAACCAATTTCTGATATCATTCCTTAACCGAAACCAAGTGTTTATCTAACACTTATGTAACGAAATCTCTAATTTAAATATACATATGTATTCATTTGATATTAGGATTTCGTTAAGTGCAACATACAACAACTCAAGGATTGTCCAGTTCAATCCTCTGCATATAACCAACAGTGAGTTCATACCCCTACGCTTTTCCAAGTTTTCAGGTTTTCAAGGGGGGAATACAAGCCAAACATGAAAGTTTTCATAACTTAAAAACTGATGCAATTACAACGGTTTTCTATCAAACATTTAGATATATTTATCCCTTTTGTAATATGCAGAGCATAAGGGATGTTTTCTAATTATAATTGCATAGTTTTCAAAACAGTACATGAACGTAACTAAACATTCAAACTATAATAGGTATAGTTTGGGATTTCATTACCAGTCTTATAGATTCAAACTTCATGCAAAGTTAAACATATAAACTATGTCAGATTTAGTTTATCCATTTCTACGAAAACAAACATAGAGTATCTTGCTAAATAATTATTTATGTATAATTATTCATACTCTACACCGTTTCAAACTATTTCGAACTCGAGAACAACCGAACAAAACGTAAACTAGTTATTACAAGATTGTGAGACTTATCTTCGTTATGCCCCTTGGGGTACCAATAAATCCTCACCAGTAGTATAACCATAGTCTCCTGGAGGGAGAGCGTGAAATTTGTGAATAGATCTATTCGGGACCGACAATCCCACACCTGAACTGTTAGCTACAGTTAGGCGGGCACGCCTGGGGTGACAAATTTTGTAATCGTACGATGCCTGAAGAAACTTCAAGTAGGTCACCGATCATATTAGCATGGTTATCGACTCACAATAAGTATAAACTAACCTTTGTTTACGAGATTTCATTCTTTTATAGTTTTATTTAATTAATAAAACTACATATCTACTTACTGGAGGGTATTCCAGGAACACAATCTATGATTTTATTTTAAGAAATAAAACTACTATACATATTGGGTGGTAGCCAGGGTTTTCAAATAGATCTTACACTGCATACTGGTGCTAACCAGGGTTTTCAAACGGAATATACTCTTCATACAGAAATCAACAAACATGTTAGAAAATATAGGATTTTCTTGGTAAACATGCATTCATATTCAGAACTTGATAACAATGGTTTTCGATACAAACAACATTTTACTTATACTGAAAAGAAACCATTTGTACAAATTCAGTGACAAGTTTTCAATACAAAAACATGCTTATGAACTCACCAGCTTTATGCTGATACATTTTCAAAACCGCTTGTATTCTGAGGGCAACTATATACAGGTACATTCACCAACTTTTAGAGAAGATGGAGCATTTTGGAGTCTCGTCTTTATCTTTTGGTTATATCGATGTATATAAAATTTTTTTTCTAACAAATGTAAATATTCATATTGTAATGTAATGGTTGTGTTTACTTTGATTGCTATGATACGATTGTTGTGATACTACGTACGACGTCACCCGCCCCCGGACGTTTCCGCTGTTGTTTTCTGACGGTTCGGGGGTGTGACAGTAGTATGCTTCATCTTTCACTCTGTCCTTCTTCTCCCCCTTCTTTCTTAACATACAGTCATTCACTTAATGATTCAACCCATTGCAATAATTGCAATCATAACCCGAATAACCCTTGAAGGCTTGAACTTCATTTGCTTCTTCTCAACCATATTCTTTCCTTCCTTCTTTTCCTATTTCAACTTGACCTTTACATTATTTCCAGATGAGTTATTACCCTTTAACTCATTTTTTTTCTTGTACTTCGTATTGAAGATATTTTTGAAGAAGTTTTCACTTTGTCATTTGAATAGTAAGCTACCGCTTCATCTTCAGAGTTAACCAAAAATCCTCTTTCTTCAATGTTATCTTCTTCAATAGATTCAACTTCAGAGTCCTTGGCAGTCACTTTCAACATCAGATCCAACGGTCCTCCTAAGCTCAAATTTCCTTCTTCAACAATTTTGTTTATCTAACTTTCACATGCCTTAAGAACACTATATAGATTAGAAAACGAATAACCATCGAAACTCTGTTGAGTTTTTATCATCATGCTAATGTTCCTCCATTCTTTTCCCAATCCCAAGAGAAAAGTCAGATTGTATTCCAGAGTTGAATGAGTAACACCATAACGAATACATTTGAATATCAATTCATTCAAACGGTCATAGTATGAATCTATTCATATGTTATCTTTCTGCTTGGACTCAACAATTTCCAACAAACACTGCTTCACAGAGCTTTTAGTTGTCTTTTCCTTGCCTTGATATTTTTTGTTCAACATGTCCCAAATCTCCTTTGCTGTTTCTCAACTTCGTACATAGTTGTAAACTATTGGTCGAAGAGCACCACATAGTTCACGAATACATTTCTTGTCATTCGCTTCTTGTTTACTTTTTCGTAAAGCCACATCAACAGAAGAACTAGTAGTTCCATCTTCTTCGAACATGCCTAGACAATTATTTCCACTTTTGACGCATCTCCAAAGATCTTCATCTATTTCATTGAGATAATCCTCGATTCTATATACACAGTGCTCGTAGTATCTAGGAATGAGCATCGGAATCTTCGTAGATAATCCAAGCAAGCGTGAGAAACTCGACATCGTGCTCATCTTAAAGTTCGCCATTGTTGTACGGACAAATGAGATTTTAGATTAAAAAAATAGATCTAAAATAAGAATTAAACATAAATGGACCGGTAATCCCTCTATCTAACAAACAGAGTGCATAATCGAAACAAAATAATCAATTAAAACAAGTTTTCTGACTCAATATTGCGGAAAACTTTGAATCGGAAAGAGCGATTCAAAAAATATGAAAAGCACAAGAAAACTGAAAATAATTGAATGAATCATGCTCTGATACCAATTGATGTGAGTTAGAATCAAGTAATGGATATGTAATGAATCAAATAAAACAAAAACAACACATCGTGTAAAAAGATCCAATTGGATTGTATTTCATCTGTAAATAGTACATGAGTTTGAGAGTGTTTACAAACTTGAAGAACACAAAGTTACTCTCGACTTTAATACTTACCCTATTTATAAGGTGTTACAGACACAACAAAAATACAAGGACTATACATTCTAATGCGAATTCAAAATGTGCCTTGTAAATACATATTAAGTCGAAATCACTTGGATTTCGAACCCTTACAGACTCAATGTATTTCGAAATTTCACTATCTTCATTTCAACCCCTACATATAACTTCTACGTATGAAGTTGAATTTGAGTGTGCTTTATGTGTATGTGATTCATATCGCAACTCTTACATTTACCGTCAAGATTATTTGTCCTAAATAATCTTCTATCTAGATTTCCATTTTCTCGCTTATTGATAAATTACTAAAATTGATTTATAATACATAGTCTGGAACGTATACGATTAATGATAATCCTAATAGAGGATTTATATTATTATTATATCTTAAATATCTATCCTGAAGTTGTGGGCCTTACACTGGTACTGTTTTATCCTCATCTACTGTAAGTTGAAAAGCTTGTCCCTTGGCGCTTGGAGCTTCAGCTTTTCCCTGACGCCCATCATCCATTCTCAAAGTTGTAGGTGCTGGAGTTTGCATTGCGCATGTGTTTCTCAGAAGGTGGCATTCAGCCTTGAAGTGACCCACTTGGTTGCAATTGAAACAAACATGTATGCCCAGCTGGTAGTCCCTGGTATTATTCCCTTCCTTGCCACATGTGTGGCAAATTGTTCCTCCTCGAAAAGTACCACCACGAAACATTCCACGTTTATTGCAAGTGCGACCTATCTGTCCTCCAAACCTTGAATCTATGGGCTTGAACAACTTAGTCGTCGATTGTGATTATATTAGAGTCTATGGCTTTTCTCTTTTCTAGGTATCTATTTTTAACTATCTCCTTTGAAAAAGTGTCTGATGTTCAGAAAGGGCTTGATAATTGGAGTTTTCCACAAACTCCCTAATCATGTTCTTCAACAGACTTATATATTGAGTTATTTGCAACTGTTCAGTTGCTACATACTTTGGGCAAAACAATGCCCTCTCAGTAAACATTTTGGTGATCTCCATCAAAGACTCCGTCGTTTTTCTTAAGTGAAAAGTAATCTTGAGCTAGGCGCTCCCTCTCCACATGTGGGACATATTCTTCTTTGAATTCCCATGTCACCGTAATTTCTCAGTAGGAGAATAGTTCTTGGAGACAAAATTCCACAAGTCCTTTGCTCCCATGCGAAGAAAGTTCATTGCAAACTTGAACTTTTGGTTATCCGGGCAAGATCCTGTTTAGAAACATCCTTCCACATTTGTGATCTATCTCATGCTAAATTGGGTCCTTGAAACCACAAAATATAGGGGTTTATTATTAATGAACTTTCGGTGGGACATTTCCTGACCTCCAGGCGGTGCAACAACAACAATATCAACAGCGGCTGCGACAATAGTAATGCCAACAACGATGGCATAACTCTCTTTGAACATAACAATTAGTTTGGTCTTTATTTATCCAAAAATTTCTGGAATCACTTAGACTTGACCTGTCCAAACTCGTTCCAGAACTAGAACCACTTGCTCTAGTGATCATCACCATACCGAAGATATAAATAGGAATACTTTGAAATCATAGTACCAACTTGTAATAATATTTAAACCCTTACCAGCTCCTTAGTAGCCTTGTTTTTGTTCCTGATTCTCAGACATGTTCTATATTTCCGGTAGTACGAGCCCATACTACCTTCCACACATATCCATACTAGATCCAAGAATTTTCCCAACATTTGTAAGTTACTACACTCAAGTACCGCTAGGCATTATGTCACACCAAGTGTTAAAAGATCACAACATTAAACTTTCCTAGAATTTTATTTTAGGATTCCCTCTCTCCCCCTCAAGCACTGTTAGAAGTCTCAACTAATATCGATAGTTGTCGTATGTATGCAAGTTGTATGTTATCCAAGATTGGATAGACGGTCGAATAAATGATTATATCCTAAGCCCACAACCAAACAAGAAACAAGAAGTAAACTTAAACATTCTAAGGCTATATAATCCTTGTTATTTACCAACTCTAAGTCATAAAATTATCAACTACAAATATCAGCGCAAGTTTCAAGTAACACACAACTCTAACTTGCGATTCCTGAAAAGATCCTTAGCCTTTATACTAACATAGATTTCTAACAATTCATATATCATCAGATATAGACAATATGGATATATTGGGAATCACTTTCCATTCTGAGCTTCGTCTGACTGTAAGCGTCACATCCTTTTCGATTGTATAAAATTACATTTTCAAAAATATTTGTAAAATATCCAAATCCATAGTTTATGTTTGGAATCATATGGGTGTTCATCCAATTCTTTCAAGTCAAGGCTGTGATACCAAATTGTAACGTCCGTTTTTTAACATAAAATTTTCAGTTTTTAAAAAATATAATATACTCTAAAAACCCATTTTCATTAAAATAGATCATGGTAATGCATTTATTAATATAAATATAGTCTTAGCGGAAGTCTAAAGACATGTTTATTTTTTTGTTGCGTGTACAATCATGTTAGTGAGTTTCCAAAAATACCACATACCATAATATATATATATATATATATATATATATATATATATATATATATATATATATATATATATATATATAGACACACACACACACACTTCATTTAGATAATGGCCTTCAACACAAGGCTGGTCTGCTCCCTTGGCCTTCATCAAAAATCTGGTCCTCCCAAGTATCTTGACCTTCAGTAATAAACTAGTGTGTCCTGAACTCGCCACATAAAATATCAACATATACATTTACCAGATAACAAATATTTCAACACTGCAGACAATCGACTAACTAGCCTACCTACTTAAGAGCACAATGTCATCCTATCATACAAGGATACATATTACGATATATAGTACAGTGATAAACTCACTTGATTAGTCTTAAAACAGCTTACGTAGGTCGTTGTGCAGGCAACTTGACCAACACATGTCAACTTATAATATACTTATAGGTTATTAACTGTTCGAGTATAATAACTAATATTTAGATCCTTCATTAATCCTAGTAAATACTTCAAGTTCTAACTGAGAGGGAATATCATATTAGAGGTAGGATCCGTTTGGTATACATAGTATACTGTTTGCAAAATCAACTTTAAACACCTCACTAGTTCTAGCCTAGACATCACTCTTGTAAGTGGATCAATAACTATAATGACCGATATTACTAATAAATCTTATATATAAGATCATAATAACGAATTATAAACATAAATATAAGTTATACTTAAAGCATAGTAAGTATAAATCAACTTACAAGTTTTCTAGAAAAGTTCGGGAAGTCATGGGAAGAACTTCGACTTCAAATAATTCTTTTTCTTCAGGATTTCAAATCCCACACCACTTCATTACGAAAGCTTCGAGACTCAAAAATTTGGAGTCTAGAGAGAGAAAGAGAAAGAGCTTCTACATAGAGAAACCCAAATAAGGATGAGCAAGGAATGAGGGGATGATTGAGTTGCTATTTATAGAGGGTGTGCGGAGGGGCACGTTGTGTCTTGGCTTGGGCACCAATGGTCGATTCTCATCCTAACATATGTCCAATTCTGGCTGGTGTTGTGTCACCTATGCCGAATAATTTCTCGAATCTTTGAAAATTCCATATATTTACCATATGAGCTCCATTTTTAATGTTCTTTATATCACTGAATTAATATGGTCAAGTACTACAATTTTCCATTAGACTTCATTGGCAAATTCACATTCTATTTTTAATTTACAGTCTATGAGAATTATATTGTAAAAGATTTTGCAATCATAACTTATTCATACGAACTCCGTTCGCGATGTTTTTTATATCGATAGGTTTGTAATTACATAGATATTAATTTTCGTGTACATTCTTTTGGCTAAAAAGTAACCTAATTCCATTTCATATTTTATGACACCCATTGTAGTATCGTGCCGGATGCGAAACTTCTAAAAATCATAACTTTTTCGTACAAAGTCATATTTAGTCGTTCTTTATACTTACGGTTTTGTATTGACGTCTACTACATCTTTCACGATGATTTCTTTTGCTAAAAAATTATATATTTCTACTTTGAGTTTTATCACAAACATTTTATATTAAACTATACATTAAAGTGAAAACAAGGTGTTACATGAAGCCTCAAGGGAAGGAGTTTGGATTAGAAACATTTTAGGAGACCTTGGAGTCGTTCTAAGTAATAAAGAGTCGTTGTAGAATTTTTGTGGTAATGAAAGTGTAATCTCCTTTACTAAAGAACCTAGGGATCACAAAAGGTCGAGACATATAATGACGAAGTTCCATTACATTCGAGACAAAGTTGAAGATGGAGATCTATTTGTGAAGCGAGTGTCAGCAGAGGAGAATCCGGTTGATCCGTTCACAAAAGGGTTGAACGAAGAGAGACGTAATATGCATGCAAAAGCCAGTGTCTACTACAATGAAGTTTCCCTGCATCCATACGAAAGTGAAGGTAAACATTTATAGCAATGCACGTTAAAAAAATATATTACTTTAGTTCTCGCCACAATCTTAAAAACCTCTTTACAAACAAATGACAATAAACAAATCACTTGTCACTTAACAACAAACTATGAATTAATATAAACAAATAAATTTCTAAACCGACAAAGAATAATGGATGTTTTGAAGATGGAAGACGCCTAGTTAGGTTAAATATCCAAAATAAACAACAAAATGTAGATGTAAAATGAAATACATATTCAAATTTATAGATATATAAGAAATCTAGATTTTTTTTAAATGGAACTTCCCTAACGAGGGTTTCGGATCAGTTTTCACGCACCGACTAATCTCATGCTACAAACATGAGGTTATGCATTATATCCTGAAATCACTGTAAGCGAACCTCCATTGTCATAAGAGCTTAGTAGTATCGGGATTTGAACATTGATCATTAAATTTTCCACCATATTTTTCACATGCCCTACCAAACCATCACAACCAAAATGGTTGAATCTAGAAACTATTAATAACACGAATAATGTAATCAAATGTGAGATGTAAAACAAACAAAAATCCAAAAATTGAATTCCTCTTAGGAGAATGAAACTTAGATATGACAATTTTGAGAGTGATTTCACATTTAAAAACAAAAAAACTTTCATTTACTTTATCACCTTAACAGATGGAAAACATTCAAGGGGGTGTAATTATATTCCATTACACTGTATTTTTTTGAATGCAAATCTAATTTATTTTTAAAACTACTCTTTAAATATACCTACGTCCACAACGAGATTTGAACCCTCAAAAATGGAGGCAACAACTGATACCGCTGGACTAGAAACCCTTTGGTATTCTATTACAGTGTATTCAATCTTTAGTTTTTAATTCTTGTGTTGACGATCAAATTCTCCGCAGCAAAAAATATTCATGTTTTACAAATACTATGTTTGATGTTTTGGGTATGTGGAACTATTTTCTTAGAACAAAATCATTACTCAATATGTTTTAAATGGATCCTGGACGATCGTATGTGTTTTCCTATTAACCCTCAAACAATCCGAGCAATGTATATGAGAGAAACGAGTTAGTGAGGTGAGCATGATGTCAAGGAAAAGTATTTCCGGAAAAAGGGGGTCTTCATCTCCGCTAATCAAATCATAATGGGATTAGTGCTCCAATATCGTGATTACTATATTAGAAAATTAATCATACCATCGTTAAAGTAATTAAAAGCTTAGAATTTAATTATCCAAAATAATAAATTCCCCTCAGTTCAATGTTACTCTGAAAGAAACTGGAACTTGTATACGACAAGACAAATGATGATGACATGCAAATGTATGTTTTGATTTTAAATACTTCTTATATGGGAGAAAAAAAATATGTGCTTAAAAGGCATTACTATTATTATTATTGACCTCAAAGTATAAGGTCGTGCTACTAGTATCATATTGCACAGGTCAACTTCCAAAGATATAAGAAACAAAGTTATTTGTTTTGCAAAAATAAAAAATGTTGCACGTGTTAAAGTGAAGAAGCCAACAAGTGAACTACAGGTCATCTTTCCATATTTTTTAAACTAAATCATTAAGACTATATTAGGAATATATCAAATACAATTAAATTGAATGGTGATTTGTCATAATTTTAGTGGGTAGGAATAATTGTAGGAATAAAAGGTAGGAAGCAATTTAATTTCTCTTTCTAATTAGTTAATTAAGCCGTAGGAATTGGTGTGCCGTGTCACGTCACATTAGCTACATCTATTCAAAGTTTGGGGACCGCATTTTACCACAAGATTTTTTTGTTTTATGTAAAACTAAATTTCATTTCTAATAAAACTAAAATTTACATTAAATTTAAAAAGACAATTACAGTTCAAATTAAAGAAAATAATATATATATATATATATATATATATATATATATATATATATATATATATATATATATATATATATATATATATATATTGAATTAAAATAAAAAACAAGACACTTTAAATTAAAATATAGAAAACATAAGAAGAAACTTGAAATTAAAATAACACAGCGAAATATAGATGCCATTTTTTGGACATTCTCAAAATTTGCCAAACTCTCTAAATCGGAAATGTTTGTTAGTTTCTGCAGAGCACGTTTGAAAAGCATTTGCTAGCATCATTGCATCATTTTCACCATTTATTGAAACATGCGTAATCCTACAAAATACACTTTGAAACTATAGTGTCAACGAGTTTGTTGTTCTCCATTTGATGAAAATTTGATCTTTACTTCGATGGCGTCATTTATCTGCTTCGTGATTGTATTTTTGTATGATTCTATTCTAGAATGAAGGCCCATATATAGTTGATGTGATTTGGATATTCATTGACATCCACTCACACAGGATCTAGAATCATCTCTACGTTTTTGTTCCAAAAAAAGTGCAATTTTTAGAGATAAATGTTAGAAGATGGTGGAAAATAAAGAAGGTTAGGAGAGATGAATGTAGAGGGTCAAGTGTCATGCAAAACAAAGAAAATTATTGTTATTTATAGTAGTTGATGAATGGTTTAAAACTTACAATTTTGAAAAAAAAAATTATATTTTGAAAAATACGGTATTTTTTTAAAAAAGGAAAACAAAAGAACAATTTACACACTCTCTCCTCTACACCAATTTGCCGAGTTAGGCCACCGAACAACTTTGGATGTGCCGAGCTCCTTGCCAAACGACTCGGTCCAGCCTTAAGAATTGATTTGTCAAAATCCACCAATTTAAGATAAAATGTTAAGGATGTAGAATTTAGTCGTTGCATAACATTTTAAAATTAAATACTCACCAATTAGTTTTTTTAATGGTAGCAGTAGTGCACTTGTAGCAATGCATGATAATAAAATTAACTTTCTCAAATGTGTCCATGTTGAAATCAGCATGGCATATATTTGTCAAGCTTAAAGCTATCAAGATCCGACCACCTAAATTACTTTGGGCAAAAGTGTATGGTTGACTAGAATTCACTCGCAATTATTCATTTATTAACGAAGAGTTGTGTATTATCTTCAATTGATTTTAGATGTGTCGAGAGGTGTAGAAAAGGAGTCTCGGATTGGTACGATTTTCTTTTTTGGATCAAACTCCAGCGGTCTTTTTGTTGTTTGGTCTTTTTTTTGACCGAGCTCTTTTCGTTTTAGGTTAGGGTTTTTATATTTATAACTGTTTATTAGGATAGATATTTCCGCATATATACACTATAATTTTTCTTTTTATACATAGTTTGAGAGTTGGTCTTCAATAAATTTATGAAATAAAAGACATTTAGTATTATATCGATTATCAGGGTCTTTTTTTAGACTGGTCTCGATCGTTTTATAGACCCGTATTTTTTTGGTCTGATTTCGTTTTAGATTTGCTTTTGTATCAGTTTTTTTGCAGGACCTAACTCAGTGACTCGCGAGGTGGGTCTATAGTAGGACTCTGTGACTCACGGGGTGTTCGGTATTAGGTATATATGCAAAAGGGCTCTAATGGGCTGGATCCACATTTGAAGTTTTTTACTGTTAGTAGACCATATTTGTAAGAGTGGAGAGTTGAAATTGAAACCCAAGAAATTTTTTAAAGGCCACTGGCATTAAATAGTAAATACTACAAGATATTGGGGGAATATAATTTCACGGGCGCAATTTTATTTTAACAACTACATTTTGGTCTCAAAATTATTATCAACACACAAAAAAAAAAAAACAAAAAAATAAACTGATTATAGAAACATTAATTATCATTAATTTTACTAAACGAAATGACAATTTCACATTTTTTATATTTAATTTCATTGTAGTTTAACTAATAATGAGGGGTATATTAGTAAAATGAATATTTATTTTTAGAAGTACGCTATTATTTTGGGACAAACCAAAAATAAAACATGGATTATATGAGACGGAGAAAGTATTACTTAGAAGTGAGTGTTACAAAGTTATTAAAATTCGCCAATACTAGGGATTGGGAAACTTCATTTCTAATCAACACCCACACTCATGTATTCTCTGAGTCTAGATAATGATCTTTGTACATGTCTATTTATTTTCAAACTCGATACTTATACTTCCCCTGATCAATAATAATATAACGTATATTGTTACTTAAACATAAGTTGCATCACTTTTTGTTCACTCTTAAATATGCTTTTGAGCACATGTACTAGCATAGTGAAAATGTGTCATCGAAAACAAAATAGCACTCTGGTAACCCCGCAATAAAGGCAAGATAACATTTACTCCATGACCTAGATGGAGATGAGTATTTAATTTGCTAGGTTGCTAGCCGGGTATGGGTGTTATAAACACTCAATGTGAAAATACACAATATCAAATAATACATAATAAGGAGTTTTGTACAAAAGTATTTTCAAAAAATATATACAAAAGTATTGTACTTTTAAAAGTATTTACATAAAAATAGTAAAAGAATTTTTTTTTATGGAATGTGGCCCCGTATGTTTATAAGAAAATAATAAAAAAATAAAATAATTCCTTGCCGGTTACCATCTTCATTTGCCGGAAACATAAGTAATATACAAAAATATCAATTGACTGCTTTCCGGTAGCTACAATTGTTGGTGGAACGGAGGGAGAAGCAATGGTTCATTGACGAGTGTTCGTAAGTTTTGTGAGTGGGATGATAGAAAGCTCACGTGGTGTAATGGGTTCTCGCTTGTGGTTATCCAGGCTCACAACAGTAACTCTCGTCTTGATTTCATTATTCTCCAGCATATATTTTTCCATATATTGAGTTTTCATCATCAATACATAAAGAAACTCCATGGTACCAATCTTGATCATTCGATAACCGAAAACGAGAATGGTGCCAATGTTCATCGTTCCATTCGTCGGAGATAGCCCCTCCAAGTCTCTAACTATTGAACTTGCTCGTTCCCCCACACGCGCAGGTGTTGAACGACTACTTCTACTGCACCGGTGAATGATCTACATCCTTCTGTGTTGTGGAACGTTTGGTGTGCCATGGACAAACACATTCCTGCTTAACGGTGAATCCCGCATCACCCATACACATCACCTTCACATATGAATGCATCTTCCTCCGATGCCTCAATAGTTAAAAGCATTGTGGGGTTATGCGTAGTGGATTTGGGTAGTTTGATGAACTTTGCCTAAAACCTTATCCGGATCATTGAGGGTACCTTCTAGGTTGAAAGAGTACCTATAGGAAGAGCTATAGCCATATCGGTGTTAGTTGTCGATCTTTCTAGATGACTGTGTAACACATGGTTTGCAGGCACTTCGGTGTTCGTGGGTTGGAGTGATGTTGGTCCCTCGTTTGTGGCCATCACAAACATCACGTGGGAATCGGGAGGTGTATATGTAGAATTGGCACCGTTTGTACCAATCCTGAACGACACTGCGAGGTACTTGTACTTTGCAAAGTCGGAGTAGCGAAAGTGGAATCACGAGTTTGGTGTTTCGGGTGGAAGTCATGAGCCACTTAGAGCATTCGGTTGGCCGTGCACACAAGTAGTGAACGAGGTGTTTCTCTTGGGTTAGGTAGCACTAAGAGACACTTTTCTATCAATCGGTTGGATAGATATAATAAAATGTTGAACATGTAGCAAAATGTTGGTTGCATATTAAAAGGTTGAATATATAACAAGGGTTGGTTATTAATAAGAGGTTGAAAAAAATTAAAGGTTGCTTAAATATGAAACGTGATTATTTATATGTTATGCGGTTGCTTATGTGGTATTTGGTTAATCATATATGTTATGTGGTAGAATTGTGGTTAAACATATATGCATGTATGCGGTTGAATATGTGATTTAATAATTATGATATGCGGTCATTTTATAAGTGGTATTTGTCTATTAGTTTTATGCTTCATCATAAAATGAATGATTTATCCATTTGGGGTTTGTATGTTTTATGTGCAACTTTATGAACTCACTCAGCAGGGGCTGACACTTGCATCTTTTCTTTTTTGTGCCTTATGATTGGTGCAGGCAGTTTAGAAGATTGATATTGGTGAGAGGGGTTCTTATGGGTAGTAGATTTATAATAACAATACTAATCTTGGATATGTTTTTGATTATTTACTTTAAAGTACTTTTGTTTACATTTTAAATGGTTTGGAATTATGTTTAAAATTTTGAAGTAACGTTGTGGTTTTGCAGATGTTTTGACTTAAAAACTAAGTCTTCCGCTAACATATTCTGTTAAATAAATATTTTTTTTTAAATTCTTGGTAAAAACCACGACGTTACAAGGATGGTATCAGAGTCATGTTGTGAGTGAACTGAATACAAATGTCGGTGTTCAGACTCAAATCTTAGATGGCTCAATTAGGACCTTTACGTATTTAAAAAAAAAAAGGGGGGGGGGGGGGGGGGGGGAGGGTGTCTGTTGAGTGTTGTAGGATCATTGCTTATAAACTTTCCCTCCTAATATTTGTATATCCATCTAAAAAAACTCTTTTTTAATTAGGATAATGTCGAACGCTGAGGAGAATGTGAATGTTGGAGGAGCGGGCGGCAGCCAGAACAACCGCACTCCTGGGACACCATCGTTCATGTTTCAAACCCCACCCATTAACTGCCAGCCACGAGCCCAACCATCGCAGAGTGCATGCAGTACTGCGAGTGTCGCCATCATTGCCGACCTTCAAGAGCAACTCCAAGAGCGGGATAGGACGTTGGAGCAGATGTGGCAGGCGATGCATGCCACCGGACTATTGCCACCTGAGGGTCAGAATGAGGGTGGAGATCAATCGTTTGATGATGAGGTACATAGTCGTTCCGTTCCAAGGAAGGAGGTCATTGGAGCTGTCAGACGCCGAGGGATCTCATTCAAAACCTTCATGGACTGTAAGCCACCTACCTTTGAGGGAGGAGAGAGTGTTGTAGCATGCCTTCGTTGGATTAGGAAGATGGACCAAACCTTCCGATCTCGTGAATTTAATGAGGACCAGAAGGTGATTTATACGGTGCGAACGTTTGACAAAGAAGCACTCGAATGGTGGGACACTATTGACACACGGCTCACTGAGGTCACTCGGAGGGCTATGACTTGGGAAATTCTTAGTAAGAAGGTGAAAGATCATTTATGCAGTGAAGGTAGTATACAACATGCCCAAGGGGAGTTTTTGAATCTTCAGAATGGTAGCATGACGATTGCTAAGTATAACACCACCTTTATTGAGAAGTCACAGTTCGCTACTAATTACTGCCCGACTGAGGAGAAGTTGAATCATCACTATGTGGAGGGGTTACCATTTGATTACCGTGTAGTTGTGAGATTAAAGACCACTTTAGTCGAGGCCATGGATGAGGCTCGCAAGATAGAGAATGATATAGCTATTCGGGATCGTACCACAACCAAGTGGGAGGATCAATCGGGGTCCTCTGAGAAGCAGAAATTTCAGAAGAAGGGTGAAAAATCAACATTTTGTAAGAAGTGTCACTCTTCTCATGGAGGTCCATGTAGTAGTAGTACCAAGAGTTGCAAGCGATGTGGTAAGGTGGGGCACCGTTATGAAGATTGTAAGAGTGTTGAACCTATGTGCTACAACTGTCATCAAATGGGACATATCAGTATGCAATGTACCAACCCCAAGGTCCAGATGGGAGCTAGTGAGAAGAAAGATGAAGCGCCAAAGGTGAAAGCTCGTGCTTTCAATATGACAACTGATGAGGTAATTTTTGGGAACCCTCTTAGTTAATTCTATACATGTTTATGTGTTATTTGTGCTTTTGTGTTATTTGATGCTAATGATAGTAAGTAGTTGGTATCATTGCATTTATGTAGTCATTTATGGTGTGCTTCAGACCCCATTAGTTGCGATGTAGACATTGATGTCGCTATGTTTGATTTAGTCATAATGCGTGAAAAGTTTGATTTGTGTGATATCTCTTTTGGTGAACACGCTTTTATTTTGACATTGATTTGTGATGGAGTTTAACACAAAGAGACGACATAGGAATAATAAGAAGCATAGACATAGAGATTCCGAGAACGGAATCTTTTTAAG
This sequence comes from Lactuca saligna, assembly GCF_052625555.1. Lineage (NCBI taxonomy): Eukaryota > Viridiplantae > Streptophyta > Magnoliopsida > Asterales > Asteraceae > Lactuca > Lactuca saligna. Next base: position 36,943,697 of record NC_136417.1, on the reverse strand, counting down.
GAGGGGAGAATTGTAACAACCCGAAAATCCTATCGTAAACAACGTTAGTTGTTCTGTTACTCGAAGAACTATTTATGCAAAGTATTTTAGCCTTTTGAGGTTAAAATGGAATTAATTAACTAAAAGTAGTATTATTTAATATCTAAAAGAATTAATAAAAATTAAAAGGTGTGTAATTTAATGAAATTGATTTGTGAAATTATTATGGTAAATATAATTCGTTTTAATGGGGTAATTGGGTTGAGGGACTCAAATGTCATAAAATGAATCTAATTTGTCAAGATAACTAGGGTTAATATAAAAGGGGTTCAAATGCAATTGAAAGAAACTTGTAATGTCATGTAATCTAGGGTTGGGGGTATAAGGAGATCATGGCTAAAATTTAAGGATTTATTAGCAAAAATAGAATTGCAACTCCCATACTCATGGATCGTCAGGTTTATGAGTTTGAAGGGGACCGTGCGTTTCTTTTATCCCATCACGTACGCTTCCAACATCCTCCTTCCTGCATCCTTGGACTGCAATCCACGACCATAGAGAAGAAAAAAAAAACGTTAGCGATTTAGGGTGGAGAAGGGAGGAACGAACCGAGGAAAGAGGGGGGTAGGAAGGGATGAAATTGTCGGTTGTGGAGGCATAGTAGACTTGTGAAATCGATTCTAATCTTGGTAAAAATTCTTTACTTCTTACTCTTCTCAAGTTCATATCTCAATTTCTTGAGAATAGGTGGAATTGGCGAGTCAATTTGGTGTTGTTAGTCATACTTCTTTTAATCTTCGATCTTGTGATTTTATGTAATCAAACTCCATCCATGTTTGATCGAGTCTTGATGGCTAATTTCTGTCAAAACTTGGTTATGAACACCCACAAGAATTCTTAGTTCATGTTCATGTATTACTCCATGTTTTAGAGAACTTGTTTTCTTTGTTGATTACTAATTTGAACCTTGGTGTGAGGATTAAATTGCTATTAATATTTTTTGACAAGTTTCTAGTGTTAAGAACTCAATTTTTATCTTTATGGATGCTTTTGGTTATGACTTAATAGGTTAAGTGGTCAAAAATTCCGTGCCATTCAAAGCTGGAAAATTCAGCAAAATTACCAATCTATCCCTGTTTTCAAAAAATATATAGAAAAATAATTAGAAGTGGGATTAATGATCTTTAAATTCTAAAAGTTTTAAATTTGAGTATAGTTTGTTCATGAATGTTTCCAAGACCTGTTGTTGCCTTCAACTTAGGTGAATATCACATTTTTCACTTACTGGTCGGAAATTAACTGTACGGATAGAATGTTTTGTAAAAATCAAATAAAATTGTAGAAAAATCGTTTGGAATTTTAAAAATACTTTCTGAAAAGCTAAAAGTATGAAATATTGGAATATAAAAAAATATTGTATAATTTGCAGTCCTTGGTGGTGTTAAAATGGCTTTGAACAGGTGGTTGTTACAAGTCAAAATCTGGAACTTTGTTCTAAACGTTCGTCTGTATGTTTAGGCATTCAACTCTCAACATTTTTGTGTCATATGTTTGATATTCTCATAAAGTAAACAATTGATGTTTTAATACTTTCATTCAATCCTTTTGTGTGTAAAATTGAGTGACTAAAATCCTTTACCTAAAGTCTTAAAGCATATGGTGATTTTGGTGAATGATGGAATTTTGCCCAACAACTTTTCCCCATCTTGCGAGAGCTATATCTACTAATGTGGGAAGAATTGGAAGATGCTCCTGTCTCATGAAGTTCTAGAAAATCGAGTCTAGTTTCCAGAATGTCTGATGTGATCCCAAATGGATCTGTAGATTAGGTTTTATGCTTAAAACACTGAACGGGGGTCGGGCAAGGAAAATATAAAAAAATTAATATAAAAGTTAGAATAAAGTTGTATTTTTGAAACATATAATTTATTTGTTAATTGAATGTTATGAGTGGTGTTTAGGTGGATCCTTGAGAACTTCAAGTAAGTTCAAGACTTGGAATAGAAGGAAGATTTCATCAAGGCTAAAGGTGAGTTCATAGTTGTAACTCACTAAGGTTGCATTATTGAAACGTATAATCCGTAGATGGTGATTTGATTCACTTTAGGATAACCATGTCATTACTTGCGCTTGATGATGATATGATAATTGTGATGCTAATATATGATTTGTGTTAATGCCATGTTATGACCTAATTGCTATGTTTCTTACACTTTGATAACCTTGATGTATATAAGATGCTACCTGAAGTTGCTTGAAATATGATGGATGGTTGTGTCTTGATGTGTTGGTTATGAATACATTGCTTGTTTAATAAACATTTATATGGTATGAATTACAATCTTTACTTAATGTATAAATGACATTGCGGGGTTATGTGTAGTGGGTTTGGGTGGTTTGATGAACTTTGCCTAAAACCTTATCCGGATCATTGAGGGTGCCTACTAGGTTGAAAGAGTACCTATAGCAAGAGCTATAGCCACATTGGTTGTTACTTGCCAGTCTTTCTAGATGACCGTGTGAGACATGGTTTGCGGGAACTTCGGTGTTCGTAGGCTTGAGTGATGTTGGTCCCTCGTTCGCGGCCAGCGCAAACATCACGTGGGAATCGGGAGGTGTATCCATAGAATTGGCACTGTTTGTACCGATCCTAAAGGACACTGCAAGGTACTTGTACTTTGCAAAGTCGGAGTAGCGAAAGTGGAGTCACGAGTTTGGTGTTTCGGGTGGAAGTCATGAGCCACTTAGAGCATTCGGCTGGCCGTGTACACAAGTAGTGAACGAGATGTTTCTCTTGGGTTAGGTAGCACTAAGATACACTTTTCTATTAATCGGTTGGATAGATATAATAAAAGGTTGAACATGTAACAAAAGGTTGGTTGCATATTAAAAGGTTAAATATATAACAAAGGTTGGTTATTAATAAAAGGTTGAACAATTAAAGGTTGCTTAAATATGAAATGTGATTATTTATATGTATGCGGTTGCTTATGTGGTATTTGGTTGATCATATATGTTATGTGGTAGAATTGTGGTTAAACATATATGCATGTATGCGGTTGAATATGTGATTGAATAATTATGATATATGGTCATTTTATAAGTGGTATTTGTCTATCAGTTTTATTCTTCATCGTAAAATGAATGATTGACCCATTTGGGGTTTGTATGTTTTATGCCCAACTTTACGAACTCACTCAGTAGAGGCTGACCTTGCATTTTTCTCTTTTATGCCTTATGATTGGTGCAGGCAGTTTAGAAGATTGGCATTGTGAGAAGAGATTTTATGGGTAGTAGATTTATAATAACGATACCAGTCTTGGATACGTTTTTGATTATTTACTTTAAAATACTTTTGTTTACATTTTAAATGGTTTGGAAATATGTTTGAATTTTTGAAGTAACGTTGTGGTTTTGAAGATGTTTTGAATTAAAACTTAGTCTTCTGCTAACGTCTTCTGTTAAATAAATATTTAAAATCACGGCGTTACAAGTATATAAATCAAGCTGAGTCATTGTTGCTGTCTCAAAGGTTCCACATTATTCATCAACTTCAACACCTCCCAAGAGGACCCAAAGAACTATAAATGTTGTTATTTATTCATCCTTCTGTTGTTAGTGTTTTAATCTTTCTATAACTTGCAAGAAGATCCTTGGTGAATATAAAATGTTTATGTTATTTCAAAAATTAAAGTTTTTCGTTGCCATATTTTTCAAGTTTATGAAACTATTTTTGAACTAAAACCCAACAATTGGTATTAGAGCCATCTTGAACGTTTGATTAGATTTTTTGATTTTTGGAAATCTTGGTTTTTGGAGAAGGATAGCTTGTTTTTGTATAAAAATAAGTTCATACATATTTTTTTTTGTTTTTTTATATGACAAAATTTCATGAAAACAAAGGTTGTTTGATGTGTATATATTAATGCATATAATGTGCATAAACTAACCAACGACCAATGTGTTCTTATGTTGTTATGTTGGTTATTTTTGTTATAAAATGGTTGTAATAATTTATTTATTCACATGGTATGTAATAATTAAATAGATTAACTTTTCTTTGTTATTTTTGTAAAGTAGTAGATTAGTTTTTAGAAATAATTCATTTGTATAAAATATAACAAGAAATCAAGTTGAAACAATTTTTGGAGACAAAAAGAGCAATTTTTAAGTCTAAAAGGTGTGCAAGATTTTCAGTGACATTTTCTAAAAAGTGTCACTAATGTTGTTCATAAAGGGTTGTTGGCTTTTAGCGATAGTTGCTAAATTTTAGCATTCAAGAAGTTTTTCCAATCTTTTACAAGCAATGTGTATTTACTCAAATGAGAGATTCTTCAACAACGTTACAAGAAGATCTTAGTACCCTTAAATGTCCTTTTAGGAATGGGCTTGACATTTTTGTATTGGCTCACAAAAATATAATTAGTTGGTTATGTTTATACACATATCTTTTTATGCATGTTTGTGTTCTTTATTTTATGCAATTATTATGTGTGGTTGATAAATTAGTTTTTCACATGCTAAAATATATTTGGACAAAACATCACATGGAGTTTCGGTTTTCAAAATTAGATATAAGATGTAATAAGTTATTATTTTAAAATAAAACTTGTTTTATAAAATCGTTAATAACGACAAATTTTGAAATACTCCTTTATAAGTTTTAAAATGGTGATTTTTATAGCTTATACAAACTCCAGATATATAAATAATAAAATGAAGTTTTATTAAAGATATATATAAGGTTCAAATGCACTTAAAACTAATACCAGTTATTAAAATTGAACTGCGTCAAATTATATAAAAACTAATTTTTTATATAGAATCTTTAAAAGTGATTCTCTTTTGAAAATTGATACCATGGTTTATTATATGCATGTAGTAACCTTGATATCATATGTTTTTAAACTAGAATTATAAAAAATATAAAGACCATTTTTACAAACCTCAAATCTATGCAATTCTTTTGAAAAACACTCGCACGTCTCTTATATGCACTAGTGGGATAAAGGATAACTAATCACTTAGTATTATCTTTTGATGGATGTGGTGTATTCACGATTTCTATAACCAAGTTATAGGCCGATTATACAAGTTTTTCAAATTGGACGATTTGATCGGAAATCTTTTGTGATAAAGGATACCTAAGCAAGAGAGTTCCAAGGCATATATGGGATCAAACATATCTAATTAAATTTGTTATTAGCGATCCCATAAATCTAGGAATTATATAGTAAGATATAATTGATAATCGATATCTACCGGGTTGAATTCAAATGGATGGGATAAAGGATACCTAACCGTTTATTTGTTTTGCAATTTGGATCCTAGACTTTGATAATTAATGTTTTTGGAAACTAAAAGGGTATTAATTATTGAAGATTAAATATTGAAAATACCAAATGAATTTTGTAAAAATTTTGTAGTTAAATAATCCATTTTCATTATCATAAATTGTCATTTTCTTTAATGACTAATTAAAACCGTAACCTTCAATAGATACAACTTCAATGAATGAGTTCATGTCCTAGAAGACAATCTCACATGAGATATGAAATTGTATACAGTTAAACGTCCTAGTTCTAAACTATTTGCTTTGAGCAATGAACCTAAACATGATTCCTAGTAAAGGCATCACCGTGATGCTTACGATGTTTCTAACATCAAGCTTGGAATAGTTTTTCATGACTTCTAGGAAGTCTTGGATAATTTAAACATATGTATTTCTGATGATATAATAGATTAATCAATATTCTAATATATACAATGATATTTTATTTAAAGCTAGTTTAACACATTGGAATAATGCAATGCTAAAAGAATCAGCTTGTGTAATCCAGAAGGCCCATGTTTTATGGACTAAACACCTTTAAGCCAAGGAAATCTACTAAAGCCCACATAAATGGATCTTGTTTCTTTTTGTAAAGAAACCAGTCACTAGAAGAGGATTTACTCATCGTATTTGGAAAGAAAGTCTGGAAGAGACTGATACTTCTAAGTATCTACTAGATAGAACTCATACTTTTCATATAACACTTAGTTACTTGGTCCTTAAATGTTAACCTAATATTTGTAAATGGTCTACAAATATTTATTGAAGAGTACCAGCTGAGCACAATCAAGTTGGAACTACACTCTCAGAGTTTAGTTTATTATCTATGCTTAGAACATAAATTACTATTAATATAAAAGAATATTTGTTTTGGAACAAAGTGTGTTTTAATTTATCAAGTCTAAATTTATGTCTCGGATATTTTATTCAAATGTTTGACTAAAGCTTCTAAACCCAAAATCTACTAAATACATGTTTGTATAATACTCTAAATGTGGCTTAGATTGTTATATGCAAACCCACCAATAATATGTTCTTTTATTCTTAAGAAAGCTAAGTTAGTAGAAAGAAAGCTTCTAATGACAAAGCGAGTGGGAGGTACATGGAACTTGAAGCAGATCAAGAACCATAACCTTATGTAGTAATAGTTAGTACTAGTTTTAACAAGGATTGTTAAACTTGAATAATAGGTATTCACAAACACAAATTGTTCACATTAATGGTAGAAATCATCTATGAATTGAGAAATGTGGACTCTATCATTGATGAGTTATTATTGATGGTTTCTGGAAAATCCATCAAATACCAGGAAGCTATGTCAGATCTCGAATATGATAAATGAATTAGAGTCATGAACATGAGATGTAATCCATGTATGAGAAACAAGTATGAGCTTGATTAAAATTTATTTATAGCAAGGCTAGAAGGAGTAAATGATTCTTCTAGAAATAATAAATTACATGGATAACCATACACATTTAAAGCAAGACTTGTAGTAAAAGGATTTTCTCATACTCATGTCATTGACTATGATTAAACCTTTTTCACAAGTAGCTATGATTAGATCAACAAGGATATTATTTGCTATAAATTCATATTCTTAATATGAGATATGGTAAATAGATTTCAAGAAAGACTGATTTTTCTTAATAGACATATACTAGAAGATATTTATATAAATTAGCTTGGAGGTTTTCCTTATCCATGTTATCCTAACAAAATGTGTACAGCTTGTGATCCATTTGTGGATATAAAGCAAACATCTTAATGTTGCAATTATCATTTTAATGTAAAACCACAAGGTATGTTTTTATATCAAAATGAATAGACTATGTGTTTTTACTAAGAACTAGTGGGAGCATAGTGAAATTCCTAATCTTGTATGAATAAGACATACTTAATCATTTGAAATAGCATTCTGACTAAGCAATGTCGTTTTCACCTTGACTTGGAAAGCGTTTCTAAAATTAAAGACTTAGGAAGGAGAATATACATTCTTGGAATGTCAAATCTATAAGGGATAGATAAAATGAATGTTAAAAGTTTCATGTCCTTATACATATATATTGGCACTATCTTGAAAGGGATCAAGACACAAGATTCTTTTCGAGAATTAGTAGCATTGTCATATGGCACCATTTTGAGCTAGCATTAAAAGTACATAACTCATAGGTTTGAAATAGATGAAATTAATTATATTCTATTTGATTAACAAATGAATTCATCATTAACGCCATATTATGTATAGGGCATGGTATGTGATCATTTTGTAAGCATGTCATATGATTCTAACTGAATACATGGTTAAGTCACTGGATGACTAAGAGTACTTTAGAAGAACTAAGAGAATGTATATTAGACAATAAGTTTAGAAATGATCTTCATAGAAAGAGCTACATAAGAAGTTAATTATATATATATATATATATATATATATATATATATATATATATATATATATATATATATATAATTATGAATTATAATTGGATTTTGACTTCATTACAAAATGAAAGGTAAGCTTTGTTGGAATGAAGCCCAAGAAAAAAATAATGATACATTCTACTACAAAATAAGAATACAGTACTTTAGAATTGGATTGGTTAACTTTCACTAGATGAAAGTAGGAAAGTGGTTGTAACCAAGTTTCATAGGTACTTGTCGGAGAACTAGTATTGAACTGACCCGTATCAAGATCATCTCATGGATCGCTATTGTGAATGATGCTTGATTAAAAGGTACTATCTTTGTATCCTCAACACCTGAGATACATAGTGGGACTTAAGTGTAGGGAGTACTATGCTTGATATGGTCAAATGTTCTTCCATGAACGACTAGTTATAAAATCCATTTTTAGGTATGGTATGAACTATGCAAGAGGCTTATGTAGTCAACATGGGATTTGTTTCTCTTATGTGTTAATATTTAGATATCTAAGGCGCCTTACCAAAAAGAACCAATGAGATTGATTGAGATCCGTATCTCATGTTGAACATGATGTTTGTAGCAAAGGGATAACTGATAAAATTACCTTATACACCGATTGTAGCTTTGAGCTTTTTGGGAATTACACGTTGATAGAATGGCACTAAAAGTCGTATGATCTTGGGGGCAGTGAAATGTTGTAGACGTTCACCACTGTCTATATTATTCTAATATGAGTCTTGCACAAGTGGGAGATTGAAAGGTCCAGTATGCTAAAGCGTCATATTAAAGTGATATTGTCAAGTAACATATGATACTAATGGGTCACACTAACATCAATTTGATACAGTTTATTATTTATTAGAAATTGATTTTAATAAATATTCAATAAAACTCTTATAATTTTAGATTATTCATTTCTAGGAAATAATTAATGTTCATTAGCAAGTAACATATTATTTCATAATTTATGAATTAATAAGTCATGTACAAACTTTTGGACTAGTTAAACCCTTTTGTCTTTTACTTAAAGACAAAGTTTATATTTTCTAAACTTTGAGTTTATAAAATTTAAACTTAATCTTGTATTTTTCTTCACCTTGGCCAAAAGTTGGAGAATAGAGGAGGATCATGGGATTTCACTTAATTTATTCAAAAGAAATCCTGCTTTAAAAGCATACATGAACACACTCATGACTATAGGGACAAGCTTGTCTATAGTGGAAGTAACTAATGGTTAATAACTTTACTTTGTTTATATAAATAAGTGGCTTGTGCTCTTGAATGGGTGCTTATTCTTCTTCCCTTTCAAATGGTCAAGAGCTATCTAGGAGACACTCCACCTCTTCTTTACTTTGATTTCTTGAAGATTGCTTGCATATCTTATGCTCTCTTGAAATTCATATTGGTTATGAACCTCAAGCTTAAGAGATTAAGAGTTTTGGATTAGCATCTACATCAAGTTGAGTCATTGTTGGTGTGTCAAAGGTTCCACATTCTTCATCAACTTCCACGCTTCCCAAGAGGACCCAAAGAACTACAAAGGTTGTTATTTCTTCATCCTTCTATAATTGGTGTTTTAATCTTTCTATAACTTGCAAGAAGATCCTTGGTGGGTATAAAATGTTTATGTTATTTCAAAAAATTAAAGTCTTTGGTTGCCATATTTTTCAAGTTTATGAAACTATTTTTGAACTAAAACCCAATAGAGTGTTCTTCTTTTTGGCCCTTCATATTTAAATTTTGCATTATTGGTCCTTAGAGTTAGTACACGAGGCGTACCATATGGTACTCTTAGCGTGTTAGATGAGAAGCTAGTATGTAGAGTGTACCACATGTGTACGCTTAGCGTACTAGTGGAGATTGGTCGTGGATATGAGGCCTCGTATGCTGAGCGTACGAGGGATACATTGCGCAGACGAGGAGGATAAGAAAAATCCTATTTTAGGGTGTTCCTTAAGTTCATTGGGCTGGTCTCTTTACCAGTCCCCATTTCCCATAACCCTAATCTCGAATCCTAATAACCTCTATGAGTGTTCTTGAGCCTTGGTCTTGATTTTGGTGGTTTATATTCCTTGAAGTGAATGAAGAAGAAATTGTTGGACTCCTTCTTTAGAAAGAACGAGATCCAGATTTGGCTCCATCTCTTGGTAACGTTTGATGTATAAAGTCTTAACCTTGATCATTGTATGCTTAGATCTCTTCATGTTTTGGTTATATGCTTCTTGTCCCTCTTTGGTTGGTCTTGATGGGTTAAGGCCGTTTTAGAAGCTAATCTTGTAGGTCTGGATGTTTATAGAGTTCCTTAAGCTTAAAAGTGCAAACTTTGTGGTTTTGGTGGTCTCATGCATGAATTAAGTCATTTGTTAAGTCCTTTTGAGCTTTAAGAGCTTCATTAAGCCATGCATGCATGTAAAGCTGGCAACTTTACATGATAAACCACCTTAAGGAAGTCAGATCTAACTGTTGGAGTAAGGACTTAATCATTTAAGAGCTAAAGAAGGAAAGTTGGCTGAGCAGGGGGTATGTTGGGCGTACAAGCTCGTACGCACCACGTACAAGCCCTAAATATAGCACACTTAGCGTATAAGCTAAGTACTCCCCGCGTACTAAAAAATTAGGCTTCGATGTGGTAGGCTTCTTGGTATTGGGTTATGTTAGAATTTGGTTGCATTGGGCCTTGTTGGGCCATTAGAATTCAAGTGTTTTTGAGCTAAGGAATATTTTTTGACCTTGAATTAAGAACCATGAAGGATTTGGGCCCAATTTGGAAAATTAGGCCATATTTGGGCCTTGGGTGTTTATTTGGAATTTAGGCCTTCAGATTCTTTGATTGGGCCTTGGCCTTGGGCCAAGTTATGGAAAGGGTAAAAAGGTCTTTGACCTTACCCTAGTTTAGACATTTAGTGTGGGTTGGATCCAATTATTGATGGATGATTATTTTGGTGATTGATAGCGTGCAGATTTTAGCGGGTCAGCAACTAGAGATTCTTTCTGTGAGATTAGGCAGTGTGAGGTGAGTTTTCCTCACTATGTTTGGTAGGTTAAAGGCACCAATGCCGACCCATAGATTTTTATGTAGGTTTCTAGATGTCTGCGTGACTCTTTCATGTGTATGTGCTTGTATGCTTATTGGATGGGACTCGACAGTTATTCTGTATGCTAGTATCAGGTTATGCGTATATGCTTTGTATGTTGGCGGGGCCCATTATGCGAGTTTGGGTGGGGTCCGTTATACTCAGTGGGCGGGGCCCGATGATTGTATGGTATAATATAATCTTTGTGATTTTTGCATGTGTTTGTATGTTTATACGATTAGTGGGAGGGGCCCGTTATATGAGTTTGGGTGGGGCTCGTTATACTTAATGGGCGGGGCCCTTTATACTAGTTTGGGCAGGGCTCGTTATACTTAGTGGACGGGGCCCGTTATATATACAGTTAGTGGGACCTATTATATAAGTTTGGGTGGGTTATGTTATACTCAATGGGTAGGGCCCATTATATGTATGATATGTATGATGTGTGGTATTTTGGAGAAACTCACTAAGCTTTGTGCTTATTGTTTTCAGTATATGTTTCAGGTACTTTAGTTTTCAAATGGAAAAGCTTGAGGTGATTGCAGGGCACACACCACTCGATTCCGCATTTTGTCATTTACTCTGATAATGATGAAGTATTTATAAACCTTGATTACCTTGGTTTTATGAAAATCATATGATTGAATGGTTTATTGATTAAAAAACGGAAATTTTTTTGGTCTTAATTTTGGTACGTTTACATATGTTTTTTTTTGTTTTTTTGTGTGTGTGTGTGTTTTACATATATGTTTATATATTTTAAACGTATAATCGTATTATTTTTACATATTTATGTATTTTTTTTAGTTCAAATTGTCTTCACTATTTCATCTAATTCACACAACATCTTCTAGTATGTCTATATGGTTTTCCTACATATCCATATATTTTAAGACTTTCCCATTTGATGTTTAATTTCAAGATAAGCAAATAGAAAAAACTTAAAATATATGAATATATAGGAAAACCATCTAGACATACTCGAAGAAGTTGTACAAATTGGATGAAATGGTGAAAATGACTTCAAGTAAAAAAAAAGCACAAATACATACAAAAATACAACTATACATTTAAAATGTATAAAATCAATAAACATCTACATAAAAACTTTTAAAAAATACATAAATACATAAAAATACATATAAATTCGTAATACATAAAAAACATAGAAATACATAAAAATATGTATAATACTTAAAAATACATATAAATATGTAAAAACATGTGTATACATTTTAAATACATGAAAAACACATAAAAATCTATATAAAAAACTTTAAAAAATACATAAGTACAAAATACATAAAAAAACGTATAAAAAATATATAAATACTTAAAAATACATATAAATATGTTAAAAAAATACATTTATAAGTTTAAAATACATAAAAAATGTCAACATAAACATATAAAAATTAAAAATATACATAAATATGTAAAAATATATATAAATACGTAAAAAATACGTTTATACATTATATACAAGTTTTAACAAAATCTACAGAAAAGTCATATGATTTTGAAAATATTAACGATTATTTCCCATTACCTGCTGCATATGTTAAAAAGAGCTAAAATGAATAAATTAGTCACTTTCTTGGGAATTTCTATTAAAAAGGTTAAAAATTCGGGTCTTTTTTGTTCAAAAAAAATAAAATTTAGGACTTCATTAAAAAAATACCCAAAATATTTGGACTCTTCTGTAGATTCCCCCTTTCTTTAACCCACGAATTTGGCAGCAAAGAACCCCATTTACTTATAAATCTTATTCATCAAGGGTTAATCTTCAAGGTAAAATCGAATCTCCTTCGTTTCCCTTCAAGTTTTCAAGATTTTCTTGCATTTTCTTCTCCTTCTACACATTTCTTGATAATTTTTCATGTGCACCTCATGCACTTCAGTTTTGATGATGATGGTTGTAGGATTTCACCCAAATACAACATGCATATATGTTAGAAGGTGAAATCCAATGACCATAACCTAAATCAAACCCATAAAGTTGAGTTTTTACAAGCTTTAAAGATCAAAAACCACACGCATCGTAATTTTCTTTTTAGAAACATCATTTTGAGTAACCAAGTGCATGCATGTTCTCCAAACCATAATGCATGTGATGAACTCGAGCTTAAATGTATGATATTCAAAGTTCATTGCTAAAAGCTTTTAAATGTGTTCATCAAGGATTGTATTTACATAATATTATCTAAAACTCTTTTTCTAGCCAAATCCAATTTTTCCCTAAATCCTAACAACAACATAAAATGACCTACAAATGTTCAAAAAAATATATTCATTATTATCGAATTATTGTAATTTTGCAAGAAAATAGAATAATAAATCACATAAAATACTTCTGGAGGTTTATAAATCAAGAAAATAATAATAAATAAATAAACTTGGATGAACCATAAAGTAGATAAACATCTCCCGCGAAGTTTCACCAAATTTTGTTTCTGTTTGCTAATGATTTTACATTTTCTCTGTTTTAACTCAAATAAATCATAAAATTAAGTTCTAAGATACGATGCGGAAATCTAAAAACTTTCACAGCTTCTACATCTTGTATAAGACTTAGATAAAAATTTCTAGAATTTTTCATAACATATTTCAAAATTTTCATGATTTTTGTGTATTTAATGGACTAAATAAGGTAAAAATAGTTACGATTTTCCATAAATCATGAAAATTAATAAAAAAAACACCCTTTGTTACAGTAGGATATCAAAAAGAGATTCTACCAAATTTTCTCTACTATTTAATAATTGTTCACGAATTAATGATTATTAAGTCAATGAAAATATTAAAGTATTCTAAATATCACAAGAAATTACGAGAAAATATTAAATTATATTTTAAGCAAAGTAAAAAAGTTTGACTATTTTTATTCATTGTTTACTATTTATTTCGAATTTCGTGGTATTAAATATATCAAAAACCATAAAATTGGGTTTTAAGGTTTATAAAGTTCATTAATCATTTTTTCTAGTTTCAAAATACTGTATATAGAATTTGTATAAAGTTTGAGGATTTATTTCAACTGTTTGCTATTTATTTCCAATTTTCTAAGATTAAACATCCATAAATCCAAAAGTCGGACTCCCAATATTCCAAATCACTTTTCATATTTTTCAATATTATACACAATGTGTAACAGTGGTATATAAATGTTGATAATTTTTCTTAACCGTTTACTATTTTTCCATGAATTTGTGAAGATTCAATTGGTTAGATATGAGAAAATAGTATACAAATCTAAAATTCTTGACACATTTTCTTAAAGTATTTGAGTAGAATCAGAACACAAATAAAAAAATTTGTTATTTTTAATTGTATTTTCTATTTAATTAAAATTGCTTGTTTTAAAACATAATAAATTTAGAAAAAAAAAACAGGTTTTGTTGATCAAAAGTTGAATTTAATAATTTTTCCAATTTAGGGATACTGTGAAATAGTTACAAAAAAAGTCTAAAAGTTTTTCATGATCAGTTACTATTTCTCCATGATTTTTTGATTATTCATGGAATTAAAATGGTGAAATGTAACATCGTTGTAGAAATCGGTAGTGGTACGAGTGGAGCATAGTTCAAGACACTTTTATCATCTTCTCAAAGCATTTTAGTATTCACTCCTCCCTTTATTTTTAGTTTTTAAATGTTTTGGGTGGAAAAATATGTCCATTATTCAATTATGCTCGTTGTATTTATTTTATATAGTATCAAATGTGATTTTCAATGTATGTTTTTCAATTATATATTCATGTGGCGTGTATTGTGGTAAAGTCATTGGAACCATTTCACACAACTCATTAACTATTTGGAGCCCATGGTCATTTGGGATAACGCTATTAAGAGGTAGATAACTCCTCACTCACCCGTTTCGCAGGGCACATTTTACCATTTCTATCTATGTGAGTGATACACCTCGATTTCAATAAGACACCCCTCAGACATTAGGCTTGGGTTGTAAAATCATGGTATAATCATTATGCACATACAAATTATGTATCTCGTTTTAGCAACAAACTTTATTTCTCATGTTAGCAATGCATTTTTAGCTATGGAAGCTTTTATCAAAACTTTGATTATTATACATGAAACCTTAATTTTGTAAACATATGAACTCACCAACAATTTCTATAGTCGACGATCGTTTTACATACATTTTTAGGGAATTATTTGTTAGATTAGGCGTCGAAGCTCATAACTATAATTGGTATATACTTGAATTGATAGTACACAGTCCTATTGGGTTGCCCTCACAACTAGCAACTAGATTATTAATGTGTTATGAAAATAATATATTAATTAGAAATCATATTATTTAATTAATAGTTAATCATATTATTAATGTGTTATGAAAATAATATATTAATTAGAAATCATATTATTTAATTAATAGTTAATCAGAAATTAATTGGAATTAATTTTTGGATTAATTGTATTAATTAAAAATACAGGGGCTGTTTGGTAATTTATTGATAGTTAAGGAAATGGACTGTAGAACCTCCCAAGAAGAGTTGGATGAAAACTTATAGGTAGGCCTTATAATTTTCATCCAAGGTCTCTTGGATGGGAGTTCTTGGGCTGCTTAGTCCTTAAGCTAAAGAAATTAGGGTTTCCTCCTAAAATCATAGCTTTGGTTCTAAGCAACCTCACTATATAAAGGGCTTCACCCCTTCTTATTTTCCTCCACTTGATTCCTTATAGGAATAACCTAAATTTCAAGCTCCCTCATCCTTTCTCCTCTCTCATCCTATTGCCAAGTTTGAGTGTGACTACCTAGGTGTGACACTTACTCTGAAAGTTCAAGATCTTCAAGGAATCCATTGTTATTACAATAGAACAATTAAGGTATGTATTCTAACCCTACTTTTACAAATTTAGAAAATAGTATGTACCTCCTAGGGTTTTTCCTTTTTGATGTTCAATATTTGTATGTTCAATTAGAAAAACATAGTTCCAAACAATTAGGGTTGCATGCACACATAGGGATTGTTTTGTTGCAATTGTTTGAATTTGATTAATTATGGTTTATAGAAAATAAACCCTTTGGACTTAGGATTTTTGCAGTTATGGTTTCTTACACCCGAATTTCGAAATTTTTGGAAAAGGGTTTTAAACCTTTACCTTGGCCTACAAGTTTCGAAACATTGGGTTCCTTAACTCGCTTGATTTTCGAAATATGGTAGGGATTGAAATCCTTGCCTTCCTCCCCAAGATTTGCCATTTTTGAAAATTAGGGTTTGGTGACAGGGTTTCTTATTTTAGGTAATTATTTCCTCTTTTGATTAACAAGACAATTATAAAATTTGAAGAATCCCTCCCATGATTTTCGAAATTTAGGGGGAGTGGATTAAGCTAAATTATTATGAATAATTTAATTGGCTAAAACTTTCCTTTGGCCTACAAATTTCAAATATTAGGGTTTCCTAACCCTAGAAAATTTTGAAAATATGGCAAGGATTGAAAACCTTTCCTTCCTCCCCAAGATTTGATAATTTCAAAAATTAGGGTTATAGGTAGGGTTCTTATTTTTGGTAATTATCTTCTTATTTGATTAACTAGATAATTATAGAATTTTATAATATCCCTCCCATATTTTCGAAATTTAGGGGTAAAGGATTAGGTTAAATTATTTTCATTAATTTAATTGGATAATCATCAAATATATTAATAGATTAATTAAAAGGTTTAATTAATAGATAATTATTAAATAAATTTCTTTTAAATTTAATTAGATTGTTTTAATTTTTTAAAAAAAAATAAAGACTATAAAACCATAGTATTTCAAAATGTTTAAAATACACCTTATACTATATGTAAAATTGAAACTTTAATATTTACTATATTTCAAAATGTTTAAAATACACCTTATACTATATGTAAAATTGAAACTTTAATATTTACTATATGTTTAAGACAAGTCAGTTGAACCGCTAGTATGCCTTTTTCACGAAGCCGATCTATAAGGGGGTATAAGAAAAATGCCTATAAAATGGTAGTTGAATCGGTGTCCACTCTCACCCACCGCTTCCTTGATTGGTGGAGGGTCCTTAGCCGAACGGGTTTGATAGGACAAAATAATTCTCATTAATAAGTATAATGAAATTATAAATTAACTAAATGCTTTTATAATATTCCCAATCTTAGTTACTATAGAAAAAATGTGAATTTGATGCCAATCCATGAAATTGCACATTGCATTTTATATATTTCATTAGTGGAGCATGTGTGGTTAATCGACAAACTAATATGGACTAATAAAGGGTGGAAATGGGTGTCTCGTATATTATCGATGATTAAAGGAGCGCATGTGGCTAACCGGCAGATTAATTAGATGATAAATGACATAAAAATTACCAAGCTAATTTGCATGATTATTCACATCTTGTTTGTGATTCTCGGTATCCCAATCGCAAATGGAAGAGCATAGCCGGAATTAAACATGTCATTTAATAGTTCAGTGAATCTCAAAAGATCTAGGAATTTCATTAAAAACCTAATTTGTTTGAATTTCGTTTTTCGTGGTGAAATTCATTTACATACCTTTATTTATTCCACAATTAGATTACAACGTCCATTTTCTAAGTTTTCTAATATCTAGTTCGATCATAGCCTTAATATTTCATTTGGGTGTTATATTTTAGAATATTCTTATCTAACCAAAACTTGTCATTTTTTTTAAGATGTCAACTCCCAATGATGCTCTGGTTCTTCCTCCAACAACAACTCTTCCAACAACTTCTCACTCTTGAACATCTGCTTGAGGGTTACTTTTGAAGGCACAAATTATAATGATTGGATGTGAAACATCAAGATGGCTCTACGTTTCGAGGATCAGGAGTATGTGCTAGAAAAAGAACTTCTCGAGATTGATGAAACCAAGGCTACTGCTAAAGAACTAGTTGAGTATAGGAAGCACTATAATGATGCAACCAAAGTGGTATGTGTCATGGTGTCTAGTATGACTCATAAGCTCCAAAGGTTCTATGAGGATTACTGGCCATATGAGATGAACAAGGACTTGGTGGTAAAAGTACCATCAACAAGCTCGTCAAGAGAAGTATGAGGTAGTAAAGTCCCTCATTACTAGCAAGATGAAAGATAAAGAGTTCATCAGTAGCCATGTGCAAAGAAATCAAAGATACATGGAGCGTTTGTTGAAGCTAAATGTGAACTTTGTTGAGGAATTGGCTATTGATATAGTCATGCACTCACTTCCAAGTTGTTATGATCGGTTTATCCTAACTTAACATTTGAACAACCAAAAGACCACATTGGCTCAACTTCAAAACCTCCTATGAACTGCTGAAGAAGGTATGAAGGGAAAAAGTATTGCCTCCACTCCTGCTACTGCTTCTGTCTTGGCCATAGGGCAAGGAAAATGGAAGAAGATGAAAGGTCCTCCCAAACCAAATTGGAAAGGAAATTCCCAAGATGGGTCCTCAAGTAATGGAAAAAAATGAGAGCCAGTTCTGACGCTCCTCCCACATCTGATCCTAAAGAGGCTACTTTCTTTACTGGCAGGAGAAAGGGGATTGGAAACGAAGCTGCCCTAAGTACTTGCAAGACATAAACAATGGAAAACTGAAGCCAACCTCAACATATATTTACACTATTTTATCTAAAAACTCATCGTATTCTCATTCTTGGGTCCTTGATACAAGATGTGGTTTTCACATTTGTTCTGATTTGTAGGGGCTAAGAAAAAAGTGAGGATATGGAGCGTGGGAGAATAAACCTGATCATGGGTAATAGGAGATCATCACCTGTTACCAAGATTGGAGTTTATAACTTAAATCTTAGTAGTAGGTTGTGTTTAGATTTGAATCATTGTTGCTACTCGTCAGAGATAACAAAAAACATCATTTCATTTCATGGTTTATATAGATATGGTTTTATATATTCTTTCGATAATGAGAATGGATCAAATTCTACTTTTAAAATTGGTGTATTTTATTTTGAAGATTTACCTTGTAATGGCATGTATGAAACTGTGATGGTTGTAGATAATTTAGGTAATAGTGTTTTACAGATTGATTCGTATAATGGTTTAGACAAAGCATGTTGTTGCCAATGTCATCTTGGAAATGTCAACAAGAAACACATTGCCCAACTCCAAAAGGATGGAGTGTTGGAATCGTTTGACTTAAGGTCAGATGATACATGTGAGTCTTGTTTACTTTGAAAGATGACTAAATAGCCTTTGACTAGTTCTTGTGAAAGAGGTGAAGGATTGTTGGATCTCATACACACAGATGAGTATGGGCCCTTCAGATCCACCACAAGGGACGAAAATCGATTCTATGTGAATTTTATTGATGATTGAAGTAGATATGGCTATATCTATTTGATCAAGCATAAGTTCGAAACCTTTGAAAAGTTCAAAGAGTTCAAACAAGAAGTCGAGAATCAAGTTGGCAGGAAGATCAAGATGCTCAGATCCGATAGAGGTGGTATGTATCTTAGTATCGAATTTTACGACTACCTCAAAGAATGTGGATAATTTCACAATAGACACCTCCTAGGACATCATACCTTAATGGTGTGGCTAAGAGGCATAATCGAACCTTGTTAGACATGGTTCGTTCCATGATGAGTCAAGCTTCACTTCCAATCTCATTTTGGGGGTATGCCTTAGAGACTACCGCCCATATCTTAATCTTATCCCAACAAACAAGGTTAACTAAACACTTCATTAAATGTGGATATGGAAAGTTCTCTCGCTAGCACACATCAAGGTTTGGGGTTATGAAATTTTCATTAGACGAGAGACTCACGACAAGATTAAACCTCGAAGTAAAGATGTATTTTCTCGGCTTCCCATAGAATTCCTTTGGATATTTGTTCTATAGGCCAAGTTAGAACGTGGTCTTTGTAGCACGAAGGGGAGTCTTTTGCGAGAGAGAGATTATATGTAAAGAGGAAAGTGGGAGTACATTTGATCTTGAAGAAATTCAAGAGTCAAATGATGAAGTAACCTCTGAAAATGCTAGCGCTCAACATGAGGAAGAAATTCCAGTTAAACCTATTGACGAGTCATTACCCATTATATGTTACGGTAAAGTTAGAATGCCACTTGAGTTTTATGGTTTCCATATTACTACAGATGGTGATACGTTTATCAATGATAGTACACTGGTAAATTTGAATGAACCTTATAACTACAAGAAAGCTATGGTGGGCCCTAAGTCTGCCAAGTGGAAAGAGGCAATGGACAGCGAGATCAAGTCCATGTATGACAACCAAGTTTAGAATTTGGTTGATAGTGTATCACGTCGTAAGATAGTTGGGTGCAAATGGATCTTCAAGAAGAAGACCGACATGGATGGAAAGGTGCACACTTTCAAGGCTCGCTTGGTTGTGAAGGGCTTTACTCAAACCCCAGGGGTTGACTATGATGAGACCTTCACACTAGTGGCTAAGATTAAATCTATTAGGGTTATGCTAGCCATAGTTGCATTTCATGACTTGGAAATTTCGCAGATGGATGTCAAAACTGCTTTCCTTAATAGGAAGTTGGCTGAGGATGTTAACATGAATCATCCTGAGGGTTTTGTGGATGCTAAGTACCCCAATAGAGTATGTAAGATTGAGAAATCAATCTATGGATTGAAACAAGATTCTTGCAGATGGAATCTTTGCTTTGATGAGAAAGTAAGAGTTTGGCTTCTCTAGAAGTGAAGATGAATCGTGTGTATATGTCAAAGCTAGTAGGAGTATAGTGACCTTCCTGGTGTTGTATGTTGATGACATACTACTAATAGGAAACAACATTCCAACTTTGCAAGAGGTTAAATATTGGCTTGGGAAGTGTTTTGCTATGAAGGATCTAGGAAAGGTTGCCTATATTCTAGGGATAAGGATTTTGAGAAACTAATTAACTTAGTTAAAGGACATATTTGGATGAGATGTTAAAACATTTTAGCATGGAGAATTATAAGAAAAGAGAGTTGCCAATCCATAGTAATACCTAACTAAGTAAGACTCAGAGTCCGAGTACTGATGCAGAGATAGAAGAAATGATATGCTTCCGCCATTGGATCAATCATGTATGCTTTTTCTTTGAGAATGGTTATTTGATATTAGGGAAAACCATGTAGAGCTCATTAGATAGTGGTCAAAAATATTCTTATGTATATATGAAGAACTAAGGACTGGGTCCTTGTGCTTGGTGGCAGTGATGAATTAAGACTAACTGGGTATAAAGACAACAACTTTCAGAGAGATAGATACTGTTGGAATAGTGTCTAAGGCTGCAACTATATTATGCAAGTACTTGACCCGGTTGTGCATGGTCCTTTTAGGTTGCCTTCACCAAAGCAACTTGACTGGAGAAATAAATAGAGAAAGAGGTTATTATGATTTATTAATATGTTATAAGAATAATATATTAAAGGGGAAATCATATTTGTTTAATTAATATTGGTCAATAATTAATTAGGAATTAATTTTGTGATCGAGTGTAACTAAATAAACTAGAGGGGCTGAATTGTAATTATGTGATAGTTGCAAAATTGGGTAATGGTTATCCTTGTTAAAGGATGGACGAATTCAAGGATAAGGATATCCTTAAAATGGTCCAAGGTCCAAGAGATAAGGGTTTTCAAGGCTTATCTTGTGGTTGCTTGGTAGGCAAGTAACTGGATAAGGATAAGGACTGAAACCCTAATCCCAACCCTATATAAAGACCCCTAAGGCCTTAGGATGTCATCCCCTTGATCCCTAGAACATCTAAGGATGATTTTTACCTCCTCCCTTCTCTCTCTATAGCCTCTCCAATTGCTTGTGGTGTTTGTGAGCCATTAGAGGCACTACACTTGTGGTGCTTGCTTTCAAGACTAAGGGTTTGAAGATTTAAGTTGTTATTGCAATATAACAACAAGAGGTATGTGATCTAACCTTATATATGAATTTCGAAAATAGCATGCTACATTAGGGTTTTATCCATGTGATCATAATGTTGTGTATCTAATAATGAAAACATAGATCCAAATTAGGGTTGCATGCACACATAGGATTGTTTGTATAAAAACCATCAGATACAACTTTCGTTCTTCGTCTGGCTGGGTGTTTACCCATAGTGTAGGATCACTAACTTTGAAAAGTTCCAAACAGGAGACGTTGACTTATTCTACCTATGAACTAGAGTATATAGCTGCAAGAGAAGCATCAAAGGAGGCCATGTGGATGAAGAACTTCATCATAGACCTTAGAGTTATGCTAACCATATAGGAGCCAATGTTGATTTTATGTGATAATGAAGGAGCAGTTGCCTTGACAAAGGAACCAAGAGATCATGGCATATCTATACATATCAACAGAAAATACCACTTTATCAGTCATAGATTAGAAAAAGGACACCTCGTCGTGAAGAGGGTATCATTAGAATAGATTCATAAAGATGCCCTCACAAAGGGTCTTAGTAGGGTTAAGCACATTCAACATGCAAGGGGCATTGGTCTGAAGGATGATATTGGTTTTACTAGTTAGATAGGTATGTAGAAACTTGTAACAAAATAAATGTAATTCATATTTAATAACTAAGTAATGGAGAGTTGTTTATGAGTATTGTCTACTATCTTTTTTCAATTGTTTATTATTGTGTTTCATTTTGCATGTTTTACTTCCCGAATAATTAGATTATTCAAACATCCATAGTCGATCATACTTTTGGAAGTAAGTAGTGGATCAAGACTGTCATGAATTTGGATGTAGATTGTCTAAGAGTTTAGAAATAACAATGATTTGGTGCAACATTCATGAGTACTTTTGTAATGGAGAATTTAAGTATTGGATTAACCCACACTCATAGAATTACTTCATGAAATTTATCACGAGTAATTCTGAGACGATAATATCATATAATCTTTAAACAAAGATCTATGAGTTGTTGTTTACAAGTTGGTTGTGCATTGATGATACGTCAACACATCAGTAACTTGATTGTATAAAAGGTATTGTTGTGCATGATTTGATGATTAAATAGTGCAAGCATATAAGTTAAAGTTTATATGCTCCTTTTGACCTAAAGGGAAAAGCGATATCTTGGGCCCCTCAATGATTTGGTGTTGACTTATAGTGTCGGGCCCGACCATGACTAAATTTATGTGTTCGGTTAGTAGTTCTTTGTCATTACAAATCAGAAACTGGGAAACAAACTCTTGGACAATGAGATTGATAATGTTCCATGTCGTTTGTCCACATGATATCTTGCAGAACGGAGGATTATATGATCACTTATCTTTGGACACATAACTGACTAGATCAGAGATCGACTACAGCTTTGAGAGCTACAATTTTCTAATCAATTTCTGAAGTTATACTCATAATTATAGTTATTAGACTTATCCAAGTGGGAGACCATTGGATTAGGTGTCTAACTATGGTTGGTATATACATGAATTGATAGTAGCACAGTCCTTTTAGGTTGCCATTATAACTAGAAACTAGACAGGATAACTTTTGGAGAGAGGTTGAATTTATTATTTGAACAATAAATTGAAATAAATGATTTATTAATATATTATGAAAATAATATATTAATAGAAATCATATTATTTAATTAATAGTTAATCAGAATTTAATTGGAATTAATTTTAGGATTAATTGTATTAATTAAAAGTGAAGCACCTGTTTAGCAATTTATTGATAGTTGAGGAATTAGGCTCTAGAACCTCCCTAGAAAGGTTGGACGAAAACTTCTAGGTACACCCTAGAATTTTCATCAAAGGCCTCTTGGATGAGAGTTCTTGGGATGCTTAGTCCTTAAGCTAAGGGAATTAGGGTTTCCTCTTAAAACCCTAACTTTGGTTCTAAGCTACCTCACATACAAAGGGCTTCACCCCTTCTTATTTTCATCCACTTGATTCCTTAGAGGAATAACCAGAATTTTAAGCTCCCTCCTCCCTTCTCCTTTCTTATCCTCTTGCTAAGTTTGGGTGTGATCTACTAGAGGTGTGACACTTACTCTCACAGTTCGAAATCTTCAATGAATCCATTGGTATTACAATATAACAATAAAGGTATGTATTCCAACCCTAGTTTTATAAATTTTGAAAATAGCATATACCTCCTAGGGTTTTTCCTTTTGATGCTCAATAGTTGTACGTTCAATTAGAGAAAACATATATCCAAGAAATTAGAGTAGCATGCACACATAAGGATTGTTTGTTATGCTCAAAACCTATCATTATACAGTAATTGGAACATAGGGACACATCACTTGTAGGAGCATTTGCATGGATTGTTTTAAAAATACATTGTAAATTTTTTTAATTGTTCAAATTTATTATAAATTTGTAATCCTTTTACTACTATGGTTGGTGTTGTCTTTTAACTTTTTCTATGAGACCCTTTGTACTGTCACATGCTCTATTTCCGCTTCAGAGGGGTGTGACAGAAATGGTATCAAAGCTGAAGGTTATAGAGAATACCGATTTTCCTTTGGAGAACCACAACTATAGCCAAAAAATTTCAATACAGCTTTAAAAAATATTGAAGATGATACTAGTATAACTAAGTCGAGTATGCATTATTGGACTTTAATTAAGTATTGCCCGGCCAACTATGCTTAATTAAGGAAAATTAATGTGAGACTAGAAACATTTATAGTGGAACTATGTTCAAAATAATTTTCCATTTAGCTTTTGAAAAATAAATTTTTTTGGTATGCGTATGGGCATTGCATATTATAGGCATTCATCTTGGTACACTTAGAAACTAAGTGCACTTACATCACAGTGTCTTTATTTTGAAATATTCTTATCCCTTATCAAGTGCTAGGCTAACCAGTTATGTTATATTACTAGCTGCTCTAGGAACAATCCACTAACTACTGAGAAAGAGTATTCATTGGTAGCTATTGACTCTTGATGTAAGGTTGGCAGCTAGAGAACCACTAGTGACAATCATAAGTTGCCACTAATATCATTTTTACCTCAATACTCCTATATTGTCTAGATATTTGAGGTACTCCTATATTGTCTGCATCTACACCATACATCGTTTTACAAACAATTTTTTTCAGGTCCTCTATTTTGAAGGAACTTCGTTGTTACCCGCCTTGTACCGGCATTAGTATTAACTACGACTTGCTACACCAACCCACTTATTCATTACTTCTTATTCTTCCATTAAGAACCTATTTCATTTCACCAGTTTTATTTATCATTGTTACAATATTTTATAACCACTTCACATATTTTTACTAAACCTTTCCTAACCATGAAAGCTATATTTCTCGCAAAAAAAAAAACAACTGACTTTACTTTTGCTAAATTGATTTAACTTATCACTTGTCTTTGAACTTAATTTAACCAAATTTGATTTTAACCATAACATTTCAATTTCTTTTCAAATCCATTTCAATAGCTAGATGTGCTTTTAAGGGCACATAAACGCTTTTAAACCTTCCTTACCATTTTTGCATGTTTATGAAAAACTTAAAAGCATTTTCTTTTATAAAAGTGTTTAAACTCTACTCTATAAAACTTATACATATGACATCGATGTTCATGATATGTGTAAAAGCTTCATCGGGCCTTTCAAGTCATGCTTGTTTTGACTCTTTTTGAACTTTTTCTCATTTATGAATTGTATTTTAATTAAGTGTGTTTTCTTGAAGCCCAATATGATATTTCTAAAACTTTCTACTTCAAACATGTTTATAAGAGATCTATAATTTCTATATTTCAAAACACAAGTCACTTGTATATTTTATTTCAAATTAGTTTTATAATCTGCAAAGTTTCTAAATTTTAAAGCATTGCAAAACTAAGTGTGCACTTTCATATTTCCAATGATGCACTTTCAACAATGTATAGTTATTCTTCTAAACATATTGAGTCTTTACTTTATCCGTTTCAAAAAATGTTGGACACTAGTCTAAAAGTCAAAACTGACAGATTTTTAATTAACAATTTTAGTGTTTCTTCTTTTTCAGAAATGGAGTTTAACTTAATAGATAACTTATGAATTTTTAACAAACATTAGCAAACAATTTAAAACTTCCACATGTATATTTATCAAATAATATACATCACAGATTGAAATTTGAAATATATCTTAACCTAGTTTTAAATCTACCTACAAATATTCTCTTTAAAATTTCAAGAATAGCAATCATTGTTGCTCCTACCTTCTTTTTCTTCCCCCCCCCCCCCCCCCCCCCCCCCACACTTGATTTCTTGCTCTCTATCTGGTTTGAGATCTCACACACCCATAATAATAACATAATACATGGTCTAACTTTGTTTTTGCCTATTTTACTTCCCTTGCTACCATATTCATACGCATACAGACTAAAAGTCTAAATTTTCATTTTAAGTAATTTATACATGTATAGTCATGAGGGATAATTTTGACTTGGCCAACCATGATATATTCAACGACACCTCATATATATATATATATATATATATATATATATATATATATATATATATATATATATATATATATATATATGTGAAATCTACTGTAAATGAGTAATCCTTATTTTCATTGTTCTTTTGTTCTAAATTTAGAAATTTCATTAAAATTGTAATTTTCATTGTTTTCCCTCACAATTAATACACAAGATGACTACCCATGTGCTTATCATTTTTCTAAATCCAGAAATTATATGTAAAGAATGTATTTTCTTATGTTTCTTCTTTTTTTAAAAAAATAAATAAAATGTTTTTAATGTTGCGATTACCTATCCTCCAAAAGAATGATGTCTTAGAATCATTAAATTAAGAATGCACCATTTTTAATGATCAATATTTTTTACCCTGTCTTAAAATAGCATTCTACTTTGCCATTTCCATTGAGTTCCTAACTCCTTAATTTTTTATCATATATATTCTAACTCCTTATAAAATTGTTTTTGAATAGGCTTAAACAATTGGATAATTTTTCAAAAATTTTAATATAAATAGTTCAAAATTTTTAATATAAAAATTGAATCTTCTATATAGAAAAGACAAACCTATAAACAAAATCAGTGGGAGGGATTTTTTTCATTCGATTATCCATGAGTCTTAATACATTTCTATATTTTGGTGACCAATTTTGGTTGACAAAAAACCAAAAGAGATGACGAGAGAGATTGGGTATCCAGAGAGACAAAATCTCTCTTTTCTCAGTTTTCTTCCCTTTAAAACCCCACATTATTTCCCTTTCTGTAACCCAAGAATTTTGAAGCAAAGAACACCATTTTTAGTCATAAATCTAAATCATTAAGATTAATATTCAAGGTCAAATCGAATCTCCTTCGTTTCCCTTACATTTTCAAGATTTTCTTACATTTTCTTCTCCTTCTACACATTTCTTCATAAATTTTCATGTGAATGTTCATGCACTTGAGTTTTGATGACGATCGTGGTTGGATTTCACCAAAAAACAAAATGCATGTTGTTAGAAGGTGAAATCCAATGACCAAAACCGAAATTAAATCCATAAACTTGAGTTTTTACAAGCTTTAAGACCAAACATCATTTTGAGTAAATAAATACATACATGTTCTTCAAACGATAATGCATGTAATGAACTTAAGCTTAAATGTCTGATGCTCAAAGTTCATTGCTAAAAGCTTTCAAATGTATTCATTAAGGATTTTATTTACATGAAAATACCTGAAATTCTTTTTTGTTGGATTAGGTGTCTATGCCTATAATTTTAATTGGTATATACTTGAATCGATAGTAGCACACTCCTTTTAGGTTGCCTTTATACTAGCAACTAGACAGGATGACCTATTGAGAAAGAGGAAGAATTTATTATTTGATTAATAAATTGTAATAAATAATTTATTAATGTATTATGGAAATAATATATTAATTAGAAATCATATTATTTAATTAATATTTAATCGAAAATAAATTTTGAATTAATTTTGGGATTAAAGGAATTATTTAACAGTATACGCGCTATTTAGCAATTTATTGATAGTTGTGGATTTGGGCTCTTGGACCACCCTATAAGGGTTGGACGAAAACTTCTAGGGAGGCCCTAGAATTTTCGTCGAAGGCCTTGGATAAGGAGTTCGTAGATTTGGGTCTAAGCTAACTTAAATATATAACGAGCTACACCCCTTCTTGATTTCTTCCACTTGAAACCTAATAAGAATAGTCGAAATTTGAAGCTTCCACCTCCTCTTTAATATATCATCCTCTTGCTCGGTGTGTTTGTGAACGATTAGAGGTGTTACACTTGTGTCACTTATTCTCAAGCTTCTACAACAACTAGGAATTGTTTCTTATTAATACATAACATTCAAAGGTTAGTTTACTGTCTAATGTTGTGAATTTCAAAAATACTAGATACCACATAGGTTTTTTTCCTTTTTTATGTTAAATTCTTGTATGTTTAATTAGAGAAAACATAGATCCAAGATTTAGGGTTGCATGCATACATAGAGATTGTTTGTTATGCTCAAAACTCATCAGCGGTATCAAATATTTGGCTTGTTTTCTATTGAATATGATGAAATTGGTTGAACTTGAAAATTAGGGTTTATGGTAATTAAATCAATTGGACTTAGGATTTTGCAATTTTTGGGTTTCCTAACCTTAGATTTTGAAAATTTGGATATGGGTTTTATTCCTTTCCTTTGGCCTACAAATTTCGAATATTAGGGTTTCCTAACCCTAGAAATTTTCGAAAATGTGGCAAGGATTGAAAACTTTGCCTTCCTCCCCAAGATTTGATAATTTCGAAAATTAGGGTTATGGGTAGGGTTCTTGTTTTTGGTAATTATTTTCTTATTTGATTAACTACATAATTATAGAATTTTATAATATCCCTCCCATATTTTCAAAATTTAGGGGTAAGGGATTAGGTTAAATTATTTTGATTAATTTAATTGGATAATCCTCAAATGATTTAATAAATTAATTAAAAGGTTTAATTAATAGTTAATTATTAAATCAATTTATTTTAAATTTAATTAAATTGTTCTAATTTCAAAAAATTTAACAGATTATAAAACCCTAGTATTTTAAAATGTTTAAATTACACCTTATACTATATGTATAATACAAAGTTTAATATTTACTATATGTATAAGTCAAGTCAGTCGAACCGCTAGTACGCCTCATTCACGAAGTCGGTCTATAAGGACGGTATAAGGAAATTGCCTATAAAATGGTAGTTGAATGTGTTTCCACTCTCACCCACTACTTACTTGATTGGTGGAGGGTCATTGGCCGAATGGGTTTGATATGACAAAATAATTCTCATTAATAAGTATAATGAAATTATAAAGTAACTAAACACTTTTATAAAATTCCAATCTTAATTACTTTAGGAAAAATGTGAATTTGATGTTAATCCATGAAATTACACCTTGCACTTTATATAAGTCGTTAGTGGAGCGTATGTGGTTAACCGGCACACTAATATGGACTAATAAAGGTTGGAAAGGGTGTCTCGTAAGTTATCATTGATTAATGGATCGCGTGCAACTAACTGACACATTGATTAGATGATAAATGACATCGAGAGTCTAAGCTAATTTGCATGGTTATACACATCTTGTTTGTGATCCTCGGTATCCTAGTAAAAAATGAAAGAGCATAATCAAGATTAAACATGTCATTGAATAGTTCAATGAAACTTAAAAGATCTAGGAATTTCATATAAAACTTAATTCGTTAAAATTTCGTTTTTCATGGTGAAATTGGTAGATCATCATTTACCTACCTTTAAATAATTTACAATTAGATTACGACATCCCTTTTCTAAATTTTGAATTATTTAGTTGGATCCTAGCCTTAATATTTCTTTTGGGTGTTATATTAAGGATTATTCTTCTCTAATTAAAACTTATCCTTCTTCTTTTCAAATGTCAACTTCCAACAATGTTTATGGTTCCTCTAATAACAATAACTCATCCAACAACTTCTCACTCTTGAGCATCTGCTCAAAAGTCACCTTTGATGGCACCAATTATAATGATTTGATGCAAAACATCAAGATGGATCTACGCTTCTAGGACAAGGAGTATGTTCTCGAAAAAGAACTCGTCGAGATTAATGAAACAAAAGCTACTCTTGAATAACTAGCTAGGTATATGAGACACTACAATGATGCTACCAAAGTGGCATATATCATGGTGGCTACTATGACTCTTGAGCTACAAAGGTTCTATGAGGATTATTAGCCATATGAGATGAACAAGGGCTTTATGAAAAGTACCATCAACGAGCTCGTCAAGAGAAATACGAGGTAAAAAATTCCCTCATTACCAGCAAGATGAAGGTCAGAGAGTATGTCATGAGCCACTTCAATGTATCCAACGATATATGGAAAACCTGTTGAAGCTCAATGTGAGCTTTGATGAGGAATTGGCTATTGACATAATCTTGCACTCATTACCCAGTTGTTATGATCAGTTCATCATGACTTATCATTTGAACAGCCAAGAGACCACATTGGCTCAACTTTAGAGATTGTTGCAAACTGATGAAAGTGGGATGAAGGGAAATAATATTGCATCTACTCCTTCTGTTGCTTCTATCTTGGAAATTGTACAAGGAAATAGGAAGAAGAGGAAAGGTCCTCCCAAAGAAAATTGGAAGTGAAAGTCCCAAGTAGGGTCCTCAAGCAATGGACCCAAAGGAAAAGCCAGTTCTGATGCTCTTCCTGCCTTTGATCATAAGGAGTCTACTTTATTTTACTGCAATGAGAAAGGGCATGGAAAAGGAGCATCCTTAAATACTTTCAAGACATAAAGGATGGAAAAGTGATGCCAACATCGGTAGGTATTTACAATATCTTATCTAAAAACTCATCATATTCTCATTCTTGGGTCCTTGATATAGGATGTGGTTTTCATATTTGTTCCGACTTGCAGGGTCTAAGAAGAAGTGAGGACGTGGAGCATGGGAGAATGAACCTGGTCATGGGCAATAGGATATCATCACATGTTACCAAGATTGGTGTTTATAATTTAGTACTTAGTAGTAGGTTATGTTTGGATTTGAACAATTATTTCTATTTGTAAGAAATAACGAGAAACATCATTTCATTTAATGGTTTATATTGACAAGGTTTTAGATATTCTTTTAATAATGAGAATGGTTCTATTTATTCTTATGAAAATGGTGTATTTTATTTTGAAGTATTACCTTGTGATGGCGTATATGAACCCATGATGGTTGTAGAAAATTTAGGTAATAGTGTTTTGCAAATTGATTCAACTAATGGTTTAGATGAAGCATGCTTGTGGCATTGTCGGCTTGGACTTGTCAACAAGAAATGCATTGCCCAACTCTAAAAGGATGCAGTGTTGGAATCATTTCGCTTAAGGTCAGATCATACGTGCGAGTCTTGTTTTCTTGGAAAGATAAAAAAAATCACCTTTTAGTGGTTCTTGTGAAAGAGGTGAAGGATTGTTGGATCTCATACACACAAATGTGTATGGGTCCTTCAGATCCACTACAGGGGATGCAAATTGATTCTATGTGACTTTTACTAATGATTATAGTAGATATGGCTATATCTACTTAATCAAACATAAGTCAAAAACCTTTAAAAAGTTCAAAGATTTCAAACAAGAAGTCAAGAATCAATTGGAAAGGATGATCAATATGCTCAGATCTGATAGAGATGGTGAGTATCTTAGTATCGAGTTCTACGAGTACCTCAAGGAATATGGAACTGTTTCAAAATTAACACCTCCTAGGACATCAAAAATTAATGGTGTGGAAGAGAGGAGTAATCAAACCTTGTTAGACATGGATCGTTCCACGATGAGTCAAGCTTCACTTCTAACCTCATTATGGGGGTATGACTTAGAGATTGTTTCCCACATTATTAATCTTGTCCCGAAAAAGAAGGTTGCCAAAACACGTCATGAGATGTGGACATGGAAGGTTCCCTTCGTTGGCATATATCAAGGCTTATGGTGGTTAAGCTTTTGTTAGAAGAGAGACTCACAAAAAGTTTGAACCTTAAATTTGTTCTACAGACCTAGTGAAAATGTGATCTTTATAGTACGAAGGGGAATATTTCGTGAAAGAGAACTCATATGCAAAGAGGACAGTGGGAGTACTATTGATCTTGAAGAAATTCAAGAGACAACTGATGGAGGAACATCTAATGCTAGCACTCAACGTGAGGAAGAAATTCCAGTTGAACCTATTGACGAGTCGTTACATCTTAGATGTTCTAGCAGAGTCAGAATAGCACTAGAGTTTTATTGTTTCCATATTACTACAGATGGTGATATGTTTACCAGTAATAATAAACTGATAAATTTGAATGAGCCTTCTAACTATAAGGAAGACATGGCGGGACCTGAGTCTGCCAAGTGGAAAGAGGCAATGGACAGCAAGATTAACTCCATGTATGGCAACCATGTTTGGAATTTGGTTGATAATGTACCAGGTTGAAAGACAGTTTGGTGCAAATAGATCTTCAAGAAGAAGTCCAACATGGATGGAAAGCTACACACTTTCAAAGCTTGACTGTTTACGAAGGGTTTTAGTCAAACCTTAAGGGTTGACTAGGATGAGACCTTCTCCCCAATGGCTAAGGTTATATCTATTAGGGTAATGCTAGCTATGGCTGGGTTTCATGACTATGAAATTTGGCAGATGGATGTCAAAGTTGTTTTCCTTAATGGGAAGTTAGCTAAGGATGTTTACACGAGTCAACCAGAGGGTTTTGTGGATGCTAAGTACCCCAATAGAGTCTGCAACCTTAAGAAATCAATCTATGGATTGAAGCAAGCTTCACGTAGATGGAATCTTTTCTTTGACGATAAAGTTCAAGAGTTTAGCCTCTCTAGAAGTGAAGATTAATCTTATGTATATGTCAATACTAGTGGGAGTATGGTCACCTTCCTGGTATTGTATGTTGTCGACATACTACTCATAGGAAACAACATTCCAACTTTGCAAGAGGTCAAGTCTTGGTTGTGAAAGTGTTTCTCTTTGAAGAATTTGGGAGAGGTTGCTTATATTTTGGGAATAAGGATTTTGTGAAACATGAGTAAAAGACGAATTGGACTTAGTGATAGTACATATTTGGATAAGGCGCTAAAGTGTTTTAGCAAGAAAAATTCCAAGAAATGAGAGCTTCCTATCCAGAGTAATACGAAACTGAGTAAGAATCAGAATCCAAGTATTGATGTAGAGATAGCAGAAATAAGTCGAGTTTCATATGCTTCCGTCGTTGGATCAATGATGTACGCTATGACTTGTACTCCCTCTGACGTTGCTTTTTTTAGCATGGTTATTCAATATCATGGAAATTTAGGTAGAGCTCATTGGATAGCCATCAAGAACATTCTTATGTATCTGTGAAGAACTAAGGACTGAGTCCTTGTGTTTGGTGGCAATAATGAGATAAGAATTACTGGGTATAGTGATGCCATCTTTCAGACAGACAGATACAATTTATGTTCTCAATCTGGCTGGGTGTTTACCCTTAATGAAGGAGCGGTAACTCAAAAAAGTTCCAAGTAGGAAACAGTGGTTGATTATACCTGTGAATCAGAGTACGTTTCAAAAAGAGAATCATCAAACGAGGCTATAAGCCTGATGAACTTCATTGGAGATCTTGGATTTGTACCAGGCATAAAGGAGCCAATGGTGATTTTTTTGATAATGAAGGAACGGTTGCCTTGACAAAGAAACCAATAGATCATGACAGATCTAGACATATCGATGAAAAATACCACTTTATCAGACATAGAGTAGAAGAACGACACCACGTTGTGAAGAGAGTATTATCTGAAGAGAATCCTGTAGATCCTCTCACAAAGGGTATGAGTAGGATTAAGCACGTTCAGCATGCAAGGAGCACTGGTATGAAGGATTACATTACTTTTAGTTGTTAGATAGATATTTAGAAACTTGTAATAAATAATTTTAATTGACATTTGATGATTAAATAATGGAGATTTAGTTGCGAGTATCATTCACTATCTTTTGTCAATCATTTATGATTGTGTTTCATTTTGCATGTTTTACTTCCCAAATAATTAGATTATTCAAATATCCATAGTCGATCGTACTTTTGGAAGTTAATGAATTAAGACTTTCATGAATTAAACTGTAGATTATCTAAGGGTTTAGACATAGCAATGGGTTGCTGCGGAATTCATGAGTACTTTTGAAATGCAGAATTTAAGTATTGGATTAACCTACGCTTAGAGAATTACTTCATGTAATTTATCACGAGTAATTCTGAGATGATAATATCCTATAATCTTTAAATGGAGATATATGAGTTGTTGTTTACGAGTTAGTTATGCATTGATAATGCGCAAACGCATCAGTAACTTGATTTATAAAACTTATTATTGTGCATGATTTGATGAGTAAATAGTGAAAACATATAAGTCAAAGTTTATATGTTCCTTTTGCCCTAATGGAAAATGAAGTTATTATTAATCGAGTTTATGAAATGAGATTAGAGTTTTAGAATGAATTATGAACACGAGAAGTAAATATGATCTGTTTGGCTCTACTATGCCTTGAAAGATACAGAGAAAAAATAGAGAGTACAAGTCGAACACTCCTAAAACTTTTCTAATTCTATTACCCATCTCATATTTATAGGGATAACTGTGACATCCCCAAAATCACGACCATAAAATACCGATTTTGTTTATGCTTTGTTTGAAAATCAGAGTAACATTTTAAATAAAAGTGTTACGAAATTTGTCCCAAAACAAAATATGATAAAGATTTATCAAAAGCATTTCCAAGGAAATGTATTTCATTAAAAGACTTGGGATGTCATGTTCGATACAGATCAAAAGCATAAACAATACAATATAAGCCTTACTACATTATTTCGTATCTACAGGCCTATATCTGTAATCCCTCATCCAAAACATCACATTTATGCTCATACGCCACTACCTGTAATGCAAGAAACTGAGTGGACCAGGCTTGGGAGCCTGGTGAGCACATAGGGTTTTCAACCCACAATAAATAAGTTTATTAATTTCATCAATCAACAATAACCCGATTACCTGTTCCCGTTATCCTCACTTTACGTCCTTAAACACCTATCATAAGGGACCTAGCCTAAGGATCATCATCGGAATGCACACCACTGCTAAGGGGGTTCCTTAGCAATAAATGTCCTAAAGGCAACCATGTGGGGGATGGAGTACACCGGTGAACACATCGTTCACAACACCTAAAGGTTGCTAGCCTACCAGCGTTCCACTAGACTGTCTAGAAGAGTCTGTGGTCGTTATCTATACTCTGCTAGATGACTGGATCAACAACAACAATATCGAGGCCTCTCATCATTTTATCACACATCATCTTATTACATCTACCCATATTTTACCCCAACATTTTTGTAGATATAAAATACATATATAGTTTAAATCATTTAAAACTTGTATAAAAACATTCATCCATCATAGATAGCAAGTATACAGATAATATGCACACATAGCATGTAATATATAAAATACTTCATATCTATGTGTAAGATGAAAGTAACTATGCACTCACTTGAAAATGTGGTGATTCCGAACTCAGAAGCGCTTCGCTTCTTAAAAATAATTTTCTTCGACGAAACCTAGTATTATTACCA
Source organism: Lactuca saligna (assembly GCF_052625555.1). Lineage (NCBI taxonomy): Eukaryota > Viridiplantae > Streptophyta > Magnoliopsida > Asterales > Asteraceae > Lactuca > Lactuca saligna. The sequence continues at coordinate 36,908,334 of NC_136417.1, read as the reverse complement.
CTAGAGTTTAGTCTATTATTCGCCAAGACTAATTAATAGTCTAGCTATTATTACTATTATATAAGCGTTAAAAAAATACTTATATAACCCATAATAATAGCCCAAGTATTTATTATAAGTTCCTAATAACGTTACTATAATTAAATAAAAACTATATTAAAAATAATGTAGGCGTAGCTCACTTACAGTGGGTTTTTATAGAAAACCAGGCTTTGCTTGGAGCAGCGTTCCCGAGCCAAAAAGCTCTTCTTATCGGAGCCATCAAGCACTCCGGGGCTTCTGCCCCGTGCTAGGGAGGTTCCCTAGGCTTTTCGGGGGGTTTAGGGGCTAGAGAGAGGTTCTAGAGAGAGAGTAAAGAGAAGAAAGAATGAGAAAGGTGTGAAGAAAATGAGGGTGGGAGAGGTTCTATTTATAGGGTGAAAATTGGCTGAATTTGGTGCCACATGTCACCATCTAGTGGCAAGACTTGGGGAGAAAGCAATGGCCAAAATTGTACCACATCACCCATTTTCGCACAACACACTTCCGACTTCTAAAACCCGTAACGTTCTCATACGACCTTTGTTTTTGACGTTCTTTACATCCACGCATAGATAATAATAATATCTACAACTTTTATTTTGACTCTGTCGGCTAATTCTCGACCAATATTAAATTTAACAGTACAAGGAGATTATACTGTTAAACGTCAGCGTAAAATTCATAACTTCTACATATGGACTCTGTTTTCGTCTGTCTTTTTACCTTTGATTTCCTATTAATGAGATATTCAACTCTCATTTAGGTCGCGTAAGCCAAAAACCGCTCGAACTAAAATTCGAGTTTCGGGTCGTGCACTGCTAAGTCGAATCTTAGAAAAATCACAACTTACTCATACGAAGTCAAATTTGGGTGTTTTTTTATGGATGTTCTTGGTTTAACATATACTATAACTTTGGTTTAGATCACTAAGGCTAAAAAGTCCTTCATCGTAAATTCACTATATACGTCTCCTGGTACCGTGCCGGTTTTGCCGTAAAACTTCGGCGAGCCATAACTTCTTCGTTATAACTCGGATATTGACGTTCTCTATATCCCCGGAATCCTTGTTTCAATCACTACAACTTTATATAAAGATATAGGGATTATCTCATACTTTAATTTTGACGCTTATTTTTATTTTTTATTAATTATACATTTATAATTAAATAATAAACACATAAATACACATAATTCACATAATACTCAAATATTTCAGTTTTATTACTTCAAAAAGAGTTACAATAGTTGACCTAGACTATTATATTGTAAAAAATGTTTAGCCCTGAAACCCAGACGTTACAATAACAAAAGCATATATACAAAAAAATTATAAGGGACTAAGACATTACAGCTTCTACACAAATATTACCCTTATACAAAACACACAAACTAGCTTTCAACACTAAGACTGACTCAGACAGACTTCGACATCTCACAATAATATTCGACATAAATATGCTCCCCCTTTGTGAGAAATGTCGAGTCTAAGTCATCAACATCTAAGCAGCTCGATGTATCACCCTTCGAATTTTAGCATTCCAGTTAATCACCTTGCAAATTTCAGCTTTGTCACCATCACTTTTCTTTGCAAAACTGTTCATTCGAACAATGAGGTGTGGTATATCTTTCAACATCACAAGCTTGAAACAAAAAATTTTTAACCTTCCTAAAGCCAAGGATAATTCAACATTAGTTAATGCAAGATATTCATAGTAATTATCTATAAACAACTTAACATGAGCGAAGTCGATTAAGAAATCTTCTTTTTTTGTCACTTGCAGCTTGGAGACATCAACATTTTTCAAAATCCTCGCAACACAAATTAAATCATGAAGATTCATTAAAGGAAAGTCTGTCACCAAAAAATCAAATGTTGCGTTGTTAGCTCGAACTGCATGATAACAATAATTTTGCAACACACCCTCGAACAAAAAGTATTTGGATATGTTGAGAACTCAAACTATCATGACTAAGGACCATATCTCCTCCCCCCTCTTTCCAAGAATTGCATGGAATCGAAACTTCAACTGTTTAAAATCCTCTTTGTCATTTTACTTGTCAACAATTTAATATTGTGCATCCAAGACCATCATTTTGTTGATCAGAAAATCCAACTTATTGAAATCAGTATTCTCAGTGGTGAAGCTTTTCTTGGGAAGTCTCTCAAAATCATGCATGTCTTCTGTTATAACGAAGGCTTTATTATTTTCCTAGCAATAGTGCTTCGAAGGGTTACCTTTATCCAGACTAGGAGGGTTATTTCTCTTTGGCGAAGAATGCTTTTGTATCTGCCTTTGTTTTTCATTTTCTTTTTCAATGGCCACATTTTTCTCTTATGTTGTAGGTTCAACCGAAACGCCTTGCCCTTTTCTTTTCATTTCTTCTGCTGAAGGAGGTGGCTTCGAAGAGCTTGATCCTCCAACCCCAGAGCCTATCACAATCCCTTTCGATATTGGCTTTGTTATTGTTGCTATTGATGTAGTTGACAAAAATTTCTTTGGCAATGAAGTAGGGATTTGAGTAGAGATAACTTTTCCAACAAATTTTGAATCTCCATCACCTTTTCCAGAACCGCTTCCTCCCAAGCCAGGTTGCGAACCCATGCCAACAATTATTATTTCTCCCCCTTGCACCCCTGTGCGAATAGGCACGACATCAGTTGGCATCAAAGTGATAAAATTTAACGAAGCCATTTCGGCTTTGATGGTAGAATCCAAAGATTGAAGTTTTGCAGATAATAATTTTGGAGTGATGACCGAATGGGATGAATACCCAAGCTTCGAAACTAACTCCTTCAAATTATTCAATGTCTCTTCAATTTTACCAAAACTTCAAATATCAACCTCAGCCTTCTTATCAACCCTGGGAAGTAAAGAATTGTACCTTTCCACCACTTTAGTAGCAACATCAACAATTATGTCCACCTTCGAATGAAAAGATGAATAATTGTGATCAAGAGCTGCAATCTCCTTCGGCATATCAACCCTCGGTTCCTTAATATTGAAGTTATAATTTTCACGAACAGTTTTGACATCTTTAACAAATAAAACACGTTTTTCCTTTGCACCATTTTCACCTCTTGCAAATCACTATTGAAAGACGAAGTTTTAAATTTCACTCTTAACTCATTGTTCTGGTCAACCAGATCAATAGCTTCACGTAATCTCAGCTAATGAGCTTTAAGCATTACATGCACTTCAATACCTGAGATTATATTACAACCCCCAACATTAGCTTAAAGTTGCAATAAATAATTGAGCTTTCTATTAAGAATCTTGAATTGTTTTCTCGACATCAACATATGATCAGTGATGTTTTCTTCTTTGGGATCAAATTGAATCTCAAGAAAAGTCCCCATAAAATCACAATCATCTGTTGAATCATCATCTAGAACAGACTTAGGACTTTCCATATATTATGAGGGAAATAAAGATATGATGGGTTAATCCATGATGTTTTCAAAATTGGGTAAAATGATGGATTGTGGCAAAGGAGTAGAAATGAATGGTGGTAGAGTAGTAGTAGTATCAATGGTGGATGTATCGAAAGAAGAAGATAATATAAGAGTGGAAGTAGCTTGGGCTTCGTTGGTCGACATCCGTCACCAATATTGACATTTGCATCCATATCATATATGTTTGTAGGAATAATGGAAGTTCGAACCTCATCAGAAACGGATTCAATAGGCGAGACTTCGGGTGGTGTGACTAAAGTTTGCTAAGGAGTGGATAGTTTCGCATGATCACCCTGATTGATGGTTGTATCCACAAAAGATGTTTACACAGAGCTACCAAGACTCCTAGTCTCCTCATGAGACAACTTAACCGAAGAGCCCCTCATAGGTGATGGGAAGCCCATATCATCATTCTGAATAGGAGATGGAGTAGCCTCTGCTTCGAAATCCATTTTAACAACAAAGTCAACATTAGATTCATCAGTCTTCTTTTGCTTCTTTTACATCTTTTTGACTAAATCATGATCCCTTTGCTTCTTGGATGCTAGAGACACTAGAGCAAAAATCTCACGAATAATGACTCCCTTTCGATTTAACTGTGGCTTCTTGATCTTGGTGACCTGACCACGATCTGGTAAATGAGAAGGTCCGTGAGCCATTTTCTTCAACTTTTTTAGAACCCCAGTTTTCGAAGCCAAAACAATTTCTACATGTGAAGAAGGCTCAGGTTGAAAAATCTCCTTGGGAATAGAATCACGAACCGTAGAATCTTTCTTCAAAACCTTCTTAGGAGTAGACTCAGGAATAGTCTTCGAAGGACTAACTTTTTAATATTTCTTCCAAGGTTTGCTTCGTTTGACTTTTTCACCCTTTGCTAACAGGACGCCAGTCCAATCGAAGTATTAATAGTTTGTAAATAAGATACAACAACGGGATAAGTAGGATCAACCTTGCGAATCATAGCATCAGGGATTCAGGAAATCGAAGGAAACACATTTGGATTATCCTCCACTGTCTTCGGATGCTGATATAAAGTAAATTCAGCCTTTTAGACATCATCTGGAACATCAATCTCTTCTCTTTTATAGGCAAACTGTAAAAATAAGGCTCCAGTAACGAGCACAAGAGATGTTATTTACGACTTTCCTATAACTCAAGGTCCAATTCATATATCCTCATAACAATGGATAAAATACTATTTTACCCTTCTTGTGCTTGGCCCAACAAAGCATGGCCCAAATCCAAAATTACTCAAGGTCCAAAAATGGCCCAAAAGTTATTCAAGTGCGTACACCCGGTGTACCAACCTGGTACGCGCTACGTACGACGCTAAAGCCCAATATCATCTTCAAACCTGTTAATGCCTTAAGACAACATGCATAACTTCCAGATCTGATTCTTATGGGACGTCCCAAGTCATAAATTTCCTGACTTTATGACTTTTCATGGATTAATGGTGCCCAAACCAAAGCCCTAAATCATTAACTTCAACAAAAGACCACCAACTCATGCATGGACGGAATAGAAGGACCAAGATCACATTTTTATGGTTCCTAGTAACTCCATAATGGATAAATTTTCAAACTTTATCCATTAGAATTGTCCGGACAACCAAGATCTAGTCTTTAAGTCTCAAACGGACCAAAAGTGCATCTTTTTCAACTTAATCAATTAAGTTTAACTCTTCAACCTTCATATCTGATTTGGTATGATGTGTAGATAGATAAAGTTTTCAACTTTATCCATAATAAGGTCACAAACTTTCACGATCAAAACCTTATGCACTAAACTAACCAAAAGCTCATAACACCCATGAGTAGCTAGATCTATCAAATACATTATCAATATTAAAAATTTATACCTTTAGAAGAAAGATCAATGTGAACAAAGTCTACATCTATAAGCTCTAATGCAACCAACACATCTCTAATGAGATCCTTCTTCTCTAAGATACACCAAGAACACTCTAATGAGCCTATTACCTTGAAGCCCAAGGTCTTTACTTGATTCATTTATTGTCCACAATCTCGAAATAAGAAACTTCTCGACAATGTTACAACTAACAAATTTCTTAATCATCCCATAAAATCTATTGTCTTTTCACTTCACGATTCAATTTCTACCATAAACCACATTAAATCCTTGACCACCCTCCTCTTGGCACGAGATACGCCTTTGACCTTACCTACAATAATTTATATTTAAACTTTTTAATAATATGTCTAGTTTTTTTTTGGAAAATTATAAAACTTATTTATCAACGTACAACAAATGAGAAGACAAACGTGCAACAAGTTGCGCCGCTAATCCTTTTTATACGGTAAAGTCAATTCTTTTGAAGACTACATCCATAAATCTGGGGGATATAACATTGCTATGCATTATCCATTTTACTTTATTAAGAAGCTCCACCTCATCTGACATAAGGAAACCAAACGTATCAAATGTAAATGGTATAAATACATATTGATTTCCATTCATGATTTCTCATGTTTGGTGACCTTGTATGTAGTAGCTTTTAATGCAGCTTATACCATCATGTAACCCCCAACCCTCAAGCACACGAGAGGGAATACCTATGTAAGGTCTACACATGTGTATTACCCTCCAAGTCATCCAAAAATCAAGACGCCAGCCGGTTTAAGGGTTGACCTTCTTTTTATTGGGTCACTGAAGAAATTCATAGGAGTCTCTTTCTTGGCAGAAACCCCGACACGTTTTAATATGTCAACCAAAACATCCCTAACCATATCCTTCATGTATTTGAAACCTGTGAATTGCTTGCAATGAACTACATGCTCTCCAAAAGAGTCCAAACATACCTTGCGATACAAAATGGTAACTCAAATTCATTTCTTGAAATTAATATGTTATTACTTATTTCAAGATTCCAAATTATAAAATCTTCTCTTTTCTGCTTATTGATTGTTTAAGTTAGAGGATTCAAAATAAGATTGATATATATTATCTTTGAGTTTGTACTATTTTCTTTAACATGGTGCATGTTATATGAATGTCATATATTCATGATTTCCGGAAATGTAACACGATAAGTCCATGCAACATATTAACTATTTTGTTTATCTATACATAAACCGATCATTCCTGCTGACTTTCATAAAGGAGTCCCGATTCACAGCTTTTAGAAATGTCATGTTACACAAAAGAGGTACTCATCTTCACTGTATTTGTCAATTTTATCCCCAAAGAAACATGATAATTAAAGATTCCAATGTAATCTTCATTGACTCTCGTTTGGTTCAGTTTTTGCTATTGTTGTAGGGCTCAACACATATGCCTCTGTAAGACTTATATTAATGTTTTCCTAATTATTATTGTGAGATTCTTGCAAATGTGTTTGCTTTTGGAAAAAGGGTATAATTTTCTTTTTTATGGTATATGCCATCTTTAAATATTACATTTTGTCATGTTCCAATTTTTCATGCGACTTAGTATTCTCTGCAAATAATTAATAAGTTGTATTATATAAGGGTATTGATTATACTATATGTTTCTTAGTATTCTCTGCAAATAATTAATAAGTTGTATTATATAAGAGTATTGATTATACTATATGTTTATTTACCACTAAAACTCTTTTCATTTTTTTAGATTCATTACTATGTTCACTAGCACTTCCAGATAAATAAATACAGATAAATGAATACACAAACCAAATATTAATGGTAAGTATTTTATTACAATAAATTGTGTACGAAAGTAAATAATATTATTTTTTAGTTAATCTAATTTTTCTTTTTAATTTTGTTTTATATTATATATAAAAATTATCCAGATATAAGTAGCCTAAACTACAAAACTCATAAGTATTTCTCGTCGCAAAAAGTGCCACAAAACATTTTTATGTTTTGTGACAAATAAGATAGTGTCCCTAAAATCTTCAAACGTGTAACTAAATATAGCATGGATTCTTGAATCAAATTTGCTTTTAATGGGACAAAATATGTGCCACCAAAACTTTTTTCTGTTATGACAAATAAAAAAGTGTTATTAAAAACTCTGTAAAAACAAAAATGGTCACTAAAAAGTTTTAATAAGAACTTTTCTAAATCTTCAGTGACATTTTTTTTAGATTTTTAGTTATTTTTTTATAAATGACATATTTTTATAGCGCAGGGGTTGGAAAAATGAATCATAAAATATGATTCAAACTCATTAACATCAAGGTTAAAAACGGTTCCGTTGCCGGATCTTGGGGAACGCAATCTCTTCTCCTCATTGCTAGCACTTCATTCTGGAATGGACGATCTATATGTTGCATGATCTGGTTCATGGTGTTTGTATTGGTTGTGAAGATTGTGTTATTTTGAAAAAAAAAAAAAAAAAAAAAAACGCAGAGAAAGTCATATTTAACATAGAATGGTCGAGTGAAAATATTATGGGATTTTCGAGGTTCTAAAAACTTTCACCATGGTTCTAGAGTTGAGATAAACTTAGACAAAAGTAAAAGTTGTAGGGTTGATGTAGCTATGATTGATGAATAAGTAGAAGATATGGGTTCAATATGATTTTTGAGTTCGTGTTCATCCCCTTCAAAAAATGGATCTAGCATTAAAAAACTCAAAAATAGAGCTGCAAAAAACTCAGAAATTGATTTGCAGGTGTGTGTTCATCGTGTTCATTCCCTTAAAAAATCTTGATTCAAAACGTTCACCACAATATATTAACGTCAACCCATATCCCCTTTCCTGAGTTTGTTCTTAATAACCAGATTTAGCAACCTGCATCCCCTTCATAGGTTCAAGAACAAGAATGATTTTTTTGGTTTAAGAATATCAACAAGATCTTTATGGTTGCTGGAAAATTCATGTTTGGCTGGAGAAACTCGTTGGAAACGGGAAAACGTATACTAGAGCCGGTCATATCGTATGTTATAAACACTAAAAAATTTCACTGGTAAATTGCACAAAAAAAAAAACAATAATAATAAATTAGTTACTACATATATACAAGGACAAAGTTCATTATCCTTACAAGTCGTTAACTTGAATTTAATTTACCCTTGCTGACAAGATACAAATGTATTAGTTCTTCAAGAGAAAAAGAAAGTCATTAATATACATTCATGAACACATAAACGCAATGAAGGTAAGTACGTAACATGACATACATAGGTTCTCACATCAGACATCAGGGATTGATTTCTGTCTTACCTGGAAAGGCTATATATGGACCTTTAAATATCCTAATAAGAGAGTTTAGTTATTCAAGCTCCATCTAAAGGAGGAAGCTTACAATATGTACAGTACGTAACAGAGGTTTTCAAAAGACATCATGATATACACAAATCTAGGAAGAGCTCTAAGGATAAAATTTTCAGGTGGAACGAGAAGGAATAATAGAGATCACTTGGGGAACCATTAAGACTGAACCCTAAAAAGGTTTGTATATTGATGAAGACTAAGGAGAAAGGAGAAATGAGAAAGGACAACTTAAGGGATTTTTGTTTGGCCTTGGTATCAAAAGGATCACAATTAGAATACTGGACACATATTAGGGTACTCAATTGACAAACTTTCTGTCACTCATCTCCTTTGTAATGGAAGGTATGCAACTTGAACTCCGAGTAAGGCCACCCTTGTTTGCATTACCATAACCTCTCTTATGATCTCTAGGGCTAAGAGATTTGGCTCTACTTCCATCAAACCTTGAACTCTTCTTCAGCATCTCCTTCATAGCCGCAGCTTGGAACAACACTGGATTCGTCCTGTCAAACCGGTTAAATCTCACACAAACCCTCGTGTGTTCATTCAATGCCTCCTCTATCTTCCCTCCACTTTTCTCCATCTCTTCTTTCACAGCCTCTGAGCACAACCCACAAATCAACTTTCCCAAAAACTTCTCCCGCACTCGGGCAATGTACTCTGGGGTACACTCCTCAGACATCCCACAACACTCACACTTCGCATCTTCAACTTCTGAAATTGGGGGAAGCGTCAACTCATCAGCAACAGCATCAACTTCTTTGCTAAGCTCAAAGGATATGTCGGATATTGTTCTTTGTAGGGTATCCATTGACAACCTTGAAGGCTTTTGGAAATTGCTTGGAGTACTTTTAACATGATTGTAGGAAGCAAATAGGGTATCTCTGTCAGGAGCCATAACAAGATTGTGTTGATAATTATGTATTTTGAGTGCTTTGAAGAGAAGCTAGCGATATGGTTAGAGTGGTTGTGACGTTCATGGACTATATAGTGTGTGATTTTATCTACTGCTTTCTTGTCCTTTCCAAGTGTATGTGGATGACGTGTGTGCATTCACTCAAAGTAAAAGGATGTGGACAAAAAAGTACCTTACCTTTTAGGTTTCCAGTGTGAACCAACAGTTCTAAAATTATGACCCTACTTGTTCGGAATTATTAAGTGGATACGGTGTTAGTCGACTTGCATTTGACTAATCTAACCTTTTTTCAACAATGGATTCTTTAATTTGCCTGCTATTAAAAAAAGGGTTATGTTTTAACTAATATCAAGGAGATATATGTAAAAATGGGGTGTTTCTATTTTCAAAAAAGATTTGACAAAATGGGGCAGTTTTTATTTGTTTTGTAAAAAAGGGGCTTTAGACCAACTTCTTCTCTATTTTGTTTTACCAGAAATTACACAAGGGGCTTTAGGCCAACTTCTCTATATTATTTGTATATTCATCTAATACCAATAACAAATGCAAATATATCGTATTTAATAAAATTAATTATATCTTAATTCATTTATGACCATTTAATATGAATAGAAAAAGGTAGGAAAAAAATATAGCACAATATTTTTACCGAAAATGATTTGATAGGATAAGACACTTTTTGAAATATACATATTTAGTGTTTATTTATTTATTTATTTATTTTTTTTTTTTTGTAAAATAAACTCTTATACTTTATTTTTTGTAACAATGCAATCATTGTGATCGGTTATACCCGGTACACCGGTCATATACGAATTTTCTTTTAGGAAAAATGACTTGATAGGGTAAGATACTTTTTGAATTGTACACATCTAGTCCTTATTCTCTCTTTTTTTTTTTTTTTTTGTAAAATAAACTCTTATACTTTATTAATATGTACACATTAGGTCTTTTTCACCGGATTCTACAGGTTTTGCTGATGTGGCAGCACAAGTGACACTAAATAGTAATTAATTAGGTTAGTCACCGGAGGTGGGTGATCCTCCAGCAACAAGAAAAGGACGGCGACCCTTCTCTTTCTTGTCTCTCTTCCTTCCGGTCGAACAGCAACAGTCAAACACCCTTTACATGTTGTGTTTCTCCGATATGTCTCTCTTTGCCTCCATCTTTGAGATATGTTGCCAGAAAAAGAAGAAAAAAATCGACGAGGTGGCTACCAGAACAGCTCATCGCCGCCAACTACCGTCTCTACTTCCTCCTGTCTCTCCCATCAACCTTGTTGTTTTTGCCATCATTCCTCTTTGCTACCAGTGATGTGTAGGAACACACAAAGGAGTTGTTGGAGATCGGGGTTCTCCCTCTTTTTCATGATGAATAAAAGTTGGAAAAATCTCGTAGTGGATATATGGATGCCAGCTGGGTATTTCATTTCAACAAAATAAAAGAAAGGGAAAATGACTTGATAGGGTAAGATAAACTCTTCCATGTCAGCAAAACCTATAAAATCCGGTGAAAATGACCTAATGTGTACATATTAATAAAGTATAAAGATTTATTTTACAAAAAAAAAAAATAATAAGAATTAAATGTGTACATTTCAAAATGTATCTTACCCTATCAAGTCATTATTCATATTTTTACATGTTAATCATTAGTTTCCACAATATCATAGATATATCTTTCACAATTTACATTTTACAATTTTATTTTATATACTTATTTGCATTACCACTAGAATAACATTGTTCACACATCCTCATAATAAATATCAATCCACCTTTGAACCTAACCATACATATATATATATATATATATATATATATATATATATATATATATATTAAGAGAGAGAGAGAGAGAGAGAGAGAGAAAGAAAGAAAGAAAGAGAGAGAGAGTGTGTGTGTATGTGTGTGTGAGAGAGAGAAAGAGGGATTAATTTAAATAATTCAAACAACTATTGTCTTTCTAAATGTTTTAATCAGAAATTAACAACTAATTAAAAAATTAATTAAAACAAAAAAGGTATTTTCGATTTTCTACACTTGCAATTAATGGGATCATTTAATTAAATCTATGCAATTAAGAAAACAAAATAAATAAGTTAACCTCATCTTTCCCTTTACAACCATTGACATCAATTTCTCCATTTCTGCTTCTAAAAAACGCCGGCCATATAACTCCTCATTCTATCGACGGCCAAAAAACGGGAACGATCCCCTTCATCGGTCACTATCATTTCCCTCTTTTGATAAATGGTGACGTTGCCGAAGCAAAGCATTTCTACTGTCGATCCGGCGACGCAGAGCTCCTCCACCATCTAATTATTCTCAGTTGGTAAATTTCAGCTAAATCAATTGTGCGTTGTTGATCTTTCTCGTCAATTTATAATTTTGAATTACAAAAATAAACTTATTTTTCTTGTTAACGCGGGAATTTTTATTTGTGGTTTGATTGAGTATAATTAATCGAAGATCTAGTGGTATTTGATTAAGTCCAAAACTACCCATTTCTGAGTGAGAACTTTCTGTTATGATTATTTACCAAAAAATGGAACTTCTTTTTGTGCGTCTTACGAATTATGCGGGTGAATTACATATAAGATAGTGTGAAATGCATATTTGAACTCATAACAAATTAAGAGCATATACAATTCAAGAATTAATTATGTATTTAAACTCATAAATTATATTGTATTTCTCTAATAAATATTTATGCTTTTGCAGTTCCTTTAGGGGTGCTATTTTGAATCTTAAATTTTATTATGTTATGTATTCTTAGCAGTTGACACTCAACAGTTAAGAATGAATCTTCGTGTGGGTTCCTTTTATTAGTTCATTGGAGAACTTTCCATTCTGTCACAATTTTACAAAGGCGCACTTTTTGATTCATTATTACACAACTATTGATGCGGTTAAAATGATTAATCGATATGGACATTGAAGCACACCAAAAAATATTGTATAAAAAATACCCTTATATGGTGCGGTTCCAAAACAACACCCAAAAATAGCCAAAACCACTTCAAAAAATAGTCAAAATCACACTAAAAAATAGTCAAAACCGCCTCAAAACTAGCCAAAATCGCACCAGAAAATAACCAAAACCGCCTCAAAAAAATAGCTAGCTAAAATCGCACCAATTAACACGTTCGCCATTGCACACCACGCTATTTATGAAGCTTCATTTTTTTTGTATTTAGGTATGTTCGGTGAGTGTTTTTCAATCAAAGGTTTAATCGTAATTTCTTTTTCTTCAAAAATGGTGGTTTCAATCTCTGTAATCTCTTTTTCTCTATCAATTAAAAATCTGTTCTTGGGAAATCACATTTCATTGATGTTGTTTTCAATTTCCTTTTCAACATCTTAAAACCCACTATGCAAAAACTAGCTCCATACCTATTGAATGAAAGTCACCGAAGCAAACATCATAAGTATTTGGATCCTTTTTTGGAGATATAGGGCGTGTCTGGAAAAAATAGATGTTAGCTGGAACGGGTAGCGGTTAGCTGATAGCGTGTAACAAGTAGCTGGTAGCAGGAAACTGTAGTTTTTATTTGTTATATAAATGTTTGTCAAAAGTAGCTGGAAGCTTTTGAAATATATAAAATTACATAAAATGACAAGTGATTAAAAATAATAAATATATAAACATATTTTTAAGGGTAATTATGGAAATTGATTTCAAAAGCTCAAGAGCGTTTTGTTAAACGTTACATGAAGTAGTTTTTAGAATTGGAGCGTTTTGTTAAAACTAAAAGCTAAACACTCGTACTGTCAAACGAAGCTTTTTGTTTAAACTAGAGCGTTTTATCAAAAACTAAAAGTTAGAAGCTCCCAAACGCTTCTAAAAGCTCCGTGCCAAACACACTCATATTACCGAAGAAGAGGCATCTGTAGAGATTCAGAACAAGAAAACATTGTTAAAACTTAAAATAGGACATCCATTTACAATTATTAAGAGAAAAATGGAGTCACAAATGTCATTAATGAAAAAAAGATAAATAATAGACATACCTCACATTCGTTTTCAAGCATGAACTCGACAAATCTATAATTATGAGAAGAGATTATATCTCCAACATTATATAAAAGAGGGAAGATTGAATGAAAATTTTGAAAAACATGAAAATTTTGAACAAAATTTAGCGCGAAATGAAAAATTCGAAAGAAATTTTTAAAAAAAAGATTAATGGTGCGGTTTAGAAAATTTTTAGTGCGAAATGTTTTGTGGTGCGGTTAAATGGTTTTTAGTTATAATTATTTTTGGTGCGGTCATAATTGTTTTTTGGGGCGGTTTCCATATGATTTTTTGGTGCTGTTTCGGGAAACCGCATCAGAAAATGCTTTAATGGTGCGATTTTGGGAAACTGCACTAACAAAGCTATTTTATAGTACGATTTTTTTTATTTTTTTATGCCGTAGATATTTAATAAGACGGTTTTTGGAAGGGATCGCATTAAAAAATAACAATCATTCACACTATTAAATGACATGTGTACTAGTGATTTCTATTAAGCACTTAAATTTTGAACATAAGTATGTGATTGGTTTGATTTCTTTGGAAAAGAGAAAGATGTTTTCTTGGTTTGATACTTTAATTGGATGATAATAAAACATGTCTTCCAAGTGTTTGATATAATGTCAAAAAGAGAAGGTTTTTATGTAAATGAGATAATTTTGATATGTTGAACTATTTGAGAAGATTCTGTTAGAATCTGAGATAATTTTGATATGTTGAACTATTCAGGTTGGGATGATAATAAAACATGTCTTGTTCTTTTTTTTTCTCTTTTGATAATTAATGCTAATATTCAGGGGTTTTTTGTTTGTGTTCTTTAGTGTTTTGATAATTGATCGTATCTTATAGTGCTTTATCTTGTTGATTGTATTTTATAGGTAGTTAGAATCCAACCATGTGGTATGCATTATGTAAGAACGGAAGTTTTTATTATTATTTGTCATATAAAAGCATTCTCACATAATGTTATTGGACTTTATGGTCGTTATTCTCTTTATAGTTTTAGAATTATATTCTATTAGAATAAATTATAATTATTAAATGTCTACAAGATGTTGTCATAATATATAGTTTTTATTCTCTATAACAATCTATCAGATTTTGTAGTTTCAACTACATTTTGTCAAAATTTATATTTTTTATAATCTTAGAATGAACTGAATTTTTTAATATTTGAAAGTTGAATATGTTTTCTTTATGGATTTAGGTTTTAAAGAGGTTATCATTGATGAGGAAAAGAAAGAAAACATGGAGAATGATAGTGTATTTTATCAAAATGTATTCTGTCACAATGTATCATGTGTTTCTTAACAGTAATATTCTTTCAGAATGAATTATTGTTTTTGTTAGATGTTGATGTTTTTTTAAACCATTTTTAGTTTTAATCTTTAAGATAAAATGTAATTCTTAAACAATTATATGGTAGTTTTTTTTTTCTTTTCAGAATAAATGTAATAATTGTTTATAATTTTATTCCCCACGAATTAATGTAATTAGTGATTCTTAAATAATAAAATCCGTATTTTTTAGAAAATATTATTATTGATAATATGTTGTATAAGTCTTTAACTACGTTAATTTATATATATATATATATATATATATATATATATATATATATATATATATATATATATATATATGTTGAATGTAACCATATTTTGCAAAAATAAAATCAAAAATATCTTTACTAGTTTATATGAAAGAATAAAATGGGTTATTATAAAAGTTATAATAAGAATAAATTTAATTAATTTAAAGTTTTAGATTTAAAAAAACAAGGGAATTAATTATCCCTTAAAATATAAAAATTTCCTTTTTTAATAAAGGTTAATTGATAATATCGTTATGTTGAAATTTGGATGATTATATGGTATATGTTATACTATTGTAATATCATAAACTCTAATATCGTCACGATTTATTTTATTTCATCCATTGGTCCAAGTTTATGATTACAAACACATAATAAATGTTAGGAACACATGAACTATATATATATATATATATATATATATATATATATATATATATATATATATATATATATATATATATATATATACATGACATTGTTTATGATTTTTCGTTATCTTTCCATAGAGATCCATATTGATATATAAAAAATGATTTTTTTTTCAAAAAACTCATTTCATTTTCATTGTTTGTAGAAAAGTAGGTCTATTTTTTATAGAAAAAATTTTAAAAATATATCAAAATTCATATTTTTTGGTACTTTTTAAACATATATTCATATTAAAGTTAATAATAATAATAATAATAATAATAATAATAAATTGATATTTCAGTTCAGATTCACATTGTGAACCTTCTCAGATTTACAGTGTGCATAATAGTAAGTTATATTCACAATATGAATCTGAACTGATCGAACTTTTTCACATTGTTAATATTAAAAATTTAAATATTTAGAGTTTAGATTCACATTGTGAATCTACACTGATCGATGTTTTTTTTAGAGTAATGGTTTGGTCAAAATTACACGTTTGGTCCCTAACTTTTCTTTTGCACTCGGATCGTCCATATGGTTTGATTTTGTTGCGTTTTTCATCCTTTTCATACATAAAGTCAGGGATCGAATGTGCAATTTTGACCAAACCCTAGGGACGAAAAACGCAACAAAATCAAACCATAGGGACAATCCGAATGCAAAATAAAAGTTAGGGACCAAACGTGTAATTTTAATCAAATCATAGGGACGATTTTAGTAATTTACTCATTTTTTTAGTTGGTGTTGATGTTAATTAATAGAGTACAAAAAATTAATATTTTTGGTATAATTAATTTTTCTAATAAAAATAAAATTAAATATTGAAAAAACTAACAAAATGAAGTGGGTTTTTTTCGGAAAAAAAATCATTTTTTATATATCAACATATATCTCTATGGAAAGAGGACGAAAAATCAAAGACAACGGTATATTCGGTTATTTTTCAATAAAAAATGTGGCCTAAAATTTTTTTAAACGAAATAAAAAGAAGTAAGTTTTTTGGTAAGAGGTGAATTTTTTGGTATAATTTGGTATGTATGTGATAGATGTACAAGTATACATCTATTTCCTTGACCGTTGATAATTATAATTTCCGACACTCACGATTGGTTCCTTGGTTCTTTGTTAATTATAGTTCTCTTTTGAACCTCGTCCTATATATATATATATATATATATATATATATATATATATATATATATATATATATATATATATATATATATATATATATATATATATATATATATATATATATAAATGGGGAGTTGGTTTGTAGCATTTCACTATTTGTAGTTTTCCTGCCTCCTTTTTGTTTTCCTTTGTTGTGCTAACCTGCTAGGTTGGTTATATATTTGTAACACCCTATAATTGGGACCCAAAAAATTTTGTTTGAAAATATATTACTTATAAAAATATTCATCGAAAACAACATTACAATTCCTTTTACCACAAAATCATAAGTCATAAGTTTCAAAAACATTCCAACGAATAGTATAATATCAGAGTACAAATCTCAGGCTTCTCAAATGCGGAAATCATGTGCAAATGTGTGATGCGCTGCTACACCGTCGGATCCTTCCCCTTAGATGAAGAGGTACCTGAAACCAAAAGTAAAAACCGTAAGTACAAAGCTTAGTGAGCTCCCCCATCATACCTATACCAAATAATGCGTAATCCTTGGTATCTTTCAACCGGTAACCGTAAGTCTTAGCAGGTAGATAGACCCCTCCTCAATATCTTTCAACCGGTAACTGGGAACTAACCTCCCCTTCGGTATCTTTCAACCGGTAACTAGGAGCTAACCTCCCTTTCGGTATCTTTCAACCGGTAACCGGGGACTATTTCACCCCTACTACTGCTAACACAAATTAAGCACAGTAATCATATCAAGCACATTAATCATATCAAGCACAGTAAGCATATCACATATCAATCCTAGATAATTATCACAAAGACAATCATCTATCCAACACTCTCACTTGTAGGTCGGCATTGTGGCCGTAGACCCACCCCTTCTAGAAGGAAACTCACCTCAAAGTCATGTGGTGTCTGCACTGATCTCGGTGTGGAAATCGACTCTCCCCGACTCGCCAAGTCCCAAGAACAACTCGTCGATCCCTCAATGTCCAAAACTATACAATCGATTATAAAGGGTCTTAACGTGTCAAAACCATAGATGTGGCCTCCTAGGGTCCATTTTATACGTAAAGCTTCAAACTTGGTGTACATGCATGGAGCCTTTGGCTCAAAAAGCCATAAAAAGAGGTCTACAAGATGCATGAGTCTCCCATGGCCATAAAGTTGGCACCTTTATGCCATGGGAACCCTCAATGGTTCCAGATCTGAAGCGCGAACCAACTTCTACCCCTAATCCCGAATATAACTTCACTAATACTTAAAAAGATCTAGAAAATAGCCCCAAATCAAGATCTAAGCGATGAGTAGCCAAGGTTTCAACTTTATACCTTAAATAAGCTGGAAATGTGCCCAAAACTCTGGATCTTCTTGCTTCTTCTTGATCTCACAAGCTTCCCTCACCTTCTAAAACTTCAATCACACAAAAATAGAACCAAAAAGCTCGAGAACACTTAAATAAGGCTTAGGATTTCGTGAACAGGGTATGGAGGTGATGGAAGCTGGGATGGAGTCCTCATAAAGTGTTTAAATAGGGTGCAAACCCTCAAATTTAGGGGTTCAATCAGACAGCTCCTACCCGCCGAGTCGGTCACTTAAACCCCCGATAAATGACGAGTCTACTCGATGGGTCGGGCCTCCAACTCGTCGAGTCCCAGAGTAATTGCAATATTTCTTTAATTTAAATACATACTAGGAAGCGGGTGTTACAATATTGCAGTTTCAAAAAGAAAAAGTAATATTGCAATTTGAATCCAACAAATAATCTACATGCGAAAGTGGAGAAAAACTAACATTATATTGTTGTTTTTACATAACAATAGTATGCATATTGTTCGAAGGAAAATATAGCTATACGTTCTATGTCGACAAACTATATACAAATCACCCAAACAATGAGTTTTTGCAGAGTGTGCATATTATTGATTGATATGTTGGAAATTTTTAATTTGGTAATTTTTACTTTGGAAATTTTATACTTTCATAGTTTGATATGTTGGTAATATAATTTGTACTTACCTTATATTTCGGTAAATTGTTGATTTAACTTATAAGTTTATGTTGTAATTTATTTCATAGTAGGATAATATTCAAGTAATGTTTGTTTACCTAACATGTACTGAAACACTTCAAGCATGGTTCCAATCGTTTCCATCACGAAACGATACCAAAGGGAACAAGTGGAACGAT
This sequence comes from Lactuca saligna, assembly GCF_052625555.1. Lineage (NCBI taxonomy): Eukaryota > Viridiplantae > Streptophyta > Magnoliopsida > Asterales > Asteraceae > Lactuca > Lactuca saligna. Next base: position 36,889,363 of record NC_136417.1, on the reverse strand, counting down.
GATGAGACATCTAACTAGTTTTAGGTATTATTTAATGTTTTATTGTAATACATAACGCTATAACATACTTTAATGTTTGAATCAATTTTTAATGTTTTGTATAGGATATTTTATATCTGAAAGGTGTTGTTTAAAAAAATTATTAGTGGCGACAAAAGAATTAGCGGTAATATAGGCATTTGCGGCAAAATATGCATTATCAGCGACGTATGTCACTAATATTGCACCTTTTTAGTAGTGTTAGCATTTATTACATGTTCATGTATGTTGAAAATAATGGATGATACGTGCAATTCCAAATATTAGATTTATGTGACCTGGTAACAATTACTATATTATATTCAAACTAAGATGAAGAATAAATTTTGTACATAAGGGTCAAATTTAACAACAAGAGGTCATTACATAAGCCATAAAGTATTAAAAGTTGTTAAAAAAAACATATGTGATGGTATTAATTATATTAACATATTTTATTATGATATTAGTGCTATTTATGAACATTATTATGATATTAGTCATATTTAATTTTCTAAAATTCAATGAATTTGCAAGTTATGATCTATAATTAATATCTGCCTAGCTGATAAAAATCATTTAACATCAGTTCAGCGACTATCAAACATCGAACGGTTTTTACAACATTGATATATATATATATATATATATATATATATATATATATATATATATATATATATATATATATATATATATATATATATATATATATATTGGTTTTTTGAAAAAACTAATTAAATTGAAGATAGTAAGGACGGTTTTGAGCCAACCGTTCTCATCAGTTAAGTTATTTTTTTTAATTAATAAAAAGTAATATTAAAAATTAGATCGTTAAATATGCAGGGGTAAAATGGTCATTATAATTTGAGATAATTATAGAAATAAAAAAATTATGAGATTCTTAACTTTTTGAAATTTCAAATTTATTATTTAAATTTCAAATTTTCAAAACTATTAAAACTTTAAATTTCATGTAAATATTCATTATAGAATATATTATGTGTAACACTTGTAGTACAAGCTAACATATTAATTTGTAAGTCTTATTCTTGGATGGCCACAATGTGGTGGATCTTCACCATAGTGTGACAATTAATTTCTTGGCCGTGAGATTTAATGACCTGGCATGGCATAACCATAAGTGCAACAGTGTGACATGTGAATTTTGATGAGTTTTACATGTATTAACGCGGATAAATCATTAACACTTATGAGTACGTGCAACCTAAAGATCTAAGTCATAAACTATTGATGTAACATTTTCTTGAACAACAAGAACCATCTGATCCTAGGTAATTTCGAAAATTTTAGAAGGAAAGCATATCTTTTGATCGTTGTAGTAAACAATCAAGAATCTTTCTTTCTTCTTTGATTTGGAAGCTAGCACCATGAATGTCATGTCTCTGATGGTTCACACCCAACACTAGCAACAAGAAGCTTTTGAGGGGAGGAAAGAAGGGATCAATATTCAGCTACAACTCTTAGAAAAGAAGTGGTTAGTCGAAAATGGAAGGTTATGGGTCATTTTATAGTGCAACTTGGAAACCTTAGATAACCATAAATGAATAAAATAATATTTATTAAAATTGGTAATTATCCAGCTTCCTATTGATCTGCAAGGAATATTCCAAATACCTTGGAATACCCTAGAATTCATCCACTTCCTTCCAAGGATGTTCCAGACTCTTTCTTGTTCAACTGTTGAACAATTGCACTTTAACCCTTGTACTTTTAATGAATACAATTAATCCCAAAATTAATCTAATCCATTTTTGACTAATTATTAATTACGTATTATTATTTCTAATTTTTTTAACCGACAAATCTAATCTACTCCTAAGCTAACAACACCTATTCCACCTATGTCCACGACGGGACTTGAACCCTCGACCTCAAAGAGGGAGGGCACCACCTGATACTGCTGGGCTACAAGCCCTTTGGTATTATTATTTCTAATTAATATATTATTTTCATAACATGTTAATAAATTCATATATTGTTATTTATTAATCATATAATAAATCAATAAATCAGTCTCTCTCTCTCTCTCTCTCTTTCTTTCTCTCTCTCTCTCTCTCTCTCTCTCTCTCTCTCTCTCTCTCTCTCTCTTTCTTTAAAAGTTATTATATTCAATTACTTGGTTTGAGGGCAACCCAAAAGAACTTTGTTAATAATTCAAGATTATACTAATTCAGTTATGAGCTTAGACACAAAATCCAATACTCTCCCACTTTGATAAGTCTATAACCGCAATTACTAGTATAACTTCTAAATTAACCAACGAAGAGTGCTTTCATAGCGACTTCCGAACTCTGAACAAAACATACATTGGTCCTAAGATAAGTGAGCAAATATTCCTATGTTCTTCCAGATATTGTATGGATATGAGACATGGATTAGAATCAATCTAATTGTGAAAGTTTTGTTTCCCGATTTCCTGATTTGTGATGACGACATAAGACTTCAAATTGAACACGTCAATTTAGTCATTGATGGGCCCAACACTATAAGTCAACACCAAATCACCGAGGGATCCCAAAGATATATCTTTTCCCGCTAGGGAAAAAGGAACAAATAACTTTGACTTATATGCTTGTATCCTTTACTCATAAAATCATACATGATATTGCATTTAATAATATCATGTTACTGACGCGTTTTCACAATACCAATGTAAAACTGACTTGTAAATTACAACTCATATATCTCCTTTTCAAGAATATAAGATATTATCGTCTCAAAATTACTCGTGATATAATCCATGAAATATTTCTCTAAGCCTGGGTCAATCTAATACTTAAATCTCCATTTCTAAATACTCAAGAATGTTGTAGCAATACAATTGTTATGGCTAACCTCTTTAGACAATCTACAACCCAATTCATAACAGTCTTATACTTACTTCCCAAAGTATGAACGACTGTGGACTTTGAATAATTAGATTACTCGGGAAGTAAAACATGCAAAATGAAATATAAGAATAAATAATTGACAAAGGTAGTAAACAAACTAATAAATAATCTCTATAATTTCATCACCAAAATTCAATTACACTTATTTTTGTTACAAGTTTCAAAATAATCATCTAACTACTAAAACTAACGTCATCTCTCAATCCAATGCTCATAGCATGCTGTCTATTCTTAATCCTACTCAAAGCCTTTATGAGAGGATCTGCATTATTATTTTCTGACGAGAATCTCTTCACTATGAGATGACCTTCTTCTTCTCTATGTTGGATGTTATGGTATTTTCTGTCGACATATCTTGACTTGCCATGATCTCTCGGTTCTTTGGTTAAAGAAACCGATTCTTCATTATCACATAAATTTTCCATTGGTTCTTGAATGGTTGGGACAATTCCAAGATCTCCGATGAAGTTTTCAACCTTGTTGCTTCCTTTGAAGCTCCATTTGCCGCTATGTACTCTGATTCACAGGTAGAATTAGTCATTGTGTCTTGCTTGGAACTTTTCAAAGTAAATGCTCGTCGCTATACCCCGTCACTCTCAACATATCACTATACCCCAAAGAGGCCACACATTACTATTGCAACCAGTGGCGGAGGGAATGGAGGGGCTGGTGGATGCCTAGCCTCCCCCGATACAAATGTTAGTACTATAGATATAGTCAAAGCCCATTAATTAATTTAAAAGTCCATATAATAATATAATATGTACATGCTTGTTACCCCTTTAATGTTTTTGATTTTTACGGCGTTAGCAAACTAAACCAGAACCATATGGGTTTTTTTTTCTTTTTTTCGTTTGGAATTGGACATAACTAATTAGATACATGACTAAGAGTGGCCCAAGACCCAAGTAATACAATTCTTTAATTTGATTGGTATAATTATCTTTTAATGTTAAACCTAGTCACTAAGAGTCAATGACATAAATTACCTATCCCTTTTCAATTAATCGACGACGAAAGTCAGTTTTTTGCTTTTACTTCCATCTCCTGCTACACCAATTAATCAGTTAATTTTTTATTTGTATTACCTTAGTTTTTTTAGTAATTTGTAATTGATTATATTATCAATTTGTAGATCGTAAGTAGTTACAAGAATATGGTTTGCTAATTTAGTTTATTACAATTATAAATTTATAGGATAAACTATGAGCAAGAAAATAACCATTGATTCTTTTTTCAAACGAGTAGAAGATGTGTGATCCACAATTGCATCCGGTTAGTGATAATACTAAAGAAGATGTTCCTAATGCACACCCACAACCCGGTACCAGTTGTAACATTAAAGAGCCCAATGGTATTGAAACTGAAAAAATGATATGTCTGACTAGGATTAAATGGATACTTTGATTCATGATCCACGAGAACAACCGTCAATCTTTAGTTATCCAAGTAACCAACGTAATGAGATTAGATGATTATATATTAAACTTGGACCATACCAACTTCAAAAATCAAAGTATCCATTTAATCCTAGTGGTCGTAGCGAATCTATGCGCAGTTTTCAACAAGCTTGGATTAAGAATTTTTGGTGGTTGGAATATTCTGAGAAAAAGGATGATGCATTTTGTTCCCTTGCTTTCTATTTAATAAAAAACATATTGGCAAAGTAGTCTGATAAATTTATTGTATCAGGGTTTAATAGATGGAAAAGGTAAATTATGGCAAAGATTGTGCTTTTATTGTACATGATGGTAAGACTCTAGCCTCAGCACATAATTTTTATGTTTGATGTTATGAAGATTTAAAAAACCAGCTATGCCACATAAAGAATGTGATAGAGAAGCAAATGACCCAACAAGTTATGGATAATAGACTACACCTTAAAGTTTCTATTGAGGCCATTAAATGGTTCATGTTTCAAGGATGTGCTTTAAGAGGTCATGATGAATGACCTAACTCAAGAAATCAAGGGAATTTCCTTCAATTGATAAAGTTTCTTGTTTCTTATAACAAGACTGTTATTGATGGTGTGCTAGAAAATGTTCCTCAAAATGCAAAGTACACATCACCTAATATCCAAAAAGAAATACTATGTGTTTTAGCTACAAATGTACAAAAAAAAATTGTGATGAAATCAAGATGTCAAAGTTTTGTTTAATAGTTGATGAGTCTCAAGATGAATCTAAGAAAGAGCAAGTGGCTATTGTTGTGAGATTTTTCGACCAACATGGGAATGTCAAAGAAAGATTTTTGGACTTACATCATGTTAAAGATACAACTTCATTGACCTTGAAAAATGAGATATTATCTTGTTTATCTTATCATAAACTTAGTGTTCAAGACATTCAATGTCAAGGATACGATGGGGCTAGTAACATGTGTGGAGAATGGAATGGGTTGCAAGCTTTATTATTAAAGGAATGTATGTATGCTTATTATATACATTGTTTTGCCCATTAACTGCAATTGGCTCTAGTTGCTTCGTTTAAAGATGTGACTGAGGTACATAACTTCTTTAAGACTTTAAACTTTGTAGTTAATGTCATATCTTCTTCCTCCAAACGTAATGATCAACTGCAAGATGCTCAAATTGTTGAAATTTATCATTTAGTCGAGGTTGGAGAGCTTGAGAGTGGAAAAGGCACAAATCAAATACAAACACTCCAAAGACCTGGAGATATTAGGTGGAGTTCTCATTTCAAATCAATATGCAGTTTGATGAGATTGTTTGGTCCATCTTGTGCAGTATTGAATGACATTGCTATAAAAGGTTCTACATCTTATCAAATTGGCGATGCGGCATATTCACTTACACATGCACTATCATTCGATTTTTTCATTGTTATGCACATGATGAAAGATCTGATGGGGCTAACTGACAAGATTTTCCAAAGTTTACAACAAAAATCTATACATATTGTTAATGATTTTGCCTTATTTTCTACAAAAAAAGTATTGATTCAACAGTTTAGAGATGAAGGTTGGCAATCTCGTTTGGATTAAGTGGTTTGTTTTTGTGAGAAAAATATCATTCACGTCCCTAACATGAATGAAAATTATACATATGTAATTCGCCAACGTTGTGAAAAAGACAATATAACCATAGAGAATCACTACCGAGTTGAACTATTCATTGCTGATATTGATAGTCAGTTGCAAGAGTTAAATTCCATATTTAATGAGTCTGCAACAGAGCTTCTCTGTCTCAATGTTATGCTAGATCCAAGAAAATCCTTAAATGTTGAGGATATATGTAAATTGGCAACATCATATTATCCTCTAGACTTTACAGAGCACGAGAGGAAATTGTTGAAACTTGAGTACAACATTATGAAATAGATGTGTAAAATCAACCACAACTAAAAAATTCTTTTTCAATTTATGAGTTGTGTAGTGGTCTACATGAACTAGGAAAGTCGGGTACTTATCCCTTGCTTGGTAGATTGATTCGTTTGATATTGGTTCTCCCTGTTTCTACCGCGACATCTGAAAGAGCATTTTCAACAATGAAACTTGTGAAAACACAACTTCAAAATACCATGAGTGATGATTTTCTTAAAAGTTGTTTGCTTGTTAACATTGGGAGAGATATTGCTGATGCATTTCCTACGGATACGATTATTGATGATTTAGATTCCATGAAACAAAGACGAGCACAACTCAAAGTGCACAAGGTATCATTTTTTTATGTTTATATATATATATATATATATATATATATATATATATATATATATATATATATATATTCTATTTTTCTAAAATGAACCATATGTGTATATGTTCTAACTTATTATTTTAATACTCATAGGTTAATGGATGAATATGAGTTGATTCATATATTTAGTTGATTTTTTTTTTGAAGATCGAGGTTAATGGACAAAAGTTTTAAATTCTTTGTTTTTTATTCATTTAAAATTTTAGACCGATGATTTTTTTTTTTTTTTTTGAAGATTAAGGCTAATGGAGACATGTTTGTATAACATTATATTTTAATATATTATTATGATGTGAGACTGTTAAACCTCTTATTCTTAAATCCTGGCTCCGCCCATATGTAGGTGTTAGTTTTTTGGTTTTGTTATGTTGGATTAATCGGTGTATCACAAGAGAAATTTTGAGACAATTTTAGTTCTAAGGGTATTTTAGGAAATATTCTTTTTATGCAGTTTTTGTGTTCGAGTAGAAGTCTAGTTTTATTAGTATAAATATGGTTAATGTTTAAGATGCTTAAGTTAACTTTTTCCTACAATAAAGTTCACCTAGTAATTCCTTATTCTTGTTATTTTCTTCTTCTTTGTTCAGTTCTTACATTGGATAGCAAGGTAATATTAGGTGGTATACCTACACTTAGTGTCAGAGCTTAGAGCCTAGGGCTCGTGAAGACGTAGGGTGGCCGGTTTGAGAGTTGGTATTAAAAAAATTGTAGTCTTTTGTTGTGGGGCTGATGCATCGGGAATCGGGTTCAGTTTAATGGGGTGTGGATTGTTTTTTGAGCGCGAGTTGAAGCAGCTCAACAGTAGCCCTGATTTTTCTTGACCAAGCTTGTTCTAAGGTAAAGAGAGACTAACCGAAGGCGCAGAATAAACGGATGGGAAGACGTCAAAGCGGGTGGCTTTGATTCGGTTCGTTTTGCTAGTGGCGGAAGACGGTAAAGGTGGGCGTGACCTTTTCTTGTTGTTCGGTGTCTCGGAACAAGTTTAATTAGGCCGGTGTTATTAAAAGGAGAATAAGATGTTGTTGGTTAAAGAATGAGATACGATGACGTTTCAAGTTTCAATTTTGACTCCAACAAATTATCCGGTATGGGCGGTCAAAGTGAAGTTGATTATGGATGCACACGACATATGTGAGAAGATTGAACCGAGGGAATTCAATGGAAGAATCTCTCAGAATATGATTGATCAGCAAAGGTATACCTATCAAGACAAGAAGGGAATATGATTGATCAGCAAAGGTATGGCTGGAGAGAGGTTGTGAATCCGAGAAAAGTCGAGATAGTAATTAATGTATCCAATGGGATATCATGGTACATGTTACATGTGTTGTGAATAATCAAAAGGTATGGAGGACTTTAGACGTAACCGAGGTGGAGGTCAGGTATCTGGGAAAGGTTGAGAATCGCGGTGGTTGCTGCCTTTGTAAAACAGGTTGCTAAAACAAGGTGAACAAAGGTTGTGAATGTGGCGGTGTACGTCAGTGGTTAATGGCGGAGAAACACAGTTGTAAGTGATAGACGTGAACAAACCGATTAAGGGAGTGATTGTTGGATTAATCGGTTTATCACAAAAGAAAATCTGGGACAATTTTAGTTATAAGAGTATTTTAGGAAACATTCCTTTTATGCACTATTTGTGTTAGAGTAGGAGTCTAGTTTTATTAGTATAAATTAGGTTATAACCCATGGAACCAAGTTAAACATGTTTAAATTTTTTATTATATAGACAAAAATAAGATTAAATGTCAACACAGTAAAAAGCAATGTATTTTAGATTGTAAGTAAAGCCGGATGAATCTGATAAGTAAAATAGAAAATCTTTTAAATTACATTTTGAAACACTTCTTTGTATATATCATTTGACGTTTTATTGGTTAAATTACAATTTTTATTTAAAATTAATAACTTCAATCATTATATACTCATTTTTCTGGATAAAACAACATATAACTGATCGTGTGAGATAATTGGTTCTTGTAAAAAAATCAGCATTTGACATCGATGAACATTGACTTTTATTTATGGTCATAGCAAAACAAACACCAACGAAAATTATCTCATTTTCACTTTGAATTGAATTTTGACGTCCAAAGGTTTTAAGACAGTTTATAAAAAGAGTATGTACTATATAAAAGTGTATAGATAAATATATGATAAAGTCATTGTTATTATATATATTACTAAGCATTTTGTATGAATAAAATTTTTTTAAAAATTAAACGTTAATGATGAAACGTTAATTTTGTAAACTAAAATTTAACAATAATAATTTATTGTGTTAAAAAAAATTGTAAACATATTTGTGATTGAAATTAAACTAATATAATTTTTTATAAGTATTTAAAGATAAAAAAGTAATTACATAGCTAAAAAGTTATTGAAAAAAAAAAGTTACATGGACTTATGTTGTTACACTAACAAAGTATAAGGATTAAATTCAAATTTTAAATACAAAGCATGAAATTGGATTTTTAAATCACGTTTACTGGTTATAAAAAAAAAAGGAAAATTTGAAAACTTCTTATAAATACTTTTTAATTTTTCGAATATATATAAGATGTTTTTTAAAATTTTAAATGAAAGATTTTTACGATTACCAAAAAAAATGAAGACTTGAATTTTGAATTTCTTACAAATACTTTCCGGAAAATAATTAAGGAAACACCCAAAAAAAAATGAGAAAGTAGGAGTTTCTTACAAATTGTCACGAATCAATTAGCCTATTTAGAAATGGGACATGTGGTATTTAAAGATTTTATTTATTAGAAGAGATAGATATAGTTAATATTTAGGATGTTTAAGTTAATTTTTCGGCAATAAAATACACCAAGTAATTGTTTATTCTTGTTTTTTCTTCTTTGTTCGGTTCATACCTTCGATACCAATGTAATATCAGGTGTATACCTAGATGTTAAGTTCTATATCTTGTAAAAAGAAGTATTTATTTTTTATAATACTGAAGAATGTTATCTCTAATTCTTATTATATAGACAAAATATTTATTTATAAAACTACACCTACGAAACTAATGGCCCCAACTAACGGCCTGCGGAAGACATTTCATAAATTAAGCAATATAGAGAAATGTAGGGTTTTTCTTATAAGAAATACTTAAACGATTACAATTCATGATCTTTTTAATTAACATCTGGTACCATAAAATTAAAGCTTCAATGAAGAAATCCATTCATGAATATAATATAAACAATTTGGTTTTGCGTTTTCTCCACAAAAGTAATCTGAAGAACCAGAAAGCATCTTTTTATTTCCCACCATCATTATACTTGTGATCTGTCTCTCCCTCCCTTTATTTTTATGTGTTGGGCATCTTTATAGGGATAGAAGTCATGTGAAGCAGTCATTTTCCTTAATGGTAATCTCTCTATGCAGCTATAGAAAAAGAATGCCTTATTCAACAACTTGACGTGTATGGCTAGATCTAAACATCTCGTGAAGACATTATAAACCGCCATTACTAACCACATAGACATGAAGTATAACATTAATTACTATTATATTTTATTAATTAATTACGTAAAATAAACCTATCCACGTCTTTGTTTCAATCAAATTGTTGCTTATCTCTTGCTTCCCTGATTTTCAAGTAGTTAGGCCATTAATTAACAGCTAAAAAAAAGTGGACTCCAAGATGCATGTTTGAAGCCACAAAAAATAATATGACATGCTAATTATTAGTTACAATCCACAACTCGTTACTGATAAAGCATACATGAAAATGCTAATCGATTGACGTACATTACAAGTAATATGAGAACGATTCACGCACACTAGGAGCTGAAGCATATAGGTTCAATGAACACTGATCATTAGCTACAATTTACACTAGAATTCATGATCTTTTTATTATAACTTTAAAGGGTCTTACATCACAGTAAAATATTAAAATATTTTTTATATCCAAATAACATAACTAAAACTATATTGATAAAGAAAAAATGGTTTAATTACGAGCTACAACTTCTTAATTGAAAGAATGTAACAACGTAGCCAGAAACAACTTTTTAATTGAAACTACGCTGATAAATAAAAATAAGAGGCATGAACTCGATTACCGGTTAATCGATAATAAAAAGAAGTACCAACTATATCCGTTTATCGGCAATTAAAAGAACTATTTACAAACACAAACTATATTAAACGAAGGTTAGCAATTTGCAACTAAAATAAATGGAAAATATTTATAGTGTAATTATTTTTTCGTTTTATTTACGTTTAGACAATTTTTGTATAAATTTGAGGATTTGAACATGTAATTTGTTTAATGTTTTTAGTTATTGTCATTGTCGCCGACTATCTCATGTACCAATGATAACATGTAAACACATTTAATAAGTTAAATAACTAAATGTACACAAAAAATGAAAGTTGTCCGAATGTAAACATTTTTTTTTCGTGACAAAATTCGTAAGACTTTTTATAGTTTATTACAATATTTCTAAGATATTTTTTCTCATGGGTTTTCCTAATATAATGTTTTAAACTTTGTTTATAGTTTTATTAATTTTTTTTTTATATTTTCATAACATTTTCATACAACTTTTTTATAACTTTCGTAAACTCTTTGCAAACATTCTTTTACAACATTTTTAGAATATTTCATATATTTTGTGTAATTTTTTTAGAACATTACATATACTTTCATTAAATACAAATTTAGAACATTGTATTAAAAGAAAGTTTATAAACTTCTAATTAAAAAGTATAAAGAAAGTTGTAATAATATTAAAATTGATTTGCTAAAAATAAATTATTAGAAAATTGATTTGTAAAATTAAAAGTTTATAAATAAGATAAATAATCAATTATTATGGATGCTTTAAATGTAATGCTTAGAAAAATAATGCAATCAAATATAAAAAAATAAATCTTTATTAAGAAGCTAGGTGTTCGAAAGTGCTTTCTAAAATAACTTATTAACATATTGGGTTTTCAAAAAGCCAATTAGTTAAAAAAAAGTGTTTGGTAAATACTAATTTTTAGGCATAAATATGGCTTTTCCAAATAGCGATGAATACTTGGTTTTTTTTCCAAAAAAGTCAATAAGATGTTTCAAATGAACTCACAAACATGCCCTAAAAGTGGGTAAATTAAATTATCAAGATAATTGTCTTTTCATATTGTTCACGTTTAAGCAATTTTTGTTTTTTGTCCACAATTATCCATCAAATTTGTTAAAAAATATTTACATATGATCATTGTTACCTTAAAGATTGGTGAAAATGAAAATATGCGAATAAATTTAACAAATTAAATGGTAAAAAATATATAACAAAATAAAGTTGCTTAAATATGAATAAAAAACTAATAACTACCATTATAAGTTATTTTCCCTAAAATAATTGAGGTGGAGATCGTAACCTTGTAGGTAAGATGTTTACTTTAAGGCTATAATTATCCTGACCCCCTTCCTACTTATTAATACCCCTAATAATTACTTTTTAATAATTAAGCTATAATTATGTATTTTTTATTAATTATTATTACTTTTAGAGATAAAATTTTAGGGTATAAAAAACTTACTCTCTTTTGAACCCTAACAAATGTATTTAGCCGCCACAAGAACATATCCGAATCTGTCGACTTCCCGTGACTTCAGGAGAATCTGTCGACTTTCTGGTGGCTTCAAGAGATTTCCGGCAAGTTTCTTTAAGCTTCTCTTCCTCTCATTCTTTGTCCCACGGTGATGGCAGTGGACCAAGCGATTTCCGGTGGCTTCAAAAGATTTTCGTCGACTTTCCGGTGGCTTCAAGAGATTTCTGTCGACCTCAGGCGATTTTCCGGTGAGAGAGGCAACGATTATGCCGACTTCAGGTGATCCCAGTGACGTTCAGACTCTTTCCGGCGATGTTTCACGTTTCAGGCGACAATTTCCGGCGAGGTTTCACACTTCAGGTGGTTTCCGGCGATGAGAGCTATGCGAATATCTCTTTCTCAGTCTATCTCTGTCTTTTTCCTCTATTCTCAGTAGCTCTTTTTTTTTCTCGTTCCCTTTCTCCGGCGACTGAAGCACCGTTAGTGTTGGTCGGCGGTGGTTAAAGTTAATTGTTCCGGGAAGTCATTACATTTTATCAGATTTGTTTATTGCTTGATAATATTCCTTAATCATTCTTATTTTAGAGTAAATTACACTAATGGTCCCTATGGTTTGGGGTAATTTGCGCGTTTGATCCCTAACTTTTTTTTTAAACTCGGAAGGTCCCTACTGTTTGTTTTTATCACGAGCTTGGTCCCTACTATTTGTTTTCATTGCGCTCTTGGTCTCTATCTTACCTAAAAAAGCTATTATTTAAATAGAGAAAAATGATTGGGTATGTAAGGTAAGGTGAGGGGATGAGGTTGTGAGCTTATTTATTTAAATAAATTAAAAAATCAATGATAAAATAGTCTTTTTAGGTAAGACGGGAACCAAGCGCGTAACAAAAACAAACAACAGGGACCTTCCGAGTTAAAAAAGTAAGTTAGGGACCAAACGCGTAAATTATCATAAACCATAGGGACCATTCGTGTAATTTACTCCTTGTTTTACTTGTTGTTTATATACATTGTGTATTATTGTTTGATTAAGTGGAAAATTTACTATGTAATCGTTGGGTGCAGGTTTTGAACACATTTTCAAAGATAAAATCTAGTATTCAATGAAAAAAGCTGAAATTATAAATTGCAGTGTCTTTTATGTATCAGTAATGTTTATTGTTTAATAACTCTGAATTTAAAAAGTTGCAAATAAAAGAAGTTAACCACCTAAAAACTAATAATTGCACGGATATGGAGATAAAACAAGGAGTAGGAATAACAAGACCCTTACTTTAATTTAGCCATACTTATATAGCCTCATTATTTTGTTATATATTAATTGAATTATTAAAGAAATTTAGGAGAGGCTCAACGGTCAACACTACTATAGCCAATGATACGTGTTTCAAATTAATCATTCGCTAATACATTGCATTCAAAAGAGATTAAGGGGCAAAGCATCTAACATCCTTCTGTTATCTCCGTCCATGTTTATTTGTTAATAAAATATATATTAGAAATAGTTTAAAAAATAACTAAATTTATATGCATTTGACATCCAATTATGATGGACATTAACTCTCTCTCTCTCTCTCTCTCTCTCTCTCTATATATATATATATATATATATATATATATATATATATATATATATATATATATTTCATTTCATCCCGCCATTTTATAAAGCTACTTGGTTATAACCCATAGAAACCACAGATTGATATGTTTGAAATTATTAATTCATGCATAATTAGAAAAAATGTAAGATGCTATATTTGATAAAGTTGATAAATTGAAGAAAAAAAAACAAACATAAATGGGCATTGTTTTAATATCAAATATAGAAATGTACTTAGAAAGTAAATTACTATCATCAATCCTAACTAAATCTACGCTGATCTATAGGCTTCGGTACTCTAGTCATTCCACCATCAACCCTAACTCAATGTATGTAGGCCTATAAGATCCCATAGTTTGGTCATTCTATCATTAACCCAATGTATGCAGGCCTATAAGATCCCTTACTTTGATCGTTCCACCATCAACCCTCTAACTAACTCTAATATCGTAACTATTACATATGTAGAGACTGTACTTTATATTCTACAAACACATGTATACTTTCAACATACCAGTTTACACTTAAGCACATAGAAACTATTCAATCAGCTTTACTCCACTACTTCTCTATCCTAACATACATGGATATATATATATATATATATATATATATATATATATATATATATATATATATATATATTGTACTACATGGTATAGTGAGATAACTCACATTGACAATTAATCTGATGACTAATAGCTATCTCGATTATCCTACTAGCGATCCAACTGGTTAGTAATGCGCTTTACATGTGTTAACCTATAATACTACTGTTTATCAATCCTTATGACAATTTGGTAATGAATGTTAGATCTTTCACTAATCCTAATGAATACCGAGAGTTCTATCAAATAAGGATTACCAAGTCGGGCAGTTGGTAGGCAGGACCATATCGACATATAGCCTTTTTGAAAATCCAACAGCGAAGCCAACATGACCATTCTAGACACCTCTCTTGTAATTAGATCAATCAACATTATAAATGAAATTCTGATAAATCTTATACATACATTCATAACAATGACTATGAATATAAATAAAAGTTACACTTTAAACATAGTAAGTGTAGCCTAACTTAGAGAGAGCTTTTAGCAAAAAATGGGAATTTCGCAGGCAGAACTCCGAAACTGAAAGTTTCTACATGTCGGGCTCTCCAAGACTTCACGGAGAAATCAAAGAACCCTAAATACTAAGAAAATGTTGCTTCAATAAATGGAAATCTGAGAGGAAATGTTTGAAGGGTGTAAGGAACGAAATGGGGCTACAAAAGCTATTTATAGGCAATTTTTTGAGGATGTGAACCGCGAGCTTAGGTGGTCATGGAGGGTGCCACATGCTAGTTTTCTAGTGGAGTGTCAGACGCGCAACGCACGCCTTATCTGCATATGCGTCTGCTCGTATGATTAAGCAGATTTTAAAAAAATTATAACTTCTTCATATAAGCTTTGTTTTTTATGTTTATATCCACACGTAACTATCGACGAGATCTACAATTGTCTTTTAGACTCTACCGACTAATTCTCAATTTATTTTTTATAAGGCTTAGAGTGCTAAACTCCATTTAAAATTCATATCTCTTTTAGACTCTTCCGTCCCCAAAATTTTCCTCGATTCGAGTATGGATGGTGTGCTTCTAGTAGTATGGGCCCAATACTACCTTCCACAATTATTCATACCTTCCTCAAGAGTCATCCCGAGTCTTCTAAGTCACATGCTCATAATGTAACTCCCAATACCTCCTTAACAATGTAATATCTACACTAAAGCACTTCCTTAAGACACCCCACCTCCCCTACCATCAGTTGTTGAAGAACCCCAATCAATGTCAACTAACCACTTCATGAATACAATTACATGCAATAAAACTTAAATAATCTCTCGACAAAAAGAACCAACTCCCCTGCCATCAGCTTCCGAAGGACCCCAATCAATGTTAACTAACCACTTCATGAATACAATTACATGCAAAAAAAAACTTAAATAATATTTCGAATAAAATACCCAACCCTATAACGGTTATACTCAGACGAGATTTGTGTAATAGGACCGAATCCTTCACTCTAAGTCTATTAAACCTTTGCAACATGTAATTTAGTGTATTCATTTGATAGTTAGCTCACATCAATGTGAGTCCCATGAGGCACAAAGCAAGCAACATTCGAGCAAAGGAGTCGACTGTCACTAAAACAAGGCAGATCCTCATTCGAAATTCGTGACCACTAGGCCCAAGCATCTAGGATACACCTTCATCCTTTCCTTACTTTCTCAAGAGTGGCTAATCCTTGTTCACGCTATCCTACTACGAACTGCACCCACTCATGAAACTTCCACCAACCCTGCAACCACTCGTGCATACTAATCATGCACAACGTTGGATCCCATAGACAGTCGAATACTTGAATCTGCCCTCAACCCTTAATAAGAAAAGAACTAGAAGTAAAGCTAAATCAAACATTCTCAAGCTATAAAATCTTTGTTATATACAACTATGATGCACATACTAAGCAACCACAGTAATGATGTCAATTTCTCTAACATATATATAAGAGTCCTCCAACGCTATCAGGCATCACATATCAAGAAATTCTATCATTCAATTCCTGAAGATACCTAACCTATCACTAGCATGCATTTCTATCATATCATAATAATTAACAGTGTGGTAACTTGGGGTAAACTTTCTTGCTCTGACTGATCGTACACATCTCATCCTTCCCTGGTTACTTTTGAAAATAAATTGAATTTAATTTGAAAATAGTTTGAAACTATTTGAAAATAATTTGAAAACATTCACATATCCTTAGTTGGAATTTGGATTCACATGAATGTTCATCCAATTCACTCAAACCAGGGCTCTGATACAAACTTGTAACATCCCAAAAATCACAATAAATTTAGAAATTTTCAAAACAACCCATTTACTAAAAAAGTGTTTACAAAACCATTATTTCCAAAACATTATTTAAAATTAGAGTCTCCCAAGATCCAATTAGTCATAAAACTAAGGATATGTATGATCATGCCTTCTCCTTAATGTGTTCCTGAAACAAAACTAAAATCGTAAGCCAACTCTTAGTGAGTTCCCCCAAAGTACCAACACATAATACATATATCATATGCAAACAAGCATGTTGGGTTCAATCAGTCATCGAATTGGAATACCCCTAGGACCACAACCATTGGTCTTGATTACCCCTGATCCAATCAGTTATCGGACCGGAATGCAAATATATAAAGGGTCTACTCAGTCATTAAACTAGAATACCCTTGGGCCCTCGGTACGAGTCTGGCATGCCATTCGGGCCCTCAACTTGTATTTGTAATGCTCCCACGCCCTTAGTATGATTTTAGCATGCCAATTAGCCCTCAACTCTATTTGGAATGCTCCTGGGTTTGTTGGCTACAACACAAAGTAGTACAAACTCAAACCAACACAATATGTAGACATATACATAATAGATAAACATATAATCAATCAACAAGAAAACATGTAGATCTACAGATCACTACTACATAGAAAAATACTATAAACTAGGATACATATCGAAACTAGGATACATATCTAATAGATCACTATAGCATAGCAACATACGGTAAACCAGGATATCAATCTAATGTGCCAGCCTTAGTTCCTTTGACCTGAAAGTACAATGAAGAAAACTCACCTCAATCCGCTGAGTATCTCAGACAAATGCACAGACTGCTGATCTAGAAATCCCTGCGCGCAAGCACCATCAAATAACATCCAATTAATAATTGGATCTCGACCCGTAATCAAGAATCTAAATTACTTGCCTAATGACCAGGGTAAAAGACCATTTTACCCTTTTCTTACTTGGCCCAAAACCAAGGCTCAACCCATTTGCTCAAAAAGACCAATTCCTAATTGGAATACCAAGGCCTAATATGGCCCAACTTCCTAATTGGGCCCAAAAACCATCATGAATCTAATTCTAAGAAAGCCCATAATCAATCCATGGCCCAAAGTTAGTAGTCCAAAGGCCCAACAAGGACCAAACCCAAAAAGGCCCAAAAAAAAGATACAGGGGAGTACACCCTGCGTACTCCAAACGTACGCCCCATGTATCGACTGTCAAAGCATGATGTACAAGTCTCCAACGCATTAAACTCACATTACGCTTAGCATACCCTCCTGTGTATGCCTAATGTACTCATCAGAGGTTCAAAAGTCCATGATAAACTCTTAATGGTTAAGACAAAGCATCCAAACACTTATCTTAACCCTAAATGATGTCTTAATCCATAAAGTCAAAACCTTTAAGCCTTCGCATGGCCAAAGAGGGCTAAATCTCCAAAATCCTTACTTTCACAACACTCAAAACTACTTAACTCTTGCATGGTTCTAAGGAAATGATCAAGCAAACATTTTTATTACTCATAACACTCTAAGACCTCAGAAAGGATAGCTAATATTCTTTGGAGTACTCCATACTCAAAAAGATCGAAACTTTGGGACAAAAATCTTATGAAACTATTCCATAACAAGATCTAAGAATAAAGTCATCAAGTTTGAAGTTTTATACCTCTAGAAGCTAGATCATGGTTCACAAAGCCTGGATCCACAAGCTTCAAGAAATCACACACTTCTCCAAGAAGCTCCTTCTTCTTCAATGAGAAACAAAATACATGAAATTACACCAAAAGTTCAAGAACCACACCAATGGAGGTTAGGGTTTTGTTTCTAGGGTTTAAGGGATGGAGGCTGAAGATAAGAAGGTTTGGTGTTGAGTTAAAGAGCTTAAATAGCATCCATGACCCTAAATTAGGGTTTGGGTCTGATTGGAGTATGCACAGCATGCTCTTGGTACGCCCAACATACTCCATGAGGCATCTATGATTTCCCTCCCTAGTACGCCCATCATACTCTTAAAGTACGCCTAGCGTACTAGGGTTAGCCTTTAAACCTACAACTTCCGAAAGACATAATTTCTTCGTTCTAGGTCCAATTATGACAATCCTTATATCTATAAAAAGGTAACGAGAAGCTCTACCCTTCTATCAAGTCATCCTTTCCTTAAAAATTTATGAACTAAATCCAAATTTTATAAAAGATCCGAACTACCCATTTACGATTACACCCATGGGCTCCAAATCACAGATCGAACTTTCGAATCGTCTAACTTACATTACCCATACCCAAATGGTTTATATATTTCTTTACTAAAGGCCCTTAGCCTTATGATAACCGATCCTCAGGTCACAACCTTGAATTAGGAATGATTTGGAACAGGGTGTTACAAGTGTACAAGTCAAGAAATCATTATAGAGGCTAAAACTAGAATCATGTAAAAATTATGTAAAGTTAGACGAAGTCTTAAAAAGGAATGACTAAAGTAAGAATCAGGTAGCTCAAAGTAAATACATTAAGATGAATAGCAGTAAATTCATCATGCTCGTTCTTGATGGGTTTTCAGCATTAAAACATTCCTATGGTGCACATGCAACCCTAATTGCTTTGGATCTAGGTTTTTCTCAAGTTATACATGCACAATAATTTCCCAAAGAAAAAACCCTGATCTAGCATACATATTTTCAAAATCAATAACTAAACCAAAGTTAGAAGAATACCTTTTCTTTGTTGATTGGTTGATCTTGATGTTCAAGAGCTTAGTGTCTCAATTGTTTCACCTCTAATACAGTCACAAACACCAACTAGCAATGGATGAACAAGAAAGAGAGGATGGAGTATACTAAAATTGGATAGGGTTCTCTATGAATGCATAGCGACCAAAAACCTTAAACCAAGGGTTCCTTATATAGTTGAGCTGCAAGGGTTTTATGTGGAAACCCTAATTTTCTGCTTAAGCCTTAAGCAATCAATGGAACCCTTCTAGAAGGCCCCTTGGAGGAATTCTCTTATGGGCTTCCCATATAATTCTTCCACCCCTTCTATTAGGAGTCCACAACCCACCTTGCAACTAACAGTAAATTGCAATATCAGTCCCCATGCATTTAATCGGTCTCACTTGATCACCAAATTATTTCTAAATTAATTTATGATTAATACTAATTAAATAATACTATGATTTCTCAATTAATATATTATTCAAATAATATATTAATAAAGCATCTATCAACCTCTTTCTCATAATTCATTTTGTCAAGTTGCTATGGTGAAGGCAACCCAAAAGGACAATGCTACTATCGGATCAAGTACATACCAATTATAGTTATGGGCTTAGACACCTACGCCAACAGTCTCCCACATGGATAATTCTAATAACTATAACTACAAGTACGACTTCAAAATCTGATTAGCAATCATAACTCTCAAAAGTCGTTGTTGAACTCTGACCTAGTCAATGACACGTCCTTTAGATAAGGGATCATATAATCCTTCGTTCTGCAAGATATCGTGTGGACAATGACATGGAACATAATCATTCTCAATGCCCAATAGTTTGTTTCCCGACTTCTAATTTGTTTGACATAGAACTTAATTGAACACATCAATTCAGTCCTGATCGGGCCCGACACATAAGTCAACACAAAATCATAGAGGCGCCCAAGATATCACTTTTACCTTCTTAGGATATAAGGAATAGATAAACTTGGACTTATATGCTTGTACTATTTACTCGTTAAATCGCACACAACAACACGTTTTATAACATCATGTTACTGATGCATTACACATTATCAATGCACAACCAACTTGTAATCAACAAATCATATATCTCGGTTTAAAGATTATATGATATTATCGTCTCGATATCACTCGTGATAAATTCCATTAAGTGATTCACATGAGTGTGGGTTTACTCCAATACTCAATTCTTATTTCAAGAGTACTCATGAACGTTGCAGCAAACCTTTGTTATGTTTAAACACTTACACAATCTACAAACCAATTCATGACAATATATCCTCATAACTTACTTCCAAAGTATGATCGACTATGTATAATTTGAACAATATAATTATTCTGAAAGTAAAACATGCAAAAGTGAAACAATAGTAAGCAATTGAGACAAGATAGTAAACTTTACTCATAAATATTTCTCCATTAATTATCATCAAATGTCAATTACATTTATCTATTACAAGTTTCTAAACATCTATCTAATCACTAAAACTAATATTGTCCTTCAGACCAATGCTCCTCGCATGTTGTAAGTGCTTTAACCCTATTTAGACCCTTTGTGAGGGGATCTGTTGGGTTTTCCTCAAACGATATCCTCTTGACTATAAGGAGTCCCTCTTCTACCCGATGTATGATGAAGGGGTATTTTATGTTGATATGTCTGGATCTACCATGATCCCTTGATTCCTTAGTTAAGGCAACCGCTCCTTCGTTATCATAGAAAATCTCCATAGGCTCCTTTATGGATTGTATAACTCCAAGGTCTCCAATAAAATTATTTAACCATATTGCCTCCTTCGATGTTTCGCTCGCTGCTATCTACTCTAATTCGCACGTTGAATCAACTATGGTCTCCTTCTTGGAACTTTTCCAAGTAATTCCTCCTCCATTTGGGGTAAACACTTAGCCCGACTGGGAGCGGAAGTTATCTCTACCGCTCCAAAAGTTGGCATCACTTTACCCTGTCACTCTCTAGTCATCACTCCCACCAAGTGTAAGGACCCGTTCTTTAGTCCTTCGCATGTACTTAAGAATGTTCTTCACTACGGTCCAATGAGCTATACCCGGGTTCCCTTGATATCGGCTAACCATGCTCAACGCAAAAGCCACATCAGGGCAAGTACATGTCATGGCGTACATGATCGAGCCAATGGCAAAAGCATATGGCACTCGACTCATTTCCTTATCTCGGCATGGTACTCGGACTCTGAGTCTTACTCAGGTTGGTATTGCTTTGGATAGGTAGTTCCCGTTTCTTAGAATTCTCCATGCTAAAACGTTTCAGCACCTTGTCCAAGTAAGTGCTTTGACTAAGTCCTATTAGTCTCCTACTTGTATTTCTCAATATTCTTATCCCTAGAATATAAGCAACTTCTCCTAGATTCTTCATAGATAAACACTTCCCAAGCCAAGACTTAACCTCTTGCAAGGTCGGGATGTCGTTTCCTATGAGCAGTATGTCATCAACATATAGAAAGCTAACTATACTCCTATTAGCCTTGACATACACACATGACTCATCCTCGCTTCTCAAAATCCAAACTCTTTGACTTTCTCATCAAAATAAAGATTCCATCTGCGAGACGTTTGTTTTAACACATAAATGGATTTCTCAAGATTGCACACTCTATTAGGCTATTTAGCATCTACAAAACTTTCTGGTTGACACATGTAAACATCTTCATCCAACTTCTCGTTAAGGAAAGCGGCTTTGACATCCATCTGCCAAATTTCATAATCATGAAATGCAGTGATAGCTAACATAACCCTAATAGACTTGATCTTGGCCACTGGTGAGAAGGTCTCATCATAGTCAACCCTCAGGGTTTGAGTAAAGCCCTTCGCAACCAATCGTGCCTTGACCGTATACACTTTCCCATCCATGTCGGTCTTCTTCTTGAAGATCCACTTGCACTCGCCTGTCTTACAACCCAGAACATTGTCAACCAAGTTCCAAACTTGATTGGTATACATGGACTGAATCGCGTTGTCCATTTCCTCTTTCCATTTCACAAACTTCAGGCCTGCAATGGCTTCCTTGTAGTTGTTAGGTTCATCCAAATTTATCAGTTTATTATCGCTGATAAACGTATCACCTTCAGCTGTTATATGGAAACCATACAACACAGGTGGAACACTAACTCTACTGGAACATCTTAGAGGTAAGGACTCATCAACTGGTTCCACAGAAATCTCTTCCTCAAGTTGAGTGCTAGTGTTAGAGGGTCCTTCATCGCTTGAATCTTGAAGCTCTTCAAGATCAATTTGCCTCCCACTGTCCTCTTGGCATATGAGTTCTCTCTCTCGGAAAACCCCTCTCTCCTTGCTACAAAGACCACATTGTGACTCGGTCTGTAGAAAAGATATCTGAATGATTTCTACGGGTAGCCGATGAAAATACACAACTCACTACAAGGTTCAATCTTTTCGTGAGTCTCACATGTTACGAAAGCCTCTGAACCCCAAACCTTTATCTGTACCAACGAGGGAACCTTCCCTGTCCACATCTCGTGAGATGTTTTGGAAATCTTCTTAGTTGGGACTAGATTAAGGATATGGGCAGCAGTCTCTAAGGCATACCAACAAAATGAGATAGGTAGCGAACCTCGACTTATCATGGAGAAAACCATGTCCAACAAGGTTCAATTGCGCCTCTCAGCTACACCATTGAGCTACGGTGTCCTAGGCGGCATCATATGTGAACCAATTCCGCATTCCTTAAGATAGTCGTGGAACTCGATACTAAGATACGTACCACCACTATCGGATCTGAGCATCTTTATATTTCTGCCCAATTGATTCTCCACTTCTTGTTTAAACTCTTTGAACTTTTCAAAGGTTTCTGACATGTGCTTGATTAAGTAGATATATCCATATCTGCTATAATCGTCGGTGAACATAACATAGAAGCGATTAGCATCCCTTATGGTGGATCTGAAGGGCCCACACACATCTGTGTGTATGAGATCCAACAATCCCTCACCTCTTTCACAAGTACCAGTGAAAGGTGATTTAGTCATCTTTCCAAGAAAACAAGATTCACGTGTATGATCCGACTTTAGGTCAAATGACTCCAACACTCCATCCTTTTGGATTTGGGCTATGAGCTTCTTGTTAGCATGTCCAAGATGACAATTCCACAAGCATGCCTTTTCTAAACCATTAGATGAATTGATATGGAACACATTACTCCCTAAGTTGTCTACAACCATTACAGTTTCATATACACCATTACAAGGCAATGCTTCCAAATATAAAGTACCATTATAGAAAGCATTAATAGAACCAATTTCATTATTGAATGAAAATATAAAACCTTGTTTGTACAAACCATGAAAAGAAATAATATTTCTCGTCATTTCTGTCGAGTAACAACAATCATTCAATTATAAACCTAACCTACTACTAAGCACTAAATAATAAATCTCGATCTTGGTGACAGGCGATGATTTCCTATTCCCCATTATTAGATTCATCTTCCCATGCTCCACATCCCTACTTCTTCTTAGCCCCTGAAAATCAGAATAAATGTGAAAACCACATCTTGTATCAAGTACCCAAGAACTAGCATGTGATGAGTTATTAGATTGAATAGTATAAATACCTGCGAAGGAGGGCTTTATCTTCCCATCCTTGATGCCCTGCAAGTATTATGGGCAGCTTCATTTCGAATGCCCATTGTCATGACAGTAGAAGCACTCTGCTTCTTTTAGATCATATAAAGGAGCAGGAGAACCACCTTTTCCTTTGGATCCATTTGAAGAAGATCCATCATGAGACTTTCCCTTGTGATTCTTAGAGGGAGCTTTCCTCTTCTTCCCTTTCCCTTGTCTAATAGTCAGGACTAGGGAAGCAGCAGTAGGAGTGGATGCGACAACTCTGCCTTTCAACCCACTTTTAATAGTTCTTAACAGACCTTGAAGTTTGATCAAGGTGACTTCTTCCTTGTTCATATGATAGGTCATCTTGAACTGATCATAACAGGGAGGTAAAGAGTAGAGAATGATATCAATCGCCAAATCTTCGTCAAATTTGACATTCAACTTGAGAAAACAATCCACATACCTTTCGCATCCTTTCATCTTGGTCGTTATCAACAAGGCGACAATTTCGTACCTTTCTTGATGCGCACTTTGATGGTACTTTTCCATCAAATCTTGGCACATCTCGTAAGGCCAGTAGTCTACCGTTGTAGCTCAGGAGTCATAGTGGCTACCATTATACACGACACTTTTTTTGCGTCCTTTTCGTGAGCCCTATACTTAGCTATTTCTTCAACAGAATCTTTGGTTTCATCTATCTCTTTGATCTTTTCATCGAGGACGTATTCTTTCTCCTCGTATCGAAGGTCCATGAGAATGTTGTGGATCCAATCATTGAAATTGGACCCGTTGAAGGTGACCCTCCTACAAGTGTTCATAAGAGAAAAGGAGCTTGAAGAGTTAGAGTTTGAGCCATAAGCGTTGTTTGAGCCAGACATCTGAAAAGGAAAAGGAACAAAGTTTAGATTAGATAAGCAATCCTTAATATAACACCCAAATGAAATATTAAGGCTAGGGCCCAATACTATAATTCACAATTCGGAAGAGGGATGTCGTAATCCAATTGCAAATTATATGAAGGTACGTAAATGATAATTTACCAATTCCACCATGAAAAACGAAATAAACAATTAGGTTTTTAAATGAAATGAAATTCCTAGATTCTTTTGAGATTCATTGAACTTTTCAATCACATGTTTAACCTTGATTATTCCCTTCAAGTTTGTGATTGGGATGCCGAGGATCACAAACAAGGTGTGAATAACCATGCAAATTAGTTTGGTACTCTTGAGTCATTTACCACCTACTCAATTTGTCGGTTAACCACACATGCTCCATTGCTCTATGATAATTCTCGAGTTACCCTTCACCACCCTTGTTAGTCCAAGTTAGTGTATCGGCTAACCACATACGCTCCACTAACGACTTGGCTAGATGTAAAGTGCAATTTCATGGAATAGCATCATTTTCACATTTTTCCTAAAGTAACTAAGATTGAGAATTTATAAAAACATTTAGTTACTTTATAATATTCATTCTACTTATTAATGAGGAATTAATGTCCTATCCTACCCGTTCGGCTAACGACCCTCCACTAGTCAAGATTGTGGTGGGTAAGAGTGGATACCCAATGGCGGTCATTTTACATGCCACTTCCTTAAACACCCCTTATAGACTAGCTTTGTGAATGAGGCCTACTAACGGTAAGACTGACTTATCTTATATATATATATATATATATATATATATATATATATATATATATATATATAGGTATTAAGCTTTTGACATTATAATAGTATAAGGGTTGTATCTTAAACTTTTCAAAACACTAGGGTTTTAGAATCTAATATTTCAAAATTAAAACTTTTAATCAAATTTTAAATTCTAAAACTCGATGGCAAGTTTTTGAAACTATTCAAAACATTTAGATCAAATGTAAAAAAAATAAATTAATCATATAATTTATTCTTATTATAAATTTGACCTTATCTATTTTACATGGTAAGAAAATTCAAATCAAATTTTACAAATAATTAATTTATAATAAAAAATCTCATAATTATCTTAAAATTTGACAATTATCTTTCAATTAGATGAGGATATACATTACCATTATCATTAAAAACAACTTTTGGTAATTATCCAAATCTAATTTATGTCAAAAATCTGAAAAATCTGCCATCTGACGAAACAACTAGTCGAGTCAGGGCATGGACTCGTCAAGTTGGTCCAACTTGTCGAGTTTTCCTTCATATTACTTGTCGAGTCCATCAGTCAGAGACCAAAAATCGAAAATTTTCTAGCTTTGAAAACAATATAATTGCATCATATAACAGAAAAACACCCAAATCTTTGATACCACTGATGGGTTTTGAGCATTACAACATTTCTATGGTGCACATGCAACCCTACTTGATTTGGATCTAGGTTTTTCTTAACTTATACATGCACAATAATTTTCCAAAGCAAAAACCCTAATCTTGCATACATATTTTTGAAATCAATAACTAAACCAAAGTTAGAAGAATATCTTTTCTTTGTTGATTGGTTGATCTTGACCTTCAAGAGCTTAGTGCCTCAATTGTTGCACCTATAATGGAGTCACAAACACCAACTAGCAATGGATGAACGGGAGAGAGAGGATGGAGGCTACTTAAATCGGCTAGGGTTCTCAATGAATGCATAGCGGCTAAAAACCTTAAGCTAAGAGTTCCTTACATCGTTGAGCTGCTAGGGTTTTAGGTGGAAACCCTAATTTTCTGCTTAAGCCTTAAGCAATCCATGGAACCCATCTAGAAGGCCCCTTAGAAGAATTCTCTTATGGGCTTCCCATAGAATTCGTCCATCCCTTCTATTAGGACTCCACAACCGAACTTGCACCTAACAGTAACTTGAAACATTAGTCCCCATACAATTAATCAGTCTCTTTTGATCACCAAATTAATTTCAAATTAATTTCTGATTAATACTAATTAAATAATACTATGATTTCTCAATTAATATATCATTTTATAATATATTAATAAATCATCTATCAACCTATTTCTCATAATTCATCGTGTCAACTAGCTATGGTGAAGGCAACACAAAAGGACCATGCTACTATCGGGTCAAGTACATATCGATTATAGTTATGGGCTTAGACACCTAATCCAACAGTTCTATATATAGATGAGATTTTATTGATGAATAATAACATTTATATATTGCATTAATTAAAACACTTGTTATCAAATCAACTCGATATGAAAGATCTAGATGAAGCCTCGTACAATTAAGTTTAACTCAAAGAACTTTAGGAGTGTGCCAAAACGGATATATCGAGTGTGTAGGAAACCGATACAACATTAACCAATGCTTACCATCAATTGTTTTCATAGTTAAGGAAGGCATTTTTAGTTTATTTCAATTCCTAGAAACATAGGTAGAATGAGATCAAATGATGTCAATAAATAATGTTTGTGTAGTTGGATGATTTTTGAATACTTGATTTTGTACTCATCCCATAATTGCTTATGTGACTAGCATCATACGTCGTTAATAATCAAATCACGGTCTAGATCACTAAAAAGCTAATAAGAAAGTTTTGCAATTTGTCATGGGACTAATAGTTAAAACCTTGTTTATAAAAGTAGTGATAACTTAAAAGTGATATTATTTACGACTCTGACTTCGCAAAATGCAAAGATAAATAATCATTACTTGAATACATACTTATGATATTCGTTACCCAATATTATGGAAAATTCTTAATCAAAATTTGACGTCTACAGCAATTATGATGGTGAAATATGTTGTCATATATAATGCAACTTGCCATGTAGTTTTGTTGAGAAGTTTAATTACAAGACTCATGATTTTAAATTCTATTTTAAGGCTGTTAAAAGAAACCTTATTGCTATAACCTTTCCCATATAAGCTTTTCCACTAGCAATAATTAAAGTGGTGCGGGGCTTTATCTCTATACAAAATATTTGTTCGTATGAGAGCAAGTAGAGGACAATGATGTTTGTATCGACCCCATAAGCACTTATAATATGCTAGCAGATCTGATAACGAAAGGTCTACATCTCAAAGTATTTCATCATGTCGTCAGTATGTGTTTAAGGCTAGACCTATTAAATATAGTTTTACCATAATGTTTTGATGGAACTTTTAATTTCCAAGTACTTGATTAGTATTCCTACATAATATGCAATTTTTATAAATTAATAACTTGTGAACACTTACTTTTTATATAGACAAATGTACGACATTAGAACTTAAATCTAACGTCATCAGGTTTAAATTATTCGTAAGTTCCTTTATGAAGAACTAAAGTATGATTGGTGGGGGTCTTGTGTCTTAAAATATAACACATTAAGCTATACTTTTCTGCTTTTGGTGATAATCTGAATCAATATGAATTTAAAATGGCCAAGGAAATAATAAACACATACGTACAAATAGTCTTTCGGCCACGTGGAATAATGTTTGAAAATAATAAGTTAATCTAGCCATCAGACTATTTTGTAATGTTTTATGTGTTGAATACATTTACATTATATACCATAGTTTTTTTCATATGACATATGTGGCCCCTAAGATTAATAATGTGTAGTATGACAGATATGAAATTTTTCCATAAATTAAGATACCAAATCTTCGTGTGTAACACCCGGAAACCAGAAGGCATTATAAGGAAATATATTATGCAAATTTAAGGTCTACTCATCGAGTCCAATGGGGACAACTCGACGAGTAGAAATAAGCTTTTAGGACGTGGGTTGAGAAACTAACTCGACAAGTTGGGGAGGACCAATTCTACGAGTTGGTCTGGGTCTGGGAAACCCTAGATTCAGGGTTTTGCACCCTATTTAAGCATCTTAATCCCCATCTTATAGGCTCATTTCTAGCCTCCAGTTTCCAAACCCTAATTCACGAAACCCTAATGCTTGTGAGACATTTTAAGTGAACCTTGTGTTATTTTAAGCTTGTAGAAGAAGAAGAAGCTAGAGGATTCCAAAAGAAGATTGTCAATCGAAAAGCAACATCCCATCCTCATGCTTTTCTGGCAATCAAGCGTTTAACTTGTCTAGTAGTCTCTTAGATTTCCTTATTTCACTTTATGAGGGTTTTTAGTCGAAGAAGCATATCCGTTTGGAAATGGACCTCCCAAGTGGCTTATCTTTCAAATCTAGAATCTAGAAGGGGTTTCACGACATAAAGGTGCAAACTTTATGAGCATGGAAACCCCATGCAAGCTTTAAGGTGTTGTTATGGCCTTTTAATCCGCAAAAGGCCATGCATGGAATGAAATCATGAGACTTTATGTGTTAAAATGATGTTTAAGGCCTAGATCTATGTTAGTATGCTTTAACTTGGAGTATTATGGCTTTTTGGACAAAGATCTATGTCTTAAAGAATTAGGGTTTTAGATAAACCCATTAGGAAGGACTAGTAGTGGGTAAAGTTGGAAACTTTACCCTTAAGAAGGCTCCTTCAGTATGTAGAAGGAGTATGGAGCTTTGATCTGTAGAGTAGAGGCTTAATTTGTTAAGATGGACCAAAAAAAATGTAGGACTCGTCGTGTCCATAGAGGAACTCAACGAGTTTGGTCGTAATGTCCCCATCCAGTTTAAGGTAGAACTCGACGAGTCTGTGAAGGGACTCGACGAGTCGATTCACCAAATCACGAATATGAGTAGCCAGGGAACTCGACAAGTCAGGGGGGTGACTCGATGAGTTGGGTTGCAATTTCAGGATTCTGATTTATAGAACTCGGCGAGTTGATGGAGCAACTCGGCGAGTTGAGTCAACTCGGGGTGATGACTTTGACTTTGACTAAGCATTGATGTTGACTTTGATCAGGGGTAAAATGGCCATTTTACCCTAAGAATGATTATCAGTTCTTGACTAAGTATTATGTTGGTAATGATAGCTCGGGGAGTCAAGATATTAGTAGTTCAGGGATCAGCCAGCTAGCAGCGAGAGGTTTATTCACGAGATTCTGCAGTCAGCTTGTGTGGTGAGTATTCTCCAGTAGGAACGGGTCGAAGGCACTAATTTCGGCCTATTTATGTATGTTAGAATATGCCAGATTAGATCCAATGTCGGGGATAGCCGATGTAGCTTATATGTTTCCGGGTTCTGATCCAATGTTGGGCGAGGCCCGAGGAAAGTTTATATGTATGTTTCCGAACTACAGTTCGATGTCGGGTGGTACCCGAGGAAGGAATGCATGATTAATTATACTTTTTGTCTTTGTGATACTTGTATGTGCCTGATAAGGAGGTGATTGTGGGTGGGGTCCCGTATCTCATCACTAGCTGAGTATGGACGGGGTTCCATATCTTATTATTAGCAGAGTAAGGGTGGGGCCCGAGATAGACTAGCAGTTATAGTGTTGTGTTTGAATGTTATGTACGAGCATAATTATATACTATTGTTTGTATGGGTTTAGCTATAGGGGCCCAGAGACAGGGGGCCTAGTGGAAACAAATTTGTATACCTAGCGGGGCTCGATGCCAGGCGGGGCCTGATGCAGGATTTGTCTGATGTCGGGCGGGGCCCGATGTAGCGGGCTAGGCCCACTGTATGTGGTTATGTGATTATGTGTATGGTATGTGGTAGCTTGGGGAGACTCTCTAAGCTTCGTTCTTACAACTTTTAGTTTTGGTTTCAGGTACTTCCAGTAGCAATGGGAAAAGTTCGAGATGAGTGTAGTGTACACACCATTGTTTAGCCTGGGATGTTTTTACTCTAATATTTTTTGATAGATGTTTATGATATTTTGAGACACATGAATATGATTTTTATGTGATGATTTGTAGCTATGATTTTATTAATGATTTAAAATTGAAATTTTTGGACTATATTTTTGGGATTTTACAAGTTGGTATCAGAGCCTTGGTTTGAGGGATCCGTGCACACTCTCAGGTGTGTCTGAACTCAAACTAAGGACTTGGTATGAAAATTTTCAAAAGAAAATCATTTTTATAAAAAGAAATTTCAAAAGAGAAAAGAACTTTGAAAAGTGAAAAGAATTTTGAAAATAGAAAAAGGTTGTGGTGCATGCAATCAGCCGAGCTCAAGTAAGTACTCCCAAATTACCTATACAGGTTTATATTAAGATATGTTTATGAGAACTGCATGCTAGATTAGGGTTAAGGATCTAGGAATGATGCCTTATGTGGTTGTTATATATCTAGTGGCTTTATGAAGTAAATGCTAGTACAAATTAGTCAGTGATATGATGGCCTGATTAGGACATGCTTGATTATGTGTACTCAATGCTTGAATGCTGCTTGCTTTGTGCTTTTAGGAGTCCTAGTTATCTTTTACTAACTAGTAAATGAACATGTTAAGTTAGATATTACAAGGACTAAATAATTTCAGAAGGTTACGTCTAGATCTATTTCGCAGCTCTTGTCTGAGTCCAACCATTGTAGAGTATGATCTCTCATTCGGAGAATTATCTAGTCTTAGTGATATTTAATGGTATTCGTGAGCTAGTTAGGGGGAGATGGCAGGGACTTATTATGAAGCTGATAGAGGAGAATGGGTTGCCCAAGGGAAAACCTAGGATGAGTTTAGTGCTGGGAATAGTAGTAGTGAAAGGGACTTGGTGAAGTCGAGGAAATCCTTGAGGAAAGTACGGATAAATGTGGAAGGTAGAATGGGCCTGTACTACTGAAAGCAGAGGATCCGTACTCGAATCAAGGAGAGTTGAGATAAAACCAGGAAACTTGTAGTGCGTATATGATCCTTCGATAGTGATGAGTATTCTAATGGGTGTTATGTTATGTTGCAACATAGTGACACTATGTGGTAGACCAGTAGGCAATTCAAGTGCCGACGAGGGATCAGGCTCGGGCTTTAGAGCCAGGCAGCTGGATGAGCAGACGAGAGAGTTTATTTCAACTGAATTTACGCACAGTATTTTAGACCAGACTCCTGTGATCTTTGGTACGGTCAAGGAGGGCATTACAGATATTTTGGACGAGAGATTTGGTGTGTTCTACACAGAGATGGCGACCATGATGGGGGCGCGCACATTGACATCCAGGGAGTTCAGAGCCTGTGGAGCTCCAGACTACACTGGGGATAAGGAACCCATTTCTAGCAGTCGGTGGTTGGCATATGTCGCTAACGCCTTCTGTTTTAGCCAATGTCGCGAGGGGGACAAGGTCCAACTCGCCTCCTGTCTTTTGAAGGACAGAGCGCGTGATTGGTAGGAGGAAGTTGGACATGCTATGGGAGATGATGCCGCGTTGGACGTGATGACATGGAGTAACTTCTCGGCCACGTTCAGGGCTGAGTTTGCACTAGTTATTGAGGTGCAGTAGTTAGCACGGGAGTTCCATGACCTCCAGCAGACTCTGGAGACAGTGGCGAAGATCACCGCCAAGTTCAAGGAGAGAGCCCTTCTTGTTCCGCAGTATGTGGCGGTCGAGGAGATGAAGAAGGCTCGGTACCACAAGATGCTGAGGAGCGATATTAGACAGTTCGTGAGTTGGTCCAGCTACAAGATGCTGGAGGATATGATCGCTTGAGCTAGGGAGAGGGGGATCGACTTAGAGGCAGACAGGAAAAGGAAGCCGGATGAGTTTCAGATATCCATGGGATCGGGAAAGAGGCCCAAGACATCGGATTCTAGATCGAGAGGTCATTGGGACCGTAGCCGCTATGGCAAATGCGGCAGGGCACATGAGGGTGTGTGTATGAGTAGTAGTGGAGGTGATTTTGTTTACTTCAAGTGTGGCTGAATCGATCATTATAGCAGGGATTGTACTACTACCACCACCCATGGATCAGACCTGATTTGTTTCCATTGCAGTCACGGGGCCACAAGAAGGCCCGATCTCCGAGTTTGGCTGCAGCGGGACAGGTGATAGCACTTGCTCCTGTGACATTGTGGATCACCGACGACCGTTAGGGCCAGACAGAGGCTCCTGCGGTGAGTAGTCGGACTTTCCAGTTGATTACAGAAGAGACACGAGAAACTTTCTATGTTACAGGTGCGTAACATTTTCTTTTCTATCAATTTTATTTATGATTTGATTCCTATTTTCTTGCATCCATATGAGTATTTGTATCTTGGGATTATACTTCCTGTTTATGTTCGGATTATATGCCATCTTCATACCATGGGTCTTAGGTAGTTATGTAGAGACATCTTCGTAAAAATTGGATTCTCAAGATGCGGTAGTTGTAGCAAGTGTGATTGGAACCCAGGAAGTGTTCTGACAGTCTTCAAGGGTCTTACTACTTTAGTGTTGGTTAGTTTTGAGAGCACTAACAACGGTAAGCGTTGGTTTCTAGCAAGACTGATCACTAGATGCTACGAAGGATTAGGGAATCTTTCTAGCCAGGTGTGCTGTAAGACGTTAGTTGAACCAAACTAGGGGAGAGTTCTCCAAGGATTCAGGAACAAAGGGAAGTATGAATTGAGGATGAGTTCGCATTCTCGTCAGGAAGGTAGGCAGCCCAAGGGGCTGATCGGGATGAGGAGTATGTGAGTTGGGAGTTTGGGAAACATCTCAGCATGGGGTTCGTGTTTTTTGTTGTTCGAAAGTTGTCTTTGGGGATCAGGTTGAGGAAATTTCCATCAAAAAGCGAATTCAGGCAGGATGTTAGGTTGTATTCATTATCAAAGTGGAAAGTGTTGTAGGACTGCGAGATATTCGTAGCATTCACTAGCAGCCAGACACCATGGAGAGTATTGTAAAACTGCGGGTTAGCCGCAACATTCATTAGCAGCTAGTTGGCGGAGTATGGGCGGTGGCCCCGTATCTCCTAGTCAGCGGAGTGTGGGTGAGGCTCGTATCTCCTAGTTAGTGTTATCAGAATAAGGAAAGAATAGGTAGATAGAATTCTAGAGAGTTGTACCGCGTAACCCTAGATATGTGAGACCTAAGGGCAAGGCCACTAAGTAGTACGATTTAGGTGGGACCCGTAGGCGAGGCCCGTGCGATCATAGCAAGGCAAGTGGGACCTGGCAGACACTGTGGGGTCGAGATATAGGATTAAAGATTCTAGAATTTATAGAGCCATGAGTGGAAAGATGGATAGAGCAGTTTCGATAGCCGAAGTTTTCTTCAGAAGTCGCTGGGAGCAAATGAGAGGGTGATCATTGGTTCAGTAATCGGGTGGAATCCGGTATTCCAAATAGTGGACAGATAAGTTTGGACGGAGGAGGTCCTGGTTCCTTTGGAATTTTGGCAAGAGGCAACGTGATGTTCGGACAAAAGCAATGATTATGAGGGTTTTAGTGTGTGGGGGTAGCTTGCAGATCGGAAGAGCGAAGACACTTACAGTTGGATTGGATAATCTCAAAGTAGTTGATTTGACCCTATTACGCAGCTCTCGTCTGAGTAATACCATTTCAGGGATGTATCTCCTACTTGAAGGATTATCTGAGCCTCCTGTCAAGTATAAGTATTATACAACTGGTTATGGACAGGGATTGTGTTTTTTATGGTAGCATCGAGATAATCAGGGAGAGAAGTTTTATGGTAGAACAGTTATTCGATGAGGTTTTGGCATGGTAGTTTTTGGAGCATAGGCGTTCCATTAGTGAGACAGGCCGTTATAGATTTCAGATCTTGGAAAGACAGAAGTAGTTCTCGGTATGACAATAAGGATGATCTTTCATCAGGTTTCGAAGGTTTTGATGGTTGGGCTCAATTTCCTTGGGAAGGCCATT
This sequence comes from Lactuca saligna, assembly GCF_052625555.1. Taxonomy (NCBI): domain Eukaryota; kingdom Viridiplantae; phylum Streptophyta; class Magnoliopsida; order Asterales; family Asteraceae; genus Lactuca; species Lactuca saligna. The sequence continues at coordinate 36,854,717 of NC_136417.1, read as the reverse complement.
GATTAGGCATGATGATAGTAGTACTTCCAGGATGGTGAGTGCCAGTGGTGGTAGGAAATACTAGCGGTCCATGACAGGTAGGAGAAGAGTTGTGTGTGTGCCACGTGAGATTTTTAGGGGTAGGTGACTATAGCGAACTTCGAGGATGAAGTCCAGATTAAGTGGGGGATAATTGTAACACCCAGAAACCAGAAGGCTAATTAAGGAAAGATATTATGCAAAATGAAGGTCTACTTGTCGAGTCCAAGGGGGACAACTCGACGAGTAGAAATAAGTTTTTAGGATGCGGGTTGAGAAACCAACTCGATGAGTTGGGGAGGACCAATTCGAAGAGTTGGTATGGGTTTGGGAAACCCTAGATTCGGGGTTTTGCACCCTATTTAAGCATCTTAATCCCCGCTTTATGGCCTCATTTCCAGCCTCCAGTGTCCAAACCCTAATCCACGAAACCTAAATGCGTGTGAGCCATTTTGAGTGAACCTTGTGTTATTTGAAGCTTGTAGAAGAAGAAGAAGCTAGAGGATTCCAAGAGAGGATTGTAGATCCATAAGCAACATCCCATCCTCATCATTTTCTGGTAATCAAGCCTATAACTTGTCTAGTAGTCTCTTAGATCTCCTTATTTCACTTTATGAGGGTTTTTGGTCCAAGAATCTTAGCCCTTAGGAAGTGGACGTCCCAAGTGGTTTATCTTTCAGATCTGGAATCTAGAAGGGGTTTCACGGCATAAAGGTGCATACTTTATGACCATGGAAGCCCCATGCAAGCTTTAAGGTGTTGTTATGACCGTTTAATCCCCAAAAGGCCATGCATGGAAGGAAATCCTGAGACTTTACGTGTTCAAATGATGTTCAGGCCTAAATCTATGTTAGTATGCTTTAGCTTGGAGTATTATGGCTTTCTGGACAAAGATCCATGTCTTAAAGAATTAGGGTTTTAGCTAAACCCATCAAAAAGGACTAGTAGCAGGTAAAGTTGGAAACTTTACCCTTAAGAAGGCTCTTTCAGTATGTAGAAGGAGTATGGAGCTTTGATCTGGAGAGTAGAGGCTTAATCTTTTAAGATGCCCCAAACAAACTATGGGACTCGTTGAGTCCGTAGAGAAACTCGACGAGTTGGGTTGTGATGTCCCGATCTAGTTTAAGGTAGAACTCGACGAGTCTGTGTAGGGACTCGACGAGTTGATTTGCCAAATCGCGAATATTTGTAGCCAAGGAACTCGGAAAGTTAGGGGGGTGACTCAACGAGTTGGATTGCAATTTCAGGATTCTGATTTATAGAAGTTGGCTAGTTGATGGAGCAACATGGCGAGTTGAGTCAACTCGGGGTGTTGACTTTGACTTTGACTGAGGTAAAATGGATATTTTACCCTAATAAGGATTATAAGTTTTTGACTAAGTATTATGTTTGTAATGATAGCTCGGGGAGTCGAGAGATTAGCAGTTCGGGGATCAGCCAGCTAGCAGTGAGAGGTTTATTCGCGAGATTCTATAGTCAACTTGTGAGGCGAGTTTTCTCTAGTAGGAACGGGTTGGAGGCACCAATACCGGCCTGTTTATGTATGTTAGTGTATGACGGATTAGATTTGATGTCGGGGATAGCCCGTTGTAGCTTATATGTTTCTGGATTCCGATCCGATGTTGGGCGAGGCCCGAGGAAAGTTTATATGTATGTTTCCGAACTACGGTTCGATGCCAGGTGGTAACCGAGGAAGGAATGCATGATTAGTTATACTTGTTGTCTTTGTGATACTTGTATGTGTCTGGTAGGGAGGTGAGTGTGGGCGGGGTCCCGTATCTCATCACTAGATGAGTATAATCAGGATTCCATATCTCATTATTAGTAGCGTAGGGGTGGGGCCCGAGATAGGCAGGGCCTTAAGACTAGTAGTTATAGTTATGATTATACTAGCATGATTATATGTTATGATTTGTATGCATATAGCGGGTGGGGCCCAAAGACAGGCGAGGCCTAGTAGAAACAAATATGTATACCGAGCAGGGCTCGATGCTAGGTGGGGCCTGATGCCGAAATCGTCCGATGCCAGATGCGGTCTGATGTCGCGGGCTAGGCCCAATGTTTTTGGTTATGTGATTATGTGTATGGTATGTGGTAGCTTGGGGAGACTCACTAAGTTTTGTGCTTACAGTTTTCAGTTTTGGTTTCATGTACTTCCAGTAGCAAGGGGAAGAGATCGGGATGATTGTAGTGCAGACACCATTTTTTAGCCTAAGATGCTTTTACTCTGATATGTTTTGATAGATGTTTATGATATTTTAAGATACATGACTATGATTTTTATGTGATGAGTTGTAGCTATGGTTTTATTAATGATTTAAAAATGAAATTTTCGGACTATATTTTTGGGATGTTACATCATGGTTCTAAGAATTTCTCATAAGGTGTAATTAATCGATTAAACACACATTTAAGATGGCATACGAAGAGATTAATGTTTCTTCTCTTTCAACTACTATAGCCTCCCTATATAAACACAATAATTGTGTCTAATTTTATCCATCGAAATTCATGATTAAGGCACCATTACGGAAAATTAAAGAATCGTAATATAAAGCCAGTCATCTTTAGCATCAATTGGATATCATCTTCTTCTAGTAATCTAGTAAGTATTTTACAATTAATCTTGGATTCTTGATATATATATATATATATATATATATATATATATATATATATATATATATATATATATATATATATATATATATATATATATATATATATATATATATATATACTTGATTATGTCTATAAAATCCAACGGTTATAGTCTAATGAAAATTTATGGAGTTGAGATAATCCTCATATATTGTGGATAATTATGTCGTGTAAAATGGTCCAGTAACCACGGTATACTGGATTATGTGTTAGGTAAATAGGGCCACTTCATAATGATGCGGTCATTAAGATTGAAATTATCTACTCTAATAAAATAAAGGTTTTTTTTCCACACATGTCACACTCTTATTCAATTTATCAAATGTCATTTTGTAGTTATTTTGAATTAATATTTTTTCCACGTATCATTTTTTGGGTTTTTCTATTTTATTATTTTCTGCATAATACTGTAATGTAATAATTATAATAAATATGGTAATAATTGAATATCAATTTTATTAATGGACTAACCTTTTTATTTTAAAATTCCTAAATTAATGTTTATTGGTTTATTTTGTTTATTTATTTAAATTTAAAAGAAAAAACAATTTTAATAGTTCATTATTTTGCTTATTTTCTTAAAAATCCAAAATTCTTAAATATTTTAGACTTTTATATTTATTTATTTTAATTAACTCATGTAATACATAAGTCTTACACATAGTATTGTTTCATATTATGTAAAAATTAGGTGAGCTTCGGCATAAGCCGCAGATCTCATTATACGAGATGAGATATAAGATATCCTAATAGGTCGTTTTATTTTTTTGGGGGGTATATTACAATTATGGTTTTGAGCATGTTATATATCCACATATTTGTACTATTGTAATTCGTTATGCTTATTTTAGTTGTAAATTTGTAATTAATAATGCAATATATATATATATATATATATATATATATATATATATATATATATATATATATATATATATATATATATATATATATATATATATATATATATATATATATATATATATATATAAATAAAAGATAATTGGTCAAGTGGATACGTGTTAGTGGTTGAGAATTTAGTTTGAGAAAATAAAATGTTTTCTATGTTAAATTTAATTTAGAAAACGTTTATTTGTGAGAAACTATCATATCATAGTGATGCGTCATTATATTTACGATAATGCGGGCTTAAGTTTGGAACCTACTTTTTCCATTGCTAGGGGTACACCACATTGATGGTACCGGGCCCCTTCGTCCATTGGACCTTGAATGCAAAATGACTGTGGACTTTAAGTTTATGAAAATGGGCAAGTGAACTTAGAAGGATTATATTAGAATAGTAATAGCGAACCTATTAAGAATATACCCATTAAAGGTATTGTTCTAACTTGTGGAATTGGAATACCATTGCTTTTATAATAAAAGGTACTCAAAATTTTGCAGAAATATGGGATTGGTGGATAACGTGTTTGAATAATAATAGCCTATGTTTTAAACTAGTGGGGATGCATTGCGCTCGTTGCGATGATTTATTAATCTTATTTTCAGCTGATCAAACCTGATACAAAATGTTGGTATAGAGGAAATTACAAAGGAAAATAATAATAATAATAAGACCTCAAGAACTCTAAACTAAGACCGAGCATTTATTAAAACATTTTGCCACTAAGCCACGTTATCTATGTGGTTTTTGAATCAACAAAATAAGATATAAAGATACCCTTAATATATTTCCTAAACAATAAGTAAGTTGATTTTTAACAAAGTTAGTGAGAATGATCGTTTTTGAAAGATCTATACACATAGGTACCCGTGGTGTAACGAAAAGTGAACTTGGACAGAACTTATAACTTTCATTAGTACATGTGGACTAGTTATGATATATTTTCTTATATAAGGACCATTTCTATAATCTTGCTATTACATCGGGACTATTATTGTAATTTTATTTTATACATTGACCATTTCAATAAGACAAAATTTCACGATTGGTCCCTGTGGTTTACAGAATATCGCACTTTGAGGACTTTCTAGCAAAAAGTCACGCGAATGGTCCTTAAGGTTTCATTTAATTGCGCGAATGGTCCTTGACCCTAACCCCGTCATTTTTGAGCCGTTAGTGAAGGGGGAAATTTGTCTTTTCATCTTGTTGTGCATCAGAGTATATAATTTAAGGTCCGCCTTTGTATCCTTCTACTTCTCGTTCCTTGCCTCTGTTCTTCCCTCCCTACTCACATTCTATTCCAAAATTGAAGAAGATGGTGATATGCCACTGTGGAAGGCCGACGATTTTGGTGACATCGTGGACTGACTTGAACCCAGGTCGTCGATTTTGGTCATGCTCAAGGTTAGGAGGAACATGCAGCTTTTTTGGATGGTTCGACCCTCCCATGTGCCCTAGGTCAACTGTTGTGATTCTAGGGTTGTTGCGTGGAAGAAACAATCTCGAAGCAAGATTGATGATGGTGAAATGGCTACTTTGTCTGAGTTGGTTGTTTTTCATGGTGTGTTACCTTTTCAAGTAAAAAATCAAGAAGCATTTGGGGGGGGGGGGGGGGGGGGGGAATCTATAACTTGGAATCTGTCTTTTGGTCCCATTTTTTCATAGCTTTTGAAGGATTTTCCCTATGATTGTATGTAATGTTGGGACAAGAAAATGTAACAGATATAATATGTAATGTAAGTTTGATGTTTTGTTTTAATGTGATGGATATTATATTAGCAAGGAAGGAAATTGTCAATTTGATTGCATGTAAGTGTAATGTTGATTATTAAAGTGCAGTAACATAGCCAAAAAACTAATTACCAAAGTAGCATTACCATTAACCATAATGCATGTAAGTGTAATATCATGTTACAAACATAGAATACCCAAAAGACCTATCAAAAGTAGTTGTTTTGACTGACATACCATAACCAAACTTAGTAAACATGTTCTAACTTTAATTAGACATAATATCAAAAGATTACTTAGAAATACAAACTAAGCTACAACATGTTTTCCCTTCTTTTGTCCACCCCCTATCCAGCTTCACTAGGACCTCCCTGCCCCTTGCAAGTCCTAGCATTGTGACCTTTGTTGTGGCATTTGCTACAAGTGACTGTCAAGTGTTTCCTACTTAACTTGGTACTTTGAGTTGGCTCATCAACTGCCCTCTTCCTTTTTTTCTTTGGCCTACCAACCTATAAACAAATTCATATGGTTACATATTAACAAGTTTATTAAATAGTTTCAAGTTAAATTAAACAAAACATGTATGACAACAAACCTGTTTGTGATGTTTGGGTGGGAGAAGGGTTGTTGGACAATCAGATCTAGGCCACATGCTCCTTCCATTTATTGGGTCAATTGTGTGTTGGTACATAGCATTCCATGTACTGAGCCAGTAACATTTGCTCACCCAAGCCTCAGGATCTCCACATTCTGACCCATTCTGCATCTTATCATACATTGCAGCAATAGCATGCTGGCATGGAATACCTGTAATGTCCCATTTCCTGCAAGTGCGACTCCTCTCTTTCAAATTCACAACATACTGCTCCATCCATAGACCAGTCACTTAATATTTATCAGCTCCATTAAATAGAACCCTCATCTTACTTGCCTCTGTCTTATTGTTTTCTAAGATTGTTGTTGCAGTTGTACTTAGAGAACCTTTGCATTTGTCTAGCACCTTATGAACATTTACTATTCTCTTTGTGAGGTATTCTCTAATATATTCCAAACAAGTGATTATAGGCTTGTCCCTTGCCTCATCTAGCTTGGAGTTAAATACCTCACACAAGTTATTTGTTAAACTATCAGTCAATACCCTTCCTATATATAAAACCAAACAATTAATTACTGAAATTAGTTATGAAATATGTTAGTGAAAAGAGTATGATACTTACCAGAGAAATGGGATCTTGCCCAGTGTTTTGCAGGAATTTTACTTAAACACTCATGTGCTTCTGGGTTAAGCTTTTTCAGTTTCTCCATAGCCCTATTAAATTTTGGTATGTTGTATACTTTTCCACAACACCATACTGCTTCCCTCAATTCATCTCCTTTGTGTTTCAATTTCATGTTGTGATACACATGTCTTAAACAGAACCTTTGCTCAGCTGATGGAAATAACTTCTCTATTGCAGCCAAGATTCCCTGTGAGTACAATTAAAATAAGTTAGTAAATGAAATAATAAAAAAAAGTAAAAGTGAATAAAAAGTTAGAGGGTACCTTTTGCCAATCTGAAATGAAAGTGAAGTTAGATGAAGAATTCAAATCTAAGTCATCACCCAAGTGTTCCAAAAACCATGTCCAAGAGTTAATATTTTCAGTCTCTACAATGGCATATGCAACTGGGTAAATGCCATTGTTCGAATCAAGCCCAACTGCAGTAAGAATTTGTCCTGGAAAGGGACCCTTCAAAAACGTACCATCAAATCCAAGAAAATCCCTCAAACCTTTTTTAAATCCCTCCTTCAATGGACCTAAGCATATATATATATATATATATATATATATATATATATATATATATATATATATATATATATATATATATATATATATCCGTTTGAAGATCCTTGTCTCAGAAGACACATTGGGTTCAGTTTCGACATCTATCTTCACAGTTGTTCCTGGATTCTTTGACTTCAATTCCATGGCATATTCTCTCAAAACACCGTACTGCTTTTCATAATCACCATAAACATATTGTTTTGCCATAGCTTTGGCCCGAAATACTTTCATCTTTGATATTGAAAGTGAATACCTCTGTACTAACTCCTCTTGTAAAGCACGTGTAGGGATCTTGGGGTTACTTTCAACTTGATGCAATATGTTGTTAGCTAGAAACTTAGATGAACAAGCCCTCACTGTCCTTGTTTGCAAACAAGAATGAGAATCTTCGTATGTTTTGACAGTCCAAAGTTGTTTCTCATCTGCCCTAGATATAAAAAGAACCCATGGACAAGTTGTTTTCTTGGAAAGTACTAAATTGCCCCTATCTTTATTACTGTCACCAGTCAATTCAGGAACAATACCCCTACACTTTACCCTAACTCTTGTCTTGTCATTCTTTACATAATGTAGATCCCTCCTTTCTTTTACAGAGTAGTTGGCAATAACTTCTCTTATTTTTTCCTTTTCCTTGAACGTCTGACCAATCTTAAAAGCTTTAGTGTGAACCTCACCAGATGAACAAGCAACTGGTTTTAGAATGGACCTTAACAATTTCTTCCTAGGCTCTTTTTCACTAGCAAATGACTCAAATACATCATTGTCTAAGACTTCTAAACGTTCATCTTCAATGTCTTCCTTTTCCTTAGTATTATTGTTTGTCGGATCAAGCTGGCCCAAGTCAATGTCTTCATCAAGTACACTACAGAAGTTGATCATGTTCACCTCCACATCATCTATCAAAGGTTCCTCATCAAACACTATTTTTTTTGCATCATGCTGACTATCAAAATCACTTTCATCTGCACTATCCTCACAATCATATTCATCATCTACAACTGGATCATTATTCATAACTGGCTCATTATATTGGTCATCTATGATTGGCACATCATTCATAACAGGTACATCATTCATAACTGGTTCATCATTCATAACAGGTACATCATTCATAACTGGTTCATCATTCAAAACTGGCTCATCAATCATAACTGGCTCATCATCCATAACTGGCTCACTATCCTGTATCACTTGTGAAGGTCCATCAAATGTTCCATATGGCACAATGGACTAGGAGTAGTCTAATTTTTTCCTAGAAGACCCAACAACTTTTCCCTTCTTTTGGTTCATATCTAGTTCAGGGGATACATCAGTAACCAACTCCTCAATAATAACCTTGGTGGGGGACAAAAAATAACTGTTAACCCTTGTATGCCCATGCTCTATGTAGATACTTAAAAGGTTATTTTTTTCCACATAATTTGACAATACATGCACATCCCCATCATTTCCTAGAGGTAACAGACCAAAGTCCAACTCTACTTCTGGAATAAGAAAATGATAATACAAAGTTTGCCCTTCTACGTACCCTATTTCTCGAACCATTGTATCCAACTCATGCACAGAGAATACGTCAATATCTACGAAGTCAACATAGTCTATTGTTCCATCTACGTACCTTCTCCCAAGGCTTTTCGTGAATATCCCACCATGATGGATTTTCAGAGTGAAATAGTTGCTTATTCCCTCTGAAATAAAGAATAACAAAAAAATTTCAATAATTTGGGCATAATATCAAATCGAGAAAATCAAAGATCACTTTAGTAAGTCACTTACGGTATATCCTTTCCAAATCATAATTTGATGCTTTAGTGTGTTTGGAACGAAGTGACCATAACGTTAACACCATTATCGTTTTCAATCGACAGATGATCCTCTGCCTTGTGTTCTGTTGGAGAAGACGAAGATGAATGCGAAAGGGTAATGGGTAGCTGAGGAAGATGATCTTTGTACTTAATTACAGAGTTCATGCGTATATGTGCATAATGATCGATTATTAGAGTGACTGCAAGATGAAAAGACAAATTTACCCCTTCACTAACGGCTCAAAAATGACGGGGTTAGGGTCAAGGACCAATCGCGCAATTAAATGAAACCTTAAGGACCATTCACATGACTTTTTGCTAGAAAGTCCTCAAAGTGCGATATTGTGTAAACCACAGGGACCAATCGTGAAATTTTGTCTTTCAATAATATTTGTATTACATATGGCCATTTATATATTTCTACAATTACATATAGGCTATTTATGTAATTTGGGTATTATACAAGTACCCATTCTATAACTTTCTTATACATCGGGACCATTAATAAATTTGTCTTAAAAGGTGACTATTATTTTAATTTGGGTATTACACATAGACAATTTATAGAAAATTTATGTAGAAACTTTAGCTTCTAATTTCTAACGTTTGATAAATTAAATAGAGAGTCTCGTTTGACACTATAAGCTTTTGACGTTTAGTTTAAACAAAAAGTTTCAAATCTAAATGTTATTTCATGTAATGTTTAACAAAACGCGTACATAGTCTAAAATCAGCTTTCAGTATGGTATATATATTATAAAATTTGGAAATTTTGTTTAAGGTTTGGGTTAAATGCGAATCTGAGGGCTCATCTACACACTTATGAGCAGGTTTTGTATTTTATGTTTCCCCATTTACTTATCACACTAAGATTTTACAATTTTACTTTTTGGAACATATGGGTTTATTGCTTTGGGTTTATGAAAATTGTATTTTATCTTAATTAAAAAATTCAATAAAATTGTAAAAATTGGGAGATTACAAAATTAAAAAATATGTCCAATTGTAACAATCCCCTCAAAATATAAAACCATTTTATTGCTATAATTGGATATATTTTTCAAAATATAATGTCTTTATAGGAAAAAAAAAATTGAACGCAAAATGTTACGATAGGGTAGAATTTCATAGTATAATAGGTTGATAAGAAAAAAAAAAGATAGAAAATACAATGTTGTAATAGAAGATTAAAATGAAAGTAGCATGATAGAAATAAAAAAAAATGAAAGTTATTACTTGCATTTAGTCCTAAAATAAAATGTAGTAAACTGAAAACTTTGGATGCTTGATTTGGTTATGACGACAAAGCATTATTTTACAACATGATTAATATTGAAAAATAATTAAAAAAACAAATAAAGATGATCAATTAAATACACCAATTATACCTTCTGGGATTAAAATGTTGCACACCCAGGTCTTCATCCCAAAACAAATAATAATAAATAATAAGAACCAGTCATCGGAGTCGTTTTTCAAACCACCTATAATAATTTGCAATTTAATATACCATAAGAACACCCCGTGACCAGATGAGTTTGAAAGTGAATTGTGACATCCCTAAAATCACGGTTAGAAAAGACCGGTTTGATTTATGTTTTTAAAATAATATCATAATAAATCATTTTGATTTAAAAAAGCTCAAATTTGTTCCCAAAATAAAATGTGATAAAATAATATTTACCAAATCATTTCATAAAGAAATGTATTTTAATTATATAATCAAAAATCGGGATGTCATGTTCCGATACAGACCGAAAAGCATAAACGACATATTACAAGCCATACAACAGTTATATACACGTACATGTTTATAAATAAAATAACTTGATGATTCATCCATCTTATACTTTCGCGCTACTACCTGTAATGCAAATAAAAACTGATTGGGTTTATCTAGCATTTCATTTTCATGCTTATTTTTATTCTTAATTTAATTAAGACACACAATTAAGCACAAAACACATAATACTCAAATAATACACTTCTATTATTTCGAAACGGGTTACAAAGGTTAACCTAGACTATTACATCACTATTAATGAAAAGCCCAGAAACATGGGCATTACAATTCTCTTCACCTTAGAATGATTTCGTCACCGGAATCACACATCAACAAACAAATGCAAATAGCGACTCATCATGTCACTCTCCGTTTTCCAAGTGAGATTTGACCCATTCGTATGTTTCCATTGGACAATCACTAATTCGACCATCTTGCGTCGCAACTTCTTAGTCTTTCGGTCAACAATTGCCTCTGGTTCTTCAATCAACATTTTGTTCTCATCGTTCTCATTCTTGATATGGAAGAAAATGTCACCTCGTAGAAATCCTAGACACGGCGGTCCCACAGGAACTACAGCGCCACCACTGCCACCATCTCCTCAGTTCGACCTAGTAATGTTCCAGGCGGCCGTAACAGCTGCAGTAGCAGCCGCCATATCCCAAATAAGCAACAACAATGTGGGTGGTGCGAGTAATGGTGCCACAAATTCTAACAACGGGGACAGCCAGGGACACTCGATAGAGTGTACCTATAAAGACTTTACTAATGCCAAACCCAAAACTTTCAATGGGAGCAGAGGTGTCATAGCATTGCTTCAATGGTTCGAGAAGACCGAATCCGTCTTTGAAATATGTGCATGCCCAAAAGCAAACAAGGTCAAGTTTGCAGCATGCACATTCTCTGAAAGGGCACTCAACTGGTGGAATGGCCACGTCAAGACATTGACACTTCTGGTGGCTAACTCGATAACATGGGAAGACCTGAAAACCATGTTGATGAAGGAGTATTTCCCAAGGGGCGATATACATAAGTTGGAAAAGGAAGTTTGGGGTCTCAAAATGATAGGCCCTGACATCCTGTCTTATACCTCAAGGTTTAGTGATTTAGCTATACTGTTTCCAGGGATGGTTTTGTCGAAAAGCAAGAAGGTGGAAAGATACATATGGGGACTATCTTCCCAACTTCAAGGGAACGTATTGGCCTCAAAGCCAACTACCTTTGATAATGCCAAAGAACCGGCACAACAACTCATCGACCATAAAGCCATCCATAGCACTGTGACAACCACCTTCGAGCAAGATAAAGGGGAAACAACAAAAGGAAGTTCTGGAACAAGAAGAAGGGTCAACCTGCTCAAGATCCTGCCAAGAAACAACAAGTGCTTGTTGTGAACGCTGCCACAACTACTGCCAACCCAACTCTGATAAGGCAATACACCGGGAACCTACCAAAGTGCAACAAGTGCAACTTTCACCATAATGGCGCCTGCCGTGAAATGCATTGCACCAACTGTAACAAAAAGTGGCACACCACTCGATTTTGTAAAGCTCCAGTCCAACAAAACACACAAGCTGCTAATGCCGGAGCAAGTCAAACCTGCTATGTTTGTGGAGAGGCAGGGCACTTCAAACGCAACTGCCCAAAAGCAAGAAACCCTAAACCGGGTGAAGTGGGCAGAGTTCTGGCGATAGGCCATGAGGAAGTAGTTGCAGACCCAACCGTGGTCACCGATACGTTTCTCCTCAACAATACATACGCATGCATTCTTTTCGATAGTGACGCGGAGAAAAGCTTCGTGAGCCATCAATTTAAACACTTGCTTAAACAAAAACCACAAACACTACAAGACACATTCACCGTAGAAATGGCTAACAGAAAAACAGAGAACACTAACGACATTTATATCGGGTGTACCCTCACTTTAAACAATCACTCTTTCCAAATCGACCTTATGTCGGTCACCATAAAAAGTTTCGATGTCATCATTGGCATGGATTGGCTATGCCCTCACCATGCTGAAATCCTATGTCACGAAAAGGCCGTTCGCCTTAATATGCCAAGTGGCGAAACTCTCGTCGTCTATGGCGACAAGCCTAGCTCAAACTTTCAGATCATTTCGTGTGTCAAGGCCCAAAAGTATCTCCGCAAGGAGTACCTCGCCTTCTTAGCCAACGTCGTAGACAAGAAACAAGAAGCTAAAAACATAAAAGACATTCCGGAGGTCTGTAACTTCCTTGATGTATTCCCAGAAGACTTTACAGGAGTGCCCCCTACTAGACAAGTCGAATTCCGAATTGACCTAATTCCTGGAGTTACTCCTGGAGCCAAATCGCCATACCGTCTAGCCCCAACCAAAATGCAGGAATTGTCTAGTCAATTGAATGAAATGCTAAGCAAAAGGCTTCATAAGGCCAGGCTTCTCGCATTGGGGAGCACCAGTCTTATTCGTCAAAAAGAAGGATGGGACGTTCCGCATGTGCATTGACTACCATGAATTAATCAAACTCACCATTAAAAACTGATACCCTTTGCCTCGAATCGATGACCTCTTCGACCAACTACAAGGAGCAAGTTTCTTCTCAAAGATTGAACTTAGATCAGGGTCCATCAACTACGAGTTCAAGAGGGGGATATTCCCAAGACAGCCTTTAGAACGCGCTATGGTCACTACGAGTTTGTAGTGATGCCTTTCGGCTTAACAAATGCACCAGCAGTGTTTATGGACCTGATGAATCGGGTGTGTCGACCTTACTTAGACAAGTTCGTGATTGTTTTCATCAATGATACACTAGTCTACTCCCAAAGTGAGGAAGAACACATCCAGAATTTACGTCAAGTCCTAGAGACACTGAGAGCGGAGAAATTGTACGCAAAGTTCTTAAAGTGCGAGTTCTGGATTAGAGAAGTGGATTTCCTCGGACATGTAGTCAGCAAGCAAGGAATACATGTGGACCCTTCAAAGATCAAGGCAATCGAAAACTGGGCAGCGCCAAGAACACCCACAGAAAGCCGTCAATTTTTAGGACTCGTCGGTTACTACCGAAGATTCATCCAAAACTTCTCCAAAATCGAAAAACCCCTAACCACCTTGATTCAAAAAGGAGTAACCTTCGCCTGGGGGATAAGCAAGAGACTGCGTTCCAAATGCTAAAACGAACACTGTGCAGTGCTCCGATCTTGACCCTACCAGATGGAACAGAGGAATTTGTGGTTTACTACGATGCATCGAACCAAGGTCTGGGATGTGTGTTAATGCAACGACGAAAGGTCATTGCCTATGCCTCAAGACAACTGAAGACGCACGAGGTAAACTATATGACGCACTATCTCGAACTACTGAAAATCTGGAGACATTACCTCTATGGAACCAAATGCACTATCTTCACCGATCACAAAAGCCTTCAGCATATCCTCAACCAAAAATAACTCAATATGAGACAAAGACGATGGGTAGAATTGCTAAACGATTATGAATGTGAGATTCGTTATCACCCAAGAAAAGCCAACATGGTTGCAGACACTTTAAGCAGAAAGGAATAATCTGGCCGCCGAGTAAAGGCATTAACCATGACCATCTATTCACACCTATCCACACAAATCAAGGAGGCACAAGAAGAAGCCTTGAAACCAGGGAACATGGAAGGTGAAGCGTTGAGAGGAATGGACAAAAATCTTGAAGTCAAGGATGACGGAGTTCGTTGTCTCATAAACCGGATCTGGACACCAAAATTTGGTGGATTCAGGGACGTTGTCATGAATGAAGCTCAAAAAACTCGTTACTCAGTGCATCCCGGCTCAGACAAGATGCATTTAGACCTCAAGAAGCTGTATTGGTGGCCAAACATGAAAGCTGAAATAGCTACCTTCGTGGGCAAGTGTCTGACTTGCGCAAAGGTTAAGGTGGAGTATCAGAAGCCCTCGGGACTACTTCAACAGCCAGTGATACCCGAGTGGAAGTGGGAGCAGATTACAATGGATTTCATTACAAAGTTACCTAAGACAACGGGTGGACTTGACACCATTTGGGTAATCGTCGACAGATTAACCAAATCCGCTCACTTCTTACCAATAAAGGAAAATGACAAAATGGAGAAACTGACAAGGATCTACATTAAAGAAGTTATGCGACTTCACGGAGTACCGATATCCATTATCTCCGATAGAGATAGTCGGTTCACTTCACGATTCTAACAGTCACTACAGAAAGCTATGGGAACTAGGTTGGACATGAGTATAGCCTACCGCCCGCAGACCGACGGGAAAAGTGAGAGGATCATTCAAACGTTAGAGGACATGCTAAGAGCTTGTGTGATGGACTTTGGTGAATCTTGGGATACTCATTTACCTCTTATTGAGTTTTCCTATAATAATAGTTATCACACTAGCATCAAAGTTGCTCCGTTCGAATCCCTCTACGACCGTAAGTGCAAATCACCCCTATGTTGGGCCGAGGTGGGTGATACACAACTAGCAAAAGGGAAAGACCCTAACATCACACTCATTAGCCCGGAGATCATAAGGGAAACAACTGAGAAGATTATCCAAATTCGAGAACAGATGAAGGCTTCGCAAGACCGATAAAAGAGTTATGTCGATAAAAGATGGAAGCCTTTGGAGTTCCAAGTTGGAGATCGAGTACTACTGAAAGTATCACCTTGGAAGGGATTAATATGTTATGGAAAACGTGGGAAACTAAATCCAAGGTACATTAGACCATTCAAAATCCTTGCCAGGATTGGTTCGGTGGCATACAAGCTTCGATTACCACAGGAACTCAGCAACGTGCACCCTACCTTTCATGTGTCGAACTTAAAGAAATGTTTGTCTAATGAGACCCTTGTTATTCCTTTGGAAGAAATTGAGATCAATGAAAACCTCCACTTCATAGAGGAGCCTGTTGAAATCATGGATCAAGAGTTCAAATTGACGAAACAAAGCCACATCCCCATCGTAAAGGTCAGCTGGAACGCCAAGCGAGGACCCGAATTTACATGGGAATGTGAGGATCAAATGAAGCAAAAGTATCCACATGTATTCTCCAACCCTTGAAGTCCCTCTCAAAATGCAAATTTCGGGACGAAATTCCTTGTAACGGGGGGATAATGTGACAACCGTCAAATTCAAGTCAAAGTCAAAGTCAACAAGTCAAAGTCAATTCAACAAGTCAAACCGGTCAATCTTGTATAATACTTGTATGATTAAAAGATATTTTATGAAAACGTACATTTGTATGTCAAGAATTCGAGTGTCTTAATAAATCTATGTGTGTATCAATCTGAAACCCTAAGAAGGGAGTTAAACGTATCAAAACATGAGTATGGACCCTATTAGGGACTTACACTAATCATAAACGAAGTATAATGGGGTCCACAGACACTGCATTGCAAGATTATTCGATGAAAATGGCTAAAAGTGAATCTCTCTCGAATCTCTCTCAAACGTTTGATAGTCAACCGGGTCATCCTAACCCTTAAATTGACCAAAAACCGCTCGAATCGGTGAGTTATATCGAAAGACAGCTAATTAGGACCGAAACTCCTCTTAGGAGCCGAACCTCCTAGGAGCGAAACCTCCTGTCAGAACCGAACATGCATCAGAACCGAAACCCTCTCAGCCGAAATGGACTAAGGGTTCAGTCTATTTCGGTTCCCCAGCTACTTCAGACCGAGACCTAAACTTTGGTCCTCCCCCTCACACCTTCGGTCCTTCTTCTTCCCTCTCGGCTCCTTTTCCTTCCTTCTCGGTTCCTTCTTCCCTTCTCTCGGTTCTTACCTTCTTAGAGCCGAACCTCGCAGGTTCGGTCCCTAAAGCCGCTTTTCGACTACTTTCACCTCCTAAGCCTGTTTTTGACGGGGATTTTTCACCAAATTCATATTTTTACCATTTTAAACCCCCAAAACTCATATTTTATTAATTTCTCAAGCATTTATTAATTAAAAATCATTATTTTATATTGAGAGGATATTTACCCCACAAGTGGGTGAAGTGTACCTACTTGCCTTCCATGTGTCATCCTCTCATTAATCCAACTATATCCACATCACACAAACCAATGCACACATCACTTTAAAATCACAAGTTACTCTAGTAACCTTTTCTATAAAGAAATCCCTGGAGGATTTCTTGATTTACGTGCTCATTTGAAACATACACACTTCTCGTATCACCTCAAGGAAGCTTATTCCTCTCAACTTTCCACTACCTTATGCAAGTGTTCTTGAGTTGCTACTGCACTTTTTGGTAAGTATTCCATCTAAAATCAAGTGTTATTTGATAATTTCATAACACTCTTGGATCATTGACTCATATCATAACAACAAAAATCGTTCTTAGGATCATCCAAACTTTCACGTGTTCATCAAGCGTTCTTGACTTGATACTCCTCTTCTTCGACCTTCCACTCTTCCAAGAATCACTCAAGGTGAGTTCATACCCCTATATTTTATAGTTTTCTTTAGTTTTCAGAGGGGGGGGGATACAAGTTAAAATAACAAATCATATTTGAAACTTAACTTGACAGCTTACCACAGAAAAGTTGTGACCTGTTTACGAACTCTTTTACCCAACTAAAACTTAATATTTTTCAAAACTGTTTAATATGTAAATAGTTCAGGTTATACCTTTAAAATGAGTACTTGAACATCTCCTTAAGATTTTTCTACAATTTCTGGTGACTTTTACAAAACTACCTATCATTGCAACAACGAAATCAGACCAGGTCGTGGAAATGAACATTTTCACACAAGTTTGAGGCCACCAAAAATTATAAGAAAATTTGTGTATATAGTAGACTCGTTTTCCATACTCTCCGAGTTTACGGATTCAGTGTTAGACTTACGATGATTTTTCTATAAATAATCTAAAACAGTGACAGTTAAGAGTTAAATTGTTAAAACGAGTCTAAGAGTTATTCACACCTTGTAACATGTTGAGCAAGGTGTGGAAGATTTTATACTTAGCATTTTCAATATTATTTTATTGAAATACAAGGTCATGCATAAAAAGGTTTCATTTACAACATAAAGAATTTTGATAAAACTATAATAGGTATAGTTTGGACGCCTCATTTAACAAATAAATGGTAATACAATCGATTTATAAAGCAAGTATTTTATTACAAACTACGTGAATATGTTAATGAATAAATTTGTGAGACATTCATCTTCGGGGTACTCTTTAGTACAATAGAAAATTCATGTAGTTATAGCCAGGATGTCTTGTAGGGAAAGCGTGATAGTTGTGTATAGATCTATATTGGGTCTGACAAACCCGCACTTAAGCTGCTTGCAACAGCTAGACCGGTAGGTCTGGGGTGACAAGTGTCATAATATTTCGACGCTTGAAGAACGTCGAGTATGAGGTCTTCGAGTCTTAGCATGGTTATAACAACTCACATGGGAAATTAACAAAACTCATAGTTCACGGGAATCTAATGATTTCACAAAAAGGAGTTTTATTTAAATATAAAACCACACATATGTATGACGATTTACTTACATATACTAAGTCTTGGTTCAGTTAAGACTACTGTAAACCTTTTAGAAAATATTGGATTTTCTGGAAACAAACTTGTAA
This sequence comes from Lactuca saligna, assembly GCF_052625555.1. Lineage (NCBI taxonomy): Eukaryota > Viridiplantae > Streptophyta > Magnoliopsida > Asterales > Asteraceae > Lactuca > Lactuca saligna. The sequence continues at coordinate 36,836,409 of NC_136417.1, read as the reverse complement.
CAAACTTTAAGGAACAACATTCATTTTTCATTCATAAATTGCTTATGAACTCACCAGCTTTAATGCTGATACGCTTTCAAAAACAACTTGTATTCTTAGGTATTCAGTAATACAAGTAACTACAAGATTTTGAAGGCAAGACGCTAAGGCGCACATTTCTTTTGAACTATTTTGAACATCATATGTAATTTATTTGGAAACATGTGTTTTTGCAACGATGTAACCTTTCAAATTATATTTCTGATGGTTGTGTTTACTTTCTTCACTATGGTTTTATACTGAGCATGACGTCCTTCGCCCCTGAATGTTTCCGCCATTCCGGTTTGGGGGTGTAACACACTTGTCACGCTAAGCTCCAAAGACAAGAAGATTCTAGCCAAAACAAAAGAGGTAATCATCTAGATCTGTTTTCCTATGTCAATTTCGAAATACATCACTAGATCTATGGTTTGTAAGTCTTGGATGAATTGTATGTACAATAGAGAAACCTAGATCCAAGCATTAGGGTTTGGATGAGCACATAGGATGTTCTTTTGGCTCAAACCCATCACTACCTCCGCCTGCCACCATCTTGGTGGTTGTATTGGGCTTTTTTTTTTGGTTCTAGTGTGTGTATGTATGACGTAGCAACTTCTATGTGTGCTTGGATTGTTGGATGTATCACTCCAAAACCAACATCACCATTGTGTGTGGGTGCCTGTCACCACGGATCGCTGTCGACCACCAATGCCTGAGGTGACATAGGGTGGTGTCCAACTAATTAAACAGTAAATTAACTAAACATCTAACTTTAGTCTAAGTGGCACGTGTTTGGGGTTGGAAACCCTAATTAGGGTTTAGAAAACCCTAATTAGGGTTTAGAAAACCCTAATATCAAGAAAACCCTAGTTTTGGAGTTTTGTCGGGACCCACATTAAAGTTGTTTATTGGACTTTAATTTATACTCGGTAATGCCTTACGGTTAACTTAATGTAGTATTGGACTTAATTAATTAAGTCCTTAAGGAGTTATGTGTGGAACACTAACCCTGGTTATGATTTCATGTGGAAACCCTAGAATCGGGGAGCTCTAATTTGGACAATGATTGGGCGTGTATTTGGGCTATTGATTGGATTATTATTTCACTCAAGAATAACTAAGTCAAACCTTAATCTTTCCTACCCTTAGGTGGTGAAGTCCTTAATGGGTTAAGTGTTCTTACTTAACCCTAATAATGATTTTATGTGGAACCCTAATCGTCATTTTATATGAAATAGTCACTGTTGCAAGTGACTATGACTTGCGATCGGGTATTGACTCTAGTATCTTCATGTAGATGATTGGAAGTGAGTTGAAGTAGGTAGAGTTATTCATTTCTACGGTAGTCACCTACGCGTATATCGAGGTGAGTTTCGCCTCACTGTATCTGTGGGTCGAAGGCACCAATGTTGATCCACTAGTTTTGGTTATCTGTTGGTAGAGTGATGCCTTAGGGACTTAATATAACCATGTAGGATAGTGTGAGGACTCTTGATCTATGTTCTCTTACCTATTCGTAGTTGGGTTTTGGTTATTGAGTAGGATCACTTGTCCGGGTGACTATCTCACCTCTGAGTATATACGACCATGCATTCCTTAAATTGTTGATATTTAGTTTACTACTATGCTGTAGTGGTCTATTAGATCTGTGTTCTGGTATCAAGTGTGATGCTATGCTATAGTGATCCGTTAGATTTGTCTCTTGGCATTGAGTATGTTGCTTTGCTGTAATAATCTATGGAACTGTATGTTTTCTGTGCTTGTTGGTTATCATCTATGGAGTGCCCTTAGGGATAGTTTGTGGTCATGTAGGATAGCTTGAGAACTCTTGGTCTGGGCAATATTTCCTGTTCCTTATTTGGTTGTGGCTCTAGAGTAGGATCATCTGTGTGGGTGGCTATCTCACTTATGGTTACACATTTTATGGAGGTTATCTAGTAGAAGGACTGTATGTTGTGAGAGGACTAATAGGCGGTACTGAGCTATATGATTATTGTTTTCCTGTATTTTGTGCCTAGTTGATCCTGATTGTTTATATGTTGACATGTGTGTTTGGTTTGGGTTGAGGAGATCCTTCTTTGTGTTGTAGGCCAAGATACTCGGTGCATGCTGGTTGTAAGCCGTAGGCACGGAGGCTCAGGAGGAGTGGTTGGGTTGAGGCGGTAAGCCAACAAACCCTGATATTTTGGCTTGGATAGATGAAGGCTACAAGGCGGTCCAGTCAGGTCGAAGCCCCGAAGATTAGCCATTAAGCATGCTTGTATGATTATTCGTATGGGGAATTTTGGGGAAAAATCACTAAGCTTTATGTTTACCCAGTTGCTTATTGTTTCAGGTATCCTCAGTCAATATGGGAAGGCGTAGGCGGGACTGTACCCACTCATCATCAATATTGAATATTTCGCATTTTCTACGTTACTATGATTTGTAATAAATGTAATTTGGAATAAACAGTTTTATAAATGGATTTCTACATAAGTAATATTTAATTGGGAAGATTTACTTGAACAAAAATTGAAAATTTTTTGTTGTGAAAATCAAAAGTTTCAAGTTGGTATCAGAGCCCTGGATTGAGTGAACTGGAGGAACACTTGTGTAACACCTGGTTCTTGGTACGTACTCTGTTTTTAAATCTTCATTTATTTTTGCATTTTTAGCCTTCGACTCGGTGAGTCGAAGGACTGACTCGCCAAGTAGAAGTAGGATGAGGTGCGGGGTTTGAGCTGCGGACTCGGTGAGTCGGGTCATTCACTCGGCGAGTAGCTGCTGTTTGGACAAAAACCCTAATCCAGGGGTTTGCACCCTATTTAAATGACCTTATGCAACCTCCTTTCCCCCTTAATGCTCCTAGACGCTCCTCATAGCAAACCCTAGCCGTTTTGTGAAGATCTAAGGCTTTTTGAGTGATTCTTGTGAGTTTTGATCTCAAGGAAGAAGGAAGAGCATAGAAGGATCAAGAGGGGACTGAAGGATTCGAGTTTGGTTCATCATTTGCAGTCTTTGGAAGGTATAAAGTCTGAACCTTGCTCATTCATTTGTTAGATCTCTCTTTGAGGTGATGTAGGGTTTTTTAAGCCATTTTTTGTGGCCAACCATGTTTGCAAACATGGTTGGGGGTTTGGGTTTCTGTATCACGTCATTTTATGAGCCACAAGTCAGATCTAGGTTGCTTTTTGCACCAAGAAAGGCCCCATGCAACAAAAGAACTATTTTAGAGCCTTTTAAGCTCTTATGTCCCATACATGCACGTAAAGTTTGTAACTTTACGTGCTAGATCGAGTTTAGGGGCCTGGATCTATCATTTGGTTAAGTGTTGTAATCAGAAATCAAAGTTCTTGGTAAGGAATGAGATAGGCTCGGCGAGTCTATTCCTAGACTCGGCGAGTCAAGGAGTTTTGGTCCCATATCATTAAGGGTCATAAGGACTAGATGAGTGTGGAAGGGTTTTTAGGAGTCCCGGGGAGTGACCCAACGTTCTGGACTAAGAAAAGTGTTCTAGGAATTCATAGTACTCAGCGAGTGCATGAACGGACTCAGTGAGTCCAAGGCAATCTTCATGGTGTAACGACATAAAATTTTAAAACCAAATTTTCATTTTTTGCAAACATCAAAACATCGAGTAATATTTTAAATTCCAATGTAAACAATATTGTCACAACCGAATACATCACAAAGATCATAAAGATAGTTTCCCCCGAGTGTGTGTACGATCAAGTCGGTGCCTTCCCACGGTCCTCGCTAGTACCTGAAACACATAACACAACAACTGTAAGCATAAATTCTTAGTGAGTTCCCCAAAATACAACCAACGCACATACGCCTTTCCAGGCCCTGACCTTCCGGTCCATGTGTCTCAGGGGACTTCCGTCCCGACTGGGTAAACTTTCCGGTTTTACCCACGTCAACCTCACGGTCCATATTACAACGCCTTCCGGCCCATAACATATTCGCCTTCCGGCCCATAACATAATGCCTTCCGACCCATATCAAGCATAACATACAAGGCACATGTAACGATTAACTTATCACACATAATGCATATATCTCATATCATAATTGACCTTCCGGTCACATAGTCAAACCCTTCCGGGTACAGTGTAGTGAAAAGACTCACCTCGTATAGCTCGATAACTCGTGAATCTTGGAAATTACTAGTGCTCGAACCCCCGAGCTATAATCCTCCTATATAATCATATATCTCTAATTAATACTTTTACCACTAAGGTTGACTACCCCTATCAAGTCAACACTGGTCAACGGTCAACGGTCAATTTGACCGGACTCGGCGAGTGCACTAGAGCGACTGTCTAAGCGTTTTCACCAACTCTCTAGGATTCTCTTTTGACACGTCGAGTACTCCCCTGACTCGATGAGTTCCACCTGTTCATGAATCGCGGGGCCACCGGGACTCAACTCGTCGAGTCGCAAGGTCAACTCGGTGAGTTCCAGCTCGACTCAGTCCACCTGTCAATCCCTCTCTAACTCTCCGTGACTCACTGAGTCAACCATAACTCGGCAGGACCACTCACTGAGTGGCTAAGGAAAAACTTCATGCTACTCGCCGAGTCTGTTCTTTAGACTCGGCGAGTCCATGCCATGCATCAACTCAATCTTGCTTCTGAGGTCAGATCCGCTCCATAATTCAGGCTCGTATCTACCTGAATATCCTCTAATGGAACCACTGCCGATTCGTCAGCTATACACTTCCTCAGCTGCGACACATGAAAAGTGTCGTGAATCTGCCCCAACTCTGCTGGCAAATCCAAACGATAGGCTACCTGTCCTACCCTCGCGATCACACGGAAAGGACCAATATATCGGGGCCCCAACTTGCCCCTCTTCCTGAATCAAATCACTCCTTTCCAAGGAGAGACCTTCAGGTGCACAAGGTTGCCGACCTGAAACTCAAGCTCGGACTGGCATCTGTCTACATAACTCTTCTGTCGGCTCTGAGCGGTCAATAACCTCTGCCTGACCTGCTGAATCTGCCAGTCGTCTGGAGTACGATCTCCGTGCTACCCATCACCCGCTGCCCCACCTCACCCCAGCAGATGGGGGTGCGACACCTCCGCCCATACAATAGATCAAAGGGTGGCATACCAATGATTGAATGATGGCTGTTGTTGTAGGAAAACTCTGCCAAGGGTAAATATGCATCCCAGCCACCCCTGAAATCCAACACACATGCCCGGAGCATGCCCTCGAGCGTCTGAATCGTCCGCTCACTCTGACCGAAAGGAGGAACGTTTGGGCAAAACGTTGGTGTTCGGTGTAAACAGTCATGGACTGAAGGTGTTCCAGGATCGGATTTGGATACCTAAGACAGGAGGAGTCAGAGATCTTCTGATGGAAGAAGCTCACAAGACCATGTACTCGATTCATCTTGGTAGCACTAAAATGTATAGGGACCTAAAACCCTACTACTGGTGGCCGACGATGAAGCTTGATGTTGGAAAGTATGTGGCTGAGTGTGTGACTTGTGCGAGAGTCAAGACACAACATTAGAAACCGTACGGGAGTTTAGAACCATTGCCTGTGCCTATGGGTAAGTGGGAAGACATTGTTATGGATTTTGTCACTAAACTGCCCAGAACAAAGAATGGTCACGACATGATTTGGGTGGTCGTCGATCGATTCACTAAGAGTGCGCATTTCATAGCAGCCAGGGAGAAATGGTCTACGGAAAAGCTTGCGAATTCTTATGTGAAGGAAATTGTGAGACTTCACGGTGTTTCGCTAACAATTGTGTCGGATCGTGGTAGTCGTTTCACCTCAAGGTTTTGGAAAAGTCTACAAGAGGAAATGGGTACCAAGTTATGTATAAGTACAGCTTACCATCCGCAGACTGATGGCCAGAGCGAACAAACGATACAAACACTTGAAGATATGCTAAGAGCATGTACCTTGGAATTCCTAGGTAATTGGGATGAACATTTACCATTAGTAGAATTTTCCTATAATAATAGTTTTCACTCGAACAGTAAGATGGCACCTTACCAAGCTTTGTATGGACAAAAGTGTCGTACGCCGTCTTGTTGGCTTGAGGCTGGGGTAAAGCAATTTATGGGACCGAAGATGGTTTATCAAACTGCTGAAAAGTTGAAAATAATTAGGGAAAGAATGTTAGTGGCTCAGGATCGTCAAAAGAGCTATGCTGACAAAAAGCGAAGACCGATGACTTTTGAAGTTGGGGATTCGGTTTTGCTTAAAGTCTCGCCGTGGAAGGGACTTATAAGATTTGGTAAAAGGGGAAAGTTGAGTCCAAGGTTTATTGGACCGTTTAAAGTTCTTCAGAGGATTGGGAACCAAGCTTACAAGCTCGAACTACCAGAAGAACTGAATGGAATTCATAACACTTTTCATGTGTGTTATTTACGGAAGTTCACGGGGGAAGTTCCCGACATGATTCCACTTTCGGAGTTGAGAATCGATGAGAACAAAAGGTTGATTGAAGAACCAGAGGCAATTGTTGACCGAAAGACTAAGAAGTTGCGATGCAAGATGGTCGAGTTAGTGCTTGTCCGATGGAAACAAATGAATGGGCCGAATCTCACCTGGGAGACAGAGAGTGACATGATGGGTCGTTATCGGCATTTGTTTGTTGAGGTGTGATTCTGGGGACTGAATCATCCTAAGGTGGGGAGAATTGTAACGCCTGTGTTTCTGGGCTTGCCATTTTTAGCAATGTAATAGTCTAGGTTAACCTTTGTAACCCGTTTTGAAATAATTAGAAGTGTATTATTTGAGTATTATGTGTTTTGTGCCTAATTGCTTAATTATGTGGTTTGATTAATTAAGAATAAAAATAAGCATCAAAATTTAAGTGTAAAATAAACTCGATATCTTTAGATAATGTTGTAGTAGTTGAAACAAGGTTTCCGAAGATATAAAGAATGCCGAAATCCGAGTTGTAACGAGGAAGTTATGACCTGTCGAAGTTTCGCGACAGAACCGACAACGTTGAATGATGTAAAAAGTGAAATTTACGTTAGAGCGATATTTAACCTTAGTGATCTAAACGAGAATCGAAGATCTCGTTGTTAGTATCAAAGCGATAAAAAGTTAGGCGAGAACGGACGTCAAACGAAGAAGTTATGAATTTATAACGAAATTTTCTGTCCCGGCCTATTAAAAATAAATAAAATAAATAAATTCAAAATTAGCCGACGAAGTCTAAACGAAAGTTGTAGAGCGTAGTCTCACCTTCGCGTGGATATAAAGAATGTCGAAAACGGAGTTCGTATGAGGAAGATATGAATTTTCGAAGTTTATTAAATAATTAATAATTAAAATTAAATTTTAAACCTCGGTATTATCCGGAGGCGAGTCACCGGACTTATCCGGAGTACGCCCCGCATACTCGTGTACACCCCGCATACGGCGAAGGATGTTGACACTCGCACTCGAGGACTTCAGATGACGCCTGCTGTGACGTTTCGAAGGCAGTACACCCCGCGTACTGCGAGGCATCAGCCTCCTATAAATAGGATGCAAGGGCAGCCGGCTTCTTTGCTATTTTTCTCCATTATCTCTCCCGTTTTGCCTCGATTTGCATGCCAGAAGTACCCCGAAGCCCCGGTAATATTCCCGAGTCCCGAAGCAAGTCTCGAGATCCCGAAGATCCCGAGAAGTGCGGTTTCCGAGCCGAAGCTCTGCCCGCGAGAAGTTCGATTTTTGTAGAGATCTTCCAAATCTGCTGAGGATTACTACTTTTGCAAGTCGTAGTGTTGTCCGATCATCTTCTGATCAATTGAGTGCATACTACCTTTCATAAACGCAATAATAATACAAGTATGGTTTGAGTGTATTAAGTATATTGTTGTTTATATGTGTGAGTGTGTTGTTACTTTCTCCTAACGTATAATTATGAAGTAATTTATACGAGATACGTGTTATGTGTATATTTTGTTGTTATGTGTGTGAATGTATATTCACTTTCTTCTATCTTACTGATCTGATTATTTCTATATGAAATACGTGTTATGTGTGTGTGCCTCATCTGTTATATGGATAATGTATTGATCAAGCATGCTATACAGGTTTTGAAAATATGTATAAAAATGTATGTTTTTATCTACTAATATGTTGGGTAGAACATGGGTAGATAGTTGGTGTGTAATAAACAGATGAGAGGCCTCGTTGTTGTTTTGATCCAGTCATCTAGCGGAATTTAGATGACGACCATGGGCTCTTCTAGACAGTCCAGTGGAACGCTAGCAGGCTCATAACCTGTAGGTGTTAATGAACTTGGGTGTTCATTCGCTGTATTCCATCCCCCTCATGGTTGCCTTATTTGACTTATATTGCTGAGGAACCGCCGCAGCATGTGTTGTCACCCTGATGAAAATATTCTTAGATTAGGTCCCTTGTGTTAGTTATTTTAGGGACATAAAGTGAGAATAACAGGAATGGGTAACTGGGTTATTGTTGGTTGATAATAATTAATTTAATTATTTATTGTGGGTTGAAAACTCTATATGCTCACCAGGCTCCCAAGCCTGACCCACTCAGTTTTATTTGTATTACAGGAAGTGGCGCAAGGGTGTAAGATGGATGAACCATCAAGTTGTTTTGTTTACAAGTCTGTATATGTATATATTTGTTGAATGACTTGTAATGTTATCGTTTATGCTTATTGGTCTGTATCGGAACATGACACCCCGAGTTTTGATTATATAATGAAAAATACATTTCTTTTATGAAATGCTTTGGTAAACATTGTTTTATCATGTTTTGTTTTTGGGAACAAATTCCGCAACTCTTTCAAATCAAAAGGATTTACTCTGAAATTATTTTAAAAGCATAAATGAAAATCGGTCTTTTTTGGCCGAGATTTTGGGGATGTCACATCCGGCGCTGCACGGACCTCCTCCGCAGTCAACTGGAAAGCTCTTCCATGAGCCTTCGGAGCCTCGTCCTTCACTAGCCGAGTCTCGGTAACCCTGGCAGCAGGCGTAGATCCCTGGCGAAGCTGGGGGCACTCGGCCTTCCGATGGCCGGTCTGGTTGCAATGAAAGCAAACCATGAATCCCTTGGGGTAATCCTTAGCAATGTGCCCCTCCTTGCCACACTTGTAGCAAGCACTCGATCGACATGCCCCCTCGTGACCCTTGCCGCACTTTCCGCAAGTACGGCCCTTCTGACCTCCTGATCTCGAATCGGCGGACTTGGTCCGCTTGGCTGCCGGCTGAGACTGAGTCGGCCGCCGATCCACCCGTTGAGACTCGGCCTTCTGCCTGGCCTGGGTCTCCAACTCGATCTCACGTTTCCTGGCATTCGCCTGAAGCTCAGAAGTCTGATATGACGAGTTCCATACGAACTCCCGGATATCCCTCCTCAGCACCCCCAAATACCGACTCATCCGAGCCTGCTCTATGGACACCTGCTCGGGGCAGAACATCGCCATCTCATGAAACTTCCGCGTGACCACCGTGACAAAATCATTACCCTGCTTGAGGGTCAAGAAATCCTGAACCAACCGTTCCCTCTCCACCGGGGGAACGTACTCGTCTCTGAACATAGTAGTAAACCTCTCCCAAGTCACAGCTGAAACCTCTGCCAGAGTGAAGTTCTCCGTCACGAACTTCCACCAATCCTTTGCTCCCAGGCGGAGCTGGTTCAAGGCAAATCGTACCCTCAGATGCTCTGGACATGAGCAAGTGTAGAAGAATCCCTCAATATCAGCAATCCATCGCATCACAGCAATCGGATCCTGTGTCCCGTCAAACTCAGGTGGATTCATGTTGCCAAACTCCCGGAACAGCAACGAGTCACCTCCCTGCGGTCTGGCATCGGCCACAGTTGCGGTAGCTGCAGCGGCTGCGACCTCAGTCAACACGGCGTACCGCTCATCAAATGTCTCCATCAGTGTGGTCTTAATAGACCCAAACATCTCCGGAATCTCAGCCCGGATCGCTGCAGCCACCTCCTCGTGAATCATCTGATGAAGCTCCTCGTCAGTCACGCTACTCGTACCAGGTCTGTGGTGTGGTCCAACCATGATGTCTCTGAAATACAATATAAAAATATCAGAGACTCTATCGAGCATAATCGCACTCGATAACGCAGCCCTACTCAGTCCCCGATACCCAGGGATTCTTACTTGGGTTGCCCAATGACCCGGTGTCTTCAGTAGTACGGGCCCAATACTACCAACTACACCGCATCAACATTCACCCCAAGTCCTCCTCCCCAAACCCCGGATCCTGAGTACTCTATTCTTGCCATGCACTAGCTACCTACTCGCTCTCACAGCACCTCATAGAAGCAGGTTCCCTAGACTAAGGCATCACAAATCAGGCCACTCTAGTCCTAATATGAATACCTAGTCTACTAGCATGCGTATCATATCATATCATATCTCATAACTCATATTGTAAGAGTATTTTGGGGATTTTACCGTTCGGGCGCTGGCTGACCGTACACACTCCTTCTTCTTTGGTGGTTTCAAAAATCACTTATCAATTTTTATTGATTTATTAATTAAAATTTTCTCAAATCCCCGGTTTGAGTTCAGTTACGCCCGAAGGTGTACCCGAATCCCTCAAACCAAGGCTGTGATACCAACTTGTAACGACGTAAAATTTTTAAACCAAATTTTCATTTTTTGCAAACATCAAAACATCGAGTAATATTTTAAATTCCAATGTAAACAATATTGTCACAACCGAATACATCACAAAGATCATAAAAATAGTTTTCCCCGAGTGTGTCTACGATCACGCCGGCGTCTTCCCACGGTCCTTGCTAGTACCTGAAACACATAACACAACAACTGTAAGCATAAATGCTTAGTGAGTTCCCCAAAACACAACCTACGCACATACGCCTTTCCAGGCCCTGACCTTCCGGTCCATGTGTCTCAGGGGACTTCTGTCCCAACTGGGTAAACCTTCCGGTCTTACCCACGTCAACCTCACGGTCCATATTACAACGCCTTCCGACCCATAACATATTCGCCTTCCGGCCCATAACATATTCGCCTTCCGACCCATATAAAGCATAACATACAAGGCACATGTAACGATTAACTTATCACACATAATGCATATATCTCATATCATAATCGACCTTCCGGTCACACAGTCAAACCCTTCCGGGTACAGTATAGTGAGAAGACTCACCTCGTATATCTCGATAACTCGCGAATCCTGGAAATCACTCGTGCTCGAACCCCCGAGCTATAATCCTCCTATAACATCATATATCTCTAATTAATACTTTTACCACTAAGGTTGACTACCCCTATCAAGTTAACGTTGGTCAACGGTCAACGGTCAATTTGACCGGACTCGGCGAGTGCACTAGAGCGACTCGGCGAGTCTAAGCGTTTTCACCAACTCTCTAGGATTCTCTTTTGACACGTCGAGTACTCCCCTGACTCGACGAGTTCCACCTGGTCATGAATCACGGGGCCACCGCGACTCAACTCGTCGAGTCGCAAGGTCAACTCGGCGAGTTCTACCTCGACTCAGTCCACCTGTCAATCCCTCTCTAACTCTCCGTGACTCACTGAGTCAACCATAACTCGGCAGGACCACTCACTGAGTGGCTAAGGACAAACTTCATGCTACTCGCCGTGTCTGTTCTTCAGACTCGGCGAGTCCATGCTATGCATCAAATCAATCTTCCTTCTGAGGTTAGATCCGCTCCATACACTCATAGATCTGGCCCTCCTAAGCTCATTTATCACGTAAAGTCACAGTCTTGGCTACCATGCAACACCCACAAGGCTCTTTTTGGAGAAATGACCTCTAAGATGGCAACCCTAGTCTCCAACCCAAAAGGAAGGACATAAAGCATAGCATTTGGGAATTTCTGGACCTGCTAAGGTCCAGATCTAGGTACCATATCTCCATGGGACCTCTCACACTTCAATTACAAAGCAAACAAGGCAAGAAGAAACCCTAGATTTGACCATATCAACAAAAATACGGAAATAAGCTCTGAATGATACCTCAAGAAGCTTCCCCTGGCGAAATGGAAGTAGATCTAACCTCCCCAACTCTTCTAGCTTGACTTTCCCCTTCCTTTCTTGCAAATACACACAAATTTGGTGAACAATGGCCTCTTATCTCACTCACAGGAACCCTTAACTGCTTTGGTGCTCTCTAGGATCAAGGTAGCCGTAATGAAGGGCCATAAGGTCCTTTAAATAGAGCTTAGGACCGGGAAATTAGGGTTTCACTAAACAGCGCAGACTCACCGAGTCCAGGCGCGAACCCGCGTCCAGAACCGCGACCCTACTCGATGAGTTTGAGCTCCAACTCGCCGAGTCCCCTCACAAAACACCAAAAATATAATGAATAAAAGATACTTGGAAATCCGGGCTGTTACACATGGTACTCGACGAGTTGTTCATGCAAGTCGGCGAGTCGGATGTGGATTCAGTCGGTGTTCTTTTAGAAGGAAAACTCGTCAATTCATCGCCTAACTCGACGAGTAAAGACGGGTTGAGGTCTAATGGAAGGATAGGGACTCGGCAAGTTGGCAAGCCAACTCGGCGAGTCAGGTCAACTTGAAGCTAACTTTGACTTTGACTTGGTTAGGGGTAAAATGGTCATTTTACCCTAAGAATAGATGTCAATTTCTGACTGAGTTTTTTGTGGGAATTATAGCCGGAGGATTTCTGGAGGAGTAGCAGCGGCAGCAGTTAGAGGATTCCCGCACAGTTCAGCAGCTACTACGAGGTGAGTTACCTTCCAGTAGCAGTGGGTCTAAGGCCACAATGCCGGCCCACTAGTAGGAGTGTATGTTTCGATATTTGTCTCTGTGATATTCATCTAGGGCTGCTACTACATGTGTTATGTTTATGTGCTAGTATGATATGATGCTATGTGCTAGTGGCAGTAGGGGAAATAATCCCCAGAAAACCGGTCGATAGGACCGAAGGGGCAGATATGCCCAGCCATGCTAAATAGATTACGTGATACATGTTATGTGGTAATGGTAAAGGGGTGAAATAGTCCCCAGTGTCCGGTCGGGAGGACCGAAGGGGAGACCAGCACCTAGGTATGCTAGTCAGTATCCAGTCGAGAGGACCGAAGGGGAGACCAGCACCCAGATATGCTAGTTAGTATCTGGTCGAGAAGGCCGAAGGGGTAGGTCGGGCACCCAGATATGCCTGACAACATACGTATGTTATGTGGTTGTTTGGTATGTGTGAATCCAATCTCAAACTAGAATCCAAGAATTTTTGTAAAATGTTTTTGAAAGAAATAATTTATAATAAAAGGTTTGGGCTAAGGACATGTGCTCGGTCTTTTATCATGTTCTTGTTTGATTGTTGGCCTGGGATTGTGAGCATGGGCCTTGACGTAACTTTGACTTTTTCAGGAGGATGTGATGTGTACAATCAGCCAGAGCCTGAACAGGAGAGTGGTTCCCAAAATACCCATACTTGTTATGTATGCTGAGTTTTGGTTTTTGTTGATATATGAATTGTTAGAAAAGCATGCTAATGTATAAGGATCTTTTAGAAATTGTTGGATATATATGTATGCTTTTGATTGTGTAATTTCTATGATGCTTTGTGATTTAGGGAGTTGCTTGCTTGATATATATGCTTTTGATTGTGTAATTGTTATGTGTATGTTGATTAGTTGTATATGGTCGGGAATGAATAGCTTTAGAATGATCGGCTTAGCCTTACTTCCCGTTCCTTGTTTGGTTGTGGATTTAGGGCATAGTTAATTATTCGATAGTCTATCTGACCCCTTATTGTCTATAAGAATGCACAAAAGCAACCAATGCTGCAGGAGCGAGGGTAATCCTAGGAAGAGTGCCTAGGAAGTTAATTGTAGCCCGCAGGAGAAATAGGTGTTAGCACACCCAGGAGTGGCTTCGTGTAGTGACTAAGAACCTTGGAATGAATTCTAAATCAACTATGGATAGTTAAGGAAGGTAGTATGGTTCAGATCACTCAGTATTTGAGCATGCTCTAGATACACACTCAGTAGTTTGTGTCAACCCAACGCTATGGTTCTATCACTGAGCTTCAGGATGCCACGAAGAGGCTAGAGATTGATATAGAGATCCAGTTGTAACATCCCAAAATTCAGAACCAAAAGTTTCAGTTTTAAATAAGTAATTATAAAAAATAGTTGTCTGAAAACGTCAATAGTGTCATCCCGTATCATAATCAAAATCAATTTGTCAATAACCAAAACATGTCATAAGAAAACAATAGCATAGTACAACTCCAAAGAATCTTATAATGCAAAAAACCATAGTGTGATATGTTGCGATCATACCGACTCCTTTCCTTTCGAAGAAGAAGTACTTGAAACCAAAACTAAAAACTATAAGCATGAAGCTTAGTGAGTCCCCCCCCCCCCCCCCCCCCCCCGCCATCATACCACATACCATACAATAAATATATTGCCTAGAATATCTGAGTGTTGGCCTACCCCTACGGTCTCTTTCAACCGGTAACCATCTTGCATATCTAGGTGTTGGCCTACTACTTCGGTCTCTTTCAACCAGTAACTACCTAGCATAAATGGGTGCTGGCCTCCCCTTCGGTCTCTTTCAAATGGATACTGCCAAGCATATATGGGTGCTGGCCTCCCCTTCGGTCTATTTCAACCGGATTCTGTCAAGCATATATGGGTGTTGGCCTCCCCTTCAGTCTATTTCAGCCCCTACCACTACCACATATGTCACACCCCCGAACCAGGCGGCGGAAACGTCTGAGGGCTGTTGTGACTTAATTGAATACCATCACAGTGAATATACATGAAACATAACATCATTCATCACCATGCATTGGAATAGTACAACTGGTAGTGGTTACATTTAGTACATTGTTTCAAAACATTACATTCCCAAAAAGTAGATTGTTCGATACTAGTTAAACAAACAACAAGATATCATTGAGTACATTTTTCCCTTCGATTTACCTGTTACATGATAATACAAGCATTTTGAAAAACGTCAACATATGAAATGTTGGTGAGTTCATAAGTAATGTTGGAAATATAATGTTTTGTATTGTTTTGAAAACCACCAGAAAATCCGATATTTTCTGAAAAGGGTATTGTATAAAAAGTGTGAAGATCCGTAAGTATGCTTGTTTGTTTCTATAAATGTAAAAAGAATTGTTATACTTGGTATGCATCTCGTAGGTGTATGAATTGAAAACCCTACGAAAACCTGATGTTTTCCTAATACTTTGAATTACGCATTTTATATGGCTATCATACCGTTGCGACGTGTGTATTCGATAATTCCAGGTGACATCAGATTAATTATGGGTTGTGAATTTGTTATAAACACGCATTAATGAAAACGACTAGTTTACAACTATACAAACGATCCCTTAGGCGTCGTCCATACTATTCACTTAATCCAACCACCCTGACTTCTCATAGCCCCACAACCGAGGAGAAAAGAGAGTGCGAAGCCCCTGATATTTCCATAAGTCGTTCAAGGCTATCGTGAATGCGAAGGTCCCTTGGCCCGACTTGCATTTGTGAATTCTCGACTTTACTAGCAATACCAAAGGACCCTTGGGGCCCAGCAACACAAAAGCCATTGAAAGTCCTTTTACACAGAATTAGGTCATATAAGACCCAACAACATGTAAGCGAGTTTCCTTCGGGCCTAAAGATCATGTCATTGGGCTAGCTAGGCCCAACAAGCACGATTTGAAACTTTCAGGACCAAAGATGGTGTATCGACGTCTGGTGTATTCCCACATATGTATTGACTTCCCAAAATTTTCCGCGTGTGTATTGAAGTATCGTCGTGTTATTAATTTCGGATTCGTTGTTGATTCGAGACCGAATCAGTTCGTTTGATAACGATTTTGGTGTTGAAGGTGTATTATATTTCGCCGGTAATCGTGGTACTAGTATTTTATCATAACATATTTATTGTTTAAAAACACTAGAATTTTTCTTTTTGCAACCCCTTTCTTTTGGATAAATTACAATATTGGCCCTTTGTATAATAGAATTTCCATTTTAGTCCTTAAACCATTTTTCTTGACACTTTAGTATCAAAACTTGTTGAAAAGGTATTTTTCAGCTCAAATTTATTTGAAAAACAGTTTTAGTCCCTCAAAATGAAGTTTTCTCGGCTGAAACCTCATTTTTTGCAATTTTTACACTTTTGGCCCACAATAGAAAATTTTGCATCTTTGGTCCTTTTTATATATGAAAAGAATTTTTGACCTTTGAAATGGACTTGGAGCACTAGTAGTCCCCTGTTTTACAGAAAAATATAGTTTCAGCCCCTCAAATTTGAAAATCTCGCAATTTGGGCTTTATTGGGCCGAAAAGTTCATTTTTGGCCCATTATGCTTAAAATTTTACATTTTAATCCTTCAAAAGAGTATATTTCCAGAAAATACTTTGTTGAAACTGTTTTGTCCCATCTCAACCATCAGAATTCATATTTTATCATTTTGGGCCCTTTAATTTTATATTTTTAACATTTTGAGTCCAAAAATGGGGTTTTAGTCCAAAGAAGTTCATATTAACCACTTGGTTATTTTTCTAGAAATGATTTGTATGTAATAATATCATTTATACTAATTTCATACAACCTAATGTAAATCTCGGTTTTAAGGACTTTCTGACTAGATCCAACACCACAATCACATAAGAACATAAATATAAACATAGAAATCACACAAAGCATACATATACAGATAGATCTACACATTTGCTTGTATTCCCCCCCCCCCCCCACAAACTTATAAAACCGAAAAATAGGAGGTATGAAGCTCACCTTGAGTTGGGTTTCGGTTTTGGAGGAGTTTGGAAGAAGTTTGATGTTGTTTTCGGCTCTAGCAACTTCTTGAGGAGGTTTTCGAACTTAGATGGCTCTAGGGAGTTAGACCATAAATTTACATGAGTTAAGATGAGATGTTTGATATAACAAGGAACCTAGATCATAGATTTAAGTATAAACTTACCTTAGATGATGATTCTTGTGGAAAAGCTCTTTGAAAAGCTCTTAAGTCTCGAAAATTTGATGAAGAAAGGTGAGGGTGTTCCTTGAAAGAGTTTGCTACACAAAAAGTGGATGAAGTGTGTGTGTTTGGGAGCTCTCGGCCGAGAATCAAGAAGAAGAAGAGAGAGAGAGTTGAGATGACTAACCTAGATGCATGTTGGTCCATGCATGGAGGTATGCGATGTATAAATGAGGTGACAATCTCACAAGTCAACTCTTCATCCCTTGGGTTTGGGCTTGGGCCGAGATTTGGAGAGGAAAAAGGAGCTTTTTGGGCTTTATTGCCCCTAAGCCCATATTAGAGTTAGGTTGAATGATTGTTGGCCCTATAAAATATAAGTGTGATTTTTATACTTTAATAGGCTAGTTTAGGTTAATTATGGTCCATAATGGTTCATAATATTTAATTTATTTCATTCTAGGCCCAATATGGCCCAAAATGTTGAAATAGATGGAAGTGGGTCCAATTAGAGCCCATTTAAGGATTCTAAGCCCAAGATAGTCAAATTGGAAGCTTATTGGTCCATTGGGCCCAATAAGGAAGTCCTAGTCCAAAATGGACCTAAACAAGAACTTCTAGGGTTTCCAATTACTTTTTGACTATTTGTAATGCTTGTATGGTGTATTTGATTGAAATTTTGCTGTCATAAAGTAAGCATCTTACCTGCTCTTAAGTTTTTGATTCAAAATTTTTACTTAAGTGATGTAGTTACAAGGCACAAAATTTCTAGTTGTGACAACATAATATCCTAACACATAAGCACATAATCACAATAGATAGTGGCATACCAGAAAATTATCACAAAGACAAACATCTCCACTACAAACAACTACTAGTGGGCCGACAGCGGTGTCTTCGACCCACTACTACCGGGAAGGTAACTCACCTTACACTGCTGAAGTCCACTATAAGAAATCCTTAGATACTGTCATGGTAACTACTCGAGCTATCAATACCAAAATATCACCAAATTAATAATTGGGTCCCAAACCATGATCCATAATCCATACATAGGGTTAAATGACCGTTTCACCCTTGGCCCAACAAGATTCACAACCAAGACCCAAAACTGTCAAATCCATTAAAACCCTGCAATGCCCCAATTTTCCAAATTGGGGACAAATCCTTACATGGTCCTTTTGCCTAAAGCCCATTTACTTTTCTGAACCAATGATTTTCTAATAGCCCAAAGGTCCAACTCCATAGGATAAGTCCAATACCAAGCTAGCCAACAATCAAAGAACCCAAAACTGGCACAGGTGATTCTCACATCATGAGCACCTTATGCTCACGTCGTGAGGTCGTGACTGTGGCCCAGAAACTTCCATTAACACGCTCTCACGTCGTGCAACTTCATTCTTCATGTTGTGAGTCCAGATCTGACCAAAAATGAACATTAAGCTCCTAATATGTTATGCTTTAACATGGGACAGTCTAGAGGGTCTTCCTTGACCCCAAGGACCATAAAAATCAAAGCTTTTCAGTCACATATGTCCAATAGACGACTTAACACCAACTTCGGTCAAATTGAAGGAAAAAGGTCCAAGACTCAAACTTGGAGTCCAAAACCATGACCAAAATCCAGATATATAAGACTTAAAATACCATCATGATCCATAAAGTTGCCAACTTTATGGATCCCATGCATGCTAGCCAACATTACAAGCCATAAATTGCACGGAAACTTATATCTAGTAAGCAAGGAAAGGAAAGGAATGAGTTTGAGGACTTACAAAGGTCCAAAAGCTCTACAACTAGCTGATGATGAAGCCAAAATGCCAACAAATGCACCACATGCTCTTCTTCTTCCTCAATGATCTTCAAAGACCCCAAAAACTAATGAATAACACCAAGAATGATCAAGGACATCAATAGGGGCTGAGATTATCGTTTCATGAGGTCTTGGGAGTGAAAGAGGCTGAGGAGAAGCGACCTAAATCATCTCATACCTTTAAATACCCGAAAATAAGGGTTTTGGAGCATCAGGCACTTATCTCGTCGTGAGCACTTAATGCTCATGATGAGATTAAATCTCTAAAGATCGAAAGATTCAAACAGGTAAGAGAAAATAAGAACATAATAATTGATCAAAGTATGCTTAATGATTCAAAATCATACCCCAGAAGAACTCGATGAAGAATTGCTACTGTAGAGGCGTGTAGGGTTACAAGCTATTTCCAAGATTACTAAAACACGGTGCATGCATTCACCTTAAATACTATAACCATAAAAATTAAAGACGGGTGGACAAGCCCAAGCCCTTTTATATAAATGGAATATATAGTAAAATACAATGATACAACACTAATTCCCAACAATCTCCCCCCTTTGCGTCAATTGAGGAGAGAGTCCATCAAGCTTGGGTTCACTTCTGCACTTCAAAAACTTTCAGAATAATGCTCATCAGAATCTTGCAAACCTGGATGTACCATTGAATCATATCCGAAAAGGAATTATTGTCTCCCTTGCTATTGCACTTAAATTTATTGACCATGTCCAAAATATACTCTAGACAAGAGGTAGTGTACAGTTGTTTATCAGAGAGGAAGAAACAGACCTTGTGAAAGTTTGCATCAGTTCGTTCTCATGCCTGAAAGACCACATACCATCCTTCCTTGTATATTTTCCCAGACTTCAACTTATCAAAACCTTCTAGGGCTTCTTTGGGGAGAACAGATAGCTTCCTTCGTAGTAAGCCAACAATTTCCACATCCATTTTTCCTACCTCTTGAACATACGAAACTATCATCAATTTGAGGTGAGCAATAATGGCCTCATACTTCTGTCCATCTCTTAGAAGTAAATTGTAAAGCATGATCCAGTCATAGGGATTGAGGCAAGGAAGGTCTGCGAGAGTGAATTCATGAACCTGACTAGCAGAACCTCTCACAACCTTGAACATTGCATTAGGGGAACTTTCGGTTTCAATTGGACCCGTGACCTTCACTGCAGTAATCTTGCTAGCACCCCACGTTTCATATTGTAGATTCATATGCTTGAGATAGAACGAGAAGAGAAATTGATCGGCATTACTATCAGTGGAAGGGACAGTAGATACTTTCACAAAAGAATGAAACTTGAAGGATTTCAGAGTTATTGGTAGATCTAGCCGCGAATCTGTGTATTCTGAAGCTCGAATGACACAACTGGTGCTAGCCAATATTGAATCGGCATATCCACAACTTCGTTTTGAATTCGCTTCACGGTCGAATATGGAAATAAAAGCTTTCGCCTTCCAAAATGACCTGAGCTTCACGTTATGCTTTCTCATTCGCTTTAGCCTCTCGGATTATTCTTTGATGTTCATCCATTTCAGCCTCTCGTGACTTTCTTCTTTTGAGCTCGTTTTCATCAAGCTCTTCGTCTTCGCTGTTGTCAGCAATGGGTTCTTCACTGAAAAGTTTTTCTTTTCCTTTAGGCTCAAATTTTCTTTTGATAGTGTGCTTGACTGAAGATTTGGGGTCTTCCTTCTTGGATTGTGACACACCTTCTCCCCCTTGTTCGGAATGGAGCTAGATTTCGGAACACCTTCCAGTCGATGTAGCATGGCGAAGATGGGCCCTAGTTTCTCAGCAAGATGCTTCTTTACCGTAATCGTGATCATTGAGTCACGAGTCTCAATTATATCCAAAACCATGCCAGTAACATCTGCGATATAGATTTTCATTACAACTTTCTAAGATAACAAATCATTGACTTGTTTTTCAACATTTTTAATTTTGACTGTCAAGACTTTCACCTTTTCAATCTTGACGGAAATAGCATCCATTATTTTTGTCTCCATAGCTAGATCATTTTAAAGCTTAGTGATTTGCGAGGAGATGGATGACTGGAACTCGTCATGTTCAGATTTAAGACCAGTGTGAACCTCTTGAAGTTTCACCTTCTCAGTTTTCAGTGTTGGGCCCAGGCTAGAAATGACTTCATTAGCCTTCACAGTGCTGGACTCAAAGGAACTTTGGAAGTTCTCCATGAATACTTGTGCATCATTAATTAGTTTATCAACTTTTTCGGTCGTGTTGTTGTAGACTATAGGAGAAGCATCAACCGCCTTTTTCATCTTGTCAAGGTTAGCAGAGTGCTCTTTTGTATGGGTCTCAAGAATGCACTTGACTGTTGCTTCAGAATAATCATCTATGGATGATGTCTTTTTAGTTTTTCATGTATTTCCATGAGTTGACCTCTCGTGATGGGAGCTTCGTCATCACTTTCAGTCCTAATGTTGAATTGACTGTAGGTGAATCCTGCGAAGTTGTCATCATCACCGAAAATCATATATGGGACATTTTGGAGAAGAGAGGAAATGGCGGTGTGGAATGACCAATATCTAAACATGAAGCTCCTGCCCCCACATCATATGCATTGAGAGAAACAGGAGGCTCAACAGTTGTTGTTAGTGTGGTGGTAGAATCGGTGAAAATAGGTGGGGGTTGCGAAACACCTAATGAGACAGGTAGGCATGGGGCAATGGAAATTGGTGTTGAAATAGTAGCAATAGGATAGGGAATAGAGAAATTATCAAAGAAGTCATCAGCAATAGGAACTGAGACAGGAATCTGAAAGGTTACCTCTCGATTTGTATAAATAGGCTGCAAAACCTCAGGATTTAAAGTTGCAGCAGTTTCTTGAGTTTGGATAGGCTCATCCACTTCAATGAGAATGTCTAACTGAGTGTTAGACTGCGAACGTTCGCTTTCACTGGGAGTTGGAGATCTGGGCTTGCGAGTTGCCTTCTTCATTTTTTGCTTCTTGGTTGGAGGAGGAGCTGGTGCAGATGATCCAACTTGTGTCTTTCATTTCTTGGGGGTTACAACTATTGTTGAAGTACCTTCTTTCGCATCTTTCTTCTTTCCTCTTTCTTAGGCTTATCAGCCTCTTCCAATATTGCTCGCATCTCATCAGTTAAAGGGCAAAAGCCTGAAATTGGAGGTTTCCTGTAAGCCTCAAGAATCTTGCTCGCAGTAGGAACTGCCCGAAATATGGCTTCAAGAATGAAACCAACGAACGACAACTTGCAGTTGTCAGCAATGATGAAATTCGTAGTGTGAAAGATTAAGATAGCATACATAAATGAATCTTGCATCACCGGAATTTAAAGCATCTCAATTGTGCATTGGACAACGATTGTCCAAAATCGTGCATAGGAAATTTCACTATGTCGATTTGTAGAATGGGTACTTTGGAGTAACTGAGCCCAAAGAACAGCCCCAAAATCAATGTTGACCCCCGTGTAGATCCCATACATGATGGTCATATTTGCCAATAGCAAGATGCGTTGATTGTGTAGCTGTCATATTTGCCAAGATCAAGATCCAAAATCAAGTTTTGATTGGGCTTGATAGCAAGAAGCGTTGATTGTGTAGAATGATCTTGAACCTACGATTATTGATTTCTTAGAGAATAAGATGAACAGTAGAGAGGTTTAATCACCGGAATTATGTGAGGATTTTTGAAAGGGATAATAAGTGTTGAGTCACCAAAAATCTTTTATACGATTTGATTGGAGAGAGAAATTTGGATGTATGGTGTACCGGTTACTAAAACGTCGCCTGAAAAGACGCGATGTGAAAACTGTTGCGTTAGAAAAAGATGTCAGGCGGCGGAAAACCAGGCGTATGTTCAATTTTTCATGCACCCATTTGAAATCTTATCCATTAGAATTGCCGCTTCAATTTCTTCCATTCACAGTAAAGTAACGTATTGCCTTTCGCATGTTGATATGAATGTTCACTTCTAAGTAATCTTGAGTTGAATTGGGAAACTGAAAATAAATGTGAGTTCCACGAACCAGATTTTTAGAAAATCGCAAGGATCTTCGTGCAAGATTCTGTCAATGATAAAGAAATAAAGCAATACATTTGTGTGGGATTTTATTGATGTTTTGCCTAAGACACTAAACAGTGGATCCCGGGAAAAGATCTCTTCCTTCGAAGTTAAGAGAGACTAAGAAGTGCATGTGTGGTTTCCTGTTGAATTACGATCACCTGTTTTATTGGGTGGTTCTATCTCCAACGAATCTATGAAACTTGATATAAGTCTAAAAGTTTTAATTGGAGTACTTGTTTGACCAGTGTAGTCAGTTGAACAAGTAAGCTTTGGAATTATTTTAAGTGACAATGGTCTGCTTTGAAATCTAAAAAAGAAATAAAATTGGATCTATTGGGAAGAAACGTCTTAGACCTAGAGCATTTCATTAAGATCTCTAAAAAAAAGAGATTTCTTGGTACAGACCATGAAAGTGAAGTTTCATTAATTCCTTGGCGAGTAGTCCAAAACATGTATATTATTCATCGCCAATTCGTATAAGTGTGTTGGATTTTGGGTTTCACTCAATTCGTGGTGATAATGAATTGAAGATCATGAACACAGAAATTGTATAACCATAAACCTTAGTGGTGAAATGTGAGAGTCTCGAGGGTTACATTAGTGAATGCGAAAGTAGTTGAGAAAAGTATAAGGTGGTTCCAAACAAGATAGTGTACCCATGCTATGCGAGAGTGACCAAGCAGTTAACTCTTTTCTTAATGTGAGAAGGGTGAGGTAACTCATGACTTATGTGAATTTGCAGCCTAATTGGGAAGAAACGATTGGTATTATTGATTCATGAAGGCTTCACATAGAGTCTAGGAGGCTTCAAACAACATGCAACAGTATGCTTCTTGGGACACTTAGTTAGTTCATAGATAAAGAAATTTATACCTTCCCCATCATTCTTGATTGAAAAGTAAAAATTTTGCCTTCAAATCTGCACAAATATCTAATGAAAGAAATATGAACATGCATTTTTTTTTTTTTTTGAATTTTGAGTTTTTCTGAAAAATAAATAAAAACAAAAAGAAGTAAATTGTTTTTGTATTTTTATATTCTGAAAATAAATAAATAAAATTAAATTAAGATAAAAAATTAAATTAAATTAAAACAATACCATTACATATTTTTGTAATTTCGAATGGAAAATAAAATGAAATAAATAAAATAAAAAAATATACATAATGCACAAAATGATATAGAACGCTCCAAACCACGAATCAACAGTTGATCATGAGATATGTAGAGCTTTCGTATGAAGTCCCAGGATAAAAAAGGGTTTCGAATTACTGCGATCGTTCGCACCGATTCGCGAAACAAAAGATGACTGCGAATTACTGCGAGCGTTCACATCAATTTGCATGACATCCTGTAGGCTGCGAGTGTGAAAGTATAACCAAAAACGAAAGTGTCACTATGAAAGCGAAAGTGGTTTTGCAACCGACTTTGCTTCTATCATTCCCAAGCCTTAAGAATACGATTAATGGTAGGTTCCAGCATGGCTTTCGTGAAGATGTCTGCCAACTAATCAACGGATCTTACAAAATGTTGTAGATTCGAAATGTCTTGTAATATGTCGAAGTCTATGTAATTATCTGTTTCGTATGTTTCCTTATGTATTTACTAAGGCATCCGTTTAACGAAGCTGAATGTCTAGCCTTAGTATTGTTTGTACTTTCAGACTCCTGTAAATAGGAGCTGAACATAGAGTAGATGATAGAGTTTTTCCCTATTTTTCTATCATTCATGTACTCGTGTTCATTGGAAGTAATATGAGCTAAAACCCAGATCTTATTTACTTCTTGTGTTCAATATTTACTCTGTTTTACTCTGATTTGATTCTCATACTCGATTAAACATTTCTACAAATGTATCTCAGCATTACCATCTTCCACGTGATCTTTTATGAAATGATACCTCGGTGCAATGTGTTTTGTCTTTGAGTGTTGCACAGGGTTATAACAAATGCAAATGGCACTGACAGAGTTGCAATATAAGGGGATTTTCTTAATGTTAATGACATAGTCACGAAGTTGGCTTTGACTCCAAATGACTTGTGAACTGCATGAGGCTGCAGCTATGTACTCTGCTTCAACAGTGGAATGGGATACGCAAGATTTCTTTTTTCGACTACCAACTTACGAGCTTGGTATCCAAAAATTGGCATCCTCCCGTTGTACTCTTTCTATCCAGGCCGCACCCTCCCAGATCAGCATCCGAAAATGCTTGTACAAAGAAACTTGAGCTTGATGGATACCATATGCCTAGTAAGGAGGTTCGTGTTAAATACCTGAAAATGTTCTTGACAGCTACCATGTGGGGTTCATGAGGATTCGCTTGGAACCTAGCATAATAACAAATGGAAAACATAATGGCTGGTCGACTAGCAATTAAATACATCAATGATCATATCATCTGACGATAAAGGGTCATATCAACAACTAGTTTTTCTAGAGAATAATTTAGTTTCATTCTGAATTCCATTGGAACCTTTGTTTTTGAGTCACCCACCATTCCAAACTTAGCGAGCAAGGTCTTTGTGTAGGCCACATTATTGATAAAGATACCTTCTTGAATATGTCTTATGTTCAACCAAGGAAAAAGTTAATCGGACCCATGAAGCTTATCTCAAATTTAGTTTCCATCAACTTTTGGAATTCAGCTGTTAAGATGGGTTAGTAGATCCGAAGATGATGTCATTAACATAAATTTGGACGATCATGAAGTGGTCATCATCTTTCTTGCGAAGAAGGTTGGGTCGACCGAACCTTGTTTAAGCTTAGCCTGTTTCAAAAAATGAGTAAGGGTTTCATACCAGGCTCTTGGAGCTTGCTTTAAACTATAGACTGCTTTGTCCATAATATAGCAGTTGTTGGGATACTTCTCGTTTATAAAGTTTGGTGGTTGCCACACATAAACTGTCTCTTCTAGCTCCCCATTCAAAAAGGCACACTTGACATCCATTTGATAAACTTCAATATTCCTATGTGTCGCATAAGCCAGAAAGATGTGAATGGATTCTAGCCTAGCTACAGGTGCGAAGGTCTCTCCATTGTCAATGCCTTCTTCTTGACAATACCCCTTTACAAGTAGCCGCACTTTGTTTCGTATAACATTTCCCTCCTTATAAATCTTGTTGCGAAACACCCACTTTAACCTTACAATAGATGCATCCTTTGGAGTAGGAATCAGTCTTCAGACATTGTTTCATTCGAATTCATTGAGCTCCTACTGCATCGCTTGTACCTAATCCGAATGGTATAGAGCAATCTAAACATTTTTGGGTTTGACTTTGGTGATGAACGATATGAACATGCAATATTCTACTTTGGAGAATAAAGCAGTTCGCTTCACCTTTTGTTGTGCTCTTGTAAGAACTCCTGAAGACAATTTGCCTATAACCTGTGGTTTTGGATGATCTCTAGTCCATTTAGTCAGAGGAGATTAATTAGGATCATAAGAGGGATCCAATTCAGCATTTATGTCCTTAAATTCTGACTGTATATCTGAATCATCATCCGTATTATCTTTCTCCCCCTCGAATGATGTGAATGTCTCTTCTTTGGGTGTCGAATTCTCCCCCTGGAATGGACTTTCGTGGGTCTCTTGTGGAGTAGATTGCTCCCCTTGAAAAGTTGCATTGGAAGTTGATTCAGAACAATCCCCCTGGAATGTAGTGTTCGTGTCATGTGGGTCATTCGCACTTGGTGGCTCTTCGTGTCATTGACCTTGTTGTTAGATGCTTTTGATTCAGATAATATAGCCTTCTCTGGCTCATCAAATAGTAGCATGAATTTCTCGGAAAGAGTAGAGAGTGAAATCATAGCTAGACTTCGTTTAGGAAAGATTTCCTTCAATGGACTATCGTTCGTCTAAGTCCTCTTTGAGTAATTGTCGTCAAACGTGACATAGTAGGTTTCTTCTATCTTTTTAGATCATTTGTTGAGAACCTGATATGTCTGGGAGGTCAGCGAATATCCCAAGAATATTCCTTCTTCAGCTTTCGCATCGAATTTGTTTCGTTGTTCCTTTGAGTTGAAGATAAAACACATGGAACCAAATACATGGAAAAAATTAACGTTAGCCTTGATTCTATTTATTATTTCATAAGGAGTGATGGAAAATCACTTTATTGAGAATATAAATGTTTTGGGTGAAGAATGCAGTTGCGATCGCGTTCACCTAGAAATAGAGAGGAAAATTCGTGAAAGAAAGCATAGTTCTCGCAGCTTCGCACAAGGAGCGGTTTCGCCTTTCAATGACCACGTTCTATTGTGGAGTGTATGGAGAAAAGAAGTTGTGTGAACCGACTTTCTCAGTAAGGAATTCTTCAAACACTTGGTTTTTTAATTCCAAATCATTGTCACTGTGAACATTGTGAACCAACTTTCGTAGTTGTAGCTCAGTTTGCTTTATGAAATCCTTGAGCTTTGGCGTTGCATCAGATTCTTGCTTAAGAAAATACACCCAAGTGAAACGTGAAAAATCATCAACTATGACAATAATATACTTATTACCACCCACTCTTTCAATTGTTTAAGGACCCTAAAGGTCGATGTGTAAAAGTTCTAGATGTTCAATGACTTTCATATTAACTATGTTTGGATGACTTTTTCTGCTTTGCTTCTCCATTTCGTAGGCTACACACAGATGATCCTTGTCGTATTTCAGGAGAGGAAGCCCTCGTACATGATCACCAAGAACAAGCTTGTTGATGGCTTTGAAATTGAGGTGCGAAAGTCTTCTATGCCATAGCCAACAATCGTGTGAGTGAGCTTTAGTTAGTAAGCAGATGGCAGGCTTCCCTCATATCACATTTAGATTCAACGGATACATCTCTCCTTTGCGATTCGACTTTAGAAGGACTTCCTTGGTCTTCTTATATATCATTTCAGACCCATTTTCATCAAATGATACCAATAATCATGGCTCAACAACCAACTACAAAACACTTATAAGATTGTGTTGCAATCCCCTACGTATGCCACTTTACGAATTGAAAACTCATCGTTCGATATCATCCAATAACCTTTAAGTTTTCCAAGAGAGTTATTTCCGTGCTTCACATTTCCACCATCTTAAAGTTCTCAAAATTCTCGCAGTTCTTCCTTCCTACTTGTCATGTGACGCGATGTCACACCCCGGAACCAGGATGGTGGTATCGTTCCGGGGTGGAGGACGTCATGTTTAGCATCACAACCATTGTACAATAGCAATCATAGTAACATAAACATTACAATGAATATATATATATATATATATATATATATATATATATATATATATATATATATATAGACACACACACATCAGTCTAAAATTTGATTCAATTACACCAAAAGTATGTAGAATATAAAAAGATGACTCATATTGCTCCGGCTCCTCTAAATCCAAGAAGTAACTGTCTACCAATTTCCTGAGAGTACAAGCAGTTTGAAAGAATATCAACATAAAGCTGGTGAGTTAATAAGCATATTTAAAACTGTTCTTTGGTTCTTTTGAAAAGTGTTCCTCAATAAAATCCCATATTTTCTTATGAAAAGTAGTGTTGAAAGAGTATCTATTAGTAGAAAATAACCCATCAATTTTAGAAATGCCGGAGTTATCCTGGGAAAATCCCATATTTTCCCTAAAGTTAGGTTAACCATTCTATAGGTAGAGAGGCAAGTTTAGAAATCCCTGATTACTATCAGTGTATTTATGAAAGTAGTTTTATTATTCAAAATAAAACAATGAAGAGTAGAGTCCGTGAACCAAAGTTAATTTATATTTATTTGCGAGTCGTATAACCATGCTTGATATGACCGAGAGACCTTTAGAACGTTCTTCAGGTGTTAAGCTAAATGACATTTGTTCACCCCAGGCATGCTTGGCTAACTGTAGCTAGCAGTTCAGGTGTGGGATTGTCAGTCCAAAATAAATCTATTCACAAATCTCATGCTCTCCCTCTAGGAGACTCTTGTTATACTAAAAGGATTTATCGTTGTACACCTAAGGGTACAATATTGAAGTAGAGCCTCACAATTCATTATAATCTAGTTTATAAGCTATTTCCAAGATTACTAAAACACACCCTAAAAATTAAATACGGGTGGAGAAGCCCAAGCCCTTTTACATAAATAGACTATATAATAAAATACAATGGCATAAAACTAATTCCCAACAGCCCACGTCGTGAGCCTTAAATGAGCTTGGTCAACAAGTCAACGATCACTCACCCGGACCACTCCAACTTCAAACAGTCATAACTTCTTTGTTTGAACTCCGTTTTCAACGTTCTTTATATCCATGAAAAAGGTTTTGAAGAGAACTACCTTTCTATAAGCTCCTCCTTTCCATAAAAATTTCTGAACAAAAATCTAATTCCATAAAATGCCCGAACTGCCACAAACCAAACTCTCAAATCGTCTAAGCTACCTTACCCACACTTAGATGAGTCTAAACCTTTCTTTCCTAACACCTGAAGCCTTATGGAACATATATTCGAGCCACAGTCCTGAATATAAATCGGCTTAAAACAAGATGTTACACCAAGCGAAGGAGTAGTGTCAGACTTCAGATCATTCACGGTCTGTGGAGAAGCAGTTCAAGTCTATCGACCAGAGTTCATGATCAGTTAGAGGGAGGCACATATCTTTTGTATGTCACAGGTGTGGTGAGGAGTACCATTTTGGTAGAGATCGCAGGTGGAGTGCGCAAGTTTGTTTCCATTACGGTCACGAAGGCCACATTAGACCTCACTGTCCTTTTCTCAGTGAGGTGTTGGATCCTACACCCTTATCTTGTCAGTTACCCAACAACCATCATGGGACCGCCGGGGTTCCAAGGACTGAGATTTGAGTTGGTGGTTCTTCTATTTAGCAAATGTGGTAGTAGTTGTATTGGTCTGTAACTTCTGTCTATGTTTCAAGTTTAGTTATAATCTTGAATGATCAGTTAAATGGAGCTATCTTATTTAGACTTGTTTAATTTGATCTTTAGTTATGTATAGATTAATTATCTTTGTGCTTGATTGTATGCAAGTTGGAATTTATGAATGTGGTGTCCGTTCAGATTCTCATATGTATGTGGATATCGGTGTTGGGATCAAGTGGTGGAGTTCAAGTTGGTATGTGTATCTAAGGATTTATAAGTTGTCAGACTCTAGTATATATCAAGTG
Source organism: Lactuca saligna (assembly GCF_052625555.1). Taxonomy (NCBI): domain Eukaryota; kingdom Viridiplantae; phylum Streptophyta; class Magnoliopsida; order Asterales; family Asteraceae; genus Lactuca; species Lactuca saligna. Next base: position 36,806,463 of record NC_136417.1, on the reverse strand, counting down.
AGGGAGAGTGGAACCATGCCACAGGAAGACTTTGTGTTAAGGTTCGGTTCTCAGTCAGTTTCTCTAAGTTCCAGACTTCTGCATAACTACTAATTCTTTTGGTTTCACGACAAGATCATCGTCATTTGTTACGCTTTCCCTTAGATTCATATTAGTCTTAGTTGTGATAGCATATGTAGGGTGTGCTTGTGCTTAGACCCTTGGGTGATAGGAGCTCAGGTTGAGGGTTTGATTGTTTGTGATGGGTTTTGAGCTTTACAACATTCCTATGGTGCACATGCAACCCTAATTGCTTTGGATCTAGGTTTTTCTCAAGTTATACATGCAAATCAATCTTCCAAAGCAAGAACCCTAATCTAGCATAAACTTTATTAGCTTTAACAAATAAACTATTGTTAGAAGAATACCTTTCTTGTTGATAACTTGACCTTGACCTTCAACAACTTAGTGCCTTAATTGTTGCACCTCTAATGGAGTCACAAACACCACTTAGAAAAAGATGAACACGAGAGAAAGAGAGAGGATGGATGCTATCAATTTTGGCTAGGATTCTTCTATAAAGCATAGGGGCTGAAAACAATAGCAAAGGGGTCCTTATATAGTTGATTTGCTACCAGGGTTTTCAATGGGAAACCCTAATTCCCTTGTTTAGGACCTAAGCAATCCACAGACCCCCACATAGCGACATTGGATGAAATCTTTATGAACTCCCATAGAGTTTTCAATAGGGTCCATTAGCCCAAACTACAACTATTACTGATTTACATAATCAATTCCTGTTCTTTTAATCAATCTCATTTGATCACTAAATTAATTCCAAATTAATTTATGATCAATACTAATTAAATAATATGATTTCTCAATTAATATATTATTCTTATAATATAATAATAAATCATTTATGAACCTTTATCTCATAATTCATCCTGTCAAGTTGCTATGGTGAAGGCAACCCAAAAGGACCATGCTATTATCGGGTCAAGTACATACCAATTATAGTTACGGGCTTAGACACCTAATCCAATAGTCTCCCACTTGGATAAGTCTAATAACTATAATTGCAACTAAGACTTCAAAATCCGATTAGCAATTGTAGCTCTCAAAAGCCGTTGTCAAACTCTGACCTAGTCAATAACGTGTCCCTTAGATAAGAGATCATATAATCCAACGTTCTGCAGGATGTCGTGTGGACAAAGACATGGAATAGATTAATACTCAATGTCCAACCATTTGTTTCCCAACTTTTGATTTGTTTGACATAGAACTTAATTGAACACATCAATTCAGTCCTGACTAGGCCCAACACATAAGTCAACACAAAATCATCGAGGGGCCCTTAGTATCGCTTTTAGCCTCTTAAGATAAAAGGAACATATAAACTTTGACTTATATGCTTGTACTATTTGCTCGTTAAATCATACACAACAACACATTTTATAATCAAGTTACTAATGCATTTTTGCATTATCAATGCACAACCAACTTGTAAAAAATAACTCATATATCTCGGTTTAAAAATTATACGATATTATCATCTCACAATCACTCGTTATAAATTCCATGAACTGATTCACATGAGCATGGGTTTAATCCAATACTCAAATCTTATTTCAGAAGTACCCAAGAACGTTGTAGCAAACCTTTTCTATGTCAAAGCACTGAGACAATCTACAAACCAATTCATGACAATCTAACCTCATAACTTACTCCTAAAGTATGATTGACTGTGGAAAATTTGAACAATCTAACTATTCTTGAAGTAAAACATGCAAAATTGAAATAATAGTAAACAATCGACACAAGATAGTAAACTTTACTCATACATAAATATCCATTACTTAATCATCAAATGTCATTTACATTTATCTATTACAAGTTTCTAAACATCAATCTAATCACTAAAACTAATATCGTCTTTCGAACCAATGCTCCTTGCATGTTGTAAGTGCTTAACCCTGCTCAGACCCTTTGTAAGGGGATCTGTTGTGTGAGCCTTTAATGTTTCACACCCACAATATAAGAAACCCTAATATTGAGAGGAGAGAAGAGAGGGAGAGGAGATTTTCAGATATTCTTCTTGGAATAGGTGTACCGAAAATGAAAATTAGTAAGGCCCTATTTATAGTTTCTTGGAAACCATAGAAATCCTAAATTTGAACATATAATGTTTCACACCCACAAAACGTTCACTTTTCCCTCCCTCTCTCTCTCTCTCTCTCTCTTTATATATATATATATATATATATATATATATATATATATATATATAGGAATGATCATTTGAGATCTTATATATTCTCGAGAACCCGAAAACTAAAAGTTGAGCGTTAGATCAAAATTTTGAATGACCTAAATCAAAGATGACAATTTCGTAGTTATCATAAATTCCAATGGTATCTTAGCGTTTTTTAAAAGCCATCTCATGGGCATATTAGGCGATAATAATTATTATTTCCTAATTCCTAAATTAACTATTATAAAAAACTATCTCAATATTTCTCATTATTCCTCACGTCTCTCTCTCTCTCTCTCTCACACACACTCTCTCTCTCTCTCTCTCTCACACACAGACACACACACACCTTCATAACCATCACAATTTCCTCCATCGTCAACATCTATAGCCGATTATGAAGTTTTTGCTCTTTTTCCCGAAGATTTGATGATATATGTAAAGGGTTTTGTTGCATAAGATTGATAGTTTTTCACAAAACCAAAAACGAACGCTTTAAATAATTTCTTATAAATTTCGACTGTGATAAGAAAACAAACCACGAAGGATCTATTTAAAGAGGTTAGAATTGTTGGGTTTTCAGCAAAATAACATTCCTATGTGCACATGCAAAACCTTAATAGGGTCTTCCAAGATCATCCACATGATGGAAGGCTTTGGATCCTCTCCATTGTTCAACTATTGAACAATTACAACTCAACCCTTATACCTTTAATTAATTCTAATTAACCAAAAATTAATTATAAATTAATTATGATTAATTCTTAATTAAATATTACTATTTCTAATTAATATATTAATCATATGATATATTAAAAAATCATATATCTCTCTCCTACAAACAATCCAATCGATTTCTTGGTTATGAGGGAAACCCAAAAAGAACTTTACTTTTATTCTTCAACATTATAGAAATTTAGTTTGGACCTTAGTCACTTTAATCCAACACTTCTCAAATGAGCTCTTTAAATTCCTTCAAGTATAATCACAACTTAGGAACATCAAACTGAAAACAAATTAGCATTGTTCACCGGAATCATAAATGAATAAATGAGGATTTTAAATGCAACAACTTGTAACATGAACACATCAACATCAATTAGATTGCTTTAATTCCAAATTTCAAACCCAAAATTCTGCCCAATTCTTATAAATCCAAACATCAACATGACTGGACATGACTGAGTTGTGGTTACCAGGAAACCCTCAACTGCTCATTTCTCATAGACATCAACTATCATGGCCAAAAGACACATACATTCATACTGTCTGTCCTTTGGATTTCACTCCAAGTGTTTCTACGTATAACAAATTTAGGGTTTTTTACCCAAAAAAAGAGGGAGGAAGAAAAGATTTATCTTCTACACTATAGACAAACATATAATTGGAATTTGATGTGTCTTGAGGTTGAATTATCACAGTTTTTAGCTTTGATTTTTGCGAATTCAATTCTATGAAAACATGGAGAAGGGATATGAGCAGGGTAGATCGTAAGTGGGAAACGTGGAGAGCAATGAAGGGTAGATTTTTTATTATGAGAACCTAGGGATTCGGCTGGACGATTAGGCCATCCATAATACCCACCACTAACCATTATAGTAGTGGGTGACACGTCATCACCACATCCTACAAAAATAACCATGAAATACCTACCACTCACACATCATACCACATCATTTTTTTAATTAAATTTAATTCAAATGTACAATAAAAATACAGTAAACACACACACACACACACCCATATATACATACATATATATATATATATATATATATATATATATATATATATATATATATAATAGGCTTTAATTAAATTGAAAAACATATTACATTAATTTAAACAAAAAAACAACGATTTAAAATAAAATAGAAGAAAACATAAAAACTTCAAACACAATGTAACATCCCGAAATTATGAGGTAAAATTTTCATTTTTAATTCAACCAAAACATTAATTATCTTTAAGTCGACATTCACTATCTTTTTTCTAAATATTCAAAACTACTTTATGAGAAAACAATTATCAGAGTACAATCCCAAAATCATCATAAGGCTGAAACATGAGTGGATGCGTTGCGGTCAAGTTAGGATCTTCCTTTTCGAACCGGAAGTACCTGAAACCATAACCATAAAATTCGTAAGCACAAAGTTTAGTGAGTTACCTAAAATATTGCATACCATACATACCATTAGGCCTAGACATCACATTGGGCCTAACCCGCATATTAGGACCAACCCACCATAATGAGCCTAACCCTGCCAATCTAATGGGCCTAGCCCGATCATACAATAACAAAAGTCACAAAGACAGATAACACCTACCCAACATGCAATGGGCCTAGCCCCTCCTAATCCATGGGCCTATCCCAACATACAAATGGACCTAACCCGACATATAATGGGCCTCACCCAACATACCATGCAAGAGTCACAAAGACAACTAGCATAACAGAACCTAGTGAGTCAACATTGGTGCCTTCAACCCCCGAGTACAATGAGGAGACTCATCTAAATCCGCTGATAATCAAATAACTACTCGGGTCGCTGAACCGGATAACCTCACACCAACTAACAATAAATACAATCTTAATCAATAATTATCCCGATAACCCAAAACCCAAGGCCCACTCCATAATCCAACTTCATCAAGGGTAAAAGACCATTTTACCCTTTTCTTACTTGGTCCATAACCAAGGACAACCCAAATGCCCGAAAGCCCAAAATGGCAACTGTCACACCCCAGCTGTCGGCGGAAACACCGGGCGATGTAACGTCATTTCTTGTATCATAGTTATCAACATCCTGAAAACAAATGCATTTAAAAATACGTCAACATAAAGTTGGTGAGTCCACAGGTTTTGACTCCATATAAAAATAATACATTTTCCAAGTTTCAAAAGTATAGTTTTGACTCTCCAACGTATAGTATATATATCCTAGGTATAAAAGTTTACTTAACAAATAAGTAGTTTACCTATAAGTCTCATATACTATAAATATAAGTGTTTGTAATTCCATACAAATGAAAGTTGCTACGTATAAATCTTATTTCAATTCTATACGAGTAAAAATCACTACGTATAAATCTATTTCCATTCTATACGAGTATGTGTGTTAGGTATAATTATCTACTTAATATATAAGTAATACCTAGGGTATATGTAGGGAGAAACTTATACATAACATTAATACTTGTATACGATAAAGTATAAAATTTCTAACAAATTTCTACCATGAGCCTATAACTGTTGCTACGACACAATACTTATGATAAAACACACTCATGATTTCCATGAGAAACAATACAATCATAATTTCTATGAGACACAACACCGTACGCTTCATCGACGCCAGAACAATAACAAGTAATAGGATAGTTCGTTACTTGTTTATGGTTGACTGAAATTAACAATCACAAGTGGGGTTGTCAACCCGTATACTAATTATACATGACTTCCTCACTCACACGGGATTAACAGTTACAGTTTAGAGGATTTCCGCTAAGATCCCCAATCTTAGTTGATGAATACAATTACTCATGTAGACTTAAATGACTTCCTATAGCCCTAACAACAAAAGCATTTTCGTGTCTAAAATCCTAAGTTACTAGACTTTGCTTTTAAACATTACTCCTAACTTTATAACATTTAGGCAGTATAACAACTATAACTTGAAGTAAAACTAGGTTTTATCTTGACATAAAACCAATAACAACAACATATAACATAATAAGTTTTATATTGACATAAAACCAACAATAACAACGTACATACTTTTCAACATATAGAACTTCCAAATATAACTTCAAAACTATATCACACACAACATATATAGAATCTTAAGTATAACTCAAGATCTAAACTAATATATTTCTATAACAATATCATGCTAACAAGTTGACAATAGTTGTATATATTTAAAATATTATATTTAGAACAACTATATCTCGATTAATATAACGATCTATATTTATACAAATAAACCGTCATATAGACCTAATAGTAACGTATATACAATATATAGCATGTGTTTTCCCCCGAAAATATTTCAAATTGGGGCCGTGAAACTCACCCTAGTAGCGTGATTTTATGTATCTAAGCAAAAACAGTCAGCGATACGAGGTCGTCGGGGCTCGGGATGCAAGAGGGCTTCAACAAAAGAGAGAGGAGAAAGGTAAATGGTGTAAGGAAGTGTCAAGGTCGGACATGGTATTTATAGAAAGGATTTTGGACCCTCACAATGTGAGAATCTCATTGTTCACTTCGTGAGTTTCGAGCTTATCTCTTCGTAGACTTGCCATCCGTTTTCTAGCCTCCGAAGGTGGCAAAATGAGCCCTCACGAAGTGAAAAATGCCTTGGTCACGTCGTGAGTTTAGATCTTATCCCCTCGTAGCCTCGTCACACCTTCTAGATCCGAAATATGGTGGTTTGACTCCTCACGTAGTGAGTTTTGATGCTCACGTCGTGAGTCCAGTCAGATTAGGGTTTCTGGCACGTGTGGTGCTCTCAGACAGCTGTAACTTCGGAAGGTCGTAAGATTTGCAAACGAACTCCGTTTTTGATGTTCTTTATATCAACGTGTAAGTAATTCCGATTACTATAACTTTATTTTAGATTCCAATAGCTAATTCTAAGTCTATTGTAAATTCCTCTTATTATAGAGATTTATAGTGTTAGGGTTTATCATAACTTCTTCACGCGAAGTCAGATTTAGACGTTCTCTATATTTTTGGATTCGTGTGGACGTATACTTTGAGTTGTATCATAAATTATGTATGAAAGTTCATACTTTATCATGAATTACATAGAAATTTTGTCACTTTACTAGTTTAACAAAGTCACATGACATGATTAGCATAATCAACTGTGATTGTTATTGACCTATTTTGACTGGTGTTACATTCTCCCCCGGTTAGAATAATTTTGTCCTGAAATTTATCTTGTGGATGGGGAACAGTTAATTAGTTGGGTAAAATATTGTGTATATGACTTATCTCTTAAGGTAACTTGAGTTGATATGCGACAAAACCAATTCTTGCTAGAATTTCAAAAGGTTCTATATATTGCGGGTTTAGTTTGCCTTTTTTCCCGAATTGAATCATGCTTTTACAAAGAGAGACCTTCAATATTACTCTATCTCAAACTTGGAATTCCATAGGCTTACGCCTTACGTCAGCATAACTCTTCTGACGATCACGTGCTGCCTTCAATTGATCCTTAATTTGCACTATATTTTTAGTTGTCTCGTGGATTATTTATGGTCCAGTACATAAGGTATCGCCTGTACATTCTATGGCCATTTTTGTATCTCAAACTTCTGCCTAATATATTGGGGAACGACATTTTCATCCATAAAGAGCCTCGAATGGTGCAGCCTTGATGTTGGTGTGATGACTATTGTTGTAAGAGAACTCAATTAGTGGTAAATGAGTATCCCATGCATTTACAAAGTCAATAACACAGGCTCGGAGCATATCTTCTAAAGTCTGAATGGTTCTCTCACTCTGACCATTAGTTTCTGGATGGTAGGTTGTGCTCATATCTAGACGTGTTCCTAAGGATTTTTGTAGAGATTGCCAAAATCGTGAAGTGAATCTACTATCTTGGTCAGAAATAATAGAATTTGAAGCTCCATGAAATCTGACAATTTCCTTAAGATAAACTCTAGTCAGCTTCTCCATCTTGTCGTTCTCCTTAATTGGTAAGAAATCGGAGGACTTAGTCAATATATCGACTGTTACCCAAATAGTGTTGAACCCATTAGGAGTTTTAGGTAACTAAGTGATGAAGTCCATTGATATCTGCTCCCATTTCCATTCAGGTATTTCCTGTTGTTGAAGTAAACCTGAAGGCTTTTGATGTTCTGTCTTTACTCTAGAACAAGTCAAGCATTTTCTCACATAAGTAGCAATTTAAGCCTTCATGTTTGGCCACCAATAATGTACTTTTAAATCTAAGTACATTTTGCCAGAGCATGGATGTACGAGATACCTAGACTTGTGGGCTTCATCTAAGACCAAGTCCCTGACTCCACTGAAATTAGGCGTCCAAAATCGGTTCATAAAGTGTCGCGTTCCGTCATCTTTTTGTATAAGTAGCTTTTTCCATTCCTCGCAAAGCTTCATTCTTGATTTTTATTTCTTTTAGAGCCTCAAGTTGAGCTTCTCTAATATGTGTGGTAAAGTTAGAATGGATAGTTATGGCTAATGCTCGTACCTGACGGGGTTTAATATATTCTTTCCGGCTCAAGGCATCTGCTACCACGTTTTCCTTTCCGGGATGATAACGAATCTCACATTCGTATTCATTCAACAATTCAACCCATCTTCGTTGTCTCATATTAAGGTCTTTTTTTTGGTGAAAGATGTGATGGAGACTCTTGTGTTCGGTAAAAATAGTACACTTAGTATTGTATAATGTCTACATATTTTTAGTGCAAAAGTTACATCTCTCAATTCAAGATCATGGGTAGTGTAATTATTCTCATGCACCTTAAGTTGTCGTGTTGCGTAGGCGATAACCTTTCCTCTTTGAATCAACACACATCCCAATCCTTGATTTGATGCATCGCAGTATACAATGAAATCTCCTGTCCCCTTTACACAACGTTTGCTTCAGTTTCTGAAAAGCTGCTTCTTGTTTATCTTCCAAGTTAAACTTCATATCCTTCTGGGTTACTGTTGTTAGTGGTTTGGCTATTTTGGAGAAATTATCTTTGAATCTATGGTAATAGCCAACAAGTCCTAAGAATTGACATACTTCTGTTGGCATCTTTGGTGCTTCCAATTCTTAGTTGCTTCAATCTTGGAGGGTTGGACATGAATCCCTTTATTACTAACTACATGTTCTAAAAATTGTACTTCTTTAATCCAAAATTCACATTCGGAGAATTTGGCGTACAACTTTTCTTTTCTTAGTAGTTCCAATATTATTTGCAAGTGTTGACCGTGTCCTTCCTTGGTTCGTGAATATATCAATATATCATCGATAATACTATCACGAATTTATCCAAGTATGGTTTGCAAGCACTATTCATGAGATCCTTGAACATTGTTAGAGAGTTGGTCAATCCAAAGGCATAAATAAGAAGTCTTAATGACCATACCGGGTTCTAAATGTTGTTTTTGGAACATCGTCTTGTTGTACTCCGAGTTGACGGTATCCTGATTTGAGATCTATCTTTAATCTTCTAGAATCTTCAAGTGTTTTAGTCTATCAACCACCGTATCCAATTTTAGTTGTGCATCGGTCTAACCATAATTAAACATAGGTGATCAGTCTACGTTTAGTTGTGGTACGACCCATGTACAATAAAATTCGACTAAGTAGTTTGACCTAAAATCAAGCGTTGAATTGTTATCGAGGGTTTGGGTTTTCTATATTTTTGGGTTATACATGTGTTCTCATTGTGGGACTGAGTTTATACATAACTCTATATTTTTGTGTTTGTTATATTCACGACTATTATTAATTATTGTTTGTTACTTTAGGTCTAGCTGATAAGGCATCAGCCAGTCAGGACAGTCGGTGGCCAGGATCATTTTAGCATATAGTCGTTCTGAAATCCAGCAACCCAAGCAACGTATCGATCCTGTCACCGCTCCCGTAAGTAGTCCTTCAGTAGTAGAATTTAATAATACTTTTATTTGTAGGTTAAGGGATATACCTAAACCTAATAGAGTAAGCCCTAAACTATAGTCGTGCTTTCCTAAGAAAGTACTAATTCAATATAGTTAATAGCTCAGATACCAATCTGTCACACCCCGGACGTCGGCGGAAACACCGGACGGTGTAACATCATTTCTTGTATCATAGTTATCAACATCCTGAAAACACATGCATTTAAAAATACGTCAACATAAAGTTGGTGAGTCCACAGGTTTTAACTCCATATAAAAATAATACATTTTCCAAGTTTCAAAAGTATAGTTTTGAAAGTATCATTTTGACTCTCCATCATATAGTATATATATATATATATATATATATATATATATATATATATATATATATATATATATATCCTAGGTATAAAAGTTTACTTAACAAATAAGTAGTTTACCTATAAGTCACATATACTATAAATTTAAGTGTTTGTAATTCCATACAAACGAAAGTCGCTACATATAAATCTTATTTCAATTCTATACGAGTAAAAATCACTACGTATAAATCTATTTCCATTCTATACAAATATGTGTGTTAGGTATAATTATCTACTTAATATATAAGTAGTACCTAGGGTATAAATAGGGGAAACTTATACATAACATTAATACTTGTATAGGACAAAGTATAATGTTTCTAACAAATTGCTACCATGAGCCTATAACCGCTGCTACGACACAATACCTCTGATAAAACACACTCATGATTTCCATGAGAAACAATACACTCACAATTTCTATGAGAAACAATACCGTACGCTTCATCGACGCCAGAACAATAACAAGTAAAAGGATAGTTCGTCACTTGTTTATGGTTGATTGAAATCAACAATCACAAGTGGGGTTGTCAACCCATATACTAATTATACATGACTTCCTCGCTCACAGGGGATTAACGGTTACAGTTTAGAGGATTTCCGCTAAGATCCCCAATCTTAGTTGATGAATATAATTACTCATGTAGACTTCGACGATTTCCTATAGCCCTAACAACAAAAGCATTTTCGTGTCTAAAACCCTAAGTTACTAGACTTTGCTTTTAAAGATTACTCCTAACTTTATAACATTTAGGGAGTATAACAACTATAACTTGAAGTAAAACTAGGTTTTATCTTGACATAAAACCAATAACAACAACACCATATAACATAACAAGTTTTATATTGACATAAAACCAACAATAATAACGTACATACTGTTTAACATATAGAACTTCCGAATATAACTTCAGAACTATATCGCACACAACATATATAGAATCTTAAGTATAACTCAAGATCTACATTAATATATTTATATAAGAATAACATGCTAACAAGTTGACAATAGTTGTATATATTTAAAATATTATATTTAGAACAACTATATCTCGATTAATATAACTATCTATATTGATACAAATAAACCATCATATAGACCTAATAGTAACGTATATACAATATATAGCATGTGTTCGCCCCCAAAAATATTAGAAAGTGGGCCCGTGAAACTCACCCTAGTAGCGTGATTTTATGTATCCAAGCATAAACAGTCAGCGATACGAGGTCATCGGGGCTCGGGATGCAAGAGGGCTTCAACAAAAGAGAGAGGAGAAAGGTAAATGGTGTAAGGAAGTGTCAAGGGCGGACATGCTATTTATAGAAAGGATTTTGGACCCTCACAATGTGAGAATCTCATTGTTCACGTCGTGAGTTTCGAGCTTATCTCTTCGTAGACTTGCCATCCGTTTTCTAGCCTCCGAAGGTGGCAAAATGAGCCCTCACGACGTGAAAAATGCCTTGTTCACGTCGTGAGTTTAGATCTTATCCCCTCGTAGCCTCGTCACACCTTCTAGATCCGAAATATGGTGGTTTGACTCCTCACGTAGTGAGTTTTGATGCTCACGTCATGAGTCCAGTCAGATTAGGGTTTCTGGCACGTGTGGTGCTCTCAGACACCTGTAACTTCAGAAGGTCGTAAGATTTGCAAACGAACTCCATTTTTGATGTTCTTTATATCAACGCGTAAGTAATTCCAATTACTATAACTTTATTTTAGATTCCAATAGCTAATTCTAAGTCTATTTTAAATTCCTCTTATTATAGAGATTTATAGTGTTAGGGTTTATCATAACTTCTTCACGCGAAGTCAGATTTAGACGTTCTCTATATTTTTGGATTCGTGTGGACGTATACTTTGAGTTGTATCATAACTTATGTATGAAAGGTCATACTTTATCATGAATTACATAGAAATTTTGTCACTTTACTAGTTTAACAAAGTCACATTACATGATTGGCATAATCACTTGTGATTGTTATTGACCTATTTTGACTGGTGTTACAGCAACCTAAAGCCCAATATGGTCCAACTTCCTAATTGGGCCTAAAAAACTATCATGGGACAAATTCTAACAAAGCTCATAGCCAAACCATGGCCCAAAATCAGAATTCCAATGGCCCAACAAGGCCCAAACCTCAAAAAGCCCAAAATCCCATAATAGGGAGTATGCCCCCGCGTACTCACCCTCGAAGTGCAGAGTACATGCGTTTGATGCAAGAAACACCCATTACGTTGAGCGTACTCCTACGTACACTTATCGTACCCATCAGATACCAAAATTCCATATTAAGTTCTTAATGGTTAAGAAAATGACTTACAAACTCAGATATGACCCTAATGAGATGACTTAACACGTAAAATTGGCAACTTTACTCCTTTGCATGGTTGAATGTGACCAAAAACTTAATAAAATCGACAGAAGGCTAAGATCCAACATTCTAAGCTTTTGGAGTAGCTCATACTCACAAGGATGACTCTGAGGACCAAAATGAACCCAAAATAATCTTTAAACTAGATCTAACACCTAGAGTCATCAAGATAGAAACTTTCTACCTCCAAAAGGTAGATCAAGATGTAATAAGCCTAGATCCAAAAGCTTCAAGCAATCCCACACTTCTCCAAGAAGTTCCTTCTTCTTCTATCATGCCAAAAAGCATGAAATACCACTAAAAGCTCAAAAACACTCAAATGGGGGATAGGGTTTCGTTTCAATGGTTAAGAGGGATGGAGGTTGCAGATAGTAGGGTTTGGTGGTAAGTTAAGGAGCTTAAATAGTGTCCAAGAACCTAGTGTTTGGATTTGACTAGAGTACGCCAAGCATAATTTTTGTACGTCCAGCGTACTCCTAGGAACACCCGCAAGCCATCTGCTTAGTACGCCCAACATACACCAATTTATGCCCCACGCACTGGACCTAACACTAGTACGCCCTGTGTACACTTGTGTACGCCCCGCATAGTCGTTTTAACCCTAAAACCACCGAACTTACAAAGGCCATAACTTCTTCATTTCTAAGTCTGTTTCCAACGATCTATATATCAACCGAAAGATAACAAGAAACTCTACACTTCTATCAACCCATACTAGCCTTAAAACTTCCTAAACTAAAACCAAATTTCCATAAAATCCCGAACTGACACGTTACTTATATACCCCCTTAGCTCCAAAACACAAACCAAACTCCCGTACCACCTAAATTACATTAACCACACCCAAATGGGTCTAAATCACTCTTTTCCAAAGGCCCTAAGCCTGATGAGAACAGCTCTTTTGGTCATTACCCCGAATTAGGAAACAATTCGGAACATGGTGTTACAACTCTCCCCCACTTAACTTAGATTTCATCATCAAAATCAAGACTTACTACCTCCTGGGAACCAACGTTCTGGGTAAAACCCTCTAGTGATGAAGAATTCACTGATCCCATAACTGTCGATCCAATATGTTACTTCTATAATTCTGATGCTCCATATCTTGTCTGACCTCTGCACAGGTAGAATCATTCTGAAACACGATCACAAGGGTCTCATTCTACCATCAGAACTGAAAACATCTTTTTGACCCTGAACCTTCTAATTGATAACCCGGCATACAGATTCCTTAATCCATGACTTGCTGAAGTAAAGATCTTCCATGAACACACTAACGACTCCCAACGCGAGTGCTGACCAAAAGATAACTCGATGGATAACTCATAACCTGAGATCAAAGGATTTACACTTTTATTTCACGTAAAATCTTCTGATCCACTACATCCATTCACTAAACTAGGATATAAAATCTCCAAACCACCACTGAGATTACCAGTATCATACCTAGTCTAGCTACCAAGTTCTTGAGAGTCCAATTGATAAGGCTATCCTAGCCTATGCACCACACTATGCCATTCCCTAGCCACATAATCATCCTACAAAAACCATTATCCAATACCTTGATCTAACCGGTCTCTACCAGGTCACACCTTCATTGTCATAATCATACAGGCCTCGTCTATAGGTCTCACTCAGTGTATAACAACAAATGGGCCATGCCTATGGGTATCACCCCATCGAGAGCTACACAGGCCCAACCTCTCCTTGGGCCCTAATGGTCTTATTCTCATAACATAAAGATGCTCACCGAATCTACTAACCTCTTTTCCAAAGGCACAAATTGATCCTCCTTTATACTCACGACCACCCTGATGATGGTCTACCATAATCTCGTGAATGCTACAATCTCATCACAGACTTACAATAATTTTCCATAAGTGCTTGATATCCTGGTGAATTCTACGACCACCCCGCAGTCTTACAACACTTCCATACTATCTGCTAATCCAGTGAGTGCTACGACCACCCCACAATCTTACGACATGTCTATCCTGCGATGGTCTTACCACACCTCTACTATATCAACCACAACCATCCTGAGTCAAAACCACATCCGACTGAATCCCAATCAGGTGTTCGGGTCATGCTGTGAACCCCAAAGCCTTCATCAAACAAGAACATGCGACAAGGCTCTAACACAACCCTCAAACTGGATCCATCCACATGCCTTCTATACATGACAAGGATGACGCCAACCAACTGTTGGAAGTTTCCTGAACTCCCAACTTACACAACTTCAATTCAGACGGCCACTTGATTCGTCTTTCTCCCGACTGGGATGTGAAACTCACCCTAGTTTCACACTTGATTAAACTTCTAGAAATCTGAACGATTCTCCCCCACTTGGATTCTTCAAAGCTCTCCCAACACACAAAAATTATTGGATTCCTAACTGACCTTAACTCCTTATAACTCGAACTGTTGACGACCTGAGCTTACCAATACTAGCGTTCCATTACTAGCCAATCCCGAGGACCACACAAACTTTTGAAATTCAGATGAACAGTCCCTGAAAACTAAGCAAATCTGACAACCCCAATCGCTTCCTATGATGCAACATAACCTCCTTAAGTTTATTATGCTGGAGACAAACACGATAACCCTTGCTCTGAACTGGCGAATCTTCACTCCAACTTCCCATCATCAGAAACATCTACGAATTCTAACCATCTTCAACCATTGCCTTTATAAAATTCCATTGGCACTTCAGTGACCAAACAACTCATACGACTACCACCACCATCTTCTTTCTACTGCTCCTTCCCTAGCAACAGTAGTGATTGAACCTAAAGGTTCTTCCATGGAAGACTGTCGATCGTGCTAGAACAAATGCTTATAGGACTGAACTCTGACTTCATTTGAGAACTAACCAACTAATCTGACCATAGACCTTCCAAACAATACCACTAAAATGACCACAACAAGAAACCAGAATAAAAACCGAACAAGCTGAAACCCGCTCAGCAAGATACAACCCACTAATGGCTCTTGGCATGCAACATGGCATATAACCATTCTTGATGATATAACCCAAGAAACAACACAAAACTAAACCAAAGATAATGCTTACCCATACCCAAACAAGATTCGAAAGAAATATAAATATTGATAATCATCAAGAAGAAAGCAAACATTACATACCCGCAAAAGCACCTGATGAAACCCTGGCCTCCCCTGACTGACATTGTATGCTTGGATCCTCACTGATGGGGCTCCTACCCTAACCTCACGACCGTCAGTGATCTTCAAAGTAACCAGAGCAGGTGTACTCACTGCTCCACCCCTCAACATCAGACAACCGATCTTCTTGTGGCCCAACTGGTTGCAGTGAAAACACTTCGGATCCGATTCACGGGACTAATCCCAACTAAAATGATCCATATGACCACAACTGAAACATCCTCGCCATGTCTCCCAACATCCTCCCAAATGGGTCCTCCGACACTTGGCACAATGGCCCTCACCCTGATGGCCTCTCGAACATGAATCTTGAGTATTGGACCTCTTCACCTGGCCCACTGAAATCTAAATCTGCTCTGGCTTCCTCTTTCCAAGGTGCTCCAAATCATTCTCATGCTCTTGGGCTCTAGTAATCATATCATTCAGGATCTCGCACCCTAATAAACTTACAAACTCCATGATGACATCTCTCAACATGTCATGATACCTTTCTTCATCTTCTCGTCTGCTGCATACTGTTGAACCAACAAACCCTCTACTGGAACTTGGTAGTGATCTCTGCCATAGTCTCAATCGTCTGAAGAAGGTCCCGAAACTCCCTCGCCAATTGTTGCACCTCAATAGATAGTGCAAACTCAGCCCTGAACTGGGTCACATACTTATCCCAAGTCATCGTCTCCAGGGCTTTGCCTCCCTAAGAGAAGTCTACCTCCTCCCACCAGTCTCATGCTCTGTCCTTCGGAAGACAGGAAGCAAATATGACCTTCAAACCCCTGGGCAGAAACTCATCTTGAAAGTGTTAACCATATTCGCTAACCATATCCTACCAACAATGGAGTCCTTCTCCCCAAAGAAACTGGGAGCTCCACTAGCACGAAACTAGTAGAAAGAAATAGTGAAAGCTCCAACAATATCTATTACCTCAGTACAGAATGCGCCCAGACGGTCATGTTCTCATTCATATTTTGTGTAAAAATCATTTCCCCTTAGGTCTATAACACTAACCATGGCAACATCCAACTATTCAGATAGCCGATTCGGACCATGAGTCCGCTTCCTCTTCCCCAGTTGCCTCTTCGAACCAATCTCCTGCTCCTGAGTCACCTCGACCATCCCATTAACCACCTAAACAGCCAAGATCTGACCCTCGAACTTGGCGACCAATCTATCAATGACATGACCAATGATGTTTGGTAACTCCTCGCATAAAGCTCGTGAAACCTCTGTGGCAAGCCAATCATGGGATCGATCTCCCGGAAAACATGATGCATAACCCACCTCCGATCCCTTAAGACAAAAGCTAGCCGTAACACCCTCTCTCCCGAAGGATCCTAGAGCTCCACAAGCATTAAGCTCCAGATAGGCCCCCAACTGTCCTGCTACAATCTCGATATGGAAATCCCCGAGACGACCATCCAAGAATTCTGAAATCCCCTCCTTGATCGAACCAAATATTATAGGAATCCACTCCAGAATACTGTGGGTAATCTCCGATGAGATGAACTCCTGCATCCTCTCATCGATCCACTGACTACCTGCACCGGCGTCGGAACCAGAACCTGAACCCCCTTGTTGAGTGCTCATCACCATACTGGAAAAGAAACATCCAAATGATCAGAACATACCCAAGAATCCTACTCCCACATGCTTCCTAGATTCTCTTAAACTCTCCCCGATTTAAGTATGGATCCTGTGCATTCAGTAGTACGGACCCAATACTACCTTCCACACCTATCCATACTTTCTTAAAGACTCATTCTGAATCCTCTAAGTCACCTTCTCAAACCGATACTCCAAGTACTCGCTAAACAGTGCAACTAAACCCACTGAACCACTTCCTAAGCTTCTGACCTCACTCTGTCATCAACTGTTGAAGAACTCCCCATAATGTCAATTAACCACCTCGTGAATACAATCACATGCAACACATCTTAGATAATCCTTGAATTAAAAGACTAATTCTTACAATGGTTAGACTCAAACAAGAGCTGTGCAATAGGGTCAAATCCATCACTCTGAGATTATTGAACGTTTCTCACATGTGACTTAAGATATTCACTTAATAGCTAACTCACATCACTTAAGAGTTCCACACAACAAAAAGCAAGAAACATTCATGCAGTAGCACTCTAATCCATAGAATAACCAAAGAACATTCAAACTCACATACTACAACTCATGCTAGGGACTTCCACTCTCGCTGTCGGTTTCCTTATGCATGCAAATTATACATAATACATGATTAAATAGACTGTCGAATAAAAGACTTTACCCTAGGACCACAACCAAAAAAGGAATAGGAAATATGGCCAAATCAATCATTCTAGGGATATATGATCCTAATCACATACAATTTTCAAAGTATACACATAATAATTACTAATACCAATACATAGTCCCAATCTAGCATACCATCCAATGCTTCCTAGGCTACAAGGCATCACATATCAGGCCAATTTATCATGTAATTCCTGAAAATATCCCTAGCCTTATCCTAGCATGTGATTCTCAAAACATATAATCATAACAATCATCTATGGGTATTCTGGCAATCACTTACTCGAGCTCGACCCATTGCACGCATTACACCCCCTTTTTCTTTATAAAATCCTTTTGAAAGTTTATTCCCTTTTTCAAAATCTTTTTAGAAACTCATTTTGTTTCAAAAGATTATCAATTCCTTAGTTTGAGTTCAAACATTCCTGAGAGTGTGCCTGAATCCCTCAAACCAAGGCTCTGATACCAACTTATAACATCCCAAAATTATGAGGTAAAAATTTCATTTTTAATTCATCCAAAACATTAATTATCTTTAAGTCGACATTCAATATCCTTTTTCTAAATATTCAAAAGTACTACTCTGACATCCCCTAATTTCTCGGCCAGAAAAGACCGATTTAATTTATGCTTTTTAAAATAAAATCAGTAGAAATCCTCTTAAAAGATGTTGCGGAATTAGTCCCCAAAACAAAACATGATAAAAGTTTAGCAAAACTTTTCGTTAAGAAATGTATAGTTTCATTTCATATCAAAACCTCAGGATGTCATGTTCCAATACAAATCAAAAGCATAAACAATACGTTATAAGCCTTTCAAAAATTATTTACAACTACTGGCCTATAATCCAAAAATCCCTCATCGTCCTCCGACTATGCTCGGGCTCCACCACCTGTAACATAAAAAGCTGAGTGACTCAGACTTGGGAGCCTGGTGAGCATATAGAGTTTTCAACCCACAAGAATAATAATAATAAACTTATTAAGTTCATCAATCAACAATAACCCTGATTACCCGTTCCCGTTATCCTCACTTTACGTCCCTAAACACTTATCACAAGGGACCTAGCCTAAAGAATATCATCGGGATGGACACTACTGCTAAGAGGTTTCCTCGTCCGTACATGTCCTAAAGGCAACCATGAGGGGGATGGAGTACAGTGAATGAACACTCTTAGTTGATTACACCTACAGGTTGCGGGCCTGCCAGTGTTCCACTGGACTGTCTAGAAAGTCCGTGGTCGTCATCCAAACTCCGCTAGATGACTGGATCTCAAATCACATCGAGGCCTTTCATCACTTTTATTTTATCACACATCACTATCTACCCATGTTTTACCCAACATATTTGTAGACAAAAATACATATACAATTTAAAACTTGTATAGAACATCAATTCAACAATTATCTCAAATAAACAATCAAATATATATACACACAGCACGTATTTATATAAAATACTTCATACCTATGTGTAAAATGAAAGTGACTATACACTCACATGATTTGATGATAATCGGGAAGCAATTCATTGCTTAAAACGATCGTTTCTAATAAAACCGAGAGTTTTATTGACAAACCGGGCTTTGCGAAAGTCGAGATTCGAAACCAAAAAGATAAAATTTCCAGGCTTCTCGGGCACTTAGTGGAGTATTCCGGGGCTTATAATCGATATCGGGGCTTTGGGGGATGTTAAGATGAAAGAAATATGGGTTTAAGGGCTAAAAGTGACAAGTTTCCAAAATATACCCTGGAGGTCTCGCACCCTCCTATTTATAAGGGCGACACTTCTGATCCAAGGGCTGAGAAGAAGCCATGCATCGCAGATCCGAAGCTCGCAGCACCTGCTCGCACGTGGGCTCGCACATGGCTGCGCATGTGAGGGCCTCGTTGGAGGCTTATGATTGGACCGTTTTGGAAAGTTCCTCGGTTCGGACACGTTACTGATGACACACCGAGATCAGACACGGGGCAGCCCCTTATTGGATCGAACCTTCGGTGCGAGGAGGGTGTGACACGCCTTGCCAGCTGGCCTCCGGTGACTCAGCAGTTCAGACACGTGGCGCGTTTTGAGTGAGGGTGACGTGGCCAAAGTCCATGTATGCGAGATTTCTCTGTTTTTGTGCAAAAACTTCTAAAATCCATAACTTTCGCATACGAGCTCCGTTTTTTACGTTCTTTAGATGCACGCATAGGTAAAATTACGCTCTACAACTTTCGTTTAGACTTCGTGGGCTAATTTTGAATTTAATTTTTATATTATTATTTTTACCAGACCGGGACAAGAAATCCGTTAAAAATTCATAACTTCTTCACCCGACGTCCGTTTTCGTCAGCCCTTTTACCGTTGTACTACTAATGACGAGACCTTCGGTTCTCGTTTAGGTTGTGTCGGCTAAAAATCACTCGATCTAAAAATTCGAGTTTTTAGCTGTCTACTGTTAAGCTGAAACTTCGAAAAATCCTAACTTCCTCATACGAAGTCAGATTTGGGCGTTCTTTTTATACATACTCTCGGTTTAACGAACACTACGAGTTTTGTTTAGATGACTAAGGTTAAAAAGTAGTTTATCAAAAACTCATTTTTTACGACATTCAGCACCGTGTCGGTTTTGTCGTGAAACTTCGACAGGTAATAACTTATTCATTATAACTCGGATTTTGGTATTCTTTATATCTCTGAAATCCTTGTTTCGACCACTACAACTTTATGTGAAGATATCGGCTTTATCTCACACTTTAATTTTGACGCTCATTTTTATTCTTAATTAATTAAGTCCTAGTAATTAAGCATAAAACACATAAAACACATAGAATTCACATAATTTATTTTTCATTTCTTCAAAATGATTTACAAAGGTTAACCTAGAGTATCACCTTAATATTAATTCCTAGGCTAGAAACATGAGTGTTAAAACTTTATAAGAAAACAGTTATCAGAGTACAATCCCAAAATCATCATAAGGCGGAAACATGCCTGGATGCGCAACGATCAAGTTGGGCCATTCCCTTTCGAACAAGAAGTACCTGAAACTATAACCATAAAACCGTAAGCAAAAAGCTTAGTGAGTTCCCCAAAATACCGCATACTATACATACAATTGGGCCTAGACCTTACATTGGGCCCAACCCGCATATTAGGCCTAGCCCACCACAATAGGCCTATCCCTGCCAATCTAATCGGCCTAGCTCGATCATACAAATGCAAAAGTCACAAAGAGAGTTAGCACCTTCATAAAATAAAATAGGCGTTGCCCTTCCTGAGCCATGGGCCTAGCCCACCATACAATTAGGCCTAGCCCGACATATAATGGGCTAACCCAACATACAAATGGGCCTAGCCCAACATACCATGCAAGAGTCACAAAGACAACTAGCATAACAGAAACTACTGGGTCGGCATTTGTGCCTTTGACCAACGATTACAATGAGGAGACTCACCACAAGCGCTGATAATCAAATAACTGCTCAGATCACTGAACCGGATAACCTCGCGCCAACTAACCACAAATACAATCTTAATCAATAATTATCCTGATAACCCCAAACGCGAGGCCCATTCCATAAACCAACTTCCTAAATGGTAAACGACCATTTTACCCTTTTCTTACTTGTTCCATAACCAAGGTCCAGGTCAAATGCACAAAAGCCCAATATGGCCCAACTTCCTAATTGGGACCCAAAACTATCATGGAACCAATTCTAAGAAACCCATAGCTAGACCATTACCCGAAATCAAAGTCCAATGGCCCAACAAGGCCCAAACCTTAAAAAGCCCAAATTCCCATACTAAGGAGTACGTCTTACGTACTCATCCTTGAAGCACATAGTACAAGTGTTTGATGCATGAAACACCCATTATGCTGAGGATACTCCTACGTATGCACAACGTACCCATCAGAGACCAAAAATCCATATGAAGCTCTTAATGGTTAAGATAGTGACTTCAAGCTCTGATATGACCCTAATGAGATGTCTTAACATGTAAAGTTGGCAACTTTACTCCTTTGCATGGCTTAAAGGGACCAAAACCTTAATAAAATCCATAGAAAACACCCAAATTCATGCTTGGTCCAAAAATAATTCATCAAGATGACATTTTTATGAGCAAGGGACCTCCCAAATCCAAGATCCAACATTCTAAGCTCTTGGAGTAGCTCATACTCACAAGGATGACTCTAAAGACCAAAATGAACCCAAAAAACTCCTTGAACTAGATGCAACACTTAGAGTTATCAAGATAGAAACTTTATACCTCCAAGAGGTAGATCAAGATGCAACAAGCCTGGATCCAAAAGCTTCAAGAAATCCCATACTTCTCCAAGAAGTTCCTTCTTTTTCCATAAACACCAAAAATTAGGAAATACCAACAAAAGCTCAAAAACACTCAAATGGGGGCTATGGTTTCGTTTCTAGGGTTTACAGGGATGGAGACTGAAGATAATAGGGTTGTGTGGTGAGTTAAGGAGTTTAAATAGGGTCCAAGACCCTAAATTAGGTTTTGGATCTGATTGGAGTACACCATGCGTAATTCTGGTACGCCCAGCGTAGTCCAAGGAACACCCGCGATGCATCTGCTTAGTACACCCTACGTACACCAATGTACACTCCACGTACTGGACTAAACACTAGTACGCCCTGTGTACACTTATGTATGCCCAAAGTACTCAGTTTAACCCTAAAACCACCAAACTTCTGAATGTCATAACTTCTTTGTTCTAAGTCTGTTTCAAATGATCCTTATATCCACGGAAAGGTAACGAGAAGCTCTACATTTCTATCAACTCATACTTGCCTTAAAACATCCCTAAATAAAATTCATTTTCCATAAAAGCCCGAACTGACACTTTACCAATATATCCCCTTGGCTCCAAATTACAAATTGGGCTCTCGGACCACCTAAATTACATTACCCACACCTAAATGGTCAAGGCAAGAGTCAAAGAGTAAATGGTCAAGGAAAGAGTCAAAGAGTCAAAGAGTAAATGGTTTTCATTGCGTAAATGGTTTTCATTGCGCGTTGTAGGTCACCTTTGGCATCACGAAACACCACGACCACGCTCGACGACGAAGGTTCGGAGTCATGTGCACGAACTACAATCATGGCCACATAGACCACAACCCTTCTCATTGTGACCATTGCAGTAGACCTTACTCGATAATGGTGATATGAAGGTCGAGTTTCATTGTGGCAATGATGGTTTAAGGGATCCTTGAGTTCACTGACGGTTTTGTGGCTCTCTAGATCTTCGACGGAGAGAGAGAGAGAGAGAGAGAGAGAGAGAGAGAGAGAGAGAGAGAGAGAGAGAGAGAGAGAGAAAGAGAGAGACTATTTTATTTTTAAATATACAAAAGAATTAAATAAATTGAAAAGGTAAATAAAAAGGTAAATCAGTACTTCAGTTTCGGTGAGGATCAAATCCACACCAAAAATAGGCTAAAAGGACTAAATCCACAAATATAAAGTTACCGGACCGAATAAAAAATGATGAACCATATACAAACAAATTATGAAGTGCAATTAATTTATCTATAATTAATTTATATCAACCACATCTACAACCCCATCAAAATAATATGGGCATGTCTCCTCCCTTAGAATTTGACAAGCGGTCTATTCTGAAACACATAAATCTTCATTTTAAAAATATTGGTTGAATATAGTTTTACTACCAATCAAATATATATGTCGATGCTTGAACATGTGGATTGAATTAAAAATTTAATAACAATAGTATATATATATATATATATATATATATATATATATATATATATATATATATATATATATATATATATATATATATATATATATATATATATATATATATATATATATATATATGGAAGTGGTTAAAATGAGAACAAAAAAATAGAATAATTTTTTTCTAAAGTTTTCTCATTAATAGCATTTTGAACAAATCAAACATTAATATTATATAAAACAAGTATCTCATTCCTTAGTTTACAAACAGTTGTCACTTGTCGTCGGACCGTTACAGACTATCGTCACACTAACAACAAATTTAGTGACATTTTCTTATTGTATTTACAACTTAATGGAACCATTATTATAGCTCTTATTTCTCTGGTAATATATTTGAGCACACATTTTAATTTTTGCAGTTAGATACACAAAATTTAAGAAAAAAAATCATGCCTTAACAAATTTAATTTTTTCTCGTCTATGTTGTAGATTTTTTTTAAAAAAAACTGTATGGTTTATAAGACATTCACAATTCAAAATATCATATTCATAGTTTAATAAACATTGTACTTCACTACTTAATAGTCTATTATTTTAATGCATACTCTTATTCATACTTTAACACAAAACTTATATAAAATACAAGAACAAATAAAAGTACTATGCATTAATAATAATAAAGGTTGAAATTACAATGATGTAGTAGAAAGAAATTAAAGTAAGATATCATGATACACACAAATAATAATAATATATTGTTATTTCTTCCTATCATAGTAATTTTATGCAAATACAAAGCAATTTTTATTGCTACAACCAGATAGATTTCTCAAATTATAATAATAACAAAAAATAAAACGACAAAATAGAAAGCATTAATAAATAGATTTCTCAAATTATAACAACTAGAAAAGATTCCCCCGCACTGCAGGGGTTTAAGGGTGTTCACTGCGGGGGTTAAAGGGTGTTCGTTTGTAAAGTATGTTGCTAATGTTAGTTAGTGTTACTATGCAATTATACTCTCTTTTTGATCAAACATTACATCCTTCGGTAGTTATAGTTTTCTCATAGTGCTTGAACTTGCGTTTCTTAGAAGTTCTACCCACCCTTGAAAATCTTGGAACTCATGTGACATGCATTATATCTTCCACTTACTCTAAATAAATCTCTTAACTGTTTCAAGAGGATACAGGTAAGTTAGTTCGGGTATAAGGTTATTTACGGAAATCCACAACACCAACTGGGATTCCTTGGTGTATGGCCACTTTCTCTTATGCATGGTATGTTGAATGCTAAAAATATGGTGTTGTTGTTCAGTTGCATGTGAGTGTTTTTTGAATGTGAATCGACAGTTTCCCTTCTTAAACAAATAAAAATCTCATCTCATAGGATTAAATGTCACATAAGAAGGTTTTTCTAACCTAAGCAGTTAATTCTAACCCGTTTTTGTGTTGGGTGTCATCATTGCACACTTCGAACTGACTTGATTTTGAATTCATATGTTCCTTTTTTATGCTTTTTGTCTATCTCCTTCCCTAGAATCCATTTTTTGTACTTTGTTCTTGTTTTTCTTCGACTATTCATCAATGGCTTGCAAAATTTCCAAACCTCCACCAAGATGAAATCTTCTAAAGGATTTGCCTAATTGTTCACCACTGAACTGATCCTAAGAGAAACCACACAACTTTTTCCACTCGAACCCATGGATTACGATGAATCTATTTGTGTCATGGTGGAATTCATTGCTCGTCATCCCATCGTTGTTCCACTTACCAAAGTCCCCAGACTGAACTTCCATCTCCGTCTCCTTTTCAAAGCCTTTGAACGAGTGAAAATCGATGAATATGTTCTTGAATGCATAATTATTTGCGATCACATTGTTCCTGTTCATAAGGAAACCTTTTTGCATGTAATTGGGACTTCACCAAACCCAAAGGGATTAAAGTTTGTAAAACCTATTACTGGTGAATTTCAATATTTTCTTGCAAAAATTGGTTACATGGGCGAATTCAAGGCCAAGGAACGCAACAAATCGGTTGTTCCTGTCATTTGGCCGATACTAATGCACATGATTTTTAGACTCTTGTCTGGAAAACATGGTGGCACTGATACAAAGAGCAAAGACTGGCTATATGTGGTTTATAGCATCTTCATTGGTTGATAAAACGTCGTAGATCTATCGGAAGTCTTATGGCAAGACTTTGTGAATTTCACTAATTGAAGGAAGGCGAACGAAATCTCAAGTCCGAGATTTTGGGCTTTGACTCTGTAGTAGATATATTTCGAACGACAAGAATCCATCCCACTCTCCTCGGATATCCATGGGTTATATTGTACGTTCAAAGCTTTTAAAGCTTATAGGTTGCCAAATCAATCATCTTTTGGACATGTTCAACGTCTTCCTCAACATATGCTTGATGTTGTTCCTTCTGATTCACCTCACAAGAAATTCCATATTGAGACCTCAGTTTTAGCTGACTTGCTAAATCCTACCCTGGTCTCGAATGAGTATTCATCGAAAGTGAATAGAGCTGCCACATCACGATTTAGATAGAAAAATATTGCCAAGAAAGGAAAGAATCACCCTCTAAACTTAAAGCCAAAAAGAGAGCCAAGACTGTGAATCGTCTTAAAAGGATTCATAGATTTGTTTCGGGTCTAATTCTAGGTCTTTGCCTACCCACCTACCCACTCTTTTGATGCACCCATCAGAGTTTCAAAATCACAACCACACACTCATAGGGAGTTGGCACATAATCTACCCTATGCTCTCAAAAGGTTGGTGTCGGTATTGAACAAAGTCCATTGGATCCCCCTGGGAAAAATCACGAGTCACTTCAAACCCTCCTTTTTATTCTACACAAGCATAATCTGTGGACCCTACCACAGGTTCTAATATTTCTTAATTAGGGGTTATCCCTCCAACCCCGAAAGCCACAACCGAGTCGATATCCACCACAGATAAAGGAAGCTCGGGTATCACTTCTAAGTAATGGAATGAAGTTCTTGTCAAGTCTCAAATCAAGCGCCCATATCTAAGAAGATATTAAATAAAGTTTGTGTTTCTTGGAATGAGAACTCGAGAACTTCACAGCAAGCTCACAGTGACACGCCCCACCGGTTCTGATGTTGATGCTCTTTTCCTAATTCAACCAAGCCAAATATCGATGATGTTCCTACTATTACAGATGATTCATTGACCAATAAAGCTAAGAAGACTCTAATTGAAGATGCACCTAGTTGCACTTTCACTCCGGAATAACCTCCTTGGAACAGTCCTCCTGTGGAAGACAAAGTTGAAGTTATGTTCAAAGATGATTCTACCATAATTGTTGCTCTTCCCTCACAAACAATGTTTCCTTTTTTGATACCATCCACATCCAAAGTTCAAAATGACTTCAGATTTTCCTCCTCCTTGAATGAATTGAACATTGAGGATAAGGATGGCGATCAAGGCAATCAAACTTAAGGTGATCAATAAAATAGAACTATGGGTGTTAAATAATCTAATGGTGATCAAAGATCTAATGACTCTATCTCAGACACAAGATCCTCCCATGAACAATTTGTTGATCCTTTCGCTCTCTTGGAACTCTATGGTAATGTTGAGGAAGTCAATTCGAAAGTCGACAATGTCAATACCAAGGTCAAATCACGTGAATTTGAAATAGATTTGGTGATCAAATCTCTTTCTGAGATCAAGTCTGCTACTTTATCGAAACTTGACAGAGCTAATCAATTTGATCAACCTATATTTCTTCAGTTGAAGCGCACCTTGGAAGAAGCTAATGAAAGACACAGAGACAATTTAACAACCACATCTCCATTATCCCTACAATGCTCAATATTCATGACACCATAATCTCTACTACAAATGAAATCATCAAGCAAACCTATGTCCAATATGAAAAACAAATTCAAATATTGGAGAAGAAGATTAAAGAAAAAGATGGAATGAATATGATAATGCTAGAGGTTCTGATCAAGGTCATTCGTTCTGAACAACACGTTGTGGAAACTCTGAATCACAAATTCAACGAAGTTCTATTGATCATGCAAGAAACTCTTGACACCCTAAAAGCATAAGCTCCAACAGTTGATGCATATGACAAGATCACCATGCAAATCAATATGAACTTCCAACGGGTGTTTGAAAAGTTTGATGATTTGAAGCTTGATGCATTGCTTGCATCAGAAGTAGGGCCTTCCCATGCAAAAGGGGGAAATGGTGACTACATAGAAACCAATCTCCAAATTCCAACTCAGAGATAAGACAACGAGTGAAGAAATTGATGACATTGAAGATTAGTTTGTTGAAGATGAGTTGATGAAGATGAGTTTGATGAAAATAACCTAGTGATCAATACAATTTTAGGACTCTGAGCCATCAATGAACAACCGTCTATCATCAAAAACCTCTCGGAAGAGGAGAAGAAAAAAAATGGTCCTCTATTTTTAGGCCATTAAATCTCGCTACAACATTCAAATGTCGTTGCGAAATAGCGAAGTTGAAAACTAAGTTGACTGTTGATGTGTTCCGAGCTACTCAGCCAATGCTTCCTCCCATTCATGCTCAGAGATTTTTTCCTATTGATGAATGTTATCCAATCAAAAAAACAGATGAATTATCTAATGAGCCTATGATTCCTCCTCCGTCCGAAGTTTCATCACTCCTGTTGGTCAATAAATCATCTCTTCCACCACCACTCTGAATGCCTAATGTGTGTAAATTCAACTAGTTTTATCCCTACTTTTTATTAGTAATTTAAGCACACAAAGGCAGTGAACCTGTCTATAAGTGGTATAGATTGATAAGTAAGGTATCGAACTCAGGGAACGGGCAATTAAACTAATAGCTAATTTTAACTAAAACAAATAATAAAAGTAAAGGGTTTTTCTCTAGTTTTGCAAGACTAGAAACTTAAACAAACTAAATTAACTAATTAACTAAAGCAACAACTATTTACCAAATTTAATAAAGATGTTTCTATTTAGGTTCAACCAATTCACTCCTATGGTTATTTAAGTTAAGGTGGATTAATTGCTATTGGTTACCAATGATAATAGTTAGGTTCATATTCATTACTCCTAACCCTTAGACAATTAACTAATTTAAGCGTTGATCAAGTGTTTAAACTAATTAATTCCCTAGATTAATTATTTTGATTAAATAAGATTTGTAATGGTCAATTAAGTTATTAATTCAATTAACCTCTTGTTGATGGTTTCTCAAACAAGCTCACACATTAATCTTCCTATTTTCTTATTAATCTTAGTTTCATACTCATTACTTCCAAGCATACGTTTTAGCATTCACATAGACATATGAGGTTAACAATTAAGTGATGTTCATGCAACCTAATTGCCTTCCAATTAACAGAAAATAGTAGTGATTAATACATAAGGTTCTTTAACAAACTTAATTTAATAAATCACCAATAGACAATTAAACAAGAATTAATAATTAAACCATAGGAGTTCTTTGGTATTCCCCAAACAGAAACAAAAACGAGTTTAGCTCATAGTTGCAGTAGAAACAAACACAAAAACAAAGTTTATGAAAGCAAACATGTTTAATTCCTAAGTCTAAGTGGTAGAATTAACCTAATTGCTTGAATTCTTCCAACTCTTGAAGCTTAGGGTTCCTTAGCGCCTTCTGAACCTTGATCAAATAGATCAAATAGATATGTCAAGTTTACAAAAGGTATGCTCTTTCGGAAAATGACTTTGATCAAATAGATCTTCCCATCTCCCCTCATGGGAAGTTCTATGTCAAGTTTTCTCATTTTAACCAACTGGATGACAAAGAGACTCTTTTCCAAACTGAGAGAGAAATATTGAACACATTGTACCCCCCCCCCCCTCAACGCACTTCCTCAAGACAAAACTTCGTCCATGTTCAGAGTTACCAATTTTAGTGGTTTCGAAACAAAGATTCTCAGAAAATTCAATATAGACTGCATTTTCTACTACTACTACATCTTTCGGAACACTCAAGAAAAGATCAAGATCTTGGATGTTGATATCCCTGCGATAAATCCGAATGAAATTCTTGTCATTTCAGCTCACCTGAAAGACCGACAAACCTTTGAGTTCAACACAGGAGCATACAACTAAACTCTTAGTGGTTGAAAGACTATGTTTTTGAGTTCTGAACATCAAATGTGGAATTTGCTCATCTATTATGAACTGATAAAATTCTCATTGTTGTCTCTGGGGATCTTGATGGAGTTAATCTCCTTGATAAAGACCCTATCAGAGATACTGAGCTTGGATTTGTTTACCTGAAGAAAAGCTTATGCAAGGAGGAATCTAAGTAAGATACAAGCATCTTGTTCCTACCATAATTCCTCAGAGATTCATCTCTAAAACAGATAAGACCACAACTTTTGAAGAAATAAAGAAAGAGTTTGTTGATCACTCAAGTGGTACATTGAAGTAAGAAGTTGGTAGCAGAAATCTTACTTTGTTTCCGTTAAAGAATCAAAGTAGGATTGCTAAGGATAAATAAGGACACTTACGGGAGATTGTTAGTACATGAGAAGCGCCCCTTAGTCAATCCAAAATTTTGTGCATTTCCGAAGTAGTATAAACTCCGAGATGAATGTTTTTATGAGGTATATAGACTTTCGAGAAGTTGTTGCTTCAAAATTTAGTCAATGTGTTCTGATAGAAGTAAAAGTACTAGTTTGTTGTTTAATGTTTGTAATGTAGTGTCGTACAACCAACAAGATCAATAGATTTAGTCCATGAACACTTTTCTAGTATTTGCCTTTACTAACTCCTTTGGTTATAATAGGAGTGTTAACCATTGTAATAGTTCATATGTTTTTGAACAAGCTCACTTCTATCAAATCAAAGAATTATATGGTTAATCATTTCTATTTAACATTGTTCTTATTCTTATTTACTTTTCGCTGTTCATACTTTATATTAAATATCCTGAGCACTTTTTAAAGTTATTCACTACAAGGCTTGACTGACTTATCTAGACTTGATGGGATCTTTTATTACAAGAAATCATTGACGTTAGATTAATTTAAGGTTTGAACTCATAGTTTCCTTACTGACATGTATTGTTAAGGAATCCCCGAGGCAATATGTTCTACCTTATTGTTACAAAATCCTCTAGGATATGTCCGTTGAGACTATCACTTTAGAATCGAAGAGTGAGAATAACGGGAATAGGTAATCGAGATTAATTTGTTTGTTATATATACTTAAAACAATATAATAATAATATTGTGGGTTGGAATCCCTATGTGCTAACCAGGATCCCAAACCTAACCCACTCAGTTTCTTTGTATCACTGGTATCGGTAGGAAGAAATAATCCACTTAGAGATTCAAATAGTATAGGACATCAGTACAATGAGTTATTGTAAGACATGTAATGATTACATTTATGCTTATGTTTCTTGTGTCAGTTATGATATCCAAAATTTTATAATAATCAAATAAAAACATTTCTTCAACAATAATTTTTATGGGACAAATTTCGCATTTACAATAAACTTTGTTTTAAAATAAGCATAAATAAAATGGTCTTTTCTGGCCAAAAAAATTGGGGATGTCAAACATTGCATGCCCATGAGAATGGTGAAAAACTCATATTGTCAAAATACAAAACATGCATACATCTGTTGCATTAGGTGTCTAAGCCCATAACTATAATTGGTATGTACTTGACCTGAGAATAGCATGGTCCATTTCGGGTTGCCTTCACCAGAACACTTTGACAGGATGTATATTTGAGAAAAAGGTTATTTGGGATTTATTAATATATTATAAGTATAATATATTAATTGAGAAATCATATGATTTAATTAATATTGGTCAATAATTAATTTGGAATTAATTTAGTGATCAAAATAGATCAATTAAATTAAGGGGACTGATTAAGTAAATTGGTAATACATATAGTTTGTGCCAATGATCCATGATTTATTAGTGATGGACTAAGTTTATGTGAGAGTCCATGAAGTGTTAGTCCATAAGGCTTATCATATGGATTATTAGATTAAAGGCCCAAGGAATGAATTAGGGTTTACAAGTTGAAACCCTAGGAATTCCACACTATAAAAGTAACCCATTAGCTCCAAATTCACTACCCCCAAGGGTTCTAAGAGAACCCTAGCCGATTTTGGTGGTTCTAGCATCTATCACAAAGTCCTCCCTTTGTTCATGGTGTTTGTGACTTGTTTAAGGCATCACTTTGAGGTGCTAAGCTCTTGAAAGGCCAACAACTACAGGCTACAAATAAGAAGTATTATTCTAACTAGTTTTATGATTCGTGTACCAAATTTGTATGCTAGATAGGTTTCATGCTTTGGATAATTTTTTTTGATTCATGTATAACTAGAGAAACTTAGATCCAAAGCATTAGGATTGTATGTGCACCATAGGAGTGTAATAGTACTTAAAACCCAACAACATCATCCAACCGAAAGTCGAATGCTTCCAAATACGGTCCAATTAGAGCTTGATGATGCAATTCTTATATATGTGGCCAAGGAAATTATGCCACAAGCACGATCATTTCTAAATTATTAGAGGAATCAATATTTTCAAGTCATCACTACAATTCTTAGATATACAAACTACAATTTCATGAATGCCAATTTCAAGAAGATGTTTTAAACATAAAACAACCATCTTTATAAATTAGAATCATCACCTTTCCATTATCAAATAAAAATTGATATCCATCTTTATGCAATGCGTAAAAAGAAATTTTGGTTTCTAAACATCTCCGAAGAGTAATAGCAAATAACAAGTTTTATCCTAACTCCACCACTAAGCACAAGCTCAAAATCCTCAATCATCGAGACATGCGACATTTGTCCATCCCCGTGATTGGATTTAGCATTTTGATATTTAACTTCCTTCGTCATGCATCAAGGAACCATGAATATGATGTATTTTGAATTTTATTATTCTAGTAATTGATGTAGAGTCAAACATTTGACTTGACCATCTCAAAATACTTATGGAAACTTTGTTTCCAATGATATTTCCATTGCATTAATTGCAACTTTCCTTTTTTGAATCATAGAGGACACATAAATTCTACACCCTCATAATAGTGAGTTTCAGTCGAAGTCGTTCGTTTTCATTTTGGATTCGAATATTTCCTCTTCTTTCTAAGAACATTTAGAAAGGTGATAACTAGAATCAGATAAGAAATATAATTCCTTTCCAGCTTCTCCAGCTTGGAGAAGGTTTAATGTCATTTCATTTTGGATTCGAATGTTCACTCTTGCCATGCATTTTGGTGAAACATTTCACTTAATTAAAATGTCATTTCATATGTTCAGATGTTCACAAAAATTCTTTGGAACATCGAGGACATAGGTATAATGATGCAAGAAACCTTATTTGACAAATTTACATGTTTATGGGAATAACAACTTATTCAACGTTAACACATTATTGAATTGCAGGATATGGTCATCGAGGATATCTTCTTTTCAAGGAGGATTCCATATCAAACAAGTTATGCCCAAGGGACAAAATATAGGAGCTAGAATTTAAAAATGCATGAGGAGGTGGGATAGGATTTCCATTTTACCATGCAACCCCGCATGATACCCTCAATGTTGATTGTGATCTCACATTGACGTGCCTATTAACCACACACGCTCCATCAACAATCATAATTTCTGAGAATCTACCATCATTTCAACTTTGTATTCCCACATTAGTGTGTCGATTATCCACACACTCTCTACTAACGACTCACAAGGAAATAATGTGCATTTTCATGGATAATCATACAATTTCACATTTCTCCAAAAGTAACTAGAGTGAGATTTAATAGAATGTTCTAGTGCTTTTACATTATAATTTTAATGTGTTTGGTATCCTATCAATTTCAGCAAATGACCCTCCACCACACAAAGAAGTGGTGAATGAAAAGGACACCCATTCAACGGTCATTTAATAGGTTGTTTCTTTATACCTAACTTATAGTGCGGTTGTGAGTAATAGGTTCCTCGTTAACTTTTACTCATGATTATATTGTTACGGGTCTTAGTGTTGTGTGGCCTGCTTATGAGTAAGTTATATGCCATCTACATACTAAAGGATGTTCTTTTCTAGAGAAAGTTATTTAGCATGTCGTAATTGTAGCATACATGTGTGGGACTCGGTGGTGTCCCACTAGTTTCAGGAAGGTGTTGTAGAGTGATAGATCGGTTAGATCCCTGGCTGTGGTAAGCTTGGGTTTGCAGCAGATTGGTTATTGGACGATCGGAAGGATTGGGAATTCTATTCAAGAACTGAGCCGTGAGGTATTAGTAGAATCAAAGTGGGGGAGAACCCTCCAAGTATTCAAGGGCAGGAGCACGCAGATCCAAAATGAGTACACGACCTCGGAGAAAGAAAAGAAGTAGTACGGCGACTGATTGATCAAGGAGCACAGGCCTGGGAGTTTGAAAAACTTCCCAACATGGAGTTCATGTCTTTGAGTTGATTGGTAACTAGTCTAGGAAAATAAGGTTGGAGGAATCGCCTATACGACTCGAGTGAGTCGGAATGTAGATTGCGAGAATGTTCGGCATGGGATGCTTTCGGATTAGTAGTCAGTGATAGAGACAGCATAGGGAGCATGATAGGACTGCGGGATAGCCACAACATTTCCCAGCAGCGAGTTAGTGATGGAAGTGATGTAAGACTACGGGTAAGTCGTAGCATTCATTAGCAGTATAGTTAGTGGAGTGTGGGCGGAGGCCCGTATCTCCTAGTGATCAAGGTAGAGATCAAGAAAGGGTAGTTTGTTGAGAATAGTATAAAGTTAGCTTGTATAGCCCTAGAGAGGTGATACATTGGGAGAGTCCACTCCAGGATAAAGTTGGGTGAGACCCGTGGGCGAGGCCCGTATGTGAGTAGCAGTATAGGTGAGACGTGAGAGCGGGGTTGCTTAGTAATATGGTTTTGGGTGAGACCCGTAGGCGAGGCCCGTGAGATTATAGTAGCACATGTGGAACCTGGTAGGGACTTTAGGGTCATGTTAGGGGATCAAGGATCCCAGTACCTGTAGCACCAGAGTGGCAGAGTAGATGGAGCAGTATTAGATAGCTGAAGTTTATTCGAAAGTCGCTGGGAGCAACTAGGAGATTGTGTTGGGAGTA
Source organism: Lactuca saligna (assembly GCF_052625555.1). Taxonomy (NCBI): domain Eukaryota; kingdom Viridiplantae; phylum Streptophyta; class Magnoliopsida; order Asterales; family Asteraceae; genus Lactuca; species Lactuca saligna. The sequence goes on along the minus strand of NC_136417.1, from coordinate 36,771,568 downwards.
GCGACCGTTGGGAGTCCGGTAACCCAGTTAATGGCAGATTAGTTGGGACCAGGGTGGTATCGGTTTATCCGGAAGGCGGATAAAGAGATAGCAGGGTTCTCAGTCAGAGGGAGTAATGATAAGAGGAGTTTCGTGCGAGACAGCTAGTTGACCGAGGAGTGCTAGGCCTCTCACAACAGGGTTAAATAATCTCAGAGGGAAGGGTTTGGCCCTGTTGCACATCTCTCGTATGAGTCTAACCATTACAAGGATGAATCTTTTACTCGAAGGATTATCTGATCGATTCGTTGGGTTGGGTGCTCAACACTAAGTTATAGTAGCAAGAAGCATTCAGTGTGTATCGGTAGTAGTGACCAGCATTGCGAGTGGGTGGAGTAATGGATACCGTGAAGGATATGTCCCTAACAGTGATAGAGGAGGTGGTTAGTTATAGAGCCTTGCCACGGGAAGGCCAAAAAACACGCAAGGAAAATCGGGGTGAATTCCTAGGATGTTCAGTAGAAGTACTCGAGGAGTACCTAAAGAATTATCAGTTGAGTAAGTTGTGTTCTCCGGATTGACGGGATTAGAGTGCACTCAATGTTATTATCTACAAGGACTAGTTTTAGCCGGAATGACCGGGCAGAAGGCCATTGGAGGCAGTACTTCGAGGATCGGGTGAGCACTCGAAGTGACTATCAGGTAGGAAGGTTGTGAGCAGACTTTAGGATAGTTGGTCATAGCGAACTTCGACGACGAAGTCTAGTTTAAGTGGGGGAGAGTTGTAACGCCTTGTTCTAAATTATTCAACTATGGAATTTCAAAGGCCAAGGCTAGGGGCTTTTTAGTCTTTTATGAATCATAGAGGTATTATTCGAGAAGGTTTCGGGCCGAGGTGTGTTGTTAGAAGCGTAGGGCTTCTCGCCACCTTTCCGTGGATATAAATTTCATTAGAAACGGATCTGGAATGAAGGAGTTATGACACTTTGAGGATATTAACATTTATGGCCCCTTATTGGAAAAGTTGACAAGGCAGGTTATGCATGCAATTTAGGACACACGTGGGTACGCCCAACATAAGTTGGGTTACACCCAGTGTAGCGGAGTAAATGATCGTGGGTGGGAGAGGCATACGCCCAGCATATGCTAAAAGCCATTAAACCCTAATTTTGGGTTGAGCCACTATATAAAGAACATAATTGGTTCAACCCTAGCCCCCATATCAGCCTCCCTAACCTCAGAAGAAACTCTAGAACGTCCCAACCTTCATTTTGCAATATCTTGACCTTGAAAAGCTTATTTTGGTGGTTTAAAGCTTGGAAGAGAAAAGAAGAAGATTGGCAATGAGGAAGCTTGGAAGCCAGAGCTTATAGATCTAGGATAAGTGCTTCATTTCGGACCTCTACAAGATAAAAAAAAAATTGAGCTTGATGATTATTCTCTTAGATCTCTCTTAGTACAAGTTTATGGACTTTTTGGTCCCAAGAATGGGTCTTTGAGACTTAAGCATGTTTGTAAGACCAGGGTTGCCTCCCTTAGAGTCAGATGTGTCCTATAAGAAGTAAAGTTCCAACCTTTAGGACTTATATGAGTTCATGCATGAGTTAATACTTTATTCCATGGAAATAGATTATGGTTTTTGGATTTGGGGCTTATGTGAGTCAAGGAAGCCATAAAGTAAGCAACTTTATGGTTTAAGACGTGAAATAGGACTTGGATCTGAGTTGGTAGCTTTTGAATCGAGGTATTCAGCTCTTAATAGAGAAAGACTTAACATAGAATTACGTTGAGTGTACGTGCAGGTACGCCCAGCGTACACGTCATCGAGCCTGTACGTTAAGCGTACATTGAATTACGCCCCGCATAACGCTGCTAGTTTGGGCCTTGAGTATTTGGGTCTCGGTGTAGGTTGTGCTTTGGGTATTTGGGCCTCGGTGGGCCATCAGGAGTCAGGGAATATGGGCCAAGTATGGGTGTTGGGCTTAGGGTAAGGCCCAATAAAGAGATTGGGCCCAATGTAGAAAATTGGGCCATTAGTGGGCTTGGGAAGCCTACCTAGAGTTTGGGCCTTTATATATTATGCTTGGGCCTTAGTTATGGACTATATTGGGGTAGGGGTAAAATAGTAATTTTACCCTAAGAAAAGACTATGATATTGAGCTAAGTAATATTATGATCTTGCTAGCTCAGGGAGCCAAAGAAGTAGCAGTCGGGGAATTTCCAGTCAGCAGTAAATGGTTACCAGCAAGTTCAGCAGTGCAGATGAGTTTTCCCTTTGTGTGGATGGGTCTACCGCCACAATGCCGACCCATGTAGTTATGAGTACGAAGACCCGGGGGTTAGCCATAAGAACTGTATCCTAGTATGATATTTAGGACCAAGGTACAATGTTAGCGAGCGGGTGCCCATGGAACAGTTTACATGATAGTGTAACATCCCGGAATTCAAGTTCGACCGTTTAACCCTTGTTATTTTTCAAGTTGTCATGTTAAGTCCCTTGAGAGAATGTTAAGCTTGTGAGTACGTTGGGCGTACTAAGGAGTACGTTGCGCGTACTCGCGCACTTAATTTGTACGCGGGTTCATCTGGGTACGATGGGCGTACCTAAGGTTACGCCGGGTGTAACCGGCCCAGATGCAAAATCCTAATATGACTTGAGGGCTATAAAAGGAATGATATGGTCTTGTCTCTCAGCCACCATATCACAGAAAGAAACCCTAAGAGAGCTATCCCTTCGTCCTTAGCTTGTGTGTGATTGTTCTAAGCTTCAAAGTGCCATTTCAAGGTGGTGAAATAGAAGAGGAGGCCATTGTTGGAGCTAGAAGTTGGTGGACAAGAGTAGATCTGAGGTTTACAGAGGTTGGAGCTTCTTCCTGAGATATAAAGTTCAGAACTTGCCTTGTTATTTGTGTTGTGTGCTTCTTGGACCAAATTCTAGGGTTTAAGGTCCCAAGATGGAGACTTTATGAGCAAATACTCCCTATTGGCCTAGATCTATCATATTTCAGGACTATATAAGTTGTATGTTCATAAAAATGCAATCTTGGACGTAAATGTTGGACCATGCATGAGATCTAGACTTTTGGTGGAGAAAGGAAAGGTGTTAGAAGGTGTGGGAACCTTTATAGCCATGCAAAGGCTTAAAGTTTTCGACTTTATGGATTAAGAGGTATTAGAGAGGCCAGATCTGGAATGTGAGATTATGTCTTAAATGTTTAAGACACTAAAATGAAGAAAGTATGAAATTGGGATTTACATTGGGCGTAATCCCAGTACGCGCCGCGTAGGGGGTCGTGTTCCCCGTTTCTAGATTGCAAGGGTACGCCCCGCGTAAAGGAGTTGGCACGCCCCGCATACTGCTTGCTGTTGACTTTTGTTGACTTTTAGAGTTTTGCTCAACATGTGGACTTTTGAGTCACGAAGGGGTAAAATGGTCTTTTACCCTTCTGTGGAATTGTAGAAAGGAATGTAGTATAGCCTTGAGAGTCGTTAATGATTTGGAATAATTACTTGATGTGATTAGGCGACGCTAGGTAGTTGTTGCGAGATTCGGATATATCGAGCACGTGAGACACTAGACATCATACGAGGTGAGTCTTCTCACTATACTGTACCTGGAAGGGTACCTATGTGTGACCGGAAGGTCTGGTATGCTATAAGATATATGCATTGTATGCTATTAGTTGTTTGTTTTGAATGCGTTATGTATGTTATGCTTGATATGGGCTGGAAGGCATTATGATATGGGCCGGAAGGCATTATGATGTAGACCGGAAGGTCGACACGGGTAGGACCGGAAGGTATACCGAGTTGGGACAGAAGTCCCCTAAGACACATGGATCGTAAGGTCATGGCCTGGAAGGTCGTATGTGTGTAAGTGGTATATTAGGGAACTCACTAAGCATTTATGTTTACAGTTGTTGTGTTATGTTTTTCAGGTACTAGCGAGGAGCGTGGGAAGGCGCTGACATGACTCGTACACACACACAGGCGGATTGGATATATTTGATCTTGGGATTTGAAATGTTTTGTATTATGACTATGTTACATTGGATTTTATGGTTTGTCTTGAATGAAATTATGTTTTAAAGAAATGAAAAATTGTTTTGAAAATTTACGTTGTTACAAGTTGGTTTCAGAGCCTTGGTTTGAGGGACTCGGATGCGCCTTTGGGCGTATCTGAACTCAAACTGAGGATTTGAGAAATTCTCAACAATAAAAACTAAATTTTCTAAAAGAGAAAGGAGTTTTGAAACAAACAGAGCAGAGCAGTGTGTACGGTCAGCCAGCGCTTGAATGGTGAAACCCCAAAATACCCTTACATTATGTGTTTTGAGATATGTTATGTTATGTTATGCATGCTAGAGTAGGCTAGGTATTCATATTACGACTAGAGTGGCCATGTGATGCCTTAGCCTAGGAGATTTGTGCTGCTATGAGATGCCTTGAGAGCGAATAGGTAGCAGTTAGGAGCTCATGAGAGGTCTATTAGAGGGTAGCCAATGCATAGCAAGAATAGAGTACTTGCGATCCGAGATCCAAGGAGGAGGACTTGGGGTGAATGCTGATGCGGTGTGGTCAGTAGTATAGGGCCCGTACTACTGAAGACACCGGATCAATGAGCAGCCCAAGTAAGAATCCTTTGGGTATTGGAGGACGAGTAGGGTTGTGTTATCGAGTGCTAGTATGCTCGATCGATTCTCTGATATTTTTATTTTGTATTTCAGAGGCATCATGGTTGGGACACAACACACACTTCAGAGCAGTGGGGTCAGTGACGAGGAGATCCGTCGATTGATTCATGAGGAGGTGGTTGCTGCCATCCGGGCTGAGATTCCAGAGATGTTCGGGGACATCAAGACCACACTGATTGAGACCTTTGATGAGCGGTATGCAGCGGTGACTAAGGTTGCAGTTGTTGCAGCTACTACTGCTGTTGCTGCTGCCAGACCTCAAGGAGGTGACTCGTTGTTGTTTCGGGAGTTCGGCAACACGAAGCTACCAGAGTTTGATGGGACGCAGGACCCGATTGCTGTGATGAGATGGATCTCTGACATTGAGGGATGTTTTTATACATCTTCTTGTCCAGAACACTTTAGGGTGCGGTTCGCTCTAAACCAGCTCCGCCTGGGAGCGAAGGATTGGTGGAAGTTCGTGACGGCGAGCTTCACTCTAGCAGAGATTTCCGAGGTGACCTGGGAGAGGTTCACCGCCATGTTCAGGGATGAGTATGTTCCCCCGGTGGAGAGGGAACGATTGATTCAGGAGTTCTTGACCCACAAGGAGGGTACTGATTATGTTACAGTTGTTACCAGGAAGTTTCATGAGAGGGCGATGTTCTGGCCTGAGCAGGTGTCTACTGAGCAGGCACGGATGAGCAGGTATTTGGGCATTTTGAGGAGGGACATTCGAGAGTTCATGTCGAACTCGACATACCGTACATTTTCTGAGCTTCAGGAAAATGCCCGAAAGCGGGAGATCGAGTTGGAGACTCAGGCCAGGGAGGAGGTCGAGTCTCAGAGGATGGATTGGTAGCCGACTCAGTCTCAGCCGGCAGCCAAGTGGGCCAAGCCCGCTGATTCGAGGACTGGAGGCTAGAAGGGCCGCACTTGCGGGAAGTGTGGCAAGGGTCATGAAGGGGCTTGTCGATCGGGTGCTTGCTACAAATGTGGCAAGGAGGGGCATATCGCCGAGGATTGCCCCAAGGGATTTATGGTTTGCTTCCATTGCAACAAGACTGGCCATCGGACGGCCGATTGTCCACAGTTGCATTAGGGGTCAGCGCAGGGATCTGCACCTGCTGCTAGGGTTACCGAGGTTCCATCAGTGAAGGTCGAGGCTCCGAAGGCTAGTGGGAGAGCTTTCCAGTTGATAGTGGAGGAGGTCCGTGCAGCACCCAACATTGTGGTCGGTATGTATTCTTCTCTCTATTTATTTAAGTCTGAGATATTATGATTATATTATGTTATCCGTAGGTACTTTTCTTGTGAATTTTGTAACTGCCTTAGTGTTATTTGACTCGGGAGCGAGTCGACCTTTTGTGTCGTTAGCCTTCAGTTGTCATATCAGTATTTATCGAGAGGCCTTGACTCGACCTCTATGAGTTTCTATATCTAACGAGCGAGCAGTGTATGCCACGGATGTGATTCGAGGATGTATCCTTGAGATCTTCGGTGTGGCATTCCCGATAGATCCAGTCCCGATTGCGATGGGGGACGTGTGTGTGTGTTATAGTGGGCATGGATTGTTTGAGCCGATTTGGAGCTGTTATAGACTGCGAGCATCAGTTGGTGACGATACGAGACCCTAGTGGGGGCATACTTATGGTGTACGGTGTGGGTACCCGTCTTGAGTCAGCATTTTGTTCAGCTGCTAGGGCGAGATAGAGTTTACAGCAGGGTTGTAGAGGATTTATGGCCTATGTGATGGACACACGAGTGGCCGCTGGGAGGCCAAGTTCGATCGATGAGGTCCCAATAATGTTGGAGTTCCCCGATGTTTTCCCCAATGAGTTGTCGGGTGTGCCTCCCGAGAGGCAGGTGGAGTTTCGTATCGACTTGGTGCCAGGGCGGCACCTATTTCTAAGGCAACCTATCGCCTTGCACCGTCCGAGATGCAGGAGTTATCCTCGCAGCTTTAGGAGCTGTTGGGAAAAGCGTTTATTAGACCGAGTAGCTCACCTTGGGGAGAGCCGATCCTTTTTGTCAAGAAGAAGGATGGTTCACACTGGATGTGTATTGATTACTGGGAGTTGAAAAAGTTGACGGTCAAGAACTGTTATCCATTACAGCAGGTTAGACAGAGGTTGTTGACCGCTCAGAGTCACCAGAAAAGTTATGCAGATAGGCGAAGATCCGAGCTCGAGTTTCAGGTTGGGGATTTTGTACTCCTGAAGGTGTCTCCTTGGAAAGGAGTGATTCGATTCAGGAGGAGGGGCAAGTTGGGGCCCTGGTATATTGGGCTGTTTCGAGTGATTTCAAGGGTAGGAAGAGTAGTGTATCGATTGGAGCTACCTGCGGAGTTGAGCCAGATTCATGATACCTTCCGCGTGTCTCAGTTGAGGAAGTGTATCGCCGACGAGTCGGCAGAAGTGCCACTGGAGGATATTCAGGTGGATGTGGGCATGAATTATGCCGAGAGGCCAATTGCGATTCGGGATCGGAAGATCAAGGTTCCGAGGAACAAGGACGTACCATTGGTGCAGGTTCAGTGGCAGCATTGGAAGGGGTCCGAGCTGACGTGGGAGACAGAGTCAGAGATGCAGGAGCAGCATCCGGAGTTGTTCTCGGTATAAGACTTCGAGGGCGAAGTCTAGTTCTAGTGGGGGAGAATTGTAACATCCCGGAATTCAGGTTCAACTATTTAACCCTTCTTCTTTTCCAAGTTATCATGTTAAGTCCCTTAAGAGAATGTTAAACTTGTGAGTATGTTGGGCGTACTAAGGAGTACGTTGCGTTCTCGCGCGCTTAATTTGTACGCGGGTTCATCCGGGTACGTTGGGCGTACCCAAGGTTACACCAAGCGTAACAGGCCCAGATGCAAAACCCTAATATGACTTGAGGGCTATATAATGAATGAGATGGTCTTGTCTCTCAGCCACCATATCACAGAAAGAAACCCTAATAGAGCTTTCCCTTCGTCCTTAGCTTGTGTGTGAGTGTTCTAAGCTTCAAAGTGCCATTTCAAGGTGGTGAAAGAGAAGAGGAGGCCATTGTTGGAGCTAGAATTTGGTGGACAAGATTATATCTGAGGTTTACAGAGGTTGGAGCTTCTTCCTGAGGTATAAAGTTCATAACTTGCCTTGTTATTTGTGTTGTGTCCTTCTTGGACCAAATTCTAGGGTTTAAGGTCCCAATATGGAGATTTATGAGCAAATAGTTCCAATTGGCCTAGATCTATCATATTCCAGGACTATATAAGTTGTATGTTCATAAAAATGCAATCTTGGACGTAAATGTTGGACCATGCATGAGATCTAGACTTTTGGTGGAGAAAGGAAAGGTGTTAGAAGGTGTGGGAACCTTTATAGCCATGGAAAGGCTTAAAGGTTTCGACTTTATGGATTAAGAGGTATTAGAGAGGCCAGATCTGGAATGTGAGATTATGTCTTAATTGTTTAAGACACTAAAATGAAGAAAGTATGAAACTGGGATTTATGCTGGGCGTAATTCCAGTACGCGCCGCGTAGGGAGTCGCGTTCCCCGTTTCTGGAGTGCAAGGGTATTCCCCGCGTACAGGAGTTGGTATGCCCCGCATACTGCTTTCTGTTGAGTTTTGTTGACTTTTAGGGTTTTAGTCAACATGTGGACTTTTATGTCAGGGAGGGGTAAAATGGTCATTTACCTTTCTGTGGAATTGTAGAAAGGAATGTAGTATAGCCTTGAGAGCCATTAATGATTTGGAATAATTACTTGATGTGATTAGGTGAGGCTAGGTCATTATTGCGAGATTCAGAGATATCGAGCACGTGAGACACTAGACATCATACGAGGTGAGTCTTCTCACTATACTATACCTGGAAGGGTACCTATATGTGACCGGAAGGTCTGGTATGCTATAAGATATATGCATTGTATGCTATTAGTTGCCTGTTTTGTATGCGTTATGTATGCTATGCCTGATATGGGCCAGAAGGCATTATGATATGGGTCGAAAGGCATTATGATGTAGACCGGAGGGTCAACGAGTTATGGACCGGAAGGTCAACACGGGTAGGACCGGAAGGTCTACCGGGTTGGGACGGAAGTCCCCTGAGACACATGGACCGGAAGCTCATGGCCTGGAAGGGCGTATGTGTGTATGTGGTATATTGGGGAACTCACTAAGCATTTATGCTTACAGTTGTGTTATGTGTTTCAGGTACTAGGGAGGACCGTGGGAAGGCGTCAGCATGACTCCTACACACACACAGGCGGATTGGATATATTTGATATTAGGATTTGAAATGTTTTGTATTATGACTATGTTACATTGGATTGTATGGTTTCTCTTGAATGAAATTATGTTTTAAAGAAATGAAAATTTGTGTTGAAAATTTACGTTGTTACAAATAGTTTATAATTGTTGTCTGTGTGATACATGTATGTGCCTGGTAGGGAGGTGAGTGTGGGCGAGGTCCCGTATCTCACCAATATCATAGTGTGGATGGTGTTCCATATCTCATTAGCAGCAGAGCAGGGGTGAGGCCCAAGGTAGGAAGGGAGCGAGTGTGGGTTGGGCCCGTATCTCACTATCAGTAGGAGCATGGACGGGGTTCCATGACTCATCAGTAGCAGGACAGGGGCGGGGCCCAAGATAGGTGAGGCCTTAGAACAGGAATCTAGTAGTATATGTTCAGTTTATGTGATACGATATGATTGTATGTTAGTATATGTTAGCGGGCGGGGCCCAGAGTGTAACGCCCGTAGATCTGGGCTAGTCAATTTAGAGACAATGAGCATCAAAAATGACTTTTTGATGGAAAATTATTTAGAAGGAGTAATCTTAACTAAGTTGTAGTATATGTCACAAGGTTTCCATGCATATAAAGAATGCCGAAATCTGAGTTATTACGAAAAAGTTATGACCTGTCGAAGTTTCGCGACAGAACCGACATGACACAACATCACGTAAATAGTGAATTTACGCTAGAGCGATATATGGCCTTAGAGATCTAAATAAAATTCGTAGAATACGTTAAACCGAGAGCGTGCATAAAAAGAAGGTCTAAATCTGACTTCTTATGAGGAAGTTATGGTTTTTCGAAGTTTCAGCATTAGCAGTATGCATCCCGAAGTTCGAATATGAGATCGAGTGATTATTAGCCAAAACGATCTAAACGAGAATCGAATATCCCATCAATAGTAGTCCAACGGTAAAAAGACAGACAAAAACGGACGTCAGACGAAGAAGTTATGAGTTTATAACGGAGTTTTCCTATGCTGGCCTACTAAAAATAATATAATAAAAATTAAATTCAAAATTAGCCGATGAAGTCTAAATGAAAGTTGTAGATTTTAGTTTTACCTACGCGTGGAAAAAAAAGAACGTCAAAAACGAAGTTCGTATGCAAAAGTTATGAATTTCTGGAGTTCGGGGCGTGAAACCCCAAAACTGTCAGAGTTCACGGTGTGAATACAGTGTTCACGACGTGAACTCAGTATTTATGACTTCTGGATCCTGACAGACGCAACTTGCGATGACGCATGCAGTGACGATTGAACTCACGACGTGAATATTTGAGATTCACGACGTGAATCCATAAAATCAGCCCTATAAATAGAAATCGAAGGGCAGCCGATTTAAGTTTCTAGTTTATCACTCTCTCACTCCCGATACTCTCTCTAAGCCCTATTTTAACCCCGTGAAGCCCCGGTATCATCCCGGGAAACAAATCAAGTCCCGAAGTTCCGAAGATCCTAAGAAGAAAAGAGTTTCTGAGCCGAAGCTCTGCCTGCGAGAGGCTCGGTGTGTGAAGAGATCACAGTTTCACCGAAGAATACTACTTTTACAAGCCGTAGTGTTGTCCGATCATCATCTGATCAAGTGAGTGTATAGTCCCTTTCATAAACACGATTTTAATACAAGTATTGTTTGAATGTATTAAGTAGATGTTTGGTGTGAGTGTGTAGTTACTTTCTTCTAACACATAGATATGAAGTATTTGCTATGAAATATGTGTTATATGTTTATATATTGTTTGTTTATTTGAGATGGATGTTGGATGAATGTTTTATATAGGTTTCTATATGATTTATACTATATATGTAATTTATATCTACAAATTTGTTGGGTAGAACATGGGTAGATGGAATAGTTGGTGTGTGATGAGAGATGGTATGAGTAAACCCTGGTGACTATGAGATGTAGTGTCTATTAGATAAACACTGGCAACGATGTGACTTTGTGCCTGTTAAACTTAACCTTGGTGACTATGGAGTTAGCGCCTATTAAAGTGAACCTTGGTGACTATGAAGTTAGCGCCTGTTAAAGTGAACCTTGGTGACTATGGAGTTAGTGCCTGTTAAAGTAAACCTTGGCGACTATGGAGTTAGCGCATGTTGAGTAAACCTTAGCGACTATGGAGTTAGCGCTTGTTGAGTGAACCTTGTGACTATGGAGTTAGCGCCTAATAGCTATGGATTTAGTACATGATAGATAAACTTTGGCAGCAATGGACTTCGTGTTGATTCCTTAGGTAAATCCTTAGGAACGAATGAATAAAGGATAGTTGATTCTTAGGGTAAAACCTTAAAAAATAAAGAAGATAATGGGGATGGGTAATTGGGTTGATTGCTTGATGATTAAATATAATAATTATATTATTGTGGGTTGAAAACCCTATATGCTCATTAGGCTCCCAAGCCTGACCCACTCAGTTTTCTTTGCATTATAGGTAATGGCACAAGAGTATAAGTTGGTGGGCTTGATGAAAGATTTTTGATTATAGATCAGTAGTTATAAATAACTGTTGTAAGGTCTATTTTATACTGTTTATGCTTTTGTTCTGTATCGGAACATGATATCCCGAGATTTTGTTATTTAATGAAAATACATTTCTTTAAAGAAATGCTTTGATAAATTCTTATCATATTTTGTTTTGGGAACAAATTCTGCAACTGTTTTCTTTAAAAGATTACTCTGATTTTAAAACAACGCATAAACAAATCGGTCTTTTCTGGCCGTGAAATTGGAGATGTCACACAGAGACAGGCGGGGCCTAAGAGAAACAGATTTGTACACCGAGCGGGGCTTGAAGCCAGGCGGGGCCTGTTGTAGCAGGCGGGGCCCAAGGTAGTCTGTGAGGCCTAGTATTTGCAGTATACGATTATACTCATGGTATCTGGTAGGTTGAGGAACTCACTAAGCTTCATGCTTACGATTTCAGTTTTGGTTTCAGGTACTTCTGGTAACGGAAGGAAGAGCTCGGGGTGATCGCATGGCACACACTATTGATTAGTCAGTGTGGGATGTTTTACTCTGATAATGGAAATATGTTTTGGAATTAACACTCTGATTTATGTTATGATTTTATTTATGGTTTGACAATTATGTTTTAAGTAATGTTTTAAAAAAGAAATTTTTAGTCATTATTTTGGGGTCGTTACAGGTTTCAACTGGACAATAGGGTCAGGATTCTGGTGGAGGGCTCCATCATAACCCATCCTCCTCCAGGTAAGGTTAGGATTTACCCCACACATTTTGAAGCTGGTTAACGTGTGTCTTTGTCTTATTTTATTTTAGAACTATTGGATCATCACAAAATCTACATCGATCAAGTTGTTCCTAATGGTGTGAACAAGATTGTTTCATTTGAAATGTTGTATCGGTGTAATGTGTTCGATTAGGTGTCTAATCCCATAACTATTTTTAGTATGTGCTTGATTTGATTATGAGCTTGGTCCTTTTGGGTTGCCTTCACCATAGCAACTGATAGGATGAATTATCGAGAAAGAGGATTAATTATGATTTATTAATATATTATAAGAATAATATATTAATTAAGAAATCATATTATTATTTAACTAGTATTGATCAGAAATTAATTTGGAATTAATTTGGTGATCAAAAGAGACTTATTAAATTAGAGGGGACTGATTATGTAAATCAGTAATATTTATAGTTTGGGCTCATGTACCTTATTGGTGTAAGGTGGACGAAATCTATATGAGAGTCCATAAATATTCCGTCCAAGGCTTGTCCAATGGGAGTCCATATGTATCTTAGGGCCTAAGCAAGGAAATTAGGTTTTCCAAGTTGATAACTCTAGTAATCCCTCAACTATAAAATGAACCCCAATGGCAATCAAAATCGACCTATACCTTTAGAAGGAACCCTAGCTGACTTTTGAAGCCTCATCCTCTCTCTCTTTTTCTTCCTTCTTGTTAGTGGTGTTTGTGACTCCATTAGAGGTGCAACACTTGGGGCACTAAGCTTTCAAAGGTCAAGGAATTCTTGTTATTACAATATAACAAGTGTGGTAAAGTTCCTAACCCTAATCTAATGTGATTTTCGGATTTGGTATGCTAGTTTTAGGGTTTATGCTTTGGTATTCATAGTTATATGTTCAAATTAGAAAAACCTAGATCAAAGAAATTAGGTTTGCATGTACACCATAGGAATGATGTTATGCCCATAACTCAATAGTGGTATCAGAGTCTACGTTGTTTTTCTATTAAATAGATGCAAAACTGAACTACCAAAGATCAGGAAATCGAAAAATCGTGTTGTCTGGCGGGCTGAATTGCCAAGTCCATGTAAGGACTCAACGAGTTCCATAATGAACTCGGTGAGTTGGGTGTTTTGGTGCCGGGATTTTCGATTTTCTGGCCAAATTTTGATTGGGATAATTACCAAAACTCGTTTTTCTTGCCAAAATTTGATTTTTTTAAGATTGGTATGGATATCCTTATCAAAATTGGTGGATTTGGTTAAATATGGATAATATAGGATTATTATGATTCAAATATTTAACCGAGTAAGTTTGAAAAGTTTCAAATTACACCCTTTAGGTTTTATAGTTTAAATTTGAATTTAAAAGATTTAGTTTTTTGAAATTTAAACTCTAATATTTTAGAAGGTTTCAAAATTTGTCCTCAAGTTTTGGAAGTTAAAATTTAATTAAAAGGTATTAATTTTGAAATATTAAATTCTAAGACCCTAGTATTTTGAAAAGTTCAAATTATACCCTTATGGATTTTATTAAATTAATTAAAAGTTTAATTAAAAGAGAGAATTGATAAATCCATAATAATATGGTTTAATTTAATCAAACAAAAAGTCTAATTTATTAATAGATTAAGCCACTTAGTATTTTAAATGTATAAAATACACCCTCATAATATATAAAATTAAAAGTTTAATATATTATATATGTATAAGTAAATATCAGTCTTACAGTTAGTAGGCCTCATTTTCGAAGCTGATCTATAAGGGGTTTTTAAGGAAGCAACATGTAAAATGACCGCCATTGGGTATCCTTTTACCCACTGCACCCTTGACTATTGGAGGGTCATTAGCCGAACGGGTAAGATAGGACACAACCTTCCATTATAAGTATAATGCAATACGAAGTAACTAAACACCTTTTATTTCATTCCCAAATCTTAGTTACTTTAGGAAAATTTGAAGTTGGTGCAAATCCATGAAATTGCACATAGCACCATGTTAGTTGTTAGTGGAGCGTGTGTGGTTAACCGGCACACTAATATGGGACCAATGAAGGATGGCAATGGGTAGCTCGTAGATTATCATAGATCAATGGAGCGTGTGTGGTTAACCAGCACATTGATTAGTTGATATATCTTCGAGAGTACCAAGCTAATTTCCATGGTTATTCACACCTTGTTTGTGATCTTCGGTATACCAGTCATAAACTTGAAGGGCATAATCGAGATTTAACATTCCATTGAAAAGTTCAATGAATCTCAAAATATCTAGGAGTTTCAACTCATTTATAACCTAATTTTCATTTTCGTTTTTCATGGTGGAAATTGGTAAATCATCAATTACCTACCTTCAAATAGTCAGCAACTGGATTACGACATCCGTCATCCGAGTTGTAGAATATTGTTTTGGATCCTAGCCTTAATATTCCACTTGGGTGTTATATTGAGGATTGAATTCACTAACTTGAATTTATCCCGTTTTGTAGAAGTCAAATTCTAACAACTATGGTCTTCTTGAATCTTATGGAAAAAGCTTTCCTCATGAAGAGGATGTTCCACGATTGGATCGTGGAAATCAAAATCATTGTTCACATCCTCCACCTCCTCCAATAATTCTCCCTAACCCACATGTTCAAAGACTTGAAAAGTTCAAGGTCACTCAAGCCCTGTTGGCAAGCAAACTTGAAGATGGAAGGTATGTGTGTGCACACGTCTTGGAGATGAAGTCACATATTGACAAGTTGGGAATGTTGGGTGTCGATGTCTCAAGGAAGTTGGTTTTTGACTTAGTTCTTCAATTACTTCCTAACTCATATAGTGAGTTGACTAAAGATTACTATATGATGGACTATAACGTGACCCTCATTGATCTTAACTATTTGTTTATTGTTGCTGAATCAGCAATGATTTGGCACACTGGTCAAACAAATTTGACTAATAGATCAACCTCCAAAACTTCCATGGATATTGACAATGGAAACATTGGAAGTTCAGAAAAACTTACTCTTCCCAATGGAAAGGGATTGGCCAAGGTCAAACCGTTTGACCGGATGGTAAAGAGAAAGGCTGTATCTGAGATTGTCCCATGTGCTATTCCAAAAGAGTCCATTTTCTTTTACTACCAAGAGAACAGGCATTGGATGCGAAACTGTCATATTTACCTGAAAGATCGCAACGATGGGAGAGTCAAGATGTATGACTCTGCTTGAGGTAAAATCCACTATCTAACTTTATTAAGTTCATATTTGTAGATTCTTAATACATGATGTGATAAGATTGCATTTTGATGTTTTGTAGGATCGAAGAAAAGAAAGGAAGCTTGAAGGAAAAGTATGTTGAGTCTGATCACGAAGAAATGGGTTTCGATCGCATGGTTCGATGATCAGATTTTTGAGCTATTGCTTAGAGAGTTATGATAGATTGCTTAGGAATATTTAGTAACATAGTTTTCATTTGTAATTACATTGTAAGGACAAGTTTTTCCACGTTTTTTATAAATAAAATAAAATTTTCTTTTGTCTTGTTTTTTATATGTACATCCTTGCAATGACTTTTGTGAAAATTGATGTTTGTATGTTTCTATTGTTAGGAATATTGAAAAGGATGTGATTCATAGTTATTTTATTTGTGGTAGTGTTAAAATTTACGAAATAAGGAAAGTCTCTCATCACCAAGGTTTCAATTGGACAGAAACTTGGAATCATGCAACTGGTATTGTATGATGAATTAGAACCTTAGTATTTGGGAAATTGAGATTAATTCCTTATTCACATTAGCACATGAGTCAAGTGAAGGACTAGGGGATCTAGTACGCATTCTTGTGACTAGGTCAAGTCTATCACAAATAATGATAAGAATATTCGTCATGATTTGCTAAAAATTTAGTAAATATGGTTACGCTTACAAGATTAAGTGTAATTCTAGATCATTGAAAAAGGTTTCATTGTAAAGAAGAACGAATAGGAAGAAACAATTAGGCAAAAAGATAAAAGTTTCTCCAATCTAAAAAAGGAGAGTACTTAAATATCGTGTTTTATGATCGTCTTGGTGATTATGAAACTTTATCGCAAATGATCCTCTAAGAACACCTTAGTGCATCAGTATGGATAAGAAGAGGAATCGTAAATTGTTGAAATGGTTAAATAAAAAAGGTGAATCATACTTCATTCCAAAATTAAGTCTTGGAGTCGTACTCCAAGATTGTGACTTGAGTGACATCTCTTAAGAAAGTTTATAGAAAAAATGTTTTCTTACTCCTGCACATTTGAAGTTCGTAAGTTGTAATGTATTGAATAAGACAAAGACCAACTAACACCAATTGTGTGAATTGTTTGTCTTGATAAGAACCCGCACTAACTATTGGATATTTGTTTGTCAATGAATTTTTCTTGACAAGAAAATCTTATATGTCAAGAGGTTAGTGGGAGTGCTAATGGTCTTGAATAGTTTTAAGAACTAATCAAGAGTAAACCTATTGTCCATCGCTACTACACGACTTGAGGTTTATAACCTATCATGTTGATGTATTCTTGTTTTCTGTGCCATTCCAGTTAAGTTGACTATGCATGTGAGTTCTATGAGTTCTCATTTGAATGC
Source organism: Lactuca saligna (assembly GCF_052625555.1). Lineage (NCBI taxonomy): Eukaryota > Viridiplantae > Streptophyta > Magnoliopsida > Asterales > Asteraceae > Lactuca > Lactuca saligna. The sequence continues at coordinate 36,754,847 of NC_136417.1, read as the reverse complement.
ATAAAGGCAAAGCACCTAAAACAATGAAAGTTCATTGATTTGCATGGGTGAGCTGCTTGACTACTTTGAAGACATGGTAGACCCTTGTGCTGCCAGGTAGCAAGAAATTAATATTGAACAAGTTCAGTCCATATAAGTTTGGATTTGTCACAAACATTGTCTTATGATTATGGTTATGACAAATTCATATGGATAGGAACAAATACACCGTAAAATCTAAGTGATAAGGTTTCTCTCCGCTTCATGAAAATGATTGTGAGGAAACGCTTTCACTAAGAAGATTTTAAGGAGATAGCAATTGTGTAAATTGCATTCTCAAATTTGGTTATGATTACGGCATCCCTCTTCATAGTTCGAACTGTAAGAAATGGAAAAAGGTTTAAACATTTGGTACTTTTTACTATAACCTCTGAAATTGTTTAGACACACGTATGAGCTTTCTAAAGGTTGTATGAGATTAGATAAAAGCTTACTGAAGCATCTCGTATCGGAAATATGAATTTTGGATAAGGAAGTCAATAAGTATTGATTTATAGAAGTCCAGCTGATTTCTGAATACATGTCAAAGCTAGTGGGAGCATAAGTGTTATGTTGGTAAAGATATAACATCATGTTAGTGGGAGCATGATTATTATGTTGCAAGTTAGCAATATTAATTATAGAAAACAAACGTTTCAATTCGCAAAGTTACAGAGGTTGACAAGTTTTTTTGCTATAATTATGGAAGAGAAATTTATACTTCATTTCAAATCTAAATGCTTAGATCGAGAAAGTTTAATCAAATTTAGTCAAAGGATATATATGGATGTAATGTTAAAAAGGTTTCACATAACGAAATTCTATATACGGCAATATTATAGCAGGAGACTAGTAAAGTATCATGTGTTTATGTAAGACATTATGTATCGTATCCCACACGCTTTGGGTATAGGATCGATTACATATGCTGTAATATTCAACCGTTTTGTCTTTTCCAAATGTTGCATTAAGAGGGAAAAGGACCAGAACCGGATATGACTAAAGTAGTTAAACAACTGTCAAGGACAATTTAAGGTTGGCTAAGGATTGGTCGCTTGTGGGTAGGTGGAAGTATAGTAATGGATGGACCATATTGATATTATTATGAATAGATAGGATTCTATTAAGAATGAGTTGTCATATGGAAAATATGGAAATGTTTCCATAATGGGAGTTGGATGTTAAGAATCTATGTATAGGTTAGAAACTTTTATGCAAGAAGGATGTTCGAAGGAATGTACTTTGAATATGAGACTTCATATCTATGGAGTTGTCTTGTAACAATCTCCAATAGAGCAATTTTTAATATCATTGGAAAAGTCTTTGTGACTTTCGTGCTATGATATTACAAAATGATCATTGCATAAAATGTTAGAATCTAACATATTCTAATAGTGACAAAATTTTGGTATTCTTACACTTGCGACGAGGATTAGGAATTGTGAAATGAGCATCATTGGAAATCTGTTCAATTGATCTATTTCACAAAGTAAGGACGATGGGTAAACATAGTACGCATGCTTGGAGCATGGGATAACTATTAATATAATTCAAGTATAATGTTGATTATTTGAAACATTATACAATGAACAATGTGTAATCGATACGGTGATTAAATAATAAGTGTTTTATTTATACTCAAAAGTTTAAGGCCATATTGGATTCGATTATTCTTGTGTTTCACTTCACATGTTTTTACTTCTCGAATAACTAGGTTGTTCAAACATCCACAGTCAATCATACTTTGGAAGTAGGTAATGAGGTAAGATTTTCATGAATCCGACTGTATATTGTCAAAAGTATTTAGACATAGCAAAAGTCTGTTGCAGTGTTCATGAGTGCTCCTGAAAAAAGATTTGAGTATTGGATTAAACCCATGCTCACGTGAATCACATCATGGATTTTAACACGAGTGATTGTGAGATGATAATATCTTATATTATTGAAACAGAAAGATATGAGTTTTTGTATGCGAGTCGGTTCCACATTGATAATACGTAAACGCATCAGTAACTTGTTCTTATAAAATGTATTGTTGTGTGTGATTTGATGAGTAAATAGTGCCAGCATATGAGTCCACATTTATCCATTCCTTTTACCCAAACTAGGATAAAATCGATATCAATGGGCCCCTCGATGATTTAGTGATGACACCCTAAGCGCTTGGCCAAGCCTGGACTAAGTTGATGTGTTCAACTGAAGTCTATTTTCAGTCGTCTTAAATCAGAAATCGGGAAACAACACAAAGACAAAGAGAATGATTATAGTCCATCTCTTATGACTATATGATATCTTAAGAATGTAGGAATATATGATCCCTTATCTAAAGGACGTGTTGCTGATAAGATCAGAGTTCGACATTGGCTTTTGAAAGCTACGATTGCTAATCAGATTCTAAAGTCGTATGCAATAATAGTTATTAGACTTATCCAAGTGGGAGACTATTGGATTAGGTGTCTAATCCCATAACTATTTTTGGTATGTGCTTGATTTATTTATGAGCATGGTCCTTTTGGGTTGCCTTCACCATAGTAACTGATAGGATGAATTATGGAGAAAGAGAATTAATTATGATTTATTAATATATATATATATATATATATATATATATATATATATATATATATATATTAAGAATAATATATTAACTGAGAATCATATTATTATTTAATTAGTATTGATCAGAAATTAATTTGGATTTAATTTGGTGATCAAAAGTGACTGATTAAATTAGCGGGGACTGATTATGTAAATCAGTAATATTTATAGTTTGGGCTCATGGACCTTATTGGTGTAAGGTGGATGAAATCTATATGAGACTCCATAAAGATTTCGTCTGGGGCTTGTCCAAGGGGAGTCCATATGTTTATTAGGGCCTAAGTAAGGGAATTACGGTTTCCAAGTTGATAATCCTAGTAATCGTCAACTATAAAATGAACCCCAATGGCACTTAAAATCGGCCTATGCCTATAGAAGGAACCCTATCCGAATTTTGAAGCCTCCTCCTCCTCTCTCTCTCTCTCTCTTTGTCTCTTTCTTCCTTGTTGCTACTGGTGTTTGTGACTCCATTAGAGGTGCAACACTTGGGGCACTAAGCTTTCAAAGGTCAAGGAAATCTTGTTTTTACAATATAACAAGTGAGGTAAAGTTCCTAACCCTAATCATATGTGATTTTCGGATTTGGTATGCTATTTTTAGGGTTTATGCTTTGATATTCATAGTTATATGTTCAAATTAGAAAAACCTAGATCAAAGCAATTAGCTTTGCATGTACACCATAGAATGATGTTATGCCCACAACCTAATATAATGGTCTTGTGCCTAATCATTGGGTCTTTCGCTACTTCTTCCATCTTTTTACTTCTATTACTGGAGATAAATATTTTTTTTTGTGAGGAAATAAAGGCAGATCCTTGTGAATCATTGAAAAGGTTCTCTTAAGAGTTGGCTGAACCATTAGCTATAGGTTAACAATGATAAGGTCAGTCGCATGTTTTGTCGCTTCAAATCTTCATCTGATACTGCGATAGATTTGTTTCCAGAGAAAGAGAATTTTGCAAAGGTGTTGAGGAGTTTCGAGGTTTTTGTTGACAATTTCCAGAGTATGCTTTGGCCAGGGTAGGTATGAGTACTTCATGGCGTTTGCATGGAAAAATTCCTGAGTTTTGCATTTTTGCTAAAGGTATGTCTTTTTTTGTTCATGGTTCGTTTCTTTGTCTCTTAAAATAATGTATAGTATTATTAACAAATCATTTATAAACATAACATACATTTTTCTTATAAACAAAAGAAATATAGTTGTTTCAAGTTTTAGGAATGTAAATATAGACTAACTACCCCCCTATATTGGTTGGTTGCTGACAACTTCAAACTCTCTACATTCCTCTTATGTATTTTTTGGGAGTGTCATGGTGAGATGCACTATGTGAGTGTTCTAATGATGTTGGTTTTAGTCTTATATTCTTTAACCAAACTACCACCTAATCTGCATACCTCACTTGGTAACAACCATCAGATAACACATAACCACTAGGAGATAAAACTTAACCTTAAATGACAATTTAAATAAAAATTAGTAAAAATGATTATCTATTTATGTTCTATGTGACTCGGTCATTTGGAACATTTTTATGGAGCATTTGAGTTCAATGGAGAAGTTGGAACTCAACGGAACACTTGGGGTTCATGGAGCTTGTAACAAAAGGAAGGAATCATCTGAGAAAGGGATGGATCTCCTAACAAAGGAAAGGATCAAGTGACAAAGTAAAGAGTCTTCTAAAAGGAGTTACGGAGCACCTGGAAGTAGAAGGGAGCATCCTGGTTCATGGATGTGCCATCTGTGATCAAGATGCACAATCATATGCTTAGATGCGCCACTAATGTGACCTGATATGCCATGAAGTGACTTGATATGCCACGAAGTGACTTTATATGCCACCAAGTTACTTAATATGCCACCAAGTGACATGATATTCCACCAAGTGACACGATATGCCACCACCATTCATAGGCCTATGGGCTAATGGGCTTATCCCATTAGGGTTTTAGGTCTGACCCGTCAAATATAAATAGGGATGCATGCTAAGTCGTTTGTTTCGTGTCTTTTGTATCCTTAGTGGGTAGGACGAATCTCTGGTAAATTGTATGTGTAACCTTTGTTTGAGAATTCTGTGAATAAAGAATACTCCCCTCCTACCCGTGGACATAGGTCACCTTGACTGAACCACGTAAATACTATCTCTTTGTGTGTTTTTGCTTATTATTCGCATTACTTCCTAACAAGGGTCATCAAAACTTGGCAAGTGGCATCAAAATTTTTCTGAGTCTTGACAATTATCGTCTGTTTTTCCCGTAACAAGTGGTATCAAAGTTGCAGTTGGTGTTCAGTTGATTGAAGATGGCATCTCATAAATTTGATTTGGATAAGTTCGACGGTTCGAATAATTTCACTTTATGGAAGGTGAAGATGAAAGCTCTTTTGGTTCAACAAGGATGTGCAGCAACACTGAAAAGAGAAGTGAAACTACCAAAAGACATGGTGGCTGAAAGGAAGGTGGATATTCTTTCAAGAGTGCATAGCGGTATATGTTGAGTTTGGCAGAAGAAGTACTGAGAGAGGTCATGGATCAAACAAGTTGGGTTGTGGGAGAGGTTGCGTAACAAGTATCAGAACAATTCTCTGACGGACAGGTTGTATCATAAGCAACGTTTATATACTCTTATGATGTCAAAAAGTACTCAAGTGAAGGATTATTAGGATAAATTCAACAAGATCATCTTAGATTTACAAAGTGTGCATGTAATGATTGAAGATGAAGATCAAGCACTTATCACTGTTGAATTCTTATGAGAATTAAGTTGATACCATGTATGGTAGGACAACAATAACTATGAATGATGTGAAGGATTCTTTGATGTCCAAGGAACTAAAAAGGAAAGTTTCAGTTGGAGAAGAAGTTTCCCATTATGGTTTGTTCGTTATCCGATAGAGGTGGAGGTCATAGAGGGAAGTCAAGTTTCGAATCTAAAGCCAACATTAAATGTTATAACTGTAAGGAAAATGGGAACTTCAAAAGAGATTATCCATTGCTGAAGAAAAGGAATAATGGTTATGGACCAAGCAATAAAAATGTTGTTGTGGTTTAAGGAAACTTCGATGAAGGGGATGACAGTGAAGTTTTGACAGTATGTACATATAGTTTTGTTGATGCTTGGGTCTTGGACTCTGGAGCATCCTATAATATGACATGAAACAGTGACTAGTTCGACTCCTTCAAAGAGTGGAATTGCAAAGTCAAGATGGGTGATGATTAGGTGAGCAGTATCAAGGGTAGTGGCACGATGCAAATCAAGATGCACAATCGTATGGTTAGGAAACTGGATTGTTGGTTCATGTTGGAGCTTCAAAAGAACCTGATTTCTCTTGGCAATTTGGTAAATGATGGAATGAAGTATTCTGGAGAGAGTGACTAGTTAAGAGTCTCCAAGGATGATCTTGTAGTTATGAAGGGAATGACGAATCCTCATGGGATTTGTGTTCTGTATGCTTGTAGGGTTAGGGGAACGGTGACTATTTGCCAATACTTGGATCAGTATGATGATGAAAGGAAGTTATGGCATCATAAGTCGGGGGATGTGAATAAGAAGGGGTTGTTTGGTGGATATGCAACTGGAAATGCTAAACCTGGTGAAGCTTGTGTTCAAGAGATACAAAGCAAGGTGAAGTTTAGTTTGGTTCAACATTCAAGAAAGGAGAATCTTGAGTATGTTCACTCAGATCTATGGGGTCCCTCTTATGTGAAGTCTCATGTAGGATGTCAATAATTTGCAACTTTTATCGATGATTACTCAAGTAAGACTTGGATATACTTTCTAAAGACAAAGGACTAAGATGAAGTGTTTGGGCGGTTCAAGAAATGGAAGATAATTATTGAGAAATAGACCGGGAACCATGTCAAGTCACTTAGAGCAAAAATTGGTTTGGAGTTCTACAAGGATTTGTTTAGCAAGTTCTACAAAACAGAATATATAGTGAGGCATCACACTATATGGCTAACACCACAACAAAGCGGAGTGCCAGAACAAATGAACAAAACACTGGTGGAGCATGCTCAGTGCATGTGATTATCTGTTGATTTATCTGAGCAATTCTGGGCAGAAGTAGTTAATACTGCTTGCTATTTGGTGAATATATCTCCATTAACTGCAATTGATTATAAAACTCCTCAAGAGGTGTGGTCTGGGAAACCCTCTAAGAACTCTTGTTTACAAATGTTTGGATGCCCTGCTTACGCTCGTATGAATGATGGTAAAATGAAGTCGAAGGCAATGAACTCCATATTTATAGGATATGCATCTAAGGAAAGACTCCAAAACTTGTTATTAGTAGAGATGTGACTTTTTGACTCTGTTATGTGTAACCAGAGAGGAGGTGGTAAAAGTTTTGCAGCGAACGATCAGGATGCTAGCTAGAAGGTGGAGTTTGAAACAAAAATACCACACAGTTTTGTGATAAATGAAGAACTACAGGGTAGCATGGAACATCATATACACGAGGAATCCCATGAAAAACTTAAGGAAGAAGTTTCTGGTGATGTTGAAGCCAAGAAAGACAACTTGAAGAAGCTTCTACAGAATGAGCTTGTGATGAACGATTTAGGAGTTGAAAAGAAGTTAACGAGGATGGAGATTCAGAGTGATAGAAGAGCAGGATGGTTATACATTTCTCACTACATTGAGAAAGTCTTTCGGTTGTTCTATCGTGATCAATCCAAATGTGTTGGTACTTCTTTGGTGGCTCGAGGCAATCGGGCAAAAGCTCATTGGGAATCGGTTAAGTGGATCTTGCGACACTTGAAAGGAACGCTTGATTTTTGTCTGGTGTATGGTGCCAATGCAAAACATACGGATTTGGTTGGATTGATAGAATCGGACCATGAAAGCGATATGATGCTAAGTAGATCATTAGCGGTTGGTCTCGATTAGAGTCTTCCTTTGAAGGTGGTGAAACCTATCTTGTTCTATGACAGGTTATGCATTCAAAAATCTAGTGCCAAAGAGAATCTGAAAGACATGGTGCCAAGGTCATTGCCCAGAGACAAGTTTAAGCTTTTCTTGGACTCGATTGTTATTCGTAGGAGGTAAGCCCCTTCGGGGATTAATGACAGGAAGGGAAAGGAAGTTCTAATTTAAGGTGGAGTTCAGAGGATGCTCAAGTCAAGGTGGTGATTGTTAAATGTGACTCGAGCATTTGGAGCATTCATATGGAACATTTGAATTTAATGGATCACTTGGAACTCAATGAATCACTTAGTGTTCATGGAGCATGTGACAAAGGAACGAAGCATCTAAGAAAATGATGGATCTCCTGACAAAGGAACGGATCAAGTGACAATGGAACGGATCAAGTAACAAATGAACATGTCTTCTAAAAGGGGGTATGGAGTATCTAGAAGTAGAATGGAGCATCCTGGTGCATGGATGCACCATCTGTGATCAAGATGCGTCATCATATTCATGGATGCACCACTTAAAATTTACTGTGTGCCACTACTGTGACTTGATATGCCACGAAGTGACTTGATATGTCACCAAGTGACATGATATGCCACTAAGTGACAGAATACACCACCAAGTGATAGGAATACACCATTCATAGGCCTATGGGCTAATGGGCTTGACCTATTAGGGTTTTATGTCTGATCCCTCAAGTATAAATACTCCCCTTCTGCCCGTGGACGTAGATCACCTTAGCCAAACCATGTAAATACTATTTCTTTGTGTGCTTTTGGTTTTGCTTGTTATCTGCATTACTTCCTAACAATGGTCATCAAACTTGACAAGTGGCATTAGATTTGTTCCGAGTCTTGACAAGTATCATCTGTTTTTCCCTAAAAATTTAAAATGTCATTCAAAGTTCACTTTCACTTTCGATGGATGTGTTAGCCGGTGGTTGCTACTATATATATATATATATATATATATATATATATATATATATATATATATATATATATATATATATATATATATATATATGATATGGAGGTTAGTTGATAGTTAGGTTTAAGAACTAAAATGAACACTCTCATAGTTCATCTCATCATGACACCCACAATAATGAATAAAATTAACGTAAATAATTTTAAGTTTTCAACAAACACTATTAGAGTATTTAGTGGCATTTTCATTCCTAAAAATTAACAATCACATTTCTTTTGTTTATAATAAAGAAAGATATAATGCTTTTATAAACGATTGTTAATAATAATATACGTTAACTTAAGGGTAATTTTTAGAAAAATGTAAATATTTTGACCAAATTAATAATAATAATAATAATAAAAGACAAGATATTCGATAAGTGTGTGAAACCAACCAAAAATAGTTATTCCGAAAATTTAGCTGATAATCTATAATGGACAAACCATTTTGGACTTTATCAAACTTTTAGGAAGATTTTTTTAATCTTCAACTTAGAAGTTTTAACATGCAAACAAGTTTTTTTTAAAGCTTGTCAAAAGCTTGAATCTTTAAAACATATATTAATTAGAGGATATATTAATTAGAGGGTCTGCATACGGGCTATAGAGTACAAACATCATGGCTATGGTGAATCCCAAGTACGACGACGGGGCGAGAGTTTCTGTTGCTTTTCTTGTTGGACTACTTCGTTATTTGGAAATTCATTATAGACCGTTAAATATAAAGTTTCATGTAAATAGCTTTTTTTGACGTCATTCACGGTATTATTGAGATACGAATTTTTATGGTCACAAAATTAAAACCAACACCACAAATTATTATAGTCTAGAAATTCAAAGCAACACCACACACATTCTTGTTTATATATATATATATATATATATATATATATATATATATATATATATATATATATATATATATATATATATATATATATATATATATATATATATATATGTGTGTGTGTGTGTGTGTGTGTGTGTCAAGTGTGGATTAACATCTATTGTGTGGACGTGTGGACAATGTTATTTTGTGAGAATAACAAAGAAAATAAGTTGTTTGATAATATGAATACGTTCAATCTTATAGAATTATTGTAATTATTACATATTTTCACTAATTAAATCGTCTATAAGGTTATTATAAACATTTTTTTAATTATTCTCATTCTGTCAGAATGTTGTCAGGATATTTATTGAGTCGTATTCTGTAAGAATGAAAATAAATGAAAAACGATGCATGAGACCAAAAACAAATTAGGATTAGTGAGAATCAACTAAAATAACAATAGTTCAGCGAGATTGTACGTATTCTTTATATATATATATATATATATATATATATATATATATATATATATATATATATATATATATATATATATATATATATATATATATAATATTAAAGGAGGACAATTCTTAGGAATAGTGCCTAACCAAGGTTCTAACTAGGGTTCTGTTCATCTGGTTCGCTCCTCGACCATGGTAAGGAATATTGGTCCTTCAGTTTCTTTGTTCTTATCCAACCTTTTCTTTCTCCCGTCAAAATCATCAAAATCGTCCTTCGATTCTTCTGATTTTTCTTCATCTTATTTCTTCCGCTTCATTCTTTTCTCGATCTTCTCTCAACCGATGACGAAGCACAGTACTGCCGATTTTCAGATCGGGGTCACCGATGGCATTCATCCTCACTTCGACCGACTCATTTCTTCATCTCATTTCTTCATCTTCTATTTTTTCCATCCACAGAAATATCGACGAAGGTAGGTGCGGGGCAGAAACCCTTCATTAAGGCAAAATCCAATTCAGTGATTTTCTTCAAATCACTTCTTGATTCGAGTTTCTTCCCCATAGTCCACACTTTGGTTTCTCTGATCGATTGGTGTTCCCGACTCGATGTGCTTCTAATCTGCCTTTGCTATTTCTTTTTACCTTATCTCTATCAGTCTCTAGATCCTTCCATTTCTCCTATGTAACGCCCGGGTTTCAGGGTTAAGCATTTTTGTCAATGTAATAGTCTAGGTCAACTATTGTAACTCTTTTTGAAGTAATAAATATGAAATATTTGAGTATTATGTGAATTATGTGTGTTTATGTGTTTATTATTTAATTATAAATGTATAATTAATAAAGAATAAAAATGAGCATCAAAATTAAAGTGTGAGATAATCCCGATATCTCTACACAAAGTTGTAGAATATGTCTCAAGGTTTCCGTAGATATAAAGAATGCCGAAATCCGAGCTATAACGAAGAAGTTATGACCCGCCGAAGTTTTACGGCAAAACCGGCACGGCACCGGGAGACGTAAATAGTGAATTTACGATAGAAGACTTTTTATCCTTAGCAATCTAAACAAAAGTCGTAGAATATGTTAAACTAAGAACATCGATAAAAAGAACGCCCAAATCTGACTTCGTATGAAGAAGTTATGATTTTTCTAAGATTCGGCTTAGCAGTGCACAGCCCGAAACTCGAATTTTAGTTCGAGCGGTTTTTGGCTTACGCGACCTAAATGAGAGTTGAAGATCTCATTCATAGGAACTCAACAGTAAAAAGACAGACGAAAACGGAGTCCGTATGAAGGAGTTATGAACTCTTCGCGGTCATTTAACAGTCTAAACGCCTCCTACTGTTAAATTTGAGATCGGTCGAGAAAGCCGACGGAGTCTAAACGAAAGTTGTAGATCTTGATTTTACCTACGCGTGGATATAAAGAACGTCGAAAACGGAGCTCGTATGCGAAAGTTATGATTTTTCTAAGTTTGAGGGCTGACACGCGATAGGGGTGACGTGGCACCACCAGAATTGGACACGTGCCACCACCAGAAGGCCACCACATGGACCAACTCGGCAAGTAGGTCCCCCCTACTCGGCGAGTCCATCAGAATCCTCCTCTATAAATAGAGGTGCCGGGTTCCCTCATTTCCTCACCCCTCACCCCTCTTCTTTCTCTCTCTAAACTCTCTCTCTAAGCTCCCTAACCCCCCTAAAAGCCTAGGTAAACCCCCTAGCACCCGAAGGAAGCCCCAAGGCTCCCAGAGTCCCGAGAAAAGAGCCTTTCGGCTCGGGAACGCTGCTCCAGCGAAGCCCGGTTTTCGAGAAAAACTCACTATTTTATCAAAGGAAAATCGTTGTGAGAGTATCGAAGCGCTGTCCAAGTGCTGAGTCACCACCTAATCAGGTGAGTGCATAGTTACTTTCAACTTACACATAGATATGAAGTATTTTATATAAATTACGTGCTATGTGTGCATATTATCTGAATACTTGCTATCTATGCTAGATGAACGTTGTTATACATGTTTTCAATGATTTAAACTGTATATGTATTTTATATCTACGAAAATGTTGGGGTAAAACATGGGTAGATGTAATAGGTGATGTGTGATAAAATGATGAGAGGCCTCGATGTTGTTGTTGTTGATCCAGTCATCTAGCGGAGTATAGATGACGACCACGGACTCTTCTAGACAGTCCAGTGGAACACTAGCAGGCTCGCAACCTGTAGGTGTTGTGAACGATGTGTTCACCGGTGTACTCCATCCCCCACATGGTTGCCTATTAGGACATTTATTGCTGAGGAATCCCCTTAGCAGTAGTGTCTGTCCCGATGATGATCCTTAGGCTAGGTCCCTTATGATAGGTGTTTAGGGACGTAAAGTGAGGATAACGAGAACGAGTAATCGGGTTATTGTTGATTGATGAAATTAATAAACTTATTTATTGTGGGTTGAAAACCCTATGTGCTCACCAGGCTCCCAAGCCTGACCCACTCAGTTTTATGTATTACAGGTAGTGGCGCATGAGCATAGGTGTGATGTTTTGGATGAGGGATTACGGATATAGGCCTGTAGATATGAAATAATGTAGTAAGGCTTATATTGTACTGTTTATACTTTTGATCTGTACGAACATGACATCCCGAGTCTTTTAATGAAATACATTTCTATGGAAATGCTTTTGATAAATATTTATCATATTATTGTTTTGGGACAAATTCCGCAACCCTTTTATTAAAAGATAACTCTGATTTTGAAAGAAAGTATAAACAAAACCGGTCTTTTCTGGCCGTGATTTTGGGGATGTCACAGTTGGTATCAGAGCATTAGTTTAAGCGAACTAGGAATTTGTAGGATTTCTAGACTTAAACTTAGAATGCTAAGCGATGATTGTGAGGTGTGAGCACTAGCTTATTTTAGGAATTGTGCCTAAAATGCTTTTATGTGCTAAATGCTTTATGCATGATATGCTGTTATTTTGTTCGAATCTATGGTCTGTTGCCAACCGGATCTGGAAACCTTATGTGTTTAGGATTCTAAACGTACGACTACGATATTAGAACTAGCATGTAAATGTTTCGGAGTGATAAGGACGATTTAAAACGTCTCTCCTAAATAAAGATCTAAATTCACCTTATTCGGTTTATAGATCAAGATGGCAAGGACCCGTAGCGGAACCGTGAACGCAAATGGGAACAGACACCAACCCCCAGTGTTAGAACAAATACCAGTTGTGGAAGCTGCTGCCGGACCAATAACGATGGCCGGAGTGCAAGCGATGATCCAGGCAATGTTGGATCGTCAAATGGAGGAAACCAGGCGTTTGCTCCAGCAAAATCGAGAGGAAGCGACTATTCAGATCGAACAGCCCGAGTTGAACGAATGGCAGACTGAAGAAGGAAACTACAGTGGGACTATTGGTCAAGCCAACCCACCGATAGTTAGGCAAAACCACCAGGATGGAGGAAATGATGGACGTGGATGCAAATACAAGGATTTCATGGCATCCAAGCCACCGAGTCTATCTGGAAGCCCGACACCGGTGGAAGTCATGAACTGGATCTCTGAGATGGAGACAATGTTTGAGAGTTGCGAGTGTAGCAATAGGCAAAAGACTGCTCTCGCAGTTCCTCTATTGAAATCTGGAGTACTAAGCTGGTGGAAGCTATTAACTGATTCAATGCCCAAAGGTGAAGCAAGCAAAATGTTGTGGGAGGATTTTCTGGTACAGTTGAAGATGCAATACTACTCTGAGCAGGATCTTCTGGAGATCAACAACGAATTCCAGAATCTGAAGAAGGGAAGAATGAGCGTTACTGAATACACTGCAAGCTTTACTGAGAAAATGAAGCTTGTTCCTCACCTCGTCCCAACTGAACTCTCCAAGGTTAAAAAATTTGCCCTCGGATTACCAGCAGACTTCGGTCCAATGGTCAAGCAAACTACCACTCTGAAAGCCGCCATCTGGGCTGCTAAGAATGTGGAGACCCAGATATGAGAGAAGGGTCTGGAGAGAGCGGAAGTGGGAGAGAAAAGGAAATTTGACGGATCCTCGAGGTCCGGTAAGAAAGGTAGATTCTCGAAGTCTGGTTTGAGAAGAGGAGGATCAGAAGCAAAGTGGTGTGACAAGTGCAAGAAGAAGCACTCTGGGAAGTGTGATGGAGGGGTCACTTGTTACAAATGCGGAAAGTCTGGGCACTATGCCAATGAATGCACCCTCAACTAGAAGGCCTGTTATGGGTGTAATGAAGAAGGGCACATTTTGAAGGACTGCCCGAAGAAGAAGGAGGCAGGAAGACCCAACATACCACCGAAGCCGAAGGCAAGAGCCTTCCAGATGACGCTCGAGGCTACAAAGGAGGCAGCAGACGTCGCTTCAGGTACCTTTCTTGTAAATGGTTTGCCTGCAAATATACTGTTTGATTCCGGAGCCAACTACTCCTTTGTGTCGCATAAATTTAGTGCGAAATTAGCATTACCTGTAGAAAAACTAGATAATGCCCTGATTGTAGAAGTTGCCAGTGGCAAATTCGTACCTGTTAGTAATCGTATTAGGAACATCGTCATTGACCTAAACAGAAACGAATTCCATGAGGAACTATTACCCATAGAGTTAAACGGTTTCGACATCGTTTTGGGTATGGATTGGCTTAGCGCCAACGATGCCGAGATATTATGCCGAAAGAAGATAGTTAGGATAAACCCACCCGGAAAGGAATCATTTATGGTGTACGGGGACAAACGCAGAGTGAGTTCTGGAATCATCTCCTTGATAAAAGCCAGGAAATGTTTGTCCAAGGGATGTGCATCGTACTTGGAATTCGTAATCGATGCTAAGAAAGAAAAGAAAGAGGTGCAGAATATACCGGTTGTGTGCGATTATCCGGAAGTCTTTCCCGAAGATCTTCCCGGATTACCACCTGATAGGCAAGTAGAGTTTCGTATAGACTTATTACCAGGAACAACACCGATAGCAAAGGCACCTTACCGATTAGCACCGACGGAGATGAAGGAGCTCATGACGCAACTTCAGGAGCTGTTGGACAACGGTTTCATTCGACCTAGTTCATCACCCTGGGGAGCTCCAGTGTTATTCGTGAAGAAGAAGGACGGAAGAATGAGGATGTGCATAGACTACCGAGAGTTGAATAAGGCAACGGTGAAGAACAAGTATCCATTGCCGAGGATTGATGACCTATTCGATCAGCTGCAAGGTTCAAGCTACTTCTCAAAGATCGATCTTAGGTCAGGATATCATCAGCTGAAGGTGAGAGAGCAGGATATTGAGAAGACTGCATTCAGAACAAGATATGGACACTACGAGTTCTTGGTTATGTCATTCGGACTAACCAATGCTCCCGCAGCATTCATGGATTTGATGAACAGGGTTTGTAAACCATTCCTCGATAAATCTGTGATAGTGTTCATCGACGACATTCTCATCTACTCGAAAAGCCAGGAGGAGCACGACAAGCATCTACGAGAAGTGTTGGAGGTGTTAAAGAAGGAGAAGCTTTTTGCAAAGTTCTCCAAATGCGACTTTTGGATAGGGGAAGTCCAATTCTTGGGTCATGTTGTTAACCAAGAAGGAATAATGGTTGACCCCGCCAAGATCAAGGCTGTAATGAAGTGGGAACGTCCAAAGAGTCCCACGGAGATTCGAAGCTTTCTAGGATTAGCCGGATATTACCGACGATTTATCCAAGGCTTTTCTTCGATAGCTGCTCCATTAACAGCTTTGACCCATAAAGGAGCTACGTATACATGGAGTGAGAAACACGATGAGGCGTTCGAGAAGCTAAAGAAGAAGTTATGTGAAGCACCGATACTTTCTCTACCCGATGGAGTCGAAGATTTCGCAGTTTATAGTGATGCATCTGGAGTCGGGTTGGGTTGTGTTCTGACCCAAAGAGAAAAGGTGATAGCATACGCATCTCGACAATTGAAAGAGCACGAAAAGAACTACCCCACTCATGATCTGGAGTTGGCAGCGGTAGTATTTTCCTTAAAGATATGGAGGCATTACCTCTACGGCACGAAGTGCAAGCTCTTCACTGATCATAAGAGTCTCCAGTATCTCTTTAATCAGAAGGAGTTGAACATGAGGCAACGACGTTGGCTAGAACTTCTCAAGGACTACGACTGCGAGATACTTTACCACCCGGGTAAAGCAAATATTGTTGCTGATGCTATCAGTCGGAAAGTCAATCTTGAAAGGAAAAGGCCAAGAGCGTTAAGAATTGAAGTCATCTCGACGATTGTGGAAAGTATCAGGAAAGCTCAAGAAGAAGCTTTAGAAAAGAATGACCGAAAGAAAGAACGTTTGGGAAAAACGTTAATTTTCGGTACGAACAGTCGAGGACTGAAGGTATTCCAAGATCGAATTTGGGTACCTAAGACAGGAGGAATAAGAGATCTTCTAATGGAAGAAGCACACAAGACCATGTACTCGATTCATCCCGGTAGCACTAAAATGTATAGGGACCTAAAACCCTACTACTGGTGGCCGACGATGAAGCTCGATGTTGCGAAGTATGTGGCTGAGTGCGTAACATGTGTGAGGGTTAAGGCACAACATCAGAAACCGTATGGGGGTTTAGAACCTTTACCTGTACCCATGGGTAAATGGGAAGACATCACCATGGATTTTGTGACTAAACTGCCCAGAACGAAGAACGGACACGACATGATTTGGGTAGTCGTGGATCGTTTCACCAAGACTGCACACTTCATAGCAGCCAACGAGAAGTGGTCTATGGATAAGCTCGCAAATGCTTACGTGAAGGAAATTGTAAGACTTCACGGTGTCCCTCTTACGATTATGTCAGATCGTGATAGTCGTTTCACATCGAGGTTTTGGAGGAGTCTACAAGAGGAGTTGGGTACAAAGTTGTGTTTGAGTACTGCTTACCATCCGCAAACTGATGGTCAGAGCGAAAGAACGATTCAGACATTGGAAGATATGTTGAGAGCATGTACCCTCGAATTCCAAAGGAATTGGGACGAGCACTTACCTCTAGTAGAATTTTCCTACAACAATAGTTTTCACTCGAGCATCAAGATGGCACCTTATCAGGCCTTCTATGGACAGAAGTGTCGTACGCCGTCTTGTTGGCTTGAAGCTGGAGAGAAGCAGTTTATGGGCCCTGATATGGTCCATGAGACTGCTGAGAAATTGAAGGTGATTAGGGAAAGAATGTTAGCAGCTCAGGATCGTCAGAAGAGCTATGCTGACAAGAAAAGATGACCGATAACCTTCGAAGTTGGGGATTCCGTTTTGCTTAAAGTCTCACCATGGAAGGGACTTATACGATTTGGGAAACGAGGAAAGTTGAGTCCAAGGTTTATTGGACCGTTCAAAGTTCTTCAGAAGATTGGGAACCAAGCTTACAAGCTGGAATTGCCCGAAGAACTCAATGGTATTCATAACACCTTCCATGTGTGTTATTTGAGGAAATTCATGGGAGATGTTCCCGACATAATTCCAATTTCAGAGTTAAGGATGGATGAGAATAAACGGCTGATTGAAGAGCCTGAGGCAATTGTTGACCGTAAGACTAAGAAGTTACGACGCAAGATGGTAGACTTGGTGCTAGTCCGATGGAAACATTCGAATGGGCCGAATCTCACTTGGGAAACAGAGGATGACATGATGAGTCGCTATCCACATCTGTTTGCTGATGCATAATTCCAGGACGGAATCATCCTAAGGGGGAGAGAATTGTAACGCCCGGGTTTCAGGGCTAAGCATTTTTTTCAATGTAATAGTCTAGGTCAACTATTGTAACTCTTTTTGAAGTAATAAATATGAAATATTTGAGTATTATGTGAATTATGTGTGTTTATGTGTTTATGATTTAATTATAAATGTATAATTAATAAAGAATAAAAATGAGCGTCAAAATTAAAGTGTGAGATAATCCCAATATCTCTACACAAAGTTGTAGAATATGTCTCAAGGTTTCCGTAGATATAAAGAATGCCGAAATCCGAGCTATAACGAAGAAGTTATGACCCGCCAATGTTTTACGGCAAAACCGGCACGGCACCGGGAGATGTAAATAGTGAATTTACGATAGAAGACTTTTTAGCCTTAGCAATCTAAACAAAAGTCGTAGAATATGTTAAACTAAGAACATCTATAAAAAGAACGCCCAAATCTGACTTCGTATGAAGAAGTTATGATTTTTCTAAGATTCGGCTTAGTAGTGCACGGCCCGAAACTCGAATTTTAGTTCGAGCGGTTTTTGGCTTACGCGACCTAAATGAGAGTTGAAGATCTCATTCATAGGAACTCAACGGTAAAAATACAGACGAAAACGGAGTCTGTATGAAGGAGTTATGAACTCTTCGCGGTCATTTAACAGTCTAAACGCCTCCTACTGTTAAATTTGAGATCGGTCGAGAAAGCCGACGGAGTCTAAACGAAAGTTGTAGATCTTGATTTTACGTACGCGTGGATATAAAGAACGTCGAAAACGGAGCTCGTATGCGAAAGTTATGATTTTTCTAAGTTTGAGGGCTGACACGCGATAGGGGTGACGTGGCACCACCAGAATTGGACACGTGGCACCACCAGAAGGCCACCACATGGACCAACTCGGCGAGTAGGTCCCCCTACTCGGCGAGTCCATCAGAATCCTCCCCTATAAATAGAGGTGCCGGGTTCCCTCATTTCCTCACCCCTCACCCCTCTTCTTTCTCTCTCTAAACTCTCCTCTAAGCTCCCTAACCCCCCTAAAAGCCTAGGTAAACCCCTAGCACCCAAAGGAAGCCCCGAGGCTCCCGGAGTCCCGAGAAAAGAGCCTTTCGGCTCGGGAACGCTGCTCCAGCGAAGCCCGGTTTTCGAGAAAAACCCACTATTTTATCAAAGGAAAATCGTTGTGAGAGTATCGAAGCGCTGTCCAAGTGCTGAGTCACCACCTAATCAGGTGAGTGCATAGTTACTTTCAACTTACACATAGATATGAAGTATTTTATATAAATTACGTGCTATGTGTGCATATTATCTGAATACTTGCTATCTATGCTAGATGAACGTTGTTATACATGTTTTCAATGATTTAAACTGTATATGTATTTTATATCTACGAAAATGTTGGGGTAAAACATGGGTAGATGTAATAGGTGATGTGTGATAAAATGATGAGAGGCCTCGATGTTGTTGTTGTTGATCCAGTCATCTAGCGGAGTATAGATGACGACCACGGACTCTTCTAGACAGTCCAGTGGAACACTAGCAGGCTCGCAACCTGTAGGTGTTGTGAACGATGTGTTCACCGGTGTACTCCATCCCCCACATGGTTGCCTATTAGGACATTTATTGCTGAGGAATCCCCTTAGCAGTAGTGTCTGTCCCGATGATGATCCTTAGTCTAGGTCCCTTATGATAGGTGTTTAGGGACGTAAAGTGAGGATAACGGGAACGGGTAATCGGGTTATTGTTGATTGATGAAATTAATAAACTTATTTATTGTGGGTTGAAAACACTATGTGCTCACCAGGCTCCCAAGCCTGACCCACTCAGTTTTATGTATTACAGGTAGTGGCGCATGAGCATAGGTGTGATGTTTTGGACGAGGGATTACTGATATAGGCCTGTAGATATGAAATAATGTAGTAAGGCTTATATTGTACTGTTTATACTTTTGATCTGTACGAACATGACATCCCGAGTCTTTTAATGAAATACATTTCTATGGAAATGCTTTTGATAAATATTTATCATATTATTGTTTTGGGACAAATTCCGCAACCCTTTTATTAAAAGATAACTCTGATTTTGAAATAAAGTATAAACAAAACCGTTCTTTTCTGGCCGTGATTTTGGGGATGTCACATCCTATAAGGTCTGCTTTTATCTCTCTTCTTCACCCGACTTTCTCCCAAATCCAGGAACCATCCACGCTCTATCGGCAAGAATTATCAATCACATTCACCTCCACGTTCACCCACAAAAGTCGAACCACCGGCGATCTCCGACATGACCCCACCTGTTGTTGGGGATTCCATCTGCGCTCCGGACTCCAGTGTATAGTCACGCCATCGGTCCTTCACTTCTTGGTCTTGAATCGGTGGTTTATCGCAGATATCCATCCTTCCAAAGGATACTACATTTCTCCCCAGTCGCTGCTTCTCCTGCAACCGATTACGATCATCGAATTCATGCAGGAGAACCCTCTGATCTCAGAATCCTAACCTCAGCTTTGTCAGAACCATCTTCATCTTCAAAGGGAAAATCATCAATGCTTCTACGAATCTCTTTGTTTCTTTTTGTGTTTACTCTTTATTTTGATTTTTTGTTGTGAAACAATTTGATTTTTCCCCCTTCAAGACCTAATTCATTTGATTGTAGTGTGATTGTTTAGAATTCACAGGTCGTTTCATCAATCTACAATGTTGTGCTTGAATGACCTCATATTTTACTACTATCGAATACTGTCGATGCGCTTGTAGCTACTCAAGGAGTGGCCAACAAGGTATAAAATTTTACAGTTTCCTTCAAAAATCAACATACTAACTAACCCATCTTCTTGGATATATATATATATATATATATATATATATATATATATTCTCACTTGATAATCAATGAACAATAAACATGTCTCATTTGAAGTTGGAGATGTTTAAAATAACCATTCTATGCTACAACGTTTGACTTGGCTTGGTCAATGGAGAGCGGAGAGCATATACCTGTCAAACGAAAGGGTATGCTCACTTTACCCCATAAATTTGGATTTCCATGTATTTTTTAGTTTTCTGAATCTCTTTACGCCACAATCTAACAGTTTGTCACTGAATTTGGATTTACATCTTTGAATTGACCCACCTACGTTTCATGAATTTGTACATGCGTACTACTACATATCTCTGACAGATTGGTATCGTGATTACATGGACAGAATTGGAAGAATATGGTCTCTTTGGTAGGTATGGATACAGATTTCCTGCTTATCAGATCACTTTTCCTTCATCTATAAATGTGATGTATTTATGCCTGATCTTTAATAAAATTAGAAAAAAAATGATGTTCAAATCTTTTTACTTAGTACAACTTTAAGCTTATTTTAGTTTCATATTAATGTAAAGAATCAAATGATCGGTGGCGAAAACCTAACAGTATGTTGACATTCATTTCAATAGGGGATCAACAGGAGAACATACAGTAAAGCGATTGCACCTAACAAAGGGCCTAACAGTACCTGAAACCATAGCTCTTTATGAAGCCTGCTGTCGGATGCCTACTCAAATAGTTGATGCTCTTTTACTTATTCATTCAAGTGCGTTACTCAGTGGCATATTGACAAACAATGTTTGTCTTGAATCACTTACCCTGTTTCAGAACATTGATCGATACATCAGATTAGAATAAAGTTTCCAAAATTACGTTTTTTTGGTGTTTGAAGGATATTGCAACATGAGTGATTGGTCGTCAGATTGATTTTATGAACACACCAGTCTCAAAGGTAATGAAAAAGAACCTAATTTATGTGTTCTCTATTACTCTTGTAGTTGAATCCTTGCAAAATTTGGTTTTAGATACAGAGAATGACGAGGTTATTGCTTTACTTAACATAGCAAAATGCTTATCTTATGCCATTGGACGTATGGAAAACGCAGCTGAAAAGGAAAAAGCTAGAGCAGCTGCTGTTGAAGGTGTTGGAAAGCACTGGGGTACTACTTTACTTGGTAAACTATATATGCGTGTTTCTTTTTACCAGTCTTTATACAGTAAAAAGCTAGGTAATAGCAACACATTTTAGTGGTCATTTTTACAGGTCCCAACACGTCCGTGCAAACACTTAAAGATGTTTAACTATATTTATAATTCAAAGTAGGTAATACCTTTAAACTATCTTTATAATTTCCAAAATATAATCCAAATCATACTTATTCCTCATATAGGATTGTGGCTGTTTCTCCTTTCGACACAGTGGTAATGGTAACAAAAAAGATGCTTGAGTTTCGTGTTAGCTCTGCCATTGTAACAGTTGATAACAAGGCTCGACAGATTATAATGTGAGTGTTTCTAGATTATTTACTATAATTATGTAATGTATAAAGATAAAAAACATTTGTTTTTTAACAAACTGTAAATTATGTTTTGTGCCATATAAGCTCAAATGATATCTTAACGCAGGTGATAGCACAAGATCTTCCTGCTGAATCAACCTCAGTGGAGAAGGTGCCGACCCCTTTTCTTTTCTTCATCACAATATTTTTTCTACTTAGGTTTTGTTTATTTTCATGACAAAGTACAAACAGATGGGCTTAATGGGTTAAGTATGAGAGAGGTGTCTGTACAACAAATATTTGGATTCAACTTTGTATTTAAACTTTATAAATAATACTATGTTGTTAAGTTTCTAAAAATCTTACATTTTAGTTTATAACGGTTCTCGAATAAATAGTCGTTTATTATTGAGGATGACATCTACATATACATACACACAGATAATAACAAAAATACATAATACACAACCAGAAGACAGAAATCACCAAAAACCAGAAAGTCATAAAAAAATGAGGGTAAACATGATGAAAATGTCAATAAGATTCGAGCGGTTCTGGAATGTCTGAAATAAAAGGGTATTCTGGTCCAAAGTAAAAATATTATAAATTTTTTTGAACTTTTTTCTTCAATCAATGAGTAACATGGACAGTTTTTTTTTTCCTTTTGAAATTTTAAGTTCTGTTCATATAAGTTTAGTCTTTTACTAATTTTAATATTTTTTCAATAAAAGATTAACAGTACTAATTCCCTTCTTGCAATTTCATCTCTTTTTTTTTCTTCTTCTGTGATTTGCAGCCCAAATATAATAGTATACTTACTAATATCCTGCATGAGAAGACCACCATTTGTATAGTGACTTTTCCTCTAACTCTAAAAATAGACAATGTAGCTTGTATGCTTTATCTACGATGAATGAGAAGACCGACATATGGTGTTAACTATGGGAATAGAAAAATTTTATGCATAGACTTTGAAGAACTAATGTGTTTGCTTTACAAATATCAATGTACTACCATTGATTAATTAAAACAAATAGTTATTAAAATTGGTTGTGGATATGGAATCATTTAATGAAACTACACTCTTTTGCAGGTTGTATGCTTTATCTACGATGAATGCATACAAAGCCAAAGTGAATAAAACAAAAGACAATAAAAATCCATCCTGTTGTATATATGCAATTTACCCTAATCTGAAGGAGTAAGTAGAATGCATTTACCTATTTGTCCTATTTTTTCTCCCAAATCCACTAACATTAAAGTTGACCTGTATTATGAAATTTGGTTTATGGAATGCAAGGATAAATTGGCCATTTGGTCGCATTTACATGGTTGCCAAGGAGAAAAGTTGTACCCAAGTCGCACAGGGATTAATGGCCAAAATCTATAGATGGAACTAAATCATGGATTATCCAAATTCAGTAACCCATGTATATTCTCAAGCATTTTGGAAAGCAGCTGTGTCATGTACTCTTATTCAATGCGATATTTGACCCCTTCTATAGAAAGATGTAAAAGCATGTCAATTGTAATAGCAAAATCATCAAACACAATAAACAAATACCTCAACTCATGTCCATTATACGAATGCTTCCACATGTTTCCAGTTTCACCTTTTGTGCATGCATTTAGGGTAGGAAAATACTTTTTTATCATATACTTAATCAATAACATGTTTTACAATCGAAATAAAGCTACCCCACAACAGTGTTCAAAGTATAAACAAATAGTTCATGAAAGAATATTTACATATTAGTTCTATTTATCATCATAAACACTGCCTATTATGTTTAAAAAAAAAATACCCATAACAGTGTTTAAAGTATAAACAAATAGTTCATGGAAGATTATTTACATAAAAGAATATTTACAGAGAATATGGCCATTGGGCTTCTTCTGTATGAGCGTTGATGGACAGTAAACTAAATATATCATAGAATTTTGAGGAAGAACGCGGTTATAAAAACTATAAATGTTCAAAACGTGGTATGATAAATTATTGGCATTCATTTCTTGACTGTATTTATTTGTTTTTCAAAGTTTTGATATGTTTTTTGTTCTTTTCTTTTCTTAGGGCTTATGGAATCTAACAAAACCGACGACAAATTGATTCTTTTTTGTTTGTTGTGGTGACTTTGCTTTTATCTGATATGTGTGTTGTCAATTTATCAAATGTTTTTTGAGCTAGCCAATGTTATACTTAGACAACACTTAATGAGGAAAAACCCATGAAGTATTTGATCCGTGGAATCCGGCTCTCCAGTTCGATCCCATCAACCAAAGAATAAACCCATGAAGTATATATTTCAATAAATAGCTTATCCGACAACAAAAAAAATTATTCATGATGAAACAATATTACTGCCCCATAACAAACTCAAACTATAAACAAATAGTTGATCAAATAACATTTACAAAGAACAAACAACGGAAGAAATTATCGCATCCGACCCCCGCAACGCGGGGTCTCCCCACCTAGTTCATATTACTAAAGAACATATTCTCTTAGTAATTCTCATAAAATAGTATCATTCACACGTCCGCACAATAGTTTTTCATCCACATTATATATATATATATATATATATATATATATATATATATATATATATATATAGAGAGAGAGAGAGAGGGTTCACTTGAGATTACAAAAAAGTAGAAATCTTGAGATTCAACTGTTGGATTAGTGTCTAAGTCCATAACTATTTTGGTATGTACTTGACCCGATGGTGCATGGTCCTTTTGGGTTGCATTCACCAAAGCAACTTGATTGGAGAAATAAATAAAGAGAGAGAGAGGTTATTATGATTTATTAATATGTTATAAGAATAATATATTAAAGGAGAAATCATATTTGTTTAATTAATATTGGTCAATAATTAATTAGGAATTAATCTTGTGATCAAATGTAATTAATTAAACTAGAGGGGCTGATTTGTAATTATGTGATAGTTACAAAATAAGGTAAGGATTATCTTATTATTAGGTTGGACGAATTTAAGGTGATAAGGCCTTAGAATTCGACTATGATAAGGATTCAAGGATTATCTTATGGGTTGCTTTGTGGATAAGCAACTAGATAAGGATAATGACTGAAACCCTATCTGAACACTTATATAAAGCCCCCAAGGCTCATGAATTCGTGTATCCCTTCCTAAGGAGTCCTAAGGATGAATTCTAACCTCTCTCCTCTCTCTTTATACCTTCTCCATTTGCTCTTGGTGTTTGTAAGCCATTAGAGGAGTGACACTTGTGACTCTAAGCATTCCAAAGTCAATTCAAGGAGGAATTAGGATTGTTATTACTCTATACCAATCAAGGTATGTTCTTAAACCCATTCATATGTTAATATCGATTTCATATACTAGAATTAGGGTTTATAGTCTTGGATTCAAAGCATGTACAATAGAGAAACCTAGATCCGAGCATTAGGGTTTGTATGAGCACATAAGATGTCTTATGACCAAAACCCATCATCAACATCGACCACATATTTCTCATTTGCCATTCTAATGCTCCAACATACCGGCAACAACAACGTAAGACTAATCATAAATGATTATATGACAGAAAGGTGTAATCATATAATATTATAAATATTTATACATATATGCCAAATCAGAAATGATTATACATATATATTTGTTCACAAATTGAGTAATCATAAATGATTATGACAGTTGGTGGCAGAAGAGGTAGTGGTGACAAAGGTGGCGGTGGTATAAGTAACGGATGTGACTGTGGTGGGGTCGACTGGTGTTAAAGGTGGTGGTAGTGGTGGTGGCAGTGACAGTTATGGTGGTGGGGATAGTGGCGGAGGAGAAATGAACGGGCGGGACTGTATAATCATTTATGATTATATAAAACTTGTCGTGCCGGTACGTTGGAGGATTAGAGCGGCAGATGTAAAATACATGACTGAGGTTGAATCTCAAGATCAATATTTTATTTTTAATCTCAACGGAACCTCTCTCTCTCTCTCTCTCTCTCTCTCTCTCTCTATATATATATATATATATATATATATATATATATATATATATATATATATATATATGGAAGGGTTATTTCGAAAACAAAAAAACCCTAAAAATTATCAAAAATACATAAAAAATATACTTAGAGATCACAAAAAAATTCTTTAATTTTTCTATCGAAAAATCGCATCTTTTTAATAAAATCGCTGAAAAAAAAATAAAATTTTATTTTTTGAAAAAAAAATTAAAGAAAAAAGTCAGCGATTTTATACTAAAAGCTGTAATTTTTTCATAAAAAAAAAAAGTAAATTTTTTTTTTCTGATCCCTAAGTATTTTTTTTATGCATTTTTTCAATTTTTAGGGTTTGTTTAGTGTTTTTTGTTTTTCATAGAACCTAAATATATATATATATATATATATATATATATATATATATATATATATATATATATATATATTAAAAAAAAAAACTTATATGAACAAATATTCAAAAAATGTTCATATATGATAATAAGTTTTAAGTTACTTCATATTTACATTCATTTATGACCATATTCATAAATCATGAAAACAAAAAATTACATTAATTATAAGCATAATTTATACATGGGAATATATATATATATATATATATATATATATATATATATATATATATATATATATATATATATATAAGGTTGTAAAAGAATAGTTCGATCTTAACTAATCGGTGGACTGGGGTTAAGATATTAATCGACTAGGCTAGGATTAATCGTGAACCATTAATTATTAAGAAAGAAGAAAGCATACGTAAAAAATAGAAAATTTAAAAGTTTGCTATTCTTACATTGCCCGTGGAATAAAACATAAGGATGAGCAACGGAACCAACCTGGTTGGAATCGGCCCGAACCAGACCCCGCCCGTGAACCGAAGTTGGTCGAAATTAAGAACTGAGCCAGACCGCGGTTCTACCGGTTCCAGTTTTTGCTGGGTCTTCGATGTTGGAATCAGTCCTCAAGAAATAGCAACGTATGTGTGCCTAATTATGAACATGATCAACCCAACTTTTGCTTCTTTTTGTTTGCGAAACAATTTAAATTTTTGTTGTTGGATTACATGTTCAATGCGATAATAACTTAAAATAAAGGCATTGTTCAACTTATTGGTATAAGCAACTTTGCTAAAATTAACGAGAAGACATAATAAGCTCAAAATGTTGCGTGTCATTGTTGATGAACTGTTGATATCTTAAACTAAGTTTCTTGAGAAACTATCTTCATAATCTTCTTTAGCTTTTTGGTTTCGAACAGGTAAGAAGCCTAAGCACATAACTAAAGTGAGATACTTTGTCTAATATTTTTTGTTTCAAATGCAAACTTTAGTTGGTTCTAATGACCGGTTCCCGGTTCCAATGACCAGTTCCAACCGTCTAACACCCCTATCTTAGGTATGAGAATTATTCCATATTGCATAATTTTTCCTCTGAAACACGATGTGGTGAAGCGTCACCACAACGTGTTGAGGAACTTTTGGGGCGCGTCTTGGAGGGAAAACACGGCATGTTGGCTGCTGGTTGAGAAAACCCTAATTTTTTATGGTTTTGCACCCTATATAATCTCTTTAAGTCCCATGGGGTGGTCTTTTATCAGCCTCAAACTCCCCATATAGATCCTTGAGAACCCTAATCATATTTCCCTCTTATTTGTGAGCTAGTGTGGTGTTTTTCGAGCCAAATAAGGAAGGAGTTGGAAGAAGGAAGATAGGATCTAGCAAGCAAGCCCTTATCTTTCAGTTTGACACTCGTCTGGACCTTTGTAAGTGTCCAAGACCTGATTTTTATTCCTCTATGTTGCTAGAACTTGAGATTTGGACCTTCTTCTTGTTGTTCTTGAGTGAGGGAATGGTTGGATCTCATAAATTTAGCAAATTTATGAATCTCCAGGTCTAAGTGACCTTGTAGAGTTTTGGATCTGGACTATAGTCGACTTTTGATGCCATGCATGGAGAGTATGTCATAAATCCCTATTTTTGACCTATTTTAGGTTCCAGACATGCATTGGACATGCATGTCTATAAATCACTGACCTTTAGGATGGTTTTGGTGCTAGAATCTCTTCTGGAAAGGATGGGTTTTAGACTTCAGGGATTTAGTGCTTCTTGGTTAAGCCTTTGAACCTTCAAGCCTTGTGGTTGGGTTTTGGGACCCTTGGAGTAGTTCTAAAGGATAAAGTTGGAAACTTTATCCTTCTTGATAGCATTTGGGTCTAGATCTTAGCCTTGGAGTCCTTGGAATCGAAGAAAACAGCTAAATGTATTAAGTTGTTGGAACTCAGGCAAACACGGCGTGTTTGCAAAGCTAACACGACAAGTTTGCTAGAGTTTTCCCGATCGTCTGGATGCTATCGAAACATGGTGTGTTTGCTAGTAAACATGACGTGTGGGGTCAACATGGACTGTTGACCTTGACTGTTGACTTTGACTTTGACCAAGTTTGACTTTGAGGGTATTCTGGGTATTTATGGGATTTTGATGGAATTGGTCATTTAATGGTTGTAGGCATTTGAGTTGGGAGCTAAGATTCAGAGTCAGACCTTATCAGTTCTATGTTGCTTGTGAAGTGAGTTTTCCTGACTGTACTTTCGGGTCGAAGGCACCGAGGTCAGCCCATTGGTTTGATAACCTCATAGTGTTGATATGTTGAGTATGGAATATATATATGCATGCTAGTTTTGATACGCTAATCTGGTAGATCTGTAGGACTACATGTGATACTGTCTGTTTATCTATATATGATATTATCTATAATATGTCGACATATTGTGTGGGTTGGGTTGAGGTTATACTGCTCCGCGCTGTAGCCAACAAACCCTAGAGCATACCAGATATGAGCTGAGGGCCAATGAGGTCATGCCAGACTCATACGAAGGGCTCATGAGCATTCCAGATACGAGATGAGGGTTGGGAAGGTCATTCCTGACTCGTACTGAGGCCTTAGTGGTATTCAGTCCGAGGAATGATCACGTCGGGGAGCAAGCCAGACATCACCTGTGGGCCAAGGGCAAGCCAAAATTATGTTGTGGGCTCAGGGGTAATCCAGTATGTTAGTTGTGGACCCATTGCATGCTGTTATTATATTTGTATTTTGGGGTAACACACAAAGCTTTGGGCTTACAGTTTTGGATTATGTTTCAAGTACCTTAGAGGATTGTGTGAAGGCGAAAGGGTGATCGTGCACCTCCTCATGTTTTGTTTCATGATTTTTGGATTACTCTAATATTGAACCTATTATGAAAACTATTTGTAAACAATGATGAATTTTGGGTTGTTTTAAAAGTTTAAATTTTTCATGAAATTTTATGGATGTTACAAGTTGGTATCAGAGCCTTGATTTGAGTGAGTTGGAGGAACACTCATGTGAATCCAGTCGCAAACTAAGGAAAAGATTTTAAATGATTTTTCAAATGGTTTTCAAAATAATCAAGGAGGATGCGATGTGTACGATCAACCGGAGCCAATGAGTAGACCCCAAAATACCGTACTGTTATTTGATATTGTGATATGTTTGAACAACATGCTAGCGATAGCCTAGGGATCTTCAGGATTTTGCATGATAGAATTGTCTGATTATTATGTCTGATAGCCTAAGGTTCTTATCTAATGGAATTGACATCATTACTATAGTTGCTTAGTGTATGCATCATCGTCATGCATAACTAAGATTTTATAGCCTGCGAATGTTTGGTTTGGCCTTATTTCCTGTTCTTGTTTGATGCAGAGCTTAGGGTAGGATCAAATATTCGACTGTCTATAGGGTCCAGTGTTATTTGGCTAGCATACAGAAGTGTTGCAGAGATTGGTGGAAGGTAGTATGGGCCCGTAGTACTGAAAGCACATGACACATACGCGTAGCAAGGAAGTCATAATCCCTAGGGCTATGTTGGGAGTTGGTTCCCTGTTATGATATGTGTGTTATCTGATATCCTCCTGGTTTATTTTCAGTATGGTGACTACGCGTCGAGTCGAGGCTGGGTCTGGTTCGGGATCAAGAGTTGGGCGCTAGGGTGAGTCAGATGCATTAGATGACGGGATCAGGGACATCCTGTAGGAGGAGGTTGTTGCTCGCTTCCGAGCTCAGTTACCATAGATCTTTAGTTCTATCAAGACCGTTATGATTGAGTACTTTGATGAGCACTATGTTGCTTTGTCTGAGGCTACTATTGCTGCAGTCGTTGCAGCTTTAGGGGTTGGATTGGGTCGAGTTTTTCAGTATCGGGACTTCAATAATACAAATCCCCTGAATTTCGATAGGGTGCATGACCCAATCCTTGCCATGAGGTGGCTATCTGATGTGGAGGTATGTTTCTTCATTTATTTTTGTCCAGCTGACCAGAAGATCAGGTGCACTCTGAACCTTCTCAGAACTGGAGCAAAGGATTGGTGGAGGCTTGCTACTAGTTTATATTTTGCTGAGTAGAGAGCTGATGTGTCTTAAGAGAAGTTCTCTGAGATGTTCCACTTTCGATATATGTCGGTGGTGGAGAGTGAGAGGTTGGACTAGGAGTACCTAGATTTGAGGCAGGGTTCTAAGATAGTGACGAAGATCACCAAGATGTTCACGGAGAGAGCTATGCTTTGTCCTAAGTTTGTTCCATCTCAGCAGGATCAGATGACCCGTTACTTGAGCATGCTCAAGACGGAGATCAGTCAGTCTGTTTCTACTCAGCTTTATGGTACATTGTTGGAGATGTAGGAGGCCGCCAGGCGACGTGAGATTAAGATTGATTTGCAGAAGAAGGAGTAGAGACCGGCCTCGACGCAGTCACAGCTTGCGCCCAAGCAGTTTAAGGCCGCTGATGTTAGACCAATGAGTCGGAAGGGTCTTACTTGTGGGAAGTACGGCAAGGCGCATGAGGGTGCTTGCCGGTCATCATCTAGGTGCCATAATTATGGCCGACAGGACCATATGGCGAGCCATTGCCGCCAGCAGGCTCTAACACTTAGTTCTAGGATTTGTTATCATTGTGACTAGGTTGGACATGTGAAGGCCAACTGCCCATCGCTTGCTGCTAGGCCGGTGCAGGCTCCAACGCCGGCTACTTTGAGGATCACTAATAGGAGTCAGGGCAGGGCGGAGCCCCCGAGGGCTCGAGGTCGTGCTTTCCAACTTATTGCAGAGGAGGCGAGAACAGCTCCAAATGTTGTGACTGGTATGTTTCTATCCCTTATTCTGTTGATTATGTTTTGTGTTATACTTATGTTTGTACCTTTGTTAGTTACGTTCCTAGTGAACTCTTTTCCTGCTCTAGTGTTGTTTGACTCGGGTGCGAGTCAGTCTTTTGTGTTTCAATCGTTCAGTAGGGAGTTTGATATGCCAATTGAGGAGTTAGAGTGTCTGTTGTAACTCTCTATCGCCAACAAACATGGGGTTTCTGCATCATCAGTATATCAGGGTTGTATTCTAAAGATTTTTTGGGAGCCTTATCCGATCGACTTGATCCCTATCCCAATGGGGGATGTCTATGTGATTGTGGGTATGGATTGGCTGAGCCTTTTCAGTGCTATGATTGATTGTGAGGGCTAATGTGTGGTAGTTCGAACCCTAAGTGTGGGGGAGAGAGAATTGGTTAATTATGGAGAGGGTACCAGGATGGGTTCAGGGTTTTGTTCTGCAGCCAGGGCTCGACAGTATATTCAGCACGGGCGTACAGGCTATTTGGCTTATGTGGTGGATACATGTATTGGAGATCATGTTTCAGTTTCAGAGGTCCCAGTTGTCTGGGATTTTGCCGATATATTTCCGGAGGAGTTACTCGGTGTGCCTCCTAAGAGGCAGGTCGAGTTCAAGATTGACCTCGTGCTAGGTGCGATCCCGATTGCCAAAGCGCCATACCGCCTGGCACCACCTGAGATGTAGGATTTGTCATCTCAGCTGCAGGATCTGCTAGGAAAGCAGTTCATCAAATCGAGTAGTTCTCCGTGGGGAGCGCCGATTTTATTCGTCAAAAAGAACGATGGTTCACACCGGATGTGTATTGATTACCGGGAGTTAAACAAGCTAAAGGTGAAGAACCATTATCCTTTCCGCAGATTAATGATCTCTTTGATCAGTTGTACGGAGCATCTTGGTTCTCTAAGATAGATATGAGATCCGGGTACCATCAGGTCAAGGTAAGAGAGGAGGACGTGGAGAAGACCGTGTTACAGACTTGTTATGGGCATTACGAGTTCATGGCGATGCCATTCAGGCTCACCAATATGCACGTAGTATTTCAAGACCAGAGTGTAGCATGAGGAGCATCTTCGCGAGCTTGTGGGGGTTCTGAGGTAAGAACGAATTTATGTTAAGTTCTCGAAGTGCGAGTTTTGGTTACGAGAGGTTTTGTTCCTTGGACACCTCGTTAACCAGGACGTGATACTAGTCGATCCGGCCAAGATCGAGGCAGTGATGTAGTGGGAGGTTCTGAAATCTCCCTCAGATATCAGGAGTTTCTTGGGGTTGGCAGGGTACTACCATAGATTCATTCAAGGTTTCTCCAAGATTGCACTACCCCTCATTCGTCTGACGATGAAGGGGGTGGATTTCTGGTGGGGCCCTGAGCAGCAGTCAACATTTGAGAACCTTCGGCAGAGATTATGTGAGGCCCCAATTTTGACCCTCCCTGAGGGAATTGATGATTTCGTGGTATTATGTGATGCTTCCATCACTGGTTTGGGGGTGGTCCTCATGCATAGAGGACAAGTGATAGCATATGCTTCGCGGCAGCTGAAGCCGCACGAGGTGAGGTATCTGATGGGGTTTGAGCACTATAACATCCCTATGGTGCACATACAACCCTAATGCTTTG
The DNA here is from genome assembly GCF_052625555.1 of Lactuca saligna. NCBI lineage: Eukaryota > Viridiplantae > Streptophyta > Magnoliopsida > Asterales > Asteraceae > Lactuca > Lactuca saligna. The sequence continues at coordinate 36,722,237 of NC_136417.1, read as the reverse complement.
GATCTAAGTTTTCTCTAGTTATACATGCAATAAACCATTTTCCAAAACATGAAGCCTAAACTAGCATACAACTTGATATATGAATCATAAAACTAGTTAGAAGATTACCTTTTATTGTAGCTTGTTGTATTTGGCCTTTAAGAACTTAGCACCTCAAGTGTGATGCTTCAAATGGTTCACAAAACACCACCAACAATTGGAGAACTTGAGAGAGAGGTTAGAGGCACTCAAGAATCGACTATAGTATCTCTAAGATCACTAGTGTCCACATTATAGGCCAAGGGGTTACATATATATATATATATATATATATATATATATATATATATAGTGTAGAATTCCAAGGGTTATGTGTAAACCCTAATTCTTACACTTCGGCTTGTAATGGTCTGACACTATATGGATACATCCATAAGCTTAGCACATCACTAATCAATCATCGATTAGCCCAACATATTGTTGGATTAGTGTCTAAGTTCATAACTATTTTGGTATGTACTTGACCCGATGGTGCATGGTTCTTTTGGGTTGCCTTCACCAAAGCAACTTGATAGGATGAATTATAGAGAGAGGGGATTAATTATGATTTATTAATATATTATGAGAATAATATATTAAAGGAGAAATCATATTGGTTAATTAATATTAGTCAATAATTAATTAAGAATTAATTTTGTGGCTAAAAGACATTAATTAAACTTAAGGGACTAGAACTGTCAATTGTATGATAGTTGAATATTAGGCTAATGACTTTCATATTAGAGGGGTAGACGAGTTCTATGGGGAAAACCCATTAGAAATCGTCCTAGGCCTCTAAGGAGGGAGTCCATGGGTTGTTTAGGGTTTAAGCAGTCAAATTAGGGTTTCCTTGTTAGATAACCCTAATAGCCTCACTATTTAAGGATCCCTAGAGCACCAAAAACGTGTCCAAGAGTTTCCTTAGGGTTTCCACATGTTTTTGGGTGCCTCCTCTCTTATCATTCTTCATCCTCTTGCTCTTGGTGTTTGTGAGCCATTAGAGGAGTGACACTTGTGACTCTAAGCTTTCTAAAGCCATTACAAGGAGGATTTGAGTTGTTATTACTATATAACGACAAAAGGGTATGTATTCTAATCTTCTTGGTGAATTTCGAAAATAGTATGACTCATTAGGGTTTTATTGTGTGTTCATAATGTTGTGTAACTAATAGTGAAAACATAGATCCAATTCTAGGGTTGCATGCACACATAGGATTGTTTGTATATAACCCATCACACACACACACACACACACATATATATATATCATTGATTTACACAATCAGCCCCTGTAAATTTAATTAGTCTCTTTTGATCACTAAATTAATTCAAAATTAATTCTTGATCAATACTAATTAAATAATATGATTCCTATTTAATATATTATACCTATAATATATTAATAAATCATAAATAACCTCTTTCTCAAATATCCATCTTCTCATATTGTTCTGGTGAATGCAACCCAAAATGGACCATGCTACTCTCATGTCAAGTACATACCAATTATAGTTATGGGCTTAGACACCTATTCTAATAGTATCCCACGCATGATCTGGAGTTGAGGGATGTGGTTTTTTCCCTCAAGATTTGGAGGTATTATCTTTATGGGGTCTGGTGTACTATTTGCACGGATCACAATAGTTTGAGGCATATTATGGATCAGTTGAACTTGAACATGAGGTAGCGCAGGTGGCTGGACGTAGTCAAGGATTATGATTGCGAGATCCTTTACCATCCGGGTAAAGTGAATGTGGTGGCAGATGTGTTGAGCTGCAAGTCGGCTGGGTCTTCAGATGGGGTATCATGTATGTGGATATATGTGGATTCTCCGCTTTTTGGATTGATTAGGGAGGCTCGGGGCGAGGGTGTTTGGGAAGAGAACTGGAAGATAAATAGGATCATAGGTGAGATCGCCAGCTTTGTTCCAGATAATCGTGGATTGTTGACCCGTTGTGGTCGAGTATGGGTTCCTATGTTTGGTGGGGTTAGACAGATTGTGTTGGAGGAGGCTCATAAGTTTCGTTTTTCTATCTATCTGGGGCCACCAAGATGTATCGGGATCTGAGATTAAGTTATTGGTGGTCGTGTATGAAAAGAGAGATAACCTGGTACGTGGAGAGGTGCTTGACCTGCAGGATGGTCAAGGCCGAGCATTAGAGGCCGCATGGCAAGCTGCAGCCTTTGGAGGTTCCCATATGGAAATGGGAGCAGATTTTGATGGAATTCATTACCAAGTTGCCGAAGACGGAAAAGGGTTTTGATACGATTTGGGTCATCGTGGATCGATTGACAAAGAGTGACCACTTCCAGGTGATTCGGGAGAGTTCTTTGGCCGAGACGTTGGTTGATGTGTATATTCGTGAGATCGTTGCTCACCATGGGGTTTCGGTCTCTATTGTTTCAGATCGTGATGTTTGGTTCACCTTTTATTTTTGGCAAAATTTCCATGATGAACTGGGCATGAGGTTGCACTTCAGCACAACTTATCATCTGCAGACTGACAACCAAAGTGAGTGAACAATACAGACCCTTGAGGATATGTTGCAGGCATGTGTAATTGATTTTGGTGGGAGCTGGCACTCCTACATACCTCTTGCGGAGTTCTCCTACAACAACATTTTTCACTCTAGCATTAGTGCTCTGCATTTTGAGCTCTTGTATGGGCGAAGATCTCGTACCCCAGTCTACTGGGGCGAGATTGGTCACATGCTTATTGGTCGGACCGAGGTGGTCCTTCATACTACGGAGATGATTCAACAGATCAGGCAGAGATTGTAGACTACTTAGAGTAGGCAGAAGAGCTATGCTGACTATCGTCGATCCGAGTTGGAGTTCCAGGTCGGCGACATGGTGTTATTGAAGCTCTTAACTTTGAAATGTGTGATTCGCTTCAAGAAGAGGGGGAATTTGGGTCACCGATATATTGGGCCATTCCGGATTATTGCCAGGGTTGGCAAGGTCGCCTACAGATTAGATCTTCCTGAGGAGCTCAGTCAGATTCATAACACTTTTCATGTTTCATAGCTGCGAAAATACGTATTGGATGAGGATGCAGTAGTGTATTTGGATTATATTTAGGTTGATGAGCTCCTAAATTATGTTGAGAGGCTGGTAGCTATTTGGTATAGGAAGATAAAGGTGTTTCGTAACAAGGAAGTACATTTTGTAAAGGTACGATGATAGCACTAGAGGGGCTCCGAGTGGACCTGGGAGTTAGCGGCTGAGATGCAGGAGCATTACCTAGATTTGTTAACCACAGCAGACTTCGAGGACGAAGTCTAGTTCAAGTGGGGGAGAGTTGTAACACCATGATCTCCAGGTATGAGAATTATTCCATTTTGCATGATTTTTCCTATGAAACACGTCGTGGTGAAGCCTCATCATGGCGTCTTGAGGAAATTTTGGGCTGCTTGTTTTTTTGGACCAACACGGTGTGTTGGTGGGAAAACATGATGTGTTGGTGGCTGGTTGAGAAAACCCTAATTTTTAGGGTTTTGCACCCTATACAATATCCTTAATTTTGATGGGGTGGTCTTTTATCAGCCTCCAACTCCCCATATAGACGCTTGAGAACCCTAATCGTCTTTCCCACTTATTTGTGAGCTAGTGTGATGTTTTTCGAGCCAAAGAAGGAAGGAGTTGGAAGAAGGAAGTTAGGATCGAACAAGCAAGCCCTTATCTTTCAGTTTGGCACTCTTCTGGACCATTGTAAGTATCTAAGACCCAATTTTTATTCCTCTATGTTGCTAAATCTTGAGTTTTGGCCCTTTTTCTTGTTGTTCTTGAGTGAGTGAATGGTTGGATCTCATAAAGTTAGCAACTTTATGAATCTCTGGGTCTAAGTGGCCTTGTAGAGTCTTGGATCTGGCCTATAGTCGAGTTTTGATGCCATGCATGGAGAGTAGGTCATAAATCCCGATTTTGACTTATAGATTTAAGAAATCATCTAAATATCAAATATAACACATATATTTAAGAGAATCAAAGGGGAAATCACCTTTAATTTTCGTTTTTTCAAACTTTTTCCGGATAAATCGTAAATAAACAAAGCATAAACTTGATAAATGATGATTAAAACACAAAATAAGTAAATATCTTACCATATTGTCTGGCTTGTACATGAAATCGTCCATAGTGTCAATAGACTCAATCCATTTGCGAACGTACAACTCATTATGTGTGTCCATGGTTTACCGACTTGTACATTCGTAGTTCAACAGGTAAAATTGCAAATGAGGTTAATCCATCTGCGATTTTGATGGTTATTTTTGTAATGTTGGATTATTTTGGCTATTTTCTGTAAAAAGTAATTAAGGAAATTGGCTACATTTTTAATTTTCTCTTTAAATTATCCTAAAAATAAAAAGAGTTTAGTTTAGTAAAAAAAATCATCAAAATCACTTATTTTTCCATTAATAATTGTTATAAGGTATTCTTTATACTGATTTTAGCTATAAACTTTGTCAATATTTATTAAGAAATAGTTTGGTGATTGATATGTTCATACAATTATATGTTTGCATTGAATAATGTAGTATTCTAAGACAGAAACTCCCACATACATTAAATTAGTGTCGACAAATATGTATCACAGAAAACCAACATGTTACCAACCGAACCAAAAGTGTTGATGACCAATATGTGTGGTAGCCTACATTTTTGGTTGGTAGTACCATACCATTTGAGTAATCATAGTATGGTAATGATACAAAATTTTCAATATTATGGTAGTATCAAACCAACAAATTCAATTTTAATATATATATATATATATATATATATATATATATATATATATATATATATATATGTGTGTGTGTGTGTTTGGTGTTTAATATTTTAAAAACTTTAATCCATACAGTTATAAAAATCTTATTCACAAATCTCATACATGTTACTATATACCGTTACCAACATATACCAACCGAATTTATTGGTAGCTAAACAAGTTGGTACCAACTACACTTGGAACGTTAGTAGAAAAACTTTATTTACCAATTATAATTGGTATGATGCACGGTTTAGAAAGGAAAAAAAAAAAAAAAAAAAAAACGGCTACCGTATTAATCCCTACATTAAACCACTTGTTTAGTGCTTAATTTGCATTTTAACATCCTTTAGGGGCTATAAATGAAACTATCAAAGTATAAGGTATTTTCACTTTCTAACCCCTCTAACGCGTTATAAGAGAAACACTAGTTTGCTTTTGACAGACTCAACATCTGTCCGCCAGCCATGGAAGGAACGGTACAGATGGAAGAGCTGACCTCCGGCGCCAGCGGCCGTATCATTCCCGTCTTCAAGAACGTTCGCCGATCGGTGTTTTCTTCAGCCTCAATCCGCCGTGCACTAATTTTCTTCCAATCAATCTTCCTGTGGTTCATTTTCCATCTCCGTCGTTGTCAACAGCACCATCGCCATCCTTCACCTCCGTCATCCCCTTCCTCGAAACGGAAGTTTTCTTTCAGGAGGAGAGAAATCGAGGAGGATGTGCTCAGGCGAAGAGCTCTCGCCGAGGAAATTCAGATGGTTAAGCCGTCGATCGATGATGACTGGACTAGCCAGTGCCACGCCACCACGTCTCTGTTCTTCGGAACCGGACGTAACGCCTTGTTTTGCCGGTCGTGGCTACCGGTTTCCGGGGAGATTAGGTAAAGCAACCTCTTGTAGACTTCGTCATATTGCTAATTATCATACAACTTTTACGAATTTCATCTCAGAATTCTGTATTATCAAGCGTTATATCATCACAATTTGTGCGTTTAAATGATTAGCTTGGAAGATTTCAGAAACTAAATGCTTAAAATTTCAGTAATTTCTATATTTCAACGTTCTTCCTAAATCAGTACTCATTTCTAGGTCGATCAGACAAACAGGAAATTCGAATTTACCATAAAATCGATATATCAAAGATAATGCTATGAAAAGTTGTATCATGTATGCTTGCTAGATGTCAATTGATCAATATCACTTCATATTTGGTAATTTGGGTGTCAAGTTAAGCATAAAAACTGTTCAAGGGAATACTGTATGTTTCGCCTAATCTACTTTCATTTTGTGGTCAAAAGCTTCACTCCATTGTTTGCAATTTAAAAGCTTTCTCCAAGTGTAAAGAATCTTACAGTTTTCACCTTAGAAAGAACAATTTATTTGATCTAAAGAGTCATGTTATCCCACTTTAAGCACTAATTTAAGCACTAATCTATCATTTTTCAATCAATGAATTACATAATCCACAACTTTTCTCATTTCAATAGTTTCCATTTTCTAATTCTGCTGCTTTTCTCTTTCCAGGGGTATTTTGATCATCATACATGGACTAAACGAACATAGGTATTTCCATTTCCACTTCATTTTTCTGACCTCATTATCACATAATTCAATTTTTAATTATTTTATTAAAACTACTTAATTTGTAGTGGGAGATATGCTGATTTTGCTAAGCAACTCAATTCCTCTAACTTTGGGGTATATGCAATGGACTGGATAGGTAGGTATGATATGTCATACTTTAATTACCAAAATACCATTTACAAATTACAATAACAATTTCCACTTTACTTTTTACAATAAAACATTATTATGGTTTTTATAAATTTCTATACTTTAGGTCATGGAGGTAGTGATGGATTACATGGATATGTTCCTTCACTTGATCATGTTGTAGCAGATACTGTGAGTTTATACTTTATACAACCTTTTTATCTCTTATTATTATTTTTTTTTACCATATGTGATTTTATAAATTTATATTTTTATTAATTTTTAGGGGTCTTTCTTGGAGAAAATAAAGGGAGATCACCCAGGGACACCTTGCTTTCTTTATGGGCATTCAACAGGTGGAGCTGTGGTTTTAAAGGTAAAGACTATATACAATAGTTGATAATATTATGTACAAGTGATATTTCATATTTGGTTTTATGAAGGGTAAATTTGTCATTTGTTTGTGACTTTGTTCTAATAGGCTGCTAGCTATCCTTACATTGAAGAAATGGTGGAGGGAATTATACTAACTTCACCTGCATTGCGTGTTACTCCCGCGCATCCCATAGTAGGGGTAAGTCTCGTAATTTTACCTCGAATTATATTTATTCACACAATTAATAAAAGTATATATATATATATATATATATATATATATATATATATATATATATATATATATATATATATTTTGTCCTTTATTGTATTTTGACCCAATTTTAGTAAAGATTAAAGTGGGAAGTAGAAAGCATGTTTAACGTATGCACAAAATGTTGCACCAAATTAGGTGGAAACTTGTTGCATCAATGTAAATAATATGGACCACATTACACATAATTTTATTAGGGTTTATTTTTTTTTCATCTTTTATAGAATTTTAATTTTATATACATTGAAAATAAAATACTGTAATTTAGCTATAAGTGTGATAAAAAAAAAAAAGTTCCTTCATGTTTTTGTTTTTTTTTGTTGAGGTTAATCAAATTTCAAATACTTATACTATAACACATTACCTAACTCCTAAATGCGTTGTTGAAATTTGGTGCATTTATTGTTGTAAACCCAAATTTGGTGTAAACATATTTTAAAAAATTGGTTTCACACCAAGTTATATGCAAATTTGGTGCATAATTTGGAGATGCCTTTACGCCGCACGTTTTGTATGTATAAGACCCTTTCTTTTTCAAACTAAATGACTAAATTACCATTTTATCCTTACATTCCAAAAACCAGTTTCACAATATTCATCCATTTTAGCACAAGAGAAGTTGAAAAAAAAAAAAAGTCAAATAGGTAATCGGTTAGTGTCTTAATATATTACGCCAGATTTTTTGGCCTAGCCCATTAATTATTAAATCACTTTTTCATATTAATTAAAAAAAAAATCAAACCGTTAATCCATCAAAACCCATTAAATAAATTAAAAAAAAAAACCCCATAATGAGTACAATTGTTAAACCGTTAAATTAAAGTACACACTTACTTTTTTGTACTTCACCTACCTACAAAACCGGTGACATAGAAAAACAAGTTTTTAACAAGTCAAAAATATCATTGGTTAAATCAATAAAATCAATATAGCTCACAATTTCATATGGTTTTTTTTTTTAAATAATCATAAAACAGTTAAGTGGTTAAATTGATAAAATCATAATGTTTAACAATTTCACCTATATATATTATGCAGGCAGTAGCGCCATTATTTTCACTTTTAGCTCCAAAATACCAGTTCAAAGGCGCGAACAAAAGAGGGATCCCAGTTTCAAGAGATCCCGCGGCTCTGATAGCCAAATACACGGACCCTCTGGTCTACACAGGCCCAATGAGGGTCCGTACTGGGCATGAAATTCTTCGAATTTCAGCTCACTTAACGCGAAACTTTAAGTCGGTAACTGTACCTTTTTTTGTCCTACATGGAACCGCTGACAAAGTCACGGACCCACTTGCTTCACAGGACTTGTACCATGAGGCACCATCAAAGTACAAGCATTTAAAGCTGTACGATGGGTTCTTGCATGATTTGTTGTTTGAGCCTGAAAGGGAGGATATTGGACGAGATATTATTGATTGGATGGAGAGGAAGCTAATGAGTAGCTCCTATTAACCATTCTTTGAAGGTGAACTTAATATTAGGTTATGTGGTTTGTGAGAATGTATGTGTATGTATGTATGTGTGTATGGATTTGGGATTTTTATGCTTAATGTTAAATCGTATCTCTAGATTATGGAAATTTATTATTTTGAATGTTTTGTATGGTTTAAGGCTATGACTAGTTGGAAAGATAGGTTATAGTTGAAAAACTAGTTTTTAGTTTGATAAAAATAACATTTGATAAAACTAGATCATATATGTAAAATAACATAAAAAGAGTATGTAGAAGGTTTAGTTGTTTTATAATTAGTGAAGAGTATATTTGGGTAGAATTTTGAAAAAGCTTAATAAGTTTCCTTAAACACTAGTTTGAGTATTTTAAAAATTTATCTTATCATTATTTTATTATTAATAACATATTTTATAAGATAGTTAATTGAAAGGTGTTAAACATATCCAAATGTTTTTGAGACATAAAGTATGATATGAATCAATAATGCACCAAAACATGGGATGTTTCTTTTCAGTTAATGGGTTATGAGGTAAATGGTTTAAGCATTTGATATGGATATTTATAGATGCTTGTTTTTTTCTATCTAATTTGGACATAATAAAATAGTGTGTTAAATTAAAAATAAATGGTCTAATATATCAAGACACTTACCATTAACTAGAGATTTAAGACACACCATCTTCCTTTTACATGGATCATTACAAATTAGATGTAATACCTCTATTTATTACATGATTTAATTTAAAAAAATTAAATATAAAGGTTTAAATATTTAAAAATTTTGAAATTATAAGAAATTAAAAAAATAATGAATTATTAAAATTGATTTTTATTATCTTTTAAATTTAAATAAATAAACAAAATAAACTAATGAGCTTTCATTTGAGAATTTTGAAATAAGAGGTGAGTCTAGGGGTGCAAACGAGCGGAGCCGAGCCCGAGCCTGGTCAGGCTCGGCTCGGGCTCGTTTAAGTTATACAAGGCTCGAGCTCGAGCTCGGCTCGATTCGAGCTTTCTTTTACTGAGCTCAGCTCGGGCTCATAAAGAATTATACAAGCTCGGCTCGGGCTCTGGTTTGGCTCGTTTGTCGTTTGATGTGCCTAAATAAGCTTAAACTCGATTCAAGCTCGTTAAGAAGCTCGTTTACTAATACCCGAAATTCATAATTTCCCAAATATGTTTTTATTTTAATATACAAAAATAATACTCCCTCCGTCCCAAATTGATAGTCTACTTTTGACTTTTGAAGTCTTTTTTCTTCAACTTTGACCTTAAATATTTTTATTTGTGTTATATATTACTTGATAAGAATTATAAGAATAAAAAAAACATTTAAAATACAATCCATTCATATATTTTGCACAAAGTATTATCTATCAAAAACAAAAATATTTAAGATCAAAGTTAAAGAAAAATAACTTCAAAATTCAAAAGTGAACTATCAATTTGGGATGGAGGTAGTAATAAATTATATTATATAAAGGCTCGTTTAGGCTCGCGAGCCTAATCGAGCTTAGTGACATAGGCTCGAGCTCGTTTAATAAACGAGCTTAATATTAAGCTCGAGCTCGGCTCGGACTCGTTTAAAACCGGTTTCGAGTCGAGCTTTTAACGAGCCGATCCCGAGTAGCTCGCGAGTAGCTTGACTCGTTTGCACCCATAGGTGAGTCCATTAATGAAATTGATATTCATTTATTATTAATTTTATTGTAATTATTACATTAAAGTATTATGTGAAATTTATGAAAATAGAAAAACTTATAAAATTACATATGAAAAAGAAATTAATTCAAAATAATCATAAAATGATATTTAATAAATTTAATGAATGTGAGATGTGACAAAAAAAAATAACCTTAATTTATTAGAGTATATTAAATTTATAATATTATTCTATTTAGTTTTTTATTAAATTAAGAAAAATATTTTATATTATCTTGTAAAAAATATATATATAGAACGAATAAAATATTAATATATATAAATATGCGAACAATAGAACAGCTTTACAAATTCACTGGGTAGTGAAAAAATTCAAATAAACAGCTTTCCCAACCGACTTTCCCAATTATATGGACTTACAAATACGAGGTACATGAACTTTGACTTTGTAAACTTCTATGACTATAATGTTCTCCCATGTGGTGCTGGGTGTTGAAACGTGTAAATAACTTCCGACAACTCTTATACGCGCTAGTATTACGAAATTCCGCAAATTACCCCTGCGTTTTTTAAAATAGATCAAATATAGTTTCTATGATAAACTTTTGACAAGGTGATCACTGTCGGTTTGAATATATTGTATTGTTCACCTTTTTGGTTACAACCGTTAAAAATAAGGGTTAACTACTTTTGAAAAGATGTTAAAGACCAATTTACCCATCTTTGATTTATTTGTCATTAAAGTATATTACAGTTTTGGTCCCTACGGTTTACATTCTTCTACAATTTAGTCAGAATTTAACTTTTTTTTTTGAACTACAAGGTTAGTAGTTAGTAGTTAGTATCATTAAACCGTCGACTCCTAGAATAAAACTCGAGACCTCAAATCTAAAAGGCAAAATAGTGCGCTAGTCCCACATTGACCAAAATTTTAAAATTTTGATGTTTTATCCTTGTGATTTCAAAAAGATACATATGTGGTCCTTAAGTCCGACTCTTTAATTTCCCCGTTATGTAGGTAGGAAACTCCATTAAATGCCTTTATTTTTATCATTTTTTTGATTTTGTCCCTTTTTCATTTAACATTTTATTGCCATTGAACAATTTATACAATGTTATTAGTTATAGTTATCTAATAAAATTTTTTAAGATTAAAATAATGTTTTAAACTATAGTCTAAATTACCATTTAGTCATAAATTTTTTAAAGATTATAAGGTCAATGTACTGTGTTTATTCTATGTATATTCATCCTTTTCACATGTATAACATGTTTTACACATTTCTGCAACTTTGGTCCCTATGAATTACACTCTTTTGCAGTTTAGTCTACGTTTAAAATTTTGACATGTGTACTCTAGAGTGTATTATAGCTTTGGTCCTATGGTTTACACTTTTCTTCATTTTAGTCCAAGTTTTAATGACATGTCTTATTCTTGCGATTTACAGAAAATATATGCGTGGTCCTTAATTCCAACTTCGTTAATTTTTATCCATTAAGTATGTAGGAAACTCCATTAAATGCCTTTATTTTTACCATTTTTTGATTTTGTCCATTTTCATTTAGCATTTTATTGCAAATAGAACCGTTTATGTAATGTTATTGGTTATAGTTATCCAATAAAAAAAGTTTTAAGATTAAAATTTTCTACTATAGTCTAACTTCCCATTTAGTCACTATTTTTTTTTTAAAGTTTATAAGATCTATTTAACTTGTTTATTGAAACACCTGTATCCTCAGATACATTTCTTTGCATCATAAAGTTTAATTTTTGGAAAATTTTCTCCTACGTGGGGCGTAGGAGGGAAACAGGATGCGAGGAATTGATGCTCTATGTGGGGCGTAGAGATTTGTATGCATGGCGTAGGAACGCCTGGTTTAAACCCTAATTGTGGCGTTGTGAGCTTTATTTTAAGGGCCTTAACTCCTTAAGACTCTCTCTATACTCAGTCTCCACCCTTCCATTCTTTCACCTCAAAACCCTAACCCCTTAGTGTGAACTTTAAAGTTGAAGTGTAATCTTTATGTGCATTGTGAACAAGGAGTTCCTTAAAGAAACATTGGCGAGCTTCATGCTTGTAGATCCAGACTTTGCCCTTCATCAACATTCTCCAGGAGGAATAAAGCTTGAAACTTGATGACTCCTTTGATAAATCTAATTAGCTTGTGGGGTTTTCATGTTCTTTTGTCCCTTAACCTTGGTCTTAGTGAATAGAAGCTACTGCAGACCTTATGAGTATTTTTTCATGTTATTTCTAGGCTTGTAGAGGGATAAAATGGGGAGCTTGGTCACTCCTATCCTTTCAAGCATGAGTTCTTAAGCATTGGAGTGCCTTATGAACCTAGCGTTTAGTATTGTGCTCTTTTAAGCCATGCAAAGGCATAAGTCAGATACTTTATCACTTAGGATGCCCTTTAAGACCGGATCTGGGAATTAGCCATTTAGTCTTTAAGTATTAAAAGCTTATTATGAAGTTGGAAGAGCAGGGTAGTACGTGGGGCGTAGATATGGCAACACATGGCGTAGCCTGAAATGTCCCTATTTTCCATAAGATGCTCTACGTAGGGCGTAGAGCATGGTTTTATGCAGGACATAACACCCGATGATTGATTTTGATAAAAATTGATGTTAGGTCAAGTGGGATAGATTCTAGACTTGGAAGGGTAAAATAGTTTTTTTTTTTTTTTTACCAAAGTAAGACAATTATGAACCAAGACTTGAGGTGGATTAGTATCTTAATTTTAATTTAGGGTTTTATTATGTATTTAGTTAGTATGAAGAGTTCCAGCATCAACAGCTCGGGTGTGCGAGTTATCTATCTTCAGATTGAGGTGAGTCTTCTCACTATACTCGTGGTTCGAAGGCACAAATTTCGACCCATTGGATTGTGTTAGTTGTCTATGTTTGTAACACCCATAAAAATCACAAGAAATTTAAACTTTTTAAAACCAACCTAAATTCTTAAATTGTTTACAATCATAGTTTTCAAACATTTTCAAACATCAGAGTCTCCCAAAATTATAAGACATAAACAAGAGGATGTGTATAGTAATGCTTTCGCCTTTCCGCATCATTCGAAGTACTTGAAACATAACCCAAAACTATAAGCTAATGCTTAATGAGATCCCCAGAGTACCAATACATAAACAAAAAACATATACAATAACAACATGTCGGGTCCAATCAACCATTGGGTTGGAATACCCCTAGGCCCAATTAACCATCGGGTTAGAATGCCAACATACTATGGGTCCAGTCAACCATCAGGTTGGAATAACCCAAACCTAATCAACCATCATGTTGGAATGCCAATCTACAACGGGTCCTGTCATCCTCAGGATGGAATACCCTCGGGCCCAATCAACCATCAGGTTGGTATGTCCTCGGCCTGTTGGCTTACGCACAAAGTAGTAAAGCCTCAACCACCAACTAAATATATGCACATATAACATATAATCATATAAACATTCTACAGATGGTCAGGCAGATCTACAGATCACTAAGCATAACATCATCTTATATACTAGTATACCGATCTAACAAATCACTACGACATGATAACATATTATCACATAATAGGATATCAAATCCAAAAGGATGGCCTTGGTGCCTTCGAACCTGTAACACCCGCAGATCCGGGTTAATCAATTAAGAGACAATAAGTATCGAAAATGACTTTTTGATAGAAGATTATTTAGGAGGATTAGTATTAACTAAGTTTTAGTATATGTTACAAGGATTTCGTACAAATAAAGAACGTTGAAATCCGAGTTATAACGAAGAAGTTATGACCTGTCGAAGTTTTGCGACAGAACCGGCACAACGCTGTGTGACGTAAAAAGTGAATTTACGATAGAGTGATATTTAGCCTTAGTGATCTAAACGAATATTTTAGATTTCGTTAAACCGATAACGTGCATAAAAAGAACTCCCAAATCTGACTTCGTATGAGGAAGTTATGATTTTTCGATGTTTTGGCTTAGCAGTGTACAACCCGAAGTTCGATTTTAAGATTGAACAGTTTTTAGCCGAAACAATCTAAACAAGAATCGAAGATCTTGTCAATGGTAGTGCAACGGTAAAAAGATAGATGAAAACAAACGTCGGATGAAGAAGTTATGAATTTATAACGGAGTTTTCCTGTCTTGGCCTACTAAAAATAATATATTTATAATATACTAAAAATAAATTCAAAATTAGCCAATGGAGTCAAAATAAGAGTTGTATAGCATAATCTCACCTACGCGTGGATATAAAGAACGTCGAAAATGGAACTCGTATGTGAAAGTTATGAATTTCTAAAGTTCGGGGCGTGAACCCCAAGGTCGTGTCAAAGCTCACGAGATGAACATATGTAGTTCACGAGGTGGGCCTAGCTCACGAGGTGAGCATTAGTGGCTCACGAGGTGAACAAATGATGGACATATTCCAGGGCAAGTGGCCATGATGAACGCAATGATGTATCGAGCTCACGAGGTGAGCATATGTAGCTCACCAGGTAAGTCTAGCTCACGAGGTGAGCATATGTAGCTCACCAGGTAAGCCTAGCTCACGAGGTGAACATATGTGGCTCACGAGGTGAACCCAGAAAATTCACCCTATAAATAGAATTCAAGAGGCAGCCGAGTTTGGTTGCTCATCTCTTACTCTTCCACTCTCGATACTCTCTCTAAGCCCTATTTTAACCCCCCGAAGACCCGATATCATCCCCCGAGACCCAAAGTAAGTCCCGAAGCCCCAAAGATCCCGAGAAGAATGATTCCCGAGCCAAAGCTCTGCCCACGTGAAGCCCGGTTTTGGAGGAAAACATCCCGGTTTCATCGCAAAAGATTATTTTAAGAGATGAGACGTTGTCTGATCATCGTCTTATCAAGTGAGTGTATAGTCACTTTCTTCTAACACATAAATATTAAGTATTTGCTATGAAATACGTGCTATGTGTGTATATATTGTTGTTTATTTCAGATTATTGTGGAATGGATGAATTATATAGGTTTTAATGAGTTAAACCGTATATGTATTTTGTATTTACAAATATGTTGGGTAGAACATGGGTAGATAATATTGTTGGTATGTGATAAAAGATGAGTTGGATCATGAGATAAAGGGTAAAGAGATAAACTTGTTATAGATCCGGGAGTATGGGTCAGATCAAGAGGCTAGTTTTAGATCCGAGATTATGGATTAGGTAATGAGGTAAATTTTAGATCCAGGAGTACGGATTATGTATTTTTGAACTATGTTTTCATTCGATAAGGTATCATGTGTATAGTCCCTTTTAGGAACGTGATTTTAATACGAGTAGTGATTAAAGTATGAAATATATATATATATATATATATATATATATATATATATATATATATATATATATATATGTATATGTGTGTGTGTGTGTGAATTATTTGCTATTGCTCAAAACGTATGTTATATATATAATTGATTATATAGAATGTACGAACCAGTTATGTTCCAATATGTGTTAAGATGTGTATATATGATATTATTACTTAAAAACCTTGTGTTAAGTATACTCATAGTTAGCATTTCCAAATGGAGATAGTATCGAAAATTTATTATAGGCATTGTAGGCTTGCCTAGTGATGGGTTAAGACTTAAATAGGGATGTTTAGTTCCATTAAATTTGGACTTTGGGTAGTCTCGTATTAAGAGTACGTGTGGGGTAAGATTGATGATTGGTGGAGCACGTCCTACATAGAGAAGTACATTTTATGTACGAAGTCCTTTTCAAAGCTCTGTGTCTTGGGTGTTTCTTGTGCCAGGGTACTATTACGTTCTCGGGTACGAGTCCTTCGCATACCAAAGTACTATAACGTGCCAGAAGTACTATCATGTACAAAGTCTTTTTGACAATTTTGTGTGTCGGTTATGGGAGCGTACGGGAGTACTCTAGTAGTATTTCCCCATACTTTTATTTTAAAAGAGCTTTGGAGTTAGCGTTTCTTGTATGAAGTGATCGATCCAGCTTCATATGTCAGCGTTTTCTTTCACGAAGTAATTAAGGGAACTTCGTAGACTACCTAATAAAGTATGTCGGTAATAGACCACTGCTAGGTATGTCTGGTGTTATATTGTTGGATAGGGTGCGTCTGGGGGTGAAATACCTCATGATATTCAGGCCACTGGTAGGCAAAGTTCAATGATGGGATAGGTAGAGTTTGGGGGTATAATACCTCATGATAGTCAGACCACGCCTAGGCATTGTTATCTAGATACCTACCCCTGACTTAAAATGTATTGTTGTTCTTTCTTTTACGAACAAAGGTTCGTGGTGAAACTTATTCCATTCCCCTCATTTGATGTCTTTATTGATCCTCGTTTGCTGTCAGTGAATTTCCGAAGCACCTTCGTCAGTTTGTGGTTCATATTGATTCCTTAGGCTAGATCTCGTCAGATCATTGTATAGGGTTAGTATGTGGGGATCGATGGGATGGGATATATTGTTTTAGAAATATGATTTATATGTGTTTATAATATTAGTGGTTTTAAAGGATCGATATATACTTTATTATTATCACATTGTTTGAACTAAGAGCTTTCATACTCTGTGTTCCTTAGGTGATTGGGTTCACCAGGGATATTCGAACTAAGTGTTCATTAGATATTTGAACTTAGTGTTCGTCCGGGATATTTGAACTAAGTGTTCATTAAGTGTTTGTGAACTAGGTGTTCATTGGGTAATATTGGAACTAAGAGTTAATTAGGTGTTCTTGAACTAGGTGTTCATTAATTATTGTGAACTGCGTGTTCACCATAGGTAATCTAAGAACCTTGGCAGCACTAGACTTTGTGCCGGTTCCTTAGGGCAATCCTTGTGAATGAATGAGAGGGTAATCGGTTCTTAGGATAAATCTTTAAGAAATAAATGGAGATAATGGGGGTGGGTAATTGGATTGATTGTTTGATAATTGAATATAATAATTATATTATTGTGGGTTGAAAACCCTATATGCTCACCAGGCTCCCAAGCCTGACCATCTCAGTTTTCTTTGTATTACAGGTTATGGTACGAGAGCATACGTTGGCTGACATAACGAGATATTTTGGATTAAAGGCCAATAGTTATGAATAACTGTTGTAAGGTATATTTTTGTTCTGTTTATGCTTTTGGTCTGTATTGAACATGACATCCCGAGATTTTGTTATATAACGAAAATACATTTCTTTAAAGAAATGTTTTGATAAATTCTTATCATATTTTATTTTGGGAACAAATTTCACAACTGTTTTCTTTAAAAGATTACTCTAATTTTAAAAACAAAGCATAAACAAATTGGTCTTTTTTGGCCGTGAAATTGGAGATGTCACGGAACCGCAAGTACAGTGAGGAAAACTCACCTCATAAATTGGACAAAAGCTAATGAGGTTCCGACTCCAAATCTCAACTCTCTAACCGACACCTATTACAACCAAATGACCAATATCCATCAAAATCCCAAAAAATCCAAAATATCCTTAAGGTCAAACTTGGTCAAAGTCAAGGTCAAATTGATCAAAATGCATAAATCAACTGAGTCAACCTAGTCGAGTCAACTCATCAAGCGTACGTGGGGCGTACTCTGGAGGTACATTGGGCGTACTCCTCTACTGACCAAAAATAGGGTCATTGACTGTGTACGTTGGGTGTAACCTAGGTACGCTCAGCGTAACCCTAGACTTTCCTTTTTTCCCCATTAAGTGCTTAAGGTAGAGACTTAACACGTCCAATGTAGATCCAAGCTTAAAATGTCATTAGGAGTCATAAAGTTTCCAACTTTATGACCTTGCATGCTTAATAAGTGCTTAATCCATAAAAACCCAACATCTTAATGCCTTAAGACTCTCGATAACATGCATGGGACATAACTAACCATTGGGACTCCATTTTTATGACTTAAGCCCCTCCTAGGGTCTGAAATGATAGCTTAATGAGTTAAGAACATGCCATGCTCAAGATCTAACATTTTGGGACCAAATAGCATCATTAAGACATCCAAATATAGATCTATATGATAAAAGGGTAAAGTTGCAACCTTTATACCTTAAAAAGGTTGCAAATGATGTAGAAACCCTAGATCCAAAGTGCTTCACTCTTCCAAGATGAGATTGGCTTCCTTCCTTCTTCGCCTATGTACAAAACACACACACTCTTAGGTTTAAAATAGCTTCTCAAGGTGAACTAGGGTTGTAAAACGTATCAAGAGGGGTGGAGGCTGATGAGGTGAGGGGAGATGAGGCAATAAGGGTGTTTAAATATGATCTAAACCCTAAAAATCAAGGTTTCCATATCTGGAAATTATACCCACTGTACAACATGTACGCCCAACATACTAGGGCGCGCCCTAGTACGGTCAACGTACATGCATACGCATGGCCTACTCTCCCAAGGTGTATTTACGAAAATGCCACTAGGGATCATTTTGGCATACTTTCTTGAACTTAGGGGCCAAAATGCAACATAATTGAATTATAGGGTTAAAATTAGAAGTACCTCATCATCAAGATGTTTAAGTTCTCCCCCACTTGAACTAGAATTCGTCCTCGAAGTCTGTAACAACGAATAACTTAGGATAATGCTCCCGCATCTTAGCCTTTAGCTCCCAGGTCCACTTGAAACCTCTTTGATGCTGCCACTATACCTTTACAAAAGGTATCTCCTTGTTGCACAGGACCTTCATATTTCTTTCTAGAATAGCTACTGGCCTCTCAACATAGTTTAGGTGCCCATCGACCTGAATATCATACAACAGAATCAATATGTCGTTGTCCAACACACACTTCTGCAACTGAGAGACATAGAAAGTGTTGTGGATCTAACTGAGCTCTCTTGACAAATCCAACCCGCAAGCCACCTTGCCAACCCTAGAAATCACCTGAAAAGTTCCAATGAACCAGGGACCCAATTTCCTCCTCTTCATGAAGTGTATCACACCCTTCCAGGGTGAGACCTTCGAGAGCACCATATCGTCGACCTAAAACTCCAACTTTGATCGACATCGGTCGGCATAGCTCTTCTGCCAACTCTGAGCGGTCTATAGTCTCTCCGTGATCTGTTGGATAAGCTACGTGGTCTGAAGTACTACTTCGGTCCTTCCCATAACCCTGTGACCAACCTCTCCCCAACAAATCGGGGTACGAAATCTCCGACCATATAAGAGCTCAAAAGGAAGAGCACCAATGTTGATAACTATTGTTGTAAGAGAAGTCCGCAAGAGGTAGGTAGGAATCCCAAATCCCATCAAATTCAATAACACAGGCCCGTAAAATATCCTCAAGGGTCTATATAGTCCGCTCACTTTGGCCATCAGTCTACGGATGATATGTGGTGCTAAAATGTAACCTCGTGCCCAGTTCCTCGTGGAACTTTTTCCAGAGTCGGGAAGTGAAACGAACATCTCGGTCAGAAACGATGAAAACCGGAACCCCATAGCGAGCAACGAACTCCTGGACATAAACATCGACCAACTTTTCGGTCGAAGAACTCTCCCGGATAGCCAAAAAGTGGGCACTCTTGGTCAATCGATCCACGATGACCCTTATAGCATCAAAAACCTTTGTCGTCTTTGGCAGCTTGGTGATAAAATTCATGGTGATCTGCTCCCATTTCCACATGGGAACCTCTAGAGGCTGCAACTTGCCATTTGGCCTCTGATGCTCGGCCTTGACCATCCTGTTGGGCAAGCACCTCATGACATACCAGACTATCTCCCTCTTCATACACGGCCACCAATAAATCAATCTCAAATCCCAATACATCTTGGTGGCTCCCGGGTGTATAGAAAAACGAGACTTATGAGCCTCCTCTAACACAATCTGACTGCTCCAACCAGAAATTGGAACCCAAACCCGACCACACCGGGTCAATAACCCTCGACTATCTATGATAAATCTGTCAATCTCACTCCTGATCCTTTCTCGTTTCCAGTTCCCCTTCTGAACTCTCTCTACCCGAGCATC
Source organism: Lactuca saligna (assembly GCF_052625555.1). Lineage (NCBI taxonomy): Eukaryota > Viridiplantae > Streptophyta > Magnoliopsida > Asterales > Asteraceae > Lactuca > Lactuca saligna. The sequence continues at coordinate 36,702,008 of NC_136417.1, read as the reverse complement.
TCTGATCAATCCCAAAAGTGTAGAATCAATAGATATCCTCATACACATCTCCCCAACCAAAGATCCATCTGACTTGTGGCTCAAAGCATCCGCTACCACATTAGCTTTACCCGGATGACAAAGGATCTTGCAGTTATAATCCTTGACCACGTCCATGAAGGGTTTTGAGCATTCTAACACTCCTATGTGCACATGCAACCCTAGATACTTTGGATCTATGTTTTCTCAAATTATACATGCATTTTCATTTTCCAAAGCATACATATCCTAACTTGCATGCAATTGACATATGAACAATATGACTAGTAAGAAACATTACCTTTTGTTGTATCTAGTTAACTTTGGCCTTTAAAAGCTTAGCACCTCAAGTGTGATGCCTTAATGCTTCACAAAACACCACCAACAATGGAGGACTTGAGAGAGAGTATCTTGCACACAAAAATCACCCCTATGAACTCTTAGAACATATGTCTATCCGATTTTTAGCTATAGGGTAACTTATATATATGGTATAATACTAAAAGTCATGGTTAAACCCTAATACATACCCTTAGGATTATTATACATGATCCATGATCTATATGGACCAACTCTTTATGGATTCATCCATAAACTTAGTCCATCATGTATCATAAGCCCAAACCATATATATATATATATATATATATATATATATATATATATATATATATATATATATATAACTAATTTATACAATTAGTCCCTATTAATTTAACTAGTCTCTTGTGATCACTAAATTAATTCTTGATTAACACTAATTAAATTATATGATTTCTCAATATATTATACTTATAATATATTAGCAAATCATAAACAACCTCTCTCTCAAACGTCCATCCTATAAGATTGTTCTGTTGAAATGCAACCCAAATGGACCATGCTACTCTCGGGTCAAGTATATACCAAATATAGTTATGGGCTTAGACATCTAATCCAACAGTCTCCCACTTGGATAAGTCTAATAACTATAACTGCAAGTACAACTTAAAAAACCTACTAGCAATCGTAGCTTTTAAAAGCCTCTGTGTAATTTTGGCACGCCATTTAGATAAGGGATCATATAATCCTCTGTTCTTCAAGATATCAACCAAACAAATACATGGAACATAGTCATACTTATTGCTCAACAATTTGTTTCCCGATTTCCGATTTGTTTGATAGAGAACTTAAATGAACACATCAATTTAGTTCTGACTGGGCCCGACACATAAGTCAAAACAAAATCATCGAGGGGCCCAAGATATCGCTTTTAATCCTCCAAGAATTAAAAGGAACAAATAAACTTCGACATTATATGATTGCACTAACTATTCGTTAAATCATACACAACAGTGTGTTTTATAACATCAAGTTACTAATGTGTTTTCACACTATCAATATACAACCAACTCATAGTCAACAACTCATATATCTTGGTTTTAAGACTTATATGATATTATCGTCTCATGATCACTTGTGATAAATTCCATGAAATGCTTCAAGTGAGGATGGGTTTAATCCAATACTTAGACCTTATGAGCACTCATGAGTGTTGTAGAAAACTTTTTCTATGTCTAAACACCTTAGACAATCTACAAGCCAAATTCATGATAGTCTTACCTTGATACCTACTTCCAAAGTATGATCGACTGTAGACAGTTTGAATAATATAATTATTATGGAAGTCAAAACATACAAAATGAAACAATAGTAAACAATTGACATAAGATAGTAACTTTACTCATAAATAAAAACACCTTTTATTTAAGCATCAAATGTCAATTACATTTTATCTATTACATCTTTCTAAAATATCTATCTAATCATTAAAACTAATATCATCCTTCAACTCAATGCTCCTTGCATGCTGCAAATGCTTAACCCTACTCAGTCCCTTCATGAGGGGATCTGTTGGGTTCTCATCTGAAGATACCCTTTATACCACGAAGAGTCCTTATTCTATTCGATGTCTTATGAAGTGATATTTTCTGTCGATGTGCCTGGATCTGCCATGATCCCTTGGCTCCTTGGCTAAGGCGACCGCACTCTTGCTGTCATAGAAAATTTCCATAGGCTCCTTCATAGCTGGCACAACTCCAAGGTCTCCGATGAAGTTCTTAGCCATATTGCCTCCTTCGATGCTTCACTTGCTGCTATGTACTCTGATTCGCACGTTGAATCAGCTATAGTCTCCCATTTGAAACTTTTCCAAGTTATTGTTCCTTCATTTAGGGTAAATACCCAGCCCGAATGAGAGAGGAAATTATCTCTGTCGGTCTGAAAGCTGGCGTCACTATACCCCATAACTCTTAAGTCATCACTCCCATCGAGGGTAAGGACCTAATCCTTAGTCCTCCGCAAGTACTTAAGAATATTCTTTAAAATAGTCCAGTGAGCTTTACCAGGATTCCCAAGATATTTGCTAACCATGATGAACGAAAAGGCCACATCAGAGCAAGTACAAGTCATAGCATACATGATCGAGCCAACCACAGAAGCATATGGTATTCGACTCATCTCAACTATCTCAACCTCTGTACTTGCACTCTGAGTCTTACTTAGTTTGGTATTACTTTGGATAGGTAAGTCCCCTTTCTTGGAATTCTCCATGCTGAACCTCTTTAACACATTGACCAAGTAGGTACTTTGACTAAATCCCATTAGTCTTTTACTCTTGTTTCTCAATATCCTTATTCCTAGGATATAAGTAGCTCCCCCAAGGTCCTTCATAGCGAAACACTTCCAAAGCCAGGACTTTACCTCCTACAAGGTTGGGATGTCATTTCCTATGAGAACTATGTCATCCACATACAACACTAGAAAGCTCACTATGCTCCCATTAGCCTTGACATATACATAGGACTCATCCTCGCTTCTCGAAAATCCAAACTCTTTGACTTTCTCATCGAAACAAAGATTCCATCTGCGAGATGTTTGTTTCAATCCATAAATGGATTTCTCAAGCTTATACACTCTATTAAGGTACTCTGGATTGAAAAAACCCTCTGGCTGATTCATGTAATCATCTTCAGCCAACTTCCCATTAAGGAAAGCGGTTTTAACATCCATTTGCAATATTTCACAGTCATGAAATGCAGCTATGGCTAGCATAACCCTTATAGATTTAATCTTTTCTACTGGTGAGAAGGTCTCATCATAGTCAACTCCATGAGTTTGAGTAAAGCCCTTCACAACCAGTCGCGCCAGTGTACTTTCCATTTATGTCGGTCTTCTTCTTGAAGATCCATTTGCACCTGACTGTCTTACGAACCGGTACATTGTCAACCAAGTTCCAAACTTGATTGTCATACATGGACCGAATCTCTTTGTCCATTGCCTCTTTCCATCTTTGCAGACTCGGGGTCTGCCATGGATTCCTTGTAGTTGTTAGGTTCATCCAAATTTACCATCGTGCTATCACTGATAAATGTATCACCTTCTGCACTAATATGGAAACCATAAAACTCAGGTGGAACTCTAACTCTACTAGTTCGCCTCATAGGTACGAACTCGTCAATCAGTTCAACATGAGTTTCCTCCTCAGGTTGATCACTAGTGTTTGAGGTTCCTTTACCGCTTGACTCTTGAAGCTCTTCAAGGTAAATTTGCCTCCCACCATCCCCTTGGCATATGAGCTCTCTCTCATGAAAGACTCTTCTACTCGCAACGAAGACAACATTGTCACACGATCTATAAAAGAGATATCCAAAGGATTTTTGTGGGTAGTCGATGAAAATACAACGCTCACTAAAATGTTCGAGCTTATCGTGAGGTGTTTTGGAAACCTTTTTAGTTGGGACTAGATTAAGGATATGGGCGGCAGTCTATAAGGTATACCCCCAAAATGAGATAGGTAATGAAGCTCGACTCATCATTAAACGAACCATGTACAACAAGGTTCGATTGCACCTCTCAGCCACACCCTTAATGTGACATTCCCATTTTCACGGCCAGAAAAGACCGATTTTGTTTATGCTTTATAAAAATCAGAGTACTTCTTTTAATAAAAATGTTGCAGAATTTGTTCCCAGAAAAACATGATAATCGCGTTGTCAAAGCATTTCTAAAGAAATATATTTTTATTCACTTTTAAAAACATTTGGGATGTCATCGTCAATACAGAAACATAAGCATAAACAAAACTTACATTTATTTACACTAGTGATCTACATCTCTTTTAAATCTCTCAGTGAAATGTGACTTCATATCGACACCTGTGATACAAATAAACTGAGTGGGTCAGGTTGGGAAACCTGGTGAGTACATAGGGTTTTCAACCCACAATAATATAATTATTATTTTCAAATAATCAAACAATCAACCCAATTACCCATCCCTATTATCTGCTTTATTCTTAAGGATCTACCCTAAGAATCAACTATTCCTCGTTCATACATTCCTAAGGATCATCCTAAGGAATCGGCACGAAGTCCATCGTCACCGGGGTTTAGGCACTAAGTCTGCATAGTCACCAGAATTTATACAATAGGCACTAAGTAAGGTTTTGGCACCAAGTCTGCATGATCGCCAGGGTCTAGGTATCAAGTCTGCATGATCACCAAAGTTTAGAGTACACTGGGTGAACACATCGTTCACAACACCTACAGGTTGCGAGCCTGATAGTGTTCCACTGGACTATCTAGGATAGTCCGTGGTTGTCATCCATACTCTGCTGAATGACGGGGACATCGTTTGGGAAAAAGGCTTCTCACATCGTACACCTCTCACCCACACCTTATAGTCTATATCACCTCTCAACTCATCATCCAACTCATATTTCATCTATTATATCTACCCATGTTTTACCCCAACATTTTCGTAGATATAAAATACATATATAGTTTAAATCATTTAAAACATGTATAAAATCTTTCACTCAGCATAGACAACAAGTATTCAGACAATATGCACACATAGCACATAATTTATATTAAAATACTTCATATCTATGTGTAAGATGAAAGGGACTATGCACTCACTTGAGAAGGTGGTGACTCGGTACTCGGACAGCGCTTCGTTTACTTTAAAATAATTTCCTTTGACGAAACCTAGTATTATCACCACTAGATTTTAGTCTAATATTACCGTGACTAATTATTAGTCTTATTATTATTATTATTATTATTATTATTATTATTATTATTATATAAGCGTTTAAACAATACTTTCCAACTACTATGTACAGACAGGGGCCAGACATAAAACACCGGAGGGCAGGACCATTTTGGCGTATAGCACTTCTGAAATCCAACAACCCTATGCGGCCCTTTAAACCAGATTTCCCGTACCGCGAGTAGTTAAAAGATATTATAACGACGCTTATATAAGTCATAATAATAGCTCAAATATTTATTATAAATTTATAATAACAATACTAATTTTAAATATAAACTGTATTTAAAATAGGGTAAGCATAACTTACTTTCAAGGGGATTTTAGCTAGGAGTCGGGCTCTGCGGGGGCAGAACTTCGTCGCTGAATCTTTCTAAGAAAGATTCATGCAGCGCTTCGGCGCTCACCTTACTATACTAAAACTACAGAAAGAGAAGTCGAATCACGAGGGACCGAAATGCTCGGGGGATAAGGAGAGAAAGACTCTTGAATCAAGAGAATGGTGCAAGAAATATGAGAGCCCAAGGCTCTTATTTATACTAATTGAATTTTCAAAAACTACCCTCCATAATTACTTAATGACCTTTTAGTTATATAAACAACTAAATACCCCTCTATAATACTATTTTAAATGGATTTAATGATATTTGTACTAAACTAATGTCGAAAGAACTCAACATTAGTATTATAATGACCGCATCGTCGATACCTTTCTAATGATATATACATATGTATATATGTGTATATATATATATATATATATATATATATATATATATATATATATATATATATATATATATATATATGTACGTATACATGATTTATACTTTATTTTAATACGTAAATATGCTATTATAATTTGTAACCCATTCATACGAACTCCGTTTTTGACGTTCTTTATATCCACGCGTAGGTGGAGACGTACTCTACAACTTTCGTTTAGACTCCGTCGGCTAATTTTGACTTTATTTTTAAAGTTATATTTTTAACAGGCCAGGACAGGATTGGTCCGTTAAAATCTCATAACTTCTTTATACGATGTCCATTTTCGTCTGTATTTTTATCGTTACGCTACTAATAACGAGATCTTCGATTCTTGTTTAGGTTGTGTCGGCTAAAAATCAATCGATCTAAAATTCGAATTTCGGGTTGTACACCGCTAATCCGAAACTTCGAAAAATCATAACTTCTTCATACGAAGTCAGATTTGGGCGTTCTTTTTATCGATGTTCTTAGTTTAACATATTCTACGAATTTCGTTTAGAGCGTTAAGGAAAATCTCTCTCTATCATAAATTTACTATTTTACGCTTCCCGGCGCCGTGCCGGTTCCGACGCGAAACTTCGACGGGTCATAACTTCTTCGTTATAACTTGGATTTCGGCGTTCTTTATATGTACGGAAACCTTGTGACATATTCTAAAACTTGGTTAAGATTATTTATTCTAAATAATCTTTTTGTAGAAAAGTCGTTTTCGACCCCTATTGCCTTTAAATTGACTAGCCCGGATCTGCGGGCGTTACAATTAAGCTGTGGTGTTCTAGGTGGTGTCAATTGTGAAATAACTCCACATTCCTTAAGATAGTCTAGGAACTCGATACTAAGATACTCACCACCCTGATCGGATCAGAGCATCTTTATCTTCCTGCCCAGCTAATTCTCCACCTCTTGTTTAAACTATTTTAGCTTTTCAAAGGTCTCTTGTGACATCCCCATTTTCACGACCAGAAAAGACCGGTTTTTTTTATGCTTTATAAAAATCAGAGTACCTCTTTTAATAAAAATGTTACGGAATTTATACCCAGTAAAACATGTTAAATACGTTATCAAGGCATTTTTGAAGAAAAGTATTTTTATTCATTTTGAAACATTTGGGATGTCATCCTCAATACAGAAACATAAGCATAAACATAACTTACATTCATTATCACTAGTGGTTTATATCTCCTTAATCTCTCAGTGTAATGTGACTTCATATCAACACCTGTGATATAAATAAACTGAGTGGGTCAGGTTGGGAAACGTGGTGAGTACATAGGGTTTTATCCCACAATAATATAATTATTATGTTTAATCTTCAAACAATTAATCAACCCAATTACCCATCCCTATTATCTTCTTTACTCTTAAGGATCTGCCCTAAGAATAAACTATTCATCGTTCATTTATTCCTAAGGATCATCCTAAGGAATTGACACGAAGTCCATCGTTACCAAGGTTTATAGATTACAACTGGTGAACACGTAGACCAAAACATTTGGTGAACACTTAGTTCAAAAATACTAGTGAACACGCTTAGTTCAAAATATCTAGTGAACACACTCAGTTCAAAATACCTAATGATCACCTAGTTCAAAAACACCTACAGGTTGCGAGCTTGCTAGCGTTCCACTGGACTTTCTAGAAGAGTCTGTGGTCGTCATCCATACTCCGCTAGATGACAAAATCAACAACAACATTGGGGCCTCTCATCATTTTATCACACATCAACTATTACATCTACTCATGTTTTACCCAATATTTTTGTAGATATAAAATACATATACAGTTTAAATCGTTTAAAATATGTATAAAAATCTTTCAACCAACATAGACAGCAAGTATTCAGACAATATGCACACATAGCATGTAATTTATATTAAAATACTTCATATCTATGTGTAAGATGAAAGAGACTATGCACTCACCTGATAAGGTGGTGACACGGTTCTTGGACAGCACTTCGTTTACTTTAAAACAATTTCCTTCGACGAAACCTAGTACCATTACCGCTAGAGTTTATTCTAACGTTTTACAGAGACTAATTAATAGTCTAGCTATTATTATTATTATATAAGCGTTAAACAATACTCTTCACCTACTATGTACAGATAGGGTCCAGACATAAAACACTGGAGGGCAGGACCATTTTGGCATACATAATTTCTGAAATCCAACAACCCTATGCAGCCCTTTAAACCAGATTCCTCGTACCGCGAGTGGTTAAAAAGATATAATAACGACACTTATATAACACATAATAATAGCCCAAATAATTATTATAAGGTCCTAATAACATTACTATATTTAAATAAAAGTTATATTAGAAATAGTGTAGGCGTAGCTCACTTACAGTGAGTTTTTATTAAAAAAAAAAAAACCGGACTTCGCTGGAGCAGCGTTTCCGAGCCGAAAGCTTTTCTTCTCAGAGCTATCGGGTGCTCTGGGGCTTCCTTCTCATGCTAGGGAGGTTCCCTAGACTTGGGAGGGGTTTAGGGAGGCTAGAGAGAAATTAGAGAGAGAAATAGAGGCTTATGGTGTGAAGAAAATATGAAGGATTCATCCTTTATTTATAGGGATTTTATCGTAGAGTAGTCTCTAAGTTTCGTCCGTATCTTCCGCGTACCAGTTCAGATTTCTACGTTATTTATCTCCACGCGTTGGTATTTACGAGTACTACAACTTTCATTTAGACCTCGTCGGCTAATTCTCATTATATCTTAGATTTACAAAAACTATATCGTATTTATCGCGCTCGAAGAGTAGAGACTTATCTTCGTCCATATCTTTCTCATACGAACTCCATTTTCGACGTTGTTTATATCCACACATTGGTATTTATGAGTAATACAACTTTCATTTAGATCCCCTTGCCTAATTCTCTTTCTATATCGAATTTACAAAACTTTATCGAATTTGCTGCGGTCGAAGAGTATGGACTAAGCTTCGTTCATATCTTTCGCATACGAGCTCCGTTTTCCACTATCTTTTTATCGTTTAACTCCTATTAATGGTGTCTTCATTTCTCATTTAGATTATTTTGGCTGAAAATCGACCAATCTAAAATTCGAATTATCGGGTTATGCATTGTTATGCTAAATCTTAGAAAAATCATAACTTCCTCATACGAAGTCAGATTTGGGTGTTCTTTTTATGGACACTCTCGGTTTAACATATTCTACGAATTTCGTTTAGGTTACTAAGGCCAAAAATTATTTTATCGTAAATTCACTTTTTACGATTCTCGGTGTCGTGTCGGTTTTGCCGTAAAACTTTGACGGTTAGTAGTGATTACCGATACAACATATTGCCACACCTTTCTAACTTTCATCAATTACCAATACAACCACGCCCTTTATTCCATGTCATGGTTCATAGTGATTCATACATGCACTATTAAGGTTATTGCTCAAATTTACTCCTCTGTTTCCAAAAGTACCCTTCACGATACCTTTGTTTTTTCTTCCAGTCGAAGGTGCTGAAATTATTATAGGCGTCACATGGCTAGCCTCCCTCGTACCTATCCAAGCCGATTTTTTAATTCCCCAGATCACCATCCAAGCCAACGGGCAATCGATTACGCTCCACGAAGAACCCACTGTTTCTCAAGAAATGCCAAGCACAATCCAACAATTGTTACAATCCACTGCAATTGCATTGATGCACACCCTCCTTTTTGATCATCAACCCATGTTACCCATGCAAAACCCCACCTCACTTACTCACCCAAATCTTCAAACACTTATGACTACTTACAATAACCTCTTTGATACACCAAAAAACCTTACACCTCAACGCCTACATGACCACCACATCAATATCCAACCAATGTCACCTCTTGTTAATATCCGACCTTATCGCTACCCATATTACCAAAAGAAAATCATAACATAACTCATCACAGAAATGCTGAAAGAAAGTTTGATTAAACCAAGTCAAAGTCTGTTTTCATCCCCGATCCTCCTCGTAAAAAAGAAAGATGGCACATGACATTTTTATATTGACTACCGAGCTCTCAATGACATCACCATCAAGGATCGTTATCTAACACCAATAGTGGACGGGCTCCTCCATGAGCTACATGGCACCCAAATATTTTTAAAAGTAGATCTTTGGGTGGGTTACCACTAAATCCTAAGCCATGACAAAGATATACACAAAACAATCTTCTGACCCAGAGACAAACACTACAAATTTCTTGTAATGTCATTCAAACTCTCGAATGCGCCTTCAACATTTCAAGCTGCTATGAATGATCTATTATGATTAGTTTTACAAAACTTTGTAACTGTATTTTTTGATGATATTCTCATCTATAACCCCTCTCGAGAAACCCACTACGATCATCTACAATACATATTCAAAATCCTCACAATAAACCAATATTACATCAAACTATCCAAGTGTATATTCCTGGTTCACGACGTCTCGTACCTGGGGCATATCATATTACAACACGGAGTAGCCACTAATCCAGAAAAAATGAAGGCGATACAAGATTGGCCATTACTATCTAACATCACAAGTCTACAAGGATTTCTTGGTCTTACAGGGTACTATAGAATATTCTTATGACATTATGCCAACATAGCCACCCCGCTCACCGATATCCTCCAAAAATCCAACAAGCTGGAATGGAATGACACGACTTGCCAAGCTTTCCAAACCATGAAACATGCAATGATCTCACCCCCACCTTATGTCTGTTGGATTTCACAATCACTTTTGATGTAACGACAGATGCATCGGATACCGAGGTTGGTGCCGTCCTCTCCCAACAAGACAAACCCATAGATTTCTTCAACAAGAAGCTTTGTACACATATGAGAAACGCTGCCACTTATATCAAAGAATTATACGCCATCATAGAGGCGGTCAAGAAGTGGCGACAATATCTTTTGGGTCGTCGATTTAGAGTCTTCACTAATCAATGAAGTTTGTGACATCTGTTAACCTAAGCTATACAAACCCCGGAACAACACAGGTGGGCTACAAAGCTTCTTGGATATGACTTTGAGGTCCATTACAGGCCTGAAAAAGAAAATAAAGTTGCTGATGCTATAAGCCGGACCAAGGACAACCACTTTCTCGCTCTCTCCACACCCACTTTTCCATGGTTCCAAGAACTGAGAAAGCACTACCTCAATGATCCAAGAGGATGCACATGGATAGAGTGTGTTAAATCAAGCACTGACGGCCTTGCTAGATATTTGCTTCATGATGGGTTGGTATTTTTCCGAAACAAACTACTCATTTCCAATTTGCCTTCCCTCCGACATAAACTACTATAGGAGTTCCACATCACCACAATCGGTGGGCACTCGGGAATCACAACCACGATCCGACGAAACAATTGGGTATTTGTATGGTCACACTTAAAACATGACAATACCCATTTTATCACCAAATGTGCCATTTGCCAACAAACAAAAAACCCACCACTTAAACCAGACGGACTACTTCAACCCCTTCCCACTCCAAATCTTGTATGGGATGAAATATCAATGTATTTTGTTACAAATCTACCCCCATCAAATGGAAAGACAACTATCTGGGTGATTGTCGATAGCCTCACCAAATTCGCTCACTTCCTCCCATTACCACCCAACTCGACAACAACATCCTTGGCTACACTGATCTTACATCACATCTATCACCTGCATGGAATAAAGTCCATCTTATCTGACCGGGACCCAATCTTCCTTAATTGCTTTTGGAAAGAGTTATTTGTTAAACTAGACACATGTCTTTTACATTCAAGTACATATCACCCCGAAATCGATAGACAAACTAAAGTAGTCAATCGATGCCTTGAATCATACTCGCGGTGTTTTGTATGTAATGAACCTCGAACTTGGAGCAAGTTCTTATACTTGGCAGAATTGTGGTGTAATACTAGTTATCACAGTGTCATCGAAATGACACCTTTTTAAGCTCTGTATAGATGCCCGCTTCTTCTCTACCTCATTACCCTACAGGTACAACCACTATAGCATCAATAGAAAACACACTCCAAGAACACCAACGCCTTATCTTGTAACTAAAAGAAACATTAAGCAAAACACGCCAACAAATGTCGGACCAAGCTAATAAACACCGAATGGAGAAAGAATTCAAAGTGGGTGACTTGGTCTACTTGTGTCGAAAAACCTATCACCAACATTCTGTTCACAAAAGATAGTCACAAAAGTTAAGTCGCATGTTTTTTTGGTCCTTTCACCATATAGGAACGAATTGGTAAAGACGCATATCGCTTGGCACTCCCACCAAAATAAAAGATTCACCTTGTTTTTCATGTATTACTCCCACGACCATGCATAGGACCAATCATAATGCCATCTCTACCGCTTCCAAGCTATTACATTGTTGACCATCCAATTGAAGAACCAGAGAGAGCTCTAGACACACTAACGATAATCGAGCAGGAAAAAAAGGTTCAACAAATTTTACTCAACTGGAAAGTCAAATATGAGAATGAAGCCACCTGGGAAAATAAGGAAAACTACCCCAATATGCACCTTAATTCGTATCTTGAGGACAAGCTCCATCTTGAAGGGGAGGGTATTGACATAATCCGGATACCAACTCAATATACCGCTCCCATGACTCAACCCATCAGAGCCCGTAAAAATCCATCATGTTATGAAGATTGACTCAACAAACGGTCATGAAGACCAAGTCAGATCACATTCCAGGAGCTACCTGACTGGAAGAAGTGGATGCAGGATACTCTCCTTAATTTTAGTTCATATTCCTATGTTTTTACTTGTTCCCTAAGGTTGATAACAACCAAGTTAGCTTTCTATAAATTGTAAGTTGTTTTGATGATGGAATTAAGTAGAAAATTGTCTCAAGTGTCTTCTATTTCTCTCTCTAAATTTCTAGAGATTACCCATCTCAAATCGGGTGGTATCATAGCAGCAAGGTCAACTTAGAGGTGCACATAAAGAAAATGATGTGCGTTTAAAATCCCTACATATTCACTTGATGATTTTGAAAATAAAATGACATGTTTACCCCGATAGACCTTAACCTATAATTAATGTGTTGTTTGTTTTTTTTTTAAGCTAAAATATCTGCAGTTTGCGGATCACTTCTGCAAGCATCTGTGGCAGAAGATGTGAACCAGATATCTACAGTCTCCAATAAAAAGATTGTTTGTTTTTAACTTCTATAACTGTTGAAATAAATTGATTTTTCAAACTTAATTGCATGTCGTAAATATTAAAAATGCATTTTCAGCAAAAAAAAAAAAAAAAAAAAAAAAAAAAAAAAAAAAAAAAAACTAGTGGCCTATGTTTTTTTTTAGATTAAAATAAGATCTGAAGACCTTTCAAGACAATGACTCATGTCTGCATCAGGAAGACCTTCCACAGACGTTTTTTGATCTACATACTTCCAAAAAACAAACATTCCGTGAGGGTATATATCTGCACGGCGCAGAAAAAAATGGTTGCGCAAATCTTCATTAAAAAAAAACAAAAAAAACAAATAGTTCCTAAGTATGTAAAACACAGAGACCTCATGGTCTATGAATTTAAATAAAATCAAAATATGAAAATAAATAAAATTAAAATATGCATGAATCTAACATATGAATCCATATGTAAAATATCTATGCACGAATGCAAACATATAATCCACAATCATGAGCTTCTCAGCAATGTAGCAGTGGATCTCCAATCATAACTCCCACCCTCATACATGCCGATAACATGGTATGATTCATACCCAGTTTTGAGGGTGTGCAAGGTGTGCAACCGCATTGGGCCTCGGAAAAAATGGGGCCCAATTTTTTGCCAATTTATATAGTTATTATATATTATATATATCATGTTACGCAACAATTTTAACAAACTATTTTAAGTTCAACTGGCTTATGAGCTGCCTTTTCGTGTTAAATGTCCTGGGTTCGATTCTCATCTGTTCCGTTCTTTTAGTTTTTAGTTGATCTATTTTTAATATATATATATATATATATATATATATATATATATATATATATATATATATATATATATATATATATATACACACACATTTACGTAAAACTTTAACAAAAATCTTGCAGCTCGGCTGGCTTTAAGGCGTAAACATTGTTGGCTCTCTCATTAATAGGGGTTCGGACCAGTTGCCTTACACTTTTCTGAATGATTTTTATAAATAATCATTTGTCTTATCTTAGGGGCCCATTCATCACTATTAGCATAGGGCTCTCAAAAATAAAGGATCGCCAATAAAAATGTCATACATAAACTCTAGCAAGGCATCATGGTAAATCCATAAATACACAGATCAAAATCGATACAATGAACCCATGCATGCACGATTGGAAATATGATTATTAAAATGATAATATACAAAAAATAACCATAATGATCAACCCAAGTTTGAGCTCTAAACCTTGCATCAATAACCACATTAAATCAGAAATCCAAAACTCTATAAATAATCATAAAATTACAACAAAGCAAAATTAAAATCAAATTTAAAATACAAACATTAGTAACAAATTTAAGTAGTAGTTAGATGAATAAAAATGTTTTTAGCCCAATGGTATAAGGTGCCTCATTGAGATCGAGTGTTTAAGTCTCTTCGTAGACATAGAAAGATATTAAATGTTAGTTAGAAAGAAATTAAATGCTAGTTTAAAAGTAAATTATATATTTATATTTACAGGTTAAAAAAAATCATGTTGTTGCTGGAATTAAAATTGCACATGGTGACATTGGTTGTTTGATTTGCTGAAAAGACTCATATAAAATAGTGTTGGAGTAGACAAGGTGTGAAATTTATTTGACCACGAACCATATGTTTCCCGCTATAATCCTCGCCTTCCTTTTTTTGGCAATCCTTCAAAAACAGCGTCATGTGCATTCTTTTCTTTAAGTTTTCTGCCTTTGTAACCTATAAATATGGTACCTGACCATTCATTACATCTTTGCATCTTTCTAGCTATATATCACCATTAAAACATAAATTCAATATTTCAAAATCGATGTAATAGGGTTTATGAAAGATAACCCCTTGTAAGCGATATTAGCAACATAAGATTCGCTACATTATGTTGGCATTCCCCTCATATGATCCCGACCCGATGTGCGATGTAGTTCTAATATTATCATCAGTTTTGATTTTAGGGTTATTGATGAATAATAATAGTAATTTTTTGAATTGTTTTTTTGTAGAGTTTGTATTTTGGTTTGGTTAACTGTAAGATTAATTTGTGGTTTTATTAGTTGAACTTATTGCTGATGTATGGATTCTCGAGGATGATGAAGACCACAATATAGAAAAAATGTCATTTGAATGAATTTAACTCCTAAATCATTAAGTGAAATGGTGTAGAGACTCAAAGTGTGATAACAATGCTTCTTCGAGATGGCTAATGTTTCAAAAAAAAAAAAAAAAAAAAACAAAAAACAAAAAACAAAAACAAAAACAAAAAACGTACATAAAAAACCAAATCACATTAACCAAATTTGTATTTTACCATGTAAAGTTACAAGAACATATTAATAGTATCACACAATTTGAACAGTCCATATTAATTTGTTTCAATACTCATATAGAAGGTCAATCAAACACTTTTAATTAGATTCTTATCATGAGGTCAATAATATTGGTATGATAAAAGAAAGTGAAAAATCAAAATTCATCCCATAAATCACTTATAAATGGGTAATGATTAATGAGCATCCATCTAAGATTCGCCTCGAGTGGGAATCAAGTGCGAATAGAAACTCCCATGGTTATGCAGCCCACTGTTGACTAATTTTCTCCGTATCAAATATAATTATATAAAGAAGTAATATCAAGTTCATACTTCATACAGCTTCTGTCTAATAAATTTTCAAATCATGTTTCAAATTAAATATTTAAATATCGTTTAGATTTCATCACATATTATATAAAAGAATCTTTCGGGTGACCTATAAATTTATCTTATCAAATTAAAATACTAATATACTAAAAAAATATGAATTAACATGATTACAACGACTCACTTTTTTGAAGCAAAAGTGCCATCTGTTTAGAAGAACATCGTAGCAAGACATTTTCTTCACGTTTCAAAAACTAATCCAACTTAATGTTTTTGTTTAATATCATCCAATCATATCCTTCTTCTCCCTCACGACTTCGAATTCAAGCAAATTACTCTTAAAAAAAAACACGAACTTATATTGAAAAAATTAAACCACTTCGATCCGTGAACAATCATAAGGGATTCATACATGCATAACAACATAAGATCAGCAAATGTTATATCTTACTAAACTTTTTCTTTTATAATTACTAAAATCTGACAAAAAAAAAAAAAAGAACGGATTTTCTTTTGTCAAATCTTAATTATAAAGATCTTTAACAAGTTTACTTAGATATAGAATTATTATTCCGTACCATTAAACATAAACTTCATCACTTCAATTATTAGTAGCAGCTTGCAGCGCCTTTTCCATTCTCTCCGCTATGCCTTTCAGAGACGACTGTAAATAACCACAGAAACCCTCGAAAGTCTGATCTTCCACCGGATCAGCCGTGAACCGCCACTCAATCCGGCAGCCACCAGCACCATCACCATCTTTGTTTTCAAGAACTGTCCACTCAGCCACATAAAACCCCACCCCAAGGTTGTTCTCAGTGATCTGATAGCTCAGACGGCGTTGAACAGGATCGATAGACAGTAGCGTCTCGTAACACCACTTGACGACAGTCGCCGGAGTCTGATCGGCGGCGTCAGGTGGTGGTGGTGCTGGCACGGTTGTTGTGATGTACCTGATGAGACCTGGTTCCCCGTAGACTCCTTTAACTTGTTGGCATGCGTCGACGCCTGGATACCATTTTTCAAGAGAGCAGAAGTCTTCGATCAGAGGCCATACTTGGTCTGCTGTTGCGCTTCTTACTTCTGCAATGGCTTTGCCTTCCCATTTCGAATCTCTGCTTTCTTGAGCCATTTTGAGTTTGTGCTTTTCTTCAAAGTCGCTATATAATATAATCTTTGCTAGCTTATATATATTTTAATTTATTACAAACAGTGTTGTGCACTTTTAGGCAATTATCATAAATATAGCAACGTGGGGTTTTCCGGGGTTGAAGAAAAAGTAAGAGGTAAATGACACGAATGGTCCTTATGATTTCGGTAATTCATGCGTTTTATCCCTATCTCTTTTTTATGGTCCTTATGATTTGGGTAATTCATTCCTTTTATCCCTAACTTTTTTTTTTACTCGGTGGGGTCCATGTGCTACTTGTTTTTTGTGGTTAACCAAATAAACAATAAAGGCATTGAATCAATAGAGTAGTCACAAGTAATGAATTTCAAATCAAAATTTTTTACCATAAATTTAGGTCAAACCTTATGTGTAGTTGTGGTGAACTGGTTCTGTATAACTAAGTGGGAAAAATTATACTATAATTTTTAATGTACCACTGATGTTTGAGCGGAGTTTTTATAGCACCATTCTTTAAAAAAAAAAGAAAAAAAAAAATGCAAGTTAATGTTGAGAGCATTTCTAACCGAACACCATTTTGATAATTTAGATTTTGGAACCCATTCGTGGATTTGGTTTCAGTTTTTTTGTTTCATTTGATTTTGGCAATCGTATGCAACATTTACGTGTTGTTTGTTGCTTTGAAACCTATTATGTGATTATGGTTTCATTTGATCAATTTCTTTTGTACGGATTTCAACATATACATGTTGTTGGGTTTCATTTGGTTATGTTTTCATTTGGGTTTTAATGGGTTAGCTTTCAGATTACGGTTCCATTTGGGTTTCAGATGACGATGGTGGTGGCGGTGGCGGTGGCGTTGGGTGGCAATTGTGTCTATTTTACCCCCTCAAACACCAATGACAAATAAGAAAAAAAGTGTAATTATCGTTATTATAATTTTTTATTTTGAAATAAAAATACATAATGAAAAAAATTGAATCATGTACAGCTGTCTTTTTACCCCCTTAACGCCCCTATGTATTTAATGTTTGAAATATGAAATGAATATTATAAAAGTAAAAAGAAAAGTGAAAAGGATAATATATTCGTTTCAAATAGGAATGAAACCAATAGATACTTATATATTAGTGTTATTAGAGTTGTTCCAGGAAACAAAATATTTACCATTTTAGTGTTCTTTTAAAACTATTTACCATTTTAGTGTTTTTCTTCTTTTTCTTTTATTTTTTAGTTTTCTTTTCAGTTTTTTTTTTTTTTTAATTTAAATATCTTATTTTTCTTTTTTCCTTTTTTATTCCTCCTTTTTATTGTTTTTCTCATTTTCTTTACTTTTTAGTTTCTTTTCAGTTTTTTTTTTAATTTAAATATCTATTTTTTTCTTTTTTATTCCACATTTTTATTATATATATATATATATATATATATATATATATATATATATATATATATATATATATATATAAATGACAACTTTCATTTTAGTTTTTTTATCCTTTTTTTACTGTTTTTTTTTAATATATGTTTTTTTATTTGTTTTTTTCTGTATTATTTAAATATCTGATTTTCTTATACAACATTTTTACCATCAAATTTTAGCCTCAACATTAAAAAATCATCAAAAACCACCACTATAATAAAATTTTAAGGTGCAAAAATTCCAACATTCACATACAATGTTTTTAAAGTGAAAAAAATCTCAACATTGTTTCTTACAAAAAAAACATCACAAAAAAAACCCAATATTGTTTATTACAAAAAGAAAAACATCACAATTAGCTTCATCTTGAATCGGTAAAAAATTATTACTTGTAAAAAAAATAATAATAACAAGAGAATAACTATAACAAATACCATAAAAATATTATTTTTTTAAATTACGTTGGTATAGACGGACATTGTTTTCGATTATGTCCCGTTAAATCCACGTGCTCGAGAATGGTTGGAGAGTCATCCACTTAATAGATGTCCGTCTATGCCAAGGTAATTTAAAAAATAATATATATATTTTTTACAGGTAATGAATTTTTACCGATTCAATATGAAGCTAATTGTGATGTTTTTCTTTTTGTAATAAACAATGTTGGATTTTTTTTGTGGTGACATTCACCTACAATGTTTTTTATAAGAAACAATGTTGAGATTTTTTTTCACTTTAAAAACATTGTATGTGAATGTTGGAATTTTTGCACCTTAAAATTTGATTATAGTGGTGGTTTTTGATGATTTTTTAATGTTGAGGCTAAAATTTGATGGTAAAAAGGTTGTATAAGAAAATCGAATATTTAAATAAAACAGAAAAAATTAAATAAAAAAAACATATATTTAAAAAACAGTAAAAAAGGATAAAAAAAACTAAAATGAAAGTTGTCATTTATATATATATATATATATATATATATATATATATATATATATATATATATATATATATATATATAAAGGTGGAATAAAAAAGAAAAAGAAATAAGATATTTAAATTTTAAAAAAAAAAACTGAAAAGAAACAAAAAAATAAAGAAAAATTAAAAAAACAATAAAAGGTGGAATAAAAAAGAAAAACAGAAAAATAAGATATTTAAATAAAAAAAATAAAAAAAAATAAAAAAAAAAACTGAAAAAGAAACTAAAAAATAAAGAAAAAAAAGAAAAACACTAAAATTGTAAATAGTTTTGAAAGAACACTAAAATGGTAAATATTTTTTCCATCCACCCTGATCAAAATCTCCAAAAAGAGCTAAAGGATAAATCGTGCCCAATCACATGGATCATTAGTGTTTACTAAAAAATAAGTAATAGAAACAATAAACATAAAAAGTAACTTGTATGCGTTTTTTCAATTTGAAAAGAACGAAAAATGTGGAAAGAATGAAAAAGGAAATATAATATTTTAGTTTTTGGTTTGTTCTTTCAAACCGGAGATTTGATAAAAGAAAACAAATAACTTTTTACGTTATTTACAACATGATTTGTTTGGTGAAAATTATGAAATTTCTGTTTTTGCTCTCCAAATTTCTTCATATTTGGTAAGAAAGCTTTCAAGGAAATATTGTTTGATGATAATGCAAATTTGGGGGGATTGTCAAAATAGATTATTATTTCCAGGTTTTTTTTTTAATTTTTTTATTTTATAAAACAATTACCTGATTAGGTTATTTGTGTTGTGTGCTGCCTGATGACTCAAACTCCGGAAAATTCATCCCATTCATATGGTATGTGAGTCATCATTAGGTAATGCATAATAACCTGTGTTGTAAAAATCTCGATAAGGTCCCGATTAATCTCCAATTAATCCCTAGGTGTTACTAGACTGATTAGAAGGTGTCTAATGATTAATCCCTAAATACATAATGACTGAAACAATAGAGACCAATTGAAATTTTAACACTTTGAAGAAGTTATATCTCAATTGAAACTTTTTTAGGTATGGTTAGTGTTGTATTTATCATATTAACATATTTTGTTATGATATTAGTGGTGTTTACGAACTTTTATATGATATTAATCATATTTAATTTTTTAAAAACTGACAAATTAGCAATTAATGATCCCCGATTAATCTCCGCCTAGCTGATTAATCCATTAACCCCAGTCCACCGACTAGCTAACACCGAACAGTTTTTACAACCTTGATAATAACCAAGTTATGACAGTTGATAAAAAAGTATGAATAAAACTGTAAAGAAAAAAATGTATCATTGCGACCTAATGAAGGAGTTTGTAAATGGTATATGACTACTGAAAAACTTGTACGCCTGTACAAATACTGATAAGCACTGGATCAAGTGTTGAACAAAGTCATTTTTATCAGACTATTTACTTAATGTGTGCTCCATGTATGAACTTTGGGTGCTTTGGGGTGTCTATTGTCTAGAGGATCAAAAGGAGATGATTAACACATACTTGTAGAATCATCATCATCATCAAAGTAAGATCCTCTTATCATCTTTTTGTGTATATCTTTTCTATGATTTTTGATTTAATTGCAGATTTTGCAAAATGAGTCAAATTGGGAAAAAAAAATTACTTGTGACTTAAACATTGTGAGCTATTAATCACAAACAGTGAAGATAATATGATTAGAATCATCCTCAAGCATAGTTTTTTATTTTGTTACATTAGTTTCCCACTAATATTATCA
Source organism: Lactuca saligna (assembly GCF_052625555.1). Taxonomy (NCBI): domain Eukaryota; kingdom Viridiplantae; phylum Streptophyta; class Magnoliopsida; order Asterales; family Asteraceae; genus Lactuca; species Lactuca saligna. The sequence continues at coordinate 36,681,042 of NC_136417.1, read as the reverse complement.
AACAAAAACATTAATTTATACCATCTTAAATTATTGACCATTTTATAACCGACCTAAAAATTATCTTTTTAGAATTGGAGGTCGAATATTTAGAACCAAACTTAAAATTGTTTTTTTTTTTTACTACAGGAGAAAAAAATTATCTTTTTAGAATTGGAGGTTGAATATTTAGAATCAAACTTAAAATTGTTGTTTTGACTACGGGAGATAATGAACTTTTTGGTTGCATAATTCAACAACTTGATACAAACTAATATTTTTTCTTTTTTATTTTTGAGTTTTTCTGTAATAAAACTGACACCACTTTCAACAATGATATTTCATTTTACTCTCTAATGATAGTTAAAATTTAAATCTTTCTTATTTATTGACTTATAAATTCTTTTAATAAATACTAAATGATATTTCATTTTAATTTTTGTTATTTATATTAAACTCTTAATTATAATATAGTATTTACGGTATTTTTGATAAATATATACATAAGAATTTATCATATTTCGTATTTTTGAAAAAAAAAAAAAATTTAATTTTCAAAATTTTCATATAGTAATATATTATTTTAATTAAATGTTTTTGCCATGTAATATCTTATTTTTAAATATGACATTTTTGTAAAAATGAATTACAGGTTAAGATATTAGGGGGGGGGGGGGGGGGGGGTACTATAATACATATCATATAGATGAGAATAGGTTATGCCCTGTTTAATTTCTTGTTGAGTGGGTCCGATCATATTTTTTGGATGACTCAATCCAGCTAGGGTGTTTGATAACAACACTTAAGTCTCTTACATAGTCCATATCTTTGATTCAATCATTGAAAAACCTATGTGCCTAGCAGATTGGGAAAAGTACCATCAATTTCCCTTTCTCTCATTCTCACGTTAGCACCCCCTTTCTTTATTTCTGTGACAACCCAAAATTTCTTTCTTGTACAATCATTCAATTCAATCAAAGTTAGACTCGTTTTTGCTATCTTTTTGCACTGTTTTGAGTCTGTTTGGGTGTTATAAGCCTAGTACCTTCAAGAAGGAATGCTAGGAAGTGTATTCTAGAGTGCAATGTGCAGCATTCAAGTCGGAAACTCCATTCATAAGGAGTTTACGGCCATAAACACCTCCTTGGCCGTAAACTCATATCCATATATGAGTTATGCCTTTAATTCTAGTCATTTCTACACTTTCAAGCCTAGAATTTAGATTCTCTCTCAACTATCATCACGAGTTTCACTTGATCTTCAAAAGAGTAAGCATTTCTTCCATTTTATTAGGTGTTAATCTTCTTAATCTAGTATCACCCTTTGATTTCATCCATGAAATTCATCTTTTGGGTTAGATCTCCAGGAACTAGGGTTGAGCATGGGTCGGTTTTGCCCTAAAACCGAAACCAAACCGATGACCATCGGTTTCTAAAAATTTGAACCCTAACCGACCCTAAACCCATGGGTTTGGTTTTATGGATTATCGATTTCCAAATCAGGTTTTCGGTTTCAGTTTCGGTTTCGGTTTTTGAGCTAAACCAAACCTAAAACTGTTTTTCTATCATTTCATATCCTCACTTTTATAGAAGTGAAGATGGCTTCTACTTTGATCCCTCAAGCGATGTGGGACAAAGCTCATAGCTGAATAAAACTGAAGAGGATGTATGTTTAGCTTATGTAGGCGAGCATATGTAGCTAAGTTTCGATCATGTTTCGATGTGGGATAGGTTTATATAGCTGCGAAAATAAAAGAAGTAAAATTTTGGCCACAAGTTTCAAACTTGAAACCTCCAGAAACACACGCAAGAGCCTTACCCACCTGAACCAGCTCATCCTTTTGACATTACTTCTGTAAACATATTTATATTTGTATATAAATTATATATTTTTATAAATAGTATATATATAATCGGTTTGGTTTGGTTTCTATCGGTTTTACCAAACCCAAAACCCAACCCAAACCGAAATTTTCGGTTTTCAAAAAATCTAAACCCAAACCGTCGGTTTATGCTTCGGTTTCGGTTTTTCGGTTTTGTTTTTGTCGGTTTTTATCAGTTTTTCGGTTTCCGGGTTCGGTTTTGCTCACCTCTACCAAGAACACCAAGAACACACACTAGTTCTTGGACCGTAAACACCCCCTTCAAGCTTCAAAACGTAAATAAACTTCCATATACTAGTTATTTTATAGAAGCTATTCACTTACACCCTTGAAAACAACCATTTTCCCAATAACAATGAGATTTTATGGCCATGAGCATCTCCCTTGGTCGTAAACCCTTATTAAGGGTCCTAGTTTGGTCTTAAACTCTTCTTATGACTAGGAATTGGTCAAGACACACCTCCTTGAGGATGAATAGGACCATAAAACACTCTTTGGCATATGTATTCATGAGTTTACGACCGTAAACTCATAGGGTCATAAACCCCATGGCCGTAAACACTTTGGTTCATAAACATCAGGGCCGTGAACACCATGTGTGGCCATAAACTCGCTTTTATGTGCAATCACATGTGATTGTAACACTTCTATTCAAGTGTTTCTTAGTCCATAAGGTGTTTCCTTACATGATTAGTTATATAAACACTAATTATATACATATATGTATCATTATATGCCTTATAGGATCCGTTTGTGCCCGAAATTTAACTTAACACTTAGCATCCTGCAACCGATCTTTCATTCGTATCACTCACTATAGGTGAGTTCATACCCCTTAATATATCTTTTAAATGATTTTAAATACTTTTATAGGGGGATACAAGTTGATAACATTATAGTTGGTATATCAATCACATGTGATTAATAACTATCAAACAAGTGGATCTTCTTATACTTCAAATCGTTTCATTAAACAAACTCTTCAAAAAAAATTATACACTGACATAAAGTCATTTGTTACCATTCAATTGGTTAAAACTCTTTCATTTGTTAAACTTTTTATTAAACTCTTTTAAACTTATATATTGTCAAAATCATGTCTATATAGATATAGTTATATAAGTACGGTTGAAAGGACTTAGGACTGATAACTCACTTTATTTCCTGTTCCTTGTTTGGTTGTGGACTTAGGGTATCCGGTTGTTTGTCCGAGTGTCGTTTGAATCTTAGTTATATATTATGTATATATGTATGGATATAAAAGTTCTTACATCAGTTCAACACCTTTGGGTAGCAAAGGTGTACAAACATACATAGTCATTCGAACAACATTACTAGTAAACTATAATATGTATAGTTTAGAGGTTCACTACTCACTATTTCTAGTACAGTGAAACATACAAGAGTCAGTTCATACATGAGTCAAATACGAACATACTATTATGCGAAACAGAAAGAACATACTATGATGAAAAACTTAGAGAACATACACTACGCTATACAAGAGAACATACTATACACTAGAACAGAGAGAACATACAATACACTAGAGCATACTATACACACACTAGAACACTATAACATTAATGTGAGCCACTACTTCATGGCATGACAATCTATTATCGTGTCACATTTTGTAACCAGGGTCTCCTAAAGGGAGAACGTGAATTTGTGTATAGATCTATATGAGACTGACCATCCTACACCCTGCTGCTAGCTATAGTGGAACTTGCAGGTCTACGGGTGACGAATGTCATACCATTTCGATGTCTTTGATCGTCGTGTTTCAATAGTCAATCAAGTATGGTTACAACCTCATCACATTTTACCTTAATTAACAAACTAGTTTAAGGTAGTTATTACATAGGTAGTTACTTATATACAATACTACAATACATCGTTATTTTCCCATTGCATTCACACTGTGATCTTCTCACATAAACGGAAATGTAAACTATATTTTTGTAATGATAGTCACACTTGGGAGAGATACACACTTTTACAAACAAACAACATATAGAACACTCGGGCCTTAGTAAAATGCTACTTTTAGTAGAAAATATAGGATTTTCTAGGAGATACAAACATTTACTACAAACACTTACAAATATTTACATCAAACATTTACAAACGCTTTCATAGAAAAAACTAAAATACTTATGAACTCACCAGCTTTAACGCTGATCTATGCTTTCAAAATAACTTGTATTCTCAGGTCACCAGTAGACAGGTACCGATGACCAGGTTTTGAGAAGATGGAGCTTTCAAAACTCGTCTTTATTTTGATTATTCATTTTTGGTGTCTTATAAACTATACACATAACACACTTGTATTAAATTATATTATTAATGCAATGGATGATGTTGTTGCTTGTTTACTATTATGCATTGTTGTGATACTGTACATGACGTCCTCCGCCCCAAAATGTTTCCGTCGTTCCGGTTTTGGGATGTGACAATTTCTTAGCTCTATACATCAACAACTTCTCCAACCCCGACATTTCTCTTGGTGCCAGCTCCTCCCACCTACGACCTCCAGCCCCACCTTGTCGTCTAACATTGTCTAACGATACCCAGCACTGGTGGAGCTCATCCTCTCTGATAGAGAGTGACACCTCCGATAAATCTCTTAGCAATTCTTCTATCTGTTTGTTTTTTTCATTATTTAGAATCTCCATCATCGACGCCACTGCATTTTTTCCATTAGGGTTTATCCATTGGTTTCTAGTCTATAATCTCTGGTTCTTACTAAATTCATGGAAGATATCAAGTCAAGAAAAGTGAAATCAAATGGTACTTGACAAGGAAACATGATTAAGTGTGTTCTTGTTATCTATGCATGCTTGCACAAATTTTCATTGAAATGAATTTATTGTGATTAAGACATTTCAGGTTATAATTGCGCACCTTACTTATGATGCATATTAAGCCATGAAGTTTGTGTTTATATCTGGAACTTTTATACAACTATTACATTTCGAATACAAAATGGATATGGTTATTCATAGTATTATATATGGAATAAGTTACGATTCAAATGTATTTTTTTTAGAAGAATATGATTTTGGAAGCATTAAAGGTTTCAAGATTTGTTATAAATAGGTATGAGAAAGAAGGAAACAAGGAACTAGCAGCCAAATTAAAGATGGATCATGTTCAAATGTTGTAGATGTTCTTATATTTTTGTTGGATTAATTTCTAAGTCCATAACTATAATTGGTAAGACTTGACCCGACCCTGCATGGTCCATTTGGGTTGCATGGCATCATGCATTTGGATAGACTAAAATGAGAGAAATAACACTTAAGGTTTGTTAATATATTATAAGTTCTAATATATTAATAAGATTATTTAATTAGTATTGATCAAAAATTAATCTAGAATTAATTAAGTGATCAAAAGAAGACTAATTAAATATATGGGTTGATTGTGTAAATCATCCGTACTTATATAGTGGGCTAATGCTCCATGGATTGTCAAGTTGGGCTAAAACCCATAAGATGCTCCATGGATGCTCCATGGTGTATTTGTACGCATGGATCATGGAAATGAAAGGCCATGACAATTAGGGTTTACATGGGTAACCCTAACTATATAATGATCTTATTCTTGGAGAAAATCGGCCACTATGTGTGAGAATGAAGGGCTAGCCGATTTCATGAAGTGTGTATGTTCTCTCAAGTTATTCCAAGTGTGTTTGGTGTTGTGTGAACCAATTTCCAGATCTCTTATCACATGACATATAGAAACCTATTTTTCTCATCCCTCCCAACCCACTTGATATGTGCATTTTATTTACTTTTTTATGGTTTATTTTAGTGTCTTTTATTTATTTTTAGTTAATCATAATGCATATATGTTATTTTTTATTATTTTAAAATTATTTTGGATACTTTTTAGTTTTTGTGTTTAATTGCAGATATTTAGAAGACTATCAAGAAGATTAGAAGACAGGTGTGGATTTGATTGAGAGTGTTTGTAGGCGTTGGGGGTAATTTATGGACTTGGAATGTATTTTTATTTGGGCTATTTGGTAAAGTTGGATATAAGAGGAGCTTGGGCTTAATCTTGAAGATTTGTGTAATTCGGCTTGAAGATTAATGAAGATCGGATGAATATGGGCTATAGAGTTGATGAAGAAGTGATATTGGGCTTTATTGGGTATTCTAGAAGCCTTTTAGACTCTTATTTTCGGGTGGAATGGAAGCAAGAGGAAAGGAAGATCAAGCATGAAATGGACTTAACCATGCAAGTCAAAGCTAGCAAGTCCTTTTGTGCAACCCACACAAAAATTGCACTAAGAATTGCGTAGCCAATGTAAGTCCTATGGGTTATTCTTGTCTTTTCACATTTGGTTGCTATTTAGAGGAGGTTCAGTGAGGTCTTTTGCAACTTTTAAAGAAGAAATTCAAAGACTATTTCTTGGAGCTTTGAGGTGTTCTTAAAGCTTGAAGATCATCATTTTTTCACTTATCTTTCATCTTTGTTGGATGTTTGGTACACTTATTTCTTTGTCTTAAACTTTGCCATGTTAGATTAAGTTCATATTTAGTTGATATTGATATAATTCCATGGATGATTAACGACTTTGAAGAATATAATGACTTTGTGATGAATATTTATGAAAGTATTTTTCTAGTTACACTTCTTTTGTATTCATTAGTTTAAATGTATGAAGAGTTATCAGTTGGTTTTTTTTTTTACTAAGGATCCTCAAATTAAAAAGCAACAAATGATTTTTGTGTACATTTTTATTTCACTTTAAGTCATGAAAGTATTTTTTCCAACATGATAATGAAAGTATTTAATCCCCTTTAGATTTTGTTGGTAACCCGTCAGTGACTTATTCCAAGATTCCGTCGGTAATCCGTACCAAACACATTTTGTCGGTAATCCGTTACAAAAAAAATTATGTCGGTGATCCGTTACTAATCATAATCACCGATGGAAAAATCCATCGCTAAAAATTTGTCGTAGCCGTTAGAAATCTGTTACAAATAATTAGCAACAAGAATATACCGACGGATTTTGGTATGTTACAATTCCGTTGGTAAAGAGTATAGCGACGGATTACCAACGGATTTTACTTTTTTTGTAGTAGTGCCTTTTTGCTAAGCTAGATTTTTTTTATAACTTTTGTTTGTGTTGTAAGCAGTTATGGGAAGATCTTGTAATTAATGCAAAAAATGGGGGCTTAGATGTTTTTTTCTAGCGTGTTTTGTTTTTACAGCTTCTTGATGTTTGACTTAGACAATGTGGTATGGGCAACGCCACCGGCCGTTATGCGTATGTAGTAGACCCTTAACGGCGCCATGGCAGCATGAACACCGCCTCAGCCAGCTGTTATCGGGTGTTATGCCACCGGGCGTGATGGTGGTAACGGGACGAAACGAATGTTATTCCTCTGTTTTTTTCCTGATTTGCTTCTTCTCAACACTTTTTCAAATAAAACACCATTTCCTTTTGATGTTTATAGATATGTTATGGAGAGAAGAAGATGATGTGATACCCATAAAGTGGGTACAAGCGTTACTCATACCCACCGACCTTATCAATTTTTAAGTTTTTGTTGACTTTTTGTGTAGGATAAAATATAAATAATTTCAAATAATTCACTAGTATATAAAAAGTTTTAATAACTATATTCGAACAAAATTCAAACTTCTTTACCATTTTAATCATTTCAAGTGATTATCCAATTAAAATATTATTGTATAATAATGTATATGGCGTAAAAGAAAAACATCTAATCCAAAACAAAAATGAGTTGTATACCTTGAGTTTTAAACCAGAAAATAATCACTTTTAATGTCATATTATATTCGTAAAATCGGCACAATGAATATTAAAATGTAGTACAAATACAAAGGGGTAAAGTAAGAAAAACACTACCCTCGTTTTATTCTTTGGATTTTATTGAACGGCCTTCTTCTAAACCAAGGAATCCTCCATCTTCTTGGATTTTACTGAACGGCCTTCTTCTGAACGAAGGAATCCTCCATTTTCTTCGCAGTTTGATCCAGTCCATCTTGATACTTCTGAAGAAGATAATCATATGTCAATCCTTCAACCGGATCAACAGCAAACAACCATTCAATCACGCACCCTTCATCACCACCACCAACCACCTTCAAAGTGGAAAGATATGATTTGAATCCAACATTGCAATCAACCATCTCGTAGCTCATTGACATCTTGTTCCGATCAACGGCCACTAACCGCTCCTTTGACCAACTGCAGTTTTGCTCAGCACTGCCATCTTCAGTTGGGAGAGAGAAACCAGCACAGTAGCGCACGCCGCCAACCTCGCCATTCACGCCATGAACACCGTAGCAAGTAGACATGTTGGGAAACCAGTTGTGGAAGTTGAAGAAGTCTATGAACAAAGACCATATTTCATTTGCACTTGCTTTCGTTACAGTTGTTGATACCTTACCTTCCCATTTTGCCACAGACGACTTCTCCTCCATTTCTTTATCTTTATGAGAGAGAGAGAGAGAGAGAGAGAGAGAGAGAGAGAGAGAGAGAGTGATATGTACTAAGTTTAGGATGTTGGCAAGACACGTGACATATAATGATCCATATGATGGGGAGGAGGCTTAGATAAGGCCGGTTAAAGTAAATATTTAAAAAAGAGAAGTAATAGACTCGAAGACCGGTAGGTGTCGACGGATACCGTATACCGTAGTGATGACGGGTCACCGAGGTGTTCTGAACACCACACCATCGGGTGTTCTAAAGCGCAGTAAGGCCACTACACGAGGAGAATAACCTCACATTTTTTTGACCGTTGCTTTGTTACAATTCTTTTAGGTGTGTTTTTCAAAAATTTTTTTCCTTATTTATACATTTTAAATCACAAAACAATTGCTTCCTTTCTATTTTCTTTATATTTAGAATTTGAAAATGAATTCGTCGGAAATGTTTGCATTGCAAGAGTCGGTATTTATCGACAACGTTATGCTAACAACACTTGATTATCTACAAGAAAATAAAGCCGAAAGTTTGCATTCAAAAACTAGAAATCATTTTATACGGAGAAGTCGTGAAGTCGAGTACAACCAACTTATGAATAACTACTTTAACAATGATGTAGTCTACGGAGAAATCCGGATAAGGAAATAATTATTTCTACGCACTGTTGATGGCTTAAAAAATTGATTTTCATCTTTTCAGCAAAAGATTGATGCAAGAGGCCAAGAAGGTCTCTTTACGATTCAAAAATATACAACTACAATTCGTCAAGTAGCATTCGACATGAGATCAGACTCATGAGATATATATTTGAGGATGCCAAAACGAACAACACAGGAATGTCTATACAAGTTTGTTAAAGCTGTGATTATCCTTTATTGTGGTCATTACTTACATAAGCTTACACATAACGAGTTAACGAAATCCAACAACTGTACATAGCACATGAAAACAAGCATGGGTTCTCATTAATACTTGGTAGTATTGATTGCATACATTGGAGGTGGTCAATATACCTTAATGCATGACACGGTCAATTTATGTGTGGTGATCGAAACCTACTAACAATAATTTTAGAAGTAGTGGTGTCCTAGATCTTTGAATATGATATGCACTTTTGGTGTAGCAGGTTCCAACAACAACATCAATTTTTTAAACCAATTATCAATATTCAATGACATCTACTTTCGGAAATCGTATGATATGTTGTTTCAAGCAAATGAGACATCATACAAGCGTATGTATTACCTTATTGATGGGATATATCCCGAGTTAGTTATATTTGTGAAATCATTTTCATGTCCAAATGACAAAAAATGATTAACATTTAAGTCGGCCTAAGAATCATCTTGGAAGGATATCGAGTGAACATTTGGTGTTCTAAAGAAACATTGGCAAATACACTTAATACTGGCACGATCATTTGAGTAAAAAAGAATAAATAGTCTGATGTACGAATGCATCATATTGCATGATATGATTATAGAAGATGAGGGGATTACAATTTCCCGTTACAATGAAAATGAGAATTTACCAACATTCGAAAGAGTAAGTATCAGTACTTCGAGATACATGACGAACATAGGGGAAGTATATGATCGAGTCGGACACCACAACCTTCATAACTGATTTGGTGGAAGATTACCGACGATGATTAGGTGTGACGTACTATTTTACTATATTTCGATCATATTTTTATTTATTTATTTATGTTTTTTTTTAGTATGTATTTTTTTAATTAATGAAATGGTTTTCTTTTATTAACTTTATACACTTTATACAGTTACATTTTATTAAAATACAATTTATATGATTACAAAAAAGTATGGTATCATTCCTGTTAGTTTTGTGGGGTGCAAGAAAATGATATCGTGCTAACGTGGCTGGCCAAAAAATATGGTAATATGTGACACCACACCTACGGATCTAAGTATTATTATTTTATGACTAAGATGGATAGTAAGATAGAATGATATTTAATTTTATATTAAATTTAAAACTTTTTTCACCATTCAGCCCCTTTTGTCCAATCAATTGGCTACAAGATAACTTTCTATGCCCTCGATGGATTGATTCTTTAGTAATTAAGTCAACAATAAAGTACAAAATACAAAATCCTTCTTCTGTAATTGAGAAAAAAAGGTAGTACTTCCTAATTTCCACTCCTCTTCTCTTTCTTTCGATATTTATGAACTATATATATCTTAAGTATTATATGATTTTGAAATTGTGTCTATCGCTTATTTGAATTTGGATACGTAATTCTGTAATTTATGATTGTAAATAATTGTTTCTATAGTCAATTAAGTCATGTGAATGTTTGAACTATAAGGTCATAGTAAAGTGCAAAATTGGTCATTGTGGTTTACGTATGAAGTCAATTCTTTTATTGCATGGTTGGTTCAAAATTGAAATTTTCATGTAGATTTGGTCCATCGACTTAACTGGTCAGATCTCTTTAAAAGTTAGGGACATTTGGTCTTTTCAAGTGTTTTTTTTAATATATTCTAGCCCACCTACCCACACACACACACACTTTCTCTCTCTCTCTCTCTCTATATATATATATACACACACACACACACAATGTTTTCTATGTGTTGCATCCCTTAAGTCGTTAAGAATGAGACATGTTGCGTACGTTGGGCGTACCAAATGGTATGTTGCGTGTATACAGTTTGAGCCCCAACACCTCAGACCATGAGTACACCCTGCGTACGAGTCTGAGTTGACTCAATTGATTTTGTTGATTTTAACTGATTTTGACCAAGGGCATTTTAGGAAAATTGCTATTAATTTATAATGAGAAATGTTTTGATTATTAGGAGTCGGGTAGAGCCGGTTGTCGGAGCAGAAATTCATTTAGACTATATTTAGACTGAGATTGAGAGGTGAGTTTTCCTCATTGTACTTATGGGCTGAAGGCAGTCAAGGCACCAGTCGGCCCATTGGATTCGATATCCTAGTTGTTGTATGATGTTATGTAGAGATATATGGTTATTGGTTATGTGATTAAACTGGTAGATCTGTAGGACTACCTGTGTTGGTTGTTATTGATTGATAATGTTTATATCGATATGTTATGGTTTACTGGGCTAAGGTGGACAAGCTGATAGACTGAAGGCCAAGATACCCAGGGCGGTCCGGATAGGTTGAAGGTCTGCGAGGTGATCCAGTCAGGCCAAAGGCCCAGAGAGCGGTTCAGATGGGCTGAAGGTCCAGTGAGTTGGTCCAGTCATGTTGAAGGTTCTGTGTGCATGTTGTTGTTTGTTATGTTTATGTAGCGGTACTTTGGGGGAACTCACTAAGCGTTGGCCTACAATTTAGTTTTGTTTCAGGTACTTCTAAGGATCGTGGTAAGGCGAAGACGTGGCCGTATACATTTTTGGTTTTATGATGTTGGATCTTGGGAGACTATGATTTTCAATAATGTTTTTGGAAACAATGGTTATGTAAACACTTTTTGAGTAAATAGGTTGTTTTGAAAAGTAAAATTTGTTGTGATTTTTGAACATTATAGTTGTGAAGAAGGATAATGGTGGTGAGGCGTGGATGACATGAAGACAGGTGTACGGTTGTTGGATAATATGGTCGATGATAGTGTTGATGATGATAGAGAAGACAAACAAGGGCCACTGCCCAACACTTTGACACTCTATGTGATGATCTCTTACTTCAGATCCATCAATATCCATTCATAATATATGTTGATTGTGTAACACCCTATGTTACCAATGTCATAGATTGTAATAAATTAAGAAATAAAAATATCATATTCTTGAGCCAAAGTAATTATCATAAACACATAGGAAATGTTGATACGATTCCTGTAGATATATAAAACGCATAAATCTGACTTTGTAAGAAGGAGTTATACTTCTTCAAAGTTTCATAATTAAACTGACACAACCAACCAAAACTGTAAGCACATGCTTAGTGAGTTCCAAAAATACATAACACATAACCACATTATGCCATGCACATATATACATAGATTTGCCATGGACTCCCTACATGGTCTTCATCTGGAATGCCTTGGGCTACCCTCATGGTCTTACATCCAAGGGTCATAGGCTCCCTCTCATGGTCTTACCAAGTGTCATGGGCTCCCCCATGGTCTTCACACAAGTCAATACATATCAAATGACAAAACCATTGGATATTCAACTAATAAAATATCATATCAAGTAATGGGCCGACATTGGTGTCTTCGACCCATTTGTATAGTGAGAAGACTCACCTTAGTTTGCTGAAAACAATCACTGCTCAACTACTAGCCAAAATCTCACACTGAACAAATATACAAATACCCTAATTAGGATTATAACTCAACCTAATCAAAGAGCCCAAAATTCTAAGTCCAAGTTCCTCCATAATGGCCCAAAGGTCTTTTTTTCACTAATGGGCGTAACATCAAAGCCCAATTCTATATTGGGCCACAAGGCTCAATAGGTCCAAACATACCAACATTGGTCCAAGTAATAAATTCAAGCCCTTAAAACCAACAAGTCCAGGCCCAAGTAATTAGGGCCCAAAGTCTTAAAAACCCACTGAAGGCCCAAGACTCATTAAGAGTGTACGCTCATCATACCTCTTCTATACACTTCGCATACTGGACTAAGGGGTTGTACGCGCAACGTACAACGTAGTACGCCCAACGTACAAACCGCTCATGCATAAAATCCATTAAGTGCTTAATGAATGCAGGCTCTTCATTTAAATTCTAAATCTTGGTCAATTTAATTGTCCTAAGGCATAAAGTTGGCAACTGTATGCCTTTGCATGCTATATAAGATCCCAATAACACAATCTACCACATTAAGACCTTTCCAAAGGTCTTAACTCATGCATGGAGCCATAGAAGACATCAAGTTTGCATTTTTATACTATAAACAAGTCTAAGAGTCTCAGACCTAACCTTCTTAACCTTTAGAGTTTCCCAAACTCCAAAGAGATGATTTATGGACTTAAAAGTGGAATCTAGAAAACATTAAATCAACAAGCAAGGAGGATAGATAAGATGCAAGATTTATACCTTAAAAAATCTCTCTAATATTCTCTAGATGCAAGATCTAAAGGCTCCTTCCTTGATCAAGACTAGAACACCACCTTCTTCTTGTTGTACATCTTCTAGAAAAGTCACCAAACACACCTTTAAGCTCAACTTTCACAAATTCTTGCAAAAATAGGGTTTAAGGACGAAATGAGGCTATGAAGGCTGATTAGGGTTTGGTCCAAATGATATAAGGTTGTTTAAATAGGATGCAAGTCATGAAATTAGGGTTTTTGGTCTCTGGCCTCGTACGCCCCGTATACGAGCCTCAGCTCCGCGATGCATGCTCAATCGTACGCCAAGTGTATGGAAGGTCCTCATTTGCCAAAAAGAAATACTTTAAGGGTTAAAATGGAATACCTGGAGTGGAGTGTTACAATCTGATATTATATTTCATGTCTTACTGGTAAATATAACATCTGATTTCAAGGCTTATTGAAAAATCTAATTTAAGATGTTGTGGTTTTAACCCCTACGATGCGAACGGTGGCATTCTAGAGAACATGATTTTTTTTTTCGAGAAGTTAGGAGAGCGGATTAGATGTAACGCCGGGTTCCTAGTACACATTTAATTATAATTTATTCACTTTTGTAGAGCGACTCGATAAGTTGGGAGCCCCAAACTCGTCGAGTAAAAACCAGGATTGACGCAGGATTTTAAGCCACCTACTCAACGAGTTCAGAGCCTCAACTTGACAAGTAGGGCTGCCAGGATGAAACCCTAATTTCGGGGTTTTGCACCATATTTAAGCATCTTAATCCCCACTTGCTGGCCTCATTTCCAACCTCCAAGTCCCAAATCCTAGGTTTAGAAAATGTAATGCATTTGTGAGCTTGTGAGCAATTTTTGAGTGAAACTTGGTGTGTTTTGAAGCTTGTGAAGGAAGGAGAAGCTTGGGGATTCAAGAAGAAGCTAGTAGATCTAGAGAATCCATTTCAATCTCATCATTTTCTAGTAATCAACTCTCAAACTTGCTTAGTAGCTTCTTAGATCTCTTTATTATCCCTTTATTGGGTTTTTGGTCCAAGAAGCTTGATCTTTGGGGTATGAATGTCCCAAGTGACTAAACCTTCAGATCTGGAATCATGGAGGGATTTAATGGCATAAAGGTGCAAACTTTATAGCCATTGAAGCCCCATGCAATCCATAGGATGCCATTTTGGCCTTTTAAGCTCCAAAAGGTCATCCATGGAGTGAAAGGTGGAAGATTTACGTGTTCAAGTAGTGATCAGAGTCTAGATCTTTGTTTGTATGCTTTAGTTGGTGTATAGATTGCTTGTGGACCAAGATCTAGGTCCTAAAGAGTTAGGGTTTGAGCTAAACCCATGAAGTAAAGGTATTAACGGGTAAAGTTGGAAACTTTACCCTTAAAAGGACAATTTCAGGGTATATGCGAAGTATCGAGCTTAGATCTTAAGAGTTGGGGCTTAATCCATTAAGATGGCCCAAACACACTGAGGAACTCGGCGAGTCCAGCGAGGGACTCGACGAGTTGTGTCGATTTGTCCCGATTCTGTACAAGGTAGAACTCGACGAGTCTGTGAAGGGACTCGACGAGTTGACTCGTTGTATCGCGACTATGAGTAGCAAGGGAGCTCGGCGAGTCAGGGGATGACTTGATGACTTTAGTCAACTCGGATTGTTGACTTTGACTTTGACTGAGCATTGACTTTGACTTGGACCTTGAATTTGACTAAGGTTGACCCGTGAAAGGGTATTAATGTAAGGAATGGTATCTAAGGAGTTGTTTTGTGTAGGGCGTAAGTAGAGTCGGTTGTAGGAGTAGAGACGTTCAACTATTTCACTCGACATTTGAGGTGAGTTTTCCTCCAGTAGGAACGCGTCGAAGACACGAATGCCGACCCGTTTATGTATGATAGCGTATGTCTGACTTCGGTCCAATGTTGGGGTTAGCCTAATGTAGGTCATATGTTTCCGGACATCGGTCTAATGCCGGGGAAAGCCCGAGGAATGTTTGTGTGCTTGATGTCTTCGTGATTCTTGCATGCGTTTGTTTATGTGTTCTAAGCTTCGGTTCGATGTCAAGGCAATCTCGATGAATGTTTAACTTATATGTTATGTTTATCTATTTCGGGCTTCAGTCCGATGTCAGGGAAAGCCCGAGGAAGGTTTAGCTTATATGTTATATGTTCCGGGCTTCGGTCCGATGCAGGGGCAAGTTTTAGCCTGGGATGTATGTACTTCCGTTAGTAAGCGGAAGAGCTCAGGATGACTGGATCGCACACATCACAACGTTTTAGCCTAGGATGACTTACTCTGATACATGGACATGTGATTTTGATATAGTGTTTTGATATGATGTTTTGAGATATTATCACTTATGTTTTTATGAGATGATTTGGATTACTATGGTATTATTTATAAATTAAAACGGAAATTTTAAATTGTATTTTTGAGATGCTTCATTAGAGGTGATGACATTAGTTCTTTTAAGGATCCAAGGATGGGTGGGGCCCACTTTTTATTAATAATTCCTTTAATAACTAAATAATCAATAAACATTAAATTATTTTAAAAAGAAATATACAAGGGTAATATAGTATTTTTATATTTGGCATGGACTAAGCGTACAACAAAAACATATACTAGAGACGGTTAGAATTCAAAAGAAAAATTAGGAACTAAATGTACATTTTACCCCAAACCATATAGACCGTTAGTATAATTTACTCCAAAAAATAGTAATAATTTCTGACTAAATCGTAAAGTAAGCCGGAGCCAAAGTTTTAAGAATTTTAGGTGGTGTTTTTTTTTTTTTTTTTTTTTTTTTTTTTTTTTTTTTTTTGTAAAAACCTCTTTAGACATCTTAGTGTTGTGCGGTGCAGCAAACACGCAACACTTTTCATATCGCAGTTGTTTGTTTTTAGAAGTATTCAGAGTAAAAAAACTTGTACGCGTGTTCTGTTTGGGGCAACTCTTGTATTGTCCCTTCCAACCTCTTCCAACATCTTCTTTTTTTTTCTTGCCGAAATTTTGATGAATATTGATTATATCTTGTTGAAATCTTATTGAATTCAACAAAATATAATCTTATTGCCTTTTCTAACATTTTCCAGCTTCTTCTTTTCTTCTTGCTGAAATTTGATGAATCTTGATTATATGAATTCTTGTTTCACATTTTTTTTTTTCGTTTTTTTTGTTTATTCTTGCAAACTCTTTTTGAAATGTTATACATTATTAAATTTTCGGTATTAAGAAATTATTTTCATTATATAAAATCAATTATTTTATTTTTTTAATATTAACAACAGTATGTAAATATTAAAAAACACATAACACATTAATAAAGACTTTTAACAAACAAACGAAGTTACGAACGTAAGTGTAAAAAAAAAAAAAATACACGTGGCAAAATCAGGCACAAATTCGACCTGGTGAAACTTCGAAGCATTTCTGCGGAATTTATTTCGTAATTTGGCGGGGTATCGTATATATATGAAGTGATGCTGGATAATAATACGTGTAAGAAGAGTGAACGAGATGGAAGATCGTCAGCAGAGGATTCTAGAGAGAGAACTGTATCAAATCGAACAAATAAGGCAGCTTGATTCCGAGGAATTGGAGGTCGAAGAGGTTGAACATGGCCACCAGTCATCCGAAGACGATCAATTCGAGTAATCTAATCTCTCCTTGATTATTATGCGATTTGAATCTTCTAATATTCTTTGCCCCCCTCTAATTCTTTCCCGAAAGAATTCGCATTGTATTCGATGCGTAACTTGTTAGTATTTAGGGTTTAGGGTTTCCAAAGAAGTCAGGAAATGAATTGCACCCAATATTTTTTTATCGGAACTTTAGTCGACGAAGGTAGGTTATAGTACCATTTTAGGGTTAAGAATGCTCGACATCTTAGTGTCATTGTTTTTCTTTTGGAAAGATTACTCTTATTTCACCAGGTTACTAGCATACCAGATCTTCGTTTTTTAATAGGTTCTATTTGAAGATTCTATAGAGAGAAGAAAGAAATGAACAATTAGTCAAGTATCCAGAATTTTGTCCAAGTACAAGCCTTTCCTGAAGTAGGTTCTATTTGAAGATTCAGTATTAGCATTACACAGATATTCAGATATGTATATATGCTCCAATTTGTAATTGGGTTGTTGTCCTTCACTTTAATTAGTTCCACTAAGACAGAACATTATCCAAGACTACTGGTTTTAACTCTTAAGATGGATTCCATGGATTTGTAGGATTTAAGTTTTGAAAAGCATGCATTTCCCCTTATTCATGACCACAATACTTCATGTCATCAAATCTCACCTCTTTAACTTCTCTATTACTCTTCCGCATGAGGTGGATTGTGTGTTGAGACTTGACTCTTATTGGTCAACTCTCAAACATTGCTGTTTATTTTTTTTTTGCTGGTTTTTCCCTGATCCCAGTGATCGTATATATGGAGGAGCTTCTGCTTCTGGTGGTTATACCTTCAATACATCTTTGGCTTCAATGCATTCTTATCTTGGTGGTAAGCATCTCAATAGCTTCCATTTTCACTTCTTTTTTATACTAATGATGTCTAATCTAATAATCACTCCCATACATATATACCAATCAGAGGTTGAAGATACTCACAATAGGCTTGCTTTCTTGGATGGTGGTGTCATATTGCATGTACCTCTATTTTATCTTGAAGGTATGTAATTAATACATGTTAGTGTCCTATATTTTATAGCAAATGAAACTTATTGTTAATTTGTTATTCATATTATTTGGAATCTCAGGTGTAGTTTTGTTCCCTGAAGCAACTCTTCCACTCAGAGTAATCCAACCCAATTTTATAGCTGCTGTGGATAGGGCCTTGAGACAAGTTGAAGCTCCTTACACCATAGGAGTGGTATGTAAATATCTTCAATGTAATTTTGTTTTATTGTATTTAAGGTTTTTTATAGTGTCAACATGATGTTTCAAACTATTTTCCAGATTCGTGTTTATAGAGACAATGATGATGGAAGAATAAGATTTTCAACCACTGGAACAACAGCTGAGGTGTAGCCACTATTCTTCTCACTTCATCTTATTCTATACTTATATCCCATTAAACAACAATGTATTTCTTGAATAAGAATATATCTGATTTTTTATTTTATTTTTTTTGTTTCAGATTCGACAATATAGGCGATTGGAAGATGGATCAATAAATGTAGTGGCACGTGGGCAACAAAGGTTTCGTTTAAGACGCAGGTGGATTGAACTTGAAGGAGCTGTATGTGTTCAATATATATAAATAATTTAATCCTTTTTACTTTATAAATATCCCTAATTCCTAATGATAATAATATAATACACTCTTTTTATATATAGCCATGTGGAGAGATACAAATCATTGAAGAAGATTTGCCATTAAGGACACCACGAGAAGCAGTAGGAAAACTAACACCATTAAAGAACTTATCTCATTCTCATTCTCATTCTAAACAACCTCTTCATGGAAATCAAGACCATGATGACTCAGATGCCATGTCAGATGACAGTTTTGAAAGTGAACTATCATTAACTGAACGAAAACTTCATAGCTCTGCACTTGTTTCTTCTTATAGCTCACGTTTGTTTGGTGAGTCAACAAGTAGTGATGAAAATGATGAGAAATCTAAAAACTCGTTACATACAAATGAGGAGGTATTTAGAGGGGCAAAACGGGAAAATTACAATTACTCAGTACGTGTACGTGGACTAAGGAAATGCCCAAGAGCATATTGGCCTTATTGGGTTTACAAGATGCATGATTCATATTGTCTTGCCCAAAGGTTATCAGGTGCTTTTAATTTTTAACACTTCCTCTGAAATCTTGATTTATTCTTTAAAAAAAAGTAATGATGTCATTAGACTCTCATTTTGTTATCTTTTTGAAAGAATTTTGCAGATATGTGGAAGAAAATAGTAGGGACACCAAACATGGATGCCCTAATGAGAAAACCAGGTCTTCTTTCTTTTCATATTGCAAGTAAGATTCCTGTGTCTGAGTCAACTCGGCAGGAGCTTTTAGAAATCGATGGGATTTCGTATCGTTTGCGTCGCGAAATTGAGTTGCTTGAGAGTTTTGACCGAGTCAAATGTAAAAGTTGTCAGGTAATAATAGTAAAATACACATTCACATATTTAGGCTATGTTTGGCGTATTAGTTGAAAAGATAGCTGTTAGCTGAAAAGCTAGCTGATAGCTGATAGTTGAAAAGTTAACTGGTAAAAAATGATGTTTGGTAAAAGTGACTAAAAAGCTAGTTGAAAGATATAAAATGACATAAAATGGCATTTAAAAAAAATGTTTTTTTATGGTTAATTAAGGGGTATATTTGGAAAATTAAAAAAAAAAAGCTCCTGAAAAGCTAGTCTAAGTAGCTTTTTAAAAAACTAGCTTATAAACTAATTTTTGGCTTACCAAATATGACAACTTAAAAAAACTCGAAAAATAAGCTAGCTTATCAGCGTCAAACAGCCTTAATGTTGTATTTATTTGACTATTTGTCGAGGAATGAAGTGAATTTACTGTTTTGACCTTGGTAGACTGTGATTGCGAGCCGAAGTGATATGTTGGTGATGTCAAGTGATGGACCTCTTGGTGCTTATGTGAATCCGAGTGGATATGTTCATGAAATAATGACTTTACTCAAAGCAAATGGATTAGCACTCATTGGGGTCCCCTCTGAAGAGTATAGTTGGTTTCCTGGGTATGATTATTTTCAATTTTTTTTTGTTCGAATGTAAGGGTAAAATAGTCATTTAGTCTCATTCATACGATTTCTCTGGTCTTGAAAAGAAACAAACAAACTTTTTATTCATACAAGACTTAATGGGAAAAAAACAAACACTGTGTATCTGATTTACATTATTAGCTCAGGGGTTGCTGTAAAAATAACTTTTTGTCAGGTAACTAATAAAACTTATTTTATTTATTTATTTTTTGTAGATATGCATGGACAATAGCGTATTGTGCTACATGTGAATATCAAATGGGGTGGCTTTTCACTGCGACAAAAAAGAAACTAAAGCCTCGATCTTTTTGGGGGATTAGGAGCTCTCAAGTGGCGGATGACATGCACTAAAATCATGTAATGTTCAATCAGTTTGTGTGATTGTATTTTTCTTCATAATGAAAACATGATTGATCATGAATTCATGATTCATGCATATGTAGGGAATTGGGATTTTTAAAAGTTGTATGATTTTGTTTCTAATAGATTTTCTAGTTTTGATGTTAGTTTCTTGTTTTTGAACTTTAAAGAATTAGATCTCACTTGTGACTTGTTAGTTGTTACCACTTACCACATATATTTCATGATAATCGTACCTTTTTTTTTTTTTTTTTTTTTAAGGTGTGTGTAGTTTGTTCAACTTTGTTTTGTGAAAATAGATTTCTTGTAATAAATGGAAAGAGATGTTGGGTTCTGGGGTGTGAAACACAATCAAGTTCTTGAGAATTTGTTCTGTTGTAGTTTTTATTTTTAGATTAGTGATTCAAGTTTGATTGTTATAATATAACTGATCATTCAAGTATTTGGATTTTTGTTTGTTAGGTTGTTCCTTTATCGCATGCTCACACTTAATGCATTGATAGATATTTGCAATATTTTTAAAACCGGTTTTTAGTTGAATTGATCCTAATGATTGGTTCCTGGTTAAACTGCTGGTCTAGATCTGGAAATGGTGTGCGTTTGCCTTCGAGTTGTGTACACTTTGAATAACCTGATTGATCCAGCTATTCAATTTTTTTTGGAAATAGATTGTTTTTTAATGGGTAAGTGAAATCTAACTATTCAAGTTTAATAAACCGGTTCAAATGGGTTTTTTTACTGGTTCTATCATACATTTACATATTTAATGTTTTATGTATTTGTGGAGGAATAAAGTGAATTTACTATTTTGACCTTGGTAG
Source organism: Lactuca saligna (assembly GCF_052625555.1). Taxonomy (NCBI): domain Eukaryota; kingdom Viridiplantae; phylum Streptophyta; class Magnoliopsida; order Asterales; family Asteraceae; genus Lactuca; species Lactuca saligna. Next base: position 36,659,763 of record NC_136417.1, on the reverse strand, counting down.
ACTATGACTGCAAGCGAAGCGATATGTTGGTGATGTCTATGTGAATCAGAGTGGATATGTTCATGAAATAATGATTTTACTTAAAGCCAATGGATTAGCATTTATTGGGATGCCTAGCTAGAGAAGAGTATAGCTGGTTTCCTTGGTATGCCTCTTCAACTTTTGTTCAAGTCTTAATGTATTAAGCTGTATTAAGCACTAAATGAGGTTTAAGTCTCAACAACTGCAAATTGAGTTTTAATTCATATCCATTAAGCCAATATATCCATACATGAAAAAAAAACCCTTAGTGGGATACTATGTATCTAATTTACATTTAGAGAAGTCTTGGACCAAAGCTTATTTGTAGATAACTAATCAAACACTTAGTACTTTTATACTAAGATTAATTATTTATTTATTTATTTTTAATAGATATGCATGGATAATAGTGTATTAGGGATGTCAACAGGGACAAACGGTACGGAGATTGCATCCCCCGTTCTGTCCCCAAAAATTTCCCGTTCTTCCGCCCTCGGAATCTCCATCCTTTCCACCCCGCCCCCGCCCCCAAATTCCCCTTCTGACCCCTGCCCCCGCCCCCAAATTCCCCTTCTGACCCCTGCCCCCGCTCCCGTTCCCCAGCACCCGATTGATTTTGGGCTAACTTATTTGGGTTAAAATAAGTTCTTATTTAGGCTAAAAGAAACTATTTTTTGGGTAACAAATATATATTTATAACATAATTTTACATGTTACAAACAACTTAAAAACATGTTTTTTGAAAAATCATTTTATTGTTTATTATATTTATATAATTAATATATGTTGATTTATATAGTTTATTAACGGGATCCCCACGGGGTTTTCTGGACGAGACTACCAACTCCCGCCCCTACCCCGAAATTAAAACGGGGGTTAACATTGCCCCACCCCCGCCCCCGTCCCATGTTTTCTTCAACAAATGCCCTCATATGGGACGGGGCCCCCACGGGATCGGGGTCCCACGAGATTTTTTGACATCCGTATGATGTATTGTGCTACATGTGAATATTAAATGGGGTGGCTTTTCATTGCGACAAAAAAGAAACTAAAGCCTCGATCCTTTTGGGGCATTTAGAGCTCTCAAGCGGCCGATGACATGCACTAAAATCATGTAATATTCAATGAGTTTGTGTGATTGTATTTTTCTTCATAATGGGAACATGATTCATGCATATGTTGGGATTAATATGATTTTGCTTCTAATAGATTTTCTAGTTTCTATGTTAGTTTCTTGTTTTTTGAACAATAAAGAATTAGATCTCACTCGTGACATTTTAGTTGTTATCACAAGTATGTATTTCATGATAATCATACCTTTTTTTTTTTTTTTTCCTCAGGTAGCAAATCTATAGTTTGTTCAACTTTTTGTGTGAATAAATGGAAAGAGACGTTGGGTTTTGGAGTGTGAAACACCAATCAAGTTATTGTAGTTTTATTTGTTTTTTTTTTTTTAAGTTAGTGATTGAAGTTTTATTAGATGGTTACTGTTATAATATGATTGATCATTCAAGTATTTGGATTTTGTTTGTTTGGTTGTTTGAAATGCTAAATTATTCATTTTAATGAGTTGGTTGATATTTGTAATTTTGAAATGCTAAGTAGTTTAGGAAGCAAACTAACCACATCGATCAATAACACACAAGCAATCCAAAATCCTATTTAACATATCAATAATTCTTACCATATAACAACCAAAACCACTATCAGTAACTGGTATAATAATACTATACAAAATCATAAACAAATACCTAATACAAATTTAAAACCAATCATTGTATTATTGTGAAAAATTGCTGGAGTTACCATACCATCAGAAAGAATACTGTTGGGTTTAATACAAACAATCCTATGTGTACATGCAACCCAAACATTGGATCTATGTTTTCACTATTAGGTACACAACATTATGAACACATAATAAAACCCTAAAGATGATTGCTATTTTCGAAATTAACCAAGAAAGTTAGATTACATACCTCTTGTTATTATATTGTAATAACAACTTGAATCTTCAAACCTTAGGTCTTGAAAGCAAGCACCACAAGTGTAGTGCCTCTAATGGCTCACAAACACCAAGAGCAAATGGAGATGCTATAGAGAAAGAGGAGAGGTATAAAAATTCGTCCCTAAGAAGCCTTGGGAAGGTATGGACGAAATCATGAGCCAAAGGGGTGTTTATATAGGTGTAGAGATAGGATTTCAGTCCTTATCCTTATCTAGTTGCTTGCCCACCAAGCAACCCTAAGATAAGCCTTGAATCCTTATCATGGACGAATTCTAAGGCCTTATCACCTTAAATTCGTCCAACCTATCCTTAGGATAATCCTTACCCTATTTTGTAACTATCACATAATTACAATTCAGCCCCTCTAGTTTAATTAATTACATTTGATCACAAAATTAATTCTTAATTAATTATTGACCAATATTAATTAAACGAATATGGTTTCTACTTTAATATATTATTCTTATAACATATTAATAAATCATAATAACCTCTTTCTCTATTTTTTCTCCAATCAGGTTGCTTTGGTGAAGGCAACCCAAAAGGACCATGCACAATCGGGTCAAGTACTTACCAATTATGGTTACAGGCTTAGACACTAATCCAACAGTCTCCCACTTGAATAAGTCTAGTAACTACAAATGTAAGTACACCTCGATTTGCAATCGTAGCTCTCAAAGACGCTGTCAAACTCTGATCTTATCAGTAATCTGTCCTTCAGATAAGGGATCGTATATTCCTCCATTCTAGATATCGTATAGACACGAGACATGGATTAAAATAATTCTATCAGTCTATGTGTTGTTTCTCGATTTCCGATTTACGACGACCGACTAATTGAAAAAAATCAAATTAGCCCTAGCCCGGCCGAGCATTTATGTTTGTCATCACTAAATCATCGAGGGGCCCACAGATATCGCTTTTATCCCACTTTGGGTAAAAGGAACGGATAAACTTTGACTCAATGTTTGCTTGCACTCACTCACCAAATCACACACAACAATAAGTTTTATAACACCGAGTTACTGGTGTGTTTACATATTATCAATGTGCAATCGATTTGCAAGATACAACTCACACATCTCGGTTTCAAGAATATAAGATGTTATCGTCTCACCAATCACTCGCGATACAATTCATGGAGTGATCCAAGTGAGCGTGTGTTTAATCCAATGCTCAAATAAGCACTCATGAACGTTGCAGTAAACATTTACTTATGTTTAATACTCTTTTAGACAATCCACACACCAATTCACGACAATCTTCATTCATATCTACTTCCAACATATGAACGACTGTGGCCCGTTCGAATAATTTGACTGTTCTAAACCAATTAAATTATTCAGGAAGTCAAAACATGCAAAGTGAAACACAAGAATAATACTAATCCCATATGGCCTCAAACCTTTGAGCATAAATAAAACACCTTTTATTTATCACCATATTGATTACTCATTATTTGTCGTTTCGGGTAATCGACTTCTTACTTGAATTATTACACTTGTCCCATGCTCCTAGCATGCACACAATGTTTACCTATGGTTCTTTCTTTGTGAAATAGATCAAATTGAACACATTTCCAATCATTCTCATTTCACAACTCCAAATCCTTTTCCATAAGTGAAATAATATCAAATTCTTGCTACTTATAGAATATGCTAGATTCTAGTATTTTATGCAATGATCCTTCTGTAATGTCACTGCACCAAAGTCACAAAGACTATTGCCAATGATATTACAAAGTCCTCTATCGGAGATTGTTACAAGACAATTCCTTAGATATGATGTCTCTCACTCAAATTACATTCCTTTGAACATCCTTTTGCATAAATGTTTCTAATCTAGACATAGATTTTCAATATTCAATTCCCAATATGGACACGTTTCCATATTTTCCATATGACAACTTACTCTTAATAGAATCTTATCTATTCATAATAATGTCGATATGGTCCATCCAATATGGAAACATTTCCATATTTTCCATATGACAACTCGTTCTTAATAGAATCTTTTCTATTCATAATAATGTCGATATGGTCCATCCAATACCATGCTTCCAACTACTCACAAGCAACCAATCCTCGTCGAACTTTGGATTGTCCTTTGATAGTTGTTTAATTATTTTAGTCAAAACCGATTCTAGTCCCTTTTCCCTCTAAATGCGCTAGACATTTGGAAAATTTTAGAATGGTCAATTATTAAATCATTTGCAATCGATACTATACCCGAAGCGTATGGGACACGATGCATAATGTTTTATTTGCTATGTTATCAAAATTCGAATTGTGAAGAGGAATGCCGTAATCATAATCGAAATTTTAAGAACACACTATGTACCTTTGACTAAATTTATTAACATTTCTCAACCTAAGCCTTTAGATTTGAAATGAAGCATAATATTCTCTCCCTTAATTATAGCAAAACAACTTTACAACCCTTACGACTTTACAATGTATAACTCTTGTTTTCTATAATTAGTATTGCCAACTTGCAATCCGTGCCTTAATAATCATACAATCATAACATTTATGCTCCCACTATCATGATGATTATTATAAAACATAACACTTATGCTCACACTAGCTTTGACATGTATTCAGAAACAGCTTAACTTTCAGAAAAACAATACTTATTGAATTTCTTAAGTTCATGTTTCTAATACTTAGTGCTTTGATAATCTTTTATCAATGCTTATTGAACTTATACACCTTTGCCTTAGATAGTTCATATGTGTGTCTAAACAATTAAGACTAATTGCCAAACCTCACAATTCAAATCATGGAAAGGGATACCGTAACCATAATCGAATTCGAGAGTGCTATTTTACAATCACTATCTTTTTAAAATCTTTCTTAGTGGAAGCATTTTATCACAATCATTTTCATGAAGGAGGAAATCTTATGACACTTAGATTTAAACAGTGTATGTGTTCCTATCCATGAGAATTTGTTAAAACCAAGGTTTACGACAAATTCAAACTCATATGGACCGAACTTTCTTAATCTTGATTTCTTACCTTATGGTAGCACGGCTGCCCACCATGTCTTCCAAGTAGTTAAGCAACTCACCTTTTCCTATCAATGTACTTTCCATTGATCAAGGTCCTTGCCTTTTATGCATTCAAATGAGAACTCATAGGACTCACATGCATAATTAACTCAATTGGAACAACACAGAAACAAAATAATGTCAACACGATAGGTTGTTAACCTCAACTCGTGTGTTAGTGATGATCGATAAGGTTTATTTGATTTGTTCTTGAAACCTTTTAAGACCATTAAGACTCTCATTGACTCCTTGACATATAAGATTCTCTTGTCAATAAACATTTCTTGACAAACAAATATTCAAGAGTTAGTGTAGTTTTTATCAAAACACTTCATAAATTGGTCCTAGTTGGTCTTTGTCTTATCCAAGACATCACAACTTTCCACATTTGATGAACGTTATAAACCTTTTAATACTTGTCACTCATTGTCATAATCTTAACTTTAAGACTTGTTTTGGAACGAAGTATGATTGACTTCTTGATTTAACCATTTCTTCAATTCTTGATTCCTCTTCTTAAACATACAATTGTACTAAGACTCACTTAGAGGATCATTTGAGATATGGTTCTTAATCATTAAGACCTATCATAAAACATAAAAGGTACTCTCCCTTCTTCTTAGAATGGAGAACCTTTTATCTTTCTGCCTACTTGATTCTTCTTATTCGTTCTGCCATTGATTTAAACTTTTTTTAATCAATTCCGAATTACACTTAATCTTATCATATTTACTAAACCTTTAGTAAATCATGATGAATATCTTTGTTACTCTTATGGTGGACTTGATCAACACACAACTTTGTGTGCTCGATCTCCTAGTCCTTCACTTGACACTTTGTCAACGAATTAGTCTAATTTCCAAATATGAAATTTCTCATTCATCATGCAACCAAGTTGCGTGATTCCAAATTTCTGTCCAATTGAAATTTGGGCGATGAGAAACTCTCCCTATTTGGTAAATTCTCAACATTTCCATAGATAAGAATCATATCCATTCGTTGTAGAAATATGTAAACATCAATTTCATAACGATTTCATTGCAAGGAAATAAACAAATAAATAAATAAGTCAAACAAAATTTATTTTATTTATAAAAGCAGCGGAAAACATTTGTCCTTACAATGCAAAATCCATTGAAAACTATGTAGTCGAATATTCCTAACAATTCTATCATAAATATATAAGCTCAAAATCTAATCTTCAAGTCCATGCGATCGAGATCCATTTCTTTGTGATTAGACTTATCTTGCTATTTCATCAAGCTTCCTTTCTTTTCACCGATCCTGTAAAACATTCAAATGCAATCTTATCACATCATGTATTAAGAATCAACGAATAGGAACTTAATGGAGTTAGATAGTGGATTTTTACCTGAAGCACATCCATACTCTTTGACTCTCCCATCTTTGGAATCTTCAGGCTCTTGGGGCAGACTTCTATCCAACGCCATTTCTCCTGGCAGCAAACGCAGGTTGCTTCTCTTAGAATGTCCTCGGAAGCATGGTCGGTTGACTTTCCCAACAAATACGCTCCATTGCTTCACCAAATCATTTCTGATTCAGCAGCAGTGAGCATGTAAGTTAGGTCAATGAGGTTATCGTCATGATCCATCATATAATACTTTCTTTTGAACTCATTATATGATTCAGGGAGTGACTGCAGAACCCAGTTCACAGCCAACTCATCGGGAAATGACACACCCAACATAATCAACCTATCGATGTGTGATTTCATTCCTAGAATGTGGGCACACATGGATTTACCATCTTCATGTTTCATTTCCAATAGGGCCTTAGTGATATTGAACCTTTAAATTCTTCGATCTTGTGGGTTAGGGAGAACAGTTGGAGGAGGTGGAGGAAGTGAAGCATGATATCTTGTTCCTCGATCGAATCGTGGAATACCATCTTCATGTGGAATGCTTGTTCCACGGGATTTGGGAAGACCATAGTTGTCGAACTTTGACCTCTACAAAACAGGAGAAACTAATTTAAGTTAGTTGATTGATTGAGTCCTTAGTAAATCACCCAAATGAAATACTAAGGCTAGGACCCAACACAATATTCCACAACTCGGGAGAGGGATGCCGTAACCCTAATTGCAGAATATTTGAAGGTAAGTGAATGACGATTCACTAATTTCCACCACGAAAAATGAAAAAGAAATTTAAGTTTTAAATCTATGAAAACTCCTAGATCCTTTGAGATTCATTGAACTTTCAATGGCATGTTTAAATCTCGATATGCCCCTCTTGTTTGTGACTGGGATGCCGAGGATCACAAAGCGGGTGTGAATAACCATGCAAACTTACATGGTGCCCTCACATGTTACAGTCACCTATTCGATGTGCTGGTAAACCATACACGCTCCACCGAACTATGACAAACATTGAGTCACCCTTTGCTACCTTTGCTTAGAACCATTTAGTGTACTGATAAACCACACATGCTCCACTAACGTCTTTGCAAGGGCACAAAGTGTAATTTCATGGAATTGCTGATGGGTTTTTCAGCATTCTAACACTTCCTAAGTGTACATGCAACCCTAATAACCTTGGATCTATGTTTGTCTAATTATCATGCAAAGTTGAATTCCAAGGTTATATTCCTATCTAGCATACATGGGGAACAATTTTAACTTAAAGTATAGATAGAATAACTTACCTTGTTGTTGTTTGTGTTCCTTGAAACCTTGTGAGCCTAGCACCCCAAGTGTGATGCCTCAAATGCTTCACACAACACCAAATGCTCTTGGAAGAACTTATGAGAGAACACACACTTCTCAAAATCGGCCAAGCCCTCTTGTTTCTTATTGTAGCCGATTTTAGGTGGAGAACATGTTTCTTATATAGTGTTGACACATCTAGGGTTAAACCCTAATGTGTCATGACTCTTCATTTCCATGACCCATGGGTTTGTAACTCCCACGGAGCATCCATGGAGCATCCTATGGGTGGAACCCAACTTGATAATCCATGGAGCCTCTTAGCCCACTATACAAGATATGGATGATTTACATAATCAACCCATATATTTAATTAGTTATCTTTTGATCACATAATTAATTCTAAATTAATTCTTGATCAAACTAATCAAATAATATTATTAATATATTAGTACTTATAATATATTAATAATCTCCAAGTGTTATTTCTCTCATTTAGTCTATCCAATTGCACGGTGCCATGCAACCCAAATGGACCATGCCGGGTCGGGTCAAGTACATACCAGAAATAGTTATGGACTTAGACACCTTATCCAACAGTCTCCCACTTGGATAAGTCTAATAACTATTACTGCAAGTATGACTTCAGGAACCGATCGGCAATCGTAGCTCTTTACAAGGTTTCTCGGAACTGAGAAGATGATGGTATGCCATTTAAGATAAGTGATCATATAATCCTCTGTTCTAGATATCCGTCAGACAAATACACGGAACAATGTCTTACTTATTGTACAACAGTTTGTTTCCCGATTTCCGATTTGTTCGACAAAGAACTTAATGGAACACATCAACTTAGTTCTGACCGGGCCCGGTACATAGGTCAAAACAAAATCATCGAGGGGCCCAGATATCAGCTTCTAATCCAAGAAGGAACAGATAAACTTCGACTCATATGTTTGTTCTAGCACTCATTGAATTACACACAAGAGCGCGATTTATAACATCGAGTTACCAATGCGTTTTTCGTACAATCAATGCATAACCAACTTGTAAGTAACAAATCATATCTCTAGGTTTGAAGACTTATACGATATTACCATCTCACGATCACTCGAGATAGAATTCCATGAAGTGATTCCAGTGAGCGTGGGTTGAGTCTAATGCTAAGAACTTATGAGCACTCATGATTGCTGTAGCCTTGTCCAAGACCTCTACAACCAAACATGACAGTCTTGATTCATATCTACTTCCGACATATGACCGACTGTGGAGGTTTGAATAATATGTTATACCAAACAAAAATTATTATGGAAGTCAAAACAGGCAAAAGAAATATAGTAAACGATCGACAAGAGATAGCAACACTTTACTCATAAATAAAACACTTTTATTCATCATCAGATGTCAATTACACTTTACAAATTTCGAGGTTATCTAACTACTAAATCTAATATCATCCTCCAGCCCTATGCTCCGAGCATGCCGGAGATGCTTAACCCGAGTCAGTCCCTTCGTGAGGGGATCTGCCGGATTCTCATCTGATGATACCCTCTTTGCCACGAGGAGTCCTTCTTCGATCCGATGTCTGATGAAATGGTATTTTCTGTCGATGTGCCTGGATCTCCCGTGATCCCTTGGTTCCTTGGCTAAGGCAACAACACTTTCACTATCATAGAAAATTTCCATTGGCTCTTTAATAGCTGGTACAACTCCAAGGTCTCCAATGAAGTTCCTCAGCCATAACGCCTCCTTTGCCGCCTCGCTAGCTGCAATATACTCTGATTCACAAGTAGAATCTGCCACTGTCTCTTGCTTGGAACTCTTCCAAGAAATTGCTCCTCCATTTAGGGTAAAGACCCAGCCCGACTGAGAGCGGAAGTTATCCCTATCAGTATGGAAGCTAGCATCACTATACCCTACAACTCTCAAGTCATCACTCCCACCGAGGGTAAGGACCCAGTCCTTAGTCCTTCGTAGGTACTTGAGAATATTCTTTACCGCAGTCCAGTGTGCCTTGCCAGGGTTCCCCTGAAACCTGCTAACCATGCTCAGGGAAAAAGCTACATCAGGTCGAGTACACGTCATAACATACATGATCGATCCTACAGCCGAAGCATAAGGTACTCGACTCATTTGTGCTATCTCAGCTTCAGTGCTAGGGATTTGTGTCTTACTCAGTTTGGCGTTACTCTGGATGGGCAACTCTCCTTTCTTGGAGTCTTGCATTCTGAATCTCTTCAACACCTTATCCAAGTAGGTACTTTGACTAAGTCCAATTAGTCTTTTACTCCGATCTCTCAAGATCCTTATCCCCAAAATATAGGCAGCTTCACCAAGGTCCTTCATAGCGAAACACTTTCCAAGCCAGGACTTTACTTCCTGCAGGGTTGGAATGTCGTTTCCTATGAGTAGTATGTCATCCACATACAATACCAAAAAGCTAACTATACTCCCACTAGCCTTGACATACACACAAGATTCATCTTCACTCCTAGAAAAGCCAAATTCCTTGACCTTTTCATCAAAGCAAAGATTCCATCTGCGAGGTGCTTGCTTTAACCCATAAATGGATTTCTCAAGCTTACACACTCTATTGGGGTACTTGTTGCTGACAAAACCCTCTGGCTGACTCATGTAAACATCTTCAGCCAACTTTCCATTAAGGAAAGCGGTTTTGACATCCATTTGCCAAATTTCATAGTCATGAAATGCGGCTATGGCTAACAGAACCCGAATAGACTTAATCTTGGCTACCGGAGAAAAGGTCTCATTATAATCCACTCCAAGAATTTGAGAGAAGCCCTTTGCAACCAATCTAGCCTTATAAGTGTGTACTTTACCATCCATGTCGGTCTTCTTCTTGAAGACCCATTTGCACCCTACAGTCTTTCGACCTGGTACATTGTCAACCAAGTTCCAAACTTGATTGTCATACATGGATTGTATCTCGCTATCCATATCCTCTTTCCATTTAGCAGACTCGGGGCCTGCCATGGCTTCCTCGTAGCTGTTAGGGTCATCTTGACTTACTAGTGTTCCATCACTAATAAGTGTCACACCTTCTGCAGTAATATGGAATCCATAGTAATGCTCAGGTGCACTCCTAACTCTCGTGGAACGCCTCGGAGGTACAGATTCGTCAATTGGCTCAACAGGAGTTTCCTCCTCAAGTTGAGGGCTAGAGTTTGAAGTTCCTTCACCACTTGACTCTTGAATTTCTTCAAGATCAATTTGCCTCCCACTGTCTCCTTGGCTTATAAACTCTTTTTCTCGAAAGACTCCTCTTCTTGCTACAAAAACCACATTGTCACTAGGTCTGTAGAAGAGGTAACCAAAGGATTGCTGTGGGTAGCCGATGAAAATACACCTCTCGCTTCGGGGTTCGAGCTTATCATGAGTCTCGCGTCTCACGAAAGCCTCGCAACCCCAAATCTTGATGTGGTCTAGTTTAGGTACTTTACCAGTCCACATCTCGTGAGGAGTTTTGGCAACTTTCTTTGTAGGGACTAGATTAAGGATATGGGCGGCAGTCTCTAAGGCATACCCCCAGAATGAGATTGGTAGCGAAGCTCGACTCATCATGGAACGAACCATGTCCAACAAGGTTCGATTACGCCTCTCAGCCACACCATTCAACTGTGGTGTCCTGGGAGGTGTCAATTGTGAGACAATCCCACATTCCCTTAGATAGTCGAGGAACTCTAAACTAAGATACTCACCACCCCGATCGGATCGAAGCATCTTAATGTTCCTGCCCAATTGATTCTCGACTTCCTGTTTAAATTCCTTAAACTTCTCGAAAGTCTCTGACTTATGCTTGATTAAGTAGACATATCCATATCTACTGTAATCATCAGTAAAAGTCAAATAATAACGATTAGCATCCCTTGTGGCATGTTTGAATGGCCCACACACATCCGTGTGTATAAGGTCCAACAAACCTTCACCCCTTTCACACGAGCCTGTGAAGGGTGACTTTGTCATTTTTCCAAGTAAGCATGATTCGCAACTATCATCTGACTTTAGGTCAAATGACTCCAAGACTCCATCCTTTTGGAGTTGGCCTATGCGTTTCTTGCTTATATGTCCAAGACGACAATGCCATAATGATGCTTTATCCAAGTTATTATTAGTAGTAGAATCAATACACAAAACATTATTTCCTAAGTTATCTACAACAGACACAGCTTCATACACACCATCACAAGGTAATGCTTTAAAATAAAGAACATTATTAAAGAAGGCATCAATAGAACCAACTTCATTATTAAACGAAAAGGTAAACCCTTGTTTGTACAAAGCATGAAAGGAAATAATATTTCTTGCCATTCCTGCCGAGTAACAACACTTATTCAAATCTAAACTAAACCCACTACTTAGCGATAAAGTATAAACTCCAATCTTGGTGACAGGTGAAACTTTCCTATTCCCCATGATCAAGTTTATTCTTCCTTGCTCCACATTCTCACTTCTTCTTAGTCCCTGCAAGTCACAACAAATATGAATACCACAACCGGTATCAAGGACCCAAGATTTAGAATGGGGTGAGTTATTAGAAATGATAGTGTAAATACCTGCATGGTTGGGTTTGACTTTCCCATCCTTCACATCCTGCTGGTACTTTGGGCAGTTCCGCTTCCAATGAGCTTTTTCATGGCAATAGAAGCGTTCAGCCTCTTTTGGGTCAGAAGAAGGAGTAATGAAACCTTTCTTGGTTCCACTTGAAGAAGAGCCATCAAGGGTCCGAGCCTTGGTACCCTTCGAAGATCTCTTTCTCTTCCTCCCTCGACTTTTCCCGATTGCCAAAACCGGAGTTGAGTTTGGAGTAGGAGTGATTGCAACCGACTTCCCCTTAAGACCTGTTTCTGCGGTCTTGAGAAGTCCCTGAAGTTTGCTGAGGGTGACCTCTTCCTTGTTCATGTGATATGTCATGTGGAATTGATCATAGCACGATGGTAAGGAATGCAAAATGATATCTATTGCAAGCTCCTCAGGGAAGTTCACATTAAGCTTCAGCAAACGATCCACATACCTTTGCATTTTCTGCATGTGGCTCGTGACGGAATCTCCGTCCTTCATCATGGTTGTTATCATGGAGCAGATGATTTCGTACCTCTCTTGTCGTGCACTTTGATGGTATCTTTCCATCAAATCTTGGTGCATTTCATAAGGGTAGAAATCCTCATAAGACTTTTGGAGTTCAGCTGTCATTGTGGCCAACATGATGCAAGCCACCTTGGTTGCATCTCTTTCATGAGTATGAAAGTCAGCGATCTCCTGGGGAGTTGCAGTGGACTCATCAATTTCCTTAAGCTCCTTGTCAAGGACATATTCTTTATCCTCGTAGCGGGTAATCATCCTGATGTTTCTGATCCATTCATTGAAGTTGGATCCATCAAAGGTGACTTTCCCACACAGACTCATAAGAGTAAAGGATCCATTAGGATTCGAGTCAGAAGCATTATTTGAAGACATCTGAAAGAGGAGAACAAGTTTAGTATAGATTTAAGAGAGTCCTTAATAAAACACCCAAATGTAATATTAAGGCTAGGATCCAATCACAATATAATATAACTTAGAAGAGGTATGCCGTAATCTAAGCTATACCATATTTGAAAGGTAGGTGAATGACGATTCACCAATTTCCACCACGAAAACCGAAATATTAGATATTAGGTTTTTATTGGTTTTTTTAGAAATTCCTAGATTCTTTGAGATTCAATGAACTTTTCAAAGGCATGTTTCAATCTCGAGAGTGCCCTCCAAGTTTTGTGACTGGGATACCGAGGATCACAAAACGAGGTGTGAAGTAACCATGCAAATCACTTGGTACCCTTAAAGTTTACCACTCAATCAATGTGCCGGTAAACCACACACGCTCCACCGATACTATAATAAACCTTAAGTCACCCTTTACCTACCTTGTTAAGTCCAAGTTAGTGTGCCGGTTAACCACACACGCTCCACCAACGACTTAGACAAAGTGTAAAGTGTAATTTCATGGATTAGCACCTTATTCACATTTTCCTAAAGTAACTAAGATTGGGAATTTAATAAAACATTTAGTTAGTTTATAATATTCATCATACTTTGAATGAGAATTTATAAGTCCTTGTCTTACCCGTTCGGCTAACGACCCTCCACCAGTCAAGCAAGCGGTGGGTGAGAGTAGACACCCATTAAGTCACCATTTTATAGGCAACAACCTTATACCCACCTTATAGACCGTCTTCGTGAATGAGGCGTACTAGCGGTAAGACGACTTTATTCTTATACATATATATATAATTACTAAATCATCATAATATAAGTATAAGGGTTGAATTTTAACTTTTAAAATTCTAGGGGTTGGAACTTAAAGTTTTAACTTAACTTTACTTGTTCCAAAACTTGAGGGCAAGTTTTGTAACTTTCAAAACTTTTCATTTCTTGTAACTTATGAGTTTAATAGAGTAATAAAATGAAGACTCTTCATTTTTCTAACTCTTGTGTTTGTTTTAATGGTTTTAATTCAAGTGTGACTCTTGGTTTTCCATAACTTGAGGACAAGTTATGGACTCCATTAAAACACATTATGATCAAGAATTAATCTACCACATAGGTTACAAATAATTCCTATGATCATCTAAAACATCATAAGAACAAGAACATGAATATGAACACATTCATAAATTACACTTAAAACTTTGTAATTTTTGATAACTAGTTGTTGTAAATGAATTAGCAAAAACATTACACCACCTTAAACAAGTTTTCAATTACCAAAACGTTTAGGGTAATGTTTCTAATTCATTTCCAGCAACTAAATCGAAATTCTGCAATCAGTCGACCCTACTCGCCGAGTGCATGAACTTACTCGCCGAGTTGGTTGAAGATACACGTGAACTCGATGAGTCCCCCCTATAGACTCGACGAGTCCACTCGCAGACAGCAAGATTTTCGACTTTTTTTTTCCAACTTTTCAGCACAAATAAAAAACAAACAAGCCTAGGCTCTGATACCACTGATGGGTTTTTGAGCATTCTAACACTTCCTAAGTGTACATGCAACCCTAATAACCTTGGATCTATGTTTGTCTAATTATCATGCAAAGTTGAATTCCAAGGTTATATTCCTATCTAGCATACATGGGGAACAATTTTAACTTAAAGTATAGATAGAATAACTTACCTTGTTGTTGTTTGTGTTCCTTGAAACCTTGTGAGCCTAGCACCCCAAGTGTGATGCCTCAAATGCTTCACACAACACCAAATGCTCTTGGAAGAACTTATGAGAGAACACACACTTCTCAAAATCGGCCAAGCCCTCTTGTTTCTTAGTGTAGCTGATTTTAGGTGGAGAACATGTTTCTTATATAGTGTTGACACATCTAGGGTTAAACCCTAATGTGTCATGACTCTTCATTTCCATGACCCATGGATTTGTAACTCCCATGGAGCATCCATGGAGCATCCTATGGGTGGAACCCAACTTGATAATCCATGGAGCCTCTTAGTCCACTATACAAGATATGGATGATTTACATAATCAACCCATATATTTAATTAGTTATCTTTTGATCACATAATTAATTCTAAATTAATTCTTGATCAAACTAATCAAATAATATTATTAATATATTAGTACTTATAATATATTAATAATCTCCAAGTGTTATTTCTCTCATTTAGTCTATCCAATTGCACGGTGCCATGCAACCCAAATGGACCATGCCGGGTCGGGTCAAGTACATACCAGAAATAGTTATGGACTTAGACACCTTATCCAACAATTGCATCAATTCACTTTTGCCTAAGTAACTAAGATTGAGAATTTGTAAAACATATAATTACTTTTGTACTTCATTATACTTATAATGGAAAGTTTTGTCCTATCCTACCCGTTCGGCTAACGACCCTCCACTAGTCAAGAGTGCGGTGGGTAAGAGTGGATACCCATTCAATCGCCATTTTATAGGCAATTTCCTTAAACACCCCTAATAGACTAGCTTCGTGAATGAGGCCTACTAACAGTAAGACTGACTTTTACTCATACATATATATATATATATATATATATATATATATATATATATATATTGTTAGACTTTTAATGATATATATATATATATATATATATATATATATATATATATATATATATATAGTATATGGTGTATTTTACACTTTTAAAATGTTAGGCGGTCAAATATAACAATTATACTTTTAATTGTAAACCAAAACTTTTATGGATTTATTAAACTTCTTTTAATTATACACCTTAATTAATTAATAAAACCATAAGGGTGTGATTTGAACTTTTCAAAAGAATACTAGGGTTTTAGAATTTAACATTCCTAAGTTAAACTTTTAATCAACTTTTAAATTCCAAAACTTGAGGGCAAGTTTTGAAACTTTTCAAAATAATTTAGTTTTAATTTCTCTTAAAAAAAATTTCGAATTTATGACATGCAAATTAAAATTTTAAATATTAAAACTCTTGATTTAATAATTATCTTGAAATAGATTATTAATTTAATTATTAAATCATAAGGGATTATCTAAATCATGAGGATAATTACCATTTATACATTTAAGATATCCTACTCCCTTAATTATCTTTCTAGATTTCGAAATTATGGTTAGGATAATGCAAAATCTATAATTACCATATATAACAATTAGAGGATTATTACAAGATATGGGATAATCCAAATCCCTAAGATTTAGGATCTTATCTTGGGGAGGAGGCTAATTTCGAAAATCAAGGGATTAAAACAAACCCTAGATTTTGAAATTTAAGGGTTTAAGGAAAGGATTTGAAGATCTTATTCAAACTCTTGCAAATTAGGGTTTGCAAACACTAATCTCGAAAAACCCTAGCCTCCTAGGGTTTATTGGGAATAAACCCTAAAATGTCAAGTTCATACAATTGAATAAACTAATTGAAAACAAGTTAACCAAAGGCTCTGATACCACTGTTGGGTTTAATACAAACAATCCTATGTGTACATGCAACCCTAGCATTGGATCTATGTTTTCACTATTAAATACACAACATTATGAACACATAATAAAACCCTAAAGATGATTGCTATTTTTGAAATTAACCAAGAAAGTTAGATTACATACCTCTTGTTATTATATTGTAATAACAACTTGAATCTTCAAACCCTAGGTCTTGAAAGTAAGCACCACAAGTGTAGTGCCTCTAATGGCTCACAAACACCAAGAGCAAATGGAGAGGCTATAGAGAGAGAGGAGAGGTATAAAAATTCGTTCCTAAGAAGCCTTGGGAAGGTATGGACGAAATCATGAGCCAAAGGGGTATTTATATAGGTGTAGAGATAGGGTTTCAATCCTTATCCTTATCTAGTTGCTTGCCCACCAAGCAACCCTAAGATAAGCCTTGAATCTTTATCATGGACGAATTCTAAGGCCTTATCACCTTAAATTCGTCCAACCTATCCTTAGGATAATCCTTACCCTATTTTGTAACTATCACATAATTACAATTCAACCCTTCTAGTTTAATTAATTACATTTGATCACAAAATTAATTCTTAATTAATTATTGACCAATATTAATTAAACAAATATGATTTCTACTTTAATATATTATTCTTATAACATATTAATAAATCATAATAACCTCTTTCTCTATTATTTCTCCAGTCAAGTTGCTTTGGTGAAGGCAACCCAAAAAGACTATGCACAATCGGGTCAAGTACTTACCAATTATGATTACAGGCTTAGACACTAATCCAACAAATACATGATCTTGGAGGTACATAACATCGACATACTTTGCTCTACCTAACCAATATTGACAATTTACTTTATTTTTTATCCATAGAAGCAAGGTACTTTATATGTTTCAACACATAATAGCAATGCAATTACATTATGATACCACTTACATCTATATGTTACTTGAAACTTATAAAATGCTTACAAGTTTCATGTTGCATATTGCTATTTCCAATAATGAAATACAAATGTGTTGCTATTATGGTTATAGAATTTATTGTGCATTGTTATCATGTGTATAAAATTATACATAATTGGATATTTCTTGCATTTCGCCTTAATAATTTTTTTTACCTCATCACCTACTATATGTCCGTATATACCTTCTCAATAGCATCTCCTCTATAAAATGATTTTTTTTTTAATAATCGCAAGCAATTATTTGCATATTCTTTGTCACTAAAAACATCTACTTTCACCCATGGCTCATCAACCATGAGAACCCAAATCCCCAACAATCATTTGCATGTTGATTGATCCGTTGTTGACTCGATAGTATTAAAACCATACGATGTGTAAAGGAATTCCGCCTTTGCAATACACTACAAGTGAATATATAATCGTTTAACATGTATTACAAGATATCTATAAATGATGGATCGAGATATATTTAATATTATTTTAAACTAATAAAGTTATATGATAGTAGATAGTGGTAATTTATATATTAATCTGTAATTTCCAGCTTACAATAAAATATAAATGTATACTGCAGTATCTTGATTTACTGAGTGGAAATTTTTGTTTTTTGTACTAAAATAATGATATTTGGTATAGTGGGATGTGATTAGATTATCATTTTGTTCTATGTTTTTAAAAGAACTTTTCACACGTGGGAAAAAAATAGTAGGGACACCAAACATGAGCTTTTAGAAATTGATGGAATTTTTTATTGTCTCCGTCGCAAAATTGAGTGCTTGTGAATTTGGACCAAGTCAAATGTGAAAGCTGTCGGGTAATATCGTGTCTTCAATAACCATTAAATTTGTTTGAGTTCTTGAAGGAACCGTTCGAGTGGGGAATATGGGTTATCACCAACATAATGATTGTCCCATAACGAGTGTAAAATATCATGAAAAACAATTTTGTATGCGACAATTAATGTGTTTAAGGTTATAATTAAATTGATATATTTTTGTAATTAGAAATAAAGTTTTTTTTTTTTTTTGATTTTCTTCATAATTAAAACTTGTTAGAATCATATTCATAATTAGAACTTGTTAGAATCATATTTATTGGGAGAAGATAAATTTATTAGTTTATTATATGATTAATAAATTGTAATAATAATTTGTTAATATAGTATACAATTAATATATTAATTGGAAATAAATAGTTGATTTGTAATTTATTATGTGAATAATAAATTAATATGAGATCAATTATTGAATAGTTTATTTGTTAATTTATATGATTAATAAATTAATATGAAATCAATTAGAATCGATTTATTATTAATCAAAATTAATCTAGAATTAATTAAAGATGCAATGAATGGATTATAATTGTTCAATAGTTAAACAAAAGAAACAATTCTGAAACCCTCTATGGTATGACCGATTTTGGAGGGTTTCCTGGGGTTTCTGGAAGCCTTCTGGCATATAAGGAAATGATTTTAATTGGGATTAAATCTATTATTTAATCAATTCAAATGTGGTTTTGCCTATAAGTTACTTAAAATATAAATAAGACCCATTGAGAGCCATATTTCCCGCATACTCTTTCCTAGAAGCATATGAATAAAAATTATACCTCTTTTCTCTTTTTTCTCTTGTCTTATAGTTCTACGATTTGTGTGTAAGCCATTAAAGGCATCATCCTTTTGGTGCTAAACTTTTCAAGACCAACAACTACAATGGATTGAAGTGATTTATTTACTACAACAAAGCAAATGTATGTAACCCTAACTTGGTGTTTTGATTACATTAGGATGCATGTTAGTTTTGTTGTTCATAGTATATTGCCTTCACAACGTTATGACATAAGATCCTTATAGGTTGCATATGGCTTCTTAACTGGTAAGTGCTTCTCCGCATTGTGAATGTATTATAACCTATAAAACCCATCAGTTGATTCACAAATTTATAAATTACTTCTAGCCATTCAGATAGTTTGAGTTCAAATTTCTTTTGTAAGATGTTTGAGAATTCCGAAACGTGGGTAAATTTGGAATTTCGTAAAAAAGTAATGATTCATTTTTTTTTGTTTTGATTACTTCAAGTTTGGTGTAAATTTTTAGGAGGATGTTTATGAGTACACATGGTTGTGGGCCCCCGAAGGTGTTGTTTGGCTATGCACATTGTGTGGTGCGGAATTGACACGTATGACCATGTAGGAACACTGCTCCTTAGTGTGTGGTGGTGACATGACGTGATGAAATGTGATGTGGGTAATGATGGGTTTTAGCCATAAGAACATCCTATGTGCTCAAGCAAACCCTAATGCTTGGATCTAGGTTTCTCTATTGTACATGCAATTCATCCAAGACTTTAAACCCTAGATCTAACATACAATTAATCATATTAACATAAGAATAAGGTTTTAGATCTTACCTTGATTGTCATGTAGCAATAACAATCTCAAATCCTCCTTGTAATGGCTTTAGAAAGCTTAGAGTCACAAGTGTCACTCCTCTAATGGCTCACAAACACCAAGAGCAAGAGGATGAAGAATGATAAGAGAATAGGCACCCAAATTCGTGTAGAAACCCTAATGAATTAGTTCCCCACATTTTTTGAGTCTCAAGGGTCCTTTAAATAGTGAGGCTATTAGGGTTATTTAACAAGGAAACCCTAATTTGACTGCTTAGGCCCTAAGCAACCCATGGACTCCTTCCTTAGAGGCCTTGGACGATTTCTAATGGGTTTCCCCATAGAATTCATCCACCCCTCTAATATGGAGTCCATTAGCCCAATATTCAACTATCATACAATTGACAGTTCTAGTCCCTTAAGTTTAATTAATGTCTTTTAGCCACAAAATTAATTCTTATTAATTATTGACTAATATTAATTAAACAATATGATTTCTCCTTTAATATATCATTCTCATAATATATTAATAAATCATAATTAATCCTTTCTCTTCATAATTCATCCTATCAAGTTGCTTTGGTGAAGGCAACCCAAAAGGACCATGCACCATCGGGTCAAGTACATACCAAAATAGTTATGGACTTAGACACTAATCCAATAGTCTCCCACTTGGATAAGTCTAATAACTATTCTGCGTATGACGTTAGATCCTGATCTGCAATCGTAGCTTTCAAAAGCCGCTGTCAACTCTGATCTTATCAGATACGTGTCCTTTAGATAAGGGATCATATATTCCTCCATTGTAGATATCGTATAGACTGAGACATGGATTTAAATCATTCTCTTTGTCTATGCGTTGTTTCCTGATTTCCGATTTATGACGACTGACAACAGACTACATTTGAACACATCAAATTAGTCCCGGCTTGGCCAAGCGCTTAGGTGCCATCACTAAATCATCAAGGGGACCACATATATCGCTTTCATCCCACTTTGGATAAAAGGAACAAATAAACTTTGATTCAATGCTTGCTTACACTCACTCACCGAATCACACACAACAATATGTTTTATAACACCAAGTTACTGGTGCGTTTACATATTATCAATGTGTAACCGACTCGCAAGATACAACTCACACATCTCGGTTTCAAGAATATAAGATATTATCGTCTCACTAATCACTCGTGATAAAATCCATGAAGTGATCTAGGTGAGCGTGGGTTTAATCCAATGCTCAGATCATATTCATAAGCACTCATGAATGTTGCTGCAAACATTTTCTTATGTCTAATACACTTTAGACATTCCACACACCAATTCACGACAATCTTCATTCATACCTACTTCCAACATATGAACGATTGCGGTCTGTTCGAATAATTTGATTGTTCTGAGCCAATTTAATTATTCAGGAAGTCAAAACATGCAAAGTGAAACACAAGAATAATACTAATCCCATATGGCCCCAAACTCTGGGTATAAATAAAACATTTTATTTAATCCCCATATTGATTACTCATTATTTGTTGTTTCGGTTAATCAACTTCTTACTTGAATTATAACTACACTTGTCCCATGCTCTCAGCATGCACACAATGTTTACCTACGGTCCTTCCTTTGTGAAATAGATCAAATGAACACATTTCAATCATACTCATTTCACAATTCCCAATCCTTATCATAAGTATAAGAATATCAAATTCTTGTTACTTATGCTAGATTGTAACACTTTATGCAATGATTCTTTCGTAAAGTCATAGCTCAAAATCATCAAGACTTGGCCAATCTCTATCAGAAACAATTCTATAGAGATGATTTCTCTCACTCAAAGTACATTCCTTTGAACATCCTTCTTGCATAAAAGTTTCTAATCTAGACATAGATTCTTAATATCCAACTCCCAATATTGAAACATTTCCATACTTGCCATATGACAACTCATTATTAATAGAATCTTATCTATTCATAATAATGTCGATATGGTCCATCAAAGACCATACTTCCAACTACTCACAAGCGACCAATCCTCAACGAGCTTTGGATCGTCCTTTGATAGTTGTTTAATTATTTTAGTCAAAAACCGATTCTTGTCCTTTTTCCCTCTTAATGCGCTAGACATTTGGAAAATTTTAGAATTGTCAAATTTTATAGCATCTGCAATCGATCCTTTACTCGAAGCGTATGGGATACGATGCATAATGTCTTACATAAAGATATGATACTTTATCAATCTTCTGCCATAATATTTCCTGTGTCTCGTTCTTACAATTTGAACTATGAAGAGGGATACCGTAATCATAATCAAAATTTAAGAACACACTATGTATCCTTTGACTAAATTTATTAAAATTTCTCAATCTAAGCTTTAGATTTTGAAATGAAATACAATATTCTCTCCCTTAATTATAGCAAAACAACTATTCAATCCTTACGACTTTGCAAAGTATAACTCTTGTTTTCTATAATTAATATTGCTAACTTGCAATACTTACCTTAATAATCATACAAGCACAATATTTATGCTCCCACTATCATGATGATTATTATCATATAAGCATAACACTTATGCTCCCACTAGCTTTGACATGTTTTAGAAAACAACTGAACTTCCAGAAAATAATACTTATTGAATTTCTGAAGTTCATATTTCTAATACCTAATGCTTTGATAATCCTTTATCTAAGCTTCTTAAACTTATACACCTTTGCCTTAGATAACTCATATGTGTGTTTTAAAAAATTCACACTAATTGCCAAATCTCACAATTCGAATTATGGAAAGGGATACCGTAACCATAATCGAATTCGAGAATACAATTTCACAATCACTATCTTCTTAAAATCTCTCTTAGTGAAAGTATTTCCTCACATTCATCTTCATGAAGGAGGGAATCTTATGACACTTACATTTTAATGGTGTATGTGTTCCTATCCATGCGAATTTGTCAAAACCAAAGTTTGCGACAAATCCACACTCATATAGACTGAACCTTCTTAATCTTGATTTCTTGCCTTATGGTAACACGAGTGCCCACCATGTCTTCCAAGTAGTTAAGCAGCTCACCGTTTCATATCAATGTACTTTTCATTGATCAAGGTGCTTGCCTTTTATGCGTTCAAATGAGAACTCATAGAACTCACATGCATAATCAACTCAATTGGAATGGCACAGAAACAAAATAATGTCAACACGATAGGTTGTAAACCTCAAGTCGTGTGCTAGTGATGATCGATAAGGTTTATTCTTGATTAGTTCTTGAAATTTTTCAAGACCATTAAGACTCCCACTGGCTCCTTGATATATAAGATTTTCTTGTCAATAAACATTTATTGACAAACAAATATTCAAGAGTTAGTGTAGCTTTTATCAAGACAAAACACTTCACAAAATTGGTCCTAGTTGGTCTTTGTCTTATCCAAGACATCATAACTTTCCAATTTCAAATGTGCAAGAATATGAAAACCTTTTTCAAATTCCACATTTGATGAATGTTATAAACCTTCTTAAGACTTGTCACTTAATTCACAATCTTAACTCTGAGACTTGTTTTTGAAACGAAGTATGATTGACTTCTTGATTTAACCATTTCTTCAATTCTTGATTCCTCTTCTTAGACATACAATTGTACTAAGACTCATTTAGAGGATCAATTGAGATATGGTTCTTAATCATTAAGTGTTGGGTTTTGAGCATTCTAACACTTCCTAAGTGTACATGCAACCCTAATAACCTTGAATCCATGTTTTCTCTGTATACATGCAAATTTCTTTTTCAAGGTTATTTCCTAACTAGCATGGCATGGGGATTACATAAAACATAAAGAACTAGTAGAAATACATACCTTGTTGTCGCTTGGATTCCTTCAAGACTTTGTGAGCCTAGCACCCCAAATGTTGTGCCTCAAATGCTTCACACAACACTACAACCTTGGAATAACTAGAGAGAATATTTCTACACTCCAAGTCGGCTATGCCCTCACAAGAATACTCTAGTGCCAATTTTGCATGCTATAGGGTTTCTTTTATAGTGTGTCATAATTAGGAGTTACAAATGTAAACCCTAATTGTCATGACTCTTCATATCTCATGACCCATGGGTTTGTAACTCCCATGGACTATCCATGGAGCTCCATATGGTTATAACCAAACCCATAAACCATGGATCATTAATCCACCATAAAAGAATTGATGATTGTCATAATCAACCCTATATCTTTAATTAGTCTCACTTTGATCACCAAATTAATTCTAGATTAATACTTGATCAAATACTAATTAAATAATACTATTATTAATATATTAGAACTTATAGTATATTAATAATCATAAGTGCCTTATTCTCTCATTTAGTCTATCCAAGTATTGCAATGCCATGCAACCCAAATGGACCATGCCGGGTCGGGTCAAGTTCATACCAAATAAAGTTATGGGCTTAGATACTATATCCAACAGTCTCCCACTTGGATAAGTCTAATAACTATATTTGCAAATACGACTTCAAAATCCGACTAGCAATCATAGCTCTTTCAAAGTCTCTCGGAACTGAGATGATGATGATACGCCATTTAAGATAAGTGATCATATAATCCTCTGTTCTCATGATATCAGCCGGACAAACACATGGAACATGGTCTTACTTATTGTCCAGCATTTGTTTCTCAATCTCCGATTTGTTTCGACACAGAACTAAATTGAACACATCAATTAGGTTCTGACCGGGCCCGGTACATAGGTCAAAACCAAATCATCGAGGGGCCCAGATATCGCTTCTATTTCTAGAAGGAACAGATAAACTTCGACTGATATGCTTGTACTAACTACTTGTTGAATTATTCACAAAGGCACGTTTTATAACATTGAGTTACCAATGCGTTTTCTTACAATCAATGAATAACCAACTCATAGTCAACAACTCATATCCCTAGGTTTGAAGATTTATATGATATTACCGTCTCACGATCACTCGAGATAAATTCCATGAAGTGATGCAAGTGAGCGTGGGTTGAATCCAATACTCAGCCCTTATGAGTACTCATGAATGTTGTAGCAACCATTGCATTGTCTAAAGCACTATAGACAAATCATACAAGCCAAATTCATGACAGTCTTGATTCATATCTACTTCCAACATATGACTGAATGTGGATGGTTTGAATAATATGATATATTCCATAACATATTTATTCTGGAAGTCAAAACATGCAAAGTGAAACACAAGAATAATACTTAATCCTATATGGCCCCAACACTTGGGTGTAAATAAAACAACTTTTATCTAAGCACCATATTGATTACTCATTATTTATGTTTCGATTAATCAACTTTATGCTTGAATTAAAACATTAGTTGTCCCATGCTCCAAGCACGTACACTATGTTTTTCCAAACAACAATTATGCCATACTCCAAGTATGCATACTATGTTTACATATGGTCCTCTCTTTGTGAAATAGATCAATTGTCAATATTCCAATGATGCTCATTTCACAATTCCAATCCTTGTTGTAAATGCAAGAATACCAAACTCTTGCCGTTTACTGTAATCTGTTAGATTCTAAACTTATATGCAATGATCCCCTTGTAACGACTATGCACAGAAGTCGCAGAGACTTGGCAACATACATTACAAAGTATTCCAATGGGAAACAATTTCATGGAAATGAAGTCTCAAATTCAAAGTACATTCCTTTGAACATCCTTCTTAGCATTAAGCTCTTTAATCTTACACATATTCAAAGAATAACTTCCACCTATGGAAACAATTCCATATTACCATTTTGACTATCACTTCTGAACAATAGTTGCCTCTTTACAAAATATGTCAATATGGTCATTACTCTATACTTCTAATTGTCCATGAGCAACCAATCTTTGGTAAACCTCAGATTTTCCTTGACAATTTTGCTTAATCACTTTAGTCATTTCCAGTTCTATTCCTTTTTCCATCTTAATGCCCTAGGCATTTGGAAAATTTAGAATGGATGAATATTATAGAACATATAATCAAACCTATACCTAAAGCATATGGGACATGATTTATGCTATAAAATTTTTTATTTGCCATGTTCTCAAAATTCGAACTATGAAGAGGGATTCCGTAATCATAATTGAATTTTGAGAACGCAACATATATAGAATTTCCTTATGTTGAACCATTCCAGCATAACATTCATATATATTCTTGACTAAAGTAGATTAAATTCTCAATCTAAGCTTGTAGAATTGGAGTGAAGTATAGAATCCTCTCCCTTAATTATAGCAAAACAACTTTCAAAGCAACTTGAAACTTTTGTTTTCTATAAATAACATTGCTAACTTGCAATACTTAACATAATCATCATGCTCCCACTAGCATAATGATTACCGACATAACACTTTATGCTCCCACTAGCTTTGACATGTACTCAGAAATCAACTAGACTTCTAGAAATCAATACTTTATTGACTCTCTTACCAAAGCTCATATTTCTGATACTAGATTGCTTTGATAAGAATTTATCAAAAACATACACCTTTCCTTAGATAGCTCACATGTTTGTCTAGACCTTTTGCAATTCTCACTAGTTAGTGTGCCGGTTAATCACACACGCTCCACTAACTATATGAGAATGCAAAAATCACAACCACTATCTACTTAAAATCTTCTTAGTGGAAGCGTTTCTTTACCATCATTTTCATGAATCGAAGAGAAACCTTATGACACTTAGATTTTATGGTGTATGTGTTCTTTTCCATGTGAATTTTGTCAAAACCATAATCACATGACTAGGTTAGTGACACTTCCAAATTCATATGGACTGAACTTGTGCAATCTTAATTTCTTGCTACCTGGTAGCACAATGCCCACCATTGCTTCCGGGTTGTTATGCAAACAATTGAGAACTCATAGAACTCACAAGCATAATCAACTTTCAACTAGAATAGACATAGAAATAAGAACACGATAGGTTACAAACCTCAAGTCGTGGGCTAGTGATTAACAAAACTCTTGATTAGTTCTTGAAACTATTTTAGAATCTTTTAGACTCCCACTGTCCTCTTGACATATAAGACTTATCTTTGTCAAGAACCATTCCTTGACAATACAAATATTCAAGAGCTAGTGCGGATTCTTATCAAGTTAAACACTTCCCATAATTGGACTTAGTTGGTCTTTGTTTTATCCAAAACATCACAACTAACCAACCTCAAATGTACAAGAGTATGATACATCTTACTCTACATTTGATAAGTGTTATAAACTTTCTAAAGATTATGTCACTCAATGGCTCAATCTTGGAGTATGACTCTAATTTTGATGTATGATTTATCTTTTTGATTTAACCATTTCAACAACTCATGATTCCTCTCCTTAGCCAAACAAAAGAACTAAGGTGTCTTTAGAGGATCAATTATGACATGGTTTCATATTCACTAAGATAATCATAAAACAAAATACACAAGTACTCTCCCATCTCTACAGATTGGAGAAATTTTATCTTTTTGCCTTATTTGATTCTTCTTATTCATTCTGCCATACATTGAAACTTTTCCAATGTTTCAGAATTACACTTAAACTCATAAGCATAACCATATTTACTAAACTTTAGTAAATCATAATGAATAATCTTATCTACCTTTGTGGTGGACCTAACTAGTGCACAACTTAATGTACCCGATCCGTTAGTCCTTCGCTTGAATCTCATGCGAATGTGAACAAGGAATTAGTCGTAATTTACCAAAGATGAAAATTCTCATTCATCACACAATACAACTTGCATGATTCCAAGTTTCTATCCAAATGAAACTTGGGTGATGAGAATCTTCCCTTATTTGGTAAATTATGACACTACCACTAATGAAAGAATCAAATCCATTTACCCATATTGCTTATCAATGGAAACATATAAGCAACAACCTTTTTCACAAATGCCATTGTAAGGATACTTAATATAAATAAAATCAAAACCATTTTTCTTTTATTTTAAAACTTTGCGGAAAACTTATCCTTATAATCCATATGAAAAACTTGTTTTTATCTATTCCTAAGCAATATATCATAACTCTTAAGTAACAACTCAAAATTCTGATCATCGAACCATGCGATCGAAATCCATCTTTACGATCAGAATCAACATATACTTTCTTTAAGTTTCTTCACTCTTATTTGATTCTTAAACATCAATATGTGACCCAGTCACATCATGCAATAAGAATCTCAGAATAGAAACTTAATAGAGTTAGATAATGGACTTTACCTAAAGTAGAGTCAAACATTTGACTTTACTATCCTTATGGACTTTTAGGTAAATTTGGCAGGTTCGCAACCAATTCCCTTCCTTTGGCAACAAAAAACATATGGAATCTTTGGAAACGGTATATGAGACTATCACAGAATTAGCCTTTCTCTTTACCATTTGGTCAACCGAGTTGACTATGGCCAATCCCTTTCAATTGGGAATAGAAAGGTTTTCTGGACTTCCAGTGTTACCATTGTCAATGTCCATGGAAGTTTGGGAAGTTGATCTTCCAATCAAATTTTGCTTTACCAATGCTTCAAATCATTGCTGATTCAGCATCATCAAGCAAATAGGTAAGATCATTACGGGTCATGTCGTGATCTGTCATCAGGGAGTGACCAAGTCAACAGCCAGCTACCTTGAGACTTCGACACCCGACTCTCCCAGCTTGTCAATATGTGACTTAATCTACAAGACCTAAGCACATATAGACTTTGTTTGCCAATAGGGATTGAGTGACTTAGAACTTATCATGTCTTCAAACTTGTGGGATAGGGAGATTTATTGGAGTAGGTGAAGGAAGTGAAGTATGATTTTCAGTCCCACTAATGCACAACAAAGGGATTGATCTTTCACCTTGATTGCCATTCGGGATATCATCTTCATTAGGAAGTCTCTTCCTAAGATTTGGGAAGACCATAGCTGTCTAAACTAGACATCTATAATGGGAGAAATTCAAGTTAGTTGATTTAAAGTCCTTAATAAAACACCCACTATGAAATATTAAGGCTAGGACCCAATAACCTATTTATAACTGGAAGAGGGATGCCGTAATCCAAATTATAAAATAGTTAAAGGTAGGTAAATGACGATTTACCAATTTCCACCATGAAAAACAAAATATAACTAAGTTTTAATTGGATTTGAAACTCCTAGATCCTTTGAGATACATTGAACTTTTCAATGGCATGTTTGAATCTCGAATGTGCCCTCTCAAGTTTGTGACTGGGATGCCGAGGATCACAAACAAGGTGTGAATAACCATACAAATTGACTTGGTACCCTTAACAATATTACCTAATCGATGTGTCGGTTAACCACACACGCTCCACCGATCTATAATAAAGTCAAGTTACCCTTTGCCACTCTTACTAGTCCATGTTAGTGTGCCGGTTAACCACACACGCTCCACTAACGACTTGGTAAGGTACAAAGTGTAATTTTATGGGCTAGCACCAATTTCACATTTTCCTAAAGTAACTAAGATTGGGAATTTATAATGTATAGTTACTTTATAACTTATTATACTTTTAATGAGTATTTAAAGTCGTATGCTACCCGTTCGGCTAATGACCCTCCACCGATCAAGGAAGCGGTGGGTGAGAGTGGACACCCATTAAGTCACCATTTTATAGGCAACAACCTTATACCCTCCTTATAGACCGGCTTCGTGAATGAGGCCTACTAACGGTAAGAACGACATATTCTTATACATATCTATATAATAAAATTATAATAATAGTATAAGGGTGTATTTTAAACATTTAAAATACATGGTGGTTTAATCTATAAATTAAATTATACTCTTAATTTAATTAAACTTAAACCATGTCTTTATGGAATTATTAACTCTTTTAATTAAACACTTTAATTAATTTAATGAAGTCCATAAAGTTTGAATTTTTTTTTTTAACCTTTAAAAAAAAGTTTGGAATTAAAGTGTAAGACTTTACAAATTCCAAAACTTGAGGGCAAGAATTGAAACTATTCCAAGTCTCTTCAATTTGTAACTTATGAGTTTTAATGGTTCATAATAATGAAGACTCTTCATTTTATGAAACCTCTTTAGTTCTTTAACCACAAATTAAATAAGTGACCTTTGGTAATCCATAACTTGAGGACAAGTTATGGACACCATTATTGCCATTAAGATCATGAATTAAACACACATGGAGGTTACACATAATTCCTATGATCTTCTAAAAACTCATAAGAACACAAATTCATGCCAAGCAATTTTCAAGAAATCATATAAACATATACAATACTTGAAAATTAATAAAAGTCATGTAAAATGGGTTAACATAATCATTATCATTTTGGAAAAACAGATTTTACAAGTCCAAAACAGATTGGGATAATGATTTTAATCCATTTCCAGCAACAAAACACGAAAAGACTGCCCAACACGCACCTACTCGTCGAGTGCATTATCCTACTCGACGAGTAGGATGAATTTGTTCATGGACTCGGCGAGTCCTCCCCATGAACTCGGCGAGTCCAGTCGTCAATGAGCAGATTTTTCGTTTTTTAAGCAGTTTTGCATCAAGTATACAGAAAACAACCCTAGGCTTTGATACCACTGTTGGGTTTTGAGCATTTTCCAATGATCTTAACTATACATATGAACCTCAGTTATAATTTATACACAACCCTCTCAAGTTACATTCATTAATTCTCATATTCCAACTTATTTTTTCAAACAAATGGAAAAATCCTAAACACACCAGCTTCTAACAAAATGCAAACACACCGACACACACAATTTTTTTTTTTTTTTTTGTCAAAACAGAATACCTTTGTGTGACATCCCAAAAACCACGACAAAATTTTTGATTTTTAAAAGAAACTTTCATAAAATCCATAAATGATTAAACATTTTTTTTAAAACAAAACTATAGAAATCAGAGTGTCAAATTCATCTCTCAAAACATTATTCAGTAGGAGGATGTGCAAGATCACGACTTCACCTTGTCCCGATCATCTGTAGTACCTAAAAACATTTAACTCCACTGTAACACTGTAAATTTCAAAACAAATTTTTCGATTTCTTATAAAACAAAATTCGATTAATATTCATCAACAACCATATTAATTATCCAATATAGGTCAATACAAAATCCCAAGATCACAATATAAAAACTCCGAGTGTGTGTGTGTGTACGGATCAAGCCGGCACCTTCCCGCGGTCGTCACTAGTACCTGAAACAATAACATCAAACACTGTAAGCACAAGGCTTAGTGAGTTCCCCAAAATACCACATATAGACATATTAGCCACTCGAGGCTATAACTCTGTGGGTCCGTGCACCCAAACTCTGTGAACCCTCAGGTTCTAGCTCTGATAATCATGCACTACATAAATCACATAGAAATAATGCAGTACATAACATACATAGCATACAAATACTCTATCACATAACTCTGGTTACCTACTCAAGGTAATATAGTATAGTGAGAAGACTCACCTCGCGTATCTCGGTATCTCACGAATCCTGGAAATCCCTCGTGCTCGATCCTCCAAGCTTTATCCTCCTATAACATTATATGTTTCTAATTAACACTTTATATCTCTAAGGTTGACTATTCATAAGAAGTCAACACAGGTCAACTCTGGTCAACGGTCATCGGTCAACGGTCAACTCTGATCGGACTCGGCGAGTACCATGGCGACTCGGAGAGTCTAGACGTTTTCACCAACCCTCTGAAATCCCCTTACAACACGTCGAGTATTTCCCCCCCTTTACTCGACGAGTTTCACCTGAATGAATCGCGGGGCCACCCCGACTCAACTCGCCGAGTCTCAAGGACAACTCGGCGAGTCCAAGTTTGACTCAGTCCACTCGTCATCCCTCTCCAACTCACCCTGACTCACTGAGTCTTCCCATGACTCGATTGGACCACTCGCTGAGCAGTCCCAAGGCAATCTTTAAGCTACTCGCCGAGTCGGATGAACAGAATCGGTGAGTCCATGCCATGCAACCACTCCAACTTGCTTCTAAGGTCAGATCTGCTTCCATAAACTATAGATCTGGCCTCCCTCGACTGATTCATCACGTAAAGCTCCTATCTTGGTGCCCATAACACACCCCATAGCTCATAAATGGAGTTTTTGACCTAAGGCATGAGGATTCCAATCCAAAGCCTCCATTGATTCCAAAAAAGCTTGGGTAAAGGGACACTCTGGACCTCTAAGGGTCCAGATCTATGGTTTAAACCTCATAAGGGACCAAGAGGACACTAGACCTTGCCATAAAAGGGTTCAACAAACCGTAAATCTAGATAAACAACAACAAGGAAGAAGGTAACTCGGATTTATTACCACAAAAGTGATGCTCTGGATTCCAAACCCACAGAAGTTGCTCCTCTTGCTTTCCCTTGGCTAGCTCTTCTCCTTCCTTGAAACAATGGCACCTCCAAGGTCAATAATGGCCTCCTACTTAAATCCAAATGCTCACACTCGATTAGGGTTTCACTCAAGGGGATGGTGAGCACAAATGACAACCATTAGGCCCTTTAAATAAGTCTCAAACCCGAGAAATTAGGGTTTTATTACACAACGCTGACTCGCCGAGTCCATATCCTGGACTCATCGAGTCCAGGCGCGATCCCGCGTCTAAATCTGCATCCCTACTCGGCGAGTCTGAGCTCCAACTCGCCGAGTCCCCCCACAAATCAACAAAAAATACAATATACAAAATACCTGATAAAATCCGGCTGTTACAACTCTCCCCCACTAGGACTAGACTTCACCCTCGAAGTGTCGCTCTAAAAACAGCTCCGGATGCTGCTCCTGCATCATACGCTCTGGCTTCCAGGTCATCTCTGATCCCCTCCGGTGTTGCCACTGAACCAACACCAGTGGTACCTCCTTGTTTCTCAAAACCTTGATCTTCCGATCCCGGATGGCCCCTGGTCTCTCGGCATAATTCAGGCTTGCATCCACCTGAATATCATCCAACGGAACCACTGCCGATTCATCAGCTATACACTTCCTCAACTGCGACACATGAAAAGTGTCGTGAATCTGTCCCAACTCTGCTGTCAACTCCAACCGATAGGCTACCCAGCCTATCCTCGCAATCACACAAAATAGACCTATAAATCGGGGCCCCAACTTGCCCCTTTTCCTGAACCGAATCACTCCTTTCCAAGGACAAACCTTCAGGAGAACGAAGTCGCCGACCTAAAATTCAAGCTCGGACCGGCGTCTGTCCGCATAACTCTTTTGTCGGCTCTGGGCGGTCAGTAACCTCTGTCTGACCCATTGTATCTGCTCGGTCGTCTGAATCACGATCTCTGTACTGCCCATCACTCTCTGCCCACCCTCACCCCAACAAATGGGAGTCCGACACCTCCTACCATACAACAACTCAAAGGGCGGCATACCGATGCTCGAATGATGGCTGTTATTGTAGGAAAACTCTGCCAAAGGTAAATACGTATCCCAACTACCCCCAAAATCCAATACACATGCTCGAAGCATGTCCTCAAGCGTCTGAATCGTCCGCTCACTCTGGCCGTCTGTCTGGGGGTGATATGCGGTACTAAAATGCAGCTTAGTACCCAACTCCTCATGAAATTTCTTCCAGAATTGGGAAGTGAAGCGCAAATCACGGTTCGAAATAATCGAGATCAGTACCCCATGCTGAGATACCACTTCTCTCACATAAACCTCCGCCAACTTTTCCGTCGAAGAACTCTCACTGATGGCAAGAAAGTGAGCGCTCTTCGTCAACCTATCCACAATCACCCAAATTGCATCAACTCCTCTGGCAGTCCTCAGCAATTTGGTGATGAAATCCATAGTGATCTGTTCCCACTTCCACTTGGGAACCTCCAATGGCTGCAACTTGCCATGCCGTCTCTGGTGCTCGGCCTTCACCCTTCGACAGGTCAAACACCTCTCGACAAACCATGCAATGTCCCTCTTCATACAAGGCCACCAATACTCTTTCCTCAAATCCAAATACATTTTTGTAGCCCCGGGATGGATCGAAAGTTTCGATCTATGAGCTTCCTCCATCAATGTAGTACGCGTACCGCCCACAAACGGTACCCAAATCCGGCCCTGAAAAGTCATAAGCCCTCGACTATCCGACACAAACTCAGAAACCAAACCAACGACCCGTTCTCTCTTCTGCATCTCCGGATGCACAGCCTCAGCCTGTGCCCCACGAATGGCGTCCAAAACTGGAGCTATTACGGTCAATCTCAAACATACATTTCGCAGTGGAGTACTCTCCGCCCTGCGACTCAATGCGTCGGCTACCACATTAGCCTTGCCCGGGTGGTACAAGATCTCACAATCATAATCCTTGACCACATCTAACCACCTCCTCTGCCTCATATTTAGGTTAGGCTGATCCATCAAGTACTTCAAGCTTTTATGGTCCGTGTATATCGTACATCGAACCCCATACAAGTAGTGTCGCCAAATCTTGAGAGCGAACACCACTGCCCCCAACTCTAAATCATGTGTGGGATATCTCGTCTCATGAGGCTTCAACTGCCTCGATGCATATGCTATCACATGTCCCTTCTGCATCAGCACCGCTCCCAGCCCTAAAATCGATGCATCACAGAATACCACAAAATCTTCCATCCTTTCCGGAAGAGCTAATACCGGAGCTTCGCACAACTTTTGGCGAAGCGTCTCAAAGGAGGTCTGTTGCTCGGGACCCCATAAAAACGTAACACCCTTCCGGGTCAATCTGGTGAGTGGCACTGCGATCTTGGAGAAATCCTTGATAAACCTCCGATAGTACCCTGCCAACCCAAGGAAGCTCCTGATCTCGGAGGGTGACTGTGGCACCTCCCATCTCATCACCGCGTCAACCTTGGCCGGATCGACCAATATCCCTTTCTGATTAACGAGGTGCCCCAGAAACTGGATCTCCCGCAACCAGAAATCGCACTTGGAAAACTTTGCATAAAGTTTCTCCAATCTCAAAACTCCAAGAACTTCCCTCAAATGCTCCTCATGCTGCTCCCTAGATCTCGAATATACTAGAATATCATCGATAAATACAATCACCGACCGATCCAACATCGGCATGCATACCCTGTTCATGAGGTCCATGAACACAGTCGGGGCATTGGTGAGCCCAAAAGGCATCACCACAAACTCATAATGCCCATAACGCGTCCTGAATGCTGTCTTCTGGACGTCCTCGTCCCGCACTCTCACCTGATGATAGCCCGACCTCAAATCGATCTTGGAGAACCAAGATGCTCCCTGTAACTGATCGAATAAATCGTCGATCCTCGGCAACGGGTAACGGTTATTGACCGTCAGCTTATTCAATTCTCGGTAATCAATACACATTCGATGCCAGCCGTCCTTCTTCTTCACAAACAGAATGGGTGCTCCCCACGGCGAGCTACTCGGCCGAATAAACCCCTTCCCCAGCAGCTCCTGAAGCTGCGAGGATACTCTTGCATCTTTGGAGGTGCAAGACGATAAGGCACCTTAGCGATAGGCGCGACTCTTGGAACCAAATCGATACTGAACTCCACTTGCCTCACGTGAGGCACACCCGATAATTCTTCGGGAAAAACATTTGGAAACTCACGCACCACCGGGACTTCATCTACTGAACTCGGTCTCTCGGAGATCACTCGCGTATCCATCACATACGCCACAAAACCCTTACAGCCCTGCTGTAAACACTGCCTCACCCTAGCGGCCGAACAAAAGGCTGATCCAGAACGTGTACCCTCGCTGTATACCGAAAGAACTCCCCCACTAGGATCTCGTATGGTCACCAGCTGACGCTCGCAGTCGATAACCGCGCCGAATCGGCTCAACCAGTCCATGCCCACTATGACACAAACATCACCCATCGCAATAGGAACCAGATCGATCGGAAACTCAACCCCAAAAATCTCTAACACACATCCCCGGAGGACCTCCGTGGCACAAATCACTCTGTCGGCAGCTATGGAAACCCGCAGAGGCCGACTCAATGCCTCACGACTAACACTGATATGTTGACTAAAGGCCAAAGATACAAAAGACCGACTCGCACCTGAGTCAAATAACACTAAAGCAGGCACAGAGTTCACAAGGAAGGTACCTATGCATAACATAATATAAGCATAATATCTCAACACCAAAAATAAATATATAGGAGGAAACGTACCAGCCACAACATCGGGTGCAGCGCGGACCTCTTCCGCAGTCAGCTGAAAGGCTCTCCCTCGGGCTCTCGGTGCCTCGGCCTTCACGGGCCGACTCTCTGTAGCTCTGATGGTGGCGGGAGAAGATCCCTGAGATGCTCCGCGCAGCAGCGGACACTCTGCCTTTCGGTGTCCGGTCTGGTTGCAGTGAAAATACACTGCAAACCCCTTGGGGCAGTCCTTGGCCATATGCCCCTCCTTGCCACATTTGTAGCAAGATCCTGCTCGACAGACTCCATCGTGACCCTTTCCGCACTTCACGCAAGTGCGGCCCTTCTGGCTCCCGGGTTTGGGATCAGCGGGCTTGGCCCGCTTGGCTGCCGGCTAGAGCTGTGCCGGCCGCCGATCCCTCCCCAGAGACTCCGCCTCCTCCCTGGCCTGAGTCTCAAGCTCAATCTCCCTCTTCTGGGCATTTGCCTGAAGCTCAACAAATGTCTGATACGAGGAGTTCGCGGTGAACTCCCGAATATCCCGTCTCAAAATGCTCAGGTAGCGGCTCATACGTGCCTGCTCAGTGGACACATGCTCAGGGCAGAACATCGCCCTCTCATGAAACATCCTTGTGATCGCTGTAACTGACTCAGTACCCTGCTTGAGGGTCAGAAACTCCTGTGCCAAACGCTCCCTCTCCACCTGGGGAACGTACTCATCTCGGAACATGGTAGTGAACCTCTCGCAGGTCACTGCCGAAAGCTTAGCAAGCGTGAAATGCGCCGTCACAAACTTCCACCAGTCCTTCGCTCCCAAGTGAAGCTAGTTCAGCGCGAACCGAACCTTCAGATGCTCGGGAGATGAGCAAGTGAAGAAGCACCCCTCCATATCAGATATCCACCTCATAGATGCCACCGGATCCTGTGTACCATCAAACTCTGGTGGTTTGGTGTTGCTGAACTCCCGAAACAGTGACGCATCACCTCCCTGGGGTCTCGCCGCAGCGATCGCTGCGGTAGCCGCTGCAACAGCAGCCTCAGAAAGAGCGGCGTAATGCTCGTCAAATGTCTCAATCAGCGCGGTCTTAATAGACCCGAACATCTCTGGTATCTCAGCTCTGATGACCGCAGCCACCTCCTCATGAATGATCTGTCGAATCTCCTCATCACTAGCTCCGGCACCCTCCGGCATATGACGTGTCCTCACCATGATCAACCTCTGAAATACAACATGCAATAAATTAGAATTCACTCGAACATTCTTACACTCGACAATCCACCCCTCCTTGATTCTTGGTATCCAAAGATTCTTATTTGGACTGTGTACTGCCCCGATGCTTTCAGTGGTACGGGCGCAATACTACTGTCCACACCGTCTCAGTACACACCTCAAACCTTCCTCTTCGGATCCCAATTCCCAAGTACTCTATCATGTGTAGACCACTCTCTAATAGATCTCTCATAAGCCCCTTGCTGCTACCTACTCACTCTTGGCATCTCATAGCAGCTCACCCCTCCCTAGGCTAAGGCATCACAAATCAGGTCACTCTAGTCCTATTAGCAATACCTAGCCTACTCTAGCATGCAGATACATCATATCAATATTAATATCACGTAATATAAGGTATTTTGGGAATTCACTGTTCGGGCGCTGACTGATCGTACACACGTTTCTTCCTGGAATTTGTTTCTTTTTCAAGAAAATCTTTTACTCTTAGAAAAATTAGGTTTTCTTTTGAAAATATCTTTCCAATTCCTTAGTTTGAGTTCAAATACTCCCGAAGGTGTACCCAAATCCCTCAAACCAAGGATCTGATACCAAATTGTAACACTGTAAATTTCAAAACAAATTTTTCGATTTTCTTATAAAAGAAAATTCGATTAATATTCATCAACAACCATATTAATTATCCAATATAGGTCAATACAAAATCCCAAGATCACAATATAAAAACTCCGAGTGTGTGTGTGTATGGATCAAGCCGGCGCCTTCCCGCGGTCGTCACTAGTACCTGAAACAATAACATCAAACACTGTAAGCACAAGGCTTAGTGAGTTCCCCAAAATACCACATATACACATATTAGCCACTCGAGGCTATATCTATATGGGTCCGTGCACCCAAACTCTGTGAACCCTCAAGTTCTAGCTCTGATAATCATGCACTACATAAATCACATAGAAATAATGCAGTACATAACATACATAGCATACAAATACTCTATCACATAACTCTGTTTACCTACTCAAGGTAATATAGTATAGTGAGAAGACTCACCTCGCGTATCTCGGTATCTCACGAATCCTGGAAATCCCTCGTGCTCGATCCTCCGAGCTTTATCCTCCTATAACATTATATGTTTCTAATTAACACTTTATATCTCTAAGGTTGACTATTCATAAGAAGTCAACACAGGTCAACTCTAGTCAACGATCATCGGTCAACGGTCAACTCTGACCGGACTCGGCGAGTACCATGGCGACTCGGAGAGTCTAGACGTTTTCACCAACCCTCTGAAATCCCCTTACAACACGTCGAGTATTTCCCCCCTTTACTCGACGAGTTTCACCTGAATGAATCGCGGGGCCACCCCGACTCAACTCGCCGAGTCTCAAGGACAACTCGGAGAGTCCAAGTTTGACTCAGTCCACTCGTCATCCCTTTCCAACTCACCCTGACTCACTGAGTCTACCAATGACTCGATTGGACCACTCGCTGAGCAGTCCCAAGGCAATCTTCAAGCTACTCGCCGTGTCGGATGAACAGAATCGGCGAGTCCATGCCATGCAACCACTCCAACTTGCTTCTAAGGTCAGATCTGCTTCCATAAACTATAGATCTGGCCTCCCTCGACTGATTCATCACGTAAAGCTCCTATCTTGGTGCCCATAACACACCCCATAGCTCATAAATGGAGTTTTTGACCTAAGGCATGAGGATTCCAATCCAAAGCCTCCATTGATTCCCAAAAAGCTTGGGTAAAGGGACACTCTGGACCTCTAAGGGTCTAGATCTATGGTTCAAACCTCATAAGGGACCAAGAGGACACTAGACCTTGCCATAAAAGGGTTCAACGAACCCTAAATCTAGATAAACAACAACAAGGAAGAAGGTAACTTGGATTTATTACCACAAAAGTGATGCTCTGGACTCCAAACCCATAGAAGTGGCTCCTCTTGCTTTCCCTTGGCTAGCTCTTCTCCTTCCTTGCAACAATGGCACCTCCAAGGTCAATAATGGCCTCCTACTTAGCTCCAAATGCTCACACTCGATTAGGGTTTCACTTAAAGGGCTGGTGAGCACAAATGACGGCCATTAGGCCCTTTAAATAAGTCTCAAACCTGAGAAATTAGGGTTTCATTACACAACGCTGACTCGTCGAGTCCATATCCTGGACTCGTCGAGTCCAGGCTTGATCCCGCATCCAGATCCGCGTCCCTACTCGGCGAGTCTGAGCTCCAACTCGCCGAGTCCCCCCACAAATCAACAAAAAATACAATATACAAAATATCTGATAAAATCCGGCTGTTACATCTACAACTGTAAGCCAAAGCTTAGTGAGTTCCCCCAAAATACCACACAACAATACATATACAATGCATGCACATAAGGCCCACAACATAAGACTGGATAGCTCCTGACCCACAACAAGAAGACTGGATTCCCCATGGGCCCAAAACACAAAGACTGGATTGGCCCTGACCCACAACCACCAAGGCTAGATTGCCTCGGGCTCACGACCACAAAGATTAGATTGCCTCAGACCCACAACCACAAACACTAAATTTCCCATGAGGGCCACAACTACAAAGACTGGATTGCCTATGAGCCCACAACTTAAGATTGGTTTGCCTTCTAGGCCTACAACTTAAGACTCGATTGCTCCCGGGTATGTTAGCTAACTGCATAAAGCAGTATCGCCTCAACACATCCACACTATGTTGATATAAGCACCAAAACAATAAAAAGCAAGCACATGTAATCATAGTTGATCTACCGGTATAACATAACACTACATCATAACAACATCCTACACATAAGGACACATATTGCAGTACAAAGTACAGTATGAAAACTCACCTCACAGAACTAGAGAAGCACAATAGCATTCTAACTCCTTTCACTAATCCATCCCTCAAACCGATTGACACCAAAACAAATATATCCTCAATTAACACCCAAATCCTCCAAGTTCGACCGATCATACCCCCAATCGAGGTGACAGAACATGTCAGGCTGTACGACTAAGTTCATGGATCATAGCTAAACTGAATATATAGCACAAGTACAACAATAACCAAAATAACATTTATATTCCATCTTGATGTTTGAATACAAGGTTCTTATAGATAATAATAAGTACAGGAATCGCCTTAATATATAGGCAGATAATACAACAACTAGTAAATTAGGTCGCCTGTAATCCAATCCGTCTTGAATGTCTAATTAGTGATTCCTTGAGAATACATGTAGTTTTGAGGGTTAACACAAGGTTGGTGGGAGTTACAGGTTTTCTGCTAACATCAGTAATACGTTTAAACCATTGAAAAGTATTTTCTTTGTAAGTATAAGCACACTTAAAACATTGTTTGTAAAGAGTCTTTGAATAAGCTTTGAAAAGCACAATGTATTTGTGCACAAGTAAATCGTTACTTCAAATAGTTTTGAATGCATCCAAGCCCATGGTTTGTAGTAACAGA
Source organism: Lactuca saligna (assembly GCF_052625555.1). Lineage (NCBI taxonomy): Eukaryota > Viridiplantae > Streptophyta > Magnoliopsida > Asterales > Asteraceae > Lactuca > Lactuca saligna. The sequence continues at coordinate 36,618,883 of NC_136417.1, read as the reverse complement.
AACCATAAGTAAATCCATACTTAAAACTGCTTTCGTAGTGAGTGAAACCATAAGTAAATCCATACTTAAAATTGTTTTGAGAGAAAACCGAATCCATGGTTTTGTAGTAAGAGAGAGTGATTTTAGTTAATGTTTATAGTGAATCCTATAAATGAGCTATGTGACTGATTGTACCCCATATAACGCTTGATTTTACATTGTAGCAACGATAGTAGACACTTATCACCCTCTTCAATTGATTGGTTAATGTTGTAGCTAGCAACTACAAGTAGGGATGTCAACTGTAACGCTTGGATTTGAGAAGAAGAAGTGAACCTTTTTGGAGTGGTTCTTGGAGCTTGAAGATCTGAGATTTATTCTTCATTTTCTTTCTTTGTGAGGTAAAAAGCTTCCATCTTGCTAATCCATGTTGCTAGATCTAGTTTGGTGCCATTTTTGTACATTTTGAATCCATGGTTGGGTTGTTAAGCGTCTTGATTCACTCTAAAAGTGATTGATGGTAGATCTAGGGTCCTTTAGGTCCCCTTTTCGATAAAAATGCAAGCTTTATGGCATTTGTGGTCTCATGCACATGTTAAGTCATTTTTAAGCTCTTTTGAGCACTAAAAGCCTCATTAAGCCATGCATGTATGTAAAATTGGCAACTTTACATCATAAACCACCTTAAGGAAGTTTGATCTAAGTGTTGGAGTGAAGTCTTAACTATTTAAGAGCTGAATGAGGAAGTTGGTTAAGAGGGTGGAGTACTTTGGGGGTATAAGTAGGTACCCTGCGCATATAAGCCCTTAAGCGAGTACGTTGAGCGTACGAGTTGAGTACGTCGTGCGTACTTAGCAGTGGGCTACAAATATGTGGGCTTCTCGGTATTGGGCTATGTTGGGCTGTTGATATTTTATTAGACTCTTTGGTTGAAGGCCCATGAAAAGGGTTTGGGCCCACTTTGTAAAATTGGGCCATAATTAGGCCTTGGGTGATTATTTTAGAATATAGGCTTTTGGACAAGTGGATTGGGACTTGGCCTTAAGAAAAGTTAAGGAAAGGGTAAAAATGACTTTTACCCTAGTTTGGAACCTTAGTGTGAGTCGGAATCCAAATATTAATTGGATGTAATTTTGTGATAGCACGACGATTTTAGTGGGCCCGCAGCCAGAAATTTTTCTGTGAGATTCAACAATGTGAGGTGAGTTTCCTCACTATGCTTAGCGGGTCTAAGGCAGCAATGTTGGCCCATGATCAGTTATGCTAGGATACTAGTTTATGTGTGACTTTTGTATGTGTATATGCTTATATGATTTGTATGTTTGGCGGGGCTCATTGTCACAACTAGGAATTCTAATACATTGTAAACTCTTAACAAAGAATGACATTGCAGCTAAAACATGTATGGTGTTTATTCAATGGCAACAAAATTCCATTAAATACCCTATACAAACTTTCAAATAGTCAACAAAAGTTGGAAACCTTAAAAAAATCCCGGTTTAAGTCCAATTTGGACTAGGATTTTCTTATTGGGCCTAATGGACCAATAAGCTTCCAATTTGACTATTTTGGGTTTAGAACTCATAAATGGACCCTAATTGGACCCATTTGCATGAAACTTAGCAGTTTGGGCCTCATGAGCCTATAATGGACTAGTTTATCTCTAATGGGCCTTATTGGGCCATAACAAATCTAATTAGCCCTAACGGGCCATAAAAATCATACTTTGATTTCTTTTGGTCCGTGAACCATATCCAAAGACCAATTGGGACAAAAACCATCAAAATGGGCCCATAATATGGACTTAAGCACAAAAGGCCCAAATTCTCTTCTCTCTTCTCTAATTCTCTGTCCAAGTGCAAAAAAAAAAAATCAAAGAGATAAAGAGGGATAGCCACCTCCTTATTACATTATGGATCTCCATGAAAAACCTCACATGTCTCCATGCACCATCCCCTCACCTCTCTCTCTCTTCCCCTTCTTCTTCTTAATTCTCGGCCAAAGGAAAAACTCACACACACAATTCACTTAAGCATATCTCAAGAGCTCACAACAACTTCTTCATTTCTCCTTCAAAATTTTCGAGATTTAGGGCTTTTTAAGAAGGATATTCCACAATAATCATCATCATTGGTAAGTTTTTACATATCTAAGTTATATATGTTTTCTCTCTTGTAAGATCACTTCTTCTAAACAAGCTTTTGGTGACCATACTCCTAGAAAACTCCTTAAGCCTGAAATCTACAACAAAGTGTTGCTAGGGCCGAAAAATAGCATCAAACTCTTCCCCTTCTTCTTCAAATCAAAAACAATAAGCAAAGGTGAGTTCATACCCCTCTATTTTCGGTTTCACATGTTTTATGGGGGAGAATACAAGTAAATATGTGTAGATCTATGTGTGTTTGTGTGCTATGTGTAATTTTTTTATGTGGTATTTATGTGCCAAAAATGAAAGGGATTTAGAGATCTATAGTTCAAAGAGGAAAAACATGTGATCTAGGATGTATTACACATAACAAGTGAAGAAAATCTACCATATAAGGGTTAAAATAAACAAGTTATCACATACGACTCATTATTGGGCTATTTTTGTCAAATAAGCAAAAGTTGGGGTAAAATTGTCATTTACGGTTTCCTTAAGGACCAAAAGAGTCAAAATTGTAAAAATAAATGTTTTTATGAATCACATACTCTTTAAGGGGCTAGAAATCTAATTTGTTGCTTAATGGGCCAATTTTTGGGCTTTCGGCCCATAGTCCCAAAAATTGCGAAAAAGGTGGTTTTCAAAAGATTGAAATGGTAAAGTTCTCAAAACAAGGGGAAAATGGGTAAACAAAACTAATTCAGGGGTTAAAATGACTTTTTTTCCAAACAAGGATAAAAAATGTAAACTTTTTGGATTTTGGGCCAAAATTGTAAAAGTTGCAAAAAGTTGGGACTTCAACTGAAAAACACTTTACTGGAAGGGCTGAAACTGCCAAAGAGTAAACTTTGAGCTTAAAACATCACTTAAACAAGTCTATGGGTCAAAAGTGTCAAGAAAATGGTTTAAGGGCTTAAAATGTCTTTTTTTATATAAAGGACTAAAATTGTCATTTTTACTAAAAAAGTGCTGAAAAGGGTCAAACCAATATTTTTGAGTCAATTATTTTATTTTTAAGATATTGAGTCAAAAACACCAAATTACAACTTACGAAAATAGAAAGACGAATATACATATAATTCTAAATATTGTTATAAACAACCGACCGGCCTCGTGCCGTTACGAATCTAAAAATCAATCTTTCCGACAATTAAGGGACCCTCAATAGCTTTCAAGTGCTATTGGGTCTTAGTGGCACATTAGCATTGCTAGTAAGGTCCAAATAAATCAAATGCGAAATGGGCCAACGTGCCATTCGTATACCCAATAGCTATAAATAATACATGGGATTAAGAGGACTTTGTAATCCTCTTCTCCTCGTTTATTAGGCTTACCTTCAATTCAGTAAACATATACAGGTCGTTAATAAATGGTAATCAAATTCATGTTAGATTCAGTGAGTAATAACGGGCGGCACCTTTATGGGTCGTTTGTAGTCTGTATTTACAATCAAAGTCTCCTGGAGGGAGAGTGAAAGTTTGTGTATAGATCTATACGGGGGTGACTCCCCCACACCTCAGCTGTTCGCTATAGTTAGACTCAGCCAGTCTAAGGTAACAAATTCTTAAGATCAATTCCGACGTTTGTTAGAATGCCAAGACAGACGAACTAGTCATTATCATGCATGGTTATAACAACTAACATAGACAAATCTAGTACTATTCTAGTAATCAAGAAAAAATCATAATCATTCGTTGTGATGGTATAACAATTTGAAACAATTATATTTTCTGATCGGAAAACATCGGGGTTTTTTCGAGGAAATCAACACCATTCATTTGTACTTTTCAATAACTATAATGTAAAACTTTTCATTTATACACGCTTAGAAATCATTCATGCATAAACATATGGATCTTCACACTTTGGTATAAACAATTGTCTTTTTTAGAAAATATTGGATTTTCTGGGTTTTATAAACTACACAAAACGTTTTCATAACAAGCATGCTTATGAACTCACCAACATTTCATATGTTGACATTTTTCAAAATAACTTGTATTCTCAGGTAACAGGTAAGCTGAGGAGTAATACCAAGTATGGGTATTATGATTTTGGAAAACTATCAAACAATTTTTGTTATGGATATGTAATGTTTAAACAATGTACTTGATGTGAACAATGTCAGTTGTAATGTATTGATGCATGGTGATGTTTATGTTATGATTCATGTATGTTCATTGTGATGATATTCAATTTAAGTCACACGAGCCATCGGACGTTTCTGCCGTCTGGTTTAGGGGTGTGATAGGTTGGTATGAGAGCTCTGTTTATAGTGAAGTGGCATATCTAACCACACATTGATATGTAACTATAAACCAAGGAGGGACTAAAACAACTCTGAACAAAAAAAAAACAAATAAAATACAACGATAAAACACCTCTACTTGTATGATATAGGAAAAATAACCTAATACCAAATCAAATAAGACGATGTTGACATCTCGGTTAAGTCGGGACTGTTCATAGTGGTAATAAGGGGTGAATGTAGCCCGATCAACTACATTTCCTCCGAAGTACAACTATCACATGCCCTGAGGAAATCGCGATGGTCGGTAAACCTAAAAACATACCCCTTTGATTTCCAAGAAGAGAACATCAACTCAATTTACATAATAATCAAAACATGACTCGTTCCCATGCCCCATGCAATCACCATGGATGATAATCAGCAAGGAGTACAATTCTACCAAGTATTAGTGGCCCACGTGATGATCGAGGATGAACCCGAGGGAGATCAGGGGGGAGCTCATAGCGTTGGGCCCGACGAGTACACGGACACGGACTGCGAGTTTGATGGGACCGATGATGACATGGAGGAAGAACAAGACACAAGCGAGGATTCCGTCACACCACCTACCAGTGAGATGCAGCAGAACCACCCTGCCCCACCCGAGAATCTCGCGATAGAGAATTGTTCTCCGGAAGCTGAGATTTTTGCTCTGCGGCAACAACTATTCACCATGGAAGCACGAGCGGTGCAGGCTGAACAGGAAATAGATGAAGTCATTGGAGAAATGACTGAGATGGACCAATTGTTGGCATAACAATTCGGTGTATGACCTCGCTGCCGTCGTCAGGCGCTCCTTAGAGTGTTAGGACCAGCTTTACTCTACCAGTACTACGATTTATGCTATGTATCATCGACTTTACGTTTAAGTGATTACACTACTCGTAGATCCGTTACGCTGCCGAACTTGCACCACTTATGTATGCTCTTTCGAGAAAATTTTAATGTATCAAAGTACGAATATTATTAGTGGAAAAATATATGTGTTATATTGTGATGTTGTTATCCATTATGTGTTATGTTTCCATGATTGTATGTTAATATGTGAAACTACTTGAGTACATGTATACACCTAGTCTATAGGACCACGAACTCACAAAATTCTAGGCACTCAACATCTTTTCGCTCCATGACAGAAAGATGCCACAACGACCTGCTCGTGGGAACCCTGGGCCAACCCCACCAAAAATCAACTCAGCGGCATTTCAAGCAGCGGTATATGCAGCAGTCACAACGGCACTTGCACAGGTCAACAATGGGAACAATGGTGGAGCCAATGGACAAGGGGCTGGAAGTTCGAACAATGGAATAAATCAAGGATCTACTAAGACATGCTCTTACAAAGACTTCACCAACGCCAAGCCACGAACCTTTAATGGCACGGGTGGAATGTAACCCAAAAAAGATGGATAGAGAAAGTGGAATTGGTATTTGAGATTTGCGAATGCCCCGAGGAGATGAAGGTGAAGTTTTCCGCATGCACGTTCGTTGATCAAGCTCTCACCTGGTGGAACGGACATGTAGAAGCCATGACTCTCCCCGTAGCCAACTCCATGCTGTGGGCGGAGTTGAAAGAAATGCTGATGGTCGAGCACTACCCGCGAGGCGAAATTTAGAAGATGGAGCAAGAGTTACGGAACCTTACTATCCGAAACTCCGATATTGATGCATACATATCAAGGTTTAGCGAACTCTCACTGTTGTGCCCTGGCATGATTACTTTAGAGGGAAAGAAAATCGAACGATTCATCTGGGGATTAACCTCCTTAATTCAAGGAAATGTGATAGCTGCAAATCCGAAAAAATTCGACAGTGCCAAGAGGTTGGCCAAGAAACTATACGACTACAACAACAAGAGGGGCAAGAAACCAGGGGAAACTGAAGGCAAGAAGGAGAGTGACAACAAGAAAGGAAAGAATAACAAGAGAAAGGGGCGACAAGGCTCAGAGTCGTCAAAGAAACAAAAAACAGTGACAGTCAATGTTGCAACCACCCATGTTCCCTCCACACCACATGCTCCAGTCTCAGCTACTCCAAGTGCCCCTAGGCAGTATTCCGAGAATCTCCCAAAGTGCAACAAGTGCAATCTCTATCACCATGGCGAATGCAGGGAGATGTATTGTACTAGCTGCAATCAAAAGGGTCACAGGGGAAAATATTACAGGACATATGCTTCCTAGAACCAACAGCAAGGAAACAAAAACAACAACAACAACAACAACAACAACAACACCAACAACAGAAGCAACAATGCGGGACCAAGCCACACCTGCTATGGATGTGGAAAGACCGGCCATTTCCGTCGAAACTTCCCCAACAACAACAACCCTGTGAATTGAGGAACAGGAAGAGTGCTGATCACGAGTCAGGGAGAAACAGTTCATGACTCCGCTGTTGTCACTGGTACGTTCCTCCTAAACCACACTTATGCATGCATCCTATTTGATATCGGATCAGAAGGAAGCTTTGTGAGTAATAAATTCAAACACTTGTTAAAACAACAACCCCAGAAGCTTAATGAAACCTTTACGGTGGAAATGGATAATGGGAAAACAGAAGCCACTGGGTAAATGTACACCGGATGTACCCTTACCTTGAGCCAGAACGTCTTTCAAATAAAATTAATGCCTGTTTCCATTAGGAGTTTTGATGTGATTATCGGCATGGACTGGTTAAGCCCCTGCCATGCTGAAATTATGTGTCACGAGAAGGCCGTTCACTTTCAGCTTCCAAATCATGAAACCCTAATTATATACGGAGACAAACCTAGCATGAATCTTCGTCTTATCTCATGCATTAAGGCACAAAAGTATCTACAAAAGAAATATTTGACGTTTCTAGCTCATATAGTGGATAAGTCCAAAGAAGAGGTCAACATCCGAGTGGCTTGCGATTTCCCAAACGTTTTTCCAGATGATCTTTCGGGGATAACCCCAGAAAGACAAGTCGAGTTCCGAATCGATCTCGTGCCAGGAGCTACACCCATTGCCAAATCGCCCTATAGATTGGCTCCTGCAGAGATGCAAGAGTTATCCAGCCAACTTAGTGAGCTTTTGAACAAAGGATTTATCTGACCCAACTTCTCACCTTGGGGAGCTCCGGTTCTCTTTGTTAAGAAGAAAGACGGTTCCTTTAGGATGTGTATTGACTACAGAGAACTAAATAAGCTCACTATCAAAAATTGCTATCCACTTTTGCGAATTGACGATCTATTTGACCAACTCCAAGGCGCAAGCTACTTCTCTAAGATAGATCTGTGATCCAGATACCACCAACTCAAAGTCCGGGAAGAGGATATCCCCAAGACCGCTTTCCGAACTCGTTATGGACATTGTGAATTTGTCGTAATGCCCTTCAGTCTAACGAATGCCCCTGCCGCATTCATGGACCTAATGAATCGAATCTGCCGACCATTCCTCGACAACTTTGTCATCGTTTTTATTGACGACTTTCTAGTTTATTCTTGAAGCGAAGAGGAGTATGGCCAACATCTCCGGCAAATCCTGGAAACCCTGCGAACCGAAAAGCTATACGCAAAACTCTCTATGTGTGAATTATGGCTCCGTAGTGTGAACTTTTTGGGTCATGTCGTTAGTCAAGAAGGGATACATGTGGATCCTTCTAAGGTCAAAGCCATTGAAGGATGGGCGATCCCAACGACATCCACATAAATTGTAACATCCGAAAAAAACACAACCAATTTAAAATTTTCAAACAACCCGATTTTCATTTAAATGTTTACAAAAAGGTTTTCAATACAATTCATTTAAGTATTCCCAGAATCATGTTGTTACGAAATCGTGAGGAGCGGTACGATCGCGCCTTCGCCTTGCCACAGTCTCCTGAAGAACCTGAAAAACATTAAACCACAACTGTAAGCCCGAAAGCTTAGTGAGATACCCCCAAGATACCAACCACGCATACGCCCTTCCAGGCTACGACCTTCCGGTCCAAAACATATGAATCATACATAACATAACAGAACATAAAACAACCATGCATATCGGGTCTATCGTGTGACTGGTCCGCCGTATCAGGCCTTCAGTCCAACGGATCCATCCTCCAGGTCTAGTCATGTCTTTCGAGTCTACAGTGGGGTTGGTCCGCCCGCGTCGGCCTTCAACCCGCCTGGTCCACTCTCTGAGTCTACAGTGTGACTGGTCCGCCCGCATCGGGCCTTCAGTCGGCCTGGTCCACTCTCCGAGCCTCGGCACGTCTGGTCCGCCCTCGTGGGGCCTACAGCCTATCCGGACCGCTCGCTGGGCCTTCGGAACAACCGGTCCGCCCTGGGTATCTTGGCCTACAGCACAAAGCAGGACCCGCCTCAACCCATCTCCAGTCCAAACAACCATGTGCACAAAACATACATTCATATAGCAGTCATAGTCAACAAACCGAGCAAGCATAGCATCACTCTGCATATCGAGAACTGACCTTTACAAGGTCCCCTAGCATGTATCATCCTAACTACCAGGATGCAGACACAACCAATAATAACATGATAAACGTAACTGAATCCCAATACAATAAAGGGCCGGCCTTGGTGCCTTAGACCCTGTTGATATAGTGAGGATAACTCACCTCGAAACTGACGGCTGAAAAGATACGATCCCGCTGCTCCGAACTCTGACACAACTCCTCCACTGAACATCAAACAACAACCCAATAAATTCCCATAATTACCGAAATACCCCTGGAAGACAACTGATCAACCCTGGACAAGTCAAAGTCAACCCCTGACAGACCCTACTCGCCGAGTCAACCCGATGACTCGCCGAGTCCTTATGCTCAGACTTCCCTCACTTAGTGACCCAACTCACCGAGTCACCCCAAGACTCGTCGAGTGCAACAACTCTGAGTCCACTCGCACCCAACTCACCGAGTCATCCCTCGACTCACCGATTCGCCGACTCAACCAGGAATATTGGGACTTCCTCGACATGACTCGCCGAGTCCAACTGGACTCGCCGAGTCCAAGGCAATCTTCAACCTACTCGCCGAGTTGTTCTTCCAACTCGTCGAGTTCAAGGCCATCTTCAAGCAACTCGTCGAGTCCACCCATGTGACTCGCCGAGTTCCACCGGTCTGAATCCATACAGAAGCATCTCAGGCCATGCAATTGATCCAAAACATAGATCCAGCCTCCTACAATCCCTCCATCACGTAAAGTAGCAAACTTTACGTGAATCAAACGAGATCTAGGCCATTTTCACCTTAAAGCCAAGGTTTGGGACATGATAGCTTCATTAACAACACAAGGATTGGGGCTTTAATGCTCTTAATGTCTTCTCCACTCCAGATCTGAGGTAGCAACCTCAGATCCATCCTCCAATATCAAAGTATCACACAACCAAGCACCCCACACAACCCAAAATGATGGAATTAGAAATGCACAGCCTAAGGACGAAGATATTACCTCCAAAAGATGCCTCAATAGCAGCCAAACCCGAATCCAAGCAAAGCCCTTTGATCCAAGTCACTTCTCCTTCAAGATCTCTTCAATCAACACCTCTCCAAGCTCTAATTGCTCCACAAATGATCTCTCCACGAATTTAGGGCTTCTGGAACTCAAGGGGGAAATAAGGGAGGCTGTGGAGTGGTGTAAGGTTCTTTATATAGGGCTCAACCCCGGAAAATAGGGTTTTCTTCATACAGCACCTACTCGCCGAGTCCACCCCATGGACTCGCCGAGTAGGTCACTTGACACGCGACCATGACCGCGACCTGACTCGCCGAGTCTATCCATGGACTCGCCGAGTCATCCTCTAAAACTTACACTTTTAGCCCTTCAACTCTACTCTTGCGATTCCGGGATGTTACAATTCTCCCCCACTTAAATTAGGCTTCGTCCTCGAAGCCTTCGGCATCTCATCTTCAAATTACCTCCCCCGACGCACCACTTGACCTTGACCGAACCAAGTTCTTCAAGGTACAACCATAAAACCAGAAGCTCCCTTCTCTACCCTACGGTGTCCCCATCACCTACTCAAACCGGGCACCAGCTGAATCCCTCTGATAACCACACTCAACAACCGAGAATTACCCTTAATGCCTTACTGCTCCAATTCTCATCCTTCACTTGACTCATATGGCTACAATGCCTCGAACCATCGGATCCCCGATCCGAATTCCACTCTATCCATCCCATGACGACCGAAAGACCCATTCTTCCATTTCGGAGCAACTCCCCTGAGTTCTCCTCTTGCAATCACACACTCATGCTGATCTAGCTCTAGCACCCTCAGGTTTGGAAAAACTGATACACTAATGATATCCTCGAACATCCTTCCAGGATGAACCGCTAGACATAGCCAAAACCCTGATCAGAATCACACTGAGAGTCCAAGACTCTTTCTCTGGCTCTACATCGCGGTATCCCCCCCCCCCCCCCCCGCGCCCAAAGCAACATATCAAGACGAATGAGCTTTTATTCTACCGACGCAACACACTACTCAAGGACCATCGACGGACCACTCCAATCATAACTCTACATTGCCTCTTTCACTTCCGTGAATTCGCACTCCCTTTTGGGATTCCATTTCTCCCTCTTTCCTTATCAAGGAAACCACTCGTCCGCCCAGTCACCATGACAGGCACTATGGTGCTCATCCCACGCTACATTACCTCTTCAAGGTGTTCCCAACATCTATGCATCACCACTACTCTGATTCTCATCACAGGGACTCTCAAGCCCAAGCACTACCTTCACTGCTCAAGACTGCTACCCGGGGCCAGACCTCTCAATGTAATCACACTGCAACATACGCAACCCATAACCTTAATCCGATCCAACAACACTCGCAGAGTCTTCAGCATGACTGGACCGCCTCCCCAGGCCTTCAGCCAATCTGGACCACTCTCAGGACCTTCAGCCAATCTGACTGGACCGTCCTCTGAGCCTTCGGTCTGACTGGTACGCCTACCGGCTTACAGTCTATCCGGACCGCTCAACAATCATTCATTATTCCGAACTATCTCTTCAGGAAATCCTCCCGTGCATACCGTTCTAGCCCTCTAGGGGTTCCGAACTCTATTTCCATCCTACATGCTCGATCCCGGCCTGCTCCCATGCCTTCCTCAATCAACTGCCCTAGGTCTGTATTCCGCCCCGCACGCCTGTTACTCACTCATACGAGCCTGCTCTCAACTAATAGAAATACCGCTGAATTTCCCAAGCAGCTAAACAACCTCTCAGGCCCAACGATTATCCGGAGAATTTCCAATTCTCCCCCACTTGAGACACTGACAGATAGTCACCGGTTGCCATCATCGATCTCCCCAAGCAACCTTGCAGGAATCAACACATGCACTCAAAATGTTTTTCACCAGCACCAACAACTTTCATACCATCATGTTCCCATGCTGCACAACCTGCTCGAAAGGAACCCAATCTTCAACTATCAATTCCTCAGACTACCGAATCTAACTGCCCTTCAAACCAACGCCGCATCCGCCACCAATCCTCACAAAGATAATCAACGATAGCTCGAAGTACAAACCCATAACCATAACGATCCCCCAGGGAACACAAGATACTAAAACGAAATCTCGATCACAACTCGCCAAACCCTCAAGGAACAATGAATACCACACGGAACCCGAAACGCAATTCCATAACCAACCAATGAAACTATCAGATATCAATACTCTACAACAATCATAAATAATCAAAACAGCAGAAAGAACATACCCGAAGCAGCAAGCTGAAAAACACGACCCTAAGCCCTTGGGGGCTCCGCTCCACCCTGACCTCCACCTGTGATCCTCAACGTAGCCGGTGCTGGAGCCTGCACCGATCCTGTAGCAAGCTGTGGACAGTTGACCTTCAAATGTCCAACCTGATGACAATGATATCATATCCTCAAATCCCGAACCGGCACCGACTGCCGACAATCCCTCGCATAGTGTCCCTCCTTCCCGCACTTGCGGCATGCTCCACCGGACCGACAAACCCCAGCATGACCCCTTCCACACTTACCACAGACGTGGCCACCCTGATCCCCCATCCTGAAATCAACGGTCTTAGACCGTTTCGTCGCCGGCTGCGACTGCACCGGAGCTTGCCTCAGCTCACGCATCTGTAACTCAATCTCTAACTCACGCCGCCTGGCGGCCTCCTGCAACTCCAGCAAAGTCTCGCACCTCTGCGCAGACACAAACTGTCTGATATCCCTCTTTAGCATGCTCAGATATCGGGACATCTGAGCCTGCTCCGAAGCGAACTCAGGGCAAAACATCGCCCGCTTAGTAAACATCCTGGTGATTTCCGTCACCGATTCCGAATCCTGTTTCAGCTCCAAGAACTCCTGAGCCAACCTATCCCTCTCGACCTGTGGAACATAACGAGTGCTGAACATCTCTCTGAACTGATCCCATGAAATCGCAGCCCTCTGTGCATCCGAGTACGACCCCGTGGTCAATCTCCACCAATCCTTTGCTCCGAGCCTCAACAGGTTCAAAGCACACCTCACCCTCTGATCAGCAGGGCATGAACACGTGAAGAAGCATCCCTCCACATCTGATAACCATCTCATAGCAACGATCGGATCCTGAACTCCATCAAAAGTGGGAGGCTTCGTATTATTGAAGTCCCGATACTGAAAGCCTCTGCTGGCTCCTCCCCCTGCCGCCGCTACTGCTGCGGTAGCCGCCGCGACAGCCGTCTCCGTGAGAGCTGCATAGCGCTCATCAAAATAATCCACCATGACGGTCTTGATCGACCCAAACAACTCTAGCAGCTCAGCCCGAAACAATGCAGCAACCTCATCATGCAAGATCTCACGAATCCTCGCATCCAACTCATGCGTACTCATCTGGCTGACAACCTCGGGTTGTACAGACCCACCCGGAACTCCCTCTCCGGCTCCTGATCCCGACCCGGATCCACTCCCAGCATGCCCTGAAATCTCCATACTGAAAATAAAACACCAAATCTCAGACATATTCCACTAACCCGGGAACCGGCTCACATCCCAACCCTAGAGGTCATGGTTTCCCTGATACGCGTATGAGTCCGTGCTTTCAGTAGTACGGGCCCATACTACCTTCCACACCAACCCATATTTGCATGAAGTACTCCCACAACACCCTAGCGACGCACATAACAACGCTCTATCCTCACAACTAGAGGAACACTAGAAATCTCTCACAAGGAACCCTAGGCTAGCAGGCATCATAAATCAGGCAACTTATCAATAACTCCTGAAGATCCCTAGCCTAACTCTAGCATGCTGTTCTATCAAAGCTCAATAAAACAATTGCCATGTATGGTATTTTGGGGTTACTTACTGGCTCCGGCTGATCGTACCTCCGCGTCCTCCTTTACTTATTTGAAAACCATTTTGATTTCTCTTTTTGAAACTCTCCTCGATTTGAGACTGGAGTCACACGAGTGTTCCTCCAATTCACTCAAACCAAGGCTCTGATACCAACTTGTAACATCCGAAAAAAACACAACCAATTTAAAATTTTCAAACAACCCGATTTTCATTTAAATGTTTACAAAAAGGTTTTCAATACAATTCATTTAAGTATTCCCAGAATCATGTTGTTACGAAATCGTGAGGAGCGGTACGATCGCGCCTTCGCCTTGCCACAGTCTCCTGAAGAACCTGAAAAACATTAAAACACAACTGTAAGCCCGAAAGCTTAGTGAGATACCCCCAAGATACCAACCACGCATACGCCCTTCCAGGCTACGACCTTCCGGTCCAAAACATATGAATCATACATAACATAACAGAACATAGAACAACCATGCATATCGGGTCTACCGTGTGACTGGTCCGCCGTATCAGGCCTTCAGTCCAACGGATCCATCCTCCGGGTCTAGTCATGTCCTTCGAGTCTACAGTGGGGTTGGTCCGCCCGCGTCGGCCTTCAACCCGCCTGGTCCACTCTCTGAGTCTACAGTGTGACTGGTCCGCCCGCATCGGGCCTTCAGTCGGCCTGGTCCACTCTCCGAGCCTCGGCACGTCTGGTCCGCCCTCGTGGGGCCTACAACCTATCCGGACCGCTCGCTGGGCCTTCGGAACAACCGGTCCGCCCTGGGTATCTTGGCCTACAGCACAAAGCAGGACCCGCCTCAACCCATCTCCAGTCCAAACAACCATGTGCACAAAACATACATTCATATAGCAGTCATAGTCAATAAACCGAGCAAGCAGATCACATAGCATATCATTACCCTAACCGGGTTACCGGCCTAACCGATCACTAGCATAGCATCACTCTGCATATCGAGAACTGACCTTTACAAGGTCCCCTAGCATGTATCATCCTAACTACCAGGATGCAGACACAACCAATAATAACATGATAAACGTAACTGAATCCCAATACAATAAAGGGCTGGCCTTGGTGCCTTAGACCCTGTTGATATAGTGAGGATAACTCACCTCGAAACTGACGGCTGAAAAGATACGATCCCGCTGCTCCGAACTCTGACACAACTCCTCCACTGAACATCAAACAACAACCCAATAAATTCCCATAATTACCGAAATACCCCTGGAAGACAACTGATCAACCCTGGACAAGTCAAAGTCAACCCCTGACAGACCCTACTCGCCGAGTCAACCCGATGACTCGCCGAGTCCTTATGCTCAGACTTCCCTCACTTAGTGACCCAACTCGCCGAGTCACCCCAAGACTCGTCGAGTGCAACAACTCTGAGTCCACTCGCACCCAACTCACCGAGTCATCCCTCGACTCACCGATTCGCCGACTCAACCAGGAATATTGGGACTTCCTCGACATGACTCGCCGAGTCCAAGGCAATCTTCAACCTACTCGCCGAGTTGTTCTTCCAACTCGTCGAGTTCAAGGCCATCTTCAAGCAACTCGTCGAGTCCACCCATGTGACTCGCCGAGTTCCACCGGTCTGAATCCATACAGAAGCATCTCAGGCCATGCAATTGATCCAAAACATAGATCCAGCCTCCTACAATCCCTCCATCACGTAAAGTAGCAAACTTTACGTGAATCAAACGAGATCTAGGCCATTTTCACCTTAAAGCCAAGGTTTGGGACATGATAGCTTCATTAACAACACAAGGATTGGGGCTTTAATGCTCTTAATGTCTTCTCCACTCCAGATCTGAGGTAGCAACCTCAGATCCATCCTCCAATATCAAAGTATCACACAACCAAGCACCCCACACAACCCAAAATGATGGAATTAGAAATGCACAGCCCAAGGACGAAGATATTACCTCCAAAAGATGCCTCAATAGCAGCCAAACCCGAATCCAAGCAAAGCCCTTTGATCCAAGTCACTTCTCCTTCAAGATCTCTTCAATCAACACCTCTCCAAGCTCTAATTGCTCCACAAATGATCTCTCCACGAATTTAGGGCTTCTGGAACTCAAGGGGGAAATAAGGGAGGCTGTGGAGTGGTGTAAGGTTCTTTATATAGGGCTCAACCCCGGAAAATAGGGTTTTCTTCATACAGCACCTACTCGCCGAGTCCACCCCATGGACTCGCCGAGTAGGTCACTTGACACGCGACCATGACCGCGACCTGACTCGCCGAGTCTATCCATGGACTCGCCGAGTCATCCTCTAAAACTTACACTTTTAGCCCTTCAACTCTACTCTTGCGATTCCGGGATGTTACATAAATTAGTCAATTTTTAGGTCTCATAGGCTATTACAGGAGGTTCATCCAGAACTTCTCTAAAACAGCCAAGCCACTTACCATGCTTACACAAAAGGGCGTACCCTTTGAATGGAAAAATAAGCAAGAAGTTGCATTCCGAACTCTGAAGCAATCACTCTGCAGCGCATCGGTACTATCGCTACCAGAGGGAAGGTGATACTTATGCAGTGTGGGAAGGTGATACAGGAGGACTTCGTAGTTTACTGTGATGCGTCGAATCAGGGTTTAGGTTGCATACTTATGCAGTGTGGGAAGGTGATAGCTTATGCGTCCCGACAACTAAAGGCACATGAGGTGAATTATACCACCCATGATCTCGAACTGGGAGCTGTGGTCTTCGCTTTAAAGATTTGGAGGCACTACCTTTATGGTACAATGTGCACCATTTTCACTAACCACAAGAGTCTCCAACACATTTTAAATCAAAAAGAGTTAAACATGAGACAACGAAGATGGGTTGAACTGCTAAACGATTATGAGTGCGAAATCAAGTACCACCCAAGAAAGGCTAACATGGTAGCTGATGCCTTGAGTAGGAAATAATACTCAAATCGTTGTGCGAAAACTCTCTCCATAACCATTTAATCCCACCTGAACACATAAATCAAAACAACCCAGTTCGATGCTCTGAAGACAGAAAACAGAACAAGCGAAGCGTTACGTGGAATGGAAAAGAATTTCAATGTGAAGGATGATGGAGCCTATTACTTCATGAACCACATTTCAAGATCTCCGCCAGACTACTGAGACGGTCGCTGAGATCACCGCGATGTTTCAAGAGAGGGCACTTTTGGTTCTGTAGTATGTGGCGGATGATGAGATAAAGAAAGTGAGGTATCATGAAATGTTGATGAGCAATATCTGGTAGTTTTTAAGCCAATCTAGTTGCAAGACACTGGAGGATATGATAAAAAGGGCTAGGGATATGGATATTGATCTTGAGATGGATAGGAAGAGGAAGCCGGATGAGGCTCATTTATCAGTGGGGGGGGGGGGGGGGGATTCGGCCAAGAGGCTCAAGGTTGTTGATGTGAGAGGGAAGGAATGGGGGCCGTTGTAGCAAGTGCGGAAGGATGCACGATGGGGCGTGCAAGGTAGATGGTTCTTGCTATTTCAAGTGTGGGCGGACATGTAATATTAGCAGGTTTACACTGCTACTACCACCATCACCTCGGTATCTGATCTGATTTTATTTCATTGCAATCAGAGGAGCCACAAGAAGGCTCATTGTCCGAGTTTGGCTGCAACAATACCGGTGTCAGCAACCGCTCCTTCAACTATTTGGATTACTGGCGGCCGCTAGGGCTTTTTAGTTGATGGATAAGGAGGCTCGTGCAACTCCCGACGTGGTGACAGGATCGTTCCTCGTGAATGGTATTTCTGCTTTCGTGTTGTTTGATTCGGGGGCTACCCGATCCTCTATATCGCTTGCACTTAGCAAAAGGTTTTCTGGAGCTCCAGGGGAGCTGGATTATCCATTAGATATCGAGATTACAGATCATAGATCTGTTTGGGTTGTGAGAGTTCATCGGCGTTGTACTCTTCAGTTGTTCAGTGAGGAGCATTCTATAGATCTGGTTCCCATTCCTTTGCGTGGGAACAAGGTTATTGTGGGTATGGATTGGCTAAGTTCCTATGGGGGTGATCGATTGTGAGCAACAGTTAGTCCCGGTTCGAACCCCAAGCTGGGGAGAGTTAGTGGTCCAGGGAGAAAGAGCTTAGAGTGGGCCGTTATTGTATTCAGCAGCGACGGCCAGACGCCATATTCAACAGAGTTATTGACGATTTTTCGCCTATGTTATGGATATTGGAAAAGGTGTCTAAGACCATAATTATAATTGGTATGTACTTGACCCGATAGTAGCATGGTCTATTTGGGTTTCATTCATCAAAAAAATATGCTGGGAAGGATATTTGAGTAAGAGGTTGTTTATGATTTATTAATATATTATAAGTATAATATATTAATTGAGGAATCATATTATTTAATAATTATTGATCAAAAACTAATTTAACAATTAATTTAGTGATCAAAAGAGACTAATTACAATGATATATATGAGTTGGGCTAATGATCCATGGTGTGATTTGTGATGGGCTTATCGATTAATTCATGAAGTGTTTATCTAAATCAAATGGATGGATCTTGGGCTAATTTGTATGGATTAGGGTTACACATGACCCTTGATATTCTACACACACACACACACACACATATATATATATATATATATATATATATATATATATATATATATATATATATATATAACTATAAGCTTAAAATCGTTTACACCTTGCATTCCAAGAGGAAGAATCTGATTTCTAGTCTCCATAACCTTTCCATATTCATTCTAAATTGTTCTTGGTGTTTTGTGATTCCATTTGAGGCATCCCACTATTGGTGCTAAGCTTTCTTGAGGCCAAGTTATTCAAGCTACTACACAAGGTAATATTCTAACTAGTTTTTATGATCTAAATACATTTCATGCTAGTTTAGGCTTCATGCTTTGGAAAATGGTTATTGCATGTATAATTAGAGAAAACTTAGATCCAAAGAATTAGGGTTGTATGTACACCATAGGAATGTTAGAGTACATAAAACCCACCAGTGGTATCAGAGACTAGGATGTTTTCTATTGTATTGATGCAACTGTGTAATTTTTGAAGCTAAAAAAACTGCAAAACTGGATTCTGCCAGGGCCTACTCGATGAGTCCATGGATGAACTCGACGAGTAGGTTCCTTATGATGATGAACTCGTTGAGTTCATCAGTTTACTCGACGAGTTGGACTGTCTGTGAGAAGAATTTTCGAGTTTTTGGCCTGTTTTAGATTAGAAACATTACCACAAACTGTTTTGGTTCATAAAATTTGATTTTAATGATATGGTAATGTTAATCCCCATCCAAAACATGATGTTTGTCAAATTCTAAGATAACTACTTGTTTTTGGTAAACACTAGTTATTTGTAAAATTTGAAGTTATCATGAAACATGAACAAATTAGGTCAAGCTGGTAAACAACCATCCTATCATAATTGGATTAGTTAATTTGATATATGTGTGTTCTTGATTAAGTTCCATAACTTGTCCTTAGTTTATGGAACATGAAAATTCTTTATTTATGAAACCATTTACTGATGTAAGTTATAGAATTCTAAGAGTCTTGGAAGGTTTCATAACTTGTACATAAGTTTAGAATTGGAAAGGTCTCATTCATGGAACATAAAAGTTCATAAGTTATGAATTTTAAAAGTCTTGACAAGTTATAAAACTTGCCCTCAAGTTTTGGAATTTGAAATGTTACATTAATGAAACTTTAATACCAAACCCTAGAGTTTTAAAAGTTTAAAATTCAACCCTTATACTATTATAATATTAAATTTTAATACTTATATATATATATATATATATATATATATATATATATATATATATATATATATATATGTATGTATAAGACAAGTCAGTCTTACCGTTAGTAGGTCTCATTCATGAAACCGGTTTATAAGGGGGGGGGGGGTATAAGGTTACTGCCTATAAAATAGGGGTTTAATGTGTGTCCTCTCTCACCTACCGCTTCCTTGACTGGTGGAGGGTCGTTAGCCGAACGGGTAGGATACAACACTAATTCTAATTAATAAGTATAATGAAAATTATTAAAGTAACTAAACTTTTATAAATTCCCAATACTAGTTACTTTTGAAAAAATGTGAAAATGGTGATATTCCATGAAATTTCACTTTGCACCTTGTTAAGTCATTAGTGGAGCATGTGTGGTTAACCGGCATACTAATTTGGGACTGACAATGTGTGGCAAAGGTTAGCTTGGTGTTAATAATGGATCAATGGAGGGTGTGTGGTTAACTGACACATTGATTGGGTGATTTGTAACATCAAGAGTACCAAGATAATTTGCATGGTTATCCACACCTTGTTTGTGATCCTCGGTATCCCAGTCACAAACTTGAAGGGCATAATTGAGAGTTAAACATGCCATTGAAAATTTTCAATAAGTCTCAAAAGAATCTAGGAATTTCAATTCATTTAAAACCTAATCTTCAATTTTGTTTTTCATGGTGGAAATTGGTAAATTGTCATTTACCTACCTTCAAATATTTTGCAATTGGATTACGACATCTCTCTTCTGAATTGTAAAATATTGTGTTGTGTCCTAGCCTTAATATCTCATTGTGGGTGTTATATTAAGGATAATTATCTAATCTAAACTTTACCTTTCTTTTCAGATGTCTACTTCAAACAATGCTTCCAACCCAATCC
Source organism: Lactuca saligna (assembly GCF_052625555.1). Taxonomy (NCBI): domain Eukaryota; kingdom Viridiplantae; phylum Streptophyta; class Magnoliopsida; order Asterales; family Asteraceae; genus Lactuca; species Lactuca saligna. The sequence goes on along the minus strand of NC_136417.1, from coordinate 36,598,530 downwards.
CTTTCGGCTCTTTCTCCCTCATGAACTTATGTGTGAGGGTCATTTTTGATGGATCAAATTTTAGTGATTGGATTCGAAACAACTTAAGGAGATTGATGAATCAACTACTACTCCCGAACAGATTGCTAAGTACAAAACTCATGAGAGGGATGCGACCAAAGTGTCTTGTATAATGATCGCAACCATGACTGCTGAGCTCCAAAATCATATGAGGAATTTTGGCCATATGAAATGCACCAGGACTTGATGTAAAAGTACCATCAAAGTGCTCGGGAGGAGAGGTATGAGATCATTTCCTCAATGATCACAACCAAAATGAAGGATGGAGAGTCCATCACGGTCCACTTGCAAAAGATGCAAAGGTTTGTGGACCGCTTGTTGAAATTAAATGTTAACTTCGATGAAGAGTTGACCATAGACATTATTCTACACTCTTTGCCTCCTTGTTATGATCAATTTCATACGACCTATCATATGAAAAAGGAGGATGTCACTCTGAGCAAACTTCAAGGTCTCTTGAGAACTGCTGAAAGTAGTCTGAATGGCAAATCTGTTTTACCTACTCCTACTGTAACTGCCGCTGTCTTGGCAATTGGACATGGGAAGGGAAAGAAGAGGAACACTCCTTCCAAGAGTCATAAGGGAAAGTCCCATGTTGGATCCTCTTCTAGTGGAACCAAAGTTGTTTCTCTCACACCCTCTTCCAATCCAAAGGAAGTCGAGTGCTTCCATTGCCATGAAAAAGGGCACTAGAGACGAAGCTACCCAAAATACTTGCAGGACATAAAAGATGGGAAGATCAAACCCTCATTTGCAGGTATTTATACTATTCTATCAAATAACTCATCACATGCTAATTCTTGGGTCCTTGATACAGAATGTCGCTTACACATTTGTTCTAATTTGTAAGGACTAAAAAGAAGTAGAGATGTGGAGCACAGGAAGATGAACTTAATCATGAGGAATAGGGGAAAGTCGTATGTAACCAAGATTGGAGTTTATTCTTTATTACTTAGTAATGGTTTAAAATTAGATTTAAATAATTTTTTCTACTCGTTTGATATGGCGAGGAATATTATTTCCCTTCACAGTTTGTATGAATAAGGTCTTACCTTTCTTTTAATAATGAAATTTGTAGTCTTATTGCTTATTACAATGGTGTATTTTATTTTGAATCCATACCTTGAAATGGCATATATTAAACTATAATGGTTGTAGATAACTTAGGTAATAATGTGTTGGATATCGATTCATCCAATGATTTGGATAAAGTATGCTTATGGCATTGTCGTCTTGGACATGTTAACAAGAAGCGCATAGCCCAACTCTAAAAGGATGGAGTGTTGGAGTCATTTGACTTAAAGTCAGATGACACTTATGAATCTTGTTTACTTGGAAAGATGACAAAGTCACCCTTCACTGGCACTTGTGCAAGTGGTGAGCATCTGTTGGATCTCATACACACAGATGTGTGTGGACCCTTCAAAACTACCACAAGGGATGCTAATTGATTCTATGTGACTTTTAATGATGATAATAGTAGATATTGGTATGTCTACTTAATCAAGCATAAGTCAGAAACCTTTGAAAAGTTCAAAGAGTTTAAACAAGAAGTGGAGAATCAATTGGACAGGAAGATAAAGATGCTTCGATCTGATCGAGGAAGAGAGTATCTTAGTATCGAGTTCCACAGCTATGTTAAGGAATGTGGAATGTGGAATCGTTAGTACGCATCAAAGTTTGGGGTTATGAGGCTTTTATGAGAAAATAAAATCATGATAAGCTCAAACCTCGTAGTGAGCGATGTATTTTCATCGGCTACCTATAGAAATCCTTTGGATATCTCTTCTATAGACCAAGTGACAATGTTGTCTTCGTTGCAAGGAAAGGAGTCATTCGCGAAAGAGAACTCATATACCAAGGGGACAGTGGGAGGAAAATTGACCTTGAAGAGCTTCAAGAGTTAAGTGATGAAGTAACCTCAAACACTAGCACTCAACCCGAGGATGAAACTCTTGTTGAACCAATTGACGAGTCCTTACCTATGAGGAGTTCCGATAGAGTTAGACAGGCACCTGAGTTTTATGGTTTCCATATTACTTCTGAAGGTGATACATTTATCAGTGATAGCACACTGTTAAATTTGGATGAACCTAACAACTACAAGGAAGTCATGGCGGGCCCCGAGTCTGCTAAATGGAAAGAGGCGACAGACAGCGAGATTCAGTCCATGTATGACAATCAATTTTGGAACTTGGTTGACAATGTACTAAGCCGTAAGACAGTCGGGTGCAAATGGATCTTCAAGAAGAAGACCGAGATGGATGGGAAAGTACACACTTATAAGGCGCGATTAGTTGCGAAGGGCTTTACTCAAACTCCTGGAGTTGACTATGATGAGACCTTTTCGCCAGTGGCCAAAATTAAATCTATAAGGGTTATGCTAGCCATAGCTGCATTTCATGATTATGAAATATGGTAAATAGATGTCAAAATTGCTTTCCTAAATGAGAATTTGGCTGAGAATGTTTACATGAATCAGCTAGAGGGTTTTGTTGATGCAAAGTAGCCTGATAGAGTGTGTAAGCTTGAGAGATCCATTCATGGATTGAAACAAGCATCTCACATATGGAATCTTTGTTTCGATGAGAAAGTCAAAGCTATTGAGAGTATAGTTATCTTTCTTGTGTTGTATGTGGATGACATACTACTCATAGGAAATGACATCCCAACCTTACAGGAGGTTAAGTCCTGGCTTGGGAAGTGTTTTGCTATGAAGGACCTATGAGAAGTTGCTTACATTATAGGGATAAGGATATTGAGAAACAGGAGTAAAAGGTTAATAGGACTTAGTCAAACTATCTACTTGGACAAAGTGTTGAAACATTTCAACATGTAGGATTCCAAGAAATGAGAACTACCTATCCAAAGCAATGTCAAACTGAGTAAGACTCAAAGTCTGAGTATCGATGTTGAAATAGCATAAATGAGTCAAATACCATATGCTTCTGTAGTTGGTTTGATTATGTATGCTATGACCTGTACTCGCCCTAATGTAGCCTTTGCTTTGAGCATGGTTAGAGGATATCAAGGGAGTCCTGGTAAAGCTCACTAGACTGCGGTAAAGAATATTCTTAAGTACATGCGAATGACTAAGGACTGGATCCTTAACCTTGGTGGAAGTGATGACTTAAGAATGGTAGGGTATAGTGATGCTAACTTTTAGATTGACATAGATAATCTCAGCTCTTAGTTGGGCCGGATATTTACCCTAAATAGAGGAGCAATAACTTGGAAAAGCTCCAAACAAAGAGACTATAGTTGATTCAACATGCGAATCAGAGTATATAGCAGCAAGTGAAGCATCTAAGGAGGCAATATGGCTGAAGAACTTCATTGGATACCTTGGAGTTGTACCAGCTATAAAGGAGCCCATGGAGATTTTATGTGATAGCGACAGTGTGGTTGCCTTATCTAAGGAACCAAGAGATCATAGCAGATGAACACACATCAATATAGAATATTACTTTATAAGACATCAAGTAGAAGAGGGATTCCTCATGGCTAAGAGGGTATCGTCAAAAGAGAATCCAACAGATCCCCTTACGAAGGCACTGAGTAGGGTTAAGCACTTGCGGCATGCTAGTTGTGTCGGGCTGAAAGATGATATTAGTTTTACTGATTAGATAGAATTTAGAAACTTGTAATAGTTAAAATGTAATTTACATTTGATGATTCAATAAAAATGTGTTTTTATTTATAAGTAGTGTTACTGTCTTGTGTCAATTATTTACTATTGTTTCATTTTGCATGTTATGACTTCCAGAATAATAAGATTATTCAAACTATCCATAGTCAATCATACTTTGGAAGTAGGTCATGAACAAAGACTGTCATGAATGCGTTTTTGTATGATTGTCTAAGGTGTTAGACATAACAAAAGATTGATACAAACATTCATGAGTGCTCTTGTAATAAGATTTGAGTATTGGACTAAACCACGCTCACATATCACTTCATGGAATTTATCACGGGTGATTGTGAGACGATAATTTTGTATAATCTTCAAACCAAGATATATGAGTTGGCGATTATTTATTGGTTGTAAATTAATAGTGCGAAAACGCATCAGTAACTCGGTGTTATAAAATGTATTGTTATGTATGATTCAATGAATAGTTAGTACAAACATATAAGTCAAAGTTTATCTATTCCTTTTATCCTAAGAGGATTAAAAGTGATATCCTGGGCTCCTCAATAATTTTGTTTTGACTTATATTTCGGGTCCGGTTAGAACTCTATTGATGTGTTCAATTATGTTCTATGTCAGACAAATCGGAAATCGGGAAATAGACTGCAGGACAATAAGTACGACTATGTTCCATGTATTTGTCCGCATGATATCTTGTAGAACAGAGGATTATATGATCACTTATCTAATGGACGCGTGAGAGTTCGGCAACGACTTTTTGAGAGCTACAATTGCTAATCAGATTTTAGATTGCATTGGCAATTATAGCTATTAAACTTATCTAAGTGGGAGACTGTTGGATTAGATGTCTAAGCCCAAATTATTATTGGTATGTATTCAACCCGACTTGGCATGATCCATTTGGGTTGCATGATATTGGAACAATTAGATAGACAAAATGAGAAAGAGGATACTAGTGATTTATATTAATATATTATAAGTTCTAATATATTAATATGAAATCATATTATTTAATTAGTATTGATCAAGAATTGATTTAGAATGAAATTAGTGATCAAAAGGAACTAATTAAATATGGACTCTTATGTATAGTTGGTGGGCCAAGTTTTTTATGTTGGGCTAAGCTTTCATGGATAGTCCATGGAGTGTTTAACCCATGAATCCTATGGAAATGAAAGGTCATGGGTATTAGGGTTTACATGAATGTAACCCTAATCCTCCACACTATATAAAGATGTCTATGGTTCATGAAATGACACTAGTGGAACTAGTGAGTGTACACAAGAGGGCAAAACCGAATTTGTACAAGTATCATTATTCTCATGTTATTCCAAGTGTTCTTGATGTTGTGTGAACCATTTGAGGTGTCACACTTGAGGCACTAGGCTCTTAAGTTCCGTGGAATCAAGCTACATGAAAAAGGTATGTCTTCTAACTTGTTTATATTACCCCAAGTATCATGATTGTATGCTAGTTAGGGTAATACCTTGGAAAAGTTCAAGTTTGCATATATATATATATATATATATATATATATATATATATATATATATATATATATATATATAATAGATAAAACATAGATCCAAGGTATTTAGGGTTGCATGTACACCATAGGAGTGTTGGAATACTAAAAACCCAACACGTTGAGCGTACCCAACTGCTACACCCTACGTACTCACACCGACCAAAATACGAGGTTCGAACCCAATACACGCAACGTACATAGAAGTATTCCCGACGTTCTGGTCTGTGAACCAATCCTCATATGGATGGCTTAATCCCTTAAGATACTTCTTCCAAACTTCAAATCTAGTCCAAAACAAGGTATTAATCCATAAAGTCAAAAGCTTTAAGCTTATGCATGGCTTAATAAGACCCAAAACCCAATTTCAACACCCTAAACTCACGAAATGAACATCAACCGTTGCATGGGTGAGTTAAAACCATAAAACTACCCTTTTTATGCACAATGGACCTCAGAAACACTAAGATCTACCATGCTAAGCTTCTGGAATAGCTTATACTCACAAGAAACAACTCAAGGGACCAAAAGATGCCAAAAACTCTAAACTAGCTTAGATCTAAGAGATGAATCAATAAGGTTGAAAATTTATACCTTCTAAGACTTGCCAAGATGATGAAGATTCTCAATCTTCAAGCTCCACTCCAACCAATGCTTGATCACCAAGCTCCTACTTCTTCACAATGCACAAAAAGATCAAAAGTTTTACTACCAAAGCTCAAAAACACACAAAAAAATGCTAGGGTTTCGTGAGGAGTCTTTAGAGGGAAGGAGGTTGATGAGGGGGGCAACCTCAAGGTCCATAATTACACTTAAATAAGGGCCAAACCCTAAACATTAGGGTTTTGGTCTATTTACGTACGTCCGACATACGTATGGGTACGCCTAGCATACGCCACCAACCCCCACATCCAACTTAAGGGAGTACGCCCATCATACTCCATGTTACACTCAACGTACTCCATGTTATGCCTAACGTAACAGGGACCAAAAATGTAAACTTTTAAAGAGCAAATCCAAATATTAGAGAGTACCCGAAACTCGATCGTTCGTTACAACGGTCAAGAAAGGAAAACGAAATATGATTGGGCGTTTTGTGTTTGTCGTTGGCAACACGAGGAAGAACGGCCACGCTCGATGAAGAATGGTCGGGTGGGTGTGCACGGAATTTTTTCGTGGTCACGTAGACCACGATAGCCTCCATGCTAAGCATACCAGAGGGCCTAACACTCCGATGGAAATTATTTCAAAAAATGAAGACCTCTTAAGTTTAATTTATAATAATTACAGCACCAATAATTACCCACAACTTGAGAAAGAAAGCACGTGGAATTTTTAATAGGAAAAAAATGGACATGTGGAAATCATGGTGTTCTTTAGGGCTGTGAAAAAAATGTGAACAGATGCTAGTGGATCAAGGTATTTAGTCAAAGTAAAATAAAGATTAGAAGTGTTGGCTTTTGGATATAAAGTGGATGTGTAAGCGTGAAAATATTTTTTATCGTCCCATTTGAAAATTTTGGTGGGATAGTGGGATATATAACATTAACAAATACGTTGTAATGGTATCTTTTGGAACATAATTCCAATCACTTTCTCACATGCAGCAATATATAATTTCCCATAACTGAGAAGGAAAGCGGGTGGAAGTGGAACATACCATAAACTCGTTGTATTCAGAACTAAAAGTCTTGATCATGGATTCATGGAACTTATATATATCAAGCATCTGTTTATTCTGTTAGCATCTTGTTCTACGTACTAGATCAAGCTAAATCTTTATTTCTCCAATCTCCAGTCTAGCAAGATGGCACAGCCGATATATCCTGAGGACGCCATACCTTGGGTGGGATTGTATGTTTTTCTAGCATCTCTAATTTGCACTCTTGCAATGGCAGCTGATGCCTTAACAGGCTTTCTACAATGGAAACTCTGGTTTCCGTGCAGATTTTTCACTATCAATGCTGCTTCCCTCACACTGATAGCAATTGCAATGAAGCTACCAGTGGACCTAAACACCGACATGTCTGTGAGTAAGACTATCGGCATTATTTTCTTTATCGTCATGTTAGGTAACTCTCTTCCTTCTTTAGGGCTTATGGGTGACACTGAACTTCTAACGAATATGGTAGCCTTTGGTATCCTCATAATCACCATCACTGTAAATGTTTGGATCCAGTATGCTACTGCAAACGGACTGATCATATATGTGCTACCAATGATTATGTTAATATGTTCCCTTCCATGGCCCTTTTCGATAGCTTTGACAATTCCAGCATCTAGAAAAATCTTACAACACCGCTACAAGGAGTTGCACAGATTGGCTTCAAATCCTCAAGATATAAACTTCTCCAACAAGAGACTCATTCGTCATGTTAAAAAGTATTGGATGATGGCTGAGACTGGTAACCCCCAATTTGCAGTTGCTTGTTCACCGATTTCATCTGCTTTTGGGGTTTTATGCTTGTGCTTTGCTTGCAGTTTGGTTTATATTTTTCTGTTCATTTATGGATGGAATTACTTATTACATAATGATGAAGAGTTTCCATTGATTCACAAGTCTGAGATTATATCAGACTATAAGTGGTCAATGAAATTAATTGTTATCATGCAGTCAGTAGGGACAATGGTAGGCAGTATTGCACCTATTTTAAGATGTTTGACTTCCATCAGTCATTTCGACCTATCCAAGAAATGGACCAAGAACCATCTAAACGTCTTCAGAGTTGAGAAATATTGGACCCAAATACTTCATCTTTGGAAACGCAATCATGTGGGTTCAGGTATACCAGGCCGTCATTCCAAGAAGCTTCTCCACATCTTCAAAAACATGATTTTGAACTTTTTTATAGCAGTTCAGATAATGATTGTAGTTATTTGTAAAACAATATGTCTCATTCCCAGATCTTTTTTGATCCTATTCTCTTGTTGGTGCTATATCTGTAAGTCATTGATGAAAAGGTTTAGACAAAAACCAAATGTATCCAACAGCAATGTGATTCCAGATACGGAAGAAAATACTGGTTATGTCCTACAAACTGAAGCGGAGGCCAAGCTTTCAAAGAAAATCCTAAGAAAGTCCTTCAACTCGATAACTCGAATTCTTCATCAGTCTGAAGAGAAAGAGCCAATGAATCTGCTGAAGCTTCTCAAGAAATCTACAGGATTCAATGGAGTATTAGAGTTCGACAATGACCAAGTCCCACCTTTACATCCAGAAGAAATCCAGAACTGCTGGAGCCTTGTAGCAGTAACATTAACAGCCATTGCGCTTTCCCTTCCCAACATTGAAAACGGCCATGCCAAGAGGTTACTTGCCAGTATGAGTGAAGGCATCGAATTTGTAAGACATATTGAAGAAAGCCTCAATACAAATGGTGAGTTGGTAAATGCAAGAAAAGCAGCTAGACATGTGTGGACGGATGTTGATGTATACTGCACGTGGCTACAAATGGATCTACAAAAGAAGGCTTGTAAAGGAGAAACGTCACAGAAAATTCTTGAATGGTTGGGTGATGAAGCAGTAAATACTGTGATACAGTTCAAGAGAAGCAAAGATGGAATTCCGGATCATTCACTTCGTAACTTCATTGCTGCAAATTCAATGTACAGAATCAGTCAAACCATACTGCTTCACTGCAATGAGCAAGAAAATTGGCCAACAGATGAGGAACTTTTTGAATTTATATCAACCATAATTGCAGATCTGATGTGCGCTTGCTTTACCAACTTACCTCGTGTCATAATTCTAAGGTGCCATGCGGATGCAATAGAGAAACGGGAAGAGAGCATCCGAACAGCAGCCCTGCTACTTGGTAAATCAAAAAAGATCATGGAGATCTTAGAAGCGCGCAAACTCCCTAACTTAGATATGAACTCGATGGCGTACATTGATATGTGGCACGCATTACCAAAAAGTCTGATATCCGCTTGTTATTTTTCTTATGCTTGCAGGATTCAACCAACTTCTTCAACTTCTTGTGAATCAATCGAGATAACTATTGTGTAACAAGTGTGTTGACTATTGATGGTTGTTAGTTTATGTTGTTGCTAGTGTTTGATTCCATGTCAAGAGTTTCATACTATATACGTAGATATGTGTTTCTACCAGATTTAGTTTTTTTTTGGTACGATTGATATATTGATCTAAATTAGATCATCTAAATACAGGCAACGACGCTAGAATATAGTGTTAATCTACCATACAGCTTAGATTATATTTCTAAATTTCATAGTATATATTTGTTAGCGATTCATATCATGGTATCAGAGACACACTCTAAACTCTCCTAAAATCTATCCTTCTCTTCCTCCTTACCTTTCTCGTTATTTTCTTCCTCCGTACTCCACCTCCAGTACTGCCCGACGATAACAACCCACCACCCTCTACACACAAGGCATAAACCACTATAAATATTGTTATAGAATAGATTGTTTGATCAATGGTGAGGGCTAAACCTCATATAATTATTCAGAAGTGACCTAATCTAAACCTTAAGTGTATCGGGCCTAAATCCTAATCATTAACATCCCCTGCAATGAGAGATTATTAAACTGAAAAAAAAACATAAAACATAACACATAAGACACAGATGAAGATAAAAGTGGAAGAGTCGGAGATCAAGAATGGAACACATCGGCGGCACCGACGGCGGCGAGTAGATCTACAAGCGGCGAGGGCTAGATCTTGAGACAGTGGTGGCGACGACATCTTTAGCGGTTAGGGCTAGATGCAACAACAGAGAATGGATGTTCGATGTAGTTGACGCTAAAAGGCATCGAAAAAGGAAATAAAGGTTATGACTGACTTTTTATATGATAACTGTTTTCTTTAGGAGGAGAAGAGATTGAAGAAAAGGAAAAATTGGACAAACTCCAATGACTATTACTGAATAACTATTACTGAAGGTCGTTGAGGTAAAGGAGGGCGACTACGGGTTATGATCATCAATAGGGTTTTAACCTAGAGCTATGATACCGTTTTATATAATAAATTGTTTGATTAATAGTAAGGGTTAAACCTCATATATGTAGGGATATAGAATTGACATAATCTAAACCCTAAGAGTTTTGGGCCTAAACCCTAATCACTATGAAATATCAAGATGTAGGTCCCGTTAATTCTTTATATTCCCACCCATAACTAGGATCCATGGTGCGACCTTTTTACCGCCCATTGCATTGCATATGATACAGTCGATCATATCAACGGCTAATACGATGCTCCAACAACACCTCCTACGGATCACATATAGGAGAAGCTCGATGCCATGGTTAAAATATGGTTGTTTAGAACCCTCTTGTAGTCCCTTATTACCTCTTAATATACTAAGAAGGTAAATAATATGGACATATACACATAACATGATCCGCGAACAATATTATGTCTAGTGGTGCAGTTGATAGACGTTCTGGGGTTTCGGGCCATTACTCGATTTCCCCCTAAAAAGTTTTTTTTTTATTTTATTATTTTTTATTGTTATTGTGCAACTGCTATAATTATTTTGCAACTACTATAAGGTCTACCATAAATAAATTAGGTGCACCAACTTAAAAAATTTTAAAAATAAAAAATAAAAAATAAGCCCAAACTTAAAAAAGTTTTACCCAATTTAATTTTGAAAATATAAGGCTGATAAATTTTGTTATATGGATTGTGGAATAAAATAATAGAAATAAGTAAAGCCCAAATCAAATACCTGAGCCTTGTTTGTGTTGTAGGGTACGATAGTAAAATAATTAAAGAAAAGAAACAAAAGTGAAGAAGACAAGCAGCGAAAAAAAATAAATTGTAGAATGAATGACTGCGTTCGATAGGAGGGAAGAAAAAATAATCACAATTTACACATTTATTTCATCTCCAAATTTCAATCTTACAAAGGTGCAAGTAGCCAATTTTGAACTTCCTCGGATTCTTCACTCATGATTTTGAGAGCTTTTTTCAAACCTTAAGATGAAACAAGTAAGTTGTTATCTTGGGAAATTAAGTAATCTAATTAACCATTATAAATGGAGTTTCAAAAAAATAAAAACTAAATAACCATCTTTTTTTGTTTTTAAAAAATAAGCACATTTACTAGAATGTCCACGTTCTGGTGTACAGTTCATATTTCAGAACATTCTTTTATTTATTTTCAAAATAAGCTTTTTATTTTTTTTTTTGAAATTCCGAATGGTACATTTTGAAATGTTTAGTATCATCGTTTTTCAAAAAAAATGTCTAACTTTATGCACTAGTATCGTGTGTGTGTGCACGTCCACACACACACACACACACACACACACACACATATATATATATATATATATATATATATATATATATATATATATATATATATATATATGTAAGACAATACTATTTTGTGAGACAATGAGAGATCAAATTTTGACCACTCATCTTGAATAATCAAAAGCTTAAATTAAATCATATTAAACTACAAGTAAACTGTGGCATTTTTATAATTAACTGGAACTCCGGGATTAGAATAAGGCACGGTGGGGCAGAAATAGAATTTTACATTCTATTGCATTCAACTCACAAAAAACACTCGGTGTTCTTTTAAATTTTCTTCATTTTGATTCATAAAACCCTAACCTTAATACGAACACTAAAACCCGTGTGATTGAATCTCGATCATCAACATCTTATGTTTCCTTCAGATTCGAGTTTGAATGCTCTGATTTCCTCTACCTTTCATTCTGATTTTGATTCTGAAATCGCTCGAGCATAGATTGTTCCTAAATCAAAAGAAATCCAAATTTATTATTCGAACAAATAGATGCAGAATCGGATTTAAGTCATTTCAAGTAGTGTAAAATAGTATAATTTATCTGCATCATGATTCACACCTTTCTTCATTTTTCTCACGCTCAAAACCCTCCACCTCGATGAACACTAAAAATCATTTTTTTCCCTGATCTACAGTCTCGATTGAAGAACTGGTAAATCGAGATTAAGTTTTTCTTTCAACCATCAAATTCCTATCATGCTTAAACATTGTGATTACCCTTATTCTAATTACATGAGAGATTTGTGATTGAAGAACCCTAAAAATCCTCTTATTTACTCTTATTCATATTTTCTACTTTGTGATTTTGATTATGTTCCCTAATTAAGTTTCCAATCAACTAGCATTACAAAATCAAAGAAATTGGATCAAGATCATAAGAAAGTCTGGTTCGACATAATCAGATTCAGGTTCTAATTCTCATATAATATCTCTCTTGTTTTACTTCACTTCATATCTACTCCAAATAACTAGAATTTTCTTTTTTCTGTGTCAATAAAGTCAAAGGATATGTAAATAAACCATGATATATCTTTTTGTATATAGCTTTCTTTAAAATTTGAAATTAGAATGTCTAATATTCTACTTATTTTGTGAATTTGCAATAAGAATGCATAATATTCTACATATTTTAGTATCATATTCTATATATCCACACCAGTTAACCACCTTGTAATCCTACATTAACCTTGCACTTCCATGAAGTACAATATGTTATATATTTTAAAATATGAATGTGTGATATTTTTATTATTGTATAAATTGTAATGTGGAATGTATAATATTCTACATATCTACATATCTAATAAATGAAACCTTTTGTACACGTGGCGTCTCTCTACATCCATCTTTCGATTATTGTGAATTGACCATAATGCCCTTCATCTTATTTTTCAGAATATAACTCCATATTTGTTTCCTATTTACTCCACGAAAATATTTGATGCACAATGAATATATTTAGTATACAATCCTCTATATAAGGAATGTGTATGCATTCATTAATTTGAATTTGAATTATGAAATAAATTCTAATCCCAAAAAAATAGGGAATTATATTAGAATTAATACATACCATAATGGGCCGTATATAATTACCATTTTCTAACTTCTAACTTGTAATCCTGGAATCCTATAGTTCCATGAATTGCTTCCTCACAGAAAAACAACTTCATGCTGCTGTAATTTCAACATCATTCAAATATCATAGGTTAGCATTAGTATTTTAGTATTTAAGAACAATCATAGCATTCTACTTATCTTTAATTCACCCTTTCAGCATTTTTGATACTTACTGTTTCGGGTGTTGTGATATCAATTGTCTCTCCTTCCAAATTTGTTCCAAGTTCTTTATACTTCATATCCATACTTCTTCGTGATATATGTGTTTTGCTATTCCAAAATCCAATATGAAGATAACCCATTTTATTAAACAAAATAAAAAAAACAAAAGACCTTTTAATTAGCCTTGAAATCTTTTTCTTTTTAATATATTTTCCTGCAAATTCCATTTCTTTCCTGTATGTGCATAATCCTTTTTACTTATGTTCTGAACACTTATGATACTTATGATGTGTCTTAATATTCCAAATCGATTATTCTACCTGAAACTTCAAATTTGTGATTATTAGTGTATTTCTTAACTGTGGAATGAAATTTTTTTATATACACTAATAATCACAATTTTGAAGTTTCAGGTAGAATAACCGATTTGAAAATGAACTTTATTCTAATCTGCTCACATTATACATTCTGCTAACATAATATTTTTGTCACACCCCGAAAACCTAAGGCGGAAACATTTCCGGGGCGGACTCCACGTTGAGTATCAAATCCAATGTACATAGTAAGCAAGTAAACAACCATTACATTACATATCAAAGTTTACATTTGTTCAAAAGTAAAGTTGTACATTTGTGATACATAGTATATATGAACAAAAGTAGAGACGAGTCTTCTGTACGCTCCGTCTTCTCCAAAAGGATTGCTAGGTACCTGTCTAATGTTGACCTGAGAATACAAGCAGTTTGAAAATCAGCATAAAGCTGGTGAGTTCATAAGATGTTTGTTTTGTGAAAATGTACGAGTTTCCTTTGGTTTTCCGAAAAGTTTGTTATCCAATAAAATCTCATATTTTCTTAAAAGTAATGTTTGATTAGTTGTTAGTTACACGGTTCTGGTTATGTTTAACTATGATCCCAGAAAAGTCTCATACTTTACTGAATGTTGGTTATCAATGTAAAAGATGTATTTTGTAAAACGTGGCTATGTTCAATGTTTCCCCAGGAAAATCCCATATTTTCCTAAAGGTAAGTTTAGTTATTGAATTTCAATGTAATGTTTGATTACCTTTCGTACTTGTTATATTAACTAGGTATTCTGATATCCTAATATCCTGATAGTGTTACACTTGAATGTACCTAAATGCGTGCCTTCATATTCGTATCTCTATTCTTAGTCATGTTCATTCTTATATTTGTATTCGTATTCGTATTTATATTTGTAGTCCTATTCGTATTCGTATTCGCATTCGTATTAGTATTCCTACTCCTAATCCTAATCCTATTCGTATTCATATTCATATTCGTATTCGCATTCGTATTCGCAGTCGTATTCGTATCCCTACTCCTACTCCTAATACTATTCGTATTCGTATTCGCATTCGTATTCGTATTCGTATTCGCAGTCGTATTCGTATCCCTACTCCTACTCCTATTACTATTCGTATTCGTATTCGTATTCGCATTCATATTCGTATTCGTATTGTAACAGCCCGAATTTCCAGGTATCATTTACTCATATATTTTTGGTGTTTTGTGAGGGGACTCGGCGAGTTGGAGCTCAAACTCGCCAAGTAGGATCGCGGTTCTGGACGCGGGTTCGTGCCGGGACTCGGCGAGTCCAAGGAATCGACTCGGCGAGTCCGCGCTATTTAATGAAATACTAATTTCCCGGTCCTAAGCCCTATTTAAAGGACCTTATGGCCCTTCATTGCGGCTACCTTGACCTTGAGGGCACCAAAGCAGTTAAGGGTTCCTGTGAGTGAGATAAGAGGCCATTGTTCACCAAATTTGTGTGTATTTGCAAGAAAGGAAGGGGAAAGTCAAGCTAGAAGAGTTGGGGAGCTTGGATCTACTTCCATTTCGCTAGGGGAAGCTTCTTGAGGTATCAATCAGAGCTTATTTCCGTATTTTTGTTGATATGGTCAAATCTAGGGTTTCTTCTTGCCTTGTTTGCCTTGTAATTGAACTGTGAGAGGTCCCATGGGGATATGGTACCTAGATCTAGACCTTAGCAGGTCCAGAAAGTCCCTAATGCTACGCTTTATGTCCTTCCTTTTGGGTTGGAAACTAGGGTTGCCATCTTAGAGGTCATTTCTCCAAAAAGAGCCTTGTAGGTGTTGCATGGTAACCAAGACTGTGACTTTACATGATGATTGAGCTTAGGAGGGCCAGATCTATGAGTGGATGGAGCGGATCTGACCTCAGAAGCGAGATTGAGTTGATGCATGGCATGGACTCGCCGAGTCTGAAGATCTGACTCGGCGAGTAGCATGAAGATTGTCCTTAACCACTCAGTGAGTGGTCCTGCCAAGTTATGGTTGACTTAGTGAGTCATGGAGAGTTAGAGAGGGTTGACAGGTGGACTGAGTCGAGCTGGAACTCACCGAGTTGTTCTTGTGACTCGGCGAGTTGAGTCGTGGTGGCCCCGCGATTCATGCCAGGTGGAACGCGTCGAGTCAGGGGAAGTACTCGAAGTGTCAAAGGAGAATCCTAGAGACTTGGTCAAAATGTTTAGACTCACCGAGTCGCTCTAGTGCACTCGCCGAGTCCGGTCAAGTTGACCGTTGACCAGAGTTGACCAGTGTTGACTTGATAGGGGTAGTCAACCTTAGTGGTAAAAGTATTAATTAGAGATATATGATGTTATAGGATGATTATAGCTCGGGGGATCGAGCACGAGTGATTTCCAGGATTCACGAGTTATCGAGATATAGGAGGTGAGTCTACTCACTATACTGTACCCGGAAGGGTTTGACTGTGTGACCGGAAGGTCGAATATGATATGAGATATATGCATTATGTGTGATAAGTTAATAGTTATATAAGCCATGTATGATATGCTTGATATGGGCCAGAAGGCATTATGTTATGGGCCGGAAGGTGAATATGTTATGGGTCGGAAGGCGTTGCAATGTGGACCGTAAGGTCAACGTGGGTAGGACCGGAAGATTTACCCAGTCGGGAAGGAAGTCCCCTGAGACACATGGACCGGAAGGTCAGGGCCTGGAAAGGCGTATATGCGTAGGTTGTATTTTGGGCAACTCACTAAGCAATTATGCTTACAGTTGTTGTGTTATGTGTTTCAGGTACTAGCGAGGATCGTGGGAAGGCACCGGCTTGATCGTACACATTATTGGGGAAAACTATTTTTATGATTTTTGTGATGTATTCGGTTGTGACAATATTGTTTACGTTTGAATTTAAAATATTAATTGAGGTTTTGCTGTTTGCAAAAATGAAAAATGGGTTTTAGAATTTACGTCGTTACAAGTTGGTATCAGAGCCTTGGTTTGAGGGATTCGGGTACACCTTCGGGCGTAACTGAACTCAAACCGGGGATTTGAGAAAATTTTAATTAATAAATCAATAAAATTTGATAAGTGATTTTTGAAACAACCAAAGAAGAAGAAGTGTGTACGGTCAGCCAGCGCCCGAACGGTAAAATCCCCAAAATACTCTTACGATATAAGTTATGAGATATGATGTGATATGATACGCATGCTAGTAGACTAGGTATTCTTATTAGGACTAGAGTGGCCTGATTTGGGAGGCCTTAGTCTAGGGAAACCTGCTTCTATGAGGTGCTTTGAGAGCGAGTGGATAGCTAGTGCATGGCATGAATAGAGTACTCAGGATTCGGGGTTTGGGGAGGAGGACTTGGGATGAATGGTGATGCAGTGTAGGTTGTAGTATTGGGCCCGTACTACTGATGACATCGAGTCAGTGGGCAACCCAAGTAAGAATCCCAAGGTATCGGAGACGGAGTAGGGTTGCGTTATCGAGAGTGATTTTTGCTCGATAGAGTCTCTGATATTTCTATGTTGTATTTCAGAGGCATCATGGTTGGACCACGCCACAGACCTGGTACAAGCAGTGTGAGTGACGAGGAGCTTCGTCAGATGATTCATGAGGAGGTGGCTGCAGCGATCCGGGCTGAGGCATCTTGGTTAAACGATCCATGACTACCCAAATCATGTCGTGTCCGTTCTTCATTCTGGGCAGTTTAGTCACAAAATCCATGGTGATGTCTTCCCATTTACCCATGGGTACAGGTAAGGGTTCTAAACTCCCATACAGTTTTTGACGTTGTGCCTTAACTCTTGCACATGTCACGCACTCGGCCACATACTTCGCAACATCGAGCTTCATCGTCGGCCACCAGTAGTAGGGTTTTAGGTCCCTATACATTTTAGTGCTACCGGGATGAATCGAGTACATGGTCTTGTGTGCTTCTTCCATTAGAATATCTCTTATTCCTCCCGTCTTAGGTACCCACATTCGATCTTGGAATACCTTCAGTCCTCGACTGTTTGTTCCGAATACTAATGTTTTGCCCAAACGTTCTTCCTTTCGGTCATTCTTCCCTAAAGCTTCTTCTTGATCTTTCCTGATACTTTCCACAATCGTCGAGACGACTTCAATTCTTAACGCTCTTGGCCTTTTCCTTTCAAGATTGACTTTCCGACTGAGAGCATCAGCAACAATATTTGCTTTACCCGGGTGGTAAAGTATCTCATAGTCGTAGTCCTTGAGAAGTTCTAGCCAGCGTCGTTGCCTCATGTTCAACTCCTTCTGATTAAAGAGCACCTGGAGACTCTTATGATCAGTGAAGAGCTTGCACTTCGTGCCGTAGAGGTAATGCCTCCATATCTTTAAGGCAAATATTGTCGCTGCCAACTCCAGATCATGAGTGGGGTAGTTCTTTTCGTGCTCTTTCAATTGTCGAGATGCGTATGCTATCACCTTTTCTCTTTGGGTCAGAACACAACCCAACCCGACTCCAGATGCATCACTATAAACCCCGAAATCTTCGACTCCATCGGGTAGAGAAAGTATTGGTGCTTCACATACCTTCTTCTTTAGCTTCTCGAATGCCTCATCGTGTTTCTCAATCCATGTATACGTAGCTCCTTTATGGGTCAAAGCTGTTAATGGAGCAACTATCGAAGAAAAGCCTTGGATAAATCGTCGGTAATATCCGGCTAATACTAGAAAGCTTCGAATCTCCGTGGGACTCTTCGGACATTCCCACTTCATTACAGCCTCGATCTTGGCGGGGTCAACCATTATTCCCTCTTGGTTAACAACATGACCCAAGAATTGGACTTCCCATATCCAAAAGTCGCATTTTGAGAACTTTGCAAAAAGCTTCTCCTTCTTTAACACCTCCAACACTTCTCGTAGGTGCTTGCCATGCTCCTCCTGGCTTTTCGAGTAGATGAGAATGTCGTCGATGAACACTATCATAGATTTATCGACATGGTTTTCAAACCCTATTCATCAAATCCATGAATGTCGCGGGAGCATTGGTTAGTCCGAATGACATAACCAAGAACTTGTAGTGTCCATATCTTGTTCTGAATGCAGTCTTCTCAATATTCTGCTCTCTCACCTTCAGCTGATGATATCCTGACCTAAGATCGATCTTTTAGAAGTAGCTCGAACCTTGCAGCTGATCGAATAGGTCATCAATCCTTGGCAATGGATACTTGTTTTTCACCGTTGCCTTATTCAGCTCTCGGTAGTCTATGCACATCCTCATGCTTCCATCCTTCTTCTTCACGAATAACACCGGAGCTCCCCAAGGTGATGAACTAGGTCGAATGAAACCGCTATCCAACAGCTCCTGAAGATACATCATGAGCTCCTTCATCTCCATCGGTGCTAATCGGTAAGGTGCCTTTGCTATTGGTGTTGTTCCTGGTAACAAGTCTATTCGAAACTCCACTTGCCTGTCAGGTGGTAATCCGGGAAGATCTGTGCGAAAGACTTCCGGATAATCACACACAACCGGTATATTCTGCACCTCTTTCTTCTCCTTCTTAGCATCGATTACGAATGCTAAGTATGATGCACATCCTTTGGTCAAACATTTCCTGGCTTTCATCAGGGAGATGATTCCAGAATTCACTCTGCGTTTGTCCCCGTACACCATAAATGATTCCTTTCCGGGTGGGTTTATCCTAACTATCTTCTTTCGGCATAATATCTCGGCATCGTTGGCACTAAGCCAATCCATACCCAAAACGATGTCGAAACCGTTTAACTCTATGGGTAATAGTTCCTCGTGGAATTCATTTGCGTTTAGGTCAATGACGATGTTCCTAATACTATTACTAACAGGTACGAATTTGCCACTGGCAACTTCTACGATTAGGGCGTTATCAAGTTTTTCTACAGGTAATGCTAATTTCGCACTAAATTTATGCGACACAAAGGAGTAGTTGGCTCCGGAATCAAATACTATATTTGCAGGTAAACCATTTACAACAAAGGTACCTGAATCGACGTCTGCGGCCTCCTTTGCAGCCTCGAGCGTCATCTGGAAGGCTCTTGCCTTCGACTTCGGTGGTATGTTGGGCCTTCCCGCATCTTTCTTCTTTGGGCAATCCCTAGCAATATGCCCTTCCTCACGGCACTCGTAGCACACCTTCTTGTTGGTGGTGCACTCATTGGCATAGTGCCCCGTTTTCCCACACTTGTAGCAGGTTACTTCCTCGCCACATTTTCCTAAGTGCTTCTTCTTGCACTTCTCGCACCATTTAAATTCATTTCCTCCCCCGAATTTTTTTGAACCGAACTTGCTCTTCTTTTTGTTGGGTTTAGCATGTTGGGTTATGAGCATTCTAACACTCCTAAGTGTACATGCAACCCTAAATACCTTGGATCTATGTTTTCTCTATTATACATGCAAATATGAACATCCAAGGTATTATCCTAATCTAGTATACAAAATAATGGATATAACAAGATAGAATACATACCTCTTTGATAGCGCTTGTCTTCATGAAGCTTGAGTGCTTAGTGCCCCAAGTGTGACACCTCAAATGGTTCACACAACACCATAAGCACTTGGAATAACTTAGAGAGAAATTAGAACACTTCATGAAATCGTCTAGCCCTCATACATACACCTAGTGTTAGTGTGTAACGATTTCTTGAGCCATGGGTTTCTTTTATATGGTGGCTATTAGGGTTACACCATGTAACTCATGACTTTACCCATTCCTTATGCTCCATGGATTTTAACCTCCATGGAGTATCCATGGGTCACCCCATGGACTTAGTCCAACATAAGGAATCTTGGATCACAAGCCCACATATATAAGAATGAATGATTTACACAATCAACCCATATATTTAATTAGTCTTCTTTTGATCACTTAATTAATTCTAGATTAATTCTTGATCAATACTAATTAAATAATCTCATTATTCTTATTATTAATATACTAGAACTTATAATATATTAATAACCGTAAGTGTCTTATTTCTCTCATTATAGTCTATCCAAGTGCATGATGCCATGCAACCCAAATGGACCATGCCGGGTCGGGTCAAGTCTTACCAATTATAGTTATGGACTTAGACATTAATCCAACATAGCAGACCCTTCAAATTTCCTCTTCTCGCCAACCTCGAGTTTGCTGGCAGCTCTTCCCTTAATCATGTCCTCCACAGACTTGGCAGCCCAGATAGCTGCCTCCAAAGTAGGTGCCTGACGCACTGGCACCGCGTACTCCCATGGAAGTCCCTTTGCGTACTTATCAATTTTCGTCAGCTCATCCGGAACAAGACGCAAGGCAAACTCCATCTTTTCTGTGAAGTTGTTCGTGTATTCATCGATTGACATGCTTCCCTTCTTCAGGGTTAGAAACTGGTTCTCTAACTCTAGCAGGTTTTGGGCTGAGCAGTACTTTCGTTTGAATTGCACTAGAAATTCTGTCCATGTCAGTTGCAGGGGCTGGTTAGGGCTTAAAGTCTTCCCCAAGGTATTCCACCAACGTACAGCGCCTCCTCGAAACTGACGCACTGCAAACGTGTTCTGTAGCATTCCTCTGCAACCGCACGTCATGAAAGCTAACTCCATCTCCAAGATCCAATCCATGACCCCGATTGGATCTTCCTTTCCCGTGAAAGTCGATGGCTTGCAAGTCAGAAAATCCTTGTACTTGCATCCATTGCTCTTGACTTCATCACCCTAGTTGTTTTGTTGAACTATTAGTGGGATGGCTTGACCAACAGTCCCACTGTAGTTTCCCTCCTCAGTCTACCCTTCGTTCCACTCGGGCTGTTCGATCTGAATAGTTGCTTCCTCTCGATTTTGTTGGAGCAAGAGTCTGGTTTCCTCCATTTGACAATCCAACATCGCCTGGATCATCGCTTGCACTCCGACCATTGTTATTGGCTCAGCAGCGGCTACCACAACTAGTATTTGTTCGATTACTGGGGGTTGGTTTATGTTCCTATTTGCATTCATGTTTCCGCTACGGGTCCTTGCCATCTTGATCTATACACCGAATAAGGTGAATTTAGATCTTTATTTAGGACTGATGTTCAAATCATCCTTATCTCTCCTAAACGTTTACATGCTAGTTCTAATATCGTACTCGTACATTTAGAATCCTAAACACATAAGGTTTCCAGATCCGGTCGGCAACAGACCATAGATCCAAACAATTAACAGCATATCAGGCACAAAGCATTTAGCACATAAAAGCTTTTTAGGCATAACTCCTAAAATAAGCTAGTGCTCACACCTCACAATCATCGCTTAGCATTCTAAGTTTAAGTCTAGAAATCCTACCAATTCCTAGTTCGCTTAAACTAATGCTCTGATACCAACTGTGACATCCCCAAAATCATGGCCAGAAAAGACCGGTTTGTTTATGCTTTGTTTAAAAATCAGAGTAACATTTTAAATAAAAGTGTTGCGGAATTTGTCCCAAAACAATAATATGATAAAGATTTATCAAAAGCATTTCCATAGAAATGTATTTCATTAAAAGACTCGGGATGTCATGTTCGTACAGATCAAAAGCATAAACAGTACAATACAAGCCTTACTACATTATTTCATATCTACAGGCCTATATCTGTAATCCCTCGTCCAAACATCATATATATGCTCAAGCGCCACTACCTGTAATAGATAAAACTGAGTGGGTCAGGCTTGAGAGCGTGGTGAGCACATAGGGTTTTCAACCCACAATAAATCAATTTATTAACTTCATTAAATTAAACAAACCCGATTACCCGTTCCCGTTATCCTCACATTACGTCCCTAAGCATCTATCATAAGGGACCTATCCTAAGGATTATCATCGGGATGGACATTACTGCTAAGGGGATTCCTTAGCAAATAATGTCCTTAAGGAAACCATGTGGGGGATGGAGTACATCTGGTGAGCACACAGTTCAAATAAACACACAGTTCGAATAAACACCTACAGGTTGCGAGCCTGCTAGTGTTCCACTGGACTGTCTAGAATAGTCCGTGGTCGTCATCTATACTCCGCTAGATGACCGGATCATCAATAACATCTATAACGAGGCCTCTCATTATTTTATTTTGTCACACAGCAACTATTACATCTATCCATGTTTTACCCAACACATTTTGTAGATATAAAATACATATACAGTTTAAATCTTTGAAAACATGTATAAAATGTTCATCCAGCATAGATAGCAAGTATTCAGATAATATGCACACATAGCACGTAATTTATATTAAATACTTCATATCTATGTGTAAGCTGAAAGTAACTATGCACTCACCTGAAAAGGTGGTGATTCCGAACTCAGACAGCGCTTCGCTTCTTAAAAAGAATTTTCTTCGACGAAACCTTGTATTATTACCACTAAAGTTTAGTTTATTATTCGTCGAGACTAATTAATAGTCTAGCTATTATTATTATTATATAAGCGTCAAAAAAATACTTATATAACCCATAATAATAGCCCAAGTATTTATTATAAGTTCCTAATAATGTTACTATAATTAAATAAAAGTTATATTAAAAATAGCGTAGGCATAGCTCACTTACAGCGGGTTTTATAGAAAACCAGGATTTGCTTGCAGCAGCGTTTCCGAGTCAAAAAGCTCTTCTTCTCGGAGCCGTCGAGCACTCCGGAGCTTCCGCCTCGTGCTAGGGAGGTTCCCTAGGCTTTTTGGGGGATTTCGGGGCTAGAGAGAGGTTCTAGAGAGAGAGAGTAAAGAGAAGAAAGAATGGGAAAGGTGTGAAGAAAATGAGGGTGGGAGAGGTGGTATTTATAGGGTGAAATGTGGCTGAACTTGGTGCCACATGTCACCATCTGGTGGCAAGCCTTGGGGAGAAAGCAATGGCCAAGATTGTGCCACATCACCCATTTTCGCACAGCACACTTCCGACTTCTAAAATCCGTAACTTTCACATACGACCTCCGTTTTTGACGTTATTTATATCCACGCGTAACTAATAATAAGATCTACAACTTTCATTTTGACTCCGTCGGCTAATTCTCGACCGATCTTAAATTTAACAGTACGAGGAGATTATACTGTTAAACGTCTGCGTAAAATTAATAACTTCTACATACGGACTCTGTTTTTGTCTGTCTTTTTACCGTTGATTTCCTATTAATGAGATCGTCAACTCTCATTTACGTTGCGTAAGCCAAAAACCGCTCGAACTAAAATTCGAGTTTCGGGCCGTGCACTGCTAAGCCGAATCTTAGAAAAATCATAACTTCCTCATACGAAGTCAGATTTGGGCGTTCTTTTTATGGATGTTCTCGGTATAACATATACTACAACTTTTGTTTAGATCACTAAGGCTAAAAATCCTTTCATCGTAAATTCACTATTTACGTCTCCCGGTGTCGTGTTGGTTTTGCCGTAAAACTTCGACGGGCTATAACTGCTTCGTTATAACTCGGATTTTGGCGTTCTTTATATCCTCGGAATCCTTGTTTCAACCACTACAACTTTATGTAGAGATATCGGGCTTATCTCACACTTTAATTTTGACGCTTATTTTTATTCTTTATTAAATATATATTTATAATAAAGTAATAAGCACACAAATACACATAATTCACATAGAATTAGAATAGTTCATCTTTATTACATCAAAAAGAGTTACAATAGTTGACCTAGATTATTACATCATCTAAAAATGCTTAGCCCCAAAACCCGGGCGTTACACGAAGCCACCTGAGTTTGACGGGACGCAGGATCCGATCGCTGCGATGAGATGGATTGCTGATATCGAGGGATGCTTCTACACTTGTTCATGTCCGGAGCATCTGAGGGTACGGTTTGCCTTGAACCAGCTCCGCCTGGGAGCAAAGGATTGGTGGAAGTTCGTGACGGCAAACTTCACTTTGGCAGAGGTTTCAGCTGTGACTTGGGAGAGGTTTATTACTATGTTCAGAGACGAGTATGTTCCCCCGGTGGAGAGGGAACGGTTAGTTCAGGAGTTCTTGACCCTCAAGCAGGGTAATGATTATGTCACGGTGATCACGCGGAAGTTTCATGAGAGGGCGATGTTCTGCCCCGAGCAGGTGTCCACGGAGCAGGCTCGAATGAGTCGGTATTTGGGTGTGCTGAGAACGGATATCCAGGAGTTCGTATCGAACTCGTCATATCAGAATTTTGCTAAGCTTCAGGCGAATGCCAGGAAGCGTGAGATCGAGTTGGAGACCCAGGCCAGGGAGGAGGCCGAGTCTCAACAGGTGGATCGGTGGCCGGCTCAGTCTCAGCCGGCAGCCAAGCGGACCAAGTCCACCGATTCGCGATCGGGAGGTCAGAAGGGCCACACTTGCGGAAAGTGCGGCAAGGGTCACGAGGGGGCATGTCGATCGGGTGCTTGCTACAAGTGTGGCAAGGAGGGGCACATTGCTAGGGATTGCCCCAAGGGATTCATGCTTTGTTTTCATTGCAACCAGACCGGCCATCGGAAGGCCGAGTGCCCCCAGCTTCACCAGAGATCTACGCCTACTGCCAGGGTTACCGAGACTCGGCCAGTGAAGGCCGAGGCTCCGAAGGCTCGTGGAAGAGCTTTCCAGTTGACTGCAGAGGAGGTCCGCGTGGCGCCTGATGTCGTAGTCGGTATGTATTCTTTCATGTATTTACTTTTATGCTAAGATATTGTGCTTATATTTTGATATGCATAGGTACTTTTCTTATGAATTCTGTACCTGCTTTGGTATTATTTGACTCGGGTACGAGTCGGTCTTTTGTATTGTTGGCTTTTAGCCAGCAAATCGGTATTGATCGGGAGGTGATGAGTCGACCCCTGCGAGTTTCTATAGCAAATGAGAAAGCGGTATACACCACTAATGTGATTCGAGGATGTGTGCTCGAGATTTTTGGGGTCGAGTTCCCTATAGACTTGGTTCCTATAGCTATGGGGGATGTCTGCGTCATTGTGGGCATGGAATGGTTGAGTATGTTTGGGGCAGTCATTGACTGCGAGAGACAGCTGGTGACGATTCGAGACCCTAGTGGAGGAGTGCTTACGGTTTATAACGAGGGGACCCGGTGTCGGTCGGCATTTTGTTCGGTTGCCAGGGTAAGGCAGAGTCTGCAGCAGGGCTGCAATGGATTCATAGCCTACGTGATGGATACTCGAGTGGCCGCGGGGAGGCCCAATTCGGTTGATGACGTTCCTGTTGTATGCGAGTTTTCGGATCTGTTCCCCGAAGAGTTACCAAGTGTGCCTTCGGAAAGGCAAGTGGAGTTCCGTATCGATTTGGTTCCGGGAGAGGCGCCCATCGCCAAGGCGCCTTATCGCCTCGCTCCACCGGAAATGCAGGAGTTATCCTCGCAACTTCAGGATCTGTTGGGAAAGGGGTTTATTCGACCGAGTAGCTCACCTTGGGGAGCGCCGATTTTGTTCGTTAAGAAAAAGGATGGTTCACACCGGATGTGTATCGATTACCGGGAGTTGAACAAGTTGACGGTTAAGAACCGGTATCCGTTACCTAGGATCGACGATCTGTTCAATCAGTTGCAGGGGGCATCTTGGTTCTCCAAGATAGACTTGAGGTCGGGTTATCATCAGATGAGGGTTCGGGATGAAGATATCCAGAAGACTGCTTTCAGAACTCGTTATGGACATTATGAGTTTGTGGTGATGCCTTTTGGGCTCACCAATGCCCCGGCTGCGTTCATGGATCTAATGAACCGGGTGTGCCGGCCGATGCTGGATCGGTCGGTGATCGTATTCGTTGATGATATTTTGGTGTATTCGAGGTCTAGGGAGCAACATGAGGAACATTTGAGGGAAATTCTTGGGGTATTGAGATCGGAGAGGCTGTATGCCAAATTCTCCAAGTGTGATTTCTGGTTACAAGAGGTCCAGTTCCTCGGGCATCTTGTTACAAGAGGAGAATCCTAGAGAGTTGGTGAAAACGTTTAGACTCGCCGAGTCGCTCTAGTGCACTCGCTGAGTCCCGTCAAGTTGACCGTTGACAGTTGACTAGTGTTGACTTGATAGGGGTAGTCAACCTTAGTGGTAAAAGTATTGATTAGATATATATGATGTTATAGGAGGATTATAGCTCGGGGTATCGAGCACGAGTGATTTCCAGGATTCGCGAGTTATCGAGATATACGAGGTGAGTATTCTCACTATACTGTACCCGGAAGGGTTTGACTGTGTGACCGGAAGGTCGAATATGATATGAGATATATGCATTATGTGTGATAAGTTAATCGTTATATAAGCCATGTATGATATGCTTGATATGGGCTGGAAGACATTATGTTATGGGCCGGAAGGCGAATATGTTATGGGCCGGAAGGCGTTGCAAGGTGGACCGTAAGATCAACGTGGGTAGGACCGGAAGGTTTACCCAGTCGGGACGGAAGTCCCCTTAGACACATGGACTGGAAGGTTAGGGCCTGGAAAGGCGTATGTGCGTAGGTTGTATTTTGGGGAACTCACTAAGCAATTATGCTTACAGTTGTTGTGTTATGTGTTTCAGGTACTAGCGAGGACCGTGGGAAGGCGCCAGCGTGATCGTACACATTATCGGGGAAAACTATTTTTATGATTTTTGTGATGTATTCGGTTGTGACAATATTGTTTAAGTTTGAATTTAAAATATTAATTGAGGTTTTGATGTTTGCAAAAATGTAAAATTGGTTTTAAAATTTACGTCGTTACACGTATTCGCAGTCGTATTCGTATCCCTATTACTATTCGTATTCGTATTCGTATTCGCATTCTTATTCGTATTCATATTCACAGTCGTATTCGTATCCCTACTCCTACTCCTATTACTATTTGTATTCGTATTCGTTCTAAATGATGATTAGTATGAATTATTCGTAGACTATGAGACATAATTTAGATTGTAACATTTTATTAAGAAATCTATGATTAGTCTGAAAGCTAACTTCATAATTCGAAGTATTTGATAAACACAGTTTTTGATATTAGAACATACAGTATGAAATTAATTTAACTGAAAATAATAAGTTGGAGTAAAGATTTCCTTGTACTTTTGCTTGTATTACCCCTGAAAATAGTAAAAAACATTTGAAAAAGGGTAGGGGTATGAACTCACCTGACGAGGAAAGGTGTCGACTAGGATGCTAAACGTCAGATCGAGGCTTGAAAAGGTACGAGGTTCCTATGTAAAATGAAATGATACACAAATGTATCTAATTAGACTTTAAATCACTAATTAGATAAGCTTTTACACTCCAAGACGCGAAAAGACTATAGTTAGGTGTTAGGAGTGGTCCGGGTAGCATCTAAGGGTGCGTAGGGCATAGATAAAGAGTTTACTCTTCAAAAGTAATCCCTTAGGGGAGTTTACGGTCCTATGACCATATCCCCATGAGTTTACAGCCGTAAACTCATGGGTGGTGTGTTCTTGGATGCTAAATGTTCTTACAATGCACAAAAGGAAAGTTCTAGGGCTGATTCTATGGCTTAGAAAGTGATTGGGACTTGAAAGGGCCTTGGAAAAGGAGTTTACGGTTTATGAAGATGCTCTTGGGGAGTTTACTACCTTAAACACATGAGTTTACTACCTTAAACTCGTGTTTGTCCATGAATCATGCGTTTTTGTGGTTGAAGGCTAAGCATACAAGGTTCTAGGTTCAATTCCAAGCCATACAAGGTGTTAAAGGCACTTTAACACCCATTTGAAGAGTTTGTGGTCTAAGAACTTTACTTTATGGTCTAAGAACTTGAGTTTACGGTCAAAGAATGTTCTTGGACAGTAAACTCATGTTCATACATCAAATATCATGATTTTGGGGTCCTTAGTCCATGCATGCAAGTTTCTAAGTCGAATCCAAGCCCTAGAAGTGTTTTGGAAGGGTTTTATGGCACAAAAACCTCATTTTCATGAGTTCACGGCCTAGGGATGTTCTAGGACCGTAAACTCATGCTAATGGTCCTAATCCTCATAAAAATCTCGAATTTGAAGGTCTAAGATGCTAATTCATGAGTTAGGGAAGTTACCTTAGTGATTTGGAGCTTGTTTTGGATGATTTTCGCTAAGTTTTGGATTTGAGAGAGAGAGAGAGAGAGAGTAGTGAGAGAAAGTTTTTAGAGAGAGAGTAAAAGCCTTAAAATGATGTCACTCAATCCTTTATATAGGGGTTGAGTTTGTGGCCCGGAGGAATTCTACCCGATACTGCCATTAGACGGTGCTTTTGGTCGTACCCGATTTAATTGTCTTATAACTTGATGGAATAAATTATTATTTTTCTAAATAATAACTTGGGGCATTTCCACAAGTTTCTAATACATTTTGACAA
The DNA here is from genome assembly GCF_052625555.1 of Lactuca saligna. NCBI lineage: Eukaryota > Viridiplantae > Streptophyta > Magnoliopsida > Asterales > Asteraceae > Lactuca > Lactuca saligna. The sequence continues at coordinate 36,569,672 of NC_136417.1, read as the reverse complement.
TTATTAAGTCATAAACAAACTCAAAATGACTTAATTTAGAAATGAAACAGAAATAATTTAAGACGACGATTTTTTTAACGACGGAACGGGTTACGACGATGGGACGACTTCGGGTTGTCACAATTTTCTTCTTTTATATTTTGTTACAGTGACAATGACAAAGAGAAACATCACTTTAATTAAAGACTCGGACAATATGAAGGATGATTACGATTTGATACTAGAGTGCCACCATCTATGTTAATTGTTTAGACAATCTCTATTTATTAGATTTTGTTTTACAGTTTTTCTGTTTGACAATACGGTTGTTTATTGTTTAAAGCTATATTTTTACATTGTTATAATATTTAATTTCGTATCAACAAGTCAAAGTTTGAATTATCCTTCCGCTAAAAAATAATTCTTATGTCAATATAGTTAGTAAATTGTATGAATGGTATTTTATGAATAATTAAAGTATATAATCGTCCAAATGTTTAACTTGTGGCACATATGATCTAACATAGTTTTATTGCAATTTTTGAAAACTACGTCATATAACTTAACTATAATTTATCATTTAATCATGGTTCTTATCAGAAAATACAATATCTTAATATGTAAATCCCCTTTTACATTTTTATATTTATTTCATTTATAACTTTTGTTACGATTCAAAATTAGCAATGTACCATTTTTTTACTTACTAACACTACGATACTTATGATTAACATGAAACCATTAATGAGTAATAGAAATGCAATTTTTTTACCTTTCTGGAACTCTTTAGTTTTCCCTAATCATTTGCATCAAATCCTATGCCTCATATGTGATTTCGGCAAAAAAAAAAAAAAAACTAATAATAATAATAATAATAAAAACAAAAAAAAACAAATATCAACATCAACACCCTTATACATTGCAAATATGATTAATAAGTATATTTTTACTTTAGAAACAATTTATATGTATCACTAAATAAAGAAAAACTATAATTCATAAACAGTAATGTTGAGATTTTCCCATTTTACTTTTAAGCTTTATATCTTATTCCGGAGTTCAGGTTAACAAGAGAACATAATTTAATCTCATATAAAACACATTATCAAGATTCTTAGTTATTAGTTGAATCTTCTTAAACATATCATTTGAATCACTAATATTTGTACCTGACAGAATGTATAATTGGTATTTCAACGGATAACCAGTCATATATACAAATGATGTAAATTAACTTAATTTCTTTATATCGTCCAAACATAAAGTCTTCCTAATGTTATTTTAAGTAGCTTCACCAACGATTAATGGAGAAAATACCTAAAACAAAAATTTCTTAATAATAGTTATAAATTTTTTACCCGTGGTTTCCACGGGTTGTAACCTAGTGTTAATATAAATATATTATATATTCTGCATATTTTTTGTTGAATGTGCAATATTTTGCATATGTTAGTATAATAGTCATTTGCTAAACAGGTTGCAAACTGATGTTAATTTCTAAATCTTCAATGAATTGAATGTGTGATAGCATATTCTACATATTTTCACCGGTTAACATCTTAGATTTCTATATAAACCTTGAACTTCCATTTAGTACAGAACCCTATATATTTCAAAGTATGAATTGTTATTGTGTGATAGTCTGATAAGTCATAATGTACTTCTTAATTTGATATTGATGTTACTTTGTTTGATTATTTCGGGGATCGAGTAAAAATAATATTAGTAAAATAGTGTTTGGTAACTTAGTATTCTAGGTATTCTGATTTGTTAAGTTATGTGTTACTTCATAAATTTGGTTTCAAATGTTAGTTTATTGAATCAGATGTTACAGTTTACTTTGATAAATCAGAACTAATTCATACACCAATGACTTTATTATGTAAAGTTAATCTCTATTTGTAGAACAATTTAACATTCTATATTTCCTTTTATCATAACTTGATGTATTATTCAAAGAATAGTTCTTGATACTTTATAGTAGAATGTATGATATTAATTATTAAAAAAATAAAGTATATGGTTAATAATGTTAATACTATAATATACTAGAGTTTATTTTATCATAACTTTATGTATAATTCAAAGAAATGTTCTTTATATTTTATTTGGAAAGTCTATGATGTTGATTATTATTAGAATGTAGTTTACGCTTTATAATAGCAATATTCTAGTTTTTGTCAAGTATTTAATAAACAAATTCATGTATTATTCTGGTTTATGGTATTTAATGTGAATATTCTAGTATTTTGTTCTAATAGAAGCATCGTATATGTTTTGATGCATATCAAGTGACAAGAATGACTCAATTAAGAGCAAAATATGTTTTTAATTTGATACTAAGTTAAGAAAACAATGACAGTTCAAGTCACAGATCTTTATCAGAACGTGAAATAAATGACAATGTATAACATTAAACACATTAATGTATATGGATATTTGACATAAATACTCTAAATAACAATAGTTAAAACAGTGTTTGCAATGATTCTTTAAAAGCCAAATTGTACCTTTGTATAAGTAAATTCATACTTAAAACCGTGTTTGTAAAGAATCGTTGAATACCATTGAAAACCAAATTGTACTGTTACATAAGTAATTTCATTCTTAAAATAGTTTTGACAACAACCAAGCCTATGGTTGTATTAAGAGAGAGAGAGAGAGAGAGAGAGAGACATTCTAGTTAATGTTTTTAGCGAGTCCTATAACCGAGCTATGTGACTGAGTGTACCCCCCACAACGCTTCATTGGACGTTGTTGTAAAAATGGTAGACACCTATCACCCGCTTCGATTGATCGGTCGAGGGTTGTAGCTAGCAACCGCGGGTGGGGATGTCAACCCTAAATAGATCTATACATATGTATCTCGCTCCGAAGATTAACGGGTACAGTAGTGTGGGTAAACTAACTGTTTAAACTTAGCTAATGAATAAAGAAAAGTCTCCATAAAAAGCCCTGAACTAAAAAGTTTGTCAATAACTCTCAACCCTAACTTAATTGTGATTAAATCACTAGGAATAATGAATAACATTGTATGAGGTCTATAAAAGCCGAGTATGTTTGACATGGGTGTAAAAATGTAATGTGCTCGCTTTTATAAAAATGAATGTTTTAAATTAATGAACATATGTACATATATAAACGTTGTGTACTTAAACATATAAATAAACATACATAGTAATAGCTTGAATCTTTGATGTACTACAAAATTTTATAACGTGTTTATTATAATATACAATGTCACATAAAAATCATATAAATTTATATAATGTACTATTTTTCGTGTGAACTGATTATTTAACGATAAAATAATGATAACACGTATACAAAAAGTTTACACTATTTTATATATAACTATATGGTGAATTGTTAAATAATAATTATTTTATAAACTAAGTTTATTGTATTTTCGCATAAAAAAAAAGTAATTGATTTGTATAAAGAAACTATTTAGGCATATTTTGTTAAGAATTTAAACTCTTGGGGGCTGATTTGGTAATTTAATTAACCAGAAATAGGCTGCTTTAGTTAAAATATTTCAAGGGAGGGGCAGAAATGGTTATTTCAAGGGATTTATTATGTTAAAAATAGTCAAAGGAGGGGTCTTTTTGAATAAATGGAATCAATATTTAGGAATAGGGACTGATTCGAAATAAGGTTCTAATAATGGGGGTAGTTTGGTCCTTTCACCAGTTAAAATGGAATTAGGGCTTATAAGCCCCCCCGTCTTCGTCTTTTGTAAGGAAAGGGAATGTTGAATAGTTGAAGGCAGACGAACGATTGGGAGGGGAAGAGGCACGAAGGTAGTGACTGATCGATCCGTCGGGAGGAGGAGCGCCATCTCCGGGGCTTGACGAGGCTGGAGCATCGAAGACTTGAAGGTTCGTACGTTCTTCTCTCGCTATGAGGTGCGAAGGAAGGAGACCAGATGGCTGCTAATCTTTTCGTCGATCAATTCGCAATCGGTGATAGCCTCCGGGGTTCGACTTTGGCCGAAGAAGAGGAAGGGGAAAGAAGCAGCGATGCTTCTGTGGGGTTTGCGAAAGGGTGTGAGAAGCGAGGGCAAAGGAGGCCTCGGTCTTTCGCCGGTCGCGAAGGAGAACGAAGGCAGAATCGTCAGGAGCTCTTTGATGGGGGCAAGGCAAGTTGCGATAGCTCAGGAGGGGACGGTTTGGCAGCAAGGATCGATGGAAGGCAGAAAAGGTTCGAAGATAGATTGTTTGGTGCTTGGAGCTCAACGCAGAAGGTATCTTCGTTTTTTTTGTTGATAGAAATCGATGGAAGAAACCGAATGTTTGGGTTTGTTTGTTTTTCTTGACAGGAACAAGGAAATAAGAAGGTAGAGCAAGGGGGCCAACCTTTTGTTTCTTACCGGGAAAATAACAGCTCCGAGGAGCTGTTCTTGTTTGATTCACGGAACAGAAAGAAAATGAAGAAATGAGTGATTTGAGTGTTATATTGAAATTGATAACCTTTGTTCGAATCAATTTCATACTTTTAAAGATGTTTATTATTATTATTATTATTATTATTATTATTATTACATAAGACTTGCTAAATCTACACTCTTTGCATTTGTATTAATATTAGTTTTGTGTTGTATTGTACCAGCATTAGTTTTGTTATGTATTATACCAGCATTAGTTTTGTGATGTATTATACTAGTATTAGTTTTGTGATGTATTTGTTTGACTTGTTATTTATTGATGTATATTCATGTTATATACATATAGGGTGTGTTTGGCACGAAGATTTTGGAAGCGTTTGAGAGCTTCTAGCTTTTAGCTTTTGATAAAACGCTCTGGTTTAAACAAAAAGTTTCGTTTGGTACTACGAACATTTAACTTTTAGTTTTAATAAAACGTTCCGATTTTAAAAGCTACTTCATGTAGCGTTTAACAAAACGCTCCTGAGCTTTTGAAATCAATTTTCATAATTACCCTTAAAAATATATTTATATATTTATTTATTTTTAATCAATTGTCTTTTTATGTAATTTTATATATTTCAAAAGCTTCCAGCTACTTTTAGGGATGTCAAAAAGTCACATGAGGCCTCAATACCGAATGGAGAATATTTGTTTAAAAAATCGGGGACGGAGGCGGGGGCGGGGGCAAGGTTAACCTTCGATTTAGTTTCGGGGGCGGGGCGGGGGTGGGTAGTACCGTCCCGAACCCCCAATGGGGACCCCGTTAATATATTATTTATGTTAATATATATTAATTATAAAAATATAATAAATAATCGCAATGATTTTGAACATCCAAAATTCAATAAAATATCATGTTTTTAAGTTTACAGTATAATGTTTTTAAGATGTTATAATATTTTTATTTTAAATATATAAAATTATGATATAAATAACTATTTTTTTCCAAAATGGTTTCTTTTAGCTCAAAAAATAACTTTTTTTAGCCTAAATAACACATTCATTCGCCCAAAATAAAGTCAACCCAAACGGGGGTGGGGGCGGGGGTAATCCTGAGATTCGGGGGCGGGGGCGGGGATGGGGATGCTAGAGATTTTGGGGGTGTGGGCGAGGGCGGGAGAATAAGAAAATTTCGGGGGTGGGGGCGGGGGATGCAATCCCTTCCCCGTTTGCCCCTGTTGACATCCCTAGCTACTTTTGCCAAACATTTATATAACAAATAACAACTACAACTTCCCGCTACCAGCTACTAGCTACACGCTACCAGCTACCCACTACCAGCTAACTGCTGCCCACTTTCAGCTAACAACTACTTTTTTCAAACACGCTACCAGCTACCCACTACCCGCTTTCAGCTAACAACTACTTTTGTCAAACACACCCATAGTATAAAATTAATCTGATACGTTAGAAAATGTAAAATTATTAATTTGTTAAATATTGGTTTTTTAAATTAAAAATTGACATATATCTAATATATTTATGAAAATTTGATCCACCACATATAATTGATTATCCTTCTTAATAAATAAAGAACTTTTTTGCTATATGATACGCTCTCCTTCAATTTGACAAATGCTAATTTATGGTAATTTAAAATCAAGTAATTTCCACTTGTCATTAAGATATGGTTTTCAATTTTATTTATTTCCACTAATAGAATGTCATCTAATATTTTCAAAGTGTATAAAACAAAAAACATATATAATCTAAATCAAGCAATTCACTCAATTTTTTAACATATATTGTGAAAATCTTCTAATCAGTTTTGATTCTCCAAGTATCAAGCATCGGTCATGCATATTGCTTATTTACAAAAGTAGAGCTTGATTTCATGAATCAATTCCTATTTCAAAACTTTATCTTGATTTACTTCAAATGGAATTCTACTCTACTTATGATAATTTTAAGATTCACTCAACGAAAGATTTACGTTTTCCTATTTATTTCAATCAAAAACCACATTCAATTAGTTTCCATATTTAACTGCAAATTCAGTTCAATCAAAGATTTCTGTTTGATTATATATTGGTTCTTATAATATTATGCTCACAACATTTTATTCACTTTGAAAAGATGAAGATAGGCAAAAAAGACTAAGGAGGACAACATGTTAGTATCTCAATGTATTTTTAAGAAAACCCTATCAATTTCGTTTTCTTCGATTCATAAAAGACAGTGTAATAACACCATTTGGTATATGTCTACCATATGTTCGATGTAATGCCAATATGGTTTTCTATGATTTTTCCATTATTGATTCAAAATTTTCTTCTAAAATCACGTTATATATATATATATATATATATATATATATATATATATATATATATATATATATATATATATATATATATATATATATATATATATATATATATATATATATATATATGATGTTTTCAATTGTGTAACATCCGGAAATTTCAGGTATTATATTTATTCTTTTTATTTTGAGTTTTGAGGAAGAACTCGGCGAGTTGGTGCGTAGACTCGCCGAGTACAGACGCGATTTCTCATCCGGATTAATGACCGGACTCGACGAGTCGCAATGGTGGACTCGGCGAGTCAGCGTTGTTTAATGAAACCCTAATTTCTCGGGTTTGGGGCCTATTTAAAGGGTCTTATGGCCGTCATTTGTGCTCACCAGCCCCCAGAGCAAAACCCTAGTGCACTTGAGCGTGTCGAGTGAGAAAAGGAGCCATTATCAACCTTGGAGGTGTTGTCCAGCAAGGGAAAGGAAGTTTTAGCCAAGAGGAAGCAAAAGGAACAACTTCCTGAAGATTTCAGGTCCAGAACATCACATTTGAGGTACCATTTTCGAACCCCTTTTCTGTTGAGGTGATGTTCATGTTGATTTAGGGTTTTTGAGCCATTTTGTGCCTAGATCTAGTGCCCATTTGGTCCCTTAAGCGAGTTAGGTTCTGGATCTGGACCCTTGGAGGTCCAGAGTGTCCCTTTGGCCAAGCTTTTTATGAATCCATGGAGGTTTTGGTTTGGGATCTTTGTCTTTGAAGTCAAAACACCATTTATGTGGTATTTTGGGGAACTCACTAAGCTTTGTGCTTACAGTGTTTTGTGTTATGTGTTTCAGGTACTAGTGAGGATCGCGGGAAGGTGCCGACTTGATCAGTACACACACGAGATTTTTATGATACGAGATCTTGGGATATTTTTATATGTTATACATTGAGTTTCAAACAATGATGTTTTATGATTTACAAATGAATTATGTTTTTATAAATGCGAAAAAAAATTGTTTTGGAAATTTACGGTGTTACAAGTTGGTATCAGAGCCTTGGTTTGAGGGATTCGGGTACACCTTCGGGAGTATTTGAACTCAAACTGAGGATTTGGAAAATATTTTCAAAAGAGAACCAAATTTTCTAAAAGAAGTAAAAGATTTTTAGAGAAACACAGAGCAGAAACGTGTGTACGATCAATCAGCACCCGAACGGTGATTTCCCAAAATACCCTTATGTTATATGTTTATGAGATTGATATGATGTATTCTCTTGCTAGAGTGGGCTAGGTACTCCTATTAGGACTAAAGTGCCCTGATTTGTGATGCCTTAGCCTAGGGAGAGGTGAGCTGCTATGAGATGCTTGAGAGTGAATAGGTAGCAGCGAGGAGATTATGAGAGATCTGTTAGAGAGTTGATTATGCATAGTAGAGTACTTGGGATTTGGGATCCGAAGAGGAGGACTTGGGGTGTATACTGATACGGTGCGGACAGTAGTATTGGGTCCGTACTACTAAAAACACCGGGTCGGTGTACAGTTCAAGTAAGAATCTTTGGGATGTCAGGGATCAAGGAGGGATGAGTTATCGAGTGCGAGTATACTCGATCAAAATTCTAATATATCGTATGTTGTATTTCAGAGGTAGATCATGGTGAGGACACGTCTTATGCCAGAGAGCAGTGGGTCTAGTGATGAGGAGATCCGTCTGATCATCCATGAGGAGGTGGCGGCGGCCATCAGGGCAGAAATACCAGAGATGTTCGGATCTATTAAGACCACGTTGATTGAGACTTTTGACGAGCGTTATGCTGCTCTTTCTAAGGATGCTGTTGCAGTGGCCACCGCAGCTGTTGCTGCTACAAGGCCACAGGGTGGTGATGCGTTGCTGTTCCGAGATTTCAGCAACACGAAGCCACCAGAGATTGATGGAATGCAGGATCCGATTGCGGCGATGAGATGGGTGTCTGATATTGAGGGTTGTTTCTACACATGCTCATGCCCGGAGCACTGAGGGTTCGATTTGCGCTGAACCAGCTTCTCCTAGGGGCAAAGGACTGGTGGAAGTTCACGACAGCACACTATTCTCCAGCAGAGCTTGTTGCGGTGACCTGGGAGAGGTTCACCACCATGTTTCGTGATGAGTACGTTCCTCCGGTGGAACGAGATCGGTTGGCACAGGAGATTTTGACCCTCAAGCAGGGTACAGAGTCCGTTACGGTTATCACCAGGATGTTACATGAGAGGGCGATGTTCTGCCTTGAGCACGTGTCATCTGAGCAGACACGTATGAGCCGTTATTTGAGTATTTTGCAGAGGGATATTCGGGAGTTCGTGGCGAACTCCTCATACCGGACATTTTTTGAGCTTCAGGAAAATGCACGGAAGAGGGAGATTGAGCTAGAGACTCAAGCGAGGGAGGAGGCGGAGTCTCAGGGGAGGGATCGGCGACCGGCACAGTCTCAGCCGGCAGCCAAGCGAGCCAAGCCCACTGATCCCAGAGCAGGGAGCCAGAAGGGCCGCACTTGTGGGAAGTGCGGCAAGGGTCATGATGGAGTTTGTAGAGTTGGATCTTGCTACAAGTGTGGAAAGGAGGGGCATATGGCCAAGGACTGCCCCAAGGGGTTTGTAGTGTGTTTCCACTGCAATCAGACCGGACACCGGAAGGTAGAGTGTCCAAAGTTGCGGGGATCAGCTCAGGGAGCACCTCAGGGATCTGCCCCTGCCGCCATCAGAGCTACCGAGAGTCGGCCAGTGAAGGCCGAGGCACCGAAGGCACGAAGGAGAGCCTTCCAGTTGACCGTGGAGGAGGTCCGCGCAGCACCTGATGTTGTGGCTGGTATGTATCCTTTCATGTAATTATTTAATGTTTAAGATTTTATGCTTATATTATGACATGCGTAGGTACTTTTCTTGTGAATTCTGTACCTGCTTTGGTGTTATTTGACTCGGGTGCGAGTCGATCTTTTGTATCGTTGGCTTTCAGTCGGCACATCAGCATTAGTCGAGAGGCGTTGAGTCAACCTCTGAGAGTTTCCATCGCCGACGAGAGAGAGGTATAAACCACGGAGGTGATTCGAGGATGTGTACTCGAGATTTTCGGTGTAGAGTTTCCTATTGATTTGGTCCCAATTGCAATGGGGGACGTCTGTGTCATCGTAGGTATGGATTGGTTGAGCAGATTTGGAGCAGTTATCGACTGCGAGCGATAGCTGGTGACTATACGAGACCCTATCGGGGGAGTTCTTACGGTGTACGGCGAGGGTACACGTTCTGGGTCAGCGTTTTGTTCGGCCTCTAGAGCGAGGCAGTGTCTATAGCAGGGCTGTAAGGGATTTGTGGCGTACGTAATGGATACGCGGGTTGATTCAGAGAGACCGAGGTCAGTTGAGGAGATTCCGATAGTGCGTGAGTTCCCGGATGTATTTACAGAGGAGTTTTCGGGTGTACCTCCCGTGAGGCAAGTAGAGTTCAGTATCGATTTGGTTCCCGGGGCCGCGCCTATCGCCAAGGTTCCTTATCGCCTTGCACCTCCAAAGATGCAAGAGTTATCCTCGCAGCTTCAGGAGCTGCTGGGAAAGGGATTTATTCGGCCGAGCAGCTCGCCGTGGGGAGCGCCTATCCTTTTTGTCAAGAAGAAGGATGGCTCACACCGGGAGTTGAACAAGCTGACGGTCAAGAACCGTTACTCGTTGCTGAGGATCGACGATTTATTCGATCAGTTACAGGGAGCATCTTGGCTATCCAAGATCGATTTGAGGTTTAGATATCATCAGGTAAGGGTGCGAGATGAGGACATCCAGAAGACAACGTTCAAGACGCGTTATGGGTATTACGAGTTTGTGGTGATGCCTTTCGGGCTCACCAATGCCTCGACAGTATTCATGGATCTCATGAATCGAGTGTGCAGGTCAATGTTGGATCGGTCGGTGATCGTATTTATCGCCGACATTTTGGTATATTCGAGATCTATAGAGCAGCATGAGGAGCATTTGAGGGAGATCCTCGGAGTTCTGAGATCGAAGAGGCTTTATGCCAAATTCTCCAAGTGTGATTTCTGGTTGCGAGAGGTCCAGTTCCTAGGGCATCTCATTAACCAGAAAGGGATATTGGTCGACCCGGCCAAAGTTGAGGCAGTGATGAGTTAGGAGGTGCCGAAATCTCCTTCTGAGATCAGGAGTCTTCTAGGGTTGGCCGGTTATTATTGGAGGTTCATCAGGGATTTCTCCAAGATTGCTATTCCTCTCACCAGATTGACCCAGATGGGTGTGGTGTTCAGCTGGGGCCCCGAGCATCAGGCCTCATTTGAGACTCTTCGTCAGAGATTATGTGAAGCCCCGGTGTTAGCCCTCCCGGAGGGAATGGAGAACTTTGTGGTATACTATGATGTGTCGATCTTGGGGTTGGGAGCAGTCTTGATACAGAGAGGGAATGTGATAGCATACGCATTGAGGCAGCTAAAGCCTCATGAGACGAGGTATCCCACCCATGATCTAGAGTTGGGGGTAGTGGTGTTCGCCCTCAAAATTTGGCATCACTATCTGTACGGGGTTCGGTGTACGATATACACAGACCATAAGAGTCTGAAGTATTTGATGGATAATCCTAACCTAAATATACGGCAGAGCAGGTGGTTAGATGTTCAAGGTTTATGATTGCGAGATCCTCTACCATCCGGGCAAGGATAATGTCGTAGCCGATGCTCTTAGTCGCAGGGCGGAGAGTGCCCCATTGTGAGACGTATGTTTCTGATTGACCGTGATGGATCTGGTGTTGGATACCATTCGTGGAGCACAGGCTAAGGTTGAGAGGTCGGAGAACCAGAAGAGAGAGTGGGTTGTTAGGGTCGTATCGGAGTTCGTTACCAATGGTCGGGGGCTTATGACATTTCAGGGGCGTATATGGGTGCCATTTGTGGGAGGGACGCGTACCATTTTGATAGAAGAGGCTCATCGGTCGAAATTCTCGATCCATCCTGGGGCCATTAAGATGTATTTAGACCTGAGGAGAGAGTATTGGTGGCCCTTTATGACGAGGGATGTTGCATGGTTTGTTGAGAGGTGCTTAACCTGCCGTAGGGTTAAGGCCGAGCACCAGAGACCGCATGGTAAGTTGCGGCCGTTGGAGGTTCCCGAATGGAAGTGGGAACAGATCACCATGGATATTATCACCAAGTTGCCGAGGACTGCTAGGGGCGTCGATGCAATTTGGGTGATTGTGGACAGGTTGACGAAGAGCGCTCACTTCCTTGCCATCAATGAGAGCTCTTCTGCTGAGAGGTTGGCAGAATTGTACGTGAGAGAGGTGGTATCACGACATGGGGTGCCAATCTCGATTGTCTCAGATCGAGATGTGCGTTTCACTTCCAAATTTTGGAAGAAATTCCATGAGGAGTTGGGTACGAGGTTGCATTTTAGTACCGCATACCACCTGCAGACTAACGGACAGAGTGAGCGGACGATTCAGACGCTCGAGGACATGCTTCGAGCATGTGTGCTAGATTTCGGCGGAAGTTGGGACACGTATTTGCCCTTAGCGGAGTTTTCCTACAACAACAGCCATCGTTCGAGCATTAATATTAATAATACTTTTATTAGAAGCTAGTTTCTATAGTTGTATTCCTTTTTCGGGAATACGAGTTCTCTATAGCCAATTTAGCTCTGATACCAATCTGCCACACCCCCGGCCGAGGCGGTGGAACACGATGGCCTATGCGACTAAGTTCATGGATCACAGGTAAACTGAATATATATATCAGAAGTACAACAATAGACAAAATTGTAACACCATAAACTTTTAAACAAAATTTTCATTTTCAAACACAAATAAACACATGTCACATTCCTCAAAATTCTCAAGTATCAAACATCAACACATATTTCAAAAATTGTTTATCACAAATCCAAAATCCTCCAAAAACATATCTCCAATGCGAGTGTGTGTACAATCAAGTTGGTGCCTTCCCGCGATCCTCGAAAGTACCTGAAACACATAACACATAATGCGGTGAGCACGAAGCTTAGTGAGTTCCCCAAAGTAACACACACATCATATTATCCACTCTAGGCTAACTCAATACGACCCTCCGATCAATGTGTTCCAGTGGAGACCCTCCGGTCCCACAACTCGGGTGGACCCTCCTGTCTAAACTCAATAATCTCATAATAATAATATTCAGCATAAATCACAAAGACATAATGCAAAATATCACTATAACTAGATAAGCACATAGGACATCTCGATCACACAAAGATACCACTCATGGTAAGTATAGTGAGAAGACTCACCTCGCAAGAAATCGGATAATCTCGAACTCAAATCACCGGTCTAGCCTCCGCCTAACACATACGATAATTATCCCTAATTAATGAAGGATCTCAAGAAGCTACATTATCCCTTCTATAAACTCACTGAAGGGTAAAAGACCATTTTACCCCTCAATGGCCTTAATAGTTAACAAATTGACCAAACCCTAAAAGTCAACCAAAAGTTAACAGCAGAGAGTACGCTGCGTGTACCAGCTCTCTACGATGGGCGTACACGGCTGTCTTGCATGCATCCTCGACCCCTATGCTGCACGTACTAGGATTATGCCCAACGTATGTCCCAGTTTCACTCTTTCCACTCATTCAGTCTTAATCAGTTAAGACATTGGCTCATATCACATATCTAGACTCCCTAATAGCTCTTACTCCATAAAGTCGGTGACTTTAAGCCTTTGCATGGCTGATATGGTCACAAACACACAAAACATCGACTCTCTTATCTTAAAAAGCTCATATCTCATGCATGGCGTGATTCCAACATCCAAGACTGGATTTTTATGACATTTCACCGCTAAATACTTTCAAAGGGGGTTGATCATAGTCTTTGGAGTACAATATCTTATAAAGTCTCAAACTTTTGGGACAAAACCCTAAAATACTCTACGATGATGCACAAAACGAAAGAGTAAGAAAGCTTGGAGCTTTATACCTCTATGTGAAGCTCCCAACACAGGTATGCTCAGATCCAAGGGCGTGGACTCTCACTCCTTCTTCTCAAAAGCTTTTCCTTCACTTCAAGAACACACATAGACTCTCAAGGATCTCAAATGCACTTACAAGCTCTAAGAACGAAAGCTAGGGTTTAGGAGGGTTTGTTGTATGAGAATGGTGGTCAAAAATGAGGCTATCATATCATTTATATATGGGACTCACCCTAAATTAGGGTTTTCACTTTGGGCCTAGTACGCCCAGTGCACCCTCTCGTAGTATACTAGGTGGCTTCCACGTGAAAAGCACGCACATGAGTACGTTACGCGTACACTCGTTACGTCGTGCATAATCAAGCACCACCTTTTCTCAAAAAGGGCTAACATGGACAAGTACTCAAAAGACTACGGGTTACAAGGTATACCTGGACTTGGGATGTTACAATCCTTCTCCACTAGAATCAGACTTCTCCCTCAAAGTTATGCTCTAAAAATAACTCGGGATATTGCTCTCGCATCTCTGACTCCAGCTCCCAAGTCGATTCGGACCCTTTCCGATGTTTCCACTGGACCTGAACCACGGGCACCTCTTTGTTCCTCAGAACCTTTACCTTTCAATCCAAAATCGCGATTGTCCTCTCAATGTAATTCAAGCTCACATCCTCCTGAATTTCCTCTAAGGGTACCACTACCGTCTCTTCGGCTACACACTTCCTCAACTGGGACACGTGGAAGGTGTTATGAATCTGAATCAACTCTGCAGGTTGCTCCAACTGGTATTCTACCTTACCCACTTTGGCGGTCACTCTGAAAGGACCAATGTACCAGGGCCCCAACTTGCTCCGTTTCCCAAATCAAATCACCCCTTTCCAAGGGGATACCTTAAGGAGTACAAAATCTCCGACCTGAAACTCCATCTCGGATCATCGCCTATCTGCATAACTCTTCTGGCGACTTTGGGTTGTCAGTAACCTCTGTCTGACCTGTTAAATCTACTCAGTTGTCTTCAACACTATCTCAGTGCCACCCATCATTCGCTGCCCTACCTGTCCCCAACAAATGGGAGCCCGACACCTCCTCCCATAAAGAAGCTCAAAGTGAGGCATACCAATACGCGAATGATGGTTGTTGTTGTAAGAAAACTCATCCAAGGGCAAATAAGTGACCCAACTTCCTCCGAAGTCCATAACAGATGCACACAGCATGTCCTCAAGCGTTTGAATCGTCCACTCACTCTGTCCATCTGTCTGCGGATGGTATGCGGTACTAAAATGTAACCGGGTACCCAACTCCTTATGAAATTTCTTCCAAAACCTAGATGTAAAGCACACGTCTCGATCTGACATTATCGAGGTCGGCACTCCATGCCGAGCTACCACCTCTCTCACATAAATCTTGGCCAGTCTCTCTTCAGAAGAACTCTCACTGATAGCGAGGAAGTGAGCGCTCTTCGTCATTCGATCCACAATCTCCCAAATCACGTCAACTCCACGCGTAGTCCTCGGTAACTTGGTGATAAAGTCCATAGAAATATGTTCCTACTTCCACTGGGGAATCTCCAGAGGTTGCAATGGACCATGAGGTCGCTGGTGCTCCGCCTTAACCCGGCGACAAGTCGAACACCTCTCTATAACCCATGTCATGTCCCTCTTCATACATGGCCATCAATAATCTCTCTTCAGGTCCAAATACATCTTAGTGGCCCCTGGGTGGATCGAGAATCTCGATCTATGTGCTTCCTCTAATAATACACGGCAAGCTCCACCTGTGTAGGGCACCCAAATACACCCATGGAAGGTCATAAGCCCACGAATGTCTGTCACAAACTCGGAAACCTACCTAATCACACACTCTCTTTTGCAGTTCTCTAGTTTCACAGCCTCCACCTAAGCCGCTCGGGTGGTATCTAAGACTGGAGTCATCACCATCATCCTCATACACACATCCTGGATCGGAGCGCTCTCGGCTCTGCAACTCAAGGCATCAGCTACCACATTAGCCTTGACTGGGTGATATAAGATCTCACAGTCGTAGTCCTACACTACATCCAACCATCTCCTCTATCTCATATTCAGGTTGGGCTGATCCATCAGGTATTTCAGGCTCTTATGTCCGTGTATATGGTATACTGGACATAATAGAGATAGGGGCGCCAAATCTTGAAGGTGAACACCACTGCCCCTAACTCCAAATCACAAGGTGGGATACCTCATCTCATGAGGCTTTAGCTGCCTCGACATGTGGAGTTTATGGCCGTAAACATGGAGTTTATGGTCGTAAACTCAACCCTAGCCGAAAACTCCCCATATAAGACTCCAACCCTTCATTCTTCTTTCATTTCTCACTTCCACCGCAAGAACACTTGAGTTTTCTCACAAGTATCATCGACTTTTCATTCTAGATTCATCAAAAACGTAAGCGTTCTTCCCTTGATTTGTTGATACATCTCATTATCTAGTATCAATCCATGATTCCATCCATAAAATCATTCCATTTGCTAGATCTTTAAGTTTCACCAAGAACACACACTAGTGTTCTTGGCTAAAATCAACCATTTTAAGCCTCTATATCGTAAGTACTCTACCCTTAACTTATTATCTAGCTACAACATCTAATTAGCGCCTTGAAATCATCATGAATGCAAGGAAAAAAGGAGTTTACGGCTAAGCCATCTCCTATGGCCGTAAACCCCTATAAGGGTGCCATTTTGGCCCTCAACCATTACTAGATGCAAGGCTTGTGACCTAGAACCATTCATTGATGATTATAGGACCTTAAACCACACTCATTTCATAATGTCCTTGAGTTTACGGTTGTATGCTCCTTGCTTGGTTGTAAACTCCTGAAAAGCCTTCCTTATGATGGTATCATTCTTGTGTAGAGCAATGGTCCCTCAAGCTTCCCTAACCTTCAAACATCCTCTTATACATGTTTGACCATGAGTTTACGGCTGTTGTAGCACCTGGTTTCCGGTATGTGAATTTTATTTGAGTATTGCCCTATTTTAGCCTTGGACTCGGCGAGTCACAGGGTCTGACTCGCCGAGTAGGGACGAGACCCAGGACACGTTTAAGTTGGCGACTCGGCGAGTCCATATCCTGGACTCGGCGAGTCACTGCTGTTGGATGAAACCCTAAGTTTCAGGGGTTTGCTCCCTATTTAAACCTCATATCTGCCCCTTGCCAGCCCCCATTCACCCCCAGAGCTCCCAACCCTCGTCCTAAGCTTGTTTCTTGTGTAGTTGAGGCTCTTGTGTGCATTCTTGAAGGTTTTGAGGCAAGAAGGGAAGGAGATCAAGAGAAAGGAGAGCCATCCAAGCATCATTGTGTTTTTCAGCTGTATCATTGAGGTATATCTCGTTTTTCCCCTGTTTCTATGCTTAAGATTTCACTTAAGACACTCTTGAGCAATTCCTCAAGCTTGTTTGTGCTTAATGTTTCGTAATAAGTGGATTGGCCTTTAGATCTAGGCAAGATTGAGCTCCAGGAGCTCAGATCTGTTAGCTTTATGGCCCCATGTGGCTTGTTCATCCTAGATCTACCCTTTTGAGGCATTTTGAACCCTAAAATCCATATTAGTGAGTATCCACACGTAAAGTTGGAAACTTTACGTGTGATTTGTGTCCTAGAAGTCCAGATCTATGAATGGCATGGACTGAAATCGAGTAAATCGGTGTTTTTGGTGGATGCATGGCGACGACTCGGCGAGTCGTATAGGTGGCTCGGCGAGTCTGGTCGCGAGTCACCGAATTGGTCCCTTCATGATGTATCGAGTTGAGCCGTGAGTCACAGGGGGTGACTCGGTGAGTTGGGAGCTGAACTCACCCATGTTAGGACTCGGCGAGTCAATGCCCTGACTCGGCGAGTCCAAGGCAATCTTCATAAGATCAAGAACAGACTCGACGAGTTGTTCATACAACTCGGCGAGTCTTAGCATATGTGTTCTTCGGATGAAGATGAACTCGACGAGGTTTTCATACAACTCGGCGAGTAGGATGAAGGAGTTGAATGACAGTTTAGAAGATGAACTCGTCGAGTCATAGCCCAACTCGACGAGTAGAATCAGGGACCCAGGACAATAGTTTGCTAGGGACTCGGCGAGTGGAGATCCACTCGGCGAGTCGGGTAAACTAAAAGTTGACTTCAATTTGACTTAGGGCTAGACCAGGGGTAAAATGGTCTTTTTACCCAAAGGACAGTTAGCAGTGTATGATTAAGTATATTGTGGGAATTATAGCCGGGGAGTTTCCAGAGCAGCAGCAGCAGTAGTAGGTGATCAATTCCCACACAGACCAACAGCTATTTCGAGGTGAGTTTCTCTCCATTAGTAACGGGTCTAAGGCACCAAGGCCGGCTCGTATAGATGAGACGTTAGTATTATAGTGTGGGCCGAGCCCGTATATATTAGTCGAGTTGATTGTGATATATACCAGTATGATAGAGCTGTTTATACTTGTTGTCTGCGTGATACTTGTATGATATGTGTTGACGGTTGGGTGTGGGCGAGGCCCGTATCCCTCCGAGAATGGAGTGTGGGCTAGGCCCGTATCTCCCAGGTAGCGAAGTGTGGGCGGGGCCCGTATCTTCACGAGTGTGGGCGGGGCCCGTATCTCTCAGAAAGTGAGGTGTGGGCGGGGCCCGTATCTTCACGAGTGTGGGCGGGGCCCGTATCTCCTAATTGCATGTTATTTGTTATATGCCGTATGGTATGGGGTATGATGGGGGAGCTCACTAAGCTTTGTGCTTACGGTTTCAGTTTTGGTTTCAGGTACCTCCTCAGCTAGGGGAAAGGAGCCGGCACGGTAGCAGCATGTCACACACACACTCTTCGGTTTCCGCATTTACGAGATTCACTGGGATTGTACTCTGATATTTGATGGATTGTATGGTTTGAATATTAAAACATGGTTTGCGATGTGTTATGACGTGATCAAACAATGCTTTTATTTATTAATGTTTTCTAAAAGTAATATTTTAAAATGAAATTTTTGGACATGAAAATTGGGTCGTTACAGCTGTAAACTCCCTTGGCCGTAAACCCATGGTCGTAAACTCATGATAGTGCCATTCCACACTCCTTAGTCCATTCACATGTGATTCGACACTACATTCCAAGTGTTTCCTAGTCCCGAGAGGTGTTTCCTTGCCTTTGGTTACCTATAAACGCTATATTTATGCCAATATATGTCATTTAGGACTTGATAAGTCTCGGATGTTCATTCGTGGGGCTTCTCTTCCTTACACGCATACCTGTTTGAATCACCCACATCAGGTGAGTTCATACCCCTTAATGAATCTTTTAACTATTTTAAATGATTTTAGGAGGGGGGGGGGATACAAGTTCAACACAATTGAAGAATTGTGTAAATTTTTGTTAAACAACTTTCAAAACGATTACCTTTGTCTTTTATGAGTGATCAAAACATTTCAAAAACTCTTTTAAAGTTATGTTACTTTCTAGTTTAGTAAAACTCCTTTTATACAGTACAAGCATAAATTAGTAGTAAAATGAGTCTTCTCAGTAATAGTTCAAGTAAAGCATTAGTAAACTATAAGGGGGTATAGTTTAGAGGTTCAGTTCATACTAGATACAATACACGATAACATAAGAGAACACACAATAAAGAGAAACAGGGAGGAAGATACAATACACGATAACATAAGAGAACACACAATAAAGAGAAACAAGGAGGAAGATACAATACACGATAACAGAAAGAACATATTAAGATACTATAACAGAACGAACATACTAAAATGCTATAGCATGGAACACTTACAGGATCTAATTATACCAATGAATAAATAACGGATTGTTCTAAACAAAAGGTAATAGTTATATTGAGTATACATGATCACATAACCTTAGTGTGAAGTTACACAGCCTAGCAACTCGTTTGCTGAAGTCGTGATTGGTTCCCAAAATCTTTTGATAGGGGGAGCGTATAGTATGGGAACTAGCCTTCACATTATAACCTTAATAAAAAAATATATTTTAAGGTAATTATTACGATCAGTATGTCAATTTATAAGGCAACTGAGTACTTATATTTTCCCATTACTTTCATAAAGTGACAGTTCCACTTGAAAGTTAATACAAAGTATTTTCGAGTCAAGATAGTTATAAACTAGGGAAAAACTTACACCTTTTCGAAATAACAAACAGCACAGCCAGGTCTAGTACATTTACTAGAAAGGGACCGTATTGCTAACCTTATGATTCCTTAATGTATACATCAAAGGATATATATATATATATATATATATATATATATATATATATATATATATATATATATATATATATATATATATAGGATCCGACAAGTAATAGGATGTGTACTCTCCACTTCACTTCCTATTTTGTTTGGTTGTGGGCTTGGAACGGATTCATCCAGTCTATTATCTATTTGATTATATATATATATATATATATATATATATATATATATATATATATATATATATATATATATGTTCAGTACACATTAAGTCATCATAAGTGTACCAAGTATGGGTTAGGTCATAGGACACAAAGTCAATGCACAGTTTTCTAGTACAAATCATACTTTTCCAAACAGAACTTTTGGTATACAAAACTAGAAACTTACCAGTAAAGGGTTTAATCAATTTTATTAAACTAGTATAAACTTAAAAGACCTTAGATGATTAACTCTATAATACCTTAGTTTATATATCACGGTTATATATCATTAATACCCAATAAGTAGTTGGATGTGTGCTCTCCTCCTTACTTCTTGTTCCTTATTTGGTTGTGGGCTTAAGGCAGATTCACCCAATTAAATATCTATTCGATATTAGATCATATATAGCCAGTATAAACTAAGTAATTATAGAAGTAATCACAGTGGTCACTATTTTATTATAAGAAATAATGGTTTTCTTAAGGAATCTTTCCAATAAATATAAAGGAACTGTTACAATTAACTCCATGAGTAACAAGTGAATACACCAGGGTTATATACCACGATGATCAAACAAACATTGGGATGTGTGCTATCCGATTTAGAGCAGATGCGCATAATAAATTGGTTGTTTACTCTGAGTCTTGTATAACTTGTACTCATTTAGTACTCATAGAAAGGATTATAGAGCCATTTTTACTTATATTTTATTAAAGTAGGAAATATAGGATTTTTTGGAGGAACAGACGAACTTTTCTAAACATAACTTACAACTTACTACATTTTTTAACTACATTATACAGCAACTTTCTACAACTTACTTACATCACTAAAATCTTATGAACTCACCAGCTTAATTGCTGATAAACTCTTTCAAATAAATTGTAATCTCAGAAAACTAGTAGACAGGTACTCGCGCTAGGAATTCAAAAGATGGAGCTTAATAACTCCAAGTCTTGTTTTGTTATTTGATTATGTATTCCATGTTTTGTGAATACACATATTGTAAACACTTTCTTTCTAATGAAATGGTTGTTCATTACTTTGCTTACTATGATCCATGTCTTGTGATACTAAACATGACGTCCTCCACCCCTGAACGTTTCCACCATTCCGGTTTTGGGGTGTGACAGATTAGTATCAGAGCATTGTTTATAGTGAACTAATTATATCAACCGATAAAAGATATACAACTATAAATACAATGGGGCTTAAGTGCTCTGGATAACGATATATTTTAAGAGTATAACGATAAGTTATAAAAATATACCTACTTGCTTATACATGTAGACCAAGTATCACTAGAAGAACAGAACTATAGTATTTAAAGGTTAAATACTATCGTCAAACTTGAACAGTTATGTAATCTTAGCTAGGATCAACATAGGCTGATCAACTATATTCATTGAGATGTGACTAACATGTGTTTGGGAGTGATGTGGTGTTACAACAGTCTTAAAACTTGCCTAAACACCAGTCAAGAGAATCCTAAATCAAGTAAAAGATTTAAAGTACTATAGGAGTATTTAGGTTATATAAACAACTTACATGATAACTTAAATGACCCTCATGGATAGGTCTATAATCTTACAATGTATACTCCCAAGGTTTTATATAATTTCGATCTTATAGAATTAGAATTTATGATCTACGCTTCACTACCCATTCCTTATTTGGTTGTCGTTTTGGAGGAGGATCATTTATTTGAAGGTCTATTTAATCTTAAATGATATACAACTTGTATACATTGTACAATTATAGCATGATTCACGTAAGGATCGCCCTATAAAGTTACCTTTAATCTCATAGATTCTTTAGACCCTTCCATTTTCGCACGACAAACCCAGATAGATTTAACCACTTCCTCATAGTAGTTGAAAAAAGAGTCAAGGAGGAACAAGAGTAAGTTCAAAAGAAGTTCTCAAGGAGGGATCAGCCGAAGTAACCAGAACGTCATATGCGTCACACTAATAACTAATAATCTTCGTTAACTTAATTAGTTAGTGGAAACATTGCTCACCCTATGTGTTAGGATTATTTGCTTTACATGTAACTGGTAATAGTTATTCAGGTAACAGATATTCATTCGAGGATAGCCTTTCTCATTCATAAAGTTTATTCGGTATAAACTCCTTCATGAATCGTTTCCAGAACCCTGTGGAAGTCAAGACTCGATACATTCAGAACTAGGATAACCTTGTCTTTCAGCTTTCAGCTTATCTCCACTGCTATAGACTTATTTCATCTCATCTTTGTATTCGTAGAAAAAGATGCCTCGTGTTAGACCGGTAAAACACATAGTCAACAACACGATAGAGAATCTGCCACCATAATTTGACCTAGCTGCTTTCCAGGCAACGGTAACTGCAGCAACAGTAGCTGCCCTTACCCAAATTTGCGCAAGTGGTGTTAGTGGATCTGGTAGCGGTGCTCACCTAACTAACCACGAAGATACCCACGAACACCCAAGGGAATGTTTGTATAAAGAACTCATGAACTGCAAACCCATCTCCTTTAATGGAAATAGTGGAATCGTCGCTCTGATGCGATGGTTCGAGAAAACAGATTCGGTCTTCGCAATCTGTTCATGCCCAAAAGGGAGCAAAGTAAAGTTTGTTGCCTGCACCTTCTCCAATAGAGCTCTAACATGGTGGAATAGCCATGTTAATTCAATGACGCTATTAGTGGCTAACTAGATAGGTTGGGAAAACCTAAAAGAGTTGATGCTGCAAGAATACTACCCAAGGGGCGAAGTTCAAAAGGTGGAACAAGAACTATCGGAGCATACCATGATTGGCTCAGACATAGTGACCTATACTGACAGGTTTTGCGACCTGGTAGCACTATGCCCTGAGATGGTTACTGCAGAGAGTAAGAAGATAGTATTGGATTAGATGTCTAAGCCCATAACTATTATTGGTATGTACTTGACCTGAAAGTAGCATAGTCCATTTGGGTTGCCTATCACCAGGACAATTTGTTAGGATAGACTTTTGAGAGAAGAGGTTATATGTGATTTATAAATATATTATAAGTTATAATATATTAATATGAAATCATATGAGTTAATTAGTATTGATCAAGAATTAATTTGGAATTAATTTAGTGATCAAAAGAGGCCAATTAAATCTATGGGGACTAATTATGTTAATTAGTTATATTTATATGCGTTGGGCTTATGATCCATGTTGGACCAAGTTTTTGTATGGGTACATAAAGATTTGGGTCACATGAACCATGGATCAAATAAACCCATGGGTATGGATTTGGGTTATATCCATGACTCTAGAAATCCTACATATAAATACATACTTGATTGCCCCAAAATCGCCACAAATGTATTCTTGGAGTTCATGGTGTTTTTGGGTGCATGGAATTCTCTCTCAACTTCATCCTTTGTCCATGGTGTGTTGTGATTCCACTTGAGGCTTCCACACTATTGGGACTAATCTCTTTAAGGCCAAATACATCAAGAATTCAAGCTCCATCAAAAGGTATGTTATCCTAACTAGTATTTTATATGGTTTAAATCAAATACATGCTGGTTGTAGGTTTAATACCTTGGAAACCATTTGCATGTGTAATTAGTGAAAACATACATCCAAGGTATTTAGGGTTGTATCTGCACCATAGGAAGTTGTAGTATACTAAAACCCAATAGTGGTATCAGAGCCATTGGTTGTTTTCTATTATATTCATGCAAATGTTTGATTTTCAAAGTTGAAAAAAAAAAAAGGAAAAAAAAAACATGAAGTTTGTCAAAATTTAAGAAAATTACTTGTTTTGTGAGAAACTAATTATTTGTAAAATTTTGAATCATTTCTGTATAAGTTAAATCAGGTCAAATTTAGTAAATGATAAAATGATATGATTATTTTATTAGTTTTAAAAGTTCGATCCTAATGTTTTTAAGGAGTTACAAATTTTGTCATAAAATTAAAGTTTTTTTTAAAAGTTTGATCTAAGGAGTTTTTTTTTTTTTTTTTTAAAACCTCCATAAGTTATGGATATGAAAGTTTTTTATAAAAAAATTGATTCAAAGTTTTTATGGAGTTACAAAACTTGGTGTTAATGTCTTAAAGAATTCCATAACTTGTTCTTAAGTTATGGAACATGAAAAGTTTCATCATAAAACAAGCATTTAACTTCATAACTTATGGAATCCAAAAGTTTTCAAGAGTTACAAAACTTGCCCTCAAGTTTTGGAATTTGAAAAAAAAATTATGAAAAAAAAAAAGAAATGAATTCTAAAACTCTTGGGTTCATAACTTAAACAATTAATTAAATGATTTTAATTTTGAATTTAATAATTGAAATTATGATGTTTTGTTGAATAGTTCAACTAACTCTTATGGACTTCATTAATATTTAATTAAAGCGTTTAATTAAAAGAGTATTATTAAATTCATAAATATATGGTTTGAGTTTAATTAAATTAAAAGTCTAGTTTAATTAATAGATTAAACCACCAAGTATTTTAAATGTCTAAAATACACCCTTATGCTATTATAATATTAAAAGTTTAGTATAATATATGTATAAGTAAAAAGTCGGTCTTACCATTAGTAGACCTCATTCACGAAGCCGGTCTATAAGGGGGTATAAGGTTACTGCCTATAAAATGGCAGTTTAATGGGTGTCCACTCTCACCAACCGCTTACTTGACTGGTGGAGGGTTGTTAGCCGAACGGGTAGGAGAGTACTATAATTCTCCCTTCATTAAAAGTATAATGATAAATACTAAGTAACTAAACACTTATAAATTCTCAATCTTAGTTACTTAGGAAAATGTGAAATGGTGCTAACCCATGAAATTACACTTTGCACCTTTGTTAAGTCGTTAGTGGAGCGTATGTAGTTAACCGACACACTAACATGCGACTGAGAAAGTGTGGAAAAGGGCAACTTAAGTTTATCATAGATCGATGGAGCGTGTTTGGTTAACCGTCACATCAATTAGGTGATAAAGTTAAGGGTACCAAGTTAATTTGCATGGTTATTCACACCTTGTTTGTGATCCTCAGCATCCCAGTCACAAACTTGAGAGGGCACAATCGAGATTCAAACATGCCATTGAAAGTTCAATGTATCTCAAAAGATCTAGGAGTTTCAAATCCAATTAAAACTTAATTATATTTCGTTTTGATAGTGGAAATTGGTAAATCGTCATTTACCTACCTTCAACTATTTTATAGCTTGGATTACGGCATCCCTCTTCCGGTTATAAATAGGTTGTTGGATCCTACCCTTAATATTTCATATTGGGTGTTATATTAAGGACATTATATCAACTAAACTTTAATTTCTCCCATTATAGATGTCTAGTTAACATAGCTATGGTCTTCCCAAATTTTTAGGAACAAGCTTTCCTGATGAAGATGATATCCCACATGACAATCAAGGTGAAAGATTAATTCCGTTGTTGTGAAATGATTGAACTGGAATCATACTTCACTTCCTCCACCTCCTCCAATTATTCTCCCTATCCCACAAGTTCAAATACTTGAAAATTTCTAAGTCACTCAATCCCTATTGGCAAGCCGGGAGAGTCGGTGTCAAAGTCTCAAGGCAACTGACTATTGACCTGGTTCTTCAGTCACTCCCTGATGACAGATCATGACATATTTTCTCGATATTACTGAATCAGCAATGATTTGGAGCAATGGTAAATCAAATTTGATTGGAAGATCTACTTCCCATGCTTCCATGGACATTGGTAATGGTAACATTGAAAGTCCAGAAAAACTTTCTCTTCCCAATGGAAAAGGGTTGGCCATGTCCAAGTCATTTGACCTAATGGTAAAGAGAGAGAGAGGCTAACTATGAGATAGTCTCGTGCACCATTTCCAAAGAGTCCATATGTTCCTATTGCCAAGATAAGGGACATTGGTTGCGAATCTGCCCAATTTACCTGAAAGATCATAAGGATGGTGAAGTCAAAAAGTTTGACTCTACTTCAGGTAAAGTCCACTATCTAACTCTATTATGTTCTTATTTGGAGATTCTTAATACATGATGTAATTTAATTACATTTTGATGTTTGGTAGAATCAAAGAAAATTAAGGAAGCTTAAAGAAAGAGTAAACTGATTCTGATCGCGAATAGATGGATTTCAATCGCATGGTTCGATGATCAGAATTTTGAGCTGCTGCTTAAGAATTATGATATATTGCTTAGGAATACATAACAACATGTTTTCATATGTGTTTGCATTGTAAGGATCAATTTTCTGCAAGTTTTAAAATAAAATATTGTTAATTTATTTATTTTAAGTATCCTTACAATGGCAAATGTGAAAAATTGTTGTTTATATGTTTCCATTGATAGCAATATTGGAATATGGATTTGGTTATTTCATTTGTGGTAGTGTCATAATTTACCAAATATGGAAAGATTCTCATCACCCAAGTCTCAGTTGGATAGAAACTTGGAATCATGCAACTTGTATTGTATGATGAATGAGAATTTTCATCTTTTGTAAATTAAGACTAATTCCTTTTTCACATATACATGTGAGTCGAGTGAATGACTAAAGGATCGGGTACATTAGGTTGTGCGCTAGTCAGGTCCACCACAAAGGCTAATAAGGTTATTCATTGTGATTTACTAAAGCTTAGTAAATATGATTATGCTTACAAGTTTAACTGTAACTCTGAAACATTGGAAAGGTTTCAATGATTAACAGAATAGATAAGAAAAATCAAACTAGGTAGAAAGATAAAAGTTTCACAAATCTAAAAGGATGGGAGAGTACTTTAAGTATCTTGTTTTATGATTATCTTAATGACTATAAAACCATATCACAATTGATCCTCTAAGGACACCTTAGTATATTTGTTTGGCTAAGAAGAGGAATCGTGAATTGTTGAAATGGTTAAATCAAAAGATAAATCATATTTCGTTCCAAAACAAGTCTTAGAGTCATACTCTAAGATTTTAGCTTGAGTGATATGATTTTAGGAAAGGTTTATAACACTTTTCAAATGTAGAGTATCATGTTTCTTACTCTTGTACATTTGTAATTAGTAAGTTGTGATGTTTTGGATAAAACAAAGACCAAATAAGGCTAATTATGTGAAGTGTTTGTCTTGATAAGAATCCACACTATTTCTTGAATATTTGGCAAGTGGACAGTGGGAGTCTAAAAGATCCTGAAATAGTTTCAAGAACTAATCAAGAATAAAACCTGTATTTCATCACTAGCACACGACTAGAGGTTTATAACCTATCGTGCTGACATATTCTTATTTCTGTGCCCATTCCAGTTAAAGTTGGCTATGCATTTGAGTTCTACATGTTCTTAGTTGTTTGCATAGCTACTTGGAAGCAATGGTTGGCCTTGTGCTACCAAGTGGCAAGAAATTAAGATTGAAAATTTTCAGTCCATATGAGTGTGGATTTGTCACTAACCTTGTCTTGTGATTATGGTTATGACAAATTCACATTGATAGGAACACATACACCATTAAAAATCTAAGTTTCATAAGGTTTCTCTCCGATTCATGAAAATTATGGTGAGGAAACACTTTCACTAAGTAGATTTTAAGAAGATAGCAATAATGATCTTTACATTCTCAAAGTCATTAGTAGAGTGTGCGTGGTTAACCGGCACACTGACATGGACTTGTGAGAAATGACAAAGGTCTAAACAATTGAGACTATGATTACGACATCCCTTTTCATAGTTCTGAAATTGTTTAGACACACCTGTGAGCTATCTAAGATAAGGTGTATGATTTTGATAAAGTCTTGTCAATGCAATCTCATATCAGGAATCTGAACTTTAGTAAGGAAGTCAATAAAATAATGATTTCTTGAAGTCCAGTAGATTTTTGGATACATGTCAAAGCTAGTGGGAGCATAAGTGTTATGCTAGTAAGATAATAATCATTGTGCTAGTGAGAGCATGATTATTATGCTAAGTGTTGCAAGTTAGCAATGTTAATTATTATTAACAAAAGTTTCAATTCGTTTTGAAAACTAGTTCTGCTATAATTAAGGGAGAGGATATACTTCATTTCAATTCTAAAAGCTTAGATTGAGATTTTAATCAACTTTAGTCAAGGATATATATGAATGTTATGTTGGAATGGTTCAACATAAGGAAATTCTATATATGTTTCATTCTCAAAATTCATTTATAACTACGACATCCCTCTTCATAGTTCGAATTTTGAGAACATGGCAAATAAAATTTTTGATAGCATGAATCGTGTCTCATATGCTTCGGGTATAGGATCGATTACATCCATTCTAAATTTTCCAAATGCTTAGGGTATTAAGAGGGAAAAAGGAATAGAACTGGATATGACTAAAATGATTAACCAATTGGCGAGGACAATCTGAGGTTTACCAAAGATTGGTTGCTCCTGGACAATTGAAAGTATAATGTAAACTTTGGAAAGGACCATATTGACATATTCTAAAAAGGAGGCAACTCTTGTTCAGAAGTCATAGTCAAAATGGTAATATGGAATTGTTTCCAAAAGCGGAAGTTATTCTTTGAATCTATGTAAGATTAGAAAGCTTAATGCAAGAAGGATGTTCAAAGGAATGAACTTTGAATTTGAGACTTCGGTTCCATGGAATTGCTCTCCATTGGAATTATTTGTAATGTTCGTTGTCAAGTCTTTGTGACTTTTGTTCATATTCATTACAAGAGAATCATTGCATATAAGTTTAGAATGTAACAGATTACAGTAAATGGCAAGATTTTGGTATTCTTACATTTACAAAATTGTTTTAGATTGTCAAATGAGCATCATTGTAGTCGTGTTTAATTGATCTATTTCACAAGAGAAGGACCTTAGGTAAACATAGTGTGCATGCTTGGTACATGACATGACTATTGTTTTATTCAAGTATTAAGTTAATAAAATCGAAACATTGAATAATGAGTAATCAATATGGTGCTTAGATAAAAAGTGTTTTTATTTACTCTCAAAGTGTTAGGGCCATATAGGATTAGTAGTCAACAGCACGACAGAGAATCTGCCACCACAGTTTAACCTAGCTGCTTTCCAGGTAACGTTAACCGCAACAACGGTAGCTGCCCTTACCCAAATTCGCGCAAGTGGTGTCAGTGGATCTGGTAGCGGTGCTCACCTAACCAACCACGAAGATACCCACGAACACCCAAGGGAATGTTTGTATAAAGACTTCATGAACTGCAAACCCATCTTCTTTAATGGAAATGGTGGAGTCGTCGCTCTGATGCGATGGTTCGAGAAAACATATTCGGTCTTCGCAATCTGTTCATGCCTAGAAGGGAGCAAAGTAAAGTTTGTTGCCTGCACCTTCTCCAACAGAGCTCTAACATGATGGAATAGCCATGTTAAGTCAATCACCCTATTAGTGGCTAACTCGATAGGTTGGGAAAACCTAAAAGAGTTGATGTTGGAAGAATACTACCCGAGGGGCGAAGTTCAAAAGGTGGAACAAGAACTATCGGAGCATACCATGATTGGCTTAGACATAGTGACCTACACTGACAGGTTGTGTGACCTGGTAGCACTATGCCCTGAGATGGTTACTACAGAGAGTAAGAAGATAGTGTTGGATTAGATGTCTAAGCCAATAACTATTATTGGTATGTACTTGACCCGAAAGTAGCATGGTCCATTTGGGTTGCATATCACCAGGACAATTTGTTAGGATAGACTTTTGAGAGAAGAGGTTATATATGATTTATTAATATTTATAAGTTATAATATATTAATATGAAATCATATGAGTTAATTAGTATTGATCAAAAATTAATTTGGAATTAAGTTAGTGATCAAAAGAGGCTAATTAAATCTATGGGGACTAATTATGTTAATTAGTTATATTTATATGTGTTGGGATTATGATCCATGTTGGACCAAGTTTATGTATGGATACATAAAGAGTTGGGCCACATGAACCATGGATCATAAAACACATGGGTATGGATTTGGGTTATATCCATGACTCTATAAATCCCACATATAAATACAAACTTCATTGCCCAAAATCTCCACAAGTGTATTCTTGGAGTTCATGGTGTTTTTGGGTGCATGGAATTCTCTCTCAAGTCCATCCTTTGTCCATGGTGTGTTGTGATTCCACTTGAGGCTTCCACACTATTGGGGCTAAGCTCTTTCAGGCCAAATACATCAAGACTTCAAGCTCCATCAAAAGGTATGTTATCCTAACTAGTATTTTATATGGTTTATATCAAATGCACGCTAGTAGTAGGTTTAATACCTTGGAAACCAGTTGCATGTGTAATTAGTGAAAACATAGATCCAAGGTATTTAGGGTTGTATGTGCACCATAGGATGTTGTAGTATACTAAAACCCAACATATAGAAAGGTACATCTGGGGTCTAACTGCCCCAACCCAAGGAGATGTATTGTCTTCTAACCCAGCCACATTTGATAGCACCAAACGCCTAGCACTACGAATCATCGACCATGGAGTCCGCCATAGCATAGAAGTCCTCGTTCCCGAGCCATCAAAAGCAAAGGACTATAATCAGAAGTCGGGGAAACCAAGGAAGAAGAAGCGAACAACACAGGAGCCCCTGCAAGAGCAACGAACGAGTACTATGTACGCCTCTACAACGCCTACTGCACCAGCACCTGCCAATTGATATGTTGGAACTCTTCCAAAGTGTGGAAAGTGCAACTATCACCACACCGGAGTATGCCGGGAAATGCAGTGTATGAACTGCAACAGAAAGGGACATATAGTCCGTTTCTGCATGGCACCGGCTCAACCGATCTCACAAATCCCCGGAGTTGTAGAAAACCAAGCCTGCTATGGCTATGGCGAACCTGGACACTACTAGAGAGGACTGCCCTATAGTGAAGAACTAAAGCGCAAATGGACGCATTCTGATGATCACTGCAGGAGAATCAACCCCGGAGTCGCCAGCGAGCAGCGGTACGTTTTCGAAATAGTAATTACTTTAAAATAAAATTAACTTATATTTATATATAAGATTAAAACTTGGGGAAAACACTTAAAAGTAATTATAATAACTCACATATTGAAATAGATCACGGTTCTCAAGAGAACTAAAAGATCCGTTTAGAGAAGCTATGATGGCTTAGCATATACATCAGAGTTGTGCATGACTAAGATGTCGCAGACTTAGAGTGAGTGATTCCACCTTAGTTCTTGTTCCTTATGTGGTTGTAGATATGAGGCAAAGTTACTCAGTCGACTGTTTTATTCATCTTAATTACTCATAACTGGTAAATTGCGGGCGATCGTAGTGGTACCCAGGAGGATCATGATATAAATTATCATCACCGATTATCAAAGCACTTTCACTGTATGTACTCACTCATCGAGGTACGATACGTAGAAGTGCTAACATTAAAGGGAAAATAGAAAGCACTGGACCATTTACAAAGAGCACATTGTCGAACACACTAGGGATATATCACAGTATAACATACGTTTCTTTTAAATCAGCCAAAACTTTGTTCAGTAAAGAGTCTGTTACTATCACTCGTCATGAATTAGCGTGGTCCTCGCCATATTAAGTTCATATGTTTCTATTGCCTCGACCGTTAAGTTCTCGAAACCTTCGTCATTCGTATCGACAGTCTGACCTAAACCTCAGTTTTATCTTTTGTATTCTAAACCCCAAAGTACTCGTGCGAAGGGTACTTTGTCTTCCTAAACCCTAAACCCCAGATGTCCACTCGTCGAGCAGACCAAGTTCGATCACAGAGGCTATGGACGAATATATCCCACCTATTACTATTCAGTGTATACGCGAGGGTGGTATATGAGTAAGATTACGCAGATCTAGTATGTGTGTTTCCGCCGTATCTCCTGTTCCTTGTTTGGTTGTGGACCTGGGACAGAGTCGCACATCCGACCGTCTTACTAATCCTAATTATATACGACTTGTATACACGAGGTAATGATAGATGGACCAAGTATGAATCATATCATTAACAGTAGGGCAAAAAAATTGCCAGGTCTATGAGTGGGTATCCTGCAAATCAGAGTAGCGCAACCCAAGTAGTACTGTAAGAAAGGTAATTTTGGGATGAAATTCCATCTAACGGGGGGGGGGGGGGTGTGATGTGACAACCTGAAAAAAAATATCTTTAAAACCTCAGTCAGTCAGCTCAACTCAGTGTCAGACTCACTCCTGCTATCATTTAGCACAATTTGGAGTCAGTTTGACTGTTATGAGCCTAGTACACTTAAAGAATAAGTGTTGGGATTTATCTGCTAAAGCCACAGTACAAGATTCAAGCCCTAAACTCCAACATGTGGAGTTTATGGTCGTAAACATGGAGTTTACGGCCGTAAACTCAACCTTGGCCGAAAACTCCCCCTATAAGACTCCAACCCTTCATCATTCTTTCATTTCTCACTTCCACCTCAAGAACAATTGAGTTTGCTCTCAAGTATCATCGACTTTTCATCCTAGATTCATCAAAAATGTAAGTGTTCTTCCCTTGATTTGTTGATACATCTCATTATCTAGTATCAATCCATGATTTCATCCATGAAATCATTCCATTTGCTAGATCTTCAAGTTTCACCAAGAACACCAAGAACACACACTAGTGTTCTTGGCCAAAATCAACCATTTCAAGCCTCTATATCGTAAGTACTCTACTCTTAACTTATTATATTGCTACAACATCTGATTAGAGCCTTGGAATCATCATGAATACAAAGACAAAAGGAGTTTACGGCCAAGCCATCTCCCATGGCCGTAAACCCCTATAAGGGTGCCATTTTGGCCCTAAACCCCTACTAGATGCAAGGCTTATGACCTAGAACCATTCATTGATGAGTATATGACCTTAAACCACACCCATTTCATAATGTCCATGAGTTTACGGCCGTAAGCTCCTTGTTTGGCCGTAAACTCCTCAAAAGCCTTCCTTATGATGGTCTTTATCATCCTTGTGTAGAGCAATGGTCCCTCAAGCTTCCCTAACCTTCAAACACCCTCTTATGCATGTTTGACCATGAGTTTACGGCTGTAAACCCATGGTCGTAAACTCATGATAGTGCCATTCCACACACCTTAGTCCAATCACATGTGATTCAATACTTCATTCCAAGTGTTTCCTAGTCTCGAGAGGTGTTTCCTTGCCTTTAGTTACCTCTAAACCCTATATTTATGCCAATAAATGTTATTTAGGACTTGATAAGTCTCGGAAGTTCATTCGTGGAGCTTCTCATCCTTACATGCATACCCGTTTGAATCACAATAATTGTTTAATAATTTTGATGTTCTAATATGTAATTTAATTAATCTTATAACCGTGATTCTCACGGGTTATAAACTAATATAAACTAGTATGACATAGTTAAATAAACAATCAAATATGAAATAATTAATAAATAATCAGAAATCAGAAATTATCTCAAGAAATCATGATTTTAGTGTGGGAAAACAAAGTCAAAAACGCAGATGACAAGCAGGGCCAGGGGCGATTTTGTCAATTAGGACTTTCCAAGTCCACCGGCAGACCACAGAAACGCAGCTGTAGGGCGAGTTCATCCTTCTTTCAGTATAGGAGACTCAACAATAGAGATGTGATATTGATTTATATTGACAAAAATGCAGCTAAAATAGGTCCTTTAAAAAAAAAAAAAAAAAAAAAAAAAAAAAAAAAAAAAACCATTGCTATCTAATCTTCTAGGTATTGGAGAGGAGCGTGAACAGCGGGCGTAATCATCGTTTTTTTTCTTGCTGCCGCGATGGCAAACCGTAATAGGAAATAGCTTAATTGCCCTTAAAATTGCCTGTAGCATGTGATCAACATTTTGTCAACTATTAAATTATCATAGAATATGTTTGGTAAACAGAAAAAGTCTTTGATTACTAATTCCTGGAACTTTCAAAGTTTTTTCTTTTTCCTTTTAAACTTAAAGCCTGTCCCCATAGAATATGCCATGATGGAACCCACTTTTGAAATCTTAGAATTCTCGTCTCTTTTCTTCTAACTTTAGTAATCGATTCCCGCTCAGCCCTTTTTTTCGCCCTTTCCAGTCGACTTCGGTTATCTATCGGTTTGCCATCGTCACTGGAGCCACCACCGGCCACCCTCCCAGCTTGCTCCGATTCCCTGCACTACAAGGGTATTGAGATTTGTTAAAGTAAATAAATAAATGATACTATTAATTGTTGTTTGTATCTTTTCGGTATTAATTTTTAGTTGTTAGTTATAACTATTATTCGTTACTTAGTTTTAAGGGCTTGTTAAATCATAAGGTTTGTTTTCGTCACAGTTTGCTAGTTATAATTTTTATGTAATGAAGGATTGTGAATTGGATTTTTGTTAGTTTTAGTTTTCACTAAATTGGGTTTTAATTTGCCAGGTTTTGTTAATTGGAATTTTGTTATATAGTAACTGAGATTGTTAACTGCGTCGTTAACTAAAATCTGTTATTTGTTAATAGATAGGCTAATCATTTTGCTAGAAAAAATTAAAAATCGAACTATATTTTTATTTCTCCAGTCTAGCAAGATGACAGAGCCGATATATCCGGAGGATGCCATTCCTTGGGTTGGATTGTATGTTTGCTTAGCTTCTCTAATTTCCACTCTTGCAATGGCAGCCGATGCTTTCCAAGGCTTTCGAAAACGGAAACTCTGGTTTCCGTGCAGATTTTTCACAATCAATGCGGCTTCCCTCACACTGATAGCAATCGCAATGAAGCTACCAGTCGACCTAAACACCGACATGTCTCCGAGTAAGGCTATTAGCATTGCTTTCTTGGTCGCCATGGTAGGGAACTTTCTCCCTTCTTTAGGGCTTATGGATGGAAAGGATCTTCTACTGAATATGATAGCGTTTGGCATCCTAATGATCACCATCACTGTAAATGTTTGGCTCCAGTATAGTACCATAGATGATTTGCGCCAGTATGGTATTTTACGTTTCATGCAGGAGCACATAATCAGGCTACAAATGTTTATGCTGATATGTTCCCTTCCATGGCCATTTTCAGTAGCTTTGACAATTCCAGTATCTAGAAAAATCTTACAACACCGCTACAAGGAGTTGCACAGATTGACTTCAAATCATCAAGAGATTAACTTCTCCTACAAGGAACTTAAACATAAGGTTAAAAAGTATTGGATGATGGCAGAGACCGGTGACCCTCAATTCGCAGTTGCTTGTTCACCAATTTCTTCTGCTTTTGGGGTTATATGCTTATCCCTTGCTTTCAGTTCGGTTTATTTTTTCTTGGATAGTGGATCGTATCGCTCTAACTATGTTTTCAATTCCCGGTTGGATTCTTATGAGAAATCAGAATATAAGTGGTCGATGAAATTAATTGTTATCATGCAAACAGTTGGGACAATAGTAGGTAGTATCGCACCTATTTTAAGATGTTTGACTTCCATCAGTCATTTCGACTTATCCAAAAAATGGACCAAGAACCATCTAAACTTGTTCAAAGTCGAGAAATATTGGACCCAAACACTCCAGCTTTGGAAACACAACCATGTGGGTTCAGGTATCCCAAGCCGCCATTGCAAGAAGCTTCTCCATCAAATCAAAAACATGATTTTGAACTTTTGTATAGCGCTTCAGATATTGGTTGTGGTGATATGTAAAACAATATGTCTCATTCCCAGATCTTTTCTGATCCTATTCTTTTGTTGTTGCTATTTCTGCAAGTCATTGATGAAAAGGTTTAAACAAGAACCAAATGCATCTGATAGCATTGTGATACCAGATATGGAAGAGTATATTGGTTATGTCCTACAAACTGAAGCGGAGGCCAAGCTTTCAAAGAACATGTTAAGAAATTCCTTCAACTCTATCACTCGAATTCTTCACGAGTCTGAAGAGAAAGAGCCAAGGTATCTTATGAAGCTTCTCAAGAAATCTACAGGATTCAATGGAGTATTAGAGTTCGACAATGACGAAGTCCCACCTGTACATCCAGAAGAAATCCAGAACTGCTGGAGCCTTGTAGCAGTAACATTAACAGCCATTGCCCTTTCCCTTCCCAACATTGCAAACGACCAAGTCAATGAGTTACTTTCCAGTGTGAGTGAAGGCCTCCAATTTGTAAGACATATAGAAGAAAGCCTCAACACAAATGGTGAGTTGGTAAAGGCAAGAAAAGCAGCTAGTCATGTGTGGACCGATGTTGAAGTATATTACAGGTGGCTACAAATTGATCTTCAAGCTCGTAATGGAGAAACATCAGAAGAAATTCTTGAATGGCTTGGTGATGAAGCAGTACAGATTGTGATACAGTTCAAGAGAAGCAAATACGGAGGTATGGATCATTCAGTTCTTAATGCAATTTCTGCGAGTTCCACGTACAGGATCAGCCAAACCATACTGCTCCACTGCAAGAAGCAAGAAAATTGGCCAACAGATGAGGAACTTTTTGAATTTATATCAACCATAATTGCAGATCTGCTATGTGCTTGCTTTACCAACTTACCACGTGTCATAACTATGAAGTGCCATGAACATGCAATAGAGGAAAGGGAAAATAGCATCCGAACAGCAGCGCAGCTTCTTGGTAGATCCAAAAAGATCCTGAAAATTCTCAAAGCACGCCAGCTTCCCAACTTAGACATGGACTCGATAGGGTACATTGATAAGTGGCATGCATTACCAAAAAGTCAGATACCCAATTGTTGTTTTTCTTCTGCCAGGAGTCAACTAGCTTCTTCAAGTTCTAGTGAATCAATCGAGATAACTGTTGTGTAACAAGTGTGTTGATTATTGATGGTTGTTTGCATATGTTGTGGTTACTGTTTTGATGTCCATGTCAAAGGGTTCATATTGTATATGTAGATGTGTTTCTATTAACCGTGTATATTCTAATTATTGAGAAATTAAATATCCTCCTACATTTTATTCCTACTATTCTCCTACCCACATTAAATGGTAACAAGTGGACTAAAATATTATCAACTAGGTTATAACCCGTAGGACCCATGGTTATAAAATAAATTAAATATTTATAAAAAAAAAAACTTATAGTTACTAATCAATTATTGTAAATAAATTATTAATTAAGATATATATTTTTGTATTTATATAAAATTATAACCGTTGTTTTAAATGAAAATATGAAATCGAAAGGATAATATTATGCTTAATTTAGATCAAGCTGATTTTCAGTCACTCAATTTAGTAGATTAGTACAATTTATTTTTGACTTTTTTAAATTCGTGAATATTCACTGCAGATGAGGTAAATATTTGTATATATATTGAGTATATTGTACAGTTGTTTACATTGTTTTATTTGAAATTTTGAAAATTACATTGTAAAAATGAATAAGTGTTATGCAGAGATTTAATATATTTGAAAGGATTGCATAAATGTGGCGTGATTGTTTGAAATTACATTTATTGATTAAGAGTTATTGTAATAAATTAGGCAACAAATATTACAAATCAATTTTTTGCTGACGTGTTTCATCTGTGTAAAAGGGAGGATTGAATTAGTGGAAATGTAATTAATGAGAAAAAACCAAAGACTGACAAGTGGCAAATAATTAATTTCTAGTTGATTGATACATGATAAATTTGCTACTCTTTTATTAGGTAGGGAGATTTCATTAAATATGTCACATGTCAATATTTTATAGGGTAGAGAGATATTTAATTTCTCCTAATTATTATATATGTATAGATTATAGGTACCTAAGTTTAAATATTGTGTTTAGGTCAACCTCATGTACACTATTTATACCTCACGGCTGGATCAATAAAGTTAAGGAAAAATATTCTTCATTATATTATGGTATCAAAGCTCTCCCTATGAAAACCTAACCCTACCAGCCGTCGTTCCTTCACAATCTCTATCTTGTTCTCTTTTCTTTCGTTCTCTCTCCTTATGGCAGAAAAATTACACCCGACTCTCATGATCACTAATATCCGGAATTTTATTCTGATTACTCTCAGATGGAAAGAGCTCGGTATACTTCATGGGCTGAGCTGTTCAGAATCCATTATCGTGCGTTCCAGTTCATTGATCATATCGAACCTATAGTTGCAATCATCTCCTCCTCCACTACTGATAAAGTCGGGGTTGATAAACCAGCAGATCCCAAACCAATGGATCCTAAACTATGGAATCGATTAGATGTCATTGGCATCCAATGGATCTGCAGTACTATCACAAACAATCTCCTCCAAACTATTCTGAAATCGAAATCTAGTGCAGCACAGGCATGAGCATTTTTCAACACGACCAGAATAACTGTGTTCTTTACTTGGAACACAAACCAGTCACCACAAAGCTTGCAAATTACGCAAATTGCTCTGCTTACTGTCAGACGTTAAAGATGATCTTTGATCAACTTTCCAATGCCGGTGCCCTTGTTACTAATCAGCAACTCGTATTATAGCTCATTGCTGGTCTTATGGATGCATACTAAGGGATCGCTATGATAACCCAAGAAACCAAGCCTCTTCCAGATTTCTATGAAGCACGCTCTCGTCTCATCTTGGACGTGGACGAAGCATTAGAGGTTGTGGTCAGGTTGTAACTACATAGGGGTAACCGTGGACAGTACCAACAATCTCAACAATGGACTCACACTTCCTTTTGGCAAAATCAACTGTTGGTGATTTAATCACCAAATATATTTTAGTGTAATGGATTTAACAAGTGTTTCAAGAATAGTGTTTTAGTTATAATACAAGTTAGGAGGTGTAAGAGTGCACACTTGTATACAACGACTTCGTTGAAACACAGAAAACTGAAAAACGCTTTTTTCTTCATTCTCTCTCAAAATTGATTATGTGTTTTATGCCTAAAATCAAAATCGTTTCTTAAGGAATTATCCTAGTTTGGATTTCCTGATACCCAAGGAAATTAGGGTCAAAATATCAAACAAGGAAAGTGTATCACACGATTCCTGTTTGTGATCCAGATTTCCTATAACTCAATTCGAAATTCCCCAACAATCTTGTTTGATATTTCGTTTTCTAAAAAAGATGGCTAGCAATTCATTGAAAGACATGAATACTTCGTTTGGCAAATTGGAGAAATTTCAGGGCCAAGATTTCAGACGTTAGCAAAAGAAGATGCACTTCTGGTTGACCACTTTGAAAGTTGTTTATGTTCTCTCTACTCCAAAACCAGAAGAGGTTGAAGATGCAAGTCTGAAACAAATCAGAAGGAGAAGCAAATGGGATAATAACAACTGCATTTGCCTTGGTCACATTCTTAATGGTATGTGTGATTCCCTCCTTGATACTCATCAAAACATTGAAACTGCAAGTGAATTATGGAACACACTTGAAGCAAAATATATTGCAGAAGATGCTTCAAGTAAAAAGTTCATTGTTTCTGATTTCAACAATTATAAAATGGTTGATTCTCGATCTGTAATGGAACAATATAATGAAATCCTACGAATTTATGGTTAATTCAAACAACACAACATGTCCATGGATGAATCCTTTGTTGTTTCAAGTGTGATTGATAAACTTCCACCCTCATGGAAGGATTCAAACACCATCTGAAACAGAGAAAGGAAGAAATAGGTTTGATTCAACTTGGGAGTCATTTGAAAATCGAAGAAGGACTTCGTGATCAAGAGAATGACAAAGGAATTGGAAAGGGAAAATCTGATTTTGGACAACCCCAAGTTCTATGGCTGAATGTGATAAAGAAGATACTTCTAATCACAAGGGGCAAGGGTAAAAAATGTAAATATGAGGGTTACAACAAGAAGTCCAACAAAAAATACAAGGATTCCAAGGAATTTGTGTGTTGGAGATGCCATCTGAAAGGGCATATGAAACGTGACTGTCGGGTGAAACTTGGAAATAAAGGTGCAAGTGGTAGTGGAAAAGATGGTGCTGGTGGTGGTAGTAGATCTCATGATCAATCTGTAACCAAAGGTCAAATTTTTATTGATCTTGTAAGTTCAGTATTCAATGTTATGCTACTAACTTTAGAAGTTTCTTTTGTAGAGGGGGTTGATATAGATTCATGGTGGCTTGATACCTGTTCTACACATCACGTGTGTAATGATGAGCGGTGGTTCACGAAGTTGAATGAATATATAATCGTAAGCAAATAACATTTTTGTAAAATAATATATGCAGTTAAAGAAACTATAAAAATACATACTAAAATAGTTCCTATTTAGTACAAATATAGCAAATAAGATATCTGCACCAATAATAAAATAGTTCCTATTTGGTACAAATTTAGCAAATAAGTTATCTGCACCAAAAAAACAGTGTTTGAAAATTTCTTTAGACATAGCAGATTTTTCGAGAAGTTACAGAAATGGTCCCTGGATTAGCTTTACATAAAGTTGAGAAACGTCAAGAATTTTTGAATTGTATGAAATATTTTGTAGGTCTTCTACAATGTAATATGCTATAAATGATAGTTTTTCTTAAAGTAGAATGTTATAAAAAAGTAATCCTTTTTTAATTTTCCACTCAATGTTTGAAATCATCTAAAAGATGTAATTTATTTTAATAATTTGTTAACTTGAGAAGCATGTAATAATCCAAATGAACAAAAAATACATCGACAAATATCATTATTGTTAAAATGAAAGTGTGATACTATAATATACAAAACATAAATAATAACATAAAGTATAATGTCCTAATGAAAAAAAAAAACTGATTACGCAATGCTATAA
Organism: Lactuca saligna; assembly: GCF_052625555.1. Taxonomy (NCBI): domain Eukaryota; kingdom Viridiplantae; phylum Streptophyta; class Magnoliopsida; order Asterales; family Asteraceae; genus Lactuca; species Lactuca saligna. The sequence goes on along the minus strand of NC_136417.1, from coordinate 36,529,015 downwards.
ATGGGTAGAGATTTATGAAGTTACACCGTCTAAAAAAACGTACATGGGTATAGTTAGGTAACATTTTCAAGGTAAAATGTCCACATAAAGATCATTTAATTTATAATGCTAAGTGGGTAGATATTTCAAAGTTAAATTGCCTTGATAAGAAAAAAATGAAAGTACAATGTTATAATTGAGAAACTTTTTAAAATACAATGCCATAAGAGAAAAAAAATAAGGGAAAGTGATATAAAAGCCCTTAAGTTTTCACAAAAATATCGGTTTTACCCTTGGACGTGTTTTATGTCCAGTAAAACCCGAAGCTTTGTTTAATTTGTTCATTTTTACCCTTGTAGTCGGTTTTCAGGTAACCTACCGGTTACCTAGGTTACCTAATATCAGTAAAGCCTTTGCATTTTCAAAAATGTTAGGATTTACCCTTAAGTTTTTCAAAAATGTTCGAATTTACCCTTACCTTGATTGTTATTTTGATTATTATTATTATTATTATTATTATTATTATTATTATTATTATTATTATTATTATTATTATTATTATTATTATTACTATTATTATTATTATTATTATTATTATTATTATTATTATTATTATTATTATTATTATTATTATTATTATTATTACTACTACTACTACTATTACATTTTTAATTATATAAAAGTATTTTATACATACATTTTTAAATGTATAAAAATATTTCATATGTTTTTAATACATTTGTATACATATTATTATTATTATTATTATTATTATTATTATTATTATTATTATTATTATTATTATTATTACTATTATTATTATTATTATTATTACTAATAATATTATTATTACATTTTTAAATGTATAAAAGTATTTTATACACACATTTTTAAATGTATAAAAATATTTTTATTAATATAAATATATTTTTAAAAATATATATACTTGTATTTAATATTTATATATACGTTAGAAAGCCAATGTATTCCTATAGAAATGTATTTATATATTAAAAATGTATTTATTTGTATTTAGTAGGTATAAGTATAAATATATATTCATTTCATATAAAAATATATTATATACATATAAATATAAAAATGTGTATTTATATGGTTTATATTATATAAAAGATATAATTATATGTATTTGTACATATTACCAAGTATAAATATGTATTTATTATCAAACATCATACTAAATAGATAAGTAAAATAAATATTCATTAATTAAAAACATAACGTAACAATTATAAAACTGTCGTAAATAGAAAACCTCAATAAAAACACTCGATTACAGATAAGATTTAGTATAAAATTTGAAAAAACCTCTATTATTCAACTATATTAGGTTAATAGTGAGTAGATAACAATAAATGATCAACAAACAACACTCGTAAATGGAAAATACACAGAATATAATTCAAAAAAAAAACCTCGACAAAAACACTTGATCACGGTAAAAATAAAGTATTATCAACTTAAAATCATTCATTAATTGTTTTTATTTCAAAAATTGATAACGAAATGTCAAATACAAGTGTAAACTTCATTTATGATTGTTGTAAGTTCACATAAAAGATCACGAAATGCATCAAATTTTATATTGATCTGAAGCATTTGTTTTTGCAAAATTAGTCATTGACGATATTTTTTACTTTATCAAGCTTTTTCTGTTCGATTCAACAATTATGGATGAAGATTTACGGTTTTCAAATGTATATAAATACTAAATACAAGTACATATATTTTTAAAAATATATTTATATTATTAAAAATATTTTTATATATTTAAAAATGTGTGTATAAAAGATTATTATACATTTAAAAATGTATTAAAATGTATAAAATATTTTTATACAATTAAAAATGTAATAATAATAATAATAATAATAATAATAATAATAATAATAATAATAATAATAATAATAACGACAACAATCAATGTAAGGGTAAATCCGAACATTTTTGAAAAACTTAAGGGTAAATCCAAACATTTTTAAAATTTCAAAGGCTTTAATGGTACTAGGTAACCAATAGATTACCTGGAAACCGGCTACAATAGTAAAAATGAACAAATTAAACAAAACTTCGGGCTTTACTTGACATAAAATACGTTCAAGTAGGGCTGTAAACGAACTGAACGTTCGGCGAACCGTTCGTGAACTGTTCGGCGGGAAGTTCGTTTATTTAATAAATGAACGAACATTAACAAAAATTATCGTTCGTTTAGTTAAATGAACGAACATGAACAATGGTCTTGTTCGTTCATTTATGTTCGTGAACGTTCGTTTACGATGTTCGTTTACGATGTTTATTTACGTTCGTTTATGTTTGTTCGTTTAAGTTTATTTATATTCATCTATATTCAATTATTTTTTTATTATATTGTTATATTATATGTTCGTTTATGTTCATATATATTTAATTGTGTTTTTTTTTATCTTTGTTCATTTATGTTTGTTCGTTTATGTTCGTTTAGCATGTTCACGAACATAAATGAACAAACATGAACAAAATAATTTGTTAAACGAACGAACATAAACAAGAAAATCTTGTTCGTTTATCTATTCGTGTTCGTTTGCTGTTTGGCTAACTTAAACGAACGAACATGAACAAGACCTTGTTCGTGTTCGTTTGGTTCGTTTACAGCCCTACGTTCAAGAGTAAAACCGATATTTTACTAAAACTTAAGGGCTTTTATGTCATTTTCTCAAAAATAATTAGGAGCACTCTAACCACTGTAATTAAGTATTTTTTTTTAAATAGTAATTTGGTGAAATGGATAAAGCTATAAGTTCCTGTACCATTCTTAATAACTCAATACCCAATTTCACAAGCATGAAATCTGTATTTTGAGACATATAGAAACGTTAATACAAGGTAACATGTTTCTTTGCTTTTCTTTTCTGGGTATGTGCATAATTTTCTTTTCAGTATCACCTTCATTTTGTTTCTTATAACTTCCCTTACGTATATGAAATCTACAAATAGTAATGGACAACAACTCATGAAATAAACTAAGAATTTGTATATCAATTCAAGAACAATACTCACTGGGACATGTATTCAAATAGTTGCCATGCGATGTGAATAAAATGAAAAATTTATTTGTTTTGGGAATTTTATAGAGCAATAATATATAAAATAACCAAATTTATAAGCTTAATGCACCAATCAGATTGTTGTAACAGAAAATTTACATGAAAACTTACATATTTAACAAAGCAAATGCCTAAACAATTGTAGACCCACCAATAAATTAACTCATACAATCGATAAGATGAAAAAACAGTAAGAAATAAACATATTAAATGTTAAAAAAACAATTAAATCTTTTACACACGTACCCAAATATACCCAAATATGTGAAGAAGAAAGTGTTTAACAGAACTGTCAAGATTGAAGTAAAGTTACAACGTACAAATATACCCAAATATGAAAAACTATCATTTATAGCATATTACATGACGATAAATTAGAATATATTCACACTAACCTGATATGTGTTTATGGAAGCGTTGCAGGATTAAGAGGCGGAGGATGATTATGCAGTAAACCTGGTACCGCCAGGAAGGATTGAAGAACTTATGTTAGCAACTTCAATGATTGAATAAATTATATTAAAAACAGTGAGGAAGAACTGAAGAAGAATACAGTTTGCCAAGAATTCTTTGAAGCAGAATCGTCAACACAAAAGAAGTGTATAGATGATATACTTGTATATATTTCGGTATTTGATAATTCGGTGCAAATTTTTTGGGATTTAATCACTGGAAATATCAAATCGGGTATTTTGAATTATAAATTTGAATAACCAATTTTTTCATATTATTTGAAAATCTTTTATTCATTAAAAAATTTTGATTGCATTTTTTGAGTGCTAACTTTTTCCGGATTTATTGCCTCTATTTGAAGTGACGGACATTTACGTAAATTGCCCTAAAGAAAAGAAACGGGAAAACTCTATTTTGAGGATTTGAGAGATTGACACGTGATACTATTCTACTTATTTGTTAGGATAGGAGATTGTATCCAACTTTTCGTGACCTCAACACAAAGGCACCATCCTCCTACTTTAGTTTTCTTTTTTAAATGCTCACAACATTTGTTCCTTCTAGTTGATTATTTGCTTATTCAAGAATTTGGAACAAAAAATAAATGGGAATTTAATTTAATATTTATACATGATTTTATTTAAGTTATGTTTACTTTAAATTATTTTTGAGTTACAAACTTGCAATGTGTTGTGATCAAATGTAGTTATGTCAACTCAAATAAATAAAAACTTATTATTTGGTTTATAGCAAGTTTTAAATAAACACTTGCAACTTATTCGGTATTAATTTTTATATAATAATAATAATAATAATCACTTACTCATATTCAACTAGATTATTTATTAAAACCATTCAGAGTGGAGCAAACCGTACACCACGACAGTAGTTCGGTACAACAATGAACACCACACTGACTAGATGCAGGGTGGTGCGATGTCCATCCTGCACAAGACCATCTTGTCGTATATTTTTCCTATTTTTTGTTCTTTTAATTCATTATTAAATCATATATATATATATATATATATATATATATATATATATATATATATATATATATATTCAAAAGTTATAAAAAAACATATATCAAAATTTATAGTTTTTAATTTCTTACAAATAAAATATAATATTGATATATTATTTATATTTTAACATATTTTATATAAAATGAAATTGTGATAAAACCATTTCTTATTAGTTTTGTTGGGTGAAAAATTATAAAAGGAAAATAACATACCAAAAAAATATGATAATATGAGTTACCATACTATTTCGCTCTTGAATATTGATATATTAGTTTATAACCTGTGAGAATCACAGTTATAAAATTAATTATATTTTCATATTAAAACTTAAAATTATTAATCACTTATTTCAAATAAAATATCTTAAATAACTTATTAATTAAGAGATATTTTTTTAGTTATATAAAATTATAATCGTTGATTTAAATACATATATGAAATTATATCACCATATAATATATATATTTATTTTATTTTATTTTTATTCTAATATTATTAATTGAATGTAATTAAAGTGTGAAATTTGAAATTTAAAATTTGAAATAAAGAATTAACTATTAATTTAATCTAATTAGAGTGAAAATTTTAAAAATTAAAATTTAAAATGAAAAATTAATAAATTGACATGTAACATGATATGTGACATATGATATTAATAAGAATTTCCAATATTAAAATATTTGTCAATAGAAGAATAAACTTATTAATTTATTATAATAGATTTATTAAGGTAATTAACTTTTCGGTTTGTTCACATCTGGGTAATTATATAAAAAATAAATACATAAATAAGAAAATTAATTAAAAATGGCACAATAGTCTTTTGAGGTAACATAGAGATCAAATGCACAATAAAAATAAATAGTAGGAATAATCCGAGTTAAAAAAAAATAAGTTAAGTACCAAACACAAAAATTATCCAAACCACAATGACCATTCGTATAATTTACTTTCACATTTTCTGTTTGTTCAAATATAGGTAATTACTTTTTTGTACACATCTAGGTAATAGATTTTTTGAAAGTGTTCACATATGACCATTATGACCGCCTATAACCGGATGTAACCTGCTATAGCCGGATGTAACCTGCAGGTCATAATGATCATTTGTGAATATTTTCAAAAAATTCGTTACCTAGTATAAAAAAAATATAATTACTCAGATGTAAAGAAACGAAAAAGTTAATTACTTTCAGAGGTTCATTTCCCCAATTTCGTAGTTTTAGAAAAATAAATTGTAGTGCAACTAATAAGGAAAAAAAACGTATATGTTGAACCCAAAAATCAAGTGGGAAATTTAGTTTTCCCAACTGCTTTTAACAACTCCGGAGACAACCAGTCAACCCTCATTCATTCTTTCCCAATTCTCACCAATTCAACCTAAAACCCTAAATTCCATACACTCTCTCTTTCTAGATTGAGTGTCCCCTTCAATTCTGCACCGAATTTCACTTTTCGATGGAGAAAAAGTTATACAATTAATACACAGAAGTTTCTTACTTCAACAAACTACCCTCTCTTTTCAAGCCTTCAAAGTTGTTGAGAAAATGGGAAATTTTCCGAACGCCTTTACCTTAAATCCCCCACAATTCTCAACCGTCTTAGTATGGTTTGTTCAATCAATTCATTACGACAATGTGGGATTCTCTTGGAAACCTCTTCGTGAGGACGCAGGATAACGACGATGAAGCGCTCAAATTGGCTGCATTGCAGAGGTCTCCGACTTTTGTTAGGGCTAGAACTTCTGTGTTTAGGAATTTCGGAGGTGAGTTTACTCTTGTTGATGTTAGTAAGCTTGATGCTGAAGAGAAGAAGGTGGTGTTGGATAAGTTGGTGCATACAGTGAACTCGAACCCTGGGCTGTTCTTTGATAGGATTCGACAGCGATTCGATAAGTAAGTTTAGTTTACCAAATACTTCTTCTCTGTTACTTTTATGTTTAGCATTGACAACATGAATATGTTATATTCAAGACATTTTTTTTTGGGAGAAATAAGACATGCTATTCATGTTCATCTCCAGTGTTGATCTAAAATTTCCAAAAGTGGAGGTGCGATTTGAAAACCTGGAGATAGATGCATTCATTCATGTTGGGAGCAGAGCTTTACCCACCTTGCCCAATTCTGTATATAACATGAGTGAGGTAGATTTTTTACAAATAAACTCGTGTTTCTGTTTATTTATCTTTAGATTTATTCTGTTGCATATTTGATGTTAATATCTGATATATTACCCTGTAATTCCTTTGCAAGGCTTTCTTGAAAAAGCTGAGGATTTTTCCTGGCAGAAGAAAGAAATTAAGCATTTTAAATGATGTTAGTGGCATCATTAGACCTTCAAGGTAAACTTTTCTCAACAATTTACTTAAATACCCTCAAAAGTCAAAACTAGTCAATGTTAACATGATGTTAACTTGCAGATTGACTCTCCTCTTGGGTCCCCCAAGCTCTGGGAAAACAACACTGCTTTTGGCTCTTGCAGGACGCCTTGGGAATGGATTAAAGGTGTCTAAAATTTGTTTAGTTTTGTGAAGAATTAATGTTCATATTTATGATGAAATTTAAAAAATTGTTGCATTTTGTGAAGTTATCTGGCAAGATCACATATAATGGACATGAATTAAAGGAATTTGTGCCTCAAAGAACCTCTTCATATGTTAGTCAGAAAGATTGTCATATGGCTGAGATGACAGTTAGAGAGACTCTTCAATTTGCAGAATCTTGTCAAGGTTTTGGTTATAAGCAAGGTAAACTCAAGGTGATCATACCATTTTTTTTATGTCTTTTAGTAGATTTTGTTCCAATATATTCTATTTCAACTTCCCTAATGCATAAATATGGTAATATGATAACTTGATACAGATATGATTATGGAGCTTCTAAGAAGAGAAAAGAATGCTGGAATTAGACCAGATGAAGATCTTGATATATTTATAAAGGTGCATTTTTTTTTTGTGCTAATAATTCCTTAATTTCCTTCAAGACTGTGTAACTTTATCTTTAATAAAGTTTATATTTATTTTTTCCTATAGACAGTGGCACTTGGAGAAGATAAGACGAGTCTTGTTGTGGAATACCTTATAAAGGTACACTTTTTAATGGTTTCAATTTAGAATTAATCACAAAAATGATCAATATTGGTAAGTTCATATAAACAATGACCTTTTGGAAATTTATTACAAATTGACCACTTGTTTCATGATTTTTTTGCAAAATACCTTTCTTCATCATTTTGCTTTTTCAGTGGTCCCCGCATCATAGTTCACAAAATATTAATCTTTTCCACGAAAATGACATCAATAATGTCATTTCAGGAAAATTAATTCACGAAGCTATTTATTTATATTCTTAATTTTCTTTTTCCAAGGTGGTCATTTTGTGATAAATGTTAAAAAGCTAGTCATTTGGTGTAATACCCTTTACTTCTTTTGATCATTTTTGTGATTAACTCGTCAATCTATGGTTTTTATTTTTTAATTATCATATTGTACTTCAATTTAAAGATAAAATCCTGACATGTATACAAAGATTTTAGGATTGGATATATGCACAGATACACTAGTAGGAGATGAGATGCGTAAAGGCATATCTGGAGGTCAAATGAAACGGTTGACTTCAGGTAAGTAAAATAGTAAATATTCCATTTCATTTAACTTTTACTATTTTTGTAAATTGATTAATAATTCACCATTAATTTACACAGGAGAACTACTAGTAGGGCCCTCAAGGGTTCTTTTCATGGATGAGATATCAACAGGGCTAGATAGTTCAACCACATATCAAATCATCAAATATCTTAAGCATTCAACTCGTGCCCTTGATGGGACAGCTGTCATCTCCTTATTGCAACCAGACCCTGAGACATTTGAGCTTTTTGATGACTTGATTTTATTATGTGAAGGTCAAATTGTCTACCAAGGACCTCGTAATGCTGCTCTTGGTTTCTTTGCTTCTATGGGCTTTCATTGCCCAAAGAGAAAAAACGTTGCAGATTTTCTTCAAGAGGTATAATACTTTCCTCACAACATTATCTTATGACAATTCCAGTTTTTCAAACTTGAACTTTGTACACATTCAGGTTACATCAGTAAAAGATCAAGAACAATATTGGGCACTCGATGAGCATTACAGTTATGTTTCTGTTGAGAAGTTTGTAGAAGCATTTCAATCAAATTTCCTTGGTCGATCTTTATCACGTGATTTATCTCTTCCATTTAACACACATCATAATCATCCATCAGCTCTTTCTACCTCCACCTATGGTGTTAACAGAATGAAGCTACTCAAAATTAGCTTTTCATGGCAGATGTTGCTACTAAAACGTGATTCATTTGTTTATATCTTCAAATACTTTCAAGTAAGTTGTTAATCTTTGTGATTTTTTAACAAAGATAAACAAACTGTTTATTGTGGATTATTAATCTTTTGTTTTTTCAGCTTATGTTAGTTGTTATAATCATGACAAGTGTGTTTTTTCGTACAACAATGCATCACAATTCACTTGAAGATGGAGGTGTTTATCTTGGAGCTCTTTACTTTGCAATAGTTATGATTTTGTTTAATGGATTCATGGAGGTTCCAATGTTGATAGCTAAGCTTCCTGTTATCTACAAGCATAGAGATTTACATTTCTACCCCTGTTGGGTTTACACACTTCCTTCATGGATTTTAAGTATTCCATCATCAATTATAGAATCCGGTGTTTGGGTAATTGTCACATACTATCTTGTTGGGTTTGATCCTCAATTTTCTAGGTATATTTTCAAGATTCCATTTTTCTTACTTTTGTTATGTTGACATCTTATTAAAATAACATATTTTCTATATGTAGATGTTTGAAGCAGTTTGGATTGTATTTCTCTTTGCATCAAATGTCAATAGGGCTTTTTCGTATGATGGGATCTTTAGGAAGAAATATGATAGTTGCTAATACTTTTGGATCTTTTGCTATGTTGGTTGTTATGGCACTTGGAGGATTCATACTTTCTAGAGGTATAAAATATAAATATAATTATTTACATCTCTCAATATTATTATTACTAAATCAAATTTTAACAATTATGAATGTAGATAGCATTCCTGCTTGGTGGATTTGGGGTTATTGGGTTTCCCCTTTGATGTATGCTCAAAATGCGGTTTCTGTGAATGAATTTTTAGGAGATACTTGGGATAAGGTAGTTATATCCCTTAAACTATTTGTGTTTTGCACTTAAGATTTTATATTTTTTTACAAAAAAAGATTTAAAGATTCATGAAATGTAGGCAAGTGGAAACAACACAAACATCCCTTTGGGGGCATTGTTATTAAAAGTGAGAAGCTTGTTCCGAGAAGATTATTGGTATTGGATTGGAATTGGGGCTTTACTTGGTTACACTATTCTATTCAATATTCTCTTCACTTTATTCCTTACGTATCTCAATCGTAAGTTTTTATTCTTTATGTGTGATTTAATTATCTTGTATTAGGCTCTAACAATATTATTATTTTATTTTTTTAAATAAAGCTATTGGAAATCAACAAGTGGTTATCCCTCGGGAAAATACAAAGTCACAGAAGAAAAGAAATGGGCTTGTGTCCGCTATTATTGAGTTAAAAGGTTACCTACAATGTTCACCATCATATCCAGGTTTGTGAGGGAAAATTTTAATAATAAATATATATATTTTAGGGTTAATATTAAAAAATAAATAAAAAAACCCTTATGTTGTGTGTTTTTTCCAGATTAAACCTCAAATTTATTTTTCCGGAAAAAAACTTTGTATTTTTTCATTTTTTACGAAGAGTTAATTTCAATAAAGACCTTATATTTTATGTTTTTTTTTTTTTCAGATTAAACCTCAAATTTATTTTTTGCCTGAAAAAGATCTTGTTTTTTTTTTTCATTTTTCCCAATCTAGCTCTTTTAGTCATTTTTTGCGAAAAAATTTGTAAAATGTGAGGGTTTTTTTCGAGAAAAAATATAAAAAGTTGAGGGTTTATTTGGAAGCATTTAGAAGGTTGAGGGTTTTTTTCCGGACAAAAAAAAAAAAACAAAGTTGAGGGATTTTTCGGTAAAAATGAAAAAATACAAGGTCTTTTTCAGGCAAAAAAATTGAGGTTTAATCTGGAAAAAACACAAAACGGAAGGTCTTTTTTAAGATTAACCTTTTATCCGAAAAAGCCCTCAACTTTGTATTATTTTCCAATTCAAAAAAAAAAACTCAACCTTCTTAATGCTTCCAAATAAACCCTCAAACTTTTTAGTTTTTATTGAAAAAACCCTCACATTTAACAATTTTTTTGGAAAAAAATGACTAAAAGGGCCAGATTGGAAAAAAATGAAAAGTACAAGGTCTTTTTCAGACATTTTTTTTTGAGGTTTAATCAGGAAAAAAAAACATAAAATATAATGTCTTTTTTGAGATTAACCTATATTTTATTAGATCAAAATTTAACCTTTCTGTCATTTTACTGTATTAGATACTGAAGTCAAAAACCAAAGAGGAATGGTTCTTCCATTTCAAGCACTCACAATGACCTTCCGAAACATTAGTTATTACGTGGACATCCCAGGGGTATATCAGTAATTCAGTAATCTTTACTTTCCAATTTTCATAGTAACAACAAAATTTTAAATCCTCCATTGTTTTGACATTTATAGGAGTTGAAGCAACAAGGTCTATCAAATGACAAACTACAATTGTTAGTGAATGTAACGGGAGCATTTAGGCCAGGTGTCCTCACAGCATTGGTCGGTGTTAGTGGTGCTGGTAAAACTACCCTTATGGATGTTTTAGCGGGTAGAAAAACGGGTGGGCATATCTCGGGTCAAGTATTTGTTTCAGGGTACCCAAAAAATCAAGAAACATTTGCTAGGGTTTCTGGTTATTGTGAACAGAATGATGTTCATTCCCCATGTTTGACTGTTCATGAAGCACTAATATTTTCAGCTTGGCTTCGATTGCCTTCTGATATTAACATGGAAACAAGAAGGGTAACTACTTCAACTTGCTACATATCTTTAACAATTATCATCATTTGATGAAATTTCTGTGCCCTTTTTTTTTGTTTAATTTGAGAGTTTTAGTTGAGTTAATCACAAATATGACTAAAAGTTGGAAAGTCATATCACACAATAACCGCCCTTTCAACATTTATCACAAAAAAACAAGACAACCTATTTCGCGAAAAATACTTTGCTAATTTGTGAAATTGTTTTTTGTTTTTTCACAGAAAGTTAATGAAATAATAAAAATATCGGACTTGGCTAACATAGGGTGTGTTTGGTTGTGGAAAATTGTTTTCTTTTTTCTAGGAAACGTTTTCAGAAAATAGAGTTGAATTTTCATTTTTGGTTTTCAATGAAAATTGTAAAAAATGCGTTTGGTTGAAACCAGTGAAGTTTTTTATTTTTCATTTTAGAAATGTAGGAAACTTTGGAAAATTGTAAACATCACTTTTCTAAGACTCGAATCCACAACCTTTCCTAAGAATCCAAACACATTAACCAATTCTACTACACCCAAATTTCTTAAACTTCAAAGAAATACTTGTGTTACCCAATTTCTTGAACTTTTTTTCATCTCGAAAAGCACCAATTTTTTTTTTTTTTTTTTTTCCTCATGTTGCTTTCTTGAATAAAATAAGAATATCGCAAAATACGACACGAAACTTGTAGTGATTTATCGAGATGAGATTCCGATTTTTTTTTATTTGAATTTGATCAGGAGTTTGTAGAAGAGGTTATGGAGCTTGTTGAACTGAATCCACTAAAAGGTGCTTTAGTTGGATTACCTGGTGTTGATGGATTATCAACAGAACAAAGAAAAAGACTAACAATTGCTGTTGAATTAGTTGCTAATCCTTCTATTGTCTTCATGGATGAGCCTACTTCTGGACTCGATGCTAGAGCTGCTGCCATTGTTATGAGAACTGTCAGAAATATTGTCAATACTGGTCGCACCATTGTTTGCACCATTCATCAACCCAGCATTGATATTTTTGAATCATTCGATGAGGTACCCTTAATCTTAATCTTAATCTTAATCTTCATTCTTACTTTAGTTTTCACCTTCACTTCCAATTATCAATTTGTGTTGTAGTTGTTACTCATGAAACATGGGGGGAAGCTGATTTATGCTGGACCTTTGGGGACCGGGTCCCACAAAGTTATTCAGTTTTTTCAGGTTGGTATTTTATATTATTTATTTGCAAAATGGCAATTTTTTAAATTATTTTATTTATAGGGAGTAAAAGGAGTTTCCAAGATCCGATCCGGATATAATCCTGCTGCATGGATTCTTGAGGCCACTTCAACAACAGAAGAAAATCGACTTGGTGTAGACTTTGCTCAAGTTTATCGTCAATCAGATCTATATCTGTATGTCAATCTTTTCTTTAATAATACAACTCTCTAATTCGTAAATATTTCAAACTTTGAAAATCGGATGCTGTTAATATAATATACAAATAAAAGAAATTACTGTTTCGCCCTTTTCCTTTTTTTTCAGGCAAAACCAAGAATTAGTTGATAACTTAAGCAAACCAGATAGAAATTCAAGGTTGTTGACCTTCCCAACCAAATATTCTCAAACATTCTTAGGCCAGTTTTTCGCATGCCTTTGGAAGCAAAATCTATCTTATTGGCGGAACCCACAATACACAGCTGTACGCTTTTTCTACACCGTCATCATCTCATTAATGTTCGGGACCATGTGCTGGAAATTCGGTACTAAAAGGTATCTTATTTTAAATTTTTAGTAACAAGAACCAAACACTTCAAGTGTATTATTCAAATATCCAAAACCCAACGTTCCTTCCATTATTCTTGTTGAACAGGGAAACACAACAAGACATTTTTAATGCAATGGGATCCATGTACGCTGCAGTCTTATTCATCGGTATCACCAACGCCTCTTCCGTCCAACCAGTTATTTACGTCGAACGCTCCGTTTCCTATCGTGAAAGGGCGGCCGGAATGTATTCCGCCTTACCCTTTGCATTTGCACAGGTATATTGTCTTCTGTGTGGTCCCAAGCTTATAAAAGGAGTCCAAGGCTTTGGTTTCAATAAAATACACTTGAAGTGTTTGGTTCTTTTTTACTGTCGTGGATGACAATGTTTTATGTTGTCAGGTTGCGATAGAGTTTCCGTATGTGTACGTACAGTCGCTCGTCTACAGTGTTATCTTCTACTATCTAGCTTCGTTCGAATGGAATATGATGAAGCTTTTTTGGTACGTATACTTCATGTTCTTCACGTTGCTGTACTTCACTTTCTTTGGAATGATGACAATCGCTGTCACCCCCAATCACAACATCGCCGCCATAGTTGCCGCCCCTTTTTACATGCTTTGGAATCTTTTTAGTGGATTCATGGTTGTCCGGATGGTAACTCAACTCCTCTCGTTATTTATAATTTTTCTCAAATGGAAAATTATTAAGTAAATGAATGATATGTTTTGGGTTTTAAAACTACAGAGGATTCCGATATGGTGGAGATGGTATTATTGGGCTAATCCAGTGGCTTGGAGTTTATATGGGCTGCTGACATCACAATATGGAGATGTGGATGATCTTTTGAAACTTGCTGATGGGTCCCATTCGGTTCCATTGAAACAGTTTCTTGAAGATCAATTTGGTTACAGACATGAATTTTTAGGTGTTGCTGCAACTGCTGTGGTGGGTTTCTGTTTGCTTTTTGCACTTGTGTTTGCGTTTACAATGAAATCGTTCAACTTTCAGAGGAGATGAAGGCTTTTAATGGATCTTAGCTCTAATAAATGAGGTAAATTTTTTATTAAGTTTATGGTTCTTAGCTACCTATATTTCAGTTATTTGTGTTAAACCATTTCCAACTCATTACCCATTACATTATTTTTAAAACCAAACTTTTTTTTTTTTGTTTTTCGTTTCTAATTTATATATATTTAAACTACTATAATTTGGTAATTTGTATTATTAGATGACATATATGTCAATGGACTGATTTATTTAAATTTGTTTTTATGTTTTAAATGATTGAAAAGTAGTAAATCTTTAAAATAAGTTTGAAACATAAAAATTTAACTTAATGTATGCCATTAAATAATATAGATTTTTAACCTGTAATAAGATTACAAGTAGCAATGATATATTAGTTCATAAATCATTTTACAATTAAATAAACTAAAAATGCATGCATTCACGAAAGATCAATTTGTAAAACAAAAAAATGTTTAAATCTGGTGCAAATAAATAATAAAACACCAAATTTGAGTTGGATAAGATTAAACACCAAATAATTTGGTGTAAAACATAATTTTATTTTTAGCATCCTATTTTCATTTCTTTCTATAACAACATTTTACTTTCAATTTATTTTTCTTATTAAGGCATTGTACTTTGAAAAATCAACACAAGTATAACATTGCATTTTCATTATTATTATTATTATTATTTTTTACAAAGGATGTTATACCTTAAAAAATCTAACTTATAGCAGTGGAATTTGCTTTATATTTTGTTGACATTGTTATTTATAATTGTGTAGAGTTTTTTAAGTACAATATTACAATAAGAAGAAAAGAAAATGAAACCACATTATTATTTATTGCATTTAACCCTTCCTAAATCAACTGATGTTTGTTTTGTGTTGTATGCAGCTCGAATAATGCAATTTTGTTTCAACATAAATATACGAAAAAAGACTAGTGGAAGGATCGCGTACAGATGATAAAGTATAAATAATAATTATACTTTTTTATAATTTGAACAATATTTTGGGTTTGAGTTTTAGAGGGATTTATGTATTGTGGCTATTTGTATATGGTACTGAAATGGATTTTAGGGTTAAGTCATGTGATATCAAGATTTTAATTAAGTGTTCGAAACGGGAATTTTATAAGATCGATTATAAAATTATAAGTATCAAGTGTCTCGTACAGGAATTTTAAGAGGTTATAAAATTACTCACTGAAACAAAAGAAGGCATATGCGTTATGCGTACCCAATAGCTTTTTGATGGTTTGCACGTGATTTTATTCAATGCTTAAGAAAACTAAATGTTAATAACATAAAAATGGGTTTTTCATTGAACTTTTTGCATTTTTTTATTTTCTCAGAAAAACCCGTCAAATATGTAAGAAACTTTTTCGGGAAAAAACCCTTGCATTTATTTTCTCCGAAAAAACATCAAAAACTTTTTGCATTTTTTATTTCGGAAACACCCTTGCATTTGACAACTTTTTCGGGAAAAACTGTTAAAATTGTCAAATCGAAAAAATGCAATCTTTTTCAGGAAAAAAAAAAAAAAAAAAAGTTGAGATTTAATCGAAAAAACAATATATAAGGTCTTTAATGATACTAATCCAACACTGAAACTAATTATAAGATTTTATTCAAACTTTCCATTTGAAAGAAAATGTAGCAAATATGTAAGAAGAGTGGTATATAAGGCTATGTTTGACGTACAAGCTGAAAAGCTAGCTGGTAGCTGAAAAGCTAGCTGTTCAATAAAAAACTACCTGATACCTGCAAAGCTAGCTGATAAAAAATAACGTTTAGTAAAACTAGTTAAAATATATAAAATTACATAAAATAACATGTAGGAATATGTGTTTTTTATAATTAATTAAGGGGTTTGTTTGGAAAATTTTAAAAAAAACTCCTAAAAAACTAGTCTAAGTTGTTTTTCAAAAAGATAACTTATAAGTTAGCTTATAAGCCACTTTTTGGTTTACCATACACGACAACATAAAAAAGCTTGAAAAATAAGCTAGTTTATCAGCTAGCTGTGGTGCACCAAACACAGCTTAATTATAATATTAATCACAGCTATAAATGAATAATATTACACAGAAAATGTTATTGTTTTTACACATGTTCAATTACTTTCAAAAGAAAAAAGAAAAACCTTTTAATAAAAAGATTAACAGTGAGTTAACTTAAATCTAAAGGTTGGATATTATATGACTGTTTCTACTACATATACAAAAGAGTGTTTTCTGCGAATACTAAATAAATAAAATCAGATACGATCAATTATAGAAAAACATGCTGCAGAAGATAATATTCGGAAATATACCAACATTTATTTCCCTGGAAACATTCTTATTTCACTTTATTGGCCAATTACATGTAAAACTATGACAAATTAAACAAGAAACTTATATTCGAATCAAGGATAGAGCCTTATCGTTATGTGTGGCTTTCAATCTTATATACTCTTTCACAAGCAAAGATCTGAAACACGGGTCTTGATAATTAGACAAAGGAGCCAATGTAGACTCAATCGGAGGTCCATAAAAGTAAGCAACCGATATTCTGTGCTTTGATTGATTCACCATAGCTCGATGATAAACAACTGGAAATTTTGCATTAGAGAATATATGCAAAAGGTCACCTACATTCACCACAAATGCACCTTCAATGGGAGACACAGGACTCCACCCTAACCCTTCAACAAAGATCTCTAAACCTGTTATGCCATATTGGTTCAAAATGGTTAAGAGGAGGGAATCTGTGTGAGGTGCAAGACCAAGGGTGCCACTAGGATTAGGGCACGATGGGTATGAATTAAGTTGAAGTGCACCATTAGAGCCATGAGTTGAAGTTGCCCAATTTATTTCTTCTTGTGTTACATCTAATGTTTGAAGGCTTAGAAGTAAGAGTTTGTGGGCAAGTAGTTTCATTTGGTTTTGGTAATCATCCATGGTGTCACTACAATATTCATCAAGTAAACAAATTCATTAGTGATGTAAGCATTAATTAATGTACAAAATACAAGGCAATAACAAATCATAAAATATTGAATATGATGCACTATTAATCGGTGTTGCATACGTTGATTGTTTTAATTTGTAGTAGTAATATAATAAGTTAAGTAGATAGCTAGATAGGTGTTATATATTATATTGATATGAATATATATTGTAAATGATCACATATATAGTCTATAACATATATTGTATGTGTGTAGCTTTCAATATTTGTTACAAATATATTATTATACATAAAAAAGTATATTTATTAAGATCGGAATAATATTAGTAATTTAGTATTTTGTTTTAAAATGGTAACACATTCATTTTTCCCTTTAACTAGTGACAAAACAAGTGCCACTTGTGTTTGAAAATCGAGATCAATGATTTTATATATGAAAATGAAGAAAACAAAGAGATGATCGATCATCTGTTTAATTTATAATGAAAATATTTATAGTTGTGATGTAACATTCAGTAAAAAAAACTTTTTATTATTTTAGTAGTACAAAGTTTGGTACGATTTAAATGCATGAAATTAATATATAGATTAGTAGTTGCCGTTCAAAAAAAAACATGTAATTCTAATTTTACACCCCCTGAAAAAATGCATATTTTATGAAGCATTACATCACATATACGTGCATGAATTTGCATGAAAAGTTGAAAACTTTTGGTCAATAGTCAAACTTACCAAAATCTTTGGTAATCATGTGGCCAAAGAACCTTAGCATCATCAACACAAGAACCCATGATGGTGAATCCTTCATGCCACATACACTTCGCGAAGAAGGGCGATATCCTAGGCAAACCATAGCCCGTTGCTCCTGTCGGTGATCTCAACACTTTGCGCTTTTCGTGAGTCGTGAGAGCAAAAAGCCTCCGTGCTTCAAACTCGACCTTTTTGACCAACTCTAAGGGTACTCCATGGTTAATGACTTGAAACATGCCCCAAGTTTTACATGCTTGACCAATGAGATCTATTGCACAAGGATTGGAGAGGTCAATAACTGGAATCAATGAATCACGAGGGTTGTTGGTTTGAATCCTTTGAGGTGATTCATCGGACTGAGACCATAGATGGGAATCCGGGACCCCATCGATTGATTCAAAGTCAAGAGGGATGATATTGTGAGAGATGGTAATGTCATCATCATAAACTTGGGAGAGAGTGTTCATAATCACAAGAGTTTTTGAATCACTTTTATGATCAAAGGTAGATAAGAAGTGAACATTCTTATATATAGGTGTACTATACATATGAGTTGCCAAGGAGACATAACGGTGATCATTTGGTATTATACATTTCAAAATAGAATTGACCCAAATTTCAATGTCATAGGTTTTAACCTTGGGTTGGGGCTACTGTTCAAAAAATATATACGAATATATATATATATATATATATATATATATATATATATATATATATATATATATATATATATATATATATATATATAGGGAAAAATGAATATACCCTTAAGAGTATATAAGCTTAGGTACCCAAACACACCATACTATATCGTTTCGTATCATATATAGTCATTGTAATTGTTCAGTGTTCTTATAATTCAACTTCTAACTTAAATTACTTTAAAGATTTTTATAAATTTCATGTTTATCTTACTCTTACATAATTGTCATTTTCAACAATAATATATATAGCTTAGTAAGTGTTCGACAAAAAGATGTGATGTAAGAGGAAGATAATAGTGAAAATTTAAAAATATTGAATATAAATCAAGTTAAGGATTGAAGTTTAACAATGTTATACTAAATATATTAAATAAAGCGACGTATTATTATGAGTTTGGGTACCTAAGCTTACATATCCTTAATGATATATTCACTTTTCCTATATATATATATATATATATATATATATATATATATATATATATATATATATATATATATATATATATATATATATATATATATATATATATATATATATTATCCGGCAAACAATTACTTTTTAGAAAATTTTACTATATATATACAAAAACTCTTCTTTGTACGAGTTTCCAAATTAAGTTTGTCTTTTGGTTCATAAGAATTTTTACAAATCGTGTAACACGTTGATTTTGATGCATAAACTTCCCTTTTCTTATTTATGTTTGAACATCTTCCTTTTTCTTATTAATAAGGTTTTTTTTTCTTGAAAATTTAATTCATAGTTAAAAGCACTTAAATTATGTGTTAAGATCAGAAGCACACTTATTTAGTTAAGATAGAGCCTTAATTGAGTGTCTTCAATATTTCCGATCACTATACTACCAATGGAGTCCAAAATGTACCGATTGATGACGAGTTTTACTATGATTTTTAAGATGAAGTTTATTTAATATACAATTTTATACTAAATATTGCATGGCTCATTTACAAGATACTTTGAAGGGACTGAAGTTACAATAATATCGTCTAACTACAAAATATTTTTTACTAATATAAATGGGTAAAAGATTTAGAAATATGATATTGCAATTCAAAGCAATGAAAATAGAATTTAAAACACATAAATAAATATAACTGTGTTATATATTAAATAAAAGTAATAAGTAAAATACCACCTTAATAAATAATATGAAAAAGACATTTTTGTTGACGGTGTTATAATTGTTTTTTTCTGTCACCTAAAATACTTTAAAACCCTGATGGTCATATTATAAACAAAAATAAACATAAATTAAGTTAATAATGCATGTGGATTTGTAGTTGGCAATTTTTGGATCGAGTGATGTCTTGATGTGAATTTGGATGGTTTTGAAGCCACTTGTAAACAATGGAGGAGATAACGAAACTAAGAACAAAATATGACAAACTAAAACTGAATTGGGGGACTTTTATTATGCTACAATTTTGGGGAGTTCTCTTTGGACATTAACAAAATAGTAAAAGATTCGTCAACAGATGCAAAATATAATATAATTATTTGTAATTGGGAATTTTAAAATATTATTATTTGTTGTATGCAATCTAGAAGTACAAAATCTCGTTTAAAAAGAATGACTGTATACTCATCACTACATCTACACTTGTTGATTGTGAATATCAAAAACAATTTTATTATTATATATGTTATCCGTTGATTTAAATATGCATTGTAATTTTGTTATGAATATTAATTACATATATTCCTTTTTGCAGTGACATCTGTGACTTTTTGTCAGACGGACACAATCATCAATGATATATTAAAAATAGAACTATTCAATAAAATACCATATCGGTACGCTAGTGTGTTTACCACATGACTACGTTTTGGAATGAAAATTTCTATAAAAAAAAATCTTATATTTTAATATATATTTTAATATAGTTTATGAAAAATCTTAAACTAAATTTTATTTATAGAAAAACATGGTATATCGGTTAAACTTTGAAAAAATCTTTTGGTCGGTTTTGCATATTTAACTGTTATTTCGTCTTGTTTCATTAAATTTATCAAAATTTTATGACTTTTCTGAAGATTATCTTATTTTAACCAATGATCAAAATACTAAGACTTTTATGAATAGTCACTTTTCACTCTCAATGGATATGTGTCAGTCAATGATTGTTAGCATGTATGAACGATTAGGAGTAGTTATATTAAAAGAACATACGAGAAACACCAACATCAGATAAACACATATAGTGTGCAACCATGAAACTAACAACGATGCATATAGTGTGCAACCATGAAACTAACAACGATGCATATGAAGCAAAAACGGAGTACTTAGTTTACCTTTCCATTACTAGAAATCAACAACTATATTTTCATTTGTTCATAATAAAAAAAAAAGGATATGTTTGCATATGTTTTGATAATAGTAATATGGGTAAATATCATTGTAACTCAATCAACTATCAAGTTTTGTTTTAAAAGCTCCCTCGTCTTTTTTTTTTTGGTTCTCTAGGGGTATAATCTTGATTTTTACGGTTTTACAAGGTCCCTTTTAAGAAAATGAAGAGATCACCCGATGAACCCCTTCCAATTTAATAATGCAAAGTGCCACGTCATTTAATGAAACTTGTCATCTCTTAAATCTTTATCTCATTCTTCTCTATCTGTCTTCATGTTTAGATTCAAGTTCAAGAACACAACGTAAAAAAAACTTCCGATTAAACACTTCAACTAGTTTTTTGAGTTAAAAAAAAAACAAAAACAAACAAACTTTACATTACTACTTAAACTATGTAAGTAAACTCAGCAACAAATTCTTAAATTCCTTGTTGTGCATATATTTATTGCTCTCTTCACCTTCATCTGCGATGAGAGATCACATTCATCTAACATTGTTCTCACCATTTTCTTCCATTTTTCTTCAAAAACATCCTAAAATCACGAAATCCTCCATGCTTCGGACAAAAATGAATTCAAAATGAGGTTAATCGTCATAATTTTCAGAAAACAAGCTGTAAATAATGTGGATTTTCTTTTCGATCTTACCTTAATAGAATTAGCAAGCTTGTACTTATGCATGATCCAATTGGTTTTAGACCCGTTTTGGGGCTTTGCCTCTATAGAAGATCAAAGTTTTCTTCGAATAGTTATGTGTTGTGCTAAATTGGCTGAAAATAGATGCAATATGTATCCTGTGTGTATGGCCCAAAAGAAATTGGAAATCGAGATATAGGGGTTTCGATGGTCTATTCCCCTTTGAGTCATGAACAGAGCTATTTGTTGTTGTTGTGCGTGTCTCTCACTTCGCCCCTTCAATCGCTGGCTTCCAAGCAAGATGGCTTCCAACCTCCAAGCGATTTGGAAACCGTCTGCCATCTTCAACCTCTAACACCGCCACCAATCACCATCGTCTTCCACCACAATCGTCCACATACCTGAAAAACAATTCTAGGTTTGAGAAAAACGATTCCATATGGCTTCCAAGCAAGATTATCAATGAACAAAAACAAAAACACGTGAAAACGGAATGAACAAGATAGTCGAACCTATTGCGGACTCATGCCCTATGAACTCCGATTGCAGACCGACCATCAGTTTCTTCAGCCTTTGCGTAACATCCTTGTTGGGTTGTTGTGATGCTTCACTGAGTTGTACATCCATGTAAATTAGAATGAAGAATAGATTTAAACCGAGGATACCAAGTAAAGAGAGAAAACTAATAAGAATAAGGCTAATCTCTAAGGAGAAGGTCGATGAGAGCAAATCAGGAAGGTGGGTGTCTTGCTTGAACATGAACATAAAGTCTTATGTGGTGGGTGAGGATGCGAGTGACGTGTATTATAGTTTAATTTTCTTTTTATTGAAAAATGCTAAATCATTAAGTAGACCGGCAATTGCATGTCAAGTTCCTTTTTTAGCAGGTAAAAATTGATTTTATGCCTCTAAACTACAAAAAAAAAATAATAATAATAATAACATTAAGGACCTTTTAAAACAAAACCCGATAGTTGATTGCGTTACAGTGACATTTATCCTAGTAATATATACTAATTCAAGGATAATCTTAGAAAAGTCTCAATATTTTGGTTATTGGTTAAAAAACAGGGTAATCATAAAAAAAATCCCAATTTTTTTTACCAAATTAACGCAAAAAAATTAGAGACACCGCCTAAATTAACAAAATTGGCCAAAATGGTTTTTTCTATGTTTTATCCGGTATTTTGTGTTTTACTATACATAAAATTTAATTTGAGATTTTTCATAAATTAAGTTGAAATATTTGGATTTTACTGAATATTTTGTATACAAGTTGAGTATATGGCCCAAAAGTTCCACATAGAGGCTCGTGAGAAGAAGACGAACTGAGTTCATACTTATAAAATCATTTTTCACTGTTTTGGTACACTGTTCTACCATCGATCGAAACATCTCTATCTCTACAACATCTGTGAAACTTTTATTATGAATGATTCAAGTGAGTAAATGGAAGCGTTGCAAGTAAGTAATTTGTAATCTCACTTAACATCATATAAAGCTTGGATACACATCTCACGCGATCCTAAAAATGCCTCGCGAAATGTCATACTATCAGTTTAGTCATTTCTAATGACATTGTGGCTTCTTTTAAATAAGCCTACATTAGCTAGATCATAAATAAAAACATATTAGGGTTTAAAATTAATGTTACACGATTCAAGAAATTATTTATGGGTTGTTTAAAGTCTTTGCGAAGTGTCGTGTTCAAGTATTGTCTACCATACTACACTTATCACGAGTAATATGTATATAATAGATAAATAGGAAACATTAATGAATCAATAGCATATAAGGATGTTTTTAAAAAATTTCACAAGGTGTCTTTATTAACTCTTTTTACATATTTTCAAGGCACATGTTTTAAATTTAGTAACTTATTTTCTAGCCACGTCATTTTTTCTATCCACATGTTACATTTTATGTATTTTCAAAAGGGTTATTGTCACTATAGCCCAACAAAGTTACGTATAATCGTTTAAATGGTCCGTTGTGACTATTTTTTGCATTTTAAGGGCATAAACTTATTTTTTACCGATTGGGAAAGTCATCTTACCCATTTTAGCAGGTTAACCTACCTCGTTACTTGCCATATATACATATGAGGTAACCCACTGAGTCAATACCGAGTTGACTCGATGACACAGAAGCTGACACATGCAAAGACTAATTACCGTCTTTAATTTCCACCAACACCTCAACAACCTTACACTGTCGATTCAATTGAGTCTCAGGCACAAGTCTCGAATTATAAGGGGACATATGCATGTGGGGTTTGAAGTAAAACAAATCTGAAACTTGTTTACCATATTCGGGCAAACAATCCTCTGGAAGAACCCTTAAAAAGCAACAATGTCGGCTCCACCACCTTCACCCGACTCTTTAAATTCTGGTGAAGACATCAACTACAATGTGCTCCACTCAATCTTCTGTGATTGTGGTCCGAAGATTACAGAAAACCAAACTAAAATGAAAAGGTTGAAGGAGCAGCATGGATAGGAGTATATCGTTTGTAGGATCGACCACATCAGTTTCTAGCACAAGCTGGATGACCATGATCAGAAGTTTAAAGTCGTTGGTGTTGCTATGGGTGGCATGATGGTGGGGATCCTTTTGTTGCTGGTGGTTGTGCTCCATTTCCTTGTTAAGCTTGGTGATGGGTTGATTTGCAGCTAAGGCAATTCATGGTTAAGAAGGCTATTAGTATGTAGTGTTCGTGTTTTTTTTTTTTTTTGGTATTTATGTTTTTTTTGCTGAAATATGTAAAAGACCTCTTTAAATGACAAGCATTTTGTAAGTGAAATCAAATAATTAATGAAAGACCTATCTAAATAGTAGGCATTTTGTAAAGTTGGGTGATGTTCTTTGCTGATTGTTTTTTTTTTTTTATCTTAATTAGTTGTTAATTTTCATTGAATAATCTGTTGAAAGTGTAATAGAATTACAAAGAAGGAAAAAGTGGGGATGTTATGGACCCCAATTGCCTTGCATAGTGGGGGTATATAGTCTTTTACATGTACTACCCTTTCATATATACCAAGTTGTTTCATTTTAGCACATTGTTTTCTTCTTCAAATAATCTCCACTTTGAAGGTACATAATGAAGAACATGGAATGTGGATGTGGAGTTGAGGCTATAATAAGAACATCTCGTACTACTAATAACCCATGAAGGCCCTTTTATGCATGCCCGAAAAAGGTAATTTACCATTTATTCAAATTCTGATGTTAACCCTATTTTTTTCTAAGATGTATTAATTCAAGCAAATAGTTTGAATCAAGATGCTCGTTTAGGTTTTATAGCTTGGGTTGATGAAATGTAGTGCAACAATGAAGGTGTGATCATAAATGGGTTGTTTAAGTCGAACAAAAAGCTTCAAGTTGAGGTCTTTAAGTTGAAGGTTTACCTAATATGTAGTTGGGTATTTTTTTCTGTTTAATCATGTACAAGTTGTAATGAAGGTCAATTGGACCACTTGTTATGTAACTTGTAATGCACTTTGATGTGTTGTGAAACTTGTAATGTACTTTATTTCGTTTAAGTTGTTATGTAACTTGTAATGTCCTTTATTTTGTTTAAGTTGTTATCTTTTAGCTTTGATGTGTTTTGTATGCATGAAATATGAACAAGCAAATTAAACAAATTCAGTTACAACACAACCAAGTTAAAACATAACAACTTGTCCAAATCCAAACTTGATAACCTACTACAACCCAATTCCAAACTTAACACTTAAATCCAACCAAACACAACCAAGTTAAAAGATAACAACTTAAACGAAATAAGATCTTAATCATTAAGCTCCAATGGGTTTACACTGATATCTCCTTTCCTATCTTTGCCCTTCACCCTCTTAGCAAGTTTCATCTTTATGATTCTCTCTGATTTCTTTCTTTTACATCTCCTTCCAGAAGCAACACCTTCTGCTCCTTGACCCTTTTTCCCTTCATGCACTGATTTTGCTCCTTGACCCTTTTGCCCTTCGTTGACACCTCCTACTCCTTCACCTTTTTCATTGACACCTCCTGCTCTTTCACCTTTTTCATTGACACATGTTATCCTTTTTTTAACATTTAGTTTAGGCCTCCTACCAACTTCAGGTTTTTGCACTTGAGGTCTTTCAACTTGAGGACATGTGACCTTGTTATGCCCTACATTTTTACAAACACTGCATGATATTTTTTTCCCTGACTTAGACACAATATGCCTTGGTAGCTTCTCTGATGCATCTCTTCTTCTGTTAACCTTTGGTCTACCTGGCATTCTTCTCTTCATTGGTGTAAGAGGTGGCAGAAGTCAGTAGGTGGCCACATATTGCTACCATCCCCTGAATTAGATACTTATAGGTGTTCTTGTAGATTGCTCCATAGAACATTGTATCAACATAACCACCAACATCTCTATTGAGAAATGATATATTTTCAACTGAATGCACGCATCCATACTCATTAAGTTGCCACACTCTACAAGTGCAAGTCTTCTTGTCCAGGTCAATAGCATAGGACTCAGCCATGTTTCTTGTTTCAAATTGGTTTAGACCACTTGGTAAATCATGCTAATACCTAATGTAGACATAACATAAGTAATTACATACAATTATGAGTTTAAAGATTAGAAAGTACCTTTGAGCTTTTTTTTAATTAATTCAGTAGGAGTGTAATTGCTAGGCAAGGCATGTAATCAGGCCATGAACTACCTTTAATCTTTAAATTGTATATTCTCTCCATAACATACAATCTAATCTCCTCTAACATGGTGATGATTGGATTTTTCCTAGCATCCCTTATCATACTGTTGAAGCTCTCAGATAGGCCATTCTCCACGGCATCACATATCTTTCCCTCTTGAAAAAATGCTCTACTCCAAGATTTGGGGTTTGTTTCCATAAGATAAGCAAAGGTTGTAGGGTTAAGCACTTCAATCTCCTTCATGGCAGCATTGAATAAAGGCTCGGTGGATGCCTTGATTACCTTCCAAAACATGGTTTCATAATGCACACCACTGAATCTTTTCCTAAAGTTGGCAAAAATATGCCCTGCAGACTGCCTATGTTCAACAGTAGGCAGTATTTCCTTCACAGCCTCTAACAGCCCCTTGCAACAATGATAACATGTTATATAAAATGAGATTATAAATAATTAAATTAGGAAGTAAAACAACTTACCTTATGCTGATCTGACATTAATATTATACCAAAACCATTATCCAGTTGAAGGTCATCTCTAAGGTTTTCCAAAAACCATTTCCAATTTTCTTTGTTCTCTACACAGACAACTGCCCATATAATTGGAAATATGTGATTATTGGCATCACTTCCTATAGCACATATTATCTCTCCACTACATAAGCCCTTTAAGAAACATCCATCTAAATTTATAACCATTTTGCAACTCCTTTTTCACCCTTGCTTAAGCCCATCAAAACACAAGTAAAGTTTGCTAAAATAATTCTTACCATCTGGCATAGATTTGACATCAATTTTGACTGTTGATCCTGGATTTGATCTTCTAATCTCCTCACCATATGACCACAACTTTGCATAGTGCTCCACTAGTGTTCCTTCAGTCAATTCAATTGCATACGTCTTTTCTCTTCTACACTGTCTCATACTCACATCTATACCAAATTTCTCTTTAACCTCATCCCTAAGTAGCCTCACACTAACCTTTTGTTTCTGTAAGAATTGTGTTGTGTAATGGATACCTACCCATGAATAATTCAAAATTAAACCTAACTTGAAGTTTCTTGCACAATTATGCTCATTTATGAGACTCTTTATCTAAAAAGACTTTTCCTTACTCATCCAAGAAGCCTACGTCCTAAATTTGCACTGCCCAGAACAACATTTCACTAATAGTCTCATACTATCATTTTTTTTGTAACATAACTAATAACCATTTGCTACAACATAGTTACACATCATATGTTTCAGTTGTTTAGGACTCACAAATCTCATACCTAATATAGGTTTTTGCTTTTTCCAATGAACATTCTCATTGTAAATAGTCTGGTCAGTAGAAATTACTTCATCTTCTTGTGGTGGATCATATGTATCTTCACGAGGTGGACTGTGGGGGGTGACTTGCTCCTTTGGGCACAACTTACTTAAAAACTCCTCATCATTTGTCTTGTTCATAGGAATGAACTCATCAAGTTCACTGTCCACTTCCATGTGAATGCCATCATCTTGCTCACCTTGCAAATCCTCGTTTGGAACTAGGATATCATCCATACCACCATGTAAATCTTACATGTCAATTCCATCATCTATATCCATACGATTGTGAACTTCTTCATGATCTTCATTTGCACCAGATAATTGGTCTAAAAAACTGCCAACTTCTGCTTGCTCTTCAAGAATCCATTGATGTACATTAACACCAAGATGGTCCATACATACATCGATTACACAATCAGAAGCATACCCTAATTTGATTAGTTCCATGTAATCCATATCATTCACGATTAACCTTAATCCATCAGGAAAAACAATATCTGGCATGCAAAAGTACACATTCATACATATCTCACATGTGAATCTTTCAAGGAACTCAACAAATTCCTTCTTGTCTATTCCAGAAAAAGCAACATCATCAAACCTTTGCTCTGCTCCATCTGCGTAAGTAATAGAGGGGTACCTAGTAAAAATTCCAGCAAAATGTAGATCAATCTTCATGAAAACGGCCATAGCAACAACAAAGTTCCCTGATTTGAGTGACTAACACTTGAAGAAAAGGATAGGATCGAAGAACATATCAACAACAAATTTCGACGCGGGGAAGTTAAAGAAGAAAGTTTTAGAAAGGGACAGTTGAGGGGTTTAAACGTATAGTATCTCTCATTAACTCCTATGCACACGTGGCAATGACATGGACTAAATTAATCTATTTGAATATGAGGTGAAAATAAAAAATTGCTAAGTAGGATGGTGTAACATCCCAAAATTCAAGGCCAAAAATTTCATTTTTAAGTAGGTTATTACATAAAACCCAAGTGTTAATAATCCAAAATATAACATTATGAAACCATATCAGAGTATCATCCCAAGGATCTCGTGTGCGGAAAACATAGTGTGATGCGCTACGACCAAGTCAGCTCCTTTCCTTTGAAACAAAGTACCTAAAATCAAAACTATAAACCGTAAGCACGAAGCTTAGTGAGTTACCCAATCATACCACATACCACATAATACCATCAGTATCTTTCAACCGGTAACTGTCATCAGTATCTTTCAACCGGTATCTACCATCGGCATCTTTCAACCCGTAGTCGGGGACTATTTCACCCATACCACTACGACATAATATGTATCCTGATCATACTGATCGCATACTAACATTATAAACATAGTGATCACATACTAACATCATAACATACTGATAACATACTAACATCATAACATATTGATCACATACTAACATCATAACATACTGACAACATACTAACATCATAACATACTGATCACATACTAACATTGTATCATACTGATCACATACTAACATCATATCATAAATAGACAGATAAACATTGCATGGGTTCTGTATACCCCTTCGGTATCTTCCAACCGGTAATTGCCATCAGTATCTTTCGACCGGTATCTGTCATCGGTATCTTTCAACTGGTATCCGCCATCGGTATCTTTCAACCTATAATCGGGGACTATTTCACCCCTATCACTATCATATAATATCATGATATAATCATACAGTCAGGCATTTCTGGGGTACTGAAGTCCCGAAGACTCAATCCCACGGTGATGAAGTCCCGTAGACTCAACCTCACCTGTTAGATGATAGATTCCTAAACTGTCAATACCAAAATAACACCCAAATAATAATTAGGTCCCAACACATAACCATAATACATACTTGGATAATTACTTCATTACCCCAGGCTTGGCTTATATAAGCCCAAGGCCCAATCCATAGGCCCAAATCCAATTAGGAATAAAAGCCCAACATATAGCCCAATTTTCCAAATTGGGCCCAGGACTATGCATGGTCTTACTATAAGGCCCAACATCATATAATCATTAAGGCCGAAACTATGGCCCAATTTTCCAAATTGGGCCCAAACCCCTTACATGGGAGTTACCCTAGGCCCATTAGTTTATTTTAGTCCATATAATTATTCTTAGATGGCCCATTAATAATCCAATCATCAAGGCCCAATATAAAGGCCCAACAGCAAACCCAAGTGAAGTTAGGGTTTCACATAAAATGCCGATTAGGGTTAAGTTTCCTACTTAACCCATTAAGGACCTAATCCTCTAAGGACTTAATCCATTAAGTCCAATATCGCTTAGATTAATCTTTGCCAATGATTAATATTTAATATCTCAAGTTATTAAATAATTCTCGAGTGTGTGACCCGATTAATTCTTAAAGTTAGGGTTTCATTGGAATTAGGGTTTTTCCAATCCAATATTAGCCCATTTATCAATTTGTTGGCCTTTTATGTCAATTAGGGCTTTATTGGGCCTATCAGGCCCATTGGAATATCATTGAGCCCATTAGGGTTTTCACTAAGCCCATTAGGATTCATTGACCCCATTAGGGCTTCTTTGGGCCCATTAGGGTTTCAAGCACCCCAAATGAGTCAACACAATTCGGCAAGGCACACCGCCACCCGACACGGCGGCCGGTGGCAGCAGCCACCACCATACGGTGGTGGTTTTCAGTTCTCTTTTCATTATTCCAATTTGTAGTACACTTTACAATGCTAAATCTCAACTAAAAATGCACACGCCCACTAAACACAGACATACATGGCGGTGTATGGTGGCAACCACCACCTTACGGTGGTGGTGGTGGCCTTCTAGGTTTTCTAGCCACACAAACACCAACAAAACGAACAACAACATCATATTACACACATACATGCAACCCACAAACTGAAAAGCCCACTGCAACCTTCCTCACGGCGGTGGCTGTTGGCCGGAGCAACAAGAACAAGCCCTACGGGCGGTGGCATTCGTGACTATGGTGCTACACCGGAGAAATAGGGAGGAAGGGTTGAGACTTCGCTAATGGCAACAGCAGCAACAACTGAAGATAGCCTATTTTCGATCTTCGTTCACGACAACACCAACAGCCAACAGCCACGGGAATGGCGGCACTTCGTTGGGAACTGCAGGCGGCAGGTGACGATGAGAATCCGCCATCACCGGCAGCGGTGTAACAACGATAACAACGAACGACATCAGAAGGCAAAATAAGAAGAGACGGGAGGAGGAGGATGACGGAACGGATACTGCTACGGGTCTCGGTGGCTCTCCCGACGATCCACGACGTCCGATAGGAAGATAACACGGTGGTGCGATAACAACACCGCAGACGCTGGTTGTTTGGCACATCATCGGTCGAAAATGAGAGGGAAGTGGGTGGCGGCTGGAGGAGGGCACAAGGTGAAGGTGGCTGCTGGAGGTCTTCCGATGATGGCGACTGCCTTCATGTTAGGGTTAGGTCACAAATGATTCCTCGTAATGCATATATACTTGGCTCATATGAAACATATTCCCATATTGACATAACCGGCCCCTCCTCCTCCCATTTCTTACAAAATGAGTCCTAATTTTACCCTTTTAGCCCTCAGCATTATAATTTTTTACAATTTAGGTTCAATATTTACTAACAGCCCCTTAGTCCCCAAATTCTCTTCAAATGAAGTCTCAGAAGTTATCATTTAGTCCATGCCTTCATAAATATTTATGAATCCGATTCGAAACTTACACTTTTAACCCCCGACTTCTAAAATGATAACAATTAGCTCTTCGAGACGATCCTTTTATACATAACTATTTATTTTACTGAGTCCTTCATTAATTTATTTATTTATTTAATAATAAACGGGTGTTACAACTCTCCCCTACTTAAATTAGATTTCGTCCTCGAAATTATTCTTTACCATTTATTACTCGCGCAACCCCTCTAGTAGCATGGTCACCAACCTGGGCACGCCCTAGCCTTCCCAGGGTAGCCATGACCCATCCTCGTAAAGCCCTAGAATCCGCAGGTGAACTAATTCCTCACCACAAGAACACATCCACTTCGTCTGAAATCTATTGCCTTGAGATAGTTTGATTCCCTAACAGACCACTCATACATAATCATTATCTTTTAATCCAATCTGTTTATCCTACAACTGACTCTTTATGATGCTCTTTAGATCTACAAATTTCAAATTAGGAGGATTTTGTTAAGTTGATTCCAACAGTGACTCCGTGAAGATAGGTTGTGCTGTAAATCAAATCATGCTTGTTTTCATTTGTTATCCTATTTTTATTTTCATATCGATTCTTAGCTTGAAGAAATAGTGTCTACAAACCTTGGATTCTTTTTCTTAGTTTTATTTTTAAAACCGAATAAAAAGTTAGTTTTAAGTTCTTATAACCAAGTAATCATTGTTGAAATTGATTACATCTTATTCTATTGGTTGTACGATCTAAAGAGTCATTATAGTCGATTCCAAGACTGGTTTCAAATATTATAGAAACCATTTGGATCAGCTCGGTGAAAATTCGTTGGATATCTACATTTTTTTTAATAACATAGACTTTGCACCAAATATCAACTTTGATAAAAGTAGGTAAGGTAGTATCGTGTTAAAGATTTGTTCGTACGTCTCTTTTAAAAACCTTTATACTATGTAATTTCTCCAACTCCTAACCTATATAGGGTGTGAACCAAAAGTAATCCATCTTTTACAACTCATCTCTATAAATTAAAGGGAAGTATTTATTCACATCTTTGATGTTTTTTCCATCCAATTCCACCATTTTAAGATAACAAACATGAACCCTGATATTGGTGTTTTACAAACCATTTTAAGATAACAAACATGGTAATCATCTATTGTGTCACTACAATATCCATCAAGTAAACAAATTCATTAGTGATGTAAGCATTAATTAATATATGAAATACAAGTCAACAACAGATCATAAAATATGGAATATGATGCACAACCGGTGTTGCGTATGTGATTTTTTTAATTTATAATATAGTAATATACTAAGTAGCTAGCTAGGTGTTAATGTGTTATACATTGTATTGATATATCATATATATGAATCAATGATGAAATATATAAGATATAAATGAACGCCTATATATTCTATGACATATAATGGATGTGTGTGGCTTTCAATATTTTTTTCTCATGTGACTGTAAGACAAAGTAGGCAAATATATTATTATACAAAAAAAAGTTATTTATTAAGATTGAAATAATATTAGCATTTTTAAACATTAACACATTATGTGTGAAATCTATGTAGTATATGGGTTGATTAAAAAAATTATATATGACGATATAAAAATTAAGTATTTAAAAAAAAAACATTAAATATCAAAATGTAGACATTAAATATTTTTTACAATAAAATTTCAAAATATATACAAACAAAATGATGACTAAATAAATAATTCAATTTATACTAATAAAACAAACTACAAAAAAATAATTATATTTTGATCATATAACCTTTTTTTAGTTTGTCAATAAAAAACAACAAAGTTTGATTATTTTTTCTATATAAATCATTTTTCCTAAAATAACAATGAACTATGAAAGAAACATACCAATTTCAAATTATATATATTGAAAGAAACATATTAAAATTTGAAAATACAAGGAAACAAATTAATGACACATTAATTACTTTCTATAACCTAAAAATTAGAATAGTTAGTTAAAAAATCAAAAATTACCACAAAATGACAAGTGGAAATTATTTCTAAGAATTAACCACAAAATTAAAAGTGTCAAAATATATGAAAATATGACATGTGGCAAAAAGATTTTTATTTCTAAGTATGGATTCATTCATTTTCCCATTAATTGGTAACAAAAACAAGGGCTATTTGTCTTTGAAAACTTATATGAATAATTTATTTTATATATGATAGTGAAGGGAAAACAAAGGAGGACTATCTGTTTAAACTCTTCTATTATAATAATATGACAAAACTATAAAAATGGTTCTTGTGATATGTCTTTTTCTGAAGTTTAGTCTAAACCTCAACTTTTTTTTGGCTTCATGGTCATTTTGAAGTAGTTTATTTGTGGAATTAGTCTCTATTAAACTTGAAAAAGACTAATCTACCCTTTTAATTTGTTTTTCTATTTTCTTAAATATGTTTTCCTTTTATTTAAAGTTGTAAAAATAAAAACAAATAAAAAGGGGGCCCACCTTCCTCCCTCTCTCTCTCTCTCTCTCTCTCTTTCTCTCTCTCTCTCTCTCTCTCTCTCTCTCTCTCTCTCTCTCTCTCTCTCTCTCTCTCTCTCTCTCTCTCTCTCTCCCCCCCCCCCCTATTCCTTCCCATTTTCTTAACCACCAGTCAAGGAAGAGGTTACTGACCACCAGAGCTACATTTTCTTCCTCTTCCTGCCGAGCAACGCCACCCAAACACTCCTAAAGATCGTCGTTCCTTCCTGACCCCTTGTTCGTCGCGTTTTATGACGAATCAGGAAATAAGAAACGATAAAGAGCTGCCATAACAACCCCTTTCGCCACCACTGTTGGCGACAACAACCACCATCAACCACCTCTCTTTCTTCTTCGCTCCTTTCCGTCGTCCATAACAAATCCAAAAACACCCCTTTGATTAATGGCTTCTATTCTCCACCTCCCTTTCGTGTGTTGCTACCGGTAACGAAGCAAATGAATGAAGGAGGGCTTGCCAAAGATCAACTTCCCCTCCCTTCGTCACGATTTCTCAGCCACCACCAAAGTTTCCCGTTGGATGCCTTCGTTCCTTTCTTCCCAATTAATTGAAAGAAAATATGATATATATCAAAGAAAGATAACATAACAAGCTTCGTTCCTGCCTTTGTTTGTAACACCTCGATTTTTGGCAAGTTTCCCTTTTTCCCCTCAAACCTTTGATTTGTGCATTTTGACCCTTACAGCTAGTACGCGGGGCGTACCCATATGGTACGCTTAGCGTAATGGCTAGAGAGCGGATCGGGACTTCAGGAGCGTACAATGGACGTACGCTATGGTACATTGGGCGTACGCGTGGATTTAGAAAACCCTAATGTGGGTTGTTGCACCATATAAATTCATCCTTAACTTTTAGACTTGGCCTCATTCCATGTCCCTCACCCTCCAGAAAACCATAAACGTCCATTTTAGCCTCCCATCTTGCATCTTGAGTTTTTGAAGTAAAGTTGGTGTGTTTTGATCCATCTTTAAAGAACCCTAGAAGGAAGTGATGTTTATAACTTGGTGGAATATTGGAGATCCAGAACCTCTGCCCATTTTGCAAGGATTTTCAGGTTTCAAGTTCTTATCTTGACTACTAGTTTCTTATATCTCTTTTGGGGCCAATTTGTTATGTTTTAAGCCATTGTTGGGTGGATGATTGGACTAGGACGTCCCAAAAGACTTATCCTTTCAGATCTAGGCTTTCGATGGTCCCTTCATGCATAAATGTGCCATCTTTATGAAGTTAAGGTCCCGTTTGATGGTTTCTTTCTGGGAAAGTGCTAAAGTGCTATCTGGGAAAGTTTTCTGACTTGGAAAGAAACCATGTTGTTTGATTGTACATCTGATTGACTGTGCTGAATGATGAAAAAAGTAATAATTCAATAAAAAATAAATTTAAAAAAGGTTATTTAAAATAATTAATAATCTAATAAAGAAAGAAAGAGGCGAGGTTTGTTGTATAATTGTCTTTCCAGCCCATCCAGCTAGAAAGATATGATTATGGGGCTTTCTGGGAAAGACATATCTTACCGGGAAAGACCCCTTCTTTTGTGCAAATCAAACAATCTTTCCGGTCCATTCAGCCAAAAAGATTTGTTTGGACCTGGAAAGATGCGTATCAAACGGGGCCTAAGAGTCTTATGTGAGCATTAAGTCATGTATTAAGACCTTTTAAAGCTAAAGAGCCTTGTTTAGCGTTGTATGAATGTAAAGTTAGCAACTCTACGTGTTTTCTCAGCTCAATAGGGTCAGATCTCCGTTTTGGTGTATTATCTTAAGGTATTATGGACTTAATGGGAGAATGGGCTTAACAAGGGAGTATGTTAGGCGTACCAGCCGGTACACGCATCGTATAAGCCTCATTGCATGTACGCTAAGCGTACAGCTGGGTACGGCCTACGTACTCAGTCTGTGGGCTTGCAGTCGAAGGTTCAGTGCAGTTCGACATTGTGAGGTGAGTTTTCCTCACTGAACTTGTGGGTCGAAGGCACCAATGTCGGCTCATTAGATTAATATATTGTTATGCATGCTTGTATGATGTTATGATCTGTTAGATCGGTATCCTGGTAGATAGGATGTTACTATGTTGTTAGGATCTGTTAGAACGGTGTCCTGGTATATAGGATGATGATATGTAGATCTGTTTGACTGGATGTAGTCTGTTATATGATTATCTGTTATATGTGCACATGTTTGGTTGGTAGCTAAGGCTTCACTACTTTGTACGTAAGCTAACAGGCCGGGGCATTCCAACTTGATGGTTGAGGGACCAGAGTATTCCATCCCGATGATGATTGAACTCATAGTATGTTGGCATTCCAACCCGATGGTTGAGGGGCATGGGGTATACCAACCCGATGGTTAAAGGGTCCGGGGTATACCAACTCGATGGTTGATTGGACCTATAATATGTTGTTATTATGTTTGTGCTAGTCGTATTGTATCGATATTTTGGAGGAAACTCACTAAACTTTGGGCTTACAGTTTTGGATTGTGTTTTAGGTACCTCAGAGGATCGCGGGAAGGATAATGCGTAATCGTGTACCTCCTTATGTTTTGTCTTACAATTTTGAGATTTCTCTGATGTGAAACTTATTTCGAAAACAATTTATAATCAATGATGGTTTTGTGTTTGTTTAAAAAGTTTAAAATTTTCAAGAATTTTATGAATGTTACATTGTTCCTTTCTTCATCCCTTCCATATACCCAAATCCCAAAACAAGTTTCGTTTATTTATTTCTCCAGTGTTTATATCTTACTGTTCAAGGTCGAACACGCACATCATTTATGGGTATTTGGTTAACATAATTTCTAGGTTTTTAAAATGATTTATGGGTTTTTGATCCTTGTTCAAGAAACAAGATGGACTTGGATATAGATTCAAACTCATCCCTGGCTTTTTCGTCGTTGGTATCATATTGGGTGAATTCACATTAAGCTTGAGCAAATGTTGGAATTTTATGATTAATTTAAGAGCAATTAATGGTGGTAGTGGTCGGAAATCAAATATGTTGTCTCCGATTTAGGAGCCTTTATTTTTCTTTTCGAGAGCCATATACCACCTCCGTGCTATTGAAATCAAATTAAAATTAGACTGGCTCTAATATGAAGAGGTTGAATAGGAACTGAAATCTACATATAGGGAAGATGAAAAACTAGAACGTTGCAAGTCATTAGGTGTTGTTCAAAACTCAGATCGTGTTCAAGTAGAAAAAGAACTTGAAGCTTGGGAGTAGTCCTGGTGGAGATTACTTCATGTGTGTGTATATATATATATATATATATATATATATATATATATATATATATATATATATATATATATATATATAGAGAGAGAGAGAGAGAGAGAAAGAGAGAGAGAGAGAGTGTGTGTGTGTGTTTATTTGCTTTTACTTTTAAATTTTAAATAACAACGAAAAATGTTTAAGTAAATAGAAAAACAAATTGAAATGGTAGATTTGTCTTTTCAAATATAACGAGGACCAATTCCACAAAAAAAAAAAAAAATTATCTTAAAATGATCATGAAAACCAAAAAAAAAAATCAAAATCTTGATTAAATCTCAGAAAAAATATATAGATTGTTTTTTGAGTTTTATTTAAAAATATTTATAGTTTCATGTAACGTTCCTTAAAAAAGTTATTATAATTATTTTTATTGTACAAAGTTTGGTACAATTTAAATACATGTAATGAATATATAGATTGGTAGTTGCCGTTCGAAAAATAGAATTGTAGTTTTAAATTGACACCCCCCCCCCCCCCCTTAAAATAATGCATATTTTATGAAGCATTCCATCACATATATAGAAAATGATCATATGGCCCACGAGTTCCACCTAGAGATTCGTGAGAAGAAAGACGAACGGAGCCCATACTTTATAAAATCATTTGCCACTATTTTGTTACATCGTTCCAAATGAATAAATAGAAGTGTTGCAAGTAAGTAATTTGTAATCTCACTTAACATCGAATGAAGCTTTGATACACATCTCATGCAATCCTGGAATGCCTCACGAAATGTCTTACTATCGGTTTAGTCATTTCTGATGACATTCTTTTAAATAAGCCTACATTAGCAAAGATCATAACTAAAAATGGATTAGGGTTTAAAATTAATGTTACACAATTCAAGAAATCATCCCTGAGTTTTTTAAAGTCTTTGCAAAGTGTCGTACCATACTACACTTATCATATAATTGAGTAATATGTATATAATAGACAAATATTCCCAATATTGTATGTACAAATGGAGTGTGGCTTAGAAAACATTAATGAATCAATAGCATATTAGCATGTGTATATAATAGACAAACATTTACTCTTTTTACATATTTTCGAGCTACATTATTTGAACTTTATTACTTATTTTCTAGCCACACCATTTTTCCTAACCACATTGTATATTTTTTGTATTTTCAAAGATGTGTATTTCCATTCCTCGTTTGTCCTTCACACATTTCTCCATGTAGGCTTCTATTAGGTCTTCAATATGCTCGACATCATTTTATCTAATTCATCTTCATCCAAAATCTATTCTTTTATAGCTATGAAACAATCCAAAATCTATTCTTTAACCCTTAGTTGTATTGTTGAGATCTTGGCTACAACTTTTGAAACAAAATAGATGAGATGTATCATTCATATGAAGTTGGTTTGTTCTTTGGAATTGATGTCGAAGTAGAATATCACATGCACAAGTGTTATGAAGCTTTTTAGATTTACAAATTTCACATCAAAGGATTTGTCAAGTTGATCATAACCATGACTCCATGAAGATAAGCTCTAAATCAAATCATTCTTGTTTTCATTTGTTATCCTATTTTTATTTTCATATCGATCCCTAGCTTGAAGGGAATAATGTCTACAAACCTTGGATACTTTTTCTTATTTTTTATTTTTAAAACCGAATAAAAGTTTTAAATTCTTATAACCAAGTAATCATCGTTTTAAACTCTTATAACCAAGTAATCATTTTTAAAACCCAATAAAAGTTTTAAATTCTTACTACTCATCTCTATAAATTCAAGGGAAGCATTTATCCACATCTTTGACTTGAAACTTAAATTGATTTAGTTTAAAGTGAACCATTCAAGATTACTCATCATTGCAAGTGTTTGACCAAAGTGAGAAAAGATCCTTTTTTCCTCAATGTTCAAACAAGAAACAAAAGGCCAAAATTACAAATTTACCCTTTTGTGTTAAGCATAAGCTCTTCATAACATAGAAATTGCAGATATTTTCATGGGGTAAAAGTCATTTAAAAACGGAAAGATGAAGCAGAAAAAGTTGAAAGAAAAGAAGAATTATATGATCAAGGAAGCGGTGGAGATGGTGGTGTTGTGGTGGTTAATGGTGGGTCCCAGCGGAACTCCTTGACAACAGCAGCAAGTGCTTCAGGGTTTAAACCAAGGTCACACAGGGCAATCAACACAGAAAGTGTGTGGCGATCTAATCCTGTGTCAACAATATTTGACATCTGAAAAACTAACTCCAGGGATTCCCGGGCAGTTCGGGCAGCTTCTGGATCCATGGATCAACCTGAAACTTATGGAAATAACTGCAAACCTTAATACCAACCAACTTTGAAGGAAAAGAATATCAAAACAATTACATGTGCTGATATCTATTAAGTTCAACTATTAGTATTATAGCAATTATAACCCACAAACAAGCAAACAAACCATGATACTAGTAGCTAAATAAGTTAATCACTTGTAGTTTTGAAGACGTGTTTATAGCAATTATAATCGGATAATGGTACAGACTTTAAACATAAAATGATAAAAGTGGCAAAGATAAAATCTTAATTCAAGTTCATACTCCAAAAAAGAGGAACTCTGGAAGTATAATGTTCAAAAAGACAAAAACAAACGGGAAGTATAAATGTATAATGGAGATTGATCAAATTGAGACTTCACAGTTCACAATTATCATTAAAACAAACTGCCAACGGGTCAGATACAGTATAGATACATGCGAATCGGACCATAAAGAAACCAAAAAAAAAAGGAAAAAACTTTATAGCTACATCAATTTTGAAATTCAAATCTCTCCCGAATGAAACGCAAATTCAAATTATAGGTTTTACGGGAGACGGAGTAATGATCTAATGTAGATTAGAAATGATGTGAGGGCCAATTTTGATCAGTTGTTCAGATGATTCCCAAATGATACAAGAATTTGGCGAAAAATTATAGACAAATGCAACCATAAGAAACGCGGAATTTGGAGAAATTATCGTCATAAGCAGGTGGTATAACGAGTGAGGGAATAGATTACCTGATCGAAGCTTCAATTTGTAGCGCGGGAGTGAAGTGAGTGAGCGATGGAGAATTAGGGCTTCAAACGTTGGAGATGTTTTTCTGATATAATGTTAGAGGTGAGGTGTTTTTTTTTTTTTTTTTTTTTTTTTTTTTGTGCTTTATATAATTAACTATCTTTATATAAATTCAAAACATATCTTAAATAGTTGACAGTAAATTTCAAACTTTCTTTCATTATCGTTTGCTTCATAATTCATTTTCTAATGACAACCTTATTCATTTGTGTTGTTTACAATTGCAATCACAACTGAAAATTTAAATTTTACCATTGTGAAAAAACACCAAATTTAAATCATCCTCAAGTTTTCTAAAATTTATAATAAAATTATATAAATAGACATTTACTCACATATAATATACTGATTAGTGAATGTAACTTAACAACAAAATCAATTGAGTAATATAAAAATATTATAAGTATAGAACAAATATAGATTAAATTTAGTAAATATATAATCAAATGTAGATAGCCTAGGCCCCTTCATCACTAGCTTATGCATTTTGTGTCATGTTTGCTTAGTCACTTGCATGTGTTTGTTTTCTTAGCTTAATAGCTTTAACTCAAGCCGAATTTGAAAAATACATGAAATTGTGGTGTCTAATTTTTTTTTTTTTTTTTTTTTTTTTTTTTTTTTTTTTGGCATATGTTCTTTAACTTGCATCTACTTATTCGTCCATTTGTAAGCCCTCCTTCACATGTTCGTGTTTCCTATACTTGAGGTCATTTATGTGAAGCAATTGCTCTACCACTCTCATTTATCAAATCACAAAATACAAAAGAAATCTTGTTTAAGTTGAGCACCGTATATGATATACCAACTCCAAAGAGTTTCTAGCAATTTAACCACATGCTTCACAAGTTAAAACTTGTTTTTTAATCCAAATGAAACAAATAGATTAAACTAAACAACTTCCTAAACAATACAATTTTAAAAAAAGGCATGAATTCATGACACAAAAATATATATGCCTCATGGTTTCTCTTCGGTAGCTCTTGATGGTCGTCTCGCATCTGTCATTAAAACACCACTATGTCCTCCTGCAATGTTATCTGACTCAATCAGCAACTATCAAACAGCTTAAGTATTCCCTATATATAACGTAACATAGAAGATAAAATGTTTTATTTTAACTTCTAAGGTCAAACAAACTAAATTTTTAATTCAATATTTGACTTGGATTTAGCTTCAACTTTATATATGAATACCGTTGATAGTGAAAACATAAAATAGTTATAGAAAAATCGAAAAAAAGGTTTAACAACAAATGTCAAATTCAAGATCAAAAACTATGACATTTGACATTATGAAAGACTTACCATGAATCGATGGAATTCTATCACTTAAACCAGTCCCATGAGTTGAATTCAATCTCTCACGTGACAATGTGTTGTTATCACCAATACCAATAAATGGTTTAATGGATGGATTTTGTGAGTAATTTGTTGACCATGATCCACCACTAGATCCGGCCATAGCCATTATCGCATCCGCCTGCAACAAACCAAAAAATAATAAAATAATAATAAATTGTCACGCCTACAAAGAAACCAAACCATTGGACTCATGAGTCTGTTTTGTATGATGGAATGGAATCATAAAGGAATGGAATGGAATGAGGAAGGTAATGGAGTGGGTCATTAATGACATTCTATTATTGCCTTTGTTTGGTTGACTTGAATGAATGGAATGAGTTATTCAAACATGTTGTTTTGTTATGTATAATTAGAAAAGGTAGAAAAGTACATGAAATTGAATTGGTATATAAAGAAGAAAAAAAAAATGATATTTTGAGAAAATAAACTTTAATCAAATAAAGATATATTGCTACATAAATTGCATGCATATTCACATATTTCATGCCGTTTGAAATATATATTATATGTATTTCAAATAGTCATAAAAAAATATCGCTTTAAAAAAATGTTTGCCAAAATATATAACTAAATAATAAATATTACGAAATCTTAATATATGATTAAAAAAATTTCTTATTTTTTGGAGAATAAAGAATAGTATTATTAAGATTAAAAAAATAAAAGTAATTTATAAGTGTAATATAACATTCCTTTCCCTGAAAGAAGAATAAAAAAAATTTAAAAACACACACACACACACACAGCCTCCCCCATGTCAGAAAAAAAAAAACACTCCGTGAATAAGGAATGAAAATTAAAAATATGCAAAGAGGAATGATACATAATACATTCCATTCCACAGAGCAAAACAAGCAGGTTTTTTTTTTTTTTTTTATTCCTACGGAATGAACCATTCCATTCCATTCTTTCCCTGATTCCATCATACGAAACACAACCTTAGAGCTCACCTTGTTTGGATGAACATCATCAAAAACATGAGCTTGACCACCATAAAATATAGTCATCTGACGACTTACAGACGTTGAACCTAATCGCCTGCAAAATAAGAACTAAAACTCATATCCCATCACAATATTTAACTAAAATTTATTTAAAAATAAAATAAAAATCCAGTGTTTAATCATATAGCGTTTACCGAAGAGGAGTAGAAGAGCCTGGCTCAGGAACACTGATTCCAGACTTGTGTTTTGGTTCACCAACACCACTAACAGAATTCAAGATTCCAGACCCTTTGATTCCAGTCCTTGATCCTTCATCAGCAGCTGATTGGGAAATGACAGATGTGCCCATGGTGGGATCTTTGAATCTGTTTGAAAGTGTTTGTTGATATGGGTAAGGTACAGGTTGACCAGTACGTGAAGGGTACTGCAGTACTGGTCCCACGTTGACCGGAATTGCTCTTTCCCATTTGGAATTGGAAGGATTGGAATCAGGCTTTCCATTTGCAACTGTGGTTTGTTGCACTATTGGTCTCATTGGTTGTTGCTCTTGCCCTACATTTCTCAGCATCTAAACCATAAAATTGGTCTTCCATTAGAATATATTCAAACAAAATTGTATATAATAATCATGATACTAAAAAAAATAAAAATAAAAACCTTCATTAAATGTGAGCTATCTTTTGATGAACTCAAGAATACAGAATCTGAGTTACTGCGTTTATTCCCAGCATATCTATTCCCAATATCTGAGCCTGAAAAATCACTTTTTTGTCCATAGAATGGCACCCCTTCAAGATGAGATCCAACCTGTCTGTCTACCATGGTTAAAATGAGAAAATTATCAAATTATGTACTTATGTGACAATTTGTCACACCATGATCACCATTAAAGCATCATGTGAATATGTGATGTATATATGAATTCAGCTTTTAAACTAATCGATCACAAACATGCATCTAAGAGTTGGAATATGATGAAATTGGAACATCTAATAAGGATTAGATTCAAGACTCGTTATTATAAAACTAAGAAAAACTGAAAAGGAAAGACGAACAATAGCAGGAATTTTATCAAACGGTTGGTGGGCACAGGGCACCGCGGTGTTACATACCAGAGCCAAGATCAGAAGTAGTGGAAATTGGGCCACCAGCACGGGATGCGGAAGCAGAAGGGGAACCGGCAGCGGGAGCATCGCCGGCGGCGGCACAGTTGGGCACCGGAGGACAATCGCGGCCGAGAAAGTCATGAAAAATTGTGGGTTTCACATCATTATTTACATTGCTGTTGTGGTTTTGAGCCATAGTGTTTGACAACAGCACAGCAGCCATAATCTCATCTAAACCCTCTTCTCATCGTCATAACCATCGAGACCC
This sequence comes from Lactuca saligna, assembly GCF_052625555.1. Classification (NCBI taxonomy): domain Eukaryota; kingdom Viridiplantae; phylum Streptophyta; class Magnoliopsida; order Asterales; family Asteraceae; genus Lactuca; species Lactuca saligna. The sequence continues at coordinate 36,485,071 of NC_136417.1, read as the reverse complement.
AAAAAAGAAAAAGTGAAGAGTATGAGAGCACGATTGTCAGAAAAGGTGAAAGAGAATCACCTGAAATGATTTTAAAGAGAGCATTAAAGAGCAAAAGGTAGTTGCTTTTCTTTATATGTTGTGCAAATTCTTGCTCTATTGCAGTGGTTCAGTTGCGTCTGCTCCCCTCTCTGCCAATTCGAGAGGAGAGAGAGATGGCATGGATCTACTTGTTCAGTTTTACTTTGATTAAATTATTACTGGAATGGGGTTTTGATTGGCGAATTGTGGAATTTTGTTCTTGCAAATGGCTGTAGCGATTTGTGGAGTTTTGTAATTTTTAGTTTTTAAAAGAAAAGAGTTATGGCAAGAATAACGTTGTACTCTTTTGTTTATTTTATAAATAGTGATAATGACCGAAATGATAAGGAATTTTTAATTTTATTTATATTTAGTTATTAATTTTTTTTATTATATATTTTTCACTGAACTATTGAAACTGTTTATATTTTACCCTTCTATAAATCGAAAATTCATTTCCTTTTAAAAAGGTTTAATGATTAAATATGAACAAACTTCCTCTTTTATTATGTTTTAGCAAATTATTTATTTTTGTTAAATTCTAGCAGAATTTGTTGATGAATAAATCTATGAAATAAAAAAAATCCCTAAAAATATATTAAAAAACGAAAAACCAAAACCGAAATAAAAAATCAATGGTTTGATATTTTCCAAAATAAAAAATCGAAGTTTTCAATATGATTTTGGTTTTACAAAATTTAACTTTCGAATTTTCATATCTAAATCTTTCCATCTTTTTATAATAGAAAAATAATTATAAACCAAAAAGGGAATAAGAAAACGTTTAATTCTGAATTTTTCTATCCAAAACTCCCCCATAACACATGTCATAAATATTTTGCTTTAATCCGGAAAATCCAAAAAATCTTCAATTTTTAGTTTCGTTCACGGACCGCCTTTGATAAAAATTTGGGTAGAAATTGTCGATTTCAAAATTCTGTCAAAAGCAGCCTGTGAACGAAACTAAAAATTGAAGATTTTTGGATTTAACGGATTAAAGCAAAATGTTTATGCCATGTGTTAAGGTGAGTTTTGGATAGAAAAATTCCGAATTGAGCACTTTTTCATTTCCTTTTTGGTTTTATAATCATTTTTGGATTATAAAAAAAAGAAAGAGATTTAGATATAGAAATTCAAAAGTTGAATTTTTCATATTATGCAGACTTGAAGACCCAAGTGACCTTGAGTATTTGAAGTTTATGAAATGATTTGATTGGAGATTCGTAAGTGATTTCGGTTCATGATGGGTTTAGAGTTATTGAAGATTTTTTGAGTGTGCATAAATGCTTAAATTTTGGGTAATTTTTGGAGAATGAGAGTATGTAGATTTAGATCTAGATCTTTTTTTATAAACACCTTTTCATAATCAAATGCATATTTTAAACACCCAAATCATCGTGTTCTTTGTGTGTTATTTAATTCTGTATGTCAAACCAATGGTGATCATTCACATCAGTGAAAATGATTCATTTTATTGTAAAACCAAAATCAGATTGGAAATTTTGATTTTTTATTTTGGAAAATACCAAACCATTGGTTTTTTATTTCGGTATCGGTTTTTCATTTTTTAATATATTTTTCGGGTATTTTTTTTTTTAATTTCATAGATTTATTCATCATCAAATGTTGCTAGAATTTAACAAAAATAAATAATTTGCTAATACATAATACAAGCAGAAGTTTGTTCACATTTAGTCATTGAATTTTTTTAGATGGAAACAAACTTTCGACTTTGTTCACATTTAGTTACTAAACTTTTTTTCAGTATTTATTTGTCAATGAACTATTGAAAATGTTCACATTTTACCCTTTATGACCGGTAACAACTGGTCATAAAGGTAAAATGTGAACAATTTCAATGGTTTAGTGGCAATAGACAAATAAAAAAAGTTTAGTGAGTAAATGTGAACAAAATCGAAAGTTCGTTACCCTTTCAATTCATTATTGTAACACCCCAAAAATACGAGCCAAAATTTTCATTTTTGAAAACATATATTTAACAAAACATTCGAATTAAAACGTTTACTGATCATAACATTTTATAAAGATATCACATGTCTGGAAAACATCTCATAAAACATAATAATGTCAGAGTACAAATCCCCAGGAAGATCTCATGATGCGGAATACGAAGCATGTGTGTGATAGACCGCTACCGCGTCAGCTCTTTCCCCTTCGAAGAAGAGGTACCTGAAACCAAAACTGAAAACGGTAAGCACGAAGTTTAGTGAGTTCCCCCATCGTACCGCATAACATACAATCACATATCATACATATTGCCAGGCATTTCTGGGGTGCCCGGCTTACCCGGTACGACCATTCTGGGGTGCCGACCTACCCGTGTCAAGCCATTCTGGGGTGCTGACTACCCATGTCAAGCCGTTCTGGGGTGCTGACTACCCTTCGGTCCTGACGACCGAACCTCGGGGACTATTTCACCCCCTACTTCTACTATCACATATATCATAACATAACATATTATCATACATATCTGGGGTGCCTGAACTATCCTTCGGTCCTAGCAACCGAACTCGGGGACTAGTCCCCTCCTCCTACCTCTATCACATATAACGTAAAAAGCTAGCATGCAAACATATCATCATATACTATCAGACGTATATGGGGTGTCTGACTACCCTTCGGTTCTAACAACCGAACTCTACTACTATCATACATAACATATCATGCTAGCATATAACATATCACGTAGTAGCAAACTTAGATGATATCACAAAGACAATCATCTATCATACATCTGCTACTGGTGGGCCGGCATTGTGGCCTTAGACCCACCGCTACTGGAAGGTAACTCACCTCGTAGTAGTTGCTGATCTGTGTGGGAATGGTCTGTCTGCTGCTGCTGCTTCGGAAATCCTCCGACTGTAATTCCCACCAAACACTTAGTCAAATACGGATAACCGCACTCAGGGTAAATTGTCCATTTACCCTTAACAAGTCATGAGTCAAGTCATGAGTCAAGTCACAGTCAACTGCCAGTTGACCAGACTCGCCAAGTTGGCTTGCCAACTTGCCGAGCCTTTCTCTATACCTAAGTCCAATAGTCCTTCATCCTACTCGCCGAGTTATATGAACAACTCGCCAAGTTCGCCTTCATCCGAAGAACACTCTAAGCTGTGACTCGCCGAGTTGTATGAACAACTCGCCGAGTTGTTCTTGAGACAAGAAGATTGCCATGCACTCGCCGAGCCATGGCATTGACTCGCCGAGTGGCTTCATGAGTGAGTCTGGCTTCCAACCCACTGAGTCATACCCTATGACTCACCACTCCAACTCGCAAACACAAAAGGGGAACAACCCGGGGACTCGCGACCCGACTCGCCGAGTCAGATGAATGACTCGCCGAGTCTGCCTCATGCAAAAACTATACATGCGATTTTGCTTGAATCCAGTCCATGCCATTCATAGATTTGGGTTCCTAGGGCCTGATTTACACGTAAAGTTTCCAACTTTACGTGTAGATAATCACCAATGAAGGTTTTAGGGCTCAAAGTGCACCAAAAGGGGTAGATCTTGGACTTTCATCCAATATGACTCCATAAAGGCAGTAGATCCAAGCTTCAGGGACTAAATCATGCCTAGATCTAAAGGCTAACAACTTATTTCAACCCACAAAGCACAAACAAGCTTGAAGAATGGCTCAAAAAGGACTTTCATGAAGCTATTAGGGACTACAAGCTTGAATACAGAGGGGAAACGAGCTTTACCTCAAGGAAAATGTTGGGATGACACAAAAATGCTTGGCCTCCTTCTCCTCTTCTTGATCTACTCTTCTTTCTCCTCAAAAACTTTAAGAACACTCCCAAAACACTACAATCTCACAAGGAATAAGGGCAAAAACGATGTTGGGGGCTCTGAGGGTGAATGGGGGCGAGGTTGGGGCGGAAATGAGGGTTTAAATAGGGTGCAAACCCTTGAAATTTAGGGTTTCAACAAACAGCGGTGACTCGCCGAGTCCAGAATGTGGACTCGCCGAGTCGTCAACTTAAACGTACCCTCGGACCGCGTCCCTACTCGGCGAGTCGGACCTACAACTCGCCGAGTCCAAGGTTAAAATGACAAAGACTTAGATAAATTTTACATACCAGGAACCAGGTGCTACAATTATCCCTTATAAATAAAAGCTTCTTATCAAAATTTTGAAGTGTTTATAATTTTATAATAATAGTTTTGGAGAAAACTAAAAAAATTGTCCCTTTGGTTTGTGTTTTTTTAGATTTGGTCCAAGTTTAAATTGAACGAGTGGTACTTTTTGTTTTTGTGGATTTGGTTTGCCAAACTTAATTTTTGATAAATTTGAAATGATAAATTTACCTTTCATATTATTATTTTTATTATTTTCTTTAAGGTATATGGCCCTTTTTGTTACTTAATTATAAAAAGTATTTAAATAAATATAAAAAATATAGAAAATATAAAATACTAATTAAAAATATTTAATAGTCATTTCAAATTGGTCATAACCAAATGCAACAAAAAGAAATTGTTTTGCACCAATGATAAAAGTTGAAAACGTTTTATACATAATCCAAAAAAATCAAAAACCATACACATCAAATTTACAGTTTTCTCAAAATTCTTTTTAACCACTAAAGTTATAGTTATATTAATAAAATAAGTATTATAACTATTTGTGATTTTGATTTAAATTAATGATTTTTAAAGTTTTTCTGCTGTTCAAAAAAAAAAAAAAAAAAAAGATTTTTAAAGTTTTGTCCAATTAAATATCATTTGGTGATTCGTTTTTATTAGTCAAGCAATCAGTTTTACGAAAACTACGGTTGAATAAATAGTAATGTTACTAATGCATATAGGTAAGAAAATTACTCGAAAGTACGTAAAATAAAAAAGAACGTAATAACCTAATAACCATAATAATTTTTTTTTTCTAAGATTTTTCATCAAGAGCCAAAAAAAAAAAAAAAAAAAAATGGAAAATACGTAAAATAGTCATAATTTCTGCAGGCCATATCTGCGAAAATCAATGTTGTTTGCGATTTTTATTTTGCAAAACAACATCCTTGACTAGCGTTGACTAAAGAAATCTTGTGGCATGCGAAACTATCACGGGCCTAAGGCCCAATTCTGTTTCTAAGCACATATAAACCTAAAAGAATTTTATCGTCATTTTAACCCAACATGTTCGCAAAAGGTAAACAAATTATCTCTTAAAACAATGACAGGAAACGACGAGAGTATTAACTCAATCGATTAGTTATTTATCCATATCTACGTTTTTTTGTTTATAGACTGAAAATTGGAACATGTAGCGATACTTACGTATAAACTGCAACGCAGTGCAATCAACAAGAGTCTATTGTCTAACAACAAGGCGATCCAAGTTATTTTCCGTTGTCAAACGTACCACACCACTTACCTTGAAGGCCGCTACAATATTAGAAATGATAATGTTCAATAAAATATAATTAAACATAAAACATTTTGTAAAGATACATATAAAATTTACTTACAAATGAAACCTGACACCAAAATATGAAATTGTGATGGTTTTATGTTTGTATATACAAAGGTTTAGTGATAGTCGGAGGTGGGGTATTAGATCTATCATTGAAAAATCTGAAAACTCAGATAAAAAATTTATTTATTTATCTCTTTCTTCTTAAAAATGACAATTTATAATAAATTCAAGGATATCATAATCAAAGTGTATGAATTCATAGTAAAAATATCAATCCATGATAATAGTTATATTTAGAAATTTAAAATTTTAAAAAAGTACTCTACTTTGTAGCAAAACAAGCATGACCGTCCGACCTCCAAATTTATAGTGTGATATGTCCATAAATAACATCTTGTTACATAGAACACAATGACTTTTTTTTACATCAAATGGATTGCATATTAAAGAGTTATGAATGTTCAAATTTTAGTTTTTTTCTTAAAAATATTTTTCAACAAACTCTACTTTAGACCAAAAAATGTATGACTTCCTCATCTTTAAATAAGTGTAATATGTCAATTGATGGACCTTGTTACAAAGAACATAATGAAAAACAAATTCAACCAAAATGGATTTCATATGAAAAAAGTTATGAAGGTCATAGATTTTTACAGCAAAAATCCACATAGATTTTCGTAAAGACAGCTTACTAAAATTATTGATATTTTGGTCATTTTTTATTTTCTTGGCTATTTGTGGGAGAACGCCAGTAAAAGATGCTACTGTTTTCATTTCTCTCTCTCTCTCTCTCTCTATATATATATATATATATATATATATATATATATATATATATATATATATATATATATATATATATATATATATATATATATATATATATATATAGAGAGAGAGAGAGAGAGAAGAGCATATTGTGCTACCGTGTGTGTGGGGTCCAAAATAAGTTTTTTGTTGCGTTTTTTGGTCTATTTTATATTTAAATGTGTGTAAAATGACAATATATATATATATATAGAGAGAGAGAGAGAGAGAGAGAGAGAGAAGAGCATATTGTGCTACCGTGTGTGTGGGGTCCAAAATAAGTTTTTTGTTGCGTTTTTTGGTCTATTTTATATTTAAATGTGTGTAAAATGACAATATATATATATATATATATATATATATATATATATATATATATATAGAGAGAGAGAGAGAGAGAGAGAGAGAGAGAGAAGAGCATATTGTGCTAACGTGTGTGTGGGGTTCAAAATAAGTTTTTTGTTGCGTTTTTTGGTCTATTTTATATTTAAATGTGTGTAATATGACAATATTGCCCTTTCAAATTTTTTTTCTTTTTCTTTGTGAAATGACATTTTTGCCCTTTCAATTTCATTTTTGTTTCATTTTTTGGTCTATTTCATAATTAAATGTGTGAAATGACATTTTTGCCCATTCAATTTCTTTTTACCTTTTCTTTTTAATTACTTTACAATTTATTTAGTTAAAATAAAACAACATTATATATATATATATATATATATATATATATATATATATATATATATATATATATATATATATATATATATATATATATATATATATATATATATATAAAAACCCCACCTACCCACACTACTATCCTCGCTATTTGCTTCGCGTATGCCAATTATACATGATACGAGACTCAATAGACATCCGGATAAATGATCATACTTTAAATCCACAACCAAATAAGGAACAGGAGGAAAGACTAAATCAGACATTCTAAGGCTATAAAATCCTAACTATATACTACTGTGTAGAATACACTAAGCAAATGGTGAAGGCATATTCAATCTCATAAGAATGAACTCCTAGGCTAAGGCATCACAAATCAGGCAACATTACCACATTATTCCTGCAACATTCCTTAGCCTATCACTAACCAGGATGCAACTTTATATAGATATATATGTTTTGCATTACTCATAATATAAATTGACGTATTTTGGGAAACTACCACTCGAGCGCTGGTTGATTGTACATACTGCTTCTCTGGGTTTTTCTCCTGTAAAAGCCTTCATTTCTTTGTTAAGTTCTTAAAAAAAATTATAGATCCTTAGTTTGAGTTTGGAATCACCCAAAGGTTCATGCAAATCCCTCAAACTAGGGCTCTTATACCAAATTGTAATACCTTAAATTTTAGTCCAAAATTCTTATTTTTATTTTACCAAAATCAAGGTTTCACAAGCCAAGTTATCAAATACATAATTATCCAAAACAACCAATATCACAAATTATCAGAGTTCATAAACTGTCCCGGTAGTCTAGTGAGCGTGTACTAGGGATGTTATTCGGGTCGGAACCGAACCGAACCGAACCGAACCGAACCGACCCGACCCGAATAAACCGAAAACCGAATAAGGGTAATTCTATGAACCGAAAACCGAACCAAATAAGCAATACGGGTTCGGTTCGGTTCGGTTATTATTCGGCTCGGTTCGGTTCGGTTTCGGCCTGAATAACCCAAATAACATGTACAAGATGATTAAGGAGTCGAATAACCCGAATAACCCGAGTAACCCGAATATTTTGTATTACTTTTGTAGCTTATGATTTCATAACAACTCTTTTAAAGAAACAAATTAAACACTAGAAATTAAACATCCAAAACACCCAAAAATCTATCTATAAGTATATAACCCGAATAACTTCATCAATATGGAATGAAACAAGTAAAAGAACATATATGGTTGTTTTCATTAAATTCTTTTATTCAAGGTCAAAGTCCATATTGCTTGGACTTATAGAAAAAAGTTAATTGTTAACATAGCACATTCAAATTTCAATTGATAACATACATAATAACACATTTAAAGATTGGGTGGTAGATTAACACATCCAATTTTCAATGAGTAACATACATAATAACACATTGAAAGATTGAGTAGTAGATTAAGATACAAATTCTTACTTGTATTTCTTGATTTGGAACCCAATTTTCAATGAATTGAATAGAGTAGAAACTAGAAAACAAGATGAGGAGATGATTCACAGAAGTTTGAAGTACGGAAGTCGATCAAAAACTAATGTCGCAAGGAGCAATTGTCGATCAAAAAAAATTGTCGGAAGGAGCAATTTGCAATTAGCAACTGTCGATCAAACAAAATTGTCACAATCATCAATATCGAAGTAGTCGACTCGATTTGGTGTAATAGGATATTCGATTTGGTGTATTAAGTGGGTAACGATCTTCGATTTGGTTTTTTTGGGATCAATTGTGATGATCACATAACCGAATACGTAAATTATGCAAGGAAAAAAAAACGACTCTTCATATTTGATTCGGTTCTTTGGACCAAATAAGCCCTTATTCGGGTAACCCGGACCGAATAACCCGAAAACCGAATAAACCTTATATAGATACCTGAAAACTAAATCAAATTGCTTATTCGGGTTTAATTCGGTTCGGTTCGGGTTTTCAGGCCAAATTCTCATCCCTAGTGTGTACAATCAGACATTCGCCTTCCTGCAGTCCTCAGAAGTACCTACTACGTATAAATCAACAACTGTAAGCACCAATCTTAATGAGTTCCCCAAGATACCGCATACATCACAACATTAATAAACAAGTATGGGTTATCAGAAACCCTAGGGACTATCAACAGTCCTATTGGGCTAACAACACGTCCTGTAGGTTATCAGTAAACCTGGAGACTATTAGCAGTCTCAGTCATACATAAGCAGCATAAAATAATAATAACAGCTAGACCCAGTTGGTCATCATTGTTGGATTAGTGTCTAAGTCTATAACTATTTTGGTATGTACTTGACCCGATTGTGCATGGTCCTTTTGGGTTGCCTTCACCAAAGCAACTTGATAGGATGATTTATGGAGAAAGAGGATTAATTTTGATTTATTAATATATTATATGAATAATATATTAAAAGAGAAATCATATTGTTTAATTAATAATAGTAAAAAATTAATAAGAATTAATTTTATGGCTAAAAGACATTAATTAAATAAAGGGGACTAGAATTGTCAATTGTGCGATAGTTGAATATTGGGCTAATGGACTCCATATTAGAGGGGTGGACGAATTTTATGGGGAAACCCATTAGAAATCATCCAAGGCCTCTAAGAAGGGAGTCCATGGGTTGCTTAGGGCCTAAGTAGTTAAATTGTGTGATAGTTGAATATAAGGACCCCTAGAGCACCAAAAATGTGGCCAAGAGTTTCCTTAGGGTTTCTAAATGTTTTTTGGGTGCCTCTCCTCTTCTCCTAAGTCATCCTCTTGCTCTTGGTGTTTGTGAGCCATTAGAGGTACTGCAATTGTGGTACTTGCTTTCAAAGCTAAGGAGATTCAAGGAACTAGTTATTATTACTATATAACAACAAAAGGTATGTATTCTATTCTTCTATGTGGATTTCGAAAATAGTAGTAGCATGACAGGTTTCTTTTTCTATTCATAAAGTTGTATAACTAATAGTGAAAACATAGATCCAACTCTAGGGTTGCATGCACACATAGGATTGTTTGTATAAAGCCTATCAGTGGTATCAGAGCCTTTGGTTTTTGTTTTCAATTAGTTTTCTATACAAAAGTATGAGTTTGACATATTAGGGTTTATAGCCAATAAACCCTAAAGGCATGATTTTCGAATTAGGGTTCATAAACCCTAAATTTCGAAATTTGGTTAGGGTTTCCCAAATCCTTTCCTTAGCCTCCAAGATTTCGAATTCTAGGGTTATCCAACCCTAGGATTTCAAAATTGCCTCCTTCCCCAAGATAATATCCTAAATTTTAGGGATTTGGATAATATTATATCTTGTAATTATCTCTTAATTGTTTAAATATGGCAATTAAATATTTTTGGATTATCCCATCCCAAAATTTCAAATTTTAGGGGATAAAGGGATTAGGTTAAATTAATTGTTTAATTTAAATAGATAATCCTCCAAGATTTAATAATTCAAATTAATTGTTTTATTTTGGATAATTATTAAATCAATGTTTTAATATTTAAGATTTTAAAATTAAAAGGTTTTAATTTTCGAAAATTTTAAATATGATTAAAACCCTAGTGTTTTTGAAATTTGAATAGTTGAACCTAAAGTTTTAAAAAGTTTCAAAACTTGTCCTCAAGTTTTGTAATTTAAATTGTTTGATTAAAAGGTTTAATTTTGAAATTTTAAATTCTAAAACCCTAGTTTGTGAAAAAGGTTTAAATTTACACCCTTGTGGTTTATTGATTTAATTACAAGTTTAATTAAAAGAAAGAATTAATAAGCCATAAATTAAAAGGTTTAAGACTAATTAAATTAAAGGAATAATTAAATGTTTAAACCACCTAGTATTTTAAAAGTGTAAAATACACCTTATACTATATATAACATTAAAAGTCTAATATCATATATGTATAATTTAAACTGCTAGTCTTACCGTTAGTAGGCCTCATTCATGAAGCCGGTCTATAAGGGGGGGGGGGGGTATAAGGTTATGGCCTATAAAATGGTTATTTAATGGGTGTCCACTCTCACCCACCGCTCCCTTGATTGGTGGAGGGTCGTTAGCCGAATGGGTAGGATAGGGCAAACCCTCTCCTCATTAAAAGTATAATGAATAATAAAGTAACTAAATGTTTACAAAATTCCTAATCTTAGTTAGTGGAGCATGTGTGGTTAACCGATACACTAATTGAGCTCTAAGCAAAGGTGGAAAAGGGTGAATTTTTAACGGACTTTTCTTGTCCCGACCTGTTAAAAAATATAACTTTAAAAATAAATTTAAAATTAGCTGACAGAGTCTAAACGAAAGTATGCCCAACGTACCCAAGGAGTACGCCCAACATACTCGTGTAAGTGTTCACGGTCCGAGATTGGCCACGTAGCCCTACTCTTGTGCATGATGGACATGTGTTGTAGCCTTGACACGTCCGGGCTGATCTCTTTGTATGCCCAGTGTACACGATGTAAGCCCAGCGTACTAGCCGAAGAAGGAGTTCGCCCAACATACTCTGAAGTTACGCCCAATGTAACTCAAATGTCTAGCCACTATAAATAGCACCCGAGGCCATCCGATTTTTGGTTTACAAATATTCATCCTTTCACCTTCTACTTTCCTTTTCATGACAATAGCACCGGAAGAGCCCGAAGATCCCAAGAAAAAATAATTTTCGAGCCAAAACTCTGCCCACGTGAAGCCCAGTTTTTGAGAAATCACCCCGGTTTCATCTGAAAAGATTATTTTAAGAGACGAGGTGCTGCCCAATTATTATCTTAACAAGTGAGTGTGTAGTTACTTTCATCTTACACATAGATATGAAGTATTTTCTACAAAATACATGCTATGTGTATATTTATTGTTTATTTATTTGAGATGGGTGTTGAATGAATGTTTTATATAGGTTTTAAAATTATTTAAACTATATTTGTATTTTTATCTACAAATATGTCGGGTATAACATGGGTAGATGAAATAGTTGGTGTGTGTTAAAATGATGAGAGGCCTCGATGTTGTAGTTGTTCTAGTTATCTAGCAGAGTATAGATGACAACTAAGGACCTTTCTAGATAGTCTAGTAGAATGCTAGCATACTCGCAACCTATATGTGTTGGTGAACTAAATGTTCGCTGGTATACTCCACCCCCTCATGGTTGCATTAAGGACATGTATGGCTGATGAATCCCCTTAGAAGTAGTGTCCATCCCGATGATGATCCTTAGGCTAGGTCCCTTGTGATAGGTGTTTAGGGACGTAAAGTGAGGATAACGGGAACATGTAATCAGGGTTATTGTTGGTTGATGAAATTAATAAATTTATTGTTGGTCGATGAAATTAATAAATTTATTATTATTTGTGGGTTGCAAACCTTATATGCTCACCAGGTTCCCAAGCCTGACCTGCTCAACTTTTTATATTATAGTTAGTGGACCCAGAGAATAGTTTGGATGATGAAGATGGATTTTTGGATTATAAGCCAGTAGTTCTAAATAAATGTTGTAAGGCTTATGATATACTATTTATGCTTTTGATCTGTATCGGAACATGGCATCTCGAGGTTTTGATATATAATGAAAATATATATTTCTTTAAGAAATGTTTTGATAAAATTTTATCATGTTTTGTTTTAGGGACAAATTCGGAAACATATTTTAAAAGATTACTCTGATTTTATTTTTAAAGCATAAACTAAATCGGTTTTTTCTGTCCGAGAAATTTGGGGATGTCACACCAAACGTTCATAAACACCCTTAACAACACTATCAAGTAAAGATCTAAATTGTGACGCGTGAGATTTTAACAAAAATTCGAATTCTATGCCACTAACATTTGATTTCCAACATTGTCATTCAATAACTGAAGAATTGAATTGAGTTTAGAGTTGAGAATTTTGTATTGTTTTCCAGAGATGATGTCATTGTCATTGACTTTTTCTTCTTCTAGATTAACCTCTAACTCTGTGAATCCAAGCATTTCATCTTCATCCTCATGTTTGTAAGTCTATATCTCTTGTTTTATGGATTAAAAAGAGAATAATGTAATGATTGGCTCATTCATAACTCCTTGAAATGTTGGTGAGATAGTTGGAACTGATGTTGGTGCGATTGTTGAAGTTTGTGGTGGTGGTGGAACGGTTGTAGTATTAATTGTTGATGTTGAACTCCCTCCAGTCATGATAACTTGTGAGTCCTTATTATATAAGTTCTTGGTGATATTTGAAGTCCTACCCTCCTACACATTGGACTCAGAAATAGGAAGCTCGGGTGGTTTGACTGTTGTCTACTCAGGGAGCGAAGTGATAATTGGTTCACTAAATTTAATGTTTGTATCCGCATCAGATGCGTTCATAGTGAGATCAAGAATACGTATCTCCTCGAAATTCGATTTGATATTGGTTTCCTTTCTATGTGAAACACTAAGAGTTTGACTATCATTTCAAAAGAAATCATCTTCTATTTCTTCGCTATCTCTATCAACCTCAAAAGTTTGTAATGGTGGAAAAGCTTTGGTTGAAGGCTCTTCATCAGTTAAAGCCCTAAGCTTCTTAATGTGTTTTAGGACACCTACAACTTTTCTTTCTCTGCTTTATGCCTCAGTAACTTAGTAAATAACCACACCAAAAGACTTTGACTTTGTCTTTAATTTGTTGGATTTCCTGACAATAACCTCAAGAATAGAAGTCTCTTTAACACCTTATTTAATAAATTTTTTAACATCCTTATCAAAACCACTTGCAACAGACTTCTTAGGAAACTTCTTTTGTATCTTTCTTAGATACCCCTTGCCATACTTCTCAGGAACATTTTTCATTGAAGCTTTTTTCTCAACAACTTTAGACTTCGCTTTTGAATTATTCTTTGTAAATTACAAATCTGTGGAAGTTCCTTCTTTGGCTCTAAAAGTCACCTTCTTCGGGATAACACCTGTAGAAGTTGATTCCATAGAAGCTTTATAATTTAACAACATGGAGGTCTTAGGAGATACCAAATTTAACATGACATCTGGAATGCAACCAACGGTTGGGAAAACAATAGGGTCATTGAGTGTTGACTTAGGAATGTGAAGATGAGAGAATGTGGAAACATTAGCATCTTTTGGAACAATAACACTTGCTTGACTATAGACTTCGTGTAAGATTAAAATCCAAAATCTTTCATTGGAAATCTCAATATTTTTCTTTGAATGCTTTATCGATGAAGCAAACTCCCACCCATAATAGCGAAGCATAATCCACATTCAATCCATAGTAGATTCCAACCATAACCGACTATAATTGGAGATTTGCCTTATTGAATCCGAAACTCCTTCCAGCCAGGCATCAAAGAGTGATTCCAAAGAAGAAGTTCCATACCCTAGGAAGACCCGACTTCCTGATACTACTTACAAGGGTAATTGGAGGTTGATACCCCACTTCATTGAACGTTAGGAGTACCTATTCAATCGTGGGAGTTTCAAACTGCCCTTCTAATAGTAGTTGAAGAATTTGTGAAAATTCTTCTTGTTCAACCTCATAGTCTTTTGTGAATCCATCTGGAATATGATGATGACTACCGACTTGTTATACATGGCTATAGAACTAGCAAGTGATAACTAGTTCATTAGAATAGAAAACGAAGCAGCCAGAGCATGTGCAAGACATGCATCCTTCATTATCTAAATGAACATCTTCAAGTCATCTGGATACTCAGAAATAATCGTATTGAACCATAAGTTGTTGGATTGAATCTTCATGTGTGGCATAGAAACACCGTCATTGTTAGTATTGAATTGATCAACAACAGTGTTGGCAATAGACATGGTGATCGAAATAATTTTGAATTTGATCACAAATTAGGGTTAGGGTTCTTGCGTAAACATCAGGAATCAGAAAGATGAAATTTAATCATTACATCTCATTTTATAACCAGTGTTAAATTCAAATTCAAACCAGATTCCAATCAATCAGTGCCATGTGTAAAGTAAGTAACTAAAATGACATTTCCCCTTTCTGCCACGTGTAAAAATGATGATCACTTTTTCTCGAGTCATGAGAAAGCACAGAATGTCACATCCATCGGGTACTTCATCATTCCCAATATAATCAAATAGTCACAAAGTTTTGTTAGGAACCAAGAGCCAATCTTCGTGAGTTAAAGTTGGGCCTCATTCACTTATCAGAATAATAAATGAAATCATAAGCCCGACTTGTGAATTCAAGTCCTGAGTAGGTTATACCCAAAACCTCGAGGAATTCAGTGCTTTTGTGTACCAAAATAAAAGATAGAATCAAAATAAGAAAATTTTGGAAACTTTGATATAAAAGCAGAAAGATCCCAGTAAAAGATACTCTTCCTTCGACATCAAAAGAGATTTCAAAGTGCTTGTATGGTTTCCCGTGAATTACAATCAATTACTTATTGAGATGTGTCGAAGGGCCTCTTTTAACAAGATTCGTAGGTGGCTTAATTTTCAAACAAGTTCGCAACTTAACATAAGAGCGAATCCTTGTAAGAAAAGACTTGCGTGATTAGTGTAATTAACAACAAGTAAGCATTGGGAAATTTTATAGTGGCTAAAGATCTAACATCTAAGTAAATATTCAGATGAAAACCTCATTTCATAAGAAAATTAAAAAGTTGGATCTATTGTGAAGAAATTACTTGCGATTAGTACTTTTCATTAAGATCTCTCAAAAAAAATGAAAATGAGATTTTGAAAATTTGAAATGGTATATTGAAACATAAGGTTTAGTTAAAATCTTGAAAAATAAAATTGTTCACCGTCAATTCCTTTCGTTTAGAATTTGACGGGTCCCACCCTCATCAAGGAAAAATGATTTAGTATCATTAAAATAGAGTTTTGGCACACCTACATCCTAGTTGTTTTTTACTAAAGATGTCTTGGGATATGCGTCTTTGTATGTGCAAGTGTAAGAATTTTAGGGTGAAAAAGATTTACCTCTACGAATGATAGTGATCAGGAAATCATCTCTTAACTCAAATTGAGAAGAGAAAGGTAGCTCGAGGACTATTGTTAATACATCCTATTACGAAGAAATTTCTAGGAGAAAATTTTCATTAAGGCTTCATAAACAATGACTTAGTGACACTTCGGACAACATGTTGCATCATGTTTCTAGGGATACCTAACTAGTTATGAGTTACAAATGTTACATGTTCCCTGTTTGAGTTTCGCTTTTGCATGTTTATGAGCAACATATTGTTACAATGGACTTCCCAATCGTAAAAATAAGGAAAATATGTTTGTGTTTTTTATTTTTAAAATTAAAAGACAAAAGTAAAGACTTTTTTTTTTTTGGATTTTTGTTTTTTTAGAAATAGAAGAAAAAAAATAAAGAAAATCTTTTTGGTTTTTTGAATTTTAGAAATAAAAGACAAAAATAAAGAAAATCTTTTTGTGTTTTTGATTTTTTCAAGGAATAACAAAAATAAAAATAAAGATATCACCAACATTGGACATTTGTTATTGATAATGAATAGTTGTGTAGAGAATCTAGGATTAAACCTTCTCTACTTAGTTAGGAAACTTAAGTAGACCTACATTCCTCATTCACTCTTGATAACGAGCAGTTTTGAAGATTACCATTGTTTCCCATTCGCTATCGCCTCACATAAATGTAAGCTTCCCATTCACTATTGCATCACACAAGCCTTATCTTCCCATTCACTATTACTTGACACAAACCTTAGCTTCCCATTCATCATTACATGACACATGCCTTAGCGTCCCATTCATCATTACTTCCATCAGTTTTTCTCTACAACTCCACTAGTTGGAAACATTTGTTGAACGAGTCAAAGCTAAAGTCGAAAATGAAGCGTATCACAACGTTGTATGTGAATAGTAAGCTCTGAATGAAATTATGTCAATAACGAATGTTAGTCCAAAACTTCACAATTCAATTTTAAGAAAAAATAATTAGAGATAGGAACATAACAAGCTTCCATCATTCCCAACCCATTTAAAATTCTCAAAAAGGATTTTTCATCAAGTGGTTTTGTAAAAATATATGCCAGTTGGTTTGATGTTTTAACAAAATGAACTTCGATATTACCATCCATAACATGAACTTTAATGAAATGGTATCAAAGTGAAATATGCTTTGTTTTGGAATTTTGAACTCGATTATGACAAATGCGAATTTCGCTTTAAGGATCACAATATAAAGGAATTTTCTTCATGTTAATCGCATAGTCACATAATTGACTTTAGATCCAGATCACTTGAGAAGTAAAGCCCGCAACATCAATGTATTCAGCCCCAGTTGTGGATATCAGTATACAAGTCTGATTTTTCGACTGCTAACTCACTAGCTTCCCATCTAGGAATTGACATCCTCCAGTAGTACTCTTGTGATCCATATGAGAACCCCCCTAGACCAGCATAAGAAAATGCTTGAATAAAGAATCATGTGTTTGCTGGATACACCAATCCAAGAGTCGGTGTTCGATGTAGATATCAAAAAATATTCTTAACGAAAATGAGATTTGGTTCTCTGAGATTCACTTGGTATATGGCACAATTACAAACTGAAAACATGATATCAGGTCGACTTGCAGTTAAATACAATAACGCACCTATCATTCTTCGATATATCTTTAAATCCACAGCTGGCTTATCAAATAAAGGATTTAAGTGAGTGCCAAATGTCATGGGAACCTTCGCGTTGAGCAATTCGTCATTACAAAATGTTCAAGTAGATTTCATGTATATCTTTATTGATTAATAAAGATTCATTCTATGCTTTGACGAATGTTTATTCCTAAGAAATGATTGATCTTGCTCATCATGCTTATTTTAAATTGACTTTTTATTAAATCTTCAAATTCCAAGCAATGATCAACATAAACTATCTATTCAAGTACACCATTGAGAAATGCACACATTACATTCATTTGATAGACTTCAAAATTATTGTGAGCTGCATAGTAAGAAAAATTTGTATTGCCTCGAGTCTTGCGACAGGGGAACATGTTTCATCATAATTAGTCAGTTCTTGTTGAGAATAACCTTTTATGACTAATCTTTCTTTATTGTGAACCACATGAGCTTCTTTATCCATTTTATTTTTAACAACCCTTTTTAAACCAGCTATCGAAACATTTTTAGATTTAGGAATTAGCCTTCAAACTTTGTTTCTCTCAAATTCAGCCAACTCGGATTGCATTGCAACAACCCAATCGGGATATTCTAATGCACTCTTGATTGTTTTTGGTTTATTTTTTGAGATAAAAACATTGAAGAACATTAAGAACTTCATTCCTAGCTCTAATATGTGCATGTGTTAAAACACCGGAAACATGATTACCAAGATTATGTTATTTTGGTTGATCTCATATCTATTTCTCCAAAGGAGGATAAGATAGATCAAACTGCAAATGTGCATCTTCAAATGTTTCTTCAGCTTCATAGAATTATTCTGCAACAAAAATATTATAATAAATGTTAACATCTAGATTATCTGGAGTGCCGTTATCATCTTCGTTATTTGTTCCACTTGGTTTCCCCTCAACCAATTGATTCACTGTTTTTTGCTCTCCCTCAACACCAACTTGCGAATGTAACAGCCCCCCTCTACTTAAGATTGATAAGCCAAGTGCTCCTCCTCTACTTGACCAAATGCCAAATTTTGTCCTCTTTCAACATTGACTCTTGGCGTTGATGACGAATATTCATCTGTTTGTTCGTCTGTTATTTTTGAGTCATCAGAGTGCCTTGATTCTTCCCAATCTTGATTGTCTTTGACATTGACCTCAACATCAATAGCCATAGCAGGTGTACCAAAGAGCAAATCAAAATTAACACTGGAAGTAGGCATTTTTTCAGAGTCTTCATTTGACTTAGTAAGAATTAGTTTCTTAGGAAACTCATGATCAACTCTTTTGACATAATAACCATAGAATGTGAGATTAAAAGTTTGATCAACTCTTTGTGATCTTTTGCTCATCAATCTGTCTGAAACAAAGTTATGTAAATATCTAAGAAAAATTCCTTCATCTATCTTAGTTTTGAATATTGAAAGATTATCCTTGAGATTCATGATAAAGCATCTTTAACCAAAACACATGGAAAAATTTGATATTATTTTTCCATTTGTTAATCCTAGCTCTGACAATTTAATAGTCACTAGACTACTAAGAAAGAAAGTTCATGCAATTTAATGGTCACTAAACTACACTTAACTTGAATTAAATTAACCAATATCAAAACTTTAACATGATAGGTAATGATAATCAAACACAAACATAAACCAAATTCATATAATCCATAAAATAATAAAACTAGCACATAGTATTAGGTTTCATCTAACTAAACGAAAGTCTACTAAGTTAGCTACTCATGACAGAAGGTAAACACATTAGATCATAAGAATTCAACATGATTGAATTAATGCAAACCGAATGTGATGTGTAATCTTAAAATCTTCAAACTCAAATGATCTTTCCTTCACAAATTGATTTTCATAGGTTTCTGGCCTCTAAAATTGACTATCTTTCCTGAATATCTCTAATTTAACCTTTTAAGTCGAATGAGCAAAAGCTATTTGTATTTTTATAAAATAGTAGCTCACGGCGTGAGTATTAAGGTCTCACGTCATGAGCTCTATAGAATCCATGTCTAACAAGGAATTTAGCTGTTGCATAGTTATCTTCTAGAATCTCGCTCCTCACATCATGAGATTGTTATGTTCACGTCACGAGCTTGGTCTTTTGCTAAAATCTTCTTCTTTTAAACTCTGTTAGGCTCTTGTTTTAGCTCCAGTCATTCCAAGCTCCAATATTTGTCATGTATGGCCCTTATTCTTCAAGAATGTCATATTTGGCTACAAAATATAATTTAATTCAATAAGTATCAAATATATTTGCAATTAACTAAAACATTACTTAAAATATATTAAAATATTGCCTATATATAGATATATGTATATATATATATATATATATGTGTGTGTGTGTGTGTATGACAATATCATGGTACTTTCACCATGTACCCACCAAGTTATGTAATTAGGGGTGAACTCGTATTGTAACAGGTGAAGCTTTACATCATCTTTTCTCCTATAGGGAATATTCTTGCATTTACTACAAGGACATTTGATACAATCCTTATCGATGGTTGCTTCATTAGAAAAATCAACATTTGAAAAGTAGTCAACAGATGTCTTATATGATGTGCTAAGATACTTATTTTCTTTCCTATTGTACATCTATCCTCTATCACTATGTATTGACATAATGACCACAATTACAAGCGACTACAGATACAATATAGAATGTTAGACCTAGTGGTATATATGACATACCTCGTGGTGTCAGTTGAACAAAGAAATTAAACAAAATCAGTCATGTCAATATGTGATTACAGTTTGGTAACTTATAATTACATTAAAAATATTAAATATTATAATAAAACTGTCTATAAAAATAGTGAATTAAATGTTCCAATGAACACAAAAATCATTAAAAAGTTCATTGGATATTAAGACTTTAAGTGATCTAATTGTTTTCTTTAATAATATTCTATATTAATTGTCTTCAGTGCAATAAATTGTCATTATATGTTCAGTTTATTTAAGTGGTGAACTTTTGTCTTTAATGTAAGTATAACTTGTTCAATGCATTTTTTCCATGCATTAGTTATCATTTTTACTTTTCACCAAAAATGGAAGTACATTACCATTATGAGTTGAGGTTTCAACTACATAACCATTTTGGGGTTGTTATTTGTATGTTTTGTATGTCCTCTATTTTTCGAACGTATTTGCTCCTATGAGAAATCATTGGTGTTAGGGGTGGAGCATGAACCTTACCTTTTCATATCCTGGTAGGGAAAGAGTTGGTCTTCTCGGTGATGGTGAGCGACGATTGATTGATAGGGTGAGTGACGACGACCTCAATTTGGAAGGGAGAAGAAGAATGTCGACTGGGAGGGAACGTATGAAATTTGAGGGAATGATAAACCTAAGGAGGGAAAAGATAATTTTTTGTTGTGTAATTGGGAGGAATGAAAAGTGGATTCAGAGGGAATGAAAACCTGAGGAGGGAAATGAAAATCAAGGACTAATTTAGGTGTACTTCTGAAGAATTTTTAATGAAGGATTGAGCCCATCGCAAATCCGACGCAAATTCCTTGGTAATCTCTCATTACTCCCTTGCTAAAGGCTACAATTTAATAAATATGAGTATTTTTTATTTCCGTCGCTGAACCCTCGTAATTCCGTCGCTAATATAGCTACGAAATTTTTTTGTCGTTGATTCCATCCCTAATACCTTTTATTTGGTAGTGAGAAATAGCAATGCACTTTGGTAGTTTTTGTTTATGTTTGATAGTATAACTTATAAGTTTATAAATGTTGTTATTTATTATGTAGTTGGAAAATTTCCGCGCAATGCTCAACGATCCAACGTGTAGGGAGGAACTTTATGCGTTTTTTCAATCGGGAAAACCACAGAGTGATGATTAAGGAGGAAACAAGCTGAACGAAGATGATAGTTCGTCGGATAATTAGTTTGTGGTTTGTATGTTAGACTTGTTTTAACACTTTGGTACTTGATGGAATTATAACACCTTTGTTGTTTATTTTTGTATTTGTAAGAAATTATAACAATATTTGATACCTAATTGGATGTCCTTATGTAATTTTTTTAATGTCGTTACGTGTAAGATTTTTTGCACCCAAAAAGTGATTGAATTAAAATAAATAAAAAAAAATGAAAAATAGTATTGCCGGCCACACGTTTATTAGAGACAATAGAGAGTATTACCGGTGACATGAGTATTAGCAACAACATTTTGAGCAACATCAGCGTGGTAGTACCGGTGACTTTTTTCCAGTGACGCGTCGTTGCTATTGTCTTTACCGGCGACTTTTGTCGCTGATGTCCCCGCTTATGTGTTTTTTTTTTTTTTTTTTTTTTTTTTTTTTCTTGTAGTATCAATCTCATATGTATCAAACGATGCCTGAAAGCCCTAATATGTGATCTTTCACATGGATGATGTATGGATTTGGAATTTATCCATGTCAGTCAATGAAGTTGATCAGACTTCAAAAGCAACCTACCACTCACTAAGACAAAAATATAAGAAATGAATGGACCCAAGAATTGAAAGAGAAACCCCAAGCCTTAAATAAACACAAGAGAAACAGTGAAAATTTTCAGTAATGTGGACCTTCTCTTTCATATACGAATAATATCACCATCATCTTCCCCTCTTGTAGAAGGACAATGACCCTACTTAATTTGCATGCATCTTATGTAACACAAAACCCTCCAAAACGTATACCATTCTCGCATTCTTCACTTGTACCTATAAGCTTGTGCGAACCGTGGTATAAATTACACGTGTTTGTTATTTTATTCGTACTTATAAGTACAAACTACAAACCCTGGTAAAAATGCTAAACCTTTTAATTAATTGTGTAGGAAAACATGTACAACTCCAATATGTATGTTGTATGAAACTTAATGTCTACAAGTACTAAGGAGTTATATATATATATATATATATATATATATATATATATATATATATATATATATATATATATATATATATATATATATATATATATATATATATATATATATATATATATATATATATATATATATATATATATATATATAGGGATACAAATTGTCCCAAACAATACGAATTTTCAGAAATCCAAAAAATGACAGTGAGATATTGATTTGTCTTCTGCAATGCATCTGTGAATGAAGATATGGAGGGTTTTGTGTGTAGTGTGGACCTTTTTCAATTCATTCAAATCTCTAAAAGACAAATCCTCTTCCATTTTGACAGCCAAATTTGGGAATCCAAATGTTTAAGGACATCTTCTCTCACTACTTTGCAGAGGTTTGCAAAAATAGGGCATTTTCTAAAATCATTTAAAAAATAGGGTATTTTGCATAAAATGTGTGGTGACCCCACTTAAGTCACCATAGATTCATCTGGTTTACACTTTCAGTTTTTCAAAGTTTTAGGTTTTTCCATTTGAATTTCCATAATTAACAATGTCACTTTTGTGTTTTATTTATATTTAATGTTATTAAAATTTTGTTATATTTTATTAAAGCCACCGTTCCTAATTTTATAAAATAAAAATGATTCCTCTATAAGTAGTTGAATAACACTTACCAACCCATTTTAACAAACTAAACCCAAAAAAATATATTTTTACAAAATGGTTTACAAATTTTGCAAACTTTTTCATTCACTGGTTACGGTACGGTAACACTGTACCGCCATTAATTTATATCCGTTGGTTGTATGATCAATGATTGATCTTACACTCTATGTGCATGCTTCTGTTGTTATCTTAAGATCTTCACCATGATCTATATCGATTGTGGAATTTTTGGGAAGATGGAATGAAGCTTATATATGGGCCCTTTGATTATAAACTATGAAATTGAGATAATATTTGAACAAATAACTATATATTAGGTATTAATGAGATGACAACGGGTAACAATTTGTATAATACAATTTAATTTTGATAAATAGTAGTAGTGATAGGTTTAGTTATATTCTTTATAATTGGTGTTATTTATTGAAATAAAAAGAAAACAATAAGCATTTTGGAATGAAGGAAATTGTTGGAGTGCAGTGAATATTTCTATATTGCATGGAAAAATGGCATGCATGGCATTCCACTGATTACTACAACTGCATGCCATGTCATGCCAATCTATACTTGCATTTAGATTCACATGCACATCCACTCTCTCATTGGCCCATCACTGCTACTAATCATGCTTACATTCCAACTTTCACTTTTGATTCGCGTGTTTCACGCGCTGCAAAACTATGAAAAACTTTGCGTTAATTAGAAAACCTTTTTTTTTTTCTCTCCGATTTCTATAATTAATCAGTAGTGGCTTCTATTCTAGCCTAATTAGGTGGTGGTCTTTTTTTTTTTTTTTTTTTTTTTTTTTTTTTTTTTGGTTGAGAGTTCAAGTTTAATCATAAACATAAATGATATTAGGCAGGGACAGATCTAGTATGGTGCCAACGATGGTACCGGTAAAACCTAGTTTTTTCCGATGTAGTGCAAAATTTTCGATTTTTTTTTTCTTTTTTCTACTATAAAATGTGCCACTGACAACACCTACTATGAATCGACAACACATATTACGGACCGGTAACACCTAGTACAAAATCCTGGATCCGTCCCTGATATTAGGTGTTAGATTAGGAGTAATTTAAATTTATAGCTTAAAAAAAATTAGTGGGATAGTTAATATGATGATACACAAATACCATTGTTATAATAAAGAAAATAGAAAGAAAAAATGAATGAATGATAGAGAGAGTCATGAGGTGTCGCATTTTGCAAGCAAACAAGTTTGAACTTTGTTGTGTATCCTCGAATGTATTGATGAAGATTGTTATAAGTCTTTAAGTTTTGCTTTTAAAATAAGAGGAAGGGCATCAAAGTGGTTAATTAACAATTCTTTATTATTTGTGTAAAATCATATTTATTTTTAAGAGAAATATGCATAGAAGTTCATATTAGTTTTATTGACAAAAATTCAATTTTTTTTTTTTTTTACAATTGAACCATTGAAACCAATTATTTTTTGAAATTCTGCTCAACTTTCAGGTTACTCTAAATAATAATAAGTTTCGGTTAAATTATAAACACCATATCAATAGATTTTTTTTGTTATTATGCCAAAATAGAAGTATTTTTTTTTCAATATATAATAATTTTTAACCTCAAGTTTATCTATTTTAAGATTAAGAGGATGTTTGAGATTTCATTTTGCACCTTAAAAAGACTGATTGACTTATGGTGGAGAGAATTAAAAAAATGTTTGGATTAACTTTTATGATTAAAAAAATCAATAAGTCAATAACTTAATTTTTAAAAAGTGTTTATCTTATCATATTAAGTGATTTCATATTACCAAATATTTATTGAACTTATTGGTCTTTCAAAAAAGCTAGCAAGTCAATAATTTGTCTTTAAATTAAATCTCAAACACCCTCTAAATTATAATCTATTTTTGCTGAAACAATCATTACAATTTTTTTGATCTTTAATATAGGATAATAAATAAATATAGTTTTTAATTATACTTCTATTTAATAAAATATAAAAACTATAACAACGTGAATTTTCGAAACAATTTTTCATTTTTAAGACATACATTCATTCATAAAATAATATCAAAACATAATGTATCCAAAATTATCATAACAAAACATATCCTAGAATCTTAAAACATAAACTCCATGAGTGTGTACGGATCATGTCGGCGCCTTCCCTCGATCCTCACTGGTACCTGAAACACATAACACATAACACTGTAAGCATAAATGCTTAGTGAGTTCCTAAAAATACCACATACAACACATATTAGCCACTCGAGGCTATAACTCTATATGACCTACTGGTCACTGTGTCTCAGTGGGACCCTCCAGTCCCATAACTCTGTGGACTCTCTGGTCATAACTTTGTGGACCTTTCAGTCCTAACTCCGTGAGCTCTGAATCATACATAGCACAAATAACATAGAAATCACATCATACGAAAGCATACAAGATACTCTGTCACATAACTCTAATTACCACCCTAGGTAAAGTATAGTGAGAAGACTTACCTCGGATATCTCTGAGAATCTTGCACACGTATATCCTGATCTAGCTCCCGCCTAATCACATAACAATATATTCAAATAAATAATGACTCTCAAAGGCTAGATTAAATCCCTTCCTAATATCCCACAGAAGGGTAAAAGACCATTTTACCCCTCCTTGACCCAAATGTCCAAATGTTGATCGAAACCCTAAAAGTCAACAAAAGTCAAAATCAGGCAGTACGCGGGGGGTACCAACCCGTGTACGTTGGGTGTACACCAGCTAAACAGAATCGAGGTACTCAACCCTTTGCCACTGGACCTGAACCAGGGGCACCTCCTTGTTCCGCAGAACCTTGATCTTTCGATCCACAATAGCGATTGGCCTCTCAGCATAATTCAGGCTCGCATCCACCTGAATGTCGTCTAGTGGCACCATTGCCGTCCCATCGGCGATACACTTCCTTAACTGGGACACGTGTTATCTGGCTCAACTCCACGGGTAGCTCTAAACGATATGCTACCCGACCCACCCTCGCGGTCACCTTGAATGGTCCAATGTACCGCGGCCCCAGCTTGCCCCTCTTCCGGAATCGAATCACTCCTTTCCAAGGAGATACCATCAGGAGTACAAAGTCTCCAACCTGAAACTCCAGCTCGGATTATTGCCGATCCGCATAACTCTTCTGGAGGCTTTGAGCTATCAACAATCTCTATCTGACTTACTGTATCTGCTCGGTCGTTTGGAGCACTATCTCGGTGTTACCCATCACCCGATATCCTACCTCTCCCCAACAGATGGGAGTCCGACACCTACTCTGATACAACAACTCGAAAGGAGGCATACCAATACTCGAATGGCGGCTGTTGTTATATAAGAACTCAGCCAATGACAAGTACGTGTCCCAACTCCCTCCAATATCCAACACACATGCCCGAAGCATATCCTCGAGTGTCTGAATCATCCACTCACTTTGTCCGTCCGTTTGTGGGTGGTAAGTGGTATTGAAATGCACCCTTGTACCCAACTTTTCATGGAACTTCTTCCAGAACCTGGAAGTGAAACGTACATCTCGATCTGATACAATCGAGATCGGTACTCCATACCGCGATACCACCTCCCTCACATATAACTCTGCCAACCTCTCTGCAGAAGAGCTCTCACTGATAGCAAGAAAGTGAGCGCTCTTCATCAGTCGGTAAACGATCACCTGAATTGCATCGACATCCTTCGCGGTTCTCGATAATTTGGTGATTAAATCCATGGAAATCTGTTCCCATTTCCACTGGGAACCTCCAGTGGCTGCAACTTGCCATGCGGTCGCTGGTGCTCGGCCTTAACCCTGCGATAGGTCAAGCACCTCTGAACAAACCATGCTACATCCCTCTTCATACAGGGCCACCAGTACTCTCTCTTCAGGTCCAAATACATCTTAGTGGCCTCGAGATGGATCGAGAACCTCGATCTATTTGCCTCCTCCATCAAAATAGTGCGTGTCCCACCTCCAAATGATACCCAAATCTGACCCTGAAAGGTCAAAAGCCCTCGGCTATCAGTAACAAACTCAGGTATCTACCTAATCACCCGCTCTCTCTTGCGATTCTCCGGTAACACGGCCTCTGTTTGGGCCTCCCGAATGGTGTCCAACACCAACATCATGACCGTCAACCGCATACAAATGTCCCAAATCGGGGCACTCTCTACCCTACGGCTCAAAGCATCAGCTACAACATTAGCTTTGCCCAGGTAATACAGGATCTCACAATCATAATCCTTTACCACATCCAACCATCTCGTCTGGTGCATATTCAGGTTGGGCTGATCCATCAAATAATTAAAACTCTTGTGGTTCGTGTATATAATACACCGAACCCCATACAAATAGTGACGCCAGATGTTGAGGCTGAACACCACTCCCCCAACTCCAGATCATGGGTGGGATACCTCGTCTCATGAGACTTCAGCTGCCTCGATGCATATGCTATGACGTGCCCTCTCTGCATCAGCACAACACCAAACACTGATATCGATGCGCCACAATATACCTCAAAATCTTCCATCCCCTCTGGAAGAACCAACACTGGGGCTTCGCATAATCTCTGGCGAAGTGTCTCGAATGAGGCCTGCTGCTCAGGACCCCAACTAAAAGCCACGCCCTTCTGGGTCAACCCAGTGAGAGGAACAACAATTTTGGAGAAATCTCTGATAAACCTTCGGTAATAGCCGACCAACCCCAGAAAACTCCTGATCTTAGTGGGGGACCTTAGCACCTCACATCTCATCACAACCTCAATCTTGGTCGGGTCAACCAATATCACATTCAGGTTGATGAGATGACATAAGAACTGGACCTCTCATAACCAGAAATTCCACTTGGAGAATTTGGCGTACAGTCTCTCCGAACTCAGAACTCCGAGGATCTCCCTCAAATGCTCCTCACGCTGCTCTTTGGATCTCGAATACACCAATATATCATCAATAAAGACGATCACCGAGCGATCCAACATCGGTCTGCACGCCCTGTTCATGAGATCCATGAATGTTGCTGGTGCGTTAGTGAGCCTAAAAGGCATCACCACGAACTCACAATGCCCATAATGAGACTTGAACGCCTTCTTCTGGATATCCTCATCACGCACTCTCATCTAATGATATCCATAGCTCAAATCAATCTTGGAGAACCAAGATGCTCCCTGCAACTGATCGAACAGATCATCGATCCTCCGTAAGGGGTAACAGTTCTTGACCGTTAACTTGTTCAACTCCCGGTAATCAATGCACATCCGGTGTGAGCCATCCTTTTTCTTGACAAAAAGCATCGACACTCCCCATGGCGAGCTACTCGGCCGAATAAACCCCTTCCCCATCAACTCCTAAAGATGCGATGACAACTCCTGCATCTCTGGCGGCGCAAGGCGATAGGGTACATTGTCTATCGGCACCGCACCCGACATTACGCCAATCCGAAACTCTACTTGCCTCTCAGGAGGCACACCTGGAAACTCCTCGGGAAAAACATCTGCGAACTGACACACTATCGGCACCTGTGACGCAGAACTTGGTCTATCACCACCAACCCATGTATCCATCACATACGCCAAGAAACCCATACAACCCTGCTGTAATCTCTACCTCGCTCGAGCTGTAGAGGAGAAAGCTGATCCGATCCTAGTACCCTCTCCGTACACTGTGAGTACTCCCCCACTAGGGTCTCGTATAGTCACCAACTGATGCTTGCAATCTATAACAGCTCCAAATCTGCTCAACCAGTCCATGCTAATGATAACACAGACATCCCCCATCGCAATCGGGTCCAGATCAATCGGGAATTCAACACCGAAGATCTCGACTACACATACCCAAATCAGCTCAGTAGCAAAAACCGCTCGCTCGTCAGCTATGGAAACCCAAATAGGTCGACTCAACGCATCTCGATAGATACTGATGTGCTGACTAAATGCTAATGACACAAATGATCGACTCATACCCGAGTCAAATAACACCAAGGCAGGTACAGAATTCATAAGAAAAGTACCTACGCATACCATAATATAAGCACAATATCCCAAACTCAAAATAAATGGATGAAAGAATACATACCAGCCACGACGTCGGGCGCTACACGGACCTCCTCCGCTGTCAACTGGAAGGCTCTCCCGTGAGCCTTCGGTGCGTCGGCCTTCGCTGTACGGATCTCAGTAGCTCGGGCAGCAGGTGCAGATCCTTGTGGTGCTCCATGTGCCGACCCCCGCAACTGTGGACACTCGGCGTTCCGATGGCAGGTCTGGATGCAGTGGACACACACTACAAATCCCTTGGGGCAATCCTTAGCCATATGACCCTCCTTCCACAATTGTAGGAAGACCCAGATCGACAAATCCCCTCATGGCTCTTGTCGCACTCGCCACAAGTGTGGCCCTTCTGGTTCCCTGATCTCTAATCATCGGGCTTTGCCCGCTTGGCAGCCGGCTGGGACTGTGCCGATCGCCGATCTCTCCCCTGAGACTCCACCTCCTCCCTGGCCTGCATCTCAAGCTCAATTTCCCTCTTTCGATCATTTTTTTGAAGCTCAGGAAATGTCCGGTATGTCGAGTTCGCCACGAACTCGCAAATGTCTCTCCTACGAATACTCAGGTATTGACTCATGCGTGCCTGCTCAGTAGACACATGCTCAGGGCAAAACATCTCCTTCTCATGAAACATCCTGTTGATTACTATAACAGACTCAGTTCCCTACTTGAGGGACACGAACTTCTGGGCTAACCGTTCCGTTTCCACCGGGGGAACGTACTCATCATGAAACATGGAAGTGAACCTCTCCCAGGTTGCTACGATAAGCTCTACAGAAGTGAAGTGCGCTGTCACAAACTTCCACCAGTCCTTCGCTCCCCAGCGAAACTGTTTCAATGCGAACCGTACCCTCTGATGCTCCGTACATGAACACGTGTAGAAGCACCCCTCAATGTCAGAAATCCACCATTTACTCTTTTAGAAAAATTGTTTGATTTATGAAAAATTTCTCAAATCCTCAGTCTGAGTTCAGATACGCCTGAAGGTGCATCCGAATCCCTCAAACCAAGGCTCTGATACCAACTTGTAACAACGTAAATTTTCGAAACAAATTTTCAATTTTAAAACATACATTCATTCATAAAATAATATCAAAACATAATGTATCCAAAGTTATCATAACAAAACATATCCCAGAATCTCAAAACATAAACTCCATGAGTGTGTATGGATCATGCCGACGCATTCCTGCGACCCTCACTGGTACCTGAAACACATAACACATAACACATAACACTGTAAGCATAAATGTTTAGTGAGTTCCCTAAAATACCACATACAACACATATTAGCCACTCGAGGCTATAACTCTGTATGACCTACTGGTCACTGTGTCTCAGTCGGACCCTCCATTCCTATAACTCTGTGGACCCTCTGGTCTTAACTTTGTGGACCTTTCGGTCCTAACTCTGTGAACTCTGAATCACACATAGCACAAATCACATAGAAATCACATCATACGAAAGCATACAAGATACTCTGTCACATAACTCTAATTACCACCCTAGGTAAAGTATAGTGAGAAGACTCACCTCGGATATCTCAGATAATCTCGCACATGTATATCCTGATCTAGCCCCCGCCTAATCACATAACAATATCTTCAAATAAATAATGGCTCTCAAAGGCTAGATTAAACCCCTTCCTAATATCCCACAGAAGGGTAAAAGACCATTTTACCCCTCCTTGACCCAAAAGTCCAAATGTTGACCGAAACCCTAAAAGTCAACATCAAGCGGTACACGGGGCGTACCAAATCATGTACGCTGGGGATACCCCGGCTAAACAGAATCAAGGGACTCGACCATCTATGCGGGACATACTGGGATTACGCCCAACGTAAGTCCCATTTTCAAGTTTCCTTCATTTTCAGTATGAATCCATTAAGACCTAAGCTCAAACTCCAGATCTAAGCTTTCTAATGCCACTTAAGCCATAAAGTCGAAACCTTTAAGCCTTTGCATGGCTAAATAGGTTATAACTCCTTCCACTTCTTATCTCCCTTTCACATTTAGACAATAACTTATCCATGACACCATAATGACGACCAAGATTGGATTTTTATGGATCTAGAACACATATAACAATGAAATGGGACTGATCTAGGTCAATGGAGTCCCTTTGATCATAAAGTCTTCATCTTTGGGATTAAACCCTAAAAATGGGCCATAAAACACAAATCCAAAATGAAGAGGAAAGTTCTGAGCTTTTTACTCCAAGTGATGTCCTCCCTTTTGAAAAGCCCAAATCCAAAGCTTGCACTCCAAGACTAGCCTCCACAAAGGTCTTCTCTTCTTCTTCACAACACAAAAACGAAGTTCAAGCTCAAAAAAAGCACACACACACACACACAGGCTTAGGACTAAGGTTGGGTCTCTGTTAGGGTTACATTCTCTCGAATGGTGGCTGAGGATAAGGTCTTAGCTTTATTTATATAGAGCTCAAGTCACAATTAGGGTTTGCACCTGGGCTCGCTACGCCCAGCGTAACCCTGGGTATGACCGACGTACCTTGGCGGATCCGCATCCAAACTAAGGAAATGAGTACGTGCAGCGTACTCTTCAGTACGCCCAGTGTACTCAACGGCAATAATTTCCTTTAGGGTTTAATCTTGACAACTTGAAAAGAAAATAAGGGTTAAATGATTATACCTGAATTTTGGGATGTTACATTTCTCCCCCACTATAACCTGACTTCGCCCTCGAAGTGTCATGCCGCAAACAACCCTGGATGCTGCTTCCGCATCTCCAACTCCAGCTCCCAAGTCAGCTCGGACCCTCTCCGATGTTGCCACTGGACCTGAACTAAGGGCACCTCCTTGTTCCGCAAAACCTTGATGTTTCGATCCACAATTGCTATTGGCCTCTCAGCATAATTCAGGCTCGCATCCACCTGAATGTCCTCTAGTGGCACCACTGCCGTCCCATCGGTGATACACGTCCTTAACTCGGACACGTGGAAGGTATCATGTATCTGGATCAACTCCGTAGGTAGCTCTAAACGATATGCTAGCCAGTGCACCCTCGCGGTCACCTTGAATGGTCCAATGT
This sequence comes from Lactuca saligna, assembly GCF_052625555.1. Taxonomy (NCBI): domain Eukaryota; kingdom Viridiplantae; phylum Streptophyta; class Magnoliopsida; order Asterales; family Asteraceae; genus Lactuca; species Lactuca saligna. The sequence continues at coordinate 36,452,886 of NC_136417.1, read as the reverse complement.
ACCGCGGCCCCAGCTTGCCCCTCTTCTGGAATCAAATCACTCCTTTCCAAGGAGATACCTTCAGGAGTACGAAGTCTCCCACCTGAAACTCAAGCTCGGATCGTCGCCTATCTGCATAACTCTTCTAGCGGCTCTGAGCTGTCAGGAATCTCTGTCTAACCTATTGTATCTGCTCGGTCGTCTGGAGCACTATCTCGGTGCTACCCATCACCCGCTGTCCTACCTCTCCCTAGCAGATAGGAGTCTGACACCTCCTCCCATACAACAACTCGAAAGGAGGCATACCAATACTCGAACGGTGGTTGTTGTTATATGAGCACTCAGCCAACGACAAGTACGTGTCCCAACTCCCTCCAAAATCCAACACACTTGCCCGAAGCATATCCTCGAGCGTCTGAATCATCCGCTCACTTTGTCCGTCCGTCTGTGGGTGGTAAGCGGTACTGAAATACAGCCTTGTACCCAACTCCTCATGGAACTTCTTCCAGCACCTGGAAATGAAGCATACATCTCGATCTGACACAATCGAGATTGGTACTCCATGTCTCTATACCACCTCCCTCACATACAACCCTGCCAGCCTCTCTTTAGAAGATCTCTCATTGATAGAAAGAAAGTAAGTACTCTTCGTCAGTCGGTCAACGATCACCCAAATTGCATCGACACCCCTTGCGGTCCTCGGCAATCAGGTGATTAAATCCATGGAAATCTATTCCCATTTCCCTTGGGAACCTCCAGTGGCTGCAACTTGCCATGCGTTCGCTGGTGCTTGGCCTTAGCCCTGCGACAGGTCAAGCACCTCTCAACAAATCATGCTACATCCCTCTTCATACAGGGCCACCAGTACTCTCTCTTCTGGTCCAAATACGTCTTAGTGGCCCCGTGATAGATCGAGAACCTCGATCTATGTGCCTCGTCCATCAAAATAGTGCGTTCCCCACCTCCAAAAGACACCCAAATCCGACCCTGAAAGGTCAAAAGCCCTCGTCTATGTTAACAAACTCAGGTATCTGCCCAATCACCCGCTCTATCTTGCGTTTCTTTGGTAAGACGGCCTCTATCTGGGCCTCCCGAATGGTGTCCAACACCGGCATCATGACCGTCAACCGCATACAAATGTTTCGAATCAGTGCACTCTCTGCCCTACGGATCAAAGCATCAGCTACAACATTAGCTTTGCCCGAGTGATACAGGATCTCACAATCGTAATCCTTTACCACATCCAACCATCTCCTCTGGCGCATATTCAGGTTGGGCTGATCTCTCAAATACTTCAAACTCTTGTGGTCCATGTATATAGTACACCGAACCCCAAACAAATAGTGACGTCGGATCTTGAGGCCGAACACCACTCCCCTAGCTCCAGATCATGGGTGGGATACCTCATCTCATGAGGCTTCGGCTGCCTCGATGCATATGCTATCACGTGCCCTATCTGCATCAGCACAACACCCAACACTGATATCGATGCGTCACAATATACCACAAAATCTTCCATCCCCTCCGGAAGGGCCAACACTGGTGTTTCGCATAATCTCTGGCGAAGTGTCGCGAATGAGGCCTGCTGCTTAGGACCCCAACTAAAAGCCACACCCTTCCGGGTCAACCTGGTGAGAGGAACAACGATTTTGGAGAAATTTCTGATAAACCTTTGGTAATAGCCGGCCAACCCCAGAAAACTCTTGATCTCAGTGGGGGACCTCGACACCTCCCATTTCATCACAGCCTCAATCTTGGCCGGGTCGAACATTATCCCATTCTGGTTGACGAGATGCCCTAAGAACTGGACCATTCGTAACCAGAAATTGCACTAAGAGAATTTGGCGTACAATCTCTCAGATCTCAAAACTCCAAGGATCTCCCTCAAATGCTCCTCATGATGCTCTCTGGATCTCGAATACACCAATATATCATCAATAAACACAATCACCGAGCTATCCAACATCGGTCTGCATACCATGTTTATGAGATCCATGAACGCTGTCGGTGCGTTGGTGAGCCCAAAAGGCATCACCACGAACTCGTAATGCCCATAACGAGTCCCGAACGCCGTCTTCTGGATATCCTCATCACACACTCTCATTTGATGATATCCAGACCTCAAATCAATCTTGGAGAATCAAGCTGCACCCTGCAACTCATCGAACAAATCATCGATCCTCGGTATGGGGTAATGGTTCTTGACCGTTAACTTGTTCATCAATCCTCGGTATGGCGAGCTACTCGACCTAATAAATCCTTTCCCCAACAGCTCCTAAAGCTGCGAGGAGAACTCCTGCAACTCTGGTGGTGCAAGGCGATAGGGTGTCTTGGCTATCGGTGCCACACCCAACATTAGGTCAATACGAAACTCCGTTTGCCTCTCAGGAGGCACACCTGGCAACTCCTTGGGAAAAACATCTGCGAACTGACACACTATCAGCACCTCTGACGCAGAACTTGGTCTATCACCACCAACCCGCGTATCCATGACATATGCCACGAAACCCAGAGAACCATGCTGTTAACTTTGCCTCAGTCGAGCGGCAGAGCAGAAAGCTGATCCGGTCCTAGTACCCTCTCCGTACACTGTGATTACTCCCCCACCAGGGTCTCGTATATTCACCAACTGACGCTTGCAGTCTATAACAACACCAAATCTGCTCAACCAGTCCATGCCCACGATGACACAGACCCCCCTATCACAATCTGGACCAGATCAATCGAAAATTCAACACCGAAGATCTCGAGTACACATCCCCGAATCACCTCAGTAGCATAAACCGCTCGCTCGTCAGCTATGGAAACCCGAAGAGATGAACTCAACGCCTCTCGAAAAATACTGATGTGTTGACTAAATGCTAATGATACAAATGATCGACTCGCACCTGAGTCAAATAACACCAAGGCAGGTACAGAATTCAAAATAAAAGTACCTACACATACCATAATATAAGCACAATATCTCAAACTCAAAATAAATAGATGAAAGAATAAGTACCAGCCACAACATCGGGCGGTGCACGGATCTCCTCCACTATCAACTGGAAGGCTCTCCCATGAGCCTTCGGTGCCCCGGACTTCGTTGGCCGGATCTCAGTAGCTCAGGCAGCAGGTGCAGATCCATGTGGTGCTCCCTATGCTGACCCCGGTAGCTTTGGACACTCGGCCTTCTGATGGCGGGTCTGGTTGCAGTGGATACACACTTTAAATCCCTTGGGGCAATCCTTAGCCATATGCCCCTCCTTGCCACACTTGTAGAAAGTCCCTGCTCGAAAAATCCCCTCACGGCTCTTGATGCACTTGCCACAAGTGAGGCCCTTCTGGTTCCTTGATCTCGAATCAGTGGGCTTTGCCCGCTTGGCAGCCGGCTGGGACTGTACCAGTCGCCGATCCCTCCCCTGAGAGTCCGCCTCCTCCCTGGCCTGCGTCTCGAACTCAATCTCTCTCTTCCGAGCATTTTCCTGAATCTCGGCAAATGTCCAGTATGTTGAGTTCGCCATGAACTCATGAATGTCTCTCCTCAGAATACTCAGGTATCGACTCATGCGTGCCTGCTCAGTAGACACATGCTCAGGGCAAAACATCGCCCTCTCATGAAACATCCTGGTGATCACATTAACAAACTCAGTTCCCTACTTGAGGGACAAGAACTCATGGGCTAACCGTTCCCTTTCCACCGGGGGAACGTACTCATAACAAAACATGGAGGTGAACCTCTCCCAGGTCACCGTGGCAAGCTCTCCAGAAGTGAAGTGCGTTGTCACGAACTTCCACCAGTCCTTCGCTCCCTAGCGAAGGTGGTTCAACGTGAACCGTACCCTCAGATGCTCCAGGCATGAACACGTGTAGAAGCACCCCTCAATGTCAGAAATCCACCTCATCTCGGTGATCGGATCCTGCACCCCATCAAACTCTGGTGGTTTCGTGTTGCTGAACTCTCGGTACAGCAACGAGTCACCTCCCTGTGGTCTAGCAGCAGCGACGGTTTCAGTGGCCGCAGGAATAGCAGCATCGGTAAGAGCAGCGTACTGCTCATCAAAAGTCTCGATCAACGTGGTCTTGATAGACCCAAACACCTCCGGTATCTCAGCTTGTATGGCCGCAACCACCTCCTCATGAATCGTCCTGTGGATCTCCTCATCGCTGACACTGCTGCTCTCTGGTGTGTGGCGCGTACTCACCATAATGTCTCTGAAATACAACATAAAAATATCAGAGACTCACTTGAATGTACTAGCACTCGATAACTCAACCGTACTTGTTCCCTGATTCCCTAAGGATTCTTACTTGGACCGCACGCTGATCCGATGTCTTCCGTAGTACGGGCCCTATGCTACCTTCCACAATGCCTCAGTATTCATTCAAAGTCCTCCTTCTAGGATCCTAGAGCACAAGTACTCTAATCTTGCTATGCATAAGCTACTCTCCAGCAGACCTCTCGTAAGCTCCTCGCTGCTACCTACTCACTCTCAAGCATCTCATAGAAGCGGTAATCTCCTAGGGTAAAGCATCACAAATCAAGCCACTCTAGTCCTAATATGAATAACTAGCCTACTCTAGCATGCATAACACATCATATCATATCTCATTACACATAATGTAAGGGTATTTTGGGAAATCACCATTCAGGCGCTGGCTGATCGTACACACTATTATGCTCTGCTCATTTCAAAACCTTTTACTCTTTTATAAAAATTGTTTGATTTATGAAAAATTTCTCAAATCCTGAGTCTGAGTTTAGACACGCTCGGAGGTGTATCCGGATCCCTCAAACGAAGGCTCTGATACCAACTTGTAACAACGTGAATTTTCGAAACAATTTTTCATTTTTAAAAGATACATTCATTCATAAAATAATATCAAAACATAATGTATCCAAAGTTATCATCACAAAACATATCTCAGAATCTCAAAACATAAACTCCATGAGAGTGTACGGATCATGCCGGCGCCTTCCCACGATCCTCACTGGTTCCTGAAACACATAACACATAACACTGTAAGCATAAACACTTAGTGAGTTCCCCAAAATACCACATACAACAAACATTAGCCACTCCAGGCTATAACTATGTATGAACCGTTGGTCACTGTGTCTCAGTGGGACCCTCCAGTCCCATAACTCTGTGGAACCTCTGGTCCTAACTATGTGGACCTTTCGATCCTGACTCTGTGAACTCTAAAACATACATAACACAAATCACATAGAAATCACATCATTTGAAAGCATATAAGATACTTTGTCACATAACTCTAATTACCACCCTAGGTAAACTATAGTGAGATGACCCACCTCAGATATCTCTGATAATCTCGCACATGTATATCCTGATCTAGCCCCCGCCTAATCACATAAAAATATCTTCAAATAAATAATGGCTCTCAAAGGCTAGATTAAACCCCTTCCTAATATCCCACAGAAGGGTAAAAGACCATTTTACCCTTCCTTGACCTAAAAGTACAAATGTTGACCAAAACCCGAAAAGTCAACATCAGGCAGTACGCGGGGCGTACCAACTCATGTACGCTAGGCATACCCCAGCTAAAAAGAATCGAGGGACTCGACCCTCTACACGGGGCGTACTGGGATTACGCCCAACGTAAGTCCCAGTTTCACGTTTCCTTCATTTTCAGTCTGAATCCATTAAGACCTAAGCTTAAACTGCAGATCTAAGCTTTCTAATGTCATTTAATCCATAAAGTCGAAACCATTAAGCCTTTGCATGGCTAAAAAGGTTATAAGTCCTTCCACTTCTTATCCCCCTTTCACATTTAGACAATAACTCATGCATGACACCATAATGACGACCAAAATTGGATTTTTATGGATCTAGAACACATATAACAATGAAATGGGAAATATCTAGGTTCATGGAGTCTCTTTGATCATAAAGTCTTCACCTTTGGGACTTAAACCCTAAAAATGTCCCATAAAACACAAATCCAAAATGAAGAGGAAAGTTATGAGATTTTTACCTCCAAGTGATGTCCTCCCCTCTGAAAAGCCCAGATCCAAATCTTGCACTCCAAGACTAGCCTCCACAAAGGTCTTCTCTTCTTCTTCACAACACAAAAAGGAACTTCAAGCTCAAACACACACACACACACACAGGCTTAGGAAGAAGGTTGGGTCTCTCTTAGGGTTTCACTCTCTCGCATGGTGGCTAAGGATAAGGACTTAGCTTTCTTTATATAGAGCTCAAGTCACAATTAGGTTTTGCATCTGGGCCCACTACGCCCAGCGTAACCCTAGGTACGCCCAGCGTACCTAGGTGGATTTGCATCCAAAGTAAGTGCATAAGTATGCGCAGCGTACTCTTCAATACGCCCAACGAACTCAACGGCCATAATTTCCTTTAGGGTTTAATCTTGACAACTTGAAAAGAAAATAAGGGTTAAATGATTATACCTGAATTTCAGGATGTTACAAAAACGATTCAAATATAAAAATATATATGAAATGTATTGTCAGTTTTTTTTGAAGGATCTAAATGAAAATTTGATATTGAATACATCCACAATCTAAACAGACTCTTGCCACTATTAGATTGTGATAGATTTTATGCAATGTACCTTTTGTAATGTCGAGATACCAAAGTCATAGAGACTTCTCTAACGATATTACAAAGCATTCCATTGGAGATTGTTATAAGACAATCCCATAGATGCGAAGTCTCACATTCAAAGTATATTCCTTTGAATATCCTTCTTTCATAAAAGTTTCCAACCTACACATAGATTCTTAATATCCAAATCCCATTATGGAAACATTTGCATATATGCCATATGACAACTCATTATTAATAAAATCATGTCTATTGATAATAATGTCAATATGGTCCATCCATTACTATACTTCCAACTACAAGCGATCAATCCTTAACGAACCTCAGATCGTCCTTGACAGTTGATTAATAACTTTAGTCATATCTGGTTCTAGTCCTCTTAATGCCATGGGCATTTGGAAAATTAGAACAACTGAATATTATAGTACATGAAGTCGATCCTATACCCAAAGCATATGGGACACGATTCATAATGTCTTACATAAAGACATGATAGTTGACAAGTCTTTTGCTATAATATTTCCATATATAGAATTTTCAATGTTGAACATTTCATCCTGATATTCATATATGCTCATGACTAAGTTTGATTAAAACATCAATCTAAACTTTTTGATTTGAAATGAAGCATAAGTATCCTCTCCCTTACTATAGCGGAACAACTTTTCAAACTTTGCAACTTTGCAAATTAAAACTTTGTTTCCTATAAATAACATTGCTAACTAACAACACTTACTATAATAATTATGCTTCCACTAGCTTAACATTTATTTTATTACTAGCATAACATTTATGCTCCCACTAGCTTTGACATATATCTAGAAATCAGTTGGACATCTAGAAATCAATACTTATTGACTTTCTTACCAAAGTTCAGATTTCTGATACGAGATGCTTCGATAAGCCTTTATCTAAGCTCATACCCCTTTTATAAGAAAGCTCATGTGTGTTTAAACTATTTCAGAGCTTACTGCATTAAGTCCTGAATGTTCAAACTATTTTCCATTTCTCACAATTCGAACTATGAAGAAGGATGTTGTAATCATAATCGAATTTGAGAACGCAATAAACACAACTAATACCTTCTTAAAATCTACTTAGTGAAAGCGTTTCCTCACTATCATTTCCATGAAGTTGAGAGAAACCTTATGTCATTTAGATTTAATGGTGTATGTGTTCCTATCAATGTGAATTTATCATAAGACAATGTCTATGACCAATTCAAACTTATATGGACCAAATCTGTTCAATCTTAATTTCTTGCCACTTGTTAGCACAAGGGTCAACCATGTCTTCCAAGTTGTTGAGCAAATCACCTTTACTGATCAATGTACTTTATATGATTCATGTGCTCTGCTCTATGCATACAATTGAGATCTCATAAAACTGACATGCATGGTCAACTTTAATTGGAATGGGCACAGGAACAAGAATGTGTCAACACGATAGGTAACGAACCTCAAGTCGTGTGCTAGTGATAAAATATAGGTTTATTCTTGATTAGTTCTTTGAAACCTTTCAAGATCTTTAAGACTCCAACTAACTTCTTGACATATAAGATTCTCTTGTCAAGAAACATTCCTTAACAAACAAATATTCAAGAGTTAGCGTGGGTTCGTATCCCGAAAAAACATTGCATATAATTAGTCTTAGTTGGTCTTTGTCTTATCTAAGACATCACAACTACTAATTTCAAATGTGCATGAGTAAGAAAAAATTTCTACTCCACATTTTCATGATGTGTTAAAACCTACTCAAGACATGTCACTCAAGCCACAATCTCAAAGTATGAATCTATGACTTGTTTTTGGAACAAATTATGATTCACCTTAACCATTTCAATAATTCCCGATTCCTCTTCTTAGCTATACAAGTGTACTAAGGTGTCCTTATATGATCAATTGTGATATGGTTTTCATAATCATTAAGATGATCATATAACATGATACTAAAATACTCTCCTTTCCGTTCATATTAGAGAAACTTTTATCTTTCGGCCTAATTGATTCTTCTCATTCGTTCTGTTATACGTTGAAACCTTTCAATGATTAAGAATTATAATTAATCTTGTAAGCATAACCATATTTACTAAAACTTTAGTAAATCATGACGAATAGTCTTATTTTTCTTTGTGGTGGACTTTGAACAGTACACAACAATTTGTACTAGATCCCCTAGTTCTTCACTTGACTCACATCTATATGTGAACAAGGAATTAGTCTTAATTTCCCAAAGAAAAAGGTTCTCATTCATCATACAATACAAGTTGCATGATTCCAAGTTTCTATCCAATTGAAACTTGGTGATGAGAATCTTTCCTTATTTGGTAAATTTAGACAATACAACAAACGAGAATCAAATCCATATTGCTAAAAATAGAAACATACAAATATTAATTTTCACAAATGCCATTGTAAGGATATATAAAATAAGATAAAATCAAATTTATCTTTATTTTTAAAATTGCAAAAAAAAAAAATGTCCTTACAATGCAATTACAAATGAAAACTATGTTACTATATATTTCTAGGCAATCTATCATAACTCCTAAGCGGTAGCTCAAAATTATGATCATCGAACCATGCGATCGAAATCCATCTCTTCACTTTAAGCTTCCTTTCTTTTCTTCGATTCTACAAAACATCAAAATGTAATCCTATCACATCATGTATTAAGAATCTAGAAATAGGAACTTAATAGAGTTAGATAGTGGACTTACCTGAAGCAAAGTCAAACACTTTGACTTTACCATCCTTGTGATCCTTTAGGTAGATACGACAGCTTCACATCCAATTCCCCTTCTTTGGTAATAGAAACAAACAGACTCTTTCGGAATGGCACATAGGACAATTTCAGACTTATCCTTTCTCTTTACCATATGTTAAACGGTTTGAACATGGCCGATCCCTTTCCATTGGGAAGAGAAGACTTTTCTAGACTTGCAATGTTTCCATTGTCAATGTCCATGGATGTTTGGGAAGTAGATCTTCCAAGCAAATTATCTTTACCAGTGAGAAATTCAAGTTTAGTTGATTTAAGTCCTTAATATAACACCCAAATGAGATATTAAGGGTAGGGCCCAACATAATAATTTACAAATCGGAAGAGGGATGTCGTAATCCAATTGTAAACTATTTGTTGGAAGGTAAATGACGATTTACCAATTCCACAATGAAAATGAAAATTTTAAACGAATAAAGTTTTAAATGAAACTCCTAGATCCTTTGAGATTCATTGAAATTTTCAATGACATGTTTAATCTTGATTATTCCCTTCAAGTTTGTGACTGGGATACTGAGGATCACAAACAAGGTGTGAATAACCATGAAATTAGCTTGGTACTCTCCAAATCATTTATCACCTAATTAATGTGTCGGTTAACCACATACACTCCATTGATCTATGACAAACTACCAGCTACCCATTGCCACCCTTCATTAGTCCACATTGGTGTGCACGTTAACCACACACACTCCACTAACTGACCAATAAGGTGCAATGTGCAATTTCATGGATTAGCACCAAATTCACATTTTTCCTAAATAACTAACGTTAGGAATTTATAAAGCATTTAGTTACTTGGTATTTGCATTATACTTTTAATGGAAGTTTGCATCCTATCCTACCCGTTCGACTAACGATCCTCCACTAGTTAAGAGTGCGGTGGGTAAGAGTGGATACCCACTCAGTCACCATTTTATCAGCTATTTCCTTAAACACCCCTTATAGACCAACTTCGTGAATGAGACCTACTAACGGTAAGACTGAGCTTTTACTTATACGTATATAGTATATTAAACTTTTAATTTTATATAGTATAAGGGTGTACTTTACACATTTAAAATACTAGATGGTTTAAAATATTAATAAATTAGACTTTTGATTGAATTATATTTGAACCATATCATTATGGATTAATTAATTCTCTTTTAATTAAACACTGAATTAATTTAATAAACTCTATAAGGGTGTAATTTGAACTATTTAAAAACATCAAGAGGTGCGCCTTTTGAAATCATTTAATTAATTTTTTAAGTTATAAAACCAAGAGGTGCGCCTTTTGAAATATTTTCAAATTACTAGATGTTTTAGAATTAAATGTTTCATAAATAAGAATTTTCAAATTCCAAACTTGAGGGCAAGTTTTAAAACTCTTCAAAACCTTTAGAATTCTAAACTTGATGGCAAGTTTTGTAACTCCTTAAAAAAACTTTTAAGTTCCAAAACTTGATGGCAAATTTTGTAACTTTTCAAAACATTTAGATCAAAATTTTCAAACTAATAAAATAATCATATTATTTATCTTTTACTAATTTGACCTACTGCAACTCATGTGGCAAGATAATTTCACATCAAAAATTACAAATAATTAAATTTATCATATAAACAAGTAACTATCTTAAAAATGACAATTTATCTTTTTATTGGATGAGAATAGTCATTACCATATCAGAAAAATCAGATTTTATGATTCAAAACAGTTTAGGGTAATGATTCTAATCCAATTCTGGCCAAAAAACCTGAAAAATTGCCAACTGATGATCTAATTCGTCGAGTTAGATACTGGACTCGTCGAGTTCAACACCAAATGACCCAACTCGTCGAGTCCACCAATAGGAATCGTCGAGTCCACTGTCCAGACAACGATTTTTCAGTTTTTTCAACTTTGAACAATTAACCAATGCATTAAGATAACAGAAAACACCCATGGCTCTAATACCACTGATGGGTTTAATGTACTATAACACTCTTATGGTGCACATACAACCCTAATGCTTTAGATCTTAGTTTACTCTAGTTATACATGCAACAAAAATTATCCAAAGCATGAAACTTATAACTAGCATACAACTTGGATACTTGAAACATAAAAAACTGGTTAGAAGAATACATCTTAGTTGTAGCATGTAGAATTTGGCATTTCAAGAGCTTAGCACCTTAAGTGTGACGCCTCAAATGGTTCACAAAACACCATCAAAAACTGGAAGATAATGAGAGTGAGGCTAGGAGGCACCAAAAACGGCTAGGGTTTTCACCTTGAATCCTCTTAGAACACTTGTGTGTAACTTGTGCCAGTTTTGGAGCTTAAGGGTTACATATATAGTGTAGAATTCCAAGATTTTCAACTTGTAAACCCTAATCCACTTCATTGGGTCTTTAATCCAATAATCCATATGATAAGCCCTTTGGACTAAATCTTCATGGATTCCAAAAATATTTAGTCCACCATAATGAACATGGATCATTAGCCCAAACTATGACATCCCCTATTTTCACGGACAAAAAAAGACCGATTTTCTTTATGCTTTATAAAAATCAGAGTACCTCTTTTAATAAAAATGTTGTGGAATTTGTTCCTAGTAAAACATGATAAATACGTTATCAATGCATTTCCGAAGAAAAGTATTTTTATTCATTTTAAAACATTTGGGATGTCATCGTCAATGCAGAAACATAAGCATAAACAGAACTTACATTCATTATCACTAGTGATTTATATCTCACTAATCTCTCAGTGTAATGTGACTTCATATCAACACCTGTGATATAAATAAGTTGAGTGAGTCAGATTGGGAAACCTGGTGAGTACATAGGCTTTTCAACCCACAATAATAAAATTATTATGTTTAATCTTCAAATAATTTATCAACCCAAATACCCATCCCCGTTATCTTCTTTACTCTTAAGGATCTACCCTAAAAATCAGTTATTCCTCATTCATTCATTCCTAAGGATTATCCTAAGGAATTGGCACGAAGTCCATCGTCACAGGGTTTAGGCACTAAGTCTGCATAGTCGTCAAGGTTTATACAATAGGCACTAAGTCCACATAGTTTCCAGGGTTTAGGTATTAAGTCTGCGTAGTCACCAGGGTTTAGGCATCAAGTCTGCATGATCGCCAAGGTTTAGGCACTAAGTCTGCATAGTCGCCAAGGTTTAGAGTACACCGGGTGAACACATCGTTCACAACACATACAGGTTGCGAGCCTGCTAGTGTTCTACTGGACTGTCTAGAATAGTTTGTGGTTGTCATCCATACTTTTCTAAATGACGGGTCCATCATTTGGGTAAAAGGCTTCTCTCATTGTTAACCTCTCACCCTTATATCATGGTCTATATCACCTCTCATCCAATCATCCGACTCATATTTCATCTAACCATGTTTTACCCAACATATTTTGTAGATATAAAATACATATATAGTTTAATTCATTTGAAGCATGTATAAAATCGTTCATCCAACATAAACAACAAGTATTCAGATAATATGCACACATAGCACGTAATTTATATAAAAATATTTTGTATCTATGTGTAAGATGAAAGTAACTATGCACTCACCTGATAAAGTGGTGACGCGGTTCTCAGACATCATTTTGTTTACTTTAAAACAATTCCTTCGACAAAACCTAGTACCATTACCACTAGAGTTTAGTCTAACGTTTTACCGAGACTAATTAATAGTCTAGCTAATATTACTATTATATAAGCCTTAAACAATACTCTTCACCCACTATGTACAAACAGGGTCCAGACATGAAACAGCGGAGGGCAGGATCATCTTGGCATATAGCACTTCTGAATCTAGCAACCTAAGCGTCCCTTCAAACCAGATTCCTCATACCGCGAGTGGTTAAAAACATATTACAACAACACTTATATAACCCATAATAATTGCCCAAATAATTACTATAAGGTTCTAATAACATTACTATAATTAATTAAATGCTATATTAAAAATAGCGTAGGCGTAGCTCACTTACAGCGGGTTTTCTCGAAAACCGGGCTTTGCTTGGAGCAACATTTCCGAACCGAAAGACCCTTTTTCTCGGGACACTGGGAGCCTCGTGGCTTCCTTTGGGTGCTAAGGGCTTACCTAGGCTTAGGGGGTGGGGGGTTAGGAGGATTAGAGAGAGAAAGTAGAGAGAGAAAGAGAGGGTGAAAGGTGTGAGAAATATGAAGGATTCACTCTTTATTTATAGGGGTTTTATCATAGAGTAGTCTCTAAGTTTCATCTTTATCTTCCACGTACAAGCTCCGTTTTCTATGATCTTTATATCCACACATTGGTATTTACAAGTACTAGAACTTTCATTTAGACCTCATCGGCCAATTCATATTCTATCTCAGATTTAAAAATCTGCATCGAATTCGCCGCGCTTGAAGAGTAGAGACTAAGCTTCGTCCATATCTTTCGCATACGAGCTCCATTTTCGACTGTGTTTATATCGTTTAAATCCTATTAATGATATCTTCATTTCTCGTTTAGAATATTTTGACTAAAAATTGACCGATCTAAAATTCGAATTTCAGGTTATGCACTGCTATGCTAAATCTTAGAAAATCATAACTTCCTCGTACAAAGTCAGATTTTGACGTTCTTTTTATGCACATTCTCGGTTTAACATATGGTATGACTTCATTTAGATCGCTAAGGCTAGAAAGTATTTTATCGTAAATTCACTTTTTATGATTCCCGGTGTCGTGTCGGTTTTGCCCTAAAACTTCGACGAGTCATATCTTTTTCGTTATAACTCGGATTTCGACGTTCTTTATATGTTCGGAACCCTTGAGACATATTCTACGACTTGGTTAAGATTATTTATTCTAAATAATATTTTGTCGAAAATTAATTTTCATCACTTATTGCCTCTAAATTGACTAGCCTGGATCTGCGGGCGTTACACAAACTATAAGTATCACTGATTTACTTAACCAGTCCCTATTAATTTAATTAGTCTCTTTTGATAACTGAATTAATTCCAAATTAATTCTTGATCAATACTAATTAAATAATATTATTTCTCAATAAATATATTATACTTATAATATATTAATAAATCACAAATAAACTCTTTCTCAAATATCCATCCTATCAAAAATTTTCCAATGAATGCAACCCAAAATGGACCATGCTATTATCGGGTCAAGTACATACCAATTATAGTTATGGGCTTAGACACCTAATCCAACAATGGATGCATCACATAATACCATAAAATCCTCAACTCCCTCCAGGATGGTCAATACCGAGGCCTCATATAACATCTGCCTAAGTGTCTCAAACGTAGACTGCTGTTCAGGGCCCCATCGGAAATCCACCCCCTTCCACGCCAGACGAGTGAGGGTACCAAAATCTTGGAGAAATCCTGAATGAATCTCCAATAGTACCTTGCCAAACCCAAGAAACTCCTGATATCTGAGGGAGATTTCGGAACCTTCTACAGCATCACAACCTCGATCTTGGCTGGATTGACCCAAATGCCATCTTGGTTAATGGGGTGCCCTAGGAACTAGACCTCACGTCAAAAAAACTCGCACTTCGAGAGCTTGGCATAAATCCGTTCTCACCTCAATACCCCCAAAAGCTCTTAAAGATGCTCTTCGTGTTGCTCTCTGGTCTTAGAGTACACTAAGTTATCATCAATAAACACAATAACTGATTAGTTGAGCATCGACATGCATACCCGATTCATCAGATCCATAAATACAGCAGGTGCATTGGTGAGCCGAAATAGCATTATCACGAACTTATAATGCCTGTAACGAGTCCGGAACATGGTGTTCTCCATGCCCTCCTCTCTCACTCTCACCTGATGATACCCAAACATCAGATCGATCTTGCAGAACCAAGGTGCACCCTACAACAGATCAAAGAGATCATGTAACATCTGGTTTTCAAGTACTTCCATTGTTAATTTTTATATTGAGGTGAATTGTGTTTTAATCCCTACATTCAAGAAAGTATGCATGAGGATCCCTAATGACATTAATATAATTTTGAGGCTTTGGAGTACGCCATATGTACGTGGTGTACACTGGGCATACATCATTGTATGATGGGCATACTTTCCAATTGTGGAAACTCTAATTTGTAAGACTTGGCTTGTGTTTAAGCATCCTTATAGCCTCCTTTCCATTCATCTCATCAGTCTCCACCCTCTCATTCGTGGTTGTAACCCTAGTTCACCTTAAGAAGCCATTTCTAGCCTAAAAGTGTGTCTTTGTGAGCTTAAAATAATAAGGAAGGAAGCTAAACTCATCTTGGAAGAGTGAAGCACTTTGGATCTGGGGCTTATTCTTCATTTTCAACCTTTCAAAGCTAATTAGGTTGCAACTTGGTCCCTCAATCTCATAGATCTAGTTTTCGTTGTTTTATGGAGCTTTTTTGTGTCCTAAAATGTTAGATCTTGAATATGGCATGTTCTTGACCTTTAATTAGTCCTTTCAAACCTTATGAGGGGTCTTAAGTCATATAAATAGGTTCCAAATGGTTGGTTTTGCTTCATGCATATTGTAGAATGTCTTAATGGAATAAGACATTGTGTTAAGCACTTATTGGATATATTAGGTCATAAAGTTGGAGACTTTATGACTCAATATTGATTGGTTTCAATAGTGAAACCAAGCACACCATCGGCAAAATAAGGCTACCAATCTACAGAGGGGGTAAATTATGTACAACGTTTTCGTGTAATTGACACACTATCCTCCTATAATGTCATATTTGGTAGATCGTGGATCCACAAAATGAAGGTCGTTCCATCGACATATCATCAATGTGTAAAGATGCCCACCCCCTGGGGGATAGTGAAGATCATAAGAGACCAACAAGAATCTAAGGAATGCTACAAGACTTCAATAAAGTCCTCAACAATACCGCGGTATGCATAACAATTAATGCAGGGGGAACAAAACGTGTTAGAGGTGAGAGAACATTATATAAAAGAAGTGCCCTTGAACCTTGAGGATCTTGAAGCCAAAGTTCTCATAGCATCCTCAATGCCTGAACAACTCGAGCATTATCTCATAAGTTTCCTCAAGGCCAGAAGCAAGAAGTTTGCATGGAAGCATGAGGACATGACATATATTGAAAAAAGCATAATAACACATAAACTTAACACTGACCCATCTTTCAGGCTGATACACCAAAAGAGAAGGAATTTTTCACCGGAAAGAAACAAAGTTATACAAGAAGAAGTAGAAAAACTTCTCTAAACTGGCATGATTAAGGAGGCGAAGTTCCCAAGATGGCTGGCTAATGTGGTCGTGGTATAAAAGAGGAAAGTTAAATGGATAGCGTGCATGGACTATATGGATCATAAAAAGGCTTATCCCAAGGATCCTTTCCCTCTACCACACATTGAATCTATGATAGACGCAACAACAGGCCACGAATTACTGACGTTCATGGATGCATAAATAGGATTCCCATAGATCCAGATGGAACCCTCTTACCAAGAAGATACAATGTTCATAACTCCAACATGTATCTATTGTTACATTGCCAGGCCATTTGGTCTTAAAAATGTAGGAGAAACATACCAAAGGTTTGTAAATAAGATGTTCAAGGAGAAAATGGGGGACACATTGGAAGTCTACATAGATGACATGGTGGTCAAGTCCAAATAAGGTGAGGATCACCTCAAGGATCTCGAAGAAGCCTTCAACATCCTAGACCAATATAAAGTGAAGCCGAATCCCTCCAAGTACCACTTTAGGATGAGATCGGGTAAGTTCCTAGGATACATGGTGACCAAAAGAGGAATCGGAGAAAGCCCAGAACAAATCAAGGCCATCTTTCATATGAAATCACCATCCTCTACAAAGGATATTCAAAGATTAACAGGAAGAGTGGCAACCATAAATAAGTTCATCTCAAGATCCTTGGAAAGATACAATCCTTCTATGACATCATGAAGAAGAACAAAAGATTCAAGTGGGCCCAGGAACATGAAGATGCTTTCCAAAAGCTTAAAAAATATTTAAGTTCACCACCCCTATTTGTAAAACATATATATGGGGAACCACTCCTTCTTTACCGATTAGTATCCTCAAACGCGGTAAGCACTGTACTAGCTAAGGATCTCGAAGGGGCCAACATCCCATATACTACGTAAGTAAAAGCCTTATGGATCCTGAGACCAGGTATTCCCTCCTTGAAAAACTTATACTTGCATTAGTAACAACTTCTACTAAGTTAATACATTATTTTGAAACATACGTATAATTGTAAGAACTAACTATCCAATCAAGAATCTTATGAGAAAACCAAAAATGTCAGGAAGAATGAAAAAATGGTCTATGACGTTAATCACATATGACGAAAAATACGAACCAAGTTCCTCCATAAAGTCCCAAGCATTGGAAGATTTTGCGGCTGAATTTAGTGTTGATCTAAGAGCTGTCAAAGCGTCCAGGAGTATGATGTTAACTGAGGATCCTCCATCGACGAGGATCCATCTGACGAAAATGGTTGGTGATGTATAGAGTAATTACTAATCCGTCATGGTGAGGATCCTTGATGTCCTGTCTATCTGCTTCGTCGAAGGTGATCTCCTTTTCATTAGTGATTGTTATGTTCTTCCTTGGTTCTTTTTCCTTCTCCATTTTGGATACCTTGGCGTGCCTTTTTACTGTAGTGTAATGCGTACCACAAATGTCAGATCCTCAAGAGAACACATTCATTACCTTTGTGTCGGATGGGGGGGGGGGGTCCTGGTCTTTTGAGGATCCTCTGAGGATCCTGGTCTTTTTCTTTGGTTTTCTTCTTTCTTCTTCCTAGGATTTCTCTGAGGTATCCTTTGCCAAGGAGATAGCTGATTTCCTTCCTAAGAGCTATGCAATTCTCTGTGACGTGACCAAAGTCTTCATGAAACGCACACCATTTGGACTTGTCTTTCCAAGCGGTGGATTTTTCTCCTTTTCTTTCCATCTTGCTTTTTCTCCAAGATCCTGCATGGCAAAGATTACACCTTAAATATCCACAAAAAACAATAGTCAGTAATCTATTGGAAATCATCTTCCTCTCCCTCATCTTCAAGGGCGTTAACCCTATGAAGGTCGCGTTTGGAATAAGGTTTTGATTTGTAGGATCTTTGGGTCGAGGAATCGGCCTTCCTAATAGGAAGATCATAAGATCTTAGTGGGTTGCTCCTCTTTTAGATCTCCTTGTCTTCTTCAAGCTAGATGAATCTCAATGCTATGCTCTTGACTTCGTCCATCCTTTTGTATGGGGTCATTACGAGATCTTCACAGAAGGGAGAATTTTACTTAAGCCCATTTTGAAAGCTTCAAATACAGTTTCCATGTCGTGGTTTGGATCACTTAGAGCTTCCCTTCCAAACCTGTTCATAAAAGTTCTAAGGGATTCTTTAGGGTCCTAAACTATCCGATAGAGATCACTGGTGATCTTTTTGAATGTTTTGCTACAAGAAAATTAACTATTAAATAAATTAATTAAGTGAGCAAATGTTGTGATCAAATAAGGAGGAACGTTAAGGCACCACTTTAGAGCGGATCCTGTGAGGTTAAAACCAAATTCTTCGCACAGACAGGCTTTTTTCAAGTGAGTGGGGATGGGAATAATTTCCATCCTGTCGCTGTATTGTGCTACGTGCTCCTCAGGATCCGTGGTTCCGTTGTAGGGCTTCATGTTAGGGGTCTGGAAGCATTTTGGAACACCAGTATCAACTATCGTTGGAAAGAATCTGGAGATCCTTTTACTTGTGGGGTATACTTCTGGTACCGGTTGAACTACTCTGGGTACACTTGAGATCATTTCCCTTAGTTGTTGTAGCTCCTTAGCCATAATCGAGCTAAAACCTGTATCAAGATCCATAGAGTTAGTTGTAAAATTATTATTATTGATGGACTTACTAGGATCCGTGTAATTAGGAGTAACAAAGGTTTCTTTAGGATCCTGAGTTGCATGGGCTAGGTCTCTCAGAGTCGTGCCCCAAGCAGAAACAAAGGTCGGTACTGAGGATCCTATCTCACGTTGGATTGTTGAGGATCATGGGTTATCAAAGTTTGGGATCTTGGGTTGCAGGATCGAGGGAGATACCTCATGAGGCTTATGGATATCCGTCTTCATTCTCTCCACTTCCTTGAGGATCGTCATGTTATCTTCTTGTATTTGGGCTACTTGTCGCTCTAGTCTCTTTATTATAGAAAAGATCTCGTTATTATAAATCAACAAAGTAGGATCCTAGGGTGTTGGGGTAACTGGAGAGGTGTTTTTCTTTTATGTTTTAGAGACATTCTTGGGAGCGCCAGCCGATAGTGGTGGAAGGTTTCTAGAGGAAAAAGGAGAAATCGAGTAGGCGAACAGATTCGATTGAGTAGACATGATTTTTGAGGGATTTTGAACACCATGGCCCCACGGTGGGTGCCAAATTGTTTTGGTAAAAAATTGACTAAAATGATATTAACCAAATTGTATGAGAGGTTGTGGTATTCTAACGCCCGTAGATTCGGACTAGTCAATGTAGAGGCAATAAGCATGAAAGATGAATTTTTTTATAGAAGATTATTTAGAATGAATAATCTTAACCAAGTTATAGTATATGTCACAAGGGTTACGTAGGTATAAAGAAGGCTAAAGTCTGACTTATAACAAAGAAGTTATGACCCGACAAAGTTTTGCGATAAAGCCGACAAGGCTCCGCATAACGTAAAAAATGAATTTTTGATAAATTACTTTTTAGCATTAGCGATCTAAAAGAAAATCATAGTATATGCTAAACTGCAAGCATACCAAAAAAGAATGTCCAAATCTGACTTTGTTTGAGGAAGTTATGATTTTTTTAAGATTTAACATAGTAGTGCACAACCTGAAATTTGAATTTTTGATCAATCGCTTTCTAGCCGATACAATTTAAACGAAAATTGAAGATCACGTTAATAATAACTCAATGATATAAAGAAATACAAAAATGGACATCGGATGACAAGGCTATCAATTTTTAACGGACTTTACATGTCTAAGCCTGTTGAAATATAACTTTAAAAATAAATTTAATTTAGCCGGAGGAGTCTAAATGAAAGTTGTAGATCACGTTATTGCCTACACTACATATAACCAACGTCAAAAACAGAGCTCGTATGCGAAAGTTGTATATTTTAAAAGATAATTAGTTTTTGGAGTAATTTGCGAGTGACACGTGGCACAATCCTAACCATTGCTTCCACCCCACGCCTTGCCAGCTGAAAGTGACACTTGGTACTCAACTCAACGATTTGGAGGCTAAGAACTCGCCGAGTTGGGCCATTTACCAACTTATAAATAGAGGCACAAATCTTCCATTTCCTTCACACCTCTCCCATTTTTTCTCCCTCAAACTTCTCTCTAAACCCCTCTTAAGCCTTGGTACTTCCCAAGTGCTAAGAGGAGAGTACCGGAGCGCCAGAAGACTCCTAGAAGAAGAGCTTTTGGCTCAAAAGTTCTACCCCCGCAAAGCCCGATTCCTAGCCAAACTTCCTAGTAAGTGAGTTATGCTTACTCTACTTTAAGTATAGCTTATATTTAAGTTTATTATCGTTATTGTGAACTTATAAACTATATATATATATATATATATATATATATATATATATATATATATATATATATTATAAAATATAATATACAAAATGTTATTATAATATCTTTTAACTATTCGCGATACGGGGAATCTTGTTTGAAGGGCCACATAGAGTTGTTGTATTTTAGAAGTGCTATAATGCCAAAATGGTCCTACCCTCTGGTGTTGCATGTTTGGCCCCTATCTGTACATTATGGTTGAAAAATATTGTCTAACACATATAAAACAACATCGTTCATAAATAGTCGCTATAAATATTAGACTATTCGCGATACGGGGAATCTTGTTTGAAGGGCCACATAGAGTTGTTGTATTTCAGAAGTGCTATAATGCCAAAATGGTCCTACCCTCCGGTGTTGCATGTTTGGCCCCTATCTGTACATTATGGTTGAAAAATATTGTTTAACACTTATAAAACAACATCGTTCATAAATAGTCGCTATAAATATTAGACTAAAATCTAGTGGTAAAGATACTAGGTTTAGTTGAAGGAAAATAGAATTGTTAGAAGTGAGGCACTGTTCGTGATTGGAATCATCACTTTAACAAGTGAGTGGATAGTTACTTTCATTTTACACATAGATATGAAGTATTGAATCTAAATTACGTGCTATGTGTGCATATTATCTGTGTTCATGATATCTACGGTGGATGAACAAAATATAAATGCTCTATTTGATTTAAATTGTATACATATTTTATACCTATAATTATGATGGGTAAAGATGGGTTGATGAAAGATAATATAGATGATGAGAGTTGAAAGCTGATGAGAAGCTTTGACCTTAACAATGAGAAGACTTGACCTTAACATTGAGAAGCCTTGAACCAAGCGATGGCCCAATCATCTAGTAAGGTATAGATGACAACCACAGACTATTCTAAATAGTCTAGTGGAACACTAGCAGACTCGCAACTTGAAGGTGTTGTGAACGATATGTTCATAAGATGTACTCTAAAAAAACCATTGACATGTATTTTGGGTGGAATCCCTAAAATAATATTGTTTACAAAAGAGATAAACACTAGCAGTTATGGACTTAGTGGCTAAAAAATAACATCGGTAGCTGTGGACTCAGTGCCTGTTATACAAACCATAGCAACGATGCATTTCATGCCTATTACGTAGGAAAATCCTAAGGAGTGAATGAGTGAATGATAGAGTATTCTTAGGGAAGATATTTAAGAAATAAATAAGATAATGGGGATGAGTAATTGGGTTAATTGTTTAATGATGAAACATAATAACTTTATTATTGTGGGTTGAAAACCGTATGTACTCACCAGGTTTCCCAACCTGACCCACCCAATTTATTTGTATCACAGGTGTCGATATGAAGCTACATTTCACTGAGAGATTAAGGAAGATGTAAATCACTAATGTAAATGAATGTAAGGTATGTTTATGCTTATGTTATTGTATTGACGATGACATCCAAAAGTTTTAACATAAACAAAATACATTCCTTTGGAAATGCTTTGATAATATATTTATCATGTTTTTCTAGGAACAAATTCCGTAATATTATTCTTATAAATGAATACTCTTATTTTCAAATAAGCATAATTTTTTTTAGATGACCGTGAATTTGGGGATGTCACAGTTAGTATTAGAGCATTAGTTTAAGCAAACTAGGAATAATGATTTATTTCTAAACTTAAACTTAGAATGCTAAGTGATGATCGTGGGTAGTGTGTCTAATATATTTTAGGAAGTACTCTAGCTCATTTAAGGAAGATGCCTAAATTTCTTTATGTGCTAAATGATTTGTGATGCTTTATGATGCCATTATTTGATCGGATCTATGGTCTGTTGCTGACCGGACCTGGAAACATTATGTGTTCAGATTTCTAAATGTTTAATTACGATATTAGAACTAGCATGTAGATTTTCGGAGTGATCAGGAGATTTATACGTCTGATTCCCCGATCTAAATTCTCATCACTACACATCGAACGTCTGATTAATAGACCGACATGGTGAGAACTCAAAGCGGATTGGAAAAAGGTAACCCGCAGCCTAAACCACAAGTGATTGAGCATGCACCAAAAGTAGTAGCTGCACCCAAGCCAATCATGATGGCAGGAGTACAAGCAATGTTGCGGACGATGTTGGATTATCAGATGGAAGAGACAAGGCGTTTACTTCAAGAAAATAAGGACGAACCTATTGTGCCAATATGTCAGGCACCTACTCTTGAGGCAACAATCTGGGTTGCAAATTTTGTTGAAGAAATGATCAAAGGAAGAACCGCCAACAAGATTGAAGTTGTCAAGAAGTGGAAATCTAAGGGATCTTCAAGATCCAACAAGAACATGTTATTAAGGTCTTGAGGAGGAGGAGGAGGTACAGAAAAATGGTGTGAGAAGTGAAAAAAAAAACACTCTAGAAAATATGGCAAGAATGTGATTTGTTTCAAGTGTGGGAAAATGGGCGTTACGCCAATGAGTGTACATTTAACAAGTAGGTGTGTCATGGATGTAAGAAAGAAGGGCATATTTCTAGGGACTGCTCGAAGAAAAATGAAGTAGCAAGAGCGAATGCGCCTCCAAAGCCAAAGGCAACAGCATCTCAGATGATCCATGACGATGCAAGTGACAATGCAAGAGATCAGGAGTGAGGACTTTATATCCGAAGATCAAGATATAAAGTAGCCTTGTGGATAGTATCATGTGGTGTAGCCTATTAGAGGCATAATATAGGTTAAACTTGAACACCTATGTAATCGTTTCAAGAAATAATATAGAGCTTGGTTATGTTATCCGATGTGTTAAATGACTATGTGAAATTCTTTTATGGTGACTTGGAGAACTGTGAGACAATACTTGGGACGATTATGAGTAGGTGTGAAAGGTAGTAGATGATGGGTTTTATACAAACAATCCTATGTGTGCATGCAACCCTAGATGGGATCTACGTTTTCTCTATTATACATACAAGCATTGAGCACAAAATAGAAAACCCTAATATGAATCTAATAACTTAAAATCTACATATGAAAGATTAGGTCACATACCTTTGTTTCTATACAGTAATAACAACCAAAACTTGAAGATCCTTGCTTTTGAGAACAAGCATCACAAGAGTAGTACCTCTAATGGCTCACAAACATACTGGGTCAAGAGGATGAATATGAGAGAGAGAAAGAGAGAGTAGAAGAGTCACTTGCTCAAAAATTCAGAACATCTAAGGTTTCTATAGAGTGCACAAATTCAAGACGCTAAGGGGCTCTATTTATACTTGAGGCTAGTTAGGGTCTTCAGGTAGAAACCCTAATCCCTTAGCTTCGGGCCTAAGCAAGTCCATGGACACCCTTACTTTAGGGCTTGGATGAAAATCTCTAGAACCTTCTAGGAATTTCCGGCCCTACCTAATAATGGTGATCCAATGGCCCAAAACCACAACTATCACCCCTCCGCTTTTAATCAGTTCCTTTAATCCCAAAATTAATTCCAAATTAATTTCTTATTAAATATTAATTAATAATATGATTTCTAATTAATATATTATTCTTACAATATATTAATAAATCATTTTTATGCACCAATTTATCATTCCAAATAAAAAACTCAGCCTCTCTCTCTCTCTGTCTCTCTCTCTCTCCAATAGTCATCATGTCTAGTTGCCAGTGTGAAGGCAACCCAAAAGGACCATGCTACTATCAAATCAAGTATATACAAATTATAGTTATGAGCTTAGACACCCAATCCAATGCTAGATGCCTATACTACCTGAAGCACATGACTCGCACTTGGATCGAGGAAAGTCATAAGGTTACCATGGTGCTAGTAATTAATTATATTTGATTCATGTCTATCGTTACCATCGTTTTGGTAATGACTAAAAAGATGATTGTTATTCCAATCCTAGTGGTCCAATCAAATCGAGTCAGACTAAGATGAGTATGTTACGTGGTTCAGAGAACCAAGTTCGACGTAGTATCTGACTTAAGCCAAAATATTGAAGTGAAAGATAACTGAAGCGATAAATAGAAGTATCGCGAATGTTGTTAAAGAAAGAAGCTTGTAAATAGAAGTGCTACATCCTAGAAAGTGATTATATCACATTAGAACATAAACTAAGTTATATCTCATTCTGGAATTTGACTCTAAAAGACCTGAGCTAAGCATTGCATCATACGACGAGAAGTCATTAGAACATGAGTCTAAATGAAAGTTGTAGATCTCGTTGCCACCTATGTATGGATATAAAGGACGTTAAAAACGGAACTCATATGAGAAAATTACGGATTTCAGAAGATAATTAGTTTCTGGAGTAATTTGCGAGTGACACGTGGAACAATCCTAACCATTGCTTTCTCACCATGCCTTTCCACCAGATGGTGACACTTGGCACTCAAATCAAAGAGTTAGAGGCTTAGAACTCGCCGAGTTGGGCCATTTCCCAGCCTATAAATGGAGGCGCAAATCTTCCCTTTCCTTCACACCTCTCCCATTCTCTCTTTCACAAACTCCTCTCTAAACCCTTACCAAGCCTTAGTACTTACCAACAGCTAAGAGCCAAATATCGGAGCGCTAGAAGGCTCCAAGAAGAAGAGCGTTCGGCTCGGAAGTTCTCCCCCTGCACAGCCCGGTTCCTAGCCAAACCTCCTAGTAAGTGAGTTATGCTTACCATACTTTTAGTGTAGCCTATGTTCAAGTTTAATATCGTTATTATCAACCTATATATATATATATATATATATATATATATATATATATATATATATATATATATATATATTATAAAATGTAATATACAAAGTGTTATTATAATATCTTTTAACTAGTCGCGGTACGGGGAATCTGGTTTGAAGGACCGCATTGGGTTGTTGGATTTCAGAAGTACTATAATGCCAAAATGGTCCTGCCCTCCGGTGTTTCATGTTTGGCCCCTGTCTGTACATTGTGGATGGAAAGTATTGTTTAACACTTATAAAACAATATCGTTCGTAAATATTCTCTATAAATATTACAATAAAATCTAGCGGTAATGATACTAGGTTTTGTTGAAGGAATATAGAATTTTTAGAAGCGAAGTGCTGCCCAAGATTGGAATCATCACTTTAACAAATGAGTGTATAGTTACTTTCATCTTACACATAGATATGAAGTATTTAATATACATTACGTGCTATGTGTGCATATTATCTGTGTTTTTGATATCTACGCTGGAAGAAATATATATATATATATATATATATATATATATATATATATATATATGTTTTATTTGATTTAAATTGTATACGTATTTTATACATAGGTATTATGATGGGTAAAGATGGGTAGATAAAAGATGATATAGATGATGAGAGGTGAAAGATGATGAGAAGTCTTGACCTTAACAATGAGAAGCCTTGACCCAAGCAATGGCATAGTCATCTAGTAGAGTATAGATGACAACCACGTACTATACTAGACAGTCTAGTGGAACACTCGCATGCTCGCAAACTGTAGGTGTTGTGTATGATATGTTCATCAAATGTACACTAAAAAGCCCATGGACATGTATTGTGGGTGGACTCCCTAAAATAATAATGTCAATAAAAGTGATAAACTCTGGCAGCTATGGACTTAGTGCCTAAAAAATAACATTGGTAGCTGTGGACTTAGTTCCTGTTATACAAACCTCGACAATGACGGACTTTGTGCTTATTCCTTAGGACAATCCTAAAGAGTGAATGAGTGAATGATGGATGATTATTAGGGAAGATATTTAAGAAATAAAGAAGATAATGGGGATGGGTAATTGAGTTAATTGTTTACTCATGAAACATAATAACTTTATTATTGTGGGTTGAAAACCGTATGTACTCACCAGTTTTCCCAACCTGTCCCACTCAATTTATTTGTATCACATGTGTTAATATGAAGTTACATTTCACTGATAGATTAAAAGAGATTTAAATCACTAATGTAAATGAATGTAAGGTTTGTTTATGCTTATGTTTGTGTCTTTGATGATAACATCCAAAAGTTTTAATATAAAGAAAACACATTTCTTCGGAAATGCTTTGATAATATATTTATCACGTTTTTTGTAGGAACAAATTCCACAATATTCTTCATGAAAATGTATACTCTAATTTTCAATTTTTTTTAAATGATCATGAATTTAGTAATGTCACATATTTCAAATCCGAGACATATTAACATTAAACATTTTTGAAGAAACGTTCAATATTGATATCATTTCAAAACTTGGATGTCAAAAATGATACAAAACATTATCATAAACAGATCTTACATTAAAATAAACTAATGATCTACATCACCTTTAATTTCTCAATGTAATGTATCTTCGCATTGATATCCATGATACAAATAAACAGTTGGAAAACCTGGTGAGATACATAGGGTTTTCAACCCATAATAATATAGTTAATTTGTTTATTCACATAAATCATGCAAAACAAATAACTCGATAACCCATCCCCGTTTTCTTTATTCACATAAGAATATAGTTAATTTGTTTATTCTTCCCTAAGGATTTATCCTAAGGGTCATTTCCTACATCGCATATACCTATCATTTGTACATCGCATTTCCTTACATGTTTGTTGCTAAGAACATTTCCTATGGATCATCACCTATATTGCATAGACAATACAGATTAGAGGATTACTGCCCTAATATGTGTCCAGTAAGGGTTAGAGTATCATCATATGAATACATAGTTACTACATCGCCTGAAATTGTAACTCATTACCTACAGGTTATGAGCATGACGGTGTTTCCACATGACTTATTTAGATTAGTCAGTGGTCACCATCAATATTATGGTAGATGACTACATTGCAACATCACAAGTCAAGTTCACCACATCACTTAGTTATCTCCTATTCATCATCACCTATCTACCATCACGTACCCATCATCTCGTATCTACCATCACCTATTACTACCCAATACATATTTATGATTGTGTAAGACTTACACAATTAAATAAGTTAAACGTCATCTCATAATATCTTATCCAACAAATTATATTCTCAACACAAATAATAGGCACAAAAGCATGTAATTATCTAGATAGTTCCTATATATATATATATATATATATATATATATATATATATATATATATATATATTTGTGTGTGTGTGTAAGATGACAGTACTTATTCACTCACTTGATGGAAATGAGGAACTGACGATTTCGGCAACGCTTCACTTTGTACTTTGAATGCACCTAGATGTATAAAGTGCTAAACCTTAGTCTAGTTTTGTAATCTTGGTGTCTGTAATACTTATAGTCTAGATTCCTTACTAATCCTAATATCTACATCAAGATTTATCAAATAAGGATCAGCCAGGCAGGAGAGTTCAGAGGCAAGACCATTTCGGCATATAGTCTATCTGAAATCCAACAACCAAATAAACGTGACCATTATATATAGACACCTTTCCTGTAAGTAGATCAATCAATATTATAACATGGAATAAATGATAAATCCTATTTATAAATTCTTAATGGCTATGAATATAAATACAAGTTATACTGAAAGTAATACAAGCGTAGCGAACTATACTGGTAGAATTTCAACCCGAGTGTAGCTTTTGCATGGAGTTTCAAAAATTAAAGGTGTCGTGTATGAAACCATGATGCTAGGTAGCTATTGAGATGGCTAATAACCCCAAGGATCCACATCCATGACCCACAAATAGCCGCACACTGATACCGGGAGCATGAAACTAGCTAGCTAGCATGATGGCTAATACCTCTAAGGATCCACATGCATAACTCACTAATAGTCGGACACTGATATTAGGGGCTCCTCCTGGCTTGAGAACATAAGAAAATAAAGGAGATGTGTCTCGAAACTTGATGCTATGAAACTTGCGTGATGACTAATACCCCCAAAGATCTACATCCTTGACCCACAAATAGTTGCACACTAATAGCAGGGGCCATGATGCTCGCTAGCTAGCATGATGGCCAATACCCCCAAGGATCTATATCCATGACCTACAAACAGCTGCACATTGATACAAAGGGCTCCCCCTGGCCCGAGAACATAAGAAAATCAGGAAAGCCATGCCTCTGACCATGATGCTAGCTAGCCAGCATGATGGCCAATACCCCCAAGGATCCAAAACCATGACCCACAAATACTCGCACACTAATATAGTTGGATTAGTGTCTAAGTCCAAAACTATTTTGGTATGTACTTGACCCGATTATGAGCATGGTCCTTTTGGGTTTCCTTCACCATAGCAACTAATAGGATTAACTAAGAAGAAATAGGATTAATTATGATTTATTAATATATTATAAGAATAATATATTAAATGATAAATCATATTGTTTAATTAATATTAGTTAAGAATTAATTTTGTGGCTAAAAGAAATTAATTAAGTAAAGGGGACTAGAACTGTCAATTGTGTGATAGTTGAATATTGGGCTAATGGCCACCATAGAAGTTGGAGTAGACAAAATCTATGGGGAAGCCCATTAGAATTCATCCAAGGCTTCTACGGAGGGAGTCCATGGGTTGCTTGGAGCTTAACCAGACAAATTAGGGTTTCCTTATTTGATAACCTTAACAGCCTCACTATATAAGGAACCCCTAAGCCCCCAAAAACATGTGAAAGGAAGCCCTAAGGGTTCTTTGTCATTTTTGGTGCACCTCCTCCTTCTCCTAAGTCATCTTGTTGCTCATGGTGTTTGTGATTCCATTAGAGGTGCAACATTTTAGGCAATAAGCTTTCAAGAGTCAAGATCAAGAGGAATTGAGATTGTTATTGCTATATAACAATCAAGGTAAGATCTAAACCCTATTCTTATCTTAATATTGATTATCACAAGCTAGATTTAGGGTTTATGAGCTTTGGATGATTATTCCAAGTTCATTAGACAAACTAGGTCCAAAGCTTTAGGGTTTGCATGTACACCATAGGATTGATGTTTTGCATAAAACTCATCAGTGGTATCAGAGCCTAAGTTGTATTTTTGATGTACTTGATGCATTTTTAATCATTCATTGTCTGAGAATCGAAGTTTTTGGTCCTCTGCTTGACTGACTTGGTGAGTCAGTTGATGAACTCGGCGAGTCTAAGGGTCAGACAGAGGATACTTCGTGATTTTTTTTGCTGATTTGGCTTGGGAAAGTTACCAAAAACGTTTTTAACACTTAAAATTCAATTTGTATGTTTGGTATTGATTATCCTAATACAAATAGTAGATAATTGTCAAAATTGAGAAAATTACTTGTTTTATAAGATAAATATTAATTATATTTGGTTTTGATTTGAATTATCTTCCAAGTAATTGAATTAGGTCAAAATTAGATAATCATCAATTAATTGATTAATTGAATTATTTGTAATTTGATCTAGATAGTTTTGAAAAGTTTCAAAACTTGCCCTCAAGTTTTGGAATTTAAATTTTTGATTAAAAGTTAATTTTGAAATATTGATACCAGGCCCGAGACCATCACGTTAGCAC
Organism: Lactuca saligna; assembly: GCF_052625555.1. Taxonomy (NCBI): domain Eukaryota; kingdom Viridiplantae; phylum Streptophyta; class Magnoliopsida; order Asterales; family Asteraceae; genus Lactuca; species Lactuca saligna. The sequence goes on along the minus strand of NC_136417.1, from coordinate 36,422,521 downwards.
ATTGATACCAGGGGCTCCCTCGACCCAATAATGTTAATTATAAGTAATAGTTAATAATTTATTTTGTTCACTAAAATGTTTTATTTTTACATGAAACTCAAATAAAATTAATAAATTTTAATTCCCTTCTAATTTATTATTAAATATTGCATATCTACGAAAATATTAATTATAAGTAATAGTTAAAATTTTATTTTGTTACCTAAAACGGTTTAATTTTACAAGAAACTCGAATAAATTTCATATCTCAATTCCCTTCCAATTTATTATAAATATTTCATATGTATGAAAGTTTAAATCATAAGTAATAGTTTATATTTATTTTGTTAACTAAAACTATTTAGTTTTACATGAAACTCAAATAAAATTAATAATATTTCAAACCCCTCCATATTTTTATTATAATTATTTAATATCTTTGAAAATATTAATTATAAGTAATAGTTAATATTTTATTTCGTTACCTAAAACATTTTAATTTTACATAAAACTTAAATAAAATTAATCATATTTCAATTCCCTCCCAATTTACTATAAATATTGTATATCTACGAAAATACTAAATATAAGTAATAGTTAATATTTTATTTTGTTACTGAAACGCTTTAATCTTACAAGAAACTCAAATAAAATCAATAATATCTTATTTTCCTCCCAATTTTTTATAAATATTTCATGTCTACAAAAATATTAACTATAAATAATAGTTATTATTTTATTTTGTTAACTAAAATGTTTAATTTTACATGAAACTAAAATCATATTAAAAATATTTTAATTCCTTCCACTTTGTTATGAATATTTAATATCTACGAAAATATTGAGTGTACGTAATAGTTAATATTTTATTTTGTATTACATGAAATTCATCATTGGATTTAATTCCCTCCAAATTAGCCCCCCAATTACTATAGTTAATTTTTTATTTTGTTACCTAAAACATTTTAATTTTACATAAAACTCAAATAAAATTAATAATATTTCAATTCCCTCACAATTTACTATAAATATTGTATATCTACGAAAATACTAAATATAAGTAATAATTAATATTTTATTTTGTTACCTGAAACGCTTTATTTTTACAAGAAACTAAAATAAAATCAATAATATCTCAATTTCCTCCCAATTGTTTATAAATATTTCATGTCTACGAAAATATTAACTATAAATAATAGTTATTATTTTATTTTGTTAACTAAAATGTTTGTTTTTACATGAAACTAAAATAATATTAAAAATATTTTAATTCCTTCCCACTTTGTTATAAATATTTAATATCTACGAAAATACTGATTGTATGTAATAGTTAATATTTTATTTTGTATTACATGAAATTCATCATTGGATTTATATGTATGGTACTACAAATAAAATAACTTAATTATCAACTTATTATTGCTTAATTATATAGGAAACCAAAAAATATCCAATTAAACATTTAAAAATAGCTTCTTGTCACCACGTAAGCTAATAATAATCACTTTTATAAATAAAAAAAATGCTGATTGAGTTAAATTATTAACAATCTCATATTCCCACATCTGAGTTATATAACCAAATCCCGATCACCCTTTGTTTTACTAACATACAAGTAATTATTCATGCAAAGGTTTTTTGAAATCAATGAGCGTTCAAGGAAGAAAGTTTTTTCCCTTCTTGGTAGATTTCGTCACACTTTCATAAATCATGTTAATAAGAATTTAAAAGCTCAACTTGGTTACACCAAACATAATTAGATATAGACCACCTTAGTATCGTTCGTTTATAAAAAAAATGAGTAGCGTGCATTCGTTGAAACTTTCAATGAGAAGTAGTCAGGTCCAAATTACGGTTGTAACTTAATAATTTATACATCATATGACGACATTCACCCTTTTACTTATTTTGTGCTAAAAGCCAAGTCTGATAAGGGAAAACTTGCTCGAGCAACGTCCACTTAGTCACATAAATTGGAAGGTGGGGGGGGGGGGGGGGGGGGGGGGGGTGGTGTATGCTAAATTACAAAAAAAAAAAAGTAAATAAAAGAAAATAACATAAAATTAGTAAAGTCCATTGATCGATATTTCAATTGTTGAACATGCATGTATACATTAATTAATTACTTGTTTAGTTAATATTGTATATATTGTAACTTGTTTGATTTCCGCTTCATCGGTTGATCATTCTTTCAATAGGTGAAAGATAAAGTGATTGTTGCAGATGAAGTTCTCGAGCTGTCTTTAATGTGGAAAATATGGGAAAATAAAAAGGGAAATATGATTGAGAAGAAGTGAAGCTTGTTATAGAAGAGTATGTATGTAGTGTCAAAGTAGCAACTTCTATACATCTAGTTTTAGTGTTTGGTTATGCTAATTGATAAAGAACACAACTAAATAATACTAAACTTTTTTGACATATAGTTTTTCCAGATTAGTCATTAAAATTGCACTTGAAGAAGGAAATACCATTCTTGAACCAGCCACAGATACCCTCTCACTGATCTTTGGTAAAGATTATAGTGGATTGTAAGAGGGGTTGGCACGGGAGTCACTCCAACTTGATATTGGGATCTCCCTCAAGCCAGATCCTCACCAAAAGAAACAATTGTTTTCCTTCAACAAATCCTATAGGAACAAAAAAGAACACGTCAAGATCTGAAAATGAAAGTTGACTATCTAATGAGTTTGGTTACACCTGTAGGTAATCAAGCCAATCATCTTATTGTGGAGTTTCCAATAACTACTACTCCAATTTAAAAAATTCTTTTAAAGAAAAATTAAGTTAGTGAATTTTTGATGATAGCTAGTTAATGTTTTGGTCGCATATTTTCGTCCTAGAAAAGGAACAATTTTGTTGGTACATCAACATCTCAAATACCCCCCAAATAGGTCGAATACTGTGTAAGTTAGTATAATAATATGTTTTGAAATATTTTAATTAACTCATGGTTTCCATAGACTAAACGTGGCATACTATTTTCATGAACGTTTGAATAATGATGAAGAAAATCATGTTGCATTTATGTGTGAAGAGCCACAAGTTGTATCTTCAACAGAAAATAGGATATCAGCACTTCAACCCAAGATACTGTAGCAATTGACCAAAGTACATATATTTGACATGTTTATATAGATATTCATGTGCCACTTAAACTTTATACTTATAAATTTACTAATATGAGCAATTATATATTTGTAGAAAATAAAATGTTCATTGTCAATGTCTAATCTTACCAACGTTGTTTCAAAGGGTTATGTGTACTATTCTATCGATGAAAACCAGACAATACATGGAAGGCGACTGACGACTGATTACTATAGAGTTTTCATGTATGAAGCAGTAAAGTCGGTCGTCTGCATACGAAATGAAGATAACAAACTATCATTAACACTTTTAAATGCAATAGGTTGTTTTGTGGATTAGGAAAAAAAACATCTTATAACCATTGATCCTAAGGTACTTTAGTTGCATAAGTAATATAATTTATATTTACATTCATTAATGAAACCTTATAATTTTTCTAAAATGATTTTATTACTTTATTACATACATTAATTATGCATGTTTGCTTTAATGCATGTTTAACACATATTTTAATTTATGTTTCTACAAGATCTCGGAGTGCATATAGTTGAACCAAATAACGAAATACAAAAGCCTAAGGAAAAAAATAGTATAAAAGTTATCATCCAACAACCGGGTAAATGAGTGCAACAACTAAAAACAACAATCCTCCTAGTAAAAAAATAGAATTTAGTTTATTTAGTTTAGATCATTGCATATATGTATGTTTTATCGAGGTAATAACTTTATATAGTTAATATTATTAAAAATTAGTTTTTTTTATTACATTATATTTTATATAATACGTATAATTAAATTAAAAAAACAATTCTACAATATAAATAATAAAAAACGTATTAGTCTCTGTATAGATAATTTTTTTGATGGGTTAAATTTTTCGGTGTATGTAAACAATAGTAACGATAAACCATTAAATGTGTTAGTAAAGATAACTCATCCTTAAAATTGAATTACATCCGCGTCTCCGAAAGTCAACAATGGTCACGATAATATTTATAAACAGTAATTATAAGTGAACATTTATGATTGTTTAGAAAAAACACATCACTATAAGTGTATTGTTTTCACCGTTTATTTGTACAATAGGTGAGTAAATGTACATAATATTCACGATATAATATTACACATGTCAGCAAAAGGTATCAGTAATCATAATAAAAGAAATAACACTTTAGTATAGATCATTTTTTGTGATGTCCTAATTTTGTATTAATCGGTGTATGTAAATAATAGTAATAATAAACCATTAAATATATTAATAAATATAATTCATCCTTATAGCTTAATTACATTCGTGTCTCCAAAAATCAACAATGGCCGCAATAAAATTTTATAAACGATGAATATAAGAGAACATTTATGATTCTATGGGAATTAACACATCATTATAACTGTATTATTATTCTCATTTAATTGTCCAATAAGTGAGTAAATATACATAATATTCACAATATAATATTAAACATGTAGCAAAAGTTATCAACAATCATAAGAAAATAAATAACATGTTAGTATATATCATTTTTGGTTCAGTCCTAATTTTTATTTGTCAGTGTATGTAAACAATAGTAATGATAAACCATTAAACATATTAGTAAAGATAATTTTGTTGGATTAGTGTCTAAGTCCATAACTATTTTGGTATGTATTTGACCCGATGGTGCATGGTCCTTTTAGGTTGCCTTCACCAAAGCAACTTGATTGGAGAAATAAATAAAGAGAGAGAGAGAGAGGTTATTATGATTTATTAATATGTTATAAGAATAATATATTAAAGGAGAAATCATATTTGTTTAATTAATATTGGTCAATAATTAATTAGGAATTAATTTTGTGATCAAGTGTAATTAATTAAACTAGAGGGGTTGATTTGTAATTATGTGATAGTTACAAAATAAGGTAATGATTATCTTAAATATAGGGTGAACAAATTTAAGGAGATAATGCCTTAGAATTCGACTAGGATAAGGGTTTCTAAGACTTATCTTATGGTTACTTGGTGGGCAAGCAACTAGATAAGGATAAGGACTAAAACCCTAATCTTTACACCTATATAAACCCCCTAAGGCTCATGAATTCATCTAAGCCTTCCCAAGAAGTCCTAAGGATGAATTCTTACCTCTCTCCTCTCTCTTTATACCTTCTCCATTTGCTCTTGGTGTTTGTAAGCCATTAGAGGAGTGACAATTGTGACTCTAAGCATTTCAAAGTCAATTCAAGGAGATTTGGGATTGTTATTGCTACATAACAATCAAGGTAACATTATAAACTTATTCTTATGGCTAATATGATTATTTGAATGCTAGAATTAGGGTTTATAGTCTTGGATAACTTGCATGTACAATAGAGAAACCTAGATCCAAGCTTTAGGGTTTGTATGAGCACATGGGATGTTCTTAGGACCAAAACCCATCGAATTTATCTTTATAGTTTCATTACATTCATGTCTTTAAAAGTCAACAATGGCCGAAATAATATTTATAAACGATGATTATAAGTGAATATTTATAAGTATAGGAAAAAGCACACCACTATAAGTATATTATTCATGATGGTTATCAAAATAAGATAAATACATATTCAAAACACTCTACCATATAATGACGAGTTTGGCATATAATAACATGTTTTCTTGGGTTATACTCACCACAATTAAACGAAAGCATAACTTGTTCCATTCAATATAAAAAAAAACCGACATAATACAGATGGGTTTTTTTACTTGGAAAAGCCCAATTTTGTACTAGTGTGACTGTATTAAGTTGTGGTTATTTATGATTTTTGTGTTTGATTCTGATATATGAAAAGAAAGAATCATTATATACATATATGATTTTCTCTAATTTTAAATAAACTATATAAATTTTAAATTGTGAATATTATGTAAATTAAACTTTGAAGGAAACACTAGTTTCTAGATCTGAAGATATAAATATAAGTTTTAAGTTATGAATACGATATTTCTGTATTAAGTTGTTAATTTATTATCCTAAGTTGTGAATTTTATGTGTTAAATAGCAATTATCCATTTAATTTATCAATTTTTTTTATTAATCTTGTGTTAAAATGTGAATGATTTTTGTATTGATGTTCTTGTGAATATGTTGTTTTTTATATAAATTTTGTGTTAAAGTATTAATGATATATGTATGAATTTTTATATTAATATTCTTATGAATATATTTATTTTTTGTGTTTTATAAATACGTCTAATGCAATAGTTTTTATAATTGTTTTGAATTAAATTCAAAATGAGTGAATTAATATGTTTATTAAACCACAAATAAAGTATTTAACATGACATTGCATGACACGTATTTGATTTGAAAAGAAGAATGGTTGCAACGTTGGCAATGGTGGTTGGTGGGGGTGTATGGTGGTGATAGAGTTTGGGTTTGACTTCTCTAAGTTTGTGAATTAGTGTAACATAAATTATATTAAGTTGTGAATTTTATATATTAAATTATAAATACACCGTTTAAAGTTGTATATTATATAAATTTTGTGCCAAAATATAAATAAATCTATGAATAAAAATATTAGACTAAAAATTTATGATTTTACCATATCTAACCAAAAATATAAAAATTGGGGTTTTATGATATATTACTAATATTCACAATATACATTTACTTATGAAATAGGGGTTCTTAGGATTTCTAATCTCTTGTGGTTCTAATTTGAACATCTTTCTCTCTCTCTCTCTCTCTCTCTCTCTCTCTCTCCCTATATATATATATATATATATATATATATATATATATATATATATATATATATATATATATATATATATATATAGAGAGAGAGAGAGAGAGAGAGAGGTTCAAATGTTTCCTACAAGTATTTTATGCATGTATAGGCCAATGAGAATTTACCAATAATTTAATCATTAAATAAATTAATAAGGGTAAATTAGTAATCATGACTCTAAAATTATGGTAATCGGATAAATGGGAGATTTGATTTTAAAATAACCAAAATAAATGGAGGAAGAACGACCTGCCATCATCTCCTTATTATTGACGATCCCCATCTTCATTCACTGGCAATTCGGTTTTTCTGGCGATGTTCTCAGTCCGAAGCAAACCCCAAAACAATTCTTCTTACTATCCGGTAATACCTTTGTGGAATATATCTTACTAACATCAACCAAACTCTCTACACACACTGAATTAGGGTTCTTCTGTTTGGATTTGGCATCAATTGATTAATTCAAGTTTTTTTGCTGCTTAAATCTGATTGCAGGTGAGACATATCTTGGTTGCATACCTCCATTCTTTACTATAGTCTACCTAATCCGACGAATCATGTTTCAGGTCCAGACTCGATCAAAACCTTATATGTTCCACCATTTAGCCGATGGCCACATAAGTGCTTTGTAAGTTTCCCTTTTTCTCTATTATGTATGTAATCCTCTTATTTGATTTTCATTTTCTTTGATATTTTATGTGAAAAGCTATCTCCCTCCCGATTCTTCTGATTTGCTTTCGATCTACATTATTTTATTTAGGTTTACCCCTGTTGAAAATGTAATTAGGATGTGCTAAATTGCTAATGGAAACAATGGAGTCAAATATATCATTGCATCCAATCGAGATCACAGTTAGCATTTCCAAACCCCTTTTTTCTCTTGATCTGCATAAATTTTCTTAAATTCGCAGCAGATTGTTGCTCAATGAAGAACAATAAGGATATTTGTTTTTTTAGACGTTGAGCTTTTGATTCTCTATTGTTTATATATGTTGCACAAAAGGTGTTTCTGAAAATGTCTGAAAGAGAATCTGGCCATGTTGTATGTATTCTGTCAAAACTCTCAGATTGTCTATTATTCTGTTAGAATTCGATTTTAATCTTATTATTTGTCAAGATAAGAAAAGTTATAAACATTGTAAGATAGGAAAACTAAAAAATATTATGGTAGAATATGCTATCATTCTACATTATATCATTTATATTAAATAAGCAATGCTTGTATTCTGTTAGAATTTATTTATATAAATGCATTCTGTAAGAATGTCTTTGAGAACGTTTGTTAAAAACAAGTATACTTTTTTAACGGGTAATACAAACGCATAATGCATGTTATTCTTTTAGAATGCCTCTAAGAAGGATCAAATACTGTTCGTACAAGACAAAGATTTGGAACGCTCATGGTGAATTATAGAATGTTACTCTTACAAATTCGATTTCATGGAACTTGTTCTCATAAAATGCTTAATTTTACGGAAGTTAATATCAAGTGTTTTTGAAGGTTGGATGATGGCATGTGGGATGAAGATGAACAATGGTCAATGATATTTACAAAAGAAAGCATTAACATAATAATTTAAAATATAATGATATGACTATATGTTATAGTATATTCTGATAGAATATTCAGTTAGAATAATCTACAAATTGTGTTTGTTTTGTTATTAGTGAGTGTTTCATTATTATAAAATAATATATTAAGATTTTTATTTTTTAAGAATGTGATAACCAAAATTTAACTTGTATCAAAAAATTTGTTAATCTTAGAAAGTTCATTCAATCAAAAAATATTGTTATTTCGTTTGAAAATGATATGATATGATATTATAGTAGAATATAGCATTCTAACCAAATGTCATTCTGACAGAATAAATTCGGTTATTATAAAAAAAATACGTTAGAATTAATATTAAATAACTTTTAAAAAAAATAAAAAATTTAAAAGTAGGAGAATTAATTATCCCTAAATATCCGGAAATTTCCTTTTTTAAATATATATGCTGAAATTTGTGTGATTAAATTGATTATTTTCAATTAGTTAATAAATATAAAACTCTTTCTTAAATTACCTCAAATGATTGGTTAGAATCAATTTCACAAACACCCAATACTTAGTAAAAAACAAAATAACCTAAGTCTATATATATATATATATATATATATATATATATATATATATATATATATATATGTGTGTGTATATATATATATATATATATATATATATATATATAGAGAGAGAGAGAGAGAGAGAGCTAGCTTCAAATGTTTCTAGCAACTATTGTGTGCCTAAATGCACCAATAAGAATTCAAGAAATATTAAATCATTAAAGGGTATTTTGGATCTTTTGTACTTTTAATAAAGGAAATCATTTAATTGAAATCTTTCAATTTTGAAATAAAGTAAATGTATTTGACCTAGTCATGTGTGTGGTCGAATACGTTCATCATCGGCATCAACACCGTCGCCATCACTGCTGCCCACTTCCTCTCTTCGTCGACCTCCATCTTTTAATTTCTTTAATTCTTAACAATTCCAAACACTCAGTTGGAGTGTTACTGTTACTGCAACAGATATTAAGCACCATTTCCGTATATATAAACTTTTTTGATTCCTTTTTCGTAATCAATCGACCATGAAGACTCATTTGGATTCATGTTCCCTTTCTTTGTGTTTCACTGCTGGGAAAAACCACCACCGAGGGGTGGTGATGTTGCTGATGTTGTCCATCGAACACCACCAAGAACCACTTTTTCCTCAACATTCTTACCGATTAGCAACAACTCAAACCACCTGCCATCTACAACAATCGCCACCACTCCCTTTTCACTATTATTGGCGATTCTGGAGAGACCTCGAGGTAGTAGTCGCCTAGCATTGATTACATGTAAGCTTCATTTAACCTATCAATGTTACAAGATTATTGGTATTTCTAGTTTTTTTTTTTCTTTCATTCTTTGTGTAGCAATCCTTGCCCGTCAACTGTTTGCTGAAATGGCTGAAAGAAATTTTTTGTCCATTTCCATTTACTCTTCATCACTCTTTTACTTTAATTCAATTTTAGTGTATATATATATATATATATATATATATATATATATATATATATATATATATATATATATAACGATTTTTATACATTTTGAAGGTATACATCAAATATCTTAATGCAGTTGTTGACCCCCTTCTAGCAAAAGTAATTATGTGAAGAACCTAATGGAAAATGTACATGGCAAGTGGTGGCAAGGACACCGTTTAGTATTTAACAATGTCTTAATTATTCGATACATCAATTGCTTCGATTGATTTCCAGTACTGTTATTGTGAGTAGAGCTTTTGGTTCTTGCCGACAACTTTATGGAATTACACGGTCTCAATTTTTCATCTTAGGTCTATTGTTTTTGTTTTTTTATGACTTATTCATTTTTTCTAACCCTCCATTACAATTCAAGTTTTTTATGCAGCCTTATTAATCATTGTTCAGGCTTGCATGAAAAAAAAAACCAACATTCTTTTATGTATTCTGTCGGAATGTATTCTGCCAGAAGCTGCCCAAGAGGAAAGTTGATGAGAACTTGCATTTACTGCATACCATCCTTTTTGGAAAACGAACAAAAGTGAAAATCAACAAATTAAGCAATCTTTTTATCTTTTTTCATAAATGAAAGCTAAGTTTTTGTGGCTTCTTAATATTATACAACAAGCATATTATTTTGTTAGAATATTCAACAAAGATTGTTAAGAATATTATGCAACAAGTATATTATTTTGTTAGAAAATTCAACAAAGAATGTTACTTTTTTAGTCACCTTTTATGTTAACATGATCTTTTCATGTATTTATATTTCAAATGTTTTTTCGTTGGATATATTCTTGATAATACAAAATTCTTTAAGAATATTCAAAACCATCCTAGAAGAATATTTTATTCTCTAAGAATATTATTGTTGTATTTTGATAGAATTGTAGTTAATTATTTATATGTTTAGTGTGCAGTTGTTACAAGAGTACCACTACAAAATTTTTGACAATGAATTTGTGATAAAAATGGCTTGAAGAATGACTTGAAGACCTAATGGGAAAGGCTTGAAGAATAAATTAAAGAATAATCACACTCATCGTTTAAGAATGTTGTTATTTTGTAAGAATTACAATTGTTGTTATTTCAGAATGTTATTATTATTCAATGAATCACAATCATACAATGTAATTATTTGATATATTATTAGTTCAATAATCGATTTTGTGTATTCTTTCAGAATGCATTTACTAGTTCATGGTTGACTTTATGTCATTCTGACAGAATAAAATCGAAAAATATATTTCATTAGTTTATGGTTTTCATTTTATCATTCTGACATAATAAAATCGAATTTTTAAATTTGAATTAAATTAAAATATTCAAATTTTTAAAAATAAAAGAATTAATTATCTCTAAAAATCTGAAAATTTCCTTTCTTAATATAGGTTAATTGACTAAAATGTCATTATATTGAAATTTACGTGATTATATGGTACATGTTATCTTTTTCTAATATTATAGATTCTCATATCATGACATTTGATTCTATTCCATCAAATGGTTCAGATCTGTGCATTCTGATACATAATAGTTAGTAAAAATAAAATAACATAAGCCTATATATATATATATATATATATATATATATATATATATATATATATATATATATATATATATATATATATATATATATATATATATATATATATATATATATATAATGTAATGAATTGAAAACATCAAATTTAACCATGCCATAAGAATTTTGTATTGTATGATCTCGTAAACTTAATTTACCATCAAAGAAAAAAATTGAGAAAAAGATAATAGAAAAGAAAAAAAAAAAAAAAAATACGATACGATACGATATTAGATTATGATAGGCATTTATGTGTATGCGTTATCCGTACATGTGTGTATGGTCATATTACAGAAGTGTCATTTTCTTCTACTCACTTCACTTCAATATTTACCCTTAGGTAAAAAAATATCGACCTTTGATATGAAAAAGGAATAAACTTCGAGAATAAATTACATGAATCGTTCGATGATAAAAAAACACGTGTAATATTCATTTTAAAATTAATTAAGACGTTTCATAATTTGATTTAACCATGTAAACTTCATCCTTGAAATATAATTTTTTTTGCTAACTTAGTTCCTTCCAAAACTAAAATGATCATAATATTTTTATGTTTTTATTAACTATTCGTTTCAGTGGTTTGGGTTTGTACTCGGCCTACGGGGTTTCCTCCTACGCATTTGTAGTCTCGATGTCGCAATCTTGGGCATTACAAGACCACATCTTACGTGACAGCGATATATGTGATATGAACTCGGATTACCTATGTGCTATGACTCGTCTTCGCGATACGATTCCGGGATTTGACTGTAGCGGTTTCACTAATAAGGACACCCCCCCCCCCCCCCTAAATCCCAAAAAGCTTTGGCGTGTGCCCTTTTTAGCAAAATCATCCAAGATATGGAATTCAACTTCGACATGACTGTCAGATAGAAAGCGGTATTTGAGTGTCTGCGGGTGCCTCATGCTCAAGATTTTCTGCTAACTATCCCTATTGATGGTCTTGGCCAACATATGTCTCCTGTGGAGTACCGAATTATCCTTCGTTACCGCCTCATGATTCCCATATTCCCAATTGACGAGATATGCCCGGTTTCTCGCAAGGCATGTTTGGATACTTTTGGGGAACACACGGTTCATTGTAGAGAGCTCCTTGGTTTCAAGTATAGACATGATGTGGTTCGGGATGTTCTCTTTGATTCATGTCGACATGCTGGTATTTCTGTGAAGAAAGAAGCGCCAGTGAACTTTTTGACAGACCCGCAGGATGGCTGGTCCACACTTACACCGGCTGACATTTTGGTCTTTGGATGGATAGGAGGGAAACAGGTGTGCATGGATCTTATTGGGGTCTCTCCTCTTGTTGGTTTGGGGAGCGGGGGTTTCACAGCTGGGCATGCCGCTTTGAAAGCCGCTGCGTGCAAAGTAGTAAAGCACGAGAATGCATGTAGAGAAAAATCAATACGTGTTTGTTCTTTTTGCATTCGATACATTTGGTTTTCTCGCACCAGAGGCGGTGGAGCTCCTTAATATAGTCCAACGGGTCATGCATTCTAATGTCATATCTCCTAGATCCACAAATGTTGTTTTCAAAAGAATTGGTTTTGCTATCCAGAAAGAGCTAGCGGCGCAGCTTGTTGCCCGTTTGCCTTCAATCGATATGTATTGAACTTTTATTTGTTTGATTGGTATGTATTTAATAAATAGCCCCCCTTCACCTTCCCCACCCTTCACTTTGTTACCCACAGGAATAAACACACATACATACTCGATGAGAGGCAAAGAGGAGACCCATACAATTATCAGCGTGTCCACCCTCATGCGAACCTTTTCTCTCTCTCTCTCTCTCTATATATATATATATATATATATATAGAGAGAGAGAGAGAGGGGGGGGGGGGAGAGAAAGAGAGACAAATAAGGTTATATATATATATATATATATATATATATATATATATATATATATATATATATATATATATATATATATATATCCTTGTCTCTAGCCAACTCCATCACCCCCGCTCGCATCCCAACCATTGACGTTGAAGCCATTTCTAGTGACACCTGCAGTCGCCACCTTACCGAAAAAGGTGACCTTGTAAAACCACCAATGCCACATGTGTGCTTAAACTATTTGTATTGTGAGCTGCAATCGCTACCATAGATATGTGCAGAAACTTCACCATCTAAAACCCTAATTATCGCCACCTTAATTTGAAAAATAGATGTGAGTTGATAGTTATGTATATCAACGTTTGAGGTCATTGTGAATCTTCCACACACACATCATAAAGGATGAAGGGATACAACAATGATCTAAGGTTCGGGTTTTGACAATGACGACGAAGATTAGGGTTTGGGTCTACGCATCTCTTTTTCTTTTCTGACCATTCTACCACGTTATCGATGATGAGAGGTGATATATCCTTATCACATTTCCTACCATGGTTCGTCACTCTGTTCTTCTTTCTATTCCAGATTTGCTAGAAAAAATGGAGTTCTGAAAGAAAGAAAGGGTTACAACAGAGAAAATGGTGAAATTCTTAGAGATAAATTGCAGTTTTTGTAACACCCAGTTCTCAGGTACATTTTTTCACATTTTAGATTTATTTATTATGGAAAATTGTGGATCTACACGGGGCGTAGCTTGCAAAGTTACGCATGGCGTAACTTATTACTTGGATAGGGGACTTAATGGCCTACGTGGTGCCTAACCAGGTTATGCAGGGTGCAAACCCTAATTTCAAGGTCTTGGACCGTATTTAAGGACCTTAATCTAATTGAGGCCATTTTTACCACTAGCCTCAACCCTCGTTATCTTATAAAATGAAACCCTAATCCCTTAGAGCAATTTTGAGCCTTTTTGTGTGTTTTGGTACATCTTGAAGAAGGAAAAGGTCAAGCTTGAGAATTTGTTGAAGCCCAAGCTCATGGATCCAGAACCTACATTGCATTTCTCAACTTCAGGAGGTATAAAGCTCGAATCTTTCTCATCGAAGCATTAGATCTCATTATATTCTCGTTTTACACAATATTCTGTCCCATAATTTTGAGTCTTGTGAGTAGAAGCTACTCTAGACCTTAGGGTTGCTACTTTCTGTTGTTTCTATGGTTGTTTAGTCATAAAAATGGAATCTTGGTTTATACCTTTCATCCATGCAAGAGATTTTGGACATTAAAGAGGTTAGGAAGCTAGGGATCTCTATGTATTCAAGACATTATTAGGACCATATCTAAGTGTTTGGAGACTTGTCTTTACGTATTGAGAGCTTAAAATTGAAATGACTTAACTGCTGAGTAGGGGTGGGGTAATCTAAGCTACGCCCAACATAGCTCAATTTTGACCCGCTTTATGTATTATACTCTATGCCTTGTGTAAAGTGAGATACATGCAACACGTAAGTCAACAAGGGGTTGACTATTGACTTTTTGACAAGTTTGACTTTTGGCCAAATGAGAGAGATTGAAGACTTCGAAGGGCAAAATGGTATTTTTCTCGAATAAGGATTTATTGCAGTATCTAGACTTGCTGAGTTGGATAATTATTCTGATTGCTAATTAGGCTTTGGATTTGGTTATGTTTAGTGAGAGTGTAACATCTGGAATCCCATGTATATTAATTATGTGTTTGTTTTGAGATTATTTGAGAGACTCGACGAGTTGTGAGTCTAACTCGTCGAGTAGGGCCGAGTTGACCATGTAGGTTTAGTGGTCTACTCGACAAGTCCAAGAGTCAACTCGCCGAGTAGACACTGAGTGGTGAAACCCTAAATCCCCGGGTTTGGGACCTATTTAAGGGCACTTATAGCCTCATTTGCGGCTGACTTTCACTTAGAGTAAACCCTAACGTCCTTTGGAGCTAGAGAGTGTGAAAGGAGCTAATTTTGGGGTCTTTTGGTACATTTCTTTTGAAGAGGAGTCAAGGATGCATCAAGGAACAAGAAGGGGGCTAGTAGATTAGTGTTATTTTGTCTAAAAGCTTCAAGAGAAGGTAAAAAGTTCTTACCTTTCTCCTTTTGGTGATTAGATCTCACGTTTTGATGAACAAGGCTTTCTATCACCCTTTTTGTTGAGATATGAGTACATGGAGTCCCTTTCTAGGTCTAGACTTCAGATCTAGACCGCGTGAGATCCAGAGGGTACAAAGGCTCAAGCTTTATTCAGACACTTAAAGACTTCTTGTGTTTTGGTGCCCTTATTCGAGTTGTGATGGCATTTAGAGCAATATATGCCATGATGGCCATAAAGATCAAAACTATGCTTGACTTTTGGACCTTGAGAGGCTAGATCTAGGGTTTGGAGTAATGGATCTGAATTTGAAAATCAGAATAAGAAATTTTATTGAGTAAACTTGCCGAGTCTGTGAGCTGACTCAACGAGTCGGTTTGGATCCATCCCGGTGTTCTCGGCCAAGCGATAACTCGTCGAGTTGGGGGTCAACTCGATGAGTTGAGTGGAACCTTCACGAGACTTCTGAGGATACGAGTAGACTAGATGAGTTGGATGAATGTACTCGACGAGTCAGTCAAACAAGGACTGTTAACTCGAGTTCAACTTCTGTTGACTTTAGGGTTGGGTCAGTCGTGAGTAATAGAGACCATGGAGGGGTAAAATAGTCATTTACCCACTTACCGAGTAGAGACAGAAAGAGTAACCTTTGGTTTACTTAGAGTTAAGAATTAGAGTATTGATTAGAGATATTTACCTTATGTGTTAGGTGGTGGCTAGTTCGAGATTCAAGTATGAAGATAACTACTTGCTTGCTTCGAGGTGAGTCTTCTCACTATACTATGAGTAGTAACCTATGTGTGACAAGAGTATATTATGTGCTTATATTGAGTGTTGTGATATCCTTCATTATGTCTTTGTGATTTATGTTATATATTATGTTGAGCTTACAGAGTTAGGACCAAAGGGTCCACCCGAGTTTAGGACCGAAAGGTCCCACTGAGATACATTGACCGGAGAGTCTTACAGTGATATAGCCTCGAGTGGATAATGAGATGTGTGTGTAGTATTTTGGGGAACTCACTAAGCTTCGTGCTTAACGTGCTATGTGTTATGTGTTTCAAGTTTTTCTCAGGATCGTGGGAAGGCACTGGCTTGATTGTACACACCAATGAAAGATTTATGTTTTGAGGATCCTGAATTTTAATCAAACAATTATGGAGGTGCGATTTGTAAATTAAATAAATGAGATTCTTGGTGAAATGTGTTATGAGAATTATGTGATTTATATGAAAATTCTATTCAAAAATTTACGGAGTTACAAGTTGGTATCAAAGCCTTGGTTTGAGGTATTCGGATGCACCTTCGGGTATGTCTGGACTCAAACTGAGGATTTGAGAAAAGTTTTCAAATGAAAAGATTTTTCTAAAATGAGTAAGAGTTTCTAAGAGAAAAACGAGAAGGATCAGTGTGTACAATCAGCCAGAGCCTGAACAATGATTTACGAAAATACCAAAAAAAACTTTACTTTATGAAATATTGAGGAGATCTTATGAGATATCATTATGCATGCTAGAGGATAGGCTAGGTAATCCATGTTTAGGGCTATTGATGTCCGATTCATGATGCCTTAGCCTAGAGATTGTTGCTAACTGTTATGTGCCTTGAGTTTGTGATGAGTAAGAGTATTTAGCAGGAACCATTTAGTGAGGGAGTTCTGAGTCTAGAGATAATCTAGGAGAGATACCTAGATGAGCATTTGAGGAGCCTATTGAGAAGAGTAATTAGATACCATGATAGGTGAGACAACGTGAGTTCAGTGATGACTTTGAGTCGTGAGTAGAGCAAGTGGAGTTGTGTGCTTGAGTGGTGTGTTAGTATTAGTGGAAGTTATTTGATGCCTGAATGTTGCTTGCTTTCTGCTTTGTGGAAGTTTTGATAATGGGAGTTAGCTACAGAGTGAATATACGATATTCAGGAGATAGATGGCTGACATTATAAGGAGTTCTTCACAAGTTGATGGCAGAGAAGTGTGAGAACCTAAAGGAACCTAGTGAGTAATTTGAGTCCTATGAGTACGCTGTTTGGGGAAGAGTATGCGCCAAAGGTGAGCGCGTATAACGAGATTGGTGATCGAGAAAGTTCAACAACTACTTAGGAAATCTGGGACGATCCGTGTGGACAGGATGGGTAGATGTGGCAAGTAGTATGGGCTCATACTACTGGAAGTAGAGGACCCATACTTGAAACAGGGAGAATTTCATAGGTTCTAAGTAGCAGATTGGAAGGAGATAACATGGTTCGGGTACCATGATTCGTAGTAGATTGAGAGAAAATAACATGGTTCGGGTACCATGATCCGTAGCAGATTGAGAGGAGGTAACTGTAGGTTTTTGAGCATTGTAACACTCCTAAGGTGTACATGCAACCCTAGAAACCTTGGACCCATGTTTGTCTAAAATACATGCAAAATTTGATTTCCAAGGTTCTTAATCCTATCTAGCGTACATGGGGAACTTTAAACATAAAAGATAGCTAGAAATACATACCTTGTAGCAATTTGGATTCCTTGAAAACCTTGTAGGCCTAGCACCCCAAGTGTGATGCCTCAAATTTCTCAAACAACACCAAATGCACTTGGAATAAACTTTGAGAAAAATGTCACACTATAAAAATCGGCTAGCCCTATCTATTCTTTCTAGTGACCAGTTTTGGTGAACATAAGCATCCTTCTATAGTGTGTTACAATTAGGGTTACACCATGTAAACCCTACTTGCCATGACATTTCATTTCCATGACCCATGGGTCTTATAAACACCATGGAGAATCCTATGAGCCTTAGCCCAACTTGATAATCCATGGAGCATAAAGCCCACTATACAAGTATGAGTGATTTACACAATCAACCCATATATTTAATTAGTCACCTTTTCATCAATTAATTAATTCTAAATTAATTCTTGATCAATACTAATTTAATAATATTATTAATATATTAGAACTTATAATATATTAATAAACCATAAGTATTTTTTTCTCTCATTTTAGTTTATCCAAATGCTTGACGCCATGCAACCCAAATGGACCATGCCAAACCGGGTCAAGTACATACCAGAAATAGTTATAGATTTAGACACCTTATCCAATAGTCTGCCACTTGGATAAGTCTAATAACTATAACTGCAAGTATGACTTCAGGAACCGATCTGCAATCGTAGCTCTTTCAAGGTCTATCGGAACTGAGATGATGATGATACACCATTTAAGATAAGTGATCATATAATCCTGTGTTCTAGATATCAGCCGGACAAATACATGGAACAATGTCTTACTTATTTTCCATAAATTTGTTTCCCAATTTCCGATTTGTTTGACAAAGAACTTAATCGAACATATCAATTTAGTTATCACCTGGCTCGGTACATAGGTCAAAACAAAATCATCGAGGGGCCCAGATATCACTTTTAATCCAAGAAGGAACATATAAACTACCACTCATATTCTTGTTCTACTACTTGTTGAATCACACACAAAAGTACGTTTTATAACATCAAGTTACCAATGCAATTTCATACGATCAACGTATAACCATCTCATAGGGAACAAGTCATATCTCTAGGTTTGAAGACTTATATGATATTACCATCTCACGATCACTCAAGATAAATTCCATGAAGTGATACCAGTGTGCGTGGGTTGAGTCCAATACTCAGAACTTATGAGTACCCATGAAGTGTTGTAGCACGACTTTGCTACAAGCCAACCACATGAAAGTCTTGATTCACATCTACTTCCGACATATGACCGACTATGGAGAATTTGAATAGTATGTAATACACAACATAAATATTCTAGAAGTCAAAACATGCAAAAGAAATTATAGTAAATGATTGACAAAAGATAGCAACACTTTACTCATAAATAAACACAACTTTTATTCATCATCAAATGTCAATTACACTTTACAAATTTTTGAGCAATCTAACTACTAAAAACAAATATCATCCTTCAGCCCTATGCGCCTCGCATGCTGGAGATGCTTAACACTACCCAGTCCCTTCGTGAGGGGATCTGTTGGGTTCTCATCCAATGATACCCTCTTTGCCACGAGGAATCCTTCTTCTATTCGATGTATGATGAAATGGTATTTTCTATCAATGTGTCTGGATCTACCATGATTCCTTGGTTCTTTTGCTAAGGCAACCGCACTTTCAGTATCACATAAAATTCTGGTAGGCTCCTTTATAGCTGGTACAACTCCAAGGTCTCCAATGAAGTTTTTCAACCATATCGCCTCCTTTGCTGTGTCGCTTACTGCTATATACTCTGATTGGCAAGTTTAATCAGCCACTGTCTCCTGCTAGGATCTTTTCCAAGTAATTTCTCCTTCGTTTAAGGTAAAGACCCAGCCCGACTGTGAGTGGTAATTATCCCTATCAGTTTGGACGGTAGCATCACCATACCCTACAACTATCAAGTCATCACTCCCACTGAGGGTAAGGACCCAGTCCTTAGTCATTCGAAGGTACTTGAGAATATTCTTTATCGCAGTCCAGCGAGCCTTGCTAGGGTTCCCCTGATATCTGATGACCATGCTCAAGGCAAAAGCCACATCAGGACGTGTACAAGTCATATCATACATGATCGAGCCTACAGCAGAAGCATAAGGTACTCGACTCATTTCTGCTATCTCAGCCTCGGTACTCGGGCTCTGAGTCTTACTTAATCTGGTATTACTCCGGATATGTAACTTTCCTTTCTTGAAATCTTGCATACTGAATCTCTTCAGCACCTTATCCAAGTAGGTACGCTGACTAATTCCAATTAGTCATTTACTCCGATCTCTCAAAATCCTTATCCCAAGACTATAGGCAGCTTCTCCTAGGTTTTTCATAGCGAAACACTTCCCAAGCCAGGACTTCACTTCATGCAAGGTTGGGATGTCATTTCCTATAAGTAGTATGCCATCCACATACAGTACCAAAAAGCTAACTATACTCCCACTAGCCTTAACATATACACAAGATTCATCTTCACTCCTCGAAAAGCCAAACTCTTTGACTTTCTCATTGAAACAAATATTCCATCTGCGAGGTTCTTGATCAATCCCTAGATGGATTTCTCAAGCTTACACACTCTATTACGGTATTCTGTACTGACAAAACCCTCTGGCTGACACATGTAAACATCTTCATCCAAACTTCCATTAAGGAAGGCGATTTTGACATCCATTTACCATATTTCATAATCATGAAATGTTGCAATGGCTAGCAGGACCCTAATAAACTTAATCTTTGCTACTGGTGAAAAGGTCTCATCATAATCAACTCTCAGAGTTTGAGAAAAGCCCTTTGCAACCAGTCGTGCCTTATATGTGTGTACATTACCATCCATGTCGGTCTTCTTCTTGAAGATCCATTTGTACTAAACTGTCTTACGACCTGGTACATTGTCAACCAAGTTCCAAACTTGATTGTCATACATGGACTGTATCTCGCTGTCCATTGCCTCTTTCCATTTAGCAGACTCACGACCTGCGATGGCTTCCACATAGTTGTTAATTTCATCTAGACCTACCAGTGTCTCATCACTGATAAGTGTCTCACCTTCCGTAGTGATATGCAAACCATAGTAGTGCTCAGGTGCATTGCTAACCCTTGTGGAACGCCTCGGAGGTACAAACTCGTTAATTGGACCAACAGGAGTTAGCTCCTCAGGTTGACTGCTAGAGTTTGAGGTTCCTTCACCACTCGACTCTTGAATTTCTTCAAGGTCAATTTGCCTCCCACTGTTTCCTTGGCTTATGAACTCTCTCTCTCTCTCTCTATCTCTATCTCTCTCTCTCTCTCTGTGTGTGTCTGTCTCTCTCTCGAAAGACACCCATTCTTGCTACAAAGACCACATTCTCAATGGGTCTGTAGAAAAGGTAACAAAAGGATTTCTGTGGGTAGCCGATGAAAATTCAACTCTCACTTCGAGGTTCGAGCTTATCGTGAGTCTCGAGTCTCATGAACACCTCACAACCCTAAATCTTGATGTGGGCTAGACTAGGAACTTTTCGAGTCTACATCTCGTGAGGTGATTTGGCAACCTTCTTTGTTGGGACGAGATTAAGGATATGGGCGGCAGTCTCTAAGGCATACCCCCAAAATGAGATTGGTAGCGAAGTTTGACTCATCATGGGACAAACCATATCTAACAAGGTTCGATTAGGCCTCTCAACCACACCATTCAACTGTGGTGTCCCAGGAGGTGTGAATTGTGAGACAATCCCACATTCCTTAAGATAGTTGAGGAAATCTTTACTAAGATACTCACCACCACGATCGGATCAAAGCATCTTAATGTTCCTGCCCAATTGATTCTCGACTTCTTGTTTAAACTCTTTAAACATTTCAAAAGTCTCTGACTTATGCTTGATTAAGTAGACATATCCATATCTACTATAATCATCTGTAAAAGTCACATAATAATGATTAGCATCCCTTGTGGCATTTTTGAAGGGTCCACACACATCTGTGTGCACTAGATCCAACAAACCTTCACCGCTTGCACAAGAACCAATAAAGATTGACTTTGTCATTTTTCCAAGTAAGCATGATTCACAACTATCACCTGACTTTAGGTCAAGGGACTCCAAGACTTCAACATTTTAGAGTTGACCTATACGTTTCTTGCTTACATGTCCAAGACGACAATGCCATAATGATGCTTTATCCAAGTTATCATTAGAAGAATCAATACACAACACATTATTCCCTAGGTTATCTACAACAAACACAACTTCATACACACCATCACAAGATAATGCTTTAAAATAAAGAACATTATTATGGAAAGCATTTATTCCATCAATTTCATTATCAAAGGAAAATGTAAAACCTTTTTTGTACAAAGCATGAAAGGAAATAATATTTTTTGCCATTTTAGGCGAGTAACAACATTTATTCAAATCTAATGTAAACCACTACTTAGCATCAAAAACTAAACTCCAATCTTGGTGACAGGTGAAGCTTTCATATTCCCCATGATCAAGTTTATCTTTCCATGCTCCACATTCTCACTTCTTCTTAGTCCTTGCAAATCAGAACATATGTGAATTCCATAACCTATATCAAGGACCCAAGAGTTAGAATAGGGTGAGTTATAAGACAATATTGTGTAAATACCTGCATGGGTGAGTTTTACTTTCCCATCCTTAATATCTTGCTGGTACTTTGGGCAGTTCCGCTTCTAATGCGACTTTTCATGGAAATAGAAGCATTCACCCTCTTTTGGGTAAGAAGAAGGAGTGACGAAACCTTTCTTGTTTCAAATTGAAGAGGAGCCTTCAAGGGTCTTACCCTTGCTACCCTTCGAAGGGTTCTTCCTCTTTTTCCCTCTACCTTTCCCGATTGCCAGGACATGGGCGGAGTTTGGATTAGGGGTAGGAGTGGTAACAACCGACTTTCCTTTAAGACTTGTTTTAGCGGTCTTAAGGAGTCCTTGAAGCTTGCTGAGGGTAACTTCCTCCTTGTTCATGTGGTATTTCATGCAGAATTGATCATAACACGAGGGTAAGGAGTGCAAAATGATATCTATTGCCAACTCCTCAGGGAAGTTCACATTTAGCTTCAGCAACCGGTCCACATACCTTTGCATTTTCTGCAAGTAGCCGTTGATGGGTTCACCATCCTTCATTCGGCTTGTTATCATGGAGCAGATGATATCATACCTCTCTTGGCGAGCACTTTGATGGTAGCAGTCCATCAAGTCCTGGTCCATCTCAAAAGGGTAATAATCCTCATAGGACTTTTGGATCTCGGCTATCATCGTGGCCATCATGATACGAGCGACTTTCATGGCATCTCTCTCATGAGTCTGGAAGTCAGCGATCTCCTCAGGAGTAGCAGTTGACTCATCAATTTCTTTTAGCTCTTTGTCGAGGACATATTCCTTGTCCTCGTGGCGAGTGACCATCTTGATGTTCCGGATCCAATCCATAAAGTTGGAACCATCAACGATGACTCTCCCACAAAGGATTATGAGAGAGAAGGAGCCGGTAGGGTTTGAGCCAGAAGCAGTATTGTTGGAAGAGATATGAAAAGAAGAAAAAAAGTTTATATTAGATATAAAGATAGTCCTTAATAAAACACCCAAATGTAATATTAAGGCTAGGATCCAATCAGAATATATTATAACTTAGAAGAAGGATGTCGTAATCTAAGCTATAACATATTTGAAAGGTAGGTGAATGATGATTCATCAAATTCCACCATGAAAAACAAAATATAAATTATTAGGTTTTTTATTGGTTTTAGAATCTCCTAGATATTTTTTTAGATTCATTGAAATTTTCAATAGCATGTTTCAATCTCGAGTGTGCCCTTCATGTTTTGTGACTGTGATACCAAGGATCACAAGACAAGGTGTGAAGTAACCATGAAAATTAGTTGGTACCCTTATTGTTTTTCACTCAATCGATGTGCCAATTAGCCACACGCGCTCCACCGACCTACGAAAAACCTTTAGTTACCCTTTGCCTAACTTTTTAAGTCCATTTTAGTGTGCCAGTTAAACACACACGCACCACTAACGACTTAATCAAACTACAAAGTGTAATTTCATGGGTTAGCACCTTATTCACATTTTCCTAAAGTAAATAAGATTGGGAATTTATAAATACATTTAGTTACTTTATAATAATCATTATACTTTTAATGAGAATTTTATATCATTATCCTACCCGTTCGGCTAACGACCCTCCACCAGTCAAGGAAGCGGTGGGTGAGAGTGGACACCCATTAAGCTGCCATTTTATAGGCAACAAGCTTATACCCCCCCCTTATAGACAGGCTTCGTGAATGAGACCTACTAACGATAAAACTACTTCATCTTATACATATATATATATATATATATATATATATATATATGTATGTATGTATATATATATATATATATATATATATATATATATATATATATAATTAACTTATAATATTATAAAGTATAAGGGTTGAATTTTAACTTTTAAAAATCTAGGGATTGGAACTAAAGTTTACTAGATAACTTTACATGTTCCAAAACTTGAGGGCAAGTTTTGTAACTTTATAAAACCTTTCAATTCATAACTTATGAGTTATTAAAAATGTCGACTCTTCATTTTTTTAATTTATGTGTTCTTTTAAAGGATTTAATACAAAGTGACTTTTGGTTATCCATAACTTGAGCACAAGTTATGGACTCTATTAAAACACATAAAGATCGTGATCTAAGCATTAAACAAATAATTCCTATAATCTATCAAAAACTCATAAGAACATGAATATTCATATCAAAATTTCAAGAACATATGAACACATGTAAACATGGAATTTTGATATTAGCCATTGTGAATGGATTAGAACAACCATTAAACCATCTAAAACAAGTTTTAAAACACCAAAAAAGTTTAGGGTAATGTTTCTAGTCCATTTCCAAAAGCAAAAATCGAAAACTTGCACTCTGCATGACCAACTTGTCAAGTGCAAGAACAAACTCGCCAAGTTGGTTGAATATTCACTTGGAATGGTCGAGTCCCCCATGGAATCGTCGAATCCCTTGTGCGGAAAACAAGAAATTCGATTTTTTTTTTTACTATTTTGCATCAAGTATCAAACAAAAAAAACCAGGCTCTGATACCACTGTAAGGTTTTAAGCATTGTAACACCCGTAAGGTGTATAGGAAACCTTAGAAACCTTGGATCTATGTTTGTCTAAAATACATGCAAATTTTGATTTCCAAGGTTCTTAATCCTATCTAGCATACATGGGGAACTTTAAACATAAAAGATAGCTAAAAATACATACCTTGTATTAATTTGGATTCCTTGAAAACCTTGTGAGCCTAACACCCCAAGTGTGATGCCTCAAATGTCTCACACAACACCAAATTCACTTGGAATAAACTTTGAGAGAAATGTTACACTACAAAAATTGTCTAGCCCTCTCTATTCTTTCTAGTGACCAATTTTGGTGAGCATAAGCATCCTTATATAGTGTGTTACAATTAGGGTTATACCATGTAAATCCTAATTGTCATGACCTTTCATTTCCATGACCCATGTATCCTATAAACGCCATGGAGAATCATATGAGCCTTATCCCAACTTGATAATCCATGGAGCATAAAGCCCACTATACAAGTATGAGTGATTTACACAAGCAACACATATATTTAATTAGTCACCTTTTGATCACTTAATTAATGCTAAATTAATTCTTGATCAATACTAATTAAATAATATTATTAATATATTAGAACTTATAATATATTAATCAACCATAACTGTTATTTCTCTCATTTTAGTCTATCCAAATGCATGATGCCATGCAACCAAAATGGACCATGCCAAACCGGGTCAAGTA
The DNA here is from genome assembly GCF_052625555.1 of Lactuca saligna. Classification (NCBI taxonomy): domain Eukaryota; kingdom Viridiplantae; phylum Streptophyta; class Magnoliopsida; order Asterales; family Asteraceae; genus Lactuca; species Lactuca saligna. The sequence continues at coordinate 36,396,750 of NC_136417.1, read as the reverse complement.
CATACCATAAATAATTATGGACTTAGACACATTATCCAACAGTAACATGGTTATGGTACCATGATTTGTAGCAGGTCGAGAGGTGATCACATGTATTGTGTTCCATGATTTGTGTTGGTTAGTGCTTTGGGTTTTACTAGTTATCCAGTTGTGATTGATTAGATTGGGATCAAATGTGATAGAGTGTGGGGCTTGAGGGCCATGTTGAGCGAGTCTCAATAGAGCGTTCCTTGGGAGGGAAATTGAGTTAGCTTCCAGGAAATTTTATCGGTGAGATGCCATTTGGAGTCACAAGACTCAGGGATGAGTAGAGTTGGTGCCTTATAGAGAGATGCAGTCTAAGTTGAGCAATCAGCCGATAGTGGAGATGTCGCTTTTTGTGCCAAGAGTTACGCTATCTTCATTCTCATGAGAAGTAGAAATGATATTGAGCTTCCAGTTTCTGAGCTTGGATGTAAACCCTGTGGGGTAGCAATTGTTCCGATCTTTCACCAGAGCATCTGGGTAGTATGTCTACCGCAGGGTACTATTATAGCATGAGAGAGGCATCAGTGGCGACTGAGAGGGTCACGAGTATATCATATTTGAGTATAGTAGGGAATATGCTAGCATCAATGTCGGGTGATCAAGAGGAGTATATCGGGTCAGTGACTCTCATTTTCTAGGATGGATATCGAATGTGGGAGTGAGATCTTTATCCTCATGATAATTCTCATGATGGGGCCATGGCTGGGGAGTCGAAGATGAGGAGTGTGATAGTTCATTATGTTTAGACTGAGATTCATGGCTATTACGGGACAGTTGAGATGTCTGGTGGTGTGTGAGTATGAGATTTTGGATGACACGTTGGGAAAATTTTAGAGGATTTTAACTGAGATTCAAAATATCTGGAGTTGCTTGGTCTCTATTGGGAAGATCATCGAGTCATATGTGGTACTTTCAAAGAGTAGGTGGGTTGTACATGGTGAAATAGTCTTTGGAGTAGATTGTTGGTGTGCCAAATGGTGATGGTTTAAACCCTGAGTGGGGGAGAACCGGGTATTTTATTAAGAGGATCAGATATATTTTCAGGAGCGGTTAGACAACTGGATATAGAGCCCTGCGGTACGGATACACGAGACCGAGGTTAATTTATTGGTGGCCGAGGCGAGGTGCAGAGCGAGATAATTCATGTAATGCGTGTTTAGTAAAGGATAATTGTCTCCACGGCAGGTGGCCATTGGTCCGAGACCTTGTGGTGGTTAAGAGTTCTTCGAGGTTGTAATGGTGAATTTGAAGTGATTGGCTCGAAAGGATAGTTCCAGTGGTTGAGAATTTCTTGTCCGATGTATGGGTATGTGCCTAAGGAAGGATGAGTGAATCCACGACATGTGGCCGTTGGCCAGAGAATTTATTATGGCTAGGGATTTTCTTCGGATTTGCAATTGTTGAGTTCGAGGCGGTTGGGTCGTCGAGTTCAGGGTGCAATAGCTAGGATTTGCGGGTATACATATAAAATGTGATCTATACTACATGTGGGGCAGCAGTTGATTTATCAACCAGTTGCAGAGTCAATGTGAGTAGTTCATGCGGGCGGTGATCAGTAGAGGGCGAAGCTTCGTATTTCATCATAGTGTTTTCAGTCATTGACGATTCCTCTGTGTTTCAATTTGTAAGATGGGAATTTTATGAATTTACAAGTTTTGCAAGGAGAAGATCTGTGAGAATCAGTGGTCGAGGCAAGATAGTGTGAGAATCAGTGATGGTGTACCAACGTATCCAGGTATGATGTCCTAAATTTTGGAGCATTTTGAGTTTTGAGTTTGAGATGGCAAGTGGTGTATCTAGTATTTATGGTTCCAGTGGGACCCCTTCGGCTATTTAACATCAAGCAACATAATCTAAGAATGTGAATTGCAGCGAGAAAAAGCATTTGGTCATGACGGTTGTCGTCGGGAGTGGTGATAATTAACCTGGGTATGTACGTGTACCTATCTATGTTGAACCATGCAGTATTCAATAATAAACTAAGTAGGGGGATGACTTGACGATGATATTATAGGGTGATAAGAGAGTGAGTGGATTTGAGTGGGTGTAATCACTTGGGTATTTTCAAGGGAAAGCCACGGTGAGAGCCCATGACAAGTCAGTGAGAAGAGAAGTGTTGTGATACTACAAGGAGCCGTAGTATTCACCAGTATGCGAGAGAGTGTTGTGATACTGTGGGGAGCCGTAGTATTCATGAGTCAGTAAGAGGGTGTCATAGGCCTATGGGGAGCCGTGAAGAGAATTGTAATCGAGATTTAGAAAGCAATCATGATTATATGAATAAAAAGTAAGAACACAAAGAGTAAATATTAATCAGATCTTATATTGATGAAGAAACTGATTACGGACTAAGCAGAGAAAAATGCGAATGATAATAGAATTACTCCTTGAATCATTCGTTACTCTACATCTGACCTTAGTCCCTATTTATATGAAACATGAGTGTACAAAAAGTATACTAAGTCCTGAACAATACGTTTCGCACAAATGAAGACTTAGTAAAATAACTAACATGCGAAACTAAAAACAAACACTTCGACTTTTACAATAACTAGACTCTACATTCTCCCCCTTTGTAAACAGTCGAAGCTATTCAGTTTGTGAGATTCTGAACAACTGAGTACATTGTTCTTTGAATTTCTGAATACCAAGTGATGATCTTTTTAAGCTCCTTCCTGTCTCCTTCATTATTCTTTGTGCAATTATTCATACGAACAATGAAATTCATATATTGCGAAGTGGTGTATCTTTCAATCTCTGAGACTTGAAACAAAAATCTTTTAGGCTTCCCCTTGGTATCTTTGCCTGCAAAAACCATGCCAAAAGTTTTAAGCCATATTTTCCCGTCTGCATACTTCTTCAATTCTGTTTGAGGCAATGTTGATTCCCAAGGAACAGTGACTATTCTACCACGACCTGATGCGAGTTCTTCATCAGTTAAAGCCAAGAAATCATAGTATTTATCTATGAATATATTGATATGTGCGAAACCAAATTTGAACACATTAGTATCATATCCGTTGAATTTGTTTTCTTCCATATCTTTCAAGATAAGAGCCACATGAATGAGATCATTTAGATTCATTAAGGGAAAGTTGGCAATGGTAAAATCGAAAGGCTTGTTATCTGCTCGGACAACGAAGTATCGAAAATTTTGAAGCATGTCCTCAAACAATTCACCCTTCTTAATAGTTAGCACTTTCTTTATCTTCATCAACGACCAAACTTCATCTTGATCCTTCGCAAGTACAGCATGAAATCTGATTTTCATTAAGGTGTATTCATCAGCATTTTTGAACTTTTCACTGATCTTGTACTGCGCTGTGACAAACATCATTTCGTTTATCGGAAAGTCAAGTTGGCATCTATCTGAATTCGCAACATCATAACTTCTTCTAGGTTTTTTCTCAAAATCATAAAAGTGATTTCCCAAGACTTTGGATTCAATGGTTTCGAATGAGTACAGCTTTGCAGGATCACCCTTTTTCAAATTTGGTGGATCACTTGCTCTTTGCCTTATAGTGCTCTAAATATGTCTTTGTTTTTCCATTTCTACTTCAACCTCTGCTTTCTTTTCTTCTTTTGACTTTCCGTAAGCCACCTATTTACCTTTTCCAGTATTCACTGGTTGAGGTTTCGCACTTGAACTCCCTCCTTCTATTGAACCAATTATAATTCCCTTGAGAATTGGCTTTGTGAATGGCTTTGTTGTTACTATTGTTGAAGGAATTGGTTTCGTGAGTACAGGCAAAGATGTTTTAAGCTGAGTCGAATGTATCTTTCCAACAGTTTTCGCATCATCTTCTTTACTTCCTTTTCTTTCTCCCCCTTGCACCCATATGAAAGCAGGTGGGGCATTCTTTGGTAGAACGGAAGTAAAATTTGTAATCGGGACCAAGGCCTTCTGAATAGCTTGCTCCAAAGTGTTGACTTTAAGCGTTAAAACTTCCAGAGTAAGAATTGATTGTTGAGAAGGCATTGAAACACAAATTTTTAATTCAGTCACCAACATAATTAATTTTGCGAACTGCTCCTGAACTTCTTTGCACTTGGCTTCGATAATTGTAGCATATGATTAATAATCAGTAGCAATTTTGGTAAGTGCTGCAGCAACAACGTAAACACGTTTTTGCACTTCCAAATATTGCGAAGTAAGCTCCTGAAGCTCTTTTTCAATCTCCTTCTTTAACTCCTCAACCTTGAAGTTAACATCTTCCCGAACCTTCTTCACATCTTATACAAAAAGAACAGATCGTTCTTTTGTAGCAATTTTCAGATCTTTTACAACACTGACAAAAGATTTCCCTTGAGCTTGAATGCGAAGCTCATTATTCTTATCAGAATCATCAACTTTCGCAGTTATTCTTTTCTCGACAGGTTTGATCAGTGTTTCAACCTCCAAACTTGATACAGAAGACTTTGTACCAGAATCAGCTTGTGATTGAATGATTGTATTCAACTTTCGATTCAGGATCTTAAATTACTTACCTAACATAAGCATATGATCAGGGGTTTCCTCCTCCTCTGAATCAAAGTTTAAAGCTTCAAATGTTCCTCCAAAACATCCTCTTTCAGTTTCTTCATCAGATTGAGCTTGCGAAGATATAAGTTGTGTTGTTTCAGGGGATTATGAAAGAAACAATGTAGTGAAGGGATTTTGTAAAGGATGATCAAAGATTGATGATGTAGTTATATTTGTATTCGGAAAAATGAATGGAGGTAATGAAATAGAGAAAGTCTCAGATGAGATGGGTAATGAAGTAGATAAAATGATTGGCATTGAAGATTCAACACTCGTGATAGGTGTCCCCGTATCAGATACGTGAACAACCATATCAGAAGTAGGCACCTCCTCATGAACTAATTTGGTAGTGATTACTTCGAGTGGAATGGTTGTTGTGGTGGAAATTTGCGAAGTAATGGGAAGAGAGGTGTTTACCATTGAAATAGGTGGAGTCTCAGAAACCACTTCCTCATCGGATGACTCATTTTGAATTATCATCTTTCTTTTCTTGTGCATCTTCTTCGTAATATGCTTCGTAACTTCTTGAGCTCTTATTTTCTTTGACATAGGAGAAAACAGGATCCGGAATTTCTCTAAGCATAGCCCCCTTACTACTAACTTCAGTTTTGTGAATAGTAGGAGAGGCAGTCTTCTTTTGTGACAACTCGTGAAGCTTCTTTAGGACCCTTGACTTAGTCGGTATGATCTCCTTCACAGGTTGGGTAAAAGACTCAACTTTCTCAACCTCTTCAGCCTTTGATACTTTTGGAGTTCATGTTTTTTCTCCTTTTTAGTCTTCTTCTTCTTTCTTTCTCAACATGCAATCAGCTGCGAAGTGATTCGCACCATTGCAGTAATGACAATTGATTCCAGAACCACCTTTTAGTTTCTTCTTAGCTTACGCATCTTTCTGCTTTTCTTCAACCTTCTCAAATTTATTCTTTTCCTCAACCTCAGCTTTTATGAATCCACTCCTCGCATCAGTTTGCTTTCCTTTTGGATTAAAAGGCTTTTTGAAAAATTTCTTAACTCTGTTATTCGAATAAAATACAACTGCTTCATCATCAGAATTCATTAAGAAACCTTCATTGGCTGATTCTTCTTTCTCACCAGCATCAGTTTTAGTAACCTTTGAAACTAAAGCCAATGGTCCTCCTAGACTCTGTTTCGATTCTTCAAGCATTTCTGTAACTTCGCTTTCATGTGTTTTCAGCTGGTTGTAGAGATCATTCAAGGTGGTTGTATCAAAACTTTGTTGGTTCTTTATCATCATACTCACACTACGCCATTCTTTGCGAAGACCCATGATGAATGTTAGATTAAATTCCATGAGAGATCTTGAGATTCCATACCTGCTGCAATGATAAACAAGATCATTCAGACGATCATAGTAGATTTCAATTGTTTCAGCATCCTTTTGTCTGAATTCCTTAAGCTCAACAAGACATTGCTTAACGGAATTGATCTTTGTCTTCTCACTGCCTTGATATTTCTCTTTCAGTGTGATCCAAATATCCTTGGCTGTTTTACAACTACGAAGGTAATTGTAAACCACAGGAGGCAGAGCACCTCTTAGCTCCCTCATACATCTTTTCTCATTCTTCTTCATGCGATTATGTTGTTTAGTAACTTCATTTGAAGAAGCAGATGATCCAATTGATTGAACATTTTCAGGAGGTAGAACTTTTCCACTGATACAATTCTAGAGTTCTTCATCAATTCCATTTAAGTAATCCTCCATCCTATCATCCCACTGATCATAGTACTCAGGGATTAACATTGGAATTTTGGTTGAAGAACCAAGCAAGTGAGAGAAAGAAATCATGGTATTCATGTTGAAGTTCGTCATTGATGAACACGATAATTTTTCAGAAAAAATTGAAAAACTTGATGATTTTGTGAATTGATCAAATGAATTGATCACTGATTGCTAATCGATCACTCGACTAAACAATTCAAATGCAGAATCGATTCAAATCTGAAGATCAAGAGAGATTTTCAGAGCCAAAATGCGCAGAAATTTTTTGAGAATTGTAATCGAGATTTAGAAAGCAATGCAGTTTGAATCCTGCTCTGATACCAATTGAAGAGAATTGTAATCAAGATTTAGAAAGCAATCATGATTTTATGAATAAAAAGTAAGAACACAAGGAGTAAATATTAATCAGATCTTATATTGATAAAGAAACTGATTACAAACTAAGCAAAGAAAAATGTGAATGACTATAGAATTACTGCTTGAATCATTCGTTACTCTACTTCAAACCTCAGTCCCTATTTATAGGAAACATGAGTGTACAAAAAGTATACTAAGTCCTGAACAATACGCTTCGCACAAATGAAGACTTAGTAAAATAACTAACATGCGAAACTAAAAACAAACCCTTCGACCTTTTACAATAACTAGACTCTACACGACTTCTCTCGATTCACGTAGGTGTTTTTATTGAAGCAAAAAATCAAAAGCTACTCCTAAACCTTTTCGAGCAATATATGCTTCTTTTTGATGAGCCTCAAATGGCTATCGATTCTGAATCAAAGGAAAAAAGATAACAAAGTTGACAATCTAAAGCAAATCATCGACGATGCTGCACAGAAGATGGCTGCTGATCAACCAAAGGCAACAGAAAGGCCAGACTTAAGCGAACCTTCTGGATGACCATCCTTCTGTCAAGGATGAGGGTTCAGCTCTTCCAAAGGATCAAGGTCCTTCATTCCAGGGGGAGAATTCAACGTCACAATCATCTAGCTCAACTGAAAGTCCAAACGAAGGGGAACATTCTGATCCAAATACTGAACAAGTGTCATCATTCCAGGAGGAGAATACACATGTCAATGATGATGATATACTATCAGAATTAGAAGAAGAAATCAATCCAGATCTGGATCCCTCTTGTGATCCCAATTACCCACCTCTCATTAAATGGACCAAAGATCATCCTCAAAGTCAAATCATTGGGGAATCTTCAGAAAAGGTGTTAACTCGATCACAGATCAAAGCGAAACAAGTTGCACTCTTCTCTCAAGTAGAATTTTGCATGTTCAACTCTTTTGTCTCCAAAGTTGAACCCAAGACTGTGAATTCGGCTCTTGATCATTCTCATTGGGTTCAAGCCATGCAAGACGAGTTGAACGAGTTTGAAAGAAACAAAGTATGGTGTCTAATTCCAACACCAAAGGATGCTTCAGTTGTCGGTCTCAAGTGGGTATTCATAAATAAGATGGACAAGGAGGGGAATGTGATTTGTAACAAGGCTTGGTTGGTTGTAAAAGGCTACTGCCAAGAGGAAGGTATCGATTATGAAGAAACCTTCGCTCCAGTTGCAAGATTAGAGTCGATTCGCATCTTTCTTGCTTATACTGCACACAAAAACTTTGAATTCTATCATATGGATGTAAAGTGTGCTTTTCTCAATGGAGAACTCGAGGAAACGGTGTACGTTGAGCAACCGCCAGGCTTCGTGAACGAAAAGCACCCAGATCACTGTTATATACTAAACAAAGCGGTATATGGCTTAAAGCTAGCTCCTAGAGCATGGTATGAAACTCTCACTCGATGCTTAAAAATGTTTAAATTTAAAAGAGGTTCGGTTGACCCAACCTTCTTTCGTAAGAGAGAGGGTAACCAACTTCTGATAGTCCAAATTTACGTTGATGACACCATCTTCGGCTCCACGAATCCCAACTTAATAGCTGAATTCAGGAAGTTGATGGAAACTAAATTTGAGGTGAGCTCAATGGTTCCAATTAAATTTTTCCTTGGCTTAAACATTAGACAGGGACCCGAAGGCATTTTTATCAATCAGGTGGCATATACAAAGACATTACTTGCTAAGTTTGGCATGATGGGAGACTCCAAAGTGAAAGTTCCAATGGCTTTTAGGACAAAGCGTACACCTTCGTTAGAGAAGCCAGTCGCTGACATGATGCTTTATCGTCAAACAATTGGGACGTTAATGTATCTAACATCAAGCAGACCTGACATCATGTTCTCAGTCTGCTACTGTGCTCGATTCCAGGCTAACCCACACGAACCTCACATGCCAGCTGTAAAAAATGTCTTTCGCTATCTGAAGCAAACCTCCTCTCTTGGTCTATCATATCCAGCAAACTCAGGATTCTTTGTCCAAGCTTTCTCAGATGCTGACTTAGGTGGTTGTGGATTGGATCATAAAAGCACCACTGGAGGATGCCAATTTCTCGATGGTAAATTGGTCAGCTGGCGATTAAAGAAACAAACCTGTGTTTCTCTATCCACGGCAGAAGCTGAATACATTGTTGTCGCCTCAAGCACATCTCAGGTTGTATGGATACATAGTCAACTTAGAGATTATGGGATGAACATGAAGAAAATTCCACTATATTGCGACTCTGAAAGTGCAATTAGGATTTTTCATAACCCAGTGCAACGCTCAAAGACAAAGTACATAGCACTGAGGTATCACTTCATCAAAGATCACATGGAAGATGGCAACGTGGAGATTTACTTTGTGAGGACAACTGATCAATTGGCAGATATATTCACTAAGGCTTTACCTAAAGCAAGTTTCAACAAAATCTAACAAGGCCTAGGAATGATGGAAGCAGAATCAGTACCAAAATCTCTTTCGCTTCACTAAAGGTAAGAAGTGAAATAGATCAAACGCTCGGTCTATTTCAAGTTCGGTTCTACCAAGAACCGAAATGAACCGAACGCTCGGTCTATTTCGGGTTCGGTCCATCTGAACTCGTTAGCTTCTTTTTCATAGAAGGGAATTTTGGTTGTATTCTTTTTCATAAAATCCACAAATATTTTTCTTTTTTGTTTTATTAAAAAAAAACAAATTTTTTTTCACAAAAAACAAAAATATCTTTTGTTTTATTTTATTTTTATCTAATGCTTTCCTTTGTATAAATGTTACTCTCAGTGGTGAAGCTCTAGCAGCTATAACCTCTTTTCTATAAATTAGTTAAGTGTCCCTAGATGGATGCTGCTGCATGTTGACTAAATCCTTTATAGATTTTGAGTGAAGCCTTAATAATATGATATATACAAATCATGTTTTCCCAAACTAGGTTGTTTCATTCACTCTAATCATGAGTTGCCTTACTCTTCTCATATTGAGCTTAGAGTTTTCTGCTTGGTCCTTCTTTTATAGCAGATGTACTTTTGCTTCTTATACCACCTATATCATTTTTCTTCATTACACTTCATCTCACTAATGTAACCCTTGAGACTCTCAGCATTTACCACTAAGGTTTATGGTTATACAAAAATCTGTGTTCATGATCTTAGTTTCGTGTCACTACGTACTAAGTGAAACCCACAATTCAACACCTTTAATGAATTGATGGTGCATCATTACTATGATATGGGTCTTAAATGAAATCTCTTTTTATTTTGAGTGATCCTTCTGAAAATGTCTTTTACCAAGACTTTTCTTCCCCATGGATCCAGTTAAGTTTTTTTTTTTTTTTTTTTTTTTTTTTTTTTTTTTTTTTTTTTTTTTTAGATTTCTCATTTGTCATCAAGTCACTAAATATCTTACCTGCCTACATGTTTAACAGGTCACATTGGTCTCACAAGTACTTCGTTCCGTTTCAGTCTTATATCAAGTATCGAAATCTTGAATTGAAGCAAAAGCCAACCTCTATAGCTTTAATTAAAAGATGTCTTTCAATACTTCTTAACATGTACTTGATCGTTATTTAATGAGAAGCCACACAAGCATTTTGAAGTCTCTCTTGACTTTGAAAGAAGAGATTCGTGCCCAAAATCAGTTGCTTTATGTCTTAACAAGACATCACAAATTCCCATAAAAAGTTTGTTTTATTTCTTTATCATTCACACTCTATGCACGGAAATATTTGATTTTCTAAAATCTGGTTCTATTAACGATGACATAATTGTTACAACTTCGTTTCTAAACGTATTCTGGTGATCGCTAAAGATAAAGGCGATGAAGGTTCGTGTAAAATTTGTGGGTGACGTTTGGGGATAAAGTTCTAGGTTGAGTCAGTAGTTATCCAATCGTTTTGATGATTTGAAAAAGGCACTTTTTATGGAAAGGCGCGTAACAGTGAAACGTTGTTTCTCTCTCCTACGTCAGCATCAGGGTTTCTAACTATTCACTCCTTCACATCAGGCACGGTTTCTAATAAATCCAAGATTTCAGCCGGATATTTCTCTCTCCAACTTGTACGTAAAAAAGGGTTGGCATGCTCCACTTTACTCTTTTATCACTTACAAATTCTCTCAAAGAAAAAGGGTGATTTCTCTCAATGTTCATCTTCTTCTTCTCAAAGCTTCATCAATGGCAGAATCCTCTTTAGTTCAAGATACATTTGTTCACTCCAACCTTCTCACCATCAAGCCTCAACAAAACCTCATCATTGATCTTACCCTCTTCATCTATGAATCCTACATGTTGTATGTCATCGAGTGTCTCAAGTACTCACCTCTTGTTGATGCTCTTACAAAGGTTGAATTTGTTCCCATGTCCTGCCTCTCACACATCTATTCAACCGCTTACTATGACAAGGTTGTTCAGAGGATTCACTTTGAACTCCACAACGAGAAGACCTCTATCTCCAAGAATCGCTTATGTGCCCTAATTGGTCTTGCTCATGAATCCACTCTGGTAAACCCTGATTCGATTACTACTGGTCAACTGTTCTCCATGTTCTACCAAATGGGGTACACTGAAACCCTAGCCACCATTACCAAATTCAAGAAGTCTTGCCTTCCTCCACAATGGAACGACCTCTTCACTCTTCTGTTCAAAGGTCTCTCTGAGCGTAGCGCTGGCTCAGATAGAGTAAGCAAGTCATTTATGACTTTGCTTTATGGGTTGTATCATGGGGTTACCTTGGACTATGGGGTAGTCATTTGGAAACAATTGGTTCAGAGTTTGTCTTCTTCATCCCGACATTTAAAGATTTCATGTGGCAGGTACTGGTCCATTATTACCACGTGGGCAATGGATCATCTCCATGTTTCAATCATGTCGGACTCTCTTCTTTCATCTATTGCAACCTTTCATACCACAAAGATCATCGGCACAGATCCTACAAAGTATTCCTTCATTGGCTCGATCCCAGCATCTATGTATGCATGCGTGTCCGATGCAAGCAATGTTATTCAAGAATACAAAAAGCTTCCTTCTTCGGGCCCGAGGGAACTCACTCCTAATATGATTCGCTTTATCGAGGAAGCTGACAAGCCTGCGAAGAGGGGCAAGAAACCAGAAACTCAGAAGGAGGTGAGTATGACTAAACCATCCAAAGGATAAACTCCCAAGAAGCGAAAGTCAGACAAAGCTGCTCCTTGCCAACCCAAGCAGAAGAAGTTGAAGAAGCCAGCCCGGAGACTCATTCTTCAATCTTCCAGTGATTCAAATTCTGAGTATGTTCCTCCTATTACCAAACCTTCTACTCACACGGACTCAGAGAGTGAAAGCTCTGATGAAGGGGCTTCGACTCGTGGTGATACACGGCTTCGCTCCCCTACACCTGAGGTGCATGTTCGGTCCAAAGCCCTTTCTCTTACACTAGTTTCTGTTCCTGTTTCTATACCTCCAATTTTTCCCATCACTACATCTCAACCATCCACTACCATTCTCATTTATGTTCCAATCTTTACTGAAGCCACTACTACCACCACTACTGGAGTACGAACCAACGTATCTGATACGGGGGCTCGTTCTTCAGCAATCGAACCTCCTGTCACAACCGAACCTCTAGACACCACCAAACCACTATCTCCTACCCAATCTACTGAAACCAACACAGTTCTAGGCGGTGAGGACTTGGAGTTTGACTCTACTTATTTCGGTCGCTACCGTGTCCAGAGTGATGACGATGAAGATGCTCCAATAACCAAGTGCCATCTCAAGGCTATTACTGACCAGCTTGATTAGCTGCTTTCCTCTTCCTCCACCTGTGCTTATTCTGAAGCTGCTCTTAAAGCTCTGTTCTCTTCAGTCGTTACAAAGCATGCTGCTTCTCTTTTTGCTACTACCAAGGCTATCGAAGCATCTACTTCTCAATGTTAGAAGGCCTCGCATGTTGTTGAGGCTTCAACGAAGGAATGCAAAGAAGCGACTTCAAAAGTCGATAAACTAATTTCTGAGGCAAAACTTTTCCTTGATTCTTTAAAGTCTGCAGCTCAAAAGAACTCTCAGACAGTGAATGCTTCGGTTGATAACCTTCAGCGTTCTCTTCAAGCTGAGAGGTCTAATCTTGAAGCCCCTCGTCAAGCCATTAAAGCTGCCAATGCTACCCTTCACGCCAATGTTATTGATCGTCTGAATCAACTGGAAGTAGAGTTGGCTGTAGAAAATCGTGTAATGGATGAGTTAGAAAAGCATACATCTCAGTTGAAAATGCAAAACCTCAAGCTTCGTACTGCAACAAACTAGCTTAAAGATTTCAAATCTGAAAGGGAGGTCATTCGAAGCTCTGTAGGTGACGTTCATTCCATTCTACTTCACCTTCTTGATGCACATGATCCCATTTTGACTATCTCCATCAGACACCATTTGGCTGACAAACTCAGACCGGCTTTGGATATCCTTAGTGGAATTGAGGGTGTTTCGGTGACTGATGTCCAGCCAAAACAAGAGGAGGATAAGGTAAAATCTCAACCTCCTCCCGAACCTAAGTTAACAGCTGAACCGAAGGTTAATGAAGCTTCGGTCAGCAAAAGGGACAAAAAAAATGGTGAAGATGATACTGATGATGAAGATGATGTTTTTGAAGAAAATCCCTCTAAGCCTTTTCAGAAAACAAAACTTTCTGATAAAGAGCTTGCAGAAAAGATCAAGAAGGAAACGGCTGAGCTGGAGAAGAAAAGAAAAGAAAAGTAGCTCTTGGAGAAGAAGAAGTCTGTTTTTCCATAGTGGACCATTGATTCGCTTCAAAGAAGCGCTATAGACGAACCGAGTACTCAATAGATTGAACCTATCTTGTCGTGCGGTCTTGAAAACTTGAAGGATGCGCAGTTTGACATGCCAATCACTAGAAAGGCATTCATCTTTCATTGCTTCAACTCAACTACTGTCATCCCCTCTCTGGACCCAAAGGTTGATCGGGATCTGTTAAAGTTTTATCTGGAGTTCTCTCAGCCACAGTACTTGACCTGGAGTTCGCAGAAGATTACAACTGTCAAGGTACTGAAGCCTTATACAGCAGGGAAGTTCCTTAACGTTAAATTTAAAGTGACTCAAGGCTCTGAAGGCTTGGTTCACAATTTCTCCCTAGCTGATCTCTCGAACCTCAACCCTCACGACTGGATACTCCTCAACAACATCTTACTGTCGAATCCTCAGGAGTATTAGCCGATCATTGACCATATCAAGCGAATGCTTATTTGCTACATTCACGAAGTAGAAAATATGGAACAAGAAATCACCTCAGCTATTCACAAGCGAACCACGATCAAACCAATGGGAAGAGCTAGCGATATAAACTCAATGGTCAAGGGAAAAATTGATACAGATTATCACACTATGATGTTTCTCAGGGGCGAAAGTCAAAATTGCATGTTCGCTCTTGTTGATAAGCACATGTTCTCAACTGCTTGCTTGGAGCACATTTTAGAGATCGTTCAGAGGTGTAATCAGAACTCAGCTGCCGACAAGAAGATGTTTACTTACATGCTGAGATGGTACATTCAATTTCGGCAGACTCTTCTTGCAATCATCCCTTGGCTGTTCAAGGTTGTGAAGACAGTGAAGCCTACTCAAAAGAAATAATCTCTCGCCTCATTTGATGCAAAGGGGGAGATTTTTGGGCTTATTCTTTTGAGTCATGGGCTCAGTCCTTAGCCCAGTTTTGGTTGCCGGTTTGGGCCTGTCCAACTGTGTATTATTTTAATCCAGGGTTTTAGTATTTAAGTTGCATGCATGCATCCTTAGTGGGTAACGCTTTTATTATTTTTCTCTAATCATTATTGTAAACCCTAACTCGCCTCTACAGTGGAAGTTCTTCATCGATCTTTGCTGAGGCGTTACTATATTTGAATCATAAGCCTTACATTGATTCTATTTTGTGCTCATAATCATATTGTGTTTGAATTTTTTGTTCTTCATTATTATACCTGTGAAAGATCTAAATGATATGAGATTAATTCTCATCAATATCATACCCTTCAAGGGGGAGACCTTCAGTAGTACACAGTCTCCAACCTAGAATTATAAAGGTTTGTGTCGCTTATTATGTGGTTTCCCTTATGATTTCAGGACCAGTGAGGGCGCTATATGGGACTTGTCCCTTTGCTAGTTGAGTGTCCCCCACCTTAGCCCAACACAGGGGTGATCTACACTCTCGACCATATAGAGCTTCGAATGGAGAGACTTTGATGCTAGTATGATAGCTATTATTGTAAGAGAATTCGATGAGTGGTAAGTGGGTATCCCATACTTTTACAAAGTCTATCACACAAGTTCTCAGCATGTCCTCAAGTGTCTGAAAGGTTCTTTCGCTCTGTCCGTCGGTTTGTGGGTGGTAAGATGTACTCATGTCCAACCTAGTTCCCATAGATTTTTG
The DNA here is from genome assembly GCF_052625555.1 of Lactuca saligna. Classification (NCBI taxonomy): domain Eukaryota; kingdom Viridiplantae; phylum Streptophyta; class Magnoliopsida; order Asterales; family Asteraceae; genus Lactuca; species Lactuca saligna. The sequence continues at coordinate 36,381,692 of NC_136417.1, read as the reverse complement.
TAAAGACTACCAAAACTGTGAAGTGAATCTACTATCTCTGTCTGAGATAATGGATGTTGGCACTCCATGCAGCCGTACAATCTCTTTAATGTAGGTTCTGGTCAGTTTCTCCATCTTTTTAGTCTCCTTGATCGGCAGGAAGTTCCCGGATTTGGTCAACCTGTCGACGATTACCCAAATGGTATCCAGTCCACCCGTTTTCTTGGGTAACTTGGTTATGAAATCCATGGTTATCCGTTCCCACTTCCACTCGGGTACGTCTGGTTGTTGAAGTAAGCCTCATGGATTTTGGTATTCTACTTTAACATTAGCGCAAGTTAAACACTTGCCCACATAATTAGCAATCTCTGCTTTCATGTTTGGCCACAAGTATAACTTCTTGAGATCCAGATACATTTTATCTGAACCTGGGTGAATGGAGTATCGAGTTTTGTGGGATTCGTTCGTGACAATGTCTCGGAACCCACCGAACTTCGGGGTCCAAATCCGATTCATGAGATAACGAGCGCCATCATATTTGAATTCAAGGTTCTTATCCATTCCCCGCAATGCCTCACTCGTCACATTTTCTGGTTTCAAGGCCTCTAGTTGGGCCTCTTTGATTTATGTGAACAGGTGTGAATGGATTGTCATTGTTAGTGACTTTACTCAACGCCTTGAGTATTCTTTTCTGCTCAAGGCACCTGCTACTACATTGGCCTTGCCTGGATGATAGGGAATCTCGTACTCGTAGTCGTTCAGTAGTTCTACCCATCGTCTCTGTCTCATGTTGAGATCTTTTGGATTTACGATATGTTGGAGACTCTTATGATCTGTCAAGATAGTGCACTTTGTGCCATAAAGGTAGTGTCTCCAGATCTTCATGGAGAACACTACTGCTCCCAACTTGAGATCGTGAGTAGTGTAGTTAACTTCGTGCATTTTAATTTATCTTGAGGTGTAGGTGAAGACCTTTCCTCTTTGGATGAGTACGCATCCAAGACCTTGATTTGAAGCATCTCAATAGACCACGAAATCCTCAGCCCCTTTTGGGAGAGATAAGATCGGTGCGCTGCACAGGGCTTGTTTTAACATTTGGAAGTCAGTTTCTTGTTTATTCTCCCAAGTAAACATCACACCCTTCTGATTCAGGATGGTGAATTGTTTTGCGATCTTCGAGAAACTTTAATTGAACCTTCGGTAATATCCCACAAGCCCTAAGAATTTTCGGATTTCCGTTGGTGTTGTCGGTGTAGCCCAGTTTTCGATTGCCTTAATTTTTGAGGGATCCACATGAATCCCTATCTCTCTAACCACATGGCCAAGAAATCCCACTTCTCGGAGCCAAAATTCACACTTAGAGAGTTTACCATAAAGCTTCTGAATTCTTACAGTCTCCAATACTAGTCGCAAATGATGGTTGTGCTCTTCTTCGCTTCGTGAATAGACCAAGATATCGTCGATGAATACAATTAAGAATTTGTCTAAGAAGGGTCGTCACACTCGGCTCATTAGGTCCATGAACATCATAGGTTCGTTTGTTAACACGAAGGGCATCACCAAAATTTCATAATGACCGTAGCACGATCTGAAAGTTGTCTTGGGGATATCATCCTCTTGAACTCGCAATTGACGGTAACCCGACCTCAAGTCGATTTTTGAAAAGTAACTTGCTCCTTGTAGTTGGTCGAAGAGGTCGTCGATTCGGGGTAGGGGATATCGATTCTTCTTGGTACGTTTGTTTAACTCCCGATAGTCGATGCACATGCGAAAGGATCCATCCTTCTTCTTCACAAAGAGGACTGGTGCTCCCCAAGGTGAAAAGCTTGGTCTGATAAACCCTTTGCTCAGCATCTCATTCAGTTGACTAGACAGTTCTTGAATTTCCGCCGGTGCTAGACGGTATGGAGCTTTTGTTATGGGGATAGCTCCTGGGACCAAATCGATTTGGAATTCGACTTGTCGTGCAAGGGGTACACCTAGAAAGTCTTCTGGGAACACGTCGGGAAAGTTATAGACCTTTAGGATGTCTTTGATGTCCTTTGCTTCTTGTTTCTTATCTACCACACGGGCTAAGAAGGCGTGGTATTCATTTCGAAGATACTTATGAGTCGTGACGTAAGAAATCATTTGTAGGTTTGTAATGGATTTATCGCCATAGATAATAAGGGTTTTGTCATTTGGCAGATTAAGGCGGACGACCTTTTCGTAACATAAAATGTCGGCACGATTAGAACTTAACCAATCCATACCAATGATGATGTCGAAACTTTCTATTGTGACTGACATTAGTTCGATTGTGAACGAATGGTTGTCAAGAGTGAGGATACACCCTGTGTAAATATCACTAGTGCACTCTGCCTTTCCGTTTTTCATTTCTACGACGTATGAATCTTTTAGTGACTGGGGATTTTTTTAAAGTAAATGTTTGTATTGATAGCTCACGAAACTCCTCTATGCCCCACTGTCAAAAAGTATGCATGCATATGAGTTATTGAGGAGGATTATACCAGTAACCACCGTGGGATCCTTGACTGCTTCTCTGTGTCATATAGCTAGGAATCTTCCTACGCCCCCAGCATTGGCATTTCGTGCCTTTGGGCAGTCTCGCTTGAAGTGCCCCATTTCCACACAGCCATAGTACGCTTGCCTTGCTCCAGTGTTGGTGACTTGAGTTATGGGTTGGGCTAGCACTTTACAGAATCGAGCAGTATGCCCCTTTTTGTTGCAGTCGTCGTAGTGCATTTCCCAACAAGCGCCGGTGTGGTGGAAGTTGCACTTGTTACCTTAAGGGTGTTGGAGTGGCAGGAGTGGCGGCTGCATGAACAACAAGTGTCTGTTGCTTCTTAGCGTAGTCTGGTCCCGACTGTTTCTTTTTGTTACTCCAGAATTTTCTTTTATTGCTTGATCAGGGGTGGTGGTCATAGTACCATGGCTGGCCTTACGGTGGATAAGTTGTGCCAATTCCTTGGCACTATCAAAAGTAGTGGGCCTTGAGGCCAGCACACTATCTTGAATCTGAGATGATAGTCCCCGTAGGTATCGTTCCACCTTCTGACCATTGTTGTACAAAGGAGTGCTAGGTCATTGAATCGGACAGTATAAGTTTCAATGTCATTGCCCTACATCTTGTTATTCCAGAGTTCTTCTTCAAGTTTTTGCACCTTGCCCCTTGGGAAATACTCCTTTAACATCAAATCTTTCAAGTCTTCCCAGCTTCTGGAGTTAGCCACTGCGGGAGTAAGCGACTTAACTCGGCCATTCCACCAAGTGAGAGCTCTACCGGTGAAAGTGAATGTCGCATACTTGACTTTGCTCGTTTTGGGACAAGCACATATTTCGAAAACTGCTTCAGTCCTCTCGAACCATTGCATTAGTGTGACGATGCCCCCGCTTCCATTGAAAGAATCAGGTTTGTCATTCGTGAAGTCTTTGTAAGAATATTCTTTCGTACACCCCATATTGTCCCCATGATTAGATTGTGTAGCACCAAATCGAGAACCGTCGGCACCATCGGTACCCATTTGTGACATTGCGGCCGCCACGGCCGCTGTTACCGCAGCTTGAAACATCACATAATCAAACTGTGGAGGCGGTGGTGGTGCTGCGCTGCCGGAAGGTCTGCGATTTTTCCTTGGCGGCATAGTTATGTCATAATTTTTAAAGACGAAAAGTCGGTGAGTCGTCAATTGTAACAATGAGTTGGGTGCTATTTGAGCTACATTATCAGTATTATGTCCCGACTTTATTGTATTTGCAAGAAATTCATCAATAAAGTCTATATAAATAAACTTATGAATTTAGTAATAGTGACTCAACCGAACACTCGTGTTCTGCTCCGTGCCTGATCCACTCGTAAAATTTACTCGACGTACGCCAGTTGCAGAATAATTAAGTTTTGATAAACCGTTGAACCTAATTAGTTTGTCCCAAGTTCACAATCAAACAAGGAACAGGTCTAAAGGCAGACTCACCATTTCTAAGTCGATCGCCCCTTAATTAAACATAACCTCGAGGTACACCTTACGAATTCTAGAGTTATCATTTGCAAATTGTTTGTATTATCAAGTTATGAGTTCCCATGCCAAATATCCAACAAAATAAAATGTGAAGTCAATTTCATTGATATAAATTTAGTACATATTGCTTAAAAAAATTTGACCCCATAGGAGGTCTACATTAGATCAATGTAGAAGAAAATTTTGACAGCATAACGACCCCTCGAATAGTGTAATCACTTAGATGCAGGGTTGAACCTACTTGCAAGAAAGAGTAGCACCAACGTATACTCGTAAATCTAGTTTATAACAAAATGTGAGTAGTGTAAGAACTACTCGTGGCGGGTGGCATCTGGTGGTCCCTAAAAGGTGGCTATGTGTTCCCGCATTGCCCTGATCTCCTCCCTATCCTTGACTGCCTGATCCTCCATTGCCACCAGTCATCTCTCCATCCCGGCCTGACACTCCCGGTACTCTCGAGCTTCACTTCGAGCGATGGCAGCTTCCTGCTGCAGTACCTCGTTGCGATTCCTGGTGTGGTCGTGATCCACGTCCAAGCGCCGAAAGCAGGCTACTGTGACTTCCGCAGTCGCACCAACTTCCATAATCTGGTTGGCGGATGCCCGGATCTGCTGATCGTGTTGGGCAATGTGGTGAATAATGAAAGGGAGGGCCCTGTCGGCCGAGCCTCCCCTGTCGAGGTTGTAGAAACCTCTATTGTTTCCGTACAGGTGGGGTTGGCCTTGTTCTTGGCTCCACAATCCCAAGCTCGTTCCCCATTGGGGGGTCGGTCCCGGATAGTCCTGTGCAGGAGCATGTTCAGGGAGAAGGTCAAATACTTCGAGCGCTTCCTCTTCGTCTTCCTCCATTTCTTCTTCTTGTACTTCTTCCTCTTCTTCCTTTGGGTCCTCTTCAGGGTCTTCTTCAGGATCCTCCTTGATTATTTCCTCGGGTTCTGCCTCGAGTCATCCAGCGTTTCCCTCATTAGGGTCACCAGGTAGATGGAATACTGCCATGTCGTCTGTATGAGAATAGGGGTGTAAGAGGCTCATAATAAAAAAAATTGTACTCTTAGTAACGTAATATACTCCTATAGTATTTTTGATATTTTTTTGTTTCTAATTGCGGTTCTTGTTTGAGGGTTGGTAGGTTAATGGACTTGTTGCCCACTACAACTATCCCCGGACATATGCTAGTCACTTCTTGGACAAATATATTTGATCAGGCTATGTTTATTGTACAACTCACCCATTGTTAATTTTCGTAATTTCTCCTAGATGTTCTACTATACCGACATGCATGCATGTACTTATACTTTTTATCACGAACCTATTTCATTTCTAAAAGTATAGCTATTTGAAAAATATTTAGTAAGAGATTTTTAGTTCCAATGCAATTATAGTTTGTATATCTTATGTGGTTTGATATACTAATTTCACTATAAACAATGCTCCGATACCAATCTGTCACACCCTTAAACCAAGGAGGGCGGAAACGTCCGGGGGTGGAGGACTTCATGTATAGTATCACACCAACGAGTATAATAGTGCTCAAAGTACAAACAACCAACATAAATATAATTGAAAAAGTTACATCATAGTATAAGTTTACATGTTTCCAAATCAATTACATTATGTTGACAAATATACAATGTTTGACGACTTAGCGTTCCATCCTCAAAAGCAGCCGATTACCTGTTTTACTGATTTCCTGAGAATACAAGTAGTTTTCAAAGAGTGTCAACAATTAACTTGGTGAGTTCATAAGCTTTTGAATGAAATGTTGAAATCCTTTCTTGTAAAAGTAATGTTTGTTCTAGAGAAATCCAATATTTTCCCTTTTTAAAATGTATTGTAGTCTTAAATGCCAAAACTAATAATGTACTAGTATTTTCCATATAAATTGTAAATCATGCAAGCTTAAATCGACATAAACTTGTTTGTTTAAATAGAAATCCCGTAAATCTTATGTTTTTTTAATACCCCATATGAGTTATTATAACCACACTATGACTAAGTCGGCCTTGTATACGACGTTCTTCAGGTATCGGAATGTTAATGACATTTTTCACCACAGACCTGCCGGTCTAGCTGTTGCATTCAACTAAGGTGTGGGTTTGTCAGACCCAATATAGATCTATACACAACTATCACGCTCTCCCTACAAGAGATTTTGGTTATAATTACAACACTTTTGTTGTGTTACCTTGGAAGTAACATGAAACAAATATCTCACAAAATTAATCATTAACAGATTTACGTAGTGTGAAATTGAAACCCCCTTTTTGTAGAAATGTACCCTTTCGTAATGTATATGAAACATAAACTATATCTATTGTAGCTTATCAAAATGTTTGTAATGTATAAAATCCTTTTTTGTGTAAGTAAATTATGTAGCAAAAACATAACTATGTTTACTATGCCTTATCATGCATTAATTATAATAATAAGGAGCTCTTACAATTTAGTGAACATTATTCTATAATATAATTATATTCCAATAGATAACACGTGCTAAATATGAAGCCATCAAAGATTTACACTTTGCTGAACATGTTACAAAGTGTTATAAAAGTTGTAATCTGGAAAATCATTTTTACCACTTCTGCACTGATTTAGAAAAATCACTGAAAAATCATATGGAATCAAAAACTAGATTCGTAAACGCTAGGAGTTTAGAAAATGTATCTAGTTTGTTCAAAAATGTTATTATGATTTTTAGAAGCCCCTAACTAGTGTGAAAATGTTCATACTCACGGATAGGTCCGAATTCGCAGCTACAGTGATAGGCAGATTTGTAAAAATCACCATAAATTTTAGAAACATCTTATGGACGTGTGCAAGTAGTTATTTTAAAGGTATAAACCTGAACTATTTGCACCTAATACAGTTTTAAAAACCAAGAAGTTTAAGATGTCCAAAATAGTTCGTGAATGAACATGAACTTTTCTGTTGAAAGTTGATGCTTGAGTTTAGTTATGTTGTTGGTGTTTTTACTTGTATCCCCTCATCCTCTAAAACTTGAAGAAAACATGAAAAAAAAGGGGGGTAATAACTCACCTTGATTGATTTCAGTAAACGGATGATGAAGAAAAGGAGTTTCCAAGTCAAGAACACTTGGGAGATACTTGAGGATTCGAAGATCTAATAACAAATATAATGACATTTGTGTAAGGAATCCATGATTTGAGTGAAAGGATGAAAGATAATCAAATCTAGGATGAATTTACTTACTAAACTTGGAGGAAAATGCTCAAGAATAGCGTTCAAATTCGAGTTTTAGAGAGAGAGAGAGAGAAATGGGTTTAATTATTGGTGAAAGTGTGAAGAATGTGGAAAAGAGAAGTAAAGATTTCCATCCCTTTGATCTGATTATGGTCTGGTGAAAGAGGGTGAAAGGACAACTAGTTGACAAATTATGGAGAAATAGTTATTGAGTATGGCCCTGGAGTGGGTGTGGAGGGTTGCTAGTGTCATGACTTAAAGGTAAAGTCAACACTCCATCTCAATATCTTATCGACTAGATTTTATCCTTAGGCAAATATTTCCCTTAAAATGTGTTTAAATTATGAATATATAGGGTCTTATATGTCAAAATATGAGTTTGGGTGAAAATCCCACGTCAAAATCATGAAAAACAGGCTTAAAACGTGAAAATGGTCGAAAACCGGGAAAAAAGGGCAAAATCTGCGAAATTTGGATTTTGGAGCCAAGGGTTCAGTCTTTAGAAGTCGAGAACCGAAGGTAGGTTCGGTCTTGTAAGGTTGAGGACCGAGAGGAGGTTTGGCCCGATAACTTTTGCATGCGAGAATGGCATTGGAGCGAAGGCGAAGGTGAGAAGGGAAGCGAAGGCGAAGTTTGGTCCTTGCGGTTAGGTTCGTTCGCAGTTTGGTCCAAAGTGATTCGTTTGTAGGTGCTTTCGGTCCTCGGGGTTTCGATCTACTGAAGTTTGGTTCTTCAGGTTTCGGTTATCTGGTCTCGGCTTCTCATGGGTTTCGCTTCTTAGGATATCGACCCTAAGAAGGTTCGGTCCTGTAAGGCTATTTTTCGCATAAACTCCTTGTTTTGTGCAGTTTTTGGCTAAGTTAAGGGTCGGGATGCCCCCAACTCATTATAAAAAGTTGAGGGAGGTTATGAGAGAGATTTGGGAGAGAGATAGATTGATAAAGAGAGATTGAGAGAGACTTTGTTTGTGACCTTTTTGGATGTTTAGCTTCGCAATGCAAGGCTCGTACACCGCATTAAGCCTCGATATGGTTGTTATATGTCCCCGAGGGGTATGGAATAATGCTTTATCGAATAGTTTCATCACTTACCCTGATTAGGGTTTAGAATTTCTGACCATACGAACATTCCAAGTGATAACTTCTTATTAAAGTAGCGAGTTGTACAATAGTAACATATTGTAAACCATAATATACAAGGGTTAGATGAGTTGACCGGTTTGACCTGTTGACTTTATTTCACTTTGACTTGACTGGAAATTGACGGTTGTACGGCAGTACACATGGAGTGTACGGTTGTACACTCCATATGTACGTTCGTACACTCCTTAAGTTGGAGTGTTTGGCCAATTTTTGAAATATTGAACTTGGTGGACTTATTTCTAAACCCTAACCTTGAAGGTTGGAAGGACTTAGGACTAATAACTCACTTTATTTTCTGTTCCTTGTTTGGTTGTGGACTTGGAGTACCTGTTGTTTGTCCGAGTGTCGTTTGATCCTTAGTTATATATTATGTACATATGTATAGACATAAAATCTTTTATCTCAGTTCAACACACTCATTTATACAAACAACTCTACAAGTAAACTATAATAGGTATAGTTTAGGAAGTCACTATTCACTATTTCTAGTACAATGAAACATACAAAGAGTCAGTTCATACATGAGTCAATACATACTATAAAGAGAAACAGATAGAGAATACTATAACGAGAAACTATACTCACTAGAGAAACATATAGAGAATACTATAACGAGAAACATTACATACTATACACTATATAAGAAAACATACTATGATGAGAAACAAAGAGAACATACTACATACTAGACAGAGAGAACATTCACTACACTAATACATACAATACATATACAATAATACTATAACATAATAGTGAGTCACTCCTTTGGGGCATGGCATCACTGCTATAGCTCATTTTGTAACCAAAGTCTCCTAGAGGGAGAGCGTGAATTTGTGTATAGATCTATACGGGATTGACCGTCCTACACCTTGCTGCTAGCTACAGTGGGACCTGCAGGTCTATGGGTGACGAATGTCATACCATTTCGACATCATCGAGCATCGTGTTTTACTAGTCGATCAAGTATGGTTACAATTATATCACATTATACCTTAATTAACAACCGGTTTAAGGTAGTTAGTACAGCAGTAGTTACTACATACAACACTACAGTACTTTATTATTTCCTATTGTATTCACATTGTGATCTTCTCACATAAACTGTAATGTAAAAACTATATTTTATTAATGATAGTCACACATGGGAAAAAGACACACTTTTACAAGAAACAAACATAAAGAACATTTGATGCCTTGTTAGAAGGCTACATTTTAGTAGAAAATATAGGATTTTCTAGGAGATACAAACATTTACTACAAACTTACATCAAAAACTTACAAACATTTTCATACAAACAATGACACTAAAATGCTTATGAACTCACCAGCTTTAAAACTGATAAACTCTTTCAATTTAACTTGTATTCTCAGGTCATCAGTAGACAAGTACTGATGCCAGGATTTGAGAAGATGGAGCACGTTCAAGACTCATTTCTTATTTTGATTTATATTTTTGGTGTCTTATAACTATACAGAACACACTTGTATTAAATTATATTATTAATGCAATGGATGATGTTGTTGATTGTTTACTATTATGCGTTGTTGTGATACTATACCTGACGTCCTCCACCCCAGAACATTTCTTCCATTCCGGTTTTGGGGTGTGACAATTTTCATGCCCAAATGGGGAAATTCGATTAAATTTTAAGTCGACCCAAGAGTCAGCTAGGAAGGATGTCGAGCAAACATTTGGTGTTCTAAAGAGACGTTGGTAGATAATCATATTATCATCATGATAAGGAGTGAAGAAGAATAAGTAGCATGTTGTACACATGCATCATATTGCATAATATCATCATATATGATGAAAGAAATGAGGTTTTCCCATTAAAATGAGAATTTATCAATATTCAAATGATTAATTATTGTTACGCCGACAGACATGGCTAACAAATGGTAAGTATACAAAAAAAGCTTGGACACAACAACCTTCACGATGATTTCGTAAACATGTCTTCATTGCTCATGTAAATCACGTTCTGAACAATTGGTATGATGATTTGTTCGACATAACAAATGACAATTCAGACATGCTTGTAAATAATTCGGTTGAGGATTATGATGATGTTATGTCCGACAATGATAAGACGTGACTTGACGTACTATGTTTTGATTATGTTTTTTATTATATATATTTTAATTATAGAAATAGTTTCTTGTAATTAACAAGAGAAATAAAAATTAGGGCGCTGAGAAGGCATATTGAGGATTGCTCACTATTTGGATGAAACCAAATTCTTTAATTGGACAATTTGGATCAGACTATTTTATTCAAATATTTAGATTGGTTTTCTGAAAAATTGAATTTTTGTTTTGAATTTCATATTAGTTTTCGTCTATAAAATAAAAATAAAATAATCCATAAGAACAAAGTAACAAAATATATATATATATATATATATATATATATATATATATATATATATATATATATATATATATATATAATCTATAAATTCATTGAATTAGTTTTTGAATAGATTAGGAAGTTGCAACTATTATAATATCTTAATATGTATTTCTTATTACAAAAAATTTGTCTATATAATTTATTTTATTGGTAGTTGTTTATAAATTTTAATTCACAACTAATTAAATAATTTTCTCTAGTTTCTTTTATAGAGTGAGCTAATACTTAAGTTATATACTTATTAATATGTCTTGCCTATTGAATTGTAAACCCGATCAAAACGAATTGTAATTTGGTTGGATCGGATCGTATTTAAATTTAGTTTGAACCATTTAGATTCATGTTCTGAAACCCAAAATCGATTTAGATTCCTTTCAAACACACACACACATATATATATATATATATATATATATATATATATATATATATATATATATATATATATATATATATATATATATAACATTATTCGTACGTCCACACAATATATATGTATATAAAAAATAGAATTGATGTTTTCAATAAAGAGTGGAGGAGAATGTGAACTGTGAAACAAAAGGGAAAAGGGAAGGGGTGTACAGAGCCCCATCATTGTTCCAATAATCAGTAGGAAATGAGAAGGGAGGGTACTAAAAATGGACGAATGGGACTGATTAGCGGGTTCTTCTCCGTTGGAGTACATCATCATAAACACACCACCTTTTTAGCTAATCTCATTTCCTATTGTAACGTCTATTCATCATCCCATACTCTTTCAATTTTTACCTTTTTACCGTTATCTTAACAATTCCATATTACTTTGAATTTATTCATATTTATGAAAGCAAGACAAAATGGTAAAAGTAAAACTCTATCCGACATTTTCAAGATTACAACATGATTACAACATAAGATAGTAACTTTGTTATTGTGGTAAAGGTTTTTTTAATCGATAAAATTGAGGAAGTGCCCTTTATATAACAAGAAAATATAAAGATAACAAAACTAACAAATATTTCTAAAAAAAAGGATAAACATATAAAAAGAATTGATACAAGTAAATATTATTCTCAATATTCCTCCTCAGGTTGGAGCGTGGAGATTCATAACTGTGACATCTCAAAATTTACAGTTATTTTAAAATTTTTATTTATGATTAGTTTAAATAAAAATATTTCTTTTATTACAGAATTGGTCCCATAATTATTATTTCAATGTAAGATAATATAAATAGTAAACATTTCTGAAGAAACGTTCGATATTTATATTTTTTTTCAAAACTATGGATGTCATAACTTATATAAAACATAAGCATAAACGGATTTTGCATCAATATTCAAGCAGTCTACGAACTCCTTAAATCTCTTGGCAAATAATTATATAACCTATTAGTATCTTCGTATTGCTACCTGTGATACAAGAAACTAAATGGATTAGGTTGAGAAATCTGATGAGTATATAAGGTTTTCAACCCACAATATTATAATATTTAATTATATATTCTTCAGCATTCAAAAAACCCAATTACCTCACTCCCGATATTCTCACTCACTAATCCTGATATGATGATCTCGAGCGATCTTTCTTAAAGGACCTTTATCAACAGACATCTTCCTAGGTGATTAGGCACAATTGTATGATAATACTTTGGGTAAACACGACAACACAACAATACATTAGTACTTTGGATAGTCATGACGGGTACAAAAGTACAAAAGTACTTGGGATAGGTACAGCTGTACAAAAGTACTTGGGATAGGCACAATAATACAAAAGTACTTAGGATAGGCACAACAGTACAAATGTACTTGAGATAGGCACAACATTACAAAAGCACTTGCGATATACACGACAGACATGACATATTATTTCGCATGGCTTTTACTAACCTATCATAATCGCTATCTCACACAACCCTATCAAAAACTCTCACTTGTTATGTTGCATAACCCATCACTAGCCAATCATATTATTAAGTATGATAAATATATGGTTAAATCAAGAAACAATCATATTGTACGACTACACTAAACACAACAAAGATAACACACATATCAATTAAGCATTTAGAATACTTGTATTTATGTATAAGTAGAAAGTAACTATGCACTCACATGACTTAGGTGTGTGAGTGGAGAATTCGGCAGCGTTCTGCCAAACTCGATTTTTCTTCTGACGTGACCTGCATATGAATGTCACTAAGTCTCAATTTAATATTCCTGGTGACTAATGATAGTCAACATTCCCCACTAATCCCAATGTCTACACTAATATTTATCAAGGAACAACCATGTAGGATTTTATCAGAGGTAGGGTTCGTCTAGTATACAAAGTATACTGTCTGGAAATCCCACTTTAAAGGTCTTACTAAATCCAGCCTAGACATCATCACCGTGAGTGGATCAATCATTATAATGAGTTGGAATTACTGATAAATCAAAATTATATCTTCATAATAACCATTATGGCTATAATTAAAAGTTAAACTTGAATGAAATAAGTGTAGCTTAACATACAGAGTATACTAATGAAACTAGGGAATTAAGTGGGTGGAAATCTGATTCGAGAGCTCCTAATTGCTGTCTATGAGACATCACAAGGATTCTCCGACTAAAAATATAAGGGAGAAATGGCATAAAAATGAGAGAAATTGATAGAGAAGTGTTTGAAGGGTGTGATAGTGGACTGGATTTTGATACCTATTTATATATGATTTTGGATTGCACGCCGCACACCTAGTCTCATGCGTGCCGCGTATTTGGTTGGAAGTGATGAGATGTTGATTTCTCTGTGGTGCCACGTGTCGCATTTTAAGTGGAGTGATAGTGCGCGCGTCACACTTTGTTGTTGCACGCGAAGAATTTATGTTCCCTAGAAAATTTGTATCTTCTTTATACAAGCTCTATTTTTTATGGGTTTTATATCCACGCGTAGCTATCAATGAGATTTACCACTTTCGTTTAGACTTCGTCGGCTAATTTTTACTTTATTTTTAAAGTTACATTTTTAATAGGCTTAGACTATTAAATTCTGTTAAAATTTCATAATGCTCTCATCTTACGTTCGTTCTCGACTGTATTTATACTATCGGTTTTCTATTAACGAGATCTTCGATTCTCGTTTAGTTTGTTTCAGCTAAAAATCAACTGATCTAAAATTTGATTTCAGAGCTATACGTTGCTATGTTGAATCATAGAAAATTCATAACTTCCTCTAATGAAGTCATATTTAGACGTTCTCTATATGCACGCTGTTGTGATATGCATTTCGAGCTTAACTCCATTTGTTGTAGTTTCGTCTGATTTAAGCCTGAAAATCACAACAAATAGAGAACCAACGTTAGTCGACATCCGGGAGTGGTTTTCGGAACGAGACTTTGAGGGTCTAGTTAGTAATCGGATGAGAGAATTAGGGTTTAGCTTCAGGGAGAGAATAAGGCAATCCCTTCTTCTGGAGAAGAAGGATCTTTTTTATACTTGTCATCGTGGGAGCACATCCCTGACAATACCTTTTATCTTGTCTGAACCGGCAGGATGTGGAGGCACAGTTATTTGCTATTGGTGCAGAAATATTGGAGCCTCTTCTTCTGAGTTGGCCCTTGGCGCTAGAGTGTCAGGGTCTAGATGCGAGGCCGCAAGGGAAAGGGCCCGGGCCTTGTACTTCTGTTGGGTAGTGACTGTTAGCTATGCCATCCTTTAGATAGCCGTCTTGTTATCTTTGCTTTATTCCTAGAGGGATACATTGAAAAGTCCCCTAGGCTAGTAAACAACATTGTTATCTTGGGTAGATGGGTTATTCTATCTTAGACCAAAACACGTGTTCAGCTAGGAAGGGTCTGATGTTCACTATTGTGATGGGGCCATCTGCGCAGACGGTTTCATCATTGTCACTATTCGAATTTCCCTCCTTGCATTTAGGACTTCCCTTATCACAGCCAATTTCCTTTTCTTTGCTCAACTACCTCTACAATTGTCTTTGTATTCACTTTGCTTATCCTCTCTTTCATCTTGTTCTTGTTTATCGGAATTCATGGCGACACCAACTACTGGAATCAAGTTGATGCCTCGCGAGTTTGAGGTTCTGCAGGCCCGATTCGTTTTTCTTCCTAAACATGGTGTGCAATATCCTCGAAATGGGGAGGTTATTTTTCATCCGCCGGAAGGAAAAGTCAGAGTCCCCATCCCGATCTTCGAGGTAGTCTACGGTTGTCGACAACCGACATTTTTGATGAAATCATACGTCGATGTAACTTCTCTGCGGACGATCTAACTCCCAATGTTGTCGACAAAATAGTTGGTTACGAGATGGCTTGTTGAGATTTGGGCGTTCTTCCTCAATTATGGGCTTTCAAGTACTACTTCAACTCCTCAACCTAGTCTGATGTGTATACATTCTCTTAGCAATGGGGGTGTCCATGCATGCATCATAAACTAGAAGGGTCACAAGAATAACTGGCAAGACAAATGGTTATCGGTGAATGACATCTTGGTCGGTTTTGGCTATCCTCACAGAATCACTTTCTCCGACCGGACACCTTAACTCTAGGGTACTAACGAAACCGTGGTGAAAGCATTGAATATCATTTCTTTAAATGCGGAGGATTAGGAGGATTATATGTTGGTTGCGGTCAGGATGAGACCAAGCCGCGCCTGGAGGGTATGTTGGATGATGCCTCAGTTCGTCATGGAGAAGAATGGTAAGTGTGCATCTCTTCCCCCCTTTTGTGTATAAATCTAGATGAGGGGTTGTTGAGGCTTTGTTGATCCCCTTATGTATGAGATTTGTTTTTTGTTTCAGGTCGCGAGAGGATGATTCCTTTCGAGATGGTCCTGCAGGGCGGGTTCGAGGGCAGTTGCTAGCATAGAGAGGTGCCTTTGATGGTGATACTTTCTCCACCGGTCAGAGATGATCATTCTCTGGCATTTTCTAGTCCTACCATTACTGTGGACCAAGGATCTACTCCACAGGTTCACCAAGAGTTGGTTGACATGTTTGTTAAGGGGATTTCTCGCAACGATTCTCCGCCTCCTGATCTGGAGGATGAGGTATCAAAGGAGTCAGAGACTAGAGGTAGCTTCTCGACTACCAAGCATATGTTAGCCTGGTGAGATTCCATGCTTACCGAAGGCTCATGTGCCATCACTATTAGCATGCATCTTCATATGAAGCGAAACATGGACTTCCTGTTGGGGGAATCAGAAATTGCGGCAGATATTCCCGATGATAACGCTCTAAAACTATTAAAGGGAATAGATAAAGAGGCAAACGAACTTCCTCGTGTACCCAAGAAAGAGCCAGAGGATGTTACTAATCCCGGGGAAGGTGTCTCCGTGCAAGAATAGAAAGGTGGGTTTCAAATTGCTCCAGATTTTGCCTTGCCTTCAACCAAGGATAATACCATTGCAGGTTCTTCCTCTCTGCCTTTGGAAGCTCC
Organism: Lactuca saligna; assembly: GCF_052625555.1. Lineage (NCBI taxonomy): Eukaryota > Viridiplantae > Streptophyta > Magnoliopsida > Asterales > Asteraceae > Lactuca > Lactuca saligna. The sequence continues at coordinate 36,365,520 of NC_136417.1, read as the reverse complement.
TGGCATCTACATCTTGGAGTTGAGGCTCACTCGAGAATATTTTCTTACGCAACATCCTCTTGCGTATAAGTGGGGCCATCATTCATTCCCTCCCGCTACCATCAAATCCTTGGATCTCCATTCTAACTCTCACATCTCCAACAATCTCTAGTATGTGGCGGCTGCAATGACTCCTTTCTTGGTGGCTGCCGTTCGGTGCCTCCGCCATGTCAATTTAGATTCAGTAGAGCTTGCCTTTTGTATGGCCAATCGGGACGAGCTAAGGACAAAACTGTTGGGGCTAGAGGAGGAGAAGCACAAATTCGATGAGCATTGTGACTTCTTGGTCGGGGATAAGGAATCCATGGAGGAGCAGGTGGCAAAGTTGGATGGGTTGGTGGAGCACTTTTATCAGCGGATTGAAGCCTTGGTGGAGGAGAAGAAGGTGTTAGAGAGCCGAGTGGATGAGTGGTGTAGGGAGCTGGAGGCTGAAGTGTTGAGGAGGAAGACTATGAGGGATGATATGATGTGGCTACTCCAGAAGGGTGTTGTCTGGGTAATGGACAAGATGGTTGAGAGCATTGAGTTCTCGCTTGGGGTTAAGAAGATGAAAGAGGAATGTATGGCTACCGGCATGGTGAGAGGTAAGAAAACGGTGGGGGAGTAGGTGGCTACTGGGAAGTTTGATCCTGGGAGTCAAGCGTCGTCATGGAGCTGACGCAGGCCATGCATGCCTCTACGAAGGATTTTATGGATACGAACATCGCTTCCTATCTCCGCTTGGATGAGCTTGACTTGGTAGGCCTCTGCCAATTGTGCAATGATCCTAATAGCGAGGATGTTCCCCCAAAACATGATCCTTCCAAAGCTGGCATTGCCTCTGATTTGCTTGGTAAGTGACCCTTTCCTCCTCATGGCTTGTTTGTATGAAACAATGTTTGAACTTTTGATGTTCGAGGTATGATGTCTCAAAGACAATATTTTTAATTGTTGTATGGCATTGCATGGCCCTTTTAAGTTTGGAAGTTGTCTGGCTGAACAATTTTTTTGTCTTTTGATAACATGGTATTTCTATTTCTGCAATGCTTTTTCTTTAATCCCAGGTGGTTTATCTTGGCGACTAGTGTGCATATGCCCTTATTTTTCCTTCTTGAGGTAATTCTTTCCCAATTTTATGTTGGCCTCGGGGAGTCGAATCAAGACAATTCTTTTCTTGCTTCGTAATGAATTAGATCTTTTTCCTTGATAGACGAATGTTTGTGTTGGCGATTAAACCATGTTACTAGATTTTCCCAACTTATGACTCTAGGGCTCTTATCTGTTTAGGGTCCTTTAGGATTATTGCAGGATCTTGCACTGGGAACTCGGAATTGGTCCATTCTTTGGGTCGTAGACCATTGTTTCTAGATTAGGGAATTTTGTCTTGTTTTCTTTGTTAAGGTGCCCTTTTTAGCTACGATTTACTGATCACCCTTTTGGGACTTTGTTCTAAGTTCTGGGCCTTGGAGAGTTGCACTCTGGTCCTAATCATCCATATCAAATCGAGATTGTTACTTTGAGGAATTGAGGAATTAGGTATTATTCATTTCAAAGGAAAGCTTATGATCCTTTGAATCCTTTATTCATGTTATGGTCAAGATTTGGGGCCTTTTGGGCGGGATTGACATGATTAGGGAAAGGTTATGAACCTTTTACGCCTATGGTTGCATTCTCACGATGACTTCATTAAAATGATGTGGATGATCAGTCCTTGTTACCATCTGGTAAAAGTGCACAACCTCTTACGTAAACGATATAAAGCTTAAATCATAAAAAAAAATGTTCTAATAGTTTTTTTTGGATAGTAAACTTCCTTCACTTCATTAACAATGTTTTAGAAACATCTAAATTTTTGATGAGTAAAGAAAGAGAGATCACTACTCAAAGCATAAACCAAGGCCTAGCTCTTGGGTTCGCTTCCTAGGGTGTGATTATCCATTCAGAGTTTGACTACATTACCCTCACCTCAGATGTGATTTACTTGGACCTTCCTCCTTGCTCTAACGGTGTTGGTGCGAACTGCGCACACTCCAGGTCTAGGAAATGACATTGTATTGAACTCTTGGGAAGCAAAATTCATCTTAGTATGCTTTCTTGGTCATGCTCGCATGTTCCCTTGTGGCATTCAACTTGCTTTGGGGATGTGCAAGGCTAGACTCATTCTTTTCCAATGTCCAGGCTTCTGCTTTGGAGCTTTCCACTCATATGCACCAAGTGTGGTGATTTTAACCATTTTCCTTGTGGGTGGCTTGACGGAGTCTTACGGTCCTATGTTTCTCATTAAGTATATTCATGTTTAGACGCTGCCTTAATTTGTTGGTGGTTGCACCAAATTTTGGCACTTGCATTGCCCCGTTTTCAATCCCAAGAGGAGATATTGATTTTACGCCTCATGTCATTTTGAAGGGTACTCCTTTGACATCAGGTCTTCGGGGATGGTAATGTAGCTGAGACGTTGTTAGTGGTTCTCCAACCTAGGCTCTTTTTAATCCTGATGAACGATTATCTCTTTCCTGCTTAATGAAACGGCTAGAGGTGAATAGAGAGAACCTAGCTCCTCCTGGGGTGATCGGGGGGTGGCCTCATGACGTATGTTCCCCATTGACCAGGTGGCGATGGTTGTTGTTAAGATTCATGGCGTGTTAGCATTGCTAAAGAATGAGAACTTGGTATTTTGGTCATTCCTTAGCAGCATTTCTAGGAGTTCGATCTTATCTTTGTGTGCGTTGGGCTGGTGTGCTCCTAAGTGAGGCATCCTTACGACAACGATTCTCATGCCTCCTTGCTCTCTGTTTTGCTTGCTTGATACCTTTCTAAGGGAAAGTGCCTTTCTTTTTCAAGTTTTGCCTGCCCTATTGTGAATCACGCAACTTTGGTGCTGGACTTCTTATCATCCAAGAGATCACTTGGAAGAGGCCCATAGAAGGAGTGATCCAATGACCGTTTGTGCTGATTGGGAATTTCTATAGCATTGGTGATCTGTTTTTTTTTGTTGATATGTCTTCCACATAGGGATTTAGTTGGTACCTTCTTGAATTGGAGGTCAAAGTATGTTAATGGAAACCTGGTCGGTGCATTAGTACTCGTGACTGTCTCTTGGGGGGGGTGTCTATTCGACCTTGAATTTTTGCATTGACATGTGTCAATTCTTACTCCGTGCCTTGATATCTTTGGTCCTTCTGATCTGCGGCCTTGTAGGTGACATCAACCCCATTGGTGGTAGATAGAGACTCCCCGACAGTTTGAGACAGTTTTACTCCAGCTTCTTTGTAACGTCCCAAAAATAAGACCGAAAATTTTCATTTTTTAATTTAATAAAATCGATACCCAAATAAATCATCATAAAAACCCATATAAACAAATGTATCGATCAACATATCATATAGAGTAAATTAAAAGATGCAGAACGAGCTGGTGAAAGTGCTCTACAATCATCCAGAGCTCTTTCATTTGGAGCTAGAAGTACCTGAAACACAAACCGAAAACTATAAGAAAAAAGCTTAATGGGTAGCCCAACATACCACTTACCATACATACATAACACATATTGGGTCCCGCCTAAGGAGTGTATCAGGCCCCATCCACACTCGTATGATGGACCCCACCCAATGAGTATGCTGACCCCACCCAATACGTATGACGGGCCCTGCCCAAACTCACATAACGGACACTGCCTACATACAATTCATATAAGCATAACAGGTAATAGTATAGAGCATAACCATTGGGCCACTCCCAGTACACATACAAGCACATACACATACAAGTGTCACACATACATCAAGTATTCTAACATAACAGATCATGGGTTAACATTGGTCCCTTCGACCCACTAAACATGGTGAGGAAACTCACTTCGCAAGAGTTGTCTAAGAGCATCGGCCACTACATTGGCCTTCCCTAGGTGATAAAGGATTTCACAATAATAATGCTTCACCACATCCAACCATTGACGCTGCCCTATATTCAGATTTGGTTGATCCATCAAATACCTCAGGCTCTTGTGATTCGTATAAATAGTATAACAGGACCCATAGAGGTAATGCCACCAAATCTTGAGGGCAAAAACCACAACCCCCAACTCTAAATCCTACACCAGTATAGATAACTCTTGCATCTCGGGAAGAGCCAACTGGTATAGTGTTTTGGTTTATCACGTAAAGTTGCTACTTTACGTGCATGTATGGCTTAATGAAACTCTTAAAGCTCAAAAGGACTTAATAGATGACTTAATTCATGTATGACACCATAAACCCCATAAATTTGGTACCTTTATGCATAATGCACCCCCAAACATCCAGATCTACAAGATTTAGCTTCTAAAATGGCCTTAACCCAACAAGACCAACCATAAGGGGACAACGATGCATAAAACCATAACATGAAGAGATCTAGGAAAGGAGAAGGCAAGGTATGAACTTGATACCTCTAAAGACTTACAAAATAAGTGATGATTATGGATCTCTAAGCTTCACACTAAGCAATGCTAAGCTTCAGACTAAGCAATGCACCTTCAGACTTCTTCAATCCCTTCCAAATGAGCAAAACAAGCACCAACTTCTTCTTAAGAGCTTAAAGACACAATAATGGAGGCTAAGGGTTGAGAGGCTGGTAAAGAGGCCAGCCCTATGGACTTAAAGAGTTTATATAGGGTGGAACAAATAAAAATTAGGGTTTCATTATCCCCTTGTATGCCCACCGTAATCCTCATATGCCCAACGTATGAGGCCTTGGTCCCGCGATCAATCCTACCTAGTACGCTAAGCATACCATGTGGTATACCCTGCATAATTGGTTCTTAGCTAGTACGCTAAAGGTACCTAATGGTATGCCCTACGTACTAACTCCAAGGACAAAAATGCGTAAAAATTAAATACAAGGGGATGGAAAAAACATACGCAATCCGAGTGTTACAATTCTCCATCCCTTGAATTAGACTTCGTCCTCGATGTTCGCTGCCCCGAATATCTTCGGATAGTACTCCCTCATCTCATCTTCCAAAACCCAAGTCCACGCTGAACCCTTCTGGTGCAACCATTGCACCTTCACCAACTCTAAATCCTTGTTCCTCAAGGTATTTGTCTTCTGACCAGAATCGCCACTGGTCTCACAATATAATTCAAGCGGTCATCTACCTGAATATCCTCCAATGGTACCACTACGGAATCATCCACTATGCACTTCCACAGCTGAGAGACATGGAACATGTTATGAATCTGACTGAGCTCATCTGGAAGATCCAAGCAATAAGCAACCCAACTCACCCGAGCCAAAACCCTGAAAGGACCAATGTACCTGGGGCCCAGTTTGCCCCACATCTTGAACTGGATGATACCTTTCCAAGTTGACACCCTTAAGGGAACCATATCTCCCATCTGGAACTCTAAATCTGACGGGCACCTGTCGGCATAACTCTTCTACCAACTCTGATCTATCTGGAGAAAATTCCAAACCTGTTGAACCAGCTCATTGGTCTTAAGTAGCAATTCGGTACTCCCCATAACCCGCTGACCAACCTCACCCGAACAAATCAGGGTCCTACACTTCCTCTCGTAGACCATCTCTTAAGGAGACCAATTAATGTTGGCATGATAACTGTTGTTATATGAAAATTCCGCTAAAGGAATATACGTATCCCAACTCCCACCGAAATCCAGAACACATGCCCACAACATATCCTCTAGGGTCTGAATGCTATGCTCACTCTGAACATTGGTCCAAGGATGAGATGGAGTGCTGAAATGGAGACGAGTGCCCAACTCGTCATGGAACCTCTTCAATAACCTGGAAGTAAACCGGACATCTCTATCAGAAACCACCAAAAACGACACTCTATGACGTGCCACAACCTCCCTAATATGAACCTCATCCAACTTCTTTGCAGAAATACTCTCCTGGATCGGGACAAAGTGTGCGCTCTTGGTCAATCGATCCACGATGACCCATATCGAATCCACCTAACGCATAGTCCAAGGCAACTTTATGATAAAATCCATGGTAATATCTTCCCATTTTCATACGGGGATCTCCAACTGTTGCATCTTTCTGTGAGGTCGTTAATGCTCGGCCTTGACTTTCCTACAAGTCAAGCACCGCTCCACATACCGAGCCACATCCCGCTTCATGCAGGGCCACCAACAATCAAGAAGAAGATCCCAATACACCTTCTTCGCCCCTGGATGAATCGAGAAACAAAACTTGTGTGCCCCCTCCATCAAATTTTGACGTGTACCGCCCCAATACGGAATCCAATATAACAACTCGATATTTGAAGTCAATGTAATAGTCTAGGTCAAATTATAACTTATTTAGAAATAATAAAAATAGAAGTTTATTGAAATGAAAACAAGCGTCAAAAATAAATTGTTCAATAATCTTAATTGGGATGAATAAAGTAGTAGAGATCGTAACAAGGTTTCCGAAGATATAAAGAACACTAGAATCCGAGTTATAACAAAGAAGTTATGATCAGTCGAAGATCCGCAACATAAATAGCAAAACACTGTTTAGCGTAAAAAGTAACTTTTCAATAAATTGATTTTTAGCCTTAACTCTCTAAATGAAAGTTGTAGTATTCGTTAAACCGAGAGTGCTCATAAAAAGAATGTGCAGATCTAACATCGTATGATGAAGTTATGATTTTTCTAAGACTGGACATAGTAGTACATAGCCCGAAATTCAAAATAAATATCGGATGATTTTTTAGCCGACACAACCTAAACGAGAATCGAAGGTCTTGTCAATAGTAGTACAATGGTAAAATACAGACGAAAGCGGATGGCGGATAAAGAAGTTATGAATTTCTAACGGACTTTTCTTGTCCCGGTCTGTTAAATTATAATTTAAAAATAAACTCAAAATTATCTGACGGGGTCTAAACGAAAGTTGTAGAGCATGGTCTCACCTACGTGTGGATATAAAGAACGTTAAAAACAGAGCATGTATGCGAAAGTTATGAATTTTTGAAGTTTAAATAATAAATTCGCAAAGGAGTACGCCCAACGTACAGAAGAGTACACCTGACATACTCAGGCTAGCTCTGATGCGTGTAGGTAGACTTGACACATCCGAGGTTCGAAACCTGATTAGAGGACACGCATCTCGTATGAAGTACGCCTAGCGTACTCGGACTAGCCTCGACGCGTATCAGTAGACTTGGCACGTCCGAGGCACGAGAACCGAGGAAGAGGCACCTACCCTTTACGCCAAGTTTACGAGGAAGTATGCCCAACATACCGGAGTATATCGCAGTACGCTAAGCGTACCAAGAAGTACAACTAACGTAATTCGAGGCCTCATCCTCCTATAAATAGCATGCGAAGCCTCTGGGTTTTGTTTACCATTTTCAACCTGTCTTTTCTCTTAAACACTCATTTAAGCCTCTCTAAACCCTCCGACGTCGCGGGAACCTCCCTTCCACTTGAAGCAAGCCCCGAAGTCCTCAATCTTTTAACTGAAACTCTGCCTGCGTGAAGCCGACTTTTCATCACATACTCTCGGTTTCGTCAAGAAAAGTCCTTCCTAGAAACGAAACGTTGCCCGAATCACCAATCATCAAGTGAGTTTATACCTCTTTATTTTTACTATCTTTATAAATATTTTAGGGGAAAATACAGGTAAAATACAAGAAATCTTGTATAAATTACATAGTTATTCAAATGGTTTATGATTGTTATTTTTACTAAAATAAACATAATATTTTACCAGTTCGGGATTTCATACAAAAACAAGCATACAAACTATAATAGGTATAGTTTATGAGTTATGCATCTTATCAATATAGTTTATGGAACTATATATTTCTTTACATATTCATAGTAACTTACAAAAATAACCATATAAATTATATTAAATATAATTTATGAGATATTTAAAAATTATCTATTACAAAGATATTTTTCAATATTCTACACATAACTATCAACATAGAATTTGTGAGACACACTTCAAGTACTTATTTAAGTATAAAACAAAAGTACTGAAAATTATAACCAGAGTCTCCTGGAGGGAGAGCATGGCACTTGTATATAGATCTATACAAGACTGATAATCCTGCACCAGAGGTGCTCGCAATAGCTAGGTCGGCAGACCTATGGTGACAATTGTCGTATCATATCTCGACACCTGAAGAACGCCGTGTCTCAGGAGAGACTTAAGCCATCAAACATGGTTCTGATAACTCACAATTTGGTATTGAATAATGTTTTTAGTGTAAGAATAAGTAAACAACTTCACATAGTTTTATATAAATAAAAATATAAATGGTGAATCTAGATATTTATAATTTCACAAGTTTTCATACAAGTACAAATACAAAATGCTATTCTAGTACAGAGAAAACATACTTTTCATAGTTTTATGTGAATTTAAAACTATATCATACTATTTCAGAACACAAATACATATACAATAGAAAATATAGGATTTTCTGGGAAAAACATACTTACATTTTTCAAAGGAACAAATAACAGATTTCAATTACAAACATGCTTATAAACTCACCAACTTAATTGTTGATACTCTTTTCAAAACTACTTGTATTTTCAAGAAATTGATAAACATGTACCCACGAGTTTTGAGGAAGACAGAGTTTTATATAATTATGTTTGTTAATTATACTTTTTGGTGTCAAATATACAATGGTTTGATCACGAATGTAATGTTATATTTTGTCAATGTAATGGATGTTGTACTTTAATTACTATTGTGCATTGTTGTGATACTATACATTAAGTCATCCATCCGCGAACATTTCTGTCATTCCAGTTTGGGGGTGTGACACCCAAACCCACGGATACATAGCTGATAATCTGCAACTATCATAATCGAAGGAAGCCACTTGACCCACACTACACTCACTCTTTCGGTGCTCTTCTTTCATAGCCGCTTTCTGAGCCTCACAAATCCGCTGCAACTATGAAGAAATCACGTTCATCCTCAAACATATGTCTCTGATCGACGTCTTGATCACCTTGCGGCTAAGAGTATCAGCCACCACATTGTCCTTCCCCGGGTAATAAAGGATTTCACAATCATAATCCTTCACCACATCCAACCATCGATGTTGTGTTATATTCAGATATGGTCGGTCTATCAAATACCTCAGGCTCTTGTGATACATATAAATAGTATAACGGACCCGATAGAGGTAATGCCACCAAATCTTGAGGGCGAAAACCACAGCCCCTACTCTAAATCATGCATTGGATAATTTGCTTCATGAGGCTTCAATTACCTCTAAGCCTAAGGAATCACGAATCCTGTATGCATCAACAATGCTCCCAATCCTATGATCGAAGCGTTATAATAAACCACAAAATCCTCGACACCCTCCTGCAAGGTCAGAATCGGTGCCTCGTACAACTGCTGCCTCAAAGTCTCAAAAGGTGTCTGTTGCTCAGACCCCCGGCAAAATATAACCGTCTTCTTTGTCAACTGAGTCAAAGGAACAACTATATTAGAGAAATCCTGGATGAATCTCCAATAATAACCTACCAAAGAAAGGGAACTCCGAATCTCATATGGAGACCTAGGAACCTCCCACTGCATCACGGCCTCAACCTTGGCCGGATCGATAATAATACCATTCTGGTTGACAATGTGCCGCAAAAACTGCACCTCGCGCAACCAGAACTCACCCTTAGAGAACTTTTCAAAAAGTCTCTGCCTCCTCAACATCTCTATCACTTCCCTTAAGTGATCATTGTGCTACTCCTTAGTCTTGGAATAAACCAAGATATCATTGATCCATCATTAGTGTGCACACGTGATCCATGAGATCCATGAATGCGGCTAGAGCTAGGAATGATAATTTATCCCGAATACAAGAACCAAACCCAAACCCAAACCGACCTGAATCGAATTAGGCCCGAATATGCAATTCGATTCGGGTTTCGGGTATCTATATTATGCTTATTCGATTCTCGTGTTATTCAGTTCGTGTTACCCAAATAAGAGTTTATTCGGTTCTAAACACCTTACCCAAATACGCATTCCTCATCCCCATTCTCTTATCGATAGAAATCAAAACCAGGATTCATACTTCTATCCTTGTCGTTCATAACAGAAAAAAAAAACCCTACACACATTCTCGTTGGTTCAAAATAAATCAATATTCTTATCTATTTCCAAACTTATAATCACTTCTATCGATCCTTCCTTTGTTTTAGACTTTCAAAAATCGACCTTCATATTTTCTCTATGGATTGACGAATTCCTACTTTGTCTAGTCAAGAAAAATTAGGCGCGAAGTCAAGAAACTCAAGTAAGAAGTTAATTCTCATTACGTTAATCTACTATGTAAATGTTATTCTTTTAATGTGTTATTGTACTATGTTAGTCTTTGAATGTTTTAGGTTGATGTAAAAAAGTACATTCGTATTATGTTATTTGGGTTATTTAGGTTATAGAATCCTAATACGGTTTATTCAGAGCTTTTTTGGTTAAATTAGGTCCTTTATCATCTTATACATTTTAATCGGGTTATACGGGTAATAATCGAACCGAACTGAATCTGTATTAGTTAATTGGTTCGGTTTGTGGTTCATCCAATTACCCTTATCAAGTTTTCGGTTTATTCGGGTTCGGTCTGGTTCTAACCCGAATAACATCCCTAGCTGGAGCATTAGTGAGCCCAAAAGTCATCACTACGAACTCGTAATGGCCATAATGAGTCCGAGAAGCTGTCTTTTGCACAACGTCATTTCTAAGCCTCATATGTTGATAAACCGATTGCAAATTAATCTTGGAGAACCAAGACGCACCCTGAAGCTGGTCAAAACGATCATCAATCCACGGGAATGGATAATGGATCTTCATCGTTACCTTATTCAGCTCCTAGTAGTCGAAGTAAATACAATGAGACCTATCCTTCTTCTTCACAATCAAAATCGGTGCTCCCCAAGGCCAACTGCTCGGTCGAATAAATCCCTTGTTTAACAGCTCTTGCAGTTGTGTAGATAACTCTTGCATCTCAGGAGGATCCCTCTTGAGGCTCAACCATTCCATACCCACAATAACCTTGTTCCCACCCAATGAAATGGGAACCATGTTGACCAGATACCACTCGCTAAATAACTGGAGAGTGCAACCCCGATGAACCCTTGCAACCCGAATAGACCTATCATCTGCAATCTCGACAACTAACAGACAATGTAGCTCCCCCGGAGCACCAGCAAACCTCTTGCTAAGCACAAGTGATACAAAGGATCGGGTAGCTCCCGAATCAAACAATACCAAAGCAGAGATACCGTTCACGAGGAACGATCCTAAAATAAAACACATAAATATAAGCAGAAATTCAATATAAATAAGGAGATAAGGAAGTGATACATACCCATCTCCATATCAGGTGTCGTGCAAGCCTCCTCGGCTGTCAAACGAAAGGTCCTGCTCTTCACCACAGGTGCATCTGCCCGACCCTGGCAGTTGTAGTAATCCAAAGAGTTTTAGGAGCAAGTGTTGACACCGATCTTGCTACAGCCAAAATCAGACAACGGGCCTTCTTGTGGCCCCTCTGATTACAATAGAAGAAAAACATATCAAATAGTGGGGGATGGTTGTGGTAGTAGTGAAATCCCTGCTAATATGACCAGTCCGACCGTAAATGAAGTAGCCAGAACCACCAACCATGCACGCCCTATTGTGCATCCTACCGCACATGCCACATTGGCTCTGGCCCTGCTGACCTTTCCCTCTCGCATTAAAAACATTGGGCCTCTTACCCAAACTCCCAGATACATGAACCTCATTTGGCTTCCTCTTCCTCCCCGTCTCAAGATCAATCTCTCTCTCTCTCTCTCTCTCTCTAGCCCTTGTTATCATATCCTCCAGCATCTTGCAGCTGGATTGACTCATAAGTTGCCGAATGTAACTCGTCAACATCTCATGATACCTAGCAGTCTTCATCTCCTCATACACCACATATCGCGGAAGTAAAAGTGCCTTCTCCTGAAACATTATAGTGATCACATTCACCATCTCAATAGTCTGGCGGAGATCCTGAAACTCTTGCGCTAACTACTTGTGCCAAATGCTACATCTAAATCACTAGTGCGAACTCGATCTTGAACATGGTCATAAAATCATCCCAATTCATCGAATCAACAACCTCATTACCCACTGCACGCCCGACCGCCTCCCACCAATCTCGTACCCTATCCTTTGGAAAGACAGGAGGCAGGTCTGATCTTTTCCCCCTCGGGGAAATTTCTAGTGCATAAGGTGTTAGCTACATCCTCTAACCACCTCCTGCTTACTATCGGGTCCTTTGAACTGTGATAGTTCGGAGCTCAACATGACTGGAACTCCCTGAAGGTCAATGAACACACCCCCACCAAGGTCACTATCTCAGAACAAAAGGCACTCAACCGCTCATCTAATATCTCTAGAATACCCTCCTTAACCGTGTTAAAGATCACATGAGTATACTCATGAATGCAACACATAATCCTAGATGATATGAAATTCATAGCCTGATCATCTAGATGACCGACTCCAGAACCTGATCCTGAGCCCTCTCTAGCACCAGAACTACCAACGGGTCTTCCATGCAATGTCACCATACTGAAAATAGAACATATAAGCCATCAGAATAAGCATCGTAATATGTCGAGGGATCATAATCTTTACAAGCTTCCTGGTTTCATCGTAGCGCTCCTTGACTCGAGTACAGATCCTCTACTTCCAATAGTATGGACCCATACTACCTTCCATATATATCCATACTTTCCTCAAGGATTGCCTTGAATCTGCCAAGTCACCATATATCCATACAATTAACCCTCAACAAAAATAAGGCTCACAGTACTAGATCTCATCCTAACTTTTCCTAGGGCAACTCCCCACCACCCTCCACCATCAGCTATAGAAAGAACTCCCACTAACTTCCTATAACTAGCTCACAAATACAATTACATATCACTAAAACCATATAGTACTTTGAGTGAAAGGTCTCACACTACAACAGTTGGACTTAAATAAGAGCTGCTCAATAGAGTTAAAACCTAACCTTCTAAACTTATTTAGTTCCCATATTGTGTAACTTAACATATTTTATCACTAGTTAACTGAAGCTAGTGAGAACTCCTAAGAGAACAAATCAAGCAACATTCAAGCATCAAGTAATCAAAACCAAGCATCACCTAATTTGTCCATCCTATCGTTGATTGATCTGTACTAGCATGCAAGTCTACAAGCTCATAGAAAAGGCGTACAAAGGAATCTCTCCTAGCATTATATCATGCAAATATTTAGAAGATCCTTAGCCCTAAATAGCATCCGATTCACAAATTCACAAATCAAATCATATCAATTATCGTGCATGGGTATTTTGGGAAACTTACTTGATCTCGGTCGATTGCATGCACCTTACCCTTTATAGTATTAGAAAGCTTGTTTTCCTTTTTAAATAATTTTTCATTTTTAAAACACTTTACAAGATCCTCATTTTGAGTTTAGAAAAACATGAGACTATGTCCGAATCCCTGAAACCAAAGCTCTGATACCAACGTGTAACGTCTAAAAAATAAGATCCATAAATTTCTTTTTTTTTTATTTATTTAATATAATCGATATCCAAATACATCATCATAAAAATCTAGATAAGCAAATGTATCTATCAACAGATAATATTAGAGTAAATCACAAGATGCAAAACAAGGTGGTGTGTGTGCTTTACAATCATCCTGAACTCTTCCCTTTGGAACCATAAGTACTTGAAACATATACTGAAAACTATAAACAAAAAGCATTGTGAGTTCCCCTACATACCACATACCATACATACATAACATATAACGAGCCCCGCCTAAGGAGTATATCTGGCCCCATCCACACTCGTATAACGGGCCTTGCCCAATGAGTATAACAGGCCCCGCCTAAACTCACATAAAGGGCCCCGCCCAATGAGTATAATGGGCCCCGCCCACATACAATTCATATAAGCATAACAGGTAATAGCATACATAAGAACCATTAGGCCCTGCCTACTAAGAATACAAACAAATATACATACAAGTGTCACAAAGAAATCAAGTATTCTAACATAACAGACAATGGGCCGACATTGGTGCCTTCGACCTGCTAAACATGGTGAGGAAACTCACTTCGCACTATTGAATAACACTGATAAATCTCTTGCTGCTGTTCTGACAAAATCGCCAAGCTATCAATACCAAATAACATCAATTTAATAATTGGATTCCAATCCATAACCATCAGTCCAATATTAGAGTAAATAGACCATTTTACCCACTACCTAGTTTGGTCCAATACTAAGGCCCAGTTATCAAAATAATCATCCAAGGCCCCATCATGGCCCAATTCTCAAAATTGGGCCCAAACCCTATCATAGGCCTTAATCCAAGGTCCAACATTGCTACCAAAACACTTAAATTAAGATGGAAAAGTAAAAGCCATAAACATTTAATCCTAAAAGAATGGCCCAATCTGAAGATCCAAGTTCCGGAGCCTAACTAGTTGAGTATGTGAGGTGTACTCAGCACGTACACATAGCATAGTCGCCTTAGGGCTTGTACGCTAAGCGTACCTGCTTGTACACCTAGCCTACTCCCTCATTCGGCAAACTTTCATTCCCAGATCTTAATCCATTAAGACTTTACTCCAAAACTTAGATCCGACTTCCATGAGATGGTTTATATTGTAAAGTTGCTAAATTTACGTGTATGCATGGCTTAATGATGCTTTTAAAGCTCAAAAGGACTTAATAGATGACTTAATGCATGCATGAGACGATAAACCCCATAAAGGTTGCACCTTTATGCATAATGAAGCCTCCAAACATCCAAATGTAAAAGATTTAGCTTCTAAAACAACTTTAACCCAACAAGACCAACCAAAAGGGGACAAAGAAGCATAAAACGATAACATGAAGAGATCTAAGAAAGGAGAAGACAATCTATAAACTTAATACCTCAAAATATTTGCAAAATGATTGATAATTCTAGATCTATAAGTTTCACATTAAGCAATGCACCTTCAATTTTCTTCAATCCCTTCAAAATGAGCAAAATAAGCACCAACTTCTTCTCAACAGCTCAAAGACACAACAATGGAGGCTAAGGGTCGAAATTTAAGGTTTAGGAGGTATGGAGGTTGGTAAAGAGGCCATCCTTAGGGACTTAAGGAGTTTATATATAGTGCAACACCCTAAAATTAGGGTTTCGTTAACCCCACGTATGCCCAGTGTAATCCTCATATGCCCAGCATACGAGCCCTTGGTCCCGCGATCAATCCCACCTAGTATGCTAAGTGTACCATGCGGTACGTCCTGCGTACTAGCTTCTCAGCTAGTATACTAAGCGTACCCAATGGTACACCCCGCATACGAATTCCAAGGACCAAAATGAATAAAACTTAAATACATGGGGTTAAAAAAAGAACATACCCAAATCCAAGTGTTACATTCTTGTGCCTAACTGAGGCCTTTTCCAAGTCCTTTCTTTGTCTATTGTTTCCTTCTCTATGAGAGGATTTTCAATCTTGCTCTGATTCAAGGATATTTCTATTTGGTTGTCTGAAGGTTGTGTTGGATAAGTGTCTAATCCCGTAACTATATTTGGTAAGTACTTGACCCGGTTGTGCGTGGTTCTTTTTGGTTGCCTTCACCAAAGCAACTTGACAGAGTGCCTTACGAATAGAGAGGTTAATATAGTTTATTAATATATTATATGAGTAATATATTAAAGGAGAAATCATATGGTTTAATTAATATTAGACAATAATTAATTAAGAATTAATTTTGTGGCTAAAAGACATTAATTAAGTAAAGGGGACTTAAACTGTCAAATGTATGAAAGTTGAATACTGGGCTGGGGAGCCTCTTGGACTAGGCATGGACCAAATTAGGGATGTATCCATCCTAATTTCGTCCATAAGGGCCTTATTCCAGAAGCTTCCTTGGATTGCTTATGGCTTAAGCTATCCATTAGGGTTTAGATTGAACCCTAGTAGCACCAGTATAAATAAGACCCTAAGGCTTCCAATTTTCAGCCACTTAAACTCTAAAAGTCTTTATAGCCGAAATTTAGCCTCTTCCCCCTCTCCAATATTATCCTCTTTCTTGTGTGGTGTGTGTAAGCCATTAGATGAGTGACATTTGTGACTCTAAGCTCCAAGACAAGAAGATTCAAGCCATTGTGCAAGAGGTAATCATCTAGATCTGTTTTCTTATGATAATTTCGAAATTTTTATGCTAGATCTAGGGTTTGTAAGTCTTGGATGAATTTCATGTACAATAGAGAAACTAGATCTAAGCTTTATGGTTTGCATGAGCATATAGGATGTTATTTTGTGTAAAACCCATCAGTGGTATCAGAACCTTGATTAGTTTCTTTTGTATATATGCCTTGTATGTTCATCCTCTCTAAAAATCATTTTCCAGCCCTCTGAACGACCTGACTCGGCGATTCAACCCAACTTGGCGAGTCCAGTTAGTGACTCGGCAAGTCGGGGCGTCAGGTAGAGGGATTTTCGGGATTTCTTGCTATTTTGTTGAAGGATAATTACCTAAATCGTTTTTTTACTTATAAAATCCTAATATTATTGTTGTTATATGATTATCCTTACCAAAACAAAAGATAATTACCAATTGTTTTAATAATCAATTCCTTATATGATCATATTTGTTTATTTAAATTAATTGATGAATTATCTTGTGAATAAATAGATTAGATCAAATTTAGATAATCATTAAATTAAATGTTTAATTTTAAATTATTTTCTATTTGATCCTATGTGTTTTGAAAAGTTCAAAACTTGTCCTCAAGTTTTGAAATTTAAATTTTTGATTAAAATTTTAATTTGAACTATTTAAATTTCAAACCCTAGAATTTTACAAGTTTAAAATTGAACCTTATACTTTATTTATTATAAGATATATATATATATATATATATATATATATATATATATATATATATATATATATATATATATATATATAAACTTAAACTGCTAGTCTTACCGTTAGTAGGCCTCATTCATGAAGCCGATCTATAAGGGGGTGTAAGGTTATGGTCTATAAAATGGTCGTTTAATGGGTATCCACTCTAATCCACCGCTTCCTTGATTGGTGGAGGGTCGTTAGTCGAACGGGTAGGATAAGGAAACCCTTTCCTCATTAAAAGTATAATGAATTATAAAAGTAACTAATTGTTTTTCAAAAATTCCCAATCTTAGTTACTTTAGGAAAAGTAAAATTGATGCAATTCCATGAAAGTACACTTTGTACCCTTGCTAAGATGTTAGTGGAGCATGTGTGGTTAACCGACACACTAATTGGGCTCTAAGAAAAGGTGGAAAAGGGTGACTCATTGTTTGTCATAGTTCGATGGAGCGTGTGTGGTTAACCGACACATCGAATAGGTTAATATAACAATGTGGGCACCATGTACATTTGCATGGTTATTCACACCCACTTTGTGATTGTGATAACCCGATATTTCGACTCTATGTAATGACCTAAAAAGTTAAGTATTGTAACCACTTTTGAAATAATGAAAATAACTTCGAAAATAAAATGTACAAAAGTCTTTATGGGTTACCTACTATGCTAGATATTGTGTCAAGGTTTACATAAATACTAAGAACACTAAAATCCGAGTTATAACGAATAAGTTATGACCATTCTAAGATTTCTGACAAAACCGGAAACACCGATTAAACGAAAAATTCAAAGTTTCAATACAATAGTTTTTAGCCTTAAGTATCTAAATGAAAATTGTAGATATCATTAAACCGTAAACGTACGTAAAAAGAACGTCCAAATCTGACTTCGTATGAGGAAGTTATGATTTTTCCAAGATCCGGATATAGCAGTACACAGCTAAAAACTCGAAATAGAGATCAAGAGACTTTTGGCCAAAATAAAATAAATGAGAATCGAAGGTCTCAACCAAAGTAGGGCAACGTTAAAAAGTCTGGCAAGAACGGACGCCGAATGGAGAAGTTATGGATTTTTAACGGGATTTTCCAGTCCCGGCCTGTTAAAAATAAATACTTAAAAATAATTCAAAATTAGCTGACGAAGTCTAAATGAGAGTTGTAGAGTATATTCTCACCTACACGTGCATATAAAGAACATCAAAAATGGAGCTCGTACGCGAAAGTTACGGACTTTACAAGTTCGAGACCCGAAATTCGAGGCTGTCAGGTTGACCACGACGTGGCACAGTTGGTCGCGACCCGGCAAGTGACTGAGGGCGTCCAATCAATGGAATAGGATAAGATTTTCTCACCACGACGTGGCACACTAGATATGCCCCTACAAATAGAAGCTTAAGGGTGTCGGGTTTGGTGCTCATCTCTTTCCATCTAAGTGTTGATACTCTGCGTAATTACCTCAAAAAGCCATCCCGAAGCCCCAGTTTTCACACTCAAGTTCCGAAGGAAGGTTCTACGCTCCCGAGATTCCCAAGATTCCCGAGAATCCAGAGAATCCCAAGAAAATCAACTCTTCCAAGTCAAAGTTCTGCTTGATTATCATGTCGCTTTCTCCCATCAATCAAGTGAGTTCATACCCCTATAAACTACACTTTCAAATGTTTTATCAATGCTTATTATACACTTTTAGGGGGGGGGGGATACAAGTAAACACACGGTTATTATCGTTTGTAACATAAAGTTTCACTATATACTCTTTTTATCAAGTAAATCATATGTGATTCAGAACTACTACATGGGAACTTTCGTATACAATATATATTCTCGATAACGTCTTGTCTTTTGGAAATAAAACATGTTTATATATATATATATATATATATATATATATATATATATATATATATATATACACATATATATACATGAATCAAACACTTTATTTATACTTTAAGTATATGTGATCATTTATGTCACTATAAATGTTATACTTTACATAACAAGTGAGTATTACACTAGGGTTTACTATACGAACGAAACACCCATTTTGAAAAACTATAATAGATATAGTTTACGAGAAAATCATGAACATTTACATACTAGAAACACTATACCAAAGAGATATTTTCGTACACAAGAACAAATGGACATTTTCGTACGTAAATCTGTTTTATATTAAGTTTTGTGAGACATTTCATGTACTTTCGAGTATGCATTTTAAGTCTTGTATTATATACCAAAATACCTTGTAGGGGGAGCATGATACTTGTGTATAGATCTATACGGGATTGACAATCCCACACGTAAGCTGTTAACTACAGCTAGGCCGGCAGGCCTGGGGTGACAAACGTCATAACCTTCCAACGCTTGAAGAACGTTGTTATAGGCATCCTGGTCAAATAACATGGTTATAAGACTCACATGGAGTATTAAAAACACATTGATTTACGGGGTTTTCAAATGCCTTAGCGATTTATACATAAATCTACTATTTTACGCATGAAAAGCAACATTGCATTACAAGTTTTGGAACAATTAAACTACCATCTACTATAGTAGAAAATATGGGATTTTCTAGGAACATTCAAATATGTACAAACCATTTTATTCTATTTCATACAAACA
Organism: Lactuca saligna; assembly: GCF_052625555.1. Lineage (NCBI taxonomy): Eukaryota > Viridiplantae > Streptophyta > Magnoliopsida > Asterales > Asteraceae > Lactuca > Lactuca saligna. Next base: position 36,345,975 of record NC_136417.1, on the reverse strand, counting down.
TTGTTACTAAATACTTATGATCTCACCAGCTTAAATGCTGGTCTACTCTTTCAAAACTACTTGTATTTCTCAGGAATTCAATAAAACAGGTAAACAAACAACTTTTGAAGAAGGGACGTTGTGGCGTCAGTTTAGTTTCATTTTGACATCATGTTGTAATTTGTTTTGAAACAAGTACCTTTCAACAATGTAAACTTTTAAATTACATATATGCTGGTTGTATTACTTTCTTTACTATGTATTCAATTGTTACGATACTACATGAAGTCATCCGCCCTCGAACGATTCCGCCGTTCTGGTTTGAGGGTGTGACAATTACTCCCACCAAGGATAGAAACCATTTCTTAGGCCTCCGAAGGTACTTAAGAATAGTCTTGACTGTGGTCCTATGTACTCTACCATGGTTCCCCTGATATTTGTTGACCATGCTCAAAGCTAAGGCCACATCAGGGCAAGTATAAGTCATAACATACATGATTGAGCCAACTGCGGAAGCATAAGGTACTCTGATCATCTCTGCTATCTCAGCTTCGGTACCTGGGCTTTGAGTCTTACTCAACTTGGTATTGCTTTGGATCGGTGACTCCCCTTTCTTGGAATTTTCCATACTAAAACGCTTTAGTATCTTATCCAAGTAAGTACTTTGACAAAATCCTATTAGTCTTGTACTGCTATTTCTCACTATCCTTATCCCAAGAATATAAGCAGCTTCTCTGAGGTCCTTCATAGCAAAGCACTTCCCAAGCTAGGACATAACCTCCTGCAGGGTTGGGACGTCGTTTCCTATGAGCCATATGTCATCGACATATAAAAAGAGAAAGCTAATTATACTCCCACTGGCTTTGATATATACATAGGACTCATCCTCGCTTTGCAAGAAACCAAACTCTTTGACTTTCTCATCGAGACAAAGCTTTCATCTGCGAGTTGCTTGTTTCAATCCATAAATGGATATTTTCAAGTTTACACACTCTATTAGGGTGTTTTGTGTCGACAAAACCCTCTGCTTGACTCGTGTAAACATCTTCAGCCAACTTTCCATTAAAGAAAGCGGTTTTGACATCCATTTGTCATATTTCATAATCATGAAACGCACCTATGGCTAACATAACCTTTATAGACTTTATCTTCGCTACTAGTGAGAAGGTCTCATCATATTCAACTTCGGGAGTTTGAGTAAACCACTTTGCAACCAATCGCGCCTTATAAGTGTGCAGTTTCCCATGCATGTCGGTCTTCTTCTTGAAGATCAATTTGCACCCTACCATCCTACGACCTAGGACATTCACAACCAAGCTCCAAACTTGATTGTCATACATGGACTGAATCTCCTTGTCCATAGCCTCTTTCCACTTTCCAGACTCCGGTTCTGCCATGGCTTCCTTGTAACTATTAGGTTCATCTAAATTTACTAATGTACTATCACTAATAAATGTATCACCCTCCGTGGTAATATGAAACCATAAAACACAGGTGGAACACTAACTATACTGGAACATCTAAGAGGTAAGGACTCGTTAATCGGTTGAAGAGGAGTTTCCTCCTCGGTTTGAATGCCAACGTTAGAGGCTCCTTCATCGCTTGACTCTTGAAGCTCTTCAAGATCAATTTGCCTCTCACTTTCCTCTTGGCTTATGAGTTCCCACTCTCGGAAAACTCCTCTCCTTGCAATGAAGAAAACATTGTCACTCGGTTTATAGAAGAGATAGCAAAAGCCTTCTGCGGATAGCCGATGAAAATACACCGCTCACTACGAGGCTCGAGCTTGTCGTGAGTCTCTCGTCTTATGAAAGCCTTGCAACCCCAAACATTGATATGTTCCAATGAGGGAGCTTTCACTGTCCACATCTCGTGAGGTGTTTTGGCAACCTTCTTTGTAGGGACTACGTTAAGGATATGGGCGACAGTCTCTAAGGCATACCCCCAAAATGATATAGGTAACGAAGCACGACTCATCATGAAATGAACCATGTCCAAAAAGTCTCGATTACACCTCTCATCTACACCATTCAACTGCGGTGTCCTAAGTGGCGTCAATTGCAATACGACTCTGCATTCCTTGAGGTAGTCGTAGAATTCATGCCTAAGGTATTCACCACCTCGATCGGATAGAAGCATCTTGATTTTCCTGCCCAACTGATTCTCCACTTCTTACTTAAACTCTTTGAACTTTTCAAAGGTTTCTGACTTGTGCTTGATTAAGTAGATATACCCATATATGTTATAATCATCGGTGAAAGTCACATAGAAGCGGCTTGCATCCCTTGTGGTGGATCTAAAGGACCCACATGTATCGGTATGTATGAGATCCAATAAACCCTCACCCCTTTCACAAGTGCCAGTGAAGGGTGACTTGGTCATCTTTCCAAATAAACAAGATTCTCACATGTCATCGTCCCTAAGGTCGAATGACTCTAGCACTCCATCCTTTTAGAGTTGGGCTATGCACTTCTTGTTGACATGTCCAAGACGATAATGCCACAAGCATGTTTTATCCAAACTATTGGAAGAATCGATATGCAACATATTATTTCCTAAGTTGTCTACAACCATCACAGTTTCATATATACCATTACAATGCAATGCTTCAAAATAGAAAGAACCATTAAAGAAAGTATTAATAGAACCTTTTTCATTATCAAACGAAAAACTAAAACCTTGTTTATACAAACCATGAAAAGAAATAATGTTTTGTGTCATTTTTCATGAGTAACAACAATTATTCAAATATAAACCTAACCCACTACTAAGCACTAAAGAGTAAAATCCAATCTTGGTGACAGGCGACGCTTTCCTCTTTCCAATGATCAAGTTTGTCTTCCCATGCTCCATGTCCCTACTTATTCTTAGGCCATGTAAATCAGAAAAAATGTGAAAACCACATCCTGTATCAAGGACCCAACACATAGCATGTGATGAGTTATTAGAATGCATAGTATAAATACTTGCAAAGGACAGCTTTATCTTCCCATCATTGATATCTTGCAAGTACTTCGGGAAGCTTCGTTTCCAATACCCTTTCTCATGGCAGTAGTAGCACTCTGCATCCTTCGGGTTAGAGGAGGGTGTAGCATGACCAGCCTTGGTTCCTCTTGAAGAGTTACCATCATGGGACGTTCCCTTGGGGTGTCTCTTAGAGGGATCCTTTCTCTTCTTACCCTTTCCTTGCCCATTAGGCAAGACGGGGGCGGTAGCAGCAGGAGTTGATGCAGCCGATTTGTCTTTCAGACTACTCTCAGCAGTCCTTAGCAGGCCTTGAACCTCGCTTAGAGTGTTCTCCTCCTTTTTCATGTTGTAGGTCATGTGAAACTAGTTGTATCAAGGAGGTAATGAGTGTAGAATGATATCTATGGACAGCTCTCATCGAAGTTAACACTTAACTTCAGCAAGCGGTCCATATACCTCTGCATTTTCTGCAGGTGGGTCGTGATGGACTCTCCATCCTTCATTTTGGTAGTGATCATCGAAATGATGATCTCGTACCTTTCCTGCCTCGCGCTTTGATAGTACCTATCCATCAAATCTTGATGCATCTCGTAGGGGTAGTAGTCGTCGTAGGACTTTTGAAGTTCAGCAGTCATTGTTGCGAGCATGATGCAATGGACTTTCGTAGCATCTCGCTCGTGAGATTCGAACGCAACAATCTCTTCGGGAGTAACAGTGTTGGTGTCAACCTCCTTCAGCTCCTTGTCGAGAACATACTCCTTGTCCTCGTAGCGGGTGACTAGGCAGATATTACGGATCCAATCATTGGAATTGGTCCCGTAAAAAATCACCCTCCCACACAAATTCATAAGTCAGAATGAGCCAGCAAGGGTCGAGCTAGAAGTGTTGGTCTTTGAATTAGACATCTGAAAAGAAAAGAGACAAAGTTTGATTAGATAAGAATCTCCAATTAAACACCCAAATGAGAAATTAGGGCAAGGACGCAGCACAATTATTCACAATTTAAAAAAAGGGATGTCGTAATCTAGAATGCAAATAATTTGAAGGTAATTGAATGATGATTAATTAATTTCCACCATCAAAAACGAAAAGAGTTTTAAGTTTTAAATGAATTGAAATTCTTATATTCTTTTGAGATTCATTGAACTTTTCAATGACATTTTTAAATCTCGATATTCCCTTCAAGTTTGTGACTGGGATACTGAGGATCACAAACAATGTGTGAATAACCATGCAAATATACTTGGTATTCTCGATGTTACAATCACCTGATCAATGTGTCGGTTAACCACACACACTCCATTGATATATGATAAATATCAAGCTACCCTTTGCCACCTTTGCTAGTCTCAAATTAGTGTGTCGTTTATCCACACACGCTCCACTAATGACATGGCAAGGGTGCAAAGTGTAATTTCATGGAATAACATCATTTTCATATTTTTCCTAAAGTAACTAAGATTGAGAATTAAAAAAAAAAACATTTAGGTACTTTATATAATCATTATACTTTTAATGAGTAATTAGATGCCCTATCATACCGGTTCAACTAACGACCCTCCACCAATCAAGGAAGTGGTGGGTGAGAGTGGAGACCCATTAAACTGTCATTTTATAGGCAACAACATTATACCCCCCCTTATAGATCGGCTTCGTGAATGAGGCCTACTAACGGTAAGACTAGCTTAATCTTATACATATATATTTATTAATCTTATAATATTATAATAGTATAACGGTTGAATTTTAAACTTGTAAAATTCTAGGGTTTAGAATTTAAATATTTCAAAATTAAACTTTTAATCAAAAATTTAAATTCCAAAACTTGAGGGCAGGTTTTGAAATTTTCAAAACTTTCAAGATTAAACTACAAATAATTTAATTAAACAATTAACTAGTGATTGTATAAATTTGAACTAATCCATTTTCATGGCAAGATAATGCATTCAAATAATTCAAATAATTAAAGTTATCATATAAGTCAATAATTATCTAATCAATTTGAAATTATCTTCTATTTTGATATGGATAATCATATCATTTAATAAAAATCATATTTTATTAATCAAAATCATTTTTGGTAATTATCCCAATCAAAAATAGGCCACAATCCCGAAAGATCTGCTCTCTGACTCTCCGACTCGCCGAGTCACTGACTAGACACGTTGAGTTCATCTGATTCGTCGAGTTCATCTGGTGACTAGACGAGTTCAGCTGTCAGAGGGCAGAAAACTGGATTTTGCAAGCAATGAATGATTAAACAATGCATCAAATACAATAGAAAACAACCTAGGCTCTGATACCACTAATGGGTTTTGAGCATTACATCAATCCTATGGTGCACATGTAAACCATAAAGCTTTGGATCTAGATTTCTCTAATTGTACATGCAAATCATCCAAAGCTTGTAAACCCTACTACTAGCATACAAAAACCAAAATTAATAACTAAAACAAGTTTAGATGATTACCTTTCAATTTTAGCAAGAATCTTCAACCTTTTAGAGCTTTAGTATCACAAATGTAATACATCTAATCGATCAAGAACACCAAAGCAAGTTGGATGATCTTTGGAGAGAAGGGAAGGGGCACAAAATCGGCTCTAGATCTCTAGGGTTCAAGGTGTTAGCCGATTTATGAATCCCTAGGGACCTTTATATATGTGAGGTGCTAGGGCTTCAGTCAAATCCCTAATTGGATTGCTTAGGCCTTAAGCAATCCAAAGAACCTTCAAGAATAAGGCATTGGACGAATTCAAGGTAGGCTTCCCTCCTTGATTCCATCCATCCCATTCCTTAGGGATCCTCAACCCAAAATCCAATCATCTTATAATTGTAATTCCAGTCCCCTAGGTTCAATTAATATCTTTTGACCACAAAATTAATTTCCTAATTAATTCTTGACCAATATTAATCAACGAATATGATTTCTCTTTTAATATATTATTCATATAATATATTAATAAACCATAATAACCTCTTACTCCATTAATTATCCGGTCAAGTTGCTCTGGTGAAGGCAACACAAAAGGACCATGCTACAACCGGGTCAAGTACATACCAAATATAGTTATGGGCTTAGACACCTAATCCAACATTGTCATCCAAGACATGCAATCCTTAGAATCGGTAGCCAGTTTTTCGATGGTTTCGTCAATAAACCAAACATTGTTCTTAGCAAACAAGAAATTCAACATCTTTTGTGACCAGTCAGTATATTTTCCATCTGTGAGCATGTCATTAACGTGTATCTGTCTAGGGTAATCCGAGCAGTGGAGATAGAATGGAAAATCATAATTGGGTTGTTATTTGTGTCGTCGACAACATATTTCTCATTGCCGTCATACATGGTTTAGGGTAGGGTTGGATCAATTATTCTGCTCTGATACCATAATAACTTTGTTATTATAGTAAAGGTTTTCTTAATTAATAAAATTGAGCAAGTGCCCTTTATACAACAGGGAATACAAAGATAAGGAAAATAACAAAAATTCCTAAGAAAAGATATAAACATAAAAGGAATAGATACAGGTAAATATTATTCTCAATATAAGAGACAAATTAGCTAGACGACTATATTGAGGAGACATGCTTACCAAAACATATACAAGTTATGTTGTTCTTTCGATGTAAACTGTTTCTGAATCCATGCATTAGTTTAACGTTTAGGGAATCCATAATGCATGAACTTATTAGAGTTTGAACATATTAACACATCATTATTTTATCTTATATATACAATTCTACATTCAGTTTTCTACAATGCATTGAACTTACAAAGTTTAATAAAATATATTTTTAATAATTAAAAATGTTTTATTTATTCTTATTGAACTCCATATATATTGAATGTCATCATGACATCTCATAATAATAGAGTTTAATTTATTAAATGTCAATTAGAAATACTATTTTATTCAACTCTTCCGTTGAACTTTACAAAGTTTAATAAAATATATTTTTAATAATTAAAAATGTTTTATTTATTCTTATTGAACTCCATATCTATTGAATGTCATCATGACATCTCATAATAATAGAGTTTAATTTATTAAATGTCAATTAGAAATACTATTTTATTCAACTCTTCCGTTGAACTATGATAGATACTCTTAGTATATCGATGTTGCTCTCCATTCGTTTATACTTCAAGCCATGATTGGTATATTAATATACCTAAACCTTTATTATCTTTTGAAGAATTAAGCTTTAGTAATCATATTACCATGTCAACACACACACATATATATATATATATATATATATATATATATATATATATATATATATATATATATATATATATCAAAGAAAGCATGTTATTAATTTGTTATTAATTTAGCTCTTTCGATCTTATGAATTATGATGACGCTATGGAATCAAGATACGAGAAGTTGCCCTGTATGCGCCTTACATGAATGATCATAGATATGACATCTTACTTGATAACATTTTAGGTTATTAATCATGGTCATTAATAAATTATCATATTCCAAGATACAAAATATTAAAGATCCGTGATCGTTTATTTAATAAAAGTAGGAAAGGTTTTGAACAATTAACAACTTTGGGTCAAGTGAATTAATGCCTCGTTTCAGATGTCATATGCATGCAATAGCAGTAGTTCTTCCCTATACACACTATGCAACATGATGGCTCTCAAATTGGACTTCTAGGGCATTTACTTTTTGCAGGGAAAGATTACAAAAAGGATATCTGAACATTTAAGGAATCATGAAATAATTTTCTATGGCAATTAAATTGATGGGACTTACAGATGGTCAAACCTAAAAAAGATTTCCATTTGATAGCAATTAAATTAATAATCTATTTGGTATTACCGTGTACTCATATCTCAACCGGCAAAACGCTACGTCATCCTACTTCAACAGCATCTGTTTATTTATTTATTTATTTGTGGGTTTAGGTGACATAACATATTTTTAAAAACATTTAAAATTTAAAATTTACAAATAAGAGATAATGAGTCTCATAGTATATGTTGTATTTAAGACTATATTAATCTGTCTTTCAAAAAATAAATTTAAAATTTACAAAATATTCTGATATTTTGTAGTTAATAAAAAAAATATATTATAACAATCAAAAAATATATTTGTCCAAATCTCTAGTATAACTATGTATTCTAATCCTTAGTATAGCTACACAATAGGGAAGATATATTACAAAGAAAGTATCGAAGAATAACATATGAAATTATAAACTCCAACTAAAGCAATGCACTATCAATAAAACTATATATATATATATATATATATATATATATATATATATATATATATATATATATATATATATATATATATATATAGGTTTATTTGAGACTACCTATATTTTGTAAGATATGAAGACAAAATCTTAGCCTGTGATCAAATTTAATATTGTGGCTCATAAAAAAAGGGATTAACACTAATTAATCTAATTGGTTAATTAATTATGGGTAGATTAGTCACTAGATTAAAATTAATACTATCAGATATCATGTTAGCTTAATTTTCACGTCATCAAGAAATCATCTCATGTGTTTCAATTTTCCACCAATTTATTCGATGAATCAAAATTCATTGTTCTTCAATTCAATTTGATCGATACTCTATCTCCAATCTTATATTCTTTCAACCGATAAGCGATTTGATTTGGACATTGATCGAACGATGCTAAATCATAGCTTTTAAATTCACGATTTTTGTGTTTTTCGAGTTCATGTTCTTCATTCTTATACATATGCAATTGATAATATGAGTGATTGATGTTTATGTTCATGTATTTACATTAGCAATTCATTAAAAGATTTTGATCAATTTTAACTTTGTGATCATCGATTTCGGTAGAGGGTCAAGTGTTCAATGATTTCTGCTAATCTTCATCTTCAACAATTGTTTACGATCTTTAAAGCTATGAATTTTACTCAATATCTTGAAATCGTCAACTGATCAAGGTTTAAGTTTTCATCGATTTCAATGTTAGTGGCATATAACATATTCACTTTTTAACCTAGTTCATGAATTAAATCATCAAACTACTATCGATTTCTCTAATTTATATATGTATGATTTGTGATTTCAGCAATCAAACATCATCTGTTGTTGAGACATCCAATTCAGCGATCAAAAATCATTTGTTTGACCTAAAAAACAATTTAATCTATAATATGTTATTTGACAATGCATCATCTATTTCATTGTTTGATTTTTAACTTTCATTCAATCATTATGTTTTTCAGCAATATGTCATTTGTTTTCTTTTGATTAACATCATCTATTTGCTTTTCATTAACATTATCTTAGTGATAAGTTCATGAGACCGCATGTTATTCTTATAGAATATTGTACATACATTTATATATCAATAAGGATAACAGTTATGGATGATTTGGATATGCATGACATCGAAAACAATCATCTCGATGAAGAAAATCATCAGTTCGGTTCTAATGATTCACAGATTCTTCATAACGAGGAAAATAAATCGGAAACCCAAGGTAATTTTCTTAAATTTTACTTTATATCATGATTTGATCAATTGATCAAGGTTTAAGTTTTCATTGCTTTCATTGTTAGTTGCATATAACATATTCAATTTTTAACCTAGTAACAGTTATGGATGATTTAGATATGAATGGCATCGGAAAGATCATTACGATGAAGAAAATCATCAATTCAGTTTTGGTGATTTAGAGATTCTGCATAATGATGAAAATCAATCGGAAATCCAAGGTAATTATGTTACTGATATTGTTTATTCTTATAGAATGATGTTGTTGATAAGTTCATGTTACTTCATATTATGCTTATAGAATAATGCACATATAACATTGTGGTTTTTTATGATTACAGTCATATGAATGCAAATTATTCAGATTATATATTAACATGGTGGTATATTCTTTTTTGTAGTTCAAAGTGACAATGTTGCAGCACAATATGGCTCTTGTAAACAATTTATTGGAGCGATTGGTTCTTTTTTTTAGATTCTAGAGGTTGAAGCTAGTTGGATAACTCCTATGGGTTCAAATTTTAAAGATATCAAAGGTGTTATTAAGTGGTATAAAGGATATGCATTAAGATCTGGTTTTGATATTAGAAAATCAACAGAGAGGAAAAAATGGAATCATAACTTCGAAATATTTTATATACAATAGAGGGGGATTTCCAAACACTTCTACCTTAGACACGACTAGTGATGATCATAAGAAGCAATTAAGAAATAGTAATTGTAAATGCACAAACTACAAAGCTTTTGTTGCATTCAAAGTTATACCATATGCTTTAGAAGTTTACCTGTGGCGCTTTGAACAACAGCATGTTAGGTCATATTTTGTTGGTTTGAGCTTGGCATCAATCTGTGTAGGTCTTGATAGGGTCTGGTCATGTAATGTATGGGTGTATGGTTGTGTGTTTGCGGCTGTATGGGTGTTCACGTCCGTGAACGTGTGTGCGGCCGTGAACGTGTTTGCGGTTGGTTGCTCCCCTTAAATAGGTGTTAGATGTGTCAGATGAACAGTAATTGTGTGTTGTATCCAAGTGCACCTGACGTTTGCAGCCTAATAGACATGTGCATTGTTGGATCATTCTTTTCTTCTACTCCTTATTCTTATTGATTACTGCTTGTTTGTGTGTTTGATTATTAGTTGGTTCCTGTTTTGGGGGCTTACAATTGGTATCAGAACCAATATAGTGTCAAACTTGTTCAAGTGATGTTTACGGTTGGAGTAATCTTCATTTTCGTCAAGTGGTTACTAGGTTTTTGTATTTGATCGTGAAGTTCAAGGCTAAAGGAATCGAAATCAGCTCAAAATCACCTGTTTTCATTATAATCTTGGTGTTTACAGTTTCATCTGTTCAATTGTTTACGGCCATGAAAACTGTGTAAGGCCATGAACCACGCATCTAAATTGAATGTTGACCCCTCATTTGATCATGATCAACTCATTGGACCATGAAGCATTCGTTGACCGTGAACCATTCATTGATCGTGGATCATCTCTTGTGTACGGCCGTGAACCTCTCTTGGTTATAGAACCTCATCGTTTTCGTTTTCCTTTTCCTTACAAACTTTTATTTTCAGTGAATTAAGAAAATCGCATAAAATTTAAAAAAAAAAATGGAATCACAAAACTTAAAAGCTCATCACGATTTGGACTCTATTATGGGAACCACTACCAGAATCCCACGTCTTTTGTCAGTATAGGGATTCCAAGAATGCAAATACCGAATGGAAAAGTACATCAAGATGAAGGACTTCAAGATTTGGCACAGTATTATGAAGGGTCCAATCAGAATCACTACCACTCTGTAGAATAGAACCATTGTTGACAAAGACTTTGCAAACTACACCGATGAAGATTTCGAGAAAATCGAGGAACAAGAGAAGGCTCTGGCAACACTTACTATGGCATTATCTTTAGAGATTTCTCAAGGTTTCCGTGAATATGACTTAGCCAAAGCTTTATGGGAAGCTTTAATTGAAGTGTATGAAGGAAATGAGGATATGAAGCAAAGTCGTCAGAACATGTTGAGATAGAAATTCAACATGTTCAATCACATTCTTGGAGAATCTTTGGAAGCTTAACTACAACGCTTTATCACACTTACCACTGAGATGAGTTCAACCAAAATCTCAATGCCAAGATCAGAAAGTAACAAGAAGCTGCTTAATTATCTCCCAAAGTTATGGGACATGAATGTCTCAGTCATCAAGAAGACAAAAGATCTCAACACACTTAGTCTTGCGGAAATAATGGCAATCATCAAATCATGTGATCTTGATGACAAACAGAGAGAAATCAATCATGTGAACTCTTATTCTACTGCAAACCTTGGGATCTCTTCAAACAATGCTTTTTCATCCTTTACTGCACCTGCTCCACAAAATCAAGCCTTTGTTGTTCCACAAACACCACACCAGGTCGTTAAACCATCCATGCCTTATCTATATGCAACCTTCTCCTCAAAAGCCCCTACTCCTATCTCTACTCCTAAAGAAGCCAAAGAGGACATGGCTTTAGCTTCTAGGTTGGTGAACGGTTATAATGCCTTTGTGGCTGGTGAATTGCCACCATAGATCTCTTTCACTGATTTAGATCAAATTCACCCATAGGATGTGGAGCAGATGGATATCACTTGGCAGATCGCAATGGTAGTGTTCAAGGCCAAGAAATTTGAAAAGAAAACAGGAAAGAACAATTAGGGAATGAATGCGGAGAAGAAAGTTGGTTTCAACAAGGGAAATCTAAGATGCTTTAACTGTCACGATCCTAGTCATTTTGCTCGTGACTGTCCTAAACCTGATCGTAGAGTGAATAACGAAAGGATGATGGTGACGGTGGGAAACATTAGGGGAGTTGCTACCAACAATGAGATTGCGAATCTAGCGGTGGTAGCTCAGTCATTTGACTGGGAGGATCAAATTCAGGCCCCAAACATTTCTGGACCTAAAAATGCTCACTTGGCCCAGATCAGTGACATTCTTGAAGGGAAAGCAGAAGAAGATCCAGAAGCAGAGATGATAGAATTACAATTTTCATTCATGGTGTCTACTACCCCTGAACCTGAAAAGAAAGAGGTCAGTCAAAATTCCTGTTCTCAAACTTGCATTGATACTACTAAATTTTTGCGTAAACAGATTGAATTACTGCGTAAAGAGAACAAGGACCTAAAATACGAGGGATATAATCTTAGGAAGGGCCAAAAACTACTAAAAGAACAATTAGAGGCCAAGACTAAGGACTTTACGTGAAGAATTTAGCAATAAGTGTGAGAACTACAATTTCATTAAGAAACAACTTGCCACTATGACTAAGGAACTCAACACATTAAAAATTCATTTTGAAAATGCTGATGTTCACTTTAAAAAGTTTTATGTGTTAATTGAAATAGTTAAGATCATGATAGAAAAACAATTGAGATGGAAAGATAAGAAACAAGTAGGTCTAGGGTATGAGTGTGTCCCTCCTCCTTTCAATCATAATTACACTCCTATCCCTTTGACCTAGGAAGAGATGGACAGAGCGAAATTCCTTGAGTATGGCAAACTTGTTGTACCCGTGACGGAAAGTAGTGCTAGGGAAAAGGATACTAACGTTTCTACTTCCTATGAAGATTCACCTTTAAGTCAGGGCAAGCATGCAGCAGAGAAGAGTATGTCTGATAATAACAGTGTGTCTGATGTTTCTATTTCAAACACTGCTACTTTTGTTTCTAAAACTAATGTTTTGATTTGTGATGACTATGTGTGAAAGTATGTTGCTCCAGTTGTTTTTGTTAAAAGTAGTGATGTATTTGCCAAATCTGATATTTCTTTCACAAGCACATCCACTCCATGTACACCTGTCACACCACCTGAGTCTTGTACATGCACGTGTGGGAAGAGTAAGGGAGTAAATAAGAATAATAGACCAGAGAAGAGTGGTACCAGTTCTTATGCTAAGAAACAAACATGTTTTAAATGTGGAACTGTTGAACATATTGCATGCAATTTTCCAAATCGTGCATTTGTTCCTTTTCATGCGTACAGAAGAGAGAACGAGTCGCGAGGAAGATCTCTCGTAAGAAAATTCTCGAGACCATGTTCTCGTGATGATGATTGGAATGTCAATAATGACAAGAAAAGGCTAAGCTTAAAAATGATAAATAGGTTTTTCATGAAAATACAACATGTACTTTCACAAAACCGAACGCGGCTAAGCTAAGGTTGGGTTTGCCAAAGTCTTCGTGTGGGTCTTCTGCTAATATTAGATGGAAACCTTAACGATCAAAACAAAAGAAAACTGTTTTAAAATCACATGTAAATGTTTCTAAACCTAAATACCAATGGGTGCCCAAGAACTTAAATGTCCAATCATCTCAATCTTCTGCTTGTGCATCTGGTGATAAATCAAAATCAAAAAGTGAAAAAGAAATTTTTGTTGCTAAAAAGGGAAAACCCAGTGTTTCTATGACCTAGGTTCCAAAATCTAACTAATCTCGCGCATCGTGCAGGAACAGCTACGAAGGAATGTCGTTAGACCTTGGTGTGTCGATAGTGGTTGTTCTAGGCACATGACAGGAGACATATCCCAGCTGCATGATATTCAGAATTTCAGTGGGGGTCATGTTTCATTCATAAGAGGAGAAGGCGGAAGGATCACATAAAGATGAATTGTTACGAATGGAGTGTTGAGTTTTGAGAACGTTAATTATACTCCCGAGTTGAAGCATAGCCTATTGAGTGTCTCTCAAATCTGCGACAAAGGCTACTCAACTCACTTCACTGATAAAGAATGCCTTATTTTGAAGCTTGGAATCATTATTCCCGAAGATTGGATCCTAGTGAAATCAAAACGGGGTGGAAATGCTTACATCATAGAAATGAATCATAATATCCCGGAGTAAGTCACATGTCTCCTCTCTAAAGTCTCTGAGCATAATGCCATGCTTTGGCACCATCGACTCGATCATGCAAATGCCAAGAACCTGAATCGTCTTGCCAAGAACGAGATACTGCGTGGCCTACCTATCAAAGACTTTATTATTTTTGAAAAATGTGTGGCGTGTGCACAAGGAAAACGTTATCGCAAGCCCCATTTTCCAAAGGCACTAAACTCAATCAGCAGGGTTTTCTAACTGTTGCACATGGATTTATTTGGTCGGGTCAATGTTCTTAGCATAAACAAAAACTCCTATTTCTTGGTTGTGATAGATGACTACTCGAGGTTTCACTTGGGTTTTCTTCCTATCCAACAAGTGCGGAATTGCTGATCTGATCAAGAAGTTTGTGGTGATGATTGAGAATCAAACAAATGAGAAAGTGAATGCGCTCAGAACGGATAATGGCACGGAATTCTAGAACACTATTCTGGATCATTTTTGTGCCGGAAAGGGTATAATGCATCAGTACAGTGTTGTTCACACACCTCAACAAATTGGCGTTGTTGAACAACGCAATCGTACTCTAATGGACGCCACAAGGATGATGCTTTGTGATTCTAAAATCCCGGTCTTCTTTTGGGCAGAGGCGATCAACACTGCCTGCTACGTCCAAAATTGTGTCCTGATCAACAAATCCCAGATGAAGACCCCATATGAAATTATGTATAATCACAAGCCAACCCCAAGTTCAACTCGAAGGCTGATGACTACTACTTTGTCGGATATGCTACACGCATTGCTTATCGTGTCTACAAAAAGAAAACCAAGCAGATTGATGAATCTTTCGACGTGCGCTGGCTAGAAGAGAATGAGACAGACACCCGAGTCGATCCTGACTGGGTATTTTATTACGCTTCTTTATTTAAATCATTTAATATGTTTTCAGATGATGTGTCAGGCTATTGCTCTGGTACGAAGGTTGTTATTGAAGATGAAGAGGAAGATGTTGTGTACAGACCACCTTCGGTGCCTTCTATGACTCTTAGGGTGGATGACTCTGTTCCAAGCACTTCTTCAGAATCTCCTAGTCAAAGAATTAATCTTGATGCTAAAGCCACTCCACTCACTCCTGTTGAAAGAGAGTTCATGACCAGAGATACTTTCGGTGCTACTCAAGCATTCATGGAGCTTCTCTTTCCTGAGCCGATTGAAAATGAGTACGTGGCAAGCACCTCTCATGGTTTAATATCGTCTGAGGCGGATGAATCACCATATGATGGACTTATCAACATCAATAACCTTCCTGTAACACTCAATGATATCAACCATGAAATCCCCACCAGACTTCAACGCGATCATCCAATCGAAAACGTAATTGGTCAGCTAGGCGACAGAGTCAAAACAAGGAGCCAGAGTGGAGATGTCAACACATGTCTCCACTCTTGCTTCATCTCTCAGATTGAACCAAAGAACATAGAAAAACACTGAATGAGCCTAGTTTGTTGGATGTAATGCACGAGGAACTTAATGAGTTTGAGAAACCGAGGGTCTGGTAATTGGTTGAGCTGCCAAAGGACAAAAAGTCTTTAGACACGCGTTAGGTGTCCCGCAACAAGCAAGGTTATTGTGGGGTAATCGTGTGAAACAAAGCATGTTTGGTCATTTGTGGGTTTCGGCAAATTAAAGGACTTGACTACACTAAAGTGTATGCTCTTGTAGTGTGTCTTGAAGCTATCTATATCTTCCTGACGTATGCCTCCTACATGGGGTTCATAGTTTATCAGATGGACGTTAAGACCGCCTTTCTATATGGAGTCATGAAAGAAGAAATCTATGTTGATCAGCCTCCTGGCTTTGTCAACTCAAAGTTTCAAAATCATTTCTACAAATTAGACAAAGCTCTATATGGGTAACATCACGCTCTTTGGAATGGTATGCTACCCTAACAGATCATTTGCTTGAGCATGGTTATACCAGAGGCACGATTAATCAGACACTCTTTATTAAGCATGTGAATGGATACATAATTCTTGTTCATATTATGTCGATGACATTATTTTCGGTTCAACGAGTCTAAAGCTATGCACCGAGTTCGAGACATTTATGAAGAAAAGATTCGAGATGAGCTCGTTGGGGGAAATGACCATGTTTTTGGGTTTATAGGTCCGTCAATATTCAACCAGAATCCTGCTACATCAAGGAAAATATGTTGAAGACATGCTTGAGAGGTTCAGGTTTAAAGACTGCACAGTTGCCTTGACACCGATAACTGAGCGTCCCCTTTTATCTCCAGATCTTGAAGGTGAATCCGTAGATCAGACAAACTACAAATCGATGATCAAATCCCTGATGTATCTGACTGTGACAGACCCGAAATCATGTTCGCAGTCTGTCAGTGTGCACGCTATCAAGCTAATCCTAAACTCTCTCATTTAATTGTTGTCAAAAGAATCTTTAGGTATCTCAAAGGTAGCCCAAAATTGGGTCTTTGGTATCCTAAAAATTCTGATTTTGATTTATATACATTTGCTGACAACAATTATGGAGGTTGTGAACTTGATAGGAAATCAACTTCCGGGGGATGTCAATTCTTAGGCAACCGTCTGGTGTCTTGGCAGTGCAAGAAACAACAAACTATCTCAACCTCAACGGCGAAGAAGAAATATGTTGCAGCTTCTGCCTGTTGCTCTCAAGTCATTTGGATTCAACATTAGCTATTGGAGTACGGTTTGAATTTTCTTGACACTCCTATCTTTTGCGATAACGATGCTGCAATCCAAATAGCCAAAAGTCATTTCCAACACTCTAAAACCAAGCACATCGAAATCAAAGTTCATTTTATCAGAGATTGTTATGAGCATTCGCTCATTTGGTTAGAGTAGATCCACACTGGTAATAATGTGGCAATCTGTTCACAAAACCGTTTAACAAAGTTCGATTCGATGTGCTTGTGGGTTTTCTAAAAATGCTACGTTTTGAGGACTGATTTTGTTTTTTAGGTTAGTTTAAATTTGCGCAGTTAATTTCCTTTCTCTCTTATGCACAAATTTAAGGGGAGAAATAAAAACAAATCAAAAATCATAAAATTCAAAAATCCAAAAATAGTATTATTTCTGTTTAATTTTTTCAAAATAATGAAAAATCCAAAAATAGTGTCTCATGATAGCTTGTCTGCAAGTGATGTGTTGGGAAGTGATATCAACTCAGTGATAATAGGCAATGTTAATTTGTGTAAGGTACCAACGTTGAACTGTCTAGACTCTGTGTTCGATGCACTGGTAGGCACGAAAGATTTAAATGGACCAGACTAGGTATATATTAACATTTAAAAAAAAGGACTTGACAAGCAATTGAATTAAATAGTTCTGTTTGGTCTAACAATACGACGGGTAGATTGAGCAGTGAGATATACATGGGAATCTACGGGCTACACTAAAATAATTTGTATCTAGAATTGTGGCGCAACTTTTTCTCGATATATGTACACATGTCCTTAATTCCGTTACTAATAGGGAGACTGGGGAATTTCGATAAAGTAGACCTATAGAAAGTTATTTTCTTGCTTTCTTTCTATTAGTCATATGTTTCCTCCTCTTCGTGATCGGGAGATCCGACTTGGACTGCAACATATGCAACTTTATTTCTATGCATCTTCTTATCTATGTAAATTCTTTTTGTCTGTTAGTCATATGTTGTTTCCTTTGCGTGATAAGTTCTTATCCGACCTGGAACACAGCATATGCACCATTCGATTTCTCAATCCCTCTATCCATTTATTCATATGTTTATCCCTCTGTGTGATTGGAAGATCCGACCTGGGTGTTCAACATATGCATTCTAAATTTGACTTCCCTCCTAATAATTGTCTGCTCATTTAAAGTAAGAAGTAACATATGCATTCTAAATTTAACTTCCCTCCTAATAATTGTCTGCTCATTTAAAGTAAGAAGTATTCTGGAAGTTCTTGATTATCGGAGTATGCCAGGAAGCGGGAAACACATTCTAGTTCATCTAAAATTGAACATTCAATAGGTTATCTTTAGATCTCAATGCTAAATTTAGGTGGACAACAATATCTGTGGTCGTCGTCAGCTAAATAGTCTTCTAGGAATAATAGGTAGGATAATAGGTTCAAATGTCTTGTCACTTGTATCATGTCCAAAATTGTCATAATTTTTCGTGTTTAAGTGGACCATAATACCAACAATTGACCAGATCTACTCACGAAGGTGGAGATACTAAAAAACAGATTAAGGTTGTCCCAGAACGTTGATCCCAAAATCACAAAAAGAATATATGCATTGGTGAAAAGAAATTAGTGATATTTTATTTTACTTTTATTTTTATTTTATTTTTCCTAAAAAATTAAAAATTGCAAAATTAATTTTGTTTAGATTTTTCGATTTTATTTTATTTTAATTTTAATTTTTTAAAGTCTTCAAAATGTTTTATTTTTAATTAAATTGAAGTATTGGGCTTGAATTTGAAGCTTCTTGGGTTTGCAGTCCATGGGCTTTGAGCCGTGAATAGTCTAGGTATAAATAGAAGGATTCTCGGCTGAAATCCTTTTTACCATCATATTTTGTTTACGACCGTGAACCCTTTGTTAAGTAATGATGACAAGATATGGTGATTCTTCTGGAAATGTTGAGAAGGTTGCATACAAAGCTTTTTCCATGCTTGATCAATGCTTGTCTTTGTTAAGTAATGATGCCAAGAAGTTAGAAGAGTTCATGCAAAAGCAAGAAGTTTTTATGACTGATATTGGTGAACAAGGTTCATACGAATCACCAGATACAAAAGAAGCTCGTATTGATAAACTTTACGGAGCTACTACGAATCCTATAGTTGTTGATGTTGAAAATCCACCTATGGTGAAGAATAAAGGTTCTGGTATAGAAAAACGTTTAAAAGGTTCTTTGGAGAAGGCTACTATTCAAGGTAACAAGCAATCAATATCATGCAAAATATGTTGTTGTTGATTTCATGTGTGGCAATCTTAACATAATATAAGGCACGTAATTTTACAACTTGCACATCTTGCACATCACTACCGTTCTCCATTTCCACATTCCACTTTCCTTGCTTTTCTTCACAATATTTTTCCATAAGTCTCATTAAAAGTGTTTCACTCTCTGTTGTCAACTTCTTTGTGTTCCAGTTAATTTCATCATCTTCACTATTGTTGATCGCAAACCTTTAATTTTATTGACGATAAATGTAGTTTTCTCTAGATATCATATAAAGTACAATTTCTGCAATGTATATTAACAAAATTATATTATTCAATCTATTATATTGTAACTTTAATACATTTAATAAAAGTAAATGAAACTTAATAATGATGTAGGTGTCATTCCATACGTTTCTTCTAACAAATTTGTTTTTATGTTGTCTATAATATGAACTTGTGGATATGTTAGGTTGAAAACAACAACATACATGTAATCACCATTATGTATTGGAAAAACCACCTGTAATTCCAACAAATTGCTCAAAAAGTTAACATAATTCCTATCCTTTAATAATGTAATATTTTAACTATGAAAAATATTCTTACGAGTTTAAAATCATTGAAATCTACATCTGCCTTGAAATTAGATAGAAACTTATAAACACGAGTTTTAAAAGTTAAAAAAACGCTCGTCAAAAGGTTTAGTTTCATCTAATAACTCAGAATTCTGTAAACATAGAAAAACAGAAAAATTAGAATATCCTGTTATAATTTACAACTTAAATATAAAAGTTCCAATTGTAAAATAATTTACCATAATTTTGGTATTGAAGAACAGGCGGTATGGTTTACTTTTTGACTTTTGTTCCTCGTAATTTAGAACAACATGCTCTCAAAATCATGTCTATGCATAATCTCTCCCGTATTTGTTTCAAAAAGTACATCCCTTAGTTTTAAACATTAACAAAAAACATGTCATCAACGCTACAATAAATATCTACATGTATTATAGTTTAACAACAATTCAAAAATATAATACATGTTTAAATGAAATAGCAAGAATTAGTGACTTACATTCTGTTTTTATCTTGTGCACATCTTATTAGAACCTAAATCAAAAGAACATTTTGCAAATCGATTCTATCAAATAAATTCACAACTTTATCCATAGATGGTGATTTGTAAGAACTTGTATCATTCTCCCCCGTGTCACCATTTTGAGATTCAACCCTTTCATGTGATCCTTTTTTTTCGTTTTCATTGCTTTGATTATCAACACTTGAAAAAATAGGATCTAAAAATGACTTAATGAACGTCTCTTTCAATTTATTTGTTATATTGATATCTGGGAACTTTGATATACAATAAAAAAACAATTCAATACATGTCCTCCTTTCTGGATGAAACTTTATTGAACATCTTATCAAAGTTCTCTTTATATTTCTGAAAAGGAATAAAATACTACAATTATAAGCATGTAATATTTTATCATATCAGAATATCTAGAATATCATCTCAGAATAAAATCGCTAGTGAAATATCTCGATTATTAGACATTTCGTTGAAGATACACAACGATTTAAAGTGAAAAAACTTTCTTTAATAAGAACAAATAGGTTTATTGAATAACAACAAGAGGTTTATAGTATTCTACTTACTTGGAACAATGTTGATACAAAACCAGAATCAAAATCTGTAGAATGAGCCATTTGATTTGATATCAAATTCAAAATCAAAAGGTTTTTAATGTTCTTGTTGATTATTGAGGGTTTTCATGTAAGAATCGGAAGATGAATTTCAGGAAGCAGAACAATGATCGAGATTTGGATCAAATGAGTGTTCGTATCTAGAGTTTTTAGGAAGAATACCAGATGTTTTTGTGTGCTGAACAAAAAAGAATGCAAAATTCCATTCCTGGCCCTCCGTGTCTTAATCTAATCCCAAAGTTCCATTAATTTACAAAAATGTCACCACATATTTTATGGTTTAATCTAAATTGATATCAGCCTTTGATTATTCAAGATGAGTGACCAAGATTTGATCTCTCTGCCTCACAAAATCTAGTGGTTTCACATGAACCTAGCCCTATATATATATATATATATATATATATATATATATATATATATATATATATAAAGTTTATTTATTTATATATGGAAGGATTCGGTCATTGGGTTTTTACTCTCGTCCTTTGTCTTGAATCTGTGTGTTGTTGATATAGAGTACTGACAGAGAGTGACGGAAGCAAAAGGGTACTTGGAAAAAGGTGTCAATAGCCAATAGGGGTTAAGACTTACTATCATTGGTTTTACTAAACTCAGGTACAGGGATCTTACAGTGGACATGCTTCTACAGAGTTCCCTCTTTGGGTATTCACACGCGTGGTGACCATGTACGGACTACACTCTATACATACTTTTCGTCACTAACAAAAAACCAACATGTATTACGGTTAAACTTTTCGTTTTCTCAATATTAGGAGTGTTCATTCTTAGGATAAAACCGAATAATCCAATTGGACAAATTGGATTTGACTATTTGGTTCGGATATTCGGATTTTTGGATTGGTTTTAAAAAAAAACCGAATTATTATTTTGGATTGCGGATTGGTTTTGTTTTATAAAATATGAACCGAATAATCCAAAAAAACCGAATAACAATTTATTATTTATTTATTTTTAATATAACTAAAACTATTTATAAATTTTATAATTTAGTTTTTCAAATTAGTTCAAAAAAGTTTCATCTAATAAAAAACATTAATATGCATTTTCTCTAAAAAGTTCTTTATGTATTAAATATTAAACTATAATATACATTATTAGTAGTTTATAAATTTTAAATCACAACTAAATATTTTTTTTTGTTTCTTCTATAAAAGTGGGATAATATTATAATTATGTCATTTTAAAATGTTTTAGTTTTTGAAAACCGAATTATCAAAACCGATCCAACCGAATTGTAATTGGATCAGATCAGATCGGATTTGAATTTAGTTTGGATTATTTGGATCCATATTTTGAAAACCGAAATCAATTTGGATTTACTTAATTGGATCGGATCAAACCGATCCATCCAAACGAACACTCATATTCAATATTTTACAGTTTTTAAAGGGAAAATACTGGTAATAGCCAAAAAATAGCAGTTATTTTTAAAATTTAGATATGAAAATGAACATTCCCGGTATAGATATACATTCTGCGGAGGTAGCTCCGCGGAATCTACTGTAGCTTCGCAGAATGACAAAATCGTAATTAAATCAACCTATTAAAAAAAAACTCAAGATCCATTCAGCAGAGCTACAGTAGATTCCGCGGAGCTCCCATGAATGGATCTTGAGTTTTTTTTTTTGTTAGATTCTTCGAGGTTTATATTTATTCACCAACTAATTATTTTCAAGAAAAGATTATGATAGTATGATAATCTTTTTTTTGAAAATAATTAGTTGGGTAATGAATATAAACTCCGAAGAATCGATGAGGAAAAAAAAAACCCTCAAGATCTTTTCCTCGGAGCTATCTCCACGGAGCTCCGTTGAATCTACTGTAGCTCCGCGGAATGGATCTTGAGTTTTTTTTTTTTTTTTTTTTTTTTTTTTTTTTTTTTTTTTAACGTTGATTAATTACGAATTTGCCATTCCGCAGAGTTACCTCCACGGAATGCATGTCTATACCCGAAAATGTCCATTTTCATATCTAAATTTTGAAATTACCCCCTGTTTTTTTACTATTACCGGTATTTTCCTGTTTTATAATTAGAAAATGGTTAAGAATAACACAAGTAACCATTATATTTTGTTAGTTTTTTTTATTAAACCATCTAATTTGAATTTTTACTATAAAACCATCAATTTCTTAATAAATGTTTTATCATAAATATTATAACTTGTTAATATGGGTCAAACAAGTAATGTTTTTTTTTTTTTTTTTTTTTCTTTTAAAGTAATTATCCATATTTTTAGAAATTCCATCACAACGACTATTCGTGTTTTATTCTAAAAACAACAACTCACATTTAAAGCGGATCGGCCTTCTACAGTTTAAATTAAAGAGTTTTTCTAGTTTATTACACGCTAACAATAATTCAAGTCCTCTATGAATTTATCGAGAAAATATTTTCACATATACCACTCTTTTTTTGCACATTCTTAACTAATAGACGTTTTTATTTTTATAAAGTTCTTACAAAAGAATTATTTTGTTTATTTACATTTGATAACGATGAACCCCAAACAAATGATAGTTGATAAACAAGAGTGTCAGACTTAACGGTAGTGAATTAATATTAGATTAATTGACTATATGTTACATTAAATAAATGAAAACAATAAAAAGTGATAGTTTTGATTACGAAAGCTCAAGTAAATAAATAACTAAAATAATTAGATAAACTCACTGAAAATGAATCATTTCATTTATTTTGGTTCAAATTAGATTATATTTCGAAATCATGGATAATAACTTTTGTTCTATGATCATTTATTTATTAATCATCAATTCATAAATTGATTTATGTATTTGGTCCATACACAAATGCTAATGACTAAAATGATTTTTAATTTCATCATCATGCAATTAATTAGCCTTAAATTCATTATTCAGTTCATATCACAGCAAGATTCAATTTTTATTAATCCTAAAGGTTATTAGAATTAAATCATGTAATCTAAAATGTGTGCACACATAAAAGTTTATGTATTTTTTAACCTAACACTATGTTTTGATCCAACACTAATCACAATTATTTTATGGTAATTGAAACAATTATCATTAAATAATATATAAGTAAATTCTTCTTCTAATCCATAGATTTAGCGACTGGTAATAAAGTAAAGAGCTTTAACACATATGAATCTTGAATTAAACCTACACAATAAATTAGATAAGAATAAACAATTCATATAGCAATTTAATCCAAAATCTTATGATTCATTTAATTTTAAACACAAAACAAAAAAAGTTTAAAAACCTAAATTCAGAAATAAAATCAGTGGGAACACAAGTGGTATACTAATCATTGATTAAAAAAAAATTTAAAAAAAAAATAAAAAGTAAACCGAATGATTCTTGTCATGGATATGCTCTCAAATCCTTAAGATCCATGTGCTATATTAGTTTAACGGCCATCTGGCCGCCTTTTAGACCCTCAAAACGACACGTTTGGAGTTTAATTTCGTAGGGAACAAATTAGGGTTGAAGATATTGATGGTTATAACAATAATGCTCAAATCGGAAAAATACTTAACAATTAAGAATTTGGCACATGCAACCTAAAGGGATTTATGTCTTCACAGAAAGGAAACATACTTTGAATTAAACAAAACTACTATAACCCTAATGAAATCGAAATTCATAAGGAAAAGTTACATACCTTTTGATTTGTTGTAGCTAACAAATCAAACCAATCTTTCTTCAAAATCTCTTGGAAGCGAACACCAGAAATCTCGTGTCTCTGATGGTTCACACCAAACCCTAGCAACTAAGGAACTTGAAGAGAGTGGAGAGGGGAGGCAATTTTTAGCTATCCTTTTACAGGTATGAGTGACCGAAAATATGAAGGCTAAGGGCCTATTTATAGTTGCATCATGGAAACCCTGGAAACCTTAATTTGAATATGATATTATTATTATTTCAAATTAGGTAATTATCATTCTTCCCTTTAATCTTAAAGGAATATTCCATATACCTCAAAGATGCCTCCAAAACTATCCAAACCTTAGGAAGTTTCTAGAATGCCTTTTATTTAACTATTAAACAATTACAGCTTAGCTCCTTGTACTTTTAATTAATCCAATTAATCCCAAAATTAATCCTAATTAATTTTTTTATTAATTTTTAATTAAATAATATTATTTCTAATTAATATATTATTCTCACAGTATATTAATAAATCATTTATTGTTATTTATTAATCATATAATAAATCTATAAATCAGTCTTTCTCTCTCTCTCTCTCTCTCTAAAAGTCATCATATCTAATTACAAGGTTTGAGGGCAACCCAAAAGGACTTTGCTAACAGTTTAAGTATATACCAATTTATTTATTATCTTAGAAGTCTAATCCAACAGTCTCCCACTTGGATAAGACTATAACTACAATTGTCAGTATAACTTCTACACTGATAGAAAAAGGTGCTTCCCAAAGCAACTTCAGATTTGATCAGATAATAGACCTAAGATAAGTGATCAAATATTTCCTCGTTCTACAAGATATCGTACAGACACGAGACATAGATTAGAGTCAATCTTATTGTCTAAAATTATGTTTCCCGATTTCTTAATTTGTGATGACGTCAGAAGACTTCTAATTGAACATATCAATTTAGTCCTAGCTGGGCCCAGCACTATAAGTCAACACCAAATCATCAAAGGGCCCAAAGATATCACTTTTCTCGTTAGGGCAAAAGAAACGAATAAATTTTGACTCATATGCTTATATCCTTGACCACTACAAGAAAAACGCGATTTTGCTACGGAAGGAATCCGTTGCGAAAAGCTAAAATTCCGTTGCAAAAGATGATTTGCTATGAAATTTGCAACGACCCATTTTCGTCCCTAAAAATGTCGTAGCAAGGGTTTGCAACGGAAACAATACTTTCATCATAAATGTGACAACAAAATGAAATTTGTAGTAGATCGTATTACGTCGTGTATTCTATAGTAGGATTCCATCACACAAACCGTGGTAGTTATTGCATCACAAATTCTGTGGTGGTGATTCCCTAGCAACTTCCATGGTGGTGAATCCCTAGTAAATTCTGTGGTGGTCATTCCATAGTAAATTTCGTGGTGGTGATTCCCTAGCAAATTCTGTGGTGGTCATTCCTTAACGAATTCTGTGGTGGTGAATCCCTAGTAAATTCTGTGATGGTCATTCCCTAGTAAATTATGTGGTGGTCATACCATAGCAAATTCCGTGTGATGACTTACTAGCAAATTTCGTGGTCATGAATCCCTAGCAATTTTCGTGGTGTATATTATATACTAGATCCCATATGGACCGATGGATAATTGATTTATAAATTATATCTAAATTATTTTGTAGTAATATATGAAAAACAAAAATAACAAAAAAATCAAAATCATTATATCTTAAAATAATACAATAATTATTTATTACATGGAAAAATGAAAGTTGCTAATCTAAAATAAATATTCTACAATAAACATATATCAAGCTACTATTGTTGTTGTTTTGTAAAGACATTAATAAGATCCAATGTCGTTTGAAGTTGTTTTTCAAGATGCCCGACCCTTGCGTTGTTTTCTTTTTGTTGGGTGTTCATCATTTTTTAAGTTTTTCATTTTGTTGTTTTTGTTTAGCAACAAGCTCCCTCATTTCTTCTATTTCATCATTTTTTCTGGAATGTAAGATACATTCGTTTTACTATTCATATTGGGAACCTCTTTTGCAAAAGAGCCTAATCCATAAAGTCATCTTATTTTTATCATGATCACCAACAACAACATAAAATAGCTTGTCCTCCTCAAATTCAACACCTTCAGCTTCCAACTCTTTCCATTTTTCTGCATACGCCGCCTACAAAATAAAAATAATATAAGTTAAAAGATATAAAATTTACGAATGATATTATGGACTAGCTACAGTATAAAAGTTTAACACTGAAATGAATATTACATGAATTTGTCTATCTTTTTAATTTGTGATCAAAGTGACTTCATCGTGATTCTTTGTGTGTGTATACGGGAACAATTCACTGTGGGGTGGATCACGTCCTAATTTCCTCTTCTGCATAAATACCATATAAAATGTCAAATATACAGATAAACATATATAAACATTGATACGATGTACCATTTAAAAAATTACCAAATCAGAAGCTATCTTCAAATGACTTGTGGATCCAACATTATGTGTTGGTTTTGTTACTCCATCAACAACACCGTTACGTCTATTTTTCTTGTTCTGCTTAGATTTTAGCTTGTATTATTCTGTATTCCATTTTAATTGACAGGAGTTCCAGACTTCCTGTGGAATATGAGCTGGTTTAAAGCCATGTTTGTTTATTTTTAGGCTCTGCATGTTGAAGAGATATTGACCATAACTTTCTCCCGCTTTCCTTGCCCAAGCTTGCCTCACCAGCGAAGTCTATTGTTTCATCCCAACAACATTTTTTCTTCACATTAAAAATATAAACATAATTTTAAGTGTAAACGTTTACCAAACAACAATTTATCACATATACTTAATTACATGAAACTCCTCCCAATATAATTCACGCATTTCTTTGCTTACTTTTCCCTAAATGTACCCTTCTGGATCTACTCTTTGTTTAAATGACTAACTAATAAAGTGTGCACAAGGGCCTGGTGGCATTATCCTGTAAGTAATCATGTGATGTGTTACGTTATGAATTGATATGTATGTGTAAACCAAAATTTTATACATAGAAAAAGTTGTAATTAAGATTTGATTGGTATCTGACATTTTTTTTTCAAACATGAATAGTTAAACATCCATCTGGTCTACAACTTCAGAGGAATTGCTTTCACCTTCTACACTTCCCACTACAGATCCATTCATGGTTGGTTGTGTTTGTGATGGGGTAGATTCTGGAATAGGTGTTTTTGATGGGGTATATTCTAGTGCAGGTGTTGGGATAGATGTATATGTTGAGGATGTGGTAGTTCCTTTACTTAAGGAGGGTGTGGTAGTTACTGTGGTTGTGGAGGATGGTAGTGTAGATGCAGGTTTTGAGGTTGTGATAGCATATATAGGTGTTAATGATGTGGTAGTGGGTGTCGGTGTTGAGGATGGTTTAAATGATATAGGTGTTGAAGTTTTTGTTATTGATGTAAGTGTTGAGGATTGTATTGTTCCAGTTTCTGAAGTTTTAGATGTATTTTCTAAGGACGGTGTGGATGTTGTAAGTGATGCCAAGGAAGTGGTAGTAGTGGTTGATGTTAATGATTTAGGTATTGGGGTTTTGTAGGTAGATGTTATAGGTGCTTTGGATGTGATTGTTGGTATTAGGAAGTCGATTTATTCATCTTGTAATTGTTTGTTTATAAATTTTTCCATTGAAATCCTGTTGTGTTTCATAACCTGTGGTGCAATGAATTTAGTTGGCTTCACACCAGATGCTCCTTTAGCTTTCGAGTTCGACATCTTTCTTGCATAAAAATTAACAAAAAACTTTAGTCAATACCAATGTATTAAAGATGATAAACTACTGATGAGAAGAGAGAAACAAACAATAAAAATAAATTATATATGAAGGCGTAACTACGCATGCAAACTACTGAATACAATTAAAACCAATTTACTTGTAATTTAAGATGATAATATACATGAAGATGATCAGAGAACAAGAAACGATCATCACGTTAATAGTAAATTAAATAAAAATAAATTTTAGATGCGTAACAACCTATATCGCCAAAGTCAGTGCACAAACGTATAATGAACAAATATTTTGATCAATTAGCCGCCGAAGATGATGATAACAAAAAATGTAAACACTATTTCTAATCAGTAAACTTACCCTAATATGTAGCGTAATCGTACGTAGGTTGGAGGGAAAGGAATTGCGTAATATTTTGAGGTTCCACTAATGAAAAATTCGAACTGTGCTACTTACCACTAAATATTTAGTAATTCAAATAAATAAAAGTAGTTCCAGATTGATAGATAGGGTATATACATCTAGCTAACGTCAAGAAAGAACATAGACTAACGATATGTTCAAAGTATAATTTTAATTTAAAATTATCAACGAGGATTAAACATTAATAAACTATACATCTTTATGCTTTTATGTTTAAACCAAAATTCATATATAAAAGATGTATGGGCCATGTCAATATATATGGTAGTTGCTTATGGTGTAATGGTATCACCCATGGATAACACCTGGGTCATTGGTCAACATGATATTTTCTTATGGTGTCCATGGATGACATACATGTCATTGCTCAACATGGTAGTTGCTTATGGTGTCCATGGATGACATATGGGTCATTGGTCAACATGGTAGTTGCTTATGGTGTGATGGTACACTACTAGAAAACAGGCCTTTAATGACGCGCAAACAATGACACACGCTGATAAAGGATGCACACTGGTGTGTGCCCTAAAAAATAATGTCATTTTTGCAATATTTGAAGGATAGAGGATACGCATTTGTGCGTGCCCTAAAATTAATGTCTAATGAAAAAAAATTAAAAACACAAAAGGCACATAAATTTAAGTGGGTGTCGTGTAGAGATGTCTCTTTATAAAATTTTAATACACACGTCCCTCTTTAATGCAACTAAGGGGGAAATCAAATCCCCAATAAATTTAAGTACCTGCCTTCCCCAAAAATCGAACCTCACAATATCTTTCATGGAGTCGGCGATTGGGGGTCTACGAATCCTCAAACTCGAAATGCTGGCAATATTAAGGCTTTTCTTATCCCCGATATCAAAGAAGAACTAGGTTTTTTACTTTTTATGCTCTATACCTCACAAGTGCGCACCCATGAACTATGGCTTTTATTAGCCAAAAGCACTCATTTTCACTGTTGTTGGTTCCTTAGCCAATCGTCAACCACTGCTCGCGGCACTTGGCCGTTGTTATTTTTCCGTTTCCATCGACGATTATGCCAAGATAAACTACGCCAACAATGTGTCTGAATACAATACCGTCATTGGATCTCTCACTTCTCAAAGAAGATATGTCTCTAGACGCTCTTTTTCTATTTCTTACTTAATCAACAGCAGCACACCCTTTTTCACTCCTCTCTTTCTCTCTCTACAAACAACCAAGAAGCAGCAGCAGCAACACAAGAAAGATGGGCGAAGCTAAAGGCTAGGGTTTTCTGCTCGATTCCTCTGTTCACATTGGTTTTCTCATCTAAATTTGAACTGTTTATGTTGATTTCATCTGTAAGCTAGGGTTTTTTTCTCGATTCCTCTGTTCACATTGATTTTCTCATCTTTTGCACATGATTGAATGTTGAAGGAGCCATGGAACATTCGTACAACTACTATTCTGGTTATAATGGGACAGACCAGGTATATTCAATTTCTCAACTATAATGTGTGTGTTTGTGTGTGTGTAGTGAAGTTAGTTACATGAATTTTGTTCATTTTTGATGTTGTTCCTAATTTTTGAAGGCTTCTAGAGCTTATATCTTCCGTCCTAATGCCACATTTCCAATAAAATCTCAAGGGCAGGTAAACCATACTCTTTTAGGGAAGTTATCCACTACTGATGTCTGTTGCAAGTGACTAACGCTGTCTTTTGTTACAAAAAGCTTTTACTATCGTAAAGGGCCCTCTAATGGATGAAGTGCACCAACAGTTAAACTCCTGGATATATCAGGTCACCCGTGTATACAAGGAGAAGGAACATGCTGAAGTTGAGTTTATCATAAGAATTTTATTCCCTTTTGATTTAATGTAGTGGTAGTAGTTTCCTGTTGACACTTGACCAGAATGTGTGTGTGTGTGTGTATTCTCTAATTACATATCTTATTTTTGTTACTATCAGATTGGACCTATCCCTATAGATGATGGTGTTGGGAAAGAAATAACAACTCTGATCACAAGTGCCTTGAAGACAAACAAAACATTCTATACGGATTCTAACAGGAAAGACTTCATTAAAAGGGTATATACTTTATGGATGGTTGTATCTGTACTTGTCTCTCACATGATAAAATTTATTGTTTTGTAGGTTCGTGATTTCAGAACAGATTGGGAGCTGCAAGTGAATGAACCAGTTGCTGGAAATTATTACCCAGTACGTGTACACATGTCATCATTGTAGTGTGTTTTATGAATAATGTAATAAGATGATTTGGTTAGATAAATCTTGTATGATCCAATAATCTTTTATTATTTTTGGCTACATCACCTAATATTTTTCTTTTTGTGCTGTGTTTGAATGATCAATTCTGCAGATGCTCATTATGAAGATTCATGTAAGTATTAGTTCAAACTCATTATGATTTTATTGAAAACATTGTTGTAACCATTGTTCATTTTTCAATCTGAATGACTACTTTTTATTTTATTTATTTGTTTTTATTTTTATTAGAAGGTTGGAATTGAATTGATTGTGGACAAGGGAGAATTTCCTGAGCACCAATGTGCAAATGTTATAGTGGCAAATGAGTGGATTTATTTACCTTCAGAAACAAATGTTGAATGCCTCAAGTCAGACCTCGTGGATTATGTTCTCAAGCATGGGAATAAGAAAGATAATATATGCCATTCTTGCTTTAAAATAAAGTAAGTTGTAAGTGGATAAGATCTAGTTCAGGTAATTGTGTTATTCAAATCATCTGATTATTATTGACCACACATTTTCATCTTATTGCATTAATGTTTTTTTTGTTAGGGATTGCCTGATTATTATTGACCACACATTTTCAAAAATCAAGCTGCTTGTGTTGCATATACTATCTAAGTGGGGTACAGATTGTGAACTTCTTTCTACCTTGCTAGAAGCTGCTGTAAGTTCTCATTTTTTTTATCATTGTTTCAGGTTGTTTTTCTTTATTTATGTATTTATCATCAAAATTAATTAACTTGTACTTTTATGAGTAGGCTACAATAGAACCACTAATACTTTTCTTTTTCCCAATCAAACCATGAAAGTTGCATTTTGACCTTTTATATTATGACTTTCTATTAGCTCTTGTTATTTTGGCAGATATACAAGTTGATGACGAGAACAATGTTCCAAGACCATCTACTAAAGAAAGGTTGGTGTAAGAGTTGATGACGAGAACATTGTTGCAAGACCTTCAGTGAGTTATGATGATGTCCCTTAATAGCAATGTAGTATTAGGTTATATAGTTAGGGATGATTATTTGTATTTGACATGTTAGTGCAATGAATTATCTTTCTTATTTATTGTATTTTATTTTGTATTTTGTATGGCATTAACTTTTGTGCAATGGATTGTATTTTTTGTATATGGTATTTTATTTTTTATTATGAGACAAGAAATGCAAATTTAATTTAAAATTAGTAAATCTATAAATAATTTTAAAAAAAATTTATGATACGCAAAAATGTGTGTCATCTTCATTTATGACATGACCTTTCTTGACAGCGGTTTTAATGATACGCATTGCGTGTCATAAATGCGCGTCGTAAATGCGCTTCATCTCTCGTTATGTCAGGGCCTTACTTGACACGCATTTGCGTGTCATCTGAGCGTTTTACGACGCACAATGAGCGTCGTAAAAGGCTGTTTTTCTAGTAGTGGTATCACCCATGGATGACATATAGCTCATTGGTCAACATGGTAGTTGCTTATGGTGTCCATGGATGACATACGGGTCATTGGTCAACATGGTAGTTGCTTATGGTGTGATGGTATCACTCATGGATGACATATGGGTCATTGGTCAACATGGTATTTGTTTATGGTGTCCATGGATGACATGCGGGTCATTGGTCAACATGGTAGTTGCTTATGGTGTCCATGGATGACATGCGGGTCATTGGTCAACATGGTAGTTTCTTATGGTGTCCATGGATGACATATGGGTCATTGGTCAAGATGATAGTTGCTTATTGTGTGATGGTATCACCCATTGATTACATATGGGTCATTGGTCAACATGGTATTTGCTTATGGTGTCCATAGATGACATACAGGTCATTGGTTAACATGGTATTTGCTTATGGTGTCCATGGATGACATACGAGTCATTGGTTAACATGGTAGTTGCTTATGGTGTAATGGTATCACCCATGGATGACATACGAGTCATTGGTCAACATGGTAGTTGCTTATGGTATCCATGGATGACATACGAGTCATTGGTCAACATGGTAGTTGCATATGGTGTGATGGTATCACCCATGGATGACATATGGGTCATTGGTTAACATAGTATTTTCTTATGGTGTCCATGGATGACATACAACACATTGGTCAACATGGTAGTTTCTTATGGTGTGATGGTATCACCCATGGATGACATATGGGTCATTGGTCAACATGGTAGTTGCTTATGGTGTGATGGTATCACCCATGGATGACATAGGAGTCATTGGAAACATGGTAGTTGCTTATGGTGTCCATGGATGACATACGGGTCATTGGTCAACATGGTAGTTGCTTATGGTGTGATGATATCACCCATGGATGACATATGGGTCATTGATCAACATGGAATTTGCTTATGGTGTCCATGGATGACATGCAGGTTATTGGTCAACATGGTATTTGCTTATGGTGTGATGGTATCACCCATGGATGACATATGGGTCATTGGTCAACATATATCATTTGTGCCGGTTGTGTATTAAAATAGAAATTGAACTTCTTTTTAATTATGACTTTTGAAAAAACTACCCATACTAATTAAATACAAATCATTGTATGTATTAGGATAATTTGGTCATTTTATAATGGAGCATCTTCTAGGCACCATAATGTTTTCCGACGAAACATGTTGTTTTAGTTCTTCACTCTTATTTCAGTCACTTGCAAACAACCCCAATTTCAAAATTCCGAGAGTAAAAAAACCCTAAAATCATTTTCGCAGAATCATTATCTTAGTGAATGTTTATTATTATGGAAGCCAGTACTTCTTCTAAGATTCAATCAAGAAATCAAAGGAAATCGCTAACAGACATGCCATTTGAAGTGATGGAGAAAATAATAGTCGACTTGGGAAAAATTTCAGCAGTCGAGGCTTTCAGGATGAAGAGTGTGTAAGTTTTGTATTCGATTATTCTATTTCACAAGTGTATTTGAGTTGTCTTTACATTATGGAGTGAATATTGTGTTTCGTTTGCAGTTGCAGATTCGTCAACAAGGCAGGAAAAACAGATGAAGTATATAAAGATATGGAGTTAGATGGATTACGATTTCGTGGTTGGTTTGACCAAAAACATGCAGTTGTCAACAAATGCATAGAGATGAGAAACCCAAATATTCTGTTCAAGAATGGATTGGTACGTTGTTATATATATATATATATATATATATATATATATATATATATATATATATATATATATAGTAGTAATTTATCTGTTTCTTGTTTTACATAACTTTAACTAGAAATTATGTGTTTAATTGTTATTTCAGATGAAGTTATTTTTCTTAGAAGCTGAACATGAAGGGAAAACGGTGCTTGAAGAAGCATCTGCATTGGGACATTTGGATTTCAACATTTTTCCTGGGAATGATGTTGATGGATGAAGGGAGACATAGGAAGTAAGAAGCTTTGGACATGTTGAACAATGCTTGCCACAGAGCATAAGGTAAGTGGAATCTTAGAGCAACTTGTTATAAGGTTCATCTCAACCTAAATAGGGAGGGGAGGAAACATGTACACTTCCATGGCTTCCATATATCTTGTGCAATGCATAAGTATGTAGTTAGTGTGTCATACGCTTTTATGAATGGATACCAATGGGTGTTTAGGTGTGAAATTTGTTTGTGGGATGCTTGTTTCATTAGGTTTTCTAGGGAGTTTGGTATAATTTATGAGTAATTTGTTGATATGTACTTTCATATTATGAAAATTAATGCTATGCACATTCTTTTGGTTTAATACATTAATATATAGTAATTTACTTGATAAGTAATTACTTGATGTTGTTACTTGATTAGTAAATATGTTGTGTTGTTAATAAGGGACTAAAAGAGTAAAAGTTTGGAATGATGTTTGAATAATGTTTGAATAATGTGTTTTGGACTTTCAATAGTAGTGTTTATATTGTATTGTGATTATAGTTGTGTGTAGCAAATCTTTGTTCTTTCTTAGTATTAAATACATATAAAATACAATTGTAAAAGCATAAACATACATGTATTTTATTTTGGATTTGGTAATTTGGTTTAATATCAACTAGTGGAGAACCCATGCTTTGCATGGGGTAAAATTGTAAAGGCATAAACATAGGGACTAAAAGTGGCAATAAAGAAAAAGTATTGTGGCTAAAATCAAAGTAAAAAAATTACTATAAACATAGGGACTAAAAGTGGCAACAAAAGAAAACTATTGTATCTAAAATCTAAAGTAAAAAAGTTTACTATTAAAATCTTGTTCCACTTTTAATATATATATATATATATATACATATATATATATATATATATATATATATATATATATATATACATGAATATATACTAATAATTTGGTAAAATGTTAATATAAATGTATTATATTATGGATTATATATATATATATATATATATATATATATATATATATATATATATTATTTTTGTCTTTTTCATTTCAACAATCAAAAGTCCACTGTTACCTAGCTATAAAAGGTTATAATATTTGAATAATATGTTTTGACACAAATACCCTTAGTATTCACATATTTAGAATGATTTCAGGGGCAATTTGGTCTTTTTTCACTCTAACTTGTTAAGGCGCCATCATACGTCTGACGTCACGCCGGCGTTCCAGTTCTTCAACCATTCAGAACATCTCAACTTTTCCGGATGATAAATTTGTACACAAACACTAAATCCCATAAATTGTCGAAGGATAATCGTTCTCAAAAGCGATTTTCTCCAAAAATAGAGACTCATGTACTCCTCTCGACTAGATCAACATAAAGTAAGTTTTTTTCCATACCATGTTACATTGTCTTTCATAGTTACGCTTAATTTAAAAAAAAATGAAATCAACTACTCCAATGTGTATTTTGTAAGTAGAATGTCGAATACTAGAAGTCACCGTTCGTTAGATGATCCCCCACTAGAGATTTTGAGTTGGATATTTGTAGTATTAGGGGCATCATCTGCAAAAGACATTCTCTCTGCAAGACTTTGGTAATTCTCAATAAACATCAACTAATAAATGTATATTTGATGAAATACAACTTATTTATTTGTTATTACTATGTATTTATATTTCCGAAGTTTAAAGAAGATGTATGAAGCGGGGGGAGGGGTGATACTCAAGTGTACATAACAACATGCATTGATATGTTTGAAGGAATAAGTCCCAAAAATCTAAAAGTTGATTTATTTATACGTATATGTGCATTGCATAATAACATTGAAGCCATGTTCAGACAAAGAATTGTATGTGTAATTTCAGTAATTATATCTAATCTATACCATTTATTAATATTTAGTGGCATTGATGTTATATATTGATATTGTTATTTTGTCAACAGGATGAGTGCTTTTATTATGGCAATTTTGATTTAGGATTGACTTTGTTGAGACAAGCAGTAGATGAAGATCATCTTGAGGCAATTTATGTGCTTGGAATGATCTACATTTCAAAAGGGCCTCATCAATGTGATGAAGATATGTATATATG
This sequence comes from Lactuca saligna, assembly GCF_052625555.1. Classification (NCBI taxonomy): domain Eukaryota; kingdom Viridiplantae; phylum Streptophyta; class Magnoliopsida; order Asterales; family Asteraceae; genus Lactuca; species Lactuca saligna. The sequence continues at coordinate 36,309,429 of NC_136417.1, read as the reverse complement.
GTATATATGTAAATTAAATTATATATATAGTTAATTAAGGCATGTTTGTAGTTTGGGGTTAGTATTTAGTTGTGACGCGTTGTATAATATTTATTGTTGTATTGAAAAGGATACATTGGATTAATTGATGGATATTTTAATGTGTATGTTTACAGTTACTTGATACCTATTTTGGTTGGGCAGTTCCGGATGATGGGGAGTACACGGGTGATGTTGATAGTGCCAAAGATTTGTTGCGGGTTGTTGATGTTGTTCAGATACTTACAACGAATAACATCACATTCCAATGTGAAGACCCACGTCATTCTGTTAAAGGTGCATTTGCAATAGCCTATGAAGAGGAAGAGGATCGACAAAGATATTGCATGGTTTGTTGTTAGTATGTAGAGTATGGTAGGTTTTGTACATTTCTTAAAAATATAAATGGTTTATAATAGATTGGACATTAAATATTGGTGTTCACATTGTATTGTATATGAAGTTGCATACTACTATAATTTTATTTTGGTTTTATGTTTACATCATTCTGTTAAAAGGGCATTTTAGTCATTTTTGCTTGCTATTTTGTTTGAGTAGGAAGAAGTATACGTAAAACCCATGTTATTTTTGTTATGACGTATAGTTAACGAAATTAAAAATAAGTTTGTAATGAATTTGTTATTAAGAAAAATAATCTACATAAATTATATACTTTAACATGACCGGTTTTAAAGGTGTGAAAAAGGTGCAACCGCACAGGCCCCGGAAAAAATAGGGCCCAAGTTCTAATAAAACTATATGGTTAATTAGTCATTATATACTATGTTTTTCAATAAATTATACACAACTTGATTAGCACAACTAGCTTAATCACGACCTTTTCTAGCATATGCTTAAGTTCGAGTCCGCTTGCCAGCAATATTTACTTTTATATTCATTTTTACATTTTTAGCCATTAGTTTATGCCACATATTACCAATTCAAAAAACATTTCATTCAAACCATATCTTACAAATTCCATTGATCATAATAATAATTCATCAATTGAATAAGAAAATTAATTAAACATACAACATCCCAACAAATGTCGTCACAAATTAGCTACGCGTTTTGTTCCATAGCAAAACAAGCAAACAAAATCATATTCCATAGCAGAATTCCCTAGCAAAATACTTACGAATGATACCTACATAGCAAATCAACGATGGAGTTGGTTTCTGTCACAAACTCTGTTGCATAGTAACCACGATAATTAATTTCATAGCAGCAATACAATGGAAAGTGATTTCGTAACAAATATCGTTGGAAAATTGCTACATATTTTTGTTCCATAGAACATCGGTAGTATAATACCAATAGATATGGAGTCGGTAGCATTTTCCCTATCAAGTACCATTCTCGCTACCAGAAATAAAATCCATAGACAATATGGTAGCAACATTTTTAGGGAACGACATTCCATAACACGATCCATGGCAGATTAACAATGAAAATACATTCCATAGCGACCTTCCCTAGCAAAATCGTGTTTTTCTTGTAGTGATTCACCAAATCATGCATGACACTAAGTTTTATAACATGAAGTTACTGATGCGTTTATATAATACCAATGCATGAGCAACTTGCAAATTACAACTCATATATCTTAGTTTTAAGAATATAAGATATTATCATCTCATAATTACTCGTGATAGAATCAATGAAGTAATTCTCTGAGCGTGGGCTTATCTAATACTCAAAATATCCATTTTTCTAAGTACTCATGAATGTTCTAGCAACACAATTACTATGTATAATCTCCTTACACAATCTACAATCCAATTCATGATAGTCTTCATTCACTACTTACTTCCTAAAGTATGAGCGACTGTGGAGTTTTGAACAATCAAATCATTCAGGAAGTAAAAGATGCAAATCGAAACATAAGAATAAATAATTGAAAAAGGCAATAAACAAACCCATAAATAATCTCTAATATTTAATCACCAAAATCAATTACATGTGTTTTGTTACAAGATTATTCAACCCTACTTAGAGCCTTCGTGAAAGGATCTTCAAGATTGTCTTCTATTCCTGATGTAATGGTACTTTTTATCGATATGTAGGGATTTACCATGATCTCTCGGTTCTATGGTCAAAGCAACTACTCCTTCATTATCATAGAAAAGTTCCATTGGCTCATGAATGGTTGAAACTACTACGATATCATCGATGAAGTTCTTCAGCCAAGCCACTTTCTTTGATGCTTCACTTGCACCTATGTACTCTGATTCATAAGTAGAGTCAGCCACCGTTTCTTGCATGGAACTTTTCCAAGTGACCGCTCCTCCATTTAATAGAAACATTCAGCTAGATTAAAAACGAAGGTTGTCTCTATCTATTTGAAAGTTGGCGTCACTATACCCACTCACTCTCAATGTATTACTGCCACCAAGAATTAGAACCAAGTCCTTTTTCCTTCACAGATACTTAAGTATGTTCTTCACTGCTATCAAATGAGCTCTGCCATGATTTTCCTAAAAGAAACTAACCTTGCTCAAGGCAAAAGACACATCAGGCTGAGTACATGTCATAGTATACGTAATAGATCCTATAACTGAAGCATGTGGTACTCGACTCATTTCTGGTGTCTCTTCATATGTACTAGGGCTTTGAGTCTTACTTAATATGGTATTGCTCTGAATTAGCTATCTCTCCTTTCTTGGAATGTTCCATACTAAAACGTTTTAGTACCTTTTCCAAGTATGTACACGGACTAAGATAAATTAGCCTTTTTTCTATCCCTTAAAATCCTTATCCTAAGAATATAGGTAGCTTTCGCTAGACGATTCATGGCGAAACACTTCCAGATCCAAAATTTCACTTCTTGTAAGGTTGGAATGTCGTTTCCCATAAGGAGTATGTCATCAACAATACAATACTAGGAAAGTTACTGTACTCCCACTAGCATTGACATACACACATGACTCATCCTCACTCCTAAAGAAACCAAATTCTTTGAGTTTCTCATGGAAGAAAAGATTCCAAATGCGATACACTTTTTTCAATCCATAAATGGATTTCTCAAGCTTACACTTAGTATGCTTTGCATCTACAAAACCCTCTGGATGACTCATGTAAACATCTTCAGCCAACTTCCCATTATGGAAAGCAGTTTTGACATCCATCTTCCATATTGGCCACTGGTGAGATGGTCTCATCATAGTCAATCCCTGTGGTTTGAGTAAATCCCTTCGCATCCAATCGTGCCTTGAAAGTGTGAACTATTACATCCATGTCGTTCTTATTCTTGAATATCCATTTGCAACCTACTGTCTTTCGACCGAGTTCTTGATCAACCAAATTCCAAACTTGGTTATCATATATGGACTTGATCTCGCTGTCCAATGCCTCTTTCCACTCAATAGCCTCAAGGCCTGCCATCGCTTCCTTGGAGTTAGCTGGATCATCCAAATATAAAAGTGTACGATCACCGACAAACATGTCACCATCTGTAGTTATACGAAAACCATAGAACTCAGGTGGCATGCTAATTCTACTGGAATGTTGAAGAGGTAATGAATTTTCAATGGGTTCAACAGGAGTCTTATCCTCTGGTTGAACGCTAGTATCCACATTCCTTGAGATAGTCATGGAACTCAATGTTAAAATACTCTCCGCCTCTATCAGATCGGAGCATTTGTATCTTCCTACCTAATTGATTCTCGAATTCATGTTTAAACTCTTTAGCTTTTCAAAGGTTTTTGATCTATGTTTGATCAAGTAGATATAACCATATCTGTTATAATCATCTGTAAATGTTACATAAAACCGATTAGTATCCATTGTGGTAGATCTGAAGGATCCACAAACATGTGTATATGAAACCCAACAAATCTTCACCTCTTTCACAAGATCTAGTGAAAGGTGATTTTGTTATCTTACCTAAAAGACAAGATTCGTATTCATCATCTGCCCTTAAGTCAAATGATTACAACACTCCATCCTTTTCGAGTTAAGCGACATATAGACGATAATGCCACAAGCATGCCTTCTCTAAACCATTAGATGAATCAATATGAAATACAATATTACCTAATCTATCAACACAAATCACAGTTCCATACACACCATTACAAGGCAAAGCTTCAAACATAAAAATACCATTTTTATAAACCAAAATCAATCCATTCACATCATTAAATGAATATCGAAAACCTTGTCTAAATAGTGCATTAAAAGAAATAATGTTTCACATCAATTTTGACGAATAGAAACAATTAACTAAGTCTAATCTAACATCACCACCAAGCACAAGACTATAAATTCTAAAATTAGTAATAGGAGAATATCGCTTATTGCCCTTGATCAGATTCATCCTTCTATGCTCCACCTCCTCACTTTCTCTTAGTCCCCACAAATTATAATAAATGTGAAAACCACATACCGTATCAAGGACCCAAGAATGAGTAGATTGTGAGTTGTTAGCTTGAATAGTGTATGTACCTACCAAATATGGCTTTACTTTTCCATCCTTTTGTCCTACAAGCACTTAGGGCAGCTTCATTTCCAATGTCCCTTTCATTGCAATAGAAGAAAGTGGCTTCCTTAGGATCACTAACAGAAGGAATGTCAGAACTAGGCTTTAATTTTGGGTCATTGCTAGAAGAACCAACATGGACCTTGCCCTTCTAGTTCGTCTTATGAGCACCTTTCCTCTTATTTCCTTTGCTTTGCCTAATCGCAAGGACATGAGCACTACTAGTAGTAGAGTTTTGATTTTTCTTAAAACCCGACTCAACTTTCTGCAATAGGTCATGGAGTTGGGCTAATGTGGTGTCAATATTATTCAAATGATAAGCCAATATCGACTAATCATAACCATGTGGAAAGGAGTTGAGGACCATGTCAATGGCCAACTCCTCATCAAAGTTCACATTAAGCCTTTCAAGGCGCTCCACGTATATTTTCATACTTTACACGTGATTGTAGACAGACTCCCCTTCCTTCAACTTGCAAGCCATGAGGAGTTCTCTTGTGAAACTCTTCCACAAGATCCAAGTTCATCTCGTAGGGCCAATAGTCCTCATAGAACCTTTGCAATTATGGAACCATAGTGGCGACGATGATGCAAGCATCCTTTGTTGCACCGTCGTAGTGTTTCTTATAGGAGAGGATATGTTCAGGAGTAGTAATGGCTTCATGGATCTCAACAAGTTGTTTTTCAAGGACATACTCTTTTCCCTCGTATCGAAGAGCCATATTGATTTTACACATCCAATCACTGTAGTTGGTGCCATCCAATGTCATATTGGACAAGATCTAGAGTAGCAAGAAGTTGTGGGAAGAGTTTTGAGAAGTAGAAGCGTCACCAAAACATCTATATAGAAAAAGAAATATTAGTTAGATGACAATAAATCCTTAATATTTTAACCCATAATAAATATTTAAGGTTAGGATCAAAAATAACAATTTACAGCTAACAAAAGGGATGTCGTAATCTTATCGCGGATTTATGAAGATTGGTAAAGGAAATCAATTTCAAAGTATGAAATTCCTAGATCTTTTTAGATTCATTAAATCTTATCAATGGCATGTTTAATCTCATATTATGCTCTTATGTTTGTGTATAGGATGTCAAGGATCACAAACAAGATGTGAATAATCATGCAAATATTCTTGGCACTCTTAATGTCATTTATCATCTCTAATTAATATGTCGATTAACCACACATGCTCCATTAACAATGATAATTCTCAAGATGTCCATTACTACTCTTTATAGTCACTATTAGTGTGTCGGTTAACGACACACGCTCCACTAACTACTATAAAGCATAATGTGCAATTTTATGGATTAGCATACTTTTCACATTTTTTCTAAAGTAACTAAGAGTGGGATTTAAAAAATAAAAACCGTTTAGTTAATTTATATCATTATACTTATTAATGAGGTTATGTCCTATCAAATCAGTTCACCTAACAACCCTCCACCATACAATAGAGAGTGTTGGGTGAGAGTAGACACCTAATGACAGTGATTTTATAAGTTGCTTCCTTAAACCCCCTTATAGTATGGCTTTGTGAATAAGGCGTACTAATGATTTGATTGACTTATGCTTATACATATAATAATTAACATTTAATGATATATATATATATATATATATATATATATATATATATATATATATATATAGTGTATTTTAAAACATTTAAAAAACACAAGGTTTAATTTTTTTAATTATCTAAATTAAAACTTTTGTTTTACTTAAATTTAAACCATTTATGGATTTTATAAATTTTCTTTTAATTAAAACATTTAATCAAATTAATAATAACATCTATAAGGATAATATTAATTAATCTTGTAACTAATCAAGTCTAAGGATATCTCCTAACATTTAGGGTTTCAATTAATTATCTAATATAAGCAAAAATCAGATTTTGGCAGATATGGAAATAGATAATTACTAATTAACAAACACATAAATCATATTAGGAAAGATAATCTGAAAATCAGGATCTAAGCTATGCTCACGTTGTAACATATGCAATGTCACGCTGTGAGCATCGATTTTATGGATACCATTTGTTCATTCAACAAATTTGCGATTAATACAAGACACACCAATAACTTTGATACCACTTATGGGTTATTTAGGTTAAAAACAATTCTCAAACGAAAAATACTTAACAATTAAGAATTTGGGCACAATAAACAAAAAAGGATCTATGTCTTTCACATAAATGCAACATACTTTGAATTAAACAAAACTACTATAACCCTAATGAAATTGATATTCATAAGGAAAAGTTACATATATTTTGATTTGTTGTAGCTAACAAATCAAACCAATATTTATTCTAAAGCTCTTGGATGCAAGCACCATAAATCACGTTTCTCTCATGATTGACACAAAACCCCTAGCAACTAAGGACCTATTTATAGTTGCACTATGGAATACCTAATTTGAATATAATACTATTATTTCAAATTAGGTAATTATCCTTCTTCCTATTTATCTTCAAGAAATATTCTAAATACCTCAACGATGAATACACAACCTTCCAAACCCTAGGAAGGTTATGGAATGCATTTTGTTCAACTATTGAATAATTACAACTTAGGTCCTTGCACTTTTAATTAATCCAACTAATCCTAAAACTAATCCTAATTAATTTCTGATTAATTCTTAATTAAATAATATTATTTCTATTTAATATATTATTCTCATGATATATTAATAAATCATTTATTGCTATTTTCTAATCATATAATAATTTATAAATAACTCTTTCTCTCTAAAAAGTCAGCATATCCTATTACCAAGTTTGAGGGCAACCCAAAAGGACTTTGCTAACAGTTTAAGTATATACTAATTTAGTTATTGGCTTAGTAACCTAATCCATCAGATATGTCATTATGGGTAATTTTAGGCTCTATTTATAGGTTTTAGGGTCACTACGGCGTGGAAATAGACTTGTCACGCCGTGGGAGTTGGAAATAGACTTGTTACGCCGTGGGAATCAGAACTTGGCATAAACACGAACGTCGTTTGAAATTTTCTCAACTTTCCATAACACTTTAAATCTCATTAATGAAAGTTAGAAGTCATGAGATATGGCCAGAACACTGAAGAGAGGTCAAGTTGCCAACAACATCCTTTTTTCATCTTTGTCAACTCATTTCTCCTCCTTTTGCATTCCAACCTTCCATTTTAACTGTAATTGAACATTTCAAATCATATTAAGTATCATATATCTTGAAAAATAATATTTTTACTCAAATAAATTAAGATAATGGCCTAAAATTCATAGTTAAATAATGCATATCAATAGTATTGTCTCCTACAAATAAAAGATATAAAGATAAACATGGAATGTATAACTAATGAGAACCAATGTAAAACTATGTACCAAGTGTGATTATATTCAAACATCCATCCTTAAGCTAATCTTGGGATGAGAATGAAGACAAGGCTTGGATCGAAAGAAACTAAAGAGGGGTCGAGGCAATACTTTAGTGAATATATCGTTAAGATGCAAGTACAAAGGTACAATTGCGAGAAGAAAAAAAATAGTTGATGAAGTGATAATCAATGTGAAAATGTTTCACATAATTGTGGTGAACAAGGTTTTCAGCGAAAAAATTACACCCTTTTTGTTACAGAAAAGTATTGGAGATGCATCGAATGAGAACCGTAAGTTACAAAGTAAATATGCCACATAAGCCCATAAGCAGTATTCTACAAAAGCATGATATTCTGATTCACAAATGTAGTGATAAATCATAGGGTGCTTCTTAGCACGCCAATAAAAATAGAATACCCATAGGTAGATTGTCTACTCTCTAAACAATGAGCCAAGTAGCATCAGAGTAGCCCTAAAGAGTAAAAGATCTATCAGAGTGTCTAAAACATATGAAAAAGTGAATTGTAACCCTAAAATAACAACGGATTAGCTTAATCGGTTGAAATTATGAGTCTAAGGGAGCTTGAAGGTATTCGATTACATAGTTAACCGTAAATTAAAGATCACAAGGAGTGATAGTTGATGTGTGTATTTATATCTATATATAATCAGGTTCTAAATTTATAAGGTTTAGTTATCTCAGCTACATAGTAACACACTAATAGGAAGTAGACCTAATCGTGTAGTAGTATAGTTAGGGTAATTAAGTTTGTCGAACTCTTGGGGAACATGTATGATTTGAATCAGAATTAGATTAACTTTAAAACAGAAAGTAAAGGGGGGGGGGGCTTGTTATTTTAAACTATCATATAAAACAATCTAGCAAATATAAAATCATGGATAAGAAAATGATTTAAATGTACTTCTGTTTAGGTTTTGAATCCCCTTCTTTCTAATGGTTGAACTATGGAAAGTGTAATGGATTAATAAAGTGATTGTCGATTTGTAAGATACTTAACAATCTTGTTCATATTAATTAATATTAAGGATTAAAATATTAATGAATCAATATAGAGGCTAATCTTAATGTTCATAAAAAGTAAACCAAGAAAAGTATAGTGAACTAATGATCTCTAAAATGAGTTAAGTTAATGATTAATGTTACCTAAACCAATGATTTGTTTTATCACTAGTCCTAACAGTTCATTACCACATAGTAATTAAGATACGAGTTCATATAATCATATTGATAATGTAAATCATATAAAAATCGGATATGAGAATTAAAAATCAAAAATTTAACAAAGAAGGGTAGAATAATTCATTCAAAAGTAACAAATAATCAACTTTATAAATCTAAATCAATAATTCACGACATAGTAATTACGTTTATCTACATATAAACAAATAAAAGGGTTTTAAATTAAAAACTAAAGAATTTAAATTTTTTAACAAAAAATGTAAATTTTACACTAACCTCTTTCCCAAGCTTAAAATGATGCAATGTCCTCAATGCTTAGAGAGGAATGAACAACTCAATAAGACATATACAAGCAAAAAGGTGCAACTAGGACTGAATGTACATGATAAGATTGTAGAAATTCTTGATTTAGACGATGATGTTGGAGAAAAATATGAATTTTAGCAACTCAGTCAATCATCTGATTTACCCAAGCTTGCTTGGAACTGCGACCATCTTTTTAATGAAAGCATAAAATACTAAACACTACTCCTCTGGTTGCTTCCCAGAAAGCCACCCATTTTTAAAGTCGTTGGATCGACTTTGACCAACCAGATTTGTTGACGGGTGTTAATGCAAGCCCTAGTGTGGAGGATCAAACCCGTGCATTCTTAGAAGCCCACGATCGTGTGACTAAAAGGGCTTCACGTAAATGGCCATAACTTTGGCTATGGGACTCCGTTTTGGGCTGACGACCAGTCAAATCGAAGTTTGGAACAAGGAGCACGTCGTGATAAATTCCCAAAGGGGACTTGCCTATTTTTGAATCAAAAAATTGATTTCTAAATGAAGTTATGAACAATTTTGTTATTTTTTCTTTGATTTTTTGGTTTGTATTTGGCCCAGTGGACCTTTAGTGATCTTAATTTCTACTTCTTATTTAACTGTTTTTATGTAATTTGGATGGTCGATCATCAATTTTATGAACTTTCATTTTCTCCTAAAATTTTGTGCGTATTAACCTAGATTTTCAAGCCAATCCCACCGTATTCATAGAATCAACATGGTTTTGAAGAGATTGACCTGGTTATTCTTTTAGAATCAATAAGTTCACTCTTGTTTATTTATGTTTGTTTTTATATGCTGCATCAGGTGTGGTTGGGACTTCTCTAAAGCTCAATTCTCTTCTTTGTCACTCTATATTCATTCAGATATGGAAAAATTGGCGGATCTAGAAGTATTTCAGCAAAGTGAAAATACTTCATATTGTTATTAGATAAGTCCTTTAGATTTTTTATTCTCTTTCGTTTTCTTATCTTTTTTCTTCTAGCAATCTCATCATTCTATTCACTTTTTCTTCTTTTCAAATTTTGCTCAACAGAAACCTTCACTTTCTCTTTAACCCTTTTTCCAGAAATCTTCTTTTATTCCCCCTCCCCCCCTCCCCCCACCCCCATCTTATCTTTTTCTGGCAACTCCTTCTCTGATGCTTCTTCAACAAAAATTAGATTCTCCTTCACCTCCCCAAGCTTATTTCTTTTCAACTTTTCTGAAGTGTCAGATAATTTTCTATCTACAAATATCTCTTGCACAGAAACATTAGAAAACTCACAACAATCCTTAGATAAAGGACTTCTGGTACCCAGATAATTAACAGAAATATTATCAGAAGGAAAATCATCTTTATTCATTTTAAAGTTAACCATTTCCTCATCAAAATCCATTGAAATCATGCCATTAAAAACATCTATTGTTCTTTTTACAATTTTCATGAATGGTCTACCTAAAATAATAGAGTTTGTGTCTGATATGTCCAAATTACCCATGTCCAAAATATAAAAATCAGCAGGAAAGATCAAATCATTCACTTAGACAAGAACATCCTCTAATATACCTTTTGGGTATATTGTCGAGTGATCTGCCAACTGGATAATAGTTTCGGTCTTTTTTAAAGTTCCTAATTTTAATTTTTGAAAAAAGAGAAAAAGGAAGGCCATTAACTTAAGCTCCAAGGTTAAGCATGACTTTTGGAAAATTATGGTCACCCAATTTACAAGGAATCAAGAAAACTCCTGAATCCTTGTACTTTGGAGGTAACCCCTTTTGCAAAATGATGAAATGTTTTCACCAGCTTTTAAAATTTCGTTACTTTTAAATCTTTTGTATGAAACACATAATTTATTTAAAATTTTGGCATAATGAGGGATATGTTTTATAACATCTAAAAGTGGAAGATTTACCTCAACCTTACGAAAATTTTCCATAATATCTTCATCGTCTCGCTTGTGCTTCGTAATTTTCAGTCGACATGGGAATGGTACAAATGCCTTGCACTCCTTCAGATTCAGCTTCAATGGTTTTGGAGTTTTTGTTCCTTCATCTTTTTTAGAATCTTCGTTAACCAAAACTTCTTCATATTCTTCTTCAACTTCTTTTTCTTTATCTTTTTCATCATCTTATTCAACCAAAACTTCTTCATATTCTTCTTTAGCTTCTTTTTCTAGTTCAGATATGCTTGGGCCTTCATAACTTTTTTCACTTCTCAAAGAAATATCACTCATACTGTGCTTTGGATTGTTTTTAGTATGCCCTGGTAACTTTCCTTAAGATTCCAAATGAGCCACAAAAGTAGCAAGTTAAGACACCTGCTATTCTAGATTCTTGATACTAGCTCTAGTTTCGTTCTTGAATGCTTAGGTACTAATGACAAGACTTTTTACAATATCTACTAAGTCCACACGGTAAGCACTGGTTTGATGATTTGAAGACTGGTTATGAAAATCTGAATATTGATAATTTTGCTGGTGATGATTCATAAAGTTGGGCTGAAAATTCGTCTGCAGTTGAAAACCCACAGAATGTTGAAATTGTTGTCTTTGTTGATAATTGTTCTGACAAAAAAATTTGTGGTTGATTAAAGTTTTTTGTCGTTGGTATCCTTTGACAGGTTTTACTATAACCAAATCCTCTTGCAATAGTGGTCACATACTTTTGGGTGTTCAATTTTTAAGCAGAAAACACATTGTTTCTTTGCAGCTTGTTTTTTACTTTGTTAATAATAAAACACCTTTCATGAACTCATAAATTTTGGACTCCAGATGAACATTATTGACTTCTTTTACTCCTCTGGTTGATCAGAATATCACTCGTCTTCGTCTCCAGAATGCTTTGGCTCTATCACCAACTTCTCGATTAGTTCTCAGATTTTTTTTGTTGCCATATCACCTAAGGAACCGCCACTGGAAGCATTTATTAGACGTCACTCCACGGGTTTCATACCTTCATAGAAGTAGTTATACATCTGGTAATCATTGATCTAATGTTGTGGGCACCAAACCAATTGGTTTTTGAATCTCTCCCAGTAAGTGTGTAAGGCTTCTCTTCTTCCTTGTTTGATACCAATGATTTCTCTCTTGAGACTCAAAACTTGCTTTTCTAGAAAATACTTCTTTAAAAGTAACTTCGCGAGTTTCATCCAAGTGGTGCTGGAACCAGATGGGAGCTTGTACAACCATTCTCTCGTTGGGTCTTGAACTGAAAAGGAGAATGCCCTTAACTTTATCTGACCTTTTGTTATAGCATGTGACTTCATTCCTAAACAAAACGACATGAATTTCTTTTAGGAATTTATGTGGGTCTTCGTTTTCTAGACCTCTAAACATGGGAAGAAAATGTATTAGGTCAGATTTAAGTTCGGAGTTATGGGATTCTGGAAAAGTGATGCGGAGGGGTTGTTGATTGACCTCTTGGGTGGCCTAGTCTCTGAGAGTCTTCTCTGCTTCGTCTCCTACGTCACTCATGGCTGACTTTTTAGATTCTGAAGGTTCTAGTGTTTTATATTTTTCAAATTGAGTTTCCGAAGAGTCTGTTTTCTTGGATTTAACTGAGGGTGTTGGGGAATATGTTTTTTTCTTATAAGGTATTAAACACTTAGGTTTCGTTTGATAGTTGTTGTTTGGAAAAGTGTTGTCTGAGAAAATTTTCTATCTGGGAAGAAACCATGTTGTTTGATTTAAAATTTGGTTGTTGTTTTATACTGTGATCGATAAAGTTGTTGAATAATTATAAAAGCATACAAATTGTCATACAAAATCAAAATTACACAATAATCATAAAATCCAAATAAAATTGTTATACAAAGTAATAACTATAAATCAATTAAAATCCCAATATAACCATACTAAATTGCAAACAACTCTAAAAAAAATAGCAATAACTATGAAATTCAGCATGTATATTAAAAAAAACAGCATATATATACACAATTCAGCATGTACTTTCATAAATTTAGCATCTATGTAAAAAAATAGCATATATATCGATAGGAAAAAAAACATGTTTCAACATTTTTATTCATCTTTTTTTTTTTCAAAATCAGAATTTGTTTTATGTTTTTCTATCGTCTTCAAAGTTTAGTGTATAGTAGAGATGAGCGGTTTATCCCAAATCCCGATCCCGTATCGGTACCGTACCGGAACCGGTACCGAACCGTACCGAATTTAAAAATATGGGACGGTACTTGGTACTCAAAATACATGAAATTCGGGAATCGGTATTGTCGGTACCGGTACTAGTACCGACTACCGATACCATTTCCGGTACCGGTACTGGTGATGTTAATTCGGTTCGGTACTCGGGATTAACTTTAAATCAAATTCGGTATTCGGGAAATCAGGAACGGTACGGGTCGATACCGGTTCCGTCCCACGTTCATCCCTAGTGTATAGGAGGAGAATATACATGTTGATTCAGGAAAATCAACATGTATGTTCTCCTCCTATGCACAAAAATCAGAAGAAAGAAATATGAAAAACATGAAGCAATTCTGATTTTTAAACAAAAATATGAACAAAAATCAAATTTCTAACATATAATTAAAAGAGATAAAGCATGCAAATTAGAAGAAAGAAAGATAACAAAGATGAAACATACAATCAAAAGAAATCATAATTTCTGATTTTAACCCCCAAAAGAAATCTTGCAAGAAAAGGTAAAAAATGAAGAGATTACCAATAGGCGTAGTTGCATGGCGCGGCCGCGGGGGGGGGGGGGGGGGGGGGTGTTGGCCCGGGATGACGTGTGATGAAGATCGACGAAGGGAAGATGATGATGGCGGATGAAGGCGACGCAGTGAATACACTTTTTTTTTGTTAGGGCACAATTGTCCAACACATTTTCTTTTCCATCTAGACTTGGGTTTATGGCTTTGCGGGAAAGACCCATCTTACCGGGAAAGATGATTTTTTGGTCCAAATCAAACGGTATTTCCGATCCATTCAGTTAGAAAGATCTTTATGATTATGGAAAAACGTTTATCAAATGGAATCTTATTAATGTATATGACATTTGTAGTTTAATTTAACGAAAATTTACTTCATTTTGGCAAGAATTAATTGATTTTTTTTAAATTACTTTTTTTTCAAGAAAAAATACATTTAGTGATGGAATACCTACGGAAAATCCGTCGGTAATGTGGGCCGCCAAAAATCCGTAGGTGATAAAGTCAATGTCGATCAAAGTGGGCACCGTCGGTAATCTGTAGGATTTCATAGCTATTCCATTGGTAATTTACCGACGGATAATCATGTAGCTATTCCGTAATTATTCCGTCAGAAATATTTACCCACAAGCGTTTATGTTACGACCCTTTTTTCATCGCAATTTCGTAGGTATTGCACTATAGCTACGAATTGTGCTAGGTATTATTAGATTTTCTAATATTGAGGAATGATTTTGAGCTTGTTGGTAATCAATGACGATCTATAGAAGGAAGACTCATCATTTGGAGGAAAAAGAAACTCCATATCAGTTCTTTAATAGCATTTGAATTAGTGACCCACGCCAATTAATAGTCAAACCGTTGATCCGGGACCTTTGTTTCCATGGATGATACCATGGGTCCATGGAAGAAGGAATTGTTTTATCAGCCTTAATGACCCATTTTATTCTTGCCTTCTGGTTCAAGTTCACTTCTTTGACGATTTCAATTTCATCGATTTTTTTTTTCTTGAAAATTGTTTGTTGAGTCCAAGGGCCTTGATGCTGCCAAAACTCAAGCTCGTTCATTTTTCTTTTGATCATTGCACTCCTAATGTTCTATAGACCGAGAGTTAGCTCTCCAAGACTTTGAACATCTTTTTGACTGCTTTAAACCTTTGAGCTAGACGCAGAATTGAAAAGTATAATGAAATTACTACATATTTTCAAACATGTTTTAGGGTGATAACCAGTATGAAATATGACATTAAAGAGGGTAAAACACAAAAAAAAAAAAAAAAAAAAAAAAAAAAAAAAAAAAAAAACCTTTATTTAAGGCATGGAATGTACAATACAACCGAGTCATGCATTTAAAGATTAGAAAACAAAACGAACTACAAAATTTGTTAATTTACATTTTTAACCCCATCACCCCTCCAAGAAGTAACACAATGTTGCTTGGTAAACATTCCAACTACAAAATAATACCCCCCCTAAGTAAATATCACCATACCCCTCCACCCTTTAAAGAAAAATAAAACCCTATTTAATTATGTTACTTTCTTTGTTCATTTTATTCCAATATTGGCACCTCCCTTCGATTTAAACTCTTTCTTAGGGTTTGCAAGTCGTTGACCGCCATTGACCAGTAACGTCCTTGGCAATTTTAAGGGCATCACATGTGGTTCCAAGAAGACCCCTTCGAGTGAACCCAACCGTGTATAACCCATTCTCCCCTTTCCAGCCATTTGGAAAAGACATTTTAGGCATTCCCTCTTTGGTAAAAAAGTCGCTTCCCTATATCAAACAAGAACAAAAAACATTAGAACATAAGATATAATGATCTAATACAAAAAATTAAAGATATTTAACTAGTAAAAAGTTAAAACATTCAGATCCTTAGTCTTAACCTTTCTAAAATAAAAATTAAATTTTATAGTTTATAAATTATACGCCACATACATATCTGAAAGATGTGAGGTCATGGTCAATGACCCAACTCATTATCAAAGGACAAAATAATGAGATCATTATAAGCACAACATATTTCAATTATTATTCTTTAACAAAAAATATTATTATATGGTGATCATTACTCCCAGAGAAGAAATTACTAAAACCAGAACTAAAATCCTACAATGACTAGTAGGATATGGATCAAAACTTGTACATTACTCTTGATTTAGAAACTTCATATTTGTAAGCTATTCAAATCATTTTAAGCAAAAAGACATAAAAAATGAGAAATATAATCATGAGAATACTAGCTGATGTTAACACATCATAAAATGACAACAAAAATGTTAAGAGATTGAGAATCATCCAAACAAGTGCCACCAGTTTTTCACCTTTTTGGTTACTAAAAACCATTTTGTAGGCTTCTCGATGTGTAAGACTTGGAAAGTGATGTGAGATGGAGAATAAGATAAAATTCAAATAGTAAAATACATTACAAGTATTGTATTCAAAGTACATATTTTGAAACATGTCTCTTATATAGCATACACTTATTTCACACATGATTTGATAAAAGAGCTAAATGGATGCCATGCTATTTACCTTGAGCCAAAATGGCACATTGCTCTTATATCCCGTTGCCAAGACAATCGAATCAAATGCAATTTCTTGACCATCCATGAATTTGGCTCCATTTCTAGTTATTTCTCTCACTCCTTGCTCCACAACCTACAAACATTCCAATAAAACACAAACAAGATTTAAGAATCGTACGTTACAACTCATTATTGCATGTGTTGAATCTTTCAATAGTTACCTTGATGTTACCGGATTTGATTAGAGATAAGGCTCCGGTGTCAAGTACTGGGGTTTTACCGGTGGCGTTTTTTAGCTCAAGGGGGCCAGTTTTAGGCCTCCGTAGGCCTAATTTATCGGTGTTTCCTAGTGTTAAATTGGCCATAAACAAGATTAATTTATCCACCACCCTAAGAGGTAGCCACTTGAGAAGTCCCATAGCAATTCCAAATGTTGGGAATCCAAACATCTCTCTAGGCAGAACATGAACCTGTAAATACATTAAAACAGGCATATGAACATCCCCCAAAGTCAAAGAAAGTACGTCAAGAAAGTCTTTATAGCATTAAAATAACCAAAAGGATTGCAACTACTCATTAAATATAGAGGCTTTTTAAGGATTTTATTACGACTAAAAGAAATTTCTATGTCAAGAAAGGATTCTTTAAGAAAAAAGATGAAATACCATTAATACGGAAAAACATAAAGTTTAGTGATTATAAACAAGAAAAGAAAAGATTCAAGAAATACACAAGAAAGTCGGATGTTTTGAGTTTTGAAATAGTGATCTTTTTAAATTTTAAAAAAGGAATATCCATTTCAAAAAGTGAAGAAAAAGGCGAATGTAATTGACTTTGACATTTAGAATTAGAGCAATAATTCTCTAATCATAACTAGATACACACACAACACTGAAAGCACACACTGAAAAGAAGAGTGGTGATGATAAACTTACAGAGTTTCTAACAACCATAAAAGGACTTGCATTGTAACGGCAAAGGTCCAAACTAACCTCCATGCCAGAATTCCCACACCCAACTACTAAAACCCTTTGCTCTCTAAACACACACCCACTCTTGTACTCACTTGTATGTCTAACAACCCCTTCAAACCTCTCAATTCCCTGAATCTCCGGCACCACCGCCTCCGCATTCTCTCCGGTGGCCACCACCAACCACCGTGATTCATAGACAGAGTCTTGTGTATTCACCCTCCAAACACCAACTTGAGCGTCAAACTCAGCTCTGGCCACCGATTGGTTAAACCTCGGCTTGATTTCAAAGTGTTTTGCGTATGCCTCCATGTAGGAAACAAACTGTTTTTTGGTGGGATATTTTGGGAAATTCTTTGGGTACCCAAACAATGGAAGCTCGCAGAATTGTTTAGGAAGATGAAGCTTTAAACGATCATAAGTTTTATGTTGCCATAAAGACGCAATGCAGTCACTTCTCTCAAGAACAAGAGAAGGGATGCCATCTTGTTTTAGGCAAGCTGCAACTGCTATTCCAGAAGGGCCAGCGCCCACAATAATTGGTCCATCAAACTTCATGAACGTTTGATCTTTTTCACAAGAACCCATCAAAGATTTATCAAGAAAGATGAAAACTCACAACAGAAAACAAGAAACAAGAAGGGACTTTCAGTGAGCAAGTAACAGAAACCCCTCCGTTATCCAAGAAATGCTCTGCTTCTTTTCTTTTTTACTTCAAAGACTGTGAGTTTAAAAGGGTAATGAGTGAAGGGAAATGTGCGTTGGTTGGGAGTAAGTCTTTCTGACGATATTTAAATGTAGATAGAGAAAGAGGGTTTTATGAGAAGTGAGAGAAAAGAGAGGTGTAAAAATGGAGGCGTGAAGCTTAAGGAAAGGATTTAGTTCACTTTCTCAAGGCTCTTTCTTCTGAGGCTTTTCTGTGCAGAGAAAAGGGGAGGGGATATGAAGTGAAGTGAAGTGAAGGGGCAAAGTGACGAAGGAGGGAAACCTATAAATACATTTATATGGATGACTGTGTGTTTTCTTGTGTATAGTTGAATTGAATTTATAAGCCAACGCCACCACCGCTCGCACATACTTGGTTTGTACTTCACGCGCCTAGTCTTGCCTATGGCTGAGTGTGGGTCCCAAAGTTCTGTTGATTACTTCATCAAATCCTTTCATCATGCAAATTGAAAGAAAATTATTTAGGTTAAACCTTAGACCTTCTACTTGTCACTCTCTCTACAAGGACTCAAGAGGTAGGCCTGCAATTGATGTGAGAGGTAGAGTAAGATGATGTCAGTATAGGCTATTTTCTTTTAAAAAATAAAGCTTTTCGATATATTTTGTCGAATTTATAGAGTTTTTATGTTTTTGAAAAACTTATTTAGCGAGTGAATTACACACACAAGGTCCTTATTATTATTATTTTTTTCAATTTTAATGGTGATTTATTTATAATTTTTATTATTGATTGATCATTTATTTTTATTTAATATTATTATAGTTTCTAGCTTTTTATGTTTTTGATTAGTTATTTAATATATATTAAATGATTAATATATTATAAAACTTTCAACAACTAATCAATTGTTTTTTAATCATATTATATTTTTATCTTCTTCATTATATTATAGTTTTAATTGATTTCTATTCTTTTAACTATATATATATATATATATATATATATATATATATATATATATATATATATATATATATTAATCTCTGCTAGAAATTTGTGGTAATAAAAGGTTTGAAAATTTTGAGAATCGTTTGTACACTTTCAGATTAAAGTATTTGGATGGTACCCCTAATATTTAATCGGATAAGGCTCAGAAAAGTTTCAAGAACAGAGAATATGGAATTTATGATTTTCTTGATTTTAGTTGTAGGAAAATTATGACCAAAATGATTAAATATTTCATTTGTCTAAAAATTATCAAGACAGCTTTCTTTGTCCACAAACTACCCAAACTGTCAAAAGACAGTTTATAATAGTCCTAAACTATCATCAAAACAAGATTATTAATAAGGTTCAAAAACCGAGTTCATTTACAAGATTTCATATTGACCTGGCAACTCGACCCCAGTCAGGGGCTCTGCCCCTTGGACCCCGCCAGGGGCTGCTGCCCCTTGGATCCCGCTTTCAGGGGTGCTTCCACCGGACCCCTGTTAAGTCAGGGGTTTCGCCCCCAAATGATAGTGTACTTTAAAACTTGATCAAACTTAAACAAGAGTGTACTCTACACCTTCCTTACTTGTTCAATATATATCATGACCATTTTTGTCAACAAAATAATCCCATTACACTTTAATAATATTGATAATAACAAATTACCAACAAACCTCAACCATTTAAGTGTAATCTTGATCAACTTAAAAAACAAAATATAACAAAAACAAACTGATGCATAAATGAAAGGTCATGATGATTGAATTTCACATTAGTAACTTATACAATCCAAATATTAAAAAATCAGGATGTCACTAAGGATTGAACCCTTTCCATTCATGGTGAATACTTGAAGACAATACACACAACATTTTATATTCTCATAAGTTCTAGCTTGACATTATATTTTACTAGCTTGTGTCATATCCTTCAAAAAGCATATCAAAGTCAAGTCCCAAACTACTTGAAGTAGCTAAACTTCATGCTTTTAATAATTTGTTCCAATCTTCCAATATCAAGCTTTCCACCTTGAATTCAACATCTCATATTATATTAGATAGGAATTAGTGATGGGTTTTGTATACTACAACATCCTATGGTGCACATATAACCCTAAATACTTTGGATCTATGTTTTCACAAATTATACATGCAAATGGTTTCCAAGGTATTAAACCTATAACTAGCATGCATTTGACATAAACCATATAAGATACTAGATAGGGTAACATACATTTTATGTAGCTTAAAGTCTTGATGTATTTGGCCTTAAGAGCTTAGCCCCAATACTGTGGAAGACTCAAATGAAGTAACAACACATCATGAACAAAGGTGGAACTTAAGAGAGAATTCCTTTCACACCAAAAACACCTCCATGAACTCTAAGTACAAGTCTTGGCGATTTTCGGCTATGCATGGACATATTTATATGTAGAATTTCAAAGGTTATGGGTTAACCCAAACCCATACACATGGGTTTTTGACATGGTTCATGTGACCCAACTATTTATGTGTCCAAACATAAACTTGGTCCAACATGGATCATAAGCCCAACACATATAAATATAGCTAATTACCATAATTAGTCCCTATTGATTTAATTAGTCTCTTTGGATCATAAAATTAATTCTCGATCAATACTAACATATGATTTCATATTAATATATTAGAACTTATAATATATTAATAAATCACATATAACCTTCTCTCAAGAATCCATTCTAACAAACTATCATGATGATATGCAACCCAAATGGACCATGCTACTCTCAGGTCAAGTACATACCAATAATAGTTATGGGGTTAGACATCTAATACAACAATCTCTCACTTGGATAAGTCTAAAACTATTATTGCAAGTACATCTCCAAAACCCGACTAGCAATCGTAGCTCTTAAAATTTGTTGTCAAACTCTAACCTAGTCAATGACATGTCCATTAGATAAGGGGTCATATATTCCTCCATTCTAGATATCATATGGACTAAGACATGGAATATAATAATTCTCTCTGTCCATTTGTTGTTTCCTGATTTCCGATTTATGACGACCGATTAATTGAACAAATCAAATCAGTTCAAGCCCGGCCGAGCACTTACGTTTATCATCACTAAATCATCAAGGGCCCACATATATCGCTTTTAACCCTCCAAGGGTAAAAGGAATTGATAAACTTAGACTCATATGGTTGTACTAACTATTTGTTGAATCATACACAAAGGCACATTTTATAACATCAAGTTACCGATGCGTTTTCGTACAATCAATGTATAACCAACTCATAGTCAACAAATCATATCTCTAGGTTAGAAGAATATATTATATTATCGTCTCATGATCACTCGTGATAAAATCCATGAAGCGATTCAAATGAGCGTGGGTTTAATCCAATACTAGAATCTCATTCCAAGAGCACTCATGAATGTTGCAGCAACTTTTGCTATATCTAAACACTTTAGACATCTACAAGCCCAATTCATGACAGTCTTGATTCATACCTACTTCCAAAGTATGATTAACTATGGAGAGTTTGAATAATCTAGTTATTCAGGAAGTAAAAACATGCAAAGTGAAACAAAAGAATAATACTAATCCTATATGCCCCAAGCACCTTTGAGAGTAAATAAAACACATTTTATTTAAACACCATATTGATTACTCATTATTCATTGTATAATGTTTCAAATAATCAAATTAATATTTGAACTGAAACAATGGTCATGCTATGCTCCAAGCATGCACACTATGTTTGTCCAACCAATAGTTATGCCATACTCCAAGTATGCACACTATGTTTTTCTATGATTCTTACTTTGTGAAATAGACCAGCTGAACATGATTCCAATGATGCTCATTTCACGATCCCAAATCCATACCGTAAATGTAAGAATACCAAATTCTTGTCATTTACTATAATCTGTTAGATTTTAAACTTATATACAATGATCCTCTTGTAAAGACTATGCATAAAAGTCATAGAGACTCGGTAACAGACATTGCAAAGTATTCCAATGGAGAGCAACTCCATGGAAATGAAGTCTCAAATTCAAAGTACATTCCTTTGAACATCCTTCTTGCATTAAGTTTTCTAATCTTACACATATTTAATGAATAACTTCCACCTATGAAACATTTCCATATTCTCATTCTGACTATTACTTCTGAATAAGAGTTGCATCCTTTCAGAATATGTCAATATGGTCCTTTCCAAAAATTTACACCATACTTCCAACTGTCTATGAGTAACCAATCTTTGGTAAACCTCAGATTGTCCTCGAAAATTGCTTAATCATTTTAGTCATATCCAATTCTAGACCCTTTCCCCTTTTAATGCCCTAGGAATTTGGAAAATTTAGAAATGATAAATATTATACCACATGTAATCGATCCTATACATGAAGCATATAGGACACGATTCATGATGTCTCACATAACGACATGATCCTAGACCAGTCTTTTGCTACAATATTTTTTATTTTCCATGTTTTCATAATTCGACTATGAAGAGGGATGTCGTAATTATAATCGAATTTTGAGAACGCAATATATATATATATATATATATATATATATATATATATATATATATATAATTTCCTTATGTTGAACCATTCCATCATAAAATTCATATATATATACATATATATATATATATATATATATATATATATATATATATATATATATATATATATATATCTTTGACTAAAGATGATTAAAATCTCAATCTAAGCTTTTAGAATTGAAATGAAGTACAATTTCTTCTTCCTTAATTATAACAAAACAACTTTTCAAATCCTGCAAAATATATTTTTCAAATTGAAACTTTTGTTTTCTATAATTAACACTTAACATAATAATCATGCTCCCACTAACATGATAATTACTACCATAACACTTATGCTCCCACTAGCTTTGACATGTATCTAGAAAACAACTGGGCTTCTAGAAATCAATACTTTATTGACTTTCTTACAAAAGTTCAGATTTCTGATACGAAATGCTTTGATAAGAATTTATGAAGATCATACACCTTTCCTTAGATAGCTCACATGTGTGTCTAAACAATTTTTAGAATTATGAAAAGGGATGTCATAATCATAGTCTCAATTGTTTAGACCTTTTCCATTTCTCACAAGTCCATTTTAGTGTATCGGTTAACCATACATGATCCACTAATGACTTTGTAGCACCTGGTTCCCGATACGTACTCCTTGCTATTTACATTTTAAAAATAATGCATTTTGCCTTGGACTCGGCGAGTTGATGGGCCAACTCGCCAAGTAGGAGTGGGATAAGGTGCAGGGATTGAACTTTGGACTCGGCGAGTAGACCCTATTTGGGCAAAAACCCTAATCTGGGTGTTTGCACCCTATTTAAACGCTCTAACTTGGCCTGCTTTGTCCCTAACACTTCCAGAGAGCTATAGAGCGAAACCCTAGCGCCATATTGTTCTTGAGAGTGTTTTTGGCTTTGTGAAGAAGGTTTGGAGCTTAGAAGAAGAAGGAAAAGGTTGAAGTGTGCAAGGAGGGGAGATAGATCTGGAATCTACACTGTGAGGAGCTTCCATTCAGGTAGAAAAGTTCTTACCTTGATCACTAGTTCATTAGATCCCCCTTTTGTCCCAAATTAGTGGTTTTCAAGCCCTAAAACCTCAAGCTCCATGTGTTAATGCTCTATGTTCTGAAAGGACTCCAGATTTGGACCTTATGGGCGTATTAGAAGTATAAAGTTTCTGTGGTTGAAGTGATTGAGGTCCCCATTGAGTGTATGACCTCATTAAGAGTTTGGTTTTGGCCTTTTGAGCTTATAGGGCTATGCATGCACGTAAAGTTTGCAACTTTACATGATAAGCATGCTCAAGGAACATTGATCTATGGTTTGGAAGCGTTGCATGTGTCAGATTTGGTCTGTATGGGAAATGGGTCATAGGGACTCGGTGAGTTCCATAAAGATGGCCTTAGACTCGGCGAGTTGGATGAACAACTCAGCGAGTCCTATGAAGATTGCCTGGAACTCGACGAGTTGTTCTTCAAACTCGGCGAGTCGGGTCGCGAATCGGTTCAATCGTCCCAAGTAATGAGCTAAGGGTGATTCAGTGAGTGGGAAGAATAACTGGTCGAGTAGGATCGGGTTAATAGGAGAAGGACTCGATGAGTTTATGCCGTGACTCGGCGAGTCCAGTCAAATGGACGTTGACTTTGACCAAAGAGTTGACCTTGGACCAAGGGAGGGTCAGTCTTTTGACCTAACGGTATTTATGAGTGTCTAACCTATGTTTATGATTTATAGCCGGATGATTTGCGATTCAGCAGTCAGGCGCTCATCAAGCAGACTTCAGCAGCTACTTTTGAGGTGCGTTACCTTCCAGTAGCTGTGGGTCTAAGGCCACAATTCCAGCCCACTAGTTGGAGACGTATGATAGATGATTGTCTTTGTGATATCATCTAGGTTTGCTACTACCTGATATGTTATATGCTAGCATGATATGTTGTATGAGATAGTAGTAGAGTTCGGTTGTTAGGACCGAAGGGTAGTCAAACACCCCAGGTATGTTTGACAGTATGTGATGATATGTTTGCATGCTGGCTTGTTATGTTATATGCGATAGAGGTAGTAGGAGGGGACCAGTCCCCGAGTTCGGTTGTTAGGACCAAAGGGCAGCTCAGGCACCCCAGATACGTCTGGTAATATGTTATGTTATGTTATGTTATATGTGATAGTAGTAGTAGGGGGAGAAATAGTCCCCGAGGTTCAGTTGTTAGGACCGAAGGGTGGTCAGCACCCCAGAACGGCTTGACATGGGTAGTCAGCACCCCAGAATCGCTTGACACGGGTAGGTCGGCACCCCAGAATGGCCGTACCGAGTAGGTTGGGCACCCCAAATTTACCTGGCAGTATGTATGCTATGTGATTATATGGTATGTGGTACAGTGGGGGAACTCACTAAGCTTCATGCTTACAGTTTTCAGTTGTTGTTTCAGGTACCTCTTCTGTCAAGGGGAAGGAGCTGGCGCGGTAGCGGCGCATCACACACGCTCTTTTGATTTCCGCACCAAGAGTCATTATGGGATTTTGTACTCGACATTTTCATGTTTTATGTTTTGGTTTACAGGCACGAGACATGTTTTATCAAATATTATGATCGTGTGATATTTTGTTACAAACACTTTTTCAAATCGCTTAATTAAAAAAACGAAATTTTGGCTCGTATTTTTGGGATGTTACAAGTTGGTATCAGAGCCCTGGTTTGAGGGATTCAGACACACCTTCGGGGGTGTCTGGACTCAAATCGAAGGATTAAAATATTTTGAAGAAGATAATGTTTTCTAAGAGTTTTTAAGAAGGAACGAAGTGTGTGATGTGCACGACCGGCCGAGCTCAAGTAAGTATTCCCCAAAGTACCCATACAAGCTTATGTTATGTTTATCAGTTTCAGTAGAACAACATGCTAGAATAGGACTAAGGATCTAGGAGTGATGCCTTATGTGCCTACTTTATGTGCTTCAGTGTATGAAAATTGCATGCTAGAATTGAATAGACAACAGTAGGATAGCCTGTTAGGGTTATGCCTGATAGTATGAGTTTACCACTGTATGCTAGTTCAGTTTCTCTCTTTGAGAGCGGAGTTGCTTGAGATTGTTTCCTTTTGTCTGAATGCTGCTTGCTTTGTACTTCGTGGGACTCTGAGCGATGGGAGTTAGCCATTAGGTGAATACGTCACGTCACATGTGATCAGGGTTGAATAATCTTAGAGTGTTGGATTTGGCCCTATTACGCAGCTCTTGTTTGAGTCTAACCATTGTAGGGATGAGTCTGTTACTCGAAGGATTATCTAAGCCTCATCACATGTGATGGTATTCAGGTAATGGCCAAGTGGCATTACTCAGAGGCCTTTAGCAGCTGAGAACCGGGTAGGGCGGAGTCAAAGATTTCCTTAGGGCAAGCCTAGGATGAGTATAGAAGTGATCAACAGTAGTGAAAGGGATCTAGTGGTGTCGAGGCAGTCCTTGAAGAAGGTACGGATAGATGTTGAAGGTAGTATGGGCACGTACTTCTGGAAGCAGAGGATCCGTACCGAACCAAGGAAGGCCAAGATAAGACCAGGGAACTTGTAGTAGAGGCGATCCCTCAAGAGGTATCAGTATAACTAACGGATGTTATTTATGTATTACAGAATGGTGGTACTACGTTTGAGGCTGACAGTTGGTAGTTCAGGAGAGGGATCGGGTTCGGGATCAGGTTCCGAGCCAGTAGATGAGAGGCTTCACGAGTTCATCGCGTCAGAGATCACCAGAGGCATACTTGAGTCAACCCCCATCATCTTCGGGTCGATCAAGGAGGGGATAGTTGAGTAGATGGAGGATAGCCTTAGGAATTTCAGGAGCGACATGGCATCTGTCCAGTCGGGATCTCGCACACTGTCCTTTAAGGAATTCAGGGGCAATGGTGCGCCGAATTTTCATGGGGCAAATGACCCCGTAGCTGCCAAGCGATGGATTGCAGACATTGAGTCTGCACACTTGACTAGCTTCTGCCCTGAGGGGTCGAAGGTGAGGTTTGCAGCAGGGTGTTTACGAGATCGAGCTAGGGATTGGTGGGAGTTCGTTGGTGACTCGTTGGGAGCCTCGGCTGTCGAGGCTATGACCTGGTCGGACTTTGTGACCAGGTTCAGGGCAGTGTTTGCATCAGATGTCGAGCTTCAACAGCTGGCTAGGGAGTTTTTAGATATGAGGCAAACAACAGACACCGTGGCGAAGATCACCGCCAAGTTCCAGGAGAGGGCATTATTAGTGCCCCAGTATGTGGGTGATGAGGACATGAGGAGGACCCGCTACCATGACATGCTCCGAGCTGATATTCAAGAGCATGTCAGTTTTTCAACTTACCCTACCCTGGACTCTATGATTGTCAGGGTGAGGGAGAGGAAGATAGATCTGGAGCACATACGAAAGAGGAAGACAGAGGAGGGACAGACAGGAGGGGATTTAGGGAAGAAGCCCAAGGGATCAGATGGTAGGCCGAAAGGCCAGTCAGGACCAAGCCGCTGCAGGAAATGCGGCAGGCCTCATGAGGGGGCATGTAGACTGGGATCGTCGGGCTGCTATAACTGCAGCAAGACGGGGCATTTCAGCAGGGACTGTACCGCCCCTGCACCTGTGATACAGATGTCTGAGTCGTTGTGTTTTCACTACAACTAAAGGGGCCACAAGAAGGCCAATTGCCCTCAGTTGATAGCAATTGCGCCAACTCCAGCGACCCTGCGGATCACTGATGGCCGGTAGGGCAAGGCGGAGGCTCCAATGGTGAGGAGTCGGGCATTTCAGCTGACTACCGAGGAGGCATGCGCCACACCCGATGTGGTGATGGGTATGATTCTTTCCCTCTATTTCATTTTCATGTTGTTATGTTATTGATATGTGCTCTGTGTATATGCTTTAGGATCGTTCCATGTGAACGGTATCCGTGTTCAGGTGTTATTTGAATCGGGTGCTACCCGATCGTTTGTTTCTCTTGCGCTTAGCAAAAAGTTTACTGAGTCTTCAGGCATGTTGATTGCCCTTTATAGGTAGAGATTGCCGATGATCGATCGGTGCGGGCATCAGCGGTGTTCAGAGATTGTGTTCTGAGATTATTCGAGGAGCGATACTTGGTGGATTTGGTTCCCATTCCGTTGCGTGGGAACAAGGTGATTATAAGCATGGATTTGTTGAGCCCTAATGGGGCGGTGATAGATTGTGCACAGCAGCTAGTGCGAATCAGGACCCCAAGTGGGGGAGAGTTGGTGATCCACGGCGAGAGGCCCCAACATGGACCCACAGTATGTTCAGCAGCGAGAGCCAGGCGCTACCTTTAGCAGGGTTGCGCGGGATATGTCGCGTATGTTGTGGATACCCAGGAGGTGAGTAAGGCAACAGTGAACGAGGTTCCAGTGGTGCGAGACTACACTGATGTGTTCCCGAAGGAGCTTCCTGGAATACCTCCGGATCGACAGGTAGAGTTCAGGATCGACCTAGTTCCTGGTGCGGCTCCGATAGCCAAGGCACCGTATTGGTTGGCTCCTCTTGAGATGCAGGAGTTGTTTACATAGCTACAGGAGCTGTTAGACAAGGGATTCATTAGACCGAGAAGTTCACCCTAGGGAGCCCCGATCCTGTTTGTGAAAAAGAAGGACGGGACGCATCGGATGTGTATAGATTACCGGGAGCTGAAGAAGGTAACGGTGAAGAACCGCTACCCACTCCCGAGGATTGAAGACCTCTTTGATCAGTTGTAGGGAGCATCCTGGTTCTCCAAGATCAATTTGCGTTCAGGTTATCATCAGATGAGGGTCAGAGAGGAGGATATGCAGAAGACCTCGTTTTGGACACGTTATGGCCATTATGAGTTCGTGGTGATGCCGTTCGGGCTCACCGCATTCATGGACCTCATGAACCATGTGTGCAGACCGATGCAGGATCGGTTTGTGATAGTTTTCATCGATGATATCTTGGTTTACTCTAAGACGCAGGAGGAGCACCTACGAGAGGTGCTGGAGACTTTGAGGAGGGAGAGCTTGTATGCCAAGTTCTCCAAGTGTGAGTTCTGGTTGCGCGAGGTGCAGTTTCTGGGGTACCTAGTCAACCAGGATGGGATTTTAGTAGAGCTAGCCAAGGTGGAGGCCGTGATGAGATGGGAGGTTCCGAAGTCTCCATCTGAGATTTGGAGTTTCCTAGGATTAGCGGGCTACTATCGGAGATTCATCCAGGATTTCTCCAAGATAGTCGTACCCCTGACGCGGTTGACCGAGAAAGCCGTAGTCTTTCGATGGGGGCCTGAGCAACAGGAAACATTTGAGATTTTGAGACAAAGATTGTGCGAGGCGCCAATCTTAGCCCCGCCGGAGGGCGTAGAGGATTTTGTGGTATACTGTGACGCGTCCATTTCGGGGTTGGGCGTGGTACTGATGCAGATGGGGCATGTCATTGCCTATGTTTCGAGGCAGCTGAATCCTCACGAGGCGAACTACTGGACGCATGATTTAGAGTTGGGGGCGGTGGTCTTCGCCCTCAAGATTTGGCGGCATTACCTCTACGGGGTTCGATGTACCATTTACACGGACCACACGAGTTTGAGGTACCTCATGGATCAGCCGAATTTTATCATGAGATAGCGTCGGTGGCTTGATGTGGTGAAGGACTATGATTTTGAGATCCTTTACCACCCAAGGAAGGCAATTGTGGTGGCCGATGCGCTTAGCAGCAAGGCGGCGCCGATCAGGGATATTTGCATGCGGATAACAGTGGTGACTCCGCTTTTGGAGAGGGTTCGGGAGGCCCAGCAAGATGCCTTGAAGGAGGAACATCGGAAGAGTGAGCGCATAGTGGGTCAGGTTTTCTCCTTTGACTATGATATCAGGGGATTATTGACATTACACGCAGGGTATAGGTGCCATACCTCGGAGGCATGCGCCAGATCTTGATGGAGGAGGCGCATTCATCCCGGGGTGACGAAGATGTATAGGGATCTTCGTCTGGACTATTGGTGGCCCTGAATGAAGCGGGATGTGGCTTGGTACGTCAAGCGATGCTTGACCTGCAGGAAGGTCAAGGCCGAGCATCAGAGACCACAGGATATCACTCCGCAACATCTCAAGATATTAGGCCTTCTTCATCTCCTTGTCCGCCACGTACTGCGGAACAAGAAGGGCCCTCTCCCTGAACTTGGCGGTGATCATCGCCACAGTCTCATTAGTCTACTCAAGATCCTAAAACACCCTCGCTAGTTGTTGCACCTCGATCATAGGTGCAAACTCGGCCCTGAAACTGGTTTTGAAATCACTCCAGGTCGTCGCATCCAACACTATATCATCACTAATGGTTCTCCCAACCTCCTCCCACCAGTCACGTTTCCGGTCCTTCAAAAGACAGGACATAAGCCTAACCTGGTCCCCCTCGGGACATCTATTGGTGCGGAACGCATTGGCGACATCCACCAACCATCTGGTGCTCGCAATGGGGTCCCGAGCCCCATGGTAGTCGGGAGATCTACAAGCCCTGAACTCCCTGAAAGTCTGTGTGCGTGACCACATCATGGCCGCCATCTCAGTGCGGAAAGCAATCAACCTCTCATCCAAAAGCTCAAGAATGCCCTCTTTGATCATGCCAAAGATCACAGGAGTCTAGTCTAGTATGATGTGCGTGATCTATAGGGAGATGAACTCCTTGGTCTGCTCGTCTAGCTTCTCAAATCCAGAGTCTGAGCTTGATCCTTCACCGGCACCTGAACTGCCGACTGCTGGTCTAGGGCGTAACACCACCATTCTGAAAACACATCATAACAAACATCAGAATACTGAACATAACTGGAGGGATCTCAAACACTACAAGTTTCTTGGATTCATCTCAGCCTTCCTTGATTTGAGTATGAATCCTCTGCTTTCAGTAGTACGGGCCCATACTACCTTCCAGATTTATCCCTACTTTCCTCAAGAACTGCCTTGACTCCACTAAGTCCCTTTTACTACTATTGCTTCACGCACTACTCTCATCCTAAGTTTGCCCTAGGGTAATGACCATCCCATCCTCTGCCATCAGCTGCATAAGAAGTCCCTACTATATTCCCCTAACTAGCTCGCGAATACTATTACATATCACTAAGACTTGATAACTCTTCGAATGTGAGGTTCTACCCTACAATGGTTAGACTTAGACAATAGGTGTGAAATAAGGCTAAACCTAACCTTCTGGAATTATTTAGTCCTTGTAATATGTAACTTAACATGTTCATTTACTAGTTAGTAAAAGATAGCCAGAACTCCTAAAATCACAAAGCAAGCATTCGAGCATTGAGTACATATAATCAAGCATATACTACTCTGGCTATCATACTGATTGATTTGTACTAATACGCATTTCTCATAAAGTTGATACACATATAACAGGCACATAAGGCATCCTTTCTAGATTCTTAGTCCTAATCTAGCATGTTGTTCTGGTAAAGCTGATAAACATATCATAACATAAACTTGTATGGGTACTTTAGGAGTACTTACTTGAGCTTGGATGATTGCATGCACCACACCCTTTCCTCTTTTCAAAATTCCTTTCTTGAATTTCTTTTCTTTTCTCAAAATCCTTTTTATAACAATGGTTTTCTTTTGAAAAATTTATACCACTTCCTTAGTTTGGGTTCAAAAACACCCAAAAGTGCGCCCGAATCCCTCAAACCAAGGCTCTAATACCGACTTGAAAAATCCCAAAAATACGGACCAGAATTTTTTTTTTCAAATTATTATTAAAAGATAAATCATCCATAATCATAAATAAAATCGTGAATCATGTATCATAAGGTATCATAATATATGTCACATATCAAAATCTCACATCAAAATATCAGAGTAAAACTCTCCGGCTAAAGACTGTGGTGTATGTCATGCGATCATCTCGAGACCTTCCATTTGCTAGTGGAAGAACCTAAAACCAAAACTTGTTTGTGCATCTTTGTGTCATCTCAGCGTTTTCCTTGAGGTATAACTCGTTTCCCCTCTGTTTTCATGCTTGTAGTCTCTATTAGCTACATGAAAGTCCTTCTTGAGCCATTCCCCAAGCTTGTTTGTGCATTGTGGGTTGTAATGAGTTGTTAGCCTCTAGATCTAGGCATGATTGAGTCCCTGGAGCTTGGATCTACTACCTTTATGGAGTCATATTGCATGAAAGCCCTAGATCTACTCTTTTGGTGCATTTTGAGCCCTAAAACCTTCATTGGTGATTATTTACACGTAAAGTTGGAAACTTTATGTGTAATTCATGCCCTAGAAACCCAGATATGTGAATCGCATGAGCTGGATTCAAGAAAAATCGAGTGTATAGTAATTGCATGAGGCCGACTCGGCGAGTCGTCCCTCGGACTCGGCGAGTCGAGTCGCGAGTCCCCGAGTTTTCCCCCTTTTCGTGTTTGCAGGTTGGAGTAGTGAGTCATAGGGTGTGACTCAGTGGGTTGGAAGCCAGACTCACTCATATAGTTACTCGGCGAGTCAATGCCATGACTCGGCGAGTTCAGGGCAATCTTCTTGCCTCAAGAACAAACTCGGTGAGTTGTTCATACAGCTCGGCGAGTCTCAGCATAGAGTGTTCTTCGGATGAAGAAGAACTTGGCGAGTTGTTCATACAACTCGGCGAGTAGGATGAAGGACTATTGGACTTTAGCTTAGAAGGAAAACTCGTCGAGTCAATGCCAAAGTCGACGAGTAGAGACGGGATAGTGGTCAGATAAAGGGATAAGGACTCGGCGAGTTGACAGGCCAACTCGACGAGTCGGGTCAACTAGAAGATGACTTTGACTTTAACTCATGGTTTGGTTAAGGGTAAATGGTCAGTTTACCCTGAGGTCGGTTAGTAGTATTTGACTAAGTGTTTGGTGGGAATTGCAGCCGGAGGATTTCCGGAGCAGCAGCAGCAGACAGACCATTCCCACACAGATCAACGGCTACTACGAGGTGACTTACCTTCCAGTAGTGGTGGGTCTAAGGTCACAATGTTAGCCCACCAGTAGGAGATGTATGATAGATGATTGTCTGTGTGATATCATCTAGGTTTGCTACTACCTGATATGTTATATGCTAGCACGATATGTTGTATGTGATAGTAGTAGAGTTCGGTTGTTAGGACCGAAGGGTAGTCAGACACCCCAGGTACGTTTGACAGTATGTGATGATATGTTTGCATGCTGGCTAGTTATGTTATATGTGATAGTAGCAGTAGGGGGTGAAATAGTCCTTGAGGTTCGGTCTTCAGGACCAAAGGGTAGTCAGCACCCCATAATGGCTTGACATGGGTAGTCAGCACCCCAGAATGGCTTGACACGGGTAGGCCGGCACCCCAGAATGGCCGTACCGGGTAGGTCGGGCACCCCGGAAATGCCTAGCAATATGTATGATATGCGATTGTATGGTATGCGGTATGATGGGGGAACTTACTAAGCTTTGTGCTTACAGCTTTCAGTTTTGGTTTCAAGTACCTCTTCTTCGAAGGGGAAAGAGCTGGCATGGTAGCGGACCATCACACATACGCTTGTATTCCGCACCATGAGATCTTCCTGGGGATTGTACTCTGACGTTGTTATGTTTTTATAAACTGTTTTCCAGACACGCACACTTTTATGAAATGACGTGGTTGGTGTATGTTTTACTACTAATGTTTTGCTAAGTATATGTTTTCAAAAATGAAATTTTTGGCTCGTATTTTTGGGATGTTACAAGTTGGTATTAGAGTCCTGGTTTGAGGGTTTCGGACACGTCTTCGGGGGTGTCTGAACTCAAATCAAGGGATTAAAAGATTTTAAAGAAGAAAATATATTCTGAAAAGCTAAGTAAAGAGTTTTAAGAAGGAACGAAGTGTGTGGTGTGTGCGACCGGCCGAGCTCAAGTAAGTATTCCCCAATGTACCCATACAAGTTTATATATGTTTATCAGTTCCTGTAGAACAACATGCTAGAATAGGACTAAGGATCTAGGAGTGATGCCTTATGTGCCTGCTTTATGTGCTTTAGTATATGAAAAAGTTGCATGCTAGAATTGAGTAGACAACAATAGGGTAGCCTGTTTAGGTTATGCTTGATAGTACGAGTCTATCATTGTATGCTAGTTCAATTTTTCTCTATGAGGATAGAGTTGCTTAAGATTGTTTCCTTTTATCCAAATGTTGTTTGCTTTGTGCTATGTGGGCTTTGAGTGATGGGAGTTAGCTGTTAGGTGAATACATTAAAGTCACATGTGATCAGGGTTGAATAATCTCAGAGTGTTGGATTTGACACTATTTCTTAGCTCTTGTTTGAGTCCTAACCGTTGTAGGGATGAGTCCCTTACTCGAAGGATTATCCGAGCCTCATCGCATGTGATTGTATTCAGGTAATAGCTAATTGGCATCACAAAGAGACCTTCAACAGCTGAGGAATGGGTTGGGTGGAGTCAGAGGTTTCCTAGGGAAAGCCTACGATAAGAGTAGCAGTGATCAGCGGTAGTGCAAGGGACCTGGTGGAGTCAAGGCAGTCTTTAGAGAAGGTACGAATATATGTGGAAGGTAGTATGGGCCCATACTACTAAAAGCAGAGGATCCGTACCCGAACCAAGCAAGGCCAAGATAAGACAAGGGAACTTGTAGCAGGTGTGATCCCTCCAGAGGTATCAGTATCGCTAACAATTATTATTTCTTTTGTATTTCAGAATGGTGGTACTACGCCCGAGGCCAGCAGTTGGCAGTACAGGAGAGGGATCGGGTTCAAGATTAGGTTTCGAGCCAGTAGATGAGGGGCTACGTGAGTTCATTGCGTCAGAGATCACCAGAGGCATACTTGAGTCGACCCCCATCATCTTCGGGTCGATCAAGGAGGGGATAGTTGAGTTCATGGAGGATCGCCTCAGGGAGTTCAGGAGCGACATGGCATCTGGCCACTCGGGATCTCGCACACTGTTCTTTAAGGACTTCAGTGGCAATGGTGCGCCGAATTTTCATGGGGCAAAGGACCCCATAGCTGCCAGGCGATGAATTGCTGACATTGAGTCTGCACAGTTGACTAGCTTTTGCCCTGAGGGGTCGAAGGTGAGGTTTGCAGCTGGGTGTTTACGAGATCGAGCTAGAGATTAGTGGGAGTCCGTTGGTGACTCGTTGGGAGCCTCGGCTGTCGAGGCTATGACCTGGTCGGACTTTGTGACCAGGTTCAGGGTAGTGTTTGCACCAGCTGTCGAGCTTCTGCAGCTAGCCAGGGAGTTTTTAGATATGAGGCAGACGACAGAGACCGTGGCGGAGATCACCGCCAAGTTCTGGGAGAGGGCATTATTAGTGCCCCAGTATGCAGGTGATGAGGACATGAGGAGGACCCGCTACCATGACATGCTCCGAGCTGATATTCAAGAGCATGTCAGTTTTTCAGCTTGCCCTACCTTGGACTCTATGATCGCCAGGGCGAAGGAGAGAGAGATAGATCTAGAGCACGTTCGGAAGAGGAAGACAGAGGAGGGACAGACAGGAGGGGCTTCGGGGAAGAAGCCCAAGGGATCAGATGGTAGGCCGAAAGGCCAATTAGGACCGAGCCGCTGCAGGAAATGCGGAAGGCCTCATGAGGGGGCATGTAGACTGGGATCGTCGGGCTGCTATAAGTGCTTCAAGTCGGGGCATTTCAGCATGGATTGTACCACCCCTGCACCTATGATACAAATCTCTGAGTTGCTATGTTTCCATTGCAACCAGAGGGGTCACAACAAGGTCAATTACCCTCAGTTGACAGCACCCGCGCCAGTGATGGCGCCAACTTCAGCAACCCTGCGGATCACTGATGGCCGGCAGGGCAAGACAGAGGCTCTAGTGGTGAGGAGCCGGGCATTTCAGCTGACTACCGAGGAGGCACGCGCCGCACCCGATGTGGTGACGAGTATGATTCTTCCCTCTACTTTATTTTTTTGTGATGTTATAATATTGATATGTGCTCCGTGTATATGCTTTAAAATCGCCCCATGTGAACGGTATACCTGTTCAGGTGTTGTTTGACTTGGGTGCCACCCGATCATTTGTTTCCCTTGCGCTTAGCAAGAGGTTTACTGAGTCTTCAGGCATGTTGGATTGCCCTTTAGAGGTAGAGATTGCCGATGATCGATCGACGCGAGTGTCCGCAGTATTCACGGATTGTGTCCTAAGGTTATTTGAGGAGCGCTATTTGGTGGATCTGGTTCCTATCCCTTTGCGGGGGAACAAGGTGATTATAGTCATGGATTGGTTGAGCCCTAATGGGGCGGTGATAGATTGCGCACAACAGTTAGTGCGGATCAGGACCACAAGTGGGGGAGAGTTGGTGATCCACGGCGAAGGGCCGCAACATGGACCTACACTATGTTCAGCAGCGAGAGCTAGGCGCTACCTTCAGCAGGGTTGCGTGGGATATGTCGCGTATGTTTTGGATACCCAAGAGACGGGTAAGGCGATGGTGAGCGAGGTTCCAGTGGTGAGAGACTACACTGATGTGTTCCCAGAGGAGCTTCCTGGGATACCTCCGGAGTGTCAGGTAGAGTTCAGGATCGACCTAGTTCCTGGTGCGGCTCCGATAGCCAAGGCACCGTATCGGTTGGCTCCTCCCGAGATGTAGGAGTTGTCTACGCAGATGCAGGAGCTGCTAGACAATAGATTTATTTGACCGAGCAGTTCACCGTGGGGAGCCCCGATCCTGTTTGTGAAGAAGAAGGACACATCGCATCGGATGTGCATAGATTACCGGGAGCTGAATAAGGTGACGGTGAAGAACCGTTACCCACTCCCGAGGATTGATGACCTCTTTGATCAGTTGCAGGGAGCATCTTGGTTCTCCAAGATCGATTTGCGTTCAGGCTGTCATCAGATGAGGGTTAGAGAGGAGGATATACAGAAGACCGCGTTTCGGACATGTTATGGCCATTATAAGTTCGTGGTGATGCCGTTTGGGCTCACCAATGCTCCTGCCGCATTCATGGACCTCATGAACCGCATGTGTAGACCGATGCTGGATCGGTCTGTGATAGTTTTCATTGATGACATTTTGGTTTATTCCAAGACACAGGAGGAGCACGAGGAGCATCTGAGAGAGGTTTTGGAAACCTTAAAGAGGGAGAGCTTGTATGCCAAGTTCTCCAAATGTGAGTTTTGGTTGCGCGAAGTGCAGTTTCTTGGGCACCTCATCAACCAGAACGGGATTTCAGTAGACCCGACCAAGGTGGAGGCCGTGATGAGATGGGAGGTTCCGAAGTCTCCATCCGAGATTTGGAGTTTCCTAGGATTAGCAAGATACTATCGGAAATTCATTCAGGATTTCTCCAAGATAGTCGTACCCTTGACACAGTTGACTAGGAAGGCAGTGGTATTTCGATGGGGGCCTGAGCAGCAGGCATCGTTTGAGATTCTGAGATAGAGATTGTACGAGGTGCCAACCTTAGCCCTACCCGACGGCGTAGAGGATTTTGTGGTATATTGTGATGCGTCCATCTCAGGTTTAGGCGCGGTATTGATGCAGAGGGGTCATGTCATTGCTTATGCCTCGAGGCAGCTGAAGCCTCATGAGGCGAACTACC
Source organism: Lactuca saligna (assembly GCF_052625555.1). NCBI lineage: Eukaryota > Viridiplantae > Streptophyta > Magnoliopsida > Asterales > Asteraceae > Lactuca > Lactuca saligna. Next base: position 36,272,152 of record NC_136417.1, on the reverse strand, counting down.
CGACGCATGATTTAGAGTTGGGGCGGTGGTCTTCGCCCTCAAGATATGGCGGCATTACCTCTAAGGGGGTCGATGTACCATTTTCACAGACCACAAGAGTTTGAGGTACCTCATGGATCAGCCGAATCTGAACATGAGGCTGGCTGGATGTGGTGAAGGATTATGATTGCGAGATCCTTTATCACCTGGGGAAGGCCAATGTGGTGGCCGATGCGCTTAGCCGCAAGGTGGCGACGATCAAGGATATTTGCATGAGGATGACTGTAGTGACTCCCCTGTTAGAACAGATTCGTGAAGCTCAGCAGGAGGCTGTGAAGGAGGAACATCGGAAGAGTGAGCATATAGTGGGTCAAGTCACCTTCTTCGATTATGATAGTCGAGGGTTATTGACACTACACTGTAGGGTGTGGGTTCCGTATCACGGAGGCGTGCGCCAAATCTTGATGGAGGAGGCGCACAAATCCCAATTCTCTATTCATCCAGGGGCGATGAAGATGTATCGGGATCTTCGCCTAGACTATTGGTGGCCCTACATGAAGCGGGATGTTGCGTGGTACATCGAGCGGTGTTTGACCTGCAGGAAGGTCAAGGTCGAGCATCAGAGACCGCACAGAAAGATGTAGCTGTTGGATATCCCGTTGTGGAAATGGGAGGATATTACGATGGATTTTATCACAAAGCTTCCACGAACGACGCGATGAGTAGATTCGATTTGGGTCATCGTGGATCGGTTGACCAAGAGCGCCCATTTTATTCCGATTCAGGAGAGTATCTCGGCCGAAAAGTTGGCCAATATCTATATCAGGGAGATAGTGGCGCGGCACGGGGTGCCAGTGTCAGTGATATCAGATCAAGATGTGCGGTTCACTTCCAGGTTTTGGAAGAGGTTTCATGACGAGTTGGGCACTCGTCTGCATTTTAGCACCGCCTTTCACCCGCAGACGAATGGTCAGAGTGAGCGGACCATCCAAACTTTGGAGGATATGTTGCGGGCATGCGTGTTAGACTTTGGTGGTAGCTGGGATACCTATCTTCCCTTGGCTGAGTTCTCGTACAACAACAACTACCACGCGAGTATTGACCGTCCCCCATTCGAGATGTTGTACGGACGGAGGTGTAGCACCCCGATATGTTGGGGTGAAGTTGGATAGAGGGTCATGGGGAGCACTGAGGTGGTGCTCAAGACGACCGAGAGGATCCATCAGGTTCGAAGCAGGCTTCAGACTGCGCAGAGTCAGCAGAATAGTTACGCCGACAAGCGTCGATCAGACCTGGAGTTCCAGGTCGGGGATATGGTTCTCCTGAAGGTGTTGCCTTGGAAATTCCTAATTCAATTCAGGAAGTGGGGCAAGTTGGGCCCGAGATTCATTGGTCAGTTTAGGGTTGTAGCCTGGGTGGGCAAGGTGGCATATAGGCTCGATCTGCCAGCCGAGCTCAGTCAGATCCACAGCACCTTCCATGTCTCCCAGCTGCGGAAGTGCCTCGTGGATGATTCAGCGGTGGTGCTGTTAGAGGATATACAGGTTGATGACAGCATGAATTACATTGAGCACCCAGTCGCAATCCTTGACCGGAAGTCGAAGGATCTAAGGAACAAGAGGGTGGAACTAGTGAAGGTGCAATGGCAGCACTGCAAGGGTTCAGAATGGACTTGGGAGCCGGTGGAAGAAATGATGGAGCACTACCCCGAGCTGTTTCAGGATCGATCAGCAGACTTCGAGGATGAAGTCTAGAATAAGTGGTGGAGATTTGTAGCACCTAGTTCCTGGTACGTAAAAATTCATCTTAGTGTTTTTTCATTTTTAGCCTTGGACTCGGCGAGGTGTAGGTCCGACTCGCCGAGTAGAGACGTGATCCGGAACACGTTTAAGTTGACGACTCTGCGAGTCCATATTCTGGACTCGGCGAGTCCCCGCTGTCTGATGAAACCCTAAATTTCAAGGGTTTGCACCCTATTTAAACCCTCTTATTTGCCCCTAAGCTCGCCCCCTTCACCCTCAGAGCTCCCAACATCGTTTATACCCCTATTCCTTGTGAGATTGAAGTGTTTTGGTGTGTTCTTGAAGATTTTGAGGAGAAAGAAGAGTAGATCAAGAAGAGGAGAAAGAGGCCAGGCATCTTTGTGTCATTTCAGCGTTTTCCTTGAGGTATAACTCGTTTCCCCCTGTTTTCATGCTTGTAGTCTCTATTAGCTACATGAAAGTCCTTCTTGAGCCATTCCCCAAGCTTGTTTGTGCATTGTGGGTTGTAATGAGTTGTTAGCCTCTAGATCTAGGCATGATTGAGTACCTGGAGCTTGGATCTACTGCCTTTATGGAGTCATATTGCATGAAAGCCCTAGATATACTCTTTTGGTGCATTTTGAGCCCTAAAACCTTCATTGGTGATTATTTACACGTAAAGTTGGAAACTTTACGTGTAATTCATGCCCTAGAAACCCAAATCTATGAATAGCATGAGCTGGATTCAAGAAAAATCGAGTGTATAGTAATTGCATGTGGCCGACTCGGCGAGTCGGTCGAGACGCGAGTCCTCGAGTTTTCCCCCATTTCGTGTTTGCGGGTTGGAGTAGTGAGTCATAGGGTGTGACTCAGTAGGTCGGAAGCCAGACTCACTCATGTAGTTACTCGGCGAGTCAATGCCATGACTTGACGAGTTCAGGGAAATCTTCTTGCCTCATGAACAGACTCGGCGAGTTGTTCATACAGCTCGGCGAGTCTCAGCATCGAGTGTTCTTCAGATGAAGAAGAACTCGGCGAGTTGTTCATACAACTCGGCGAGTAGGATGAAGGACTATTGGCCTTTAACTTGCAAGAAAACTCATCGAGTCAATGCCAAACTCGACGAGTAGAGACAGGATAGTGGTCAGACAAAGGGATAAGGACTCGGCGAGTTGACAGGCCAACTCAGCGAGTCGGGTCAACTGGAAGATGACTTTGACTTTAACTCATGGTTTGGTTAAGAGTAAATGGTCAGTTTACCCTGAGGTCGGTTAGTAGTATTTGACTAAGTGTTTGGTGGGAATTGCAGTCGGAGGATTTCCGGAGCAGCAGCAGTAGACAGACCATTCCCACACAGATCAACAAATACTACGAGGTGAGTTACCTTCCAGTAGCGGTGGGTCTAAGGCCACAATGCCGGCCCACCAGTAGGAGATGTATGATAGATGATTGTCTGTGTGATATCATCTAGGTTTGCTACTACCTGATATGCTATATGCTAGCATGATATGTTGTATGTGATAGTAGTAGAGTTCGGTTGTTAGGACCGAAGGGTAGTCAGACACCCTAGGTACGTCTGATAGTATGTGATGATATGTTTGCATGCTGGCTAGTTATGTTATATGTGATAGTAGCAGTAGGGGGTGAAATAGTCCCCGAGGTTCGGTCGTCAGGACCGAAGGGTAGTCAGCACCCCATAATGGCTTGACATGGGTAGTCAGCACCCCATAATGGCTTGACACGGGTAGGCCGACACCCCAGAATGGCCGTACCGGGTAGGTCGGGCACCCCAGAAATGCCTGGCAATATGTATGATATGCGATTGTATGGTATGCGATATGATGGGGGAACTCACTAAGCTTCATGCTTACAGTTTTCAGTTTTGGGTTCAGGTACCTCTTCTTCAAAGGGGAAAGAGCTGGTGCGGTAGCGGCCCGTCACACATACGCTTGTATTCCGCACCATGAGATCTTCCTGGGGATTGTACTCTGACGTTGTTATGTTTTTATAAACTGTTGTCCATACACGCACACTTTTATGAAATGATGTGGTTGGTGTATGTTTTACTACTAATGTTTTGCTAAGTATATGTTTTCAAAAATGAAATTTTTGGCTCGTATTTTTGGGATGTTACAGAGATACGGGCCCCACCCACACTCCGCTAACTCTAAGACACAAGCTCTACCCACACTCAACTACTTCGAGATACATGCCCCGCCCACACTCAACTAGTATAAGATACGGGCCCCGCCCATACTCAACTGTTATGAGATACGCGTCGTGCCCACACTCAACTACTAAACAACATATAGGTATCACATAGACAACATGTATAACTAGTTCTATCAGTCAGGCATATATCCGTAACCGAACTAAACTAGGAGATACAGGCCCCATCCACACTCGGCTACTAACATATCATACTACGGGTCGGCGTTGGTTCCTTAGACCCGTTCCTACTAAAGGGAAACTCACCTCGTACGACTGACTGCTGAAAACCTGAGTGAGGAAATCCCTGTCTGCTGCTCTGGCGACTCTCCGGCTATAAACTCCATAATAACAGTTGATTAAATACTAATAACTCTTCGTAGGGTAAAACGACCATTTTACCCCTGATCAAAGTCAACACTCTGGTAAAAGTCAACATTCTGGGTTGACCAACTCGCCGAGTCAACCTTTCGACTCACCGAGTTCTATCGAGCTATTCAGTCGCGACTTGGCTCATCTACTCGTTGAGTCCCTTTACAGACTCATCGAGTTCTACTAACTGAAATCGGGACAACACGATACAACTCGTCAAGTTCCCTTATGGACTCGATGAGTCCTTTTGTCTGTTTGGCCAACTTAACGGATTAAGCCCCTATCTTCTAAATCTAAGGTTCTTAGTTCCTTTTTCCACTAGAAAGGCCTTTCTAAGGGTAAAGTTTCCAACTTTACCCCTCCATAACTCTTCTAAAAGGGTTTAGACAAAACCCAAATTCCTATACGACATGTATCTTGTCCAAAAGGCCATAGAGTCTCAAATCCACACATACAAACCTAGATCAAGGGTCTTAACATCTTTTGGACCCATAGAGTTCTAAGCTTTCCTTCGATGCATAGCCTTTTAGGGCTAAAAAGACCATAAACTTGTTTATATGCTTGCATTGGCCTTCCATGGTCATAAAGTTTGCACCTTTATGCCATGGAACCCTCCCTAGATCCTAGATCTAAGATATGAGCCACTTGGGACGTCCCAACTCCAAGGACCAAGGTTCTTGAACCAACACTTTCATAAAATGGAAACAAATGGATCTAAGAGAAGAATGATCAAGTTGGAAACTTGATTACCAGAAAATGTAGCTAACGGAGTGTAGTTCCTGGATCTACTCCTTCCCTCTTGAGTCTTTTATCTTCTACTTCTTCCACAAGCTTCAAAAGGCACCAAATAGCACTCAAAATGGCAAGAAGTAGATCAAGATCACTTATGGTGGATTAAGGTTTCAAAGTTAGTGTTCTGGAGGTGATGGTGGCTGGAATGGAAGCCAGATATGATGCTTAAATAGGGTGAAAACCCAAAAGATTAGGATTTCATCCATCCTGTCCTACTCGTCGAGCCAGGGCTTCGACTCGTCGAGTAACTCACTAAAACCCCATGTACAAACTGCCTTCTACTCGACGAGACAGGGCTACCAACTCATCGAGTCCTTCTTTCAAAATAAATAGATAAATACTTAATTAAACGCGTAGCAGGAAAGTGGACGTTACACAACTTAATATAGAAATGCCAAGATACTCGGGCATACCAACTTTATGTTGAAGTCCAAAAGGGTAGGACCAACTTTATGTTGAAGGCCACAAGAGAAGACTAACTTTATGTTGAAGGCAAAAGGGTGGACCAACTTTACGTTGAAGCCAAGGGTGGACCAACTTTATGCTGAAGGTCCTTGTGTGTATGCATTGTATGTGTATTGTGTGTGTGGTATCTTGGGAAACTCGCTATGCTTTAGATTACAGTTGTTGATTGACTGTTTTGCAGATACATCATCAAATCAGGAAAAATGGCAAGGCTTAACTGTACACATGCATCGGCATCATGTTTGATATGTTCGCATGTTCTATTATATACTTTGATTTGAATAGTTGAGTTTTGATTTTCAAACAATGGTTTTCTTTATGAATGAATGGATGAATGTTTGAATGAAATATTATCTTTTAAAAAATAAATATTCGGTATGAAAAATGGGATGTTAGAAGTTGTTATCAAAACCCTTGTTTAAGGGATTTGGATATACACTCATGCAATTCCAAACTCAAACTAGGATCCGAGAAATCTACACAACAACCTTTTGTGTAAGAGAAATATTTTACAAATATTTTTAGAAAATAATTTGATACAAATGTTTTTGGAAAATATTTTTATACAAAAGTGGAAAGATGTGGTGTGTACAGTCAGTCGGAGCTCAATAAGGAAAGAAATCCCCAAAATATCCATACTTGTAACTTTTGATATCTAAACTATTAGAAATGCATGCAAATATGTAGGATAAGGATCTTCAGGTTAGAATTGCCTAATATATAAGATGCCTTGTAGCGTATGGATTTCTTGTTATATGTTTCTTGAAAACTATATTGATATTAATTAACCGTTAGGAGGATGCGTTAAGTTGCATGCTCCTAGAATTAAATAGTTTTAGAAGGCTTGATTTGGATCTATTGCAAAACTCTTGTTTGAGACCAATCATTGTAGTGTATGACCTTTCACTCGAAAGACTGTTTAATTTTATGGGCATGTAATTTTATTTGTCATATAATTAGTTGAAATTGGTAGAAGTTTCTTTCTCGCATGATAGCATGGTGAGATGGGATTCCTAGTTACCTAGGAAAGTTATAGAATATTAGAGTTCGGGCATATTTGTGGGAGGAATCCTAGAAGGAGAGTCTAGAAAGTTTACTATGTGCTTGGTAAAGTACATAGTTATAGTTTAGGATGCCTGGTAGAGAAGCAAAAATTCTAGTGGAGTCTAGGAAGATCTGTTGTATGTGCTTATTTGGACACACACACACGTATGTTTAGTGGTATTCATATGTAGAGAATTGGGTAAGTGACTTGAGAACTTCGGGGTAATTCTTGGAATGAGTATGGATATGCGTGGAAAGCAGTATAGGTCTATACTAAATGAAGCACATGATACATTCTTAGATTAGGAGGAGTCACAAAATTACTAAGGTATTGGTAGTTGGGTAGATAGTGTGAATACACTATAATTTTTTTTCTTGTTTCCTATGGAATGACTAAATGTGTGGTTTGGGTTCAGGCCCATGTGACCATGATGGATCGAGTCTGAGAAGTGCAGACCTACATGAAAGAGTTGGTTGATTATGAGGTCTCAAGAACCTTGTTTGATATAGTGCCAAATTTAGTCAGGAGACTTAAGAGGGACGTAAACGAGGTAATCAACAGAAGGATTGCAACCTTCGTTAAGGCTGCATTTGTTATGCAATGTGATGTCGTTGTGTTTCAACCTCTCATGTTCAAAGGAGGAAGGATATGGTTGTTAGCACAAGATGGATATGAGATATAGAAGGTGTTTCCCATTTTAGTGTTTGTCTCGCGGAGGAAAGGGTCCAGTTCGCAACACCTTTCAATAAAGGGCCATTAGGAGATGATTGTTCAGTATGTTACTATAGCTGATGTAGAGACCTTATTTTGGGTTGATTTTACAAACCAATTTAGTAAGGGGTTTGTGTCTTTGATGAAGTTCGAGTGTGTGATAAGAGAGTTGGGACTGTAGGTCCATCGGAGGATGAAGAGCAAGTTCATGTTCGAGCAATAGCTAAGAAGACCAACAGTTTGATACTCGCTAACCAGAGTTACAATTGTTGCAAAGAATATGGGAAGAGCATGAGGGTGTTTTTGTGCATTTGTATCAAAATACTTAAGATGTGGTAAGGAGGGTCATTACTGGAGGGTCAGTTAGAGCGCGATAGGGTTGGTTGTCCCAGAGAAGAGGGATGGGTAGTATTGAGTTCAATAATTGCCATTGTTGCTAGTAATTGCCATTGCTCTAGTGATAATAACATATGTAAAGCCATCTTGGGCTTTGATCGATTATGGGTAGCAGCAAATGATAGTTCAAACCCAATTGAGGGACAACTGACCAGTAATGCGAAAGAATGTGGAACAACTTGTTAGGTATCACATATTGTAATTTTTTGTTGAGTCTGTATGAAAAAGGTTTCACAAAGTTACAATTTATGTCTTCATTCCTTGTATGCGAAATGGATGTTTACTTTTGTATATTTTGTGCTCGTAGGTTTTTATCTAGGCCTCGCAACTTTAGTCAGTTTTTCTTGATAGGTTGTATTAGCTTAGGTGTCATGATCTCATTGGTCATGTCGTAATCGACTTCCTTGTATGTCCTATATAAGGGTAGTCAGTTAGAGAGAGAGAGAGAGAGAGAGAGAGAGAGAGAAAGAGAGAGAGAGAAAGAAATTATATTGTGAGAGGTTCATACGTTTAACAATTGTAATTAGGCTTCATATTCTCTAATCAAATCCAAATCTTATTTACATCTTGTGTACGTTCAACATCATAATTATGTCATGATTTCGTTCTTGTAGAATCTTTCGATCCTACAAGTGGTATCATATGAAGGATTTCTTTGAGATCGTTTTAAATATCTAAATACGTTTGTGTTCCCCAAGTTTTCTATTTTCTACTCTGAATTTCTAAGATTTGTTCCGCATTTTGCAATCTAATTGCAATTTCATTTGAAGTTCTTTCTATAGATTACTTGTTTCGATTTGAAATTTGTTTTTTATCACTTATTTGACCCTTACTCAAAATTTTAATTTGAAATCATGTCTGTAACGCCTGCAGATTCGGGCTAGCCAAATTAGAGATAATAAGCGCTAAAAATGACTTTTTGATAGAATATTATTTAGATTAAATAATGTTAGGCAAGTTATAGTATATGTCACAAGGATTCCGTACATATAAAGAACGCTAAAATCTGACTTATAACGAAAGAGTTATGACATGTTGAAGTTTTGCGATTAAATCGGCACGGCTCTGCGTATTGTATAGAGTGAATTTCTTATAAGCTAATTTTTAGCCTTAGAAATCTAAATGAAAGTCGTAGTGTATGTTAAACCAAGAACATACATAAAATGAACTTCCAAATCTGACTTCGTTTGAGGAAGTTATGACTTTTCTAAGATTTAGCATAGAAGTGCACAACCCGAAAACCGAATTTTAGATCGATCGATTTTTAGCCGACACAACCTAAACCAAAATTGAAGATCTCTTTAATAGGAGCTCAATAATATAAAGACAGCCGGAAACGACATCGGATGACAAAGTTATGAATTTTTAACAGACTTTAATTGTCTAAGCGTGTTAAAATATAACTTTAAAAATAAAGTCAAATTAGCCGACGGAGTCTAAATGAAAGTTGTAGATCATATCGCTACCTACGTGTGGATATAAAGAATGTCTAACATTTAGCTCTTAAGCGAAAGTTACGGATTTTAGAAGATTAATTAACTTTTCTATCAAGTTCTGGAGGTGGAACATGGTACCATCACAACCATACCTTCTTCCCCACGGCTTCGCACGCGATCGAGACACCTGGCACTTCAACACTACGTGTTCAACCCAAAGAAATTCGTGTTGCACCAATTTACAACCTATAAATAAAGTCGCAAATCACTCATTTCTTACACCATTCTAACCCATTCTCTCTCAAACACCCCCAACGCCTCAAGGCTTTTCTCTAGCCCTTCCTAGGTGCTAGAAGCAAGTCCCAGAGCACCAGAAGACTCTGAGACGAAGAGCTTTTGGCTCAAAATTTCTGCCCATGCAGAGCCCGGTTCTTCGCTAAACCTCCTTGTAAGTGGGTTATTCTTACCCTACTTTAAGTATAACTTTTGTTTAAGTTCATTATCATTATTTTGAACCTATAAACAAGATTTATTAGTGATTCCAAGTCGTTATACTGATTGATCTACTTATGGGTATGATGTCTAGGTTGTGATTTAGTGAGGTGTTTAAACTGGGTTTTCCAAACAATATACTTTATATACCAAATGGACCCTACATACGATATGATCCTACTTGGTTGTTCTTTACTTGATAGATCATGAAAGTATACTTTGAATTAATGATGAATCCAAACTAATAATTAGTTGCAAAAAATATTAGACTAAAACTTAGCGATAATAATGCTAGGTTTCGTCAAAGGCAAAGATGATTATTAGAAGCGAAGCGCTGCCCGAATTTCAAGTCATCACTTTAACAAGTGAGTGCATAGTCCTTTTCATGAACATGATTTTAATACAAGTATTAATAAAAGTGTTAAATATAGGTTGAAAGTTTATATGTGAGTTATATGTTTATTATCTGGAAATATATGTTATATGTATACTTGATGATATATGCTATGCAAACCAGGCATGGTTCTATATGTGTTGAGATGTAGTTATACGTTAATAATAATAGAAGTATTATAAATGAGAAGATGAATCTATGTTAATACTTGATACTATATATAAAATATTACACTAAATTAAGATAGTGTTGTCGTAACAAAGTTAATATTGAAAGTTGATTATAAGCATTGTAGGCTTGCTTAGTGACGAAATAAGACTTAAAAGAGATGCTCAGTTTATTTATGTTTGGATATTGGGTAGTAGCTTATTAAGGGTACGTCTGTGATCAGAATAGAGAGTAGAAACTCTTTTTGAGGATATTGATGATCGGTGGAGTATGCCCTACATACAAAAGCACTTTCTAAGTACCAAGCTCTGTGACTTAGGTGGTGCTTATGACTTCCCCAATATACTAGTGAGTTCCCCAAAATACTACATAACATTCATATATGCTAGCTCAAGGTTGTACTGGGTCTATTTCACCCTCTGGTATATTTCACCCCTGAGTCTATTTCAACACATGTGTCGGCCCAAGGCCGTACTAGGTCTGTTTTACCCCTATGTCTATTTCACCATCAAGTCTATTTCACCTCATGTGTCAGCAGAAGGCTATATCGGGTCAATTTCACCCCACATACATATAGCAAACAGGCACACATGTTTATAACACATACATCAGGATTTACAAAGACTACAAGCACATAGCATATCCTACTGTCCTATAGTATATTGAGCAAACTCACTTCAGTCTGCTATCAGGTCGAACAATTGATCGGGCTGTTGAACTGGAACATCCCCGTGCTAATCAATCAAATAAAACCCCAATCAACAAGTGGGCTATAAACCATAATAGGGAATCTAGTGCATATTCTATAAAACCTAGGGTAAAATACCATATTACCCTTTCCTCACTTGGCCTAATAATCGAGGCCCGACCTAATGGCACAAAAACCCCAATATGGCCTAAATTCCTAAATAATACCCAAATCCCATTATGGGCCCAAATCTAAGAAGGCCTAAAGCCTAACAATGGCCCAAATTCAGAAAGACTAATTGCCCACGAAATCCCGAAACCCTAATAGTCAAAATATGGTCCAATCACAAAAGTCAACAACTACTGAGTATGCCCAGCGTACTCAGACTTACGCCCTATGTATGCCACCTTCAGTTAGTACGCACTACATACGAGCTGGATATGTCCAACATACTCCATAGCAAGCCCAACTCTCCATTAAGTGCTTAATTGGTTAAGCCACTAAGTCCACTTCTCAGATCTGATCATAAATGATGTCTTAACACGTAAAGTTGGCAACTTTACTCCTTTGCAGATCTTAATGGGACCGAATACTTGTTTTTTTTACCATAATAAGAGCTCTAACTCATGTATGGTCCAATATAACACATCAAAATTGCATTTTTATGCAAAAGGGACCTAAAAAATGCTAAGATCTACCATCCCTAGCTTCTAGAGTAGCTCATACTCTCAAGAAAGACTTAAAGGACCAAAAAAAAGCACAAAAACAAGCCCTAAGTAGATCTAACATAATGAACCATCAAGTTAAGAGCTTTATACCTCCAAAATCTTTCCAAGTTGGTTATGATTCTGAATCCACAAGCTCCAACCACACCAATGTAACTTACAAGAGTTCTTCCTTCAAGATCACCAAAAACACCTTCAAAGGTCACGTCCAAGCTCAAAACACTCAAAAGGAAATTATGGTTTTGTTCTCAGGGTTTGGAGAGGTGGAGGCTGGTCATAAGAATGTCCAAGTGCAACTTATGATGTTTAAATATGGCACAAACCCCAAAAAATTAGGGTTTTCCCCAAGTGACAATACACCCTATGTACTTCCACGTCCGCCCCATGTACGTGGGTGCCTTCGCGACCAAGCTATCGATCCAGTACGCCTAACATACTCCTAGCAAATTCCCAACATACTCGACTAGGGACCAAAATGTAATGATTTTCAAGTTAGGGGAAAAAGGGGGAAATACCTGAAATGCAAATGTTACATTGGAAACAAATAAATTTTTGTGTGACGACTCTCCAACCCGATGGAACTCGACATTCGGGTTGTTGAAGACCGACTACAACTTATGGGATGCATTTGTGGAATTTGGCATCAAAGGATTACTTTTTTTTTTCAACATATTTTTTTTATTGTGTTCTGATTTTTAAAATACAATAACTCACTCATATGAGGTTGGAATTACTTGATTTTTTTTCAACATATAGTTTAGTGTTTGTACTACACTTTAGACTATAAAAAAAAAAAAAATCATATTTTCATTAAATATTGAATCGAATACAAGCCCGGAAAAACAACATATCAATGCAACATTTAATATGTTTCATCAAATTAGCTTATTATGTCCCGGTTTTTAAAATAGCATAACTTAATCATATGAAGTCATAATTACTTGAATTTTTTTCAACATGTAATTTATTGTTTTTAATTCAGTTTAGACTATAAAAAATAATATTTTCATTAAATATTGAATCAGATACAAGCCCGGAAAGACAACATATCAATGTAGCCTTTTTTCTGTTTTAGCACATTATCTTATTTTGTCCCGGTTTTTAAAATAGTATATCTCACTCATATGAAGTCGGAATTACTTAATTTTTTTCAACATGTAGTTTATTATTTGTACTTCATTTTAGACAATGAAAAAAAATCATATTTCCGTTAAATATTGAATTGGATACAAGCCCGAAAAGACAACGTATCAATGTAGCATTTTTTTTCATTTTTTTATATATGAATCTTTAATTGTTTTTTTATTTTGGATTTTTGAAAGAAAAAACGTATGAGAAGGATCTACAAAGAGTATCAGATCATTTGGAATTCGAGGCAATAAAAGAGATGGTGGATTTCCTTGAAAAGTTTAAGATGAAAATAGAGAACGTTTTGGCTTCAAGAAAACCTAAATCCATCGATTAATCCAGGAAATCTTAGATGTGAACCTACATCTAAAAAAATGGTCAACCAAAGTCAAATTTGTTCATTTGATACCCGACATGAAGGAAAAAATATTTGGGCGAATACACAAAGATGAGTCATTATGTTTACTTTGGGATTTTTCTAGATCCTACAATGAAGTCTCAATTATTGTTGTATACTTTTAAAGAAATGATTGGTTCTAAGGATGATAAGTTATCAAAATCGGAGATAGAATTGAAAGCATGTGAAATGCTTCATGAGGTGGAGAGGAAGATTGAGAATTTTTTTAAGACCAACATGGAAAAATATAACATGGGTGGGTCTTCTCAACAACAATGTTCTCAACAAGTCGTTGATTGTGATGATGATAACGACTTTCTTGGCGACTTCCTTAATAATGGAGGTGACAACTCATATACGTTGGAAAGTGAATTAATTATATATTTGAAAGAGCCTCGAGTTACGTACAACAAAAGTTTTGATATCCTAAGTTAGTGGAAGCTTGACGGGTATGATTAACGATAGTTGCCTGAATGGAAAAAGGTAATGATTTTTTTAATATTCGTAATTCTTTTATTAATTAACGATGTTACATTTAACAATAATTTATTTTTAATAGATATTTTGGGTATACAAATCTCAATTGTAGCATCGGAGTCTGCATTTAGCACAAGTCGTAGAGTTTTAACCAACTATTGTGCTGACCTGTCGAACCTGATAGTTAACGCTTTGTTGTGTACCCAAGATTGGGGTTAGAAAGAGTAGAAAACCTATAATAGACAATGTGGATGACATTTTAAACGAAGATGATGTAGCTATGGGTATTTTGTACTTTGAATTCTTGTTATATTTTTATATAAGTTTTACATTTTATTAAATTCTAAGAACCTTTTTGTTTTGTGTTTTATATAGAGATTGAGGATGCTCTACACAATGACAAAGCAATAGGAAAGAGACCAATGGAGATGTAGATGATAGTTAGAAAGAACTGTTTTAATTGAAACTTGATTGGTTGAATTGTATTAAATTTTATATGTGGGGATGGGTTTGTTTTTTGAATACTACATTTTTTTGAAACTTGATTTTTGAATATTATGTTTTTTTTTTAAACTTCATTATTAAATATTATGTTTTTTTGGAAGCCAACTTAAGAACATGTAAGTATTATGAATTTTATCGTCATCAGTTTCACCTAGTTTATAACCGGTTCTTCTTTGGAAAAATAACAAAAAAACTAGGACCAAAACCGGGTTGGAAATGGTATTGGAACGGGCAGTCCGGTTACCAGTTCTTGAAAAATCGCAATACTGTTTCTGGTTGCCGTTCGGTTCCAACGCTCATCCCTAATTCTTGGTATAAGAATCAAACAATGAAACAATGAGATTTCAATTTCTCAATCTCATTATATTGAGAAGATACTAAAAAAGTTTAACTTTGAGAAGTGTTCTCCTGTTAGCATTTCTATTGATCCTAATCCTATGCTTCTACTTAATAAAAGATCTCCAGTGTCTCAGCTTGAATACTCAAGGGCTATTGGTTGTTTTATGTATGTCATGATTAGCACTAGGCCTAATATAACTTATGTTATGGTAAAACTTATTATATATATATATATATATATATATATATATATATATATATATATATATATATACACACACACACACTAGAAATCCTAATTCACATCATTGGCAAGTAGTGAATAGAGTATTCAAGTATTTGAAAGGAACCATTGATTATGGTTTGACATATAGTGGAGATCCTTCTATTTTGGATGGTTATTTAGATAACAACTGGATTACCAACTTAGAGGATCACTCATATACTAATGGTTAGGTGTTTCTTCTTACAAGAGGTGTCATTTCTTGGGAATCCAAGAAAAAGACTTGTATTTCTAACTCAACCATGGAGTCTGAGTTTATAGCATTGTTTGTTGTTGGTAAAGAAGCTGAGTGGCTAAGGAATTTGATTTATGAAAGTTCATTATGGCCAAAATCGATAACTACCATTTCTATCAGATGTGATAGTGTTGCAACCTTGGCTAAGGCTTATAGTTAAATTTATAATGGGAGGTATATACATTTAGGTGTTAGACATATCATGATTCATGATATACCCAATTCCCAATCTAATGTAATATTAGATGTCGAATTCAATGTGGAAATATTGATATTTGAATATTGGAACACATTATTATCATTATTCTAAGGTATGTGTTTAGTACTGCAAGTAAAGGAGGTTTAAATTTTATTTCTTAATAGTTCTTTTGAAAAATTGCATTTGCAGGTGCAACAAAAAAAGAACTACCTATATAAGCATGAAGTTTAGTTGCTTCAAGAAGTGGGGCTTGGATTTGATATAATTAATGAAGGACAGGAAACAAATCCAGTAAAATATAGTGTCAAGTTAGAATTTATGAGAATGTGAATTGTTGTGTGTATTATCTTTCTGTGTTCACTATGGATAGAAAGGGTTCAATCCTAAGTGACACCCTTTATGGGTGAAGCCCTTGAACGAACCGAGTTCCCTGGGCAGTGCCACTAGCAGGGTCAAAGGGGCAGAGCCCCTAGATGTGGTCGAGTTGAAATTTGGTTTCTTTTAGTAAATTGACTCATTTTGACCCTTATCCTAAAATACATTTTTGATGATAGTTTCTGCAGTTTTGTGACATTTTGAAACTGTCTTGTGATAGTTTTCTGATAGAAATCTGATACCCATTTTTGGTGATTTCCTGGTACACCTTCAGGAATATTTCACACACATTCTTTCAATTCGAAATCTCTGAATTTTATCCAATTGAGTGTTTGATATATACCATCAAAATACTTCAATTTGATAGTGACGCCACGACTTTCAAAGAATCCAAGCAGTATTTTCATCTCCAATTTCTAACAGATAACGATGGTCGTAATAAAAAAAACCCGAAATCACATTTCAATGTCTTCTCTAAGTTGAAAACCAATCATTATTATCTATCCATATTAACGTGGCTAATTATTGAAAGAAAACCTATTATTGAAAGAAAACCTATTGATTATACCTTCTAACTTATTTAGATCAAACACCTCAAATTAGAGTTTTGATTAGGTTAACTGTTCAAAGAAAAAAGTTGAATGGAGGTGACGTTCTAGTTGGATTGGAGGTAATAGTGGAAGAAAGTTGTGATTCTAGGGTAGGTGACTAATGTAAAGGAATGAAGGGGGTTAAAAACACTATTTTTTCCTTAAGGCATGGTTTAAGCTAATAATCGAAGGGTGAATTGATGGTAAGTTTACTAAGGTTATGAACCGATTTTTAGTGGAAACCGGTGGCCCAAGTAAGAAATTATTTCTCTAATTATTAAACTTTTAGAGAACTCATATTTAACACGAAGTTATTGAACTTAAAAGGTACGAGCTTGGAGTTCTTGAGAATTGTCACACCATTAGGCTTATGGGTTGTAGAAATATACATGTAAAGGATGATTGATGTTCATTATCATATTAGCTAAGAAACGCAATTTCCTTAAAACCATGAGCCAAAACTCATCCACATCCACGACCCACTTGTTCTTATTAGTAACTCAACAACTTGTAGAATGATAAATTGAATCCATCTTTCCACCCTCACATTGTGATCTACAATGTGATGTGAAATTTGAAGTTTTTAAGATTATCACACCATCGATCTTTAAGATGTTTGATTTTGTTATAAATTTATAATTTATTTATGTTGTGTTAATATAATATATG
The DNA here is from genome assembly GCF_052625555.1 of Lactuca saligna. Taxonomy (NCBI): domain Eukaryota; kingdom Viridiplantae; phylum Streptophyta; class Magnoliopsida; order Asterales; family Asteraceae; genus Lactuca; species Lactuca saligna. Next base: position 36,255,343 of record NC_136417.1, on the reverse strand, counting down.
TTAAAAGGAAAATAAAAAATATAAAAAATGACGACATGAACACACATGCCACACATGAGTTGTCATTTTTATCACATATGAAGTTTGTTATATAGGTTTTAAATGTTTTAGTGTTTAGTATATGTATGATTAGTTAGGTTACTTGTCATTAACATATTTTTTTAAAATGATAGAGTAAAATTTTAGAAAGAGAGACTATTTAAGAGTTATTGATTTATAGAGAGGTTATAAATTATAAGCAATTCATTATTCGTTCAAAATGAAAATATTTGACAAATAAACTTATATTAATATGTGAGACTCTCGGATGTTTTAACTGGGCATTTGTCATTTCAAATGTAAAATTTACGTAGTGTTAGGTTGACAATTTCCAAATTCTAGCTAATATGTTATTTTTAATGCCCGATCAACAAAATATAGATGAAACTATGCTATAAGAACTACCCATAGAAAAAAATACCAAACATGAGTAAGTGAGTATGATATTTTTAATTTCTCTTACAACAATCATTTTTTATTAAAAAAAATTATAAGGTTTTAAGATACTTAGGAGGGTTGTCTCGTGGTATTACATAAGATTTTAAGGGATTTGAAATTAAATTACGAAAATTCGTGTTTGGTAGCAAAATTATAGGGAATTGGATTTCATTGAAATGTCTGAATAACCTTAATCAACGAAATTAAGAAGTCCTATCTTTACCTCAAGGAATAATAATCATTTGTTTACCACCATAATGAAATTACACATATACCACAAAACCTAATTACTCCCGAAACGAGTTATGAATGCCCCTCGTATGAGTATATAATTAACTAGTTTATAACCCGTGGAAACCACGGTTATAAAATTAATTAAACTTTTATAGTAAAAACTCAAAATTATTAATTAATTATTTTAAATAAATTATTAATTACGAGATATTTTTATTAGTTATGTGAAATTATAACCGTTAATTCAAATAAATATGTAAAACTAATTTTTAATATATATTAAACGTCTTTATTTGTGAATCAATGAAAACAATAACATAAAATTTAAAACTTAAAATGGAGAATAAATACATTGACCAATAACATCACATTAATTAGGAATTCTAATAAATTTAAAATGAAGATCTAGTAGATTTACAAGTAGTATCATATTAATTAAGAGGTCTAATATGGTTACACATATCAAAATAACTACTCTTTTATTAGTATAAGGAGATTAATATTTCTTTTGAAAGAATTTAATATTTTTAAAATATTATTGTGAAATTAATTCCAGATAACTAAAGTTAAACCTTAAGTATGAAATTTGAAGTATATTAGGATACACAATCCATATCAAAACATAATTTAAGTTTTAACCACTATATGATGCATGACCTGCAAAATATCCAAGCATTCTTCATTTATCAACCTTCTCAATGTTGTACTCTAAGTACATGTTTAAATAATAAAGTTAGGTTTATGGAACATATTGAGTAAAGTCGAAGTCAACTTATGAAGATAATTAGATAATAGAAGTAAACCAATGTAAAGTCAAACTCCGAAAAATATTTTAAAATTTTGGTAAGTGCTTATTATATTATTGGGGGTAAGAAGAATTTAAGGGTAACCATTTCAAATCAAATACAAAAGTTGATGACAATGAAATGAGCTACACATACTTCTAAATTTCCTACCCTAAGTATCTACTCTCAAACAATGTCCCTTTATTTCTAAAGATCAAGATGGTAACAATTGCATAAACAAGGCAGTAGCACGACACCAAAATATGCTTAAAGGCCCAAGAATCAATCTCCATATTTTAGACAAATGCAAAGTCCAGTCCCCGATCATGACATTTTAATGCGGGTGATGTAATCCCAAAGTATAGGAACAAATCCCATATCTATGGGATGTAATTCCAAATTATTGGATGTAAGCTCAAGAGTACTCAGAAAAACACTCAAGTTAACACATCCTAGGTGATATAAACAAGTTATATGCCTAAACAATTCAACTCAAATCATACGATTTTCCTCGATGAAATAACTCTTTCAAATTAGATTACATGACTAGACTAAAGTGATTATACTATACATAGCATAAGAGATACAAAATATTGAAAACAAATAAAAAGCTATCATAAAACATGATAAGGACATGTATCATTGGTATTTACTCACCTTCGTCCTTAATAGCACTTCACTTTACTTATTTGGTTCAGTGAGTACCTACTAGTCACTTAGAGTTAACGATGGTTAGGTTAAGCCTCCTATTATTAACTATTAAGATTATAAATATGTTATTTAATCCGTAAACTTCCAAGTTTTATTAGTCTCAAAAACTCAACCCAAACAACATAAAAGGGTATTGAGGAGAGAAGACATGAATAAAACCTTGTTTCCAAAAGTACAATTTCTTTCCAAAAAGATCTTTACATGACCCATGCTTTTCATGCCTTGAAAAACATAATATGTGTTTTCCAGTCGCACATAAAATGATTTATAAGCTCTTTATTATTTTTGATCCAAGTTCACCTCATTCCTAGGTTCATTCATATTCCATCTAAAGACTTACTAAGGTTAAATAACAACTAAAATGATCTTTAGAAAAAGATAAATACAAAAGGGTCTAAGATACAATGAGACAATTTAATGATTTTGAATAATAAAAATTCGATTAAATCTTATATATGCTTCAAAATGACACCAAAACCTTTAATAACCCTATCTCATCACTAAATGTTCTTCAAATTAATGTAATGCCTTAAGTTCATGTCATTACAATGAGTTTTAATAGATCTAAAATCTAAATCGAGTCATGAATAGAGCTTGAGAATTCTATTGAAGCCATCAGTCAACTTTAAAACTTCAAATAGATCAACAAGTGCATTTTACAACTTATGAATGACTCCAAAGTTCGAAAGGAGTTCGGAAAACTTAAAATAAGGTTGACACTACATCAATTTCATATGTAATTATTTTAAAACAATATGTACCATCTTTAGGGTTTGAAACTTAAAAATGACATTCAAACTCAAACTTAAGCTACGTATGCATGAAATGGTGACATATTAAGGTTCTAATGACTAAAACTAGCTAAAAACACCATAAAAACCTAATTAAACTAGATTTTCAGATTTGGTAAAATCCTTAAACCTAGATTAAATAACAAAATCATGGGAAAGTTGTACCTTCTATGGTCTAAAGGAACGGTGTAACACCCAAAATCTAGAAGGTCAATTAAGGAAGGAAAAACTTCATTTATAAGTGAAACTTGTCGAGATCAAGGGGAAGAACTCGATGTGTTGGAAATTTGTCACGCGTATTTTTGGAAGACCAACTCGATGAGTTGACGCTGGGGATGAAAACCCTAATCTTCGAGCATTCCACCATATATAAAGAACATTAACTCCTAGGGCTGACCTCTTTACCAACCTCCCTTGCCTAGAAGAAACCCAAGATCGTTTTCTCCATTTGTTCATGGAGTTTTGAGAGCTTGAGAGTGATTCTTGAGGGAAGTCTTAAAGAGACAAGTGTCAAACTTGGAGGAGTGATCTTGGATCCAAAAAGTCTACATCAAAGGGTGCATCTTGGAGGTATAAAGTCACAATCTTGACATGTAGTTTAGTAGATCTCATTTCTTGTATTTTTGGATTGGTTTTGGGACTTTGTCTTGTGTATCCAAAGAAGATAGGTTTCCAAGGGTTGAGGATGTAGATCTAGCCCCTGCATGACCTTTAGAGGATTAAAGTTGCAAACTTAAATAGCCTCGATATCCCATTCATGAAGTATGTCCCATACGTGATTAAACCACCTTAGGACCTCAGATCTATGTTTTGGGACGTTGGAGTGAAAGTTTAAGGGCTTAATGGGTAAAGTCCTTCCTCAAAGGACCTAAGGTTTGGGTCCAAAGATTATTAGATGATCCTTGGGGTTAAAGTTGGAAACTTTACCCTCCCAGACGACTCTATTGTTAGGGATCTGAAGTTTGGAACATTTGGATTCAATAAAAAGGGCTTAATGCATTAAGAGAGTTGTAGACTGAAAAACTCGATGAGTCCACAGGGGAACTCGACGTGTTGGGTTGAGGTCGCCCTGATTCTGTTGAAAAATCAAGAAGAAATCAACAAGTTGCAGTAAAACTCGATGAGTTGGATCGCAACATCGCAATTCTGGCTGTAGGATGGACTCGACGAGTTACAGGGATAACTTGATGAGTTAGGTCAACTCGAAGCGTTGAACTTGACCATGACTTTGAAATTGGACCAGGAGTTGACTAGGGTTGACCATTCAGTATTTCAGGCCTTTTTCGATATTGGGCCTTCTTGGGTTAGGTTTATGATGGATTGGGCTTTGTAGGCCATTTCAGGATTGGGCTGTTATTTAGGTTTGTGGATCGTTGGACCAATTAAGGAGGGATGTTTGGATTAGGAATAAGTTATTGGGCTTTAGGGTAAGGCCCATGCAAGGGTTTAGGCCTAATTTGGAAAATTAGGCCATTAGTGGATTTTTATGGATGTTGGAGTTTTGGGTTTGTTTGGTTTTGGGATTGGGCATTAGTTTTGGATAATACTGGACCAGGGGTAGAATGGTTATTTTACCGCATGTATAGATTAAGGATTTTAGCATGAAACGCAATTGCTAATTTGGTATATTGATTAGTATTTACAGCTCGGGAAGTAGACAGGGCAACAACTAAGGATTTCATTCGGGAAGCTTCTGCATTCGAGGTGAGTCTCCTCACCATACCAATGGTTCAAAGGCACCAAGGTCAGCCTATTATGTGTTATATTGAACGCTAGTTGATTTCGTGATATGTGATATGATAGTTATCTTTGTGATACTAGTATGGAAGACCCCAGGGGTGCCCGTGGCAGTAGACTAAGACCATGCGAGGTTCCCATGGCATTCAGTGTAAGACCTTAGAGGGTTTCCATGGCATCCTAGTATATTTGTATGTTTAGTTTGTATGGTATTTTTGTGTTAGAGAAGACCATGTGGGGGCTCCCATGGCAGGCAGTAAATACTATATAGGGGTTCCCATGGCAGGTAGTTAAGACCATGTGAGGGTTCCCATGGCAGTGGGTTAAGACCACATGGGGGTTCTAGTGGCACCCAGAGTAAGACATTGGAGGGTTTCCATGGCATCCTTATATGTTTATATGCATCGTTTATGTTGCTTATGTGATTGATATGGTGTATGTAGCTGATATAGCTAATATAGATTATGTGGTTATAGGATTTGCAGGGTATGCTCTGGGGAACTCACTAAGCTTTGTGCTTACAGTTTTTTTTATGATTTTACGTATCATCGGTTTGGAAAGGAAGGACCCGGCTTGATCGCATCGTACACATCTGTGTTTTTCGCATTATGTGATTTTTGGATGTAACTCTAATAAATGCTTTTATTTAGCAATGTTTTTGGAATACTTGAATTCAAATGATATATATATTTTAACTATAAATAAAATGAAACTTTTACCCTGAATTTTTGGGGGCGTTACAAATAGATTTTACATTCTTATCTTCAAACTTACTTCCAAATCATCTCCAAACTCTTCTACAAGTTCAAGATCATCACTTTCTATTCTCTGTAGCTCTCTTTATTCGTAATGGTTCAAATGATGAAGGAGGAGGATGATATGATAATATTTTGGTCATTGGTATAAACTAACTAGTTTTATTTTTTTACTTTACTAACTTAACATCCTTTCGCTAATTTCTTCATATTATAGCCCCAATTTTGTTAATTCCAAATTAACTTAAGTTTTTTGGTTTTAGCAATTTTAGTCCTTCTAGGTTAAACTTTTTATTTGCACCCAGTTTAACTTCTTAACACTCATGACGCCTTTAGTTCTACTAATATTAATTTATTCCATTCATTTATTTGATTTATTAATATTTAATTAATTTTTTCTATATTTATTTTATTTTCAAAATTAAATTGTACTAAAATGGGTGATATGTTATTTGCTCGGAATACAGATATTATAAGTTCCCTGCATTTTCCTTTCACATATTGCTTTGATCAACTCCATCGTTTTTCTATTGTTGCTCTAAAAAACGTAGACAGATTGATTATGTGTATAAATCATCGATTTCTCCTTTGTTTCATGTGATCTTTTGTTGTCTCGTGATATTCGTTCTCTCTTCTCTCACTCTATGTACTGTCTTGCAAAGTTCACAAATTAATTTATCGATCATTTTTTCTATGATTCATGGTTATTGAGTGTTCGGTGAGAAATACATAGTTAATCAATAGACAAGTAATGATCATTAATTTGGTGAAGAAACCTATATAAGAATATCATCATAATAGAATCTTGAGATAGATAGAGATGCAAAAACAAGGAGCAAAAAGGTTCATACAAACAGGTCTTTGCACCACGGTTCGATTAGTTTGTTATTTTTGACTTAAAGGGAAATAAGGTTGGTGAGACTAAACACCTGTTGGAAAAAGATTTGAGAATAACCAAAGGATATTTGGCCTAACAGTATCAAAAGTTGACAGATAAACGACCCTCATGTTAAAGGTTCACGTCATGTTGGGACAAAAGTTTAAAATTTAGGAATAAAGTAGCGAGTATTTGTGTAAGCTCTTCTAAAAAACTTTGGGAATAAACAATAAATCTAAATTTCATATATCGCATATTAACAAAATTAGAAAATTGAATTGTTTTCATTTTTTCTCAGCCAAATTCATGTGATTTTCAATTCCTTTGATAAATTGCAAATCCTTCTAGGGATAAGCAATAGGCTAAACCAGGACTAAATCGGCCCAAAGACCGAAAGTCATAGATTATCTTACTTGAAACCAAACCAGTTTAGGATATACCTGGTACGATTTCGGTCTAGTCTGATCTTGGGTACCAAATTACCAAGTTTCGGGTTTTGAACTGAAATAGACTTTAGCAACTTTGTTTATGGTTTTGATCCGATTCTCCATACCAAACCATAAGGACCAATCATAAGAATTTAAAATCGGATATATATCATCTTCACCAAAAATTATTGGAGACGGAATATATGATTTTTTGTATAATTACATAGATACTATTTATCTTATTTGGTTTTATAAAAATTAACACTTACGGTAAATTATGAGTTTGTCGGTGTGGTTTTTTGAAAATTACATATTTAGTTTCAAATTTTATTGCGTGTGTGTGTATATATATATATATATATATATATATATATATATATATATATATATATATATATATATATATATATATATATATATATATATATATTGAATAAGGTTCTCTAAGGAACCAAATATTTTTTCAAATTTTAAAGCTTATGCTTTATTGAAAAAACACTAAAAATATCGAAATTCATAAACTTCACATTGTGAATGCTAAAAAATAAATTATATATTTTTCGGATTCACTCTGTGAATTCAGATTAATGTTATGAATCTACACAGATTTATATTATGAATTTGACGAAAAAACGAAATTTTTTTAATCGAATTTAATATTATTAGAGAAAAAATGATTCTCTCTCTCTTTTATATATATATATATATATATATATATATATATATATATATATATATATCCGGTCTGGTCCAAGTTAAAAACCTTATTCCGGGCCCGGTCTGGTCCAAACTAAAAATCCGGTCGTTAAAAAAAATACAAAAAAAAACTCGAAAACCGGTCAACTTATAAGAATATTGGGTTTGGTTCGGGTCCGGTTCCAGTTTTTTTTCCGATCCGATTTGGGCAAATGGATCGTATACTCATCCCTAAATCATTCCATAAAATGTGTTATCCAAACATCATTTAGATCTCTAACAATGAATTTATAATCCATTTGGAAGAATTCAAGTAGAAACATACTCGTAAATTTTAAACAAGCACCCTGGATTCGAGTTTTTTTACAGAACAAACTCACTCGTATGGTTTCCAGGAAAAATTTCCCATATATGGCCCATACTCTCCAGGTTTGAACGCTCCAACTTGGCACCTTCCTCCCTACAACTTGGGTATTATATCGTACCTGTTAAACTGACATCTATTATCATAAATAAATTAAAAGTGTCTGTCTAATTGAAACTTCTCATTGCATGCTTTACTACCCGCTTGGGGAATGGAATGTGCGCATGTAAAGAAAGGAGCTAGTAGTGCTCTGAAAAACTTGATTACTTCACACCAAATATCTTACATCTGAACGGTGGAAAATGTCCATTTGATAGACTATACAAGTTTCAGACACCTGAGACCCCATTACTGTGTATTATGATTATAAAGCTCGAAATACGTCCAGTAATCAGACTAAGTTGGTACGAAATCGACTGTCTTGTAGGGTTTCAACTTTCAAACACTATATCATATGTAAGAAACGAATTATAGCGCAAGAATGTGGGATACTGACAACGGCCAAGATTCTGATGCTCATTACCTCACTAGCTCCGATACGTACAGCTTTTAATTATTGGAAAGAATATCCTGAGTTTTATTCCTCTCAATCTCTGATGTTAATATATCACTAAAGTGGTTATGCTCATATTGGTGACAGCCGAATACCTCACTACAAATATGTATGCCCCAATTGGTCTGCCAACTTTCCACTACACCATATTCCATATATATTAATGCCATGATCGTTTGTCCCAGGTCAGGTTTCAAACTGGACGATGCTACGATATGTAATATATCACTAAAGTAGTTATGCTCATATGGCTAGGTCGGTCAATTAACGGGTGCAATATCCCACGTTTGTTTCAGTAGCCACTTACGTAAAAGGTCACTCTATAACCCACTTTCTACTTCGTGTAACAGAGCCAGAGAGAATATACAAGCATGGACCCCGTTACTTAGAATAAGTAGAATATTTGGTATGGTATATATGATTAGAAAAGAGTGACATGCATAATTTTCATTACAATAGTCTTGGTTGATACCAAATTAACTTTGTTCCGCATTTTCAGTCGCAATATCTTATGTATAGGATACTACTCACAATGCCCATCAAACGTGGAATACTGACATTGCAGTATTCACTACAATAAAAGGACAAACTTTTATAGTTAAATATACGTCATGGTCGTCAACAACTTTTCCTTTTGTTAAGGAGAGATAGCGTAATCATAAGAATAAAGAATCGTTGGTAGCTAGTTTAGAGGAGTTCTTCGTAACTCATTTAATTTGTACAAATTATTATTTTTATTAATATGCTAAGATGCCTAGTATGGTTTGTATACACAAAAATATGGATGGGTATATATATATATATATATATATATATATATATATATATATATATATATATATATATATATATATATATATATATATATATATATATATATATATATATATATATATATAGAGAGAGAGAGAGAGAGAGAGAAAGAGAAAAAGAGAGAGTTAGGATTAAATGTCAAATAATATATATTGTGTGAGTATATGACAAGTTTTGGACCATTAGATTTATATGTGTATATGATTAAGATTATATGGTATACCATAATTACAATATAACACAACACACATAAACATTTCTTTTTAATAAGAAATTAAAAATAATTAATATAAAGACATAATTTATATTTTGATTAATTTTCAATAAGGAATGTATTGAATGAGTTTCTGTAACCAATTGCAACCACATTTAATTTTTGTAAAAACAGAAGTTTAATATTATCCGTGCATTCTTTAAAAATACAATATAATATATTATGCATATTTAAATTCTTTAAGAATAACTTCCATCATTTAACATGATTAATTTTTTTAATATCATCAATTGGAGTATATTCTTTTAGAATGAGTGCTACCTTCGTTATTGTATTTCAATTTTGTTTATCATTGTTTGTGTGCTTTTTAAGAATATGGTATAGTACAACATATATTATCGAAAATAATAGTTTGAATAAAAAAGTATGTAACTTGATTAATTTGTTATAATTGAAGAATTCTTTGAAAATTCAATAATTCTTGAAGAATACAAAACCTAAAATTCTTTATGTTTCAACTTTTTTGGATCAATATCCATTAACAGTGACCACAACTAAAAAAAATTAACTGCAAATGGTTTGAAGAATAATTTAACATGGTCTATACAATAAAAAACAATAGTTAATAAATAACAAAAAAGTAATTAGTATTCTTGTATGTTTGTAACCTAAACTATGATTTAAGGAAAATATACGATTTCATTTTTTGGTTAGTAAATAATTATATTTAAACTTTCAAAATTATTTTTTTACTTATTTAATTAATCATTTATTGTTTTTTTAAATTTTCATTGGATCAAACATTCATACAATAATTACGGTTTATATATATATATATATATATATATATATATATATATATATATATATATATATATATATATATATATATATATATATATATATATATATATATATATATATATATATATATATATATATATATATATATACTTTTTTTGTAATACTTTATAATCTTGTGATTCTGGTCATTTCTTATATGCCAATTGCTCACTGACTTGATTATCTCCCAAATCTGGGGATAGATCGAGTGGATATATATATATATATATATATATATATATATATATATATATATATATATATATATATATATATATATATATATATATATATATATATATATATATATATATATATAAGAGAGAGAGAGATATGTGATCATGAATGAAGAAGATGGAAAGCAGAATAGAGTCGGCAATTCGGCATGGGGGGTTTACTTTCTCTGTTGGAAATATATTCACTTTTAATGTCTCTCATCCCATACAACTACTAAGATATGATGATCCCTACTCTTCCTAGTCTCCGACAATTAATGGAGGAGGCTTCTTCGTCCATTAGTTTTGAATTTAAGTGGGATCGTATTATTAATATAAAAAATCATTATAAACGATCATGTTTTATATATATATATATATATATATATATATATATATATATATATATATATATATATATATATATATATATATATATATATATATATTTGACGATCTCGTTTTATTATCTAAAAATTGCAATTATGAGATTCAAGATTAACATTTGTCGATGCAGATTTAATATTGAAGCAATAATTTTGATAGGGAAGAAAAATGTTGATTATAGTAACGTTTACTGTGGTGAAGTAAAAAACGATAATAGAGGAAAGAAAAGATGAATGGTTAAAAAGAAAAGCAATGGTAAATTGTATATTTATCAAGTGAAAATGAACCGGTTATATTTACTAAGATAAAACTATATAATTTAGAGGTTTAATATCTAAGTTTACTTTAGGTTGTAATGTATATTTCATATCATCTTATATGTTGGACAATAATTCATCTAAACTTTGAACTACATGATGATAATCGATGATATATGAGAAATTGTTTCATATTACGAAAGCATATTTTTGACATTTTTATTATGAACACATGAATTTAAAAGTGGTTGAGGACGTGAAAAAAAATAGTTGTTAAAACCGTCTTTAAATTTATATTATCATAACACAATCCAATGTAAACTTATTATCCTTAATTTATTACTAATAAATTTAATTTTTGTAGCACTTATGTTTGAATTTTATAAGATAAAATTTGTTTTCGCGTTTTCGCAAAATATTTATGTTTACGCATTAACCTACTTGTATGTATACACACACACACACTAAACGTGTGCCCGCACAAGATGGCGGTGATAAATAGTTCTTTTGGCAAATATTCTTACGGGGTAATAATTATTAGATATTATTATTAGTTATTATGTAATAAAAAATTACCACTTATAAAAAAATATTTATGTTTAGACCTTATATTTATATTAAGTGTTTATATATTTAATGTAAATTAATTAATATCGGTGTCTAATTTAAAAAATATAAATTAATTTATATGCATGGATTTAATATTTTAAAAATGTCAATTTGGTCCAAATTAAATTTCTTAATAACCTTCTTGAATTCAAATTTTCAAACTTTTGGTATGTATTAATGACTTTTTATGCATAATATATTTGTACAAAAAAAATTTCTAGCTTATACGTCTTAAAATTCAAGATATGGCTAATATGTTATATAATATAGTATAAGATATATATATATATATATATATATATATATATATATATATATATATATATATATATATATATATATATATATGTAACACCCAAATTTTTCAAAACAATTTTTAAATTTTCCAAAAACATACTTTTATTCATAAATATTATAAAAATGTCATTGTATCATATTACAACCATAGAAACAAAACCCAAGATCATAATACATAAAAACTCCTCGTGTGTGTACTGATCATGCCGGCGTCTTCCCGCGATCCTCACTGGTACCTGAAACACATAACACAACATTGTAAGCATAAATGCTTAGTGAATTCCCCAAAATACCACATATAACACATATTAGCCACTCGAGGCTATAATTCTATGGACCATCTGGTCCTAACTCTGTGAACCTTCCGATTCTAACTCTCTAAACTCTGGAACATACACAACATAAATCACATAGAAATAATGCATTGCATCACAATCACATAAATAACATACAAGATACTCTGTCATATAACTCTAATTACCACTCTAGGTAAAGTATAGTGAGAAGACTCACCTCGGGTATCTCAGATAATCTCGCACTCGAACACACTGATCTAGCCCCCGCCTAAACACATAACAACACTCTCAAATAAATAACGGATCTCAAAGGTTAGATTAAATCTACTCTACAATTTCACAGAAGGGTAAAAGACCATTTTACCCTTCCTTGACCCTAAAAGTCCAAAGGGTTGACCAAAATCCTAAAAGTCAACGGAAGTCAGCAGAAGGCAGTACGCGGGGCGTACGTCAGCGAGTCACAAAACGGGGTCTCAACCCCTTACGCTGCGCGTATTGAGAGTTACGTGGGACAACCCGGTATTTCGAGACAATGTAACGTAACGCCAGTCAAATTTAGGTCACAATTTAACTTTCCTAAAATCTTATTTGGGTTAAATAAGGTAGTAGGAATCGTATCAAGGTTTTCTTACAAATAAAGAACACTAAAATCCGGGTTATAACGAAGAAGTTATGACAAATCTAAGATTTGCAGCAAAAATCGGGAACACTGATAGACGTAAAATGCGAAGTTTCAATACAATAATTTTTAGCCGTATGTATCTAAATGAAAGTTGTAGACATCATTAAACCGTAAACGTACGTAAAAAGAACGTCCAAATCTGACTTCGTATAAGGAAGTTATGATTTTTCCAAAATCCGGATATAACAGTAGATAGCTAAAAACTCGAAATAGAGATCGAGAGACTTTTAGCCAAAACAACCTAAATGAGAATCGAAGGTGTAACGACCCGTTCCCGGTACGTTAATTCATTAGTAATTGTTGTAAGTTTTCAAGAGGGACTCGGCGAGTTCTAGCCTGACTCGCCGAGTAGGGTCGCGTCTTCGAGCACGCATGAGCCGGGGACTCGGCGAGTCCATATCCCTGACTCGGCGAGTCCATCCGTCTGGGTGAAACCCTAAATCCCCGGGTTGCCCACTATTTATACCACCTTATAGCCCCCATTCTCGCCTCCCTCACCTTGAGAACTCAGTGAGAGAACCCTAATCCTCCCTTGAGAGCTTATAAGTGTTTTGGTGCCATTTTGTGAAGGTGTGAAGAAGGAGAAGAAGAAAGAAGCAAGGAGAAGTGTTGTAGTGCAAAGATCCAAGGCCAAATCAGAGTCAATTGAGGTATTTTCGGAGTTCCATCTTGTTATATGCTTTAAACTTCCATTAGAGCTCTCCTAAGAGCTAGTTGATGCTTGTTTCAAGCCTTACACTTGCATGAACGTCTTATTAAGTTGGAATGTCTATGGATCTAAATGTTGGGGTGTTGTAGAGCCCAGATCTACTATCTTTTTGGAGTTATATTGCATGTTAACCATAGATCTACCCATTTTGTGCATCTTTTAGCCTTATTTCCCTTATTCATGAGGTTGTACACGTAAAGTTGGAAACTTTACGTGGTAAATCAGCTTATTGGACTCAGACCTATCAATTGTATGCATTGGATTCAAACAAAATCAAGTAAAAATCAGTTGCATGGCGGCAACTCGGTGAGTCGGAAGAACGAATCGACGAGTTGGGTCGCGAGTCCCGAGTTCTTCAGTTTTATCAGTGTCGAGTGGACGAGGTGAGTTAGGGAGTGGACTCAGCGAGTTGAGGGTGAACTCAGTGATGGAGGGACTCGGCGAGTTGTTCATCAACTCGGCGAGTCCAAGGCAATCTTCTTAAAGATCAAGAAAAACTCGTCGAGTTTGTTCATCCGGCTCGGCGAGTCGGATGAAGATTGTCTGAGTTCTTGGATCAAGAGGGTACTCGTCGAGTCGATGCCAGACTCGACGAGTAGCAGCGAGTAAGAGTGAAAAGTGAGAGTAGGACTCGGCGAGTTGGGTGGCCCAACTCGGCAAGTCAGCCCAAAAGAGAGTTGACTTTGACCAAGGGTAAAAGAGTCATTTTACCCCAAGAGCAGTGTTTAGTATTTGATTGAGTGTGTTTATGGACTTGTAGCCGAGGAGATTCAAGAGCAGCCGCCGTTAGCTTCCCGAGCCACACACTCAGTAGCCAGCTTACGAGGTGAGTTTCCTTCCAGTAGGAACGGGTCTAAGGCCACAATGCCGACCCGTTCAGTTAGCAGTAGTTTCCGGATTTAGGTCCGATGCAGTAGCTAGTATGTTCGATGCCTTCGTGGCTCGAACAGGATTTGTGTGCTATGTTTTATGCGTTAAGTATTATGTGTTCCGGGCTACGGCCCGATGTAGTATGCCGTATATGTGTTATGCTAGTTGATGTGTTATGCTATGCCCTGTTCAGTCAGTCAGTTCCGGACTTCGGTCCGATGCAGTTAGTTCCGGACATTGGTCCGATGCAGTCGGTTCCGGACTTCGGTCCGATGCAGTTAGTTCCGGACTTCGGTCCGATGCAGGGGACAAGGTCCCAGTCAGTTCCGGACTTCGGTTCGATGCAGTTAGTTCCGGACTTCGGTCCGATGCAGGGGACAAGGTCCCGGTCAGTTCCGGACTTCGGTCCGATGCAGTTTCCGGGCTTCGGCCCGATGCAGTGGGTAAGGCCCAATATGTGTTTATATGTTATTGTATGGTATGTGGTAGTTTGGGGGAGCTCACTAAGCTTCGTGCTTACAGTTTCAGTTTGGCTTCAGGTACTTCCGCAAGCAAAGGGAAGAGCTCGGGGTGACAGCATTGCACACACCACAGCATAGCTTTTATCCTAGGGATGTCTTTTGATGTTTTGGATTGATGTAGTATGATACAGTTTTCCGCACAATATTTTATTATGTTTTGGGGATACATCACATATGTTTTATGTTATGATGCTTATATTATGGTTTTGATTATATTGAAAAACGAAAATTTTTGGGTCGTGTTTTTGGGTCGTTTCAAGTTGGTATCAGAGCCCTGGTTTGAGGGATTCGGATACACTTCCGGGTGTATCTGAACTCAAACTAAGGGAAATAAAAGATTTTAGTAAAATAAAAATGTTTTACAAAAAGAATTTTGAAAGCACTTAGAAAGAAAGAATTGTTTTTAACAAGATAGAGGTGTGTGCATGCGGTCAGCCGAGCTCAAGTAAGTACCCCCAAATTACCCATACAAGTTATTTGTTCAGTTTCAGTTTCAGTAGAACAACATGCTAGTATAGAGCTAAGGATCTAGGAGAATGCCTTATGTGCCTGCTTATGTGTTACAGCTTTATGAGTATTGCATGCTAGAATTAAGTAGACAGCAGTAGGATAGCCTGTTTAGGTTATGCCTGATAGTATGAGCTTAGCATCCTATGCCAGTGCAGTTTCTTGTTATAAGAATAGTTTGCTTGAGTCTGTTTCCCTTATCCGAATGCTGCTTGCTTCGTGCTTGATGGGGTTCTGAGTAATGGGAGTTAGCCATTAGGTGAACACGCCACACCACATGTAATCAGGATTGAATAATCCCAGAGTGCTGGAACTGGCCCTATTGCGCAGCTCTTGTTTGAGTCCAACCGTTGTAGGGACGGATCTTTTACTTGAAGGATTATCTGATCCTCATCACATGTGATGGTGTTTAGGTGGTGGCTAACTGGCATTATGAGGAGACCTACGACAGCTGAGGACCAGTCGTGTTGAGCTTGAGTTTTCCTAGGGCAAACCTAGGATGAGAGCAGCAGAGAATAGCAGTAGTAGAAGTGACTTGGTGGAATCAAGGCAGTTCTTGAGGAAAGTACGGATAGATGTGGAAGGTAGTATGGGCCCGTACTACTGAAAGCAGAGGATCCGTACTCGAATCAAGGAAGGCCAAGGCAAGACCAGGAAGCTAGTAGTAGTAACATGATCCCTTGAGATATTTCAGTGTTCTGATGTTGTTATGAAATGTTTCAGAATGGTAGTTTTGCGTCCGAGACCAGCAGTCGGCAGCTCAGATGCCGGAGGGGGATCAGGCCCGGAGGTCGGGCAGATGGATGAGCAGACTAGAGAGTTCCTTTCTTCTGAGGTTACCCACATCATACTGGAGCAGACTCCTGTGATCTTCGGTTCGATCAAAGAGGGTATTTTAGAGCTGATGGATGAGAGACTGAGTACTTTCCGTGATGAGATGGCGGCCGTGATGGGGTCGCGCACACTTACGTTCAGGGAGTTCAGGGCATGCGGGGCTCCAGACTATCATGGGGCGCGGGACCCCATAGCGAGTACTAGATGGTTGGCGGATGTGGCCAACGCTTTCCACACTAGCAGGTGTCCCGAGGGGGACAAGGTCAGATTGGCGTCCTGTCTTCTGAAGGACAGGGCACGGGATTGGTGGGAGGAGGTCGGACATGCCATCGGGGATGATGCGGCATTGGATGTCATGACCTGGGCTGATTTCTCTACCAGGTTCAGGGCGGAGTTTGCACCAGTCATTGAGGTGCAACAGTTAGCTAGGGAGTTTCAGGACCTTACCCAGACTACAGAGACAGTGGCGGAGATCACCGCCAAGTTCAGGGAGAGGGCCCTTCTTGTTCCTCAGTATGCAGCCGATGAGGAGATGAAGAAGGCCCGTTATCATGAGATGTTGCGGAGTGACATCCGCATGTTTGTGAGCCGGTCCAGTTGTAAAACGTTGGACGACATGATTGCCAGAGCTAGAGAGAGGGAGATTGATCTCGAGATGGAGAAGAAGAGGAAACCGGAGGCGGTTTCGGGTTCAGGCAGTGTGGGAAAAAAGCCCAAGGTTTCAGATCACAGGTCTAGGAGTCAGCAGAGCCACGGTCGGTGTGGCAAGTGTGGGAGATTGCACGAGGGGGCGTGCAAGGCAGGGAGTTTCGGCTGCTACAAGTGCGGTCGGACTGGGCATTTGAGTAGGGATTGTACGGCCCCTGCTACTACGGTTACAGCATCAGATCTGATTTGCTTTCAGTGCAATCAGAGGGGACATAAAAGGTCCCAGTGTCCCAGTTTAGCTGCAGTAGGGAAGGTGGTTGCACCTGCCCCTGCCACCTTGAGGATTACGGATGGCCGGCAGGGCCGAGCTGATGCGCCAGTGGCGAAGAGCAGGCATTTCAGATGACAGCAGAGGAGGCGCGAGCGACTCCTGATGTGGTGACGGGTATGAATCTTTCCTTCATCTTTAATTGTTATTATATCGGTTGAGTATTACTTATGTGGGTATGTTCTATTTAGGGTCGTTCTCTGTGAACGACATTTCTGCCTTGGTATTGTTCGATTCGGGGGTACCCGATCATTTGTATCACTTACGCTTAGCAAGAGATTTAGCAGAGCTCCCGGGGAGCTGGATTGTCCACTAGAGGTTGAGATAGCAGATGATAGGACCGTGAGGGTCGGCAGAGTACATAGAGGGTGTTCCCTTCAGATATTTGATGAGCAGTTTTCAGTGGACCTGGTTCCTATTCCCCTGCGTGGGAATAAAGTTATTGTGGGCATTGATTGGCTGAGCCCCAATGGGGCGGTGATTGATTGTGAGCTTCAGCTAGTGAGGGTTCGCACTCCCAGTGGGGGAGAGATAGTGATTCAGGGCGAGAGGCCCCAGCGAGGACCGATCTTTTGTTTCGCCGCAAGGGCGAGGCGCTATGTTCAGCAGGGTTGCGCCGGTTTTGTAGCTTACGTCTTGGATGCCCGGGAGAAGGGCAAGATGACGATTGATGATGTTCCTATTGTTCGTGACTACCCGGATGTGTTTCCCGAGGATTTGCCGGGGATACCTCCAGAGAGGCAGGTTGAGTTCAGGATCGACCTAGTTCCTGGTGCGGCTCCGATAGCCAAAGCACCGTATCGACTTGCTCCCCCTGAGATGCAGGAGTTGTCTACACAGCTTCAGGAGCTGTTAGACAAGGGTTTCATTCGGCCGAGCAGTTCGCCTTGGGGAGCGCCGATCTTATTTGTGAGGAAGAAGGATGGGTCGCATCGTATGTGCATTGATTATCGGGAGTTGAACAAAGTAACGGTGAAGAACCGTTACCCACTTCTGAGGATAGATGACTTGTTTGATCAGCTTCAGGGAGCGTCTTGGTTCTCCAAGATCGATCTACGCTCCGGTTATCATCAGATGAGGGTTAGAGATGAGGGTGTACAGAAGACTGCTTTCAGGACCCGGTATGGTCATTATGAGTTCGTGGTGATGCCATTTGGGCTCACCAATGCCCCAGCCGCGTTCATGGATCTCATGAACCGCGTGTGCAGACCGATGCTGGATCGGTCGGTGATAGTGTTTATAGATGACATCTTGGTGTATTCCCAGACACAGGGGCAGCACGAGGAGCACCTGCGGGAGGTGTTGGAGACTTTGAGGAGGGAGAGACTTTTCGCAAAGTTCTCCAAGTGTGAGTTCTGGTTGCGCGAGGTGCAGTTTCTTGGTCATCTCATCAACCAGAAGGGTATTTTGGTAGATCCGGCCAAGATTGAGGCCGTGATGCAGTGGGAGGTCCCGAGGTCTCCATCTGAGATTCGGAGCTTCCTGGGGTTGGCAGGGTATTATCGGAGATTTATTCAGGACTTCTCCAAGATAGTAGTGCCGCTCACCCGGCTAACCAAGAAGTCGGTGGTTTTTCGTTGGGGGCCTGAGCAGCAGGCGGCGTTCAAGACTCTCAGGCAGAGATTGTGCGAGGCTCCGATCCTTACCTTGCCAGAGGGAGTAGAGGATTTCGTAGTCTATTGTGATGCTTCGATCACAGGTATGGGAGCAGTATTGATGCAGCGAGGCCATGTGGTAGCTTATGCCTCGAGACAGTTGAAGCCTCACGAGGCTAATTATCCTACCCACGATTTGGAGCTGGGGGCAGTTGTGTTTGCCCTCAAGATTTGGAGATATTACCTTTATGGGGTCCGCTGTACTATATACACGGATCACAAGAGTTTGCGATATCTTATGGATCAGCCGAGTTTGAACATGAGGCAGAGGAGATGGTTAGATGTGCTGAAGGACTATGACTGTGAGATCCTTTATCATCCAGGGAAGGCCAATGTGGTGGCTGACGCCCTGAGCCGCAAGGTGTCGACGGCCCCTATTAGAGATCTGTGTATGAGGATGACAGTGATCACTCCGTTGTTGGAGCGAATCAAGGAGGCTCAGATGGAGGGCCTCAAGGAGGAGAGGCAGAAGTGTGAGAGGATAGTGGGCCGAGTAGCTTCATTTGATTACGACAGTCGGGGTTTGTTGATGCTTCATGGTAGGGTGTGGGTACCGTACTGGGGTGGGGTACGGCAAGTATTGATGGACGAGGCTCATAAGTCTCGATTTTCTATCCACCCGGGAGCGACAAAGATGTATCGAGATCTTCGACCTGATTATTGGTGGCCCTGCATGAAGCGGGACGTCGCTTGGTATGTTGAGAGATGTTTGACCTGCCGGAAGGTCAAGGCGGAGCACCAGAGACCTCACGGCAAGATGCAGCCGTTAGACATTCCCGTGTGGAAATGGGAGGATATCACCATGGATTTTGTCACCAAGCTCCCCAGGACCGCACGTGGAGTGGACTCGATATGGGTAGTAGTGGATCGATTGACGAAGAATGCCCATTTTATTCCGATTCAGGAGAGTATATCTGCGGAAAAGTTAGCCGATATCTATGTGCGGGAGATTGTGGCACGTCATGGAGTGCCGGTATCGGTGGTGTCGGACCGAGATGTTCGTTTCACGTCCAGATTTTGGAAGCGGTTCCACGACGATATGGGTACTCGTCTCCATTTCAGCACCGTTTTTCATCCTCAGACTGACGGGCAGAGCGAGAGGACGATTCAGACTCTCGAGGACATGCTTAGGGCATGTGTTTTAGATTTTGGGGGCAGTTGGGATACGTATCTTCCGTTAGCGGAATTCTCGTATAACAACAGTTATCATGCGAGCATTGATCGACCTCCTTTTGAGATGTTATATGGCAGGAAGTGCAGGACCCCGATTTGTTGGGGCGAGGTCGGTCAGCGAGTCATCGGGAGCACCGAAGTGGTGCTCAAGACGATTGAGTTGATCCAGCAGGTCCGTAGTAGGCTGCAGACTGCGCAGAGTCGGCAGAAGAGCTACGCCGACAGGAGGCGTTCGGACTTGGAGTTCCAAGTGGGAGATATGGTTCTTCTGAAAGCCTCACCTTGGAAAGGTGTCATCAGGTTCCGGAAGAGGGGCAAGTTGGGCCCCAGATTTATTGGTCCTTTTAGGGTTTTGGCCCGGGTGGGTCGGGTTGCTTATCGGTTAGATCTCCCTGAGGAGCTTAGCCAGATACACAACACCTTCCACGTGTCGCAGTTAAGGAAGTGTTTGGTGGATGAGACGGCAGTCGTTCCCTTAGAGGATATCCAGGTTGATAGCGGCCTGAATTATATCGAGAAGCCGGTCGCGATTCTGGAACGGAAGACCAAGACCTTGAGGAACAAGGTAATTCAGCTAGTAAAGGTGCAGTGGCAGCACCGAAAGGGGTCTGAGTGGACGTGGGAGGCTGAAGAGGAAATGAGAGCGCACTACCCGGAGTTATTTGCAGATCCAGCCGTAGCAGACTTCGAGGACGAAGTCTGAGACAAGTGGGGGAGAATTGTAACGACCCGTTCCCGGTACGTTAATTCATTAGTAATTTTTGTAAGTTTTCAAGAGGGACTCGGCGAGTTCTAGCCTGACTCGCCGAGTAGGGTCGCGTCTTCGAGCACGCGTGAGCCGGGGACTCGGCGAGTCCATATCCCTGACTCAGCGATTCCATCCGTCTGGGTGAAACCCTAAATCCCCGGGTTGCCCACTATTTATACCACCTTATAGCCCCCATTCTCGCCTCCCTCACCTTGAGAACTCAGTGAGAGAACCCTAATCCTCCCTTGAGAGCTTATAAGTGTTTTGGTGCCATTTTGTGAAGGTGTGAAGAAGGAGAAGAAGAAAGAAGCAAGGAGAAGTGTTGTAGTGCAAAGATCCAAGGCCAAATCAGAGTCAATTGAGGTATTTTCGGAGTTCCATCTTGTTATATGCTTTAAACTTCCATTAGAGCTCTCCTAAGAGCTAGTTGATGCTTGTTTCAAGCCTTACACTTGCATGAACGTCTTATTAAGTTGGAATGTCTATGGATCTAAATGTTGGGGTGTTGTAGAGCCCAGATCTACTATCTTTTTGGAGTTATATTGCATGTTAACCATAGATCTACCCATTTTGTGCATCTTTTAGCCTTATTTCCCTTATTCATGAGGTTGTACACGTAAAGTTGGAAACTTTACGTGGTAAATCAGCTTATTGGACTCAGACCTATCAATTGTATGCATTGGATTCAAACAAAATCAAGTAAAAATCAGTTGCATGGCGGCAACTCGGTGAGTCGGAAGAACGAATCGACGAGTTGGGTCGCGAGTCCCGAGTTCTTCAGTTTTATCAGTGTCGAGTGGACGAGGTGAGTTAGGGAGTGGACTCAGCGAGTTGAGGGTGAACTCAGTGATGGAGGGACTCGGCGAGTTGTTCATCAACTCGGCGAGTCCAAGGCAATCTTCTTAAAGATCAAGAAAAACTCGTCGAGTTTGTTCATCCGGCTCGGCGAGTCGGATGAAGATTGTCTGAGTTCTTGGATCAAGAGGGTACTCGTCGAGTCGATGCCAGACTCGACGAGTAGCAGCGAGTAAGAGTGAAAAGTGAGAGTAGGACTCGGCGAGTTGGGTGGCCCAACTCGGCAAGTCAGCCCAAAAGAGAGTTGACTTTGACCAAGGGTAAAAGAGTCATTTTACCCCAAGAGCAGTGTTTAGTATTTGATTGAGTGTGTTTATGGACTTGTAGCCGAGGAGATTCAGGAGCAACCGCCGTTAGCTTCCCGAGCCACACACTCAGCAGCCAGCTTACGAGGTGAGTTTCCTTCCAGTAGGAACGGGTCTAAGGCCACAATGCCGGCCCGTTCAGTTAGCAGTAGTTTCCGGATTTAGGTCCGATGCAGTAGCTAGTATGTTCGATGCCTTCGTGGCTCGAACAGGATTTGTGTGCTATGTTTTATGCGTTAAGTATTATGTGTTCCGGGCTACGGCCCGATGTAGTATGCCGTATATGTGTTATGCTAGTTGATGTGTTATGCTATGCTCTGTTCAGTCAGTCAGTTCCGGACTTCGGTCCGATGCAGTTAGTTCCGGACATTGGTCCGATGCAGTCGGTTCCGAACTTCGGTCCGATGCAGTTAGTTTCGGACTTCGGTCCGATGCAGGGGACAAGGTCCCAGTCAGTTCCGGACTTAGGTCCGATGCAGTTAGTTCCGGACTTCGGTCCGATGCAGGGGACAAGGTCCCGGTCAGTTCCGGACTTCGGTCCGATGCAGTTTCCGGGCTTCGGCCCGATGCAGTGGGCAAGGCCCAATATGTGTTTATATGTTATTGTATGGTATGTGGTAGTTTGGGGGAGCTCACTAAGCTTCGTGCTTACAGTTTCAGTTTGGCTTCAGGTACTTCCGCAAGCAAAGGGAAGAGCTCGGGGTGACAGCATCGGACACACCACAGCATAGCTTTTATCCTGGGGATGTCTTTTGATGTTTTGGATTGATGTAGTATGATACAGTTTTCCGCACAATATTTTATTATGTTTTGGGGATACATCGCGTATGTTTTATGTTATGATGCTTATATTATGGTTTTGATTATATTGAAAAACGAAAATTTTTGGGTCGTGTTTTTGGGTCGTTTCAGAAGGTCTCAACAATAGTAGCGCAACGGTAAAAAGACTGCCGAGGACGGACACCGGATGAAGAAGCTATGGATTTTTAACGGACTTTTCCTGTCTCGGCCTGTTGAAAATATAATACTAAAAATAAAATCAAAATTAGCAGACGGAGTCTAAATGAGAGTTGTAGAGCATAATCTCACCTACGCGTGGATATAAAGAACGTAAAAAACGGAGCTTGTATGCGAAAGATATGAATTTCTGAAGTTCGAGGAACGAGTTTCGACGCTGAGTTAGACTTGTTTGAATTCACGACGTGAACACTAAAGTTCACGACGTGAACTGTCTGACTGGCCGTTTCAGAGCCACTTGACAAATGACGCATGCCATGACGATTCGGGACAAACTCACGACGTGAATTGGTAAAACCCACGACATGAACTTCGATTTTTAGCCTATATATAGAAATTGAAGCCTTCCAAGTTTGGCTGCTCATTTCTATCCTCTCTCCCACTTCCACTCTGTGTTAAGCATCCCGAGACCACCCCGAAGCCCCGGTAACACCTCCAACACATGATGCAAGTCCCGAAGTCCTAAGATTTCCGAGAAATCGACTTCTTTCCAGTCAAAGTTCTGCCCGACTTTCATCTCACCTTCTTCAATCTATCAAGTGAGTTCATACCCCTTAATCAACCTTTGAAATGCTTTTAAAAGTTTTTAAATGCTTGGGGGGGGGGGGGGGATATAAGTTGAACCATGTTAGTTATTAGATCAATCACATATGATTAATAACTAGTATACAAATGGATTTACTACACTTTTAGCTGTTTTACCAAACATATTACTTCAAACGACTTCCTCAAACGTTTTTACATGTTAAAACTCTTTATCAGATTGTCTTACATACTGTATGTTTCGTTTCAAACTCTGTTACAATTGTGTTTCAAACAAAGGATTTCTTATACTTTAAACTGTTCTTATCAAACAAGCTACTTTCAAATCGTTTTATAAACTGACATCAACTCATCATTTCTTCGTTATTAAACTTTTCAAAGGTATTACAATACTTCTTTTATACTTTTATATTGTCAAATGCATGCCCATATATGTATAGTTATATAAGTAATGTTTAAAGGACTTAGGACGGCTAGCTCGCTTTATTTCCTTTTCCTCGATGGGATGTGGCCTTAGGGTATCAGTTCAGTACCTTTAGGTAGCAAAAGCCATACTTTTGGTTATACATGTACATTACTAGTAACTATAATAGGTATAGTTAGGAGATACAACTTACTACTCCAAGTACGAGGAATCACACAAGAGTCAGTTCATTCTTGAGTCTATACAAATACAATACATACTATATGAAGAGATACAATTACAGAAATACAATTACAATACACGATAACATAAGAGAACACACAATAAAGAGAAAAAAGGAGGAAGATACAATACACGATAACAAAACAAACATAATAAGGTGCTATAGCATGGAACAAGTACATGATCTAACTATACCAATGAATCACTAACGCATTATTTTAAACAAGAGGTGATAGTTATATTGGGTATACATGATCATATAATTGTAATGTGGATATTCACGGCTTGCAATCATTGCAGGGGTCGCGGTTGGTTCCCAAAATCTCTTGACAAGGGAGCGTTTAGTATGGGATCTAGCCATCACATTATACCTTAATAGTCAATTAAGGCAATTAGTACAATAGTAGTCACTTAACACAATACTATAGTACTACATTAATTTACCCCTTTACATTTATTTGGTGATTACTTCTCTTAAACATTAATGTACAAACTATATTTTGATAATGATAGTTACACTTGGGAAAATTACACACTTTTACAAGAAACAAACATACAAAACAGTCGTGTTTTGGTAGAAGTCTACTTTTAAAACAGTCAGGTCTTGGTAGAAGACTACCTTTTATACTAGTAGGAAATATGGGATTTTCTAGGATTTTCAAACGTTTACAATTACTTACAAACATTCTCATACTTATACAAACTTTTCTCCAAACATTTACAAGTCTTTCTTTACAGTTTTACAAATCGAAGACACATTAATACTAATTCACCAACTTTATTGTTGATACCCACTTTCAAAATAACTTGTATTCTCAGGTCACAAATAGACAGGTACGACGACCAGGTTTTGTGAAGATTGAGCAGTTAAGACTCGTCTTTTATTTTGAACAATCATTATGTTGTTTTATACTATGAAAGAACACATATGTATTTAAAATTATACTATTAATGCAATGGATGATGTTGTTGCTTGTTTACTACTTTGTATTATTGTGATACATTACATAACGTCCTTCTCCCTAGAACGTTTCCGTCATTCTCGATTTTGGGGTGTGACAGATTGGTATCAGAGCATTGTTTATAGTGAATTGAGTATATCGACCCATAAAAGATATACTAAATATAAATACAATGGGATTAAAAATACTTTGACCAAGAGTTTATATTTTTAAATAATAAAATATTTAACTAAGTATACATATCTGCATTCATACTAAAATCCGTGTCACAATGACAAGAACAAAAGTATTATGATTGTTGAATATCACAAGTAAGCTCGGGGATGTATGGTCAGTCTTGGGAATGACATAGCCTGATCAACTCTGCTGGTCCGAGGAGTGATTAGCACATGCCCAAGAATGGTTGTGATGTGGCAACAAGTCTAAAACTTACCAACACTACCACAATGAGAACACTAGAACAGAACATAAGTCTAAAATACTATAGGAGTATTTCGTGTTACTATAATTACTTACTTGAGAACTAAAAAGATCTTCATTACTAGGTCAATAGTTGCTAAGTGAATACACTAAGGTTATATGTAACTAGGATGTCATAGACTTAGAATCTGTGAAATTTTGCTTTACCCCTGTTCATTGTGAATTTGGAGTTAAGGTCACTTATTCGAAGGCCTATCCTGTTTTGATTACATATAACTGGTATGCACTTTACTAATAGTGATGTAACTAATGAAGATCATTTAATAATTATCTAGTTAGTTCGTCTAATAACTATTTCCTTACCCCAATTCTCACGTAGATAACATGGCTAGACTCCATCCCCACGATAATCTATACCTTCCGAACGAAGGCAATGTTGGATGGTTTGGAGAAGAACCCGAGAATGATCATCCAATCCCTTTGAATGATCAACATGCTGAAGACCTTTCGGATAATGATAACTCTGAGCCTGAGGTTGAGAACCTACCACCGATAGCTCCCATTCCAAATCCTAACCCTCGTCCGACATTTCATGGCCCGACGCCTCCTTGGGTAGAATGCTTGGAAACATGGAGCGAAGAGAAAAGATCAACCTATGCCGTTTAATGGAGACTGAAGCTTCTACAACGTAAATGAAAGGAGCTCGGCAGACAGATTTCTACCAATCCTAGATCGTAGAGTTGCCCGAAACGAAATTCAGGGCAGGATGACTCTCCATAGTATCGAAGAGGTTAATGCCAATGCAAGAATGCATACCATCCGCACCAATCGCCTTGACAACACACGTGAGACATCTGAGAGAAACCATGAGACCCTGATGCAAGCACTAACTGAAACTCGAGTCGAAGTCATAAAGCTCCGAGTACGCCAGAGGGTGTATGAAAGATACCTGCTTGATATGGAACGTCAACTAACTGAACTAAGGGTTAACCATATGGGTGATCGTCGCCAGTAGGTGATGCGTTACTTTCCTTCTTTGTTTTAAAGAATTGTGTTCCTGTCTATGTTCCGTGTAGCACTTTTCTATGTGACTACCTTGTACTGTAAGTACTTTAAGTAGACCTTTATACTGTCAAAGACTTTTCTACTCCGAATATGATGTAAGACCTACTACAAGGTCAATTTTTCCCAAACTTATTACATCTTAAACATCAATGATATTGACAGTCGGCTAATTTCCGTATTACTCTTTGTTTAAATACTTTCATTGGAGTCTATCTGAAAACCCCATCTAGTCAAGTTATTGGACTATAGAAATTTAACTCCGGAACCATTTCCAAGTCTCTTTCAAAGGTTAGACCATATTATCCACCAACCAATAATACCTCGGCTTGAACGACAAAACTGTTGGGTTTTGAGCATTCTAACACTCCTAAGTGTACATGCAACCCTAAACACCTTGGATCTATGTTTTCTCTATTATACATGCAAATAAGAACATCCAAGGTATTATCCTAATCTAGCATACAAAACAATGAGTGTAACAAGATAGAATACATACCTCTTTGATGTAGAAAGTCTTCATGAAGCTTGAGTGCCTAGCCCCAATAGTGTGGAAGCCTCAAATGGAATCACAATCATCAAAACACTTAGAATAACTTGAGAGAGTTCTACACTTCATGAAATCGGCTAGCCCTTTTCTTCACTTTCTAATGTGATTCTAGTGGCCGATTTTGTCAAGAATAAGATCTTTATATAGTGTTACAATTAGGGTAAATCCTTAATTGTCATGGCTTTCCATTTCCTTGGATCCATGGGTTCAAATACACCATGGAGCATCCATGGACCATCCTATGGGTTTTAGCCCAACCTGATTATCCATGGAGCATTATCCCACTATATAAGTATGGATGATTTACACAATCAACCCATATATTTAATTAGTCTTCTTTTGATCACTTAATTAATCCTAGATTAATTCTTGATCAATACTAATTAAATAATCTTATTATTCTTATTATTAATATACTAGAACTTATAATATATTAATAACCATAAGTGTCTTATTTCTCTCATTATAGTCTATCAAAGTGCATGATGGTATGCAACCCAAATGGACCTTGCCGGGTCGGGTCAAGTCTTACCAATTATAGTTATGGACTTAGACATTAATCCAACAGTCTCCCACTTGGATAAGTCTAAAACTATTATTGCGTATAACTTCAGGAACCAACTGGCAATCGTAGCTCTCAAAAGCTTCTGTCGAACTCTGACCTTGTAGATGAACTCTGACCTTGTCAATGACTTGTCCATTAGATAAGGGATCATATATTCCTCCATTCTAGATATCATATGGACTGAGACATGGATTATAATCATTCTCTCTGTCCATTTGTTGTTTCCTGATTTCCGATTTATGACGACTGACTAATTGAACAAATCAAATCAGTCCTGGCCCGGCCGAGCACTTCCATTTGTCATCATCAAATCATCGAGGGGCCCACAGATATCGCTTTTATCCCGAAGGTAAAAGGAATGGATATACTTCGACTCATATGGCTTGTTCTACTACTTGTTGAATCATACACAAAGGCACGTTTTATAACATCAAGTTACCGATGTGTTTACGTGCAATCAATGCACAACCAACTCATAGGTAACAACTCATATCTCTAGGTTTGAAGATTTATATGATATTACCGTCTCACGATCACTCGAGATAAATTCCATGAAGTGATACAAGTAAGCGTGGGTTTATTCCAATACTCATAACTTATGAGCACTCATGAATGTTGTAGCAACCATTGCAATGACTAAACCCATTTAGCCATCTACAAACCCGATTTATGACAGTCTTGATTCATACCTACTTCCAACATATGAACGACTGTGGAGTGTTTAAATAACTTAGTCATTCAGGAAGAATAACCTAGTTTATTCGGGAAGTCAAAACATGCAAAGTGAAACACAATAATAATTGAATCCAATATGGTCTCAGAACTTATGAATATAAATAAAACACCTTTTATTTATCCCCATATGATTACACATTATTCATTGTATACTGTTTCAGCTATCAACTTTATTCTTGAATTTAAAACAATAGTTGTCCTATGCTCCAAGCATGTACACTATGTTTTCTGAACACTAGTCATGCCACACACCAAGTATGCATACTATGTTTGTCTATGATCTTTTTCTTTGTAAACTAGATCCATTGAACACAACTTCAATGATTCTCTTTTCACAGTCCCAAATCCTTACTGCAAATGCAAGAATTCCAAATTCATGTCATTTACTGAAATCTGTTAGATTCTAAACTTATATGCATTGATCCTCTTGTAATGATTATGCACGAAGTCAGAAAGACTTGACAACAACCATTACAGAGCATTCCAAAGGAGATAAGCTCATTGGGAACATCCTTCTTGCATTAAGTTTCCTAATCTTACACAGATTGAATAATTTCTAACTTTGAAACATTTCCAGATTCCATTTTGACTATCACTTCTGAACAAGAGTTGCCTCCTTACAGATTATGTCAATATGGTCCTTCCAGAATTATCACTATACTTCCAATTGTCCTTGAGAAACCAATCTTTGGTAAACCTTAGATTGTCCTCGACAATCGTTTAATCCTTTTAGTCATATCCAGTTCTAAACCTTTTCCCTTCTTAATACCCCAGGCATTTGGAAACTTTTAGAAAGGATGAATATTATAGCACATGAAATCGATCCTATATCCGAAGCATATGGGACACGATTCATGATGTCACACATAAAGATATGATACTAGACCAGTCTTTTGCTACAATATTTTTTTTATTTGCCATGTTTTCAAGATTTAACTATGAAGAGGGATGCCGTAGTCATAATTGAATTTTGAGAACGCAATATATATAGAATTTCCTTAAGTCGAACCATTCAGACATAAAATTCATATATATATGTCCTTGACTAAAGATGATCAAAATCTCAATCCAAGCTTCCAGAATTGAAATGAAGTATAATTTTCTCTCCCTTAATTATATTAAAATGACTTTTTCAACCCCTGAAACTTTACGAATTGAAACTTTTGTTTTCTATAATTAACATTGCTAACTTGCAACTCTAATCATAATTATCATGCTCCCACTAACATGATGATTATTAGCATAACACTTATGCTCCCACTAGCTCTGACATATTTCCAGAAATCTGCTGGACTTCTAAAATTTAGATTCATACATCCTTTCTTAGATAGCTCACATGTGTGTCTAAACAATTTTCAGAACTATGAAAAGGGATGCCGTAATCATAGTCTCAATTGCTTAGACATTTTCCATTTCTCACAAGTCCATGTTAGTGTGCCGGTTAACCACACGCGCTCCACTAATGACTTTTGAAAAATGAAAATAACACAATTGCTATCTACGTAAAATCTACTTAGTGAAAGCGTTTCCTCACCATCATTTTCATGAATCGGAGAGAAACCTTATGACACTTAGATTTTAAAGTGTATAAGTTCCTATCCATGTGAATTTGTTAAAACCATAATCACAAGATAAGGTTAGTGACAAATTCAGCCTTACATGGATTAGACTTGTTCAATCTTAGTTTCTTGTCACCTTGGTAGCACAAGGCCCACCAATGCTTCCAAGTTGAACTCTGATAACTCACATGCAAATTCAACTTATTTGAAGTAGGTACAGAAATAAGAATTATGTCAACACGATAGGTTGCAAACCTTAAGTCGTGTGCTAGTGATAAATTACAGGTTTTACTCTTGATTAAATCTTGAAACTCTTTCAGGATCTTTAAGGCTCCCACTGTCCCCTTGACATATAAGTTTTCCTAGTCAAGAACCATTCCTTGACAAAACAAATATTCAAGGGATAGTGCGGATTCTTATCAAGACTAACACTTCACACAATTGGTCTTAGTTGGTCTTTGTCTCATCCAAGACATCACAACTTACCAATCTCAAATGTACAAGAGTAGAAACATTTCACACTACATTTGATAAGTGTTTTAAACCTTACCTTATGTCACTCAATGTTACAATCTTGGAGTATGACTCTAAGAATTGTTTTGGAACGAAGTATGACTCATCTTCTTGATCTTAACCAATCCAAAAATTCATGACCTCTCTTGTTAGCCATAACAATGCACTAAGACATCCTTAGAGTATGAATTTGTGATATGGTTTCTAAATCATTAAGATGATCATAAAACTGATACTAAAGTACTCTCCCATCTTTTCAGATTTGAGAAACTTTTATCCTTCTGCCTAATTTGATTCTTCTTATTCGCTCTGCCATACATTGGAACCTTTCAATGTTACAGAATTATACTTAACCTTATAAGTATAATCATATTTACTAATCTTTAGTAAATCATGACAAATCAATCTTTGTGGTGGACCTTGACCAGTGCACACCCAGTGTACCTAATTCCTTAGTCCTTCAATTGACTCACATATACATGTGATCAAAGAATTAGTCTTAATTTTCAAAGATGAAAATTCTCATTCATCATACAATACAACTTGTATGATTCCAAGTTTCTATCCAATTGAAACTTGGGTGATGAAAAACTTTCTTCATTTGGTAAATTCAGACACTACCACAAATGGAGGAATCAATTTCATATTTCCACTCTTTCTCTTAATGGAATCATATAAGCAACAATTTTTCCTCAAATGCCATTGTAAGGATATTTCAAAATAAATAAAATCAAAAATTTTCTTTTATTTTAAAAACTTAGCGGAAAAACTTATCCTTACAATCCATATGAAAAACTTGTTGTTATCTATTCCTAAGCAACATCTCATAACTCCTAAGAAGTAGCTCAAGAATCTGATCTTCAAACTACGCGATAGAAATCCATCTACGCGATCAGATTCAGCATATTCTTTCTTTAAGTTTCTTCACTTTTTCATTGATTCTTAAAACATCACCATGTGACACAGTCACATCATGTATCAAGAATCTCAGAATAGAAACTTAGCAGAGTTAGATAGTGGACTTTACCTGAAGTAGAGTCAAACTTATCGACTTTAACATCCTTAGGTAAATTATGGCAGCTTTGCAACCAATGCCCCTTTCTTTGGCAATATAAACATATGGACCCTTTGATAATGGTACACGGGACTATCATAGACTTAGTTTTTCTCTTTACCATTTGGTCAACCGAGTTGACTATGGCCGATCCCTTTCCATTGGGAAGAGAAATGCTTTTCTAGATATCCAAAGCTACCATTGCCAATGTCCATTTAAGATTTGGGAAGTTGATCTTCTAATAAAATTTGCTTTACTAGTGTTCCAAATCATTGCTGATTCCGCAACACAAAGCAAATAGATAAGATCATTAAGGCTTGTGTCATAGTCTGTCTCATAGTAGTCCCAAAGAGACCCGCTATGTTACTAAGAAAGTGATTGAACCACCAACTTTCTCAAGACTTTGACACCCAACTCTCCCAGCTTGTCAATATGTGACTACATCTCAAAGATGTGACCACACCAAGACCTTTACTTGCCAATAGGGCTCGAGTGACCTTAACTTTTCAAGAACTTGTGGGGTAGGGAGAATAACTGGAGGAGGTGAAAGAAGTATGATTTCCATTGGAACATCATCTTCATTTAGGAAAGCTAGTTTCAAGAGATTTGGGAAGATCATAAATGTCTAAACCAGACATGTTTTGGGAGATATTCAAGATAGTTGATTTAAAGTCCTCAATATGACACCCAATATGAAATATTAAGGCTAGGACCCAACAAACTATTTTATAACTTAGAAGAGGTATGCCGTAATCCAAGCTATAAAATATTTGAAGGTAGGTGAATGACGATTCACTAATTTCCACCAAGATAAACGAAATGATTTATTAGGTTTTAATTGGATTTGAAATTCCTAGATCTTTTGAGATTCATTGAACTTTTCAATGGCATGTTTTAATCTCGAGTGTGCCCTCTCAAATTTTGTGACTGGGATGCCGAGGATCACAAAACAAGGTGTGAATAACCATACCAATTCACTTGGTACCCTTAATATTATCACCTAATCAATGTGCCGGTTAACCACACACGCTCCATTGATCTATGACAAACATTAAGTCACCCTTCGTGGTCCTTACTACTCCAAGTTAGTGTGCCGATTAACCACACACGCTCCACCAACGACTTGGTAAGGTACAAAGTGTGAATTCCATGGGCTAGCACCAAATTCACATTTTTCCTAAAGTAACTAAGATTGGGAATTAAATAAAATATTTAGTTACTTTATAATAATCATTATACTTTTAATGAGAATTTAAAGTCATTGTCCTACCCATTCGGCTAACGACCCTCCACCAGTCAAGCAAGCGGTGAGTGAGAGTATACACCCATTAAGTCGCCATTTTATAGGCAACAACCTTATACCCACCTTATAGACCGGTTTCGTGAATGAGGCCTACTAACGGTAAAACGACTTGTTCTTATACATATATATAATAATTAACCATTAATGTTATAAATAGTATAAGTGTTGAATTTTAAATCTTTAGAATTCTAAGGGCAAACTTGGAATTAAAGTATTCATAAGAGAAAACTTTTCAAATTCCAAGACTTGAGGGCAAGTTTTGAAACTATTCAAAACTAATTAATTCCATAACTTATGTGTTTAAAGTAGTTTTAATCCAAAAAACTCTTCAAGTTCCATAACTTATGGAAGACTTTAAACTAATAAAAGAATTAACTTTTCTTTATTTTTATAACTTATGGAATTAATTAAGGTTACACTTTATTTATTTATTTATTTATTAATGAAGTGACTCTTGAACTTCCATAACTTGAGGACAAGTTATGGAGTCATAAAAAGAAATTCAATGACACAAGACTCTTCATTTTGTAACCATTACCAACTTTTATGAGTTTTATGAGTCTTTAATGTGACTCTTCATGTAACTTGAGGACAAGTTACACAAACACATTTTATACTCAACTCTTAGATTAAAATGGATTGAAAGCAACTATTTCAATTAACTTTTCTATTAATCTAAGCAACTCATAAGAACAAGATAATTCAAATCAAACTTCTTCATGTAATTAGTCTAAACCTTAAAATAATACAAAAAATGAATCTATTGACAATTATCTTTGAAAATGGATTAGCATGAACATTACCACATCAAAAACAAGTTTATAAGTTCAAAACAACTTAGGGTAATGTTCCTAGTCCATTTCTAGCCAAAAACCTCGAAAATATGCTGTCTGGGGGTCCAACTCGTCGAGTGCATGAACCGACTCGGCGAGTTGGATCGTTTTGATCAATTTTTAGGCATGGACTCGCCGAGTCCCTTGATGGACTCGCCGAGTCTGATGATCAAACAGCAACAAATTCGTTTTTTTAACTTCTATTGCAGGTATAACAAGAAAATAAGCCTAGGCTCTGATACCACTGTTGGGTTTTGAGCATTCTAACACTCCTAAGTGTAAATGCAACCCTAAACACCTTGGATCTATGTTTTCTCTATTATACATGCAAATAAGAACATCCAAGGTATTATCCTAATCTAGCATACAAAACAATGAGTGTAACAAGATAGAATACATACCTCTTTGATGTAGAAAGTCTTCATGAAGCTTGAGTGCCTAGCCCCAATAGTGTGGAAGCCTCAAATGGAATCACAATCATCAAAACACTTAGAATAACTTGAGAGAGTTCTACACTTCATGAAATCGGCTAGCCCTTTTCTTCACTTTCTAATGTGATTCTAGTGGCCGATTTTGTCAAGAATAAGATCTTTATATAGTGTTACAATTAGGGTAAATCCTTAATTGTCATGGCTTTCCATTTCCTTGGATCCATGGGTTCAAATACACCATGGAGCATCCATGGACCATCCTATGGGTTTTAGCCCAACCTGATTATCCATGGAGCATTATCCCACTATATAAGTATGGATGATTTACACAATCAACCCATATATTTAATTAGTTTTCTTTTGATCACTTAATTAATCCTAGATTAATTCTTGATCAATACTAATTAAATAATCTTATTATTCTTATTATTAATATACTAGAACTTATAATATATTAATAACCATAAGTGTCTTATTTCTCTCATTATAGTCTATCAAAGTGCATGATGGTATGCAACCCAAATGGACAATGCCGGGTCGGGTCAAGTCTTACCAATTATAGTTATGGACTTAGACATTAATCCAACAAAAACGTCTTGAGACCATTCTACGAACTTACTTCTACTCTTTTCATGAACGATCGAAATTCATCTCGGTTCAATGATAACATTTCTAAGTATTATAGTAACGTTTACTGAGAATTCTAGTTCATTAAAAAGGATTCGCAAGAAACCCCTATCCTTCATATCGATGCCGCTACATTACAAGCCGCAGTGACATCTGCTGTGACAGCTTTCCTTGCACACATCACCTCTGACAACGCAAACAAGACTGGCAAAGAAGTCGACAATTCCGATTGTTTTACCGATCTGGGAAGCCAACAAATGGCAACAATCACGGACTTGCAAATCCGTAAAACCAAGAGGAATAAACGAAAGCGCCAAGCCCAAAAGGAGCGCAAGAGATCCCAAGGACTTGCCATGCAACAACAACAAATGGAAATCCCTTCCATTTCAGCACCGATCAGACCATATGAGGGAAAACTTCCGAAGTGTAACAGGTGTAGCTTTCATCATAATGGGGATTGTCATTAAATACAATGTTGCAATTGCCACAAAGTAGGTCACCATGCCCACAGATGTGTAGCACCATCACGACCCATTTCTCAAGTCCCTAACATCGGGATCAGCCCAACACATGATGGTGGTGGTAAAACCGGATCCCACAAAAAGAAATTTTCAAAGTGGAAGAACAAAGAAAACACTCGTGTCCACATAACTCTGACTCGACACCTCACTTCCACAACCAATGCTAGTAAAAGCCAGATATGTCACCAATGCAGTGAGATTGTACACCTCAAAAAGGATTATCCAATAACAAAGAACTCTGGTGCAGACAGGATGATACTAAGGATCACTGCCGCTGGAGAAACTACCCCGTACCCACGTTAAAGTATTTAGGGCATTCGTTGTGACAGACACATAAACTGTTTAAAACTAGTGCAACTCGAGTCTTATCTTTTGCGAGATCCCGTCAGTTAAGGGACCCTCGTGCTGGGTATACTTGCCTTTTGTAGTATACCTTATTCACAGCAGTATTCCATAGTTGCTTTAAAGTACTGTAACCCTGTTAAAAGTTGCACTGTTGTGTTTTGTCTGTAACGCCTTTATGTTCAAATCTAATGTATTTTCTTCCAAGAAAGTACGATATTATCATACAACTTGATTCAATTCGATCCGTACAATACCAGTATTGTGCGAACATCTCTTTCTCCGAAATTGCCTTTCTAGCGAAGCCGTCATTCCAGAACTCCGAAGTACTCATGCATAGAGTACCTCATGTTCTTATCCTTTCCGAAGAAAACTCAGCAAACCTCCATGAAGTACCACTCGTACAGTACGTCAAGTTCAAACCAAGGACCCTTACGATTGATCTATCGCTGAAGAATGTATACACAATGGTGGTATATAATCAAGGTTCTACAGGTTTAGAATTGATGATTCCACTTTAACTTCTTTTCCTCGTTGGGATGTGAGCTTAGAGAAGAATCATTTATTCGACTAACTTTTCGATCTTAATTATATACGACTTGTATACACGAGACTGTGATTGATGAACCATGTATGACTTCGAATATGAACTTCAGGATGGAGACTTCCCACGACTACCAGTAATCGCATCGTCATGCGAACAAACTTAGAATCCAATCAAAGGATACTTATGTAACCAGATCTCCCTACATTCTAACACCTATGGAGATACAAGAACCGTCCGGAGAACTTAACGAACTCCTTAGAAGGGGATTCTCTAGGCCAAGCTTCTCACCCTGGGGAGAACCGGACTTGTCTGTAAACAAGAAAGAGCGTTCTAAATGCTAAAGTAAGCCTGGTGCACCGCACCGATATTATCCCTCCCAAAAGGGATAAAAGATTTTGAGTTGTAATGCGATGCATCTAACCAAGGGTTTGGTTGTGTTCTTATGCAAGAGGAAAGGTCACTGCCTATACCTCAGGACAACTTAAGATGCAGGAAGTTAATTATACAACACAGGATCTTGATTCAGGAGCAGTGGTAATTGCTCTGAAGAGTTGGAGACACTACTTGTAGGGCACAAGGTGTAATATTTTCACAGACCACAAAAAACACTAAACCCACATCCGACCAAGAAGAGTTATCATACCAGTGAAGTGAAACGAAAGAAGCAAAGCCGTATCCCGATAGTGAAAGATTTGTTGGAATGCCAAGTGAGGACCTGAGTTCACCTGGGAATGCGAGCATCAAATGAAACTTCTATCTGTAGCAAAGTTATCAATTCTGCTCAAACTGTAATTTCAGGATGAAATTCCCTCTAATGGGGGGATGATGTGACAACCTAGTATTTCGAGATAATGTAACGTAACACCAGTCAAATTTAGGTCAAAATTTAACTTTAATAAAATCTTATTTGGGTTAAATAAGGTGGTAGGAATCATATCAAGGTTTTCGTACATATAAAGAACACTAAAATCTAGGTTATAACGAAGAATTTATGATCAATCTACGATTTGCAGCAAAAACCGGCAACACTGATAGACGTAAAATGCGAAGTTTCAATACAATAATTTTTAGCCTTAGCTATCTAAATTAAAGTTGTAGACATCATTAAACCGTAAATGTACGTAAAAAGAACGTCCAAATATGACTTTGTAGGAGGAAGTTATAATTTTTCCAAGATCCGGATATAGCAGTAGACAGCTAAAAACTCGAAATAGAGATCGAGAGACTTTTAGCCGAAACAACCTAAATAAGAATTGAAGGTCTCA
Organism: Lactuca saligna; assembly: GCF_052625555.1. NCBI lineage: Eukaryota > Viridiplantae > Streptophyta > Magnoliopsida > Asterales > Asteraceae > Lactuca > Lactuca saligna. Next base: position 36,217,674 of record NC_136417.1, on the reverse strand, counting down.
ACAATAGTAGTGCAAAGGTAAAAAGTCTGACGAGGACGGACACCGGATGAAGAAGCTATGGATTTTTAACGGACTTTTCCTATCCCGGCATCTTAAAAATATAATATTAAAAATAAAATCAAAATTAGCAGACGAAGTCTAAAAGAGAGTTGTAGAGCATAATCTCACTTATGCATGGATATAAAGAACATCGAAAACGGAGCTCGTATGCGAAATATATGAATTTCTGAATTTCAAGGCACGGGTTTCGACATTGAGTCAGACTTGTCTGAATTCATGATGTGAACAGCAAAGTTCACAACGTGAACTGTCTGATAGGCCCTTTCAGATCCACTTCACAGATGACGCATGCCATGAAGATTTGGGACAAACTCACGGCGTGAATTGGTAAAACTCACGACGTGAACTTCGATTTTTAGCTTATATATAAATCGAAGCAATCTGAGTTTGGCTGCTCATTTATATCCTCTTTCCCACTTCCACTCTGTGTTAAGCATCCTGAGACCACCGCGAAGCCCCGGTAACACCTCTAACACATGACGCAAATCCCAAGATTTCCAAGAAATCGACTTCTTTCCAGTCGAAGTTCTGCCCGACTTTCGTCTCACCTTCTTGAATCTATCAAGTGAGTTCATACCCCGTAACCAACCTGTGAAATGCTTTTAAATGTTTTTAAATGCTTTATGGAGGGGGGATACAAGTTGAACCATGTTAGTTATTAGATCAATCACATGTGATTAATAACTAGTATCCAAATGGATTTACTACACTTTAAGCTGTTTTACCAAACATATTACTTCAGATGAATTCCTCAAACGTTTTTACATGTTAAAACTCTTTATCAAACTGTCTTACACATTGTATGTTTCCTTTCAAACTTTGTTACAATTGTGTTTCAAACAAAGGATTTCTTATACTTTAAATTGTTCTTATCAAACATACTACTTTCAAATCGTTTTATAAACTGACATCAAGTCATCATTTATTTGTTATTAAACTTTTCAAAGGTATTAAAAAACTTCTTTTATACTTTTATATTGTCAAATGCATTCCCATATATGTATAATTATATAAGTAATGTTTAAAGGACTTAGGACGGCTAGCTCGCTTTATTTTATTTTCCTCGTTGGGGTGTGGCCTTAGGGTATCGTTTATTCGTCCGAATGTTGTCTAAATATTAGTTATATATCATGTATACATATATAGATATAAAAGTTCCATCAGTCAGTTCAGTACCTTTGGGTAGCAAAGGCATACTTTCGGTTATACACGTACAATACTCGTAACTATAATGGGTATAGTTAGGAGATACTACTTACTATTCCAAGTACAAGGAATCACACAAGAGTCAGTTCATTCTTGAGTCTATACAAATACAATACATACTATATGAAGAGATACAATTACAGAAATACAATTACAATACACGATAACATAAGAGAACACACAATAAAGAGAAACAAGGAGGAAGATACAATACACGATAACAAAACAAACATAATAAGGTGCTATAGCATGGAACAAGTACATGATCTAACTATACCAATGAATCACTAACGCATTATTTTAAACAAAAGGTGATAGTTATATTGGGTATACATGATCATATAATTGTAATGTGGATATTCACGGCTTGCAATCATTGCAGGGGTCGCGGTTGGTTCCCAAAATCTCTTGACAAGGGAGCGTTTAGTATGGGATCTAGCCATCACATTATACCTTAATAGTCAATTAAGGCAATTAGTACAATAGTAGTCACTTAACACAATACTATAGTACTACATTAATTTACCCCTTTACATTTATTTGGTGATTACTTCACTTAAACATTAATGTACAAACTATATTTTGATAATGATAGTTACACTTGGGAAAATTACACACTTTTACAAGAAACAAACATACAAAACAGTCGAGTTTTGGTAGAAGTCTACTTTCAAAATAGTCGGGTCTTGGTAGAAGACTAGCTTTTATACTAGTAGGAAATATGGGATTTTCTAGGGTTTTCAAACGTTTACAATTACTTACAAACATTCTCATATTTATACAAACTTTTCTCCAAACATTTACAAGTCTTTCTTAACAGTTTTACAGATCGAAGACACATTAATACTTATGAATTCACCAGCTTTATTGCTGATACTCATTTTCAAAATAACTTGTATTCTTAGGTCACAAATAGACAGGTACGAAAACCAGGTTTTGTGAAGACGGAGAAGTCAAGACTCATCTTTTATTTTCAACATTCATTATGTTGTTTTATACTATGAAAGAACACACATGTATTTAAAATTATATTATAAATGCAATGGATGATGTTGTTTCATGTTTACTACTTTGCATTGTTGTGATACATTACATAATGTCCTCCGCCCCAGAACGTTTCCGCCGTTCTCGATTTTGGGGTGTGACATAACGCCCAGCGTAAGTCTCAGTTTCAACCTTTCCTTGGTTTTTGTTCTTGAACAGTTAAGACACTCATTCAATTTCCAGATCTGACTCTTTCTAGACCTCTTATCCCATAAAGTCGAAACCTTTAAGCCTTTGCATGGCTGTAAAGGTCCCTACACCCTTTAACAATTTCCCTTCCTCCTCAAAAGGTCTAGATCTCATGCATGGCTCAATATCCACGTCCAAGATTGCATTTTTATGAACATACAACTCTTATACTCCTGAAATATGATAGATCTAGGCCAATGGAGACCATTTGCTCATAAAGTCTCCATCTTAGGACTAAAAACCCTAGAAATTTGTCCAAGAAGCACACTACACAAATGACAAGTCAAGATTTGAGCTTTTTACCTCTGGAAGAAGCTCCAACCTCTTAAATGCTCGAATCTACTCTTGCCCGCAACTGCTAGCCTCCAAAATGGCCTCTTCTTCTCTTCCACCACCTTGAAATGATACTTTGTAGCTTAAAACACCAACACACTAGCTAGAAATGAAGGAGGACTCTCTATTAGGGTTTCACTCTCTGAAATGGGGGTTAAGGTCAAGCCCATAACATTCCTTTTATAGTGCACAAGCCCCAAATTAGGGTTTACACCTAGGCTCGCTACGCTCATTATAACCATGGGTATGCTTAGCATACCCAGGCGAGTCCGCGTCCAAATTAAGCGTGCGAGTACGTGCAACGTACTTTTAAGTATGCCCAGTGTACTCACAAGCCTAACAATTCATTTAAGGGGCTTAACTTGACAACTTGGGAAAAGGAGAAGGGTTTAAGAGACACACCTAAATTCGGGATGTTACAATTCTCCCCCACTAGAACCAGACTTCACCCTCAAAGTCTAATGACGCAAACAACTCCGGATGCTACTCCCGCATATCTGAATCCGGTTCCCAAGTCAGCTCGGACCCTCTCCGATGTTTCCACTGGACCTGAACCAGAGACACCTCCTTGTTCCTCAGAATATTGACCTTCCGATCCAAGGTCGTGATCGGTCTGTTAACATAATTTAGGCTTGCATCCACCTGAATATCCTCCAACGATACCGCATCCAACTTGTCGGAAATACACTTCCTCAGTTGAGACATGTGGAAGGTATCATGAATTTGGCTCAACTCTGCAGGTAGCTCCAAATGATATGCTACCTTGCCCACCCTTGCGAACAATCTGAATGGACCAATGTACCGGGGCCCCAACTTGCCCCTCTTCCTAAACCGGATCACTCCTTTCCAAGGAGACACCTTCAGGAGTACAAAATCTCCGACCTGAAACTCGAGCTCGGATCGTCTCCTATCCGCGTAACTCTTCTGGTGACTCTGAGCTGTTAACAATCTCTATCTGACCTGATGTATCTGCTCTGTCATCTAAAGCACTAACTCAGTGCTACCTAACACTCGTTACCCGACCTCTCCCTAGTAGATGGGAGTCTGACACCTCCGCCCAAACAATAACTCAAAGGGAGGCATACCGATACTCAAATGGTGGTTGTTGGTATAAGAAAACTCAGCCAAAGGCAGATACATGTCCTAACTCCCTCTGAAGTCCAACACACATGCCCGAAGCATGTCCTCGATCGTCTAAATCGTCCACTCACTCTGTACGTCCGTCTGTGGGTGGTAAGAGGTACTGAAATGCATCCTAGTACCCAACTATTCATGGAACTTCTTCCAGAACCGGGAAGTGAAACGCACATCTCGATATGACACAATCGAGATTGGTAAAACATGTCGCGATACCACCTCCCTCACATACACCTCTGCCAGCCTCTTTACAGAAGAGCTCTCACTGATAGCAAGAAATTGAGCGCTCTTCGTCAGCCGGTTGACGATCACCCAAATTGCATCGATGCCTCTTGCAGTCCTTGGCAATTTGGTGATAAAATCCATGGAAATCTGTTCCCACTTCCACTGGGGAATCTCAAGTGGCTGCAACTTTCCATGTGGACACTGGTGCTTGGCCTTAACCCTACGACAGGTCAAGCACCTCTCTACAAACCACGCCATGTCCCTCTTCATACAGGGCCACTAGTAATCTCTTTTTAGGTCCAAATACATCTTAGTGTCCCCGGGATGGATCGAAAACCTCGACCTGTGCGCCTCCTCCATCAAAATGGCACATGCCTCGCCCGCAAATGGCACCCAAAGCCAGCCCTGGAAGGTCATAAGCCCCCGACTATCAGCAATGAACTCAAATATCTGTCTGATCATCCACTCTCGCTTGCGGTTCTCCGATCTCATGGCCACTACCTGGGCCTCCCGAATGGTGTCAAACACCGGAGTCATCACTATCAACCTCAAACAAACATCTTGTAATAGAGCACCCTCTGCCCTACAACTCAAGGCATCGGATACCATGTTATCCTCGCCTGGGTGGTACTGGATCTCACACTCATAATCCTTTACCACGTCCAACCATCTCCTCTGACGCATGTCTAGGTTGGGCTGATCCATCAGATACTTCAAGCTCTTGTGGTCCGTATATATAGTACACCGAACCCCATACAAATAGTAACGTCAGATCTTAAGAGCGAACACCACAGCTCCCAACTCCAGATCGTGGGTAGGATACCTAGTCTCATGAGGCTTCAGCTGCCTCGATGCATATGTTATCATATGACCTCTCTGCATCAGCACCGCACCCAGTCCCAATATAGACGTGTCACAATATACCACAAATTCCTCCATTCCCTCCGGAAGGGCCAATACCGGAGCTTCACATAATCTCTGGCGAAGTGTCTCGAACGAGGCCTGCTGCTCTGGGCCCCAACTGAATGCTACTCCCTTTCGGGTCAACTTGGTGAGAGGAATCACAATCTTGGAGAAATCTTTGATAAATCTCCGATAATAGTCGGCCAGCCCCAAAAAACTCCTGATCTCGGAGGGGGATCTCGGCACCTCCCAACTTATCACCACCTCAATCTTGGCCGGATCGACCAATATCCCGTTCTGGATGTCGAGGTGTCCTAGAAACTGGACCTCTCGTAACCAGAAATCGCACTTGGAGAATTTGGCGTAAAGCCTCTCTGATCTCAGAACTCCGAAGATCTCACTCAAATGCTCTTCATGCTGCTCTCTGGATCTCGAATACACCAATATATCATCAATGAACACTATTATCGAATGATCCAACATCGTCCTGCACACCATGTTCACGAGGTCCATGAATGTCGTCGGTGCATTGGTGATCCCGAAAGGCATCACCACGAATTCGTAATGCCCATAACGAGTCCTAAACGCTATCTTCTGAATATCCTCATCACGCACCCTCATCTGATGATATCTAGACCTCAAATCAATCTTGGAGGACCAAGACGCTCCCTGCAACTAATCGAACAAATCATCAATCCTCGGTAAGGGGAAACGATTCTTGACCATCAGCTTGTTCAACTCCTGGTAATCAATGCACATCCGGTGTGAACCATCCTTTTTCTTGACAAAAAGGATCGGCGCTCTCCACGGCGAGCTACTCGGCCGTATAAACCCCAATCCCAGAAGCTCCTAAAGCTGCGAGGATAACTCCTGCATCTCTGGAGGTGCAAGGCGATAGGGCGCCTTAGTGATAGGTGCTGCCCCTGGAATCAAATCGATACGGAACTCCACCTGCCTATCGGGAGGCACACCTGACACTTCCTCAGGGAAAACATCTGGGAACTCACGCAATATCGGGACCTCATCGAATGACCTCGGTCTCTCTGCACCTACTCTCACATCCACCACATAAGCCATAAACCCTTTTACAGCTTTGCTGTAGACTCTGCCTCGCTCTTGCGGCTGAACAAAATGCTGACCTAGAACGGGTACCCTCACCATAAACCATAAGAACTCCCCGACTAGTGTCTCGTATGGTCACCAGTTTTCGCTCGCAGTCGATAACCACTCCAAATCTACTCAACCAGTCCATGCCCACAATGACACAAACATCTCCATAGCATTCGGGACCAAATCAATCGTAAAATCAACACCGAAGATCACGAGTACACATCCTCGAATCACATCGGTGGCATACACTGCTCTCTCATCAGCTATGGAAACTTGCAAAGGTCGACTCAACGCCTCTCGACGAATACTGATGTGCTGACTAAAGGCTAAAGATACAAAAGACTAACTCGCACCCGAGTCAAATAACACCAAAGCAGGCACAGAACACAGAAGGAAAGTACCTACGCATAACATAATATAAATACCATATCATAAACATCATAGTAAATACGTGAAAGAATACATACCAGCCACAACATTGGGCGCCGCGCGGACCTCCTCTGCGGTCAACTGACAAGCTCTCCCTCGTGCCTTCGGTGCCTCGGTCTTCACCGTCTGGCTGTCGGTAGCTCAAACAGCAGCATGGGCAGATCCCTAAAGCTGCGGACACTCGGCCTTCTGGTGTCCGGTCTGGTTGCAGTGAAAACAGACTGCAAATCCCTTTGGGAAATCCTTAGCCATATGCCCCTCCTTGCCACACTTGTAGCAAGACCTTGCTCTACATACTCCCTCATGACCCTTTCCGCACTTGCCACAAGTACGACCCTTCTGGTTCCCTAATCTCGAATCGGCAACCTTGGCTCGCTTGGCTGTCGGCTGGGACTGAGCCGGTCGCCGATCCCTCCCCTTAGACTCTGCCTCCTTCCTAAACTGAGTCTCCAGCTCTATCTCCCTCTTCCGAGCATTTTCCTGAAGCTCAACAAATGTTTGGTATGACGATTTCTCTACGAACTCTTGTATGTCCCTCCTCAGAATACTCAAATACTGACTCATACGTGCCTGCTCGGTAGACACGTGCTCAGGGCAGAACATTACCCTCTCATGGAACATCTTGGTGATCACAGTAACAGACTCAGTACCCTATTTGAGGGTCATAAACTCCTGGGCCAACATTCCCTCTCCACCTGGGGAACATACTCATCACGAAACATAGCAGTGAACCTCTCCTAGGTCACTGCGGCAAGCTTAGCAGACGAAAAGTGCGCCGTCACAAACTTCCACCAGTCCTTCGCTCCCAAGCGAAGCTGATTCAACGCGAACCGGACCCTCAGATGCTCTAGAAATGAACATGTATAGAAGCATCCCTCAATATCAGAAACCCATCTCATCGCAGTAGTCAGATCCTGTCTCCCGTCAAACTCTGGTGGCTTCGTGTTTCTGAACTCCCAGAACAGCAACGAATCGCCACCCTAAGGTCTAGCAGCAGCAACAACCACTTCCTCATGGATCATCTGGCGGAGCTCCTCATCGCGCACCATGATGGTACCTGGTCTGTGGTGTGTCCCAACCATGATGTCTCTGAAATACAACATAAAACATATCAGAGACTCGCTCAAACATACACGCACTCGAGAACTTGACCCTACTCGTTCCCTGGTCCCCTAAGGATTCTTACTTGGGCTGCGCACTGCTTCGGTGTCTTTAGTAGTACAGGCCTAATACTACCATCCACATCGCATCAGTATTCATCCCAAGTACTTTTCCTAGGATCCTAAGTCCCAAGTACTCTACTCTCACTATGCATATTCTACTCTCTATCAGATCTCTCATAGCTCCTCGCTGCTCTCTACTCGCTCTCAAGCATCTACTAGCAAAACCCCTAGGCTAAGGCATCACAAATCAGGCCACTCTAGTCCTAATAAGAATACCTAGCCTATTCTAGCATGCATATCATATCATAACATTTCTCATAACTTATAATGTAAAGGGTATTTTGGGAAATCACCATTTAGGTGCTAGCTAATCGTACACACTACTCTACTCTGCTCTTTCAAAAACTTTTTTTTACTCTTTGAGAAAATTTTGTAAATTTTATTTTGAAAATCTCTCAAATCCTCAGTTTGAGTTTAGATACGCCCTAAGGTGCACCCGAATCTCTCAAACCAAGGCTCTGATACCAACTTGTAACACCCAAATTTTCAAAACAATTTTTACATTTTCCAAAAACATAATTTCATTCATAAATATTATAAAAATGTTATTATATCATATAACAACCATAGAAACACAACCCAAGATCATAATACATAAAAACTCCTCGTGTGTGTACTGATCATGTCGACACCTTCCCACGATCCTCACTAGTACCTGCAACATATAACACGACACTGTAAGCATAAATGCTTAATGAGTTCCCCAAAATACGACATATAACACATATTAGACACTCGAGGCTATAACTATGTGGACCCTCTGGTCCTAACTCTGTGAACCTTCCGGTTCTATCTCTGTAAACTCTGGAACATACACAACATAAATCACATAGAAATAAACCAGTGCATCACAATCACATAAATAGCATACTAGATACTCTTTCATATAACTCTAATTACCACTCTAGGTAAAGTATAGTGAGAAGACTCAACTCGGGTATCTCAGATAATCTTGCACTCGAACACACTGATCTAGCCCCCACCTAAACACATAACAACACTCTCAAATAAATAATGGATCTCAAAGGCTAGATTAAATCCACTCTACAATTCCACAGAAGGGTAAAAGACCATTTCACCCCTCCTTGACCCTAAAAGTCCAAGGGTTGACGAAAACCCTAAAAGTCAACAGAAGTCAACAGAAGGCAGTATGCGGCGCGTACCTTCTCTGTACACGGGGTGTACGTCGGCGAGTCATAAACGGGGTCTCAACCCCTTACGCTACGCGTAGTGAGAGTTACGCCTAGCGTAAGTCTTAGTTTCATCCTTTCCTTGGTTTTTGGTCTTAAACGGTTAAGACACTCATTCAACTTCCAGATCTGACTCTTTCTAGACCTCTTATCCCATAAAGTCGGAACCTTTAAGCCTTTGCATCACTGTAAAGATCCATACACCCTGTAACACTTTTCCTTCCTCCTCAAAAGGTCTAAATCTCATGCATGGCTCAATATCTATGTCCAAGATTACATTTTTATGAACATATAACTCTTATAGTCCTAAAATATGATAGATCTAGGCTAATGGAGACCATTTGCTTATAAAGTCTCCATCTTGGGACTAAAAACCCTAGAAATTGGTCCAAGAAGCACACCACACAAATGATAAGTCAACATTTGAGCTTTTTACCTCAAGAAGAAGCTCCAACCTCTAAAATGCTCGGATCTACTCTTGCCCACAACTCCTAGCCTCCAAAATGGCCTCTTCTTCTCTTCCACTACCTTGAAATGAATCTTTGAAGCTTAGAACACCAACACACTAGCTAGAAACAGAGGAGGACTCTCTATTAGGGTTTTACTCTCTGAAATGGGGGCTGAGGTCAAGGCCATAACATTCCTTTTATAGTACACAAGCCCCAAATTAGGGTGTACACCTGGGCTCGCTACGCCCAATGTACCTAGGCCAGTCCGTGTCCAAATTAAGATTGCGAGTACGCACAACGTACTCTTAAGTACGCCCAGCGTACTCACAAGCCTAACAATTCATTTAAGGGGCTTAACTTGACAACTTGGGAAAAGGAGAAGGGTTTAAGAGACACACCTGAATTCGGGATGTTACAATATATATATATATATATATATATATATATATATATATATATATATATATATATATATATATATATATGGTAAAATGACCACTTGCTCTCGAATGTAGCATTCTGAAGCTGCAATCTCCAATCTCGACTACGTATTTCAGAGTTCCTACTCCGGATTATAACCTAGTTTTTTTTTCATCTCCCATATATATATATATATATATATATATATATATATATATATATATATATATATATATATATGTGTGTGTGTGTGTGTGTGTATGTATGTATGTATGTATGTATGTATGTATGTATGTATGTATGTATGTGTGTCCCTATGTGCTTAGAACCTTACCTTCAACCATGAAATTCGTAATTATCTCCTATAAAACTACTTGCAAATGAGTTTCTCATAAAGTCAGCACAAAGAAAGCTTAACAACCTGTCTGTTTGCCTTTACAAACTTAGGCGGCCTAACACGCATACTTACACTTACATCAAAACTGATTTGACAGATCGTTTCGAAGCATGTTTTGTGGCTATTAGATGGTGGTATATTTATTTTTTTTCATTTTTATATTGTTATTTTAAAATATATAATGTTTCTACATCTGAATTAATTCGTTCTTATTCCCCAAAAATACAGCTCCATGTATTCATGGGTTGTTTCTTACTTGTGATCTTCATAGGTAGTTTCCCTCATAGTGGACACTACGTAAAAACAATGTTTGTAGCAGTTGCTATCGACAGGAACAACCAAACCCTCCCTAGAGCATTTGGTTTGGCCATGGAAAATAATCTCTACTTTTGTACCTGTTTCCTTATGAGGTTAAGAGAAGCTTTGAGATGGGGTAGGAAAGTATCGTTCATAACAAATATGGATTGTGTATTTAGTTCTTGCATAGAGCATGTATTCCCTGATTCTTATCATGGGTATACTTCTAAAAGTGTGTTCAAGTATATGCGCACAAGAGATGTTTCTGGCAGAACATAACAAACTTTGTTCTGGTTGACATCCAACCCATATATTGTGTCTAATTTTGAAGAAAACTTATGTTGGCTGACCTCTAATGCTCGTCATGAAGTGCTTGCTAACATCGATCATGCGAAATGAGCAAGATCCTATTTCCCTAATATCCGTTGGAATATAGTCAACATTCATGTTCCCAATTTTTTTGTGTTATCGGTAAATCAACGCAATGTACCGATAATAATGCTTACCGAGGCAATTCGTAACTACATTCAACGAACTTTCGATGACCACAAATTAATGGTAGTAAAATATCTAGTGAATTTGTAACATCCCTAGAAATACAACCCAAAAATTTCATTTTTAAAGTTACTAAATCCATATCTCAAAACATCATCAATTTCAAAAGCAATGTGTACATATGGTGATTATCGTATTTTAACAAAAACAGACATACAAAAGTATCATGAGAGCTTATGTCCTAAAATCTCTAGTGCGGAAAATCATAATGTGATGCGATACGATCATGCTGGCCCTTTTTCCTTCAGGCTAGAAGTACCTGAAACCCAATTTGAGACTGTAATCACAAAGCTTACTGAGTTCCCCCACCATACCACATACCAAATAAACATACTGCTAAGGATATCCGGGTGTTGGCCCTTTTCCCTTCGGTCTATTCCAACCAGATACTACCGAGCATAAAAGGACAACTCATATGGACTGAAACTCTTTTAACACAAAGAACCTTAACTATGGGACTAAAATATAACATAAAACACCCCAAAACTAGATCTAAGCATGCAATGGTCAAGGTTTAAGCTTTATACCTCAAATAGGCCAGAAATGATGCCAAGATTTTGGATCTACAAGCCCTCTTCACGTTCTTGCTTCTTCTCCAAACATCTTATTCTTTAACATAACCAAGTAACACCAAAAATACACAAGGTAAGCTCAAAATGCATGCAAGAGTTCTAGGGTTCGGTTCTAACACTCTAAGGGTGATGGAGGATGAGAGAATGAGGGTTACGAAGGACATAAGTTCTTTAAATAGGATGCGATCCCTAAAATTTAGGGTTTGCTTCTAGCCAGACTATACCCAACATATGCATGGGTACGGCCAACATATGTAGGGACTTCCCCCGATCCGCGCCTCACTTGTGTACACCGTGGGTACACTATGTACGCCCAACGTACGACCCTTTTCCATAAAACACATTTTTTTTTGAATAAGTAGCAAAAGAAAATACCTTACAACTCAGGCATTACAAAACTCCCCCACTTGAATTAGACTTCATCCTCAAAGTTTGTTGTAGTTGCTGCTGGAAATAACTCCTGGTAATGCTCCTCCATCTCGTCCTTTGGCTCCCACGTCCATTCCGAGCCCTTGCGGTGCTGCCACTGTACCTTCACTAACTCGACCCTTTTGTTCCTCAGATCCTTCGTCTTCCTGTAGAGAATTGCTACTGGCCTCTCAATGTAGTTCAGGCGGTCATTTACCTAAATGTCCTCCAAAGGAATCACCGTAGAATCATCAACTAAACACTTCTGTAGCTACGAGAAATGAAAAGTGCGGTGGATCTGCCTGAGCTCCTTTGGAAGATCTAGTCGGTACACTACCATGCCCACCCTGTCTATAATCCTGAAGGTTCTGATATACCTGGAGCCCAAATTACCATGCTTCCTTAAGTGAATTATACCTTTCCAAGGTGACAATTTCAGGAGCACCATATCCCCGACCTGGAACTCTAGATCCAATCGGCGTCTGTCGGCATAACTCTTCTGCCAACTCTGAGCTGTCTGGAGTCTACTCTGGACCTACTGGATCAACTTGGTCATTTTGAGTACCACCTCAGTACTCCCCATTACTCGCTGACCGACCTCACCCTAACATATTGGGGTTCTGAACTTCCTCCGTTAAAGCATCTCAAAGGGAGGTTGGTCGATCCTAGTGTGGCATCTATTGCATAAGAAAACACGACCAATGAGAGGTATGTATCCTAGCTACCACTGAAATCTAGAACGCACACCCACAACATATCCTCTCTTGTATGGATGGTCCGCTCTCTCCGACCATCCATATGTGGGTGGAAGGTCGTGCTGAGGTGCAGACGAGTACCCATCTCTTCGAGAAATTTATTCCAGAATCTGCAAGTGAACCGAACGTCTCTTTCAGAAATCATAGAAACCAGAAACCCGTGCCGAGCTACAGCCTCTATGATGTAGATATTTTCAAATTTCTTGATAGAAATACTCTCATGGATCGGAATGAAATGGGTACTCTTGGTCAATTGATACACAATGAACCATACCGGATAAACTCCCCGCATTGTCCGCAGCATCTTCATAATGAAGTCCATGGTAATCTCCTCCTATTTCCACACTGAGACGTCTAATGGCTATATCTTGCTGGGAGGACTTTGGTACTCGACCTTGATTTTCCTACAGGTCAAGCACCTCTCGACATACTAGGCTACATCTTGCTTCATGCAGGACAAAGATCTCTATACATCTTCCTCGCCCTGGGATGGATGGAAAATCTAGATTTATATGCCTCCTCCATCAGTATTTGGCACACGCCGCCTGAGTTCGGGACCCACACTCTCCAGTGTAGTGTTAATAAAACTCTTATATCATACTCGAAGGAAGAAATCTAACCTACGATGCGCTCACTCTTCTGGTGCTCGTCCTTCATAGCCTCCATGTGTGCCCCCGAATCCACTCCAGAAGCCAAGTCACCACTGTCATCATCAGACAAATATCCCTGATTGGAGCCATGAATTCCTTGCGGCTAAGAGCATCAACACTACATTGGCCTTCCTTTGGTGGTAAAGGATCTCACAATCATAATCCTTCACCACATCCAACCATCGATGCTGCTTCATGTTCATATTTGGCTGATCCATCAAATACCTCAGGCTCTTATGATCCGTGTAAATAATATAACGGACCCCATAGATGTAGTGTTGCCAAATATTGGGGGCAAAAACCACTGACCTCAGCTCTAAATCGTGTGTCGGGTAATTTGCCTCGTGAGGCTTCAACTGCCTCAAGGCGTAAGTGATGACGTGCCCCCTCTGAATCAAGACCCCGCCTCAGCCCGAAATAGACACGTCACAATAAACTATGAAATCCTCGACACCCTCAGGTAGGGTCAAAATTGGCACCTCGCACAAATTCTACCTCAAAGTCTCAAACACTGCCTACTACTCAGGCCCCCAGCGGAAAATGGCAGTCTTCTTCGTCGATCGAGTCAGAAGTACTGCTATCTTGGAGAAATCCTAAATAAATCTCCAATAGTATCCAACTAACCCAAGGAAGGTCTGAATCTTAGATGGAGACCTCGGAACCTCCCATCTCATCATGACCTCCACTTTGGCCTGATCGACCAGAATACTGTTCTGGTTGATAAGGTGCCCCAGAAACTGCACCTCGTGCAACCAGAACTTGCACTTGGAGAACTTAGCGTAAAGCCTCTCCCTCCTCAGGTATCCAACACCTCTTGCAATTGCTCCCCATGCTGCTCCTGGGTCTTGTATTAGACCGGGATATCATCAATAAAATACTATCACTGACTGATCCAACATCGGCCTGTACACACGGTTCATAAGGTCCATGAACGCGGTTTGGGCATTAGTGAGCCCAAAAGGCACACCATGAACATGTAATGACCATAACGAGTCTGAAAGGTTTTCCTCTGCAGATCATCCTCCCTGACCCTCATCTGGAGGTATCCCGAGCGTAGATCAATCTTGGAAAACCAAGACTCCCCCTGAAGTTGGTCAAATAAATCATCGATCCTCGGGAGTTGATAACGATTCTTCACCGTTAGCTTGTTCAACTCCCGGTAGTCAATACACATATGGTGTGACCCATCCTTCTTCTTTATAATCAGGATCGGTGCACCCCAAGGTGAGCTACTGGATAACATAAGCGACAAACCCATAACAACCCTGATGGAGATAGCGTCTGGACCTAGCAGCTGAATATAAAATGGGGCCGTGCTGAGATCCCTCTCCATGGACCACTAACTCTCCCCCACTTGGGGTCTGCATACACAGTAGTTGGTTCTCACAATCAACCATTTCCCTATTGGGTTTCAACCAATCCATCCCTACTATGACCTTGTTCCCACGCAGGGGGATGGGAACCAAGTCAGAAGAGTAAGACTCATCGCACATCCTCAAAACACAATCCCGATGGACCCTCGATGCTCGAACGGACTGCTCATCTGAAATGTCAACCTCTAACGGGTAGTCTAACATGCTCGGAAATCCGGAAAACCTCTTACTGAGCGCAAGAGATACGAAAGATCAGGTGTCCCCTAAGTCGAACAAAACTAAAACAGGAATATCGTTTACATGGAACGGTCCTAAAAAACACATAAAATATGAGTATTGAAATCAACATAAAATAAAAGGTTAAGGGAAATAAACATACCCGTCACCACTTCTTGTGTGGCCCATGCCTCCTCAGCAGTCAACTGAAAGGCTTGACTCCGTACTACTGGAGCATCCGTCTTCCCCTGACTGCCATCTGTGATTCGCAAGGTCGTACTGGTGCTCCCAGTGCTAGACTCCAGTGGGACTTCTTGTGGCCCCTCTAATTGCAATGAAAGCAAATCAAGTCTGATGTATTATAACGACCCAATTTTCACGTCCAAAAATTTCATTTTTAAAACATTACTTTAGAAAACGTTAATAAATAAAAACATTGTTTGATCAAACTACATCACAACATAAACCATGTTCAAAAGTCAAGTCATCCAACCAATTGAAACATCAGAGTATAAATCCCAGAGAAATCTAATGGATGCAGAAACCAGTGTGTGTGCATGATGTGCCGCTACCGTGCCAGCTCCTTCCCTTTTGATGAAGAGGTACCTGAAACCAAAACTGTAAACTGTAAGCACAAAGCTTAGTGAGTTCCCCCATCGTACCACATACCATACAATACATAACATACATACTGCCAGACTATTCTGGGGTGCCTAACTACCCGGTACGGCTATTCTGGGGTGCCGACTACCCGTATGACCATTCTGGGGTGTCGTCCTACCCGTGTCAAGACATTCTAGGGCGCTGACCTACCCATGTCGAGCTATTCTAGGGTGCTGACTACCCTTCGGTCCTAATAACCGAACCTCGGGGACTATTTCACCCCTACTACTACCATCACATATATCATAACACAAACATAATATCAGACGTATCTAGGGTGTCTAACTACCCCTCCGTCCTAACAACCGAACTTTACTACTATCACATACAACATATCATTCCAACATATAACATTTCGGTAGTAGAAAACCTAGATGATATCACAAAGACAATCATCTAACATACAACTCCTACTGGTGGGCCGGCATTGTGGCCTTAGACCCACCGCTACTGAAAGGTAACTCACCTCGGAGTAGATGCTGATCTGTGTGGGAATAGTCTGACTGCTGCTGTTGCTGCTCCGGAAATCCTCCGGCTCAAGGAAATCACTGAGAGGACACTAAGATGCTTGGCTTCCTTCCCTTCCTCTTGATCTACTCCACTTCCTTCACAAAATCTTCAAGAATACACCCTATGATGCCTCAAACTCACAAGAACAAGAGCTAGGATGTATGGAGAGGTTCTGGGGGTGAATGGGGCGGAGTTGGGGCGCAAATGGATGTTTAAATAGGGTGCAAACCCTTGGAAATTAGGGTTTCATCAAACAGCGCAGACTCGCCGAGTCCCTAATATGGACTCGTCGAGTCGCCATCTTATCCGCGCCCCAGAGTCTCGTCTCTACTCGGCGAGTCGTCCCTCCAATTCGCCGAGTCCACGGCCAAAAACACAAATACTTAAGTCAAAACTCACGTACCAGGAACCAGGTGTTACAAATCTCACCCACTTATTTTAGACTTCGTCCTCGAAGTCTGCAACTCGATCCCGAAACAGCTCGGGGTAATGCTCCATCATCTCTTCTACCGGCTCCCAAGTCCACTCCGAACCCTTGCGGTGCTGCCATTGCACCTTCACTAGTTCCACCCTCTTGTTCCTCAAATCCTTCGACTTCCTATCGAGGATTGCGACTGGGCGCTCAATGTAATTCAGGCTGTCATCAACCTGAATATCCTCCAACGACACTACTGCTGAATCATCCACTAAGCACTTCCGCAGCTGAGAGACATGGAAAGTGCTGTGGATCTGGCTGAGCTCGACCGGCAGATCTAATCTGTACGCCACCTTGCCCACCCGGGCTACCACCCTGAACGGTCCGATAAATCTCGGGCCCAACTTGCCCCGCTTCCTGAATCGAATGACGCCTTTCCAAGGCGACACCTTCAGGAGAACCATATCCCCAACTTGGAACTCCAATTCGAATCGACGCTTGTTGGCGTAACTTTTCTACCGACTCTGAGCAGTCTAAAGCATGCTCCGAACTTGTTGGATCCTCTCGGTCGTCTCGAGCACCACCTCGGTGCTTCCCATGACCCTTTGGCCAACTTCACCCCAACATATCGGGGTCCTACACCTCCGTCCGTACAACATCTCGAATGGGGGACGGTCAATACTCGTGTGGTAGCTGTTGTTGTACGAGAGCTCAGCCAAGGGAAGATAGGTATCCCAGCTACCACCGAAATCTAACACACATGCCCGCAACATATCCTCCAAAGTCTGGATGGTCCGCACGCTCTGACCATCCGTCTGCGGGTGAAAGGCGGTGCTAAAATGCAAACGAGTGACCAACTAGTCATGAAACTTCTTCCAAAATTTGAAAGTGAATCGCACATCTCGGTCTGATATCACTAACACCGGCACCCCGTGCCGCGCTACTATCTCCCAGATGTAGATATCCTCCAACTTTTCGGCCGAGATGCTCTCCTGGATCGGAATAAAATGGTGCTCTTGGTCAATCGATCCACGATGACCCAAATCGAATCTACTTCGCGCGCAGTCCTAGGAAGCTTTGTGATAAAATCCATCGGGATGTCTTCCCATTTCCACAACGGGATGTCCGACGGCTGCATCTTCCCA
Organism: Lactuca saligna; assembly: GCF_052625555.1. Taxonomy (NCBI): domain Eukaryota; kingdom Viridiplantae; phylum Streptophyta; class Magnoliopsida; order Asterales; family Asteraceae; genus Lactuca; species Lactuca saligna. Next base: position 36,199,800 of record NC_136417.1, on the reverse strand, counting down.
TGCGGTCTCTGATGTTCGACCTTGACCTTCCTGCAGGTCAAGCACCGCTCGACGTACCATGCCACATCTCGCTTCATGCAGGGCCACCAATAATCTAGACGAAGATCCCTATACATCTTCGTCGCCCCGGGATGAATAGAGAATCGGGACTTGTGCGCCTCCTCCATCATGATCTGGCGCACGCCTCTGTGATACGGCACCTACACCCTACGGTGTAGTGTCATTAGTCCTCGACTATCATAATCGAAGGAGGAAACCTGACCCACCACACGCTCTCTCTTCCGATGTTCCTCCTTGATAGCCTCCTGTTGAGCCTCCCGAATCTGCTCCAACAGGGGAGTCACCACAGTCATCCTCATGCAAATATCCCTGATCGGCGCCACCTTGCGGCTAAGCGCATCAGCCACCACGTTGGCCTTTCCCGGGTGGTAAAGGATCTCACAATCATAATCCTTCACCACGTCCAACCATCGATGTTGCGTCATGTTCAGATTCGGCTGATCCATGAGGTACCTCAAAATCTTGTGGTCCGTGTAAATGCTACACCGAACCCCGTAGAGGTAATGCCGCCAAATCTTGAGGGCGAAAACCACCGCCCCCAACTCCAAATCATGTGTCGGGTAGTTCGCCTCGTGAGGCTTGAGCTGCCTCGAAGCGTAGGCAATGACATGCCCCCTCTGCATCAATACCGTGCCCAACCCTGAAATAGACGTGTCACAATAAACCACAAAATCCTCTACGCCCTCTGGCAGGGCTAAGATCGGCGCCTCGCACAATCTCTGTCTCAGTGTCTCAAACGCTGCCTGCTGCTCGGGTCCCCACCAAAAGACCATGGTTTTCTTCGTCAATCGTGTCAGGGGTACAACTATCTTGGAGAAATCCTGAATGAACCTCCGATAATAGCCTGCCAATCCTAGGAAACTCCAAATCTCAGATGGAGACTTCGGAACCTCCCATCTCATCACGGCCTCGACCTTGGCCGGATCGACCAGAATCCCGTTCTGGTTGACAAGGTGTCTGAGAAATTGCACCTCGCGCAACCAAAACTCACACTTGGAGAACATGGCATACAAGCTCTCCTTCCTTAGGGTCTCCAATACCTCTCTCAGATGCTCCTCATGCTCTTCCTGTGTCTTGGAATAAACCAAGATGTCATCGATAAAGACTATCACAGACCGATCCAGCATCGGTCTGCATACGCGGTTCATGAGGTCCATGAACGCGGCAGGAGCATTGGTGAGCCCAAACGGCATCACCACGAACTAATAGTGGCCATAGCGCATCCGAAACGCGGTCTTCTGCGCATCCTCCTCCCTGACCCTCATATGATGATAACCCGAACGCAAATCAATCTTGGAGAACCAAGATGCTCCCTGAAGCTGGTCAAAGAGATCATCAATCCTCAGGAGTGGGTAACGGTTATTCACTGTTACCTTGTTCAACTCCCGATAATCTATACACATCCAGTGCGACCCGTCCTTCTTCTTCACAAACAGAATCGGAGCTCCCCAGGGTGAACTGCTCGGTCTAATGAATCCCTTGTCTAGCAGCTCCTACAGCTGCGTAGACAACTCCTGCATCTCAGGAGGAGCCAGCCGATATGTGCCTTGGCTATCGGAGCCGCACCAGGAAGGAGGTCAATCCTAAACTCCACCTGTCGTTCCGGAGGTATCCCAGGAAGCTCCTCTGGGAAAGCATCCGCGGAATCTCGCACCACTGGAACCACGCTCACTGACGCCTTACCCGCCTCCCAGGTATCCATCACGTACGCAACATAACCTGCGCATCCCTGCTGAAGGTATCGTCTAGCCCTCGCTGCTGAACAAATTGAGGGTCCACACTGTGGCCTCTCACCATGAATCACTAACTCTCCCCCACCTTGGGTCCGGACTGGCACTAGCTGTTGTGCGCAATCTATCACTGCCCCATTAGGGCTCAACCAATCCATGCCTATAATCACCTTGTTCCCACGCAACGGAATGGGAACCAAGTCTACCAAGTAGCGCTCCTCGAACAAACGCAAGACTCAGTCCCGAAACACCATCGATGCTCACACAGATTGATCATCAGCGATTTCTACCTCCAAAGGGCAATCCAACATACCTGAAGACTCAGGAAACTTCTTGCTAAGCGCAAGGGACACAAACGATCGGGATGCACCCGAGTCGAATAACACCTGAACTGGGATACCATTCACATGGAACGATCCTAACACATACACATATACCGAGCACATATCAATATCATAACATCATATAAATAAATGAGAGGGAAAGAATCATACTCGTCACCACATCGGGTGCTGCACGTGCCTCCTCGGTGGTCAGCTGAAATTCCCGGCTCCTCACCACTGGAGCCTCTGCCTTGCCCTGCCGGCCATCCGTGATCCGCAGGGTCGCTAGAGTTGGCGCCTTCACCGGTGCTGAAGCTGTCAACTGGGGACAATTGGCCTTCTTGTGGCCTCTCTGGTTGCAGAGGAAACACAGCAACTCTGATGTCTGAATAACTGCTGCCGGAGCAGTGCAATCCCTGCTATAGTGCCCAGTCTTGCCGCACTTGTAGCAGCCTGACGATCCCATCCTGCACGCCCCCTCGTGCAGCCTGCCGCATTTCCTGCAGCGGCTCAGTCTTGACTGGACCTTCGGCCAACCATCTGATCCCTTGGGCTTCTTCCCCGAAGCCCCTCCTGTCTGTCCCTCCTCTAACTTCCGTTTCCAGATGTGCTCCAAATCTATCTCCCTCTTCCTCGCCCTGGCAATCATGGAGTCCAGGGTGGGGTAGGCTGAAAAACTAACGTGCTCCTGGATATCAGCCCGGAGCATGTCATGGTAGCGGGTCCTCCTCATGTCCTCATCGCCCGTATACTGGGGCACCAACAGTGCCTTCTCCCGGAACTTGGCGGTGATCTCCGCCACAGTCTCAGTCGTCTGTCTCATGTCCAAAAAATCCCTGACCAACTGCTGAAGCTCGATAGCCGGTACAAACTCTGCCCTGAACCTGGTCACAAAGTCCGACCAGGTTATAGCCTCAATAGCTGAGGCTCCCAAAGAGTCACCCACTGACTCCCACCAATCTCGAGCTCGGTCTCGTAAACACCCTGCTGCAAACCTCACCTTCGACCCCTCGGGGCAGAAGCTAGTCAACTGTGCAGAGTCGATGTCTGCTATCCATCGCCTGACAACAATGGGGTCCATTACCCCGTGGAAATCCGGCGCACCACTGCCCCTGAAGTCCTTAAAGGATAGCGTGCGAGATCCCAACTGGCCAAATGCCATGTCACTCCTGAATTCCTGGAGGCGATCCTCCATCATCTCCAATATCCCCTCCTTGATCAACCCGAAGATAATGGGGGTCGACTCAAGGAAACCTCTGGTGATCTCTGACGCGATGAAGTCGCGTAGCCTCTCATCTACTGGCTCGGAACCTGATCTCAAACCCGATCCCTCTCCTGAACTGCCAACTGTTGGCCTCGGACGTAGTACCACCATTCTGAAATGCAAGAAAGAACAACTGTTAGCGATACTGATACCCCTGGAGGGATCCTACCCACTACAAGTTCCCTAGTCGTATCTTGGCCTTCCTCGGTTCGGGTACGGATCCTCTGCTTTCAGTAGTACGGGGCCATACTACCTTCCACATCTATCCGTACCTTCCCCAAGGACCGCCTTGACTCAACCAGGTCCCTTCCCCTACCGCTGATCACTGCTACTCTTTATCCTAGGCTTACCCTAGGAAACCTCTGACTCCACCCAACCCAGTCCTCAGCTGCTGAAGGCCTCTTGGTGATGCCAATTAACTATTACCTGAATACAATCACATGTGCTGAGGCTTGGATAATCCTTCAAGTAAGGGACTCATCTCTACAACGGTTAAGACTCAAACAAGAGCTACTCAATAGATTCAAATCCAACACTCTGAGATTATTCAATCCTGATCACATGTGACTTTAACGTATTCACCTAACAGTTAACTCCCATCACTTCAAGGCCCACATAGCACAAAGCAAACAACATTTGGACGTAAGAAAAACAATCTCAAGCAACTCTATCCTCGAAGAGAGAACTGAACAGCATACAATGCTAAACTCGTACTATCAGGAATAACCTAAACAGGCTACCCTACTGCTGTCTACTCAACTCTAGCATGCAATTTTTTTATATACTGAAGCACATAAAGCAGGCACATGAGGCATCACTCCTAGATCCTTAGTCCTATTCTAGTATGCTGTTCTACAAGAACAGATAAATATAAATAAACTTGTATGGGTACATTGGGGAATACTTACTTGAGCTTGGCCGGTCGCGCACATCACACACATTTTTCTTTCTTAAAACCCTTTACTTAACCTTTTAGAAAACATTTTCCTCTTTCCAAAATCTTTTAATCCCTCGATTTGAGTTCAAACACCCCCGAAGGTGTGTCCGAATCCCTCAAACCAGGGCTCTGATACCAACTTGTAACGACCCAATTTTCACATCCAAAATTTTTGTTTTTAAAACATTACTTTAGAAAACGTTAATAAATAAAAACATTGTTTAATCAAACTACATCACAACATAAACCATGTTCAAAAGTCAAGTCATACAACCAATCGAAACATCAGAGTATAAATCCCGGAGAAATCTAATGGATACAGAAAGCAGTGTGTGTGCATGATGTGCCGCTACCGTGCTAGCTCCTTCCCCTTCGATGAAGAGGTACCTGAAACCAAAATTGTAAACTATAAGCACAAAGCTTAGTGAGTTCCCCCATCATACCACATACCATACAATACATAACATACATACTGCCAGGCTATTATGGGGTGCCTAACTACCCGATACGACTATTCTAGGGTGCCGACTACCCGTACGGCCATTCTGGGGTGCCGTCCTACCCGTGTCAAGCCATTCTGGGGCGCTGACCTACCCATGTCGAGCTATTCTGGGGTGCTGACTACCCTTCAGACCTAACAACCGAACCTCGGGGACTATTTCACCCCCTACTACTACCATCACATATATCATAACACAAACATAATATTAGACGTATCTGGGGTGTTTGACTACCCCTTGGTCCTAACAACCGAACTTTACTACTATCACATACAACATATCATGCCAACATACAACATATCGGTAGTAGAAAACCTAGATGATATCAAAAAGACAATCATCTAACATACAACTCCTACTGGTGGGCCGACATTGTGGCCTTAGACCCACCGCTACTGAAACATAACTCACCTCAGAGTAGCTGCTAATCTGTGTGGGAATAGTCGGACTGCTGCTGCTGCTGCTCCGGAAATCCTCCGGCTCAAGGAAATCACTAAGATGCTTGGATTCCTTCCCTTCCTCTTGATCTACTCCACTTCCTTCACAAAATCTTCAAGAATACACCCTAAGATGCCTCAAACTCACAAGAACAAGAGCTAGGACGTATGGAGAGGTTCTGGGGGTGAATAGGGGCAGAGTTGGGGCGCAAATGGATGTTTAAATAGGGTGCAAACCCTTGGAAATTAGGGTTTCATCAAACAGCGCAGACTCGCCGAGTCCCTAATATGGACTCGTTGAGTCGCCATCTTATCCGTGCCCCAGAGTCTCGTCTCTACTCGACGAGTTGGGCCTCTAACTCGCCGAGTCCACGGCCAAAAACACAAATACTTAAGGCAAAACTCACGTACCAGGAACTAGGTGCTACATGTATGAATAGCAGGAGTAGGGCCCATACAATCCTTGCTGAAGTGCCCAGTCTTTCCACACTTTTAGCAGCTTGAGCCCCCTGCTCTACAAACTCCCTCATGTGACCTTCCACATTTCCCACATCGACTTCGGCCATGCTGGCCCTTCAACCTCATGTCGAATCCCTTGGGTTTCATTGCTGAAACCCCAACCACCAGACCAGGCTCTGCCTTCCTCTTCCCAATGTGCTCCATATCAATCTCTTGCTGTCGTTCCCTAGCAATCATATCATTTAGAGTCGGGCACGCTGAATAACTAACAAACTCCCTGATTTTTGCTCTTAACATGTCATGATACTGGGTTTTTCTCATCTCCTCATTATTTTCATACTAAGGCACCAAAAAGTCCCTCTCCCTGAACTTGGCTGTAATCTCCATCACAGTCTCTTTCATTTGTCTCATGTCCAAAAACTCTCTGGCCAGCTATTATATCTCTAATGCTGGTGCGAACTCTGCTCGGAACCTGGTCACAAAATCCAGCCAGGTCATGGCTTCAATGGCCAGACCTCCCAAAGCATAACCAACATCCTCCCACCATCCCCTACCCCACTCCCTCAAACAACCCACATCAAATATGACCTTCGACCCCTCAGGGCAGAAGCTAGTCAGCTGAGAAGACTTGATGTCTGCTTTCCACCGTCTAGCTGCAATGGGGTCCTTCACCCCGAAGAAGTCTAGTGCTCCACATCCCCTGAAATCCTTAAAGGAGAGTGTACGAGTCCCAGACTGGCTAGGTGCCATATCACTCCTAAAAGACCTAATGTGATCCTCTATCAACTCGATAATGCCTTCCTTGATTGACCTGAAAATCACCGGCGTCACATCTCGGACGTGTCTAGTAATCTAGGATGCAATGAACTCCTGCAAACCATCATCAATCGGCTCGGAACCCGTACCCAACCCAGACCTAGATCTAGAACCTCATGCTCCCTGATGTATCATCACCATTCTGAAACAAACCATACAACTATCAGGATCATAAATACAAATCATGAAATTTCACATTCTACAAGCCCCTTAGTTTCCTCGTGGCTCTCCCTGAATTGAGTACGAATCCTCTACTTTTAGTAATACGGGCCCATACTACCTTCCACATCTATCCGTACTTTCCATGAGGATTTCTTTGAATCTTCCAAGTCATTTTCTACCCAAACATACAATTGAAACTAAATAAGGCTACTGGCACTAATCTCTTCCTAGACATCCTTTAGGACACAACTCACCACACTCACTGCACTCATTTGCCGAAAGGACTTCCATGAACTTTTCTAACTAGCTCACGAATACTATTACATATTATTAAAACCAGATAATTCTTCGAATGTGAGGTCTTACTTTACAACGGTTGGACTCAAACAAGAGCTACATAGTAGAGCCAAACCTAACCTTTTAAAATTATTTGGTTCGCATAACATGTAACTTGGCGTATTCGCTCACTAGTTAACTGAAGTTAGTTAGAACTCTGAGAAGCACAAAGCAAGCAACAATCGGCCTTTGGGTAACAAGAAGCAAACATACCCTAATTAGGTCATCCTATCACTGAAAGATCGGTACTAGCATGCAAGTACACAAGCTCATACATTAGCCATTTAATACATCTCTCCTAGCACTCTATCATGCAAAATTTGAGCAGATCCCTAGCTCTAACTGTTGGAATAGTGTCTAAGACTGCAACTATATTAGGCAAGTATTTGATCCGGTTGTGCATGGTCCTTTTGGGTTGCCTTCACCATAGCAACTTGATGGATGATTTGTTAAGAGAGAGTAAATATTATAAGGAATAATATATGGTTATTTGATTAATATAAGTCATAGATTAATTGGAATTAATTTGGTGACTTAAAGAGATTAATTAAATAAGAGGGTATAAACTGTCAGTTGTTTGATAGTTACACTTTAGACTATAAATCCTTATTCAAGATAGGATGGACGATTTCTAGGGCTTGGATAAGCCAAAATCGTCCATAGGGTTATCAAGGAAAGGATATGGATCAACTTAAAGTCTAAGTTATCCAATTAGGGTTAAAGCTGTAATCCTTAAGGAGTCTACAAGTATAAATAGACCCTAGGGGTGAGGGAATTCGGCACATCATCTAAAGTAGAGATACTCTGGCTGAATTCCTCCCCTCTCCTCTCTCTTAAATCATCCTTCTTGCTATTGGTGTTTGTAAGCCATTAGAGGAGTGACATTTGTGACTCTAGAAGCTCCAAGACATCAAGATCAACAAGGAATCCAAAGGTATGGTTCTTGATCTATTTCAATGTTGTAATTTATTCTAATTAGCCATTAGAAGTCTTGGATTCAAAGCATGTTTAATTAGAAAGCCTAGATCTGAGCGTTAGGGTTTTGCATGCGCACATAGGAAAGTTCTTATGGCTAAAACCCATCAGTGGTATCAGAGCCTAGCTTGGTTTTCTTTAAATTGTTGCTTGATTAACTGAAACAAACCTGCAAAATTCGATTTTTGGGTTTCTGAGTCATGGACTCGACGACTTCCAAAGTGGACTCGGCAAGTAGGCCTGACTCGGCGAGTCCCTTTGCGTACTCGGCGAGTCCGGGCGTCAGGATTAGGCAAAACCGGGATTTTTTCATGTTTATCTTATGGAAACTTACCTTAATCATGTTAGATCAACCCTAATCCGATTTTTTGATATATATGACTATAATCTTGATCTACTTAAAGATATTTATCATCTAATAAAATATTTAATTTCCTTATATGATAAATGATTAATTATTTTGATAATTATCTTAAAAGAAATCTTGGATAAATCAAATAAAGATAATTAGGATATTGATTGTTAATTGGAATTATTTGTTATTTGATCCTCCATGTTTTAAATGTTTAAAACTTGCCCTCAAGTTTTGAAATTTATATTTGTGATTAAAAGGTTTTTAATTTAGACAACTTAAATTTCAAACCCTACGTTTTAAAAGGTTTAAAACACAACCTTATACTAATATGATATTACTAGAATAATATATATATGTATAACTAAATGCTAGTCTTACCGTTAGTAGGCCTCATTCACGAAGCCGATCTATAAGGTGGGTATAAGGTTGCGGCCTATAAAATGGCGCTTAATGGGTGTACACTCACACCCACCGCTTGCTTGATTGGTGGAGGGTCGTTAGCCGAACGGGTAGGATAGGGCAACCTCATCCTCTCATTAAAAGTATAATAAGAAATACAAAGTAACCACACGTTTTAAAAATTTCCCAATCTTAGTTACTTTAGGAAAAGTGAATTGATGCAATCCCATGAAATTACACTTTTCACCCTTTCTAAGAAGTTAGTGGAGCGTGTGTGGTTTACCGGCACACTAATTGGTTCTAAGCAAAGGTGGAAAAGGGTGATTCATTGTTTTTCATAGTTCGATGGAGCGTGTGTGGTTTACCGGCACATCAAATAGGTGATCGTTACAATGAAGGCACCATGTGAATTTGCATGGTAATTCACACCCGCTTTGTGATCCTCGGCATCCCAGTCACAAACAAGAGGGGCATATCGAGATTTAAACATGCCATTGAATAGTTCAATGAATCTCATCCGAACCTAGGAATTCTCAATACACCTAGGACTAATAGTCTAGGTTTTTGTGATGGAGAATTAGTGAATCGTCATTCACTTACCTTCAATTTATTTTCATGTTAGATTACGACATCCCTTTTCTAATATGTAAATGTTATTGTTGGATCCTAACCCTAATTTTTCTTATTGGGTGATAATTAGGGATTCTTATTCTAATCTATCTTTGTCCTTTCTATAGATGTCGAACACAAACAACACTGCTGCTAGTTCTTTCACGTTGATGAGCCTTTGCCAAAAGGTCACCTTCGATGGAACGAACTTTAGCGAATGGATAAGATACATTCGTACCATTGCTCGCTATGAGGATAAGGAGTATGTCCTCGATGAAAAGCTTGAGAAAATCAACCCCGAAATCGCTACTCCGGCTGAAATCACCGCTTTTGAGACTCATGAGCGAGATGCAACGAAGGTACACTGCATCATGATTGCCACCATGAACTCCGAATTCCAAAATTCCTACGAGGACATGTATCCATACGAGATGCATCAAGACTTGTTGGAGAGATGCCACCAAAACGCGAGACAAGAGCGTTATGAGATTTTCACTAACATGATCTCAGCTAAGATGGGTCATGGAGAATCTCTTACCGTGCACCTGCAAAAGATGCAAAGGTATGTCGATCGCCTTCGCAAGTTAAATGTTGACTTTGGGGAAGACTTGGCGATCAACATGGTGCTTCACTCTTTGCCTCCGATGTACAACCAATTTAGGATGACCTACCACATGAACAAAGAGGAGGTCACCCTAAGCAAACTCCAAGGTCTTTTGAGAGTCGCTGAGAGCAACTTCAAAGACAAGTCTGTTGCACCTACTCCCAATCCGTCTGCTGCTCCTGTCTTGGCAATTGGTCAACGAAAGGGAAAGAAGAGGAAGGCTTCATCAAAGAACTATCGCAAGGTTAAAGCCCGAGATGGTGCCTCTTCTAGTGGAACCAAAGTTGATCCCTCTAAGCCCTATCCTAACCCGAAGGAGGCAGAGTGCCACCACTGCCACAAGATAGGACATTGGAAGAGAAGCTGCCCAGAATACCTGCAAGCAATCAAAGAAGGAAAGATCAAGCCATCTTTCGCAGGTATATACACAATTAAATCTAACGATTCTAATCATGCTATTTATTGGGTTCTTGACACCGGGTGTGGTTATCACATTTGTTCAAATGTGCAGGAACTAAGAAGAAGTAGGGATGTGGAGCAAGGAAGGATCAATCTACTCATGGGGAACAGAAGAACGTCGCCTGTTACCAAGATTGGAGTGTATTCTTTAGTGCTTAGGAATAATTTATGTTTAGATTTGAACAATTGTTGCTATTCGCCAGAAATGGCTAGAAACATCATTTCATTTCATGGTTTATATAGACAAGGATTTAGATTTTCTTTTAATAATGAGAATGGTTCTATTTTGGCTTATCTAAATAGTGTCTTTTACTTTGAAGCTATACCATGTAATGGAATATATGAAACTGTTATGATTGTTGATAACTTAGGAAATGATGTTTTGAATATTGATTCTTCCACTAGTTTGGATAAAGCATCCTTGTGGCATTGCCGTCTTGGACATGTCAACAAGAAACGCATAGCCCAACTCCAAAAGGATGGAGTGTTGGAGTCATTCGACCTTAGGGAAGATGACACATGCGAGTCTTGTTTACTTGGAAAGATGACTAAGTCACCCTTCACGAATACTTGTGAAAGGGGTGAGGGGCTATTGGACCTAATACATACCGATGTATGTGGACCCTTTAGATCAACCATGAAGGATGGGAACCGCTTCTATGTGAATTTTACCGATGATTATAGTAGATATGGGTATATCTATTTAATCAAGCAAAAGTCAGAAACCTTTGAAAAGTTCAAAGAGTTCAAGAATGAAGTGGAGAATCAATTGGGAAGGAAAATCAAGATGCTTCGATTTGATCGAGGAGGAGAGTACCTAAGTCTTGAATTCCACGATTATCTCAAGGAGTGTGGAATAGTTTCGCAATTGACGCCTCCTAGGACACAGCAGTTGAATGGTGTGGCAGAAAGGCATAATCGAACCTTATTGGATATGGTTCGCTCTATGATGAGTCGTGCTTCACTACCTATCTTCTTTTGGGGGTATGCCTTAGAGACTGCCGCCCATATCCTTAACCGAGTCCCTAATAAGAAGGTTGCCAAAACACCTCACGAGATGTAGACGGGGAAAGCTCCCTCGTTGGCACATATCAAGGTTTGGGGTTGCGAGGCTTTCATAAGATGAGATACTCACAAAAAGCTTGAACCTCGAAGTGAGCGACGTATTTTCATCGGCTACCCGCAGACATCCTTTGGATATCTCTTCTATAGACCGAAGGACAATGTTGTCTTTGTTGCGAGGAGAGGTGTTTTCCGAGAGCGAGAACTCATAAGCCAAGGAGACAGTGGGAGGCAAATCGAACTTGAAGAGATTCAAGAGTCGATAGATGAAGGAACCTCTACCGCTGGCATTCAACCCGAGGAGGAAACTCTAGTTGAACCGATTGATGAATCCTTACCTCTTAGACGTTCCGATAGAGTTAGAGTTTATCCCCAGTTTTATGGTTTTCATATTACTACCGAAGGGGACACGTATATTAGTGATGGTACACTAGTAAATCTTGATGAACCTAATAGCTATAAGGAAGCCATGGCAGGCCCGGAGTCTGCGAAATGGAAAGAGGCAATGGATAGCGAAATCCAATCCATGTACGATAACCAAGTTTGGAATTTGGTTGATTATGTGCCCGGACGTAAGACCGTTGGGTGCAAGTGGATCTTCAAGAAGAAGACCGACGTAGATGGGAACGTACACACGTATAAAGCGCGATTGGTTGCGAAGGGCTTCACTTAAACTCCAGGGGTTGACTATGATGAAACCTTCTCACCAGTTGCGAAGATTAAATCTATTAGAGTGATGCTAGCAATTGCCGCATTTCATGATTATGAAATTTGGCAAATGGATGTCAAGACCGCCTTCCATAACGGAAAGTTGGCTGAGGATGTTTACATGGCTCAGCCAGAGGGGTTTGTGAATCCAAAGCATCCAAATAGAGTGTGTAATCTTGAGAAGTCGATTTATGGACTTAAGCAAGCGTCTCGCAGATGGAATCTTTGCTTTGATGAGAAAGTCAAAGAGTTTGGATTTGTACGAAGCGAAGACGAATCTTGTGTATATGTCAAAGCCAGTGGGAGTATAGTAAGCTTCCTCGTTCTATATGTCGATGACATATTACTCATAGGAAACAACGTCCCGACTCTGCAGGAAGTCAAGTCCTGGCTCGGGAAGTGTTTCGCTATGAAGGACCTCAGAGAGGCTTCTTACATTTTAGGAATAAGGATAGTAAGAGAAAGAAGTAAGAGACTAATTGGACTTAGTCAGAACACTTACTTAGAGAAGGTACTAAAACGTTTTAGTATGGAAAACTCAAAGAAGGGAAAACTACCGATACAAGGAAATGCCAAGTTGAGTAAGACTCAAAGTCCGAGTACTGAAGCTGAAATAGCAGAAATGAGCCGAATATCGTACGCTTCCGCAGTTGGCTCAATCATGTACGCTATGACTTGTACTCGCCCTGATGTAGCCTTCGCTTTGAGCATGGTTAGCAGATATCAAGGGAACCCTGGTAAAGCACATTGGATTGCGGTAAAGAACATCCTTAAGTACCTTCGGAGGACGAAAGAATGGTTCTTAGTCCTTGGAGGGAGTTTTGACTTGAAGGTGCGAGGGTATGATGATGCCAATTTTCAGACCGATAGGGACAACTACCGTTCGCAGTCGGGCTGGGTCTTTACCCTAAACGGAGGAGCAGTAACTTGGAAGAGTTCCAAGCAAGGAACCGTAGCTGATTCAACGTGCGAATCAGAGTACATCGCAGCGAGCGAAGCGTCGAAGGAGGCAATATGGCTAAAGAACTTCATTGGTGATCTTGGAGTTGTGCCTGCCATAAAGGAGCCCATGGAGATTTTCTATGATAACGAAGGTGCGGTTGCCTTGACCAAGGAACCGAGGGATCATGGTAGATCTCGACATATCGACAGAAAATATCACTTCATTAGACATCGTGTAGAAGAAGGACAACTCATAGTTAAGAGGATATCATCAGATGATAACCCAGCAGATCCGCTTACGAAGGGACTGAGTAGGGTTAAGCACTTGCAGCATGCTAGGAGTATTGGGCTGAAGGATGATATTAGTATAGATTAGATAGTATTAGAAACGTATAATAGATAAATGTAATTAACATTTGATGATTAAATAAAGGAGTTTTATTTATAAGTAAAGTTACTGTCATATGTTAATTGTTTAACTATTGTTTCACTTTGCATGTTTTGACTTCCAGAATAATTGAATTTATTAGGAATAATCGAATTATTCAAATTGTCCACAATCGTTCATATGTTGGAAGTAGATATGAATGAAGATTGTCATGAATTGGTGTGTAGATTGTCTAAATGGTGTTAGACATAGCAAGGGTTGTTGCAACGTTCATGAGTGCTTATAAACTGGTTTTGAGCATTGGAACAAACCTGCGCTTGCTAGAATCACTTTATGGAATACGATATAAAAGGTGATCGCAAGACGATAATATCATATAGTCTTAAAACCTAGATATATGGTTTATTATTTGTTAATTGATTGTACATTGATAATGCAAAAACGCATCAGTAACTTGGGGTTATAAAACGCCTTGTTGTGTATAGTTGGTTAATGAATAAGTAAATGCATATAAGTTGAAGTTTATCTGTAAATTTTATCCTAAGAGGGTAGAAGAGATATCTTGGCCACTCGATGATTTGATTTGACTTATGTGTCGGGCCCGGTCAGAACTGAATTGATGTGTTTGATTAAGTTCTATGTCGAATAAATCGGAGATCGAGAAATCTAATGCTAGACTAACCATTCCATAGGATTGTCAGCATGATATCTAACAGAGGACTGTACGATCCCTTATCTAAAGGACAAAATTGATTAGATCAGAGTTTGATAGTGTCTTTGAGAGCTACGATTGCAAACCGAATTGTACTTGTATAGTTACTAGACTTATCCAAGTGGGAGACTGTTGGAATAGTGTCTAAGGCTGCAACTATATTAGGCAAGTATTTGATCCGGTTGGGCATGGTCCTTTTGGGTTGCCTTCACCATAGCAATTTTATGGATGATTTGTTAAGAGAGAGTAAATATTATAAGGAATAATATATTGTTATTTGATTAATATAAGTCATAGATTAATTGGAATTAATTTGGTGACTTAAAGAGATTAATTAAATAAGAGGGTATAAACTGTCAATTGTTTGATAGTTACACTTTAGACTATAAATCCTTATCCAAGATAGGATGGACAATTTCTAGGGCTTGGATAAGCCAAAATTGTCCATAGGGTTATCAAGGAAAGGATATGGATCAACTTAAAGTCTAAGTTATCCAATTAGGATTAAAGTTGTAATCCTTAAGGAGTCTACAAGTATAAATAGACCCTAGGGGTGAGGGAATTCGACACATCATCTAAAGTAGAGATACTCTGGCTGAATTCCTCCCTTCTCCTCTCTCTTAAATCATCCTTCTTGGTATTGGTGTTTGTAAGCCATTAGAGGAGTGACATTTGTGACTCTAGAAGCTCCAAGACATCAAGATCAACAAGGAATCCAAAGGTATGGTTCTTGATCTATTTCAATGTTGTAATTTATTCTAATTAGCCATTAGAAGTCTTGGATTCAAAGCATGTTTAATTAGAAAGCCTAGATCCGAGCATTAGGGTTTTGCATGCGCACATAGGAAAGTTCTTATGGCTAAAACCCATCAATAATCTCTTAAAATAGGGTGCAAACCCTAAAAATTAGGGTTTGCTTCTGGACAAACTATGCCCAACGTACGCAGGGACTTCCCTCGATTCGTGCCTCACTTGTGTACGTCGTACATACACTGTGTACGACCAATGTATGACCTTTTCCTATAAAACAATATATATATATATATATATATATATATATATATATATATATTGAATAAGCTGCAAAAGAAAATACCTGACAACTTGGGCAACAGAAATATTAAATTCATTTAAATGCTTGTATAAGAACCTTATTGGATCATATTTACTTTTCAATGAGTTTGACCTACTGTACTCATTCTGTATGCTGAAACGGTGCTTCATAAAAGGATGCAAAAGTCTGTTCGGTGGCAAACAACAAAGATCCCGCTAGAGATCCCGTCTCCACTCGTGTCCGACATATATCAAGTTTTTTATTTTTAAAAAACTTGTGTTGTTGATTTGAACTATCATCATGTTCATGTGGGAAATGGCACAGTTTAGGTATAGCTTTCGGTCATGCTATTGCGGCATCACATAATACTCGAACATCCATGAATACCTGATATGGTTTAGATATATTACCAGGCTGATGTGTTTCGAAATGCCTACCAGACACAAACCATACACCCTCTTCCCCCCCCCCCCCCCCCCATCAGAATGGGAAATACAAGAACCCTTGATTCAAGTTTTATTGTCAATGTAATTACAATTAATTATGTTTGTAATTCATTTGCAGTGTGTAATAAAAAATATTATTATTTCCCTAATATTTGTTACAAATTACAAAGATACAAAAAACATAATTTACAAGTATGTCACACCCCCGAACCGGACGACGGAAACGTCCGAGGGCTATCGTGACTCATTGAATACCATCACAATGCATATACATGAAACATAACATTATACATCACCTACATTTGGAATGATACAACTGGTAGCGTTTACATTCATTACATTGTTCAAAACATTACATTCTCAAAAAAAATAACTGTTTGATACTACTTAAACCACAGCAAAATGTCATAGAGTACAAATCATCCTTCACCTTATCTGTTACCTGAGAATACAAGTATTTTGAAAAACGTCAACATATGAAATGTTGGTGAGTTCATAAGTAGTGTTTGAAATCCAATGTATTGCTTGAAAACCATCAGAAAATCCGATATTTTCTAAAAATAGAATAGTGTAAAAATATGCAAAGATCCATGAGTATGCTTGTTTGAATTCTATAGATGTAAGCGTAAGAGTTGTGAAATTCGACCGGTAATTCATAATTGTACTTGTTGAAAACCCTAGGAAAACCTGACGTTTTCCTATTACTTTGCTTTACTTAGTTTGTATACTGTTGTTTCGTTGCGTTAGAGGTAATCGTTGAGATCCGGAGGCATTGCGAGTACAGTGGGTGGTGAAGTGTTGTGACGTGCGTTAATGAAAACGTCCCATCGACAACCTTACAAGCGATCCCTTAGGCGTCACTCGTAATTATTCACACAACTCAATCCTCCCGGACTTGTGTAGTCCCACGACCGGAGGGAAGGAGAGAAGGTGCGAAACCCTCGGTATTTCCCCGCATCATTCAAGACTATTGCAATTGCAAAGGGCCTGAAGCCCAATCCCGCAATCGTGAGTTCCCGACTTTACTAGCAGCACTGAAGGACCCTTGGGGACCAGTAGCTTGTTTGCCATTGAAAGTCCTTTTACGTTATGTCGGATCGGTAAAACCCAACACTTCGTAAGAGAGAGAGGTCTTCAGGCCTTAAGATCAGGTCATTGGGCTAGCTAGGCTCAACAAACAAGATTTTACACTTTTGGGGCCCAAAGGTGGTGCGTAGACGTCTGTGCACACTCGCAGGTATAGTGACTTCCCAATCGTTATTAGTTATGAATCGTAATGTCGTAATGGCATAGTGTCGTCGTGTTAGTAGTTTCGGATTTTTATTGGTTCGAGACCGAACCAATTCGTTTGACAACGACTTTTGGTGTTGTAATGTATTGTATTTCGTCGATAGTCGTGGTACCATCATTTGATCAAATTGCATGTATTAAACTAGTCTTGAGAATTTTTCTGTTTTCAGCCCCACATTATTTGTAAAAATTTACTTTTTCAATCCTTTATTTAAAACTTTCCGGTTTGGTCCTTAAATCGATTTTCTTGACATTTTAATACCAAAAATTATTGAAATTAATATTTTTCAGCATATTTTTCATTGAAGACAGTTTGAGTCCTTGAAATTTCAGTTTTCTCGGTTGTAACCCATCTTTTCGCAAGTTTGACAATTTTGGCCCAATTTGAAATTTTTTTTGCAACTTTAGTCCCCTTTAAATTTAAAAAGCATTCTAAACCTTTGAAAAGGACTTGGATCACTTATAGTCCACTGTTTTACAGAAAAATGTAGTTTTGGCCCTCCAAAACAGAAAATTTCGCATATTGGGCCTCATTGGGCCGAAAATGTCATCTTTAGCCCATTAAGCTTGGAATTTATGTTTTTAACCCTCCAAATAGTATATTTTCAGAAAATACATTATGTAAACTATTTTGACTCATCTCACCCATCAGATTTCGAAATAATTCATTTTAGGCCCTTCAACTTTGTATTTTCAACATTTTATGTCAAAAAAATGAGTTTTTAGCCCAAATTAAGTGTTGTCAAGCCATTTGGCTATTTTTCTTAGTATACTTTGCATGTAGTAGTATATTTTATGCTATAATAAAATACATATCTCGGTTTTTAGCATTTCATAACTAGATCTAGCATCAAAATCATACAAAACATACATATAAGCATAGAAATCAACCACAACATACACATAATGATGGATCTACACCTTTGCTTGTATTCTCCCCCACAAAAACTTATGAAAACTGAAAATAAGGGGGTATGAAACTCACCTTGGGTGTTGATTCGGTTTTTGAAGAAAGAATGGAAGAAATGAAGTGATTTTTGGCCTTTGCACTCCTTGATGAAGTTTTCGAGTTTATGGAGTTTTCTAGAGTGCAAGATCACGATTTTTGCATGGATTAGGAAGGGATTTTGATAAAACAAGGAATACAAGTCATATATCCAAGCAAAACCTTACCTTAGATGATGATTTTTGTGGAAGAACTTCCTTGAATTCTCCCTAAATCTCGAGATTTTGGATGGAGAAGAAGAAAGAAGCCTTGAGTGATCTAGAGAGTGTTTGTGAGAGATGTGTGTGTGTGTGTGTGGGTGTTGCTCGGCTAAGAGTGAGAGAGAGAGAGGAAGAAGAAATGATGTTTGAGGTGAGGTTTGCATGGAGACATGAGTCTCTTGCATGGAAGTCCAAAAGATAAAAGTGATGTGGCATGAGAAAGTCAAACCCTTCTCTTGGGCTTGCTTTGGGCCGAGAACCTGGAAGGAGGAAGGAAAAATTTGGGCTTTTTGCTCCTAAGCCCAATATTAGAGTTAGTCTTAGGTATTTATTGGCCTTATAAAATAAAATTGTGATTTTTATGTTTTAATAAGCTAGATTGGGTTAATCATGGATCAAAGCTTTCAATTTATTTCATTTTAGGCCCAATATGGCCCATAATATTGAAATAAATGAATGTGGGTCCAATTAGAGCCCAATTAGGGTTCTAAACCCATGATAGTCCAATTGGAAGCTTATTGGTCCATTTGGATCCAATAAGGAAGTTCTAGTCCAAAATGGACTTAACAAGAACTTCTAGGGTTTTCCAATTGCTTGATGTAGTGAATTGGGGTTTAGTTTTCCATTGAGTAAGCATCATACATGCTTTTGAGTTTTTGATTTCAACATTTACTTGAGTATAGTGATTACAAGACATAAAATTTCTAGTTGTGACAAAGTACCATAGTAATACTAACAAACAAACAAACATTACATGTTAAAGAGATTAATTAGCATTACAGAAGGGAAACTTAGTTGATTTACAGATATGTATGTCGGGCGGGCCCCGTTATATTTATTGGCGGGGCCCGTTATGCGATTGTGGGTGGGGCCCGTTGATTTACAGATCTATATGTCAGGCGGGGCCCGATGGCAGGTGCGAACCAGTACGTGATTGTTTATGTATGATATGTGGTATGTCGGGGAACTCACTAAGCTTTGTGCTTACGATTTTTAGTCTATATTTCAAGTACTTCCGGTTTCAACATGAAGAGCTCGGGATGCTTGTAGGGCACACATAATCGATTCCGCATTGTGTGATTTACTTTGATAATGATGATGTAATGATAGGATTTGATTACCTTGGTTTTACAATAACGATATGTTTTACTGTTTTATCGATTTAAAGATGGAAATTTTCGGGTCTTAATATTGCGACGTTACATTCTGGAATGGCTCTTTCGGACACTTGTTCCAGACATTGCTTTTCGACCTTAAAATGCACCATGCATGAATCCTCAATATTTAATTGAAATTGGAATGATTTCATCTCACAATGATGTTTGGCATTGTGAAGAAGAAGATTGTATTGTTTGTTTAGAAAATAACCCTCCGATCCTACAACTCGGGTGGACCCTCTGGTCCTAACTCAGTAATCTCAGAATAATACACAGCATAAATCACAAAGACATAATGCAGGATATCACAATACTCAATAAAGCATACAAGACCCTCCTGTCACACAAAAATTACCACTCTAGGTAAGTATAGTGAGAAGACTCACCTCGTAAGTAAGTAAATAAATCTCGTACACGAATAACCAGTCTAGCCTCTACCTAACGGATACGATAATTACCTCTAATTAATAAACGACCCTCGAAGAAGCTAGGTTAAACCCTCTACATACTCACAGAAGGATAAAAGACCATTTTACCCTTCCATGGCCTCTATAGTCCATAATTTGACCAAACCCTAAAAGTCAACAAAAGTCAACTGAAGCGCGTATGATGGGCGTACAACCCCTTTATGTTGGGCGTAGTACCTCGCCAAGCATGCATCGGGGATCCTCTACCCTATGTTGTGCATAATGGGATTACGCTCGGCATATGTCTTAGATTTGTTCTTGCTACTCTCTCTGTCTTAATCCGTTAAGACCATAGCTCTAATCTCAGATCTGGACTCCCTAAAGGCTCCTACTCCACAAAGTTTGTGACTTTAAGCCTTTGCATGGCTGAGAAAGTCCCAAACCTAAAAACTATCACTCTTTTCTCCCATAAATGCTCATATCTCATGCATGGGGTGGTTTTGACGTCCAAGACTCCATTTTTATGAATCCACTCCATTAAAAACACTCAAAGGGACAGATATGAGGCTTTGTAGTTCAAAAACTCATAAAGCTTCAAGCATTGGGACCAAAAACCTAAAATAGACCATATTATGCACAAATCAAAAGGATGAGAAAGTTTTGAGCTTTGTACCTTCAACTGATGCTCCAACCATAGAAAAGCTCAGAACCAAAGCATGGACTGAAACTCTATTATCTTCAATGCTCCTTCTTCACTCCAAGGATACTTAAAGAACACTTAGAAGCTCACAAATAGAAACTAAAGCTTAAGGGGCGAAAATTAGGGTTTTGAGAGGGTTAAGGACTAGAAATGGTGGCCAGAAATGAGGCCATCATGTTCCTTAAATAGGGACATACCCCATAATTAGGGTTTTCACTCTGAGCCTAGTATGCCCAATGTACCCTCTGGTACGACTAGCATACTAGGTGGCTTCCGCGTCCAAATCACGCACATGAGTACGCTAAGCGTATACACGTGTACGCCCTGCGTACTCATTTTAGCACCTTTTTCTCAAATAAAGGGCCAAACTTGACAATTACAATAGAACAAGGGTTAATAAGGTATACTTGGTCTTGGGATGTTACGATTTTACAATTCACCCCCACTAGAATCAGACTTCGCCCTCGAAGTCATCTCCTGGAAATAACTCTAGGTACTGCTCGCGCATCTCGGACTATGGCTCCTAAGTCTACTCGGATCCCTTCCGATGTTGCCATTGGACTTGGACCAGGGACACCTCTTTATTCCTCAAGACCTTTAGCTTCCTATCCAAAATTTCTACCGACCTCTCAATATATTCCAGGCTTGTATCAACCTGAATGTCCTCTAATGGTATCACTGCCATCTTATCGGCTATACACTTCCTCAACCGGGACACGTGGAAGGTGTTATGAATCTGGCTCAATTCTATATGTAGCTCCAACTGGTAAGCTACCTTACCCACTTGGGTGATCACCTTGAATGGACCAATGTATCTAGGGCCCAACTTGCCCCGTTTCCTGAATCGAATCACCCCTTTCCACAGGGATACTTTCATGTGGACAAAATCTTCGACCTGGAACTCTAGCTTGGATCGTCGCCGGTCTGCGTAACTCTTCTGGTGACTTTGGGCCGTCAGTAACCTCTTTTTGAGCTACTAAATCTGCTAAGTTGTCTTGAGCACTATCTCAGTGCCACCCATCACTCTCGACCCTACTTCTCCCCAACATATGGGAGTGTGACACCTCCTCCCATATAATAGCTCAAAAGGAGGCATACCAATACTGGAATGGTGGCTGTTGTTGTACGAAAACTCAGCCAAGGGAAAATAAGAGTCCCAACTTCCACCGAAGTCCATAACACATGCACGTAGCATGTCCTTAAGCGTCTGAATCGTCCGTTCACTCTGCCCGTCTGTTTGTGGGTGGTATGCGGTACTGAAGTGCAATCGAGTACCCAACTCCTCATGAAACTTTTTCCAGAACCTGGAAGTAAAGCGCACATCTTGATCTGACACTATTGATGTTAGCACTGCATGTTGTGCCACCACCTATTGCTTGTAGATCTCGGCTAACCTTTCTATAGAATATCTCTCACTGATAGCAAGGAAGTGAGCACTCTTCGCCAATCGGTGTACAATCACCCATATTGCATCGACACCTCGCACAATCCTTGGTAATTTGGTGATAAAATCCATGGAAATCTGTTCCCACTTCCACTGGGGAATCTCTAGAGGCTGCAACAGGTCATGTGGATGCTGGTGCTCCGCCGTAACCTGGCTACACGGCAAGCACCTCTCAACTACCCATGCCATATCCCTCTTCATACACGACCACCATTAATCTCTCTTCAGATCAAAAGACATGTTAGTGCCCCCTGGGTGGATCAAGAATCCTGATCTATGTGTTTCCTCCAGCAGTATGCGCCAAGCTCCACCCGTATATGGCACCCATATCCACCCACAAAAAGTCATAATTCACCGACTATCTATCTCAAACTTAGAAACCTGTCCGATCACCTTCCTTTTACGGTTCTCCGGTCTCGCGGCCTCCACCTGGGCCTCTCGGATGGTATCTAAGACTGTAGTCATCACTTTCATCGTCATACCAACATATTGGATCGGAGCACTCGCTGCTCTACGGCTCAAGGCATCGGCTACCACATTAGGCTTGCCCAGATGATACAAGATCTCGCAGACATAGTCTTTCATTACATCCAACCACCTCATCTATCTCATATTCAGGTTGGGATGATCCATGAGGTACTTTAGGCTCTTATGGTCTGTATATATGGTACACCGGACTCCATACAGGTAATGGCGCCAGATCTTGAGAGCGAACACCACCGCCCCCAATTCCAAATCATGGGTGGGATACCTCGTCTCATGAGGCTTCAACTACCTCGACACATATGTTATCGTGTTCCTAATTTGCATCAATACCACACCCGTCCCTGATATAGATGCATCACACTAAACTACGAAGTCCTCCACTCCTTCAGGAAGGGATAACAATGGAGCTTTGCACAATCTCTGGCGAAGAGTCTCAAATGAGGTCTGCTGCTCAGCCCCCCAAGCAAAAGTAACACCCTTTGGGGTCAATCTGGTGAGAGGAACAACAATCTTGGGGAAATCTCTGATAAACCTCTGATAGTAGTCGACCAAACCTAGAAAACTCCTGATCTCAAATAGGGATCTCGACACCTCCCATCTCATAACTACCTTAACCTTGGCTGGGTCGACCAATATCCCATTATGATTAACGAGGTGTCCCAGGAACTGGACCTCTCGTAATGAGAAGTCTCACTTGGAGAATTTGGCGTAAAGCCTCTCTGCCCTCAAAACTCCAAGAATCTCCCAAAGATGCTCGTCGCGCTTCTCTCTGGACCTCGAATACACCATAATATCATCGATGAACACGATCACCAATCGATCCAACATGGGCCTGCACACCCGGTTCATGAGATCCATGAACACTGCCGGTGCGTTGGTGAGTCCGAAAGGCATCACCACAAACTCGTACTGCCCATAATGAGTTCTGAAGGTCGTCTTGTGGATATCCTCCTTTCAAACTCCCATCTGATGATATCCAGATCTCAAATAATATTGGAAAACCCAGATGCCCCCTGCAACTGATCGAATACATCGTCGATCCTCGGTAGTGGTTAACGGTTCTTGACAGTCAGCTTGTTTAACTCCTGGTAATAATACACATCTGGTGTGAACCATCCTTTTTCTTGACAAAAAGGATCTATGTTGCCCATGGTTAGCTACTCAGTCTAATAAAACCCTTCCCCAGTAGCTCCTAGAGCTGTGAGGATAACTTTTACATCTCAAGCAACGCAAGACGATAAACTGCCTTGGCAAAGGGGCCGCACCCAGAACCAAATCAATCCGGAACTCCACCTGCCTCTCGGCAGGCACACCTAGCAACTTGTAACAACGTAATTTTTCAAAACAAAATTTCATTTTCCATCACAATAAAACTCATATAATATTCTCAAATCTCATGTTATCAATGTCATCACAAATAAACATATCCCAGAATCTCAAAAAACATAATATTTTGCCAGTGTGTACAAATCATGTTGGCGCCTTACCGCTATCCTCGCTAGTACCTGAAACACATATCACATAACACGGTAAGCATAAATGCTTAGTGAGTTCCCTAAACTACCACATACAGCACATAAGCCACTTGAGGCTATAACTCGGTATGACCCTTCGGTCAATGTGTCTCAACGGGACCCTCTAGTCCCATAGCTCTTTGGACCCTTCGATCCGGTCTGTATCGTTGGACCCTCCGGTCCGGTCTATATCGTTGGACCCTCCGGTCCAGTCTATATCGTTGGACCCTTCGGTTCAGTCTATATAAGTCATAGTATATATATATATATATATATATATATATATATATATATATATATATATATATATATATATATATATATATATATATATATAACGCAATCCACATAAATCTCAAACATACATATACATATAAGACCCTCCGGTTTGCACATAGATACTACTCAAGGTAATGTATAGTGAGAAGACTCGCCTCGTATGATGTCGAGTATACTCTCATTCTCGATATCCCTGATCTAGCCTCCTCCTATCAAAATGTTAATATCTCTAATTAATACTCTCTTTATGTTCTCATCTCTTAAGAATGGGTAGAAGACCATTATACCACTCAATGGCCTCTCTTGAATCAGTTTGTCCCAAAACCCTAAGTTCAACGGAAGTCAACTCCAGTCAATAGTCCAACTTTGACCAGACTCATCGAGTGCACTCGGGTGACTCAGCAAGTCCATGTGTGTCCTCTGAATCCTCCTAAGGCCTCACTCGACTTGTCGAGTTAACCTTTCACACGACAGGGTACCAATAGTCATGAATCGCAGGGCAACCCGATCCGACTTGTCGAGTCCTCTCATGGACTCGGCGAGTTTCCTCCATGGAAAAACTCATTTGACCTTTTGAGGTCAGATCTTTTTCTCTAACTTATAGATCTGACGTTCTAGCACCCAAAAGTCATGTAAAGGTTCATTCTTTATGTCCATGCACCAAACATCTAGCTCTATTTGATGAAATAACCCTTATAATGGTGTCTTAGGCTCAATACTCTTATGTGACTGCATAAAGCTGGGATCATGGGACTCTTTGGACCTCTCAAGGTCTAGATCTGATGTCTATGACTCAAGAGGACTTCACTTTCATCATAACATAACTTAAAAGAGGGTAAAGAAACCGTAAATTCATAAGATCTACTAACTATACGAAAATAGATAGAGATTTATACCTTAACCAACAGCTTTGAATAGAATCATAGAAGATCTAAGCCCCTCTAACAATTTAGAATGCACAATCTCCTTCTTCCTTGCAAGAATGCACCCAAAATGATGAAAATTAGCTCACTCTTTCGCTCTATGCTCTCTGGATCAATTAAGGTCTCTTAAGGGAAGTGTGGCCGCAATTGAAGGCCATAAGGACCTTTAAATAGGTCACAAACCCGGGCAATTAGGGTTTTCCTCAGTAGCGCTGACTCGGCAAGTCAGATACCCCTCGTCGAGTCCATTCATTAAACACGTCACCAAAACATGACGAGTTAAGGCACCAACTCGTCGAGTCACTCTTCATATCTCGAAATGAATACTCAAAATATTATCCATGGAAATCCGGGTGTTACACAACTCCTCGGGGAAAACGTCTGGAAACTCGCACACTGCCAGAAACTCGAAGATAGAACGAGGCCTGTCTGTAGCAAGTCGTGTATCCATCACGTACGCCAAAAATCCTATACAACCCTGCTGTAGACTCTGTCTCGCCCTTGCATCGGAGCAGAAAGCTGATCCAGATCTGGTACCTTCACCATACATTGTAAGCACTCCCCCACTAGGGTCTCGTATGGTCACCATCTAATGCTCACAGTCGATCACAACTCCAAACCGACTCAACCAATCCATGCCCGCTATGACACAAACATCACCCATCATGATCGGTACCAGGTCTATCGGGAACTCAACACCAATTAATCCTTCACATCAATAACTATGTCATTTTCAATAGGAGGAGAAGGAGGAGGAAGAGGAGGAGGTTGAGCATAGACATCATCAGTATGGTTAGTTTTTAACTGTGATATGCTTTCTGTTGTTGCTTGTTTGTCATTGTGATTTAAGGATTTGATTGTGTTGGTTATCATTACTTACCTATTTTGTTGTTGAGATGGGATCTTCAACAGATTCCGAAATGAAATCAGAACGTGGGTGGTTATTTCAGTGAAAGATGGCCTGAGCATAGGGTTCGGTGTCCAACACAATCCTGCTCCATTAGTCTTCTCCATTCCCCATCATAATCCCTTGGAATAGAAGAGTTAATTTGTTTGTTTGTTTGGTATGATGGAATGAAAAAACTATTTAGTGTATTTAAATCATTCCTTATCAAGAATTTCATGATTTCTATTAAATTATATATTGTATTCTCTATAAGTAACTAACCACAAGTCTACTAGTATATGATTTTTAAATAGAAGAGTGTCAAAACTATACCTTGATTTTACATTCCATTCCTAAACATTAAACAACTAAACATGATCATGGGATGTAATGATTTGTTTCTTTCCATCCAACAATAGTAATAATCTATATATCTATCATATTTTAATACTAACTAACTAGATTCCTTTTAAATATAAAGTCCCAAATAAATCTCAAAATATTTGATAATCCCCACTTATTGTTGCACCATAGTGCATGTTTTCATAGGGCTCCTCACCAGCCAGGATCTCCGCTAACACACTTCCAAAAGAGAGCACATCAACCTGTTTGTTAAATGTTAATTGTTACTTTTTATGTTACCAAAAACACAAAATAGTATATGGTGATAGAATGAAACAATAATTGTTCTGATTGCCTTCTCAGATACTTTATTGCTGCTACCATTTAGCAGCTCAGGAGCCATCCATGGCAGGGTGCCCCTAACTCCACTTGAAACCAAAGTGTTGCGCTTCATCTTTGATAGTCCAAAATCACCTACCTGAAATATATATATATATATATATATATATATATATATATTTATTTATTTATTTATTTATTTATAATAAGAAAAAGAAAAACTACATAGATAGGTAAATAGATAAGGTTGTTTTACCTTGCATATAGGCCGTGATGGATTTTTCATATTGACAAGAAAGTTGTCACATTTGAGATCAAATGAACAATTTTATTGGAATGTAAATAGTCCATCCCAAAGGCTGCATCCATTGCAATTATAAGCTTCTTGCGATGCTCCAGATGCCTATACATAATGTTTTTAAAAATTAAAAAATGAAAAGGTATAATAGATTGATTGATTGAGTTGAAGACCTATCTTTGCTAAGTAAGACACGCCTTAAGGAACCCTCAACCATGAACTCTGTGACTGTAGCTAATGTCCCTACTGGACCATCTTCTACTATACCATAAAATGCCACAACATTTGGATGGTGAATCTTTGACAGAATCTCAACTTCTTGTCAGAACTCTATCATTGTTTATAATAATAATACTAATAATAATAATTGGTGATTTTGATTAGTAAATAAATACTAAATAAATAAATAAATAAATAGAGTGAGTACCAATCTTTCCTGTTGAGATGATGGGCCTGCTACAGTGGTAGAGGGTGACAACCACCACCTCACGAAGGTGGTGGTGGTTCACTTCCGCTTTTTGATCATGCATGACACATCCATTTGTTGCTCGGGAAATGAGCAAAATCACCCACCTTACAGCAGCAAATAGCGGCAGTGACTTGGAGTGGTTGCAGCGGCAACAATCGACAATATCAACTCATCATCAGTAGCAGCCTCCATGGTCGGCTGCCATGGTGGTTCTTCAGGACTCCCACTGGACAGAAAACCACACTCACACATGCAACCTCATCACAACCACAAACCACCACCGTCTCCATGGTTGTCGGTGTTTGGTCCCTTTGACTAAACACGATAGGTGGTGGCAGGATTCGTAGAAGAAGGCCACTGTAGCGGGGAAGGGAGAATGTGCCTTTACTTCGAAAACTACGTGAATGTATAGGCAACGTGGAAGACCTTACATTCATATATGATAGGGCTCCATCCATAGCGAGGCCAATTACAAATATATTTCCTCACACCTATCATGGAATATGTGGTATCCATTTGTATTTCAACATTTCAGCAAAACTTAGAAGCAGCGATACAATACATACATTATTTTGGGAGACATGCAAAGCCTATACTATTAAAAAATTCGATAATGGGATGAAAAAAATAAGAAAAGGTAGATGATCATGTATAGGAATACCTACAAAACATCAATCCAAAAAGATGGGTCATGTCACATTTTCCTGGGAATCGGTATTTTTTTATGACATCAAATAGTGTGGAGTCGATAAATTCAATGTCAAGATTTCCAAGAAAAATGCCAATATTGATGTTGATTGAGTATTTTCGTGCAACAATGCAACAATGGAGTTTTCAGAAACGTAATGTTGCAGGTACTAATATTTTACATATAATAGTATTTGAAATGTTATTTTACTACTCATAAGATATTATGATATTATGCCTATTTTTTTAGCTGAAGCAAAAAGAACACTCACCCCATGGGCTGAAACGATTATACAAGCAAATAAGAATGCTTGTAATAATTGGATGGTGTACCCTATCTCAAATAGTAGATTTGTAGTGAAAAGTTTTACTCATAAAAGTGTTGTTGTTGATTTCCAACAAAGAACCTGTACATGTAGCCGGTGGCAAATAGATGGCTTACCTTGTGGCCATGTCATAAAAGTGCTCACAATGAGCCGTTACAAAGACTGTTCGGAATTTGATTTCAAAGCATACTTTATAGAGACACTGAGGAAAAATTACGAGGAGTCTGTGAACCCTTTACCAAGTCCATTGGAGTCTAAGATCCCCGGTGATTTGATGATTGTGAAGCCACCCATGATGGAGATGCGTCAGCCGGGTAGGCCAAGAAACATTGACCGTATTCTGTCGCAAGGTGAGCGTCCCATATGGCAAGAATGTTCTACATGCGGTAAATTTAGACAAACGAGGAGCGATTGTACGAGTAGGGGATCGAGGAGCGGAATATCACAAGCTACCGTACACATTCAACGATAGCGTGCCCATCCATAACTCACCAAGTACCAAATGATGTAGGTTGATGCATATTGAAAAATAAACATGTTTTAACACACAACCGTTGCAATTAATTAGAACGTTTAATTAGTGTAATATGACAAATTAATTGAATATATATATAATATTTTTACTCACACAATCAACTTCTAGCCAAGATTTACATCCATCCAATGGGTCAATCGGATTTCCCATTGCACTTCCTCCCCACTAGAGCATCTCAATGCACCGAAATAACGATGACATGATTGTCCATCGATCATCGTTTGGTCTCCGCTCATTCAAAAGCCTTACCTATATGTCAACATGTTGTAGTTAAATTTAATTTAAACATAAGTAGATTATAAATTATTTAAAATTTATATATAAAGAAATGTTTTCATACCGATTCATCTAAAAATCCCAAGTCAGTTGCACAAAACAGCAGATCCCAAAGCTTTGCTTCCATTTTTTCATTGTATAACTGATGTTTCATAAAAACAGCCGGTTTGTTTTCCATGTATAGAGAAAGGGCGTTACAACCCTGCATCACATATGACTCCAATAAAAGTGTCGGGGGATCGCTAACAGATATGGGGGGAGTGGGGGGGGAGGGGGGGAGGTGGTTCGTTGCGTATTACCCCACCAGTACTATATCGGTGGACATTTTGAACCTACATTATATACGTAGTCAATAACTATCCATATAGTAATAAAATTTTAGTAAATATAGTTTTTAACATACTTACCGAAACGTATGGAGAGCTAAGGTATTGAGAATGTTTCAATACTCTACTCGGACGACTTGGTTTTACAATAGGAGGCTCGAGTATATGATTTTTCGCATCCACAATGTCGCTAGCAACAACCTTCTTTTTCTTCTTTTTCTACAAAAAACATATTAATTTTTTTAATATACTTTCAGAAAATAAAAAATTTAATATACAAAAAAATTATAACCTCCTTCACGATTTGTTTTTGTTTTCTACAATCAAACTCTGGTTGATTATCAACATCATCATCCTCATTTACTCGATTTGATTTCCGTGAATTACCGAATTGTTGGCCCACCTGGCTTAGCATCCAATAATTACCATCTACATTCTCACTTCTCTACATTTAAAGAAAAAATAATTAATAAAAAATCAAAGCAAATTTAACAATTAATTATTTTACCTCAAAAGCTTCGTTAAAAATTGATAGTAAATTTCTAAAATTAATTATTTTACCTCAAAAGTTTCGTTAAAAATTTCTTCCAATTCATCCTCTTCTCGAAATCCCCCTTTATTTTTCATTCATCGGATTTCTTACTCCAAAGATTGAAGTCTTGCTAGTATTTCTCGGACTGTTCTTTTGTTAATTCCCACCGTATGAGTTTGTTCGGTGGACTAGGTAGATTGGTTGTTTCCACATGATGGATCAGACGAAGATTCCCTGACATAAATTATTTGATATATCAATAATAGTTGAAAAATATTAATATACTAGATTATACTTTTACCATTTTACTTACATCTTTTCTAAAGTTATAACGTACGAAAGAAGGGTCCAAACCCTAAAAATTAGGGTTTGAGTTTTTGCCACGTACACCCAGCGTACTAAGCGTACGCCCAACATATGTGATAAATTCCGAATTTTCACTTAAATGTCATTTGTGACCAATTTGCAAACAATTTTCAAACTCAAGGTCAAAATGTAAACACCTAGAAATCGAGGTGTTACATGTTCATATGAAAATCCGAATTTTCACTTAGATGTCATTTGTGACCAATTTGCAAACAATTTTCATACTCATCGTCAAAATGTAAACACCTAGAAATCGAGGTGTTACATGTTCATATGAACCAAATGTGTTTGCTTTTCTTATTTTTTTCCTACTCATAACTATTGTTTTTTGTTAATATAATTTAAACTTCCTTTTTTTATTTCGAATTTTCACTTATATGTCATTTGTGACCAATTTGCAAACAATTTTCATACTCAGGGTCAAAATGTAAACACCTAGAAATCGAGGTGTTACATGTTCATATGAACCAAATGTGTTTGCTTTTCTTATTTTTTTCCTACTCATAACTATTGTTTTTTGTTAATATAATTTAAACTTCCTTTTGTTATTCTTGGGACGAACATTAGTAGTGATCTATATCGAAATGACCCATAATCCAACACATATGTTCTAACCAAGTAGTAATACACTAGCAACCAGAGCAAAGGTGCGATGGAGCCAAGACACACTTGAGTCCAAAGTTACATTGAGGCAAAGAAGGCATCCTGTCTTATTTGAATTAAGGATAACATACCACTCACGATCACCTACAAAAACATATATGACAAAAGTAACAATTCACCCCCAAATTCTTTCAACACTACAAATACCTCTTCCATATAAGTATCACCAAGTAAGAATTCACTCCCAAATTCTTTCTAATATTCTAATACAATCTCTCGAGTAATACACTTTAACTTTGACATTATAACATAATCCGAAGTTGCGGCCAGATTACGGCTGGCCATAGTTCTTCCTTTATGATCAATAAGTATCAGAGCATCCAAATGAAGTAAGAAGACTCTAGTTTATAATTAGTCTCACCTCAAGCCTTTACCTCGAGGACTTGGTTGTATAAACATTATGTTTTAACAAGGAAAATGATACATATAGTCGTGTAGGATGCGGTTAGAGTAGTGTTGTTTTGTGGCATCAATATTGAGGATGGTGATTTTTGGCTATCATACGTGTTTTTATGCGGATGATACCATATTTTTGGTGAGTGGAATCGAGATAACATCCTTAACTTAATTGATACTCGCTCCGTCCCACAATTATGGTCCATCTTTCCTTTTTGGTTTGTCCCAAAATAATAGTCCACTTCTAAAAATAAATAATATTTTTACCAAAATACCCCTTCATTATTACTTAACTAACTAAACATTTAATTGAACATTAAATGCAAAGTAAGGAAAAAACTATCATTTTGTTGTATAAGGTTAGTAATAATTAATGTTTTTTTTTTTTTTTTTTTTTTTTTTTTTTTTTTTTGAATGTCGCAAAATTTTATTAAGTCGATTGAGAAGTTGAGATAAGGTTTTTTCTAAGGAGGAGGGGTTTGAAAGAAAACTTTATTAGGTCAAATGGGATGCATATGTTATATCAAAAACTAATTTAAATCAACCGGTATTTAAATGAATCTAGGTTATTTTTTGTTACTTAATTTTTGGTTTTGTGCTTATTTAGTCATTTAACTCTTTTTAAGTTTTAAAAAGTCATCAAACTTTTGGCTTTGTGCTTATTTTAATCACTTAACTTTTTGATTGGTCACATTTAGTCACCTAACTTTTAAAATTATGCTAATTTAGTTACTAAACTTTTAATTTTTTTTTAAAGGTTTAGTGATTAAATAAGCATAATTTTAAAAGTTAGGTGATTAAATGAGTACAAATCTAAAAGTTAAATGATCAAAACAAAAGTTTAGTAATTAAATTAATACAAAGTCAAAAGTTTGATGATATTTCAAAACTTAAAAAAAGTTAAGTGATCAAATTAGTACAAAACCAAAAATTGAATAACAAAAAATGACCTAAACCCTATTTAAATTGTATGTTTTCAAATATAGAACCAATATAATGTTTCTTTAGTAACGTACTAACACAATGTTGTAATTTTAGTTTTAAAATTATTCATAACATAAATTATTTTACAAAATTAATTAATTAACTTTAATATTATTTATTTAGACATTATACAATTAAATTGCAAGGTGTAATATATTGATAAATTTATTATAATATTAAAATATATTTTCAATGTTAACCGTAAACTTTTATTGTTGGAAAAAAAAGTGTAAAATTTACTTCGAATATTGATTTAAGTGTTAAGGCTTATTGGTCTTTTTTTTTATATCATAAAAAAAAAATAAAGAAAAAACCAAAGTTTTAGTAAAAAGAATCGCCTCCATTTATCATATATTAGTTTATATAATCTGTGGTAACCACGGTTACAAAATTAATTAAAATTTTATAGTAAAAACTATAAATTATTCATTAATTATTTTAAATAAATTATTAATTAAGATTTTTTTTAACTATATAAATTTTAATTTTAAAAAAATATATAAAATTATAGCATTTTAAAATTTATATTAATTTTATTTTAATTTTTATTCTAATGTTATTAATTTAATGTAATTAGAATGAAAAATTTGAAATTTAAAATTTGAAATGGAGTTAACAAATAACACTTTTAATTAGGAGAAATAATAAAATGACACATGACAAAATGAGAAATAATAAAATGACACATGACAAAATGAGATCTCCCTATACTAATAAAAGAATAATTATTTTGTCATGTGTCACTATATTAGATCTTTTAATTAATGTGTTGTCACTTGTCAATCTATTAGTTCTCTATTTTAAATTTATTAGATCCTCTCATTAATGTGATGTTATTTTCAATGTATTTATTCTCTATTTTAAATTAAATTTTAAATTTTATATTATTGTTTTCATTAATTCACAAAAAAAATCTAATATATATTAAAATTATTTTTATATATTTATTTGAATCAATAATTATAATTTCACATAACTAATAAAAATATCTCTTAACTAGTAATTTATTTAAAATAATTGATTAATAATTTTAATTTTTTTATTATAAAAATTTAATTATTTTTATAACCGTGATTCCCATAAATTATAAACTAGTTAAAATCATTAGGAGTCCATATAAATTTTATATGAGAATAAAACTATTTTCTTTTAATTAGAATAGAGAATTCGCCCGATTCGCCTTATTAGCAGCTGAAGCCCAAACGCACAGTCGATTGGATTCACAGCTTATGTTTAATTCAGCCCAACAACCGCCGATCGCCCTCCCGCACCCTCCGGAGCTCCGACTCCGTGGCCATATTTTGGTCCACGAAAGATGTTCTCACTTTAGCATTTGTTCCAAGGTTTATACCAGACGACGAAGCAGAAATTCCTCAATCGATTCTAATCGCTCTTTTAAGGTTTGGCTTCTCTTTGTTCTCTATTATCTAATTGACGTATTTACTCCTGTTGCCTTTTGATTTTCAATCTTTGCTGAATTTGCACAAGAACAACCTCCATTTTTTGTTTTCGCCTCCTTGTTTCCTTTAAAATCCGACATTTAGCGGATTATGTAGGTGTATAATCGAGCTTTTGGATGCTGAAGATCTAACTAATTTCAATTTCTTTTTGGTGTTTGAGTTTAAACTCGAATTAGTAATCCCAAATGTATTTGTATATATGTATATGTATCATTCCCAATGCGCCAAAAAACTTGGTATAAAAACATCAGATTTAGGGTATATAGAGTTCCTTCAAAGAAAATCGATTGCTAATATAAACCTAAAACTGCTAAATTGTGATTTGTGCTTCTCAATTCACTTTGTAATTGGAGATCCAAACACCCCCATGAACTGTTATGCTTGTTAATGGAGATTCATTAGCTGCAAGTTGATCTTAACAAATCTTTACTCATTTTACACAATCCAATGATGTCTATTTTATTGGTATACAGGGAACATTTCAAAAAAAGGTGAAAGTATTGATTATTAAAGAGAAGATGCAATGGGAAGTTCAAGGGCACAAAAGTTATCTGGTATTCAGAAGCAAGTTCTTTCCCTATACAGATGTTTTCTCAGAACAACACGTTCTAAACCAATTGAAAATCGGGCCCACATGGAATCGATTATATCAGGTGAATTTCGTAAGAATTCAAAACTTATAGATCGCAAAGATTTCCTACATATTGAGTACTTGCTTCGTAGGGGTAAAAAGCAACTTGATCAGCTTAAAACTGTTGATTCTGTTACCTTATCTTCATCTAATCTAGACTCTACAAAATCATAATCACTTCCACCTCTTCTTTGTATCTGAAATAAATTTAAAGAAAGTATAGCATACAGTTATGTTTCTGATTGGGTTAAGCTTGATTTTCTATTGAATGAGTATGTATAAGACATGGGTTCATGTGTTACATTGAGTTTAGAGCTTATTATGAGGTTTTAACATTTATCACTTATCAGTTATCAAACTACTTAATTTGGTTTAAGGGTGTAACTGTTATTAAAATGTATTTGAGGCTTCTTATTCCTCCATTTTTGTTTCTGTGTGATTTGTCTAAAGTGGATTTCTGTAGCATTCAATAAGCATTATCTGTGAAAATTTACAAGAGTTTTATATATAGTTAAGTTGTTATTTTGGTAGGGAACATTAGGTGTTTGATAAAATGCCAAAACAAAGCAATGCTACCAGTTGGAAAGATGGTTTGTTTTTAGTGTTTTCTGTGTAGCATTCACCAGAAAAAAAATGTGAATTTCTTAGAATCTTCGAATTTAACAAATGTATGTGAACTTGTTTAATAATATGTTTAGTTATTATGCTCATTTAAACTATTAATCGTGATGTGGTCAAATACATTTCGGATTTGTTTTGGACTAGTGTTATGTTATATCAAAATACTTTTTTCTGACCAAAAAATTCATTTTGGATTTTGGACCAAGTATTTCGGATAGGAAAAGAAAAGTATTCCAAAATTTCAAGAACATGTTTGAAATCCGAAAAACAAGTGTGATATGTTGAGAAAATGCTTAGTTTTTGCTATTGATTTCTAAAAAAAGTGAAAGAAATATAGCGAAAACGAGTAGATTACGATACAAATAAATAAACAATGCCATTTAGTTGAAAAAAGTCACAAACGGTGAAATCAGAGAAATTTTTTGAAAAGTGTTTGGTGGAAATGAGAAAAAAAAATGAATGTTATATAGGTCATTTACTTACATCTTTCATCTTGTTATATTCCATAACAAGAAGTCGTTTTTGTTATTATCCTAAATACAATTCTAGTTTAAGAAAATTATTTGGGGTATACCTGACCATTTAGTATTTTATTTATATTATATATAGAACCGAATTAAAAAAAAGAAAATAAAAAAGAAACGTTTCTTTAGTAATGTTTGGGTTACCTGTTACGGTATATATAAACACGGGTGAAGATTGTGTATCCATCTTTAGAAACGAATACACAATCTTTAGCTTTGAACAATCGATTTTTATTAAAGATTGTTAAATCTTAGATGCTCCTTTAATGCTTAACGAGATTCTCGAATGGCATGAATTGCGTCATTTTGGTAAATTGATTTTAGTTTTTGACAGATTTTGCTTATACGTTTAAAATGACAAAAAAATAAACATCTTACATAATATTGACTTTGTAGTTTCTTTAAATCAAGGGTAAAAGTGTAATTTAGTTTCTATCCCTAATAGAAGACTCTAATACGTTAAAACAACACAATTGGTAAAAAATGCTTATTATGAAAATCAACTTTTTTTTTTTTTTTTTTTTTTTTTAACCCAAACACTTAAAACGTTTTGTGCATATTGTTGATGCCAAACCATAATACACTAATAAACACTTTAAATAAACAGTCTCAAACACCCTATAATGCATGTCTCATATGTGATGAGACAACTTATCGGTAAAACATGTTTATTAATTAATAAATGTGGGCTTATTAAGCCGAGTATTTAGGCCACGCGGAGTGGGCTTGACATTGCATCAGTAGGAGCTGTGTCAGCTTGGCAAACATCGTAGCCTCAGCTCGGCATGCCGAGGTCGATAGTCCAACTCGGTAACAGTCTATCATGTCTTTGTCCTCTCTTGCTACACTGTATATCTTCCCATTCTCTCTTCTTCCGCAACACTGCAAAACTCACCATTTCCTTACTGAGTTAAGGTGGAGTCCGACATGTCCGACACCATTCCTCTCAGCCTTATAGACATCTAAGCCTAAAGTGTAAAAGAAAAGTGATAAACTAATAATAACGCTATACAAACACTAACACCAAGGGAAGTAATACAAAAGAAAGTATTGTATACCAATATTGCCTTATTATACATGTAACGACCACCTATATAAAATGAAAAACACAAGCAAACAAAAGTTAATCAATTTTTTTGCAATCCTTTGGAATAATGCCCAAAAATATGACTAGTGATTTAAAAGCTTGTGTTGAATAACACGTAATTGGGTCAAAAAACGACGTAGCATCAACATCTTGTAAAAGAGTCATCAACTAGACAACCACAACTTCATGGTGGACCAAGATTTTGGCTCTTGGCTGGGGTGAAGCTTCTATTCTTGTACTACATGTACTTAAAATTTACAAGCTTTTGTACTACGACTTATTTCCCTTCACCAACCCAAATATTCTCTCTTTAAAGATATTTGTTAATTATTAATCATTATTGTCATTAATGGTATGAAGTAATTATAAAAACATGTTTGTGACTTACAATTAATATTATATCTTTGAATATGTGGTTAGAAGTAACAAGATATAGTGACAATTTATGAAGTCTGCCCATCTTAGTAGAAGTAGTATTTCGTTGTCTAGCACATGTGATGGAAATTAATATCTTTCCACTAAACATGGCTCAAATTTCGCTGACAATTGAGTTCATATATAATGTTAATTTACCAAGTTTGATTCATTCATAGTCATGTAATTATTATTTTATGAAATACAAATTGTTATAACAATAGTAATTTATATAGGAATTTTTGTTATGTAATTACACGGCTGCATCCACTACTAGAGAAATATATTTCGTGTTATAAAGGGTACATATGACATACAAATATCTGTCATTAAAGTCTCAGTTGTAAATAAAGGATAATGCGCCCCCATTGACATAGATGCACAAGTATTTCATGTCGGGAGAACGATTTGTCTTTTATAAAAATATTCTTAAACATGTTTGTTTTGTGTAATTTCATGTGACATAATCAAATAATTAATGATAGGTTTAAACTGATGTGACATAAGCAAATTATTAATGATAGGTTTAAACTGATTCGTACGGTATCCATCAAATCTTTTGTGAAAAAAGCGTAAGGTATTTTTGACATATTGACATTTTGGCATAGAAAACACGTTTAATTTACATGTCACAAAGAATATAATACATTTTCATGCATGCATGGAAAGTAACTTAACCCGATACCTAAACATCTAAGTCCATCGATAGCACACGATTTCAAAAATGGCCTCCTAATGATTTCTTTTAACGAGTTATTAATTAATTTGTTGTCCATTTCATAATTTAACAAGACTTGTAGTATCGGTAAGAATAGGTCGAATATTATTTCAATCTAAGTATATGATGTGAACATGTATTTTGTAATGATATTTACAAAAGTATATAAAAAATGTAACATTTTTAAGTGACCAAGAATCTACATAGAGAAACAAGCACTGCTGGCGGCGGTGATGGTGGTGGGGGAAGCTTTAACCGGTGGAGCAACTCTTGACAGATCGTCACCAATTTCCTCCCATCTCCGCCTGTGATATGGCCGTGGAAGATCTTCCGGCACAATTGTCTCCAATGAATTCAACTGCCATGCCGGACATATTCTCTTACCACTCCACCGCTTCTCTTTTATCTTGGACGCCACCACCTTTGGCTCAATGGCAACCGCGTAGTCATGGTTATTTACAACTATGCCCTCCACTTGTAATCCAATTATCACACATGCCATTCCGACTACGCATTGATTCCTCCAAGAAACCTCCTTCTTTGGTCTACACAAACACAACCCAAAAAAGTCAACACAAAAACAACTTTAAGTCTAGCAGGCGTATGTTAGAAGAGATGCGTGTCGTGTGCTAACGTGCACAGATTTGGGAGGGTGGGTTTTATAAAGACACGTGTTCTTATAGTTGGATCAACGGCGGCTGATGCGTCGACGGAGGTAGGTTAATTTGACATACCTGACGGATGACGGTGGTTGACTGATGGATGTGGTGGCCGGAGGAACTGTGGGTGGCCGTGGGTTGATACAGCAGCTGGTTGTCATCATCACCATCTTTCTCTCCAAAAGTTTAATGGAGATGTGATCATGTCTATAAAGCCTTTTATTAGGATTTTTTAGGAGTATGTGATCTCATAGTTCGCCCAGGTGGGTTGGACCCACTTAACGATTGACCCACAAATGTGAAAATGTTTTTTGTAACAAGTTTAAACTCTAAACAATTAGATATTTATTTTTCTTAATCATAAAAACATATTATATTTTTGTAGTTTAAATTAAATTAATTAATATAAATAATCAGTTTAATATAAAAGAAGAAGTAAGTACTGCAATATTGATAAAAGAAAATAATAATAGTAATATTTAAACCTATAGTCGTAACAAAAAACGTTACTTGCGGTATTTCAACACTTTTATTTTCCATGGCGTGTGGGTTTATTCGATGGTGACCACGGGAACAGGCTTGCACGTATCCTTTTAAAATGGAGCAATGATGTGTATAAAAAATATATAGACGAATCAATATATCTATTTTTTACGATGGTTACTTATCTTCCATAAAAATGACAAAAGATTATGAGTATTTATATTAAAGTTATTGTGATCGTGATTGCTGGGTTTTGTTCATATTTTTTTATTTATCTTTTTTGGAATTTGGTGGGTTTTCATCTACTCTTGATGACTTTGGGATCTTTTATTGATCGATGGATATTTTAAATATTTTGATTTCATAGATATAATAATAAATCTAGTTTATTCCTTAAAGTTTTCTAATCTTCGATTAATGGAAGTTGATTGTTGCAAAGTAGCCAAAAACAATACTGGAATTGTAAAAATAAATCTTGGAAAAACAAAATATGTCATTTAACAAATAGTTCAGGGACTAGTTTCGGAAAAACTAAATTCAGCCTTATAAACCCCATCTCAGTCTCACTAATATCTCCGCCGATCTGAACCTTCCGGTGGGAGGCGATCGGAGAATTCGTGAATAGCCTGCCGGCGTCAGTCCACGCCATACCATATTCTTCCGATCTTCGCCTCCATTACTGCTGTAGCCAATGATTTTTGCGTAATTTTTTTTTTTTATCTCGTTTCATTGTAACTTTTACACGATAATTGGTACAAATTTCCAAAATATTACGCAAAAATCGTTTGCTATCAGAAGATATCGGAGCAAAGATTAGATGGGTTTTTTGGGTTTGGCTTGGGTTGACTCCGTCAGATTTCATCTGTAGAACACAAAGATTATCTGTAGAGGTCTAGCCGTTTCCCCCGATCTAAACAGACCAAGGTATATTTATCTGGAAAATTGATTTATCGTAGTGTGTTTTGTTGAATAAAAATAGCCTGAATGTAATTGATATACTATTTAATTTCTTCATGTTTGTGTATGGTTATGCATCTCCTTGATTGGTTCTGCATCTGATATTATCTATTCCAGTTTTTTAACCCATGAAAATGATTTGCATTTCTGTAGGATTTTCTTATTGGGGATAGAATCCATAGAATCTTATGTTCTTCTACTGATTGTTGAAAAATGATATCTCCAACTTCCTCAGATAAGATTACATGAACACATATAGTTATATGAATCGAAAATCGTTTATTTTCTGGAACATAATGATTGCCTTGTATTATATGTTACATGGAAATCATGAGTATAAAGTGTATAACTATATCCAGGCTTAAACATCACCTAAATGCTTACTTTTTTTTTTTTTTTGTTTGTGTTCCATACATGCTAAACAAATTATTATACAACAAGTTGATCTATGAATAAAGGCTCAATGCGATCTTGATAGTATAGCACATGTGACATGTTGAGGAGAAGAACTTGATTCATAAATCCAAACTATTCTGTTCATTTTTGCTTCATCTTCCCTGATTACAACTTCTATGAGAGTAATCATTCCACCTCCTTGAATCATATCACCTCATTCACATTCACATTCTCCAATTTTGATTATTGATTTTAATGTCACCCGAGCATTTGGTCTCTTACGATTTTAAATATTACATATACAAATTGTTAGATATGAGTGTAGAGTTCACTTTCCTTAATTGATAATTCGACCCTATGCAAGTGTTTCCCAAACTTCAATGCTACAAGATGGAACTTTGAGTTCTCAAGCACAAAGACTTCAATAATAAAAATTGAGTTTACTCATTTGTCTTCACTATTAAAAATTAAAAATTTGCCTCTATAGTAGAATATTTTTTTAGCTACTATTTAAGCACTTATAAAAAGTAGGTCCTCTCCTAGGAAAATTCCTGGAAACTCACAATTGATACAAACAAACAAAAACAACAAAAAGTAAGCATCAGTGAATGATAAAATATTTGTACACGGATTGTGACTTGTCCTCTTTGATTTAGTATAAAACATGAACACACAAACACACACACTCATACACACAGTTAAGGCAAAATGGGAGGCAGGGTGACCGTGTTTGAAAACAGGGCAGCAGTAGATATGGAAATTCGAGTGTTTGTTCCACCTGCCCGGCCTGACCGATACCGGATGATCATTAGGGTCAAACCAGGTGAGGTCAGAAAAGTGTTGACCAAAAGGTTATGCAACTGTAATCCTTTCCCTACTGAAAAAACTGATAATCATATCTTTCTTATGGTTTTCATGGATGGGACTTACACGGGTGTCACTTTGCTTCCATGGGAAGTAAAGAAATACGCAAAAATCGTTGGCTATTACATGGATGACTGCCACGTCATCCTAAAAGGTGTTAGATGCACCTTCACTACCTTCTTCAGACTCAAGTAAAGACTACTTCTGATGTTTTTCAGAAGAAAATTAAGACGAATTTTACGCTTGAAGCTATGTATCATTTCAATAAAGTGTGTTTGTGAACTTGGCATACCATGTTTCTTTTGTTGTCTCATATATAAGTTGATGTGTTTTATGTTGAAAACGTTTTGTGTTTAAA
This sequence comes from Lactuca saligna, assembly GCF_052625555.1. Classification (NCBI taxonomy): domain Eukaryota; kingdom Viridiplantae; phylum Streptophyta; class Magnoliopsida; order Asterales; family Asteraceae; genus Lactuca; species Lactuca saligna. The sequence goes on along the minus strand of NC_136417.1, from coordinate 36,158,060 downwards.
TGGGTATGGAATGCATATTTCAAGCTTTATGCATGATACTTATTAATTCATAATAGAGGCCAATGTTACGTTAAGTAATTTTTTGTAAACCATTTGGTGTTGAACTTGTAAAAAGTGTTCAACCATATTCACTTTTAGGATTGGTTATATTGGTTGCATATGTAAATTTGATTGTGTTGTATCCACTTTTAGTATGTTTGACAACACGTACGTGTGACTATACTTTCGAAACTCATAAAATAGCAATTTAATAATCACTATATATCTATTCTATGCAACTGAAACAAGAAGAAAATTAGATTTTAATAAACAAATTACTAAACTAGCTAGATATTGTGCATGGGAGGAATAAAAATTACACGATAGAAACAATTCTAAACTACGTATATCCAATATCCCTCAAGTACACATGTATCAAACTATGTAAATCGAAGCTCAAATTAAAACAATCACAAAAGTTACAATCTCGGATTCTCATATGAAAAAAGTCGTCTCTGTGGTTTAAAGAGATGTCTTGAACTAATGGTTGAGTGAAACGAATCCATCAAAAGATGATAATGTAGTGTAGCATATGAAATGATAGGTATAAAAGCAAAAACGCTAATTGGAATTGCAACCGTGATTAACTTCTCTTCATATAACAAGAAGAAGCTGATGCTAAAAGCCACCATCATGGTCATTATTGATAGGAAAAGTGTTCCTAAACCTATCAATAATTTTTTGGGTAACGATTTCAAGAAATCTTGTTGAGCATAGCGAGATGTGAGGATTGATAAGAACACAAGAATTGAAGTCGAAGATAAGATTAAAGAAATGGCATCCACTATGACAAACGCTATGAAGACCCCATTTTTGCGAAACATAGGAAAGCCATCACTTTGGTTGTAACCACCTGGAATTGTAAAAGCAACTGCAAACACGATGGTAGCTATAAGTGCAGCAACCACCATGCATTGACTAGCTGTTCCTTTCATCCATTTCTCACCTTTCGACACTAAATCTTTATGGCTTTTGGTGAATAATTCAAGTGGTGTTAACCCATCATTGTTCTTCTCTTTTCTATAAAAAGGAGGAATCATAGACTCTACCTCCTGCGACACAATGTACAAAAGATTATAAATGTCATCCACCCTTACTTTAACATGCTAATTAACGAAATATGGATGGAAGATATACAATGTGTACTACCTTGAACCATTGTAATTCACGTTGCATTTGAAAAGCTACTCCTGAGACATCCTCAAGTCGATTTTTCACTCTATTCTTACCAACTAAATGCAACATATTATTGCGATCTGTGTCTGTGAGACGAGTTATAATATCCTTCATTGATCCAATCTCATATAATAGTTTGTAGATACCCTCATTACGATGAGACACAGCAATGTGAAATATACTTTGTTTATTTTCGTTCTTCTTCCATATAAGATCAGGATATTTACTAATGAGCTCAAGTACAAAGTCAGTGTTACCCATTTCTGCTGCAACAAACAATATATGAGACGAATACGTCACCCTTCCATTAATCACAGTCCCCGGACCTCTGAGTATATTATCTACTTCAGACTTTGGCCTTTCAACAACTCTCGTCCAAATCATTCTTAGTACTTGCAAAGCCTGGCTTTCCCCTACATCAGCTCCTACCTTTAAACAAATGCCTGAAATCACATAATAAAACTTGTAGCTAGACGAAATACAATTACAAAAATTTGAAGACCATTTATAACAAAATAGATAACTTTAATGCACCGATGTGATCGATATATATACCTAGCTAAATGAGTGATACTTACTTGACTTGATGATTCTCCAAATGTTATGTGTTTGTGGTTCGTAAAAAGCATAAGGCTTTTGAGCCAAAACTCCGAGTATAGTCCCATTTTGAGCGAGGTCTGAATGGTTTTCCAATATTTTAAGTGCAGCATCTGTAAAAGATTCCAACATCTCTTATTCAAACATGTTTTTATTGTGTGTATGGTGTGTGTGTGTTTGTGTGTATATATATATATATATATATATATATATATATATATATATATATATATATATATATATATATATATATATATATATATATATATATATATATATATATATATATATTACCAAAGAGATCAAACTCAACGCACTTTAACAAAAGCCATTGCTTTGTCGAGGCTTTCCATTCAGACCCTTCCATTCTGTTGGACTTTTTGTAGAGATAACGAACCATATCAGCGTTTCCATAAAATGCAGCGACACAAAGTGGCACTAATCCTTCACTACCACGGATTGTGAGAAGGTTTTTGTTCTTAGCCACCATGATTTTTGCCATTTTCACGTTTCCAGCTGCAGCTGCTAAGCAGAGGGCAGTGTCGCCGGTTTTGGTTTGAAGTAGCAAGTGTTCGACTTCCATCATGTTCACAAGATTGTTTACGAAAGTGGTGCTTTCGCCTAATGCTGCAACATGAAGCGCTGTTTCACATCTTTCTGTGATACTAGAGTATAAAAGTTCTGGTGTCAATTGAATGATGATTTCCGCAGTTTTCCAATCCCCTTTAATCGATGCTTTGCACAGACGAACACAAATTTCATTGAAGTCGATTCTTCTGTCATCTAAGTATTAATTTCCGATATTATATTAAATATTAAACAAAAATCCAATGCAAGGGTTTTGTTTGGTAGGATTTGTTGTATGAATGATACGGAGAACTTACCAGAAAGAAACTCTGGACTAGGAAGCTTTTTATGCAACTGTGATTGTGGTGGTGGTGGTGGTGGTGTTGGTGGTGCAGGATGCTGCCGGATTTTTGCATTCAGCTCAACCATTGGAACAACGCGTTATTGCCCTGCACAGCTGTAGTATTTATCATTACAATTATATTTGTCTTAAATGATAATCATAATTAAAAACAAGTTAGTAAGATATCTCATGTAAAAGTAAAACATACATTTATTTCAATAACTTTCAAGTTCTTGTTATAACTGTGACAAGAGATAGTTAAACTAATTAGTAGTTTAATTAATACCTAATCGGATTTGATTTTAGAAGCTAAATGAATTCATGACATACTAATTGAGCCAGAAAGTCGTTTAGCCCCATCGTAGGAAGCAACTTTTAGCATGGACAAGATAAAATAAACCACTAATTAGCAATTGCAAATTTGGCAAACTTTTGTGCGTGATGTTTACATAAATAAGGATATATAGTAGCTCAACACACCAGATTTGGCTTCTTTTAAAAACAATTTGTGGTTGCTTTTCTAACAAAGGCCATATACAGGAGCCTATAAAATCCAATCCAGTTTCTCTTACGTACCTTCACTTCTCTTGGTTAAATAAAGGAAAATTTCTAAACTTTGTACATATAGATATATATACCCACTTTTCAACCCAACACCTTCAGTAATGGACAATACAAGTATTGATGTATATGTATGGGACTCGTAAAGAAAATCATTCATAACAAGAAGTCAAACTTGCCAGAAAAAAAAATAAATAAATAAAAAAATTCAGAGCAACGTTATGGCAAATGCAACAACAGCAAAAGATACCTTGTGAAATCCGGTAGTGGTACTCTGGCTTGTCTCTACAAAATAACAAGTACTTATCCAATAATGAAAAGAGGTTTTGAGAAAACAAGAGAAAGAAGTTTCGACAGAAAATGGTGCACGAAATCTTGCATTCTATGAGTCATGAAAAATGTGAGAAATATGAAGTGGTTGTTGAGCTCCATCAGTATTGATTACTGCATTTATGAGTTTGAACTGCATGCTGAAGTTGTCCATTAAATCGGATCTGATTTGATGACTATAGTCCAAAGTCCAAACTTTAATTTTTTTAAAGAGTTATCCATTAAAATAATTTTTTTTGGTGCAAATATCACTCACCAACCTCCATTTAGGGAAAACAAATGACATTGACCATCGTGAGTTAGCCATATTTTGACAAAATACTTGCGATATTTGCGAGTAATACATGTGCCATTAATCATTATTATATCTTCCAAAGAATATCCGTAGAAAGGAAATATTTGTAATCCTGAAAATAGAGCTATTATATATATATATATATATATATATATATATATATATATATATATATATATATATATATATATATATATATATATATATATATACACACACACACACACACACACACACATATACACACACTAGCCGTTCATCCGCGCAAATCGGCGGGCGACAAATAGTTTGTTTTGACAATTAATTTCTTTTCCATGGAGAATGATTATTTTCAATTCAATCATTAGTTTGTTTTAGGAAGTATGTCATATTAAAAATAAAGAAAATTCATGAAACGACCAATTTATAGGGTGTTGAGTATTTATTTGGATGAAAAAAGATTTGATCAAAACCTTGGAATAGAAGATTTATAGGATTTTGTTTAAATTTTAATATTATTTTATTAGTGATTAGTTGTACAATTAGCTTAATGATTTGGACGTCTTAAAAAATATTATTATTTTATTCAATCTATTTTTAGAAATAGTGGGATTTGTTTTATAAGATAGTAAATATATATATATATATATATATATATATATATATATATATATATATATATATATATATATATATATATATATATATATAGGTTCCGTTGAGATTAAAAATAAAATAGAGATCTCGAGATTCAACCTCAGCCACGTATTTCACATCTGCCGCTCTGACCCTTCGGCGTACCGGCGCGACAGGTCTGACGTAATCATAAATGATTACACAGTATCACTAGTTCATTTCTCCTCCGCCACCATCCCCACCACCGTAACTACCACCGCCACCACCACCTCTGACAACAGTCGACCCCACCATTGTCACATCCATTACTTATACCACCGCCACCTCTGTCGCCACCACCTCTTCTGTGACTAACTATAATAATCATTTATGATTACTCGATCTGTGAACAGACATATATGTATAATCATTTATGATTATGTATATACGTATAAACATGTATAATCATGTATGATTATACCTCTATGCCATATAATCATTTATGATTAGACATACACCGTTGTTGCTGGTACGCTGGAGCATTAGAGCGGCAAATGCGAAATATGTGGCTGAGGTTTAATCTCAAAATCTTTACTTTTTTTTTTTTTTTTTTTTATTCTCAAGTGAACCATCCCCTATATATATATATATATATATATATATAATTTCAAAAATAATTTTGTGAGACTGTAAGACCAAATATAAAAATAATTTTAAAATGCAAAATAAATGGAAAAATCCAAAAATTCTTTTTCTAAATATTATTTTCGGAACTTGAATTAACTAAAAATAAAAATAAAAAAAATAAAAAATATAAAAAAATCCCGTTTTTTTTGAAAATCACGTGAAATATTCTAATAGAATATTACACTGACATATTCTAAAAAATAATTTTAAAACGCAAAATAAATGGAAAAATCTAAAAATACTTTTTTTTAAATATTATTTTCAGAACTTCAATTAACTAAAAAAATAAAAAAATAAAAAAAATCCCATTTTTTTTGGAAAATACGTGAAATATTCTAATAGAATATTACACTGTACATATTCTAAAAAATTATTTTAAAATGCAAAATAAATAGAAAAATCCAAAAATTCATTTTTTTAAATATTATTTTTGGAACTTGAATTAACAAAAAAAAAATAAAAAAATGCGTCTCACGGTCTCACAAAATTAGGCCGTCTCATATGAACCTAACCCTATATATATATATATATATATATATATATATATATATATATATATATATATATATAGAGAGAGAGAGAGAGAGAGAGAGAGAGAGAGAGAAAGAGAGAGGTAAGTTCAATTGAGAAAATAAAAAATGTTGAGAATGGAGAAATCATTCTTAGCCAATCATTTATCTAATATGTTCAAATTAATAAAAAATGCGTGTGTCCATTTTCATTAAGGGTATCTTTGTAAATTAGCAACTTTTTTACATAGAACTTACGTGTTCGTTGTTATTAGTTTCTAATTTGATGATATCTTTAGCTCGTTTGAATCGGATATGAGGAATTCATTATCAAGATTATTTTCTTTATACAACTCGTTAACAATTATACGTATTCATTCCATTAATCGTGAAGTTTCGCATCTATGTTTCAGTTTTCTACTTCATATTCAGTTTCCGATTTGATCAGGTATGTATATCGTTTGAATCGGATAGATCGGAGTTCATTATCAAGATTATTGTTTTTTATAATTTGTTTGGAATTACGCTTATTATCTTCGTTTTGGAGTTGTTTCATTGGATTTCATTATCAAGATTATCAAGTTTCGAATATGTATTGGAGTTATTTCATCAGATTTTTGTTAAGTAGTTTGAGATATTTATTTCAAATCGGAGATGATTTAATTTTTAATTGGATATATCATTGTAGTTTTTACGCTCTGAACTGAGAGAGATTTCTTAATTACATCATCTGATCATATATGATTTAAGTTTCTTTCAGATATTTTGTACGTTGAGGTGAGATATATTCGAAATTAACCAGGTTTTCATCTTTACGACTTTTTTGTGAGATATATTCGATATTAAGATTGTTTTTGTTTATTTATATAGATCATTTGGTGTATTATGTTGAATTCTAGTGTTATTGATGGTGATTTGTATTCTTCTATGAGTGAGAGTGAAGAAGAAGATGTTGAGTACTCATTTTTTGAAGGTATCAGTTATTGAATTATTTTGTTGTTTTTAATTTTGTTGATTATCATTTATTTATATATGAATATGTTAATATGAATAAATTGTTGTCTTATTTATATATGAATAAACGTGTGATAATTGTAATTTCGAATTTACTATTTTTTTTTCGTTTTATTCATATATGAATAAGTTTAGTTTTATTTTATTTATTTTGAATACTTATGAATTTTATGTATTCATATATGAATGTTTTTTGTTTTATTTATATGAGTTTCATGTATTCATATATATTATTGTTTTATTCATGTATTATTATTTTAGGTGGTGAATCTTCAAGTTCAGTACATGATGCATAATATTGTGATGATATAATTGGAGAACATGTCTATAAGCCAGATGTACCTGTTCAACTTATTCCATTTATGGGTTTAATCTTCAAATCATTAAAGTTGGATATCAAAATGTATTCTGAGTATGTTGAAATTGGTGGTTTTGATGTTAGACTGAGCACACAATCAAGGTTTGATAACAAGATTATAAAGAAGAAACATGTTATATGTAATCGTGGTGGTAAACAGAAAAATAAATCTTGTGACACATTAGGTACAAGTGGTGTTAGGAGGAAACGAAATTCAAATTCAAGAGCTATTGGTTGTCAAGCAAAGATTATATTTGAATCTGTGTATGGAACTCCAGATTATAAAGTTTTTCAGTTTGATGAACTTCACAACCATCCACTTCAGATGAGAAGCGATTTAAAAAAAGTGAGACAAATGTCATATTCAAAAAAAGAGTTTATTGTGCGTGCTTCCACATCAAAAATAGGTCCAACTATGGCTCATAAGTTGAGGGCAAGTCTGAGAGGTGGGTATGAGTTTGTAAAGCCCAAAGTAGTTGACTATAAAAATTTAAAGAGAAATATTAATAGGGTTATTGGTTATAAAGATACCCAAATGATAGTAAACACAATGAATGACCGTCCAACTCACTATCCAAATTACTCATTTGAGTTTAATTGTAAAGATGATGTTTTGTGCTGATGAACTGGAGAAGGCATATTATGCTGAATTTGGTGATGTTATCTCGTTTGATGCGACTTTCCGAACAAACAAGTAAGTTATTCTATCTACTTTTGTTTATAACTTATTCATATATGAATATTTTTATATTCACTTATTAATACACCAAAGTGTTTTCCACGCATTAGGATGTTTATACTTGTCTAATTAATGTTATAATCACTAGTTATATACATACATATGTCTTCATATGTTATTAGGATCATTGTGTGTGTTCAAGACTTTACTTGACACCTAGCACTTGTCCGACACTTCCATACGATCCACTCACTACAGGTGAGTTCATAACCCTTAATTAACCTTTTAAATGTTTTTCAATGTTTATAAATGATTTTATGGGGGGGGGGGGGGGGGAATACAAGTTGAATCATGCTAGTTATTATATCAATCACATGTGATTAGTAACTAGCATACAAATGGATTTACTACACTTTTAGCTGTTTTACCAAACATATTACTTCAAATGACTTTCTCAAACGTTTTTACATGTTAAAACTCTTTATCAAACTGTCTTACATACTGTATGTTTCCTTTCAAACTCTGTTACAATTGTGTTTCAAACAAAGATTTTTCTTATACTTAAAACTATCTTATCAAACAAACTACTTTCAAATTGTTTTATAAACTAACATCAAGTCATCAATTCTTATTTATTAAACTTTTCAATGGTTTTACAAAACTTCTTTTATACTTTTATATTGTCAAATGAATGCCTATATATGTATAGATATATAAGTAATGTTTAAAGGAATTAGGACTGCTAGCTCGCTTTAATTCCTTTTCCTTGTTTGGATGTGGCCTTAGGGTATCGGTTATTTGTCTGAATGTCGTCTAAATATTAGTTATATATCATGTATACATATATAGACATAAAAGTTATATCAGTGAATTTAGTACCTTTGGGTAGCAAAGGCATAATTTCGGTTACACACATACATTACTAGTAACTATAATAAGTATAGTTAGGTGATACTACTTACTATTCCAAGTACAAGGTATCACACTAGAGTCAGTTTATTCATGAGTCTATACTAATACATTACATACTATATGAAGAGATACTATTACATACTATTACAGAAGTACAATTATAGATATACTATTACATACTATATGAAGAGATACTATTACATACTATATGAAGAGATACTATTACATACACTTACAGAGATACGATTACAGAGACACAATTACATAGATACTATTACATAGATACAATTACATAGATATTATTACATACGATACGTGACTGACCATTCTACACCCAAGGTTGTTAGCTACAGTAGGGAAAATGCACATCAACGGATGTCTATGGTTGTACTGTTCGGCGAGTTACCACGCCGTGAATATCCTAGTGCAAAAGGATACAATTACAATTATTATATGATTTTCCTTATTACCTTTACTTTGTGACACATTCACATAAACAATGAGGTAGATTATATTTGATATAAATATACTATTTTCCTTATTACCTTTATTTTGTGACACATTCACATAAACGATGAGTTAGACTGCATTTTTTATAATAATAGTTATACAGGGGAAAAACCGTCACATTTACAGTGATGCATACTTTCAAAACAGTTGGGTCTTGGTAGAAGACTACATTTTGTACTAGTAGGAAATAGGGGATTTTCTAGGATTTTTCATAGTTATACAAACTTTTCTTCAAACATTTACAAGTCTTTTCCTTACAGTTTTACAAATCAAAGACACATAAATACTTATGAATTCACCAGCTTTGTTGCTGATACTCGCTTTCAAAATAACTTGTATTCTCAGGTCACAAATAGACAGGTATGACGACTAGGTTTTGTGAAGACGGAGCAGTCAAGACTCGTTTTTATTTTGATTATTCATTACGTTGAATTATACTATGAAAGAACACACATGTATTTAAAATTATACTATTAATGCAATGGATGATGTTGTTGCTTGTTTACTACTTTGCATTGTTGTGATACTTTACATGACGTCCTCCGCCCCAGAACGTTTCCACTGTTCTCGGTTTTGAGGTGTGACAGATTTGTAGCAAGAGGTTTGACTACCTCTTTTAATTAGACTATGTTAAATCGTCAATAAGAAAATGGGAAGAGACAGAAATAGAATACGTATGATATGAGAGGCTAGGGTTAAATAGTTGGTCAAACAGATTTTTATGGTAATTTCCATGAATTAAGAGATTTTATTTTAATTATCATGCTAAAGTTACATAATTACCCGTATTACAATTTTTAATTATTTAATTATTCGTGAATTCCTATTGGTGCATTCATGCACACAATAGTTGCTAGAAACATTTGAACCTATCTCTCTCTCTCTCTCTCTCTCTATATCTATATCTATATATATATATATATATATATATATATATATATATATATATATATATATATATATAAGTATGTTCATTCGAGAACATTTCTTATTGCGAGAAAATTTGAGAATAAATAATGACTACTAATTTTTAAATGTTGAAATTTTAATGACATGTTAAAAAATATTTTAATTTTATTAAAATAGAACTTTATTTTTATTTTTATAGACATTCCCTCTGTTATTTCTCTCTCTACGTATTTCTCTCTCATCTTTCTCTCTCTATGTATCTCTCTCATATTTCTCTCTCTACATATCTTTCACTCTCTACATCTCTCTTTCCCATTCCTCTCTTTACACATCTTTCTCTCTCTACACATCTTTCTGGGTAATTTGAACCAACATCACCATTGACGGAGCTCATCGTTAACTATCTCTCCCGTAAGTCCCAATCGACAGTGAAGTTGATCTCTACAAAGACGGTCTATGAGAGCTTCTAGGTAGTAATTTTTCAAAAACCTTTTATTTTCTGGAACATATATACTGCCTTGTATTATATTTTACATGGAAATCATGAATTTTTTTGTATAGTATGATCTTGATATTCAAGTTCATTTTGTGGTATTAAATCATGCAAAGAAAATTATTATAAAAAAGTTCAAGTGAATATATTACTAAAGATTCAATTTGATATTGATAATAGCACATGGGACATGTTGAGGAGAAGAAGACGAGTTTGTATTCAATTACTTGCTTTATATATGCAAACTTTTTTTCCATTTATTCTGTTGATTTTTTCTTCATCTCCCCTGATTACTTGTATGATTACTTGTATGAGAGTAGTGATTCCACCTCCTTGAATTATATCACTTCAATCACAATCACAATTCACATTCTTCAATTTTTGTTGGTGATTTTAGTGTCATTTAAACATTTGGTGTAATTTGAATTTATACACATTAGATGATGCACACTTTTTTTTAACTCTTTTGTAAATATTTGTAATGAATAACAAGCTTATGTTTTTAAATATTCCATAGTCAAATTAAGTTTGTTGCTTCTGAGAACTCGAAGTGTCATCTTGTAACATTGAAGTTTGGGAAACCCATGTATAGGATCGAGTTATCAGTTAAAGAAAGTGAACTCTACACTTTAGATGTCATCCACGTCTTTTTATCCCACTATCTCTAACAATTTTAAAGCCATATATAAAAAGAGAGTGTTTTTATTTCTAGTTGCTTAATTCGTTCATCTACGTTAGACTCAGAAAGTTAGCGAGAAGTTAAAATGGTCATAGTTGGTTAACTTTTGTATAGATATTTGACTTTTCTCACTTATATTCATTATTTAAAATATTTTCTCAGTAAGTTTTCTCTATCGAGATATTATAGAATATTTATTTAGTTACTATTTAACCACTTGTAAAAAGTAGGTCCTCTCCTAGGAAAATTCCTAGAAACTCACAATACAAACAAACAAAAGAAACAAAAAGTAAGCATCATTAAATGATAAAATATTTATACATGGATTGTAATTTACATTATACAAATGTAAGCATGGATGAATGATAAATTATTTTTACAAGGATTGTGACTTGTCCTCCTTCATTTTCTGATGTAACAATATGAATTTGCCTAGTAGTATCAGGAATTAACGAATAGGTTCCCCTCATGTGACATCCCCAATTTTCGCGGCCAAATAAAACTTTTTATGTATTCTTATTTAAAATAGAGTATCATTTTGAAGAATATAATAGTGCAAAATTTGTCCCAAAATATTTTTCTTTTAAGATAAATTGGAGCCAAAACATTTTTAAAGAAAATGTTTTAATATTAAAAAAATTCGGATGTCAATAATGATTTAGAAACATAAGCATAAACCGGTTATTACAGTCACTATAACTGTTTGTTACACTAATGACCTTAAATCTTTAAATCCTTAACATATTCAAACATCACTATCTCTATACCTTCTTACCGCTATATGTGATACCAAGAAATTGAGTGGGTTAGGTGTGGGAGCCTGGTGAGCATATAAGATTTTAAACCCATAATAATATAATTAAATCTTATATATATATATATATATATATATATATATATATATATATATATATATATATATCACAAAATAATTAACCTGATTACTCAAGCCTACTATTTTCACTCTCTGATCCTAAAATGATGATCACAAGGGACCTATCCTAGATGATCAGTGTAAGCAATGTGTAGACAATATTGCTTCGGGGATTCCATAACAATATATTGATGGGTTTTACATGTAATAATGAGGACAAATCCTTATACTCTTAAGGGTACATGCAACCTACTTTGATTTATATCATAACACTATTGAAGCCACATACTATTGAACAACAAAACTTCTAAAGCCTAGTAGAAATCGAAAGTCACAAAGAATTATATATCTCTGATTTGTTATTGTAAGCAAAACCTTTGATTCCAAAAAGATCAATCCAAAAGTCTCTTTGAAAACAAGCTCTAATTGTGTGCAAGCCTCTAATGGTTCACACCCACAATACAAGAACCCTTTACAGATTAGGAGAGAGGATCAATTTTTGGATATGGTATGGAGGAATAGAGTGGCCAAAAATTCCATGGTTTAAGACCCTATTTATAGCTGAGTAGGAAACATTTAGAAACCCTAATTTAAACATAAAAGAACATTATCTCAAATAAGGCAGTTATATAGTTCCTTGATTATCTAATGGAGGCTTCTAGAAACTCTAGGGGGATTCTTAAAACCCGTCAATAGGAGGAAGTATCTATAACCTCTCCTTTGGTCAACTTTTAAACAATTATAACTTTAGTCCTTTAACCTTTAATTAATTCCCAATTAGATCTGATTAATTCTAAATTAGTTATAACTATTTATATTTAATATATTTTTCATATAATATATTAATAAACCATTTATCTATTTCATATAATCAATCTAAGAAATTTTTTGGTTATAAGGGTAACCTAAAAATGACTTTACTTTTATTTATCATATTATACTGATTTAGTTACGACCATAGACAACTTAATCCAACAATCTCTCACTTGGATAAGTCGCTAACTATAATTGAAAGTACAACTCGAAATAACTAGTAAATAGTGTTTTTAAACACACTACCAAACTCTGTTGGTCCTAAGATAAGTGATCAATTATTCCTTTATTCTTACCAATATCGTATGAACGTGAGACATGGATTAGAATAAATCTCTTGTACAAGATTCTTTTTCCTGATAATCTCGTTTTTGTCATGACGTCATTAGACTACAAATTGCACACATCAAAATAGTCCTGGTTGGGCTCAACACTACAATGTCAACATCAAAACACTGAGGGGCCCAAAGATATCATTTTTCCTATTATGGAAAAAAGAACGAATACACTTTGACTATATAATCATACATTTTTAGTTATCAAGTCATACATATAATTACACTTTATATCACCCAGTTACGAGATGCATTGGAGTAAACCAATGCACAACCGATTCATAAAACATGACTTATATATCTCTATTTTATGAATAAAATATATATTATCGTCTTAGAATTATCCGTGACTAAATGCATGAAGTAATCTCTAAGCGCGACTGCCATGTGGACGATTGCCATGTCATAAAACATGACTTATATATCTCCATCCCCCCCCCCCCCCCTCAACGCCCCTATGTGGACGACTGCCATGTCATCCTAAAAGGTGTTAGATGCACCTTCACTACCTTCTTCAGACTCAAGTAGGGACTACTTCTGGTGTTTGCAGAAGAAAATTAAGAGGAATTTGTAGCTTTAAACCATGTATTATTTCTATAAAGTGTGTTTGTAACTCGACGTACCACATTTAGTTATTTTACTTGTTTCTGTTGTTGTCTATATATAAGTTGATTTCTTTACATTGTAAACGTTTTGTGTTTAAAATGGCTATGTGATGTATATTTCAAGCTTTACCTTATTCATGATACTTCTCAATTCATAATAAGGGTAACGTTATGTTTAGAATCTTTTTATATACCATATGTGGTTGAACTTGAACTTGTAAAACGTGTTCAACCATATTCATTTGTAGGATTGGTTCTAATGGTTGCATATGTAGAAGTGATTATGCTTTTTCCACTTTTAGTATGTTTGAAAAAACTTACGAGTTAAGTTGGACTGTATATTTAAAACTCATAAAACAACAATATAGTTTTCTGTTTCTCACTCACGTGTTGGTGATTTTAGGGTTATCAACATATTTTAGTATAGTTGTTATAATTAATATTGAGATAGGCCGAGCTCCATTTATTAACCGAGACAGGAACGGGGTGCACACTCGGAGTGATAAATGTGAACTCGGGAATACGAAGGTCTAAGGGGGCAGAGCCCCTCAATGCAGGATTCCGAGGGGCTGTACCCCTGCATCGGGTCTAAGGGCAGCGCCCCTTGCGGGGTCCAAGGGGCAGATCCCCTAACAGTGGAAAAGGTCCAGCCATGCAAATTCCTGCCAAAACTAGTAGTGATATCATGATGACGTCATAAGGTAGTTATGTCTTGTAACTAAATCTTTTTGGCACCAAAATACATGTAACCAACTTACAACCGATTTCTATAATCCATTTAAGGATGATTGAAGCTCCAAAATTCGGTTAGAACATAGATACTCTCAAGAATCATACTTCTGATTCTATTTATCTTCTCAAGAACACAAAACATCAAAGCTTTTTTTTTCTCTGTGTTTCAGATTTAGAAGTGACATGACTTTTAAATTTTCATTCTTTAGATTATCTCAAATCTGGTTTTGTGATACCCTATGTTATAGACTTATAGGTTATAAGGTAGTTAGAGACATTGGAAAGTAATTGTAATCATGATCCTAGTAATATCCAAATAAAGTGATATTCTTAAGACTCCAAAATTGTAACACCCTGAGTTCAGAAGTGCAAGTTCAGGGTGCATGGTGTAATTAAGGAGGATCGACTCGGCGAGTCAATGGATAGACTCGATGAGTTGAGTCACGATTGCGGTCACGTGTTTAGTGACCAACTCGGCGAGTCGGCAAGATGGACTCGGCGAGTCCATGCTGGAATGAGAAACCCTAATTCCTAGGGTTTGCACCCTATTTAAGGAGCCTTAAGCCCCCATTTCGGCCCATTATCATCACTCTGAGGACCAGAAGCCCTAAAATCATAAGAGAAGAGCCTTGGGAGCATTTTGGAGCTTGGATAAGTGATTTAAGAAGGAAATCTTCAAGACTAAGGAGCTTGGATCAAGGAGGCTTGAGGAGATTTGGTTTACTCTTCAGTTGGAGGTTGTTTTGAGGTAAAGATTCGCCATCTTGGCTTTATTCCTTCTAGATCCACCTTTTTAGAGTTTTAGGGTTTGTTTGGAAGAATTTATGTTGAGATCTTGATGCATGAGTTAGATCTGGAGTTGAAACTCTAGATCCGAGTTCCATATGGATTCTATGTGAAGAAAGCCCTTTGATTAACCATGCAAAAGCCAGCCCTAATGAGTTAAGTTCCATTTTAGCTTGGTTTTTGACGAATGGGTCATGGAAGCACGTAAAGGTAGCAAATTTATGTTGCTAATGACCCATAGGGACCCATGATCTAGTGTTTGGAGTAAGGGAGTGACTCCGTGACTCGAGATTATGGAACATCAAGTTTGGACTCGGCGAATCTAGGAGATGACTCGGCGAGTGTGGGAGATGACTCGGCGAGTCGGACTAGAGATTAGGCATGAGTCGCGTAGTAACTCGACGAGTCACATGGGTGTACTTGACGAGTTGCATGAAGATAGGCAGGAACTCGACGAGTTGGAAGAACAACTCAGCGAGTCTGTTGAAGATTGCCTTGGACTCGGTGAGTCTGTTCTTGGACTCGGCGAGCCTGGTCATGGAGTCCTAACAATTTCTGGGTGAACGGTGAATCAGTGAGTCGAGGGATGACTCCGTGAGTTGAGCGAGAAGGGACTCAAAATTATGGGACTCGGCGAATCGACGGGGAGACTCGGCGAGTAGGGTCACACAGGAAGGAGGACTTTGAATTTGACCAAGAGTTGACCAATTGACTTCCAAGGGTATTTTGGTAATTATTGGTATTTATTGAGTTCAGTCTTTTGGCATTGATCAGTGGTGGAGTTCGTGTCGGAAGTTGGAGCAGCGTGATCTTACTTCTGCAGATCGGCTTTGCGATGTGAGTTATCCTCACTATATCGACAGGGTCTAAGGCACCAAGGCCGACCCTTTATCGGATGGAAATCCGGATAGTGTTATGTTATTGCTTTGCTATATGTTTGCATCCTGGTAGTTAGTATGTTATATGTTAGAGACCTGGTTAAGGTCAGAATCCTGGTATAAAGGATGATGCTATGTTAGTGACCGGTTAGGTCAGTGTCCTGGTTAGGGTGTGCTATGTATGTGATCTGCTAGATCGGTTGATTAGTGATGAATTGCTATATGATTATATGTTTTTGTGCACATGGTTGATTGAATGGGGTTGGGTTGAGTCGGGTCCTGCTTTGTGCTGTAGGCCAACATACACAGGGCGGACCGGATATCCCGAAGGCCCATCGAGCGGACCGGATAGGCTGTAGGCCCCATGAGGGCGGACCAGACGTTCCGAGGCTCAGAGAGTGGACCAGGCCGAATGAAGGCCTGGTGCGGGCAGACCAGTCATACTGTAGACTCAGAAAGTGGACCAGGTGGGTTGAAGGCCCAGTACGGGTGGACCAACCACACTGCATACTCGATGTATATGGCTAGACTCGGAGGGTGGAGCAGGTGGACTGAAGGCCCGGTGCGGCGGACCAGTCACGCAGTAGACCCGAAGTGCATGGTTTTTCTGTTTATGATATGATATATTATGAGTATGGTATACGTGGTTGGTATTTTGGGGGTAACTCACTAAGCTTTTGGGCTTATAGTTTTCATTGTATTGTTTCAGGTACTTCAGGAGATCGTGGCAAGGTGAAGGCGTGATCGTACAGCTCCTCATGTTTTATGTACTTATGTTGTGGTTCTGGGAAATACTCTGATAATAAATGAATTGAAAACCTTTTTATAATGAATTAATGAATAGGGGTTATTTTTGAAAAGTTTAAATTGGTTGAAAATTTTTGGATGTTACAAGTTGGTATCAGAGCCTTGGTTTGAGTGAATTGGAGGAACATTCGTGTGAATCCAATCTCAAATCAAGGAGCGTTTTTAAAGCAAAATTAAAAATGGTTTTCAAAAATAAGTAAAAGAGGATGCAGAGGGTACGATCAGCAGGAGCTAGTAAGTTACCCCAAAATTACCATACAAGTTGTTTGTTTATGTGATATGTTAGAACAACATGCTAGTGTTAGGCTAGGGATCTTCAGGAAGTGCATGATAGAGTTACCTGATTGTGATGCCTGGTAGCCTAGGGTATCCTTTTATGAGAGTTTCAGTGTTCCTCTAGGAGTGAGGATAGAGTGCTTGCTATGTTCGTTAGTGCTTGGGGCGTTGTGATGATACTTGAGACAAATATGGGTAGGTGTGGAAGGTAGTATGGGCCCGTACTACTGAAAGCACATAACCCATATGCTTATCAAGGAAGTCACAACCCCTGGATGGTTGATTAGAGAGTCATTCTCGGTGGTTATGCGAGGTTTCTGAGGATCTCTTGTTGTATTACAGGATGGAGATTACGAGACATTTCGAGGCAGGATCCGGTTCAGGATCAGGAGTGGGAGAGGGTGGTCAGGAGGGGTCAGCACCTCCCGAGGTCATTGGCCAGATGAGTACAGACGAGTTGGATGCAAGGATTCGTGAGATCTTGCACTATGAGGTTGCTGCTATGTTCTGAGCTGAGTTGTCGGAACTATTTGGGTCGATCAAGACCTCCATGGTTGAGTACTTTGATGAGCGCTATGCAGCTCTTACGGAGACGGCTGCTGCAGTGGCTACAGCGACTGTAGCAGCAGTAGGAGGAGGAGCCGGTAGAGGTTTTCAATATCGGGATTTCGATAATACAAAGCCCCCTACTTTCGATGGAGTTCAGGATCCGATCGTTACGATGTGAGGGTTGTCGGATGTGGAGGGATGTTTCTTCACATGTTAATGCCCTGCTTATCAGAGGGTGAGGTGTGCTCTGAACCTGTTGAGGCTCGGGGTGATGGATTGGTGGAGGTTGACTACGGGGTCTTATTCTGATGCGCAACGGGCTGCGGTTACATGGGATCAGTTCCGGGAGATGTTCAGCACTCGTTATGTTCCACGAGTTGAGAAAGAGAGAGGTTGGCTCACGAGTTCCTAGAGCTGAAGCAGGATACAAAGTCAGTGACGGAGATCAACAGGATGTTTACTGAGAGGGCGATGTTTTGCCCTGAGTTTTCTTCGGAGCAAGCTCAGATGTCACGATACCTGAGTATGCTTAAGAGGGACATCAGGCAGTTTGTGTCCACGCAGAGATGTGATACCTTGTTAGAGTTGCAGGAGGCCGCTCTGCGGCGTGAGTTCAAGATTGAGTTGTAGTTGAGAGAGCAGAGGCAGGCCCCGATGCAGTCGCAGCCGGCACCGAGACGGTCCAAGACCGTTGATTCTAGGTTGGGAGATCAGGGCAGCCGCACTTGTGGGAAGTGCGGGAAGGGTCACACCGGATTTTGTAGGTCCGGTGGTGCGTGCCGCAAGTGTGGGAGAGAGGGGCATTATGTGAGGGATTACCGTCAGTCAGCCCCAATTTAGGATATGAAGATTTGTTATCAGTGTCATCAGGTTGGTCACATGAGGGTCAATTGTCCTCAACTTACTGCCGGACCAGTGCAGGCTCTAGCACCGGCCACTTTGAGGATTACGGGTGGAGGTCAGGGTGGAGCAGAGCCCTCGAGGGCTCAGGGACGTGCTTTTCAGCTTATAGTAGAGGAGGTCAGGGCAGAGCCGAATACAGCTGCGGGTATGTTTCCTTCTTGATATCTTGTTATATTATGGTTGTTATGGAGTATTTTATATCTGCTAGTCTCGTTCGCACGATTCATGCTATGGTATGCGTTCGTCTTTTCGTCGGGTTTATCGTATGATCGAGGGTTTTCATATTGGGAGTCTTAGTTGGTTATCATCCATGGGAATTGTTGGTGGGGGATTAGGCTTTTTGGTCCGTGTGTCGTGTATAGGATTTGTAATTTAAGAAATACTCAGCTTAGGGTTGATCTCCCTTAGAGTTTGAGATGTACGAGGTCAGAACGTGATTTTGTGGAAGTTTCTTGTTTCAGGATCAATTCATGGGTAAGAGGAGTATGTTGAGTTGGAATGATTGATTATGCCGGTTTAGTCACCGGTGGTTTGTAGTCAGTGCTCTAAGTGGGGAGAATTGGAAAATTCTCAGGAGGATCGACAACATGAGAGGTCAATTAGCTGTGTGGGTTTCAGCAGTGTTTCAGTCAGCCAAGAGCGTGGGATGGTATGAGTAAGTGGCAGACGAGTGGGGTGGGATACAGACCAGGGTTGGGCCGAGATTTGAGTATAAAGAATGGAGTTAGAGTTCGGAACCCCAAGAGGGCTAGAACAGTATGTACGGGAGAGATTCCTTGAAGGAATGGTTCAGGGTGACATAAGACAGTTTGAGCGGTCCGGATAGACTGGAGGCCTATGGGTGTACCAGTCAGGTCGAAGGCTTGGGGGAACGGTCCAGACAGGCTGAAGGCCTAGGAGGGCGGTCCAGATATGTTGAAGGTTCCGAGAGTGGTCCAGATAGGCTGAAGGCCTGGTAAGGCGGTCCAGTCATGCTGAAGACTCTGTATGTGTTAGTGGATCGGTACGAGGAGAATAAGGAAAAGTGTCACCAAGGGATGATAATTGATATGGTCTGGCCCCAAGTAGTGATCATGTTAATGGAAAGCAGTGCATGGACCCGAGAGTCCTTGCGAGCAGATTCGGGGTATATGGAAGTTCGAGAATAGCAGTTGCTCTCCATGGATAATGTAGAGTGAAGTGTAGCTCAGTGGCATGTGCAGGTGCAATAAGGGTTGTTGAGTGGATTTCCTGGAAAGGAAAGGCATATAGCTCCGGAAGGAGCGTGGGTACTCCAAAATAGAAGGAAGTGTAGTAAGTGGATTATCGACAGTGCTTCAGCTATGGGTAGTGAGTACTGGGATTGTACCAGTGGTATGGAAACACATCCGGGTTGGGTGTCTGTTGAGGTTGCGGAAGGATTTCCAGTAGTGTAGAACCAGAGGAGTTCGGAGGGGATGCAAGGAGGGAGCCTTGGATTTTCCAGTATGGTTGTGATCAGGAAGTTATATATGTAGCGGTAATTCATCATGGGGATGTTTGAAGGTATCGTCAGTATGTCGTGTTTTCCAGCCCGAGGATGTTAGAGCAGGTTCAACATGCATATGTGACTATTGGGGAGAGCTCATGAGAGTTGTTTAGGGGCTGAAGGATGTGCCATCCTGTTAGCTCGGAAAGAAACGAGTTTGTTTTGGACAGGAAAGCGGGATGAGTCCCAGAAGTGAATTCGATAAAGGATATGCCAGTCAAGGAAAGGGGTAGCAGCTTGGTACCGGGTCAGGACCCGGTGGTTCAGGGTGATATCTAGCTTGGTAAGGGTAAAGTGATTGTTGTGAATTGGAGTGATGAAAGTATCATCGGGTGATCATTGGTTAATAAGGGTTATTATCAGAGAAAGAAGCTGGTGGCCGGCTTGAATCAGTTTTCGTAACTCTGGGAGGGAAGAGTTGGACTTTATAGAGGTCCGATAGTAGTGTTCGGAGGAACCTGGGTTGGATGAGACCAGGAGCTGTATTGAGGGAGTGTCATTTGGGATGTGTTTCTGCAGGCTTCAAGGACGAAGCCTAATTTAAGTGGGGGAGAATTGCAACACCCTGAGTTCAGAAGTGCAAGTTCAGGGTGCTTGGTGTAATTAAGGAGGATCGAATCGGCGAGTCAATGGATAGACTCGACGAGTCGAGTCGAAATTGCGGTCACGTGTCTAGTGACCAACTCGACGAGTCGGCAGGATGGACTCGGCGAGTCCATGCTGGAATGAGAAACCCTAATTCCTAGGGGTTGCACCATATTTAAGGACCCTTAAGCCCCCATTTCGGCCCCTTATCACCCCTCTGAGAACCAGAAGCCCTAAAATCATAAGAGATGAGCCTTGGGAGCATTTTGGAGCTTGGATAAGTGATTTAAGAAGGAAATCTTCAAGACTAAGGAGCTTGGATCAAGGAGGCTTGAGGAGATTTGGTTTACTCTTCAGTTGGAGGTTGTTTTGAGGTAAAGATTCGTCATCTTGGCTTTATTCCTTCTAGATCCACCTTTTTAGAGTTTTAGGGTTTGTTTGGAAGAATTTATGTTGAGATCTTGATGCATGGGTTAGATCTGGAGTTGAAACTCCAGATCTGAGTTCCATATGGATTCTATGTGAAGAAAGCCCTTTGATTAACCATGCAAAAGCCAACCCTAATGAGTTAAGTTCCATTTTAACTTGGTTTTTGATGAATTGGTCATGGAAGCACGTAAAGGTAGCAACTTTATGTTGCTAATGAACCATAGGGACCATGATCTAGTGTTTGGAGTAAGGGAGTGACTTTATGACTCGAGATTATGGAACTTCACGTTTGGACTTGGCAAGTCTGGGAGATGACTCGGCGAGTCGGACTAGAGATTAGGCATGAGTCGCGTAGTAACTCGGCGAGTCACATGGGTGTACTCGACGAGTTGCATGAAGATAGGCAGGGACTCGACGAGTTGGAAGAACAACTCGGCGAGTCTGTTGAAGATTGCCTTGGACTCGGCGAGTCTGGTCGTGGAGTCCTAACCATTTCTGGTTGAACGGTGAATCGGTGAATCGAGGGATGACTCGGTGAGCTGAGCGAGAAGGGACTCATAATTGTGGGACTCAGCGAGTCGATAGGGCGACTCGGCGAGTAGGGTCACACAGGAAGGAGGACTTTGACTTTGACCAAGAGTTGACCAGTTGACTTCCAAGGGTATTTTGGTAATTATTGGTATTTATTGAGTTTAGTCTTTTGGCATTGATCGGTGGTGGAGTTCGTGTCGGAGGTTGGAGCAGCGTGATCTTACTTCTGCAGATCGGCTTTGCGAGGTGAGTTATGCTCACTATATCGACAGGGTCTAAGGCACCAAGGCCGGCCCTTTATTGGATGGAAATCCAGATAATTCTTATGTTATTGCTTTGCTATATGTTTGCATCCTGGTAGTTAGGATAATATATGTTAGCGACCTGGTTAAGGTCGGAATCCTGGTATATAGGATGATGCTATGTTGGTGACCGGTTAGGTCGGTGTCCTGGTTAGGGTGTGCTATGTATGTGATCTGCTAGATCGGTTGATTAGTGATGAATTACTATATGATTACATGTTTATGTGCACATGGTTGATTGAATGAGGTTGGGTTGAGGCGGGTCCTGCTTTGTGCTATAAGCCAACATACCAAGGGCGGACCAGATATCCCGAAGGCCCAACGAGCGGACCGGATAGGCTGTAGGCCCCACGAGGGCGGACAAGACGTGCCGAGGCTCGGAGAGTGGACCAGGCTGATTGAAGGCCTGGTGCGGGCGGACCAGTCATACTGTAGACTCAGAGAGTGGATCAGGTGGGTTGAAGGCCCGGTGCGGGCAGACCAACCACACTGCAGACTCAATATATATGGCTAGACTCGGAGGGTGGACCAGGTGGACTGAAGGCCCGGTGCGGCAGACCAGTCACGCAGTAGACCCGAAGTGAATGGCTGTTCTGTTTATGATATGATATGTTATGAGTATGGTATATGTGGTTGGTATTTTGGGGGTAACTCACTAAGCTTTCAGGCTTACAGTTTTCAGTGTATTATTTCAGGTACTTCAGGAGATCGTGGCAAGGCGATAGCGTGATCATACCGCTCCTCATGTTTTATGTACTTATGTTGTGGTTTTGAGAAATACTCTGATAATAAATGAATTGAGAACCTTTTTGTAATGAATTAATAAATAGGGGTTGTTGTTGAAAAGTTTAAATTGGTTGAAAAATTTTGGATGTTACAAATATCTAGCATTACTAAGTTCTTTTTTCGTACTACTAAATAGTTTTAAACTACACATTAAATGCATCTTTCCAATACACATAATCAAAGTTAGTAAATGGAAGCTCAAATTCAAACAATCGTAATAATTACAATCTGGGATTTTCATAGAAAAACAGTCGTCTCCGCGGTTTAAAGAGATATCTTGAACTACGCGTCGAGTGAAACGAATCCATCAGAAGAGGATAATGAAGTTTAGCATATGAAATGATAGGTATAACAGCAAATATGCTAATTGGAATTGCTACCGTGATTAACTTTTCTTCATATAGCAAGAAGAAGCTGATGCTGAAAGCAATCATCATAGTCATTATTGAGAGGAAAAGTGTTCCTAGACCTATCAATAACTTTTTGGGTAATGCTTTTAAGAAATCCTGTTGAGCATAACGAGATGTAAGGATGGATAAGAACACAAGGATTGAAGTCGAGGATAAAACTAAAGAAATTGCATCCACTATGACAAATGCTATGAAGAGTCCTTTTGGGAGGAACACAGGAAGTCCATTTTGGTTGTAACCACCTGGAATTGTAAAAGCAACTGCAAACACGATGGTGGCTATAAGTGCAGCAACCACCATGCATTGACTAGCTGTTCCTTTCATCCATTCCTCACCTTTCGACACTAAATCTTTATGGCTTTCGGTGAATAATTCAAGTGGTGTTAACCCATCATTGTTCTTCTCTTTTCTATAAAAAGGAGGAATCATAGATTCTACCTCCTGCACCACAATGTAAGTTATTATATATCCATATTTTGTCACAAATCACGTAGCTTGAAGAGAATGATCGACGATGTACCTTGAACCATATTAATTCACGCTGCATTTGAAAAGCTACTCCCGAGACATCCTCAAGTCGGTTTTTCACTGCATTCTTACCAACTAAATGCAACATATTATTGCGATCTGTGTCTGTGAGACGAGTTATCATATCCTTCATTGATCCTATCTCATATAATAGTTTATAGATACCCTCATTACGATGAGACACAGCAATGTGAAATATACTTTGTTTATTTTCATTGTTCTTCCATATAAGATCAGGATATTTACTAATAAGCTCAAGTACAAACTCTGTGTTCCCCATTTCGGCTGCAACAAACAGTATATGACAGGAGTATATTACCCTTCCATTAATCACAGTCCCTGGACCTCTGAGTATATTATCTACTTCAGCCTTTGGCCTTTGAACAATTCTTGTCCAAACTTTTCTTAGAACTTGCATGGCCTGGCTTTCCCTTGCATCAGGTCCTACCTTCAAACAAATGGCTGCAAAAAACAGATCAACAATACTTACACTTGAAGATCATTAATTTATGAAAAAATATGGATAATAGCTACTTACTTGACTTGATGATTCTCCAAATGATATGTGGTTGTGGTTCGTTAAATGCATAAGGCTTTTGAGCCAAAACTCCGAGTATAGTCCCACTTTGAGCGAGGTCTGGGTGGTCTTCGAGTATATTTAGTGCAGCATCTGCGAATAATTTCAAAATCACTTACCAATCACCAAAAATCCAAGCACATGACAAATCTTACCAAAGAGGTCAAACTCAATGCATTTTAACAAAAGCCATTGCTTAGTTGAAGCTTTCCAATCAAGCCCTGTCATTTTGTTAGACTTTTCATAAAGATAATCCACCATATCACGGTTTCCATAAAATGCAGCAACACAGAGTGGTTCTAATCCTTCACTACCACGGATGTTCAGTAGGCTGTCGTTCTTAGCCACCATGATCTTTGCCATCCTGACATTTCCAGCTGCAGCTGCTAAACAGAGGGCAGTGTCGCCAGTTTTCGTTTGAAGTAGCAAGTCCTTGGGTTCCATGATTTCCACAAGATTATTCACGAAACTGGTGCTTTCGGCTAATGCTGCAACATGAAGTGCTGTTTCATGTTTTTCGGTGATGCTACAACGGATGAGTTCTTTGTTCTTTTGAAGAATGGCTTTTGCAGTTTTCCAATCTCCTTTGATTGATGCTTTGCATAGACGAACACAAATGTCATTGAATTCTCCTCTTCTGTCATCTAAGTATTACCAATATCAAGTTAATGACAAAACCTATTCTGTAAATTAAGGTTGAGCACCAATTATAATGATAAGATTCATTGTATGATATACAAAACTTACCAGCAAGAAAATCTTGACAAGGAAGATTCTGTTGCAACGGTGATGGTGGTGGTGGTGGTGGTGGCGTTGGTGGTGCAGGATTCTGCCGGATTATTGCATTGAGCTCAACCATTGGAACTAATTAAGATTTAAGCCTGCTCTCCTACTGTACCTATTGCACTACATATCGATAGCAATAACCACTGGAATCGTATTTTATATACGTAGCATATATGATATCAAACTTTTCAAAGGCAAATTTATTATAATTTTAGTAAGATATCATTTCTTTCTTCACGATTGCATGTGAAACGTTTATTCGTACAAATTAAACATACTTTTGTCATTTTAATTTGCGATCATGAGGAGAGTTAGTATTAATACCTAATCGGATCTGAATTTAGAAGATATAGATTAAACTTATGGCAGATGCATTGCCACCAAAGTATACCTTGTTGAAATCCAGTAGTGGTGGCTTGCCTAGTCTCTTGAAAATAACAACTAATAAAAAAAATGAGGTTTTGAGAAGGTAAGAGAAAGATATATAAATATATAAAAATGATGCAGGGGATTATTAAACTCTTCCGGCAAGGAGTCATGAAAAACGTGGGAATGATGGTATTGCTTGTTGAGGTCCTCTATTATTGATTACGAAAAACATGAATGTTGAAACGGATTTAATTTGGTGACGAGAGTCCAAACTAGTGCCAGCCGCTTTAATCTTAACTTATAACTTTATTGATTGTTCCAATATTTTATCCTCTTTTTCAAAATTGTTCAACTTAGAGCAAACATTAAAACTTCAAATAATTTCGTACATATATTTTTTTTCTTTGAAAAGGGAGGGACAACAATTCACCAGCTAGGCCAAAATCCTTTTGTTCATACATACTATATATAACACAACTAAAAACATCCAAATTGACATGTTAGAATTATAAACTTATTTAAAGTGTTTACATTTATAATTTTTTTTTTTATACATGTAGGCAACGAATTTGTTGGAAATGTTCATATATAACTCTTATGACCAACTATAACAAGTTACAATTTACGTGACATATACAACGTAGCAAAGATAATTACCCAGGAGGGTGATGAACTATTGGTATTGTTCACATGTAGATAATTTTTTTTTGTTCATATTTGACCGTCCAACTTGTTAAAGTTGTTCGTTTAATATCATTGTTTCAGAAATTTAAATCGGTAGTTGAAGTCTGGAACATTCGCTCCACTCTCGTTACCTCAAACTACTATTGGCCTATCTATCAAGTAAGAAAATACAATCAACTAGCCAACACATAGTAGCATATAAATCAACCGTCTAAAGTATGCTAGTGCACCTTTTAAGTTCTAACTATGTAAGCATACGGCATAATGAGTTTGTGGTTTTATGTGAAATACCTTAGTGTACTAACACCCTTAAGGTGTATTTAAGGGAAATATCTTAGTGTATTTAGGTCATGTTAAAAGTTCACCTTGATGATGTCGATAAGTTAGGTGTATTTGAAAATAAGATTAAAAATGAACTCCAATTACTTTACTATTATAATTTGGTCGCACACAAGAAAATAAATATACAACCATTTGATTTGTGTGAGAAGCTCTCAATATCAACAAAATCAAATTCTTGTATATTTATTTTCTTTTGTGCGGCCGAATTACATGAGTAAACTGATTAGAGTTCATTTTCAATCTTCTTGTCGAACACACCTAACTTCTCGACGTCACCAAGGTGAAATTTAAACATGGTCTAAGTACACAAACTTATTTCCATTAAACACACCTTAAGGGTATAAGTTGTTGTAATAGTGTCTAAGGCTGCAACTATATTAGGCAAGTATTTGATCCAGTTGTGCATGGTCCTTTTGGGTTGCCTTCACCATAGCAATTTGATGGATGATTTGTTAAGAGAGAGTAAATATTATAAGGAATAATATATAGTTATTTGATTAATATAAGTCATAGATTAATTGGAATTAATTTGGTGACTTAAAGAGATTAATTAAATAAGAGGGTATAAACTATCAATTGTTTGATAGTTACACTTTAGACTATAAATCCTTATCCATGATAGGATGGACGATTTCTAGGGCTTGGATAAGCCAAAATCGTCCATAGGGTTATCAAGGAAAGGATATGGATCAACTTAAAGTCTAAGTTATCCAATTAGGGTTAAAGCTGTAATCCTTAAGGAGTCTACAAGTATAAATAGACCCTAGGGGTGAGGGAATTAGATACACCATCTAAAGTAGAGATACTCTGGCCGAATTCCTCTCCTCTCCTCTCTCCTAAATCATCTTACTTGCTATTGCCATTAGAGGAGTGATATTTGTGACTCTAGAAGCTCCAAGACAACAAGATCAACAAGGAATCCAAAGGTATGATTCTAGATCTATTTCAATGTTGTTATTTAACCTAATTAGCCATTAGAAGTCTTGGATTCAAAGCATGTTTAATTAGAAAGCCTAGATCCGAGCATTAGGGTTTTGCATGCGCACATAGGAAAGTTCTTATGGCTAAAACCCAACAGTGGTATCAGAGACTAGCTTGGTTTTCTTTAAATTGTTGCTTGATTAACTGAAACAAACTTGCAAAATTTGATTTTTGGGTTTCTGAGTCATGGACTCGGCGAGTAGGCCTAACTCGGCGAGTCCCTTTGTGTACTCGGCGAGTCCGGGCGTCAGGATTTGGAAAACCGGGATTTTTTCATAATTATCTTATGGAAACTTACCTTAATCATATTAGATCAATCTAAATCCGATGTTTTGATAAATATGACTATTATCTTGATCTAATTAAATATATTTATCATCTAATAAAATATTTAATTTCCTTATATGATAACGATTAATTATTTTGATAATTATCTTGAAAGAAATCTTAGATAAATCAAATAAAGATAATTAGGATATTAATTGTTAATTGGAATTATTTGTTATTTGATCCTCCATGTTTTAAATGTTTATTACCTACCCTAAAGTTTTGAAATTTATATTTGTGATTAAAAGTTTTAATTTAGACAACTTAAATTTCAAACCCTAGATTTTAAAAGGTTTTAAAATACAACCCTATACTTATATGATATTACTAGAATAATATATATATATATATATATATATATATATATATATATATATATATATATATATATATATATATATATATATGTATAACTAAATGCTAGTCTTACTGCTAGTAGGCCTCATTCACGAAGTCGATCTATAAGGTGGGTATAAGGTTGCGGCCTATAAAATGGCGCTTAATGGGTGTACACTCACACCCACCGCTTGCTTGATTGGTGGAGGGTCGTTAGCCGAACGGGTAGGATAGGGCAACTTCATCCTCTCATTAAAAGTATAATAAGAAACACAAAGTAACTACACGTTTTAAAAAATTTCCCAATCTTAGTTACTTTAGGAAAAGTGAATTGATGCAATCCCATGAAATTACACTTTGCACCTTGCTAAGAAGTTAGTGGAGCGTGTGTGGTTTACCGGCACACTAATTGGTTCTAAGCGAAGGTGGCAAAGGGTGATTCATTGTTTATCATAGTTCGATGGAGCGTGTGTGGTTTACCGGCACATCGAATAGGTGATCGTTACAATGAAGGCACCATGTGAATTTGCATGGTAATTCACACCCGCTTTGTGATCCTCGACATCCCAATCACAAACAAGAGGGGAATATCGAGATTTAAACATGCCATTGAATAGTTCAATGAATCTCATCCGAACCTAGGAATTCTCAAAAACACTTAGGACTAATAGTATAAGTTTTGTAATGGAGAATTAGTGAATCATCATTCACTTACCTTCAATTTATTTGCATATTAGATTACGGCATCCCTTTTCTAGTATGTAAATGTTATTGTTGGATCCTAGCCCTAATTTTTCTTATTGGGTGATAATTAGGGATTCTTGTTCTAATCTATCTTTGTCCTTTCTATAGATGTCAAACGCAAACAACGCTGCTGCTAGTTCTTTCACGTTGATGAGCCTTTGCCAAAAGGTCACCTTCGATGGAACGAACTTTAGCGAATGGATAAGATACATTCGCACCATTGCTCGCTATGAGGATAAAGAGTATGTCCTCGATGAGAAGCTCGAGAAAATCAACCCCGAAGTTGCTACTCCCGCCGAAATCACCGCCTTTGAAACTCATGAGCGAGATGCAACGAAAGTACATTGCATCATGATCACCACCATGAACTCCGAATTCCAAAAGTCCTACGAGGACATGTATCCATACGAGATGCATCAAGACTTGTTGGAGAGATATCACCAAAACGCGAGACAAGAGCGTTACGAGATTTTCACTAACATGATCTCCGCTAAGATGGGTCATGGAGAATCTCTTACCGTGCACCTGCAAAAGATGCAAAGGTATGTCGACCGCCTTCGCAAGTTAAATGTTGACTTCGGCGAAGACTTGGCGATCGACATGGTGCTTCACTCTTTGCCTCCGATGTACAACCAATTTAGGATGACCTACCACATGAACAAAGAGGAGGTCACCCTAAGCAAACTCCAAGGTCTCTTGAGGGTTGCTGAGAGCAACTTCAAGGACAAGTCTGTTGCACTAACTCCCAATCCATCCGCTGCTCCTGTCTTGGCTATTGGTCAAGGGAAGGGAAAGAAGAGGAAAGCTTCATCGAATAACTATCGAAAGGTGAAAGCCCGAGATGGTTCCTCTTCTAGTGGGACCAAAGTTGATCCCTCTAAGCCCTGTTCCAACCCAAGGGAGGCAGAGTGCCACCACTGCCACAAGATAGGACATTGGAAGAGAAGCTGCCCGAATTACCTGCAAGCCATCAAGGAAGGAAAGATCAAGCCATCTTTCGCAGGTATATACACAATCAAATCTAACGATTCTAATCATGCTATTTCTTGGGTTCTTGATACCGGTTGCGGTTATCACATTTGTTCTAATGTGCAGGGACTAAAAAGAAGTAGGGATGTGGAGCAAGGAAGGATCAATCTAATCATGGGGAACAGAAGATCGTCGCCTGTGACCAAGATTGGAGTGTATTCTTTAGTGCTTAGGAATAGTTTAGTTTTAGATTTGAACAATTGTTGCTATTCGCCAGAAATGGCTAGAAACATCATTTCATTTCATGGTTTATATAGACAAGGATTTAGATTTTCTTTTAATAATGAGAATGGTTCTATTTTGGCTTATCTAAATGGTGTCTTTTACTTTGAAGCTATACCATGTAATGGAATATATGAAACTGTTATGATTGTTGATAACTTAGGATATGATGTTTTGAATATTGATTCTTCCACTAGTATGGATAAAGCATCCTTGTGGCATTGTCGTCTTGGACATGTCAACATGAAACGCATAGCCCAACTCCAAAAAGGATGGAGTGTTGGAGTCATTCGACCTTAGGGAAGATGACACATGCGAGTCTTGTTTACTTGGAAAGATGACTAAGTCACCCTTCACAAGTACTTGTGAAAGGGGTGAAGGGCTATTGGACCTAATACATACCGATGTATGTGGACCCTTTAGATCAACCACGAAGGATGGGAACCGCTTCTATGTGACTTTTACCGATGACTATAGTAGATATGGGTATATCTACTTAATCAAGCAAAAGTCAGAAACTTTTGAAAAGTTTAAAGAGTTCAAGAATGAAGTGGAGAATCAATTGGGCAGGAAAATCAAGATGCTTCGATCCGATCGAGGAGGAGAGTACCTAAGTCTTGAATTCCACGATTATCTCAAGGAGTGTGGAATAGTTTCGCAATTGACGCCTCCTAGGACACCGCAGTTGAATGGTGTGGCAGAAAGGCATAATCGAACCTTATTGGATATGGTTCGCTCTATGATGAGTTGTGCTTCACTACCTATCTTCTTTTGGGGGTATGCCTTAGAGACTGCCGCCCATATCCTTAACCGAGTCCCAACTAAGAAGGTTGCCAAAACACCTCACGAGATGTGGACAGGGAAAGCTCCCTCGTTGGCACATATCAAGATTTGGGGTTGCGAGACTTTCGTAAGACGAGATACTCACGACAAGCTTGAACCTCGAAGTGAGCGATGTATTTTCATCGGCTACCCGCAAACTTCCTTTGGATATCTCTTCTATAGACCGAAATACAATGTTGTCTTTGTTGCGAGGAGAGGAGTTTTCCGAAAGCGAGAACTCATAAGCCAAGGAGACAGTAGGAGGCAAATCGAACTTGAAGAGATTCAAGAGTCGATAGATGAAGGAACCTCTACCGCTGGCATTCAACCCGAGGAGGAAACTCCGGTTGAACTGATTGACGAATCCTTACCTCTTAGATGTTCCGATAGAGTTAGAGTTCATCCCCAGTTTTATGGTTTTCATATTACTACCGAAGGGGAAACGTATATTAGTGATGGTACACTAGTAAATCTTGATGAACCTAATAGCTATAAGGAAGCCATGGCAGGCCCGGAGTCTGCGAAATGGAAAGAGGCGATGGATAGCGAGATCCAATCCATGTACGATAACCAAGTTTGGAATTTGGTTGATTATGTGCCCGAACGTAAGACCGTAGGGTGCAAGTGGATCTTCAAGAAGAAGACCGACGTGGATGGGAACGTACACACATATAAGGTGCGATTGGTCGCGAAGGGCTTTACTCAAACTCCCTGAGTTGACTATGATGAGATCTTCTCACCAGTTGCGAAGATTAAATCTATTAGAGTGATGCTAGCAATTGCCGCATTTCATGATTATGAGATTTGGAAAATGGATGTCAAGACCGCTTTCCTTAACGGAAAGTTGGCTGAGGATGTTTACATGGCTCAGCCAGAGGGGTTTGTGGATCCGAAGCATCCAAATAGAGTGTGTAAGCTTGAGAAGTCCATTTATGGACTTAAGCAAGCATCTCGTAGATGGAATCTTTGCTTCGATGAGAAAGTCAAAGAGTTTGGATTTGTACGAAGCGAAGACGAATCTTGTGTATATGTCAAAGCCAGTGGGAGTATAGTAAGCTTTCTCGTTCTATATGTCGATGACATATTACTCATAGGAAACGACATCCCGACTCTGCAGGAGGTTAAGTCCTGGCTCGGGAAGTGCTTCGCTATGAAGGACCTCGGAGAGGCTTCTTACATTTTGGGAATAAGGATAGTAAGAGAAAGAAGTAAGAGACTAATTGGACTTAGTCAGAATACTTACTTAGAGAAGGTACTAAAACGTTTTAGTATGGAAAACTCAAAGAAGGGAGAACTACCGATACAAGGAAATGCCAAGTTGAGTAAGACTCAA
Source organism: Lactuca saligna (assembly GCF_052625555.1). Taxonomy (NCBI): domain Eukaryota; kingdom Viridiplantae; phylum Streptophyta; class Magnoliopsida; order Asterales; family Asteraceae; genus Lactuca; species Lactuca saligna. The sequence goes on along the minus strand of NC_136417.1, from coordinate 36,125,620 downwards.
AGTCCGAGTACCGAAGCTGAGATAGCAGAAATGAGCCGAGTACCATACGCTTCCGCAGTTGGCTCAATCATGTACGCTATGACTTGTACTCGCCCTGATGTAGCCTTCGCTTTGAGCATGGTTAGCAGATATCAAGGGAACCCTGGCAAAGCACATTGGATTGCGGTGAAGAACATCCTTAAGTACCTTCGGAGGACGAAAGAATGGTTCTTAGTCCTTGGAGGGAGTGATGACTTGAAGGTGCGAGGGTATAGTGACGCCAGCTTTCAGACCGACAGGGACAACTACCGTTCGCAGTCGGGCTGGGTCTTTACCCTAAATGGAGGAGCAGTGACTTGGAAGAGTTCCAAGCAAGAAACCGTAGCTGGTTCAACGTGCGAATCAGAGTACATCGCAGCGAGCGAAGCGTCGAAGGAGGCAATATGGCTAAAGAACTTCATTGGTGATCTTGGAGTTGTACCGGCCATAAAGGAGCCCATGGAGATTTTCTGTGATAACGAAGGTGCGGTTGCCTTGACCAAGGAACCGAGGGATCATGGTAGATCTCGACATATCGACATAAAATATCACTTCATTAGACATCGTGTAGAAGAAGGACAACTCGTAGTGAAGAGGATATCATCAGAAGATAACCCAGCAGATCCGCTTACGAAGGGACTGAGTAGGGTTAAGCACTTGCAGCATGCTAGGAGTATTGGGCTGAAGGATGATATTAGTATAGATTAGATAGTATTAGAAACGTATAATAGATAAATGTAATTAACATTTGATGATCAAATAAAGGAGTTTTATTTATGAGTAAAGTTACTGTCACATGTTAGTTGTTTAACTATTGTTTCACTTTGCATGTTTTGACTTCCAGAATAATTGAGTTTATTAGGAATAATCGAATTATTCAAATGGTCCACAATCGTTCATATGTTGGGAGTAGATATGATGAAGATTGTCATGAATTGGTGTGTAGAATGTCTAAATGGTGTTAGACATAGCAAGGGTTGCTGCAACGTTCATGAGTGCTTATGAACTGGTTTTGAGCATTGGAATAAACCCACGCTTGCTGGAATCACCTTATGGAATACGATATAAAAGGTGATCGCAAGACGATAATATCATATAGTCTTAAAACCTAGATATATGGTTTATTATTTGTTAATTGATTGTGCATTGATAATGCGAAAACGCATCAGTAACTTGATGTTATAAAACGCATTATTGTGTATTGTTAGTTAATGAATAAGTAAATGCATATAAGTCGAAGTTTATCTGTAAATTTTATCCTAAGAGGGTAGAAGAGATATCTTGGCCACTCGATGATTTGATTTGACTTATGTGCCGGGCCCGGTCAGAACTAAGTTGATGTGTTCGATTAAGTTCTATGTCGAATAAATCGGAGATCGAGAAATTTAAATGCATGACTAACCATTCCATAGGATTGTCAGCATGATATCTAACAGAGGACTGTACGATCCCTTATCTAAAGGACAAGATTGATTAGATCAGAGTTGACAGCGTCTTTGAGAGCTACGATTGCAAACCGAATTGTACTTGTATAGTTACTAGACTTATCCAAGTGGGAGACTGTTGGAATAGTGTCTAAGGCTATAACTATATCCAGTTGTGCGTGGTCCTTTTGGGTTGCCTTCACCATAGCAACTTGAAGGATGATTTGTTAAGAGAGAGTAAATATTATAAGGAATAATATATGGCTATTTGATCAATATAAGTCATAAATTAATTGGTATTAATTTGGTGACTTAAAGAGATTAATTAAATAAGAGGGTATAAACTGTCAATTGTTTGATAGTTACACTTTAGACTGTAAATCCTTATCCTAGATAGGATGGACGATTTCTAGGGCTTGGATAAGCCAAAATCGTCCATAGGGTTATCTATGGAATGGATTTGGATAGCCTTAAGAAAAGATTATCCAATTAGGGTTTAGGTTGTAACCCTTAAGGAGTCTACAAGTATAAATAGACCCTAGGGGTGAGGGAATTCGACACACAACCTAAAGCAAGGAACCTCTGGCCGAATTCCTCCCCTCTCCTCTCTCCTAAATCATCTTGCTTGCTATTGGTGTTTGTAAGCCATTAGAGGAGTGACATTTGTGACTCTAGAAGCTCCAAGACAAACAAGATCAACAAGGAACTCAAAGGTATGATTCTAGATCTGTTTCATCATTATTATTTAACCTAATTAGCTATTAGAAGTCTTGGATTCAAAGCATGTTTAATTAGAAAGCCTAGATCCGAGCAATAGGGTTTTGCATGCGCACATAGGAAAGTTCTTATGGCTAAAACACCAATCACAGACATCCTTTGGATATCTCTTCTATAGACCGAAAGACAATGTTGTCTTTGTCGCGAGGAGAGGAGTTTTCCGAGAGCGAGAACTCATAAGCCAAGGAGACAGTGGGAGGCAAATCGAACTTGAAGAGATTCAAGGGTCGATAGATGAAGGAACCTCTACCGCTGGCATTCAACCTGAGGAGGAAACTCCGGTTGAACCGATTGACGAATCCTTACCTCTTAGACGTTCCGATAGAGTTAGAGTTCATCCCCAGTTTTATGGTTTTCATATTACTACCGAAGGGGACACGTATATTAGTGATGGTACACTAATAAATCTTGATGAACCTAATAGCTATAAGGAAGCCATGGCAGGCCCGGAGTCTGCGAAATGGAATGAGGCAATGGATAGCGAGATCCAATCCATGTACGATAACCAAGTTTGGAATTTGGCTGATTATGTTCCCGGACGTAAGACCGTTGGGTGCAAGTGGATCTTCAAGAAGAAGACCGACGTGGACGGGAACGTACACACGTATAAAGCGTGATTGGTTGCGAAGGGCTTTACTCAAACTCCAGGAGTTGACTATGATGAGACCTTCTCACCAGTTGCGGAGATTAAATCTATTAGAGTGATGCTAGCAATTGCCGCATTTCATGATTATGAGATTTGGCAAATAGATGTCAAGACCGCCTTCCTTAACGGAAAGTTGGCTGAGGATGTTTACATGGCTCAGCCAGAGGGGTTTGTGAATCCGAAGCATCCAAATGGAGTGTGTAAACTTGAGAAGTCCATTTATGGACTTAAGCAAGCGTCTCGCAGATGGAATCTTTGCTTCGATGAGAAAGTCAAAGAGTTTGGATTTATACGAAGCGAAGACGAATCTTGTGTATATGTCAAAGCCAGTGGGAGTATAGTAAGCTTTCTCGTTCTATATGCCGATGACATATTACTCATAGGAAACGACATCCCGACTCTGCAGGAGGTTAAGTCCTGGCTCGGGAAGTGCTTCGCTATGAAGGACCTCGGAGAGGCTTCTTACATTTTCGGAATAAGGATAGTAAGAGAAAGAAGTAAGAGACTAATTGGACTTAGTCAGAATACTTACTTAGAGAAGGTACTAAAACGTTTTAGTATGGAAAACTCAAAGAAGGGAGAACTACCGATACAAGGAAATGCCAAGTTGAGTAAGACTCAAAGTCCGAGTACTGAAGCTGAAATAGCAGAAATGAGCCGAATACCGTACGCTTCCGCAGTTGGCTCAATCATGTACGCTATGACTTGTACTCGCCCTGATGTAGCCTTCGCTTTGAGCATGGTTAGCAGATATCAAGGGAACCCTGGCAAAGCACATTGGATTGCGGTGAAGAACATCCTTAAGTACCTTCGGAGGATGAAAGAATGGTTCTTAGTTCTTGGAGGGAGTGATGACTTGAAGGTGCGAGGGTATAGTGACGCCAGCTTTCAGACCGACAGGGACAACTACCGTTCGCAGTCGGGCTGGGTCTTTACCCTAAATAGAGGAGCAGTGACTTGGAAGAGTTCCAAGCAAGAAACCGTAGCTGGTTCAACGTGCGAATCAGAGTACATCGCAGCGAGCGAAGCGTCGAAGGAGGCAATATGGCTAAAGAACTTCATTGGTGATCTTGGAGTTGTACCGGCCATAAAGGAGCCCATGGAGATTTTCTGTGATAACGAAGGTGCGGTTGCCTTGACCAAGGAACCGAGGGATCATGGTAGATCTCGACATATCGACATAAAATATCACTTCATTAGACATCGTGTAGAAGAAGGACAACTCATAGTTAAGAGGATATCATCAGAAGATAACCCAGCAGATCCGCTTACGAAGGGACTGAGTAGGGTTAAGCACTTGCAGCATGCTAGGAGTATTGGGCTGAAGGATGATATTAGTATAGATTAGATAGTATTAGAAACATATAATAGATAAATGTAATTAACATTTGATGATTAAATAAAGGAGTTTTATTTATAAGTAAAGTTACTGTCATATGTTAATTGTTTAACTATTGTTTCACTTTGCATGTTTTGACTTCCAGAATAATTGAGTTTATTAGGAATAATCGAATTATTCAAATTGTCCACAATCGTTCATATGTTGGAAGTAGATATGAATGAAGATTGTCATGAATTGGTGTGTAGAATGTCTAAATGGTGTTAGACATAGCAAGGGTTGCTGCAACGTTCATGAGTGCTTATGAACTGGTTTTGAGCATTGGAACAAACCCGCGCTTGCTGGAATCACTTTATGGAATACGATATAAAAGGTGATCGCAAGACGATAATATCATATAGTCTTAAAACCTAGATATATGGTTTATTATTTGTTAATTGATTGTACATTGATAATGCGAAAACGCATCAGTAACTTGGTGTTATAAAACGCATTGTTGTGTATAGTTGGTTAATGAATAAGTAAATGCATATAAGTCAAAGTTTATCTGTAAATTTTATCCTAAGAGGGTAGAAGAGATATCTTGGCCACTCAATGATTTGATTTGACTTATGTGCCAGGCCCGGTCAGAACTGAATTGATGTGTTTGATTAAGTTCTATGTCGAATAAATCGGAGATCGAGAAATCAAATGCTAGACTAACCATTCCATAGGATTGTCAGCATGATATCTAACAGAGGACTGTACCATCCCTTATCTAAAGGACAAGATTGATTAGATCAGAGTTTGATAGCGTCTTTGAGAGCTACGATTGCAAACCGAATTGTACTTGTATAGTTACTAGACTTATCCAAGTGGGAGACTGTTGGAATAGTGTCTAAGGCTGCAACTATATTAGGCAAGTATTTGATCCGGTTGTGCATGGTCCTTTTGGGTTGCCTTCACCATAGCAATTTGATGGATGATTTGTTAAGAGAGAGTAAATATTATAAGGAATAATATATGGTTATTTGATTAATATAAGTCATAGATTAATTGGAATTAATTTGGTGACTTAAAGAGATTAATTAAATAAGAGGGTATAAACTATCAATTGTTTGATAGTTACACTTTAGACTATAAATCCTTATCCATGATAGGATGGACGATTTCTAGGGCTTGGATAAGCCAAAATCGTCCATAGGGTTATCAAGGAAAGGATATGGATCAACTTAAAGTCTAAGTTATCCAATTAGGGTTAAAGCTGTAATCCTTAAGGAGTCTACAAGTATAAATAGACCCTAGGGGTGAGGGAATTAGATACACCATCTAAAGTAGAGATACTCTGGCTGAATTCCTCCCCTCTCCTCTCTCCTAAATCATCTTACTTGCTATTGGTGTTTGTAAGCCATTAGAGGAGTGACATTTGTGACTCTAGAAGCTCCAAGACAACAAGATCAACAAGGAATCCAAAGGTATGATTCTAGATCTATTTCAATGTTGTTATTTAACCTAATTAGCCATTAGAAGTCTTGGATTCAAAGCATGTTTAATTAGAAAGCCCAGATCTGAGCATTAGGGTTTTGCATGCGCACATAGGAAAGTTCTTATGGCTAAAACCCAACATAAGTACACTAAGGTATTTCCCTTAAAATCACACGAACTCACCAGACCCTATGTTTACACAGTTATAACTTTAAAGGTGTACTAGCATACTTTAGACGGTTGATTTATATGCTATTATGTGGTAGCTGATTGATTGTATTTTCTTACTTGATATATGTTGAGAGTTTTGTATCAGTTTTAGTACATTAATGGTAATAGTTGGTGATAGTTTACCAAAGAAGGCTATAAGTAGTTTCAGGCAACAAAGGTTGGAGCAAATGTTCCTGACTTCAATTACCAATTTAAATTTATGAAACAATGGTATTATGTGAACAACTTTAACAAGTTAGAGGGTCAAATATGAACAAAAAAAATGAAATTAATGAGTTATGAACAAAACCAATAGTTCTTTGCCCTCGTGAATAGTTATCTTTGTTATGTATATGCTACAAAAGTTGTAGCTTGCGAAAGTCATTTATAATTGTCATATGTAAATAATTCCAATAAATTTATTTCAGACACAAATATATATTAGGCAAAATCCCGCCTGTTGCACAAAATATAATTATATAGTTAAAATATTAACAAATATATTGTGTTCAAAATAACTATATTAATATTAGTAATTGTGAAATAATTATTGTTATATTAGTTTGATATAAATATTCTAATTATTGTGAACCATATCATAAAATAGACATATGTTGGAATTACATCATCTTAGATATAATTTACGATTTATATTTTATGTTTTATATACTATTTAAATTAACCAATAAAAATAATTTGACAATTCAAAAGGTGAAACACTAAAATTATAATAATTTATATCAATAATATATTTAATTAATAAATTATGTATATTAGCTTGATAGTTGACTAGGCCACGTTAATTTTAAAATATTAACTATTTTTAATATAATAAAATTTCAAATTTAATATATATATATATATATATATATATATATATATATATATATAGCAACTTATATATGATATTAAATATTTAAAATTATATGTAGATTGCTTAGAATAAGTAAGTCATTGTATTATTTAATTCTTATGATTTTATTGTTTTAAAAGTAAATAAAAGGTTACCAAGAATGATGAAATTTAATTTAACAAACTAAGTTCATTATCTAATTTGAAATAAAAAATTTATACACATTACAACTCCTAAGCTTAAACACAAAACACTCTAAGTGAGGTCGTTTTAGAGCTTAGTATACCATCTGGATGCATGTTCTCCCCCTTTCTATATTCATTACTTCATCTCGATGGAGATTACTTCTTCCCACAATCATGAACATAGTTAATACTCCTTATTCCATATCAAGATTTCAGCTTCAATCTTGAATCCCCAGCTTCAAGCGTTAATCAAGAAGTTCTGAATTGCCTTCTTTAACAACACAAATGAGAATTCCCTAACCGCCTTATGTAACAAGCACAATCCATTTTCTATCTATTTTCTAAAGATTCCTTCTTCTTTGTTAGCGTCTATAGCCTCCTTCCCCACCACCACCTTCTACCACTTAATCCCCCATCGCCTGAAAAATTGGTCTCAACTTCTTAACTGATTTTATCAAAACCTCAGAGATATTTTTTAGCAGGTTATCTTCATGGTTGATACTCTACAGTTCGGTTATTATGAAGTAACTCGAATTATAGTTAGTTTTTAGCTCACCCTTCTTGTACTTTCTAGCACTTAATGATTCACAAAACACATCAAAGATATTTACAAGAGCTCAAAAGCACCACATAAAAGCTAAGGGACAATATTAGGGTACTGAAGATATGGAGGCTAGGTAAACATGACGAAATGAGGCTATCATATGGTTTATATAGGGTGCAAGCCTTAAAATTAGGGTTTCATAATTGCTCACGTCCGCCATACATACTCCATGTACGCCTATGATCATAATAGGCTAGTACGTTAATTGTACCACCTAGTAACGCCCCGCGTACTAGATTAAGGACCAATTTTGTGAACTTGTGAGAATATAGATTAAATATGAAACTTACCAACTTCAAGTGTTACAATTCTCCCCCACTTGAATCAGACATCATCCTCGAAGTTCGCTGCTCCAAATAACTCCATATAGTGCTCCCTCATCTTATCTTCTGGATCCGATGTCCATTCAGAACCCTTGTGATGCTGCCACTGGACTTTCACCAACCTTGTTCCTCAAGGTTTTTGTCTTTTGGTGAAGAATTACCACCAGCCTCTCAATATAATTCAGGCAGTCATCCACTCGAATATCCTCCAATGGAACTACTACGGAATCATCCACTAAACACTTCCGCAACTGAGAGAAATGGAACGTGATATGGATTTGATTGAGCTCATCTGGAAGGTCCAAGTGATATGCAACCAGGCCCACCTGGAACAAAACCATGAAAGGACTAATATACCTGGGGCCCAACTTGCCCCTCTTCCCGAATCAAATGACACCTTTCCTCAAGGTGACACCTTCGGGAGAACCATATCCCCCACATGGAACTCTAAGTCTGATTGGTGTTTGTCGGTATAACATTTCTGCCAACTCTGATCTATCTGAAGCCTACTCCAAACCTGTTGGATCAGTTCGGTAGTCTTGAGTACTACCTTGGTACTCCACATAACCTGCTGAATGACCTCACCCCAACAAATCAGGGGCCTGCATTTCCACCCTAGAGCTTCTCAAAAGGAGGTCGATAGATGATGGGATGATAACGGTTGTTATACGAAAATTCCGCTACAGAAGATACGTATCCCAACTCCTACCAAAGTCCAAAACACACGCCCGAAGCATATCCTCTAAGGTAGGACTAATTCGCTAGCTCTGATCATCGGTCTACACATGGAACATTATGCTTAAATGGAGACGAGTAACCGATTGTCATTGAAACCTGGAAGTAAACCTGAAATCCCTGTTTGAAACCACGAAAACCGGCACCCGATGTCGTGCGACAACCTCCTTGATATATACTGTTGGATAAGGTGTCTAAGTCCATAACTATTTCTGGTATGTACTTAACCCGACCCGGTATGGTCCATTTGGGTTGCATGGCACCATGCAATTGGATAGACTAAATGAGAGAAATAACACTTGGAGATTATTAATATATTATAAGTTCTATTATATGGGTTGATTATGTAAATCATCCATATCTTGTATAGTGGGCTAAGAGGCTCCATGGATTATCAAGTTGGGTTCCACCCATAGGATGGTCCATGGATGGTCCATGGGAGTTACAAACCCATGGGTCATGGAAATGAAGAGTCATGACACATTAGGGTTTAACCCTAGATGTGTCAACACTATATAAGAAACATATTCTCCACCAAAATCAGTTACACCAAGGAAACAAGAGGACTTGGCCGATTTCAAGAAGTGTGTGTTCTCTCATAAGTTCTTCCAAGAGCATTTGGTGTTGTGTGAAGCATTTGAGGCATCACACTTGGGGTGCTAGGCTCACAAGGTTTCAAGGAACTCAAACAACAACAAGGTAAGTTATTCTATCTACTATTCAAGTTAAAATTGTTCCCCATGTATGCTAGATAGGAATATAACCTTGGAATTCAACTTTTCATGATAATTAGACAAACATAGATCCAAGGTTATTAGGGTTGCATGTACACTTAGGAAGTGTTAGAATGCTCAAAAACCCCTCAGTGGTATCAGAGCCTAGGCTTGTTTGTTTTTTATTTGTGCTTAAAAGTTGAAAAAAAGTCGAAAATCTTGCTGTCTGCGAGTGGACTCGTCGAGTCTATAGGGGGGACTCGTCGAGTTCATGTGTATCTTCAACCAACTCGGCGAGTGAGTTCATGCACTCGGCGAGTAGGGTCGACTGATTGCAGAATTTCGATTTAGTTGCTGGAAATGAATTAGAAACATTACCCTAAACTGTTTTGGTAATTGAAAACTTGTTTTTGGTGGTGTAATGTCTTTGCTAATTCATTTACAACAACTAGTTATCAAAATTACAAAGTTTTAAGTGTAATTTATGAATGTGTTCATATTCATGTTCTTGTTCTTATGATGTTTTAGATGCTCATAGGAATTATTTGTAACCTATGTGGTAGATTAATTCTTGATCATAATGTGTTTTAATGGAGTCCATAACTTGTCCTCAAGTTATGGAAAACCAAGAGTCACACTTGAATTAAAACCATTAAAACAAGCACAAGAGTTAGAAAAATGAAGAGTCTTCATTTTATTACTCTATTAAACTCATAAGTTACAAGAAATGAAAAGTTTTGAAAGTTACAAAACTTGCCCTCAAGTTTTGGAACAAGTAAAGTTAAGTTAAAACTTTAAGTTCCAACCCCTAGAATTTTAAAAGTTAAAATTCAACCCTTATACTTATATTATGATGATTTAATAATTATATATATATATATATATATATATATATATATATATATATATATATATATATATGTATAAGAATAAAGTCGTCTTACCGCTAGTACGCCTCATTCACGAAGCCGGTCTATAAGGTGGGTATAAGGTTGTTGCCTATAAAATGGTGACTTAATGGGTGTCTACTCTTACCCACCGCTTGCTTGACTGGTGGAGGGTCGTTAGCCGAACGGGTAAGACAAGGACTTATAAACTCTCATTCAAAGTATGATGAATATTATAAAGTAACTAAATGTTTTATTAAATTCCCAATCTTAGTTACTTTAGAAAAATGTGAATAAGGTGCTAATCCATGAAATTACACTTTACACTTTGTCTAAGTCGTTGGTGGAGCGTGTGTGGTTAACCGGCACACTAACGTGGACTTAACAAGGTAGGTAAAGGGTGACTTAAGGTTTATTATAGTATCGGTGGAGCGTGTGTGGTTTACCGGCACATCTATTGAGTGATAAACTTTAAGGGTACCAAGTGATTTGCATGGTTACTTCACACCTCGTTTTGTGATCCTCGGTATCCCAGTCACAAAACTTGGAGGGCACTCTCGAGATTGAAACATGCCTTTGAAAAGTTCATTGAATCTCAAAGAATCTAGGAATTTCTAAGAACCAATTATAAAACCTAATATCTAATATTTCGGTTTTCGTGGTGGAAATTGGTGAATCGTCATTCACCTACCTTTCAAATATGGTATAGCTTAGATTACGGCATACCTCTTCTAAGTTATATTATATTGTGATTGGATCCTAGCCTTAATATTACATTTGGGTGTTTTATTAAGGACTCTCTTAAATCTATACTAAACTTGTTCTCCTCTTTCAGATGTCTTCAAATAATGCTTCTGGCTCGAATCCTAATGGCTCCTTTACTCTTATGATTTTGTGTGGGAAAGTCACCTTTGATGGATCCAACTTCAATGAATGGATCAGAAACATCAGGATGATTACCCGCTACGAGGACAAAGAATATGTCCTTGACAAGGAGCTTAAGGAGATTGATGAGACCACTGCAACTCCTCAGGAGATCGCTGACTTTCAGGCACATGAAAGGGATGCTACGAAAGTAGCATGCATCATGATAGCCACAATGACAACAGAAATCCAAAAGTCCTATGAGGATTTCTACCCTTATGAAATGAACCAAGATTTGATGGAAAGATACCATCAAAGTTCACGACAAGAGAGGTACGAAATCATCTGCTCCATGATAACAACCATGATGAAGGACGGGGATTCCGTCATGAGCCACATGCAGAAAATGCAAAGATATGTGGATCGATTGCTGAAGCTTAATGTGAACTTCCCTGAGGAGCTTGCAATAGATATAATTTTGCGCTCCTTACCATCGTGCTATGATCAATTCCGCATGACATATCACATGAATAAGGAAGAGGTCACACTCAGCAAACTTCAGGGACTTCTCAAGACTGCAGAATCAGGTCTTAAGGGGAAGTCGGTTGCTATCACTCCTACTCCAAACTCAACTCCGGTTTTGGCAATCGGGAAAAGTCGAGGGAGGAAGAGAAAGAGATCTTCGAAGGGTACCAAGGCTCGGACCCTTGATGGCTCTTCTTCAAGTGGAACCAAGAAAGGTTTCATTACTCCTTCTTCTGACCCAAAAGAGGTTGAATGCTTCTATTGCCATGAAAAAGGTCATTGGAAGCGGAACTGCCCAAAGTACCAGCAGGATGTGAAGGATGGGAAAGTCAAACCCAACCATGCAGGTATTTACACTATCATTTCTAATAACTCACCCCATTCTAATTCTTGGGTCCTTGATACCGGTTGTGGTATTCATATTTGTTGTGACTTGCAGGGACTAAGAAGAAGTGAGAATGTGGAGCAAGGAAGAATAAACTTGAGCATGGGGAACAGGAAAGCTTCACCTGTCACTAAGGTTGGAGTTTATACTTTATCGCTAAGTAGTGGGTTTAGTTTAGATTTGAATAAATGTTGTTACTTGCCAGGAATGGCAAGAAATATTATTTCCTTTCATGCATTGTACAAACAAGGTTTCACCTTTTCATTTGATAATGAAGTTGGTTCGATTAATGCTTTCTTTAATAATGTTCTTTATTTTAAAGCATTACCTTGTGATGGTGTGTATGAAGTTGTGTCTGTTGTAGATAACTTAGGAAATAATGTTTTGTGTATTGATTCTACTAATAATAATAACTTGGATAAAGCATCATTATGGCATTGTTGGCTTGGACATATAAGCAAGAAACGCATAGGCCAACTCCAAAAGGATGGAGTCTTGGAGTCGTTTGACCTAAAGTCAGATGATAATTGCGAATCATGCTTACTTGGAAAAATGACAAAGTCACCCTTCACAGGCTCGTGTGAAAGGGGTGAAGGTTTGTTGGACCTTATACACACGGATGTGTGTGGACCATTTAAACATGCCACAAGGGATGCTAATCATTATTATTTGACTTTTACTGATGATTACAGTAGATATGGATATGTCTACTTAATCAAGCATAAGTTAGAGACTTTCGAGAAGTTTAAGGAATTTAAACAGGAAGTCGAGAATCAATTGGGCAGGAACATTAAGATGCTTCGATCCGATCGAGGTGGTGAGTATCTTAGTTCAGAGTTCCTCAACTATCTAAGGGAATGTGGGATTGTCTCACAATTGACACCTCCCAGGACACCGCAGTTGAATGGTGTGGCTGAGAGGCGTAATCAAACCTTGTTGGACATGGTTCGTTCCATGATGAGTCGAGCTTCGCTACCAATCTCATTCTGGGGGTATGCCTTAGAGACTGCCGCCCATATCCTTAATCTATTCCCTACAAAGAAAGTTGCCAAAACTCCTCACGAGATGTGGACTGGTAAAGTACCTAAACTAGACCACATCAAGATTTGGGGTTGCGAGGCTTTCGTGAGACGCGAGACTCATGATAAGCTCGAACCCCGAAGCGAGAGGTGTATTTTCATCGGCTACCCACAGCAATCCTTTGGTTACCTCTTCTACAGACCTAGTGACAATGTGGTCTTTATAGCAAGAAGAGGAGTCTTTCGAGAAAGAGAGTTTATAAGCCAAGGAGACAGTGGGAGGCAAATTGATCTTGAAGAAATTCAAGAGTCAAGTGGTGAAGGAACTTCAAACTCTAGCCCTCAACTTGAGAAGGAAACTCCTGTTGAGCCAATTGACGAATCTGTACCTCTGAGGCGTTCCACGAGAGTTAGGAGTGCACCTGAGCATTACTATGGATTCCATATTACTGCAGAAGGTGAGACACTTATTAGTGATGGGACATTAGTAAGTCAAGATGACCCTAACAGCTACGAGGAAGCCATGGCAGGCCCCGAGTCTGCTAAATGGAAAGAGGCTATGGATAGCGAGATACAATCAATGTATGACAATCAAGTTTGGAACTTGGTTGAGAATGTACCAGGTCGTAAGACTGTAGGGTGCAAATGGGTCTTCAAGAAGAAGACCGACATGGATGGTAAAGTACACACTTATAAGGCTAGACTGGTTGCAAAGGGCTTCTCTCAAATTCCTGGAGTGGATTATGATGAGACCTTTTCTCCGGTAGCCAAGATTAAGTCTATTCGGGTTCTGTTAGCCATAGCCGCATTTCATGACTATGAAATTTGGCAAATGGATGTCAAAACCGCTTTCCTTAATGGAAAGTTGGCTGAAGATGTTTACATGAGTCAGCCAGAGGGTTTTGTCAGCAACGAGTACCCTAATAGAGTGTGTAAGCTTGAGAAATCCATTTATGGATTAAAGCAAGCACCTCGCAGATGGAATCTTTGCTTTGATGAAAAGGTCAAGGAATTTGGTTTTTCTAGGAGTGAAGATGAATCTTGTGTGTATGTCAAGGCTAGTGGGAGTATAGTTAGCTTCTTGGTATTGTATGTGGATGACATACTACTCAGAGGAAACGACATTCCATCCCTGCAGGAAGTAAAATCCTGGCTTGGAAAGTGTTTCGCTATGAAGGACCTTGGTGAAGCTGCCTATATTTTAGGGATAAGGATCTTGAGAGATCGGAGTAAAAGACTAATTGGACTTAGTCAAAGTACCTACTTGGATAAGGTGCTGAAGAGATTCAGCATGCAGGACTCCAAGAAAGGAGAATTGCCCATCCAGAGTAACGCCAAACTAAGTAAGACACAAAGCCCTGGCACTGAGGCTGAGATAGCACAAATGAGTCGAGTACCTTATGCTTCGGCTGTAGGATCGATCATGTATGCTATGACGTGTACTCGACCTGATGTAGCTTTTGCCCTGAGCATGGTTAGCAGGTTTCAGGGGAACCCTGGCAAGGCACACTAGACTGCGGTAAAGAATATTCTCAAGTACCTACGAAGGACTAAGGACTGGGTCCTTACCCTCGGTGGGAGTGATGACTTGAGAGTTGTAGGGTATAGTGATGCTAGCTTCCAGACTGATAGGGATAACTTCCGCTCTCAGTCGGGCTGGGTCTTTACCCTAAATGGAGGAGCAATTTTTTGGAAGAGTTCCAAGCAAGAGACAGTGGCAGATTCTACTTGTGAATCAGAGTATATTGCAGCTAGCGAGGCGGTAAAGGAGGCGTTATGGCTGAGGAACTTCATTGGAGACCTTGGAGTTGTACCAGCTATTAAAGAGCCAATGGAAATTTTCTGTGATAGTGAAAGTGCTGTTGCCTTAGCCAAGGAACCAAGGGATCACGGGAGATCCAGACACATCGACATAAAATACCATTTCATCAGACATCGGATCGAAGAAGGACTCCTCGTGGCAAAGAGGGTATCATCAGATGAGAATCCGGCAGATCCCCTCACGAAGGGACTGACTCGGGTTAAGCATCTCCAGCATGCTCGAAGCATAGGGATGAAGGATGATATTAGATTCAGTAGTTAGATAACCTCGAAATTTGTAAAGTGTAATTGACATCTGATGATGAATAAAAGTGTTTTATTTATGAGTAAAGTGTTGCTATCTCTTGTCGATCGTTTACTATATTTCTTTTGCATGTTTTGACTTCCAGAATAATTTTTGTTTGGTATAACATATTATTCAAACCTCCACAGTCGGTCATATGTCGGAAGTAGGTATGAATCAAGACTGTCATGTTAGGTTGTAGAGGTCTTGGACAAGGCTACAGCAATCATGAGTGCTCATAAGTTCTGAGCATTGGACTCAACCCACGCTCACTGGAATCACTTCATGGAATTCTATCTCGAGTGATCGTGAGACGGTAATATCGTATAAGTCTTCAAACCTAGAGATATGATTTGTTACTTACAAGTTGGTTATGCATTGATTGTACGAAAAACACATTGGTAACTCGATGTTATAAATCGCGCTCTTGTGTGTAATTCAATGAGTGGTAGAACAAACATATGAGTCGAAGTTTATCTGTTCCTTCTTGGATTAGAAGCTGATATCTGGGCCCCTCGATGATTTTGTTTTGACCTATGTGCCGGGCCCGGTCAGAACTAAGTTGATGTGTTTAATGAAGTTCTTTGTCAAACAAATCGGAAATCGGGAAACAAACTGTTGGACAATAAGTAAGACGTTGTTCCATGTATTTGTCTGACTGATATCTAGAACAGAGGATTCTATGATCACTTATCTTAAATGGCGTATCATCATCTTCTCAGTTCCGAGAAACCTTGAAAAGAGCTACGATTGCCGATCGGTTCCTGAAGTCATACTTGCAGTAATAGTTATTAGACTTATCCAAGTGGGAGACTGTTGGATAAGGTGTCTAAGTCCATAACTATTTCTGGTATGTACTTGACCCGACCCGGCATGGTCCATTTGGGTTGCATGGCACCATGCAATTGGATAAACTAAATGAGAGAAATAACACTTGGAGATTATTAATATATTATAAGTTCTAATATATTAATAATATTATTTGATTAGTTTGATCAAGAATTAATTTAGAATTAATTATGTGATCAAAAGATAACTAATTAAATATATGGGTTGATTATGTAAATCATCCATATCTTGTATAGTGGGCTAAGAGGCTCCATGGATTATCAAGTTGGGTTCCACCCATAGGATGCTCCATGGATGCTCCATGGGAGTTACAAACCCATGGGTCATGGAAATGAAGAGTCATGACACATTAGGGTTTAACCCTAGATGTGTCAATACTATATAAGAAACATATTCTCCACCAAAATCGGTTACACCAAGGAAACAAGAGGGCTTGGCCGATTTCAAGAAGTGTGTGTTCTCTCATAAGTTCTTCCAAGAGCATTTGGTGTTGTGTGAAGCATTTGAGGCATCACACTTGGGGTGCTAGGCTCACAAGGTTTCAAGGAACACAAACAACAACAAGGTAAGTTATTCTATCTACTATTCAAGTTAAAATTGTTCCCCATGTATGCTAGATAGGAATATAACCTTGGAATTCAACTTTGCATGATAATTAGACAAACATAGATCCAAGGTTATTAGGGTTGCATGTACACTTAGGAAGTGTTAGAATGCTCAAAAACCCATCATATACATCAACCAATTTCTCTGTAGAAATATTCTCCTAAATCGGGTTGAAATACGTGCTATTGGTCAACCGATCCACGATGAGCCAAATCGAATCAACCCCATGCACAGTTCGAGGTAACTTTGTGATAAAATCCATGGTAATATCCTCCCATTTCCGTATGGGAATCTCCAACGGCTGCATCTTGCCATGAGGTCGCTGATGCTCGACCTTGACTTTCCTGCAAGTCAAGCGCCTCTCTACATACCAAGCTACATCCCGCTTCATGCAGGGCCACTAATAATCAGGACAAAGATCTCTATACATCTTCGTCTCCCCAAGATGAACGCATAACCTAGACTTGTGCATCTCCTCCATCAGAACCTAATGCACACCGCCCCTTATATGTAATCCAAACCCATCGATGAAGAGTCAACAACCCACGATTATCATAATCGATGGAAGCCACCTAACCCACAATACACTTACTATTCTGGTGCTCTTCCTTCATAGCCTCGACCCGAGCCTCACTAATCCACTCTAAAAGTGGACTAATCTCAGTCATCCTTAAACATATATCCCTGATCGGGGCCACAACCGCCTTGTGACTAAGAGCATCGGCCACTACATTAGCCTTCCGTATGTAATAAAGGATCTCACAATCATAATCTTTCACCACATCCAACCATCAACACTTCCTCATATTCAGATTTGGATGCTCCATCAGATACCTCAGGCTCTTATCGTCCGTTTAAATTGTATAGTGGACCCCATAAAGGTAATATCGCCAAACCTTGAAGGCGAAAACCACGGCCCCCTGCTCCAAATCATGCATAGGATAATTCACCTCATGAGATTTCAGCTGCCTTGAAGCATTGGTGATCATGTGATCCCTTTGCATCAACATTGCCCCCAAACGTGTCATTGACACATCACAATAAACCACATAATCAACAACACCCTCCGACAGGGTCAAAATCGGTGCCTCACACAACTGCTGTCACAACGTCTCAAAAACTGCCTATTGCTCAAACCCCCAGTGAAATGTAACCGTCTTCTTTGTCAACCGAGTCAAAGGAATAACTATCTTAGATGGAGACCTCAGAACCTCCCACCGCATCAGGGCCTTGACCCTGGCCAGATCAACCAGAATACCATTCTGGTTGACAAGGTGACCCAGAAACTGCACCTCACGCAACCAATACTCACACTTGAAGAACGTTGCAAAAAGTCTCTCCCTCCTTAAAGTGTTTAGCACCTCCCTCAAGTGCTCCTCATGCTGCTCTTTGTTATTAAAATAAACCAAGATATCATCAATGAATATAATCATATACTGATCCATCATCGGCCTGCATATGCAGTTTATGAGATCCATGAATACAGCTAGAGCAGTGGTGAGCCCAAAGCATTACCACACACTCATAATGACCATAACGAGTCCAAAAAGTTGTATTCTACACATCCTCGTCTCTAACCCTCATCTGATGATAACTTGAATGAAAATCAATCTTGGAAAACCAGGATGCACTGCGAAGCTAGTCAAATAGATCATTAATCCTCGGGAGTGGATAACGGTTCTTCACCTTGACCTTATTCAGCTCCCGGTAGTCAATACACATACGATGAGACACATCTTTCTTCTTCACAAACAAGATCGGTGCTCCCCATGGCGAACTGATTGGTTGAATGAATCCCTTGTCTAATAGCTCATGTATTTTGTTGGGTTAAAAATATGGTTTATACTTTACTTTTCTAGGAAAAATATATTTTTGTGTCTTGGACCGTAAACAACTTGGTGTTTACAGCCGTATACGTGTTTATAGCCGTAAACCCATTTACGACCGATGTTAAAGATTGATGAACACAAGGTGTGTACTGCCTAGAGAGAAACGAGAGAGAAGAACAAGTGTGTTAGTGTGTGTGAATCTCTTGTATCCTAAACATCATTCTATTCATCAATACATTGAGATTCATATTATTCTTCTTCTCCTTCTATTCTATTTGATATGAAATCATCCGTTTGATTGGGATTCCGCACCATCAAACGGATCTGATTGATACACAGGCAAATTAAGGACTTACAATTGGTATCAGAGAAAGGATTGTATAAGTCAATTTTGTTAGATCTGGAGCTTATTTGATCTTATTTTTGAAATATTTTTGCGTTTTTGGATAGATCTCTGAAAAATAAGTGGGGTTTGTTCTTCGCATTTTTCATAAAAACGGGTTTTTAATTGAGTTTTGGAGCAAAAAATGGCAAAAATCACTGTTTTTGGTCGTAACCTGCGAGGGGGTTGCGGCCAGCAGCTAGGAGATCACGGGCCGAGGTTTGCGGCCTCGGCTCGGAGTATACAGCTCAGCAGTTTGCGGCTCGGTCTCGCACGTTTCCGTGTTCTGAGTTCTCGTCCTCGCACCTCGCACCTCGCACTCTGCATGTGTTTGTTCAGCAACCCTCCTCCTCACATGCGCATCTGAAAAAATTAAGAAGGGACTCGCAGGTGCCAGGAATCGAACTCGGGTTCTTCAGCTCATCATTCCAGCGCCTTTGCCATCTGATCGAATATGCTAGATGTTCTTTTCCTCCCGAATATAATTCAAAACCACTCGCTTTCGCATCTAATTTCGAAAATTTGACACTTTTAACCCAAAATTCAATTTCTTTTAATTTTAAATTCCCTTGTCATCCAAAATAAAAAAAATTAAAATTAATAATAATAATAATAATAATAATAATAATATAAAAAAATTATTTTTGACTTATTATTTAAAATTTTGACTTTGACTTTCTCGTTTGACTTTTAAATTTTCAAACTTAGCTTTTTTGGTTTGACTTTTAAGTTTGACTTTTTAAATTTGACTTTTATGGTTGACTTTTGAGAAAAAGGGCATTGTTAAATTTGACGTTTAAGTTTTATTTTAGCTTCGAGTTGTGTGCTTTTAATGGCTTTTGAGGTCAACAGGGGAATTGAAGACATGAAAGAGAATCATCAGGATATGTTAAGACAAACTTTCAACATTTTCAATTATATCCTTCGAGAAACCTCGAAACTCAGTTGCAGTGATTTACTACACTTACTACTGAGATGAATATAGATGAGATCTTCTTGTCCAAATCTGAGATAAACAAGAAGCTATTGAATTCACTTCCAAAATCGTGGGATATGAACCTGGCTATCATCAAGAAGACAAAAGATCTCAATCGTCTTAGTATTGCTGATGTAATTGAAGAGCTTGATGCTTTGAAGTGTGGAAATACAATAAGTTCTGCAAACATCTCGATCAATGAAGTTTCATGCACTCAATCATGTGAAGCTATGATTAAACTTCTTCGTGAACAAATTGATTTATTAAAAATAGAAGTTGAGGACCTGAGATATGAAGGATATCAACTCCAGAAAGGGCAGAAACCCCTAAAGGCTGAATTAGAAGCAAAAACCAAAGACTTTAGGAGGCTTCAAGAAGATTATAGCAACAAATGTGAACATTATGATTATATCAAGAGACAGAATGCTGAGTTAATTACTGAGCTTGATACATTAAAAGGGCAATTTGAAATTGCAAATTTTGATTTTAAAAAGTTTGATGTATCAAGCGAAGTAGTTGCCAACATGATAGACCATTGCATGCAATTTAAACATAATCAATCAAAGGGTTTAGGATATGATAATGTACCCCCTCCTTTTAATCATACATATCAGTATCAACCTTTGTCTAAAGATGAGATTGCTAATGAACCATTCATGGTTTATGGCAAGCCATCTGGTTTTGTTTCAGAAAGATTTATTAATGTTGAAAATACTAACGTTTCTATTACCCCTGCAGATCAATCCTTAAATCAATCCAAGCAAGCAACTTAAGAGAGTGTGTCTGATAGTAAAGTAGCAGAAGATGAGAACAAGGAGAAAACCATTGAACAAACCAACATCTCCTTGATTCCGTAGAGTTGCAGGAGCAAGTGTTGACACTGGTCCTGCTGCAATCAAAATCAAGAAATAGGCCTTCTTGTGGCCCCTATGACTTCAATGAAAGCAAATCATATTAGATAACGGGGTGGTGATGGTAGTATCTGTGACAACCTGCAATTTATTCCATCACTAAAACCGTTCCTGTCAAATAAAACCGTCGTATTGAATTCGTTCCGTTAACCTTTGTGTTAAATTAATTTTATCACGACTTTTATTTTGATTTCGTAAATGTCGGGATGTATTATAATCATTAAAATATTTTTCCATATTTGTTTGGAAAATTATTATTTTCATCCAAATCGTGATTACGACAAATTTATCGGGTTCGACCAAAAGCACAGTCTAACGGTAGTATTGGGTAGAATCCCTCCGGGCCACAAACTCAACCCCTATATAAGGGATTGAGTGACATCATTTTGAGGCTTTTACTCTCTCTCTAAAAACTTTCTCTCACTACTCTCTCTCTAAAATCCGAAACTTAGCCAAAATCATCCAAAACAAGCTCCAAATCACTAAGGTAACTTCCCTAACTCATGAATTAGCATCTTAGACCTTCAAATTCGGGATTTATATGAGGAATGGGACCATAAACAAGTGTTTACGGTCTTGGAACCTCCTTAGGCCGTGAACACATGTAATGAGGGTTTTGAAGCCTCAAAACCCCTCCAAAACACTTCTAGGGCTTAGATTCGACTTAGATACTTGCATGCATGGACTAAGGACCCCAAAATCATGTAATTTGATGTATTAACATGAGTTTATGGCCCAAGAAACTTCTTGGACCGTAAACCCCCATGCATGAACCATAAACACCTCTTAAGTGTTAAAAATGCCCTTAAACACCACTACAAGCTTCCAAACGTGTCTAGGACCCTCTACTCCATCATTTGAAGCACCAAATCATACAAGAAGGGACCAAACATGAGTTTACGCTCCAAGAACATGCTTGGACCATAAACCCTCAATCTTAGACCTTAAACACCTTTTTGGGTGTTAGTTTGCCCCTAAACACCTTCAATGAACTTCCGTGAGTGCTTATAACCTTATAATCCTTCTAGAAATGCACCAAAACATTCATAAATGATACAAACTAGATTTTACGGTCCAAGAACATTCTTAGACCGTAAACTCATCTTCCTAGACCATAAACTCTTCAAATGGGTGTTTAAGTGCCCTTATCACCTTGAATGGCTTGTATGTTGGACTAGAATCACATGTGATTAACCTACGAACACCAACACCCATGAATCATGAACAAACATGAGTTTACGGTTGTAAAATCATGAGTTTAAGGTAGTAAACTCCCCAAGAACATCTCCTTAGACCATAAACTCATTTCCCTAGGCCATTTCAAGTCCCGATCACTTCCTAAGCCATGGAATCGACCCTAGAACCTTCCCGTGTGCATTGTATGACCATTTGGCATCCAAGAACCCACCATGCATGAGTTTACGGCCGTAAACTCATGGGGATATGGTAAATGGGCTGTAAACTCCTTAAGGAGTTTACTCTTGAAGAGTAAACTCCATATTTAGGCCCTACACACCCTTAGATGCTATCCGGATCACTCCTAACACTTGAATTGAAGTGTTTTCACGTCTTAGAGTGCATATTCATGTCTAATTAGTGGTTCAAAGTCTAATTAGATACAATTGTATATCATTTCATATTACATACGAACCTCGCGCGTTATCAAGCCCCGAACCGACACATAGCATCCAAACCGACACGTTTTCTCGTCTGATGAGTTCATACCCCTACCATTTTTCAATGTTTTTCACTGTTCTCAAGGGGGAATACAAGAAAAGTACAAGTAATACTTGTACTCAAAACTTGTTTTATATACATTGTGTTTCATATTACATATGCTTTTAACACTGACAGTCGTAACAAGTAACCATTTGAACTTATAGAATACATTATCATATTATTTGTGAAAAACAGTATAAATTATTGTATTTATATTTTCACAAATGTTTTCCCACATTATATCAGTTAAAAGCATAACATTAGAATTTAAAACATTGATTTGTCCTCGGTAACACTCCACAGAGATACGCGAGTGGAGGATAGTCATTTGATCTTTCAGTATTATTACTAGTAAATTTTTTATTCCTATAAATTAGAGACACGCCCTTGGTGAACACTCCGCAAAGATACGTGAGTGGAGGACCGCCACCGTAACCAGAATCTCTTAGATAGGGAGCGTGACTTGAGTGTATAGATCTATACGGTACTGACTACGCCACACCTGGCTGCTAGCTATAGCCGAACCGAAAGGTTCAAGGGTGATGAAAGTCATAAGGTGATGTGGACTACATATTGCCATATCTAGTCTATTGTATGGTTATGGAACTTGCAATTTGGATAAAAGAGATTTACTTTTTAGTAATAATGGGTTTAGTAACTAGTTTACTTGGTATTTATTAGTTTTATAAACGTGTTAAAACTAATACATTTTTAGTACGTGTACATATTTTACATTACATTTCGGGTTGGTAAACTAACATGTACTTTACAAGGATAACCAGGCTTTCAGTTGTAACATCCCAAAAATACAACCCAAATTTTTTTGTTTAAATAGTAATAAAAATCATATACTGTTTGTCATATCATAAAAGCCATATGTTCAAATATCTCAACTCATCATAAAATGACGTGAAACAACGGTATCAAATCAAACTACGAATTAAAACAAACTCCCAGGATAAAGACTGAATCTGTGGTGGGTGCAATGCCATCATCCCGAGCTCTTCACCTTACTTGCGGAAGTACCTGAATCCAAAACTGAAACTATAAGCACGAAGCTTAGTGAGCTCCCCCAAACTACCACATACCATACAATAACATATAAACACGTACTGGGCCTTACCCACTGCATCGGGCCGAAGCCTGGAAACTGCATTGGACCGTAGTCCAGAACTGACTGGGACCTTGTCCCGTGCATCGGACCGATGTCCGGAACTAGCTGCATCGGACCGAAGTCCGGAATTGACTGCCTCGGACCGAAGTCCGGAACTAACTGATCATAACATAGCATAACACATATCAACTAGCATAACACTCATCATCATAAACTCATATACTGTATACTACGCCAGGCCGTAGCCCAGAACACATAACACATAAATCCTATCTGAACCACATAGGCATCAAACACACTAACAACTGCATCGGACCGAGGTCCGGAAACTGCTACTAACTAAACGGGCCGACATTATGGCCTTAGACCCATTCCTACTGGAAGGAAACTCACCTCGTAGCCTATCTGCGAAAAGGACTGCTCGGAATCTATCTGCTACGTCTCAGGTTTCACCCCGGCTACAATATCCATGAGCACCATCAATCAAATACTGATAATAATAATACTGAGGGTAAAATGACTCTCCTACCCCTGGTCTAAGTCAACCTAATTGTCAAATTCAACATTCAGTTGACCTAACTCGTCGAGTTGGTCCGCCAACTCGTCGAGTCCTTACTCTTACTTCCTTGATTCCACTGGCTACTACTCGTCGAGTTTTGGCGCAAACTTAGCAAGTTCCTCTTTGCTACTATCACTTCGACAATCTGCATCCAACTCGCCGAGTTGTATGAGCAACTCATCGAGTTCTTCTTCATCAGATGATCATTCTAGCTGTGACTCGCCGAGTTGTATGAACAACTCGTCGAGTCTGTTCTTGAAGTATGAAGATGGACTTGGACTCGCCGAGTCAGGGCATTGACTCGCCGAGTTCTTCCACGAATGAGTCTAATCCTCTAGCTCACCGAGTCCACCTCTCACTCACTGGTTCCACTTGGCATAACTCGAAAAAGGAAACACAGGGGACTCGCGACTCGACTCGCCGAGTCAGAAGAACAACTCGCTGAGTCGTATGCATGCAAATACTATACATTCAATTCTGCTTGAAACTAGTCCATGCCATTAATAGATCTGGGTTCCTGGGACTTAATTTACACGTAAAGTTTCCAACTTTACGTGTGAATAACATCAAATGAAGGTTTTAAGGTTAAAAGCACACTATAATTGTAGATCTAGAGCTTTCATGCAAAATGGATCCATAAAGGTGCTAGATCTAAGCTCCTGGAAATCAAATCTAGCTAGATCTGAAGGTTAATCAACTCCATGAATCCTCTATGTTACTACTAAGCTAAGAAATGGATCACGAATGGCTTCACAAAGGAGATTTAAGCATAGAAATAGAAAAAGGCCAAGATATACCTTACTTTCTTCTAAAATTCCTCAAGGATCTAGGATTTCCTTCTTCTCTTCTTGATTTTCCTTCCTTTATCTCTCAAAATCTTCAAAGAACACACCAAAATCACTCAAAATGCAAAGAGGGATATAGGGTTCGAGTATGATGCTCTGATTGGTGATAGGATCTGACTTGAGGCCCCCAAAAGTTGTTTATATAGGGTGCAAACCCTTGCAGTTAGGGTTTCATACAGACTGGCGGACTCGCTGAGTTGCCAACTTAAACGTTCTCGAAATCGTGACCCTACTCGACGAGTCCGGCTACTGACTCGTCGAGTTCCTCTTAACACTTGAAGAAAAATAACAATAAATAACAATATAAATATTATACGAGAATTAGGGTCTTACTACCCTCCCCTACTTGTCTCAGAATTCGTCCTCGAAGTCTGTTGTTGCTGAATCTAAGAACAACTCGGGGTAATGCCCCCGCATCTCCTCCTCGGACTCCCACGTCCACTCAGAAACCTTCCGGTGCTGCCACTGTACCTTTACCAACTAAATCACCTTGTTCCTCAAGGTCTTCACCTTCCGATCCAAGATCACAACTAGCTTCTCGACATATTTCAGGCCGCTATCAACCTAAATATCCTCAATGGGAACTATTGCTGACTCATCCACCAAACACTTCCTCAGCTGAGAAACATGGAAACTGTTGTGGATCTGGCTAAGCTCTGACGGAAGATCCAACTGATAAGCAACCCGACCCACCCGGGCCAAAACCCCAAAAGGACCAATGAACCTGGGGCCCAACTTGCCCCTCTTTCGAAACCTGATAACACCCTTCCAGGGCGATACCTTCAGGAGGACCATATCGCCCACCTGAAGCTCCAAATCTGAACGCCTCCTATCGGCGTAACTTTTCTACCGACTATGAGCAGTCTGCAGTCTGCCACGAACCTGCTGGATCAATTCTGTCGTATTGAGCACCACCTCGGTGCTTCCAATGACTCACTGACCGATTTCGCCCCAACAAATCGGGGTCCTGTACTTCCTCCCATAGAGCATTTCGAAAGGAGGTCGATCGATACTCGCGTGGTAACTGTTGTTATACGATAATTCCGCTAACGGAAGGTACGTATCCTAACTGCCATTGAAGTCTAAAACACATGCCCGCAACATGTCCTCGAGGGTCTGAATCGTTCTCTCGCTTTGTCCTTCTGTCTGAGGATGGAAAGCAGTGCTAAAATGGAGTCGAGTACCCATCTCGTCGTGAAACCGCTTCCAGAATCTGGAAGTAAAACGGACATCTCGGTCTGACACCACAGAAACAGGCACTCCATGGCGTGCCACCACCTCCCTCACATAAATATCAGCTAACTTTTCTGTTATATGCTCTCCTAGATTGGTATAAAATGAGCACTCTTCGTCAACCGATCCACAATAACCCATATAGAATCCACTCCACGCGCAGTCCTGGGAAGCTTCGTGATGTAATCCATGGTAATGTCTTCCCATTTCCACACCGGAATGTCTAACGGCTGCATCTTTCTGTGAGGTCTCTAGTGTTATGCCTTAACCTTCCTGCAGGTTAGGCACCTCTCCACATACCAGACGACATCCCGCTTCATGCAGGGCCACCAATAATAGGGTCGAAGATCTCTATACATCTTCGTAGCTCCTGGATGAATGGAAAATCGAGACTTATGGGCCTCATCCGTCAACACTTTCCGTACTCCGCCCCAATACGGCACCCAAAATCTCCCGTGAAGGGTCAACAATCCTCTACTATCATAGTCAAAAGAAGCTACTCGGCCCACGATCCTATCACTCTTCTGTCTCTCCTCTTTGAGGCCTTCTACCTGTGCCTCCTTAATTTGCTCCAATAATGGAGCAATCACCGTCATCCTCAAACAAATGCCTCTGATTGGGGCCGCTACTGCCTTGCGGCTCAAGGCGTCGGCCACTACGTTGGCTTTCCCCGGGTGATAAAGGATGTCACAGTCGTAATCCTTCAACACATCCAACCATCGCCTCTGCTTCATGTTCAGATTCGACTGATCCATGAGGTACCTCAAGTTCTTGTGATCTGTGTAAATGGTACAAAGGACCCGATAAAGGTAATGTCTCCAAATCTTGAGGGAAAACACCACTACCCCCAGCTCTAAATCATGCGTACGATAATTAGCCTCGTGAGGCTTCAACTATCTCGAGGCATAAGCTATCACACGGCCTCGCTGCATCAACACTGCTCCCATACCTGTGATCGAGGCATCACAATAGACTACGAAATCCTCCACTCCCTCTGGCAGGGTAAGAATCGGCACCTCGCACAATCTCTGCCTGAGTATCTCAAACGCTACCTCTTGCTCAGACCCCCAACGGAACGCAATCGACTTCTTGGTCAGTCGGGTGAGCAGTACTGCTATCTTGGAGAAATCCTGGATGAATCTCCTGTAATACCCTACCAATCCTAGGAAACTCCGAATCTCGGATGGAGACCTCGGAACCTCCCACTGCATCACGACCTCAATCTTGGCCGGATCTACCAAAATATCCTTCTGGTTGACAAGGTGACCAAGGAATTGCACCTCGCGCAACCAAAACTCACACTTGGAGAACTTCGCGAAAAGTCACTCCCTCCTCAAAACCTCTAGCACCTCTCTCAGGTCTTCCTCATGCTACTCCTGAGTCTTGGAATACACCAAGATATCGTATATGAATACTATCACAGACCGATCCAGCATCGGCCTGCACACGCGGTTCATGAGATCCATGAACGCGGCCGAAGTGTTGGTGAGCCCAAATGGCATCACCACAAACTCATAATGACCATACCTAGTCCTAAAGGCGGTCTTCTGCACATCCTCATCTCTGACCCGCATCTGGTGATATTCGGAGCGTAAATCAATCTTGGAGAACCAAGACGCACCCTGAAGCTGATCAAACAAATCATCTATCCTCGAAAGTCGGTAACGGTTCTTCGCCGTTACCTTATTCAGCTCCCGGTAATCTATACACATACGGTGCGACCCAACCTTTTTCTTCACGAATAAAATCGGTGCACCCCATGGCGAACTGCTCGGCCTGATAAATCCCTTGTCCAGTAGCTCTTGCAGCTGCGTAGACAACTCCTGCATCTCTGAGGGAGCCAACCGATACGGTTCCTTGGCTATCGGAGCCGCACCAGGGACTAGATCAATCCCGAACTCAACCTGTCTCTCAGGAGGTACCCCCGGCAATTCCTACAGAAATACATCCAAGTAGTCTCGCACCACCGGAACATCATCAACTGTCATATTGCCCTTCTCCCGGGCGTCTGAAACATAGGCAATATAGCCGACACAACTGTGCTGAAAGTAGCGTCTTGCCCTCGCTGCTAAACACAGAACTGGCCCGCGCTGTCGCTTCTCTCCCTGAATCACTAACTCTCCCCCACTGGGAGTGCATACTCTCATTAACTGCAGCTCGTAATCTGTCACCGCCCCATTGGGGCTCAGCCAATCCATGCCTACTATGAATTTATTCCCTCGCAGGGGAATAGGGACTAAGTCCACCGGAAACTGCTCATCGAATAACTGCAGAGAACACCCTCTGTACACCCTTGCCACCCTAACGGTCCTATCAGCTGCAATCTCAACCTCAAGCGGACAATCTAGCTCCCCTGGTGCTCTACTAAACCTCTTGCTAAGTGCAAGAGAGATGAATGATCGGGTAGCTCCCGAATCAAACAATACTGTAGCTGAGATGCCGTTCACCGAGAACAACCCTATACAAAACATATAACCATAAGAAACAATGAAGAAATAAATACTGAGATAAGGGAAAAATACACACCCACCACCACATCACAAGTTACTCGCACCTCCTCTGCTGTCAGCTGAAAAACCCTACTCTTCGCCACCGGCATCTCTCCTTGGCCCTGATGGCCATCTGAAATCCCCAAAGTAGCAGGAGCAGGTGCTGACACCTTCCCTGCAGCAGCTAAACTCGGACACTAGGACTTTTTATG
Organism: Lactuca saligna; assembly: GCF_052625555.1. Classification (NCBI taxonomy): domain Eukaryota; kingdom Viridiplantae; phylum Streptophyta; class Magnoliopsida; order Asterales; family Asteraceae; genus Lactuca; species Lactuca saligna. The sequence continues at coordinate 36,096,821 of NC_136417.1, read as the reverse complement.
TCCCCTCTACTTGCAATGGAAGCAAATTAGATCTGTTGCTGTAACGACGGTGGTAGTGGCTGTACAATCTCTGCTCATATTCCCATTCCGGCCGCACTTGTAGCAACCGGCACTCCCTGCCTTGCACACCCCGTCGTGCAATCTCCCACACTTGCCACACCGAGTGTGGCTCTGCTGACTTCGAGCTCTATGATCTGAACCCTTGGGCTTTTTGCCCGCATTCCCTGTACCTGGAGCCGCCTCCGGCTTCCTCTTCCTCTCCATCTCAAGGTCAATCTCTCTCTCTCTCTCTCTCTCTCTCTCTCTCCCCCTAGTAATCATGTCATCCAATGTTTTACAGCTGGACCAGCTCACGAACTGGCGGATATCACTCCGCAGCATCTCATGATAACGAGCATTCTTCATTTCCTCATCAGCCGCGTACTGAGAAACGAGAAGTGCCCTCTCCCTGAACTTGGCGGTAATTTCCACCACCGTCTCTGTAGTCTGGGTAAGATCCTGAAACTCGTGTGCTAACTACTGCACCTCAATAACCGGTGCGAACTCGGCTCTGAATCTGGTAGTAAAGTCTACCCATGTCATAGCATCCAAGGCTGCGTCATCCCCGATGGCATGACCAATCTCCTCCCACCAATCCCGTGCCCTGTCCTTCAGAAGACAGGACGCCAATCTGACCTTGTCCCCCTTGGGACATCCGCTAGTGCGGAAGGCGTTGCCCACATCTGCCAACCATCTGGTGCTCGCTATGGGGTCCCGCGCCCCGTGGTAATCTGGAGCTCCACATGCACGAAACTCCCTGAAGGTAAGCATGCGTGACCCCATCATGGCTGCTACCTCAGCACGGAAAGTACTCAGCCTCTCATCCATCAACTCCAAGATACCCTCCTTGATCGAACCAAATATCACAGGGGTCTGCTCAAGTATGGTGCGAGTAATCTCTGAAGAGAGAAACTCCCTGGTCTGCTCATCTATCTGCCCAGCCTCCGGGCCTGATCCTGATCCCACTCCGGCACCTGAACTGCCGACTGCTGGTCTAGGGCATAATACCACCATTCTGAAACACAACATAATAAACGTCAGGAACACTGATATATCTCGAGGAATCACTACTACCACAAGTTTCCCGATCTCATCTCAGCTTTCCTTGATTCGAGTACGGATCCTCTGCTTCCAGTAGTACGGGCCCATACTATCTTCCACATCTATCCATACTTTCCTCAATTACTGCCTTGACTCCACCAAGTCACTATTACTGCTAATGATCTCTGCTACTCTCATCCTAGGCTTGCCCTAGGGAATTCTCTGACTATACCCGATCCAGTCCTCAGCTGCTGAAAGCCTCCCTGTGATGCCAATTAGCCATCACCTGAATAACATCACATGCATCGAGGCTCAGATAATCCTTCAAGTAAAAGACTCATCCCCTACAACGGTTATATTCAGACAAGAGCTATGCAATAGGGCTAAATCTAGCACTCTGAGATTATTCAACCCTGTTCACATGTGACGTGACGCATTCACCAGATGGATAACTCCCATCACTTAGAGTCCCACAAAGCACAAAGCAAGTAGCATTCAGACATAGGAGACCACTCAAGCAATTCTATCCTCATAAGAAGGAAACTATACTAGCATACAATGCTAAGTTCATATTATCAGGCATAACCTAAATATGCTATCCTACTGCTGACTACCTTATGTTAGCATGCAATTTATATAAGGCTGAAACACATAAAGCAAACATCTAAGGCATCCTCCTAGATCCTTAGTTCTATACTAGCATGTTGTTCTATTGATACTGAAACTGAAGCTAATATTCATAGCATAACTTGTATGGGTAATTTGGGAGTACTTACTTGAGCTCCGCTGATCGCATGCACCACACCCCTTTTCTCTTTTCAAAGTTTTTATCTTTCTCAAAAATACTTTTTTTTTTTTACTTTTCTAAAACTCTTTTCTTTCGAAAATCATTTTACCATTTCCTTAGTTTGAGTTCAGACACACCCGGAAGTGTGCCTGAATCCCTCAAACCAAGGCTCTGATACCAACTTGTAACATCCCAAAAATACGACCCAATTTCTTTTGTTTAAATAGTAATAAAAATCATATACTGTTTGTCATATCATAAAAAGCATATGTTCAAATATCTCAACTCATAATAAAATGTCGTGAAACAACGGTATCAAATCAAACTACGAATCAAAACAAACTCCCAGGATAAAGACTGAAGCTGTGGTGGGTGCGATATCATCATCCCGAGCTGTTCACCTTACTTGCGGAAGTACCTGAAACCAAAACTGAAACTGTAAGCATGAAGGTTAGTTAGCTCCCCCAAACTACCACATACCATACAATAACATATAAACACGTACTGGGCCTTGCCCACTGCATCGGGCCGAAGCCCGGAAACTGCATCGGACCGTAGTCCGGAACTGACTGGGACCTTGTCCCCTGCATCGGAACGATGTCCGGAACTAGCTACATCGGACCGAAGTCCGGAACTGACTGCATCGGACCGAAGTTCGGAACTGACTGATCATAGCATAGCATAAACACATATCAACTAGCATAACACTCATCATCATAAACTCATATACTGCATACTACGCCAGGCCGTAGCCCAAAACACATAACACATAAATCCTATCTGAACCACGAAGGCATCAAACACACTAATAACTGCATCGGACCGAGGTCCGGAAATTACTACTAACTAAACGGGCCGACATTGTGGCCTTAGACCCGTTCCTACTGGAAGGAAACTCACCTCGTAGCCTAGCTGCTGAAAGGACTGCTCCGGAATCTGTCTGCTGCATCTCCGGTTTCACCCCGGCTACAATATCCATGAGCACCATCAATCAAATACTGATAATAATAATACTAAGGGTAAAATGACTCTTCTACCCCTGGTCCAAGTCAACCTAACTGTCAAATTCAACATTCGGTTGACCAGACTCGTCGAGTTGGGCCGCCAACTCGTCAAGTCCTTACTCTTACTTCCTTGATTCCACTCGCTACTACTCGTCGAGTTTTGGCACAAACTCAACAAGTTCCTCATTTCTACTATCACTCAGACAATCTGCATCCGACTCGCTGAGTTGTATGAACAACTCGTCGAGTTCTTCTTCATCAGATGATCATTCTAGCTGTGACTCGCCGAGTTGTATGAACAACTTGTCGAGTCTGTTCTTGAAGTATGAAGATGGCCTTGGACTCGCCGAGTCAGGGCATTGACTCGTCGAGTTCTTCCACGAATGAGTCTAATCCTCTAGCTCACCGAGTCCACCTCTCACCCACTAGTTCCACTCGCCATAACTCGAAAAAGGAAACACAGGGGACTCGCGACTCGACTCGCCGAGTCGTATGCATGCAAATACTATACACTCGATTCTACTTGAAACTAGTCCATGCCATTAATAGATCTGGGTTCCTGGGACTTGATTTACACGTAAAGTTTCCAACTTTACGTGTGAATAACATCAAATGAAGGTTTTAAGGTTAAAAGCACACTATAATAGTAGATCTAGAGCTTTCATGCAAAATGGATCCATAAAGGTGCTAGATCTAAGCTCCTGGAAATCAAATCTAGCTAGATCTGAAGGTTAATCAACTCCATGAATCCTCTATGTTACTACTAAGCTAAGAAATGGATCAAGAATGGCTTCACAAAGGAGATTTAAGCATAGAAACAGAAAAGGGCCAAGATATACCTGACTTTCTTCTGAAATTCCTCAAGGATCTAGGATCTCCTTCTTCTCTTATTGATCTTCCTTCCTTTATCTCTCATAATCTTCAAAGAACACACAAAAATCACACAAAATGCAAAGAGGGCTCTAGGGTTCGAGTATGATGCTCTAAGGGGTGATGGGGGCTGACTTAAGGCCCCCAAAAGTTGTTTATATAGGGTGCAAGACCTTGAAATTAGGGTTTCAACCAGAGTGGCGGACTCGCTGAGTCCGGGATATGGACTCGCCGAGTTGCCAACTTAAATGTGCTCGAAATCGCGACCCTACTCGATGAGTTCGGCTACTGACTCATCGAGTTCCCCTTAACACTTGAAGAAAAATAACAATAAATAACAATATAAATATCATACTAGAATTGGGGTGTTACTACCCTCCCCCACTTGTCTCAGACTTCGTCCTCGAAGTCTGCTGCTGTTGAATCTAAGAACAACTCGGGGTAATGCCCCCACATCTCCTCCTCGGACTCCCACGTCCACTCAGAAACCTTCCGGTGCTGCCACTGTACCTTTACCAACTGAATCACCTTGTTCCTCAAGGTCTTCACCTTCCGATCCAAGATCGCAACTGGCTTCTCGACATAATTCAGGCTGTTATCAACCTGAATATCCTCAATGGGCACTATTGCTGACTTGTCCACCAAACACTTCCTCAGTTGAGAAACATGGAAACTGTTGTGGATCTGGCTAAGCTCTGACGGAAGATCCAACCGATAAGCAACCCGAACCACCCAGGCCAAAACCCTAAAAGGACCAATGAACCTGGGGCCCAGCTTGCCCCTCTTCCGAAACCTGATAACACCCTTCCAGGGTGATACCTTCAGGAGGACCATATTGCCCACCTGAAGCTCCAAATCTGAACGCCTCCTATCAGCGTAACTCTTCTGCCGACCCTGAGCAGTCTGCAGTCTGCCACGAACTTGTTGGATCAATTTTGTCGTCTTGAGCACCACCTCGGTGCTTCCAATGACTCGCTGACTGACCTCACCCCAACAAATCGGGGTCCTGCACTTCCTCCCGTAGAGCATTTCGAAAGGAGGTTGATCGATACTCGCGTGGTAACTATTGTTATAAAAAAATTCCGCTAACGGAAGGTACGTATCCTAACTGCCACCGAAGTCTAAAACACATGCCCGCAGCATGTCCTCGAGGGTCTGAATCGTTCTCTCGCTTTGTCCTTCCGTCTGAGGATGGAAAGCAGTGCTAAAATGGAGTCGAGTACCCATCTCGTCGTGAAACCGCTTCCAGAATCTGGAAGTAAAACGAACATCTCGGTCTGACACCACAGAAACAGGCACTCCATGGCGTGCCACCACCTCGCTAACATATATATATATATATATATATATATATATATATATATATATATATATATATATATATATATATATATATATATATATATATATATATCAGCTAAATTTTCTGCTGATATGCTCTCCTGGATTGGTATAAAAGGAGCACTCTTCGTCAAACGATCCACAATAACCCATATAGAATCCATTCCACGCACAATCCTGGGAAGTTTCGTGTTGAAATCCATGGTAATGTCTTCCCATTTCCACATCGGAATGTCTAGCAGATGCATCTTGCCGTGAGGTCTCTGGTATTCTGCCTTAACCTTCCTGCAGGTCAGGCACCTCTCCACATACCATGCGACATCCCGCTTCATGCAGGGCCACCAATAATAGGGTCGAAGATCTCTATACATCTTCGTAGCCCCCGGATGAATGGAAAATCGAGACTTATTGACCTCATCCATCAACACTTGCCGTACTCCGCCCCAGTATGACACCCAAACTCTCCTGTGAAGGGTCAACAATCCTCTACTATCATAGTCAAAAGAAGCTACTCGGCCCACGATCCTATCACTCTTCTGTCTCTCCTCCTTGAGGCCTTCAACATGTACCTCCTTAACTTGCTCCAATAATGGAGCAATCACTGTCATCCTCAAACAAATGCCTCTGATTGGGGCTGCTACTGCCTTGCGGCTCAAGGCGTCGGCCACTACGTTGGCTTTCCCCGGGTGATAAAGGATCTCACAGTCGTAATCCTTCAACACATCCAACCATCGCCTCTGCTTCATGTTCAGATTCGACTGATCCATGAGGTACCTCAAGTTCTTATGATCTGTGTAAATGGTACAACGGACCCGATAAAGGTAATGTCTCCAAATCTTGAGGGCAAACACCACTGCCCCCAGCTCTAAATCATGTGTAGGATAATTAGCCTCGTGAGGCTTCAACTGTCTCGATGCATAAGCTATCACACGGCCTCGCTGCATCAACACTGCTCCCATACCTGTGATCGAGGCATCACAGTAGACTACAAAATCCTCCACTCCCTCTGGCAGGGTAAGAATCAGGGTCTCACACAATCTCTGCATGAGGGTCTCAAACGCTACCTGTTGCTCAGACCCCCAACGGAACGCAACCGACTTCTTGGTCAGTCGGGTGAGCGGTACTGCTATCTTGGAGAAATCCTGGATGAATCTCCTGTAATACCCTACCAATCCTAGGAAACTTCGAAACTCGGATGGAGATCTCGGAACCTCCCATTGCATCACGACCTCAATCTTGGCCGGATCTACCAAAATACCCTTCTGGTTGACGAGGTGACCAAGGAACTGCGCCTCACGCAACCAAAACTCACACTTGGAGAACTTCGCGAAAAGTCTCTCCCTCCTCAAAACCTCTAGCACCTCTCTCAAGTGTTCCTCATGCTGCTCCTGAGTCTTGGAATACACCAAGATATCGTCTATGAATACTATCATAGACCGGTCCAACATCGGCCTGCACATGCGGTTCATGAGATCCATTAACGCGACCAGAGCGTTGGTGAGCCCAAATGGCATTACCACAAACTCATAATGACTATACCTGGTCCTAAAGGCAGTCTTCTGCACATCCTCGTCTCTGACCCGCATCTGGTGATATCCGGAGCGTAAATCAATCTTGGAGAACCAAGACGCTCCCTGAAGCTGATCAAACAAATCATCTATCCTCGGAAGTGGATAACGGTTCTTCACCATTACCTTATTCAGCTCCCGGTAATCTATACACATATGGTGCGACCCGTCCTTTTTCTTCACGAATAAAATCGGTGCACCCCATGGCGAACTGCTCGGCCTGATAAATCCATTGTCCAGCAGCTCTTGCACCTGCGTAGACAACTCCTGGATCTCTAGGGGAGCCAACTGATACAGTGCCTTGGCTATCGGAGCCGCACCAGGGACTAGATCAATCCCGAACTTAACCTGTCTCTCACGAGGTACCTCCGGCAATTCCTCCAGAAATACATCCGAGTAGTCTCGCACCACCAGAACATCATCAACTGTCATCTTACCCTTCTCCTGGCGTCTGAAACATAGGTAATACAGCCGACACAACTCTGCTGAAAGTAGCGTCTTGCCCTCGCTGCTAAACACAGAACTGGCCCGCGCTGTGGGTTCGCTCCCTGAATCACTAACTCTCCCCCACTGGGAGTGCGTACTCTCACTAACTGCAGCTCGCCATCTATCACCGCCCCATTGGGTCTCAACCAATCCATGCCTACTATGATTTTATTCCCTCGTAGGGGAATAGGGACCAAGTCCACCGGAAACTACTCATCGAATATTTTTTTTCAAATTTTTTTTCAACGAATCTATAGTAAAAGTAGCGATTTTTCATAAAAAAATTCAATTTTTTTTTTGTGATCTCTAAGTATTTTTTTTATGCATTTTTAGGGTTTTTTTTAGGATTTTTTGTTTTCCATAGAACCTAAACCTATATATATATATATATATATATATATATATATATATATATATATATATATATATATGTTGGTGATTTAATATCATCCACATTATTTAAGTATAATAGGATTAATTTTGTTGGCTAAAAGTGATATTGTTGAATATTCAACAAGTTAGGATGGTGTAGGAGTACACATTTGTTCAAGTTTTTCAAGATTCAAAGTACACTGTTATTTTGGACAGAAGCCCCTAAACAAACGGGGGTCCAGGGGCAGCGGCCCTAGGAGAAGGGTCAAGGGGCGGCAGCCCTTGGCGGGGTCCAAGGGGCAGAGATTCATTTTATGACAGGTTTGCTATATCAAAAAATGCATCAAAAATCCAATTTTTGAGAAAATTGATCCTTTACCCTGAGATTTGTTTATGACAGGTTTGGTAGTTTTGCTGACAGTTTGTAACTGTCTAGTGACAGTTTTTAGGCGGGAATCATATAGCCGTTTTTGGTTATTTTTCTGGTACATCTTTTTGAGGAACATTTTCACATATATTCTCTGATTTCGTATCTCTAAATTTCATCTAATTGAGTGTTCGATTTGTACCATCGAAATACTTCAATTTAATAGTCAATCACGACTTTCACAGAATCTAAATAATCTGTTCATCCCCTATTTCTAACATATACATACAAACATTTTTTGTGGTACTTGGGCATGTGTATTGTAGAACAACACCTTCTTGATGGATGAACGATGAGAGTGACAATTCTATGTATTTTATATCATTGTCAACACATAACAGCTCTATACGTTTTCAGAATTGTTTCTAAATTATTTAAGCAAATGTAAATTTATATAATGGGCAATTCACATCAATGATTCATAATATAAATCCATTTGAAATGTGTATGATCATAAAAAAAAAGCCTAGCTCCTCCCTTCAGAAGGGTAAAGTGCATGTTTTAAACAATGTAATATATTAAATCATTATGTGTGAGATCCTTGTATTAGAGTTCATTAAAAATAAAAATTTAATATCAATATTTAACTATTAAATGTTTTATAAAGTAATACATTTACATAACATAATGTAATCTTTTGTAATATTTATAAAAAAAAAAAAAATGCTTCGGAAAATTTTTGAGACTTTATTATCAAATTAACAAAATGGTTTTCTTTCCTTATAAAACTCGTTAGAATTTTATTTAAAAAAAAATAGAAATTCCGAAAAAATAACAGGTGGAAAATAAAAATTCTAAAACTCCCACAAAATAACATATATCAAAATGAAAGAGAAGAAAACATGTGAAAAAAAATATTTTTATTTATAGGTTAGAAAAGGGACTTAAATTCATTTACATTAATTGGTATGTCATGTTGTTTTGCCAATTAACACAAAATAAGAAATTGGCTCAATTTTAGTATTTCCCAGCAAACCAGAGTTAAAATATAATCTTAGTCTTAAAACATATAATGACCAAAATAAACATGGCCTATGTCAAATAATGAAGAGCTACATGTGGAGGCAACCAGATTGGCGGATGACTTGGGTGGATGGCGCTAGAGAAATTTAAACATACGTTCAACTTTAAAGCCTATTCCAAGGATCTCCTTGATATTTTGATTCTGCACCACATAATCGGTAATATCCCAGATGTTTCATACTACACCAGATGCATGAGCAAATATGGCAGTCGAAGAGCAAATGGGATGTTTTGACGAAAGAAATATGGCAATCAAATATGTCAAATAATGAAGAGCTACATGTGGAGGCAACCCATGCCGGATTCTAGTGTTCTCACTTAGTAGCTTGGAGATAGCCTCGTCTAAAGTAGGAAGAGGATGAATGTCTAGGATTGATTCCCCTGAATTCTCAAACTTGTTTTGCAGCCTTTCGGTTAGATCTAACCGACTATAATAAACCCTGAATTACTTTGGTAGTTCTATAAAAGAATTTGGGCTAACCAACTTCGTTTGATCTTCTATGACTTGAATATAAAATACATATGCATTGATGCACTAATGGATTGATTTGGTTGTTGTCGTTTTTCTAAAAATCTGGCCACAACTAATATTTGTAACAGACAATAAAAGTGGTAAACTGTGGAAAAAATGTCCCAAATTTGTTTCGCGGTGGTGTACCCCCAGATACTGTTGATGAAAATCTATGCATTAACGAATCCTAATATTTTAGCCTTTTGAAGGTCCTGCATGCATGAACGTCAGTTCTCTGGCAGTCGACGTCGATCATACATACTTATAACTCTACAATGATAGGAATTGTGTGTTGGAGAAAGCATATTGAGACAAGGAGATAGAAAGAGAGATTCTTGTACAGACAACAAAAGCTTTTATTAATCTCCAATCAACACAATTTACATAAGATTATTACATGTATATACTAGTTATGTTTTTTGGCCCGTGCTAAGCACGAACCATGTAAGGTAATTTAGGCATTTTGAAAAATTAAAGTACAATGTTATAAGTGGGTGGATTTTCCAAAATATGTCTTGATAAGAAAAAATGAAAGTGGAATTTTGTAATAAGGAAAGAAAATGAAAATGCAATGTTGGAAATGCATTGTATTTGTCAAATTACTTAACGAAAAAATAAAAATAAAGGGCTAATTTGATTTGTAGACATAGCAAAACACAAACCAAAATCATGTTCAGTGGCTGTCAATACGAAATTATGTTGTTATTTTAAAGATATAAGCTTGAAAGATCAATTTGCAATAGATAATGAAGGTAAAGTTGAAGTAATTGTTTTCCTACTTCCTACGTGACCAAACAGCCACACCCAATACATCAAGCATTGTAGTGTAGGAGTTAGTTCTCATATCATATCATGATAGAGCATTGTTGACAATAACTCGTGTGAGATATTCGATGTCAATATGAAAGTGTAACATGTAAAAGTTATGGAGGATGAAAAGCAAGGATTTTCCATAAAATCATGCATTTGCCTTAGTTCTAGGGATGAGAATTTGGCCCGAAAACCCGAACCGAACCGAGAACCGAATCGAACCGAATCGAATTAGACCCGAATAAGCAATTCGATTCGGTTTTCGGGTATCTGTATAAGGCTTATTCGGTTTTCGGGTTATTCGGTCCGGGTTACCCGAATAAGGGCTTATTCGGTCCAAAAGGACCGAACCGAATATGAAAATTCATTATTTTTTCCCTTGCACGATTGCTTATTCGGTCTTGTGTTCTATCGATCGTTACCCAAAATACCCACGTAATACACCATAAAAAAATCAACGAAATCGATATTCGATCATCCGGTAGCGTATTACACCAACTCGACAGTAGCGTATTACACCAAATCGACAACATTACTCTTTGATCGATTGAGGTTTTTCTCATCCTTGCGAGTTGCATCTGCTTCCCTTGCGAGTTGCGATAACCTGGAATCTTTGATCAATCATCACTAGTTCAAAGTTCAAAGTCCATTAACGATAAGAAAAAAATCTGCCCTTGCGTTTGGAAAAAAAAATTATCTCCTCATCCTCGTTTTCTAGTTTCTATTGTGATCAAACTCCATTCAAGTCATGGAAAATTAGGTTCTAAATCAAGAAACTCAAGTAAGTATTTGTATCTTAATCTACTACTCAATCTTTCAATGTGTTATTTGTAAATGTAATTTGGGTTATTTGGGTTATTCGGGTTATTTGACTCCTTAATCATCTTGTACATGTTATTTGGGTTATTCGGGTTGGAACCGAACCGAACCGAATAATACCCGAACCGAACCGAACCCGTATTGCTTATTTGGTTCGGTTTTCGGTTCATACAATTACCCTTATTCGGTTTTCGGTTTATTCGGGTTCGGGTCGGTTCGGTTCGGTTCCGACCCAAATAACATCCCTACTTAGTTCTTGTATAATGAATAGGAATGCTAAAAAATCTTCTCATTTAGACTTCACTTATGCATTAAAACTTCTGCCTCCATGTGTCTCGTAGTTGACGCTTTTTTGTTTTTAAAACACATGAAAGCAATCTCCCTGACACATTCTTGAACCATCATAATGGTTGGCATATTCTCGAACCATCACAATGGTTATGTATATTTTAGTATTTTTAACAAGTAAATTAATGCAGTTAGAAAGTCAGTTATAGTTAGAAAGGAAGTTGAAGTTAGGAACCGTTATATGGGTCAAAAGTCACAATTGTTCACTAAACATTGTGATGATTAGTACGTGTATATATATATATATATATATATATATATATATATATATATATATATATATATATATATATATATATATATATATATATATATATATATATATATATATATATATATATATATATATATATGTGTGTGTGTGTATGAATTGTTTTTGTAATTGTAACTGATGCTCTATCAATAAAGGCTTTAGTGCACATATAAACTTCTCTCTTCTCTGATACGTAATGTTCATCTTTATTGCTTGAATTCAATGTTTCTTGGGGTTAATTCCAACAATGTAACCGTTGCAACCCTTAGAGCAATAACTACCAACTTGTAACTGCCCCATCTTACTTTAAACGACATTTAATAAACACTAAATCCAGCTTAATATTTCAACATTGTGTATAGGATGGCTAGAAAAGTTGAGCCAAAGGCCAAAACAAATAGGGATGAAATGCCAAGTAGGGTCTATTTTAATTTTTAATCTAGCAAAATGCTAATTTGTACGTACCGCCATGGTCCCTATGATTCGGAAAAGCAACAAAAAATCAAGTCACATTAATAAATTAAAGAACCGATGGATTAAATAATCTGAGAGCACAAAAACGTTGCAGGATACCAACCGCACGACTAAAATCAACATTACAAAGAAAATGGAATGTAATCATTCACATACAAAGTTACTGATGTTTTAATAAATAGCTACGCTTGAAAGAAAATCTGCAAATGGAACTTCATATTCAAGACTAAAGACAACATTTACCACCTTGGATTCCGATTCTGAAGCATATGTTTCTTTGGTTTAAAGATATACCTGGAACCATATATTGAGCCGTATATATCCATCAAAAGAGGATACTGCAGTTTAGCAAATAAAATAACCGGTATTGCAGCAACTACAGCAATAAATATCGGCACCCAGATCAACTTGTTATGGTAAAGCACGAAGAAGCTGAAACTAAAAGCAACCATCATGGTCATTATGGAGAGGAAAAGTGTTGCTAGACCTATCATTAGTTGTTTGGGTAATACTTCTAAGAAATCTTGCTCAGCATAACGAGATGTTAGCATGGATAAGAACATGAGGATTGAAGCTGAAGAGGAGAACAAAGAAATAGCATCGGATATGACAAAGGCAATGTAGATTTCTTTTCGGATAAACATTGGAAGGCCAGTGTCTTGGTGGTACCCACCAGGAATTGAAAAGGCTACCCCAAATACCATGGTGGCTATAAGTGCAGCAACCACCATGCATTGGTTAGCTGTTCCTTTTATCCAATCCTCACCTTTAGAAACTAGCTGCTTATGGTTCTCGGTGAATAATTCATGAGGTGTTAGGCCAGCTGCATTCCTTTTTTCTCTTAAAGAAGGAAGTATCATAGCCTCTACTTCCTACAACAGAAATATCAGATCATTAATGTCATTCATTAACAGCATTTGAAATCAGGTAAAGCTAAATTTATATCCGTGGATCCCATGAACAGATGTCATTTCAAAAATGACATTTTCTTGACGGTTGGATAGGCCTTTGATCTGTTAGTTTTTCATGTCTTAACCTCTTTCATAGTAATTGTGAAATCTAGAAAAAGTATTTTTATATGAAATATAGATTGAAAGATGGTTTCTTGAGCATAATAGTTGCAATGGCGAAATAGATTGCATGGATGGTTTCTTGAACATAATAGATGCAATGGCGAAATAGATTGCATGTACACGATTATTATATAAAGTAACTAGTAACTAAAGTGGGTAGAACCAACACAAGATCAAAATAAACATCCAGATTATGTACATGCTTGTGAACAGGTTTCACTGATCAAAGTATTTGGGTTTTAGTCCATTTATAAAACCTTGGTGTCATGTCATTTAAGTGATAATTAGGTAGGTGTCTGTGTATATATAATTAGGCTTAATGAAGAGGAAAAAAAAGGATTTAAATGAAGAATGCAAAGGTATATGATAAAAGGTGTAAACAAGGAATAGATTGAGGGTAACCAAGGAATAGATTGAGGGTAAAATAGTTTATTGAAACCCTTTATCATCTCACATGTAGTCTCAACTATCACCATGCATTCAAATTCAACACATGGAATTAAAACGACATACTGTTTCTTACTTTTCGACGAAACTAGAGTCCCATCGATAAACACAATAGCTTTTAGTAGACCGACTGTTTATAGGATCCTCATCGTAGTCGGTATCTGAACCCATTGTAGTCGGAGATAATATAACCTAACTTACAACACTTACTGAAAAAAAAAAGCAATGCATGGACATGCAATAGTCATCTAGTTAAGTTTTTTCATAATTCTTATGTATTTCTCTACGTTCTCAAATGTATCTCCTCGTTCTCAAATGTATCTCCACTTTACACTTTTCATTTCAGAATTATTGGGGACTCACAAGGTTTTGTTTCAATCATCCCATAATCAATGTTTTAAAACCTGGGTCGATCCCATAATCAATGTTTTAAAACCCGGGTCGATCCCATAATCAATGTTTTAAAACCCGGGTCGATCCGGCCAGTTCAACCGTTTGGACCGTGATCCGGGGTAGAAGGCGGATCAATTAAGAGCGGGTTTTTGTAAGAATACGGACCGGATTGAACCGGCCGGGTATCCCATAAACCGCGGTTCGATTACTTCTCGAACCGGTTAAAACCGGATTGACCAGTTTTAATAAGGCTTGGATAGTTGGATACAAGTAGCGAACGCCAAAACAACGAGCCGTTTGCGGTTTCTTCAATGTTTTTCAATGTTTAAACTTTGTGGATATCAAATTATTGGTTTTATATGTTTATGCATTATGCAGGAAAAGTAAAAATATATAAAGATAGAAAAAATACCACAAACCGGGTTGATCCGGCGGTTCAACCGGTTGACCCGTGAACCGATCATTACATCGGGTCAACTAAAAACCCGGGTTTTAAATCATTGCCCATAATCCTTCAAAATTTCCAAACAATATTTCCATTAAGACAAACATATCACTTTTTGAGTTCTAGAATGCCTTAGACATAGGAAACCCTACAAGCCTATGGGCTAAATATAGGCCAAATTAACGTACAATATTGCATTCCAAAAAAAGGAAAATGCTAATAATAATGGGGAAAAGGCTAATCCTAATTAGCATATTGCAGTTTATTTCTTTGGAATATTTTTGGTAAGTCATTGACTTGTTCATCATTAATCCAGAACAAATAAGGAGATTATAAATTTTTGAATAACATGTAATAAAAGGAAAGGAAATGATGTTGGCATGAATGTAGATTACAATGTTGCAAACTATTTGAACCATTTAAATCATGGTGTAGGTCACATTTATTGTACATTTTCATATTTTAGTCACCAATGATATTGTTGTGTGTATATATGTGTTCATTATGATGAAAGTGTGGTTTGTAACCAAACATTGTTAATCCGTGTTGTAATGTCCGGGATTTGTCAGGTATTATGTTGCTTCCTATCCAAGTTACGCTTATGTTTATATTGGGTTTGAGGGTTGGAGCGTACGCTAGGGGTATATGGTGTACGCACGTCGTACATATATGAGGCGCAGAGCAGGGAGTCCCCATGTGTACGCTGGGCCTACCCATGCGTATGTTGGGCATAGGTTGATCAGATGCAAACCCTAAAGTATAGGGTTTGCACAATATTTAACAAACTTATAACCCTCCAAACCCTTATCCTCTCAGCCTTCCTTGTCCTCGCAGTGCCAAACTCGAACCCTAACTCCATTGCATGTATCTTGAGCTTACTTTGAGCATTTTGGTGTTGTTTTGGTGGTTTTGACGAGCAAGGAGCTTGAAGAAGGAGCAAGGACTTGAAGAGAGCTTGTAGATCCAGAAGTTTGACATCTTTTCTGACTCATTTGAGGTATCAAGCTCCAACCTTGACCATTGTATGCTTAGATGTAGTTTTGGGGTGTGTTTTATGTCACATTTTGGTCCTATACTTGAGGTCCTTTGATTTTTGGAAGAATCTGTCCATAAGAGCTGTCCTTTTGAGCTCTTGGAAGCATTTAGAACCATAAAAATCAGATCTTGATGGTTTAGCTCCAACCATGCAAGTGATAGATGGCCACAAAGTGAGCTTATGGATTTAATGGGTGTCTTAATCCCCATCCATGCATGCAAAAGCATAAAGTTCATAACTTTATGGTTAAGGATGTTGTTAGGAGCTTAGATCTATGTTCTTGACGTTGCGACTTAATGGATTAAGTCAAAAGAAGGAGTTTAAGGTGACTGGCAGGAATGTTGTGCATATCCCCTAGTATACTGTGCGTTTTGGGTCAGCATCCCACTTCTGGTCAAGGCTAGCGTACGCCGAGCGTATGTGCTAGGTACGTTGCGTGTACGTATGCGAAGTGGTTAAGGTATTTTTGGGCCTTAGGAATTTGGGCCTGAATTTGTTGGGCCTCATGACCCACTATGTAGTAAGGCCTCTGGGCATAGGATTGGGATTTATGGTATTAGGCCTTTTTAGGCCTTATTGGGCCATAAAGCTTAAAAGAATGGATTTCGGTCGTAAGTTGTTTATGGGTTGGACCTTGAGGGAAGAGGCCCATTAGGGCAAGGACTAAGGGACCTTGCCTTGGGACACGAATTAGAAGTTAGGCTATAAGGGAGTCATACTTGGACCCAATATCTAACTAGGGGACTTATTATGCTATAAGGAGAGGAGTCCCGAGCCATCCGAGGAGTATGATTTCGGCACACACAGTTGAGGTGAGTTACCTTCCCGGAATGAGCGGGTCGAAGGAACCAATGTCAGCTGACTAGTACTTGTTTATAGTAGAGATGATTGTCTTTGTAATTGTCTGGTATGCAACTATCTGTTGTGTTTTACGTGTTTCTACTCATTGATATTATGTGGTAGTGGCAGGGGTGAAATAGACCCTTTAACCGATTGAAAGAGACCAAAGGTGTAGAGCAACACCCAAATATGTTCGGCAGTAACCGGTTGAAAGAGACCGAAGGGATAAGCCAGCACCCAGATATGTTAGGCAATATTTGATTTATGTGCTTGTATGTTATGATATTAAATGGTAGTGGTAGGGGATGAAATACACCCGATAACAGGTTGAAAGAGACCGAAGAGGTAGGCCAGCACCTAGATATGCTCGACAATATCTGGTTGAAAGAAACCGAAGGGGTAGGCTGATAGCCAGATATGCTTGGTAGTATCCGGTCGAAAGAGACCGAAGGAGTAGGCCAACACACGAATATGCTAGACAATATGTTTATTGTATGGTATGTGGTATGATGGGGGAACTTACTAAGTTTTGTGCTTACGGTTTTTCAATTTTGGTTTCAGGTACCTCTTTTCGAAAGGAAAGGATCTTACATGATCTCATCGCATCACACCATGATTTTCCACATTATGAGATTCTTAGGATTTGTACTCTAATATTATTTTCCTATGACATGTTTTGACACTTAGGTTTAATTATGATTTGGATGACACTATTGATTTTTTTAGACTACTTTTTTATAAATTACTTAATAAAAAATGAAATTTTTGGTCTTGAATTTTGGGATGTTACAAATTGGTATCAGAATCTTGGTTTGAGGGATTCAGACATACTTTCGGGGGTGTCTAGACTCAAATATAAGGTTTGATAGGTTTTTACAAGAAAAACAATTTTCTCAAAATTAAAATTAAGGGTTTCTAATAAAGAACAAGAAGTGTGATGCATGCAATCGGCCGAGCTCAAATATGTTTTCCCCAAGATACCAATATATGTTATGTAATGATATAAAGTATGAATATGTGAACTACATGCTAGATTATGGCTAAGGATCTAAAGGATGCCTTGTATGCCTACTGTATGTGCTTATTGAACTGCATACTAGTACTGATTAGTCAGTGATATGATGACCTGATTAGGATATGCTTGGTTTTAGTTACTCAATGCTCGACTAATTTCAGAATGTTAGGTCTAGCCTTATTTCGTAGCTCTTGTCTGAGTCCAACCGTTGTAGGGTAGTACCTCTCATTCAAAGAGTTATCTAGTCTTAGTAATATGTAATGGTAGTCGTGAGCTAGTTATGGAGAAATAGTAGGACTTCTTATACAGGTGATGGCAGAGAGTGGTTCGGTGAATACCCTAGGCAAGCCTAGGATGAGATTAGTATCAGAAATTATTTGATTGTGAATCGTAAACATGGATAGGAGGCGGCTTTGGTAAACCAAGGTAAATCAGGAGGAAAGTATGGATAGATTTGGAAGGTAGTATAGGCCCGTACTACAGAAAGTAGAGGATTTGTGTACTTGACTCTTGGGGAGCGGTGGGGAACCAAGAGTGGCAGAGTGGATGACCTCTCGATGTTATGTATGACCCTGACTATTGTGTATTTTGTTTCAGAATGGGCACGTTATGGAGCAGGGGGCTCAGGATATGGTTCAAGCTCAAGTATGAGTTCCAAACCAATTGATGATGGATTGCACGAGTTTATTGCATTTGAGATTACGAGAGGCGTACTTCAAGCGACCCTGGTGATTTTTGGGCTGATCAATGAGGATATCATTGAGCTGATCGAGGATCGCCTTAGGACATTCAAGAGTGACATGACACCTGGCTAACCAGAGACTCGAACGCTCTCCTTCAAGGATTTCAGGGGATGTGGAGCACCAGACTTCTGCCGTCCCGAAACCCTCATGACGACACCGTTAGGCGTGGCGGGTGGCAAGACGAGCCACAAGATTTTTCTATCTGAGGCTGTTTATTCTTCTTTGTCTTGCATTTTCGGATTGGTTATGAAGTCATTGAGTTTTTGTTAACTTTTTGTTATTAGTTGTTGATTAAACAATTCTAAAAGCTTGATATATTTTATATAATACATATAATATAATTAAATATTAATACAACCTTGCCATGCCTTTTGGAACGTTGCTAAATATATGTAACTCATTCTATTTTATATATATCTTTACTATCTTATAAAAGAAATCTAACTATTTCTAAAAATAGATTGATTATAATAATAATATTTTTTTAACACGTCCAAATGATGAAGCTGATAGTACAAGTAATCATTAATAAAATAATATTAAATTTTAACCATATTTTGAATTCAAATATTTATCATCAAATCTCCTTATATTTCTCAACAATTTGATATGGTTCCCTCAAATCTCGGATTCATTCAAATTTTGAACCCTTTTAGATATCCTTAAATTTAGTATGTTGATTCAAATATCCCTCCAATCGCATATACCTCTTTGCTCCCTCCTCTGTTATAAAGCTCACCGTCCAGGAACAAAAAACGATTTCATTTCCCAAATAACACCATAGTTTGATTATTTTGTCTTCGACATGTACTTTCTTTTGTAACATAACATTTTTGTAGAGGAAACATATCACCGAAAGAATTTACACGCCCAGCCGCTTTGCGCGGGTACACTGCTAGTATATATATATATATATATATATATATATATATATATATATATATATATATATATAGTGTGTGTGTGTGTGTGTGTGTGTGTGTGTGTGTGTAAGTTAACATGCTTCCTACAAATTTAAATATGATCAATGAAACACAAAAGCAGTTTAGAGCATCACAAGTCCCTAATTTTCCATTGCATGTACTAAAATCTGGTTTCTTTGTTGTATGGTGTAACTTCGTCATGCAAGATATGTGACATATTTAGATGGCTTTGTTGAAAAGGAAGTTATGTAAATGCATCAACACCGGAAAGAAAATAAAGATACAAGGAAGAAATATGGCAAGCAGCCCAGAACAGAAGCTAGTAGAAACAGATTTACCTTGAACCACAATAATTCTCGTTGCATTTGAAAAGCGACTCCCGAGACATTCTGAAGTAGGTTTTTCTCTGCCTTCTTCACAACCAAATGCAACATATTATTTCCTTCAGGGTCTTTGAGAGGAGTTATCATATCCTTCATGGAGCCAATATCATATAATAAATTGTAGATTCTCTCCTGACGATGAGAGACAGCAACATGAAATATGCTTTGGTTGTTATCATTTAGCTCCCATATAAGTTCAGGATATTGACTAATGAGCTCGATCACGAAATTAGTGTTTCCCATTTCTACAGCAACAAATAGTATTCTGGAAGAATACATCCGCTTTCCGTCTTTCATAACCAGGACTGCCTTTCCATTTTTCATCATTGTGTCATGGGGGCCTCTGAGTAACTCGTCAACAAACTTCTTAGGCATTCTCATAATATTTTTCCAAATCAGTCTTACTAACTTCATCTTCATGGCTTCCCTTCTCGCTTCTGTATCTCCTAACTTCACTTCAACTACAGCCAAAGATTGAAAACTAATCAAAGATGCAACCATATGTTATATATGCATTCAAGATGATTGTTAATGTTTGAAGACTATTTGTAGGAGGAAAATCTAGAGAAGATAATACTCACTTGATTTAACAATTCCCTGAAAAATATTTGGTTTCATATTGGCAAAGGCATGACGCTTTTGAGCCAAAGCTAGAAGTACACCCACATTTGGTGCAACTTCCTGCCTGTCAACTACTATCTTTAGTGCAATATCTACAAAAGATTATATAATCACTTAATAGGGGTAAATGTTGCAGCAAAAGCAACAGAAATTAACCAGAAATTTGCGAAACAGAGAATAAATTTTTTACTTTAAAACCCTTGCAAATTAATGAATGGATTCATTTTTAAACCTCTAAATCCCGAAACACCAAAAGAAACTTGATCCGATCTTAGGATCTCAAGAAGTGCCTGGGTTTACATTTTAATATGAATAGTAAAGATCATATGCTCAAGATTGTGATAGCTCATATGTAGAAGAAGATCCGACTAACTGATGATCCAGCGCCATGGAACATAGATTATAAATTCTCCACAAGAAACGCGAATGAAACGCCGCGTTCCGGTGGATCAACAGTCCTAACCAGCGCACGGGAAAACGGGTCAGGCCCTTTTAATTAATCGGGCCAAACTTTGGGATTGTTTTGGGATACACTTAATTGCAAGGCTACGACTTTGGAAGCAAAACAAATATTGTTTATTGAGCGATAGGTAAGACTTAAGACGCGCTCAGATTGGTTGGTAAGATACCGAAAAATCTATAAATGCATGACATAAATGAAACACGTGAAACATGTAAGCTACCTTCTAAAATACTCACCAAAAAGATCAGCCTCGATGCATTTTATTAAGACCCAAACCCGATTTCGATGCATCCAAAAGTCACCGGTCATTTTATCAGAATCATCATATAGATAATTGACCGAGTCATGGTTTCCGACTAATGCAGCCATGTACAGTGGCATCATTCCTTGAGCACCAGGGATGGTCGGTAGTCTCTTGTTCCAGTGCACCATAGTTGTAATCATTTCCACGTTTCCAGCTGAAGCTGCCAAGCAGATAGCTGTGTTGCCGTGAATATTTTGAAGTTCCAAATCCTTTGCGTCCATTAATTCCACAAGAGCTTCAACGAACTTGGTGTATTGGGCAGCTGTTGCTATGTGAAGTGCAGTGTCAAAATTGTGTGTGATGTTAAAGTAACTCTGAACTATGTCCACTAATATTAGTTACCACATGTTTTATTTAAATCTTTAATTAGCTGTTATTAGCTTGAATAAATCAAAGCCACGTGAGGTGTGAGCTCCTGGTCTTTAGTATGCAGTTAGTAAGTTTCCTCCTTTTATGCATTAATTTATGTTTAAATAGCAAGGCAATGTGCTCTGTATTGTATCCCCACGTTTAAAGAAGTATTCAATAAAGCAGTGAAAGTACGTTTGCCTCATATAATTGCTCTTATACTCTGTCTTATTCACTCGTGTATATTGCCAAATACCAACATTTGGTATCAGAGCATAAACTGGTGTATGCCTAAGTATCAGTCTCGTGAAGAGATGTCAGGAAGCAATGGCAATGGTGAAAAGGACGGACAAATCACCCTCCACTATCCGATGTTGTCCAGGAGTAATTATGGGGCATGGGCAATCAAAATGCGTGTGTTCATGCAAGCTCACGGTGTATGGGATGCTGTTGAGCCTCGAACAGCCAACACGGTGGTGGAGGTGAAGAAGGACAAGATGGCACTAGCGGCCATTTACCAAGGAATCCCAGAAGAATTTGTGATGTCGCTGTCTGAAAAGAAAACGGCCAAAGAGACATGGGAAGCTTTGAGAACTATGTTTGTAGGGGCAGATAGAGTGAAGACTGCAAGAGTTCAGACACTAAAAGCTGAGTTTGAGGCCATGATCATGAAGGAGACAGAAAGTGTTGACGACTTTGCCGCGAAGGTAATCAATGTCGTCAGCACCATGCGTACATTGGGAGAGAATGTAGATGAGGACTATGTGGTAAAGAAACTACTCAGGGCGGTGTCATCAAAATTCCTTCATATTGCCTCAACTCTTGAGCAATTTGGGGACTTGGACACAATGAGTGTGGAAGAAGTAATAGGCCGATTGAAAGCTCATGAAGAGAGACTGAAAGGGCATGGAGAAAGTGATGATCGAAAACTGCTCCTGACTCATCAAGAGTGGTCCGAAAGAACAAAGAAAAAGGGAGAAGGTGACTCCAAATCTAAGTCGAATCGAGGGGGATTTGGAAGCTCACGAGGTCGAGGTAGGGGTCGAGGTAGAAACAGCGGTGGCCGAGGTAGTCATGGAAGGGGTACCTCACACCAACAACGAGAAGGGAGTAAAGGTTCATCCGGTAGCCAAGATAAAAGTGGGGTACAATGCTACAACTGCCAGGAGTTCAGGCATTATGCAGCTGGGTGCAAGAATCCAAGAAAGGAGAGGAATCAAGAAAACAACTTGATTCAAGAAGACAATGAACCTGCTCTGTTGCTATCCTCACTTGAAAAGAAAATAGAATATGGTGAAGTATTCTTGAATGAAGAGAGTGTGAAACCAAAATTAAGATCAAAGGGAGGAACTTCAAATCAGTCTAAGGTATGGTACCTTGACACTGGAGCAAGTAATCACATGACAAGTGATGAAACTAAGTTCTGTGATCTAGATCGGAAAGTCCAAGGCTTCGTGAAGTTTGGAGACGAATCTAGA
The DNA here is from genome assembly GCF_052625555.1 of Lactuca saligna. Classification (NCBI taxonomy): domain Eukaryota; kingdom Viridiplantae; phylum Streptophyta; class Magnoliopsida; order Asterales; family Asteraceae; genus Lactuca; species Lactuca saligna. The sequence continues at coordinate 36,074,136 of NC_136417.1, read as the reverse complement.
GTAAGGATCGAGGGAAAAGGGTCCATTGTTTTCCGGTGCAAAAACGGTGAACAGAGAAAACTTCTCGAGGTGTATTACATACCCGACTTATGTAGCAATATCATAAGTCTGGGACAATTATCGGAAGGAGGAGATGAGATTAGAATCAAGGAACCGTATTTATGGGTACGTGATGCAGCTGGCCGATTACTAATGAAAGTTCGAAGATCCATGAATCGTCTCTACAAGATCGAGTTGGAGGAAGCAAGATCCACTTGCTTAATTCCAAAAATCAAGGATTCTACATGGCTATGGCATGCCCAATTGGGCCATGTTAATTTCACTGCGCTTAAACTCATGGCTGAAAGAAATTTAGTCGATGGAATGTCAAAGATAAGCATCCCTTCTCAACGGTGTGAAGACTGTCTGGTAGGAAAACAAACTAAAAATCCGTATCCATCTCATACTAATTATAGGGCAAAGAGAAGGCTTGAACTCATTCATGGGGATCTATGTGGACCGGTTTCCCCTCCCACACCTGCAGGTAACCGGTACTTTATGCTTTTGGTAGACGACTTCAGTAGAGCTATGTGGGTTTATCTCTTGAAGACAAAAGATGAAGCCTTCCAAACATTTAAGAACTTCAGGGTAAAGGTTGAAGTGGAAACTGGTGAGAAGATGAAGATCTTCAGAACTGATCGCGGAGGGGAGTTTCTCTCTAACCAGTTCACCAGGTATTGTAACGAAACAGGGCTCGAACGTCACTACACTTCGCCATTTTCGCCACAGCAAAATGGCGTAGTGGAGAGAAGAAATAGAACCGTGTTGGAGATGGTTAGGAGCAATTTGAAAGCCATGAGCATTCCAGACATATTATGGGGAGAAGCTGTGAATCACTCGGTGTATGTGTTGAATCGGGTCTGTACAAAAGCGTTAAAAGAGTCAACACCATATGAAATGTGGTCCGGTCGAAAGCCAAATGTGAGTCACCTCAGAGTCTTCGGTTGTTTAGCACACATGATGATTGCCAAGAACCATCTAAAGAAATTGGAAGAAAGAAGCAAACGTGTTCATCTGGGAGTGGAAAAGGGATCAAAGGCGTATAAATTGTTGGACCCAGATACAGGAAAGGTGTATGTTAGTCGGAATGTCGTGTTCGAAGAAGATAAGACATGGACGTGGGAGGAATCAAAGAAGATTAAAGTAATGCCAGGAATGAGCTTCACTGTTGAAGGCTTTGACTTCAACGATGAGTTATATGATGAAAATGGTGAATGGGTTCCAGATACACCGGACCAAGGACATGGATCGCCACAGATTAATGCCGATTGGGCCGAATCCACTCAGTCCAATAGCCCACAATCCGACCCGAGTCCACATCTCACACCCTCAAATACGCCATCGGGTACACCCAATTTGCCAGATAACCCCAATCCTCCAACTCCGGTGACAGCTCCCAGCACAACCTCAAGTTCCACAGGCGGCGGTGCCCCAAAGCGCTTCCGACTTCTCACAGATTTGTATGAAAGTACAGAAGAAATTCAGATACCCTTGGAGGAACTCCTAATGACACACAGCGATGAAGAACCCTCGTCATATCAAGAGGCAAAGCAAAACCCAAATTGGGTAGAAGCGATGAAGGCTGAGATGACTTCGATTGAAAAAAATAACATGTGGAATCTCGTCGAACTACCAATTGGTCGAACACCGATTGGGCTGAAGTGGGTGTTTAAAGTCAAACGAGACCCAACTGGAAAAATAGTGAAGCACAAGGCGAGAATCGTGGCAAAAGGATATGTTCAGAAACAGGGGATCGACTTTGAAGAAGTATTCGCTCCAGTCGCGAGAATAGAAACGGTACGTGTTATCATTTCTCTTGCAGCCTCACTTGGGTGGCAGGTACACCACCTCGATGTGAGATCTGCGTTCCTAAATGGGAAATTAGAAGAAGAGGTCTATGTGTCTCAACCGGAGGGTTTTGAAAAGAAAGGTGAAGTGAACAAGGTGTATAAATTGTCAAAGGCTTTGTATGGTCTAAAGCAGGCACCCAGGGCCTGGAATGCTTGCCTTGACAAGTACCTAAAGAGACTGAACTTTAAAAGGTGTGCGCAAGAGTATTCAGTGTACACTAGGAAGAAAGATGGAAATACCCTGATTGTTGGGGTATATGTCGACGACTTGTTGGTTACAGGGAGCTGTCAAGAGGCTGTGAAGAAGTTCAAACTAGAGATGAATGAAAGGTTTGAAATGAGCGACCTTGGGCTACTGGCTTATTACTTGGGAATAGAAGTAAATCAGCAGGAGAATTACATTACTCTCAAACAAGAAGCATATGCCAAAAAACTCCTAGCTAAAACTCAAATGCTAGCCTGTAACCCTACCAAAAGCCCCATGGAACACAAGATAAAGCTCCTCAAAGATGAAGAAGGAGAACCTGTCAATCCCACTGAATACAGGAGTATAGTGGGTGGACTCAGGTATTTGACTCACACACGCCCTGATATCACGTTTGCAGTCGGCGTAGTCAGCCGTTTTATGGAAAAACCTACAATGAAGCACCTTCAGGCAGTAAAGGGAATACTTAGGTACATTAAAGGTACCACAGACTATAGGCTGACCTACAAAAGGGGACAAGAACAGATCACCATTGAAGGGTATTCGGATAGTGATCATGCAAGAGATGAGAGTGATAGAAGGAGCACAGGTGGCATGGCATTTTATGTAAATGGTAATCTGGTCTCGTGGGCCTCACAGAAGCAAAAATGTGTGGCTTTATCCTCCTGTGAAGCTGAATTTATGGCTGCCACAATGACTGCTTGTCAAGGAATTTGGTTAAGGCGACTTCTATCCAGTGTTTCAGGTCAAGCAATACCTCCAATAGCAATGTTTGTTGATAATAAGTCTGCTCTTGATCTCATGAAAAACCCTGTGTTCCATGGGAGAAGCAAACACATAGATATTAGGTACCACTTCATCAGAGAATGTATTGAGAATGGGGAGATATCAGTTACACATGTCAGTACAAATGAACAGAAAGCAGATATGCTCACTAAGCCATTAGCAAGGGTAAAATTTGAAGAGATGAGGAATCTTGTTGGAGTTATGAAGGTATGAATTTCAGAGTTACGGGGGAAAATGTTAAAGTAACTCTGAACTATGTCCACTAATATTAGTTACCACATGTTTTATTTAAATCTTTAATTAGCTGTTATTAGCTTGAATAAATCAAAGCCACGTGAGGTGTGAGCTCCTGGTCTTTAGTATGCAGTTAGTAAGTTTCCTCCTTTTATGCATTAATTTATGTTTAAATAGCAAGGCAATGTGCTCTGTATTGTATCCCCACGTTTAAAGAAGTATTCAATAAAGCAGTGAAAGTACGTTTGCCTCATATAATTGCTCTTATACTTTGTCTTATTCACTCGTGTATATTGCCAAATACCAACATGTGATGCTATATCGAACCAGCTCTGATCGTTTATTAAGGATGATTTTTGCTGCTTCCCAATCTCCATTAAATGAAGCTTGGTATAAAGGAACGCAAGTATTGATGTAGTCTTCTCTTCCTTCAAAATATAGTTCCAAACATAAAGTCAATGATCTATTATATATCCATGGGTTTTGAATCAAACGATGCAACATAAGATCAAGAGAGTAAACTTGTTTTGTTGAGTTAACAACCATAGATGCAATTAAAGATATTGCAAGAAAGATCGATACTAAAACATACCAGAAAGTAGATCCTGACAAGGATGACTGAGTGGTGGTGGTGCTCTTATGAACAATTCTGAAGAACTTAGTGGTGGTAGTGGTGGGGGAACTGGTGATGGCCCATAAGTTATATAAATTGGTGGCGGTGGTTGCTGCCACATGCTTATGGCACTAGGATCGCCTGATGGAGCTAACACCCTAGATGTTGTGCTCATATCTTCCATTGCTTAACACAACGAAAGCATTAGAAACACAAATGTGTATCAGGTCTTTGTGACCAACAGTTTGAAGATTACCTGAAAGTGTAACAGAGTGTTTAGCTATTCCCTTCAGTGCCAATATTCTTTCTAATGTTGACTGATATATAATATATTCGTTTTTTTTTTACCTACCTACTCTCTAAGAGGCTTTGACCATATTCACGAACCTTGTGATTCGTAAAAAGTCTTTGTTAAAACAATTATCAAAACCCTTATCCGTTTCGTCCCTTGGTTTATAAAGATATTACTACTTAAACCTAATTTTTTTCTATTTCAACCGTATCCTTATTACATTTTTTTGGTTCGAAACCCTAATTATTATTGCTTTTTGGTAAGTCAATTACTCATGTCATTCCATCTCGCATCAGTTAAAGGATTTTTTTGTTTAATGGTATCACAGTAGGTATTGATTAAAAAAATACTAAATCTTAAGGTATAAACATTAATTATTTTTTAAAATAAAATTTATTTATTTTTATTTATTTATTTTTTAATTTTTTATTTTTTGCAATCTACTACAACATTCATTGCATTTAATATTATATATATATATATATATATATATATATATATATATATATATATATAAAAGTATTATTCAATTTTTTAATTTTAAAAATAAAAAAAAAAGTTCTTAAATTGACAAGTATTATTTATTTAAAAAATATCGCAAAATGAAAAGTATCAAAATTTATGAAATATTAACATGTATCAAAAATTGATGTTGATTTATTAGGGTAGATATTGTATTATCTGAAGTTAAGATCCAAGGTTCAAGTCTAGTATGAAACGTAAGTAGAATTAGAAACAAAGGTAAATTACACCAATTGTCCCTTGTTTATATGTCAAAACATATGTCAAGTCCATATTTTTAAAAATTAACTCGGGTCGTCTTTCGTTTGATTTAACTTTGCATGTTTCATCCCTGAAAGACAAATATGTTGTGAACTTAGTCCGTACGAAAACCCATGGTATGTTTCAAAACTTATGGTCGTGAGTTCAAAACTCACAGTCAACCTCAAAATGTGGCTTAACTTAAAAATTCATGTTCTAACTTCCAAAACTCATGGTCGTGAGTTTTACCCAATAACAGTTACCAAATGCTACATAGAGGAATTTGACTCATTTTTCATATGAATAGCTTTTGGAGCAATTAGGGGCGATTGTAGACAATTTTTGGAGGTTTTTTTTCAAAGTTTCTAATCATTGCAAAACACATGGTATTTCGATTTGTAAGCATTAAAATCTTTCAATTTATTCACTTTGTGTGATTTTCTTTAGTCATGTCTAGCTTAAAACCATAGTCTCTAGTTCTTGTTCAAAACATCATTTGACTTGAAACATATGACTCGATGTTTGATTTATGATTTTATTTTAGTGATTATGTTCGTGTTTTAACTAGAATCATTGAATTTGATTTGTGTTTGATTGGTCACTTATATGAATTGAGTTCTTTTGTAGTTAATTAATTTTTAGTGGCACCGAATCACCATTTAAGTTAATGACAGGTAACAAGCAACAATTTTCCTTATTTATATATATATATATATATATATATATATATATATATATATATATATATATATATATATATATATATATAATACCTTTTTACACTTCCGAGTGTATGAAAATAAATGAACATTGTTGGGAAGCTTGTATAACTTTTAATGCGATTTTTCAATACAATTGAATAACATGTTTTGGTTGAATTAGTAAGTCTTTGTTTAGTTAAAGAGCATGTTTTGATTAGATAACTTGGCAAGCAAGAGGTATCAGAGCATGTTAACATATTTCAATATCAAGTTAGAATAGTAATTATAAATCATATCAAGGCATAATCAAGTTAAATGACAACAGTGAGAACTGGAGCTGGAACTATTTAATTCATTGTTTACAAACTATTACATTTTCTGGATGTTGTGACAGTATAATGTTATTTACATTACTCAACATATTGCAAAATAAGATCCATTTGTGACCAAAATACCTTACGCAAAGAGGAATAGATATTAGCCCTTTGTCTCTATGGACCGATTTAACTTGCCTTGTGCTACTTTTAATATAGTAGTGTTTTTAGAGTATATTGTACCCTTTTTGTTTAATGGGTTTGACACCCTAACAAAATGGCATTGTCAGGGACACGATGTAACTAATTATGTATGCCAAGATCCTTTTAAACAATTACCGTTTTGCCAATTGATACGTAAACAGAAAAAAACTCATAAGGATAAAGAAGCAACCAAATTCTCAGACTTCTTCTTCATTTATACCCAAACGGTCAACATTTGGGTAGAAGTCCCTATTTCAAGTAATTTAGATATAGAATCCCCCTTATCATCACCTCATCTGTCCTCACCCAAAGACATCAACCTATTAAGCTCACCAAATCATAATATCCAAGATCCTACACCTACTAAAACACTAATTCCACCAATCCACGTATGCATAAATCTACCCAAATAAGCACATGCTTAGTGAGTTTCGCAAAACACATAATACACAAAATCACATATTTCCATTCACACAAATATATATATATATATATATATATATATATATATATATATATATATATATATATATATATATATATATATATATATATATATATATATATAAGTTTCCATGGACTCCCTCCATGGTTTTCATTTGGAATGCCATGGGCTACCCCCATGATCTTGGATCCCCGAGCTGTGGGGTCCGACCATGGTCTTACCAAGTGTCATGGGCTCCTCCCATGGTCTTCACATAAGTCTATACATAGATCGATTAGCAAACCATTGTATGCTTAGTAACTAAACATCTCATATCAAATAATGGGCCGACCTTGGTGCCTTCGACCAAGTGTAGTGAGAAGACTCACCTTGAAAACTGAACAATAGCTGACTAGGTCCCGACTCTAAATATCAGATCTACTCAACCCCTAAACATAAACAATTCTTTAAATACAACTCAAAATGCCCCAAAACCTCTTATAGGTTAAACTTGGTTAAAGACTAAAGTCAAAAGTCAAAGTCAACGGCCCAAGTTGGCCCAACACGCCGAGTTGCCCTTTAACTCACCGTGTTTCTCCAATAACTGCAAATATCGGGAAAAATATTAGCAACTCACCGTGTTCACTGATGAACACGCCGAGTTAGCCAGAAATCCAACAGCTTAATGCATTAAGCTATTTCCATCGAATCTAGGAGCTCCAAACCTCAGATCTCCACCAAAATGATATCTAGAAGGGTAAAGTTTCCAAGTTTACCATTAGGAACCACCAAAATGAGTCAAACCCTAACCTAAGCCTCAATATAGTAAGGCTTGACCCATTAAGCCCATAAAACTCTAAAGACATAATCCCAAAATGCAGATCTGACATCCAAAGGATGGAAAATCTAGTAAAGTTTCCAACTTTATGTCCATGCATGCTAAAAAGAAACGCTAAGGCTCAAGAAGGGATTAGTAAAGGAATTGTTGCATGAATGGGATCTAGAATCTAGTAAAGTTTGTAACTTTAAGCCAAATGAGGCCATAAAATGGCCAAATCTTACACGACAACCCCTAGAACACTCAACTTCTAGGATAACCAAACCATGAGCCCAAAATCAAGATAACACCCTAAAAAAAGAGATCTAAACAATAAAAAAGCAATGTATAAACTTGATACCTCCAAGAGACCACAATAAGTGGGGAGATTCTAGCTCTAAGTCTTCTATCCAAGCTATACACCTTCAACTTCAAAGCTTCTTCAAAAGAGTACAAAAAGATCAATAATCAAGGCTCTCTACAAGCTCACAAACTCACAAAGGAAGATGTTACACACTATTAGGGTTTCTGGACAGAAGAGGTTGGTAAAGAGGCCAGCCAAGGGACTTAACGCCTTTAAATATGTTGCAACACCCTAAAAATTAGGGCTTCCTTCCCATACGCCAACACGCCGAGTTGAGGCACCTCGACTCGCCATGTTGGGATAATGTTTTATGGGGCTCAGGATATATAACCTATCACCCTCGTCCAAACCCTAACCCTAGCCATGTTTCAGCCACCAACTTCACTTCTTTGACTTCCAGCGCCTCACCACCACCGCAGTTGAAGTCGCTAACCACTGAAGCCATCACCACGAGCCTATTGCCATCGGTATCTCCGATCAATGGAGCCACTGTTGTTGGTGGTCTATTACCGACAACGATGATGAACAATGCCTATCGCTGTTGTCGTTTATGGTTAAAGAAGAGCAAACCTCTCCCATCTCCTTCTGCGGTTTTGTTCCGGTACTTCACTGTTGCGGTTCTGATGACTACTCCAGCTGCCACTTTTCCGTTTGACTACCACCATACTCTATTCTTTTTCTTCTCCATCTCTTTACAACGCCGCACCGCTGCTAGCTTCTGTTAAAGACAATCTGTTTCCAGACGCTAGGCTTTTGTTTCTGCTATGAAACGCCATTAGCCACTGTTGTGGCAGCCTCCTAGTGTTGTTGCTGCCGATAGTACCGCTACTGTCGCATTCTTGTGTCACTGCCACCACCGTACGCCACCAAGTGGGTGGTTGGGTCCATTTTGCAAACAAAAAACGTATGTGTGTAATTCTGCTATGAGCGTGTGTTTGTGTGTGGGGTTGTTTGCCCAGAATTCGCGAGAAAAGCCACCTCCGATGACCACAAGGGTGGCTGTAAGTGTGTGTATGTTATTGTGTGTGTGTGTGGTTATCTTTGGATATTGTTGTACACTTGTAATAAGTGGCTGGAATAATCAAGGAAATTTATAACCACCACCGTGAGGTGATGGCTGCCGCTGCGAGCTGCTGTTGACCACCACTACCCGTGGTGGTAGTAGGTGGTGTCCGACTTATTTAACCCTAATTGACTTAATGAGACCCTAGTTAACCTAAAGACCTAATTTGGATTAATTGGTTTGTAATTAGGGTTTGGAAAACCCTAATTTTGGAAATGTGTATTCTGGATTTGTCGGGACCCGCGTTTGGACCATTCGATTTGGAATGTTGAATTACATCCGACCATGTAGTATGGTTGGACTAGTGGAGCGGTGGACTTAATGGATTAAGTCCTTAATAGATTATGTACTTAATGAGTTAAGTAGGAACACTTAATCCTAATCGTCATTTTATGTGAAAACCCCTAATTGGGTTTGGGTTCATGTTGGGTCATTTCTTGGACTAAGTTGCTTTGGGCCTTCATGGGCCAAATGGGAACAAGCTTGTTGGCTAAGGAAATTATTAGGCTTTAGCATAAGGTCCATTGGAAAGGTGTGGGCCCAATTTAGAAAATTAGACCATAATATGGCCATATTGGGCCTTGATGATTATGAGATATTAGACCATCATGATGCTACTTATTTGACCTAGAATAGATGGTTGGGCCTTAAGATAAGCCCATGTAGAGGTTTGGGCCCAATTTGGAAAATTAGGACGTATGGTGGGCCTTGATTGATTATTTGGCTTTAGGCTTCAGAGTTTGTGTTTGGGCCTTGGTTTTGGACCAAGTTAGGTTAAGGGTAAAATAGTCTTTTACACCAAGCATGGACTTCTGGTTATGTATTGGAACCCAATTATTAATTGGATGTTGTTTTGATATAGACAGTTTGGGAATCTGTCATCCAGTAGCTAGGGTTTTATCTACAGGACTTCAGCAGTGTGAGGTGAGTCTCCTCACCATACCAATGGGTCGAAGGCACCAATGCACAACCCATTTTGTGATATGTGGCAAATTAGTTGATATAGTGATATATGGTATGCCAGTTGGTAATATGTTATATGCTATTCTATTTTTTTATGTGATATTTTCATGAAAGACCATGGGGGTGCCCATGACACTTGGATGTAAGACCATGTGGGAGAGCCCATGGCTTTTTAAGTAAATACCATGGGGGAGCTCATGACACTTGGATGTCAGACCATATGGGGGAGCCCATGGCATCCTTATATGTTTATATCCATTTTTATGTAATATGTGGTATACTAGTTGTTTAAGTGATATGTGGTATACTAGTTGTTTATGTGATGTGTGATATGCTAGTTGTCTTTCTGATACTTGCATGAAAGACCATGGGTGAGCGTATGGCGCTTGGATGTCAGACCATGTGGGGGAGCTCATGGCTTTCGAGGTAAAGACCATGTGGGGAGACCATGGGATCCTGGAGTAAGACCGAGGGAGGAGCCCACAACATCCTTATATGCTTATGTGATTGATACGCCTTATATGACTGATATGGCCTATATGATTGATATGGTTTATGCGGTTATGTTGATTATGTGGGGTATGCTCTGGGGAACTCACTAAGCTTCGTGCTTAAAATTTTGTTTATGGTTTTAGGTATCTTTGGTTTGGAAAGGAAGGGCCCGAGTTGATCGCAGCGCATACACCCGTGCTTTTCCGCTTTATGTGATTTAGGGACGTAACTCTGATAAACGTTTTAATTTAAGTAATGGTTTGAATGGTTGTATGAAGTAACATTTGTGTTTGACTATAATGAAAAATGAAATTTTTACTCTTGATTTTTTGGTCGTTACAAGGAAGCGGGGCAAGCTGGGCCCCAGATACATCGGTCCGTTTAGGGTTTTGGCTCGGGTGATCCGAGTTGCTTAGCGTTTGGATCTTCTAGTAGAGCTCAACCAGATCCACAACACTTTCCATGTTTCTTAGTTGCGGAAGTGCTTAGTGGATGACACAGCAGTTGTGCGCAGGGATATTCAGGTTGATGACAGTCTGAATTACATCGAGAGACCGGTAGCTATTCTTGAAAAGAAGACAAAGGAGCTAAGGAACAAGAGGGTAGAGCAAGTAAAGGTGTAATGACAGGACCACAAGGGCTCGGAATGGACTAGGGAGTTTCAGGAGGAAATAAGGGAGCACTACCGGAGTTGTTTCTGATGCAGCGGACTTCGAGGACGAAGTCTAAGACAAGTGGGGGAGAATTGTAACGCCTGGTTCTTGGTACGTATTTAAATAATAATTCATTCATTTTAATTAATCAAATCGATGAGTTGGTAGCCAAAACTCATTGTGTAGAGACTAGAAAGGGACACAAGTTTTAAGCAATCTACTCGACGAGTTTAGAGCCCTTAACTCGACGAGTAGGGCTGGTAGAATGAAACCCTAATTTTGGGGTTTTGCACCATATTTAAGCATCTTGATCCCCAGTTGCCAGCCTAATTTCCAGCCTCCAAGTCCGAAACCCTAGATTCAGAAACCCTAATGCAATTTTGAGCTTCTGAGCCATTTTTGAGTGAAACCTTGTGTGTCTTGAACCTTGTGAAGGAAGGAGAAGTTTAGGGATTCAAGAAGAAGATTGTAGATCCAGAAACTTCATTTCTTCCTCATCATTTTCTGGTAAGGAAGTCTCAAACTATCCTAGTAGCTTTTTAGATCTCTTTATCATCATTTTGTAGGGTTCTTGGTCCAAGAATCTTGACCTTTGGGATTTGGACATCCCAAGTGAGTGTATAATTAGATCTGGAATCATAGAGGGTTTCATGGTGTAAAGGTGAAAACTTTATGACCATTGAAGCCCCCATGCAAGCCATAGGGTGTCATTTTGGCTTTTTAAGCTCCAAAAGGCCATTCGTGGAGTGAAAGGTGGAAGCTTTACATATTCATGGAGTGATTTGAGTCTAGATCTTTATATGTGTTAGTTTGGTGTATGGATGGCTTGTGGACCAAGATTTAGGTCCTAAAGTGTTAGGGTTTGAGCTAAACCCATGAAGTACAGGTATTAACGGGTAAAGTTGGAAACTTTACCCTTAAAAGAACGTTTTCAGTGTGCATGAGAAATTAATAAGAAACTTAGATCTGAAGAGTAGGGGCTTAATCCCTTAAGAAGGCCTAAACAGATTGAGAAACTCGTCGAGTCCATAGGGGAACTCGACGAGTTAAGTTGATTTTTCCCGATTCTATACTAGGTAGAACTCAACAAGTCCGAGGAGGGACTCAAGTAGTTGACTCGCTTTATCACGACTTCGATTAGCAAGGCAACACAACGAGTCAGGGGTGACTTGACGAGTTGGATCGTGATTTCAGGATTTCTTGATTTATAGATCTCAGCCAGTTGAGTTAACCTAGAACGTTGACTTTAACCAGAATGTTGACTTTGAACAGGGGTAAAGTACTCATTTTGGATATTGATTAATTGTTATTGTAATGATGTTAGCTGGGGAGTCGCGGAAGCTACCGATAGACATTTCCTTACCGAGAGATTCAACAGTCAGCTTGTGAGATGAGTTTCCTGTTGGATTAGTGTCTAAGTCCATAACTGTTTTGGTATGTACTTGACCCGATTATGAGCATGGTGCTTTTGGGTTGCCTTCACCATAGCAATATGTATGATGATTTAAGGAGAGAAAGGTTTAAATATGATTTATTAATATATTATGAGAATAATATATTAAAGGAGAAATCATATTGTTTAATTAATATTGGTCAAGAATTAATTAAGAATTAATTTTGTGGTTAAAAGAGATTAATTAAACTTAGGGGACTGAAGTTGTAATTATAAGATAATTATAATTGAGCTATGGATCACCTAATAATATATAGGTTGAACGAATTCTATGGGAAGCCCATTAGAAATCGTCCAAGGGATATGTTTAAGGAGTCCATGGGCTGCTTAGGGCCTAAGCAGTCAAATTAGGGTTTCCTAGTTGTAAACCCTAATAGCCTACATGTATAAAAGGGTCCCTTAAGCCCCAAAAACGTAGAGAACACTTCTATTAGGGTTTCCAGCCGTTTTTGGTGCCTCCTTTACTTCTCCTCTTCATCCAAGTTGCATATGGTGTTTGTGACTCCATTAGAGGTACTACACTTGTGGTACTTGCTTTCAAGAGCTAAGGAAATTCAAGGAACTAGTTGTTATTGCTATATAACAACAAAAGGTATGTATTCTAGTTTTATATATGAATTTCGAAAATTATAGTAGCATGCCAGGTTTCTTTTGGTGTTCATAAAGCTGTATAACTAATAGTGAAAACATAGATCCAATACTAGGGTTGCATGCACACATAGGATTGTTTGTATTAAAACCCATCAGTGGTATCAGAGACATTGGTTTTTGTTTTCAATTAGCTTTTATTCAAATTTGTGAACTTGACACAAAAGGGTTTATGGCTAATAAACCCTAAAGGCTAGGTAATTTTCGCAATTAGGGTTGCAAAACCCTAGATGGCGATTTTTGCTAGGGTTTCCCAAATCCTTTCCTTAGCCTCCAAGATTTTGAAATCTAGGGTTATCCAACCCTTGGATTTCGAAATTACCTCCTTCCGCAAGGTTAGATCCTAAATTTTAGGGATTTGGATAATCCCATATCTTGTAATTATCTTTTAATTGTTAAATATGGTAATTAAAGATCTTGAATTATCCCATCCCTTATTTTCGAGATTTAGAGAGGGATTCAAGGGATTAGGATATCTTAGATGTATAATTGGTAATTATCCTCATGATCTAGATAATCCCTTGTGATTTAATAATTTAAATTGATTGTTTAATTTATGGTAATTATTAAATCAAGAGTTTTAATATTTAAAATTTTAATTTAAATGTCTTAAATTCGAAAATTTTAAGTGAGATTAAAACCTAATTGTTTTGAAGAGTTTCAAAACTTGCCCTCAAGTTTTGGAATTTAAATTGTTGATTAAAAGTTAATTTTGAAAGTCTAAATTCCAAAACCCTGATTTTGAAAAGTTCAAATTAAACCCTTATGGTTTTATTAAATTAATTAAGTGTATAATTAAAAGAGATTTAATAAATCCATAATGATTTTGGTTAGTTAAAAGTATAATTTAAACCACCTAGTATTTTAAAAGTGTAAAATACACCCTTATACTATATATAACATTAAAAGTTTAATATTATATATGTATAACTAAAAAGTCAGTCTTACCATTAGTAGGCCTCATTCACGAAACTAGTCTATAAGGGGTGTTTAAGGAAATTGCCTATAAAATGGCGATTGAATGGGTATCCACTCTTACCCACCGCACTCTTTACTAGTGGAGGGTCGTTAGCCGAACGGGTAAGATAGGACAGAAACCTTCCATTATAAGTATAATGAAGTACAAAGTAACTAAATGCTTTTTCAAATTCCCAAATCATAGTTACTTTAGGCAAAATGTGAAATTGTATGCTAACCCATGGAATTACACTTCGTACCCTTGTCAAACGTTAGTGGAGCGTGTGTGGTTAACCGGCACACTAATTTGGGGATGACATTGGTGGCAAAGGGTGGCTCGATGCTTATTATAGATCAATGGAGCGTGTGTGGCTAACCGGCACATTGATTAGGTGATAGTAGCATTGGGTGCACCACGTGATTCGTATGGTTATTTACACCTTGTTTGTGATCCTCGGCATCCCAGTCACGAATAGTAGGGCATAATCGAGATTAAACATGCCATTGAAGAGTTCAATGAGTCTCAAAAGATCTAGGAGTTTCAATTCATTTAAAACTTAAACTTCTTTTTCGTTTTTCATGGTGGAAATTGGTAAATCGTCATTTACCTACCTTCAAATATTCTGCAACTAGATTACGGCATCCCTCTTCTAGGTTGTAGAGTATTGCGTTGGATCCTAGCTTGATGTTTCATTTGGGTGTTGCATCAAGAATTCTAATCAACTTAACTTGAATTTTCTCCCATTTTGTAGATGTCTGAATCTTACAATGGTCTTCCCAAATCCTTTGGAACAAGCTTTCCAAATGAAGATGATGTTCCGAGATACGATCAAGGAAATGAGAGTCATGCTTCACTTCCTCCACCTCCTCCAATTATTCCCCCTGACCCACAAGTTCAAAGGCTTGAAACGTTCAAGCTCACTCAAGCCCTTTTGGCAAGTAAACACGAAGATGGGAAACCTGTGTGTGCGCACGTCTTAGAGATGAAGTCATACATTGATAGGTTAAACATGTTGGGTGTCGAGATTTCAAGTGAGTTGGCTGTTGACTGGGTTCTTCAGTCACTTCCTGAATCATATAGTGAGTTCGTTAGAGAGTACTATATGATGGACCACGACGTGAGCCTAATTGATCTCACCTATTTGCTTATAGCTGCTGAATCAGCAATGATTTGGCGTGCTGGTCAAGCAAATTTGTCTAGTGAATCAAACTCCCAAACTTCAATGGACACTGGCAACATTGGAAGTCCAGAAAGAACTAAGTCTGTGATTGTCCGATGTGTTGTTCCAAAGGAGTCTATTTGCTTTTATTGCCAAGAGAAGGGGCATTGGAGACGAAGCTGCCCTAATTACCTGAGAGATCTAAGAGATGGGAGAGTCAAGACGTATGGCTCTGCTTCAGGTAAAATCCATTAACTAACTCTTTTAAGTTCCTATTCTAGATTCTTAATACATGATGTGATAAGATTACATTTTGATGTTTTGTAGGATCGAAGAAAAGAAAGGAAGCTTGAGAAAAGAAGTGAGTTGAATCTGATCATGAAGAAATGGATTTCGATCGCATTACTTGAAGAATGGATTCTTGAGCTACAACTTGGAGTTACAATAGATTGTTAACATAGTTTTTCAGTTGAATTGCATTGTAAGGACAAGTTTTTTTCCGCAATAAAATAAATTTTGATTTTGTCTTATTTATTTATCCTTACAATGAAATATATGAAAAATTGATGTTCATGTACTTCTATTATTAGCAAAATGGATTTGATTCTTAATTATGGAAATGTCAAAAGTGTACCAAATAGGGAGACTTTCTCATCGCCCAAGTTTCAATTGGACAGAAACTTGGAATCATGCAATGTGTATTGTATGATGAATGGAAAACTTTCACATTTGGGAAACTTAGACTAATTCTTTGGCAAAGTGTCAATTGAAAGACTAGGAGATCAAGTACACTAGGTTGTGCGTTGATCAAGTCCACCACAAGAGTGACAAAGATATTCGTCATGATTTACTAAAGTTTAGTAAATGTGATTATACTTATAAGATTAAGTGTAATTCTAAGATTGATTGAAAGAGTTTCAATGAATAGTAGAACGAATAAAGAAGAATCAAGTAGGCAGAAAGATAAAAGTTTCTCTCTTCTAGAAAGAAGGGAGAGTACCTTTTATTGTGTTTTATGATAAGTCTTAAAGATTAAGAACCATGTCTCAATAGATCCTCTAAGTGAGTCTTAGTGCAATTGCATGTCTAAGAAGAGGAATCAAGTATTGTAGAAATGGTTAAATCAAGAAGTCAATCATACTTCGTTCCAATATCAAGTCTTAAAGTCAAGATTGTGACATTGAGTGAAAAGTCTTAAGTAGGTTTATAACACTCATCAAATGTGAAATTTGGAAAAGTTTTCTTATTCTTGCACATTTGAAATTGGTAAGTTGTGCTGTCTTGGATAAGACAAAGACCAACTAGGACCAATTGTGTGAAGTGTTTTGTCTTGATAAATGCTTCACTAACTCTTGAATATTTGTTTGTCAAGAAATGTTTCTTGACAAGAGAATCTTATATGTCAAGAAGTCAGTGGGAGTCTTAATGGTCTTGAAAAGTTTCAAGAACAAATCAAGAATAAACCTTATCGATCATCACTAGCACACGACTTGAGGTTTACAATCTATCGTGCTGACATTATTTTGTTTCTGTGCCATTCCAATTGAGTTAATTGTGTATATGAGTTCTCATTTGAATACATACTAAAGCCTTAGTCGATGGAAAGTACATTGATATGTAAGGACAAGTTACTTGGAAGACATGGTGGGCACTCGTGTTACCATAGGGCATGAAATCAAGATTAAGAAAGTTCAATCCATATGAGTTTGGATTTGTCGCGAACCTTGGTTTTGGCAAATTAACATGGATAGGAACTCATACACCATAAAATCTAAGTGTTATAAGATTCCCTCCTTCATGAAAATGACTGTGAGGAAATGCTTTCACTAAGAGAGATTTTAAGAAGATAGCGATTGTGAAAATTGTATTCTCAAATTCGATTATGGTTACGGCATCCCTTTCCATAGTTCGAATTGTGAGATTTGGCAATTAGTTTCAACATTTGGAACTTAGTAACATAAGTTATGAATTGTTTAAACACACATATGAGCTATCTAAGGCAAAGGTGTATAAGGTTAAGAAGCTTAGATAAAGGCTTATCGAAGCATCTGGTATTAGAAATATGAATTTCAGAAATTCAATAGGCATTGTTTTCTGGAAGTTCATTTGTTTTCTGAATACATGTCAAAGCTAGTGGGAGCATAAATGTTATGCTTATATGATAATCATCATGATAGTGGGAGCATAAGTGTTATGCTTGTATGATTGTTATGGCGAGTATTGCAAGTTAGCAATATTAATTATAGAAAAACAAAGATTCCATTTGCAAAGTTGCATGGGTTGAAAAGTTGTTTTGCTATAATTAAGGGAGAGAATATTATACTCCGTTTCAAAATCTAAAGCTTAGATTAAGAAATTTTAATATTTTCAGTCAAAGGATACATTGTGTGTTCTTAAAATTCGATTATGATTACGGCATCCCTCTTCATAGTTCGAATTGTGAGAACATGACACATAAAATATTATGGCAAAAGATTGGTAAAGTATCATATCTTTATGTAAGACATTATGCATCGTGTCCCATACGCTTCGGGTATAGGATCGATTGTAAATGCTATAGTATTTTACCATTCTAAAATTTTCCAAATGTCTAGCGCATTAAGAGGGAAAAAGGAATAGAATTGGTTTTGACTGAAAGAATTTAACAACTATCAAAGGACGATCCAAAGTTCGCTGAGGATTGATCGCTTGTAAGTAGTTGGAAGTATGGTATTGGATGGACCATATCGACATTATTATGAATAGATAAGATTCTATTAAGAATGAGTTGTCATATGGAAAATGTGGAAATGTTTCCATATTGGGAGTTGGATATTGAGAGTCTATGCCTAGATTAGAAACTTTTATGCAAGAAGGATGTTCAAAGGAATGTACTTTGAATGTGAGACTTCACATCTATGGAATTGTCTTGTAACAATTTCTAAGAAAGTACTTTGTAATTTCATTAGCTACGTCTTGGTGACTTTTGCAAAGGGATCGTTGCATAAAATGTTAGAATCTAGCATATTCTAGTAGTGGCAAGAACCTTGTGTTCTTACACTAATAATTAGGATTAAGGAATTATGAAATGAGCATCATTGGAAAAGTTTTCAGGTGATCTATTTCACAAAGCATGGACCATAGGAAACAAAGTGTGCATGTTTAGAGCATGGGACAATTGTTGGTATAATTCAAGTAATGAGTTGATTATCCGAAACACTAAATGATAAATAATGAGTAATCAATATGGTGGATAAATAGAAGGGTTTTATTTACTCTCACAAGTTTGGGGCCATATAGGATTAAGTATTGTTGTTATGTTTCAATTTGCATGTTTTGACTTCCAGAATAACTAGGTTATTCAAACATCCACAGTTGGTCATACGTTGGGAGTAGGTATGAATAAAGACTGTCATGAATCTGTCTGTAGATTGTCTGAAGTGTTTAGACATGGCACAAGTTTGCTGCAGAGTTCGTGAGTGCTTTGATAAGATTAAAGTATTGGATTAAACCCACGCTCACTTGGATCACTTCACGGTTTTAGCACGAATGATTAGTGAGACGATAATATTGTATATTCTTGAAACTGAGACGTGTGAGTTGTTATTTGTTGGTCAGTTACACATTGATAATAAGTAAACGCACCAGTAACTTGGTGTTATAAAACTTATTGTTGTGTGTGATTCGATCAGTAAATGCAAGCGAGCATTTGAGTCGAAGTTTATCCATTCCTTTTACCCAAAGTGGGATAAAAGCGATATATGTGGGCCTCTCGATGATTTAGTGATGACACCTAAGCGCTTGGCCAAGCCGGGACTAAGTTGATGTGTTTAATTGTAGTCTGTTATCAGTCGTCATGAATCGGATGCCGGGAAACAGTATAGAGAGAATGATTGAAATTCATGTCTTTTGTCTATACGATATCTTGAGAATGGAGGAATATATAATCCCTTATCTAGAGGACACGCTATCTGATAAGATCAGAGTTGACAACGGCTTTTGAAAGCTACGATTGCTGATCAGGTTCTGAAGTCATACGGAAAATAGTTATTAGACTTATCCAAGTGGGAGACTGTTGGATTAGTGTCTAAGTCCATAACTGTTTTGGTATGTACTTGACCCGATTATGAGCATGGTCCTTTTGGGTTGCCTTCACCATAGCAATATGTAGGATGATTTAAGGAGAGAAAGGTTTAAATATGATTTATTAATATATTATGAGAATAATATATTAAAGGAGAAATCATATTGTTTAATTAATATTGGTCAAGAATTAATTAAGAATTAATTTTGTGGTTAAAAGAGATTAATTAAACTTAGGGGACTGAAGTTGTAATTATAAGATAATTATAATTGGGCTATGGATCACCTAATAATATATAGGTTGAACGAATTCTATGGGAAGCCCATTAGAAATCGTCCAAGGGATATGTTTAAGGAGTCCATGGGCTGCTTAGGGCCTAAGCAGTCAAATTAGGGTTTCCTAGTTGTAAACCCTAATAGCCTACATGTATAAAAGGGACCCTTAAGCCCCAAAAACTAGAGAACACTTCCATTAGGGTTTCCAGCCGTTTTTGGTGCCTCCTTTACTTCTCCTCTTCATCCAAGTTGCATATGGTGTTTGTGACTCCATTAGAGGTACTACACTTGTGGTACTTGCTTTCAAGAGCTAAGGAAATTCAAGGAACTAGTTGTTATTGCTATATAACAACAAAAGGTATGTATTCTAGTTTTATATATGAATTTCGAAAATTATAGTAGCATGCCAGGTTTCTTTTGGTGTTCATAAAGCTGTATAACTAATAGTTAAAACATAGATCCAATACTAGGGTTGCATGCACACATAGGATTGTTTGTATTAAAACCCATCATTTCCCTCCAGTAGGAACGGGTCGAAGGCACCAATGTCCGCCCATTTATGTTTGTTAGCGTATTCTGAACTTAGGTCCGATGTCGGGTTAGCCTGATGTAGATTATATGTTTCTAGGCTTCGGTCTGATGTCGGGGCAATCCCGATGAATGTTTGTATGCTTCATGCATTCGTGATTCTTGCATGTGTGTGTTTATTTTTTCTGGGCTGTGGTCCGATGTCGGGACAAGCCCGATGAATGTCTAACTTATATGTTATATTTTCTGTGTTACTGGCTTCGGTCTGATGTCGGGGCAAGCCCGAGGAACATTTATATGTTTATGTTATGTGTATATGTTATATGCTTGTTGATATGTTATATGTATACCAGACTTCAGTCCGATGTTGAACTTCGGTCCGATACCGGGCAGGGCTCGATGTCGGATTCGTCCGATGCCAGGTGGGTCCGGATGTAGTGGGCAAGGCCCAATGTATGCTATTATGTAATTATTTGTATGGTATGTGGTAGTTTGTGGAGACTCACTGAACTCCGTGCATACAAGTTTAAGTTTTGGTTTTAAGTACTTCCGCTAGCAAAGGGAAGAGCTCTGGATGACTGCATGACACACACCACAACTTCTAGTCTGGGATGATTTACTTTGATGTTTGACACATGATTTTGATATACTGACAGTTGTTTATAACATTTATGAGATACACGATTTATGATTTTTATATGATGATTGATACTTACTGTTTTATTTATGATTTAAAAACGTAAATTTTGGACCGTATTTTTTGGATGTTTCATGGTTGCTCTACTATCCGCCAACTCCGGGTCTCTCTTGAGGAAGCATACAACCACTCTTCTATCGATGTATTCGAACTTTGCGTGACCAACTTCGTCATTTTTCCAAAGGAACATCCTCTATTGCTGAATTTGGTCGTCGGTTCTTGAATATTTACGATCAACTCCCAACTGTTGGTCATCCTGTAATGGAACCAGACAAAGTCCACTAGTTCCTATGTGGTTTGGGTCCGTCTATCAAGACTTTTGCATTGTAATTTGTGCCTCCCTGTCTACAACTACCACCCAAGATCTTCTTGCACAAGCCGAAGCCCATGAATGGTTTTTGCGCTCCCTTCACGGGAGTGCCTCTCCTCCTACAATTATTCGGCTCACATGAGGCCACCTGTTACTTCTCGTGGATGTGGTGTTTATGCTTTTCGGGGTGGTCGTTTGGATCACTCATTTATTGAGAGCGCTTCATGCGCTTCCACCAGATCCACAAACTTTTTTGTTTGATAATCAAAGTGCTCTCTTCCTTACTCGTAATCCGGTTTCTCACAAACATGCTTAGCACATTGAACTTGACTATCACTTCATTCGTGAGCTTGTTTTATCCGGAAAGCTTCACACCGAGTTTTCTCCTACCAAGTTTTAAGTGGCTGATATTTTCACCAAAAGGTTGTCACGTCATCAGTTTGAGTTCTTTCGGGAAAGGCTTCGTATTGGTCCACCACCGTTTTTCTTGAAAGCGGATATTAGACAATAATAGTGTTGTACTTAGTTGTATATTTGTTTATTGTTCAACGTTGTAAAGTGTAACTTTTATAACTTATATATTCTCAACCTCTGGCCACCACGATTTCGTGTGAGGAGTTTTCATTCTCTTAATTAGATTTGGAAGTTAGACATTTTGTCTTAAGGCATTAAGACTATGTAAGTTGTGGATTACCGCATATTGTGGGATCAAGATTGAGACCGAGTGATCAATACATCTCTCGATTGCTGTACAATCGTGCACCAAGTCTGATTGTTGTTCCAGATCCGACGAGGATACTATTGCAGCCAATAGAGGGAAAAATAGATCAGACGTCATGGTTAGAGAGAGAAAGGAGACGGCGAGGACGACGTACGTGAAAGAGAAGAGAGAAAGAGAGAAAAAAGGGTATTCAATCTGATATCTAAGGGTGTGATAATCTCATACACAATCTACCCTTATGATTTTTGTTAAAAACCTATATACACCATTCAACTTTTTGTTAGACTGAACGGTGTGAGTGAGAAACTCCCCTCATTTTTTGTGGGCCAAAAAACCATTCCCTTCACTTTTGTTTCTTTCACCTAAATCCAAATAGTAGGTTGGAAACTTCCCTCACTATTTTTTTTTTTTTTTTTTAAAAATATTTCCTATAAATATTATATTCATTTTGTAATGAATTAAAAACATAAGTTTTGATATATATATATATATATATATATATATATATATATATATATATATATATATATATATATATATATATATATATATATATAATTTTTAATAGGTATATAATTTGATAAGTATTAAAAAAGATTAAAAAAATAGTCAATAAGAATAGGAGAGAGAATGATGGAATGGGCTCTCTCACCTTTTTCCCTCACCACTTTTCCCTCAATCAAAGGATGATGTTCAGCTAAGAGAAAAAGCTTCACGTACTCTTTCTCTCACCCATACCGTTCAACCTTAGTTATGAAATTGAGATAAAAAATCTCACCATTAAAAAATTTGATCTAGTTGTCGACTTTTAATTATTGGGTCTCGGTGAATATATGATCTCTCTCTCAATCTCTCTCTCTCTCTCTCTCTCTCTCTCTATATATATATATATATATATATATATATATATATATATATATATATATATATATATATATATATATATATATATATATATATATATATATATATATATATATATATTTGTTAAACTTACAACAATTTATCACTTTTTCCTATTGTTTATCTATTTTATTTTATTTTTCTTATTTTTCGGTCATTTTGCTACGGCTAGCTACCTGCACTTCCGGTGCCTTTCCTTTAAAAAAATTATGTTGAATATTCACGAAATTGCCCCTAAAAATATATTTTCTATCTTTTTCTGTGGGAAGCCGCCTCTGCTGGTTGGGTACATGTAGTTTGTCGTGTTGACGATAATTGGTAGCTGCAAGGTTTTTTCGTGAATAACTAAACGCAGTTAGGTCGTCTATGAGTCTTTGGTGAACAAGGAGTCGCTGGAAAAATAGAATCAAACTGTAGCTTTTTGCCTTTTAATTTGCTCTCCAATTGTGTATGTGGAGCTCTTCCCATCTCCTTCAATATCTACCAAAATCATAGAAAATGTCTTCAATAAAAGAGTTTGCACACCTTAAAATTTCCCTAGAAGCTATAAAATTGGCAACCAATAACTTTGGTGACAGCTGCTACATCAGTGAAGGTGGATTTGGTAAGGTCTACAAAGGAGAGCTCTTTCACTTCGGTGATCAGATTATGGTTGCAGCCAAGCGCTTAGATAGAAGATTTGGACAAGGGACCCCAGAGTTTTGGAAAGAGATCATGATGCTTTCTCGCTACAGACATGAAAATCTGGTCGCTCTCTTGGGCTTTTGTGATGAGGGTGGTGAGAATATCCTTGTGTATGAGTATCTACCGAATCAAAGTCTCGACAAGTACCTTAGTAGCTCTAATCTGTCATGGATCCAACGCCTAAACATATGCATTGGGGCAGCTTGTGGGCTAGAGTATCTTCACAATCCGGGTGACACTACACAAAGAGTGCTACACCGTGATATGAAAAGCTCCAACATATTATTAGATAAGAATTGGAATGCCAAAATTTCAGATTTTGGTCTTTCCAAACTCGGACCTGCTAACCAAGAGTTCACATTTCTTATCACCCATGCAGTAGGGACTCCTGGGTATTGCGATCCACTTTACGGGGATACTGGATTCTTGACAAAAGAATCTGATGTCTATTCCTTTGGGGTGATTTTATTCGAAGTCTTGTGTGGAAGGCTTTGCGTATCGAATTGTGATGACAATCGCCGTTTTTTGTCGAAATTGGCACAAAGCTGCTATGAAGAAAAGAAGCTGCAGACAGTTGTACTTGATTGTCTACAAGAGCAAATATATCCAGATTGTTTGGAAATGTTCTCTAAAACTGCATATCAATGTCTACACAAAGATCACAATGAACGTCCACTGGTAGCTGAGATCGTAAAACAACTTAAAGATGCCCTTAAATGTCAAGTAAGCTATACTTCTTTCAGAAATAATAGGATTTACTTATTTTGCTCTAATTTTTTTTAATAAGCACATGCATATTCTAATTCTACATCTCATATATAGGTGGAATATATGGTTGAGAAGGAAAAGAAGTTCATATTTTACACAGCATTTTATGCGGAGGTAAACATGCATATGCATGATGAGCTAGAACAGGTGTCTAGTAATAATTATGAAGAGAGCATGGATATGCAAATCATTCAGCATAATGATATGTCGGAAGAGGAGTTGAAAGCATATGATGGTAGAGATCCTAGGAAGCCTGTTCTTTTGGCGATCAAAGGTCAGATCTATGATGTCTCATCGGCCAGGATGTTTTACGGAGCAGGTGGTACTTATGGAGAGTGGAGTGGGAAAGATGCCAGTAGAGCCATTGCAAAATTCAGCTTTGAAGAGGAAGATTTGAATAGCGATCTCACTGGTCTCGAGAAGGTTGAGCTAGAGGCCTTAGATGATTGGGACATCATGTTCAGGAGTAAGTATGTTAAGGTTGGATCCATCGAAAATCCGAAGAAAAATCTGCCCGCTTGGATCTATAAAAAATTCAAAGAGAAATCTCACTACTACAAAAAGTCACATAGAACTCGCCATATAGCACCCGCAATGGAATGCATATTTCAAGGTTTATGCTGGTTGCATATGTAAGTTTGATTATATTGTATCCACTTTTAGTATGTTTGACCATGCTAATTACATGTGATTGTATTTTCCAAACTTATAAAATAGCAATGTAGTTTTTTGTTTGTCCCTCCTAGGTTGTTCATTTGTCGTACCAATCATTGTATTTTCAAAATTTGTCCCACCTGGGCAACTTTTTATTTATAAAGCCACTACAATAATTTAGGGCTATAGTAGCGACTGGTCCTTTAGCGGTGACAACGCTTGGTATTGTCAACTTACTCAATCCAACGCCTTCGAAGAATGTATCGTGCAATACCCATCGTCGCTAAAACCTCTTCGCCTCTGTTAAAACTTAACCGTCATCGCTAAACGGTATCGCCGCTTAAGTGCATCGTTGATTTGGACCATCACCTCCATTTTTTCTTGTATTCTGATTTGGTTCCTTTCCAAAATTTCCACGGGTGGTTTCTTGTTATTTCGACCATCAGTCCATCTTTTGTCGGAGCTTCATCGAAAATACTTCTCCGTCACCACCACACACTCAGGTACCGAAAAAAAAACGTTTTTACTTACCGGGTACAGGCCTTCATCACCGACCACCAGAAGTAATGGCTCTCTACTATTTTTCTTTTTCTTTCTATTCTCTCAGATGATCAAGACACAAACTTAAATTTGTTTACCTTCATGATTTCAGAACACCGGTGGGAAGGGTAGATTTGTTTCTTTATTGCTGCCAACGAATTGCACCACCGTTGCCGGAGTACCGCCACAACAACACCACCACTTTTCTACCTGCAACCACCATATGCTATATTTTATCCAAATTTCTTAAATTGTGCATGTATAATGTATTTCACAGTGAATGTATTTCTAAGTGTACATTTTGTGTATTTGTATTATAAATGTATGCAATTTGGAATGTTTGTATGTATAATGTATGCAATTTGTATATATGAAAACGTAGTAAATGTTTAATTTATGTATTATGTATGCATTTTGGAATTTTTGTATGTGTAATGTATGTATATGTGTGTGTTTGCCAATGAATTGTTAGTGACAAGAGCATTAGTAGCAATGGGAAGCATTAGTGGGGACATGAAGCATTTGCAGGACAATTGGAGCAATAGCAATGAGGCATCAACGACGACCTTTAGTGATGTATAACCATTAGTGGAAGCAATCGAGACTATTAGCGGCAATAATCGTAGCCACTAATGCATGCTAATTATTCTTGTAGATATACTTATGGCCTAACACCATCGTCTATATTCCCCCCACCAAACCATTATCAGTTCTTGTTAATTAAGATATGTACATAAATGATAAAAAAAGAACTGTGACCTAATTGGGACGAATCAAAAAATACATTGCTATTTTATCACTTTTGAAAGTATATGTCGGCATAAGTATTGCCAACGTAACAAATGAGGGTATTTTCAATAACTCACCTATCTACTCGTCGTTCCAAAAAAAAAAAAAAGAGAAAAGAAAACCATATTACTCTATGTAAATGGATACAACAAGAAAATTTGTATTTTAATAAACCAAAGAAATAAACTAGAAAATATGTGAGGAATAGAATTTACACAATAGAAATAGTTCTAACCTACATATTAACTGCATTCTTCAAAGAAACATAATCAAACTCTATAAATGGAAGCTCAAATTCAATCATAACATTACAATATGGGATTTTCATAGAAAAACAATCGTCTCAACGATTTGAAGAGATGTCTTGAACAACATGTTGGATGAAACCAATCCATCAAAAGAGAAGAATGTAGTTTTGCATATGAAATCATAAGCATAACAACAAATATGCAAATAAGAATTGCTACCATCATTATTAAGAGGAAAAGTGTTCCAAGACCAATCAATATGTTTTTTCGGTATTGCTTTAAAAAAAATGCTACTAAGCATAACAAGATGTAAGGATGAATAAGAACCCAAAGATTAAAGTCGAAGATAAAACTGGCATGCATTATGGCAAATGATATGAAGAGTCCTTTTGGGAGGGTATATTGGAAGACCACTTTGTTTGTAACCACCTGGATTGTAAAAACAACTGCAAACATGATGGTGGCTATAAGTGCACCAACCACCATGAATTGATCGGACGTTTCTTTCATCCACTCCCCACCTTTTGACACTAGATCTTTGTGGATTTCAAAGAATAATTCAAGTGATGTTATGCCATCATTGTTCTTTTATGTTTTGTAAAAAGGATGAATCACAGACTACCTCTTGCAACACAATATAAGTTATAAATCCATATTTCAGTATAAATCAAGTAGCTTGAAGAGAATGATTTAAATTGAACCATGGTAATTCCCGATGTTGTTGCTCTCAAATCGAGGGGGGACTTGTTGGATTAGGTGTCTAATCCCATAATTATAATTGGTATGTACTTGACCCGAGAGTAGCATGTTCCATTTGGGTTGCCTTCACCAAAGCAATTTGATAGGATGAACTTTTGAGAAGAAGTTATTTATGATTTGTTAATATATTATAAGTTCTAATATATTAATATAAAATCATGTTATTTAATTAATATTGATCAAGAATTAATTTGGAATTAATTTAGTGATCAAAAAAGACTAATTAAATATACGAGTATTGATTAAGTAAATCAATGACTCTTATAGTGTGGGTCAATGATTCATGGTTATTTCGGATGGGCTAAACCAACATGGATCGTCCATGGAGGTTTAACCCATGGAGCCTAAGTAATATGAAGCTTCGTGTGCATTAGGGTTTGCATGGATGTAATCTTAGACTTTGTCACACTATAAAAGGAACCCATAGTCACCAAAATCGGCCCCAATGCATTCTAAGAGGAGTGATAACCGATTTTGTGTGCTAGTAGCCTCTCTCACAAGTCCTCCATTTGTTTATGGTTTTTGTGAACAATTTGAGGCATCACATTTGAGGTGCTAAGTTCTTAAAGGCCAAAACTACAAGCTACAACAAAGAGGTAATTCTATAATTGAATTTCATGTTGTTTATGTTAATTGTATGCTAGTTGTAGGGTTCATGCTTTGGAAACAATATTGCATGTATAATTAGAGAAAACAAAGATCCAACACATTTAGGATTATATGTGCACCATAGGATGTTGTAATATACAAAACCCAATAGTGGTATCAGAGCCTAGGATTGTTTTGTATTATATTTGAGGCTTATTAATTTTCAAAGTTAGAAAAAATCAATTTTCTGGCCTCTGACGGATGAAGTCGCCGGGTCCACTAGCTGACTCGACGAGTCCACTTAGTAAAAGGGCAACTCGATGAGTCAGGTTCATGCACTCGTCAAGTTGGTGCTTGAGGTTGCAGAATTTCGAGTTTTTGGCTAAAGATTGGATTAGGATCATTACCGCAAACTATTTTGTAATCATAAAAATTGTATTTTCTGAGTTGGTAATGATGATCCTCTTCCAATCAAAAGATAATTGTCAAAATTTTAAGATTTATATTAGTTTATATGATAGACTTATTTCTTGTAAATTGTTGATATGAATTGTCTTGATGTATGAGTTTAACTAGATCATAGAAAAAATATATGATAATTTTTATTTGTTAAAATATTGATTTAAATGTTCTTAAAGTCTTCTATAACTTGTCCTCAAGTATGGAACATGATTTTTTTTTTCATAAAATCCACATTAACTCATAAGTTATAGAAAAACCAAAAGTTTTCAAGAGTTACAAAACTTACCCACAAGTTTTGGTATTTGAAAAGTCTCAAATTAAGAAACTCTTATAATTAAAAGATATAACTCTTGGATTCATAAATTAAAAAAAAATTAATTAAATAGTTTTTAATTTTGAACTTTTATTTAGAATCTTGAGTTTTTGAATAGTTCAAATTACACCTTATGGATTTTATTAAATTAATTAAAGTGTTTAATTAAAAGAATTAAACCATCAATTAATAGAGTTAAACCATCAAGTATTTTAAAAGTATAAAATACACACTTATACTATTATAATGTTAAAAGTTAATACTTATATATATATGGATAAGACAAGTCAGTCTTACCGTTAGTAGGCCTCGTTCACGAAGCAGGTATATAAGTGGGGTATAACGTTATTGCCTATAAAATGCCAGTTTAATGAGTGTCCACTCTCACCCACCGCATCCTTGACTGGTGGAGGGTCGTTAGCCGAATAAGTATGATAGGACATTAATTCTCATTAAAAGTATAATGAAAATACCAAGTAACTAAACACTTATAAATTCCCAATATTAGTTACTTAGCAAAATGTGAATTTGGTGCTAACCCATGAAATTGCACTTTGCATCTTGTTAAGTCGTTAATGGAAAGCGTGTGGTTAACCGGCACACTAATCTGGAACTGACAGTGTGTGGCAAAGGGTCGTTTGATCTTAATCATAAATCAATGAAGCGTGTGTGGTTAACCCACACATTGATTAGGTAATCTATAACATTAAGTGTACCAAGATAATTTGCATGGTTATTCACACCTTGTTTGTTGATGATTTTGAATTTTGTGCAGGAACATAATTGGGTTTAGAAAAGGATTGAGAATGAGAGGAATCAGAAAGAGAGAATTTAGACTGGGAGTTTTTCCTGACTTGAGGTTCTAAATGACCCTTTTGTTTATGGTCATTAGTGGGACTGAACCTGGATCTTCGGTAGTTGTTGCTTTCGGGACCGAACCTATCCTTTCGGTTGTGGCTCTCAGGACCGAACCTCTCCTTTCGGTTCTTGTTGCTTTTAGGACCGAACCTATTCTTTCGGTTCTTGTCGCTCTTAGGACCGAACCTCTCATTTTGGTTTTGTTGTTCATGTGGCCCGAAAGCCTTTTTCCCTGACTTTGAATCTTTATTAGAATAAGAGAAGTGAGCATTTTGAGAGCGCCAAAACTGCTTTCGCTCTGAGAGATTCTTCTTGTATCTCAGGTTTCTCTGCCGCTTTTGATTTTTCACATGTTTCGGTTGTCTATGGATATTAGCCTTTTGTTTTAGCTTTTTGGCAACCGGTTCACTCTTCATAGATGAGGTTTCGCTTGTGGAGGTGACTTCTTCTACAGGTATTTCTTTTGTGCCACTTGTACTTGGCACGTCAAAGTTGTCAGGCTTGTTCAGCGGCTCTGGTATATATCTTCCTTTGGTTTTCCAGGACGTTCGCTCTGACAGACCAACTGTTTCGTCTGCATTATCTATAGGAGCTTACCCGAAAAACTCACATCCGTCTGCGTTATCTTCGTTCACTATGGTAGTGAGTTCGGCTGTTTGATGCTCAGTTACTCCTGTGACCTTATATACTTGATTCGGTGTGGTTCTCACCTTTTGGTACACAACAACTTTTTCTTCAAGGGCTGGGGACTTGTTTTTGGACAAACGAGCGAATTCCACAGAATTTTCAAAAATCAGATTGTTGTGGTTTTCGGGTTCTCTCTTGACAAACTCAAAACAGTCGACTTCATCCTCTACAGAAATTTCATTCATACCATCGTCCTCATTAAGCTCACATGCGTTTTCAACATCAATTTTATTTTTTGAACTTAAATTGGCACTCAATGAGTCAAATTTTTGTATAGTTTCGGTCCTAAGTTTCAGCTTATTGTTTTCATCCAAAAGATTTTTAAGCCTGTCCTTATGGTCTTTGGACTTTATAAAAGATTCTATTTTGTCCAGACCATACATATAAGTAGGATTCACATCATCGGAAGATACAACACTTTCACAGTTGTATGCTTCGGCATCGATTTCATCCTCCTTAAACTCAAGGAAGGGTAGAATCATGCGATGTATCTTCTGCCCTATTTCACAATTTAGATGCAGTTGAGTAATATTAACATAAAGTCTTTTAGCAATCAAACAAAAAACATTCCTTTGTTTTAACAATTTCAAATTGTCTATTTGAAAATAAATGTTTTCATCCTTAGACTTAATTAGCTCCGACTCCTTCAGCTCAATCCACATCCTACGCTCCTCACTCTTGGACGACACCCTTCTTATTTGGTCAGTTAGGTTAGAATTTGTGACCCTTGTTTGAGTTAAACAACTATCCATATTTGAGATTCTTAAATTTAAGTTATTTAATTCCTTGTCATATGATTTCTGTGGAATTTTGAACGAAATAAAAAGAGATTGTACCTTCTTGATCAGTTCATCAAGTTCACTGATCTGCACACTGAGAGGTTTTGCTGTGAAGCATAAGTCCTCTCGCCCCTTGGTGTCCTCATTTCCACTATCAGTATTCTATCCCCTCATGCGAGATAGGGCAGTCACCATCAGACACTTCTCACTGCTTTCACCACCTCTTGCGACATAAGCCTTTCCATGAGAAGGCTTTCTCACCTCATCATCTTTTGAGTCGGTCGACCACACCTGTACGCCACCGAACTCGTCATCCTCTGCCGAACCCTGTACAATAAGAGCATTCATAGAGGGATTAGTAGCAGCTTTCTTCCTCTTAATTTCCTCCAGCTTTTTCATAAGGATTGCCTCTTCATCTTTCTCCTCATCTTTCTCTGCCATTTTCTTCAAAACACAATCTTTGGCATAATGATTCCTTCCTCCACAGTAATAACAGCTGACACTAGAATTTGCTTCAACCTTCACCTCTTTCTTTGGTTCCTCAGTCTTCGGCTCCTCCCTTATCTTTTCAGAACTGTAGCTTCCCTGCCAATTTCTGTTTTTATTGGTAGGAAACTTCTTCTTGATGAACCTTTTGGGATTGGACACCATCATAGCATAATCTTCTGAAGTTAGATCGTAGTCCTCCAGGTTCAGATCTTCGTCTTCTACTGTATTCTTGCTTTTAGATAGGAGGGCCAAGGACCCCAAGTTTGAGACCACACTCTTCTCTTGCATCACTATCTTTTCTTGGGATTTCAGAATTCCCACCAGTTTCGCCAGCGAATATGACTTGAATTGCTCGTGCGCTTTAACTGTAGAGACAACAGCTCTCCATTCGGATTTTAAGCCATTCAGAAAGGTGACCTTATGTTCAATAAGCTTCCTTTCGATATCATGTTCGATCATCTTACTGAGAAGATGATTGAAGCGATCAAACATCTGTGTAACAGACTCATCGGGATTTTGCATGAACTCTCCAAACTCAGACAAAAGCAAGGTCTGAATTGAGTGCTCCAAATCTTCATCTGTGGAATACAGCTCTCGCAGCCGATCCCAGATTTCTTTAGCAATACTGCAGGAACTCACCAACCTAAACATGTCAGATTGAAGAGCGAATCAGATCAGTCTCAATGCTTTGATGTTGCACTGAAACTTCTCCTTTTCGTCTTGAGCAACGTCTTTCACATCTTTTAACAGATCATTGTACTCTTTCTGAGTTTTAATAATTTTGGATGTTCCTGAATGAGCAAATGGTCCAAACACAATAGCTTCCCATATGAGATACCCATTATCTTCAGATCCGATGACATAGTCTTCAAAATGATGCGCCCAAACCTCGTAATCTTGAGTGTAAAGAATTGGAATCTTTGTTGTTGATCCAATACTGTTTGAGATGTTGATAGGATTAGATTGAGAATCGTCCATGCTTGATCGCTTTACCTGTTGCAAGATCAGACTTGTAATATGTAATATTAGGGCAAAACGAATAAATGAAGAGATACGTCAATTATGGAGTGACGGCTCAATAAATATCAGTTAATGCGGAATAAACCCTAATTACTTCTTTCATAGAAGAGACGTGTATGAATTACACTGCCTCCTGTTGTGATACCAATTGATGAGTTTATAAAACTCTTTGATCAATTAGATCTTATAACAGGAAAATCGAGAAAGCAAAAAACACTAAGATAAAGCACAAGAATGAATTTGAATGTGTCGAATGATTCATTTGATTCAATTCTCAGCAGAGCTCGATGAAGAACTTCCGCTATAGAGGATTTTAGGGTTACAAAAGATAAGAACAATGAACGCTATTAAATTATCTATCAAATCTTACGTTCTAGGATGCATGCAAGCATCTATATATAAAACCCTACAAAATAACTCACGGATGGACATGCCCATACCGGAGACTAAACTGGACTAACTATCGAGCCCAAGACGCAATACCTTCTGGACCTAACAAACCCTAAACCCTAAATCTAAACCCTAAATCTAAACCCTAAACCCTAAACCCTATTGTGTCGATCTTGAATTTACATCTTGAAGTATTAACCGTGAATCCATTAACCATAATCTTTATATAGTAAAACAATGTATTTTCAAGAGGTTTACTACCTAAGCTTAGGTGGGGCTGTAACGTATATTCCATTTTCCATATATATATATATATATATATATATATATATATATATATATATATATATATATATATATATATATATATATATATATATATATATATATATATATATATATATATATATATATATATATATATATATATATATATAGGGTTAGGTTCATGTGAGACGGCCTAATTTTGTGAGACTGTGAAACGTATTTTTTTATTTTTTTTATTTTTTTATTTAATTTTTTTTAGTTACTTCATGTTCCGAAAATAATATTTTAAATTTTTTTTTGGATATTTTCATTTATTTTGCATTTTAAAATTATTTTTTAGAATATGTGCAGTGTAATATTCTATTAGAATATTTCACGTATTTTTCAAAAAAAAAAAAAGGATGTTTTTTTATTTTTTTTAGTTAATTCAAGTTCCGAAATTAATATTTATAAAAAAAATTTTAAAATTTTTCCATTTATTTTGTATTTTAAAATAATTTTTTTTTAAATATGTAAAGTGTAATTTTCTATTAAAATATTTCACGTATTTAAAAAAAACAGGATTTTTTTTATTTTATATTTTATTTTTTTTTAATTATTTTTATTTTTTTTAGTTAATTCAAGTTCCGAAAATAATATTTAAAAAAAGAATTTTTGAATTTTTCCGTTTATTTTGCATTTTAATATTATTTTTAGATTTGGTCTCACGGTCTCACAAAATTATAATGGTTTCAAATAAACCGGAACCTATATATATATATATATATATATATATATATATATATATATATATATATATATATATATATATATATATATATATATATATATATATATATATATATATATATATCGTAATTTGTTAAACTTACAATAATTTAACTTTTATCTATTGTTTATCTATTTTATTTTATTTTTCGGTCTTCTTGCTACGGCTAGCTACCTGCACTTCCGGTGCCTTTCCTTTAAAAGAAATTATGTTGAATATTCACGAAATTGCCCCTAAAAGTATATTTTCTATCTTTTTCTGTGGGCAGCCGCCTCTGGTTGGGTACATGTAGTTTGTCGTGTTGACGATAATTGGTTGCTGCAAGGCATTTTCGTGAATAACTAAACCCAGTTAAGTCCTCTATGAGACTTTGGTGAACAAGGAGTACTCGCCGGAAAAGTAGAATCAAACCGTAGCTTTTTACCTTTTAATTTGCTCTCGAATTGTGCATGTGGAGCTCTTCCCATTTCCTTCAATATCTACCCAAATCATAAAAAATGTCTTCAATACAAGAGTTTGCACACCTTAAAATTTCCCTAGAAGCTATAAAAGTGGCAACCAATAACTTTGGTGAGAGCAGCAATATCGGTCGAGGTGGATTTGGCAAAGTGTATAAAGGAGAGCTTCTTCTCTTTGGTGAGAAGGTTATGGTTGCAGCCAAGCGCTTAGATACAAGATTTGGACAAGGGACCCCTGAGTTTTGGAAAGAGATCATGATGCTTTCTCGCTACAGACATGAAAATCTGATCACTCTCTTGGGCTTTTGTGATGAGGGTGGTGAGAATATCCTTGTGTATGAGTATCTACCGAATCAAAGTCTCGACAAATACCTTAGTAGCTCTAATCTGTCATGGATCCAACGCCTTAACATATGTATTGGGGCAGCATGTGGGCTAGAGTATCTTCAGAATCCGGACGAGACTACACAAAGAGTGCTACACCGTGATATTAAAAGCGCCAACGTACTCTTAGATAAAAGTTGGAATGCCAAAATTTCAGATTTTGGTCTTTCCAAACTCGGACCTGCTAACCAAGAATTCACATTTCTTATCTCCCATGCAGTAGGGACTATTGGGTATTGTGATCCACTTTATGTGGATACTGGATACTTGACAAAAGAATCTGATGTGTATTCCTTTGGGGTGGTTTTATTCGAAGTCTTGTGTGGAAGGCTTTCCGTAGCGAATTACAATGACAATCGTAGGTTTTTGCCGAAACTGGCACAAAGCTGCTATGAAGAGAAGAAGCTGCAGACAATTGTACTTGATTGTCTACAAGAGCAAATATACCCAGATTGTTTGGAAATATTCTCCAGAATTGCGTATCAATGTCTACACAAAGATCACAATGAACGTCCACCGGTAGCTAAGATCGTAAAACAACTTAAAGATGCCCTTAAATGTCAAGTAAGCTTATACATCTTTCAAAAATTATAATACGATTTACTTATTTAGATCTATTTGAAAGCTAATAAGCACATGCGCATATTCTAATTCTAATTTTCATATATAGGTGGAGTATATGGTTGCGAAGGAAAAGAAGTTCATATTCAATGCAGCATTTTATGCTGAGGTAAATTTGCATATGCATGATAAGCTAGAACAGACATCTACTAATGTTGAAGAAGACCTGATCATTCAGCCTGGTGATATGTGGGAAGAGGAGTTGAAAACATACGATGGTAGAGATCCTAGGAAGCCTGTTCTTTTGGCGATCAAAGGTCAGATATATGATGTATCATCATCCAGGATGTTTTATGGAGCAGGTGGTACTTATGGAGAGTGGAGCGGGAAAGATGCCAGTAGAGCCATTGCAAAACTCAGCTTTGAAGAGGAAGATTTGAACAGCGATCTGGCTGGTCTCCAAAAGGAAGAGCTGGAGGCGTTAGATGATTGGGAAATCATGTTCAGGAGTAAGTATGTCAAGGTTGGATCCATCAAAGATCCAAAGAAAAATCTGCCTGCTTGGATCTATCAAATATTCAAAGAGAAATCTGACTACTACAAAAAGTCACATAGAACACACCATATACAACCCGGGTTTTGGGAAAATCGGGTTTTATTATATAGAAACCAGGTTTCATCAAAAGGTGAGTTATATGATCCGGCTTAAAGTAAGGAACTGGGCTATTGGCTGAACTAAACAATGCAACCAGGTCTTTTATCCCGGTTTTGCAAATACAATATTGTTCGGATTATGGAAATCCAAAGAAAAATCTGCCTGGTTGGAAATCTCACTGGTCTTGGAAAGCACGAGCTTCAGGCCTTACAAAATCAGGAAGACACGATTAAGTATGTTATTATTGGGGATGGATTCATTTTAAGGCTATTGGTGGCAGGTACCACAACCCGTGGCCCTTGAAAAATCGACCACCACCGGTCTTGGCAACCAGTTTTTTTCACTTCTCTCCTAGCCGGCTTCTTCTACATTCCTCTTGTAGCTTTTGCGTTAGGTGTCAATTGTTCTTGATAACTTAGAAAATTATTTTATCTCTTGGTGTTAGTTTTTGTTAAACATTAGTAAACAAGAATTGCAACAAACACCTCACATTTATGTAACTTTTGTTTATTGGAAAATTCAATAAAATTCTTTATATTTTGGATTCGTAATCGATCTAGTCTTTATATATACTTTTTATTTAATTAAATCATAAAAATCTGTAATCGTATCCATTTTAACCTTTTTAACCGGTCAACATTTGAATATCACACTTTCAAAATTTATACTTTTGGCCAAATTCAAAAATTACTAAAAATTTGATCCAAAATGAATACCAATAATGAAACATAGCAGGATTCAAGTGTAACCTAAACAATTTTAGATTTCTGCAAGATATTCTCACTGATGCTAGTTTTAAAGATATCGAAATTTATTAACAAAATCATGAAACTTACTAAATCAAACTTTTAGTAAAATTAGTCTCTCAACGTCGTTAACACATAACGTTCACACAATTATAGGCAACAACTCTATGATACTAAAATCTCATTTATAATGATAATAGTTTTATTGATACTCAAGCCATCATTTTAGTTAACAAATCTCAAAAATCAATTTACATCGATTTTAGCTACGATTACAATCATCACAAGATATTCATTACGTGACTTTAATTTTCCTGTTACTCAATATCACAAGAGACTCAACATGTGATGTATTTAGTATAATAAATTTATACCACTATCCACAATCTTCCTCTCTATTATATATATATATATATATATATATATATATATATATATATATATATATATATATATATATATATATATATATATATATATATATATAAGAGTTATACTGAGCTTTTTATATTATATATGTAACATCCCAAAAATACAAGTCAAAAATTTCATTTTTATTTATGTTATTACATAAAACCATCAGTATAAAAACATTCATAATAAAGTCCCATGTTAAGACCTAAGTGTCAGTAATCAAAAACATAGTATCATAAAACCATATCAGAGCGTAATCCCCAAGGATCTCATGTGCGGAAAACATAGTGTGATGCTATGCGATCGAGCCGGCTCATTTTATTTGAAAAAAAAGTACCTGAAACCAAAACTGAAAACCGTAAGCACAAAGCTTAGTGAGTTCCCCCCATCATACCACATACCATACAATCACATAGCATACATATTACCGGGCAATTCTGGGGTGCCCGACCTACCCGGTACGGCCATTCTGGGGTACCGACCTACCCGTGTCAAGCCATTCTGGGGTGCTCACCTACCCGTGTCAAACCATTCTGGGGCGCTGACCTACCCATGTCAAGCCATTCTGGGGTGCTGACCTACCCGTCGGTCCTAACAACCGACCCTCGGGGACTATTCCACCCCCTACTGCTACTATCACATATATCATAACATAAACATACTATTAGACATATCTGGGGTGTCCGAACTACCCTTTGGTCCTAACAACCGAACTTGGGGACTATTCGCCTCCTACTACCACTATCACATATAACATATCATGTCAGCATATAACATATCATCACATACTGTCAGACATATCTGGGGTGTCTGACCTACCCTTCGGTCCTAACAACCGAACTCTACTACTATCACATATAACATATCATGCCAGCATATAACGTATCAGGTAGTAGCAAACCTAGATGATATCACAAAGACAATCATCTAACATACAACTCCTACTGGTAGGTCGGCATTGTGGCCGTAGACCCACCGCTACTGGAAGGTAACTCACCTCACATTACTGAAGTCCCGTAGACACAATCCCACACTACTGAAGTCCCGCAGACTCGACCCCAACTGCTAGCTGACAGATTCCCGAACTATCAACACCAAAATAACACCCAATTAATAATTGGGTCCCAACACATAACCATATTACATACTTGGTTAATTGCTACATTACCCCAGGCTTGGCTTATTTAAGCCCAAGGCCTAATCCATAGGCCCAAGTCACTTAGAAATCAAAGCCCAACACATGGCCCAATTTTCCAAATTGGGCCTAGGCCTAAACACGGTCTCATTCCAAGGCCCAACACCATATAATCATTAAGGCCCAAACTATGTCCCATCTATGGCCCAATTTTCTAAATTGGGCCCAAGCCCCTTACATGGGCCTTACCCTAGGCCCATTAAATTATTCTAGTTCAATTGGTTGCTCTTGGATGGTCCATTTTTATCTCAATCATTTAGGCCCAACATAAAGGCCCAATTATATACTCAAGTGAAATTAGGGTTTCACATAAAATGATGATTAGGGTTAAGTTTCCTACTTAACCCATTTAGGACATAATCCATTAAGTCCATTATTGCTTAGATTAATTTCTTCCATTGATTATTATTTAATATTCCAAGTTATTAAATAATTCTCATGTGTGACCCGCATAATTCTTAAAGTTAGGGTTTTCATTGGCATTAGGGTTTTCCAATCCAAATATTAGCGCACTTATCAATTTGTTGGCCTTTTATGTCAATTTGGGCTTTATTGGGCCTATTAAGCCCACTAAAATCTTAATAAGCTCATTAGGGTTTTATTGGGTTAATTAGAGTCCATTAAACTTCATTGGTCCCATTAGAGCTCCTTTGAGCCCATTAGGGTTTTATTAGGTCCATTAGAGCTTACAAGGCCCATTAGGGTTTACAAGCACCCTAAACGAATCAAACTCACAAAGCGAGCACACCGCCACCCGACACGGCGGCGAGTGGCGGCAGGAAGCGGCAGCCACCACCTTAAGGTGGTGGTTTTCAATTTCTTTCCATTATTTCCGTATTTACAATTTACAATGCAAAATACCAAATTGACACACTAACACATGCACTAAAATACACATACACAGCGGCACATGGTGGTAGCCACCACCTCACGGTGGTGGTGGTGGTTTCTAAGGTTTTCCAAACACACAAACCCAACATACAACACTGAAATGGACCACACTCAGATCCTATGCTTGGATTAGTACTGCATCCACCATCTGGTGGCACTTGGCGGTCACAGCGGTGGTCTTGGGGTGGCGGTGGCGGCAGGGCGCACATGATGAGGCAACAGCGACTGAAGGAGGCTGAGAAGGGCGTTGCAGATCGACCGGTACATGGGAGCAGCGGGCTAGCTGGTTGCAGGTGGCTTCACGCACGAGGGAAAGAGAAAGACCCTCCACAACACCTAGCTCCGATCTCAGCCTCTTCTCGTCGGAGTGACAACAGCGACAACAACAAGGCGGCAAAGTTTCAGTGGCTTGGTTGCTAACGGCGGTCAACGACGTAACAGCGCTTGGAGGTTGCCCTCAACCCTCGTCGGTCTTCAATGTTTCTTATGAAAAAGAGGCTCGATGATGGCGATAGCGAGATGGAGTCTCGATCGGTCGGCAAAGTAAGAGGTAGAGTAAATGCTTGGTGGCCGCTAGCTTGTTGGAGAACGGACCAGGTGAAGGGGGGGGGGGGGGGGGGGGGGGGGGGGGGGGGGGGGGGGGGAGGGATGGCTACCGGAGGTTGAAGATGAAGAGGATGAATGGAGGCGGCTGAAAGATGATAGGTTTAGGGTTTGTATGGTAAGGGTGGCGGGTTTTAAACCCCGACCATTCTAAATCTTTGACATATTTACAAGTCTGACCCCTCCCTACAAGATCATTTCATAATTAGGCCCTAATTTACCATTCAAATCTCATCCATGTAAATACTTTACAATTTAAATCCAGATTTTACTAAAACAGCCCCCATCTTCTAGAATCTTCACAAAACTAATCAAAAATTTACCTTTTTAACCCCCATCTTTCAGTTATGACATAATCAGTCTCCTCTTCTCTTTTCTTCCAAATTATATCCAAATAATTACCACGGAGCCCCATGTTTTCATTAATAATTATAACCGAGTCCGGAACTTCCACTTTTAACCCTCAACTTCTAAATTACACCAATTAGCTATTCGAGACTATTTTTTGATATATAATTATTTATTTTAGGGCTACTACTCGCTCATCAATTTATTTGTTTATTTATTAAAAATAAACGGGTGTTACAACTCTCCCCCACTTAAATTAGATTTCATCCTCGAAATCATTCTTTACCATTCCTTACACGCCCAAACACTCTAGTAACACGGTCACCATCCCGAGCACACCCTAGGCTTCCTCGAGTAGCAGTGACCATTCTTTGTAAAGCCCTATAACCCGAAGGTAAACGAATTCCTCGCAACACAATCACATCTACTTCATCTGTAATCTACTGCTTTGGGATGGCTACCGGAGGTTGAAGATGAAGAGGATGAATGGAGGCGGCTGAAAGATGATAGGTTTAGGGTTTGTATGGTAAGGGTGGCGGGTTTTAAACCCCGACCATTCTAAATCTTTGACATATTTACAAGTCTGACCCCTCCCTACAAGATCATTTCATAATTAGGCCCTAATTTACCATTCAAATCTCATCCATGTAAATACTTTACAATTTAAATCCAGATTTTACTAAAACAGCCCCCATCTTCTAGAATCTTCACAAAACTAATCAAAAATTTACCTTTTTAACCCCCATCTTTCAGTTATGACATAATCAGTCTCCTCTTCTCTTTTCTTCCAAATTATATCCAAATAATTACCACGGAGCCCCATGTTTTCATTAATAATTATAACCGAGTCCGGAACTTCCACTTTTAACCCTCAACTTCTAAATTACACCAATTAGCTATTCGAGACTATTTTTTGATATATAATTATTTATTTTAGGGCTACTACTCGCTCATCAATTTATTTGTTTATTTATTAAAAATAAACGGGTGTTACAACTCTCCCCCACTTAAATTAGATTTCATCCTCGAAATCATTCTTTACCATTCCTTACACGCCCAAACACTCTAGTAACACGGTCACCATCCCGAGCACACCCTAGGCTTCCTCGAGTAGCAGTGACCATTCTTTGTAAAGCCCTATAACCCGAAGGTAAACGAATTCCTCGCAACACAATCACATCTACTTCATCTGTAATCTACTGCTTTGAGATTGCCTGATTCCCTGACAAACCACTCATACAGAGTCATTATCATTAAATCCAATCCGTTTCTCTCACAACTGACTACTCAACTTCTGAACACTCGCGGTTCCCACTATAAAATAGGGTCACATACCCAATTATCCTTGCATAACACTTAGAATTGGCCAAAGCTCAACTAATTGCGCTGCGAGTGACTTGGCATAACCCAAACAATCTGTTATTTCGTCCGAACTTGCAACCCTAAACACAAATACTAATACTGCCCAGACGTTGAAACTGCCCGAACACTGAACTGCTTGAAGCAGTATGCTGCCACATGGCTGCTTCCCAAAAGCTACCGAGACCTCCTGGGTCTCAATTCGCTCGCCAACCATCTGAAATATCGAGTTTCGGCCCGGCTGCGGAGCCCAAGGACTCCCCACTTAGTTGCCTCACACGACTTCTGAATGAAATACTTCCCTTGAACTAGTTGCCACTGGTTATCATGCTACAATGGCCCAAACAACTTTCTGATCTAACCAATCAGTTCCATGCATCGAATCCCGACGTCACCCAATCCAAAACTAAGAGTAATTGCTACCTAACCAATGGTAGTCTTTCTTCACAAACGACCTTAAGCAGTCCATTGCTTCCCTGATCTCATATATGTAGTGACATCCCTACCATTTCATTACTGGCTTAACCAGATCTAATCCATTTGGGTAAGTCCGAAATCCAATCCGTGGATTTCCATATCCTCACTGCTGCACCTGAACTGGTGGGTACTACTATTCCTTTCGCGTTCTAACAACACGCTCATGTCATCTATCAACCTAGTGAATGCTACGGCTACACCCGCAGACTTACAACACTTTATCACTATCTAGCTGCTAAGGAATGCTACGGCTACACCTGCAGACTTGCAACACTCTAACACTATCTGATCACTAATGAATGCTACGGCTACCCCCGTAGTCTTACAACATTTCCCATACTAACTGATGTCTAGTGAATGCTACGGCTGCCCCCGTAGTCTTAC
Organism: Lactuca saligna; assembly: GCF_052625555.1. Classification (NCBI taxonomy): domain Eukaryota; kingdom Viridiplantae; phylum Streptophyta; class Magnoliopsida; order Asterales; family Asteraceae; genus Lactuca; species Lactuca saligna. Next base: position 36,032,106 of record NC_136417.1, on the reverse strand, counting down.
AACACTTTCCATACTATTTGACCACTAGTGAATGCTACAGCTACCCCTGTAGTCTTACAACACTTCCCAAACCGGGTCGAACACGCACTCGACCTAACCCTCAACTGAACTCGAGTCCTAACCGGGACTCTAACCTGGTTCCCGAAACCTGTTATCACATGACCCCACTATATCAGTACCGCACCCATACCCATGATCAAAGCATCACAGTAACCCACGAAATCATCTAAAACCTCTGGCATGGTGAGAATAAGTGCCTCGCACAACCGCTGTCTGAGAGTCTTGAAGGTTGCCTGCTGCTCACGTCGCCAACGAAAGGCCACCGACTTCTTGGTCAGTCGTTTCAAAGGAACCTTAATCTCGGAGAAGTCTCGTATAAATCTCCGGTAATAACCCACTATACCCAGGAAACTCCGAATCTCATATGGAGACCTCAGAATCTCCCACTGCATCACGACCTCTATCTTGGTCGGATCAACTAGAATACCCTTCTGGTTGATAAGGTACCCAAGAGATTGCATAAAATCATCAGTATAAAAACATTCATAATAAAGTCTCATGTCAAGACCTAAGAGTCAGTAATCAAAAACAGAGTATTACAATATAGTTGTGATAAAGTTATTGTAACATCCCGATTCCTAGATATGAGATTTATGGCTTAAAAGGTAATTTTATCTTTTGAACTCGTCGAGTTGAATGCCTCAACTCAACGTGTTGGAAGCTTACCCACTCGACGAGTTGTTGAGAAAAAGTCGACGAGTTGGTGGCTGATTATGAAACCCTAATTTTTACGTTGTTGTACCATATTTAAAGGCCTTATGGCCTTTGGATGGCCTCCTTATCCGCCCTCTCTGTCCAGGAAACCATAGTTCTTGCATTTTCTCTCATTTTTGTGTGTGTTTGAGTTTGAGGAGTGTTTCTTGGTGTTCTTTTGGAAAGAGTTTGGAGTTTGAAGAAGCTTGATTGAGAGGAAGGCTGTAGATCCAAGATCTTCTCTGTTGTTGCAACCACTTCGAGGTATAAAGTTGAAACCTTGACCATTTATTGCTTAGATCTCCTCCTTGGAAGTGTATTGTCATTTTACGTTCATTTTGGAGTCATTCTTGGGTTTGATGATTTCTGGAAGTTGCCACTTCAGATCTGGGCAGTTTGCGGCCTCTTTGGGCTTAAAGTTTCAAGCTTTATATAGATCAAGGCTTCCTTCATGTTCTAAGTCCTTTGTTAAGTCATTTTTGATTAGTTTAGCCTTTTGGTGTCATGCATGGACGTAAAGTTAGCAACTTTACATGGTTTTCTAGCTCTTGGGTACCAGATCTACATTCTTGAGTGTTAGAAAGGGTGAAAAAGGGCTAAATGAGTTAAGTTGGGAAAACTTGACGAGTTGGATTGGGGTTTTCCTTCTTTTCTAGAAAACTATAGGAACTCGACGATTCGTTTGCAGGACTCGGCGACTTGGCTCGTACATTCCCCGTTTATCTGAGTAATAAAGAAACTCGACGAGTCGGCATGTGCACTCAATGAGTCGGGCCAACATGGATTATTGACATTGACTGTTGACTTAACTTTGGCCATTGTTGACCAAGTTTGACTTTGAGGGCATTTTAGGTATTTTGAGGTTTTGATAGAATGGTCATGTGGTGGTTGTAGGTTGTTAAGTCCGGAGCTGAGTTATGGAGTTGGATTTTACTAGTTCAGCACTACTTGAGAGGCGAGTCTTCCTCACTGTACTTTTGGGTCGAAGGCACCAATGCCGACCCTGTTGGATTGTTATCCTAGTTTCTCATATGCTTGTTGCGATAGTAATTTGTTACATCGATATTCTTGTAGATAAGATGATGTTGTGCTTATTGATCTGTATGATATATGCTTTCTTGTTAATTGATTATGTGTTTATGAGTTATGTATATGACAACATGTGTTGTGTGGTCGGGTTGAGACGGTCATGCTTTGTGCCGAATGCCAACTGACCCAGTCAGTTCCGGACTTCGGTCTGATGCAGTTAGTTCCGGACTTCAGTCCGATGCAAGGGACAAGGTCCCAGTCAGTTCCAGACTTCGGTCCAATGCAGTTTCCGAACTCCGGTCTGATGCAGAGTGGAAGGCCCTAGTTAGTTCTAGACTTCGGTCCGATGCAGTTCCGGACTTTGGTCCAATGCAGTGGGCAAGGCCCAGTATGTGTTTACATGTTATTGTATGGTAAGTGGTAGTTTGGGGGAGCTCACTAAGCTTCGTGCTTACGGTTTCAGGTTTTGGTTTCAGGTACTCAGTTTTTAAAAGAGGAGCTTGGAGAGGTTGCAGTGCATACACCATAGTCAGCTAGCTTGGGAATTTTTTACTCTGATAATGAGATTATGTTTTGAATTAAAACTAGAAAATTATATTATGACTTATGATACGTTTTTATAAATACGGTTTTAGTATGTTTTAAAAGAAATTTTTAGTCATGATTTTTCGGTCGTTTCAAGTTGGTATCAGGTCCTTGGTTTGAGGGATTCGGACATACTTGAGAGTGTTTCTGGAATCAAACTAAGGAAACAGTAAAAGGTTTTCAAAAGAAAAACATTTTCGAAAGGTATTTTTGGTAAAAAGGAGTTTGAGAAAAGAAAAGAGTTTTAGAAAAAGCGAAAAGAATATTTAGAAAGAAAATAACATGAAAAGAGAACAAGGGTGTGGTGCATGCAATCAGCCGAGCTCAAGTAAGTACCCCCAAATTACCCATACAAGTTTATGATTATCAGTTTCAGTTTCAATTTTAGTTCCAGTTTCAGTTCAGCTTCAGCTTCAATAGAACAGCATGCTAGTATATGACTAAGGATTTAGGAGGATGCCTTATGTGCCTGCTTATGTGTTTCAACCTTGGGAGAATTGCACGCTAGTAGTGAGTAGATAGTAGTAGGATAGCCTGTTTAGGTTATGTCTGATAGTATGAGCTTAGCATTGTATGCTATTGCAGTTTCTCGTTATGAGAATAAATTTGCTTGAGTAGTTTCCTGTGTTTGAATGTTGCTTGCTTTGTCCTTTGTGGGACTTTGAGTGATAGGAGTTAGCCATTAGGTGAATACGTCACATCACATGTGAGCAGTGTTGAATAATCTCAGACTGCTGGATTTGGCTCTATTACGCAGCTCTTGTCTGAGTCCAACCGTTGAAGGGACGAGTCTTTTACTTGAAGGATTATCCGAGCCTCATTGCATGTGATGGTATTTAGGTGGTGGCTAATTGGCATTACAAGGAGGCCTTCAGCAGTTGAGGACTGGTTGGGTGGAGTTAGAAGTTCCCTAGGACCAGCCTAGGAAGGTAGTAGCAGAGATCAGTAGCAGTAGAGTGACTTGGTGGAGTTGAGGTAACTCTTGAGGAAAGTACGGATAGATGTGGAAGGTAGTATGGGCCCGTACTACTGAAAGCAGAGGATCCGTACTAGAACCAAGAGGGGCCGAGACAAGACCAGGGAACCTGTAGAGTGTGTGAGAGATCCCTCAGCAGCGGTGTGTATATTGATTAGGAAGTGTTCTATTTTCACCATGGTGACATTGTGCGAGTTAGCAATTAGTAGTTCAGGTACCAGGGAGGGATCTGGCTCGGCCTCTGGAGCCGGGCAGCTTGATGATCAAATGAGGGATTTCATTTCCACAGAGATTATGCGCAACATCATTGAACAGACTCCATTGATCTTCGACTCGGTTAGAGAGGCCATTGTGGAGCTTATGGACAGTCATCTTGAGGCCTTTAGGGTCGGGATAGTTTCAGGACAGTTTGGGGCTTGTCTAGAGCCTGATGCTTATGGAGTTCAGTGATCCATCAGGGAGGGAGTTCCCATTTGTAGCTCTTACCATCAGGGGACAGGTGTGAGTGGGGCATCCTATCTCAACGAGAGACCTTTGCATGATTGGGTAGTTAATGAGGTTTTGCTAGTCATTCACGAGGAGTTGCCCAACATCATTGAGCGGGTCACTGGTCGGTTGACCGCTAAGTTCCAGGGACAGCCAGCTGCTGTTCATACGGCTGATGGAGTAGTTGGGGTCACTCGAGAGTAGGAGAGTGGTTTGGATGGGCAACTCGGAAAAAGGAAGCAGGCACGTGTTGCAGGGAGATTGGGAAGAAATGTGGATTCCTACTCAGCTGACTTGGGCGTTGGAGGTCAGGAGGACCTAGAGATGTGTGGTAAGTGTGGAGGGACTCATGGGTTTGCTTGTCACAAGTTTAGGTGCTTCAAGTGCGGAGAAAGGGGACATGTGTATCAGGATTGTAAGCAGGATCAGAGATGTTTTCATTGTCACCAGTCGGGTCATTTCAAGTCTCAATGTCCCGTTTTGGTGATGGAGAGAGTGCAAGGTCAGGCGCCTATCGTTCCGTAGAAAGTTAAGATCGAGTCGCTCTAGATCGCAGGTATGTAATTTGAATTCTTCCCTTTTGTAATACCTCTATTATTATGGTATTGCATCGATGTTAGTAAGCATGTAACTGTGAGTATTATATTACCTATTTGTGTCGGAGTTTTATGCCATCTGCATACCTTGGAATTAGAATGGTAAATTGGAGGTCGCTCCCTCTAAATCAGGTTGCTTCATATGCAGCAGATATACCATGTATGTTTAGGCATTAGTAATGCCTCACTACTTTCGAAAGTTGCCATTCGGGATTGATCAATTAAATCCTTAGTATAGACAATCTAGAGCTTCTAGTGAGGTAGCCAACAGACAGTAGGGACGTGGGTTAGGGATGTGCACCCCAAACGCAGGTTCTCAGGATGTAGTCCCTAAAGAAAATACAGTTAAGGATTGAACGGTGCTCAGTTAGATAGCAAGAATGGTTCGAATCTGGTAAAAGTTAGTTGGAGCACTGACCGAGGTAAACGTTGGTGGATAGAAGATCGCCCTTTTCATGGAAGGAAGGATGGGGAAATCCTTTCGACCAGTGAGCAGTAAGGAGTTAGCCAGATCCAAGTGGGGGAGAACCCTCCAAGTATTCAAGGATAAGAGCACGCAGACCCAAAATGAGTACGCAGCCTCTGAGAAGAAAAGATAGTAGCACAGCGATAGATGGATTGAGGAGTTGAGGATTGGGAGTTGAGGAACTTCCCAACAGTCAGATAGTGGTAGAGTGTTGTAAGTCTGCGGGGGTAGCCGTTGTTGGATAAGGTGTCTAAGTCCATAACTATTTTTGGTATGTACTTAACCCGACCCGACATGGTCCATTTGGGTTGCATGGCACCATGCAATTGGATAGACTAAATGAGAGAAATAACACTTGGAGATTATTAATATATTATAAGTTCTAATATATTAATAATATTATTTGATTAGTTTGGTCAATAATTAATTTAGAATTAATTAAGTGGTCAAAAGAGAACTAATTAAATATATGGGTTGATTATGTAAATCATCCATATCTTGTATAGTGGGCTAAGAGGCTCCATGGATTGTCAAGTTGGGTTCCACCCATTGGATGCTCCATGGATGCTCCATGGGAGTTACAAACCCATGGGTCATGGAAATGAAGAGTCATGACACATTAGGGTTTAACCCTAGATGTGTCAACACTATATAAGAAACATGTTCTCCACCTAAAATCGGTTACACTAAGAAACAAGAGGGCTTGGCCGGTTTTTGAGAAGTGTGTGTTCTCTCATAAGTTCTTCCAAGAGCATTTGGTGTTGTGTGAAGCATTTGAGGCATCACACTTGGGGTGCTAGGCTCACAAGGTTTCAAGGAACACAAACAACAACAAGGTAAGTTATTCTATCTATACTTTAAGTTAAAATTGTTCCCCATGTATGCTAGATAGGAATATAACCTTGGAATTCAACTTTGCATGATAATTAGACAAACATAGATCCAAGGTTATTAGGGTTGCATGTACACTTAGGAAGTGTTAGAATGCTCAAAACCCATCAGTGGTATCAGAGCCTAGGCTTGTTTGTTTTTTATTTGTGCTTAAAAGTTGGAAAAAAAAAGTCGAAAATCTTGCTGTCTGCGAGTGGACTCGTCGAGTTCATGTGTATCTTCAACCAACTCGGCGAGTGAGTTCATGCACTCGGCGAGTAGGGTCGACTGATTGCAGAATTTCGATTTAGTTGCTGGAAATGAATTAGAAACATTACCCTAAACTGTTTTGGTACTAGAAAACTTGTTTTTGGTGGTGTAATGTCTTTGCTAATTCATTTACAACAACTAGTTATCAAAATTACAAAGTTTTAAGTGTAATTTTTTGATTTATGAATAAGTTCATATTCATGTTCTTGTTCTTATGATGTTTTAGATGATCATAGGAATTATTTGTAACCTATGTGGTAGATTAATTCTTGATCATAATGTGTTTTAATGGAGTCCATAACTTGTCCTCAAGTTATGGAAAACCAAGAGTCACACTTGAATTAAAACCATTAAAAACAAACACAAGAGTTAGAAAAATGAAGAGTCTTCATTTTATTACTCTATTAAACTCATAAGTTACAAGAAATGAAAAGTTTTGAAAGTTACAAAACTTGCACTCAAGTTTTGGAACAAGTAAAGTTAAGTTAAAACTTTAGTTCCAACCCCTAGAATTTTAAAAGTTAAAATTCAACCCTTATACTTATATTATGATGATTTAATAATTATATATATATATATATATATATATATATATATATATATATATATATATATATATATATATATATATAAGAACAAAGTCGTCTTACCGCTAGTACGCCTCATTCACGAAGCCGGTCTATAAGGTGGGTATAAGGTTGTTGCCTGTAAAATGGTGACTTAATGGGTGTCTACTCTCACCCACCGCTTGCTTGACTGGTGGAGGGTCATTAGCCGAACGGGTAAGACAAGGACATATAAACTCTCATTCAAAGTATGATGAATATTATAAAGTAACTAAATGTTTTATTAAATTCCCAATCTTAGTTACTTTAGGAAAATGTGAATAAGGTGCTAATCCATGAAATTACACTTTACACTTTGTCTAAGTCGTTGGTGGAGCGTGTGTGGTTAACCGGCACACTAACTTGGACTTAACAAGGTAGGTAAAGGGTGACTTAAGGTTTTTTATAGTATCGGTGGAGAGTGTGTGGTTTACCGACACATCGATTGAGTGATAAACTTTAAGGGTACCAAGTGATTTGCATGGTTACTTCACACCTCGTTTTGTGATCCTCGGTATCCCAGTCACAAAACTTGGAGGGCACTCTCGAGATTGAAACATGCCTTTGAAAAGTTCATTGAATCTCAAAGAATCTAGGAATTTCTAAAAACCAATAAAACCTAATATCTAATATTTCGGTTTTCGTGGTGGAAATTGGTGAATCGTCATTCACCTACCTTTCAAATATGGTATAGCTTAGATTACGGCATACCTCTTCTAAGTTATATTATATTGTGATTGGATCCTAGCCTTAATATTACATTTGGGTGTTTTATTAAGGACTCTCTTATATCGACACTAAACTTGTTCTTCTCTTTCAGATGTCTTCAAATAATGCTTCTGGCTCGAATCCTAATGGCTTCTTTACTCTTATGAGTTTGTGTGGGAAAGTCACCTTCGATGGATCCAACTTCAATGAATGGATTAGAAACATCAGGATGATTACTCGCTACGAGGACAAAGAATATGTCCTTGACAAGGAGCTTAAGGAAATTGATGAGTTCACTGCAACTCCCCAGGAGATCGCTGACTTCCATACTCATGAAAAAGATGCTACCAAAGTGGCTTGCATCATGATGGCCACAATGACAGCTGAACTCCAAAAGTCTTATGAGGATTTCTACCCTTATGAAATGCACCAAGATTTGATGGAAAGGAAGAGGTCACTCTCAGCAAACTTCAGGGACTTCTCAAGACTGCAGAAACAGGTCTTAAGGGGAAGTCGGTTGCTATCACTTCTACTCCAAAGTCAACTCCTGTCTTGGCAATCGGGAAAAGTCGAGGGAGGAAGAGAAAGAGATCTTCGAAGGGTACCAAGGCTCGGACCCTTGATGGCTCTTCTTCAAGTGGAACCAAGAAATGTTTCATTACTCCTTCTTCTGACCCAAAAGAGGCTGAATGCTTCTATTGCCATGAAAAAGCTCATTGGAAGCGGAACTACCCAAAGTACCAGCAAGATGTGAAGGATGGGAAAGTCAAACCCAACCATGCAGGTATTTACACTATCATTTCTAATAACTCACCCCATTCGAAATCTTGGGTCCTTGATAGTGGTTGTGGTATTCATATTTGTTGTGACTTGCAGGGACTAAGAAGAAGTGAGGATGTGGAGCAAGGAAGAATAAACTTGATCATGGGGAACAGGAAAGCTTCACCTGTCACCAAGATTGGAGTTTATACTTTATCGCTAAGTAGTGGGTTTAGTTTAGATTTGAATAAGTGTTGTTACTCGCCAGGAATGGCAAGAAATATTATTTCCTTTCATGCTTTGTACAAACAAGGGTTTACCTTTTCGTTTAATAATGAAGTTGGTTCTATTGATGCTTTCTTTAATAATGTTCTTTATTTTAAAGCATTACCTTGTGATGGTGTGTATGAAGCTGTATCTGTTGTAGATAACTCAGGAAATAATGTTTTGTGTATTAATTCTACTAATAATAATAAGTTGGATAAAGCATCATTATGGCATTGTCGTCTTGGACATATAAGCAAGAAACGCATAGGCCAACTCCAAAAGGATGGAGTCTTGGAGTCGTTTGACCTAAAGTCAGATGATAGTTGCGAATCATGCTTACTTGGAAAAATGACAAAGTCACCCTTCACAGGCTCGTGTGAAAAAGGTGAAGGTTTGTTGGACCTTATACACACGGATGTGTGTGGACCATTCAAACATGCCACAAGGGATGCTAATCGTTATTATTTGACTTTTACTGATGATTACAGTAGATATGGATATGTCTACTTAATCAAGCATAAGTCAGAGACTTTCGAGAAGTTTAAGGAATTTAAACAGGAAGTCGAGAATCAATTGGGCAGGAACATTAAGATGCTTCGATCCGATCGAGGTGGTGAGTATCTTAGTTCAGAGTTCCTCGACTATCTAAGGGAATGTGGGATTGTCTCACAATGGACACCTCCCAAGACACCGCAATTGAATGGTGTGGCTGAGAGGCGTAATCGAACCTTGTTGGACATGGTTCGTTCCATGATGAGTCGAGCTTCGCTGCCAATCTCATTCTGGGGGTATGCCTTAGAGACTGCCGCCCATATCCTTAATCTAGTCCCTACAAAGAAAGTTGCCAAAACTCCTCACGATATGTGGACTGGTAAAGTACCTAAACTAGACCACATCAAGATTTGGGGTTGCGAGGCTTTCGTGAGACTCGAGACTCATGATAAGCTCGAACCCCGAAGCGAGAGGTGTATTTTCTTCGGCTACCCACAGCAATCCTTTGGTTACCTCTTCTACAAACCTAGTGACAATGTGGTCTTTGTAGCAAGAAGAGGAGTCTTTCGAGAAAGAGAGTTTATAAGCCAAGGAGACAGTGGGAGGCAAATTGATCTTGAAGAAATTCAAGAGTCAAGTGGTGAAGGAACTTCAAACTCTAGCCCTCAACTTGAGGAGGAAACTCCTGTTGATCCAATTGACGAATCTGTACCTCTGAGGCGTTCCACGAGAGTTAGGAGTGCACCTGAGCATTACTATGGATTCCATATTACTGCAGAAGGTGAGACACTTATTAGTGATGGGACACTAGTAAGTCAAGATGACCCTAACAGCTACGAGGAAGCCATGGCAGGCCCCGAGTCTGCTAAATGGAAAGAGGCTATGGATAGCGAGATACAATCCATGTATGACAATCAAGTTTGGAACTTGGTTGAGAATGTACCAGGTCGAAAGACTGTAGGGTGCAAATGGGTCTTCAAGAAGAAGACCGACATGGATGGTAAAGTACACACTTATAAGGCTAGACTGGTTGCAAAGGGCTTCTCTCAAATTCCTGGAGTGGATTATGATGAGACCTTTTCTCCGGTAGCCAAGATTAAGTCTATTCGGGTTCTGTTAGCCATAGCCGCATTTCATGACTATGAAATTTGGCAAATGGATGTCAAAACCGCTTTCCTTAATGGAAAGTTGGCTGAAGATGTTTACATGAGTCAGCCAGAGGGTTTTGTCAGCAACGAGTACCCCAATAGAGTGTGTAAGCTTGAGAAATCCATTTATGGGTTAAAGCAAGCACCTCGCAGATGGAATCTTTGCTTTGATGAAAAGGTCAAGGAATTTGGCTTTTCTAGGAGTGAAGATGAATCTTGTGTGTATGTCAAGGCTAGTGGGAGTATAGTTAGCTTCTTGGTATTGTATGTGGATGACATACTACTCATAGGAAACGACATTCCAACCCTGCAGGAAGTAAAATCCTGGCTTGGAAAGTGTTTCGCTATGAAGGACCTTGGTGAAGCTGCCTATATTTTAGGGATAAGGATCTTGAGAGATCGGAGTAAAAGACTAATTGGACTTAGTCAAAGTACCTACTTGGATAAGGTGCTGAAGAGATTCAGCATGCAGGACTCCAAGAAAGGAGAATTGCCCATCCAGAGTAACGCCAAACTGAGTAAGACACAAAGCCCTAGTACTGAGGCTGAGATAGCACAAATGAGTCGAATACCTTATGCTTCGGCTGTAGGATCGATCATGTATGCTATGACGTGTACTCGACCTGATGTAGCTTTTGCCCTGAGCATGGTTAGCAGGTTTCAGGGGAACCCTGGCAAGGCACACTGGACTGCGGTAAAGAATATTCTCAAGTACCTACGAAGGACTAAGGACTGGGTCCTTACCCTCGGTGGGAGTGATGACTTGAGAGTTGTAGGGTATAGTGATGCTAGCTTCCAGACTGATAGGAATAATTTCCGCTCTCAGTCGGGCTGGGTCTTTACCCTAAATGGAGGAGCAATTTCTTGGAAGAGTTCCAAGCAAGAGACAGTGGCAAATTCTACTTGTGAATCAGAGTATATTGCAGCTAGCGAGGCGGCAAAGGAGGCGTTATGGCTGAGGAACTTCATTGGAGACCTTGGAGTTGTACCAGCTATTAAAGAGCCAATGGAAATTTTCTGTGATAGTGAATGTGCTGTTACCTTAGCAAAGGAACCAAGGGATCACGGGAGATCCAGACACATCGACAGAAAATACCATTTCATCAGACATCAGATCGAAGAAGGACTCCTCGTGGCAAAGAGGGTATCATCAGATGAGAATCCGGCAGATCCCCTCACGAAGGGACTGACTCGGGTTAAGCATCTCCAACATGCTCGAAGCATCGGGTTAAAGGATGATATTAGATTTAGTAGTTAGATAACCTCGAAATTTGTAAAGTGTAATTGACATCTGATGATGAATAAAAATGTTTTTTATTTATGAGTAAAATGTTGCTATCTCATGTCGATCGTTTACTATATTTCTTTTGCATGTTTTGACTTCCAGGATAATTTTGTTTGGTATAACATATTATTCAAACCTCTACAGTCGGTCATATGTCGGAAGTAGGTATGAATCAAGACTGTCATGGTTGGTTGTAGAGGTCTTGGACAAGGCTACAGCAATCATGAGTGCTCATAAGTTCTGAGCATTGGACTCAACCCACGCTCACTAGAATCACTTCATGGAATTCTATCTCGAGTGATCGTGAGACGGTAATATCATATAAGTCTTCAAACCTAGAGATATGATTTGTTACTTACAAGTTGGTTATGCATTGATTGTACGAAAACGCATTGGTAACTCGATGTTATAAAACGTGCTCTTGTGTGTAATTCAATGAGTGGTAGAACAAACATATGAGTCGAAGTTTATCTGTTCCTTCTTGGATTAGAAGCTGATATCTGGGCCCCTCGATGATTTTGTTTTGACCTATGTACCGGGCCCGATCAGAACTAAATTGATGTGTTCAATGAAGTTCTTTGTCAAACAAATCGGAAATCGGGAAACAAACTATTGGACAATAAGTAAGACGTTGTTCCGTGTATTTGTCCGACTGATATCTAGAACAGAGGATTATATGATCACTTATCTTAAATGGCGTACCATCATCTTCTCAGTTCCGAGAAACCTTGAAAAGAGCTACGATTGCCGATCGGTTCCTGAATTCATACTTGCAGTAATAGTTATTAGACTTATCCAAGTGGGAGACTGTTGGATAAGGTGTCTAAGTCCATAACTATTTATGGTATGTACTTGACCCGACCCGGCATGGTCCATTTGGGTTGCATGGCACCATGCAATTGGATAGACTAAATGAGAGAAATAACACTTGGAGATTATTAATATATTATAAGTTCTAATATATTAATAATATTATTTGATTAGTTTGGTCAATAATTAATTTAGAATTAATTAAGTGGTCAAAAGAGAACTAATTAAATATATGGGTTGATTATGTAAATCATCCATATCTTGTATAGTGGGCTAAGAGGCTCCATGGATTGTCAAGTTGGGTTCCACCCATTGGATGCTCCATGGATGCTCCATGGGAGTTACAAACCCATGGGTCATGGAAATGAAGAGTCATGACACATTAGGGTTTAACCCTAGATGTGTCAACACTATATAAGAAACATGTTCTCCACCTAAAATCGGTTACACTAAGAAACAAGAGGGCTTGGCCGGTTTTTGAGAAGTGTGTGTTCTCTCATAAGTTCTTCCAAGAGCATTTGGTGTTGTGTGAAGCATTTGAGGCATCACACTTGGGGTGCTAGGCTCACAAGGTTTCAAGGAACACAAACAACAACAAGGTAAGTTATTCTAGCTATACTTTAAGTTAAAATTGTTCCCCATGTATGCTAGATAGGAATATAACCTTGGAATTCAACTTTGCATGATAATTAGACAAACATAGATCCAAGGTTATTAGGGTTGCATGTACACTTAGGAAGTGTTAGAATGCTCAAAACCCATCAGCCGTAACATTCACTAGCAGTCAGATAGTAGTAGAGTGTTGTAAGCCTACAGGGGTAGCCGTAGCATTCACTAGCAGTCAGATAGTGGTAGAGTGTTGTAAGTCTGCGGGGGTAGCCGTAGCATTCACTAGCAGTCAGAGAGTAGTAGAGTGTTGTAAGCCTGCGGGGGGTAGCCGTAGCATTCACTAGCAATCAGATAGTGGTAGAGTGTTGTAAGCCTGTGGGGGTAGCCGTAGCATTCACTAGCAGTCAAATAGTGGTAGAGTGTTGTAAGCCTGCGGGGGTAGCAGTAGCATTCACTAGCAGTCAGATAGTAGTAGAGTGTTGTAAGCCTGCGGGGGTAGCCGTAGCATTCACTAGCAGTCAGATAGTATTTCACAGTTGGAAGTCTGCGGGTGTAGCCGTAGCATTCAACAGGTTAGTAGATAGCACGAGCGCGTTGTTAGGATGCGGGGGGAAACAGTAGTACCCACCAGTTCGGATACAACAGTGAGGATATGGGAATCCACGGGTTAGATTTCGGATTTCACAAATGGTTCAGTTAAGGTTAAGTCGGCGATTCATCAGTTGGATCGTCACCACAGTTATGAGATCAGGGTAGCAGTGGACCGTTTGGGTTCGTGTATGTTAGGAGCTACCGTTAGTTTGGGAGCCATCATTTGTAGTCTAGGATTTGATGATGTCAGGATGTAACGTTTGGACCTGATCGGTGGATCGGTAGGTGGTTAGAGCCACAGTGACAGGATGACTAGTGGAAACTAGTTCCAGAGAAAGATTTCGTTCAGAAGTAGCGGGAACGACTAAGTAAGGGGTCCTTGGGCTCCACAGTTGAGTTGGAACTCGGTGTTGCAGATTGCCAACGAATGATTGGAGACCAGGAAGGTCTCGAGATATTTTAGGAAGCAGCCATTTAGCAGTTCAGTGTTTCAGGCGGTCCAGTGTTTCAAGCAGTTCAGAGTTTCAGATAGTTTCGGTGTTATGGACAATATTAGTATTTGTTTCGGAATGCAAGTGCTGACGTTATAGTTTGTTGATTTGGAAATGGCAAGTCCCTCTCAGCAGGATCAGTTGAGTTATCTGCCAAGTATAAGTGAGCTGCAAGGATAATTAGGCGGGTAGCCTTTCTTTTAGGATGGACGACTCGAGCTATTGGAATTCGAGTAGTTAATGAGAGATAAGAAGGCTGGTTCAAGCAGCATCGACTCAATATGAGTGGCAGAATGGATAGAACAGTTATAGATAGTCAAGGTATCTTTAAAAGTCGATGGAAGCGACTAGGAGATTGCGATGGGGTGTAGTGACCGGTGGGAGTCCGGTAACCCAGATATCGGCAGATTAGTTGCACCAGGGTGGTCTCAGTGCATCCGGTAGGCGGATGAAGGGCGACAGAGTTTTCAGTCAGGGTTAGTAACGATAAGGGAAGTATGGTAAGAGGCAGCAAGTTGACAGAGGATGATACGCCTCTCGCAGCAGGGTTGGATAATCTCAGAGGGGAGGGTTTGACCTTGTTGCACAACTGTCGTATGAGTCTTAATCGTTGCAGGGGTGAATCTTTCACTTGAAGGATTGTCTGATCCATTCGTTGGGACAGGTGCTCAGTACTAAGTTATGGAAATAAGAAGCATTTAGTATGTACCAGCAGTAGTGACCAGCACTGAGAGTGGGTGGAGTGATGGACAAAAGGGTTAGACTCACCAGGAAAGGTGTTGCGAGATAATTGGTCGTAACGGACTTCGAGGATGAAGTCTAGTTTAAGTGGGGGAGAGTTGTAAGGCCCTGTTCTAAAATATTCGTTTATGGAATTTCAGAGGCCAAGGAAAGGGGCGTTTTAGTCCTTTATTAAATTTGGAATTATTATTCGAGAAGATTTAGAGCCAGGTTGTGTTGTTAGAAACGTAGGGTTTCTCGTCACCTTTCCGTGGATATAAAGTTCATCAGAATCGGATCTAGAATGAAGGAGTTATGACACTTTGAAGATTTAGCAAGAATAGCCCTTATAGAGAAAAGTTTGCATTGAAGGCCATGCATGAGTGTTTAGTGCACGCGTGTTTAGCTGAGTACGACCAGCGTAAGGCTAGTGTACGCACAACGTAAAGCGGCAAAAGATTGCAGGTCGCCCGGCCTACGGGAGTTATGCCCAGCGTACGATAACAACTTAAAAACCCTAATTCTTGGACAAGCACTATATAAAGGACATTATAGCTCTTACCCTAGCCCCCATATCAGCTTCCCCAACCTCAGAAGGAATCCTAGAATGACCCAACCTTCATATTGTGAGATCTTGATCTTGGAAGGCTTATCTTGGTGGTTTTAGCTTGGAAAAGAGAAGAGGAAGATTAGCAAGGAAGAACCTTGGAGGCCAGGGCTTATAGATCTGAGACATCACCATCCTCTGGAACACTTGGAAGGTAAAAAGCTCATAACTTTGCCTATGGGTGCTTAGATCTAGTATGGGTAGTTATGGTACTTTTTGGTCCAAAGGTGAAAGCTTTATAGCTTGAATCCGATTTGCAGGTCAAGGGTTGCCACCCTTGGTGCTAAATGACTCCCTAGAACAGAAAGTTGATATCTTGAAAGCCCAAATGAGTTCATGCATGAGTTAAGACCTTCTTTCATGGATTTAGAACATGAGTTTTGGAGTTGGGACTTATGTAAGCCATGGAAGCCATAAAGTAAGCAACTTTATGGATTAGGGCATGGAATAAGACCTACATCTAAGTTTATGGCTCTTGAGTCGGAGTATTAAGCACTTAATGGAAAGTGTCTTAACAGAATGAGTACGCTGAGCGTAATTGCAGGTACACCCCGCGTACTCTCTATCAGGCCAGTACGCTAAGCGTACATTAGAGCACGCCCCGCGTAACGCAGTCAGTTGGGCTTATTGCATTTTGGGCCTCGATGTGGGCTGAGTTGAGACTTAGGGTCCTTGGGCTTTATTGGGCCATCATATTTCAGTTGCTAAGGACCAAGGATTTAGCATTGGGATTGAGTAAGGTCCAATAAAGGGTTTTAGGCCGAATATAGCAAATTGGGCCAATAGTGAGCTTGGAAAGCCTATCTTGTTATTGGGCCTTCAGAAGTTAGATTATGAGCCAAGGTTATGGTGGGACCCATATGAGGAGATAGGCCCAATTCAGAAAATTGGGCCATTAGCGGGCCTGTAGTAGGGCCGTTGTTGGACTTGGAAGGAATTGAGGGTTTAGGCTATGTTGTGACCCATACCATAGCAGGGGTAAAATGGTCATTTTACCCATAGGAGAATCCCTATCCTGATTTAATATTTTATTTCCATTGATAGTCGGGAAGCAGTCAGATCAGCAGTTTAGGATTTCTTATTCAGAAGTTTAGTCGTCAGCATTTCGAGGTGAGTTTCCTTCCAGTTGGAACGAGTCTAAGGCCACAATGCCGACCCGTTTAGCTAGCAGTAGTTTCCGTACCTCGGTCCGATGCAGTAGCTAGTATGCTTGATGCCTTCATGGCTCAGACAAGATTTGTGTGTTATGTGTTCCGGGCTACGGCCCGATGCAGTATACAGTTTATTATGTTCATGCTAGTTGATATGTTTATGCTATGCTACATTATGCTCAGTCAGTTTCCGGACTGCGGTCCGATTCAGGGGACAAGGTCCCAGTAAGTTTCGGATTTCGGTCTGATGCAGTTAGTTCCGGACATCGGTCCGATGCAGGGGACAAGGTCCCAGACAGTTCCGGACTTCGGTCCGATGCAGTTTCCGGACTCCGGTCCGATGCAGAGGGCAAGGCCCTGGTTAGTTCCGAACTTCGGTCCGATGCAGTTTTCAGACTTCGGTCTGATGCAGTGGGTAAGGCCCAGTATGTGTTTACATGTTATTGTATGGTATGTGGTATTTTAGGGAAGCTCACTAAGCTTCGTGCTTACGGTTTCAATTTTTGGTTTCAAGTACTCAGTTTTTAAAAGAGGAGCTCGAAGAGGTTGCAGTGCACACACCATAGTCAGCTAGCCTGAGAATGTTTTACTCTGATAATTAGATTATGTTTTGAATTAATACTCAAAAATTATGTTATGACTTATGATACGTTTTTATAAATACGGTTTTAGTAATGTTTTAAAAGAAATTTTTAGTCATGATTTTTGGGTCGTTTCAGTGGGATCAAATATTCGAATGGCTATAGGGTCCAGTGTTATGTATGGCTAGCATACACGAGTGCTGCACAGTTGGTGAAAGTTTCATGGTTGAGTTTTGTGAGGTCAATCGGCCAGTCGTGAATTGTTTAGTTTCCTCTAGGATTGAGGATTGCATGTTCGTTTATGCTTATGAGTGTTGTTAGGGTGTTGTGATGATCCTCGAGACAAACATGGGTAGGTTTGGAAGGTAGTATGAGCCCGTACTACTGAAATCACATGATCGATATGCGTAGCAAGGGAGTCACAACCACTAGGGATTTTTTGGGTGTTCGTTCCCTGTTATGTGTGTGGAATATCTGATATATTCCTTGTATATTTTTAGTATGGTGGTTATGAGATGATTCGAGATTGGATCCGGGTTAGGACCCGGGGCTGGCGGTTAGGATGGGCCAGCATTGACAGAGGACGTGTCAGGGAGATCATCCGTGAGGAGGTGTCTGCTATTTTCCGAGGTAAGATTCCGACGATGTTCAGGTCTATCAAGACAGTGATGATAGAGTTCTTTGATGATTGCTACACAACCATTGCTAATACGGCTATTGTTGTAGCCTCCGCAGCCGTGGCGGCTGTAGGTGCTGGGTCAAGTCGGGATTTTTAGTATCGGGACTTCAATAATACGAAGCCCCTGACTTTCGAATGAGTTCAGGACCCGATTGTTGCCATGAGGTGGCTATCTGATGTGGAGGTTTTTTTCTTCATGTGTTCATGTCCTGTTGACCAGAAGGTCAGGTGTGCACTAAACCTCCTGAGGTCCGGAGCGAAGGATTCGTGGAGACTTGTTACAGGATCGTATTATGATCCGTAGAGGGTTGCGGTATCATTGGATCAGTTCAGGGAGATGTTTTGCATTCTCTACATTCCTCGGGTCGAGCAGGAGAGGTTGGATCATGAGTTTTTAGACCTGAGGCGTGGATTAGAGTCGATGATAGAGATCACTCGGATGTTTACTAAGAGGGTGATGTTTTGCCCTGATTTCACTTCAGAGAAGGCTCAGATGAATTATTATCTAAGCATGCTCAAGACGAACATCAGACAATTTGTTTCTACTCAGCGGTGTGATACTTTGTTGGAGTTGAAGGAGTCCGCCAAGCGCTATGAGTTGGAGATTTAGTTTCAGTTGAGGAAGCAGAGGCAGGCCCTGACGCAGTCGCATCCGGTGTCGAAGAGGTTCAAAGCTGCCGATTCTATGTCTGGAGGTCAGAGTGGCCACCATTATGGGAAGTGTGGTTTGGTTCATGTGGTAGCATGTCGAGCTAGTAGTGGGTGCCACAAATGTGGAAAGGAGGGGAATTTTGCGAAGGACTACTTCTAGTCCGCCCCATTTTTTAATACTAGGATTTTCTATCGTTGTAATTAGGTTGGCCATGTGAATGTCAACTCTCCGTTGCTCGCCACCAAGCCGGTGCTGGCCCTCGCACCATCTAAATTGAGGATCACTGACAGGAGTCAGGTCACGGCAGAGCCCCCGAGGCCTTGGGGTCGCGCTATCCAGCTCATTTTCGAGGAGGCCAGCTCTGCACCAGACGTTCCGACTGTTATGTTTCTATCTCTTATCTTTTGATTATGATTATTTCATGCATATATGTTTGTACCTCTGTTAGGTATATTCTTAGTGAACTCCTTTCCTTCTTTAGTGTTGTTTGAATCGGGTGCAAGTCAGACATTTGTTTCTCGGTCTTTTAGTAAGGAGTTTGCTTTGCCCATGGGGGAGTTGGAGTGTCCGTTTTGACTTTATATCGCCAACGAACACATGGTTTCTACTTCTTCGGTTTATCAAAGTTGCCTTCTAGAGATATTCGAGGTGTCGTATCCAATCGATTTGATTTCGATTCCTTTTAGAGATGTCTGTGTTATAGTGGGTATGGATTAGCTAATCTGTTTCGGTGTTATGATCGACTACGAGGGCCAGCATGTGGTAGTTCGAACCCCAAGTGGAGGAGAACTGGTTATTTATGGAGAGGGTACCAGGCTGGGTTCTGGGTTTTTTCGGTAGCCAGGGCTTGATAGTATATTTAGCACAGTGTGCAGGTTATTTAGCGTATGTTGTGGATACACGAGTCAGGGATTAGGTTTCTGTTTCAGATGTTCCATTCGTCAAAGAGTTCGCTGATGTATTCCCGGACGAGTTACCTGAGGTGCCTCCAGAGAGACAGGTCGAGTTCCGTACTGACTTTGTGCCAAGTGTGGCCCCTATTGCCAAGGCATTGTACCGATTGGCACCGGCTAAGATACATGAGTTGTCATCTCAGCTGCAGGAGCCGCTAGCAAGCAGTTAATTCATTCGAGCAATTCTCTGTGGGGAGCGTTGGTTCTTTTTGTCAAGACGAAAGTGTTGGGTTTTAATATACTACAACATCCTATGGTGCACATACAACCCTAATAGCTTTGGATCTATGTTTTCTGTAACTATACATGAAATATTGTTTTCAAAACTTCAAGCCTACAACTAACATACAATTGATATAAACAACATAGAATTGAGTTATAGAGTTACCTCTTTGTTGTAGCTTGTAGTTTTGGCCTTTAACAACTTAGTTCCCCAAATGTTGCACCTCAAACGGTTTACAACACACCGTACAAAGGAGAACTTGAGAGAGAGGCTACTTGCGCACAAAAACAACTACCAATCTTCTTGGAATGCATGGGGCCAATTTTGGTGATTAATGGGTTCCTTTTATAGTGTGGCAAGGTATAGAGTTACATTCATGCAAACCATAATGCCTATGACCTTTCATATTACTTAGCTCAATGGGTTAAACCTCCATGGACTATCCATAGACTACCATATTGGTTTAGCCCATCCTAAATAACCATTAGCCCACTGGCCCACACTATAAGAATCATTTATTTACCAAATCAATCCCCATATATTTAATTAGTCTCTTTTGATCAAAAAATTAATTCCAAATTAATTCTTGATCAATACTAATTAAATAATATGATTAATATATTAGAACTTATAATATATTAATAAATCATAGGTAACCTCTTACTCAAGTATCCATCCTATCAAATTGTCCTGATGATATGCAACCTGAATGGATCATGCTACTCTCGGGTCAAGTACATACCAAATATAGCTATGGGCTTAGACACCTAATACAACGGTCTCCTACTTGGATAAGTCTAATAACTATTATTGCAAGTATGAATCCAAAATCCTGACTAGCAATTGTAGCTCTTAAAAGCCGTTGTCAAACTCTAACCTAGTCAATGACGCGTCCATTACATAAGGGATCATATATTCCTCCATTCTAGATATCGTATGGACATGAGACATGGATTATAATCATTCTCTTTGTCCATCTGTTGTTTCCCGATTTTCGATTTATGACGACCGACTAATTGAAAAAATCAAATAAGTCCAGGCTTGGCCAAGCACTTAGGGATGTCATCACCAAATCATCGTGGGGCCCACATATATCACTTTTATCCCTCTAAAGGTAAAAGGAATGGACAAACTTTGACTCAAATGCTTTCTTGTAATTACTCATTAATTCACACACAACATTATGTTTTATAACACCAAGTTAATGGTGCATTTACATATGTCAATGTGCATCCGACTTGTAAACTACAACTCACATGTCTTGGTTTTAAGATTATAAGATATTATCGTCTCACAATCACTTGTGATAAAATCCATGAATTGATTCAGATGAGCGTGGGTTGAATCCAATAATTGAATCTTATTCCAGGAGTACTCATGAACACTGCATCAAACTTGTGTTGTGTCTAAAACACCTAGATAAATTACAGACCCATTCATGACATTCTTGCCTCAATACCTTCTATCAAAGTATGATCAACTGTGGATGGTTTGAATAACCCAGTTATTCGGGAAGTCAAAACATGCAAAGTGAAACACATGAATAATACTAATCCTACATGGCCGCAAAACTTTTGAGCGCCATATTGATTACTCATTATTCATTATATAATGTTTTGTATAATCAACTTAATACTTGAATTAAAACAATAGTTGTCCCATGCTCCAAGCATGCACACCATGTTTATCTATGATCCTTACTTTGTGAAATAGATCAATTGACAACATTTCAATGATGCTCATTTCACAATTCCAAATTCTTACCATAAATGTAAGAATATCAAATTCTTGCCATTTACTGTAATCTGTTAGATTCTAAACTTATATGCAATGATCCTCTTGTAATGACTATGCAAAAAAGTCATAGAGACATGGAAACAGACATTACAAAGTATTCCAATGGAGAGCAATTCCATGGAAACGAAGTCTCAAATTCAAAGTACATTCCTTTGAACATCCTTATTGCATTAAGTTTCCTAATCTTACACAGATTTAAAGAATAACTTCCATTTATGGAAACATTTCCATGTCCCATTTAGACTATCACTTCTGAACAAGAGTTACATCTTCTCAGAGTGTGTCAATATGGTCCATCCATTTTTATACTTCCAACTACAAGCGACCAATCCTTAGCGAAGAGTTGGCATAAGAGTTACGATGACTACAGACCGCCCAGAGTTGGCATAAGAGTTATGATGTCCGGTGTCGATCTGATTTGGAGTTTTAGGTCGTTGATATGGTGTTATAGAAGGTCTCACCTTGGAAAGGTGTGATCCGTTTCCAGAAGAGGGGAAACTTGGGTCCTCAATATATTGGAGCATTCTGGATTATTGCCAGGTTTGGCAAGGTTGCATATAGATTGGATCTACTAGAGGAGCTCATTCAGATTCATATCACTTTCCATTTTTCATAATTGTGGAAGTGCGTGCTAGATGAGGATGCAATAGTATCATTGGATGACATTCGGGTTAACTTTAATTTTCTTATTACTCAATATGACAAGACACTCAACATTTGATGTATTTTGTATAATAACTTTATACCACTATACATAATCTTTCTCTCTATTATCAATATATATAATAGTTATATTGAACTTTTTACACTATATAGCTATGATATAGTTATTGTAACATCCCAATTCCCAAGTATGAGATTTATGGCTTAAAAGGAAATTTTTCCCTTTTGAACTCGTCGAGTTGAAGGCCTCTACTCGACGAGTTGTTGAGAAAAACTCGACGAGTTGGTGGCTGATTATGAAAGCCTATGTTTTAGGGTGTTGCACGTTATTTAAAGGCCTTATGGCCTTTGGATGGCCTCCTTATCCGCCCCTCTGTCCAAGAAACAATAGTTCGTATATTTTCTCTCATTTTTGTTTGTGTGTGTGTGAGCTTGTGTTTCTTGGTGTTCTTTTGGAAGGAGTTTGGAGTTTGAAAAAGCTTAATTGAGAGGAAGGCTGTAAATCCGAGATCTTCTATATTGTTGCAGCCACTTTGAGGTATAAAGTCGAAACCTTGACCATTTATTTCTTAGATCTCCTCCTTGCAAGTTTATTGTCATTTTGGGTTCATTTTGGAGTCATTCTTGGGTTTGGTCATTTCTGGAAATTTCCATTTCAGATCGGGGCAATTTGTGGCCTCTTTGGGCTTAAAGTTTCAAGCCTTATATAGATCTAGGCTTCCTTCATGTTCTAAGTCATTTATTAAGTCATTTTTGAGTAGTTTAGCCTCTTTATGTCATGCATGGACATAAAGTTAGCAACTTTACATAGTTTTCCAGCTCTTAGGTACCAGATCTACATTCTTGAGTGTTAGACGGGATGAAAAAGGGCTGAATGAGTTAAGCTGGTAAAACTCGACGAGTTGTTCTGACAACTCGATGAGTTGGATCAGGGTTTTCCCGCTATTTTGGAAAACTGTAGGCACTCGAAAAGTCGTCCGAAGGACTAGGCGAGTTGGCTCAGACTTTCCGTGTTTCTCTGAGTACTGAAGAAACTTCACGAGTTGGGTCAACATGGACTGTTGACCTTAAATGTTGACTTGACTTTGGCTAATGTTGACCGAGTTTGTCTTTGAGAGCATTTTGGGTATTTTGAGGTTTTGATACAAGGGTCATATGGTGGTTGTAGGCTGTTGAGTGCGGAGCTGAGTTTCGGAGTTAGATTTTACCAGTTCAGCACTACTTGACAGGCCAGTCTTCCTCACTATACTTATGGGTTGAAGGCACCAATGACGTCCCTGTTGGATTGTTATACTGGTTTCTCGTATGCTTGTTGCGATAGTAATCTATTAGATCAATATCCTGGTAGATAGGATGATGTTATGCTTATTGATCAGTATGATTTGCGCTTGACTGTTAATTGATTATGTGTTTGTGAGTTACGTATTTGTCGACATGTGTTGTGTGGTAGGGTTGAGGTGGTCCTGCTTTGTGTTGAAGGACAATAGACCCAGGGCGGTCCGGATAGATTGAACGTCCTGTGAGACTCATTTATCAAGTAAAGATTAACAACTGACCCTTTACTTTAATAATAGTAGTAATGGACTTACCACTACTTAGGTTTTCATTAGACTCTCACAAGATACTCATTCATCACCTTCCCCATATTCTCATATTCTATTTCTACTCTTTCTCTACACTCATTCTCATTCTTTCCCTCTAACTCTCTCTATCATAATTTCTATACTCATACTCTAGCTTTCTCTATATCTCTTTCTCTACATCCATTTGTATCTTTATCACTCTTTCTTTCTTTCTCTCTCTCTCTCTCTCTCTATATATATATATATATATATATATATATATATATATATATATATATATATATATATATCTTTCTTTCTTTCTTTCTCTCTCTCCCTCTTATATATATATATATATATATATATATATATATATATATATATATATATATATATGAATCTCTATCTCCATCCCTCTCTCATTCTCTGTATTTCTATCTATATCTCTCTTTATATCTATGCATCTTTATCCACATCCCCCTCTTCTTCTCTGCATCTCTATCTCTATCTCCATCTCTCTTTCTATCTTTGTATCTCTATTTCCATCCATCTCTTATTCTATGCATCTCTATCTCTATTTATATCTCTTTCTCTGGATCTCTATCTCCATCCATATCCCATTCTCTATATCTCTATCTCCATCCATCTCTTTTATTTTGCATCTCTATCTTACAATTATACTAAGTATTTAACTCGTAACAATAATCAGCTATTTATCTCAGTAATTCTCAATCCTTAACTCCTATAGTAATATAAAATTATACATCTCAACCATAATCACTTATTAACACGTCATTTAATACTCGATTTCATATCTCGACTGCACATGCTAAAAAGTATTACTTTGCTATGCATTTCAATTATACTCATCTGTTTACTAGAATAGTATTAAAATCCTATGATTTCTACTTACTCTACTTAATGACTTGTATAGTATTAGACATTTATCATTCTTAATTATCCCAAACACTCAACTCATAGAATATTAATAAACCGCAATTAAAATATTATACTCAACTCTAAAGTATGCACATTAATTATCACATGTTTGATAACAATAATTTAGAGAAAGATAAGGTTACTCACTTGGTTAGTTAGTGAAGAGTAACCATTATTATGTCCTCTACTTCAGGGCTGCTTTCATATTAATCACTTGTCCAACCCTATTTAGACAATATATCAAGTTCATTAGAACTTGTCTAATCGCATCACAATATTCACAATAGTGATAAATTACCTGATCACTAAATAGAGTCGGTAACTATTTGTCACCCAAACTAGTCATGTTTTCAAATATAACTCACTAGCGACTATACGCTGCAAGCAATTACTCCAATCAACAAATCTCAATAAATTAGGGTATTTAACCTAAAATGACCACATTTACATTTAACAAATTACCAGGTTCATAATATTCCCATATCACAAAATCTCGTAACACTTACTCAGGTCTAATTACAACACTCTACAAAACATCACATAAACGTATATACATAAAAACAAGATAAAATATACCTTCGTAAATCTCATAACTCAACTCCGTATCCCCTGTGCAATGATATATCTCCTCCGTTATGATCTCCCGAGAATACATCCCGAGCGGCATCTTCGATTGAATGTTCCAAAATCCCCCAACTGACACGAGAACTCTTATATTTATACTATGGGATCGCCACGAGGTAACCATAAGGATGCCACGTCATGGTGATTAGCTAGACTTCAGTTTCACCATGTATCATCTCCTTATGCCTCATGTCCCAAAGTGTTTGACATGTGGTAGTTATAGTGTTGACTGTTGACTTTGACTTACGTTGACTTTTTTCAAAATAACAATGTACTTTCATCTCAACTTCAAACAATCATAACTTTCTCATAAAGATTCCGTTTTTGGCAAACTTTATATCCACGAAACCATCTCACGGTGTACTATCATCTTCTTTCATAATTTCCTAATTTAACTATACTTATTTCCTGATACAACACTTGAGTACATGAACCTACATATTACATCATCAAATTATCATCAGTTCACTATTTTAAGTTCACTCAAATTCATAGTTATACCAAATACATGTTGCAACTCTCAATATGAGGTTTTTAGGTCATTACATATATTGTAATAACACATGTCATGAAAACGGGTGTCACACCCTCGTTTTTGGAAATGTTTTACTCTAATGATGAAAATTTTAAAATGTGAATTTGTTTGGATGTTTTAGATTTTATTGCGTATATATAAAAATTTTATTTGAGAGACAATTATATAAAACAAGTACTCTACACGTCTATATAAAACAAGTACTCTAACAACAGTAGAGAGCATGTCAGTAGAGAGCATGTCGATATCTACCTCCTCGGTTACTAGATCTCATTCTTATAGGATAATTCAAGGGCGGTCATGTGACTTGTGCACTTTAACAACAAATAGGCCCTAAAACTTAAAAGACCTAAAAATTTATGAAAAAAATTTATAATATTTTTTCAAATATAATTTTTCATATTATATTGCAAAATACATAAAGTAAAGTAGTAAAGTCTTAACATCTTTGTCCTCTAAAAACCTATATAAAAAGTAGGTCGACATTTTTGGTGGACCAGACCAACATCGTATATGCACTCACTATGACATGACCACACGAGTTTTATAGCTTCAGGAGTCCATGTCCCTGTTCCTCCTCTTGGATCTCCAACTGGCCAAACCTGATGAACAAATTGACTTTTTCTATAAAAGGAAAGGGCAATTTGGTGATTCGATTTATTTCTACTCATAGGTGATTATGTGGTTCCCTTGTTGACATTGCTCTAAGTCCAACATAAGTGCTTCCATTCACTATTTTCCTAATCACCTCCTGGAAACAAGTTTAGCAGGAAGGATAAGAAACTTTAGGTCCTAGAAACAGTTTAACAGGAAGGATAAGAAACTTTAGGTCCTAGATTTTAGTAAGCCCTACTAATAGGCACACTTTGAACTTTTCTTAGACCGGCCCTAAATGTATTTAATGTCTTTTGTTTTTCATTCTTTTGCTATGGCTATCTAATGCCTACATCTCATTTTCTTTAATTCCTTTAAAAGAAATCTCTTCTCGCTAGGTAATATACAAAATTGTCCTAAATGAATTTTTTTCAACATTTTCTTTTCAATGTGCATCCGCCTCTAGTTGGGCATTATTTGAATAATTCTAATACATATTTCAATATTCAAAATAAATAAATAAATGCGGATGATAACTACTAGCAACTGAAACCATGTTGTTTAATTATATCTTTGACTGACTATGTTAAATGAAACAAAATAACCATATTACCTTTACGTAGCAAAATTTGTTTTCATCAAGTATTAACTATTTTTACCATCAATAATGACATGCTTATACAATACCAATGAATAGCATTGTACTTTTAATAAAAAAAAAATTAAATTTATAATACGTCAAATAAACCCCCGACAAAACTAAGTTTCTTTTGAAAGTACAATCACTCTTTTCTT
Source organism: Lactuca saligna (assembly GCF_052625555.1). NCBI lineage: Eukaryota > Viridiplantae > Streptophyta > Magnoliopsida > Asterales > Asteraceae > Lactuca > Lactuca saligna. Next base: position 36,005,235 of record NC_136417.1, on the reverse strand, counting down.
TCTCTTTGGCTGGTCGGTGTGGGCAACGCCCACCGATGTTTTTAGAAGAAAAAAAGAAGAAAACGGGCGTTACAGGTTGTTGTGGTGGTAACGGGAAGCAACGGTTAAGCTTATAATACACAACGGTGAAGGGGAGCGGTCTTTGTGCCTTCATAACGCACAAAAAAGCCTCCATGGGAGTTGTCCACACCTAACCGTCTTTAAGATTTTGTATCGTGACTAGTCAACTTCTACATCCTTCCATCTTACTATACATTTGTTTTTTAAGCTTTCAAGATCCAGATGTCAACTATTCTTTTCTTTCATTAGATAAGCTTCTATAATGACTAAATCTTTGTACCTCTGCAAATCCATATGGGATTTGTGGATTTAGCTTCAAGAAAATGGCAACAAGTTCTATGGTAGTCACAATAGACAAACCAAGCAACATCTCGTTAGTAGAAGTCGATGATTCAGATACGTCTGTGTCTGTGTTTCTTGAGAAGCATAAAACAGCAAGCACGAAATAGTTTTCATGGACGCGTTTAATCAAAGGTCAAAGAATCCTCTCTTTCTATCCATGGTTAGCAATGGGGGTTTCCAAGACTTTTGTTTCTGTTAAAAAGCGCATTGCTTCATCATATCCATGCAGAAATAAAGTCAAATATAAAGAGAGGATTATGTACAGATTCATAAAAGCATTTCCTGCTGGAAGGAACTCATTAAAATCAACCTAAATACACATTAAATAAGAAAAACGGAAGTAACAATCCTCACCTGGAAGGATGCAAATAGTTTGTAAAACTCGATTTTGACATCCAGGAGTGAACGTTTTCTATTAACAATATTTACTTTCTAGCCCTTTCTTCCCTACATCAGTAACATCTATTAACAATATTTACTTTCTAGCTTCTTCTCCAATCGCTTCAATGATACGGTTATTGAACATGAAAGCACTTGAATCTTTCAAGAGTGAAGTTCTGGTTGTGAAAGAGACATCAATCAAAGACTTCCCAAATCACAAATCACAAATCCCAAGTTTCGATTTTCCTTACCTTTACTTTATGTTTTAATAAATATACTGTAATTTCTGTATAAGATCAAACATTCAAACCCAAAAACTATAGATAACCCAATTACAAAATTACATGATTACATTGAAAATCAACCCAGAAACCCTAGTGCATGGATAGTATAGTCGAAATTGAAACTTACGAGTTAGGGCTTAGGAGTATCAGACGATAGCCTTCTTAAATGGTTTGGCGTTTTACATTTTGCCTAATGAAATCATCTTGGAAGGCACTGGGAAGAATCGTTTTGGGAGACGCTAGATTGAAGTTTCGTTGAAGGACAAATACCTGAAATTGATGCAAAGGACCAAGTCAGCGTTATTTTCTTCCAGGACCCAGGCCATTAACTACCCATCAACTGACCGAGTAAGAGTATAACAATGGTAACAAACGGTCTGAGCTCTGACCGGATCCAGTCAGAATGAAATCAAACACCACCTTATGACCGAAATAAATGCAACGTTCTTCTCCTTAATCTTCAATTCAGATATCGTTTTTGAGATGGGCATCCATTCATCAAACTGTATAGCTCGTTGCCTTATAAACTCTCGAATTTTATCTGCGGGATCTAAGATTTGATTTCCGTTTCCTTCAATATCTACCAAAGTCAGAAAAAAAATGTCGTCCATTGAAAAGTTTGCACACCTTAGAGTTTCCCTAGAAGCTATAAAATTGGCAACGAATAACTTTGATAGCAGCAACTACATCAGTAAAGGTGGATTTGGTAAGGTTTACAAAGGAGAACTCGTTCACTTTGGTGAGAAGGTTATGGTTGCAGCAAAGCGCTTAGATACAAGATTTGGACAAGGGACCCCTGAGTTTTGGAAAGAGATCATGATGCTTTCCCGTTACAGACATGAAAATCTGGTCACTCTCTTGGGATTTTGTGATGAGGGTGATGAGAATATCCTTGTGTATGAGTATCTACCAAATCTAAGTCTCGATATGTATATTAGTAGCTCTAATCTCTCATGGATCCAACGCCTAAACATATGCATTGGGGCAGCTCGTGGGCTTGAGTATCTTCACAATCCAGGTGAGACTACACAAAGAGTGCTACACCGTGATATTAAAAGCTCCAACGTACTCTTAGATAAAAGTTGGAATGCCAAAATTTCAGATTTTGGTCTTTCTAAACTCGGACCTGCTAACCAAGAATTCACATTTCTTATCTCCCATGCAGTAGGGACTATTGGGTATTGTGATCCACTTTACATGGATACTGGATTCTTGACAAAAGAATCTGATGTCTATTCCTTTGGGGTGGTTTTATTTGAAATCTTGTGTGGAAGGCTTTGTGTAGCGAAGCATGATGACAATCGCCGGTTTTTGTCAAAATTGGCACAAAGCTGCTATGAAAAAAAGAAGCTGCAGACAATTGTACTTGATTGTCTACAAGAGCAAATATACCCAGATTGTTTGGAAATATTCTCCAGAATTGCATATCAATGTCTTCGAAGAGAACGTAATGAACGTCCACGGGTTGCTGAGATAGTAAAACAACTTAAACATGCCCTTAAATGCCAAGTAAGCTCTACATCTTTCAGAAATATTAACAGGAATATTTACTTTATTTAATAACTAAACACATATGCATATCCTGATTCTATATCTCAAATATATATAGGTGGAATATATGGTCGAGAAGGAAAAGACGTTTATATTCAAAGCATCATTTTATGCTGAGGTAAATTTGCATATGCATGATAAGCTGGAACAGATATCTACTAATGTTAAAGAAGACCTGATCATTCGCCCTGGTGATATGTCGGAAGAGGAGTTGAAAACATACAATGGTACAGATCCTAGGAGGCCTGTTCTTATGGCGATCAAAGGTCAGATATATGATGTATCATCATCCAGGATGTTTTATGGAGCAGGTGGTACTTATGGAGAGTGGAGCGGGAAAGATGCCAGTAGAGCCATTGCAAAACTCAGCTTTGAAGAGGAAGATTTGAACAGCGATCTCACTGGTTTAGGGAAGATTGAGCTGGAGGCGTTAGATGATTGGGAAATCATGTTCAGGAGTAAGTATGTTAAGGTTGGATCCATCAAAGATCCAAAGAACGTGTTTTTTATCAAATAGTTTGTTTGTATACATTTTATTTCTAAAATACGAGTTTATGTGAATGTGTCTATATATATATATATATATATATATATATATATATATATATATATATATATATATATATATATATATATATATATATATATATATAAATAAAAGTATACAAAATGTTTTTATGTAATTAATAAATACATATTTCAATAAATATGGTTTTATAAAGAAATAAAACATATTCGAAAACCAAGTTTTGAAAAAAAAAAAAAAAAAAAAAAAAAAAGATATAAAAACACTAAATTTGTGATGAATTTTTAACCAAAATTTTAAATATTGGCCATAAGCGTAAATTTAAAAGCAAATTTTTAATAAAATTAAAAACTAGGCCAAATGAGTAAATCTTAAAAATAGGATTACTTGTTGACTTGTAAAATATCAAAATGAATATAAACACCGGTTTTGGAACTAATTGAATAAAAAAATACATACTAAATTGATATTAAATTGATTATGAAGTCAAAATATAAAAACTTTTATATAGAGGTTTCTTTTATGTATTAGTGACGATTATTTATTCATATTAAATTTTCTTTTATCATTTTTATAGGTTACTTATTAGTATGTAATTTTGTTTTTATTAATGTGGATCATTTGGTGTGCGTTCACCGTGGGGTGCCATGAAGGTGAGCAAGCATTAGGGATGTCAACGGAACCAAACGAGAGCAGAAATAGATGCCCCCACTCCCATCCCCGAAATCAGTTAGTGCCCCCGCTCCCGGTCCCGCCCCCGGCTCCCCCGCTTACATAGCCCCCGGTTACCTCCATCGCTCCCGGTCCCGCCCCGGTTCCCCCAGTTTATAGACATAAAATTCGATTTTTTTTGCTAAACAACTACTTTGATTTAGGTTAAAAAAGACTATTTTTAACAAATTTAAAAGCTTAAAACCTAATCTTTTAGAAACTAAAAAATTAAAAATCCAACATTACAAATCCAACATTACAAAATGATAATTCTAACAATCTTATAAATATAAAATACGACAAATCCAATATTATAAATATAAAATACTTACATGTCTAAAATTATATGATCAATTCACTACCTCTTCAATATCCAATAATTGGAAACGGGAAAGTAAAACCTAACCTAAACCTAAAATTAGAAAATCTATTTTGTATATGTATTTTATATTAAATATATATTTTTTAGATAAATGTACAACCGGGACCCCCGCAGGAGTACGGGACGGAAATACCAACTCCCGACCCCGGTCCCAAAAATAAACGGGGTTTAATTTTGCCCCCGATCCCGCTCCCGCTCCCGGCTTTTTTAAAAATGTAGTCTCGTACGGGATCGGGGTCCCACGGAGGTTTTTGACATCCCTAGCAAGGACCACACACCCAAGAACTTTTTGAGCCTTAACAGCACTTCATTTTAAATCCCCTATAGTGGAAATGCCCCCCACCATTCTCTAGTTGGTACACGTCTTGCATATAATTGACATACATCTCATAACCTCCATGCTAATTTTGTAGAATATATAGTCAGGTACCTGTTGATGACAAGGAATTAAATTGATGCATGTTTTAAATCATTAGAACAAATTAGTGAAACCGTCTCAATGGTTTATTAAAATTTAACGTTTGATTCCTAAATTTTTTTTGCATTCCAACAATCTTTAATATTTTATTTTATTGTGTTGTTGTCCCTAAAAGAAATAAAAAGACAATATTGCACTTACAATCTGCTTTTAATGATTTTATTAATTTTTATAATTTTTTTTTAAATATGACCTACGATTTACTTATCTTTCTCTCATACGTCTATTCTTTTCTGTAACGCCCTAAATTTTGAGGAGCAATTTTAGAAATGAATCACCTTTTGAGAATTGGGCACGACATGTGGAGTCTCCAACATTCCAGATAAGAAGAAACACAAATTTCATTAATGACAACACGATGTATTGCCTATTGGAATATAGCATGTTAATGGCAGGAATGAAACCCTAATCTTTTGGGTTTTTGCTCCATAATTAAATAATAAAAAGGCTAGGGTTTGTTCATCCTCAGCCCCCTTAAGCCTTGAAAGAAACATTAATCACCTTCCTTTATTGTTTTAGCTAGTTTGGTACTCTTTCAAGCTAAAGAAGGAAGAAGGAAGAGGAGGAAGGAAGCAAAGATCAAGCAACCAAGTCCCCATTCTTCACCTTGACACTCTTCTAGACCTTTATAAGTGTCCAATACTCGATTTTTATCATTCCAAGTTGTCAGATCTTGAGTTTTGTCCCTTTAGCTTCTTGTTCTTGGTTGTTGGGATGGTTAGACCTCATAAAGTTTGCAACTTTATGAATCTCCAAGACAAGGTGATCTAGTAATGTATTGGATCTGGATGGTACAAGGCATGGATTGGACATGTATGTCTATAAAACACCAACCTTTGGGATGATTTTAGTGTTAGAATCACTTCTGGAAAGGAGGGGCTTCAGACTTTAAGGATTAAGTACTTATTGGTTAAGCTCCTACATTATTAAGCTTTATGGATTGGGTTTTGGACCTTTTTGTGTAGTACCAACGGATAAAGTTGGAATCATTATCCTTCTGGATCACATTTCGGACTAGATTTGAGGTTTGGAGCTCTTGGAATCAAAGAAAACAACTTAATGTATTAAGTTGTTGGAACTTCGGCAAACACAACATGTTTCTAAGTCAACACAACATGCTGGTTGGGATTTTCCATACTATTTGGATGCAGGCAAAGCACAGCGTGTCCAAGAGGCAAACACAATGTGTTGGAGTCAACACGAACTGTCCAAGAGGCAAACACAATGTGTTGAATTTTATGCTGAGGTAAATTTGCATATGCATGATAAGCTAGAACAGACATCTACTAATGTTGAAGAAGACCTGATCATTCAGCCTGGTGATATGTGGGAAGAGGAGTTGAAAACATACGATGGTAGAGATCCTAGGAAGCCTGTTCTTTTGGCGATCAAAGGTCAGATATATGATGTATCATCATCCAGGATGTTTTATGGAGCAGGTGGTACTTATGGAGAGTGGAGCGGGAAAGATGCCAGTAGAGCCATTGCAAAACTCAGCTTTGAAGAGGAAGATTTGAACAGCGATCTGGCTGGTCTCCAAAAGGAAGAGCTGGAGGCGTTAGATGATTGGGAAATCATGTTCAGGAGTAAGTATGTCAAGGTTGGATCCATCAAAGATCCAAAGAAAAATCTGCCTGCTTGGATCTATCAAATATTCAAAGAGAAATCTGACTACTACAAAAAGTCACATAGAACACACCATATACAACCCGGGTTTTGGGAAAATCGGGTTTTATTATATAGAAACCAGGTTTCATCAAAAGGTGAGTTATATGATCCGGCTTAAAGTAAGGAACTGGGCTATTGGCTGAACTAAACAATGCAACCAGGTCTTTTATCCCGGTTTTGCAAATACAATATTGTTCGGATTATGGAAATCCAAAGAAAAATCTGCCTGGTTGGAAATCTCACTGGTCTTGGAAAGCACGAGCTTCAGGCCTTACAAAATCAGGAAGACACGATTAAGTATGTTATTATTGGGGATGGATTCATTTTAAGGCTATTGGTGGCAGGTACCACAACCCGTGGCCCTTGAAAAATCGACCACCACCGGTCTTGGCAACCAGTTTTTTTCACTTCTCTCCTAGCCGGCTTCTTCTACATTCCTCTTGTAGCTTTTGCGTTAGGTGTCAATTGTTCTTGATAACTTAGAAAATTATTTTATCTCTTGGTGTTAGTTTTTGTTAAACATTAGTAAACAAGAATTGCAACAAACACCTCACATTTATGTAACTTTTGTTTATTGGAAAATTCAATAAAATTCTTTATATTTTGGATTCGTAATCGATCTAGTCTTTATATATACTTTTTATTTAATTAAATCATAAAAATCTGTAATCGTATCCATTTTAACCTTTTTAACCGGTCAACATTTGAATATCACACTTTCAAAATTTATACTTTTGGCCAAATTCAAAAATTACTAAAAATTTGATCCAAAATGAATACCAATAATGAAACATAGCAGGATTCAAGTGTAACCTAAACAATTTTAGATTTCTGCAAGATATTCTCACTGATGCTAGTTTTAAAGATATCGAAATTTATTAACAAAATCATGAAACTTACTAAATCAAACTTTTAGTAAAATTAGTCTCTCAACGTCGTTAACACATAACGTTCACACAATTATAGGCAACAACTCTATGATACTAAAATCTCATTTATAATGATAATAGTTTTATTGATACTCAAGCCATCATTTTAGTTAACAAATCTCAAAAATCAATTTACATCGATTTTAGCTACGATTACAATCATCACAAGATATTCATTACGTGACTTTAATTTTCCTGTTACTCAATATCACAAGAGACTCAACATGTGATGTATTTAGTATAATAAATTTATACCACTATCCACAATCTTCCTCTCTATTATATATATATATATATATATATATATATATATATATATATATATATATATATATATATATATATATATATATATATATATATAAGAGTTATACTGAGCTTTTTATATTATATATGTAACATCCCAAAAATACAAGTCAAAAATTTCATTTTTATTTATGTTATTACATAAAACCATCAGTATAAAAACATTCATAATAAAGTCCCATGTTAAGACCTAAGTGTCAGTAATCAAAAACATAGTATCATAAAACCATATCAGAGCGTAATCCCCAAGGATCTCATGTGCGGAAAACATAGTGTGATGCTATGCGATCGAGCCGGCTCATTTTATTTGAAAAAAAAGTACCTGAAACCAAAACTGAAAACCGTAAGCACAAAGCTTAGTGAGTTCCCCCCATCATACCACATACCATACAATCACATAGCATACATATTACCGGGCAATTCTGGGGTGCCCGACCTACCCGGTACGGCCATTCTGGGGTACCGACCTACCCGTGTCAAGCCATTCTGGGGTGCTCACCTACCCGTGTCAAACCATTCTGGGGCGCTGACCTACCCATGTCAAGCCATTCTGGGGTGCTGACCTACCCGTCGGTCCTAACAACCGACCCTCGGGGACTATTCCACCCCCTACTGCTACTATCACATATATCATAACATAAACATACTATTAGACATATCTGGGGTGTCCGAACTACCCTTTGGTCCTAACAACCGAACTTGGGGACTATTCGCCTCCTACTACCACTATCACATATAACATATCATGTCAGCATATAACATATCATCACATACTGTCAGACATATCTGGGGTGTCTGACCTACCCTTCGGTCCTAACAACCGAACTCTACTACTATCACATATAACATATCATGCCAGCATATAACGTATCAGGTAGTAGCAAACCTAGATGATATCACAAAGACAATCATCTAACATACAACTCCTACTGGTAGGTCGGCATTGTGGCCGTAGACCCACCGCTACTGGAAGGTAACTCACCTCACATTACTGAAGTCCCGTAGACACAATCCCACACTACTGAAGTCCCGCAGACTCGACCCCAACTGCTAGCTGACAGATTCCCGAACTATCAACACCAAAATAACACCCAATTAATAATTGGGTCCCAACACATAACCATATTACATACTTGGTTAATTGCTACATTACCCCAGGCTTGGCTTATTTAAGCCCAAGGCCTAATCCATAGGCCCAAGTCACTTAGAAATCAAAGCCCAACACATGGCCCAATTTTCCAAATTGGGCCTAGGCCTAAACACGGTCTCATTCCAAGGCCCAACACCATATAATCATTAAAGCCCAAACTATGTCCCATCTATGGCCCAATTTTCTAAATTGGGCCCAAGCCCCTTACATGGGCCTTACCCTAGGCCCATTAAATTATTCTAGTTCAATTGGTTGCTCTTGGATGGTCCATTTTTATCTCAATCATTTAGGCCCAACATAAAGGCCCAATTATATACTCAAGTGAAATTAGGGTTTCACATAAAATGATGATTAGGGTTAAGTTTCCTACTTAACCCATTTAGGACATAATCCATTAAGTCCATTATTGCTTAGATTAATTTCTTCCATTGATTATTATTTAATATTCCAAGTTATTAAATAATTCTCATGTGTGACCCGCATAATTCTTAAAGTTAGGGTTTTCATTGGCATTAGGGTTTTCCAATCCAAATATTAGCGCACTTATCAATTTGTTGGCCTTTTATGTCAATTTGGGCTTTATTGGGCCTATTAAGCCCACTAAAATCTTAATAAGCTCATTAGGGTTTTATTGGGTTAATTAGAGTCCATTAAACTTCATTGGTCCCATTAGAGCTCCTTTGAGCCCATTAGGGTTTTATTAGGTCCATTAGAGCTTACAAGGCCCATTAGGGTTTACAAGCACCCTAAACGAATCAAACTCACAAAGCGAGCACACCGCCACCCGACACGGCGGCGAGTGGCGGCAGGAAGCGGCAGCCACCACCTTAAGGTGGTGGTTTTCAATTTCTTTCCATTATTTCCGTATTTACAATTTACAATGCAAAATACCAAATTGACACACTAACACATGCACTAAAATACACATACACAGCGGCACATGGTGGTAGCCACCACCTCACGGTGGTGGTGGTGGTTTCTAAGGTTTTCCAAACACACAAACCCAACATACAACACTGAAATGGACCACACTCAGATCCTATGCTTGGATTAGTACTGCATCCACCATCTGGTGGCACTTGGCGGTCACAGCGGTGGTCTTGGGGTGGCGGTGGCGGCAGGGCGCACATGATGAGGCAACAGCGACTGAAGGAGGCTGAGAAGGGCGTTGCAGATCGACCGGTACATGGGAGCAGCGGGCTAGCTGGTTGCAGGTGGCTTCACGCACGAGGGAAAGAGAAAGACCCTCCACAACACCTAGCTCCGATCTCAGCCTCTTCTCGTCGGAGTGACAACAGCGACAACAACAAGGCGGCAAAGTTTCAGTGGCTTGGTTGCTAACGGCGGTCAACGACGTAACAGCGCTTGGAGGTTGCCCTCAACCCTCGTCGGTCTTCAATGTTTCTTATGAAAAAGAGGCTCGATGATGGCGATAGCGAGATGGAGTCTCGATCGGTCGGCAAAGTAAGAGGTAGAGTAAATGCTTGGTGGCCGCTAGCTTGTTGGAGAACGGACCAGGTGAAGGGGGGGGGGGGGGGGGGGGGAGGGATGGCTACCGGAGGTTGAAGATGAAGAGGATGAATGGAGGCGGCTGAAAGATGATAGGTTTAGGGTTTGTATGGTAAGGGTGGCGGGTTTTAAACCCCGACCATTCTAAATCTTTGACATATTTACAAGTCTGACCCCTCCCTACAAGATCATTTCATAATTAGGCCCTAATTTACCATTCAAATCTCATCCATGTAAATACTTTACAATTTAAATCCAGATTTTACTAAAACAGCCCCCATCTTCTAGAATCTTCACAAAACTAATCAAAAATTTACCTTTTTAACCCCCATCTTTCAGTTATGACATAATCAGTCTCCTCTTCTCTTTTCTTCCAAATTATATCCAAATAATTACCACGGAGCCCCATGTTTTCATTAATAATTATAACCGAGTCCGGAACTTCCACTTTTAACCCTCAACTTCTAAATTACACCAATTAGCTATTCGAGACTATTTTTTGATATATAATTATTTATTTTAGGGCTACTACTCGCTCATCAATTTATTTGTTTATTTATTAAAAATAAACGGGTGTTACAACTCTCCCCCACTTAAATTAGATTTCATCCTCGAAATCATTCTTTACCATTCCTTACACGCCCAAACACTCTAGTAACACGGTCACCATCCCGAGCACACCCTAGGCTTCCTCGAGTAGCAGTGACCATTCTTTGTAAAGCCCTATAACCCGAAGGTAAACGAATTCCTCGCAACACAATCACATCTACTTCATCTGTAATCTACTGCTTTGGGATGGCTACCGGAGGTTGAAGATGAAGAGGATGAATGGAGGCGGCTGAAAGATGATAGGTTTAGGGTTTGTATGGTAAGGGTGGCGGGTTTTAAACCCCGACCATTCTAAATCTTTGACATATTTACAAGTCTGACCCCTCCCTACAAGATCATTTCATAATTAGGCCCTAATTTACCATTCAAATCTCATCCATGTAAATACTTTACAATTTAAATCCAGATTTTACTAAAACAGCCCCCATCTTCTAGAATCTTCACAAAACTAATCAAAAATTTACCTTTTTAACCCCCATCTTTCAGTTATGACATAATCAGTCTCCTCTTCTCTTTTCTTCCAAATTATATCCAAATAATTACCACGGAGCCCCATGTTTTCATTAATAATTATAACCGAGTCCGGAACTTCCACTTTTAACCCTCAACTTCTAAATTACACCAATTAGCTATTCGAGACTATTTTTTGATATATAATTATTTATTTTAGGGCTACTACTCGCTCATCAATTTATTTGTTTATTTATTAAAAATAAACGGGTGTTACAACTCTCCCCCACTTAAATTAGATTTCATCCTCGAAATCATTCTTTACCATTCCTTACACGCCCAAACACTCTAGTAACACGGTCACCATCCCGAGCACACCCTAGGCTTCCTCGAGTAGCAGTGACCATTCTTTGTAAAGCCCTATAACCCGAAGGTAAACGAATTCCTCGCAACACAATCACATCTACTTCATCTGTAATCTACTGCTTTGAGATTGCCTGATTCCCTGACAAACCACTCATACAGAGTCATTATCATTAAATCCAATCCGTTTCTCTCACAACTGACTACTCAACTTCTGAACACTCGTGGTTCCCACTATAAAATAGGGTCACATACCCAATTATCCTTGCATAACACTTAGAATTGGCCAAAGCTCAACTAATTGCGCTGCGAGTGACTTGGCATAACCCAAACAATCTGTTATTTCGTCCGAACTTGCAACCCTAAACACAAATACTAATACTGCCCAGACGTTGAAACTGCCCGAACACTGAACTGCTTGAAGCAGTATGCTGCCACATGGCTGCTTCCCAAAAGCTACCGAGACCTCCTGGGTCTCAATTCGCTCGCCAACCATCTGAAATATCGAGTTTCGGCCCGGCTGCGGAGCCCAAGGACTCCCCACTTAGTTGCCTCACACGACTTCTGAATGAAATACTTCCCTTGAACTAGTTGCCACTGGTTATCATGCTACAATGGCCCAAACAACTTTCTGATCTAACCAATCAGTTCCATGCATCGAATCCCGACGTCACCCAATCCAAAACTAAGAGTAATTGCTACCTAACCAATGGTAGTCTTTCTTCACAAACGACCTTAAGCAGTCCATTGCTTCCCTGATCTCATATATGTAGTGACATCCCTACCATTTCATTACTGGCTTAACCAGATCTAATCCATTTGGGTAAGTCCGAAATCCAATCCGTGGATTTCCATATCCTCACTGCTGCACCTGAACTGGTGGGTACTACTATTCCTTTCGCGTTCTAACAACACGCTCATGTCATCTATCAACCTAGTGAATGCTACGGCTACACCCGCAGACTTACAACACTTTATCACTATCTAGCTGCTAAGGAATGCTACGGCTACACCTGCAGACTTGCAACACTCTAACACTATCTGATCACTAATGAATGCTACGGCTACCCCCGTAGTCTTACAACATTTCCCATACTAACTGATGTCTAGTGAATGCTACGGCTGCCCCCGTAGTCTTACAACACTTTCCATACTATTTGACCACTAGTGAATGCTACAGCTACCCCTGTAGTCTTACAACACTTCCCAAACCGGGTCGAACACGCACTCGACCTAACCCTCAACTGAACTCGAGTCCTAACCGGGACTCTAACCTGGTTCCCGAAACCTGTTATCACATGACCCCACTATATCAGTACCGCACCCATACCCATGATCAAAGCATCACAGTAACCCACGAAATCATCTAAAACCTCTGGCATGGTGAGAATAAGTGCCTCGCACAACCGCTGTCTGAGAGTCTTGAAGGTTGCCTGCTGCTCACGTCGCCAACGAAAGGCCACCGACTTCTTGGTCAGTCGTTTCAAAGGAACCTTAATCTCGGAGAAGTCTCGTATAAATCTCCGGTAATAACCCACTATACCCAGGAAACTCCGAATCTCATATGGAGACCTCAGAATCTCCCACTGCATCACGACCTCTATCTTGGTCGGATCAACTAGAATACCCTTCTGGTTGATAAGGTACCCAAGAGATTGCATAAAATCATCAGTATAAAAACATTCATAATAAAGTCTCATGTCAAGACCTAAGTGTCAGTAATCAAAAACAGAGTATTACAATATAGTTGTGATAAAGTTATTGTAACATCCCGATTCCTAGATATGAGATTTATGGCTTAAAAGGTAATTTTATCTTTTGAACTCGTCGAGTTGAATGCCTCAACTCAACGTGTTGGAAGCTTACCCACTCGACGAGTTGTTGAGAAAAAGTCGACGAGTTGGTGGCTGATTATGAAACCCTAATTTTTACGTTGTTGTACCATATTTAAAGGCCTTATGGCCTTTGGATGGCCTCCTTATCCGCCCTCTCTGTCCAGGAAACCATAGTTCTTGCATTTTCTCTCATTTTTGTGTGTGTTTGAGTTTGAGGAGTGTTTCTTGGTGTTCTTTTGGAAAGAGTTTGGAGTTTGAAGAAGCTTGATTGAGAGGAAGGCTGTAGATCCAAGATCTTCTCTGTTGTTGCAACCACTTCGAGGTATAAAGTTGAAACCTTGACCATTTATTGCTTAGATCTCCTCCTTGGAAGTGTATTGTCATTTTACGTTCATTTTGGAGTCATTCTTGGGTTTGATGATTTCTGGAAGTTGCCACTTCAGATCTGGGCAGTTTGCGGCCTCTTTGGGCTTAAAGTTTCAAGCTTTATATAGATCAAGGCTTCCTTCATGTTCTAAGTCCTTTGTTAAGTCATTTTTGATTAGTTTAGCCTTTTGGTGTCATGCATGGACGTAAAGTTAGCAACTTTACATGGTTTTCTAGCTCTTGGGTACCAGATCTACATTCTTGAGTGTTAGAAAGGGTGAAAAAGGGCTAAATGAGTTAAGTTGGGAAAACTTGACGAGTTGGATTGGGGTTTTCCTTCTTTTCTAGAAAACTATAGGAACTCGACGATTCGTTTGCAGGACTCGGCGACTTGGCTCGTACATTCCCCGTTTATCTGAGTAATAAAGAAACTCGACGAGTCGGCATGTGCACTCAATGAGTCGGGCCAACATGGATTATTGACATTGACTGTTGACTTAACTTTGGCCATTGTTGACCAAGTTTGACTTTGAGGGCATTTTAGGTATTTTGAGGTTTTGATAGAATGGTCATGTGGTGGTTGTAGGTTGTTAAGTCCGGAGCTGAGTTATGGAGTTGGATTTTACTAGTTCAGCACTACTTGAGAGGCGAGTCTTCCTCACTGTACTTTTGGGTCGAAGGCACCAATGCCGACCCTGTTGGATTGTTATCCTAGTTTCTCATATGCTTGTTGCGATAGTAATTTGTTACATCGATATTCTTGTAGATAAGATGATGTTGTGCTTATTGATCTGTATGATATATGCTTTCTTGTTAATTGATTATGTGTTTATGAGTTATGTATATGACAACATGTGTTGTGTGGTCGGGTTGAGACGGTCATGCTTTGTGCCGAATGCCAACTGACCCAAGGTGGTCCGAATAAACTGAAGACCCTGGGAGGCGGTCCAGTCAGGCCGAAGGACCAGCGAGCGGTCCGGATAGGCTGTAGGCCCTGCGAGGTGGTCTAGTCATGCCAAAGGTTCTGGAGCGGTCCAAATAGGTTGTAGGCCCTGCGAGGACAAAGTATAGTTTAAGTGGGGGAGAGTTGTAACACCCCGTTCTAAAATATTCGTTTATGGAATTTTAGAGGCCAAGGCCAAGGGCGTTTTAGTCCTTTATAAAATTTGGAGTTATTATTCGAGAAGTTTTTGGGTCGGGTTGTGTTGTTAGAAATGTAGGGTTTCTCGTCACGTTTCCGTAGATATAAAGTTCATCATAATCGGATCTAGAATGAAGGAGTTATGACACTTTGAATATTTGGCAAGAATGACCCTTATAGAGAAAAGTTTGCATGGAAGGACATGCATGAGTGTTAAGTGCACGCGTGTTTAGCTGAGTATGCCCAGCGTAAGGCTGGTGTACACCCAGCGTAAAGGGGTAAAATATCGCGAGTCCTATAGGCGTACGCCCAGCGTACGCTAACAGCTTAAAAACCCTAATTCTTGGACAAGCACTATATAAAGGACATTATAGCTCTAACCCTAGCCCCCATATCAGCCTCCCGAACCTCAGAAGGAACCCCTAAAAGGACCCAACCTTCATATTGTGAGATCTTGATCTTGGAAGGCTTATCTTGGTGGTTTTAGCTTGGAAAAGAGAAGAGGAAGATTAGCAAGGAAGAACCTTGGAGGCCAGGGCTTATAGATCTGAGACATCACCATCCTCTGGAACACTTGGAAGGTAAAAAGCTCATAACTTTGCCTATGGGTGCTTAGATCTAGTATGGGTAGTTATGGTACTTTTTGGTCCAAAGGTGAAAGCTTTATAGCTTGAATCCGATTTGCAGGTCAAGGGTTGCCACCCTTGGTGCTAAATGACTCCCTAGAACAGAAAGTTGATATCTTGAAAGCCCCAATGAGTTCATGCATGAGTTAAGACCTTCTTTCATGGATTTAGAACATGAGTTTTGGAGTTGGGACTTATGTAAGCCATGGAAGCCATAAAGTAAGCAACTTTATGGATTAGGGCATGGAATAAGACCTACATCTAAGTTTATGGCTGTTGAGTCGGAGTATTAAGTGCTTAATGGAAAGTGTCTTAACAGAATTAAGCACTTAATGGAAAGTGCTACGTTATGCTCAATCAGTTACGGACTGTGGTCCGATTCAGGGGACAAGGTCCCAGTAAGTTTCGGATTTCGGTCTGATGCAGTTAGTTCCGGACTTCAGTCCGATGCAAGGGACAAGGTCCCAGTCAGTTCCAGACTTCGGTCCAATGCAGTTTCCGAACTCCGGTCTGATGCAGAGTGGAAGGCCCTAGTTAGTTCTAGACTTCGGTCCGATGCAGTTCCGGACTTTGGTCCAATGCAGTGGGCAAGGCCCAGTATGTGTTTACATGTTATTGTATGGTAAGTGGTAGTTTGGGGGAGCTCACTAAGCTTCGTGCTTACGGTTTCAGGTTTTGGTTTCAGGTACTCAGTTTTTAAAAGAGGAGCTTGGAGAGGTTGCAGTGCATACACCATAGTCAGCTAGCTTGGGAATTTTTTACTCTGATAATGAGATTATGTTTTGAATTAAAACTAGAAAATTATATTATGACTTATGATACGTTTTTATAAATACGGTTTTAGTATGTTTTAAAAGAAATTTTTAGTCATGATTTTTCGGTCGTTTCAAGTTGGTATCAGGTCCTTGGTTTGAGGGATTCGGACATACTTGAGAGTGTTTCTGGAATCAAACTAAGGAAACAGTAAAAGGTTTTCAAAAGAAAAACATTTTCGAAAGGTATTTTTGGTAAAAAGGAGTTTGAGAAAAGAAAAGAGTTTTAGAAAAAGCGAAAAGAATATTTAGAAAGAAAATAACATGAAAAGAGAACAAGGGTGTGGTGCATGCAATCAGCCGAGCTCAAGTAAGTACCCCCAAATTACCCATACAAGTTTATGATTATCAGTTTCAGTTTCAATTTTAGTTCCAGTTTCAGTTCAGCTTCAGCTTCAATAGAACAGCATGCTAGTATATGACTAAGGATTTAGGAGGATGCCTTATGTGCCTGCTTATGTGTTTCAACCTTGGGAGAATTGCACGCTAGTAGTGAGTAGATAGTAGTAGGATAGCCTGTTTAGGTTATGTCTGATAGTATGAGCTTAGCATTGTATGCTATTGCAGTTTCTCGTTATGAGAATAAATTTGCTTGAGTAGTTTCCTGTGTTTGAATGTTGCTTGCTTTGTCCTTTGTGGGACTTTGAGTGATAGGAGTTAGCCATTAGGTGAATACGTCACATCACATGTGAGCAGTGTTGAATAATCTCAGACTGCTGGATTTGGCTCTATTACGCAGCTCTTGTCTGAGTCCAACCGTTGAAGGGACGAGTCTTTTACTTGAAGGATTATCCGAGCCTCATTGCATGTGATGGTATTTAGGTGGTGGCTAATTGGCATTACAAGGAGGCCTTCAGCAGTTGAGGACTGGTTGGGTGGAGTTAGAAGTTCCCTAGGACCAGCCTAGGAAGGTAGTAGCAGAGATCAGTAGCAGTAGAGTGACTTGGTGGAGTTGAGGTAACTCTTGAGGAAAGTACGGATAGATGTGGAAGGTAGTATGGGCCCGTACTACTGAAAGCAGAGGATCCGTACTAGAACCAAGAGGGGCCGAGACAAGACCAGGGAACCTGTAGAGTGTGTGAGAGATCCCTCAGCAGCGGTGTGTATATTGATTAGGAAGTGTTCTATTTTCACCATGGTGACATTGTGCGAGTTAGCAATTAGTAGTTCAGGTACCAGGGAGGGATCTGGCTCGGCCTCTGGAGCCGGGCAGCTTGATGATCAAATGAGGGATTTCATTTCCACAGAGATTATGCGCAACATCATTGAACAGACTCCATTGATCTTCGACTCGGTTAGAGAGGCCATTGTGGAGCTTATGGACAGTCATCTTGAGGCCTTTAGGGTCGGGATAGTTTCAGGACAGTTTGGGGCTTGTCTAGAGCCTGATGCTTATGGAGTTCAGTGATCCATCAGGGAGGGAGTTCCCATTTGTAGCTCTTACCATCAGGGGACAGGTGTGAGTGGGGCATCCTATCTCAACGAGAGACCTTTGCATGATTGGGTAGTTAATGAGGTTTTGCTAGTCATTCACGAGGAGTTGCCCAACATCATTGAGCGGGTCACTGGTCGGTTGACCGCTAAGTTCCAGGGACAGCCAGCTGCTGTTCATACGGCTGATGGAGTAGTTGGGGTCACTCGAGAGTAGGAGAGTGGTTTGGATGGGCAACTCGGAAAAAGGAAGCAGGCACGTGTTGCAGGGAGATTGGGAAGAAATGTGGATTCCTACTCAGCTGACTTGGGCGTTGGAGGTCAGGAGGACCTAGAGATGTGTGGTAAGTGTGGAGGGACTCATGGGTTTGCTTGTCACAAGTTTAGGTGCTTCAAGTGCGGAGAAAGGGGACATGTGTATCAGGATTGTAAGCAGGATCAGAGATGTTTTCATTGTCACCAGTCGGGTCATTTCAAGTCTCAATGTCCCGTTTTGGTGATGGAGAGAGTGCAAGGTCAGGCGCCTATCGTTCCGTAGAAAGTTAAGATCGAGTCGCTCTAGATCGCAGGTATGTAATTTGAATTCTTCCCTTTTGTAATACCTCTATTATTATGGTATTGCATCGATGTTAGTAAGCATGTAACTGTGAGTATTATATTACCTATTTGTGTCGGAGTTTTATGCCATCTGCATACCTTGGAATTAGAATGGTAAATTGGAGGTCGCTCCCTCTAAATCAGGTTGCTTCATATGCAGCAGATATACCATGTATGTTTAGGCATTAGTAATGCCTCACTACTTTCGAAAGTTGCCATTCGGGATTGATCAATTAAATCCTTAGTATAGACAATCTAGAGCTTCTAGTGAGGTAGCCAACAGACAGTAGGGACGTGGGTTAGGGATGTGCACCCCAAACGCAGGTTCTCAGGATGTAGTCCCTAAAGAAAATACAGTTAAGGATTGAACGGTGCTCAGTTAGATAGCAAGAATGGTTCGAATCTGGTAAAAGTTAGTTGGAGCACTGACCGAGGTAAACGTTGGTGGATAGAAGATCGCCCTTTTCATGGAAGGAAGGATGGGGAAATCCTTTCGACCAGTGAGCAGTAAGGAGTTAGCCAGATCCAAGTGGGGGAGAACCCTCCAAGTATTCAAGGATAAGAGCACGCAGACCCAAAATGAGTACGCAGCCTCTGAGAAGAAAAGATAGTAGCACAGCGATAGATGGATTGAGGAGTTGAGGATTGGGAGTTGAGGAACTTCCCAACAGTCAGATAGTGGTAGAGTGTTGTAAGTCTGCGGGGGTAGCCGTTGTTGGATAAGGTGTCTAAGTCCATAACTATTTTTGGTATGTACTTAACCCGACCCGACATGGTCCATTTGGGTTGCATGGCACCATGCAATTGGATAGACTAAATGAGAGAAATAACACTTGGAGATTATTAATATATTATAAGTTCTAATATATTAATAATATTATTTGATTAGTTTGGTCAATAATTAATTTAGAATTAATTAAGTGGTCAAAAGAGAACTAATTAAATATATGGGTTGATTATGTAAATCATCCATATCTTGTATAGTGGGCTAAGAGGCTCCATGGATTGTCAAGTTGGGTTCCACCCATTGGATGCTCCATGGATGCTCCATGGGAGTTACAAACCCATGGGTCATGGAAATGAAGAGTCATGACACATTAGGGTTTAACCCTAGATGTGTCAACACTATATAAGAAACATGTTCTCCACCTAAAATCGGTTACACTAAGAAACAAGAGGGCTTGGCCGGTTTTTGAGAAGTGTGTGTTCTCTCATAAGTTCTTCCAAGAGCATTTGGTGTTGTGTGAAGCATTTGAGGCATCACACTTGGGGTGCTAGGCTCACAAGGTTTCAAGGAACACAAACAACAACAAGGTAAGTTATTCTATCTATACTTTAAGTTAAAATTGTTCCCCATGTATGCTAGATAGGAATATAACCTTGGAATTCAACTTTGCATGATAATTAGACAAACATAGATCCAAGGTTATTAGGGTTGCATGTACACTTAGGAAGTGTTAGAATGCTCAAAACCCATCAGTGGTATCAGAGCCTAGGCTTGTTTGTTTTTTATTTGTGCTTAAAAGTTGGAAAAAAAAAGTCGAAAATCTTGCTGTCTGCGAGTGGACTCGTCGAGTTCATGTGTATCTTCAACCAACTCGGCGAGTGAGTTCATGCACTCGGCGAGTAGGGTCGACTGATTGCAGAATTTCGATTTAGTTGCTGGAAATGAATTAGAAACATTACCCTAAACTGTTTTGGTACTAGAAAACTTGTTTTTGGTGGTGTAATGTCTTTGCTAATTCATTTACAACAACTAGTTATCAAAATTACAAAGTTTTAAGTGTAATTTTTTGATTTATGAATAAGTTCATATTCATGTTCTTGTTCTTATGATGTTTTAGATGATCATAGGAATTATTTGTAACCTATGTGGTAGATTAATTCTTGATCATAATGTGTTTTAATGGAGTCCATAACTTGTCCTCAAGTTATGGAAAACCAAGAGTCACACTTGAATTAAAACCATTAAAAACAAACACAAGAGTTAGAAAAATGAAGAGTCTTCATTTTATTACTCTATTAAACTCATAAGTTACAAGAAATGAAAAGTTTTGAAAGTTACAAAACTTGCACTCAAGTTTTGGAACAAGTAAAGTTAAGTTAAAACTTTAGTTCCAACCCCTAGAATTTTAAAAGTTAAAATTCAACCCTTATACTTATATTATGATGATTTAATAATTATATATATATATATATATATATATATATATATATATATATATATATATATATATATATATATATATATATATATATAAGAACAAAGTCGTCTTACCGCTAGTACGCCTCATTCACGAAGCCGGTCTATAAGGTGGGTATAAGGTTGTTGCCTGTAAAATGGTGACTTAATGGGTGTCTACTCTCACCCACCGCTTGCTTGACTGGTGGAGGGTCATTAGCCGAACGGGTAAGACAAGGACATATAAACTCTCATTCAAAGTATGATGAATATTATAAAGTAACTAAATGTTTTATTAAATTCCCAATCTTAGTTACTTTAGGAAAATGTGAATAAGGTGCTAATCCATGAAATTACACTTTACACTTTGTCTAAGTCGTTGGTGGAGCGTGTGTGGTTAACCGGCACACTAACTTGGACTTAACAAGGTAGGTAAAGGGTGACTTAAGGTTTTTTATAGTATCGGTGGAGAGTGTGTGGTTTACCGACACATCGATTGAGTGATAAACTTTAAGGGTACCAAGTGATTTGCATGGTTACTTCACACCTCGTTTTGTGATCCTCGGTATCCCAGTCACAAAACTTGGAGGGCACTCTCGAGATTGAAACATGCCTTTGAAAAGTTCATTGAATCTCAAAGAATCTAGGAATTTCTAAAAACCAATAAAACCTAATATCTAATATTTCGGTTTTCGTGGTGGAAATTGGTGAATCGTCATTCACCTACCTTTCAAATATGGTATAGCTTAGATTACGGCATACCTCTTCTAAGTTATATTATATTGTGATTGGATCCTAGCCTTAATATTACATTTGGGTGTTTTATTAAGGACTCTCTTATATCGACACTAAACTTGTTCTTCTCTTTCAGATGTCTTCAAATAATGCTTCTGGCTCGAATCCTAATGGCTTCTTTACTCTTATGAGTTTGTGTGGGAAAGTCACCTTCGATGGATCCAACTTCAATGAATGGATTAGAAACATCAGGATGATTACTCGCTACGAGGACAAAGAATATGTCCTTGACAAGGAGCTTAAGGAAATTGATGAGTTCACTGCAACTCCCCAGGAGATCGCTGACTTCCATACTCATGAAAAAGATGCTACCAAAGTGGCTTGCATCATGATGGCCACAATGACAGCTGAACTCCAAAAGTCTTATGAGGATTTCTACCCTTATGAAATGCACCAAGATTTGATGGAAAGGAAGAGGTCACTCTCAGCAAACTTCAGGGACTTCTCAAGACTGCAGAAACAGGTCTTAAGGGGAAGTCGGTTGCTATCACTTCTACTCCAAAGTCAACTCCTGTCTTGGCAATCGGGAAAAGTCGAGGGAGGAAGAGAAAGAGATCTTCGAAGGGTACCAAGGCTCGGACCCTTGATGGCTCTTCTTCAAGTGGAACCAAGAAATGTTTCATTACTCCTTCTTCTGACCCAAAAGAGGCTGAATGCTTCTATTGCCATGAAAAAGCTCATTGGAAGCGGAACTACCCAAAGTACCAGCAAGATGTGAAGGATGGGAAAGTCAAACCCAACCATGCAGGTATTTACACTATCATTTCTAATAACTCACCCCATTCGAAATCTTGGGTCCTTGATAGTGGTTGTGGTATTCATATTTGTTGTGACTTGCAGGGACTAAGAAGAAGTGAGGATGTGGAGCAAGGAAGAATAAACTTGATCATGGGGAACAGGAAAGCTTCACCTGTCACCAAGATTGGAGTTTATACTTTATCGCTAAGTAGTGGGTTTAGTTTAGATTTGAATAAGTGTTGTTACTCGCCAGGAATGGCAAGAAATATTATTTCCTTTCATGCTTTGTACAAACAAGGGTTTACCTTTTCGTTTAATAATGAAGTTGGTTCTATTGATGCTTTCTTTAATAATGTTCTTTATTTTAAAGCATTACCTTGTGATGGTGTGTATGAAGCTGTATCTGTTGTAGATAACTCAGGAAATAATGTTTTGTGTATTAATTCTACTAATAATAATAAGTTGGATAAAGCATCATTATGGCATTGTCGTCTTGGACATATAAGCAAGAAACGCATAGGCCAACTCCAAAAGGATGGAGTCTTGGAGTCGTTTGACCTAAAGTCAGATGATAGTTGCGAATCATGCTTACTTGGAAAAATGACAAAGTCACCCTTCACAGGCTCGTGTGAAAAAGGTGAAGGTTTGTTGGACCTTATACACACGGATGTGTGTGGACCATTCAAACATGCCACAAGGGATGCTAATCGTTATTATTTGACTTTTACTGATGATTACAGTAGATATGGATATGTCTACTTAATCAAGCATAAGTCAGAGACTTTCGAGAAGTTTAAGGAATTTAAACAGGAAGTCGAGAATCAATTGGGCAGGAACATTAAGATGCTTCGATCCGATCGAGGTGGTGAGTATCTTAGTTCAGAGTTCCTCGACTATCTAAGGGAATGTGGGATTGTCTCACAATGGACACCTCCCAAGACACCGCAATTGAATGGTGTGGCTGAGAGGCGTAATCGAACCTTGTTGGACATGGTTCGTTCCATGATGAGTCGAGCTTCGCTGCCAATCTCATTCTGGGGGTATGCCTTAGAGACTGCCGCCCATATCCTTAATCTAGTCCCTACAAAGAAAGTTGCCAAAACTCCTCACGATATGTGGACTGGTAAAGTACCTAAACTAGACCACATCAAGATTTGGGGTTGCGAGGCTTTCGTGAGACTCGAGACTCATGATAAGCTCGAACCCCGAAGCGAGAGGTGTATTTTCTTCGGCTACCCACAGCAATCCTTTGGTTACCTCTTCTACAAACCTAGTGACAATGTGGTCTTTGTAGCAAGAAGAGGAGTCTTTCGAGAAAGAGAGTTTATAAGCCAAGGAGACAGTGGGAGGCAAATTGATCTTGAAGAAATTCAAGAGTCAAGTGGTGAAGGAACTTCAAACTCTAGCCCTCAACTTGAGGAGGAAACTCCTGTTGATCCAATTGACGAATCTGTACCTCTGAGGCGTTCCACGAGAGTTAGGAGTGCACCTGAGCATTACTATGGATTCCATATTACTGCAGAAGGTGAGACACTTATTAGTGATGGGACACTAGTAAGTCAAGATGACCCTAACAGCTACGAGGAAGCCATGGCAGGCCCCGAGTCTGCTAAATGGAAAGAGGCTATGGATAGCGAGATACAATCCATGTATGACAATCAAGTTTGGAACTTGGTTGAGAATGTACCAGGTCGAAAGACTGTAGGGTGCAAATGGGTCTTCAAGAAGAAGACCGACATGGATGGTAAAGTACACACTTATAAGGCTAGACTGGTTGCAAAGGGCTTCTCTCAAATTCCTGGAGTGGATTATGATGAGACCTTTTCTCCGGTAGCCAAGATTAAGTCTATTCGGGTTCTGTTAGCCATAGCCGCATTTCATGACTATGAAATTTGGCAAATGGATGTCAAAACCGCTTTCCTTAATGGAAAGTTGGCTGAAGATGTTTACATGAGTCAGCCAGAGGGTTTTGTCAGCAACGAGTACCCCAATAGAGTGTGTAAGCTTGAGAAATCCATTTATGGGTTAAAGCAAGCACCTCGCAGATGGAATCTTTGCTTTGATGAAAAGGTCAAGGAATTTGGCTTTTCTAGGAGTGAAGATGAATCTTGTGTGTATGTCAAGGCTAGTGGGAGTATAGTTAGCTTCTTGGTATTGTATGTGGATGACATACTACTCATAGGAAACGACATTCCAACCCTGCAGGAAGTAAAATCCTGGCTTGGAAAGTGTTTCGCTATGAAGGACCTTGGTGAAGCTGCCTATATTTTAGGGATAAGGATCTTGAGAGATCGGAGTAAAAGACTAATTGGACTTAGTCAAAGTACCTACTTGGATAAGGTGCTGAAGAGATTCAGCATGCAGGACTCCAAGAAAGGAGAATTGCCCATCCAGAGTAACGCCAAACTGAGTAAGACACAAAGCCCTAGTACTGAGGCTGAGATAGCACAAATGAGTCGAATACCTTATGCTTCGGCTGTAGGATCGATCATGTATGCTATGACGTGTACTCGACCTGATGTAGCTTTTGCCCTGAGCATGGTTAGCAGGTTTCAGGGGAACCCTGGCAAGGCACACTGGACTGCGGTAAAGAATATTCTCAAGTACCTACGAAGGACTAAGGACTGGGTCCTTACCCTCGGTGGGAGTGATGACTTGAGAGTTGTAGGGTATAGTGATGCTAGCTTCCAGACTGATAGGAATAATTTCCGCTCTCAGTCGGGCTGGGTCTTTACCCTAAATGGAGGAGCAATTTCTTGGAAGAGTTCCAAGCAAGAGACAGTGGCAAATTCTACTTGTGAATCAGAGTATATTGCAGCTAGCGAGGCGGCAAAGGAGGCGTTATGGCTGAGGAACTTCATTGGAGACCTTGGAGTTGTACCAGCTATTAAAGAGCCAATGGAAATTTTCTGTGATAGTGAATGTGCTGTTACCTTAGCAAAGGAACCAAGGGATCACGGGAGATCCAGACACATCGACAGAAAATACCATTTCATCAGACATCAGATCGAAGAAGGACTCCTCGTGGCAAAGAGGGTATCATCAGATGAGAATCCGGCAGATCCCCTCACGAAGGGACTGACTCGGGTTAAGCATCTCCAACATGCTCGAAGCATCGGGTTAAAGGATGATATTAGATTTAGTAGTTAGATAACCTCGAAATTTGTAAAGTGTAATTGACATCTGATGATGAATAAAAATGTTTTTTATTTATGAGTAAAATGTTGCTATCTCATGTCGATCGTTTACTATATTTCTTTTGCATGTTTTGACTTCCAGGATAATTTTGTTTGGTATAACATATTATTCAAACCTCTACAGTCGGTCATATGTCGGAAGTAGGTATGAATCAAGACTGTCATGGTTGGTTGTAGAGGTCTTGGACAAGGCTACAGCAATCATGAGTGCTCATAAGTTCTGAGCATTGGACTCAACCCACGCTCACTAGAATCACTTCATGGAATTCTATCTCGAGTGATCGTGAGACGGTAATATCATATAAGTCTTCAAACCTAGAGATATGATTTGTTACTTACAAGTTGGTTATGCATTGATTGTACGAAAACGCATTGGTAACTCGATGTTATAAAACGTGCTCTTGTGTGTAATTCAATGAGTGGTAGAACAAACATATGAGTCGAAGTTTATCTGTTCCTTCTTGGATTAGAAGCTGATATCTGGGCCCCTCGATGATTTTGTTTTGACCTATGTACCGGGCCCGATCAGAACTAAATTGATGTGTTCAATGAAGTTCTTTGTCAAACAAATCGGAAATCGGGAAACAAACTATTGGACAATAAGTAAGACGTTGTTCCGTGTATTTGTCCGACTGATATCTAGAACAGAGGATTATATGATCACTTATCTTAAATGGCGTACCATCATCTTCTCAGTTCCGAGAAACCTTGAAAAGAGCTACGATTGCCGATCGGTTCCTGAATTCATACTTGCAGTAATAGTTATTAGACTTATCCAAGTGGGAGACTGTTGGATAAGGTGTCTAAGTCCATAACTATTTATGGTATGTACTTGACCCGACCCGGCATGGTCCATTTGGGTTGCATGGCACCATGCAATTGGATAGACTAAATGAGAGAAATAACACTTGGAGATTATTAATATATTATAAGTTCTAATATATTAATAATATTATTTGATTAGTTTGGTCAATAATTAATTTAGAATTAATTAAGTGGTCAAAAGAGAACTAATTAAATATATGGGTTGATTATGTAAATCATCCATATCTTGTATAGTGGGCTAAGAGGCTCCATGGATTGTCAAGTTGGGTTCCACCCATTGGATGCTCCATGGATGCTCCATGGGAGTTACAAACCCATGGGTCATGGAAATGAAGAGTCATGACACATTAGGGTTTAACCCTAGATGTGTCAACACTATATAAGAAACATGTTCTCCACCTAAAATCGGTTACACTAAGAAACAAGAGGGCTTGGCCGGTTTTTGAGAAGTGTGTGTTCTCTCATAAGTTCTTCCAAGAGCATTTGGTGTTGTGTGAAGCATTTGAGGCATCACACTTGGGGTGCTAGGCTCACAAGGTTTCAAGGAACACAAACAACAACAAGGTAAGTTATTCTAGCTATACTTTAAGTTAAAATTGTTCCCCATGTATGCTAGATAGGAATATAACCTTGGAATTCAACTTTGCATGATAATTAGACAAACATAGATCCAAGGTTATTAGGGTTGCATGTACACTTAGGAAGTGTTAGAATGCTCAAAACCCATCAGCCGTAACATTCACTAGCAGTCAGATAGTAGTAGAGTGTTGTAAGCCTACAGGGGTAGCCGTAGCATTCACTAGCAGTCAGATAGTGGTAGAGTGTTGTAAGTCTGCGGGGGTAGCCGTAGCATTCACTAGCAGTCAGAGAGTAGTAGAGTGTTGTAAGCCTGCGGGGGGTAGCCGTAGCATTCACTAGCAATCAGATAGTGGTAGAGTGTTGTAAGCCTGTGGGGGTAGCCGTAGCATTCACTAGCAGTCAAATAGTGGTAGAGTGTTGTAAGCCTGCGGGGGTAGCAGTAGCATTCACTAGCAGTCAGATAGTAGTAGAGTGTTGTAAGCCTGCGGGGGTAGCCGTAGCATTCACTAGCAGTCAGATAGTATTTCACAGTTGGAAGTCTGCGGGTGTAGCCGTAGCATTCAACAGGTTAGTAGATAGCACGAGCGCGTTGTTAGGATGCGGGGGGAAACAGTAGTACCCACCAGTTCGGATACAACAGTGAGGATATGGGAATCCACGGGTTAGATTTCGGATTTCACAAATGGTTCAGTTAAGGTTAAGTCGGCGATTCATCAGTTGGATCGTCACCACAGTTATGAGATCAGGGTAGCAGTGGACCGTTTGGGTTCGTGTATGTTAGGAGCTACCGTTAGTTTGGGAGCCATCATTTGTAGTCTAGGATTTGATGATGTCAGGATGTAACGTTTGGACCTGATCGGTGGATCGGTAGGTGGTTAGAGCCACAGTGACAGGATGACTAGTGGAAACTAGTTCCAGAGAAAGATTTCGTTCAGAAGTAGCGGGAACGACTAAGTAAGGGGTCCTTGGGCTCCACAGTTGAGTTGGAACTCGGTGTTGCAGATTGCCAACGAATGATTGGAGACCAGGAAGGTCTCGAGATATTTTAGGAAGCAGCCATTTAGCAGTTCAGTGTTTCAGGCGGTCCAGTGTTTCAAGCAGTTCAGAGTTTCAGATAGTTTCGGTGTTATGGACAATATTAGTATTTGTTTCGGAATGCAAGTGCTGACGTTATAGTTTGTTGATTTGGAAATGGCAAGTCCCTCTCAGCAGGATCAGTTGAGTTATCTGCCAAGTATAAGTGAGCTGCAAGGATAATTAGGCGGGTAGCCTTTCTTTTAGGATGGACGACTCGAGCTATTGGAATTCGAGTAGTTAATGAGAGATAAGAAGGCTGGTTCAAGCAGCATCGACTCAATATGAGTGGCAGAATGGATAGAACAGTTATAGATAGTCAAGGTATCTTTAAAAGTCGATGGAAGCGACTAGGAGATTGCGATGGGGTGTAGTGACCGGTGGGAGTCCGGTAACCCAGATATCGGCAGATTAGTTGCACCAGGGTGGTCTCAGTGCATCCGGTAGGCGGATGAAGGGCGACAGAGTTTTCAGTCAGGGTTAGTAACGATAAGGGAAGTATGGTAAGAGGCAGCAAGTTGACAGAGGATGATACGCCTCTCGCAGCAGGGTTGGATAATCTCAGAGGGGAGGGTTTGACCTTGTTGCACAACTGTCGTATGAGTCTTAATCGTTGCAGGGGTGAATCTTTCACTTGAAGGATTGTCTGATCCATTCGTTGGGACAGGTGCTCAGTACTAAGTTATGGAAATAAGAAGCATTTAGTATGTACCAGCAGTAGTGACCAGCACTGAGAGTGGGTGGAGTGATGGACAAAAGGGTTAGACTCACCAGGAAAGGTGTTGCGAGATAATTGGTCGTAACGGACTTCGAGGATGAAGTCTAGTTTAAGTGGGGGAGAGTTGTAAGGCCCTGTTCTAAAATATTCGTTTATGGAATTTCAGAGGCCAAGGAAAGGGGCGTTTTAGTCCTTTATTAAATTTGGAATTATTATTCGAGAAGATTTAGAGCCAGGTTGTGTTGTTAGAAACGTAGGGTTTCTCGTCACCTTTCCGTGGATATAAAGTTCATCAGAATCGGATCTAGAATGAAGGAGTTATGACACTTTGAAGATTTAGCAAGAATAGCCCTTATAGAGAAAAGTTTGCATTGAAGGCCATGCATGAGTGTTTAGTGCACGCGTGTTTAGCTGAGTACGACCAGCGTAAGGCTAGTGTACGCACAACGTAAAGCGGCAAAAGATTGCAGGTCGCCCGGCCTACGGGAGTTATGCCCAGCGTACGATAACAACTTAAAAACCCTAATTCTTGGACAAGCACTATATAAAGGACATTATAGCTCTTACCCTAGCCCCCATATCAGCTTCCCCAACCTCAGAAGGAATCCTAGAATGACCCAACCTTCATATTGTGAGATCTTGATCTTGGAAGGCTTATCTTGGTGGTTTTAGCTTGGAAAAGAGAAGAGGAAGATTAGCAAGGAAGAACCTTGGAGGCCAGGGCTTATAGATCTGAGACATCACCATCCTCTGGAACACTTGGAAGGTAAAAAGCTCATAACTTTGCCTATGGGTGCTTAGATCTAGTATGGGTAGTTATGGTACTTTTTGGTCCAAAGGTGAAAGCTTTATAGCTTGAATCCGATTTGCAGGTCAAGGGTTGCCACCCTTGGTGCTAAATGACTCCCTAGAACAGAAAGTTGATATCTTGAAAGCCCAAATGAGTTCATGCATGAGTTAAGACCTTCTTTCATGGATTTAGAACATGAGTTTTGGAGTTGGGACTTATGTAAGCCATGGAAGCCATAAAGTAAGCAACTTTATGGATTAGGGCATGGAATAAGACCTACATCTAAGTTTATGGCTCTTGAGTCGGAGTATTAAGCACTTAATGGAAAGTGTCTTAACAGAATGAGTACGCTGAGCGTAATTGCAGGTACACCCCGCGTACTCTCTATCAGGCCAGTACGCTAAGCGTACATTAGAGCACGCCCCGCGTAACGCAGTCAGTTGGGCTTATTGCATTTTGGGCCTCGATGTGGGCTGAGTTGAGACTTAGGGTCCTTGGGCTTTATTGGGCCATCATATTTCAGTTGCTAAGGACCAAGGATTTAGCATTGGGATTGAGTAAGGTCCAATAAAGGGTTTTAGGCCGAATATAGCAAATTGGGCCAATAGTGAGCTTGGAAAGCCTATCTTGTTATTGGGCCTTCAGAAGTTAGATTATGAGCCAAGGTTATGGTGGGACCCATATGAGGAGATAGGCCCAATTCAGAAAATTGGGCCATTAGCGGGCCTGTAGTAGGGCCGTTGTTGGACTTGGAAGGAATTGAGGGTTTAGGCTATGTTGTGACCCATACCATAGCAGGGGTAAAATGGTCATTTTACCCATAGGAGAATCCCTATCCTGATTTAATATTTTATTTCCATTGATAGTCGGGAAGCAGTCAGATCAGCAGTTTAGGATTTCTTATTCAGAAGTTTAGTCGTCAGCATTTCGAGGTGAGTTTCCTTCCAGTTGGAACGAGTCTAAGGCCACAATGCCGACCCGTTTAGCTAGCAGTAGTTTCCGTACCTCGGTCCGATGCAGTAGCTAGTATGCTTGATGCCTTCATGGCTCAGACAAGATTTGTGTGTTATGTGTTCCGGGCTACGGCCCGATGCAGTATACAGTTTATTATGTTCATGCTAGTTGATATGTTTATGCTATGCTACATTATGCTCAGTCAGTTTCCGGACTGCGGTCCGATTCAGGGGACAAGGTCCCAGTAAGTTTCGGATTTCGGTCTGATGCAGTTAGTTCCGGACATCGGTCCGATGCAGGGGACAAGGTCCCAGACAGTTCCGGACTTCGGTCCGATGCAGTTTCCGGACTCCGGTCCGATGCAGAGGGCAAGGCCCTGGTTAGTTCCGAACTTCGGTCCGATGCAGTTTTCAGACTTCGGTCTGATGCAGTGGGTAAGGCCCAGTATGTGTTTACATGTTATTGTATGGTATGTGGTATTTTAGGGAAGCTCACTAAGCTTCGTGCTTACGGTTTCAATTTTTGGTTTCAAGTACTCAGTTTTTAAAAGAGGAGCTCGAAGAGGTTGCAGTGCACACACCATAGTCAGCTAGCCTAAGAATGTTTTACTCTGATAATTAGATTATGTTTTGAATTAATACTCAAAAATTATGTTATGACTTATGATACGTTTTTATAAATACGGTTTTAGTAATGTTTTAAAAGAAATTTTTAGTCATGATTTTTGGGTCGTTTCAGTGGGATCAAATATTCGAATGGCTATAGGGTCCAGTGTTATGTATGGCTAGCATACACGAGTGCTGCACAGTTGGTGAAAGTTTCATGGTTGAGTTTTGTGAGGTCAATCGGCCAGTCGTGAATTGTTTAGTTTCCTCTAGGATTGAGGATTGCATGTTCGTTTATGCTTATGAGTGTTGTTAGGGTGTTGTGATGATCCTCGAGACAAACATGGGTAGGTTTGGAAGGTAGTATGAGCCCGTACTACTGAAATCACATGATCGATATGCGTAGCAAGGGAGTCACAACCACTAGGGATTTTTTGGGTGTTCGTTCCCTGTTATGTGTGTGGAATATCTGATATATTCCTTGTATATTTTTAGTATGGTGGTTATGAGATGATTCGAGATTGGATCCGGGTTAGGACCCGGGGCTGGCGGTTAGGATGGGCCAGCATTGACAGAGGACGTGTCAGGGAGATCATCCGTGAGGAGGTGTCTGCTATTTTCCGAGGTAAGATTCCGACGATGTTCAGGTCTATCAAGACAGTGATGATAGAGTTCTTTGATGATTGCTACACAACCATTGCTAATACGGCTATTGTTGTAGCCTCCGCAGCCGTGGCGGCTGTAGGTGCTGGGTCAAGTCGGGATTTTTAGTATCGGGACTTCAATAATACGAAGCCCCTGACTTTCGAATGAGTTCAGGACCCGATTGTTGCCATGAGGTGGCTATCTGATGTGGAGGTTTTTTTCTTCATGTGTTCATGTCCTGTTGACCAGAAGGTCAGGTGTGCACTAAACCTCCTGAGGTCCGGAGCGAAGGATTCGTGGAGACTTGTTACAGGATCGTATTATGATCCGTAGAGGGTTGCGGTATCATTGGATCAGTTCAGGGAGATGTTTTGCATTCTCTACATTCCTCGGGTCGAGCAGGAGAGGTTGGATCATGAGTTTTTAGACCTGAGGCGTGGATTAGAGTCGATGATAGAGATCACTCGGATGTTTACTAAGAGGGTGATGTTTTGCCCTGATTTCACTTCAGAGAAGGCTCAGATGAATTATTATCTAAGCATGCTCAAGACGAACATCAGACAATTTGTTTCTACTCAGCGGTGTGATACTTTGTTGGAGTTGAAGGAGTCCGCCAAGCGCTATGAGTTGGAGATTTAGTTTCAGTTGAGGAAGCAGAGGCAGGCCCTGACGCAGTCGCATCCGGTGTCGAAGAGGTTCAAAGCTGCCGATTCTATGTCTGGAGGTCAGAGTGGCCACCATTATGGGAAGTGTGGTTTGGTTCATGTGGTAGCATGTCGAGCTAGTAGTGGGTGCCACAAATGTGGAAAGGAGGGGAATTTTGCGAAGGACTACTTCTAGTCCGCCCCATTTTTTAATACTAGGATTTTCTATCGTTGTAATTAGGTTGGCCATGTGAATGTCAACTCTCCGTTGCTCGCCACCAAGCCGGTGCTGGCCCTCGCACCATCTAAATTGAGGATCACTGACAGGAGTCAGGTCACGGCAGAGCCCCCGAGGCCTTGGGGTCGCGCTATCCAGCTCATTTTCGAGGAGGCCAGCTCTGCACCAGACGTTCCGACTGTTATGTTTCTATCTCTTATCTTTTGATTATGATTATTTCATGCATATATGTTTGTACCTCTGTTAGGTATATTCTTAGTGAACTCCTTTCCTTCTTTAGTGTTGTTTGAATCGGGTGCAAGTCAGACATTTGTTTCTCGGTCTTTTAGTAAGGAGTTTGCTTTGCCCATGGGGGAGTTGGAGTGTCCGTTTTGACTTTATATCGCCAACGAACACATGGTTTCTACTTCTTCGGTTTATCAAAGTTGCCTTCTAGAGATATTCGAGGTGTCGTATCCAATCGATTTGATTTCGATTCCTTTTAGAGATGTCTGTGTTATAGTGGGTATGGATTAGCTAATCTGTTTCGGTGTTATGATCGACTACGAGGGCCAGCATGTGGTAGTTCGAACCCCAAGTGGAGGAGAACTGGTTATTTATGGAGAGGGTACCAGGCTGGGTTCTGGGTTTTTTCGGTAGCCAGGGCTTGATAGTATATTTAGCACAGTGTGCAGGTTATTTAGCGTATGTTGTGGATACACGAGTCAGGGATTAGGTTTCTGTTTCAGATGTTCCATTCGTCAAAGAGTTCGCTGATGTATTCCCGGACGAGTTACCTGAGGTGCCTCCAGAGAGACAGGTCGAGTTCCGTACTGACTTTGTGCCAAGTGTGGCCCCTATTGCCAAGGCATTGTACCGATTGGCACCGGCTAAGATACATGAGTTGTCATCTCAGCTGCAGGAGCCGCTAGCAAGCAGTTAATTCATTCGAGCAATTCTCTGTGGGGAGCGTTGGTTCTTTTTGTCAAGACGAAAGTGTTGGGTTTTAATATACTACAACATCCTATGGTGCACATACAACCCTAATAGCTTTGGATCTATGTTTTCTGTAACTATACATGAAATATTGTTTTCAAAACTTCAAGCCTACAACTAACATACAATTGATATAAACAACATAGAATTGAGTTATAGAGTTACCTCTTTGTTGTAGCTTGTAGTTTTGGCCTTTAACAACTTAGTTCCCCAAATGTTGCACCTCAAACGGTTTACAACACACCGTACAAAGGAGAACTTGAGAGAGAGGCTACTTGCGCACAAAAACAACTACCAATCTTCTTGGAATGCATGGGGCCAATTTTGGTGATTAATGGGTTCCTTTTATAGTGTGGCAAGGTATAGAGTTACATTCATGCAAACCATAATGCCTATGACCTTTCATATTACTTAGCTCAATGGGTTAAACCTCCATGGACTATCCATAGACTACCATATTGGTTTAGCCCATCCTAAATAACCATTAGCCCACTGGCCCACACTATAAGAATCATTTATTTACCAAATCAATCCCCATATATTTAATTAGTCTCTTTTGATCAAAAAATTAATTCCAAATTAATTCTTGATCAATACTAATTAAATAATATGATTAATATATTAGAACTTATAATATATTAATAAATCATAGGTAACCTCTTACTCAAGTATCCATCCTATCAAATTGTCCTGATGATATGCAACCTGAATGGACCATGCTACTCTCGGGTCAAGTACATACCAAATATAGCTATGGGCTTAGACACCTAATACAACGGTCTCCTACTTGGATAAGTCTAATAACTATTATTGCAAGTATGAATCCAAAATCCTGACTAGCAATTGTAGCTCTTAAAAGCCGTTGTCAAACTCTAACCTAGTCAATGACGCGTCCATTACATAAGGGATCATATATTCCTCCATTCTAGATATCGTATGGACATGAGACATGGATTATAATCATTCTCTTTGTCCATCTGTTGTTTCCCGATTTTCGATTTATGACGACCGACTAATTGAAAAAATCAAATAAGTCCAGGCTTGGCCAAGCACTTAGGGATGTCATCACCAAATCATCGTGGGGCCCACATATATCACTTTTATCCCTCTAAAGGTAAAAGGAATGGACAAACTTTGACTCAAATGCTTTCTTGTAATTACTCATTAATTCACACACAACATTATGTTTTATAACACCAAGTTAATGGTGCATTTACATATGTCAATGTGCATCCGACTTGTAAACTACAACTCACATGTCTTGGTTTTAAGATTATAAGATATTATCGTCTCACAATCACTTGTGATAAAATCCATGAATTGATTCAGATGAGCGTGGGTTGAATCCAATAATTGAATCTTATTCCAGGAGTACTCATGAACACTGCATCAAACTTGTGTTGTGTCTAAAACACCTAGATAAATTACAGACCCATTCATGACATTCTTGCCTCAATACCTTCTATCAAAGTATGATCAACTGTGGATGGTTTGAATAACCCAGTTATTCGGGAAGTCAAAACATGCAAAGTGAAACACATGAATAATACTAATCCTACATGGCCGCAAAACTTTTGAGCGCCATATTGATTACTCATTATTCATTATATAATGTTTTGTATAATCAACTTAATACTTGAATTAAAACAATAGTTGTCCCATGCTCCAAGCATGCACACCATGTTTATCTATGATCCTTACTTTGTGAAATAGATCAATTGACAACATTTCAATGATGCTCATTTCACAATTCCAAATTCTTACCATAAATGTAAGAATATCAAATTCTTGCCATTTACTGTAATCTGTTAGATTCTAAACTTATATGCAATGATCCTCTTGTAATGACTATGCAAAAAAGTCATAGAGACATGGAAACAGACATTACAAAGTATTCCAATGGAGAGCAATTCCATGGAAACGAAGTCTCAAATTCAAAGTACATTCCTTTGAACATCCTTATTGCATTAAGTTTCCTAATCTTACACAGATTTAAAGAATAACTTCCATTTATGGAAACATTTCCATGTCCCATTTAGACTATCACTTCTGAACAAGAGTTACATCTTCTCAGAGTGTGTCAATATGGTCCATCCATTTTTATACTTCCAACTACAAGCGACCAATCCTTAGCGAAGAGTTGGCATAAGAGTTACGATGACTACAGACCGCCCAGAGTTGGCATAAGAGTTATGATGTCCGGTGTCGATCTGATTTGGAGTTTTAGGTCGTTGATATGGTGTTATAGAAGGTCTCACCTTGGAAAGGTGTGATCCGTTTCCAGAAGAGGGGAAACTTGGGTCCTCAATATATTGGAGCATTCTGGATTATTGCCAGGTTTGGCAAGGTTGCATATAGATTGGATCTACTAGAGGAGCTCATTCAGATTCATATCACTTTCCATTTTTCATAATTGTGGAAGTGCGTGCTAGATGAGGATGCAATAGTATCATTGGATGACATTCGGGTTAACTTTAATTTTCTTATTACTCAATATGACAAGACACTCAACATTTGATGTATTTTGTATAATAACTTTATACCACTATACATAATCTTTCTCTCTATTATCAATATATATAATAGTTATATTGAACTTTTTACACTATATAGCTATGATATAGTTATTGTAACATCCCAATTCCCAAGTATGAGATTTATGGCTTAAAAGGAAATTTTTCCCTTTTGAACTCGTCGAGTTGAAGGCCTCTACTCGACGAGTTGTTGAGAAAAACTCGACGAGTTGGTGGCTGATTATGAAAGCCTATGTTTTAGGGTGTTGCACGTTATTTAAAGGCCTTATGGCCTTTGGATGGCCTCCTTATCCGCCCCTCTGTCCAAGAAACAATAGTTCGTATATTTTCTCTCATTTTTGTTTGTGTGTGTGTGAGCTTGTGTTTCTTGGTGTTCTTTTGGAAGGAGTTTGGAGTTTGAAAAAGCTTAATTGAGAGGAAGGCTGTAAATCCGAGATCTTCTATATTGTTGCAGCCACTTTGAGGTATAAAGTCGAAACCTTGACCATTTATTTCTTAGATCTCCTCCTTGCAAGTTTATTGTCATTTTGGGTTCATTTTGGAGTCATTCTTGGGTTTGGTCATTTCTGGAAATTTCCATTTCAGATCGGGGCAATTTGTGGCCTCTTTGGGCTTAAAGTTTCAAGCCTTATATAGATCTAGGCTTCCTTCATGTTCTAAGTCATTTATTAAGTCATTTTTGAGTAGTTTAGCCTCTTTATGTCATGCATGGACATAAAGTTAGCAACTTTACATAGTTTTCCAGCTCTTAGGTACCAGATCTACATTCTTGAGTGTTAGACGGGATGAAAAAGGGCTGAATGAGTTAAGCTGGTAAAACTCGACGAGTTGTTCTGACAACTCGATGAGTTGGATCAGGGTTTTCCCGCTATTTTGGAAAACTGTAGGCACTCGAAAAGTCGTCCGAAGGACTAGGCGAGTTGGCTCAGACTTTCCGTGTTTCTCTGAGTACTGAAGAAACTTCACGAGTTGGGTCAACATGGACTGTTGACCTTAAATGTTGACTTGACTTTGGCTAATGTTGACCGAGTTTGTCTTTGAGAGCATTTTGGGTATTTTGAGGTTTTGATACAAGGGTCATATGGTGGTTGTAGGCTGTTGAGTGCGGAGCTGAGTTTCGGAGTTAGATTTTACCAGTTCAGCACTACTTGACAGGCCAGTCTTCCTCACTATACTTATGGGTTGAAGGCACCAATGACGTCCCTGTTGGATTGTTATACTGGTTTCTCGTATGCTTGTTGCGATAGTAATCTATTAGATCAATATCCTGGTAGATAGGATGATGTTATGCTTATTGATCAGTATGATTTGCGCTTGACTGTTAATTGATTATGTGTTTGTGAGTTACGTATTTGTCGACATGTGTTGTGTGGTAGGGTTGAGGTGGTCCTGCTTTGTGTTGAAGGACAATAGACCCAGGGCGGTCCGGATAGATTGAACGTCCTGTGAGACTCATTTATCAAGTAAAGATTAACAACTGACCCTTTACTTTAATAATAGTAGTAATGGACTTACCACTACTTAGGTTTTCATTAGACTCTCACAAGATACTCATTCATCACCTTCCCCATATTCTCATATTCTATTTCTACTCTTTCTCTACACTCATTCTCATTCTTTCCCTCTAACTCTCTCTATCATAATTTCTATACTCATACTCTAGCTTTCTCTATATCTCTTTCTCTACATCCATTTGTATCTTTATCACTCTTTCTTTCTTTCTCTCTCTCTCTCTCTCTCTCTCTATATATATATATATATATATATATATATATATATATCTTTCTTTCTTTCTTTCTCTCTCTCCCTCTTATATATATATATATATATATATATATATATATATATATATATATATATATGAATCTCTATCTCCATCCCTCTCTCATTCTCTGTATTTCTATCTATATCTCTCTTTATATCTATGCATCTTTATCCACATCCCCCTCTTCTTCTCTGCATCTCTATCTCTATCTCCATCTCTCTTTCTATCTTTGTATCTCTATTTCCATCCATCTCTTATTCTATGCATCTCTATCTCTATTTATATCTCTTTCTCTGGATCTCTATCTCCATCCATATCCCATTCTCTATATCTCTATCTCCATCCATCTCTTTTATTTT
The DNA here is from genome assembly GCF_052625555.1 of Lactuca saligna. Lineage (NCBI taxonomy): Eukaryota > Viridiplantae > Streptophyta > Magnoliopsida > Asterales > Asteraceae > Lactuca > Lactuca saligna. The sequence continues at coordinate 35,967,111 of NC_136417.1, read as the reverse complement.
GCATCTCTATCTTACAATTATACTAAGTATTTAACTCGTAACAATAATCAGCTATTTATCTCAGTAATTCTCAATCCTTAACTCCTATAGTAATATAAAATTATACATCTCAACCATAATCACTTATTAACACGTCATTTAATACTCGATTTCATATCTCGACTGCACATGCTAAAAAGTATTACTTTGCTATGCATTTCAATTATACTCATCTGTTTACTAGAATAGTATTAAAATCCTATGATTTCTACTTACTCTACTTAATGACTTGTATAGTATTAGACATTTATCATTCTTAATTATCCCAAACACTCAACTCATAGAATATTAATAAACCGCAATTAAAATATTATACTCAACTCTAAAGTATGCACATTAATTATCACATGTTTGATAACAATAATTTAGAGAAAGATAAGGTTACTCACTTGGTTAGTTAGTGAAGAGTAACCATTATTATGTCCTCTACTTCAGGGCTGCTTTCATATTAATCACTTGTCCAACCCTATTTAGACAATATATCAAGTTCATTAGAACTTGTCTAATCGCATCACAATATTCACAATAGTGATAAATTACCTGATCACTAAATAGAGTCGGTAACTATTTGTCACCCAAACTAGTCATGTTTTCAAATATAACTCACTAGCGACTATACGCTGCAAGCAATTACTCCAATCAACAAATCTCAATAAATTAGGGTATTTAACCTAAAATGACCACATTTACATTTAACAAATTACCAGGTTCATAATATTCCCATATCACAAAATCTCGTAACACTTACTCAGGTCTAATTACAACACTCTACAAAACATCACATAAACGTATATACATAAAAACAAGATAAAATATACCTTCGTAAATCTCATAACTCAACTCCGTATCCCCTGTGCAATGATATATCTCCTCCGTTATGATCTCCCGAGAATACATCCCGAGCGGCATCTTCGATTGAATGTTCCAAAATCCCCCAACTGACACGAGAACTCTTATATTTATACTATGGGATCGCCACGAGGTAACCATAAGGATGCCACGTCATGGTGATTAGCTAGACTTCAGTTTCACCATGTATCATCTCCTTATGCCTCATGTCCCAAAGTGTTTGACATGTGGTAGTTATAGTGTTGACTGTTGACTTTGACTTACGTTGACTTTTTTCAAAATAACAATGTACTTTCATCTCAACTTCAAACAATCATAACTTTCTCATAAAGATTCCGTTTTTGGCAAACTTTATATCCACGAAACCATCTCACGGTGTACTATCATCTTCTTTCATAATTTCCTAATTTAACTATACTTATTTCCTGATACAACACTTGAGTACATGAACCTACATATTACATCATCAAATTATCATCAGTTCACTATTTTAAGTTCACTCAAATTCATAGTTATACCAAATACATGTTGCAACTCTCAATATGAGGTTTTTAGGTCATTACATATATTGTAATAACACATGTCATGAAAACGGGTGTCACACCCTCGTTTTTGGAAATGTTTTACTCTAATGATGAAAATTTTAAAATGTGAATTTGTTTGGATGTTTTAGATTTTATTGCGTATATATAAAAATTTTATTTGAGAGACAATTATATAAAACAAGTACTCTACACGTCTATATAAAACAAGTACTCTAACAACAGTAGAGAGCATGTCAGTAGAGAGCATGTCGATATCTACCTCCTCGGTTACTAGATCTCATTCTTATAGGATAATTCAAGGGCGGTCATGTGACTTGTGCACTTTAACAACAAATAGGCCCTAAAACTTAAAAGACCTAAAAATTTATGAAAAAAATTTATAATATTTTTTCAAATATAATTTTTCATATTATATTGCAAAATACATAAAGTAAAGTAGTAAAGTCTTAACATCTTTGTCCTCTAAAAACCTATATAAAAAGTAGGTCGACATTTTTGGTGGACCAGACCAACATCGTATATGCACTCACTATGACATGACCACACGAGTTTTATAGCTTCAGGAGTCCATGTCCCTGTTCCTCCTCTTGGATCTCCAACTGGCCAAACCTGATGAACAAATTGACTTTTTCTATAAAAGGAAAGGGCAATTTGGTGATTCGATTTATTTCTACTCATAGGTGATTATGTGGTTCCCTTGTTGACATTGCTCTAAGTCCAACATAAGTGCTTCCATTCACTATTTTCCTAATCACCTCCTGGAAACAAGTTTAGCAGGAAGGATAAGAAACTTTAGGTCCTAGAAACAGTTTAACAGGAAGGATAAGAAACTTTAGGTCCTAGATTTTAGTAAGCCCTACTAATAGGCACACTTTGAACTTTTCTTAGACCGGCCCTAAATGTATTTAATGTCTTTTGTTTTTCATTCTTTTGCTATGGCTATCTAATGCCTACATCTCATTTTCTTTAATTCCTTTAAAAGAAATCTCTTCTCGCTAGGTAATATACAAAATTGTCCTAAATGAATTTTTTTCAACATTTTCTTTTCAATGTGCATCCGCCTCTAGTTGGGCATTATTTGAATAATTCTAATACATATTTCAATATTCAAAATAAATAAATAAATGCGGATGATAACTACTAGCAACTGAAACCATGTTGTTTAATTATATCTTTGACTGACTATGTTAAATGAAACAAAATAACCATATTACCTTTACGTAGCAAAATTTGTTTTCATCAAGTATTAACTATTTTTACCATCAATAATGACATGCTTATACAATACCAATGAATAGCATTGTACTTTTAATAAAAAAAAAATTAAATTTATAATACGTCAAATAAACCCCCGACAAAACTAAGTTTCTTTTGAAAGTACAATCACTCTTTTCTTTCTCTTTGGCTGGTCGGTGTGGGCAACGCCCACCGATGTTTTTAGAAGAAAAAAAGAAGAAAACGGGCGTTACAGGTTGTTGTGGTGGTAACGGGAAGCAACGGTTAAGCTTATAATACACAACGGTGAAGGGGAGCGGTCTTTGTGCCTTCATAACGCACAAAAAAGCCTCCATGGGAGTTGTCCACACCTAACCGTCTTTAAGATTTTGTATCGTGACTAGTCAACTTCTACATCCTTCCATCTTACTATACATTTGTTTTTTAAGCTTTCAAGATCCAGATATCAACTATTCTTTTCTTTCATTAGATAAGCTTCTATAATGACTAAATCTTTGTACCTCTGCAAATCCATATGGGATTTGTGGATTTAGCTTCAAGAAAATGGCAACAAGTTCTATGGTAGTCACAATAGACAAACCAAGCAACATCTCGTTAGTAGAAGTCGATGATTCAGATACGTCTGTGTCTGTGTTTCTTGAGAAGCATAAAACAGCAAGCACGAAATAGTTTTCATGGACGCGTTTAATCAAAGGTCAAAGAATCCTCTCTTTCTATCCATGGTTAGCAATGGGGGTTTCCAAGACTTTTGTTTCTGTTAAAAAGCGCATTGCTTCATCATATCCATGCAGAAATAAAGTCAAATATAAAGAGAGGATTATGTACAGATTCATAAAAGCATTTCCTGCTGGAAGGAACTCATTAAAATCAACCTAAATACACATTAAATAAGAAAAACGGAAGTAACAATCCTCACCTGGAAGGATGCAAATAGTTTGTAAAACTCGATTTTGACATCCAGGAGTGAACGTTTTCTATTAACAATATTTACTTTCTAGCCCTTTCTTCCCTACATCAGTAACATCTATTAACAATATTTACTTTCTAGCTTCTTCTCCAATCGCTTCAATGATACGGTTATTGAACATGAAAGCACTTGAATCTTTCAAGAGTGAAGTTCTGGTTGTGAAAGAGACATCAATCAAAGACTTCCCAAATCACAAATCACAAATCCCAAGTTTCGATTTTCCTTACCTTTACTTTATGTTTTAATAAATATACTGTAATTTCTGTATAAGATCAAACATTCAAACCCAAAAACTATAGATAACCCAATTACAAAATTACATGATTACATTGAAAATCAACCCAGAAACCCTAGTGCATGGATAGTATAGTCGAAATTGAAACTTACGAGTTAGGGCTTAGGAGTATCAGACGATAGCCTTCTTAAATGGTTTGGCGTTTTACATTTTGCCTAATGAAATCATCTTGGAAGGCACTGGGAAGAATCGTTTTGGGAGACGCTAGATTGAAGTTTCGTTGAAGGACAAATACCTGAAATTGATGCAAAGGACCAAGTCAGCGTTATTTTCTTCCAGGACCCAGGCCATTAACTACCCATCAACTGACCGAGTAAGAGTATAACAATGGTAACAAACGGTCTGAGCTCTGACCGGATCCAGTCAGAATGAAATCAAACACCACCTTATGACCGAAATAAATGCAACGTTCTTCTCCTTAATCTTCAATTCAGATATCGTTTTTGAGATGGGCATCCATTCATCAAACTGTATAGCTCGTTGCCTTATAAACTCTCGAATTTTATCTGCGGGATCTAAGATTTGATTTCCGTTTCCTTCAATATCTACCAAAGTCAGAAAAAAAATGTCGTCCATTGAAAAGTTTGCACACCTTAGAGTTTCCCTAGAAGCTATAAAATTGGCAACGAATAACTTTGATAGCAGCAACTACATCAGTAAAGGTGGATTTGGTAAGGTTTACAAAGGAGAACTCGTTCACTTTGGTGAGAAGGTTATGGTTGCAGCAAAGCGCTTAGATACAAGATTTGGACAAGGGACCCCTGAGTTTTGGAAAGAGATCATGATGCTTTCCCGTTACAGACATGAAAATCTGGTCACTCTCTTGGGATTTTGTGATGAGGGTGATGAGAATATCCTTGTGTATGAGTATCTACCAAATCTAAGTCTCGATATGTATATTAGTAGCTCTAATCTCTCATGGATCCAACGCCTAAACATATGCATTGGGGCAGCTCGTGGGCTTGAGTATCTTCACAATCCAGGTGAGACTACACAAAGAGTGCTACACCGTGATATTAAAAGCTCCAACGTACTCTTAGATAAAAGTTGGAATGCCAAAATTTCAGATTTTGGTCTTTCTAAACTCGGACCTGCTAACCAAGAATTCACATTTCTTATCTCCCATGCAGTAGGGACTATTGGGTATTGTGATCCACTTTACATGGATACTGGATTCTTGACAAAAGAATCTGATGTCTATTCCTTTGGGGTGGTTTTATTTGAAATCTTGTGTGGAAGGCTTTGTGTAGCGAAGCATGATGACAATCGCCGGTTTTTGTCAAAATTGGCACAAAGCTGCTATGAAAAAAAGAAGCTGCAGACAATTGTACTTGATTGTCTACAAGAGCAAATATACCCAGATTGTTTGGAAATATTCTCCAGAATTGCATATCAATGTCTTCGAAGAGAACGTAATGAACGTCCACGGGTTGCTGAGATAGTAAAACAACTTAAACATGCCCTTAAATGCCAAGTAAGCTCTACATCTTTCAGAAATATTAACAGGAATATTTACTTTATTTAATAACTAAACACATATGCATATCCTGATTCTATATCTCAAATATATATAGGTGGAATATATGGTCGAGAAGGAAAAGACGTTTATATTCAAAGCATCATTTTATGCTGAGGTAAATTTGCATATGCATGATAAGCTGGAACAGATATCTACTAATGTTAAAGAAGACCTGATCATTCGCCCTGGTGATATGTCGGAAGAGGAGTTGAAAACATACAATGGTACAGATCCTAGGAGGCCTGTTCTTATGGCGATCAAAGGTCAGATATATGATGTATCATCATCCAGGATGTTTTATGGAGCAGGTGGTACTTATGGAGAGTGGAGCGGGAAAGATGCCAGTAGAGCCATTGCAAAACTCAGCTTTGAAGAGGAAGATTTGAACAGCGATCTCACTGGTTTAGGGAAGATTGAGCTGGAGGCGTTAGATGATTGGGAAATCATGTTCAGGAGTAAGTATGTTAAGGTTGGATCCATCAAAGATCCAAAGAACGTGTTTTTTATCAAATAGTTTGTTTGTATACATTTTATTTCTAAAATACGAGTTTATGTGAATGTGTCTATATATATATATATATATATATATATATATATATATATATATATATATATATATATATATATATATATATATATATATATATAAATAAAAGTATACAAAATGTTTTTATGTAATTAATAAATACATATTTCAATAAATATGGTTTTATAAAGAAATAAAACATATTCGAAAACCAAGTTTTGAAAAAAAAAAAAAAAAAAAAAAAAAAAGATATAAAAACACTAAATTTGTGATGAATTTTTAACCAAAATTTTAAATATTGGCCATAAGCGTAAATTTAAAAGCAAATTTTTAATAAAATTAAAAACTAGGCCAAATGAGTAAATCTTAAAAATAGGATTACTTGTTGACTTGTAAAATATCAAAATGAATATAAACACCGGTTTTGGAACTAATTGAATAAAAAAATACATACTAAATTGATATTAAATTGATTATGAAGTCAAAATATAAAAACTTTTATATAGAGGTTTCTTTTATGTATTAGTGACGATTATTTATTCATATTAAATTTTCTTTTATCATTTTTATAGGTTACTTATTAGTATGTAATTTTGTTTTTATTAATGTGGATCATTTGGTGTGCGTTCACCGTGGGGTGCCATGAAGGTGAGCAAGCATTAGGGATGTCAACGGAACCAAACGAGAGCAGAAATAGATGCCCCCACTCCCATCCCCGAAATCAGTTAGTGCCCCCGCTCCCGGTCCCGCCCCCGGCTCCCCCGCTTACATAGCCCCCGGTTACCTCCATCGCTCCCGGTCCCGCCCCGGTTCCCCCAGTTTATAGACATAAAATTCGATTTTTTTTGCTAAACAACTACTTTGATTTAGGTTAAAAAAGACTATTTTTAACAAATTTAAAAGCTTAAAACCTAATCTTTTAGAAACTAAAAAATTAAAAATCCAACATTACAAATCCAACATTACAAAATGATAATTCTAACAATCTTATAAATATAAAATACGACAAATCCAATATTATAAATATAAAATACTTACATGTCTAAAATTATATGATCAATTCACTACCTCTTCAATATCCAATAATTGGAAACGGGAAAGTAAAACCTAACCTAAACCTAAAATTAGAAAATCTATTTTGTATATGTATTTTATATTAAATATATATTTTTTAGATAAATGTACAACCGGGACCCCCGCAGGAGTACGGGACGGAAATACCAACTCCCGACCCCGGTCCCAAAAATAAACGGGGTTTAATTTTGCCCCCGATCCCGCTCCCGCTCCCGGCTTTTTTAAAAATGTAGTCTCGTACGGGATCGGGGTCCCACGGAGGTTTTTGACATCCCTAGCAAGGACCACACACCCAAGAACTTTTTGAGCCTTAACAGCACTTCATTTTAAATCCCCTATAGTGGAAATGCCCCCCACCATTCTCTAGTTGGTACACGTCTTGCATATAATTGACATACATCTCATAACCTCCATGCTAATTTTGTAGAATATATAGTCAGGTACCTGTTGATGACAAGGAATTAAATTGATGCATGTTTTAAATCATTAGAACAAATTAGTGAAACCGTCTCAATGGTTTATTAAAATTTAACGTTTGATTCCTAAATTTTTTTTGCATTCCAACAATCTTTAATATTTTATTTTATTGTGTTGTTGTCCCTAAAAGAAATAAAAAGACAATATTGCACTTACAATCTGCTTTTAATGATTTTATTAATTTTTATAATTTTTTTTTAAATATGACCTACGATTTACTTATCTTTCTCTCATACGTCTATTCTTTTCTGTAACGCCCTAAATTTTGAGGAGCAATTTTAGAAATGAATCACCTTTTGAGAATTGGGCACGACATGTGGAGTCTCCAACATTCCAGATAAGAAGAAACACAAATTTCATTAATGACAACACGATGTATTGCCTATTGGAATATAGCATGTTAATGGCAGGAATGAAACCCTAATCTTTTGGGTTTTTGCTCCATAATTAAATAATAAAAAGGCTAGGGTTTGTTCATCCTCAGCCCCCTTAAGCCTTGAAAGAAACATTAATCACCTTCCTTTATTGTTTTAGCTAGTTTGGTACTCTTTCAAGCTAAAGAAGGAAGAAGGAAGAGGAGGAAGGAAGCAAAGATCAAGCAACCAAGTCCCCATTCTTCACCTTGACACTCTTCTAGACCTTTATAAGTGTCCAATACTCGATTTTTATCATTCCAAGTTGTCAGATCTTGAGTTTTGTCCCTTTAGCTTCTTGTTCTTGGTTGTTGGGATGGTTAGACCTCATAAAGTTTGCAACTTTATGAATCTCCAAGACAAGGTGATCTAGTAATGTATTGGATCTGGATGGTACAAGGCATGGATTGGACATGTATGTCTATAAAACACCAACCTTTGGGATGATTTTAGTGTTAGAATCACTTCTGGAAAGGAGGGGCTTCAGACTTTAAGGATTAAGTACTTATTGGTTAAGCTCCTACATTATTAAGCTTTATGGATTGGGTTTTGGACCTTTTTGTGTAGTACCAACGGATAAAGTTGGAATCATTATCCTTCTGGATCACATTTCGGACTAGATTTGAGGTTTGGAGCTCTTGGAATCAAAGAAAACAACTTAATGTATTAAGTTGTTGGAACTTCGGCAAACACAACATGTTTCTAAGTCAACACAACATGCTGGTTGGGATTTTCCATACTATTTGGATGCAGGCAAAGCACAACGTGTCCAAGAGGCAAACACAATGTGTTGGAGTCAACACGAACTGTTGAATTTGACTTTTAAATTTGACCAAGTTTGATCTAAGGGGTATTTGAGGTATCTTGAGTGGTATCAAAGGATAGGTCTCTATTTGATGAATAGGTGTTGGTTGGAGCTGATATTCAAAGTTGACACCTTATCAGTAATGAATCAGATCAAAAGGTGCGTTTTCCTCACTATACTTACGAGTCGAAGGCAGCAAGGCCGACCTATCGGTTTAATATTATGTTATCCTTTGATATGCTGAGTATGGGATAAATATGCATGATTATACTAGTTGTCGAGGACCGGTTGATATGCCAGACTCGTACTAAGAGCTAAACACTGGTATTCCAGTCCGATGACTGAGAGAGCAAGACAAACATAAGCTATAGGACCCGAGGGCAATTCATACTTATGTTGTTGGCTCGAGATCAAGCCATACATAAGTTGTAGGCCCCGAGGGTAAGCCATACTTATGTTGTGGGCTCGAGAGCAAGTCATATATGAGTTGTGGGCCAGATAGGCAAGCCATACTCATATTGTAGGCCTAGGGGTAATTCATGATTTTAGTTGAGGACCCAATACATGCAGTTGTTTGTATATGACATATGTTCATGTGGTGGTATTTTGTGGAATCTCACTAAGCTTCGTGCTTACAGTTCTTGTTTATGGTTTCCGTTACTTTAGTGGATCATGGCAAGGCGAAGGCGTGATCGTACACATCCTTGGTTTTACGACTGATTTGATCTTGGGAGACTCTGAATTTTAAATAATGTTTTGGAAACATGGTTTTGTAAACACTTCTGTTAGTAAATCGGTTGTGTTTGAAAAGTTTAAATTTGTTAAAATTTTTGTGATGTTAGAAGTTGGTATTAGAGCATTCATTTAAGTGGATTAAAGGAACAATCGTGTGAATCGAGTCTCAAACTAAGGAAAAAGGTTTTAAAAATGATTTTCAAATTGTTTTGAAAATAATCAAAGAGTATGTGATGTGTATGATCAGCCAGAGCCAATAAGTTGACCCTAATTACCACACTGTTATTTCATATTGCGATATGTTAGAGCGGCATACTAGTGATAGGCTAGGAATCTTCATAAATTGCATGATAGAATTGTCTGATTATATGATGCTTGATAGCCTAGGATCTTCATTTTTTATGAAAAGGAATTCATTACTATAATTTCTTAGTGTGTGCGTCATGGTTGTACATAACTAAGATTCGATAGCCTAAGAGTGTTTGGTTTACCCTTATTTCTTGTTCTTGTTTGATGAAGGGCTTAGGATACAATTGAGTATTCAACTATATATAGCATCCATTGTTATGTATGATTAGCATACACGAGTGGGTGCAGTGCATTGTTAGATAGCGAGTATAATGGTTAGCCACTCTTGAGAGAGTGAAGGAAATACGGAAGTATATTCAAGATTCTTGGATTTGGAGATCGAGAGTTTCGTATAAGGATCTACCTGACTTTTTATGTCTTATTGCCACCCGACCCCACTGATCGAATTCTACTTGCTTTATGCTTTATAGTACTCACATGGATGTGGGCTAACTACCAAATGAATACATTAAGTTACATGCTATGGAGAATAAATAATCTTAGAGTGTAGGATTTGGCCCTATTGCACAACTCTCGTTTGAGTCTAAGCATTGTAGTGTTGGGTCCTTTAGTCAAAATATTATTTAAGTTTTGTTGCATGTAACTATATTCATGAAGTGGTTGGTTGACATTAATTGGAGTCCTTCAGCAGCTGATGGCATGGGAGGTGGGAAATCCTAAGAGAGCCTAGGAACTATTTTGTGTGGTTGTTTTGTTGGGGAGCAGGTATTAGGAATATTATTATTATGAGTAGTTATTAGAAGACCCGAGATGATTCTTGAGGAAAGTATGGATATGTATGGAATGTAGTGTTAGACCCGTACTACTGGAAGCACATGATCCATACTAGAATCGAGGAGAGGTTTGGGGATTCTAAGTCATGGACGGGGAAGATAGCATGGGTTGATACCATGATTCGCGGTAGTAGCTCCGTATCAATTGATCTTTAGTTATGGTTTCTCAGGAATGAGGATGGTCTAGTAATCATCCGACCCAAGTGGCGAAATCGGTTTGGAATAATTGGTGCAGACCTAGATGAGCTTGTAGGTTTCGAGGCCTCGAGGTTGTTGGCTTGAGACCGTGCACTCAAGTCGCGAGCCTCAAGAATGGAACGACCATTATGATCGGCTTGGGAATTGTAGTTGGAAGTAGAATGGTTGATTGATGGTTTGGTAGGTCGCTACCTATGTTGGGGATTTTTCCTTATCAAGTATCTGAGTTCGGGGAATAAGTGAGCAAGCTTGTGACCTTCAAAGTTGGGATGTAAGCAAAACTTGGGGTATGGTGGTCGTGGGGTTGGCATTAGTATATAAGCACGTGAGCATACAGGTGGATTGATGTATTACGAATGCTTTGTGATGTGATTAAGGGTTTGTGTTCTTGGGTTTTAGCAGGCCAGGTACCGGATTGGCAGTTCGGATCTCAGGCTAGGAGGGTATGTTTTGGCTTATGCTCTTTCAAGGAATCCTTAGAGTTAAATTTGTCATGATTGGAAAATTTCAGGTTCAGGTATATGTTTGAACACTAGTGGGTAATAGGTCTTCAGCTAAATCCTTAGAGTTAAAGTTATCATGATTTGAAAAGTTTAGAGGTCTTCAGCTCAAATTCAAGATTCTCTTAGGATTTATTTGATCCTTATCTTGAAGATCATCCTGAATGTGTTATGCATTCCAGGGTCAAGGATGGTTGTACCTGGTTGAGCATGTTTGAGTTGTGGTTTGGTTTCAACACCAATAGGTGGTAGTTCGAACCCTAAGTGGGGGGAAATTGGATATTTTTTTGGTGAATCATCAATTTGTTTAGATTCATGGTATTTAAGAATGTTTTTTTTTTTTTGGATTTTTGGTGCGAGTGTGTGGGATCTTGGTTCAGGGTTTGGCCAAGGAGGGGGTATATAGTAGGTGGTAATCGTATGCATGGGTTCAGGAGACACATGGGTTGTCACTCAGCAAGATGTGGCTAACCAATGAGCTCATTGTAGATATTGGTCCCTTTTGGGGTGCCAATGAGTAGATGAGGAGTTGTTGGGATTACTCAGGATAAGAATCAGTAGCGGAGGGAAATTTTCAGTTGGTGGAATGGATTTCTAATTATCATCTAGCTTAGATATAGATTGATCAAGGAATCAGTTTCGGAATTTGCTATGTTCAGCTCCGCGATGGTTTTGGTTCATTCAATTTAATGCCAATACATTCACGGTTATTGGTTGCATCGTTTGTCATTCAGAAAAATTTCTCTGAAGTTTTTGAGTTGTGGCAGGTGAAGTTCTATGGATGTCTCCACCTATCATCAAGTTTAGTATGTTTTATGTTCCTTTGGTCTATGGGTATGTTTACCCTCAATGGTGGTGTGGAATTTTGGTTCATAGAAGGCTTGGGTTCAGTGGCATTCAAGATCACTTTATAAGTCTTCTCGAGTTGGTTGCTATTGCTTGAACCTGTTTAATCTCAATCAGGTATGGAATTTTGTTTTCATCGATCATAAGATGTCTTTTTTTAATGATTGAGGCTCTTCATTCGATAGAACTTTGGTATTTTTTCTCTTTTGGATAAGGTTATGGGTTCCCTAAGGATGTGCATTATGATAATTCCTTCTGTATGTATGGGATGGACAAGATAGCATTGGAACCTTGTTCGAATTATGCATATGGTTCTTTTAGGTGATAGCCTTTGAATTTGATCAAGGATGCAACCGTTTCTCCTATTCTTAGGTCAGGTGCGACCATGATTTCGTTGGGTTTTCCATTGGTAGCAACTTGTTCTGTGAAAGGAATTGGGTTTGGTATATTTATGGCATTGTTGTGCTCGGTTATCATTGAGAAGGATGTGTATTAGGTCCCTGCAAGGCGGTGGAATGAGGTTGTGAATCTCTAGGCTCGTGGTGGGGATTTTTAATTTCCAGGTGAAAGATGTAATGTTGTCAAGATCGGTGTAATAGCGAGAGCATTCCAAACATTATTTGAGGGTCAGGTAATGCATTCCAGACTCATGTTGTGGGCTCGGAGGCAATCTATACCTTTGTTGAGGACCTTGTATAGGTATTCCATACATAGGCTGTGCTCCCAGTGATCATGATTCTTGACTTCTTCTACTTATGCTACTTTCGATATGGATGCATTAATGGATGTCGGGAAGCACACGAATCAGTTGGTTTGGATAAAGTGAAATAGTTAAAGGTTATAAGGAGTATCAGTCGGATATCAAAAAGTCTCTACGGGATATTTTTATTATAATTGTGTTTGCTCGCAAGCTATTATGAGGGGTGAATTATCAAGGTTGGGAACCGGCTATGAAGTCTCACATCAAAAGTTCTTCGTCGCGTATTAGGTGTCTTGCTAGATGGGGGTACACCTGAGTTGTTAAGGATTGGAGGTAAATGTGGAATTCTTAGAGTTCTCATATTTGCTCGTAGGAGCAGTGGTTGGAATGACGTGTTAGGGAGTCACGGGTTAATCAAAGGCTCTTGGGGTATCTTATAGATTTGAGGATTAATGGAAATTCGTGATTTACGTGTTTAGGTTCTTTTCCCTCATTGTTGGTAGTGATCATACTCTCAGGAAAGGGGCGGATTCAATGATGGGTAAACGTTAGACATGGATTATGGGTTCCCGGTCCCAGGAAGCATATTGACATAGTTAATATGGTTATTGTATTTTTGAGAATTCTCGAATATGTGATTCCCACTAGAAGGTTTGTTTTATAATTAGGCAGTTGTGGATTATGTTGGAGTTGTACGTGGTCCCTACAACGGTTATATAGATGATACTCGCGTGGGGAGCCGCCTTATACTAAATGGAGGTTTCAACAACGGCAAATAGTCAGGGGTTCTATTTTCTAGTTGGTTAGGGTTTTGTCATCCTCAACCCCCATAATGCCCCTTAAGCCCTGAAAGAAACCCTAATCACCTTCTTCCATTTTTTGAGCTAGTTTGATACTGTTTGAAGCTAAAGAATGAAGAAAGAGGATAAGGGAAGAAAAGATCAAGCAAGCAAGTCTCCATTCTTCACCTTGTCACTCTTCTGCACCTCTGTAAGTGTCCAAGACACGATTTTTATCATTCCCAATTGTTAGATCTTGAGTTTTGTCCTTTAACGTCTTGTTCTTGGTTATTGGGATGTTTAGACCTCATAAACTTTGCAAGTTTATGAATCTCCTGGTCAAGGTAATCTAGTAGTGTATTGGATCTGGATTATAATAATGTATCGATGTCATGCATAGAGATTAGGTCATAAATCCTCATTTTGACCTAATATGGGTTCAATATATGGATTGGACATGTACGTCTATAAAGCACCAACTTTTGGGATGGTTTTGGTGTTAGAATCACTACTGGAAAGGATGGACTTCAGACTTTAAGGATTAAGTGCTTATTGGTTAAGCTCTTGCATTATTAAGCTTTATGGATTGGGTTTTGGACATTTTTGGGTAGTCCTAATGGATAAAGTTGGAAACTTTATCCTTCTAGATCACATTTTGGACTAGATCTGAGCTTTAGAGCTCTTCGAATCAAAGAAAGTGGCTTAATGTATTAAGCTTTTGGAACTTCAGCAAACACGGCGTGTTTCTAAGTCAACACGACGTTTTGGTTGGGATTTTCCCGACTATTTGGATACAGGCGGAGCACGGCATGGCCAAGGGGCAACACGGCATATTAAAGTCAGCATGGACTGTTGACTTTGATGTTTGACTTTAACCCAAGTGTTATTTGAGGTATTTTGAGTGGTATCGATGGATTGGTCTCTGTTTGATGAATATGTATTGGTTGGAGCTGAGATTCAAAGTCAGGACCTCATCATCTATCGATCAAATCGAGAGGTGAGTTTTACTCACCACACTTGCAAGTCGAAGGAACCAAGGCTGGCCTATCGGTTTAAGATCATGTTATCCTATGATATGCTGAGTATGGATTAGATATGCATAATTATGCTAGTTGTCGATATGCTAGTATGGTAGATATATAGGACTACCTATAATTTTTTCTGCATGATAATCGGTATATGTGTAGGTATTGTGTTGGGTTGAGGTTGTAGTGCTTTGTGTTGTAGCTAACAAACCCTGGATCATTCCATATATGAGCAGAGGGTTGGTAGTGAAAGCCAAACTCATATTGAGGGCTCAATAGCATTCCAGGTATGAGCTGAGGGCAAAGTAGAGCAAGCCAAACTCATATTGAGGGCTCAGTAGCATTCCAGATATAAGCTGAGGGACAGGTAGATTATGCCATAATCATATTGAAGGCTCCATAGCATTCCATATATGAGCTTAGGGACAGGTAGGGCAAGCCAGAGTCATACTAAGGGCTTGGTAGCATTCTAGATATGAGCTGAGGGTCGGGTAGGCCATGCTAGGCATACTGAGAGGTTAGTGGCATTCCAGATACAAGTTGAGGACCAGTAGGTATGCCAGACTCGTACTGAGGGTTAAACATTGGTATTGCAGTCTGATGGCTGAGGGAGCAAGAAAGATATAATTTTTAGGCCCCGAGGGCAAGCCAGACTTATGTTGTGGGCTCGAGAGCAAGCTAAACATAAGTTGTGGGCCCCGAGGGAAAGCCATACTTACGGTGTGGAATCGAGAGTAAGTTTGTCACACCCCCGAACCAGACGGCGGAAACGTCCGGGGGCTATTGTGACTCAATTGAATACCATCACACTGAATATACATGAAACATAACATCATACATCACCAAGCATTGGAATAATACAACTGGTAGTGTTTACATCTATTACATTGTTTCAAAATATTACATTCCAAAATACATTGTTCATTGTTACTTAAACAACCGCAAAACAATCATAGAGTACAGTCCTTTCTTCACTTATCTGTTACCTGAGAATACAAGTATTTTGAAAAACATCAACATATGAAATGTTGGTGAGTTCATAAGTAATGTTTGAAATCCAATGTTTGTAATGTTTTGAAAAACCACCAGAAAATCCGATATTTTCTGAAAATAGAATAGCGTAAAAATATGTGAAGATCCGTGAGTATGCTTGTTTGAATTCTATATATGTAAGCGTAAGAGTTGTGAAATTCGACATATAGTTCATAAGTGTACTAGTTGAAAACCCTAGGAAAACCCGACGTTTTCCTATCACTTTGCTTTACTTAGTTTGTGTGTTGTTATTTCGTTACGTTAGAGGTGTTCGTTGAGCTCCGGAGGCATTGAGTATATAGAGGGTGGTGAATTGTTGTAACGTACGTTAATGAAAACGTCCAGTTTTCAATCGTACTAGCGATCCCTTAGGCGTCACTCTCACTTATTCACACAACTCAATCCTCCCGGACTTGTGTAGTCCCACGACCGAGGAGAAAAAGTGAAGGTGCGAAACCCTCGGTATTTCCCTACGTCGTTCAAGACCATTGCAATTGCGAAGGGCCCGAAGCCCAACCCGCAATCGTGAGTTCCCGACTTTACTAGCAGCGCCGAAGGACCCTTGGGGACCAGCAGCACGTTTGCCATTGAAAGTCCTTTTACACGCTGTTAAGTCGTATTAGACCCAACTACATGTAAGCAAGTGTTCTTTGGGCCTAAAGATCATGTCATCGGGCTAGCTAGGCTCAACAAGCATGATTTGCAACTTTTGGGACTAAGGAGTGTACATCGACGTATTGAGTAATTCCACAAGAGTATAGAGTTCCGAGAGTTCCATATGTGAATTGAGCGTTGTAGTGTTAGTAGTTTTGGATTTGTTATTGATTCGAGACCGAATCAATTCGTTTGATAACGATTGTTGGTGATATTGTGTATTGTAATTCATCGAGAGTCGTAGTGTCAGTCTTTGTTCACAACGAGTGTATTGAATTATCATTGAAAATTTTCTGTTTACAACCCCTCTTTATTTTGTAAATTTACTTTTTCACCCCTTTAGGTAAATTAATTTCCAGTTTAGTCCTTAAACCATTTTTCTTGACATTTTAACACCAAAAATTATTGAAATTAATGTTTTTCAGCATATTTTTCATTGAAAACAGTTTAAGTCCCTGAAATTGCAGTTTTCTCGGTTATAACCCTCCTTTTTCGCAATTTTTACAATTTTGGCCCCAATTGGAAAATTTTTGCAACTTTGGTCCTTTTTAAATTTGAAAAGCATTTTAAACCTTTGAAAAGTACTTGTAACACTAGTAGTCCATTGTTTTACAGAAAAACACAGTTTTGGCCCTCCAAAACAGAAAATTTCGCATAATGGGCCCTATTGGGCCGAAATTGTCATTTTTAGCCCATTAAGCTTGAAATTTATGTTTTTAATCCTCCAAATAGTATATTTTCGGAAAACACATTATGGAAACTGTTTTGACTCATCTCACCCATCAAATTTCGAAATATTTCATTTTAGACCCTTCAACTTTGTATTTTTAACATTTTATGTCAAAAAAATGAGTTTTTAGCCCAAAATAAGTGTTGTCAAGCCATTTGGCTATTTTTCTTGGTATACTTTACATGTAGTAGTATATTTTATTCTAGTATAAAATATATCTCGGTTTTTAGCAATTCATAACTAGATCTAGCATCATAATCATACAAAACATACATATAAGCATAGAAATCATCCAAAACATACACATAATGATGGATCTACACCTTTGCTTGTATTCTCCCTCACAAAAACTTATAAAAACCAAAAATAAGGGGGTATGAAGCTCACCTTGGGTGTGGTTTCGGTTTTGGAGAAAAGATGGAAGAAAAATGAGGTGATTTTCGGCCTTAGCACACTTTGATGAAGATCTCGGCCTTGAGGTGGTTCTAGGATGCAAGATCGCGATTTCTTATGAGTTAAGAGGAGATGTTTGATAGATCAAAGAATCTAGGTCATAGTTTTAAGTATAACCTTACCTTGGATGGTGATTTTTTTGTGGAAAACCTCCTTTGAATGCCCTTGAATCTTCGAAATTTAGTGAAGAGAGTGGAGGTGTTTTTGGAGAGTGCTGGTATGTGAAAAGTGATGAAAATGTGTGTATGTGTTGGAATCGGCCGAGACAAGAAGAAAGAGGAGAGAAAGGGTTGAGTTGACATACATAGATGCATGTTGGTCCATGCATGGAAATATGTGGGACATAAGTGAGGTGGCATGAAGAAGTCAACCCCTTTTCTTCTTGGATTTGGGCCTTGGGCCGAGAATTTGGGAAGGAAAAAGGTTTTTGGGCTTTATTGCCCCTAAGCCCATATAGGTGTTAAGTTGGATGATTTTTAGTCCCAAAAGAAATATAATATGTTTTTTACACTTTGTTGGGCTAGTTTAGGTTAAATCATGGTTCAAAATTTTGAATTTATTTCATTCTAGGCCCAATATGGCCCAAAATGTTGAAATAAATAGATATGGGTCCAATTAGAGCCCATTTGAAGGTTATAATCCCATGATAGTCAAATTGGAGGCTTATTGGCCCAATGAGTCCAATAAGGAAGTCCTAATCCAAAATGGACTTAAACGAGGACTTCTAGGGTTTCCAATTGGTTGTTGACTATTTGTAGCACTTGCATGATGTATTTGATTGAAGTTTTTGATGTCATTAAATAAGCATCACACATGCTTTTAAGTTTTTGATTCAACCTTTACTTAAGTGTAGTGATTACAAGACACAAAAATTCTAGTTGTGACATCATCCCCCCGTTAGAGGGAATTTCGTCCCGAAATTCTGTTTGAAAGCTAGATTTGAGAATTCTAGAATAGGTGAGCGTACTTTTGCTTCATTTGGTCTTCACATTCCTACGTGAATTCTGGCCCACGCTTTGCGTTCCACCGTACTTTCACGATCGGGATGCGACTTTGCTTAGTACGCTTCACCTCCCTGTCCATGATTTCGATTAGTTCCTCAACGAACAGGAGATTCTCATTGATTTCGATTTCGTCAAGAGGAATGAAGAGTGTTTCATCTGATAGACACTTCTTCACATTAGAGACATGAAACACGGGGTGTACACCGTTTAGCTCTGCGGGTAGTTGCAGTCTGTATGCTACCGGACCTATTCGGGCGACGATTTCGAAAGGTCCAATGTATCGTGGGTTTAGTTTTCCCCGCTTCCCGAAACGAATAGCTCCCTTCCAGGGCGAGACTTTTAACAGTACTCGATCACCGACCTGAAATTCTAAGGGCTTTCACCGTTTATCAGCGTAGCTCTTTTGCCGGTCACGCGATGCTTGCAATCGAGCTCTGATTTGAACGATCTTTTTCGTGGTTTCATGGATGATCTCCGGTCCCGTTAGTGCTTTGCCCGACGTGTGTGTTTTTGCTAGCTGGGTGTCACCTACCTCTGCCCAACATAATGGTGATCTACACTTACGCCCGTGCAGTGCTTCGAAAGGAGCCACCTTGATGCTCGAATGATAACTATTGTTATATGAGAACTCGACTAAGGGTAGGTGGGTATCCCAAGACTTTCCAAAGTCTATCACGCATGCACGGAGCATGTCTTCGAGCGTTTGGATGGTTCGCTCGCTTTGACCATCCGTTTGTGGATGATATGCGGTGCTCATGTCGAGGTTTGTTCCCATCGCCTTATGAAGTGATTGCCAAAATCGTGACGTGAACCTACTGTCCCTATCCGAGATGATAGATGTTGGTATTCCGTGGAGTCTCACGATCTCTCCAATGTATAAACATGTCAATCTCTCCATCTTGTAAGATTCTTTAATTGGCAGGAAATGGGCAGATTTCGTCAGTCGGTCGATTATTACCCATATGGTGTCTAATCCATCCGGCGTTTTGGGTAGCTTGGTCACGAAATCCATAGAAATCCCCTCCCATTTCCACTCAGGGATTGCCGGTTGCTGTAACAATCCTGAGGGTTTCTGATATTCCACCTTTACTTTGGCGCACGTAAGGCACTTACTAACGTAGGTCGCGATTTCCGTCTTCATGTTAGGCCACCAATAGTGTTGTTTAATATCCAAATACATCTTATCAGAACCGGGATGAATGGAGTATCGCGTCTTGTGGGCTTCCTTCATAACAACATCTCTAAACCCTCTAAGTTTAGGGACCCAAATACGGCTCATGAAATAGTATACTCCATTCTCCTTTGCCTCCAGGTTCTTTTCCATTCCGCGCAATGCTTCGCTTGCTCTATTTTCCGTCCTCATGGCCTCTGACTGGACTACTGCAATTTGAGTGGCTAGGTGAGATTGAATGGTTATGGAGAGAGTTTTCGTACGACGATTAGAGTACTCCTTCCGGCTTAACGCGTCAGCTACCACGTTGGCCTTGCCTGGGTGGTACTTAATCTCACACTCATAATCGTTTAGCAATTCAACCGATCTTTGTTACCTCATGTTCAGCTCCTTTTGGTTCAAGATGTGTTGGAGACTCTTGTGATTCGTGAAGACGGTGCACTTCGTACTGTAAAGGTAATGCCTCCAAATCTTTAGGGCAAAGACTACAGCTCCCAACTCTAGGTTATGGGTCGTATAGTTTACTTCATGCGTCTTTAGTTGACAGGATGCGTAGGCTATCACCCTCCCACGTTGCATGAGAACGCAACCTAAGCCCTGATTTGATGCGTCGCAGTAGACTACAAAATCTTCTGTTCCTTCAGGCGGAGATAGTACAGGTGCGCTACAGAAAGCTTGTTTCAAGATCCGAAATGCAATCTCTTATTTGTCTGTCCATTCAAATGGTATGCCCTTTTGCGTAAGCGAGGTAAGTGGCTTGGCGATCTTAGAGAAGTTTTGAATGAATCTCCTATAGTAGCCTGCTAGACCCAAGAATTGACAAATTTATGTGGGCGTTGTCGGGACTGCCCATCCTTCTACAGCTTTGACCTTAGAGGGATCCACATGGATTCCATCTTGGCTGACTATATGACCTAGGAAGTTCACACTTCGCAGCCAGAACTCACACTTGGAGAGTTTGGTGTAAAGTTTTTCTGATCGCGGAGTTTCTAAGACTTGTCGAAGATGTTGGCCATGTTCTTCCTTGCTTCGAGAATAGACGAGGATGTCATCGATAAAAACAATGACAAAGTTGTCGAGGAACGGTCGGCAGATTCGATTCATTAGGTCCGTAAATGCGGTAGGGGCATTCGTTAGACCGAAGGGCATTATGACAAATTCATAATGTCCGTAGCGAGTTCGGAAAGCGGTTTTTGGAATATCCTCTACCCGGACTTTGAGTTGGTGGTATCCGGACCGTAGATCTATTTTAGAAAAATAACTAGCTCCTTGGAGCTGGTCAAATAGGTCATCGATTCGTGGGAGTGGGTAGCGGTTCTTGATTGTGAGTTTATTTAATTCTCTGTAATCGATGCACATTCTAAAAGATCCATCCTTCTTTTTGACAAAGAGCACCGGAGCTCCCCATGGAGAGTAACTAGGTCGAATAAATCCCTTGTCCAAGAGTTCGCTGAGTTGGCTGGATAATTCCTGCATCTCGGCAGGAGCTAGCCGATAGGGTGATTTAGCGAGAGGCGTTGCTCCTGGAATGAGGTCGATTCGAAACTCAACCTGTCTCTCTGGGGGTACTCCCGGAAGATCTTCAGGAAACACGTCCGGGAATTCACACGCTACGGGAATGTCTTGAACGTTAATCTCCTCCTTGGTTTTATCCACCACGTGAGCCAGGAACGCCAGATTGTTCCTTCGTAGATATTTCTGTGCCTTGATGCACGAAACGAGGCGAAGGTTCATGCTAGATTTGTCCCCGAAAATCACTAGGGTTTCATGATTTGGGAGACGAAGACGAACAGCCTTCTCGTGGCACATAATTTCAGCATGGTGGGGGCTTAACCAGTCCATGCCGATGATCACATCGAAACTCCTAATTGATACTGGCATTAGATCTATTCCGAAGATGTGCTGATTAAGAGTTAGGGTACATCCGGTGTAGACTTCCCCAGTGGATTCGGTTTTTCCATTGGCTATTTCCACCGTATAGGTTTCATTTAGCTTTTGGGGCAGTTGTTTTAATAAATGCTTAAACTTATTGCTTACAAAACTTCGCTCCGCTCCGGTGTCAAATAAGATGCATGCATAAGTGTGGTTTAAGGGAAACGTACCGGTAACAATAGAGGGGTCCTGAATAGCCTCACCCTGACCCATGGTCAGCATCCTTCCTGTTCCTCCGTTTCTTAAATTGTTGTTGTTAGGATAGTCTCGGCAGATCTGTCCAGTCCTCCCACACCCGAAGCAGGTGTGGCTAGGCCCTGCGTTATTGCCGTCGGCATTGATGTTGTTGTTGCTGCGATGGTTGTTGTTGTTAGTTCCCTGATTTTGGTTCTGGGGAGGGTAAGTCCTGCAGTACCTTGCAGTATGTCCCTTTCAGTTGCAACTGGTGCACTGAAAATCCTTGCATTCTCCATTGTGATGGAAACCGCACTTGTTGCATTTGGGAAGATTACCGGAATAGGGTCTGGAAGCATTTGAAGTGGCTGAGGTTGGAGCATGTGGTGCGGCTGGAACCGGCGCGGTAACAGCATTAACCGCCACTGTCTGCTGCTTCTTGGAGGTGTCGGGGCCCTGGCGCCCCTTCCTCTTATTGTTCTTTCCCTTCTTGCCATCACTTTCTTTCATCCTCTCAGTCTCCACTGGCTTCTCTCCCTTCTTGTTGTTATGGTCATACAGCTTCTTTGCTAATCTTTTCGCACTGTCAAATGTTTCGGGGTTTGCAGCTATCACATTCCCTTGAATTGGTGATGTTAGTCCCCAGATGAATCGCTCAATCTTCTTTCCTTCCGAGGTGATCATACCCGGGCACAGCAGAGATAGTTCACTAAATCTCGATATGTAGGCATCGATATTCGCATTCTGCACAGTGAGGTTACATAGCTCTTTCTCCATCTTCTGTATTTCGCCTCGTGGGCAGTACTCAGCCATTAACATTTCTTTCATCTCTGCCCACGGCATAGAGTTAGCTACAGGGAGCGTCATGGATTCTACATGTCTGTTCCACCAGGTGAGCGCTTGATCTACAAGAGTGCAGGCTGCGAACTTTACTTTCATATGCTCAGGGCAATCGCATATCTCGAATACCGATTCCACCTTCTTGATCCAGCGCTTCAGAGTGATCACCCCTCCAGTGCCATTAAAAGTTCGTGGTTTGGCGTTTGTGAAGTCCTTGTAGGTACATGTCTTGGTAGGTCCTTGATTCATTCCGTTGTTCGAACTTCCGCTCCCTGCCCATTGACTCCTCCATTGTTCCCTTGATGAATTTGCGCAATCGCTGCAGTGACTGCTGCAAATACAGCTGCCTGGAATGCGGCTGAGTCAACTTCAGGCGGGGTTGGTCCTGGGTTTCCGCGAGTAGGTCGGAGAGGCATCTTTCTATGACAAAACGGAAAGATGTTGAGGGTATGTGGTTTCTGTGAGGTCGTGATCCTACTGACTAGGTGCATGGTGCGAACCTAAACACTACTACTATTGACCATTCGATCATAATTTCTCAACACATAGTAATTCGTAATATCGTAACAAAACACGTAAAACTTTATTAATATTATCCGCATTTGATACATGAAAATTTTGCTCGTAAGAGCGTAAATGAGTGACACTGATTCGACAGCATAACAGCTCTATGAGTAGTGTAGTCACTTAAACATAGAGTCGGAGTACATAGCATAGTTCCTAACGACCTACTAAGATAAGTCTATTCCTAACCGCGATGAGCTGCGTCCGGAGGTGGTGTCATATGTCAAAGTGATGCGCCAACAGCTGAGCCATCTCAGTCATGTCTAAAATGACCTCATCCCTCTCATGCTCTGCTTGCATAGCACGTGCTTCCATGGCGAACAGTTGTTGCTGCAAGTCGGCAATGTCGGCTTCTGGGGAGCGATTCTCCCTCGCGGGATTCACTGGTGGGACGTGGTGACCCTGTGGCACTTCGCTAACAGGAGATGTGTCGCGATCCATGTCCGGGGCCTGATCCTCCTCCATGTCATCGTCGGTCTCCTCGAACTCGTAGTCGGTGTCCATGTACTCGTCAGGTTCAACGTCGTGGATTCCCTCTTGATTCCCTTCTGGTTCATATCCGAGTATCCCATGTGCCCCTAGGGCTTGGTGAAACTGAATGTCCTGATGCTCTCCCTCCATGAAGACTGGGAGAAAGTATATGAATAAGCTATCACTTTCCTAGGATTCTACCGCTATTGCACAAGCTAACCAGGCATTCTCTTTTTAGTAGTAGAAGGGTATAGTTTTAGGTTCCCTAGCTATCCCGATCTCATCAGGACGTGTGTTAGTTATACTTTGGAGAGAGTGTAGTTGATTAGGCTACATCCACTCCTTGGTACCACTAAGAACAGTCCTGAATTTAATCGAGATACTAGTATTATTTTTTTTTTTTGTTTGGTTCGGCGTTATGTTCCTACTCCTAATGCAAGCAAGGGTGTTTTATTTACTTGTTTTGTTCAGAGTTATGTTAGTCCCTCTTTTTGGTTTATAGTTGCATATCAATGTGTGGCTAGATATGCTAGTTCACTATAAACAAAGCTTTGATACCAACCTGTCACACCCCCGAACCAGACGGCGAAAACGTCCGGGGGCTATTGTGACTCAATTGAATACCATCACAATGAATATACATGAAACATAACATCATACATCACCAAGCATTGGAATAATACAACTGGTAGTGTTTACATCCGTTACATTGTTTCAAAATATTACATTCCAAAATACATTGTTCATTGTTACTTAAACAACCGCAAAACAATCATAGAGTACAGTCCTTTCTTCACTTATCTGTTACCTGAGAATACAAGTATTTTGAAAAACATCAACATATGAAATGTTGGTGAGTTCATAAGTAATGTTTGAAATCCAATGTTTGTAATGTTTTGAAAAACCACCAGAAAATCCGATATTTTCTGAAAATAGAATAGCGTAAAAATATGTGAAGATCCGTGAGTATGCTTGTTTGAATTCTATATATGTAAGCGTAAGAGTTGTGAAATTCGACATATAGTTCATAAGTGTACTAGTTGAAAACCCTAGGAAAACCCGACGTTTTCCTATCACTTTGCTTTACTTAGTTTGTGTGTTGTTATTTCGTTACGTTAGAGGTGTTCGTTGAGCTCCGGAGGCATTGAGTATATAGAGGGTGGTGAATTGTTGTAACGTACGTTAATGAAAACGTCCAGTTTTCAACCGTACTAGCGATCCCTTAGGCGTCACTCTCACTTATTCACACAACTCAATCCTCCCGGACTTGTGTAGTCCCACGACCGAGGAGAAAAAGTGAAGGTGCGAAACCCTCGGTATTTCCCTACGTCGTTCAAGACCATTGCAATTGCGAAGGGCCCGAAGCCCAACCCGCAATCGTGAGTTCCCGACTTTACTAGCAGCGCCGAAGAACCCTTGGGGACCAGCAGCACGTTTGCCATTGAAAGTCCTTTTACACGCGGTTAAGTCGTATTAGACTCAACTACATGTAAGCAAGTGTCCTTTGGGCCTAAAGATCATGTCATCGGGCTAGCTAGGCTCAACAAGCATGATTTGCAACTTTTGGGACTAAGGAGTGTACATCGACGTATTGAGTAATTCCACGAGAGTATAGAGTTCCGAGAGTTCCATATGTGAATTGAGCGTTGTAGTGTTAGTAGTTTTGGATTTGTTATTGATTCGAGACCGAATCAATTCGTTTGATAACGATTGTTGGTGATATTGTGTATTGTAATTCATCGAGAGTCGTAGTGTCAGTCTTTGTTCACAACGAGTGTATTGAATTATCATTGAAAATTTTCTGTTTACAACCCCTCTTTATTTTGTAAATTTACTTTTTCACCCCTTTAGGTAAATTAATTTCCAGTTTAGTCCTTAAACCATTTTTCTTGACATTTTAACACCAAAAATTATTGAAATTAATGTTTTTCAGCATATTTTTCATTGAAAACAGTTTAAGTCCCTGAAATTGCTGTTTTCTCGGTTATAACCCTCCTTTTTTGCAGTTTTTACAATTTTGGCCCCAATTGGAAAATTTTTGCAACTTTGGTCCTTTTTAAATTTGAAAAGCATTTTAAACCTTTGAAAAGTACTTGTAACACTAGTAGTCCACTGTTTTTCAGAAAAACACAGTTTTGGCCCTCCAAAACAGAAAATTTCGCATAATGGGCCCTATTGGGCCGAAATTGTCATTTTTAGCCCATTAAGCTTGAAATTTATGTTTTTAATCCTCCAAATAGTATATTTTCGGAAAACACATTATGGAAACTGTTTTGACTCATCTCACCCATCAGATTTCGAAATATTTCATTTTAGACCCTTCAACTTTGTATTTTTAACATTTTATGTCAAAAAAATGAGTTTTTAGCCCAAAATAAGTGTTGTCAAGCCATTTGGCTATTTTTCTTGGTATACTTTGCATGTAGTAGTATATTTTATGCTAGTATAAAATATATCTCGGTTTTTAGCAATTCATAACTAGATCTAGCATCATAATCATACAAAACATACATATAAGCATAGAAATCATCCAAAACATACACATAATGATGGATCTACACCTTTGCTTGTATTCTCCCCCACAAAAACTTATAAAAACCAAAAATAAGGGGGTATGAAGCTCACCTTGGGTGTGGTTTCGGTTTTAGAGAAAAGATGGAAGAAAAATGAGGTGATTTTCGGCCTTAGCACACTTTGATGAAGATCTCGGCCTTGAGGTGGTTCTAGGATGCAAGATCGTGATTTCTTATGAGTTAAGAGGAGATGTTTGATAGATCAAAGAATCTAGGTCATAGTTTTAAGTATAACCTTACCTTGGATGGTGATTTTTGTGTGGAAAACCTCCTTTGAATGCCCTTGAATCTTCGAAATTTAGTGAAGAGAGTGAAGGTGTTTTTGGAGAGTGTTGGTATGTGAAAAGTGATGAAAATGTGTGTGTGTGTTGGAATCGGCCGAGACAAGAAGAAAGAGGAGAGAAAGGGTTGAGTTGACATACATAGATGCATGTTGGTCCATGCATGGAAATATGTGGGACATAAGTGAGGTGGCATGAAGAAGTCAACCCCTTTTCTTCTTGGATTTGGGCCTTGGGCCGAGAATTTGGGAAGGAAAAAGGTTTTTGGGCTTTATTGCCCCTAAGCCCATATAGGTGTTAAGTTGGATGATTTTTAGTCCCAAAAGAAATATAATATGATTTTTACACTTTGTTGGGCTAGTTTAGGTTAAATCATGGTTCAAAATTTTGAATTTATTTCATTCTAGGCCCAATATGGCCCAAAATGTTGAAATAAATACATGTGGGTCCAATTAGAGCCCATTTGAAGGTTATAATCCCATGATAGTCAAATTGGAGGCTTATTGGCCCAATGAGTCCAATAAGGAAGTCCTAATCCAAAATGGACTTAAACAAGGACTTCTAGGGTTTCCAATTGGTTGTTGACTATTTGTAGCACTTGCATGATGTATTTGATTGAAGTTTTTGATGTCATTAAATAAGCATCACACATGCTTTTAAGTTTTTGATTCAACCTTTACTTGAGTGTAGTGATTACAAGACACAAAATTTCTAGTTGTGACAATGTTAGATATGAGTTATGGGGCTTATATGCAAGCTAGACTCATATTGTGGGCTCAAGGGTAATCCAGTCTTTTAGCTATTCACCAATACATGATGTTGTTTGTACATGACATATGTGTTGGATGAGGTGTCAAAGCCCATAACTATTATTGTTATGCACTTGATGGTAGCATGGTCCATTTGGGTTTCATGGCACCAGAACAATCCAAAGGATGGATAATTGAGAAGAGGTTATTTATGATTTATTAATATATTATAAGTTCTAATATATTAATATGAAATCATATTATTTAATTAGTATTGATCAAGAATTAATTTGGAGTTAATTTTTTTTTTATCAAAACAGACTAATTAAATATAAGGGGTTAATTTTGGTAAATCATTCATTCTTATAAAGTGGGCTTATGATCCATAGTTATTCATGTTGGGCTAAGCCCATGTGGTAACCCATGGATACTCCATGGAGGTTTTAACCCATGGAGCATAAGGGATAAGGAAAGTCATTAGGGTTTACAAGATGTAACCCTAGTTTGCCACACTATATAAGAACCCCTCTAGCTTATGAAATTGGTACTTAAGTGGTGTTGTGTGATTCCATTTGAGGTGTAACACTTGGGGCACTAAGTTCTTAAAGGTCCAAGGTTTCCAACTACAATAAAAGGTATGTTATCTAACTTATTTTATTACCCAAGTATCAATGTTTTGTATGCTAGTTAGGGTAATACCTTGGAAAGTTCAAGTTTGCATGTATAATAGAGAAAACATAGATCCAATGTATTTAGGCTTGCATATATACCTTAGGAGTGTTAGAATGTTCAAATACCTTTTAGTGGTATGAGAGACTAGGGTTGTTTTAAATTATACTTGATGCTACTTGTTTAATCTTGAAAAAATTGATTTTCTGCTGTTCTGGACAGTGGATTTGCCAAGTTTGTTCTTGCACTCGACAAGTTGGTGCTTCAGAGTGCATTTTTTCGACTTTTAAGGCTAGAATTAGACTAGGATCATTACCCTAAGATTTTTTGAACTTATAACCCTATTTTTAATGTGGTAATGATCATGCTTATCCAATTTATAAGAAAATTGTCAAAGTTTCATATTTTGTATTAGTTTATATGGTTAGTCTAAATACATGAAATTTGTTTGATATAAATTGTCTTGTTCTTATGAGTTTAATTTAGACCATAGAAAAATTGATTGTTTTTGTATGTTACATTTTGATCTAATTTTTTTTTGATGAATTCCATAACTTTTCCTCAAGTTATGGAAAATGAAATGATTTTCTTTTAAATAGATCATTAAGCTTATAGGTTATGAACTTGAAGATTTTTTTCCCATAAATGGTTTTATGAACTCCATAAATTGCCCTCAAGTTATAGATTTTCAAGAGTCTTTTCATTAAACCCTGTATTAAACTCATAAGTTATGAATTCCAAAAGTTTTTGAATAGTTCAAATCTTGCCCTCAAGTTTTGGTATTCGTTAATGTAAAAGTCTTACTTTTGAAACATTTAGTTCCAAACACTAGAATTATAAAAGTTTAAAACTATACCCTTATACTATTATAATATTATAGGTTTAATATATATATATATATATATATATATATATATATATATATATATATATATATATATATAAGAACAAAGTCAGTCTTACTGTTAGTAGGCCTCATTCATGAAGCCGGTCTATAAGGGGGTATAAGGTTACTGCGTATAAAATGGCAGTTTAATGGGTGTCCATGCTTGCCCACCGCTTCCTTGACTGGTGAAGGGTCATTAGCTGAACGGGTAGGATATGACTCTAATTCTCCATTAATTAAAAGTATAATGATAAATATAAAGTAACTAAACACTTATAAATTCCCAAATCTTAGTTACTTAGGAAAATGTGAATATGGTGCTAACCCTTATAATTGTACTTTGCACCTTGTTAAGTTTTTAGTGGAGCGTGTGTGGTTTACAGACACACTAATTTGGGCTGACCGTGTATGGAAAAGGGTAGCTTGATGTTAATCATAGATCAATGGAGTGTGTGTGGTTAACCGTCACATTGATTAGGTGGTTGTAACATTGGGTGTACAAATTTAATTTGCATGGTTATTCACACCTTGTTTGTGATCCTCGGCATCCCAATCACAAACTTGAAGGGCACAATTGAGATTTGAACATGACATTGAATTGTTCAATGAATGTCAAAGGATCTAGGAGTTTCAATTCACTTAAAACCTTAAAAAAAAAATTATTTTTCGTTTTCGTGGTGGAAATTGGTAAGTCGTCATTTACCTACCTTCAAATATTTTGCGGTTTAGACTATGGCATCCCCCTTCCAATTTGTAAAGTATTGTGTTGGGTCCTATCCTTAATATTTCATTTGGTTGTTATATTAAGGAATAAATCAAGTAACTTGAATTTATCCCATTGTATATGTCTAGTTCAGACAACTGTGGTCTTCCCAAATCCTTTGGAACAAGCTTTCCTCTTGAAGATGATGTCCCAGAGTTGGATCGTGGAAGCCATACTTCACTTCCTCCACCACCTCCAATGATTCTCCCTAACCCACAAGTTCAAATAATTGAAAAATCCAGGGTCACTTAACCCCTACATGCAATGAAACTTCAAGATGGAAGGCCTATGTACTCACGTCTTGGAGATGAAGTCACACATTGACAGGCTGAGAGTATTGGGTGTTGAAGTCTCAAGGAAGTTGGCTGCTGATTGGGTTCTTCAGTCACTTCCTAAGTCATATGTTGAGTTTATTAAGGACTACGATGTGACAGACCACGACATGACCCTTATTGATCTTACCTATTCGCTCATTGCCGTTGAATCAACATTGATTTTGGTCAGTGGAAAAAGCAAATTTGGTTGGAAGATCTACTCCCCAAACTTCCATGGGCATTGACAATGGAAACATTGGAAGTCCAGAAAAGATTTCTTTTTCCAAGGGAAATAAAAAGGCTAAGTATGAGATTGTCCCATGTACCATTTCCAAAGAGTCTATATGTTTTTATAGCTAAGAGAATGGGCATTGGTTACGAAACTACCCTAACTACCTGAAAGATCTGAGAAAAGGTAGAATCGAAAAGTTTGACTCTACTTCAGGTAAGTCTATTGTGTAACACTATTAAGTTCCTAATTGTTGATTCTTAATACATGATGTGACAAGGTTGTATTTTGATCTTTTGTAGGATCATGCAAAGGGAAGGAAGCTTAAAGGAAGAGCATGTTGAATCTGATCGCGAAGATGGATTCCAATCGCATGGTTCGAAGATCGGATTTTTGAGCTACTGCTTAGGAGTTATGATAGATTGCTAGGAAATATGTAATAACATAGTTTTCATTTGTAATTGCATTGTAAGGAAAAAAAAGTTCCGCCATTTTATAAATAAATAAATTTTTGTTTTTTATTTTATTATATCTCCTTCCAATGGTATTTGTGAAAGTTGATGTTTGTATGTTTCTATTTTTAGTAATATTAATTTGATTCTTTCGTTTGTGGTATTGTTAAAATTTACCCAATAAGGAAAGATTCTCATCACTCAAGTTTCAGTTGGATAGAACCTTGGAATCATGAAACTTGCATTGTGTGATGAATGAGAACCTTTGGATTTGGGGAAATTAAGACTAATTCCTTGTTCATATGTATATGTGAGTCAAGTGAAGGACTAGGGATCGGGTACGTTGGGTGTGCAATGGTTAGGTCCACCACAAAGAAAGATAAGACTATTCGTCATGATTTACTAAAGTTTAGTAAACATGGTTATATTTACAAGTTTAAGTATAATTTTGAAACATTGGAAAAGGTTCAATGTATGCCAAAATGAATGAGAAGAATCAAATTAGGCAGAAAGATAAAAGTTTCCCAAATCTAAAAAGATGAGAGAGTGCTTTAGTATCATGTTTTGTGATCATCTTAATGTTTATGGAAAACCATATCACAATTGATCCTCTAAAGACATCTTAGTGCATTTATATGATTAAGAAGAGGAATCATGAATTGTTGAAATGGTTAAATCAAGAAGATGAGTCATACTTCGTTCCTAAAACAAGTCTTAGAGTCATACTCGAAGATTGTAACCTTGAGTGGCATAATCTTAAGAAACGTTTAAAACAATTATCAAATATAGAGTAAAAGTTTTCTACTCCTGCACATTTGAAATTGGTAAGTTGTGATGTTTTTGGATAAAACTAAGACCAACTAAGGCCAATTGTGTGAAGTGTTTGTCTTGATAAGAATCTGCACTGACTTGTGAATATTTTATTTATCAAGGAATGATTCATGACAAGAGAATCTTATATACCAAGAGGGTAGTGGGAGTCTTAAAGATCGTGGAAAAACTTCAAGAACTAATCAAGAATAAAACCTATTGTTTACCACTAGCACACGACTTGAGGTTTATAACCTATCGTGTTGACATATTCTTTTTCCTATGCCCATTCTAGTTAAATTTGACCATCCATAAGAGTTCTATGAGTTCTGAGTTGTTTGCATAACAACCTAGGAAGCAATGGTAGGCCCTTGTACTGCCAGATGGCAAGAAATTATTATTGAACAAGTTCAGTCCCAATAAGTTTTGATTTGTAACTAACCTTGTCTTAGGAATATGGTTATGAAAATAAACATGGATAGGAACACATATACCCTTAAATCTAAGTGTCATAAGGTTTCTCTCCAATTCATGAAATTGATTGTGAGGAAATGCGTTTACTAAGTAGATTTTAACGAGATAACATTTGTGATATTTGAATTCTCAAATTTTATTATGATTATGACATCCTTTTTCATAATTCGAATTGTGAGGAATGGGAAAAGGTCTGAACATTTAAGACTTATTGTTGTAAGTTCTTAAATTATTTAGACACACATGTGAGCTATCTAAGAAAAGGTGTATGAGTTTGAGAAGCCTAGATAAAGTCTTATCAAAGCATCTCATATCAGAAATCTGAACTATGGTAATGAGAGTCAATAAGTATTGATTTCTAGAAGTCCATCTGATTTCTGGGTACATGTCAAAGCTAGTGGGAGCATAAGTGTTATGATAGTAAGATAATAATGATAATGCTAGTGGGAGTATTATTATTATGGAAAGTGTTGCAATTTATTAATGTTAATTATAAAAAATAAAAGTTTCAATTTGCAAAGATGAAGGGTTTCAAAAGTTGTTTTGCTATAATTAAGAGAGAGAAATTCACACTTTATTTGAAATCTAAAACATTAGATTGAGATTTTAATCAGTTTTAGTCAATCATATATATATATATATATATATATATATATATATATATATATATATATATATATATATATATATATATATATATATATATATATATATATATATATATATATATATATATACCATATTGACTAAAGTGGTTAAACAATTGTTAAGGACAATCTAAGGTTCACTAAGATTGGTCGATTAAGGACATGTAACAGCTCAAATTTTCAAATAAATTTTTCATTTAAAATAAAACATCATTATTCGACAACAGAGTTTATTCCAAGTTTATTGCAAAAGTATAAATGATAACTCTCCAAGATCTTCAACAATGGCAGTGTGTACGTGTCACGCCGGCGCCTTCCCACGGTCATCACTAGTACCTGAAAGACATAAACACAACTAGTAAGCATAAATGCTTAGTGAGTTCCCCAGTATACGACTTACCCACATACGCCTTCCGGCCCGGACCTTTCGGTCCACATAACATTGCCTTCCGGCCCGTAACATAATCGCCTTCCGGCCCATAACATATCGCCTTCCGGCCCGTATTAAATTGCCTTCCGGCCCATAGTATTTTGCCTTCCGGCCCATAATAGTATAAAACATAACACATGTAACATAACGCACATAACACATAAGTCATACACCATACCGTTCTTTCTATCACATAAAGTCTCGCCTTCCGGCCTGTATAAGCATACATCACATTTAAGCATACATCACATATAAAGCATCTACCTCTCTAGACATAGCATAAATATAACACATACGACCTTCCGGTCTCGCAGTCAAACCCT
This sequence comes from Lactuca saligna, assembly GCF_052625555.1. NCBI lineage: Eukaryota > Viridiplantae > Streptophyta > Magnoliopsida > Asterales > Asteraceae > Lactuca > Lactuca saligna. The sequence continues at coordinate 35,933,816 of NC_136417.1, read as the reverse complement.
TCCGGGTGAAGTATAGTGAGAAGACTCACCTCGTAGTATGCAAGCTATAAACCCTTCGAGCTACTCGCACTCGATCCGCTAATCCGCAGGTTCCCTATAATACCACATACCTTTATTAATGATCTTATCAAACAAGACAACTGACCCTACTAAGTTACATACAGGTCAACGGTCAATCTTGACCGGACTCGTCGAGTGCAAAGGGCAACTCGGCGAGTATAGACACCCCGACTCCACTCGCCGAGTCTAAAGAACGACTCGACGAGTTCTAGTAGATCTTCAAGCTACTCGCCGAGTCTGAAGAACAACTCGGCGAGTCCTAGTGAATCTTCAAGCTACTCGCCGAGTCTGATCATTGGACTCGGCGAGTCCTCGCCATGCAGTCAATCCGCTGCCTCCTGTATTTCGCATGATTTCGAAGTATATAGATATGGGGCTTCCTGGACTTTCACATATACTATTACAGGGGTTTTTAAACACTTGTAACAACACTATAATCTAACAATTCCTTAAATGGGTTTCCTAAACCCTAAATTCGCATACAACGTAAAAGCTACAGATTATGATCCGAAGATTACCTGGAAACGTGCTCCCTGTGTCCCCAACCTCCAGTACTCGACTCCTTGGACTTCCTTTGATCACCACCTTGCCTCTCCTTGTCTAACAATCTCTTCAAGCTTCCTCTAGCCCTCACTCTTGCTCCCGATGCCCACAAACTCCCAAGGTATCTTCAATCGGCCAAAAGACGCGACATGACGGCCATAAGGTCATTATATACGATTCAGAATCGAAACGGCTAGGGTTCAGCTGAACAGCGTCGACTCGCCGAGTCCCTATTGGACTCGTCGAGTCCAGTCGCGTATCTGCGACCAAGACCATGGCCCTACTCGGCGAGTCATGCACCAACTCGCTGAGTCCCCTCCTAAATGTGCCCCAAAAAATAATTTAAAGAAATACCTGAAATTCCGGGCTGTTACAACTCTCCCCCACTAGAACTAGACTTCGCCCTCGAAGTCTCATTCTGCGAATAACTCCGGATGTTGCTCCCGCATTTCTCTTTCCGGCTCCCAAGTCATCTCCGACCCCTTCCGATGTTGCCACTGAACCAACACCAGAGGTATCTCCTTGTTCCGTAGAACCTTGATGTTCCGATCCCTGATAGCTACTGGTCTCTCGGCATAATTCAGACTCGCATCCACCTGAATATCTTCTAACGGAACCACTGCTGCCTCATCGGCTATACACTTCCTCAGCTGTGATACGTGGAAGGTATTGTGAATCTGACTCAGCTCCGCTGGCAACTCCAACCGATAAGCTACCCGACCTACCCTTGCAATTACCCGGAATGGGCCTATGAACCGGGGCCCCAATTTGCCCCTCTTCCTGAACCGGATCACCCCTTTCCAAGGAGAAACCTTTAGGAGAACGAAGTCGCCGACCTGGAATTCGAGCTCGGACCGGCGTCTGTCCGCATAACTCTTCTGTCGGCTCTGGGCGGTCAATAACCTCTGCCTCACTCGTTGAATCTGTTCGGTCGTTTGAAGTACGATCTCTGTACTGCCCATCACTCTCTGTCCCACTTCTCCCCAGCAAATGGGAGTCCGACACCTCCTACCATACAACAACTCAAAAGGTGGCATACCAATGCTCGAATGATGGCTGTTGTTGTAGGAAAACTCAGCCAGCGGCAGATGCGCATCCCAGCTACCCCCGAAGTCTAACACACACGCTCTAAGCATGTCTTCCAATGTCTGGATCGTCCGCTCGCTCTGACCGTCGGTCTGGGGATGGTATGCGGTACTAAAATGCAGTTTAGTACCCAACTCCTCATGGAATTTCTTCCAGAACCTGGAAGTGAAACGTACATCGCGGTCCGAAACAATCGAGGTCGGCACTCCATGCCGAGATACTATCTCTCTCACGTATAACTCTGCCAACTTCTCTGCTGATGAACTTTCGCTAATGGCAAGGAAGTGTGCACTCTTTGTTAGCCTATCCACAATCACCCAAATTGCATCGACTCCCCTGGTAGTTTTCGGCAATTTGGTGATGAAATCCATCGTGATCTGATCCCACTTCCACTCAGGAATCTCCAAGGGTTGCAACTTACCGTGCGGTCTCTGGTGCTCGGCCTTAACCCTACGGCAGGTCAAACACCTCTCAACGAACCAGGCAACGTCTCTCTTCATGCAAGGCCACTAGTACTCCTTTTTCAAATCCAAATACATTTTCGTAGCACCGGGATGGATCGAGAATTTCGATCTGTGTGCCTCCTCCATCAAAGTAACACGCGTACCGCCCATGAATGGTACCCAGATCCGACCCTGAAATGTCAGAAGTCCCCGCCCATCCGTAACGAACTCTGAAATCAACCCGACGACCCGCTCCTGTTTCTGCATCCCAGACTTCACGACCTCGGCCTGTGCCCCACGAATAGCATCTAATACCGGAGTCATCACCGTCAATCTCAAGCACACGTCCCGCAATGGAGTACTCTCCGCCCTACGACTCAATGCATCAGCTACCACATTAGCCTTGCCTGGGTGGTATAGGATCTCACAGTCATAATCCTTAACCACGTCTAACCATCTCCTGTGACGCATGTTTAGGTTGGGTTGATCCATCAAATACTTCAAACTCTTATGGTCCGTGTATATGGTACAACGAACCCCGTACAGGTAGTGACGCCAAATTTTGAGGGCGAACACTACTGCCCCCAACTCTAAGTCATGCGTGGGATATCTCGCTTCGTGAGGCTTCAGCTGCCTCGATGCATAGGCTATCACATGGCCCCTCTGCATCAACACTGCACCCAGTCCTGAAATCGATGCGTCGCAATATACGACAAAGTCCTCCATCCCCTCCGGGAGAGCTAATACTGGTGCTTCGCACAGTCTCTGACGAAGTGTCTCGAAGGAAGTCTGCTGCTCGGATCCCCATGAAAATGTAACACCCTTTCGGGTCAATTTGGTAAGCGACACCGCGATCTTGGAGAAGTCCCTAATGAACCTTCGATAGTACCCCGCCAACCCAAGGAAACTCCTGATCTCCGAAGGTGACTTCGGTGCCTCCCAACTCATCACCGCTTCCACCTTGGCCGGATCGACCAATATCCCTGCCTGATTTACAACGTGCCCCAGAAATTGAACCTCCCGTAACCAGAAGTCACATTTGGAGAATTTTGCATATAGCTTCTCCGACCTCAGTACCTCAAGGACCTCCCTCAAATGTCCCTCATGCTGCTCCCTAGACCGCGAATACACCAGAATGTCGTCGATGAATACAATCACAGACCGATCCAGCATCGGCCTGCATACCCTGTTCATGAGATCCATGAACACTGCTGGGGCATTGGTGAGCCCAAAAGGCATCACCACGAACTCGTAATGCCCATACCGCGTCCTAAAGGCTGTCTTCTGGACGTCCTCATCCCGCACTCTTACCTGATGGTACCCTGATCTCAAATCAATCTTGGAAAACCAAGATGCCCCTTGCAACTGATCGAATAGATCATCGATCCTCGGTAACGGATAGCGGTTCTTGACTGTCACTTTGTTCAGCTCCCGGTAATCGATACACATCCGGTGTGAACCATCCTTCTTCTTGACGAACAGAATCGGTGCTCCCCACGGCGAGCTACTCGGCCGAATAAATCCCTTCCCCAACAACTCTTGAAGTTGCGAGGACAATTCTTGCATCTCTGGAGGTGCAAGACGATAAGGCACCTTCGCAATAGGCGCAGCCCCTGGAACTAGATCGATACCAAACTCCACTTGCCTCGCAGGAGGTATTCCTGGCAAATCCTCGGGAAAAACATCTGGAAACTCGCGCACCACTGGAACCTCCTTCAATGTCTTCGGTCTCTCGGAACTCTCCCGCGTATCCATCACATACACCACAAAACCGTTACATCCCCGCTGTAGGCATTGCCTCGCCCTAGTGGCCGAACAAAAAGCTGATCTCGAATGGGTACCCTCGCCGTATACCGTAAGAACTCCCCCACTAGGGTCTCGTATAGTCACCAGCTGACACTCGCAGTCGATGACAGCGCTGAATCGGCTCAACCAGTCCATGCCTACGATGACACAGACATCCCCCATCGCAATAGGAATTAGGTCAATCGAAAACGCGACCCCGAAGATCTCTAGTACACATCCCCGAAGAACCTCCGTAGCACAAATCACCCTCTCAGCCGCAATAGAAACGCTCAAAGGCCGACTTAACGGCTCACGACTAATGCCGATGTGCTGACTAAAAGCTAACGATACAAACGATCTACTCGCACCCGAATCAAATAACACTAGAGCAGGCATAGAGTTCACAAGAAAAGTACCTACACATACATTAACATAAGCATAGCATTTCGACCTTTAAGTAAATACGTGAATGCTAACATACCTGCCACAACATCGGGCGCAGCACGGACCTCCTCCGCAGTCAGCTGAAAGGCTCTCCCGCGAGCCCTCGGGGCCTCAACCTTCGCCGGTCGGGTCTCAGTAGTCCGGGTAGTAGGTGTAGCTCCCTGACGAAGTTGCGGACACTCGGCCTTCCGATGGCCTGTCTGGTTGCAGTGAAAGCAAACCATAAACCCCTTAGGGCAATCCCTGGCAATATGTCCCTCCTTGCCACACTTGTAGCAACCACCAGCTCGACACACCCCCTCGTGACTCTTGCCGCACTTCGCGCAAGTGCGACCCTTCGGACCTCCCATCCTCGAATCAGCGAACTTAGTCCGCTTGGCTGCCGGCTGAGACTGGGTCGGCCATCGATCCACCTGCCGAGACTCAGCCTCCTCCCTCGCTTGAGTCTCCAACTCGATCTCGCGCTTCCTGGCGTTCGCCTGAAGCTCAGTGAAATTACGATAGGTGGAGTTTGACACAAACTCCCGGATCTCCCTCTTCAAAACACCCAAATACCGGCTCATCCGCGACTGTTCCGTAGATACCAGCTCAGGGCAGAACATTGCCCTCTCATGAAACTTCCGTGTAATCACTGCCACGGAATCAGTACCCTGCTTAAGGGTCAAGAACTCCTGAATTAATCGCTCCCTCTCCACCGGGGGAACGTACTCGTCCCTGAACATCTCCGTAAACCTCTCCCATGTCACCGCCGTAATCTCTGCCTGAGTGAAGTTCGCCGTCACGAACTTCCACCAATCCTTCGCTCCCAGACGGAGCTGGTTCAAGGCGAACCGTACCCTCAAGTGCTCCGGGCATGAGCAAGTATAGAAGCACCCCTCGATGTCTGCGATCCACCTCATAGCTGCAATCGGATCCTGCGTCCCATCAAATTCAGGGGGTTTCGTGTTGCTGAATTCCCTGAATAGTAATGAATCACCCCCTTGCGGCCTAGCAGCAGCCACAGCTGCGGTAGCGGCAGCAACTGCAGCTTCAGTAAGTGCGGCGTACCGCTCCTCAAACTCCTCCATCAACGTGGTCTTAATAGACCCAAACATCTCCGGGATCTCAGCCCGGACCGCCGCAGCTACCTCTTCCTGAATAATCTGACGAATCTCCTCGTCACTCGCACCGCTCGAACTCGCCCCATTGCGTGTGATGACCATGATGTCTCTGAAATACAACATAAAATCATCAGAGACCCCACCAAGTACAATGGTACTCGATACGCGCCCTACTCAGTCTCCGATTTCCAGGGATTCTTACTTGGGTCTTCCACTGATCCGGTGTCTTCGGTAGTACGGGCCCAATACTACCGACCACACCGTATCAGTATTCGTCCCAAGTCTTCCTCCCCAAATCCCGAATAATGAGTACTCTACCTCTAGTATGCACTATCTACTTGTATGCTGCTAAACATCCCATATAAGCAATCTCCCTAGACTAAGGCATCACAAAACAGGAAATTCTAGTCCTATCATGTATACCTAGTCTTCTAGCATGCATAACAATTCATAATTCAGTGCATAACATAACATCGTAAGGTATTCTGGGGGGCTTTACCGTTCGGACGCTGGCTGCTCGTACACACTGTTCCATCCTTGTTTTACCGCCTTACCATTTATAAAATGTTGTGTCCTTATTATTTAAAAAGGTTTTTCCTCAAATCCCCGGTCTGAGTTCAGTTGCACCCAAAAGTACACCCGAATCTCTCAAACCAAGGCTCTGATACCAATTGTAACAACTCAAATTTTCAAATAAAATTTTCATTTAAAATAAAACATCATTATTCGACAACAGAGTTTATTCCAAGTTTATTGCAAAAGTATAAATGATAACTCTCCAAGATCTTCAACAATGGCAGTGTGTACGTGTCACGCCGGCGCCTTCCCACGGTCATCACTAGTACCTGAAAGACATAAACACAACTAGTAAGCATAAATGCTTAGTGAGTTCCCCAGTATACGACTTACCCACATACGCCTTCCGGCCCGGACCTTTCGGTCCACATAATATTGCCTTCCGGCCCGTAACATAATCGCCTTCCGGCCCATAACATATCGCCTTCCGGCCCGTATTAAATTGCCTTCCGGCCCATAGTATTTTGCCTTCCGGCCCATAATAGTATAAAACATAACACATGTAACATAACGCACATAACACATAAGTCATACACCATACCGTTCTTTCTATCACATAAAGTCTCGCCTTCCGGCCTGTATAAGCATACATCACATTTAAGCATACATCACATATAAAGCATCTACCTCTCTAGACATAGCATAAATATAACACATACGACCTTCCGGTCTCGCAGTCAAACCCTTCCGGGTGAAGTATAGTGAGAAGACTCACCTCGTAGTATGCAAGCTATAAACCCTTCGAGCTACTCGCACTCGATCCGCTAATCCGCAGGTTCCCTATAATACCACATACCTTTATTAATGATCTTATCAAACAAGACAACTGACCCTACTAAGTTACATACAGGTCAACGGTCAATCTTGACCGGACTCGTCGAGTGCAAAGGGCAACTCGGCGAGTATAGACACCCCGACTCCACTCGCCGAGTCTAAAGAACGACTCGACGAGTTCTAGTAGATCTTCAAGCTACTCGCCGAGTCTGAAGAACAACTCGGCGAGTCCTAGTGAATCTTCAAGCTACTCGCCGAGTCTGATCATTGGACTCGGCGAGTCCTCGCCATGCAGTCAATCCGCTGCCTCCTGTATTTCGCATGATTTCGAAGTATATAGATATGGGGCTTCCTGGACTTTCACATATACTATTACAGGGGTTTTTAAACACTTGTAACAACACTATAATCTAACAATTCCTTAAATGGGTTTCCTAAACCCTAAATTCGCATACAACGTAAAAGCTACAGATTATGATCCGAAGATTACCTGGAAACGTGCTCCCTGTGTCCCCAACCTCCAGTACTCGACTCCTTGGACTTCCTTTGATCACCACCTTGCCTCTCCTTGTCTAACAATCTCTTCAAGCTTCCTCTAGCCCTCACTCTTGCTCCCGATGCCCACAAACTCCCAAGGTATCTTCAATCGGCCAAAAGACGCGACATGACGGCCATAAGGTCATTATATACGATTCAGAATCGAAACGGCTAGGGTTCAGCTGAACAGCGTCGACTCGCCGAGTCCCTATTGGACTCGTCGAGTCCAGTCGCGTATCTGCGACCAAGACCATGGCCCTACTCGGCGAGTCATGCACCAACTCGCCGAGTCCCCTCCTAAATGTGCCCCAAAAAATAATTTAAAGAAATACCTGAAATTCTGGGCTGTTACAGGACAGTTGGTAGTATAAAAATGGATGTACCATATTGACATATTCTGAAGAGAGGCAACACTTATTCAGAAGTGATAAACAAAATGGGAATATAGAATGTTTCCATATTGGGAGTTGAAGAATAGATGAACAAGTTAGAAACTTTCATGCAAGAAGGATGTTCAAAGGAATGTACTTTGAATCTGAGACTTCATTTCGTTGGAATTGTCTTGTAACGATCTCTAATGGAATATTTTGTAATATCATTGGTCAAGTCTCTGTGACTTTTGATACCTAGACATTACAAAAGAATCATTGCATGATAGTTTAGAATCTAACACTTTCTAGAAGTTACAAGACTTTGGAATTCTTACACTTTCAATAAGGATTTGGAATTGTGAAGTGAGCATCATTGAAATGTTTTTCAATTGATCTAGTTCACAAGGTGATGACCATTGACAAACATAGTGTGCATGCATGGAGCATGTTATAACTATTGTTTACACAAACATAGTATGCATGCTTGGAGCATGACATAACAATTGTTTTACACTACAAGAAAAATGACTTACAATCACACCAAAAAAGTGTAACCATATGCATATAGTGACATTTTTTTCACTAAAAGTGTGACGGAAGGTGACGCCATCGTATAGGTCTTATGGTCACTTTAAAATGTAGTGTCCGTATGATATGAAAACATGTGGCCATATTATAAAAGTGTGGCAAATGTGTATGGACTTTTGTTCCTTAAATATCCAATATTCTAGTATTAAACCGTCAGTAGTCACATTTATTTAGTAAATGTGGTGACTGTATATCACCAACTTGCGACATTCATGATGTTTTAGTGTAGTTGTTTTCTTTTATATTATCACACACTTTAAATTTTATTAAGGCTATTGTGTATCTTTTGTAATCATGTAATTATGGTGAGTGTGACCATGTTTGCTAAATAGCCACGTGTAATTACTTCCATAAATGGAGAATTGCTAATTATTAGTCACAAAAAAAAATCAATTTTTGTGACTATAACCTATCGTATAGAGACACACAATTAAGTGATAAACAATCATAAGTATCATAAACATGCACATTTTTTTAAAATTAAGGACTATTCAGTATCATATTATGATTATTGGGTATATTTTAGACACATAATTACGGTGAATATGTCCATGTTCGGTAAATGGACACATATAATTAATGATGTAGGTGACGATTTGCTAGTATTTAGTCTCAACAACAATCAATTATGGTATTTATTTTCCACATAAAGTGTTTTTCATGTTGTTATTGTTTAACTTAGTCACAAAAACTTTAGAATAAACATCATTTTAAATCAATCGTAGTCTCATAATTCTTGTATATAATGACAATCGTTAACCATTTAGCCACACGTTAAAAAATGATGTAAAGTAACCATTGTTTATTTTTAGAGAAATTGAAAACCTATAAAACATGGTAAAATTTATATTACGGCCACAATAATTTAATTTTTATTGTTACTTTTTCTATATTTTTAGAGACATTGAAAACCTATAAAACATGAAAGTAACCAAAACTGATAATATGAAACAATATCAAAATTCAGAATTCGATATTATTAATAATTGAAATCTAAATCTGTACATTAAATTTGTAATTAAAATACCAAAAAAAAAATCATGCTAATTGCAAGTATTAAAATATTATAAATAAAGCAAAAAAATCATAAACCAAAAACGAGACATAACTAGGCATTCATCTTGTTGGTACCACTCCTTGTCTTATTGAGAAGGCTATCGCTTGATAGAAAAGCTTCCTTGCGCTTTCTTTGAGTTTTGAAGTTAATTGTCTTGAGGTGATTTCATATTTAGTACCTATACCAACAACATTCAAACAAAATTGAGTAAATAAAAACATAATAGACTAGTTTATGAAGTAGAAAAAAGTGTAATGCACAAACAAGTTTACAGAATAAACAAACTTTTAAATCGGGTTTATTATAACAACTTACTTTCATTTCTTTTTATTGCTTCAGTTTTATCTTTCTTCTATCATAGAATAATTTTTACTTTAAAAAAATCTTTTCGGTTATAGCATTGTACTTTCAGTTCTTATTAAGATATTATACTTTGAAAAAACTACTTAGCAAAAAAAATATTGTCTTGTATTTTAATTCCATTGCGACAGTTGAGTATATTTTGTAATATGTATAAACAAAAGTGTGTTGCTATTCCTTGCATGTAGTTCTAGTCTTAATAAATTTACAAATTTTGAAAAGTTTTCACATGAGAGAGAGAGAGAGTTACAGGATTTTGTTACGAGAATGTTTCAACATCCATGCAAGCTCACTTGTATGGATTCCCTTTCATTTCCGCTACAAAAGTAAACAATTTAAAACTAATCAAATTACATGTTATGATCAAAGTACAGAACCATATGATTGAAGGTTAAACAAATTGCCTACTCTGCAAAAATGGCCCTTAATTTGGATAAAACAAAATAATAATTTAATTAATCATTAAGTTTTAAAAGTACAATACATAGGTATGAATTGTGAACCAACAAAGCATAAAGACAGCATCTCCAAGATTTTCAACAAAACTACATGTTTGAACTCAGAATGAGAACAAAATAAATGAGCATAATCAAACCTTTTACACCATTGAAAGCTAATATTCACCCCGCAAATGCTTAATAACCAAACTCTTCCTTGAGCCTCCTTTAATGATTCATGGTTAATTAGAATATTTTGTTGTGAATTGGGTGGATAACCTAGAACAAATAAATAGAATGGAACAATTTTAAATGTTACTATTTAGGATTGTGATGCTATACATGTAAGAGAAAGACTATGTTTTCACCTATAGTTATTAACATCACCAACCAATTAAATTTTTTTAATAATTTATAACAAATCAATAGAACTTGAAAGTAATAATATTATGTCAACCGAATGCATTTACCGACATTGTTAGGAGAAAAAACTCTGTACTTTAAATATTATCCATCACATACCTTGGTCGACAATTTAATGTCATATTTTGAAATTTGGAGACCGGAGGACGAAGGAGTAGGAGTTGTGCTTATTCTACCTTTTGATATATCACCAATCATGGAGTGAAAAGGGACTAAAATAGTAAAATAATATAATAGCACCAAAACCAGCAACGTTGAGGGGATAGGAATCACGTTTGATTGTGCCCTTTTCCCCTTCTCAATTGGCCTATATATGAAGATGATAAGCAGTTGGACTAGGGTTTTAGTGAGAATAAAAGACAGCACAAGAATGATGTTCAGAAACCAGGTGGTTAAACGCAAATGTGGGGTATTATCTGGTAGTCAAGGTGTGACGGTGGTTGTGTTTAAGGGGTGTAGTGATGGAAAAGAGAGGCGTCATGGGGTAGCGCTAATGGTGGTGCAGTTTAATTTTCAATTTGCACATAACATTATCAGATCTTGTTTTCATGTTCACACATTACCACATCAGACATGAGATTTAATACATCTGATTTCAACATTAATACATCAAGAAAAGGGTATCTTATTTTAGAAAAAATACATAAACAACCCTAGTACTTGATTTACAGGGAAACAAGAGCATTACATCCATCGATTACCAGAGAAAAAAAAAAGATAAAAAGCTACATATATGCATCTGCAACTCAATTTCAGACTCAAAAAATTCTAGAAAAACTACATTTACACATCTAGAACTTGATTTACAGATAAAAAGGAAATGGAAACCCTTACATGCAGAAGCTGGCGGACGCAGAGGCGTGAACAGAGAAGCTGTCGGAAGTGGAGGGGAAGCCGGAAACGGAGGTGGTGAAAATTAGAGGGTCTCGATGACTACAATTTGTAGATGGATGAGAAACGAGTGGGAGGGAGAAAGAATGGAGGGTGTAAGGTGCTGTTTGTTTTTTTTTTAGACAAAATGTCTGCAGTTTGCGGACCACATCTGTAGACCTTTACAGTAGAAGAGGTGGACCAAACGTCTGCAGACTGAAAAAAGAAGACTGTTTGTTTTTTTAACATCTGCGGGCTACTAAAATAAACTGAAATCTAAATAAACATGTTTTTTTAAACTTCAAAGTGATTTTTTTAAATATTTTTATGACTTTGTTATAAATAATTAACAAATATAGATCAACTTTTATTTATTATTATATAAAAAATAAAAATAAAAATGGTATTAATTCACATATATATTTGATAAAAACCAACAATTTTGATTGTAAAGTTATAACTAAACATTATAATTAGTGATCAAAGAGTTTGATACATAAATGGATGAAAATAAACTTCGATTTTTTCAATTAAAATCCATTAAAAACGTACCATAAATATTTTCTCGAGAAATTGATGATACTGTATTAAATAATGATTTACAAAATTTGGCAAAAAAATATAAGAATATATTCTGATTTTTTTTTTCATATTTATATAAACAACTTCAACGATTATTATTGTAATACATTTTTATTTATAAATTTGTCAAAAATATCATGTTTGTATCGTCAAACATTTTTTTTTTTAAGTTTGGTAATTTTTTTTCAAATTGTTTATCATTAATAAAGTTGGAAAAAATATAAATTAAAAAAAAAACTTAAAAAAAAATAAAGATATATATATATATATATATATATATATATATATATATATATATATATATATATATATATATATGTTTTTTTAGGCTAGAAGATGTCTGAAGATGTTAGAAGACTCTAGTCCACATCTACGCCAAGAAGAGGGTGCGTAGACATTTTTAGCTCTACAGTCTTCAAAAAAAAAAAACAGTCTGCGAAGGCTAATATCTGCACGTGGTCTACGAGGTGCAGACAGAAGAGGTCACGCAGATTTGCAAGCAAAAAACAAACACTACCTCAGATTCGTTTTTAGGGCAATAAAAGACACAGGGCGATGAGATATCGAGATAGGCACAAAGATGAAATCGAGAGAGGCTGGCAAGGAGTTTTTTTTTTCTTTTTTTTTTTTTTGGGTGGGGGTGGGGGGAATTGGTAGGAAAGAATGTTTTTGTTTACAATTTTTGAAAAATTTGTAAGATTTCAAATTTAAAATATGGAGACGAAATCAACGGAGGTGACAACATGTTTTTTTTTTTTCAGGAAAAATGAATATTTTAGTTTAAAAGGTTAAAAGATTTTACATTAAAAAAAATAAAATAAAAGATATCCTAATATAATATTATGGGTCAAAAGTTAAAAAAGACAAATAAAGTTTAGTAGTTAATAATAATCATTACCTTTTATATTAAAAAAAAATCCAAGTTCTAATGAATTACTTTAAAAAAATTTAAAAATTTAAAATTTGATTAATGATGGTAAACCAGGAATAACTCTAAAGTAAATACTTAAGTGAGCGTTATAAGGGTGAGGTGGTGTGGGGGTATGTGTGTTGACGTAAAGTGGGTGGTTATGGTAGGATGTCGATATAGGTATATGATGATAGGGGTCGGTGGATGAGTATACATGTAAGTGTCAGGGTATGGGTCAGATGGGTGTACAGTAAATGTATGAGTGGGTGGTCGGTGTAGGTTATATAAGGTTAGAGTAGGGTGTGGGGGTGTGAGTGTGAATATAGGGTGAGGTGGGTGGTATTTACGTAGGTGGGGGTAGAGTTAGGTGATTTGGTGGGTAGGTGTGACATGGGATGTGGGAATGTGCCTTAAGCCCAAACCTATAAGACATGAGACCTAATCCATAATCCATAAGCCCTAAGTCATAAGTCATAAGCCATAAGCCACAATGCCATAAGCCAAACATTATACACCACAACCTATAAATTATAAGTCTTAAGTTGTAAGTCATAAGTCTCAAGACATAAACCATAAGCCATAAGCCATAAGCCATAAACATTAAGTTATAAGCCATATATAAGCCATAATCCTTATCCTATAAGACACAAGCCATAAACCATGCACAATAACCCTTAAGATATAAGCCTTAAGCCTAATTTATATACACTAAGCCATAAGGATTATGGTTTATGGCTTATTGTTATTAGTTTAATGATTAAGGCTAAGGATTATGGAATTACTCTAAAGCATATACTTAAGTGGGTTGTATAGGGGTGAGCTGGAGTGGGGGTATGTGTAATGACATAAAGTGGGTGGGTAGGGTCGGATGTGGGTATGGGTATGGGATATTAGGGGTTGGTGGATGAGTATGTACATATGAGTGTTAGGGTATGTGTCAGATGGGTGTAGAATAGGTGTATATGTAGGTGGCCGATGTAGGTTATATAAGGTGAGGGTGGGGAGTGGGGGTATGGGTAAGGGTATAAATGTTGGGCGAGGTGGGTGGTATTGGTGTAGGAGGGGTTAGAGTTAGGTGAATTGGTAGGTGGGTGTGAGGTGGGGATGTAAGAATGTGCCTTAAGCCTAAACCTATAAGAGATGAGAACTAATCCATAATCCCTAAGACCTAAGTCATAAGTCATAAGCCATAAGCCATAATGACATAAGCCAAACATATTATCTGTATACTTGCTATCTATGTTGGATGGACGATTTTATACATGTTTTAAATGATCTAAACTGCATATGTTGGGTAAAACACGGGTAGATGAAATATGAGTTGGAAGATGAGATGAGAGGTAATATAGACCATGAGATAAGGGTGAGAGGTGAATAAAGAGAGAAGCCTTTTACCCAAGTGTTGGCCCCGTCATCTAGCAGAGTATATATGGCAACCGTGGACTATTCTAGATAGTCCAATGGAACACAGTGGGATCACAACCTGTAGGTATTGTGAATGAGATGTTCACCTAGTGTACTCTAACAAACCCATTGACATGTATTGCGAGTGGATTCTCGGAAACGATACTGTCGATAAACGAGATAAACCCTGACGACTATGCAGACTTAGTGTCTAAAGCCTAGCAACTATGGATTTAGTGTATGTTGTATAAACCCTGGTGACTATGCAGACTTAGTGCCTAAACCCTGGAGACTATGGACTTAGTTCCTGTTGAGTAAACCCTGGCAACGATAGGTTTCGTACGTGCCTATTCCTTAGGATAACCCTTAGGAATGAATGAACGAGGAATACCTGATTCTTAGGGTGGAATAAAGAAAAAAATGGGGATGGGTAATTGGTTTGATTGTTTTATGTTTAAACATAATAATTATATTATTGTGGGTTGAAAACCCTATGTACTCACCAGGTTTGCCAACCTAACCCACTCAGTTTATTTGTATCACAGGTGGCGATATGAAGTTACATTACACTGAGAGATTAAGGAGATATAAATCATTAGTGATAATGAATGTAAGTTTTGGTTATGCTTATGTTTTTGTATTGACGATGACATCCTAATGTTTTAAAATGAATAAAAATACATTTCTTTGGGAATGCTTTGCTAACGTATTTATCATGTTTTTCTGGGAACAAATTCCGCAACACTTTTCTTCAAAAGGATACTCTGATTTTTAAATAAAGCATAAACAAATCGGTCTTTTCTGGCCGTAAAAATGGGGATGTCACACCATGGGAAATATCTAGTAATCCATAAAACATAAACCATAAGCCAAAATCCCTATGTCCTACAACATAATCCCTAAGCCGTACACCTTAAGCCTTAAACCATAAGTATTAATATGTAGTTAATATGTTATAAGAATTAACCAAACCCTAAACCATTAACCAAAAGCTACAAGTTTGGTCCGAAATGGGTTTGGCTAGCAAGGATGGTCCAATAGTTTTGTTTTGTTTTCAGTTTAGTCCAATGCTTGTACACTTATTCCCACAAGCTCATAACTTATCATGTATGAATTGGGGTTTTAGAGTTATATATATCTTAAGGTTTATGAGTTAGGGCTTCGCTTGATTTTATTTAATATTTCCATTTTTTTGCATCCAAAATGAATAGTCACAAAACACATCCTTTGTATCATAATATTGCATTGGTCTCAAAGAAACTCACACACACATAGACATACACACATACATACATATATATATATATATACATATATTTATATATATATATATATATATATATATATATATATATATATATATACACACACACACATATATATATATATATATATATATATATATATATATATATATATATATATATATATATATTCTAAACTATTTTAAATTTCTCCTCAAAATTTTAGTTTGAGTTTCCCGGTATAATTTCACTCTTCCCACAAAAAATTAAAAGCCCTAATTATATTCCCCACCAAAAAATTGGCTCTAACATTCCAATTAGTTCGTCGGCCTCTCCATACAGATCACTCGTCACCGACATCTCCACCATACAATTTCCTGATTGCTAGTACCTCGCTGTGACTCATCTGCCACCACTTTTCGCCTTATTGCAACCTGCATGTCTATAAATATTGAAGCCATATGCTACCTCCCCTGCACGTGTTCCCCTTTGCGGATACTGATGGCCGATTCCACCTTCCTCACCAACTATTGTTGTTTCTTATACTCACCCTACATGACGCCCATCACCCTTACCTTCACCAGATGGCCCGTTACCCCGTCTTTTACCTTTTTCACATACCTCTCCTTCAAGAACCATAACTTTTTAAAACCGGATTGAAGCAATAAATTGCAATTGATATGTATATATTAATTTATTATATACACTGTATTCACGGAATCACAATCACTATCTCATTGCATCCTCGGTTCTTGTCTCTTCACGCAGCCATTGGCAAATCGCTTTTCTCTTCCTGCTTCGGTATCACTACACCACCATAGACCCACATCAGAGTGACACCCGCCCCTAATTACAGTGGTGTAGCCACCATAGCAACGGCACCAAGTACCACCTCAACCATTGCATTAGCTATAAGTTATTCTTTCTTTCCTTTCAGACTTTTAGTTGTGTTTTCTTGCTATTAGTCATTAGTTCGGTTTGTATTTGGAAAATATCCATAATTGGGATGCTGAAAGTTGTGTTTTTTTTCTTTCTTTCCTTTCAGACTTACCATTTGTTGCCTCTCCATTTCAGGTATGCCTCTTGTTCTTAAGGTCTCTCTCTGTTTTTGTCTTTTTTGTATCTATGTGACCTCATCTCTATTTTTGAGTCTCATTGATGTGATTTGAAGGGGCTAAAACGTAGATAGGAACCTATGACAAGTTATGCTTGGTCTAATGGGATAGACTTGATACTTAGATTATTATAAAAAAAACAATAGTTGCAAATTATTATTAGAATCTGGAATGATGTGTTTGATTGTAGAATTTCTTTACATGTAGTTAGCATATGGGAATTGTCTTGGAGAGGTCAAAAGCAATATGGTTTGGGAGAGAGATACTTGGAAGGTAAATGTAACATCCCAAATTCATAATCAAGAGTTCAGGGGGGTAAAGTGTAATTTTGGAAAAAAGGAACTCGGCGAGTAAGGAACTACAACTCGTCAAGTCTAGGCGTGTGCCGGGCACATGTTAAGTGACCGGACTCGCCGAGTCAGATGCTGGACTCAATGAGTCCGTGCTGGATTGACAAACCCTAATTCCTAGGGTTTGCACCCTATTTAAAGAATGATATGCCTTCATTTCAGCCTCTATCTTCCCTGAGTGTTTCAGAGAAACCCTAAATCGTAAGAGGCTCCATTGTTGAGAAGATTAAAGATTGCAAGGAGAAATTTGTGTGGAGAAGTTGGAGGACATTGAGGATAGCATTAAGAGGGCTTGTGGATCTGAAGTCTACATTAGTTTAGACTCATCTTTGGTGTAAGAAGCCACTGCCTTAAGCCTTTTTCATGATTGTCATCCATGGTGGTTGTTGTGGGTGCTTCTTTAGCTTGGTTTGGATCCATTTCGGGTTTAGAGGTTAGATCTGAAGTTGCAACTTCAGATCTAGGTTGTATTGGATTCATAAGGGCAGAAAGCATCAGTCCTCGGGCTTGATTGAGAGTGTCCTTGCCTTAAACCTTCATTTTTAGCTTATTGGAGCTTGTTGACCCTTTCATCCACGTAAAGTTGGAAACTTTACGTGTAAATTTGGCCCAAGGAGTCCAAATCAATGTATTGGAAGCAATGGAATGGCCTGAAACTGTCTGGATGAAGATGTCACGTTTGGACTCAGCGAGTCGCATGGGTGCACTCGACGAGTTGTATGATTATGTGCATGGACTTGGCAAGTTGGAAGAACAACTCGACGAGTCTATTGAATATTACCTTGGACTCGGCGAGTCTGTTCTTGGAATCTGCGACTCTGGTCATGGAACCCTCACTGTCTCTGTTGAGTCGTGAATCGACGAGTCGAGGGATGACTCGGGGAGTTGAGCAAGATGGGACTCAAAGATTCTTGGACTCGACGAGTCTTGGGGTGACTCGGTGAGTTCAGTCGCGATATGGGAGTTTTCAGAGCATAAGGACTCGACAAGTCAGTGGGATGACTCGGCGAGTAGAGTTAGTCAGGGAGTTTGACTTTGACTGAGGACTTTGACATTGACCAAGAATTGACCGGTTGAATTCCAAGGGTATTTTGGTAATTATTGGTATTTATTGAGTTCAGTCACTTGGTTTTGATCAGCGGTGGAGTTCGTGTCGGAGGTTAGAGCAGCGTGATCTTATTTCTGCAAATCGACTTTGCGAGGTGAGTTATCCTCACTATATCGATAGGGTCTTAGGCACCAAGGCCGACCCTTTATCGGATAGGAATTCGGGTAGTTGTTTGTTATGTTATTGCTTTGATATGCCTACATCCTGGTAGTTAGGATGGTATATGTTAGAGACCTGGTTAAGGTCAGTATCCTGGTATATAGGATGATGCTATGTTAGTGACCGCTTAGGTCGATATCCTGGTTAGGATGTTGCTATGTTATGTGATCTGCTACATCGGTTGATTAGTTGTGAATTGCTATATGATTATATGTTTATGTGTACATGGTTGTTGAACTAAGGTTGGTTTGAGGCGGTCCATGCTTTGTGCTGTAGGCCAACATACCCAGGGCGGACCGGTTAGACCGAAGGCCCGGCGAGCGGTCCGGATAGGCTGAAGGCCCTAAGAGGGCAGACCAGCGTGTCAAGGCTCAGAGAGTGGACCAGATAGACTGAAGTCCCGATGCGGGCGGACCAGTCATACTATAGACTCGGAGAGAGAGTGGACCGGGTGGACTGAAGGCCTGGTGCAGGCGGACCAGTCACACTATAGACTCGATATGCATGGTTGTTCTATTTATGATATGATATGATATGAGTATGGTATAAGTGGTTGGTATTTTGGGGGTAACTCACTAAGCTTTCGGGCTTACAGTTTTTAGTGTATTGTTTCAGGTACTTTAAGAGATCGTGGCAAGGTGAAGGCGTGATCGTACCGCTCCTCATGTTTTATGTACTTATGATGTGGTTCTGGGAAATACTCTGATAATAAATGAATTGAAAACCTTTTTGTAATGAATTAATGAAAATGGGTTGCTTTTGAAAAGTTTAAATTGGTTGAAAATTTTGGATGTTACAAGTTGGTATCAGAGCCTTGGTTTGAGTGAATTGGAGAAACATTCGTGTGAATCCAGTCTTAAATCAAGGAGAGTTTTCAAAGAGAAATTAAAAATGGTTTTCACAAAAAAAAAATAAGTAAAAGAGGATGCAGAGGGTACAATCAGCCGGGGCCAGTAAGTAACCCCAAATTACCATACACGTTATTTGTTTATGTGATATATTAGAACAGCAAGATAGTGTTAGGCTACGGATCTTCAGGAAGTGCATGATAGAGTTCAACCCAAACCTAACGATTTTAGCGAATATCTTTTTACCATATTATACCATCAAACTTTTCTGGTGTGATATTCTGATAATACAAAGTTAACTTTTGAGTTTTTTACTGTAATGGTTGATGACATGTTATAACATAAACTGCATATCATAGCAATGTATTTTCGTTATGCAATGTTAGACAAAGTTGTATTCTTTTCATTTATTTATCATACTTTTTTGTTAAAGAAAGTTGTATTCTTTTCATTTTTTAATGGTGTATGTGTAACGATCGTTTCCAAGGTATAAAAGTTATTTAATTCTTCAGTTTATGTTGGGCCATAATTTAATTAATATTGTGAGTGGCCCTTCATTTTGGGCCGAAGTGTAAGCATCCCATAAGCCGTACGCGGGGCGTAACCCCCTTGTACGCTGTGCGTACTGCTTAAATGAAACGCGGGGAGGCTGAGCGTACGCGCATCATACCTTATGGTACGCCCAGCGTACGCGACCAGGTGGCAAACCCTAATTTTAGGGGTTGAGGCGTATTTAAACCCCATTATAGCCTCCCATTTGGCCTCCTCACTTATCATTCACTCCAGAGAAACCCTAGTTCATCCCCCTTTGCTCCTTGTTTGTGTGTGTTTGATCTTTGAGCTTATATTTATGAAGAAAGAGAAGAAGAGAAGTGGAAGAAGAAGAACTTGAGCACCTTGAGCTCATAGATCTGGATCATCCTTTCTTTTGGTAGTCAAAAGAGGTATAAAGCTTCCAAATTTCCTCTTGTAAGTTTAGATCTAGGTGTTTTTGGAAGTTTGGACCTTTTAGGTCCAAAGGAAGGACCTTTATCATGCAACTTCGTTTTTGGAGCTTGAGATTGCTATCCTTGAAGCTCAAGTATCCCCATAGGAGTAAAGGTTCGATCTTTGTGGCTTATATGGAACCATGCATGAGATCTAGTTGGTTTTATGGAAGTAAAATGTTATTTGTGGAAGTTTGAGCCTTTATGAGACTTGTAATCCGTCAAGTAAGCAACTTTATGGATTAAGTCATGGAATAAGCTTAGGATCTGGATTTGTAGCTTTTGGATCGGATTATTAAGCACTTAATGAGATGTTGGCTTAACAGATCTGTATGTTGGGCGTATAAGGAAGTACACATCACGTACAAGACAGCAGCCAGTACGCTCTGCGTACGCTACCAGTTTGGGCTTCAAGTGTTGGGCCTCGGCGTGGGCTGGGTTTCAGGCTTAGGGTCCTTAGGCCTTTATGGCCCATCAGAATTTAGTTGCTAAGGACCAAGGATTTAGTATTGGGCTTGTGTAAGGCCCAATATAGAAAATTGGGCCATTAGTTGGCCTATAGTGGGGCCATAGACTTAGAAGGAATTGAGGTTTTGGGCCATGTTGTGTCCCACACCATAGTAGGGGTAAAATGGTCATTTTACCCATAGAGCAATCCCTATTCTGATTTAGTATTTATTTCCCATTATAGTTGGGAAGCAGCCGGAGCAGCAGTCAGGAATTTCTCATTCAGGAGTTCAGCAGTCAGCATCACGAGGTGAGTTTCCCATTATATGTTCCGGGCTACAACCCGATGCAGTATGCAGTTTATGTGTTCATGCTAGTTGATATGTCTATGCTATGCTATGTTATGCCCAGTCAGTTTTGGACTTCGGTCCAATCCAGTTAGTTGCGGACTTTGGTCCGATGCAGGGGACAAGGTCCCAGTCAGTTCCAGACTTCGGTCCGATGCAGTTAGTCCCGGACTTCGGTCTGATGCAGAGGGCAAGGCCCTGGTTATTTCCGGACTTCGGTCCGATGCAGTTTCCGGACTTTGGTCTGATGCAGTGGGCAAGGCCCAGTATATGTTATATGTTATTGTATGGTATATGGTAGTTTGGGGGAGCTCACTAAGCTTTGTGCTTACAGTTTCAGTTTTGGTTTCAGGTACTTCCACATGTAAAGGGAAGAGCTCGGGTTGATGGCATTGCACACACCACAGCTTCAGTCTTTCTTGGAGTTGTTTTAGCTTTTCATAGTTGTGATTTGATACAATCTTGATACAATTTTCTCGTAATACTTTGCTATGGTTGTGAGATATTGATGTACGAGTTTTATTTTATGATATGGACATGATGTTTTTAGTAATTATTAAACAAAAAAATTTTGTGTCATATTTTGGGGTGTTACAGTATGATCTGGTGCAATTAAAAGAATAGATGACAAAAAGGGCAATTTGGTTCTTTCTTATATTTGTTATTCAATAAAACTATATTGTTACTTGTTTTTGTTATTATTATTATTATTATTATTATTATTATTATTATTATTTTGGTTTTTTTAAGATTGTTTCTGTTGAGGTAACTTTACAAAAATGTCATTCAAATTTTTTCATTAAATTGTACAACCCTTTAATTGCAAATAAAGCAATGTAATTTTGTAAAATGGCATGATTAACCTTTTTGTTCATTTTTAATTCTACCAAATGATATCAAAGAAAAAATGGTCAAATTTACGAGTCGTCCAAAAAGTCTAAAATTTTCATTTTATGAAGACTATTATTTCAACTTACAAATAGAATAGTACAACCAGAATGAACATTACATAAATATAGTAACATATTCAATAAACAACCCATCATTATACCGATAAGACATTATTGTTATTTTATAACTATATTTACATATAGACACATATACTAACTGTAATCATAACAAAATGCTACCTACACTCACAATATTTGTTTCTTCTCAAAGCCAATTCATCATATTTTGATACACCTAATAAAAAGTAAATGACCATAAACAACCAATACTAACTTGTTTTCTTGTGTTTACTAAGTACAGCTAGTACAGAACCGCCCTATGGACACATATATATTTAGTGTGACCATATGTATCACCTTTTTCCTACTTTGTCTGGTATGTGTTTAAAAAGTCACCAGGTTATAAACACACATACAATTGCCTCATATCACAATACGTTTATCTATTGTCTCTTATAAAAATGTATGATAATGATAATCAATACATGTGACTAATTGTGACCTATGGCCTCAATGTTAGAGTGTTACTAATATTTTTCACATTTGGTATAATTAAGTGTGGTTAAAGTTTTGATTATCTATATAATGGCCACACAAACTAATTTAAATGTATCCAAAAACAGTCTCTAAAGTTTTTTAATGACCTTTGGCCACACTTTTAATAAAAAGTGTCACAGGCCGTTTTACGGAAACTGTGACCGTAGGTCATTTTTGTACTAGTGTTAATTCAAGTATTAAGTTGATTAATTGAAACATTATACAATGAATAATCGTAATGAATATGGTGATTAAATAAAAGGCGTTTTATTTATATTCATAAGTTCTGAGACCATATTGGATTCGATTATTATTGTGTTTCAGTTTGCATGTTTTGACTTCCCTAATAACTAGGTTATTCAAACCATCCACAGTAGATCATACTTTTGAAGTTGGTATTGAGGCAAGACTGTCATGAATGGGTATGTAGTTTGTCTAGGACAAACTGGTTGTAGTGTTCACAAATACTCCTGGAATAAGATTCGAGTATTGGATCCAACTTACGCTCATCTGAATCACTTCATGTGTTTTATCACGAGTGATTCTAAGATGATAATATCTTATATTCTTGAAACAGAGACATGTGAGTTGTAGTTGCGAGTCGATTGCACATTGATATATGTAAATGCAACAATAACTTGATTATTATAATACACATTCTTATGTGTAAGTTTATGAGTAAGTACAAACAAGCATTTGGGTAGAAGTTTATCAGTTCCTTTTACCCAGTGTGGATAAAAGCAATATTTATGAGCCCCTCGATGATTTAGTGATGACATCAGGCCTGAACTGATTTGATTTGTTGAATTAGTCAGTCGTCATAAATAGGAAATTAGGAAACAACAAATGGACAAAGAGAATGATTATAATCCATGTCTCTGTCCATATGATATTCAGAATGGAGGAATATATGATCCCTTATCTAATGGACATGTCATTGACTAGGTCAAAGTTCGACAGCAAGTTTTAAGAGCTACGATTGCTAGTTGGGTTGGAGTCATGCTTGAAATAATAGTTATTAGACTTATCCAAGTGGGAGACTGTTCCATTAGTTGTCTAAGCCCATAACTATTATTGGTATGTACTTGACCCGAGAGTAGTATGGTCCATTTGGATTTCATGGCACCAAAACAATCCTAAGGTTTGATATATGAGAAGAGGTTATTTATGGTTTATTAATATATTATAAGTTCTAATATGTTAATATGAAATCATATTATTGAATTAGTATTGATCAAGAATTAATTTGGAATTAATTTTATGATCAAAAGAGACTAATTAAATATAAGGGGTTTATTTGGTAAATCATTCATTCTTATAGAGTGGACTTATGATCAATAGTTCTTCATGTTGGGCTAAACCCATGTGGTAACCCATGGATACTCCATGGAGGTTTTAACTCATGGAGCATGAGGGATATGGAAAGTTATTAGGGTTTACATGATGTAACCCTAGTTTGCCACACTATATAAGAACCCCTCTAGCTCATAAAATTGGCACTTAAGTGGCACTATGGAATGATTAGTGGAAACAGAATAGGGCAAGCCAATTTTATGAAGTGCTAGTGATCTTTTCTCAAATTCCACCATTTGTTGATAGTGTTGTGTGATTCCATTTAAGGTGCAACACTAGGGGCACTAAGTTCTTAAAGGTCGAATGTTTCCAACTACAAGAAAAGGTATGTTATCTAACTTGTTTTATTACCCAAGTATCAATGTTTTGTATGCTAGTTATCGTAATACCTTGGAAACTTCAAGTTTGCATGTATAATAGAGAAAACATAGATCCAGGATATTTAGGGTTGCATTTACACCTTAGGAGTGTTACAATGTTCAAAACCCTTCAATATGTTCATGTGGTGGTATTTTGGGGAAAATCACTAAGCTTCGTGCTTGTAGTTTTGGTTTATGATTTCAACTACTTCAGTGTACTGTGGCAAGGCGAAGGCGTGACTATACACATCCTTGGTTTTACAATTGATTGCATCTTAGGAGACTCTGAATTTTAAGTAATGTTTTGGAAACAATGGTTTTGTTAACACTTCTTTTAGTAAATGTGTTGTTTTGAAAAGTTTAAATTTGTTAAAAATTTTGGGATTTTACATTTTCGTTCTATTTCAGTTCTTTATCTTAATGTCTAAAACTAACCGTAAATCTATAGATCTCAACAGCTACCACCTACAACTCATTACAATCGGAAAACCTCCTATTTTTTCCCATGGTCGAAAAACCATCAACACAAGACCGTAATACCAATGAAAAGAACCAGCAGTGACTACCATATCTTCTCTAAATCCACTCTCTGCCCTAAATCCACCACCATTACCACTAAGGAATATGGTGAATAAGCAGATTAGGAAAAGAGGGGATGAGGACGGAGTAAGGAAAAATCAACATTGGTTTGTTTTGATTTTGAGACCCATACAATAAAACCTTTTATGATCTCTTTTTTGGTGAGCTCCCAAAGTCTGTTTCACAATTGAAAATGGAGAAGAAGATGGATGTTTTGATTCCCATAGATATGGGTGTTATGTATGCGTGTTCAAACCCTTTCAAAACTTATAACCATATGTTTTGAAAGTTCAAACAATTCCTTGCTAATTCGAACTATGAAAAGGGTTGTCGTAATCATATTGCAAATTTTAGAATGCAATTATCACAACTACTAACCATAATGATATTTAGCAAATCTTTAAAATCTATTAGTGAAAGTGTTTCCTCATAATTATTCTCATAAATTAGAGTGAAACCTTTTGGCACATAGATTTTATGGTGTACATGTTCCCATCCATGTGAATCTATCATTTCCAGCCTACAATCATAAGACAAGGTTTATGATAGAACCAAATTCAAATTTAACTTTCATGGATTGAACCTTTCTTATTCGTAATTTCATGCCCTGTGGTAGCACAAGGTCCTACCATTGCTTCTATGTTATTAAGCAGTTTACCAATGTTGATCAATGTACTTTCACTGACCAACATGCATGCTCTGCCTTTTGCAGTAAAATGAAAACCATATAACTCATAAGCATTGCCATTCCAACTGGAAGGTGCACAGAAACAAGAATGTGTCAACTTAACATAATAGGTTATCAACCTCAGGTCATGTGCTAGTGATAACTAAAAGGTTTATCATGTATTGACTCCTGAAACTCTTCAAGATCATTAAGACTTCCATTGATTTCTTGACGTATAACTTTCTCTTTTAGTGAACATTCCTTGACAAGCAAAAACAAATATTCAAAATTTTATGTGGATTCTTGACAAGAAATACTTCATGGAATTTGCCTTAGTTCATCCTTTGTTTTAACCAAAACATCACAACTTCCAAATCTAAATGTGCTAGAGTAAGAAAACATTATTACTCTACATTTCATGAGGTTTTTTAAACCTACTTAGTATGAAATATGTTTCAAGATACGATTCGAAGTAACTAGAGCATGGCTCAAAAACTTGAATAGAAACAAAGTATGGATCATCTCTTGATTGAACCATTTCAACGATATTTGTTTCCTCTTCTTAGTCAAACAATTGCACTAAGATGTTCTTCGAGGATCAATTGATATATAGTTCCACAATCATAAATATGATCACAAAACATGAGACTAAAGTACTCTTATTTCCTCTCAGATTGGAGAAACATTTATCTTTCTGCCTAATAGATTCTTCTTATTCGTTATGTTATTCCTTGAAACTTTTCAAAGTATCATAATTATGTTTAATCTTATAAGCAAAACTATATTTACTAAATCATCAGTAAATCATGAAAAATAGAGTTTTCATCATTTGTGGCAGATTTCAGTCGTCCTTATCAATGTACTAGATTCATTATTCCTTCACTTTGACTCACATAAAACGTGTGATTAATGAATTGGTCATAATCTTCCAAAGATCAAGATTTTCATGCATCACAAAATTCAATTTGTATGACTCCAAGTTTCTATCCAATTAAAACTTGGGTGATAAGAATTCTTTATTACTTAGTCAATAATGACATTTACCACAACTGAAATAAGAATCAAATCCGCAATAAATATTGCTAGTAATAGAAATGTAACCAACACTTTCATAAATGCCATTGCAAGGAAATATAAAGTAAACCAACTATATAAACTAAAAATTCACTTTTATTGATAATAAACAAAAAATTGCAAGTTGATGAAAAACTATGTCTTTCTAGACATTTCCTAAGCAATCTATTAAATCATCATAACTCCTACGTAGTAGCTTCCAAAATCTGATCATTGAACCATGCGATCAAAATCCATATCTCACGATCATATTCAGCTCACTCATCTTAAGCATCCTTCTTTCTCTTAGATCTTCCAATACCATCAAAATGTGATCATCACATTATGTATTAAGAGTTTATGAATAAGAACTTATTCAAATAATAGAGTTAGATAATGGATGTACATGTAGTAGAGTCACATGACTTGACTTCACCATCTCTATGATCTTTCAGTTAATCTGGGTATCATTGTAACCAATGTCTCTTTAATTGGAAATAGAAACATATACACTCTTTACGATTATCATATGGAACTATCTCAGAACTAGCCTTTCAATTTACTATACGATCAAATGGTTTGACATTGGCCTATCCCTTTCCATTGGGAAGCGAAATCTTTTATGGACCACCATTGTCACCATTGTCAATGTCCATGGAAACTTTGGAATCAGATCCTTCAAACAAAATTTTTTTTCACTTATACTCTTAAGCATTTCTTCTTTAGCAACAATCAACATATATATCAGATCAATTAGTGTCATGTCATGGTCGCTCATATAAAAGTTCTCAACAAACTGACTATATGACCGAGGAAGAAAAAGTAGAACCAAACCAATGGCTTACTCCCTTAGTAAAATGACACACAATCTATCTAATTTGTCAATGTATGATTTTATTTTAAAAACATGTGTACACACAAAATTTTCATCTCAATGTTTACATCCCAATAGGGCTTGAGTAGTTTCGTATCTTTCAACTCGATGAAAATGTTACATGTGGAGAGTCACTGGAGGAGAAGGAGGAGGAAGAGTTAGAGAAGCATGATATCCAATTCCACTACTGCTCGAAAAAGGGAGGGGAAGACCATTGTTGTCTTGACTTGGCATCTATAAAGGGAGAAAAGAGAATTCAAGTTAGTTGATTTTAGTCCTTAATTATTAACCCATATATTTAAATTAAGGCTAGGATCTATATTTTCGATTTGATCTTTGAAGAGCAATTTCATAATCAAATTCAAATCTACTTTTGGTTGGTACTCTTAATGTCATTTATCATCTCGTTTTAATGTGTCGGCTAACCACACGTGCTCCATTAATGAACGATAATTTTTGTAACACCCGGTTTAGAATTGCTTCATTATTCGGGGTTGCAGCCCAATTATTAGTTATCTTAAGGCTCAAGATCATGGGGAAGAAGTATTTGGTCCTTTTTGGATGAGGGTGTTAAAGTCTAAGTGATTCGAGTATTCGATGGTGTTTTAGAGCCCAAGGAAATAATTGAAAATTTTTATCTATGTCTTTTATGAATTTTAGGTTTGGTTTGGGGAGTTTTAAGGCTATGATTGGTTGCTAGAAGTGTAGGGATTTTTGTCACCTTTCCATCGGTATAAGGTTCTTCAGAAACGAACTTAGAATGAAGAAGTTATGGCCTTTGGAAGAATTTAGGGTTTTTGGGAAAAACCCTAGTATGCGGTGCATACATGGGGATTATGCAGGGCATACTCTTACGAGGGTACTTAGGCCGGGCGTACCTTGGCATACTCTAAATGTAGTCAATCGACTTGGTTGCGTACGAGCAGTATGTTGGACGTATGAGTGTCTAAACCGTAAATTTTCATCATGTGTACCCTTTTTAAACATCCATATTCCTTATGGTTGGCCTCCTTTTCAGCC
Source organism: Lactuca saligna (assembly GCF_052625555.1). Taxonomy (NCBI): domain Eukaryota; kingdom Viridiplantae; phylum Streptophyta; class Magnoliopsida; order Asterales; family Asteraceae; genus Lactuca; species Lactuca saligna. Next base: position 35,905,470 of record NC_136417.1, on the reverse strand, counting down.
TCTAGAGCCCCAAAACTCTAAAAACGAGTCTTAGCCTCCGTTGTTGGTTGTGTTTGAGCCTTTGGTGAGAATTTGGTGTTCATTTTGTGGATCTACAAGATGAAGGATAAGCTTCAAGACTTATTGTTTGAAGGTAAGCGTTGAAATCCAACATTTACGTCTCTTTTTTGTAGCTTGGGAGGTATAAAATCCAAAACTTGCCTTTTCATTTCATGGATCTTCTGCTTGGTTCACTTTTTTGTCATTTTGACCCTTTTGAATGATGATTGGGAGGTAAAGTCATTTTTGAAGCTTGAAATTGTAGATCTAGATATATCATGGATCCCTTGGGCATAAAGGTGAAAACTTTATGGGAGTTTTGGTTCCGTGCATGTATTAAGTCAAGTATTAAGCTCTTTTGAGTTGTAGAGTCCCATTTAGCTATGCATACACATAAAGCATGCAACTTTATGTGATTAACCACCTTGGGGAAGTCAAATCTATGTTTGGATCCAAGTCTTAATGGATTAAGTGATAAATTTTGAATGATGGCCATGGTTGGTGAGTACGCTGGGTGTACAAGTATGGACATCACACATACAAGCCTTCCATGTGTACATTCAGTGTATAAGCTGAGTATGCCCCCACATACTCGACAGACTTAGGCCCTTTCATTTTGGGCTTCGATTTTGTGCCTGGTTATAGGGCTATATTGGGCCATATGGTTGAGCTGTTGTGTCTTGTTGGACCTTCTTGGGAGAAGGCCCATGAAAGGAATTGGTCCCAATTTGGAAAATTAGGCCACAGTTCGGCCTTAGATGTTATTTTAGATTTTGGGCATATGGTCGTCTTGTTGGGCCATGCTTGATGAAGGGTAAAAAGGTCTTTTACCCTAATTTGGACTCATAGTGTGAGTCAGGGGCTAGATGTTGATGGTTTACCATTAGGGTATCTGATAGTGAGTGGATTTTAACGGATCTACAGTCAGAGATTATTCCTGGGATCAACTGTTAATGAGGTATTGTGTGACAACCCGAAATTTCTATCTTGTATGCTTGTTCAAATCTGTCAAAGTTAGACTCATTTTGTTATCTGTTAGCACTGTTTAAGGTCTATTTGAATGTTCTAAACCTAGTACAATCAAGTTAGGAGCCTAGAAATGGGATAAATCGATAAATATCAAGAAACTTCAGGCCAAACACTCCAACATATGGAGTGTGCGGCCGCACACTTGAGTGTACGGCCACACACAGGTGTGTGCGGCCCCACATACTCCTACCTATATATTCAACATGTGGTAATTTTTAACACCTTTCCACTTCTTCAGGGCTGGAACTCGAAATCCTCTCAAGTATCAACCAACTTTTCACTTCAATCTTCAAGTTGTAATTGTTTTCTTCCAATGGTTCATTACTCTATCTAGTAAAGATCTACCATTCATCCATGAAACTACTCATTTTGTTTAGATCTTCAAGTGTTCATAAAGAACACCTACTATGTGTTTGGACTACAAACACCCCTAAAGGCTTCCCTATTGTAAGTACCACTCCTTGTGCTAGTTATTTACTGATTTATTCCTTAGAAAATGTCCAGAATATGACCAATGAGGTGTGTACGGCCGTACACACCCCATGTGATCGTACACTCCTCCATTTGGTGCTAAAAGGCCTTAAAACTCATGATCTAGGCTAGCACTTGATCAAGAACACTTAGGGAATGAAATATAGAACTTTGGAATACACTTTTGACCAGTTTTACATAATCAACAAGGGTGTACGACCATACACTCCTTGTGTGGCCGTAGACACCCTTTTTGGGGTCCAAAATGGCATTCAACTTTAAATAAGGTTAAGCATTGTTCAAGACACACCTCCTAGATGCTTAAGAGGACTTTAAAACACAAAATGGCATGTATCACCATGAGTGTATAGTTGTACACTCTCTTGGGTCGTACACTCTAGCCGTACACACCCATGAGACACAATGTTCTAGCCTTACACTCCTATGTGTGGCCATACACCCATTAGTTGCAACCCTTTGTATTTCTAGCACTTGAATCTAAGTGTTTTCTATGACCTAAGGTGTCCTTACTTGTATAATTATTTGTTTAAACACTAATTGTATACATATATGTACCATTATCTGATGAATAGGATCAGTGTGTGTGCTCAAAGTCCTTACTTGACACTTAGCATTCTATACCACTTGTTCATCCAAACCACTCCCTACAAGTGAGTTAATGCACCTTAATCAACCTTTTAAATGATTTTTAAATGCTTTTATGGGGGGAATACAAGTTGAAACATTCTAGTTATTATATCAATCACACATGATTAATAATTAGAACAAACAAATAGATTTTCTATTACTTTCAAACTGTTATCAAACTTATGGATTTCAAATACTTCAGAATGTTTATCAAACTCTTTCAGATACAAAACTCTTTATCAAACTTATTACTTTATGCCAAACCTTTTCTTTTACAGCTTTCTAAACTTATATATTGTCAAAACCATGTTCGATGCATATATAGTTATATAAGTAAGATTTAAAAGACTTAGGACTGATAACTCACTTTATTTCATGTTCCTTGTTTGGTTGTGGACTTAGAGTACTCTCTTGTTTGTTCGAGTGTCATTTGACCCTTAGTTATATATTATCTATATATGTATATATATATATATATATATATATATATATATATATATATATATATATATATATAAAGGCTTTTATCTCAGTTCAATACATTCAGTCATACAAATAATTCTACTAGTAAACTATAATAAGTATAGTTTAGTAAGATACTACACATTACTTCTAGTGCAAAGAAGCATAAAAAAAGTCAGTTCACTCATGAGTTAATACTTACTATAATGAGAAACATTACAAATATACTATGATGAGAAACTAAGAGAACTTACTATTATGAGAAACTACACAAACATACTATGACGAGAAACAGTTAGAGAATACTATAACGAGAAATATTACATACACTACAGTATATGAGAGAACATACAATACTCTAGTACATACAATACATATACAAGTATACTATAACATAAATGTGAACCACTGTTTCGGGGCATGTCATCACGGCCATGGCTCGATTTGTATCCAGAGTCTCCTGGAGAGAGAGCGTGAATATACGTATAGATCTATACTGGATTGACTATCCTACACCTTGCTGCTAGCTACAGTGGGACCTGTAGGTCTACGGGTGCCAAATGTCATTTCTTCCGACGTCTTTCATCGTCGTGTTTTTAGTCGATAGTAAGGTTCAATCAAATCACATTATACCTCAATAAATAACCGATTTAAGGTAGTTTGTGCAACAGTAGTCACTATAATACAACATTACAATACTATATTATTTTCCCATTGCATTCACTTTGTGATCTTCTCACAAAAATGGTAATGTATAAAACTATATTTTGTTAATGATAGTCATACTTGGAAAAATTACACACTTTTACAAGAAACGAACATACAAAACGGTCGGGCCTTGGTAGAAGGCTACTTTTAGTAGAAAATATAGGATTTTCTAGGTGATACAAACATTTACAAACACTTACAAACTTATACATTCAAACACTTACAAATATTTTCATACAAACAATGACACTAAAATACTTATGAACTCACCAGCATTAAAGTGGATAAACTCTTTCAAAATAACTTGTATTCTCAGGTCATCAGTAGACAGGTATCGATGCCAGCTTTTGAGAAGATGGAGCACATTCAAGACTCATTTTTTATTTTGATTCATATTTTTGGTGTCTTATAAAATATACAGAACACTTGTATTAAAATACATTATTAATGCAATGGATGATGTTGTTTGATTGTTTACTATTATTCTGTGTTGTGATACTATACATGACGTCCTCCACCTCCGAACTTTTCTGTCGTTCTGGTTTTGGGGTGTGACATATTATCTTGATATTGATAGTTTGGGGATAGATCAGCCAACAACCAGAGATCATCTGTGTAATTTGGCAGTGAGAGGTGATTTGTGTTCACTATACTTGAGGGTTGAAGGCACCAATGATGGCCATTGGATTGATATCATCTTATGCATGTTAATATGTTGTTATGATCTATTAGATCGGTATTCTGGTAGATAGGATGTTGCTATGTTGTTATGATATGTTAGATTGGTATCCTGGTAGATAGGATGTTGTTATGATGTTATGATATGTTAGATCGGTATCCTGGTAGATAGGATGTTTCTATGTTGTTATGATATGTTAGATCAGTATCCAAGTAGATAGGATGTTGCTATGCTTAGTGATCTGTAGATCTGTTTGTCTGGCTATAGACTGCTATATGATTATCTGTTATAGGTGCACATGTTCGGTCGGTGGCTGAGGCTTCACTCCTTTGTGGGTAAGCCAACAGGCCAAGGGCATTCCAACCCTATGATTGAATGGGCCTGATGGTATTCCATCCCAAGGATGAATGGACCTATAGTATGTTGGCATTCCAACTCGATGGTTAAGGGCTTGGGGAACTCTAAATGATGGTTGACTGGACCCATAGTATGCTGGCATTCTAACCCAATGGTTGAGGGCCTATGGTATTCCAACCTGATGGTTGACTGACTGGACCTATAGTATGTTGGCATTCTAACCCGGTGGTTGAGGTAATAGGGTATTCCAACCCGATGGTTGACTGGACCCATAGTATGTTGGCATTCTAACCCGATGGTTGAAATCCTGGGTTATTCCAACCTGATAGTTAACTGGACCCATAGTATGTTTTCATTCCAACCCAATGATTTAGGGCGTGGGGTAATCGAACCCGGTGGTTAATTTGATGCATAGTATGTTGTTTGTGATATTTGTTATTTTTTGTGTGTTGGTACTTTGGGGGAAATCACTAAGCTTTGTGCTTATAGTTTTGTTTATGGTTTCAGTTTCTTCAGATGATTTGTGACAAGGAGAAGTCATGACCGTAGACATCCTTGGTTTTACAACAAACTGGATCTTGGGAGACTGATTTTAAATCATGTTTTGGGAAACCAATGTTTTTGTAAACACTTTTGTTAATAAATGGTTGTTTTGAAAAGTTTAAGTTTGATGAAATTTTTGGGATGTCACAATTTTCAAGACACTCATTACCACCCTTTATTAGTCCCCCATTAGTGTGTCGGTTAACCACGCACGCTCCACTAATGACTTATAAATTGTAATGTGCAATTTCATATATTAGCATACAAATTCACATTTCCTAAAGTAACTAAGAGTGGGATTTTAGAAAATAATTTGGTTACTTTATGTCATTATACTTTTAATGAGGTTATATCCTATCAAATCCATTCGGCTAATAACCTTCCACCACACAGGAGAGTGGTGGGTGAGAGTGGACACCCATTCAACAACCGTTGTATAGGCTACTTCCTTATACCTTCTTTATAACATGGTTTCGTAAATGAGGCGTACTAGCGATTTGACCAAATTTTCTTATGCATATAATATATATTACACTTTTAGTTAGATATACATAGTATAAGGTATATTTTAAAACATTTAAAATGGCAAGGGTTTAATATTTTAATAAAACAATATTGATAGTGAGACAAAGTCATATACCTTGTTCCTTTAACTAAATAGAGTTGAAAATCAAATCTAAAAGACTTAGCTTTTCTATCTCTATTTCTTCTCCGAGGTTCAGACAGCTCATCTACAAAATTTGTACCACCAGATACATCTTCAACATGAGTTAAGTTCTTATTGGAAGATTTTTGAATCATGTCCTTTGTTCTAGGTGTTAACGTAAATCTCTCTTCATCATATAAATCATATCTTGACTGTATACAAGTCTTCATAGACAAAGAGTCATAAGATTCTATAACATAGAATTTATATGATTTGAAATGCTAAACATACCCAATGAAGATACAATATGTACCCTTCTCACCTAATAATTTCCTTTTGGGTTCAGTGAGTCATACAAGTATTCTACTACCGCAAACTATAAGATAACTCAAATTTGGTACCTTTTATACCAAAGTTCATAAAGGGGCATTTTTACTCTTTTTTTAGGATAACATGGAATTAAACATTTTTTTAGAGTCTCATTCTTCCTTTCTACCACACCATTATGTTGTGGTGTGTAAGGAGTCATGATTTGATGTATCGTAACAATATATTCGAAATGAACTAGATAATAATACTCAACACCTTTGTAAGTATGTAAGACTTTTATCAATTTCATTTTTATGTAGCTCTACTTGTTTTTTATACATTATAAATTTATCAAGAGCCTCATCTTTTGTGTGAAACAAATATACATAAAAATATCTAGATGCATCAACAATAAAGTAACGACATACTTTTATTTCCTAGTAAAGGTGTAGCATGAAAATCATATAAATCATTATGTATGAGTTGTAACACTTTGCTTTCTCTGTTAACATGAAAGTTTTACACTTTTAATTTTTCATGTCAAAAGCATGTATTAAACCATCTTAGACATATATTTTAACCTTTTATAATGAACATGTTCTAGTCTAGCATGCCATTAGTTCTACTTTAGTTGAGTTATTGTTAGTACTAGGAGTAATCATGCAAATCGGATCATCATAATAAGGATAATTATTATTCAACCTAATCATACCATTACATACATAACCAAATACAACAAGTACCATCTCTTGACAAGATATGTTTGTCACTTTTCAATACTAATTTATAGCCACTATTATTCATCAAAATTTTAGATAAGATATTCTTTCGAATCCCTGATACATAGAATACATTGTCTAAACATAAACATTTTCTAAAAGTAAAATTATGTAAAACATGCTAATCCTTTGGTTGGTTCAATTGCAAGATTTTCCATCTTCACAATAGATCCATCTTCAATTGGTTCACAATCATGAAACCAATGAAGATCCTAGCAAACAGGACTTGTTGTACTCAAATCAACCCACCAAGCAACATCATCATCTTGCATATAAAATTCCTCAAAAATTACTAATACTTAATTTTGATTGTATCAAATCAGAATTCTTACCTTGTTGCTTTTCTAGGTCCTTAGACCTACTTGGTCCATCATATTTGTTCAATTTTCGAACAAGACAATCCTTCTTAAAGTTACCAAGTATGCCACACTTCCAACAAACCATTTCACACTTTTTGTTGGAAGATTTATCATCTCCACCTTTTTACTTCCTTTTGCTTTTAGATTTGTTGTAATTCTATGATCCATCATTTTCGACCATATTTTTGAGTCCTCAAAAACTCTTCAGTCATAAAGTAACTTTCGATTTGAACCAAAGCTAACACTTCCTTGTTATGTTTCAAAGTATGTTTGAACTCCCTCTAGGAATGAGGCAGTTTTTCTATAATCACATCAAGTGAGATAGCTTCATCCATCTTCAGATTATGTAAGACAAACTATCCAGTAATCCTCAAGAATTCATGAAATTGTTCCATGACAAGCCTGATATCAAGTGTCACAAGCCTGATATCAACTGTGACAACTTGAAATTTATTTCGTCACTGTAACCCATTTCCGTTAATAAAGCTTATTATTATTTAAAATTTTCCGTTAACTTTTGGGTTAGGCAAATCAATTAAGACTTTTAATATGACTTCATGAGTGTCCAAACAAACTAGAAACACGTCAAACACCCTCGATATCCCTTTGAAAAGTTTTTAGTTTACGACCAAGTTGGGTTACAACCATTTAATCGGGTACGACCATAAACTCCGTTTAACGTCTGGATCGGGTAGATTTCCACCGGGCCGCAAACTCAAACCCTATATAAGGGTGAGTGGACCTTCAATTGAGGTTTTTCCCCACTCTTAACACAATCTCTCTCTACTCTCTCTCTACAAGTCGATTTTGATCCAAAAACGCCCCTTTCAAGCTCCAAAATCGTAAGTGATCCTTCCTAGCTTGTTGTTTAGCTTATTATGCATGAAAATTCGTGTTTAAATCATTTAAAAGCCTCAAAATCATGTGTTTACAGCCAAGGAACACCCCTCAAACCGTAAACACCCATAAGTGGGTTTCGAAGCCCCAAAACCCTTTTAGTACTTAGGTATGACTTAGGGACTAGCATGCATGAGCTTAGAACCCCAAAATCATGAGTTAATGGGAGTAAACATGAGTTTACAGCCTATGAATGAGATTTTACGGCCGAAGAATGTTCTTGGGCCGTAAACTCCCTTAAAGGGTGCAACATTTCCCTTTCTTGCTTCCTTATGCCTGGAACTTAACATAGAATCAACCACCATCGAAGTAGGGACCTTAAACATCAAAGAAACCAAGACCTTCAAGAGATTACGGCCGTGAACCCCCAAGGGATTGGTCCTCTGGCTATAAACTCCCTTAAGGAGGTCAAATGGTGCCCTAACTTCCCCCTATGGCTTGGATTAATGCATAGAACCTTGTATCCTTCCATTTGAGACCCTAAATCATGAAAGAATGGGCCAAGCATGAGTTTACGGATGTAAACCCATGTGTTCATGGCAGTAAACTCACCAAGTGTCCTTCAAGAACCTCAAACTCCATTTCAAAGGTCATTTCAAGTCCCGGTCACTTCCTAAGCCCTTGAATCAAAATGTAAGACCTTTGAGCAACCAAAAACATCCCACCCATGAGTTTATGGCTGTAAACTCATGGTGGATATGGTCTTTGGGCCGTAATATTCCCTAAGGTTTACTCTTGAAGTGTAAACTCCTTATCAAATCCCTACACTCCTTAGATGCAACCCGTATCACTTCCAACCTTTGAGATAAAGTGTTTACGTGCATCGGAGTGTATTATCTTACTTAATTAGTGGTTCAATGTCTAATTAGATACAATTGTGTATCACTCCATGTTACATACGACCCTCGCGCGTGTTCAAGCCCTAAATTGACACTTAGCATCCTACCCGGCACATTCTCGTCTGGTGAGTTCATACCCCTACACTTTTTCCGAGTTTTTCATGTTTTCAGGGGGGGGAATAAAAGCAAATCATAAAGGTTTTTGAAACTTAAAAACTGATGTAATTATATGATTTTCTGACAAACTTTTAGATACTTTATCCCTTTTGTAATATGCGGAGCATAAGGGAGATTTTATGAATATAATTATATGGTTTTCAAACAACGTGGGAACTTAACAAATCATTCAAATTATTATGGGAATAATTTGGGATCTTCATTACTTGTTTTACGGATTCAGATTTCGCGCAAAGTCAATAATATAAACTATGTGCGATTTAGTTTATCCATGTTTAATCTAGAGTATCATGCTAAATAATTACTTTGTATTTGATTATCTATACTCTACCTTGTTCCAAACGATTTCAAAACTCGAGAACGATCAATTATCCTGTGAATCAGTTAATACTAGCTTGTGAGACTTGTCATCGTTATACCCTTCGGGGTACCAGTACATCCTCACCGGAAGTATAACCAGACTCTCCTGGAATGAGAGCGTGAAATTTGTGGATAGATCTATTTGGGGCTGACAATCTCACACCTAAACTGTTAGCTACAGTTAGGCGATCACGCCTGGGGTGACAAATTTTGGAATCGATCGACGCCTGAAGAATGTCAAGGAGGTCACCGGTCAAATCAGTATGGTTATGCGACTCACAATACGTATTAAACTAACTTTGTTCAAGGATTTCTTTCTTTCTTCTATAGTTTTATTTATGTAATAAAACTACCTACTTTCGTACTGGAGGGTATTCCAGGAATCTTAAACCTATAGTTTTATGTATTAAAACTACCTACTTTCGTACTCGAGGGTAATCCAGGAGTCTTAACCTATAGTTTTATGTATTAAAACTACCTACTTTCGTACTGGAGGGTAATCGAGGATCATAACTTACGGTTTTCTTATCTTACTGGTAATAACCAAGGTTTTTCTTATCTTATGGAAATCGACTAACATATTAGAAAATATGGGATTTTCTGGGAAAACATGCATATGTATTTCATAACTCAGTAACAATGGTTTTCGATATTATGGAATTCTTTATCAAAGGAAATGAAGTATTTTCACAAGATTTAATAATCAGTTTTCCTTACAAAACATGCTTATGAACTCACCAGCTTTATGCTGATATTTTTTAAAACTGCTTGTATTCTCAAGTTCTCGTTAGACAGGTACCCCGCATTCTTTTGGAGAAGACGGAGCGTATAGAAGTCTCGTCTTTACTTTTGTTCGTACTGATGTATATATAAAACATGTATTACTTTGCTTTCAAACCAATGTAAATATTTCTATGTAATGTAATGGTTGTGTTTACTATGCTTGCTATGTACATTGGTTGTGACACTACGCATGACGTCCTCTGCCCCGGAACGTTTCCGCCTTCGGTTTCGGGGTGTGATAGATTGGTATCAGAGACCTTTTATAGTGATCTAAGTATACTGAAGCTTACATTGTATATAACTATAAACACTAAGGGGCTGAAGTGCTATGAACTAAAAGTATACTTTAAAATACAAGTATTTTTCAAAAAGTATACTAGAATACCGAAACGCCAGAAACCGTAACCACGAGTAGAACAAAACATAAGTAATTGGGAGTTGTACATTGTGGTTAAACCTGGGCAGTTATGTAGTCGTGTCTAGGGTCAATATAGCTTGATCAACTATATTCATTTGAGACACGGCCAACATGTGCTTGGGAGTGACTGTGGTGTGCAACAGGCCTAAAACTTACCAAATATCCAAACAATGAGTCATCGTCGCAGCAAAACATAAAATACTATGGGAGTATTTTCTAGAGTCAACTTCGTTATAGAAATCCTCATTCAAGTGTAACTACTCATTTCATTTAGCGATAAATTCCCTTGCGTTGGTAGCTTTCCTATATATTATCGCATAGTAGAACACTCTATCTGCCATAATGAGATATCTCTTGTTTTATATCTCTTGATTCTATCCAGAGGACTTACCATCCTCTCTTCCTGATCATTTTAGATCAAGATGCCTCCAAGGAGAGGACCCAGCTCAAGGAACAACAATCCTCCTCCACCACCTCCTCCGTTTGATCCAGCTATGTTTCAAGCAGCCATTACTACTGTTGTGGCTGCTGCCATGTCACAAGTGAACCCCAACGGTTCAGGAGGACCAGGATGTGGTACTCATCCTCAAAACCAGGAAGGTGGTCAGGGACACCGAAAGGAGTGTTCCTACAAAGATTTCATGAATGCGAAACCCACACCTTTCAATGGCACTGGAGGTGTTATTGCTCTGACTCGATGGTTTGAGAAAATCGAGTCTATTTTCAAAATTTGTTCCTGTTCGGAAGCTAATAAGGTGAAGTTTGCCGCCTGCACTTTCACCGATAAATCCTTGAATTGGTGGAATGGCCGAGTTAAATCCCTAACCCTACCAGTAGCCAATGCTATGGGTTGGGAGAGCATGAAGGAGCTTCTACTTGCTGAATACTGCCCGCAGGGTGAAATGCAGAAGCTAGAGCATGAACTCTGGAATCTAAAGATGAAGGGTTCTAATATCGCCGCTTACACCTCCAGATTTGATAACCGAGCGCTTCTCTATCTAGGAATGGTTACCTCGGAAAGCAAAAAGATTGAAAGATTCATCTGGGGGCTGACCCAGCCAACCAAGGGAAATGTTTTGGCTGCGAAGCCAAACACCTTCGACAGCGTTAAATGTCTAGCGCAAACCCTGATCGATCATGGTGACGATCTCGATGAAGCGGCCGCCGCTCCTGAACAGGGAAAACGGAGTAGTGAGAAAAGAAAATTTTGGAAACAAAAGAAGGGTCAGTCTTCGCAAGAGCCCTCAAAGAAGCAACAAACTGTGACAGACCACGCTACTACTACTCCTGTCACCACTCCTACAGCCTAGGATCCTACCGGTGGATACACGGGTACCCTCCCCTGGTGCGGCAAGTGCAGTTACCACCATCGTACTCCCGGGCCTTGTCATGAAAAGCTCTGCAACAACTGTGGCAAGAAGGTCCATATTGCTCAAAACTGCAGAACACCAGCCCAACCAACCAATCAGACATTTGGGGTAGGTGCCGGTCAGGCCTGCTACGGTTGTGGTGAAGTTGGGCATTACAAGCGAAACTTCCCCAAAGCAGCAACAACCAACAACACTGGGAGAGTTCTAACGATTGGGCAAGAAGAGGCAGTCGCCAATCCCACCGTTGTCACGGGTACGTTCCTTCTCGAAAACTCTTATGCTTGCATCCTTTTCGATTCTGGTATTGAAAGAATTTGTGTTAGCCATTCATTCAAACATCTTCTTAAGCATAATCCTCAACCGCTAACCGAAACGTTTACCGTCAAGATGGCTAACGGCGAGAAAGAGAACACTAACGATATATTCATAGGTTGCACCCTTACCCTGAACGATCATTTTTTTCCCATCGACCTTACGCCAGTTTCAATAAAGAGTTTTGATGTTATCATTGGCATGGATTGGTTGAGTCCCAATCATGCTGATATCCTTTGTTACGAAAAAGCCATCCGTCTCAATCTTCCCTCTAGCCAAACTCTCATGATCTACGGCGATAAACTTAGTTCAAATCTTCGCATCATTTCATGCATCAAATCTCAAAAGCTTATGCAAAAGGAGTGCCATGCATTCCTAGCCCATGTGATCAATGAAAAACAGGAAGCTAAAGACCTCGAGAGCATCCCCGAAGTCTACAATTTTCCTGATGTCTTTCCCGAAGAGCTCCCAGGAATTCCTCCCGAACGTCAAGTCGAGTTTCGCATCGACCTAATTCCCGGAGAAAATCTTGTAGCCAAATCTCCATATCACTAAGCGCCAGCAGAAATGCAGGAGTTATCCAGTCAGCTCAATGAACTACTCAGCAAAGGGTTCATTAGACCGAGTTCCTCACCCTGGGGAGCCCCAGTATTATTTGTGAAGAAGAAAGATGGATCCTTTCGGATGTGTATAGACTATCGTGAGTTGAATAAGTTGACCGTCAAAATCCGTTATCCTCTTCCTCAAATAGACGACCTTTTCGATCAACTTCAGGGAGCCAGTTACTTCTCAAAAATAGACCTTATATCAGGGTACCATCAGCTACGAGTTCATGAGAGTGATGTTTCCAAAACAGCATTTAGGACTCGTTATGGACACTACGAGTTTCTAGTGACGCCCTTCGGTCTAACCAACGCACCGGCAGTGTTCATGGACCTGATGAATCAGGTGTGTCACCCCTTTCTGGACAATTTCGTCATCGTGGTCATTGACGACATACTTGTCTATTCCAAAAGCGAAGAAGATCACAAACAACACTTGAGGTTAGTGTTGGAAACTCTTAGATCAGAAAAGCTATACGCAAAATTCTCCAAGTGCGAATTCTAGATTCAGAAGGTAACTTTCCTTGGTCAAGTGGTAAAAGAGGAGGGTATACACGTGGACCCGTCCAAAATCAAGGCAATGGAGAATTGGTCGGCACCGAAGACACCTACAGAAATCCGTCAATTCTTGGGTCTCGCCGGCTATTATCGTAGATTTATTCAGAATTTTTCCAGAATCGCCAAACCCCTGACCACTCTGACACAGAAAGGTGTACCCTTCTGTTGGAGTGAAAAGCAAGACACAGAATTCCAAACGTTAAAGCGAGCCTTGTGCAGCGCACCTATCCTGTCCCTGCCCCAAGGGATAGAGTATTCCGTTGTCTATTGCGATGCGTCCAATCAGGGCTTAGGCCGTGTGCTTATGCAGAGAGGAAAAGTTATCACTTATTCCTCGAGACAGCTGAAGGCACACGAAGTTAACTACACAAATCACGACCTGGAGTTAGGAGCAGTGGTCTTCGCATTAAAGATTTGGAGACATTATCTCTACGGAACCAAGTGCACGATCTTCACCGACCATAAAAGCCTACAACACATTTTCGATCAGAAGGACATAAACATGAGACAACGACGATGGGTAAAGCTGCTCAGTGACTACGAGTGCAAAATCCGCTACCATCTCGACAAGGCCAATATGGTAGCAGATGTCCTTATCCGAAAGGAAAGATCAGGCAACAAGTTGAAGACCCTGACAATGACCATCCATTCCCACTTATCAACACAAATCCGAGAAGCCCAGTTGGAAGCCCTAAAACCAGAGAACGTGTCGAACGAAGCTTTGAGGGGAATGGATAAGAATCTTGAGATCAGAGGTGACGGAGTCTATTGTTTCATGGATAAAATCTGGACCCCAAAGTTCGGAGGTTTCAGAGAGGTTGTTATGGGCGAAGCTCACAAGACCAGATACTCTGTTCACCCAGGTTCGGATAAGATGTACCTGGATCTCAAGAAACTATACTGGTGGCCAAACATGAAAGCCGAAATCGCTACCTTCGTGGGCAAGTGTCTGACTTGCACCAAAGTGAAGGTCGAATATCAGAAACCCTCGCGTCTACTCCAACAGCCTGAGACACCTGAGTGGAAATGGGAGATGATTACTATGGATTTCATCACCAAGTTACCCAAATCTCCGAGTGGTTACGATACCATTTGGGTAATTATCGACCGATTGAAAAAATCCGCTCTCTTCCTACCGATTAAAGAAACGTTCAAGATGGAAAGACTCACGCGAATCTACATTCAAGGGATGGTCTGACTGCACGGTGTGCATGTGTCCATCATCTCCGGTCGATATAGCAGGTTTACCTCAAGATTTTGGCAGTCCATTCAGAAAGCTCTTGGAACTAAGCTGGATATGAGTACAGCTTATCATCCTCAGACTGATGGGCAAAGTGAGAGAACTATCCAGAACTTAGAAGAAATGTTGAGAGCATGTGTCATCGATTTCGGAAAGTCATGGAACACTCATTTACCCTTGATCGAGTTCTCGTATAACAACAGTTACCACACCAGTATTAAGGCTACCTCGTTCGAAGCCCTCTACGGTCGCAAGTGCAGATCCCTTCTATGTTGGGCCGAGGTAGGGGACACTCAGCTAGCCAAGGGTCGAGTCCCCGACAGTACTCCCACTGGTACTGAAATCATCCGCGAAACCACCGAGAAGATCATCCAAATCCGAGAATGACTAAAAGCTTCACGAGACAGACAAAAGAGCTATGCCGATAAACGACGAAAACCCTTGGAATTCCAGGTTGGAGATCGTGTCTTGTTGAAGGTCTCACCCTAGAAAGGCATGATACGCTTTGGGAAGCGCGGGAAACCGAACCCAAGATACATAGGACCTTTCAAGATCCTTGCTAGGACCGGTCTCGTAGCCTACAAACTCCTACTACCTCAAGAACATGGCAACCTCCATCACTACTAGAAAAAAGGCCTTTTACGACGCTCATTGTGCATCATAAAACGCTCAGACGATGCGCAAATGCGCGTTAAGGAAGGCCCTGTCATAAAGAGAGACGACGCCCATTTACGATGCGCATTTATGACGCGCATTTACGACGCACGGTTATGACACGCAATGTGTATCAAGGAAGGCCTTGTTATAAATGAAGACGACACGCATTTGTGTGTCGTAACCTTATGATGCGTGTGTTTATGACACGCAATGCGTATCAAGGAAGCCCCTGTCAAGAAAGGTCATGTCATAAATGAAGATGACACACATATTTGCGTATCATAATTTTAACTGTTCTAAAAAAATATATTTATATATTTATTAATTTTTAAATTAAATTTGCATTTAATGTCTCATAATAGAAATAAAATATCATATACAAAAAATGCAATCCATTGCATAAAATTTAATGTCATACAATTCTATTTTTTACAATATCTAAATTTGCATCTAATCTACTATATACATCAAATTCCAACTAAGTAAAGTTTCATCTTGCCTTTCATAATTCTTTAAGACTAATGCTCCAAGCAGCTAATTATATGGATAAGCAGTTGTACATTCGCCCATCTCACTCAATAATGACTTAGCCAAATTCAACTCCAAGTCTTTATTGCATCTTGCTGATAATGCGGCAAGACTTGAATCAAGTGGCTTCATATTCCTTTCTTCCACCAACTTTACCTGATGCACAAAATACATAGAAACAAAAAAAACATTGTAGAGGAAGGGGTAATTTGGGGAAATGGGAGGGGTATCCTCTACAAAACAAAACAAAAAATATCATTTGCAAAATTTTCTCTTTAGTAACCTCTAGCAAAACATTATATATATATATATATATATATATATATATATATATATATATATATATATGTATGTATGTATGTATATATATATATGTGTGTGTGTGTGTATATATATATATATATATATATTAAAAAAAATGAAATTTTTTATAGTTTTATATTATAATTATGCCTAGAGTATTGCATACCTGAAGAACCATTTGTTAGCTCTACAACACTTTTTTAATCTGAACCAAGCTTTCATCACTAACATCAGCACCTTTTGTAGCCCCTAGGACTACGCATAAAAGTTAGAAAAACTAAATATTCCAAAAATACCCCTAAGACTCTTTTTGTCCCTGAATCTGAATTAAACCACAAGTGATGCTTCGATTTCATTGTTTCGTGCAACTTCAACATGAAGTGTTCTGATGCTATATGTGTAAAGTTTCACACTTTACAGGAGATTCTTGGGGAAGGAAAGAAGGTTGAGCTTGAACAGAAGGTAATTACATATCATATGCTTTTTTGTTTTAAGGGTTAAACGAATCATTTCAAGATTTGAAAATTATTAAAAAAAACGTTATAATTGTAGAAAACAAATTGATAACCTTCTAAAATCTTGGGAGCTAAAATATATCCAATTAAAACAATGAAAATGTGATTTTGTTTTTGTTTTCAATGTTGTAGTAGTAGGAAGAGATGAAAGTTTGATATAATAAACAAATCACTAAAAGTAGGTTGCTATTTCTTAAAAACTAATTCAACTTTGGCATATTATAGCTTACCTTCTCTGTTGGTGGAAACTGCAATGAGTTCTTTAATGGCTAAATCAGAAACAAGATAAAACTACAGAAAAAAATGTAGGTTAACTCAGCAGATGATAAACCAATAGTTGGTAATTTACAATCTTTCTTTCATCATACAATCTTTATTCTTTAGGTATAATGTATTTATTAATCCAACAATGTTGACATTATGCATAACTTGAATTCAAATATAAATTGGACAAGATATAATGTCTTTCTTAAACAAATAGTTCAATATGCTACCCCACTATCATTGACTATTAAAGAAATTAGGGATAAATCTAATAGTAGAATGTTTATGCCAATTAAGGCCTCATTTGGAAGCCAGCAACAGTAATACAAGCTAGAAAAGAGGGAACAGGTGGTGTTTTTAAGTTATAATTTTGAATAGAAAAGGCAAAACTTCTATCTTGAGGGGACAACACCAAGCATGGCAGTGGTGTCAAGGACCTGATTATAGTAAGAGAAGGTGTTGCTGGGGATGTACTTAATGCATAAACTTCTATCTTTTTCCTTCTCTGCATAAACTTCTATCTCATAGTCAGTGTAGTCTTAAACATCAGGTTTAAAAAGTCAAGTTTGTGAATCTCTTTTGCAGCACATCAGATGTGCTTTTTCCTTGAAAATATGATGCTACTTGAGATACTATAGAATGGAAAAGTGATTTGGACATGAGAGAGAGAGAGGGAGAGACAAGATATGAATAAAATAGTTACTTACACAGAAATGTTGACCAGCATGGTTGTATGATGGATTGATCTTCAGAGTTTGAATGATCAACCATAAGAGCCTTAAAAATATATGATTCAACAGCGGCCCACCAGTTGCTGATGTAAGCTTTGTACCGCTCTAAGAAGAGGGAGAAATAATTAATTCAATGAAAGAATGAGATTTTAAAGGCTTATTATTATGTAAAGTTTTTAGAGAAATTACCTCTAGTAGAAGACATAGGATTTGAACTTCTGTCTTTGACAATATTTGATGGGAATTATTATGACTGTGTCTTTCTAACAGTTCACTTAGTAAAGAATGGATGAAATGTCAACATGGAAAACTGCAGAATGGATGAAAGTCAAAGGCAATTACTTATCATTCTGCAAGAAACTTACCCCTCCATATGGACACAAAGATAGTGCAGATCCCAAGATAAACTTCAGTATGTTGTCCTTTGTTGGCCGATCAAATCTGAATAAGTTTTAAAAAGATACAGATTAGAGAACGTACAAGGCTTTCATTATAAATATGAAAAGTGCTTATAAAATCATTAGTGAAAATACCTTACTCCAACACTCTGCTTTTGAGACTTAAGTGTAGCAGTATTGAGGTGCAATGCCAGGTAATGTATACTATATATTAGTTTTGTTGAATTAATGTTAGTTAATAATAATATGGTGAAAGAGAAATATGTTATTTTGTTATTATATAAATGTATAGGGCGCAACCCCTACGATTTCTATAGATAATACAGTAGGGTGCCAACTGTACTTGAGTCGAGAGTCTCTAGAAACATCTATAACAACTGCTAAATCAACTGAAGTTAATGTCATGGTGCCTTCCTCAGATCCTGACGCTGATCTGGTATGCTTGCTTCCAATTTATTTTTCTTAAAAAACTTTCTAGGGGTAGTTACGTCATTTGCAAAGGCAAAAATTAGAAAAAATAAACACACAGATCAGAAGTAAAAACATACTAAAACTTGCGTAATACTAATAATAATAGACAAACAAGAAACACATATGAAATTGAAACCCACAGCAACTGTATTCTCAAGTATCAGCCATGATTTCCTCCATTCAGACTCAAATTCCTGGCAAATATACAAATTTTGTATGTTGTTATCGTACAAAATATAGAAAAAGAGGTGAATATCTAATTTTTATTAGCTGATTCTTTCTATATCACATGTCTCACCTGTTATCAATATAATCTAAAACCTAAAATGATCAATTTTTAAATAAACGAATTGAAATTGGGACGTGTAAAGAAGTGTAAATGCAAACAATAAGAATGTTATAATTGGGTAAAGTTTACAAAATACAATGCCTTGATAAGAAAAAAATTTGAAAATAGAATGTCTTAAAGAAAGAAATGAAAGTATGATGCTATATAATACACAAATAAATGAACCATATTCAAAGGAATTGGAATTTGAAGGATCTGGAATCTGAAGAAATTGGATTCTCTCACACATTTGGTTGATAAGAAATAGATTGGAATTTGTAAAAAATATGAAGAGGAAAAGTAGATGGAAATGCAAGATATATGTTTACTTGTGAGATATAGGGTTAAAATGGTAGTTAGAGTATTTACTATTTATAAAGAGACAGTGTTGCAAACATGATGCAGGATTAGAATGGAATCGAATTCCAGTTCCAATCCCAATTCCAATTCCGGCAAAATCACACAGAATATGACATAAAGGTGACTTAGACCACAAAACATCATAACTCAAGTGTCAAAGAAATCTAGATAATTTAGGGTTCTATGACTTCTTTATCAATTTGATTCAAAACTACTTCTAATCAGATTTGTCTAAAATCCAGACATTTTGATCTATATTTGCATCAAAGTCTTATTGAGAAGAGGGAAAACAATACTCTTCAATCAAAAAACCATTTCTTTGTGATAGAAAAAAAATGAAAAGTTTGTTTACCTTGGTGGAATAGGGAGGAAGCTTTAGGTAGTTGGCACATGTCATGACACTTGGCAAATCATCATCTGCAGATTCCAACACTCCACCTGCAGCATTTGATGCAGTGTTGTTGGAGCTTGAAGAGTGTTGTAATTAATAAAGGGTTAGTGACTGAGGAGGGGCAATTTCGTAATTCACCTAGATAAAATTTTGAAAACAAGGGGTGGTTGAGGGGGGTGTTTTTACCTTTCTGGCAATGGTCAACTTAGGGTTCAAGACAGCTAAGCCACCTGGAGGAAGCCGGGGTGCACCAGTAACAAATTGACAGAATGCCCTTTGTTGTTCTGGATTGAACTCTCCCATTATCTCAAGCAACTAACAAAGAGACATAAACAAAACTATTAATATTAACTATAATATAAATTTATAAATATTCCCTGAATATTGCTAAAAAAAATTACTCACATTAATTACTACAGGGTTCTTGGATGTGTACCCATGGTCGAATTTTATGTGTTCCACAAGTGTATCAGCCTGCATTTAAAAGAAACATGAATTCTCTACAACATATCATTTTCACAAAGAATACATGTTATGCTTAAGTAGAAAAAAGATGAGCAAATTACCTCCCATATTTCTCTATGCCCACAGAGTAAATAATCCAACTCACTTGGAGAAAATATTTGTAAACTTGAAACATCAAAAACCTGATAGTAATAAGATAAAATATTAGCTTAAAAAATTATTTTGTATATTTTCTAATTCCATAAACAATTTAGCATATTAGAATGTTGGAAAAAGATGATGACCTGATTAAAGCCAGCTCTAAATGCTTCCAATTGCCTTGTGATACCAGTCTTGATAGTAGCATCAACCACCAGTGAAATGTACTCTTCCAAATTATTTAAATCGACCTGTGAATTTGGAAGCCACAAGTTTATCAACAAATTAATTGCTAGATAAACATAACCCCATAAACAATAAAGATAAAAAAAAAATCAAAGTACATTCAATCAAAAAACCATTTCTCCTTCTATTAAAACAGGCAAACATGTGAAAACTATCAACCTAACTTCAACTGGACAATTTGTTAAAGCTTCTTTCTTTCAAGTTTCATCAACTAATGTAACCCTGATCATCGACGCGAAAAAGAACTTAAACCATGTTGCCAACAAGTTGTTCTCGTAGTAAAAATTCACAAACAACTAAATATGAATTCATAATAAGCTAATCATACATAATATCCACGGTTAAATCACTAAAATGAAGTCTACAGAGAATCAAACTTACTTCTTGTTTCTCCTCCCATGTTTAGGTCCCCATCCTTCAAGCTTTGCAACAGGGCAACCCACATATGAAGTTCATATGTGGTCGCACTTGTCAAATAAAAGAAAAAGAAAGAACTTTATGTGTTTATCTTAATCGGTCACTTCAATCAAGAATTAGTGCCCTAAATCATCGGGTCTATAAGTGTAAGAAAATTAGTGCGATTATGATGGGAACCAGAGTCCAAATTCACCCGTGGCTAATGAGTCTGAAGGGTTTGGGTTCTCAGAGAAGGACTCGGTAGGCTGAGCCAAGTCCTTGTAAGGGCTATTTGAGGTCTAATGGTCTCCTTTCTTCCCACATGTCATGCATACCATCAATACATCTCCTCCTTTCGACTTTTGGGCTAATGGGTCTCCAGCTGCATTTGAGTCTTCAACTTTTGTACCTAAAAGACAAAACTTCGCATTCACAATCTGCATATCTAACAAGCAGCAATGAAATTGAGATATATTCCTAAGTTTTTAAATCGGTAGTGATTGACTATTGTCATGATGATTGATATGTGCATAGTGAATCGCAACTGAAACTGTTGATCTAGGCAATAAACCTAATGTAAAGAACTAGGGCTAGATGTAAATAAAGTAATAAACTTCTTAAACTACATATGTCTTAAAAATTTCACATAAATAATTATAAAGGATTGTTACAATTATATGAAATTTCAGATCTAGGGATGACGTACCTGGAGCCCTTGGTCGCTCAAAGATGATTTCCTTGGTAGAATCCATGGTGAGTTTGGCACCAACGTCCTCTTGAACGACATCACCGAACTTAGGCCAAAATCGCCTCTCCATGGCGCGCTTGCTCAGCCGAGCATTAGCGAGTTTACAGGCGCGTGTGGTGGTGGTAATCTTAACCCGATTACCTTCGTTCTTGAATTTGTACTTTCAACCCGTGTTCGTCGGCTCCAATAACCTGTTTCGGTGGCAACAAATAGTCATAGTCACCGCCATCATCTTCTTCCTCCAATTTGCCCCATCTGGGTTTTGATCCATGTCTGCAAAGCTGCTAGAATTGTTGCTGAGGGAAAATTAGGGTATGAGATTTGAAGTAGTAATGTGAATAAGATGAAGATGTAATGAATTCGGTTGTTGTGATTCTCTAGGCTTCAAAATTGATAGATTTTTTTCGATTCTTTCAAGTTTGAATCAGAAAATGAGAAAGAGTTAGGGAAATCAAGAGTGCAATGCTCGTCCTTGTTAGGTTGAATGGTCGTGATTGCAAAGATGAAAGATAGATAGAAGATAGAAAAAAACAAGGCGGGTTTTCAAAATTTTGGGGATTTCATTTCCCCCTTATCTACTAAAAGCGCATTTCATTAAAATTATAAAGCGACAGGTACAGACGACACGCGTTTAAGATAAAGCGCCCTCCGTGTTTTTAATTTTTTTTTCTTGAGAAACTAAATTAAGGGCACCCAATAAAGCGTGACGTAAATCCTTAAATTTTTTGGAGAGATGACGCTATTTTAAGGGCACGTCCTTTTGCGTATCGTTAATTATCGCGTATCGTAAAACGCGCGTCATTAAAGGTCTGTTTTCTAGTAGTGCATCCTATATTCCACGTCTCTAATCTCAAAAAGTGCCTATCCGACGAAACCCTCGTGATCCCTCTTGATGAGATCGAGATCAACGAAAATCTGAACTTCGTGGAAGAACCAATCGAAATCATGGATCGAGAGATTAAATGTACGAAACAAAGCCGCATCCCGATAGTGAAGGTTCGCTGGAATGCCAAGTGGGGACCCGAATTCACTTGGGAGCACGAAGACTCGATGAAGCAGAAATATCCGCATCTCTTTCCAAATCCATAATTTATATCTTAATTCTAAATTTCGGTACAAAATTCCCTCTAACGGGGGATGATGTGACAACCTGAAATTTATTCCTCACTGTAACTCATTTCCATTAATAAAATTTATTTTTATTTAAAAATTTTCGTTAACTTTTGGGTTAGGCAAATCAATTAAGACTTTTAATATGACTTCATGAGTGTCCAAACGAATTAGAAACACGTGAAACACCCTCGATATCCCTTTGAAAAGTTTTTAGTTTACGACCAAGTCAAGTTACAACCATTTAATCGCGTACGACCATAAACTCCGTTAACGTCGGGATCGGGTAGATTTCCATCAGGCCGCAAACTCAAAACCTATATAAGGGTGAGTGGACCTTCAATTGAGATTTTTCCCCACTCTTAACACAATCTCTCTCTACTCTCTCTCTCTCTACAAGTTGATTTTGATCCAAAAACGCCCCTTTCAAGCTCCAAAATCGTAAGTGATCCTTCCTAGCTTGTTGTTTAGCTTATTATGCATGAAAATTCATGTTTAAATCATTCAAAAGCCTCAAAATCATGTGTTTACAGCCAAGGAACACCCCTCAAACCGTCAACACCCATAAGTGGGTTTTGAAGCCCCGCAACCCTTTTAGTGCTTAGGTATGACTTAAGGACTAGCATGCATGAGCTTAGAACCCCAAAATCATGACTTAATGGGAGTAAACATGAGTTTACAGCCTATGAATGAGAGTTTACGGCCAAAGAATGTTCTTGGGCCGTAAACTCCCTTAAAGGGTGCAAAATTTCCCTTTCTTGCTTCCTTATGCCTGGAACTTAACATAGAATCAACCACCATCGAAGTAGGGACCTTAAACATCAAAGAAACCAAGACCTTCAAGAGATTACGGCCATGAACCCCCAAGGGATTGGTCCTCTGGCTGTAAACTCCCTTAAGGAGGTCAAATGGTGCCCTAACTTCCCCCTATGGCTTGGATTAATGCATAGAACCTTGTATCCTTCCATTTGAGACCCTAAATCATGAAAGAATGGGCCAAGCATGAGTTTACGGATGTAAACCCATGTGTTCATGGCAGTAAACTCACCAAGTGTCCTTCAAGAACCTCAAACTCCATTTCAAAGGTCATTTCAAGTCCCGATCACTTCCTAAGCCCTTGAATCAACCCTAGAACCTTCCCTTGTGCAATGTAAGACCTTTGAGCAACCAAAAACATCCCACCCATGAGTTTACGGCTGTAAACTCATGGTGGATATGGTCTTTGGGCCGTAACATTCCCTAAGGTTTACTCTTGAAGTGTAAACTCCTTATCAAAGCCCTACACTCCTTAGATGCAACCCGTATCACTTCCAACACTTGAGATAAAGTGTTTACGTGCATCGGAGTGCATTATCTTACTTAATTAGTGGTTTAATGTCTAATTAGATACAATTGTGTATCACTCCATGTTACATACGACCCTCGCGCGTGTTCAAGCCCTAAATTGACACTTAGCATCCTACCCGACACATTCTCGTCTGGTGAGTTCATACCCCTACACTTTTTCTGAGTTTTTCATGTTTTCAGGGGGGATACAAGCAAATCATAAAGGTTTTCGAAACTTAAAAACTGATGTAATTATATGATTTTCTGACAAACTTTTACATACTTCATCCGTTTTGTAATATGCAGAGCAAGGGAGATTTTCTGAATATAATTACATGGTTTTCAAACAAAGTGGGAACTTAACAAATCATTCAAATTATTAACGGAATAATTTAGGATCTTCATTACTTTTTTTACGGATTCAGATTTTGCTCAAATTCAATAATATAAACTATGTCTGATTTAGTTTATCCATCTTTAATCTAGAGTATCATGCTAAATAATTACTTTGTATTTGATTATTTATACTCTACCTTGTTCCAAATGATTTCGAAACTCGAGAATGATCATTATCCCGTGAATCAGTTAATTCTAGCTTGTGAGACTTGTCTTCGTTATACCCTTTGGGGTACCAGTAAATCCTCACCGAAAGTATAACCAAAGTCTCCTGGAGGGAGAGCGTGAAATTTGTGGAGAGATCTATTCGGGACTGACAATCCCACACCTAAACTGTTAGCTACAGTTAGGCGGGTACGCCTGGGGTGACAAATTTTGGAATCGATCGACGCCTGAAGAACGTCAAGGAGGTCACGGGTCAAATTAGTATGGTTATGCGACTCACAATACGTATTAAACTAACTAACTTTGTCCACGGATTTCTTTCTTTCTTCTATAGTTTTATTTATGTAATAAAACTACCTACTTTCGTACTGGAGGGTATTCCAGGAATCTTAAACCTATAGTTTTATGTATTAAAACTACCTACTTTCGTACTGGAGGGTATTCCAGGAATCTTAACCTATAGTTTTATGTATTAAAACTACCTACTTTCATACTGGAGGGTAATCCAGGGATCATAACTTACGGTTTTCTTATCTTACTGGTAATAACCAAGGTTTTTCTTATCTCATGGAAATCGACTAACATGTTAGAAAACATGGGATTTTCTGAAAACATGCATATGTATTTCATAACTCAGTAACAATGGTTTTCGATATTATGGCATTCTTTATCAAAGGAAATGAAGTATTTTCACAAGATTTAATAACCATTTTTCCTTACAAAACATGCTTATGAACTCACCAGCTTTATGCTGATATTTTTAAAACTGCTTGTATTCTCAGGTTCTCGTTAGACAGGTACCCCGCGTTCTTTTGGAGAAGACGAAGCTTATAGAAGTCTTGTCTTTACTTTTGTTCGTACTGATGTATATATAAAATATGTATCACTTTGCTTTCAAACAAATATAATTATTTCTATGTAATGTAATGGTTATGTTTACTATGCTTGCTATGTACATTGGTTGTGATACTACGCATGACGTCCTCCGCCCTGGAACGTTTTCGCCTTCGGTTTCGGGGTATGACATCAACCATCTTGTAATTCATAAAATTACTGACCAGAAACATCTTACTATATGCATCTTCTATCATATACTTGGATTCCAGCAAATCACACAGGTCCTTTGCAGATTTGACATTTCGGTAAACATTAAATAGAGAGTCAGACATATTGTTTTAGATGTAACCATGAGATACGTGGTTATATTTCTCCCATTTTTATCTCCTCCAAGACACTTCCAAGGTTTCATCTTCAGTATATCCATGCATAGGGGTACTCAGAAGATACACTACTTTTAGGGTAGTAAGAAATGTATTTTCTTCTATCAATGATGAAAATCTTGCCCTTTAAACTTCATCATCTTCTAAAACTTACTAGTCATGTCCTTCATAGATTCCCCGTTCGCCATTTTCATAGAAAATTTCAATCTTTGTTAGAAATATGGGTGTTTCGATTGCTTGAATTCACTAAGAGGCATGATACACTTTTAGATTGAAATATTTCAATGGTACAATCGAAATCTCAACCGGATAAAACTTAGTTTTCTTTAGCAAAGAATGTGGAGAGTTATAACTCTTTTACCAGATTTGAGAATGACCAAAAAACACGAAGATAACTCATGGTATGAAACTGCTGAAAACTATCATATACCGTTACAAAACCACATACAACTATTATAAAATCGGATCTATAATAAGGGTAAAAAAAATCAGGTTTAAAACCATAATTTTGACCTGGTTTAACACAATTGTATGTGGTTTTCTAAATACATATGCAAATTTTCAGCAGTTTCAAACCTTGGGTTATCTTCTCATTTTTTGGTCATTTCCAAATCCCATACAAGAATAATAACTCTCCACAATCTCTGTTGAACAAAACTAGATTTTATCCATTCAAGATTTTACTTGCACAATCGAAATATTTAAATCTAAAAGTGCATCATGACTCTATAAATCCAAGCAATCAAAACACCAGAGATAATGGTAGAAAAATGAGGCATTACATCCCTTTGGGGTAAAAGCATGTTTATGAAAGTTCTCAACAAAAGTAACTATATCATTTAACAACAAATCCCAATATTTCTTTAGAAAATTAAACAAAAACCCATCAAGACTCTATCCACACCACAATCCCAAACCGCCTGTTTAATATTCTCCCTAGAAAATGCACCTGAATAAACATAAGTTGCTTTGTCGATACAAGATGAAAATATTGAGGACTACAATTAGGCCTCTAACCACCCTTCTGGGCGAACTTAGCCAGGTAGAACTCCTTCAATTACTCTTTCACCGAACCTGTCCCATCCATCCACACCCCATCAATCACAAGCCTTCTAATATTAAGTTCGCATAATCTAGGGATTATACGAGTAATGAATTGAAGGTACTTGGGATAACATTGTAATTTTAAGTTAATAGAGGAATTATAGTATGGACTATAGGATGGATGCACCATAGAGGGTGTAGTTGATCAAGAGTTGAATCTATGGTAGATACAATAGAGGTGCATCGAGAAGCCCAAATCCTTTGATATTTGTGTATGATATATGTCCCTAGCCCTTCCTTCATTCCTTTGAAATCTTCTCTCTACATGGCGTACTCTAAGTATGTATTTAGCTTTTCTGTGGCGTCTTCCAATGAGATCATCGACATTGGTTTTTGAACATCGGTGAGTAAGTGAAGCTCCAACATAGGGGTATATTTGTCTGTGATAACCCAAATGTAAAATCGATGATTGTAACTAGGGTTATTGGAGTTAGATGGACTTTGACATCAGATGTATGTCTCAAATAATGGCATGGGTTGAAGGAACTGCTTTTGGTGTTTTCATTGGTGCTAATTGATAGGTTAGTTTGATTAACTTAAATATTTTTGTTTTTGATATATAATAATTGATACAAAATATATGAATAGATTGCATTTTAAATGTATTTTCATTTTTATAAGTTTTATCAAATAATTTATAACAATATTAAAAATATTTAAAATCTTTTGAACTATTTTCTTCTTCTTTTTTTCCTTTACTTTCTCTAAGGCCATTCGGCGAACTTTGGTAGAAAATGGTTAATATCGCTTTATGTTTATTTAATGGTCGTTGTAATGAATATCTCAAAAATATCTGTGTAGGTAATTTACAAAATTATCCTTAGAATTATATCCTTTCAACTATTTTCGAGTGGGCAGCCAGCCACCTCCAGTTGGGTGTATGGAATTTGAAGTGTGAACAAATAAAATACGTGTTAGCATCGACTTACGTATGTGGTTGGTTGCGTGGCCACGAGTTGTAGCTGCATTGCTTTGTCGCGGATATCTAAAGAACCAATTATTTCCGCTATATGGCTAGGGGAAAACAACGTTTTTCTCCCTCTCTTCTTTAATTTGCGATTTCATTTTTGACTGAATTCAAGCATATTTTTCCGAGTGTTTGGTGGCGATAAGACTTGTGGAAACTAGCATCTCATTGCCATTCATTCTTTCAATTTCTCGAGTTGTATATGCTTGGATCTCACATATATTTGAATTCCCTTTCCTTGAATATTAACCAAAATCATAAAATGTCTTCCATAAACGAGTTTGCGCACCTTAAAGTTCCCCTAGAAGCTATAAAATTAGCAACCAATAACTTTGGTGACAACTGCTACATCAGTGAAGGTGGATTTGGTAAGGTCTACAAAGGAGAACTCTTTCACTTCGGTGATCAGGTTATGGTTGCAGCAAAGCGCTTAGATAGAAGATTCGGACAAGGGACCCCAGAGTTTTGGAAAGAGATCATGATGCTTTCTCGTTACAGACATGAAAATCTCGTCTCTCTCTTGGGATATTCCGATGAGGGTGGTGAGAATGTCCTCATCTATGAATATCTACCTAACAAAAGCCTCGACAGGTATCTTAGTAGCCCTAAACTCTCATGGATTCAACGCCTTAACATATGCATTGGAGCAGCTTGTGGGCTAGAGTATCTTCACAACCCCGGTGGGACTACACAAAGAGTGTTACACCGTGATATTAAAAGCTCCAACATACTGTTAGATAACAATTGGAATGCCAAAATTTCAGATTTTGGCCTTTCGAAAATCGGACCTGCTAACCAAGAATTCACATTTCTTATTTCTCATCCAGCAGGTACCCCTGGGTACTGTGATCCACTTTATGTGGATAAGGGGTATTTGACAAAAGAATCTGACGTCTACTCCTTTGGGGTGGTGTTATTTGAAGTCTTGTGCGGAAGGCTTTGCATAGCTAATTACGATGATGGGCGTAGATTTTTGTCAAAGTTGGCACAAAGCTGCTATGAAGAAAACAAAATGCGGACCATTGTACTTGATTGTCTGCAAGATCAAATATCACCAGATTGCTTGGATAAGTTCTCCAAAATTGCATATCAATGTCTTCAAAGAAATCATTATCAACGTCCACTAGTAGCTGAGATCATACAAGAACTTAACGCTGCCCTTGAATATCAATTAAGGTATGTTAAACCTGGTGATATGTCGGAGGAGGAGTTGAAATCATACTATGATAAATATCCCAAGAAACCTATTCTTACACTTATCAAAGGTCATATCAAGCGTATCTTATATTATGTGTATATTTGTCTATCCATATATGGTATAGTTTATGGGGTCCTATTATGGTATTACATGATTGTGAATGTAAATATGGCTCGAAGAAAGTTTATAGACGCATTTAGCGGCGAAGTTTGGATTTAGGGTCGGATATATGGACAGGTGCTGTTTATGAAGTGTTCACCGGAAAAGATGTGAGATGAGCTGACTTAAACCGCAATTGCAACGATCCCACTGTTAATGAAGATATGGAAAACAATTTCAAGAGACAGTATTCAAAGTTGGATCCATTAAAAACTCAAAAACAAATTATCAGACACAAAAATAAATCGTCATAGTCCTGTAATAAACTATATAGAATGTGCATTAAGATGCTTCATATGCATATTGTCCTGATCAAAGTCTTTTATAATAGAGTCCTTGTATCAATAGTAATTAAAGCTAGAACTTAAAAAGTTTCACACCAACTTTACATTATACATCCGTCCATCCTCTTTCTCCCTCTATCAAAAAAGTAGTAATCCATAATTTGCTGGAAAATAATAATACCAGCTGTATGAAAGTCTTCTTATTCGATCTAATCATTTATGTTGGTGCCTAGAGCAAGAACATTTCAAGGTCATGTTGTGATCAGGAAACATCTCTAGAAGAAAGTATTCCATAAAAAAGATGCTTACAATCTTAAACCATCTCCAACTTATCACTTTCATTTTTTCTATAATCAAAATGTACTAAAAAAATATTACAAATAGTGTTTGATCTCCCAAACTCAATTTATACTATTTTTTACACATAAAGTATCTTTCTATATATATATATATATATATATATATATATATATATATATATATATATATATATATATATATATATATATATATATATATATATATATATATATATAGAGAGAGAGAGAGAGAGAGAGAGAGAGAGTTGAGTTCATGTGAAACAATGATATTTTGTGAGATGTGGGAACAAAATCTTAACCACTAATCTATAATAATCTGTCACAACTAGCATTTTAGGGTTAAGAAATTTTGTCCATGGGTAATTAACTTTAGGTGTATCTTGTAACCCTAAGTATGATATTATACAAGTTATTCATTCAAAAACAACAATTTGAATCAAAACTCACTTGTTCAAGCTCTAAACATAATTCAATACGCTGCATTCATTCAACTTTGGGCTTGAGGCTCTAACTTCCCGGTTTAGACTCTTATTGGACCAAGATTGTCTTATTTGGCCTAATCGACAAAATTGTAAAAATGGTCCCCTGTGGTTTGTCAATTTATGTGGGTAAGGTCCAAAAAAAATTTATTAACATAAAATGTCCTTATTTGATGGTTTTGTTGCGGTTTTGATCCCAACCTCATTAAGTTTAACAACATGGTTGTTAACTTTTGGCGAATGATGGATTTACCCCTGTGACTATTTCTGCAATTTTATCTTTTTACCAAACTACAATGACCAATTATGCAATTTTTCTTTTTCGTTTTATTGAATTATTATATATTAATTATTTTAATTACTTTTTTCTCTTTAACTTTTTTTCTTATTGTATTATTTTTTTTATTGGATTATTATATATTATTAAATATTATTTTTAATATAATATATTTATATATTAACAAATATGACTTTATTTGATTAATTTTTAAATTAATTTTTTTTTTGAATTTCTTCTTTATTGCATTAATTCTTTTTTATTGGATTAATATATATTAATAAATATTATTTTTAACATACAACATTTATCTATTAGTAAATGTTACTATTTTGAATTATTAAATTCATTTAATTATTTTTTTTTTTTACTTTTTTATTCCGTTAATTCTTTTGATTGGATTATTATATATTGATAAATATTATTTTTAATATATTATATTTATATAATAATAAATATTACTTTTTTTGTTATTTTTTTAAATGATTTTTTTAATTTCCTCTTTATTGTATTAATTCCTTTTTATTGGATTATTAGATATGAACAAATATTATTTTTAGCATATAATATTTATCTATTAGTAAGTGTTATTTTATTGGATTATTAATTTCATTTAATTATTTTTTTTTTAAATTATATCAATAGGTCTTTTTATTGGATTATTAATTTAAATTTATAATTTTTTTTATTATAACTAATATTTATTTAATTGTTTTTATTTTATTTTAATTTCTTTCTTTATTATTTTAAATAAAAATACCAAACACTCCGAGTCAGCTCCTCCATTCGTTGCATTTTACCACCTTGCATCGTCGTATTATCTCGTTGGAAATCATCGATCATCGACTACAGTCGGTCATTCTTGAAGAAAACTACACTAGTTGACTACCCACACAATGTGAAATAAACCCCAGAAAACATACTTCCTCCAACCGACCATTCATTACAAATACCACCATCAATGACGACAATGTTAGATCGAGAGTTTTCAAACCACCATAGCCACTACAGGTGGTGACAAAGTTGTAGAACTCATTATTCGGTACTTGTTTGGCCGACCGCCGAGTAGTGAATACTCAGATTTGGTAATTCATGTAGAAATATTTTTTTTGGGAAATTATATATGTCAATCATAATTCTATTGAAATATATATATATCAAATTTAGATATATATGAATACACAAAAACTAAAATACACATGATGATCTCACTTAGTGAATAATTACTGAACTTATATATTTATATATATAGTAACAGGGTTGGAGACGGCTTATAGTGATTCGTTGTGACTGAGTGATCGTGGTGGTGTTGTCCAAAATATGTTATCTTCCAAATATTTAAAATAAATTAAAGAATGTGGGGTGGGTGAGATTTTTTGGTATTTTTATTTGAAACAATAACGAAAGAAATTTAAAAAAATAATAATAATAATTAAAAAAATATTATTTATTATAGATAAAAATAATAAATTAAATTAGTTATCCAATAAAAAGAACTAATGAAATTAAAAAAAATAAAAAAAATTAATTAAATACAACTAATAATCCAATAAAGTAACACTTACTAATAGATAAATATTATATGCTAAAAATAATACTTGTTAATATAATAATCCAATAAAAAAGAATTAATACAATAAAGAAGAAATTAAAAAAATCAATTAAAAAAATTAATAATAAAAAAGTTATATTTATTAATATATAAATATAATATATTAAAAATAATATTTATTAATATATAATAATCCAATAAGAAAAAAATACAATAAGAAAAAAATTAAAAAGAAAAAAGTAATTCAATTATTTAATAATTCAATAAAATAAAAAAGAAAAATTGCATAATTGGTCCTTGTAGTTTGGTAAAAGGATAAAATTGTAGAAATAATCCCAGGGATAAATCTATCATTTGCTAAAAGTTAATTACCATGTTGTTAAATTTAACGAGGTAGGGACTAAAACCTCAACAAAACCATCAATTAGGGACCTTTTTTTCTAATAAACTTTTTTTGGGACCTTACCCATAGAAATTGACAAACCACAGGGATCATTTTTGCAATTTTGTCGGCCTAATAGGCCAGTAACCCCTCAATTTAGTTCTCTTGGGTCAAGAATCCTCATTTGGGCCCTAGTTGGACACACATTCATTAAGTAATAGAATTTTGGGCTATAGGACCCTTCATGGGCCTTATTGGGCCGAAAATCACTCACTTTTTCTCTATGGGCCGAAAACCACTTAACTTGTTTTTATGGGCCGAAAACCCACTTAAACAATCACATTGGGCGAAAAACCCATATCCTTTACCCTTTTGGCCCATAAGCTCATATATGGGCCCACATGGATCGAAAATCCCTAATGGGCCAATGCTATATCAAGCCCAACATCCATGTTCTTATTCTTTCCTCCTACTCTCGGCTTTGTTAAAAATAAATAAATAAATAAAACAAATGTGTAACATCCCGGAATAGCAAGAGTAGAGTTGAAGGGCTAAAAGTGTAAGTCTTGAAGGGCGACTCGGCGAGTCCATCGATGGACTCGGCGAGTAGAGTCGCGACTTTGGTCGCGTGTCAAGTGGCCTACTCGGTGAGTCCAAAGATGGACTCGGCGAATAGGTGCTGGATGAAGAAAACCCTAAATCCGGGGAATGAGCCCTATATAAAGGGCATTATGTTTCCTCCCCAGCCTCTTTATCACCCCTTTGAGTCCCTGAAACCCTAAAATCGTGGAGAAGCACCATTGTTGAGAAAATTGGGGCTTGGAAAGGAGCTTGTTGAAGAAATCTTGAAGGAGAAGAGGCTTGAATCAAAGGGTTTTGCTTGGATCTGAGTTTCATTGCTGTTGGGGCATTTTTTGGAGGTAATATCTCGTTCTTGTGCTGCTATTGTCTAGATTCTTCATTTTTGGGGGTGTTAAGATCATATCTATTGGTGTTTTGGAGTCTAGAGGTTAGATCTGAGGTTGCTACCTCAGATCTGGAATGGAGAAGGGTTGGAATGCCTGAAAGTCCCTGTGATTGAGTATGTAGTGAAGCTATCTTGTCCCAAACCTTAGCCCTAATGTGTATAATGCCTAGATCTTCATGGATTCACATAAAGTTTGCCACTTTACGTGATGGATGGGTTGTAGGAGGCTAGATCTATGTTTTGGACCAATTGCATGGCCTGGGATGCTTCTGTATGGATTCAGACCGGTGGTACTCGGCGAGTCACATGGGTGGACTCAACGAGTTGCTTGAAGACGAGCTGAGACTCGACGAGTTGGAAGAATAACTCGGCGAGTTGGATGAAGATGGTCTGGAACTCGACGAGTTGGATGAACAACTCGGCGAGTAGGTTGAAGATAGCCTTAGACTCAGCGAGTCTGTTCTTGGACTCGGCGAGTCTTGTCGAAGAGTCCTAATATTTTCTGGTTGAGTCGAGAATCGGTGAGTCAAGGGATGACTCGGTGAGTTGGGTGCGAGTGGACTCATAGTTGTTGGACTCGGCGAGTCTCGGGGTGACTCGGCGAGTTAGGTCGCAGATTGAGGGAAGTTCTGAGCATAGGGACTCGGCGAGTCATCGGGTTGACTCGGCGAGTAGAGTCAGTCAGGGGTTGACTTTGACCTTGTCCAAAGGTTGACCAGTTGTCTTCCGGGGGTATTTCGGTAAATAAGGGTATTTATTGAATTGACTGTTTTGGTGTTCAGTGGAGGAGTTCGTGTCAGAGTTGGAGCAGCGGGATCTTATCCTTTCAGCCAGCAGTTTCGAGGTGAGTTATCCTCACTATATCAACAGGGTCTAAGGCACCAAGGCCGGACCTTTATTGGTTTGAGATTCGGATATGGGTATTATGTTATTGTTTGATATGTCTGCATCCTGGTAGCTAGGATGGTATATGCTGGAGACCTAGTTAAGGTCAGTTTCCCGATATGTAGAGTGATGCTATGCTAGTGACCGGTTAGGTCGGTAACCTGGTTAGAGTAATGATATGCTATGTGATCTGCTTGATTGGTTTGTTGGCTATGACTGTTATATGATTTTATGTTATGTGCACATGGTTGTTTGGACTAGAGATGAGTTGAGGCGGGTCCTGCTTTGTGTTGTAGGCCAAGATACCCAGGGCGGACCGGTTGATCCGAAGGCCCAGCGAGCGGTCCGGATAGGCTGTAGGCCCCACGAGGGCGGACCAGACGTGCCGAGGTTCGGAGAGTGGACCAGGCCGACTGAAGGCCCGGTGTGGGCGGACCAGTCATACTGTAGACTCAGAGAGTGGACCAGGTGGGTTGAAGGCCCGGTGCGGGCGGACCAACCACACTGTAAACTCGAAGGACATGACTAGACTCGGAGGGTGGATCCGGTGGACTGAAGGCCCGATGCGGCGGACCAGTCACACAATAGACCCGATATGCATGATTGTTCTATGTTCTGTTATGTTATGTATGCTTTTTATACTATGGGCCGGAAGGCAATATGTTTTGGACCGGAAGGTCGTAGCCTGGAAGGGCGTATATGTGGTTGGTATTTTGGGGGTATCTCACTAAGCTTTCAGGCTTACAGTTGTGGTTTAATGTTTTTCAGGTTCTTCCGGAGACTGTGGCAAGGCAAAGGCGTGATCGTACCGTTCCTCGTGTTTATGTTTTATAAAATGAACCTGGGAATACTCTGATGAATAATGTATTGAAAACCTTTTTGTAATAATGTTATTAAAATGGATTGTTTTGAAAATTTTAAATTGGTTGGATTTTTCGGTTGTTACAAAATGAAGAGTGTACATGGGGGTGACACCTCATTGTTGTTTAGTGGTAATCCAAGCAACTAGTCCAAACCACCATGT
Source organism: Lactuca saligna (assembly GCF_052625555.1). Lineage (NCBI taxonomy): Eukaryota > Viridiplantae > Streptophyta > Magnoliopsida > Asterales > Asteraceae > Lactuca > Lactuca saligna. The sequence continues at coordinate 35,870,131 of NC_136417.1, read as the reverse complement.
AATAACCATTTAACTCTATATCTTCTCTCTCTATCTACATACGGCCAAGAAGCATCACTACCACCCTAATTTTCTTCTTCACCCTTAAAGGAAAAACTCCCTCTTCTTTTCCTCTTCTAAAACTGTAGATGTGTGAGTTAACTCAAGAAGGTCTTCAAGCTTGCAAACTTGGTAAGTTACTTCACATCCAAGATGTTTAACTTCATTTTTATGCTAAGATTTTCACTCATCAATACTCAATTTCATGATTCAAGCTTCCTAAAGCTCCCTAAGTTTGAAAGCTCTTCCTAAGAAGCATTCAAGGCCGAAAGCTCCTTCAATCTTCTCTTTAAAACCCAAATAACACCAAGGTGATCTTCATACCCCATTGTTTTCGAGTTTTACAATGTTTTGGGGGAGAAAACAAGTTAGTTTTGTGTTAATCTTAAGTATTATGCATGTGTGTGTGTATTTTCATGTTATATGGTGTGAATATGTCATGAAAATGTGTTAAACACTCATAAAATTCGAAATATCTTCCAAGTATTGGTGATATTTGTAAGAAAACTATTAGAAGTAACTTTGTAAAATGTTGAAAAGATTAAACATGAAAAGTTACTAGAAAATCCAAAGAATATACATAAAAGGACCATTCTTGACAATAAAGATAAACAATATGGGCATTTAGTACCATTTTCGATTTTAATGGGCTAACTTCACAACTCACAGTTATTATGGGCCTAAAGTGTAAATCTCAATAAGAATGGGCTTTATTTGGAAATTCGTGGTTTTATGGGCTAAAAATGTCATTTTTGATCAAATGGGCCTTATTTGACAAACTTGCAGTTTTATGGGCCAAAAGTGTCATTTTTCATAAAATGGGGTTCACTTGGAAATTCACAGTTTTATGGGCCAAAAGTGTCATTTTTCATAAAAATGGGCTTTACTTGGAAATTCACGGTTTCATGGGCTAGAATGTCATTTTTGATAAAATGGGCCTTATTTGAAAAACTTACAGTTTTATGTGCCAAAAGTGTCATTTTTCATAAAAATGGGCTTTACTTGAAAATTCACAGTTTTATGGGCCAAAAGTCTCATTTTTCATAAAAATGGGCTTTACTTGGAAATTCACGGTTTTATGGGTTAAAAGTATCATTTTTCATAAAATGGGCTTTATTTGACAAAACATGGTTTTATCGGGCCTAAAATGTCATTTTTAACAAAAATGGGCCTTGTTTGTAAATTCTCGGCTTTAATGGGCCAAAAAAGTCTTTTTGACAACGAGCGGGCCTTTATTGTTAGTTCTCGTTTTGTTGGGCCAAAATGACTATTTTTAATAAAAGTGGGCATGCTAAAACGATCATAAACGGACTATTTATGACATTCTTACTCTAATTGGGCCTTTATACTCACATGCTTATTGGGCATTAGATGCTTATTAGGCCATACTTAGTAATTTATTCCTAATTGGGGACTTTTATGACACATACTATGTTAATCCGGTCAATGACAACCAAATATTTGACATTTCGATAAAAATAAATATATTTTCATCACTGATGCTTTGTAATCAAAATACATGCACAAAACATTTTTTTCAAAAGCGTTAAATAGTGTGATACAACATTCGCGTAAACTTAGTTAAGGATCTTGTAAGACACGGCTTCATCAGTCGCTACCTAGTGTACACCATAAGTCATGTAGTTATAACCAGAGTCTCCTGGAGGGAGAGTGAGAATTTGTGTATAGATCTATACGCGGTTGACACCCCCGCACCTGAGCTATTCGCTACAGCTAGACAGGCCAGTCTAGGGTGACAAATGTCTTACTGAAACCAACACCTGAAGAACGTCTTGACATGCATATCAGTCATATCAAATATTGTTATAGTGACTCACATAGAGATTAACAAACATAATAAATTTACGGAATACAAACACTACATTACTCGGGTCTTAAGGTTTTAAGACCACTACTCTTTTACAAACATAAAATATAAGATTTTCTGGACATCTCTCTTTATACACGATCAAAACAGGAACACACATGTCGTAATACTAGATTTGCAACAAAACTTGCAACTGCTTCTACGAAAAATGTTGGATTTTTGGTGTTTACAAAATGATACAAAACTTTTCATACAAACATACTTATGAACTCACCAACATTATATATGTTGACATTTTCAAAATAACTTGTATTCTCAAGGACTCGTTAATCAGGTCGGTCGTCAAGAAATGTGGACTTTTGTTGTATTTTTGTTTTCATCATACATATAACATTTGGGATGTAATTTGTGAACCAACACTTTGATGTAAACTATGATGGTTGTTATATTTCATGTACGATGATGATGTTGTCTTTGATTTATTTATATACACTGTGATGATATTACAAGATGAAGTCACCCACCCCGGATGTTTCCGCCATCTGGATCAGGGTGTGACATAATCTATGTATAGAATTAACAAACAATATGGTTGGTGGCAATTTTGCAATTTGATCAAACTTCAGGATGAGAGGAAGGACACGGAGGGGTAGTTTTAACAATATACCTTCTATCTGTCAAAATAATCCGCCATCATTCAATATCTCTTCATGTTGCATCTTGCTTTTCCTAAAAAAAAAAACTCTCTTCAGAGATGAACTCAAATTTAATCTCGATTCAGATTTGTGCATTCAAAACCCTAGAAACTGATTCATAAATATTTCATCTCTTTCTAAATTCAACAATTGGTTTTCGATTTTAATCTTTTTTACACTTCACCATGATAAACACATTGAAATAATCAAGGAAATGCCTCATTCTACATAGGCATATTATGATTATACACTACTTCACTTCACAAAACAGGTATTAATTCAAAACTTTATATTTCAAATTATGTAATAAACTTGCTGAATAATTCGCATTCTACATATTCTAATTCGGAAAACCCTAGTCGGTCAAATCAAAACCCTAGAACGTATCCACATTTTTAGCCATTCTCCTGATTAAACCAATGTTTCTCAAAAAGAGTTAATTTCGTTAAATTTGTGTCTTCTCCTTCACTGTTTTAATCTATTTTGAGGATTAAATCGTATATATGTTGATTTTTATTCATCGATCAAATGAATTGTATTTTTTATGTGGGAATCTATCATTCGTTTCATTATTTCATGTTAAAATATAATACATAGGCTTATATCATCGAAAATTGCTACATCAACACAACTTAATTCAAAATCTACACCATAAGATCGTCTTGAGGACATTATTACCAAACCTTGTCAAGATATTACAGGTATTCAGCTATAACTTCATATCAAATATATTTTTTGTTAAAACCAAATTGTCGTGCGCTTTGGGCACTTGAACTTTCTTGCTTTACCAAATTTTAGAGGACTCTGATTATTATCGTGTGCCAAGACTTTCGACAATAAGTTACAACCCATTTTGATTTTCAAAATTCAATCTTTTATGTTTGATTTAAATCCATAGTTGTTATAATATAATAGTGGAATATGTCAATTTTCGAAATCTAATAGTATTCCAGATTTTGATTTTGTGTCAATGATGTAAATCTTTAAAAATATTACATATAATTTTTTGTTCATAACAAATTTGAAGTGTAGGCTTGAGCTTATATTTCTTGAACGATAGCATATATAAGATCTAACGCATGTGAAAGACCCCAACTTTCGTTTTTTGAAAGATCCAAACTTTCATACTTCACAATATCATTACTCCAAAACATGCTATTTTTATATTCATAAAAGAAATAATTTACATTGATAAAGGGAATTACAAACTATTCGATACAAACCTTCTATTACAAAGTGTTATATATATTACATAACTATCCAGGATATTGTAATTTATACAAACATAAACTGTAGTACAAAAGTACTATTACAAACTATTCTACATCTTTCAATAGTATGTAAACATACTAGTTACTTATCACCTGCAACTGTTAAACATTGATAGGGTAAGCGGTGAGGCTTAGTGAGTTCAAAAATAGATATAATATAATGTTATGCCATATATATACTTTAATGTGGCAAAAGCAAAGAGGAACAACAATATGTATGTGAGATCATGTGACAAGCATTCATATCAATCAAAGACTTTATTCAAAGATATACTTTTCAATTCTTGATATACATCAATAAAGCTTCAGCCCAAATGGCATAGAAGACATGCAATTTCTGATTAACATCTTGTTAGATTTCAGGCTTGTAGTCCTGTCTAACCATTTGCCAGTGCCATATAATAGAAGTCATTCTCTTACAGAGACATGCTCTACATGGCCAGAGGCTACGTTCCAGTACCAATGTGAATCTAAGTCCTTTCACTAATCACATGGTCAAAGGTATTACAATTGCTATAACCATGGCGAATAACACGAGAAAATAACTTAGAATAATAACACTGAAAAGCACATAGCACATATAACACATAACATACAATTGTTCCTATATATTGAACTCACCTTAAGTTAATCGGGGGTTAAAATAGTAATTTGGACAGCACTTCGGCTTTAAATATGTCTTTCTATGTTGAAAACCGGGAGCTTAATTGAAAATCGGGCTCTGCGAAGGTAGGGCTTCAAAACCGAAAAGATAAAAATTTTGGGCTTCTCGGGGGTCTCGGGACGTGTTTCGGGTGCTAAAATTGATACCGGGGCTTCGGGAAAAGTCAAAATAGTGAAAATATAGAAAGAGGGGCTAAAAGTGGCAAATTTCCAAAGTTAGTAGGCAAGGTTCGCAGCCCCCTTTATATAGGGCCGAGGTTCGGACTCGGCTGGGAAGGAAGCAAGCAGCGAAGCAGCTCGGTGGCGTCAGCAGCGAGGGGCAGGTGGCACGAAGGTGAGGCTCGGATGCGAGGGTCGGAACAGCTGGCGTGCATGCGAGGCTCGGTCAGTATGGTTCGGATGCGAGCCTAGTAGGCGAGACGTGTCTCGCTCCTGCTGGACCTCGGCCTTGGCAAATCAGAAGGGAACACGCGCTTGCTTCAGATTTGGCCACGTCTCCAGTGACGCACCTGCTTTGTGCGAGGTGACGTTGCCGGTACTATTCATGCGAGATTTCTCGGTTTTCGGGCCCCGAACTTCTAAAATCCATAACTTTCGCATACGAGCTCCGTTTTTGACGTTCTTTATATGCACGCATAACTAAAATTACGTCTACAACTTGCGTTTAGACTTCGTTGGCTAATTTTGACTTTAATTTTAATATTATTATTTTTAACAGACCGGGACAGGAAAATCAGTTAAAAATTCATAACTTCTTCATCCGACATCCGTTTTCGTCAGACATTTTACCGTTGTACTACAAATGACGAGACCTTCGATTCTCATTTAGGATGTATTGGTAAAATATCGCTCGATCTAAAATTCGAGTTTTTAGCTGTCTACTGCTAAGTTGAAACTTCGAAAAATCATAACTTCCTCATACGAAGTCAGATTTTTGCGTTCTTTTTATCGAATTTCTCGGTTTAACGAATACTACGACTTTCATTTAGATTACTAAGGCTAAAAAGTAGTTTATAAAAAACTCACTTTTTACGTCATTCGGCGTCGTGTCGGTTTGTTGCAGATCTTCAGTTGGTCATAACTTCTTCGTTATAACTCGGATTTTGACGAGGTTTTCGCCTACAAGTTTCTAACAAAATTCTCTACAACATCAAATAATAAAATTTTACTTATTTAAAATTTTATATTTTCACTAAATTTCACTATTTTGTTTTTAATTGGAATCTCATAAGACTTCCAATATTTTCTGAGTGATTCTAAACATAGTTTATTTCATTTCTAGTAAAAACCATCTGTTAGAACTCAACACTCAAATTTACATAATATTTCACCATTTTATTCATTACAAAACACGATTTCAAAACGTGTATGTTACAAATACCTCCTCCTTTTGAGGATTTCGTCCTCGAAATTATATCGATTAAAATAAATGGGGATATTTTGCTTTTATCCCATTCTTATTCTCCCAAGTATAGTTTGGGCCACAATGGTGTTTCCACTTGACAAGCACCAATTCTACTTCTTTATTGCGTAGCTTAGTTGTTCTTTCATTCACGATTTCTTCAGGCTCTTCAACATATCTTAACTTATTATCCAATTTCACCTCGGATAATGGAATTGTCTCATCATAGATGCTCAAGCATTTGCGCAGATAACTTACATGAAACACATCATGAATACCTGCCAAATCGCCAGACATTTCTAAGCGGTATGCTTGCTTTCCAATTCTCTGGATGATTTTGAAAGGACCAACAAATCTAGGACTCAACTTTCCTTTCTTCCCAAATCTCATAAGGCCTTTCCATTGGGATAGCTTCAGCATCACGAAATCACCCACTTCGAAATCTATAGGTTGTCTTCTCTTTTCCGTATAGGACTTATGTCGATCCTGGGCCGCTTTCACTCTTTCTCGTACGATTTGAATCTTGTTGGTGGTGTTTTGAATCATTTCAGGGCCTCCAAGGATCTTCTGTCCTACATCACGCCAACATAACGGCGTACGGAATTTGCGACCATATAATGCTTCATATGGTGGCATTTTGATTGAAGTGTGGTAACTATTATTATACGAAAATTCGACAAGTGGTAAGTATTTATCCCAGTTACCACCGAACTCCAAAACACATGCACGAAGCATATCTTCTATTGTCTGGATTGTTCTCTCCGTCTGACCATCTGTCTGGGGATGATAAGTGTAGCACCTGGTTTCCGGTATGTGAATTTTATTTGAGCATTGCCCTAATTTAGCCTTAGACTCGGCGAGTCATAGGGTCCGACTCGCCGAGTAGGGACGAGACTCAGGACGCGTTTTAAGTAGGCGACTCGACGAGTCCATATCCTGGACTCGGCGAGTCACCGCTGCGGGATGAAACCCTAAGTTTCAAGGGTTTGCACCCTATTTAAACTCTCATTCCGCCCCAACTCGTCCCCATTCACCCCCAGAACTCCCCCTACATCGTTTTCCCTTGTTTCCTTGAGAGTTTGAGGTGTTCTTGGTGTGTTCTTGAAGGTTTTGAAGAGTAAGAGGAGTAGATCAAGAAGAGGAGAAGGAGATCAGCCATCCTTGTGTCATTTCAACATTTCCTTTGAGGTATAACCCGTTTTCCCCTTGATTCTATGCTTAAAACTTCATTTGGGTCCTTCTTGGTCAATTCCCCAAGTTTGTATGTGCATTATATGTCGTAATAAGGCGTTTGGCCTTTGGATCTATGCAAGATTGAGCTCCAGGAGCTCAGATCTGTTAGCTTTTTGGCCCCATGAGGCTTGTTAGCCCTAGATCTACCCTTTTGAGACATTTTGAGCCTTATAATCCATATTGGTGAATATCCACACGTAAAGTTGGAAACTTTACGTGTGATTCGTGTCCTAGAAGTCCAGATCTATGAATGGCATGGACTGGAACCGAGCAAATCGGTATATTTAAGGAGTGCATGGCGACGACTCGGCGAGTCGCATAGGTGACTCGGCGAGTCTGGTCGCGAGTCACCGAATGGGTCCCTTCTTCATGTGTCGAGTTGAGCCTTGAGTCACAGGGGGTGACTCGGTGAGTTGGGAGCTGAACTCACCCATGTTAGGACTCGGCGAGTCAATGCCCTGACTCGGCGAGTCCAAGGCAATCTTCATAGCTCAAGAACAGACTCGGCGAGTTGTTCATACAACTCGGCGAGTCTTAGCAGAAAGTGTTCATCGAATGAATATGAACTCGACGAGTTGTTCATACAACTCGGCGAGTAGGATGAAGGTGTTGAATGACAGTTAGAAGGTGAACTCGTCGAGTCATAGCCCGACTCGACGAGTAGAACCAGGGACCCAGGACATTGGTTTGCTAGGGACTCGGCGAGTGGTGATCCACTCGGCGAGTGGTGATCCACTCGGCGAGTCGGGTCAACTGAAAGTTGACTCCAGCTTTGGCTTAGAGTTAATCCAGGGGTAAAATGGTCATTTTACCTAAAGGACAGTTAGCAGTGTTTGATTGAGTATGTCGTGGAAATTGCAGCCGGAGGACTCCCGGAGCAGCAGCAGTCAGTTAGTTCCCGATCAGTTCAGCAGCTACTTTGAGGTGAGTTACCTTCCAGTAGCGGTGGGTCTAAGGCCACAATGCCGACCCACCAGTAGGAGTTGTATGATAGATGATTGTCTTTGTGATATCATCTAAGTTCGCTATTACCTGACATGTTATATGCTAGCATGATATGCTGTATGTGATAGTAGTAGAGTTTGGTTGTTCGGACCGAAGGGTAGTCAGACACCCCAGATACGTCTGACAGTATGTGACGATATGTATGCATGCTGGCTTGTTATGTTATATGTGATCGTAGTAGTAGGGGTGAAATAGTCCCCGAGGATCGGTTGTTAGGACCGATGGGTAGTCAGCACCCCAGAATGGCTTGACACGGGTAAGACGGCACCCCAGAATGGCCGTATGGGTAGGTCGGCACCCCAGAATGGCCGTACCGGGTAGTCAGGCACCCCAGAATAGCCTGGCAGTATATATGTTATGTGTTTGTATGGTATGCGGTACGTTGGGGGAACTCACTAAGCTCTGTGCTTACGTTTACAGTTTTGTTTTCAGGTACCTCTGCATCGAAGGGGAAGGAGCCGGCGCGGTAGCGGCACGTCATACACACACTCTTCGGTTTCCGCATTTATGAGATTTACTGGGATTGTACTCTGATATTTTGATGGGATGTACGGTTTGGCTTTTGAGAACATGGTTGCAATGTGTTATGGTGTGAACAAACAATGTTTCTTTTTATTTAGACAATGTTTTTATTTATTAATGTTTTCTAAAGTAATATCTTAAAAATGAAATTTTCGGACGAAAAAAAATTGGGTCGTTACAATAAGCGGTGCTGAGAGCAACTCAAGATCCCAATTCGCGTTGCATACTCGCCCAAAAGTGAGAAGTGAAGTGAGTATCGCGATCGGAAATGATCTTTAGTGGCACACCATGTCTTGCAACAATTTCATCCTAGTATACTTGTGCGTATTTCTCCATTGGAGCCGTTTCACGCATGGCGAGAAAATGTGCACTCTTAGTCAGGCGGTCGACGATTACCCAAATGCTATCATGCTGTCTAGCAGTCTTTGGCAATTTGGTAATAAAAAAAACAAGGACAGCTCTTCCTACTTCCATACAGGAACACTAAGGCTTTCTGGAGTTCCATAAGGCTTTTGGTGTTCTGTTTTGACTTGTAAGCATACTAAGCATTCATGTACATATCTTCCAATGTCTCTCTTTAATCCAGGCCACCAATAATCAGCTCTTTCATCATATTACATTTTACTTGTACTAGTATGTATTGATAGCTTAGACTTATGAGCTTCATCTAAAATCTTCTATCTTAATCCACCAATCTTTGGAATCCATAGCCGATTCTTAAATACTTTTAATCCTCGTGGATCATCAAGTAAAACATCGGCATAATGTACCATTCCTTCCTTCTTCACATTTTCTGGATTTAAGGCTTCAACTTGCCACTTCTCTAGTTCATCAAGAATGGTGAACTTCACCGTAGTGTGAGTAATAGTGTAACACATACTATTACGATAAACTTTCCTGCTAAGTGCATCTGCAACCACATTAGCCTTTCCAGGATGGTACAGGATTTCGCAATCATAGTCCTTGATCAGCTCCATGGCTCGTTGTTGTCTCATATTCAGAGTTTGCTGACTGAATATATACTTGAGACTCTTGTGGTCGGTAAATAATTGGCATTTCGTACCAAAAAGGTAATGTCTCCAAAGTTTTAGGGAAAATACTACTGCAGCAAGTTCAAGATCATGGGTGGGATAATTCTTTCATAATCTTTCAGTTGTCTTGAGGCATAGGCTATCACTTTACCACGTTGCATCAACACACAACCGAGTCCCAATCTTGAAGCATCACTATATACGGAGAAATCATCATCACCTTCTGGGTGTGATATGATAGGAGCATGAGTCAAAAGATCTTTTAGAGTTGAGAAAGCTTTTTCTTGAGTTTTACCCCCATTCGAACTTCACTTCCTTCCGTGTAAGACTTGTGAGAGGTACGGCTATATGAGAAAAGTCTTTAATGAATCTCCGGTAATATCCCGCGGGACCTAAGAAATTTCAAATTTCGGAAATATTACGGGGCACTTCCCAATTTTAAATGGCTTCGATTTTGATGGGATCTACAGATACACCGTTACTAGAAATAATATGGTCGAGAAATTGAACTTGACGAAGCCAAAATTCACATTTTGAGAATTTAGCATAAAGTTTCTCCTTTCGAAGAAGTTCTAAGATTTCACGAATATGAACGACATGATCGGTTTCAGACTTGGAATAGATTAGAATATCATCAATGAATACGATGACAGACTTATCGAGCGTTGGGCGGCACACTCGATTCATCATATCCATGAATACGGCAGGAGCATTTGTCAAACCGAATGGCATGACAAGGAATTCGAAATGCCCATAGCGAGTACGGAAAGCAGTCTTCGGTACATCTTGCCCTTGTACTTTCAACTGATGATAGCCAGATCTCAAATCAATCTTTGAGAAATAGCTAACACCCTGAAGTTGATTGAATAAATCGTCGATGCGAGGTAGTGGGTACTTGTTCTTGATAGTTACCTTATTCAGCTCACGATAATCAATGCACATTCGCATCGATCCGTCCTTCTTCTTGACAAACAATACTGGAGCACCCCACGGAGAGGTACTCGGTCGAATAAATCCGTTGTCAAGTAATTCCTGCAGTTGGATCATCATTTCTTTCATCTCGGCTGGTGCAAGACGATAAGGAGTCTTTGCAATTGGAGCAGCACCGGGCACAAGGTCAATTCGGAATTCTACTTGTCTTTCCGGAGGAAGTCCACGCAGATCATCGGGGAAAACATTGGGATATTCGTTAACAATGGGAATATCATTTACAGTTTTATTCTCCTTTCTTGAGATGTCAACTGTATAGGCCAGATAGATAGGACATCCTTTCGATATGAATTTACGAGCTTTAAGGAAAGAGATTATTTTTAAGATCCTTTGTTCACCGTAGACATGAATAGGATCTTCCCCTTCAATAGGAATGCGTACCATCTTTTCGTAACACAAGAGTTCTGCATGGTTCTTTGACAACCAATCCATGCCGAGAATAATATCGAAATTAGGTAAGGAGATAGGGATTAGGTTAGCAAGAAAATTATAGCCTTCAATTTCTATGACACAATCCCTATAGATTTTATCAGCAAGTAATGATATACTTCCTGCAGTATCTACGTGAAATGGTTGCGCGAGTGCATAGCAAACATTTTGAAAAGAATGCGCAAATTCATAAGATATGAAAGAATCCGAGGCACCAAAATCAAATAAGATGTGAGCAGGTCTAGAGTTGACAAGAAATGTACCCGTCACAACATTCGGGTCCTCACGTGCTTCCTCTGCGGTAATCTGGAATGCACGACCCTTAGCTTTTGGCACCTCCTCCTTTTTAGCTGGAGTACTCTTCGGTTGTTGGACAGGGACTTGACTTCTCGCTGGTTGTTGAACAGAAGCTTGAATTCCCGTCACTTGGCTTGTAAGAGTAGGGCAAAAACACTTCTTGTGGCCAGTAATACCACATGCATAACAAGTCACATCCTTCCTTGGGCAAGATGGATTGATATGACCTGTTTCTCCACACCCATAACAGACAATGGATTCCTTGTCTATTTTGCATTGACCCGAATGATTCCTTCCACAAACGCGACATGAAAGCGATTGAATAGAAAAATATTGTGACCTACCACGGCCACGAAAATCACTCTGAGATTGTGCTTGCTTGCTTGGATCAGTTCGAATAGATTGAGCTGGTGGAATAGTGGAAGCAGGAGTAGTTCTTTCAGTACGTGGATGCTTTGGAATAGTAAGAGTGGCACCACGTATTTCTAAGTCATGCTCATGCCTTTGAGCATACTCAAGGCTTTATCGAATGACAGAACATCCCGGTTGACAACGAAATCATGGATTTCGTGTCGTAGTCCCTCCATGAATAACTGAATTTTCTCGTCTTCAGTTGGAATATACTTCGTAGCAAACCTTGCTCTTTGATTAAATTGAGTTTCATACTCATTCACAATCATTCCTCCTTGTTTAAGCTCGAGGAATTCCTTCTCCAATCTTCTCCTCATATCTAGAGGACAATACTTCTCTAGTACACGAGTCTTGAACAACTCCCAGGATAAGTTCTCCTGGTCACATCCATCGAGAGCTTCATATGTTGCTTCCCACCAGACTAAAGCTTCTCCAATGAGCATTGCAGAAGCATAGATAGCCTTGTCTTCATCATCCACATGAGAAACATGAAATACTTTCTCGGTGTTCTGAATCCAAGTTAGAACAATTATAGGATTAAGGACACCAGAAAACTCCATAACACCACTACTCTTGAAATCTTTGAACGAGGGACGCTTCACCTTTCCGCTTGAAGATTCTCCAATGACTTTCTCTTTTCCTTTATCATCATTCTTTTTGTGTTCTTCGAGAGTCTGTCAAATAACACCGGTAAGCTTACCTAAAAGTCTCTCCTCACGAGGAGATACTGGAGTATTCACTTCCTCAGGTTGAGGATCTCCACCAACATCAGGGGTATGGCTACTTACTTGTTCAGCCATCAATTTGAAATATGGAGTAAGATAGTATTTTAGAATATTAGGGTTTACTATTACCTAATACTTTTACTTATATATTTCCTATGGTTTGTATCCCTATACTTACAATGATTAAGTTCATATATTGAACTTCCTATAGTTTAAGTCAAAATACCAATCTGTGTAATTTAGTTCGCTTAAACTACTACTCTGATACCATGATTGAAAGACCCCAACTTTCGTTTTTTTGAAAGACCCAAACTTTCATACTTCACAATATCATTACTCCAAAACATATTATTTGCATATTCATAAAAGCAATAATTTACATTGATAAAGGGAATTACAAACTATTGGATACAAACCTTCTATTACAAAGTGTTATATATATTACATAACTACCCAGGATATTGTAATTTATACAAACGTAAACTATAGTACAAAAGTACTATTACAAACTATTCTACAACTTTCAATAGTATGTAAACATACTAGTTACTTATCACCTGCAACTGTTAAACATTGATAGGGTAAGCGGTGACGCTTAGTGAGTTCAAAAATAGATATAATATAATGTTATGCCATATATATACTTTAATGTGGCAAAAGCAAAGAGGAACAACAAGATGTATGTGAGATCATGTGACAAGCATTCATATCAATCAAAGACTTTATTCAAATACATACTTTTCAATTCTTGATATACATCAATAAAGCTTCGGCCCAAATGGCATAGAAGACATGCAATTTATGATTAACATCTTGTTAGATTTCAGGCTTACAGTCTTGTCTAACCATTTGCCAATGCTATAGAATAGAAGTCATTCTCTTACGGAGACATGCTCTACATGGCTTGAGGCTACGTACCAGTACCAATGTGAATCTAAGTCCTTTCACTGATCACATGGTCAAAGGTATTACAATTGCTATAAACATAGCGAATAACACGAGAAAATAACTCAGAATAATAACACTGAAAAGCACATAGCACATATAACACATAACATACAATTGTTCCTATGGACAGCACTTCGGCTTTAAATATGTCTTTCTATGTTGAAAACCAGGAGCTTAATTGAAAACCGGGCTCTGCGAAGGTAGGGCTTCAAAATCGAAAAGATAAAATTTTTGGGCTTCTCAGGGGTCTCGGGACGTGTTTCGGGTGCTAAAATTAATACCGGGGCTTCGGGAAAAGTCAAAATAGTGAAAATATGGAAAGAGGGGATAACAGTGGCAAATTTCCAAAGTTAGTCGGCAAGGTTCGCAGCCCCCTTTATATAGGCCGAGGTTCGGAGTCAGCTGGGAAGGAAGCAAGCAGCGAAGCAGCTCGGTGGCGTCAGCAGCGAGGGGCAGGTGGCATGAAGGTGAGGCTTGGATGCGAGGGTCAGAACAGCTGGCGCGCATGCGAGGCTCGGTCAGTATGGTTCGGATGCAAGGCTGGTAGGCGAGACGTGTCTCGCTCCTGCTGGACCTCGGCCTCGGCGATCAGAAGGGAACACGCGCTTGCTTCGGATTTGGCCACGTCTCTGGTGACGCACCTGCTTCCTGCGAGGTGACTTGGACGGTACTATTCATGCTAGATTTCTCGGTTTTCGGGCCCCAAACTTCTAAAATCCATAACTTTTGCATACGAGCTCTGTTTTTAACGTTCTTTATATGCACTCGTAGCTAAAATTACAATCTGCAACTTTCGTTTAGACTTCGTTGGCTAATTTTGATTTTAATTTTAATATTATTATTTTTAACAGACCAGGACAGGAAAATCCGTTAAAAATTCATAACTTCTTCATCCGACATCCGTTCTCGTTTAGGATGTATCGGTAAAATATCGCTCGATCTAAAATTCGAGTTTTTAATTGTCTACTGCTAAGTTGAAACTTTGAAAAATCATAACTTCCTCATATGAAGTCAGATTTTTGCGTTCTTTTTATCGAATTTCTCGGTTTAATGAATACTACGACTTTCATTTAGATTACCAAGGCTAAAAAGTAAATTATCAAAAACTTACTTTTTACGTCATTCGGCGTCGTGCCGGTTTTGTTGCGGATCTTCAGTTGGTCGTAACTTCTTCGTTATAACTCGGATTTTGACGAGGTTTTCGCCTACAAGTTTCTAACGAAGATTCTCTAAAACATCAAATAATAAAATTTTACTTATTTAAAATTTTATATTTTCGCTAAATTTTACTATTTGGTTTTTAATTGGAATCTCATAAGATTTCCAATATTTTCTGAGTGATTCTAAACATAGTTTTACTTCATTTCTAGTAAAAACCATCTGTTAGAACTTAACACTCAATTTTACATAATATTTCACAATTTTATTCATTACAAAACACGATTTCAAAACGTGTATGTTACAGCATGTGCTAACAGTGTGATTGTTATTTAACTATCATGTTAGTCATTCTGAAAGTTTCATATGCCATAAATCAATATGGAGTTGATACTTATATCGGTAAGAACACAACACATGATTCCACGAAATCGATTAATTATGTATTATTACAAATGATGTGAAATAGGTTATCATATATGTGTATTCTAAGTATTTTAATTAGTATAATTTCATTTTTATATATTATTTTGTTTGGTTAATTACATGATGTAGTAAAGATTAAGGACATTTATGTTAGATAACTTGATATTCTACATATTCTAATTTAACAAGTCAGATGTTGCTTTTAGATGTTATTTTATTTGATTAATTAGACCATCTATTAAAAAAATAGTAAAATAATGTTTGATAAGTTGATATTCTAGATATTAAGATTTATAAGTCAGATGTTGCTTTGTAATTTTATTTAATCTGTTATTTTGTTTGATTTAGATGATTTGGTAAAACATTTAGTAAAACAGATTTTGATAATTTAATATTCTAGGTATTCTGATTTATAACTCAAATGTTAATTTCTAATTTAGTTTTACTTTGTTGGAATAATTAATGATCTTGTAAAAAAGAATTTAGTAAAACAGTGTTTAATGTCTTGATATTCTATGTATTCTAATTTGATAAATCAGATGTTACTTCCTAATATGATTTAAGATGTTATTTTATTAATTTGATTGAATTTATAAATTGAGATTCAATGGAATGAGGAGTGTTGATTGAATTTATAAAATGATGCAGCTATATTCTACTTATTCTAATTTGATAAGTCATAACTTACTTCCTAAATTGATTTTAGATGTTATTTTGTTTGACTAATTGGATTATCTAGTAAAAATTTAGTGAAACATTGTTTGATAACCTGATATTCTGAGTATTCCAGTTTGATAAGTCATATGGTACTTCTTAATTTGATTAAGATGTTACTTTGTTTGATTAGTTAGATGATACAGTAAAAATATTAGTAAAATAGTATCTGATAACTTAATATTCTAGGTATTTTGATTTGTTAAGTTAGGTGTTACTTTATAGATTTGATTTCAAATGTTATTTTATTGATTAACCAGATGTTACTGCTTACTTTGATAAGTCAAAACTATAATATTTTTTGAGAATTTGTTATTCTATCTTGATATAATCGAATTCATCTCTTTACGTTTTATTTAAATAATATTTTATTCAGATTTGGATTCTAGATAATGTAGATTCTAAATCATCTTTTGTAATAGGCTTGAGGAAGTTATAATTCTATTTATTCAAATTTATGAACTATTTTTTTGAAATTTATATTGTAGTTATGGTTAGTGTTTGATCCAAATTCACTATAGTTGGGGCTAGAAATGAACTTCTTTATTGTAGTTTTGGTTAAATATTTTTGAAATTGTTTACTGTAGCTAGGATTAGTGTTTGATATACATCGAAAGCTAATGAAATTGTTGGTTTAGGTTAGTGGTGTCTATTAACATAAAGGTCTCATTAGGTGATTAGCTTATCTGATCTTTTGTATTTTATATAATATTAAATCTCTTGTTTGAATTATACTAGATACTATAACAAAAATTAAAGGAATATAAACTTTATTTGGAGTCAGTACCATGTGGACAGTTACATTTTTTTGTGATTTTATCTCATAGATTCTACTTTGTGTATTGTTGATAATGTCTGGATCATATTAGATTTGTGTAAAATTAAATGTGAAAAGAAAATAAAATTCTCTAAATGTAAATTATTTATTAAACAATTTTCATATTGTTAATTCTTCTTGAATGTTAGAATATTCTGGTATAATAAATTTTTTTGTTTATATCCTAGTTTTATTGTTTTAATAAACGTATAGTTTATGTTTTGATACAATTGAAATGAAGAAACTACTAAATCAAGAGAAAAATGAGTTTTTGATCCTAAAAGAAAGAATGTTGAACAATTTCTATCATCAGAAATAGATAAAGCCAAAAAAAAAAGTCATACTTCATGATACCTCATTTGATAGCTCATCATATGATCAAGACGCGTCAACAAAATATGAACAAGTACATATGACATTATACTTCAAATTTAAGAATATATGATGTATAATGTCGATATTCAGTTATGTATTTACAAGAATAGTACTTGGAATGTTTTAGTTTTATGTCATGTTATGTTAGTAACATCTTTATCATATTACATGAATTTATATTTAAAGTTTATATGTATAACATTCTATTGCAATTAGGCTTTTTATACTCTTATAGAATAATGTTTTAGGATATTCTAAGTTATATATAGAATATTCTAATAGAATAATGTTCTATGTTTTCAATTGAATAAGTTGATTTACTACATGTAAATAATGTGTGTGTGTGTATATATATATATATATATATATATATATATATATATATATATATATATAGAATATTCTAATATAATAATATTATAAATGACCTCTTTTCAAAAGTTTTATGTAAAATATTGTGATAGAATAATGTTTTCGAATATTTTAAATTATATGTAGAATATTCTAATAAAATATTTCTTAATTAAATTAGACTTTTTAATACTCTTATAGAACAATGTTCTAGGGTATTCTAAATTATATGTAGAATATTCTAATAGAATAATAATCTTCTAAATTTTCAATTAAATAAGTTGATTTACAACATGTAAATAATGTGTATATATAAAATATTCTAATATAATAACATTGTATATGACCTCTTTTCAAAAGTTATATGTAGAATATTATGATAAAATAAGGTTATCAGATATTTTAAGTTATATGTAGAATATTATAATAGAATATTTCTTAATTAAAATTTCCTTGTTTTTATACTTTTACAGAATAATGTTCTAGGATATTATTCTAAGTTATATGTAGAATATTCTAATAGAATAATGTTCTCAGTTTTCAATTGAATAAGTTGATTTTCTACATGTAAATATGTGTTTATATAAAATATTCTAATATAATAATATTGTATATGACCCTTTTTTCAAAAGTTATATGTACAATATTATGATAGAATAATGTTCTCGGATATTTTAAGTTATACGTAGAATATTAAGGTTATCTCATTTGAATCTAACTCATGATGTATCATTTTGATAATCTAATTCAATAATTTTATAGTTTTCTTGTTAAATAATTTCATTTATTAAATAAAAATAATATGTATATGTAGAATATTCAAATAGAATAATATTATATGTTATTTGTTTTCATAAATGTATTTGTAGAATATTCTAATAGAATTATGTTATAGGTTTTTAAATAAATAAGTTAATTTATTACATGAAAATAATGTGTCATATATGTAGAACATTCTATTAGAATAATGTTATATGTTGTTAGTTTTCAGAAGTTTATATGTAATGAGCTTTTTAAAATATAACACCACTTGATTATATCAACAACAAATATCAATGTAGAATATAGCACATAACATTAATCAAATCCAGAATATTAGTCATAGTAATAAAACACATTCAATTACATCATCATTTATAAATGAATATTAGAATATTACACTTATACATTATTAAAAATAGAATTATACACTTCAATAAAATATCACTATCATCAATATAGAACATATAATAATAGACTATTTCATCAAATATGGGAACTATATCAAGTATCATATTCTTAACGAAATATGGAACTAATTTAGTAGTTCAACAAACAAAAATCAAAGTAGACTATAATATTATATATATGTAAATGTAGAATATTCAGAATCCAAACTATGTAATCATTAGTTGAAACGAGTTCATTGCTTGAGTGTGATTCTTCAGCACCATCATTAATTTGACCTATAAGAAATTATTCCATTAATATTTATTATTGTATAAACATTTACAAAATTGTATTCTAAACTTAATTTTCTAAATATGTAAGGACGTATGAGTAATGCTTTTCAATTATTCTAATCAAAATAATATAATATGTACTATGTAATATAATAAAAAAAAATATGATGAAATGTGACCAAGTACCACTTCTGCTTCATGCTAAACTGGTCCAAATTCATTATTTACTTCACATGCTATTGACAAGGAGGATAGTAAATAATCTAAGCCTTTCACTCAAATAATCAAAATAATAAAAACAATGAGGAAACATGTTTCAAGCTATAAGATTCAAGCATCAACATGGTTTGAGATTTCCCTATAATTATTACACCAACAATCTTTCATATATGCACCATTTAGTGTACTTGTCTACATATGATGGAAAAATAATAACATTTATATCAACAAGAATATGATTTAATCATTTAGAGGCAAACCAAAGGAAAAAAAAACTTTTGATATGTATCCATTTCCATCTGAAGGTTAGTAAAGATGCATGATCACTTGACTTGATGTAATGGTTTTGTTCTATTGTGCTTATCTTCAACCTATATATGTAAAGGTCACACTTCAACTCCATAAATTGCTACTGGATAGTAGTTAATTAGTAGCATGTCTAGAGTTTAAATGCATTAGAACTTAACTTATGATTATTCTCTTAGGCATTTCATCAAACAGTTGACGTATCAAATAATTACTTCTTTAATTCTTCTGTCCTCAAATAGATGGTACATCAATTGCTACTAATGATGTGTTGTTGAAATTGTTATATAATGGAAAAATTGTTCCTTCTTGATGATGAATTGGATAAAATCGATCCTTAATTATGAAACGACCCAAAAACACGACCCAAAAAATTTTCGTTTTTCCATATAATCAAAACCATAATATAAGTATCATAACATAAAACATACGCGATGTATCCCCAAAACATAATAAAATATTGTGCGGAAAATTGTATCATACTACATCAACCCAAAACATCAAGAGACATCCCCAGGATAAAAGCTATGATGTGGTGTGTGCGATGCTGTCACCCCGAGCTCTTCCCTTTGCTTGCGGAAGTACCTGAAACCAAACTGAAACTGTAAGCACAAAGCTTAGTGAGCTCCCTCAAACTACCACATACCATACAATAACATATAAACACATATTGGGCCTTGCCCAATGCATCGGGCCGAAGCCCGGAAACTGCATCGGACCGAAGTCCGGAACTGATTGGGACCTTGTCCCCTGCATCGGACCGAAGTCCGGAACTGACTGCATCGGACCGAAGTCCGGAACTGACTGCATCGGACCGAAGTCCGGAACTGACCGGGACCTTGTCCCCTGCATCGGACCGAAGTCCGGAACTAACTGCATCGGACCGAAGTCCGGAACTGACTGGCTGAACATGGCATAGCATAACACATCAACTAGCATAACACATATACGACATGCTACATCGGGCCGAGGCCCGGAACACATAATACTTAACACATAAAACATAGCACATAAATCTTGTTCGAGCCACGAAGGCATCGACATGCTAGCTACTGCATCGGACCTAAATCCGGAAACTACTGCTAACTGAACGGGCCGGTATTCTGGCCTTAGACCCGTTTCTACTGGAAGGAAACTCACCTCGTAAGCTGGCTGCTGAGTGTGTGGCTAGGGAAGCTAACGGCGGCTGCTCCTGAATCTCCTCGGCTACAAGTCCATAAACACACTCAATCAAATACTAAACACTGCGCTTGGGGTAGAATGACTCTTTTACCCTCGGTCAAAGTCAACTCTCTTTTGGGCTGACTCGCCGAGTTGGGCCACCCAACTCGCCGAGTCCTACTTCTCACTTTTCACTCTTACTCGCTGCTACTCGTCGAGTCTGGCATCGACTCGACGAGTACCCTCTTGATCCAAGAACTCAGACAATCTTCATCCGACTCGCCGAGTCGTATGAACAGACTCGACGAGTTGTTCTTGATCCCAAGAAGATTGCCTTGGACTCGCCGAGTTGATGAACAACTCGCCGAGTCCCTCCATCACTGAGTTTACCCTCAACTCGCTGAGTCCACTCCCTAACTCACCTCGTCCACTCGACACTGATAAAACTGAAGGACTTCGGGACTCGCGACCCAACTCGTCGAGTCGTTCTTCCGACTCGCCGAGTTGCCGCCATGCAACTGATTTTTACTCGATTTTGTTTGAATCCAGTGCATACAATTGATAGATCTGAGTCCAATAAGCTGTTTTACCACGTAAAGTTTCCAACTTTACGTGCACAACCTCATGAATAAGGGAAATAAGGCTAAAAGATGCATAAAATGGGTAGATCTATGGTTATCATGCAATATAACTCCAAAAAGACAGTAGATCTGGGCTCTACAACACCCCAACATTCAGATCTATAGCTATTTCGACTTAATAAGACGTTCATGCAAGTGTAAGGCTTGGAATAAGCATCAACTAGCTCTTAGGAGAGCTCTAATGGAAGATTAAAGCATATAACAAGATGGAACTCCGAAAATACCTCAATTAACTCTGATTTGGCCTTGGATCTTTGCACTACCACACTTCTCCTTGCTTCTTCCTTCTTCTCCTTCTTCACACCTTCACAAAATGGCACCAAAACACATATAAGCTCTTCAAGGGAGGTTTAGGGTTCTAACACTGCGTTCTCAGGGTGAGGGAGGCGAGGATGGGGGCTATAAGGTGGTATAAATAGTGGGCAACCCGGGGATTTAGGGTTTCACCCAGACGGATGGACTCGCCGAGTCAGGGATATGGACTCGCCGAGTCCCCGGCTCACGCGTGCCCTCAGGCGCGACCCTACTCGGCGAGTCAGGCTAGAACTCGCCGAGTCCCTCTTGAAAAACTCACTATAATTACCAATAAATCAACATACCGGGAACGGGTCGTTACAATTCTCCCCCACTTGTCTCAGACTTCGTCCTCGAAGTCTGCTACGGCTGGATCTGCAAATAACTCTGGGTAGTGCGCTCTCATTTCCTCTTCAGCCTCCCACGTCCATTCAGACCCCTTCCGGTGCTGCCACTACACCTTTACTAGCTGAATTACCTTGTTCCTCAAGGTCTTGGTTTTCCGTTCCAGAATCGCGACCGGCTTCTCGATATAATTTAGGCCGCTATCAACCTAAATGTCCTCTAAGGGAACGACTGCTGTCTCATCCACCAAACACTTCCTCAACTGCGATACGTGGAAGGTGTTGTGTATCTGACTAAGCTCCTCAGGGAGATCTAACCGATAAGCAACCCGACCCACCCGGGCCAAAACCCTGAAAGGACCAATAAATCTGGGGCCCAATTTGCCCCTCTTCCGGAACCTGATGACACCTTTCCAAGGTGAGACTTTCAGAAGAACCATATCTCCCACCTGGAACTCCAAATCCGAACGCCTCCTGTCGGCGTAGCTCTTCTGCCGACTCTGCGCAGTCTGCAGCCTACCACGGACCTGCTGGATCAATTCCGTCGTCTTGAGCACCACTTCGGTGCTCCCTATAACTCGCTGACCAACCTCGCCCCAACAAATCGGGGTCCTGCACTTCCTGCCATATAACATCTCAAAAGGAGGTCGATCAATGCTCGCATGATAACTGTTGTTATACGAGAATTCCGCTAATGGAAGATACGTATCCCAACTGCCCCCAAAATCTAAAACACATGCCCTAAGCATGTCCTCGAGAGTCTGAATCGTCCTCTCGCTCTGCCCGTCAGTCTGAGGATGAAAAGCGGTGCTGAAATGGAGACGAGTACCCATCTCGTCGTGGAATCACTTCCAGAATCTGGACGTGAAACGAACATCTCGGTCTGACACCACCGATACCGGCACTCCATGACGTGCCACAATCTCTCGCACATAGATATCGGCTAACTTTTCCGCCGATATACTCTCCTGAATCGGAATAAAATGGGCACTCTTCGTCAACCGATCCACTACTACCCATATCGAGTCCACCCCGCGTGCGGTCCTGGGGAGTTTGGTGACAAAATCCATGGTGATATCCTCCCATTTCCACACGGGAATGTCTAACGGCTGCATCTTGCCGTGAGGTCTCTGGTGCTCCGCCTTGACCTTCCGGCAGGTCAAACATCTCTCCACATACCAAGCGACATCTCGCTTCATGCAGGGCCACCAATAATCAGATCGAAGATCTCGATACATCTTCGTCGCTCCTGGGTGGATAGAAAATCGAGACTTATGAGCCTCGTCCATCAATACTTGCCGTACCCCACCCCAGTACAGTACCCACACCCTACCATGAAGCGTCAACAAACCCCGACTGTCGTAATCAAACGAAGCTACTCGGCCCACTATCCTCTCGCACTTCTGCCTCTCCTCCTTGAGGCCCTCCATCTGAGCCTCCTTGATCCGCTCCAACAATGTAGTGATCACTGTCATCCTCATACACAGATCTCTGATAGGGGCCGCCGACACCTTACGGCTCAGGGCGTCGGCCACCACGTTGGCCTTCCCTGGATGATAAAGGATCTCACAGTCATAGTCCTTCAGCACGTCTAACCATCTCCTCTGCCTCATGTTCAAACTCGGCTGATCCATAAGATATCGCAAACTCTTGTGATCCGTGTAAATAGTACAGCGGACCCCATAAAGGTAATGTCTCCAAATCTTGAGGGCAAACACAACTGCCCCCAGCTCCAAATCGTGGGTAGGATAATTAGCCTCATGAGGCTTCAACTGTCTCGAGGCATAAGCTACCACATGGCCTCGCTGCATCAATACTGCTCCCATACCTGTGATCGAAGCATCACAATAGACTACGAAATCCTCTACTCCCTCTGGCAAGGTAAGGATCGGAGCCTCGCACAATCTCTGCCTGAGAGTCTCGAACGTCGCCTGCTGCTCAGGCCCCCAACGAAAAACCACCGACTTCTTGGTTAGCCGGGTGAGCGGCACTGCTATCTTGGAGAAGTCCTGAATAAATCTCCGATAATACCCTGCCAGCCCCAGGAAGCTCCGAATCTCAGATGGAGACCTCGGGACCTCCCACTGCATCACGGCCTCAATCTTGGCCGGATCTACCAAAATACCCTTCTGGTTGACGAGATGACCAAGAAACTGCACCTCACGCAACCAGAACTCACACTTGGAGAACTTTGCGAAAAGTCTCTCCCTCCTCAAAGTCTCCAACACCTCCCGCAGGTGCTCCTCGTGCTGCCCCTGTGTCTTGGAATTCACCAAGATGTCATCTATAAACACTATCACCGACCGATCCAGCATCGGTCTGCACATGCGGTTCATGAGATCCATGAACGCGGCTGGGGCATTGGTGAGCCCAAATGGCATCACCACGAACTCATAATGATCATACCGGGTCCTGAAAGCAGTCTTCTGTACATCCTCATCTCTAACCCTCATCTAATGATAACCGGAGCGTAGATCGATCTTGGAGAACCAAGACACTCCCTGAAGCTGATCAAACAAGTCATCTATCCTCGGAAGTAGGTAACGGTTCTTCACCGTTACTTTGTTCAACTCCCGATAATTAATGCACATACGATGCGACCCATCCTTCTGTTGGATTAGTGTCTAAGTCCATAACTATTTTGGTATGTACTTGACCCGATGGTGCATGGTCCTTTTGGGTTGCCTTCACCAAAGCAACTTGATTGGAGAAATGAATAAAGAGAGAGAGGATAATATGATTTATTAATATGTTATAAGAATAATATATTAAAGGAGAAATCATATTTGTTTAATTAATATTGGTCAATAATTAATTAAAAATTAGTTTTGTGATCAAATGTAATTAATTAAACTAGAGGGGCTGAATTGTAATTATGTGATAGTTACAAAATAAGGTAAGGATTATCTTATATATATGGTGAACGAATTTGAGGTGTAATTCCCTTAGAATTCGAGTATGATAAGGATTCAAGGATTATCTTATTGGTTGCTTAATGGATAATCAACTAGATAAGGATAATGACTGAAACCCTATCTCTACACCTATATAAACACCCCTAGGGCCATGAATTCGTGTATCCCTTCCCAAGAGGTCCTAGATACGAATTCTAACCTCTCACCTCTCTCTTTATACCTTCTCCATTTGCTTATGGTGTTTGTGAGCCATTAGAGGAGTGACACTTGTGACTCTAAGCCTTCTAAAGTCAATACAAGGAGATTTGGGATTGTTATTACTACATAACAATCAACGTATGTTCTTAAACCTAATTACATGTTAATATGATTACTTGCATGCTAGAATTAGGGTTTATAGTCTTGGATTCAAAGCATGTACAATAGAGAAACCTAGATCCAAGCATTAGGGTTTGTATGAGCACATAGGATGTCTTATGACCAAAACCCATCGGTGGTATCAGAGCCTAGATTGGTTTCAATTGTATTGATGCATATTTGATCGAAATAAGCACTGAAAATCGATTTTTTGAGTTTTTGAATGTTTGACTCGCCGAGTCACTTGGTGAACTCGCCGAGTCAGATGTACTCGACGAGTCCAGGTCCAGACTCGACGAGTCAAAGGGTCTGACAGCTCAGATTCGCGATTTTCTTCCTGTTTTGGTTTTGGATAATTACCATAAACTTTCTTTTGTGATAAAATCCGAATTTTTTCATTATTATGTGATTATCCTTACCAAAATAGAAGATAATTGTCAAAATTTAGATAATCACTTGTTTTATTAGATAAAGTTTGATTATTTGTAATTTAGATTTGAATTATCTTGTGAAATAGTTTCAATTTATCCCTTTAGGTTTTATAGTTTAAATTTGAACCCTAAAAGTTTTGTTGTTTTGAAATTTAAATAGTTAAAACCCTAATGTTTTGAAAAAGGTTTCAAAACTTGCCCTCAAGTTTTGGAATTTAAAAGTTGATTATAAGTTTAATTAGAAATGTTAAATTCTAAAACTCTAGTAATGTTTTGAAAAGTTCAAATCACACCCTTATGGTTTTATTAATTAATTAAGGAGTATAATTAAAAGAGGTTTAATAAATCCATAAAAGTTTAGGTTAACCATTTAATTGAATTAAAAGTTTAATTGTTAAAGTAAACCATATAGTATTTTAAAAGTATAAAGTACACCCTATACTATGTATAACATTAAAAGTCTAACATTATATATATGTATAAGTAAAAGTCAGTCTTACCATTAGTAGGCCTCATTCACGAAGCTGGTCTATAAGGGGTGTTTAAGGAAATTGCCTATAAAATGGCGATTGAATGGGTATCCACTCTTACCCACCGCACTCTTGACTAGTGGAGGGTCGTTAGCCGAACGGGTAGGATAGGACGAAACCTTCCATTATAAGTATAATGAAATACAGAGTAACTAAATGTTTCGCAAATTCCCAATCTTAGTTACTTAGGCAAAAGTGAATTGATGCAATTCCATGAAATTACACTTTGTGCCCTTGCAAAGACGTTAGTGGAGCGTGTGTGGTTTACCGGCACACTAAATGGTTCTAAGCAAAGGTAGCAAAGGGTGACTCAATGTTTGTTATAGTTCGGTGGAGCGTGTGTGGTTTACCGGCACATCGAATAGGTGATTGTAACATGTGAGGGCACCATGTAGTTTGCATGGTTATTCACACCCGCTTTGTGATCCTCGGCATCCCAGTCTCAAACTAGAGGGGCATATCGAGATTTAAACATGCCATTGAAATGTTCAATGAATCTCAAAGGATCTAGGAGTTTTCATAGGTTTAAAACTTAAATTTCTTTTTCGAAAACTAGTAAATCGTCATTCACTTACCTTCAAATGTTCTGCGATTTGGGTTACGGCATCCCTCTCCCGAGTTGTAGGATATTGTGTTGGGTCCTAGCCTTGGAATTTCATTTGGGTGATTTACCAAGGACTCAATCAATCAACTAACTTGAATTCGTTTTTCTCCCGATGTCAAAGTTCGACAACTATGGTCTTCGCAAATTCCGTGGAACAAGCATTCCACATGAAGATGATATTCCACGATTCGATCAAGGAACAAGAAATCATGCTTCACTTCCTCCTCCTCCAATTATTCTCCCTAACCCACAAGTTCAAAGGCTTGAAAAGTTCAAGATCACTCAAGCCCTTTTGGCAAGTGAACATAAAGAAGGAAAGTCGGTGTGTGCACACGTCCTAGGGATGAAGTCGCACATTGATAGACTAAGAATGATAGGATCCATTGTCGGTGAAGAGATGGCTGTTGATTGGGTTCTTCAATCACTTCCTAACTCATATAGTGAGTTCGTAAGAGAGTACTATATGATGAACCGCGACGTGACTCTTATAGATCTCACCTATATGCTTATTGCTGCTGAATCAGCAATGGTTTGGCGCAATAGAAAAGCAAAGTTGATTGGTGAATCTTCCTTCGAGACCTCTATGGATATAGACAATGACAATGAAAGACATGCAATGATCGAAAAGTTTGATCATAAGAGAAAGGCGATGTCTGAAGTAGTTCCATGTATTGTTCCAAAAAGAGTCAATTTGCTTTTATTGCCAAGAGAAGGGGCATTGGAGACGAAGCTGCCCTATTTACCTAAGAGATCTAAGAGATGGGAGAGTCGAAACGTATGGCTCTAATTTAGGTAAAATCCATTGACTAACTCTTTTAAGCTTCATTCTAGGTTCTGAATACATAATGTGATAAGATTACAATTGATGTTTAGAAGGATCAAAGAAAAGAAAAGAAGCTTAAGGGAAGAAGTGAGCAGAATCTAACCGTGAAGGAATGGATTTCGATTGCGTTTCTCGAAGATTAGATTCTTGAGCTACTACTTAGAGTTAGAATTAGATTGCTAAGAAAGATGTATTTGCATAAGTTTTTCAATGAGTTGCATTGTGAAGGACAAATTTTTCCGCAATAAAATAAATTTTGATTTTAAATTTTATTTATTTATCCTTACAATGGCGTGTATGAAAAATTGATGTTAAAATTATTAGCAATAATGGATTTGTTTCTTATTGTGTTATGGAAAGTCAAGAATTTACCAAATAGGGAGAGTTTCTCATCGCCCAAGTTTCAATTGGACAGAAACTTGGAATCATGCAACTTGGTTGCATGATGAATGAGAAATTTCATATTTGATAATTAGACTAATTCGTTGACAAAGTGTCAAGTGAAGGACTAGGAGATCGAGCACACAAAGTCGTGTGTTGATCAAGTTCACCATAAGAGTAACAAAGATATTCGTCATCATTTACTAAAGGTTTAGTAAATATGATTATACTTACAAGATTAAGTGTAATTTTGAATTGATTAAAGGGTTTAGATCAATAGCAAAACGAATAAGAAGAATCAAATAGGCAGAAAGATAAGAGTTTCTCCATTCTAAGAAGAAGGGAGAGTGGCTTTTATGCTTTATGATAGGTCTTAATGATTAAGAACCATATCTCAATTGATCCTCTAAGTGAGTCTTGGTACAATTGTATGTCCAAGAAGAGGAATCAAAGATTGATGAAATGGTTAAATCAAGAAGTCTATCATACTTTGTTCCATAACAAGTCTTAAAGTTAAGATTGTGACAATGAGTGAAAAGTATTAAAGGTTTATAACATTCATCAAATGTGGGAAGTTGTGATGTCTTGAATAAGACAAAGGCCAACTAGTACCAATTTATGAAGTGTTTTGATAAAAGCTACTCTAACTCTTGAATATTTGTTTGTCAAGAAATGTTTATTGACAAAAAGAATCTTATATGTCAAGGAGTCAGTGGGAGTCTTAATGGTCTTCAATAGTTTCGAGAACAAATCAAATAAACCTTATTGATCATCACTAGCACATGAGTTGAGGTTTACAACCTATCGTGAAGACATTATTTTGTTTCTGTGCCAATCCAATCGAGTTAATTATGCATGTGAGTCCTATGAGTTCTTATTTGAATGCATAAAAGGCAAGGACCTTGATCAATGAAAGGTACATTGATAGGAAAAAGGTAAGATGCTTAACTACTTGGAAGACATGGTGGGCAGCTGTGCTACCATAAGGCAAGAAATCAAGATTAAGAAAGTTCGATCCATATGAGTTTGAATTTGTCGTAAACTTTGGTTTTAACAAATTCGCATGGATAGGAACACATACACCGTTTAAATATAAGTGTCATAAGATTTCCTCCTTCATGAAAATGATTGTGAGAAAATGCTTTCACTAAGAAAGATTTTAAAATTGCATTCTCAAATTCGATCATGGTTACGGCATCCCTTTCCATAATTTGAATTGTGAGGTTTGGCAATTAGTCTTAATTGTTAAGACACACATATGAACTATCTAAGGCAAAAGTGTATAAGTTCAAGAAGCCTTGATAAAAGATTATCAAAGCACTAAGTATTAGAAACATGAACTTAAGAAATTCAATAAGTATTGTTTTTCTGAAAGTTAAGATGTTTATGAATACATGTCGAAGCTAGTGGGAGCATAAGTGTTATGTTTTATAATAATCATCATGATAGTGGGAGCATAAATGTTATGATTGTATGATTATTAAGGCACGTATTGCATAGTTGGCAATATTAATTATAGAAAACAAGATTCATACTTTGCAAAGTTGTAAGAGTTGAAAGGTTGTTTTGCTATAATTAAGGGAGAGAATATTATGCTTCATTTCAAATCTAAAGGATTAGGTTGTGGAATGTTAATAAATTTAGTCAAAGGTACATAGTGTGTTCTTAAAATTTCGATTGTGATTACGGCATTCCTCTTCGCAATTCGAGTTTTAAGAACATAGCAAATAAAACATTATGCGTCGTGTCCCATACGCTTCGGGTATAGGATCGATTGCGAATGCTTTAATGTTTGACCATTCTAAAATTTTCCAAATGTATAGTGCATTTAGAGGGAAAAGGGACTAGAATTGGTTTTGACTAAAATAATTAAACAACTATCAAAGGACAATCCAAAGTTCGACGAGGATTGGTCACTTGCGAGTAGTTGGAAGTATAGTATTGGAAATTATGGAAGTGTTTCCATATTGGATGGACGATATCGACATCATTACGAATAGATAAGATTCTATTAAGAATGAGTTGTCATATAGAAAATATGGAAGTGTGTCCATGTTGGGAAGTAAAATCTATGTCTAGATTAGAAACTTTATGCGAAAGGATGTTCAAAGGAATGTACTTTGAGTGAGAGACATCATATCTAAGGAATTATCTTGTAACAATCTCCGATAGAGAAATTTGTAATATCATTGGCAATAGTCTTTGAGACTTTGGTGCAGTGACATTACAAAAGGATCGTTGCATAAAGTGTTAGAATCTAGTATATTCTATAAGTAACAAGAATTTGACATTCTTACACTTAAGAAAATGGATTTGGTGTTGTAAAATGAGAATGATTGGGAATGTGTTCAATTTGTCTATTTCGCAAAAAATAAGAACCATAGGTAAACATTGTGTGCATGCTAGGAGCATGGGACAAGTGTTGGAATTCAAATGCGAAGTTGATTACCCGAAACGACAAATAATGAGTAATCGATATGGTGATAAATAAAACGTGTTTTGTTTATACTCAAAGGTTTGAGGCCATATGGGATTAGTATTATTCTTGTGTTTCACCTTGCATGTTTTGACTTCCAGAATAATTGAGTTTATTAAGAATAATCGAATTATTCAAACGGGCCACAGTCGTTCATATGTTGGAAGTAGATATGAATGAAGACTGTCGTGAATTGGTGTGTGGATTGTCTAGAAGAGTATTAGACATAAGCAAATGTTTGCTGCAACGTTCATGAGTGCTTATGAATATGATTTGAGCATTGGATTAAACCCACGCTCACTTGGATCACTCCATGAATTGTATTACGAGTGATTGGTGAGACGATAACATCTTATATTCTTGAAACCGAGATGTGTGAGTTGTATCTTGCGAATCGGTTGCACATTGATAATATGTAAACGCACTAGTAACTTGGTGTTATAAAACATATTGTTGTGTGTGATTTGGTTAGTGAGTGCAAGCGAGCATTGTATCAAAGTTTATCCGTTCCTTTTATCCAAAGTAGGATAAAAGCGATATCTTTGGGCCCCTCGATGGTTTAGTGATGACATACGTAAATGCTCGGCCGGGCTAGGGCTAATTTGATTTGTTCAATTAGTCTGTCGTCATAAATCGGAAATCGAGATAGAGTACAAAGAGAATGATTTGAAATCATATCTCATACGATATCTAGAATGGAGGAATATATGATCCCTTATCTAAGGACACACGTATCTGATATGATCAGAGTTGACAGCGGCTTTGGAAAGCTACGATTGCAGATCAGGATCTGAAGTCATACGCAGAATAGTTGTTAGACTTATCCAAGTGGGAGACTATTGGATTAGTGTCTAAGTCCATAACTATTTTGGTATGTACTTGACCCGATGGTGCATGGTCCTTTTGGGTTGCCTTCACCAAAGCAACTTGATTGGAGAAATGAATAAAGAGAGAGAGGATAATATGATTTATTAATATGTTATAAGAATAATATATTAAAGGAGAAATCATATTTGTTTAATTAATATTGGTCAATAATTAATTAAGAATTAGTTTTGTGATCAAATGTAATTAATTAAACTAGAGGGGCTGAATTGTAATTATGTGATAGTTACAAAATAAGGTAAGGATTATCTTATATATATGGTGAACGAATTTGAGGTGTAAATCCCTTAGAATTCGAGTATGATAAGGATTCAAGGATTATCTTATTGGTTGCTTAATGGATAATCAACTAGATAAGGATAATTACTGAAACCCTATCTCTACACCTATATAAACACCCCTAGGGCCATGAATTCGTGTATCCCTTCCCAAGAGGTCCTAGATACGAATTCTAACCTCTCACCTCTCTCTTTATACCTTCTCCATTTGCTTATGGTGTTTGTGAGCCATTAGAGGAGTGACACTTGTGACTCTAAGCCTTCTAAAGTCAATACAAGGAGATTTGGGATTGTTATTACTACATAACAATCAAGGTATGTTCTTAAACCTAATTACATGTTAATATGATTACTTGCATGCTAGAATTAGGGTTTATAGTCTTGGATTCAAAGCATGTACAATAGAGAAACCTAGATCCAAGCATTAGGGTTTGTATGAGCACATAGGATGTCTTATGACCAAAACCCATCACCTTCTTCCTCACAAATAAGATCGGCGCTCCCCAAGGCGAACTGCTCGGCCGAATGAAACCCTTGTCTAACAGCTCCTGAAGCTGTGTAGACAACTCCTGCATCTCAGGGGAGCAAGTCGATACGGTGCTTTGGCTATCGGAGCCGCACCCGGAACTAGGTCGATCCTGAACTCAACCTGCCTCTCTGGAGGTATCCCCGGCAAATCCTCGGGAAACACATCCGGGTAGTCACGAACAATAGGAACATCATCAATCATCGTCTTGCCCTTCTCCCGGGCATCCAAGACGTAAGCTACAAAACCGGCGCAACCCTGATGAACATAGCGCCTTGCCCTTGCGGCGGAACAAAAGATCGGTCCTCGCTGGGGCCTCTCGCCCTGAATCACTATCTCTCCCCCACTGGGAGTGCGAACCCTCACTAGCTGAAGCTCACAATCAATCACCGCCCCATTGGGGCTCAGCCAATCCATGCCCACAATAACTTTATTCCCACGCAGGGGAATAGGAACCAGGTCCACTGAAAATTGCTCATCAAATATCTAAAGGGAACACCCTCTATGTACTCTGCCGACCCTCACGGTCCTATCATCTTCTATCTCAACCTCTAATGGACAATCCAGCTCCCCTGGAGCTCTGCTAAACCTCTTGCTAAGCGCAAGCGATACAAATGATCGGGTAGCCCCCGAATCGAACAATACCAAAGCAGAAATGTCGTTCACAGAGAACGACCCTAAATAAAACATACCACATAAGTAATACTCAATCGATATAATAACAATTAAAGATGAAGGAAAGATTCATACCCGTCACCACATCAGGAGTCGCTCGCGCCTCCTCTGCTGTCATCTGAAATGCCCTGCTCTTCGCCACTGGCGCATCAGCTCGGCCCTGCCGGCCATCCGTAATCCTCAAGGTGGCAGGGGCAGGTGCAACCACCTTCCCTGCTGCAGCTAAGCTGGGACACTGGGACCTTTTATGTCCCCTCTGATTGCACTGAAAGCAAATCAGATCTGATGCTGTAACCGTAGTAGCAGGGGCCGTACAATCCCTACTCAAATGCCCAGTCCGACCGCACTTGTAGCAGCCGGAACTCCCTGCCTTGCACGCCCCCTCGTGCAATCTCCCACACTTGCCATACCAACCGTGGTTCTGCTGACCCCTAGACCTATGATCTGAAACCTTAGGCTTTTTGCCCACACTGCCTGAACCCGAAACCGCCTCCGGTTTCCTCTTCTTCTCCATCTCGAGATCAATCTCCCTCTCTCTAGCTCTGGCAATCATGTCGTCCAGCGTTTTACAACTGGACCGACTCACAAACATGCGGATGTCACTCCGCAACATCTCATGATAACGGGCCTTCTTCATCTCCTCATTGGCTGCATACTGAGGAACAAGAAGGGCCCTCTCCCTGAACTTGGTGGTGATCTCCGCCACTGTCTCTGTAGTCTGGGTAAGGTCCTGAAACTCCCTAGCTAACTGCTGCACCTCAATGACCAGTGCAAACTCCGCCCTGAACCTGGTAGAGAAATCAGCCCAGGTCATGGCATCCAATGCCGCATCATCCCCGATGGCATGTCCGACCTCCTCCCACCAATCCCGTGCCCTGTCCTTCAGAAGACAGGACGCCAATCTGACCTTGTCCCCCTCGGGACACCTGCTAGTGCGGAAAGCGTTGGCCACATCCGCCAACCATCTAGTACTTGCTATGGGGTCCCACGCCCCATGATAGTCTGGAGCCCCGCATGCCCTGAACTCCCTGAACATAAGTGTGCGCGACCCCATCACGGCCGCCATCTCAGCACGGAAAGTACTCAATCTCTCATCCATCAGCTCTAAAATACCCTCCTTGATCGAACCGAAGATCACAGGAGTCTGCTCCAGTATGATGCGGGTAACCTCAGAAGAAAGGAACTCTCTAGTCTCCTCATCCATCTGCCCGACCTCCGGGCCTGATCCCGATCCTGATCCCCCTCCGGCATCTGAGCTGCCGACTGCTGGTCTCGGACGCAAAACTACCATTCTGAAACATATCATAACAACATCAGAACACTGAAATATCTCAAGGGATCATGATACTACTACTAGCTTCCTGTTCTTGTCTTGGCCTTCCTTGATTCGAGTACGGATCCTCTGCTTTCAGTAGTATGGGCCCCTACTACCTTCCACATCTATCCGTACTTTCCTCAAGAACTGCCTTGACTCCACCAAGTCACTTCTATCGCTGCTATTCTCTGCTACTCTCATCCTAGGCTTGCCCTAGAGAAAACTCAAGCTCAATACGACTGGTCCTCAGCTGCTGTAAGTCTCCTCGTAATGTCAGTTAGCCACCACCTAAACACTATCACATGTGATGAGGATCGCATAATCCTTCAAGTAAAAGATCCGTCCCTACAACGGTTGGACTCAAACAAGAGATGCGCAATAGGGCCAGTTCCAGCACTCTGAGATTATTCAACCCTGATTACATGTGGTGTGACGTGTCCACCTAATGGCTAACTCCCATGACTCGGAACCCCACCAAGCACGAAGCAAGCAACATTCGGATAAGGGAAACAGACTCAAGCAAAGCTATTCTTATAACAAGAAACTGTACTGGCATAGGATGCTAAGCTCATACTATCAGGCATAACCTAAACAGGCTATCCTACTGCTGTCTACTCAATTCTAGCATGCAATACTCATAAAGCTGTAACACATAAGCAGGCACATAAGGCATTCTCCTAGATCCTTAGTCCTACACTAGCATGCTGTTCTACTGAAACTGAAACTAAACAAATAACTTGTATGGGTAATTTGGGAGTACTTACTTGAGCTCGGTTGACCGCATGCACACACCTCTATCTTGTTAAAAACAATTCTTTCTTTCTAAGTGCTTTCAAAATTCTTTTTGTAAAACATTTTTATTTTACTAAAATCTTTTATTTCCCTTAGTTTGAGTTCAGATACACCCGGAAGTGTATCCAAATCCCTCAAACCAGGGCTCTGATACCAACTTGAAACGACCCAAAAACACGACCCAAAAAATTTTCGTTTTTCCATATAATCAAAACCATAATATAAGTATCATAACATAAAACATACGCGATGTATCCCCAAAACATAATAAAATATTGTGCGGAAAACTGTATCATACTACATCAACCCAAAACATCAAGAGACATCCCCAGGATAAAAGCTATGCTGTGGTGTGTGCGATGCTGTCACCCCGAGCTCTTCCCTTTGCTTGCAGAAGTACCTGAAACCAAACTGAAACTGTAAGCACGAAGCTTAGTGAGCTCCCCCAAACTACCACATACCATACAATAACATATAAACACATATTGGGCCTTGCCCACTGCATCGGGCCGAAGCCCGGAAACTGCATCGGACCGAAGTCCGGAACTGATTAGGACCTTGTCCCCTGCATCGGACCGAAGTCCGGAACTAACTGCATCGGACCGAAGTCCGGAACTGACTGCATCGGACCGAAGTCCGGAACTGACCGGGACCTTGTCCCCTGCATCGGACCGAAGTCTGGAACTAACTGCATCGGACCGAAGTCCGGAACTGACTGGGACCTTGTCCCCTGCATCGGACCGAAGTCCGGAACTAACTGCATCGGACCGAAGTCCGGAACTGACTGGCTGAACATGGCATAGCATAACACATCAACTAGCATAACACATATACGACATGCTACATCGGGCCGAGGCCCGGAACACATAATACTTAACACATAAAACATAGCACATAAATCCTGTTCGAACCACGAAGGCATCGACATGCTAGCTACTGCATCGGACCTAAATCCGGAAACTACTGCTAACTGAACGGGCCGGCATTCTGGCCTTAGACCCGTTCCTACTGGAAGGAAACTCACCTCGTAAGCTGGCTGCTGAGTGTGTGGCTCGGGAAGCTAACGGCGGCTGCTCCTGAATCTCCTCGGCTACAAGTCCATAAACACACTCAATCAAATACTAAACACTGCGCTTGGGGTAGAATGACTCTTTTACCCTCGGTCAAAGTCAACTCTCTTTTGGGCTGACTCGCCGAGTTGGGCCACCCAACTCGCCGAGTCCTACTTCTCACTTTTCACTCTTACTCGTTGCTACTCGTCGAGTCTGGCATCGACTCGACGAGTACCCTCTTGATCCAAGAACTCAGACAATCTTCATCCGACTCGCCGAGTCGTATGAACAGACTCGACGAGTTGTTCTTGATCCCAAGAAGATTGCCTTGGACTCGCCGAGTTGATGAACAACTCGCCGAGTCCCTCCATCACTGAGTTTACCCTCAACTCGCTGAGTCCACTCCCTAACTCACCTCGTCCACTCGACACTGATAAAACTGAAGGACTTCGGGACTCGCGACCCAACTCGTCGAGTCGTTCTTCCGACTCGCCGAGTTGCCGCCATGCAACTGATTTTTACTCGATTTTGTTTGAATCCAGTGCATACAATTGATAGATCTGAGTCCAATAAGCTGTTTTACCACGTAAAGTTTCCAACTTTACGTGCACAACCTCATGAATAAGGGAAATAAGGCTAAAAGATGCATAAAATGGGTAGATCTATGGTTATCATGCAATATAACTCCAAAAAGACAGTAGATCTGGGCTCTACAACACCCCAACATTCAGATCTATAGCTATTTCGACTTAATAAGACGTTCATGCAAGTGTAAGGCTTGGAATAAGCATCAACTAGCTCTTAGGAGAGCTCTAATGGAAGATTAAAGCATATAACAAGATGGAACTCCGAAAATACCTCAATTAACTCTGATTTGGCCTTGGATCTTTGCACTACCACACTTCTCCTTGCTTCTTCCTTCTTCTCCTTCTTCACACCTTCACAAAATGGCACCAAAACACATATAAGCTCTTCAAGGGAGGTTTAGGGTTCTAACACTGCGTTCTCAGGGTGAGGGAGGCGAGGATGGGGGCTATAAGGTGGTATAAATAGTGGGCAACCCGGGGATTTAGGGTTTCACCCAGACGGATGGACTCGCCGAGTCAGGGATATGGACTCGCCGAGTCCCCGGCTCACGCGTGCCCTCAGGCGCGACCCTACTCGGCGAGTCAGGCTAGAACTCGCCAAGTCCCTCTTGAAAAACTCACTATAATTACCAATAAATCAACATACCGGGAAGTCGTTACAAATTATCCTTCAGTGGTTTGGAATTTGTGATTGAACAAAATTGATTAAGAAAATCATGAAGATATTGACTCATTTTTGCGATTACAATTGAGCGACTCCAACTTAAACAATCATCAGATGTAGAATAAAGAAGATGACCTAGCAAATCACTAAAATCGTGAATTTAATAGCAGAGATTTTGATAGGAGAGGATAATTGATAAATCAATTAATATCAATCTCAAAATCACATTGATCTGGTAGAAATACATATCTATTCAACGCGATGAAGATCTTGATTTCCTGAATATGATGGTTTTAATATGAAGGATAATTGATCGATCAATGAATATATCCTATATCAACCATGATCTAGTGTGAGACTTGAAGATCGAAGGAGATAAAGATCCTGATTACGTGAATATGAAGCTAATTTTTGAAATATGTATGTTGATGATATGTTTAACCTAACAATGACTAATCTGCCATTAATTAACAAATCAGGTGATTAGTAAGTCTTAATCACGTTGTTTTATGAGCCATAGGATCAATTTTTATCAAAGGCTAAGATGTTGTCCCTATGTCTCACAAAAAAAAAATCTTGGTCTCAAATGAACCTCTACCTATATATATATATATATATATATATATATATATATATATATATATATATATATATATATATATATATAGGGAAAGGATCAAATGAGAATACCTAAAAGGTTGAGAACGCGAGAACAGTTCTGGACCAATCAATATATATAAGGGCATATAAGTAATTGCATATTTTAATTAAATTAAAATAAAACCAAATCAATCAAATTCCCTTAAATTTAGGATCAGTTACCAAAAAAGGAGATATTTGATTTTTTATTTTTCTTATTAATAAAATATAAAAATAAAAAATAAAAAAATAAAAAAACATTTTTATCAAAAAAAATTAAAACTAAAATAATTTGATTTTTTTTCTTAAATTTTTTTTTCTCATATTTCACGTTTTTTTTCAAAAAAATTAATAAAAATCCAACCCCAAATAAATACATTTGTATTCATAAATGAATTTTTTTTTTCAAAAAAACTAATACTACTGCAATCACAAATGGATACATATCAATTTACAAGTAATCCACTTCCTTTCTTTTAATCAACTGAAAAGAAAAGGGGTGTAAAAATTATCATTTTTTCATAAAACAATACATTTAATCATAAATAAGTACACTTATACATTGATATTTACAAATGAATGCATTGTTATTAACAAATGAATACCCTGATATACACAAATGAATAAAACAATAGCTTTAATCATAAATAAAATACATTCATTAACACATGATTGCACTACTATTTACAAATGAATACATTGTTATTAACAAATGAATATCCTCCTATTCATAAATGAATACCCTTCTCACGCATATCATCAAACAGCTTATGTGCACAACCTTTTACCTTGAATCTGATTACAACTTTGTGTGGCTATCTCTTCCATCAATTGTAAGGGCTACCACTTGAGCCTATCGAGTTCTTCCAAATCAAGCAAGAACAAAAAAAAAATAAAAATAAAAATAAAAATAAAAAGGAACCCTTGCCTATTTTTGAATCATTGTTGCCCTTCTCGATCACCAAACAACCCAATTTCGGGGCTTTGTCACCGGAAACCAATGGCAGACCCCACATCCCGCTGCTTCCATTCTATTTTCTTCTTCTCTTCGACTAA
Source organism: Lactuca saligna (assembly GCF_052625555.1). Lineage (NCBI taxonomy): Eukaryota > Viridiplantae > Streptophyta > Magnoliopsida > Asterales > Asteraceae > Lactuca > Lactuca saligna. Next base: position 35,831,408 of record NC_136417.1, on the reverse strand, counting down.
CTTTATGGAGTATATTGTCGACTGACTTGGAATCGGGATGGTCAATTAAAAAGTTAAAATTAGATTTGTGGACTTTTTGGTTCCAATGTCTCACCTGTGAATGTAATCAGAAAAGAGGTCTTGGAATCGTAACTCATATTTGCAATTGGAATCGAGCCTATGTTTGGAAAGCTTGGATTCAGGTATTAACATAGATTTGCAATCAGGAGTGTGATGTTCGGAACAAATGAAATTGGGATTGAAAACTGTTTCACCTGCGAACGATCGGAGCTTGCTAATCTGGGCTCGGACTCATTTTTCCCACGAACATCAAAGGTAAGATCAGATTCAGAACCGACTATTCACTGTTGGGATGTTCAATTGTACTCGGAATCGGGTTCTTGTCGGCTCAAAATCGGAATGAGATGTTGATCACCTAACATTTGTAACTATGTGCTCGGAACGAATGTCTGCTCGGAGTTAATTGCATTTTGGATTCAGAACTCATGTTGTGTTTCACGAGTAGTTTTGAGTCTGCGTTCCTTTATCATGGGCAATTGGGGAAGAAGACTATCGATTTACACACGGCGATTAGGTCAAGAGATGCAGAGAGTAATTATAGGAGTTTACAAAATTAAAGTAATGCTTATTTACTTTAATAGCCTTTATAATTTATTTTAATTTAAAAATTAAAATTTAAATGTATTAATAATTAGAAAATTAACAATTAAGAATAGCCACATATTTTAAAAATTAGATGGTCCAGATCTGTTCTCGCGTTCTCAACCTTTTAGGTGTTCTCATTTGATTCTATATATATATATATATATATATATATATATATATATATATATATATATATATATATATATATATATATATATATATATATATATATATATATATATATATATATATAACACCTTATTCTGTTAACGAGCTTAAACAAATATGTATTCTACCTTGATTAACTTTATAAATTAGATTATCACACATATATATAAATAAAACTAATTATTCATATATAACTAATTTGACTTGATTATGATTTTATTAAAGAAAAAAAAGTTATTAAAAATAAGTTATATTTATAACAAACTTTTATATAAATTTTACATGTGCATTTATAGAAATTGATACAAACATTTGTACTGGATCAGAAATCACCCCTAACTTTTAAGTTACTGGTGTTAACCGGAGGCCCTTCTTGTAAGAACTAAAAAATTATATGTAATAGTTAAGTTGAATTATGTAGCTTTCAAATATCAATCTAAATGTTGTAAGATTGAAATGGATATACGGGTAGTTTGGTTTTTTACGTACAAAGTATGAAATCTTAGTAAACTATGGTTCAAATATCTTATATCGAGTTTTATGATTTTGTTTTTTGAACGGTTGATTAGTGGTTAGATGTTACTTCATCAAGTTATTAGAATTTGTCAACGACAATATTAAAACTCGGGATATCCAATCTAAGAGACAAAACATTTACCAAGTGGACTAGTCTAATGTTAACGAGTTGTATGATCATTTAGTGCAATATCATCAAATTATTAGAATTTGTCAACGTCTGGATTAAAACTCGGGATATCCAATCTAAGAGACAAAGCATCTACCGAGTGGACTAGTCTCATATTGACGAGTTGTATGATCATTTAGTGCAATGGATGTATGTACAAGGGTGGAATTGGGAAAAAGTTCAAATTAGAGGAAAACATACCAAATACGGCTACACAAAAAGCGCCAAAATTGGACAAAAGAAAAATGCCACAATTAGACCAAAATTTGACCAAGGAAAAAAGGGATATATATACACTAAAGTCTCAATATTTTCATCGATTTGAGAAGAAAGTCATAAACTATATTTTTTTAACAGTAAAATCCTAACTAGCGGCAACACGTTTACCATTTTTATCCGGTTAGCTGCTAATTAGGAGTTTACTGTAAAAAAATAAAGTTTATGAATTTCTTGTGAAATTGTGAATTACGATTTTACTATCAAAAAAATAAATTTTGGAATTTCTTGTAAAATCATTGAAAATATTAGAAATTTAATGTAAATATCTCTTTTTTGGTTAGAAATTTAATGGTATGATAATATTTAAGCATAAGAGTTATTGATACATGCTCTGGTCAGTTAAATTCTATTGAAATTATTAATGTTTGCTTCTTGTTAAATAGTTTTTTTAATCTCAACAAACTGACATTCAAAAAAATATAGTTAATCAAGAAAGAAAAAAAAAAAAAAAAGAATTAGGGTTGTGTTGACTTTTTTTGATTCCTAAAAATAAAGAAATAAGAAACCAAAAAAACAAAATTGTCCTTCTTACCCTTTCTCCAAATTCACACCCTTTTGACTTGGAGTGTTTTGTTTGTGTTTGTACAATCTGTCATCTCTTTTCAGTTCAAGATTTGACAGTAGTAAAAAGCTTTACAAGACTTATTCACCCTCTCTTGCTCTCTATTTTGCATCTGTTTCCCCTTATCATGATTGTATCAGGTAAATATGTTGATGGTAAAAAAAACGGTAGTGTTGCGATGAAAATCACAATTAAAAGTTCTTGAGTTATGAAAATACACAAAAGTCCCAATATTTTCAACAATTTGACAAGAAAGTTCTAAACTTTATTTTTTTTACAGTAAAGTCTTAATTCACGATTTGAAAAGAAAATCCTAATTTTTTTCAAGTAAAATCCTAATTACCAGCTAACCAGAAGAAAATAGTAAATGTATCAAAAACTGCCGATAGTTAAGACTTTATTATAAAAAAATAAATTTTAAGAGTTTCTTATCAAATTAATGAAAATATTAGGATTTTAATGTATATATCCTAGGAAAAAATTACCTAGTTTAGACTAAGGAAAAATGGCCCAGATTAGACTAAGGGAAAAGGATAAATTTTAAAAAAAAAAAAAAAAAAAAAACAACAAATATTAATTTTGTAGTGTGGCCAAAATTAGACCATGGTGTGAATAGTTTCTTTTAGGATTGTTGAATAAATGAAATTATGAAATGTTGGTTTATAAAGATTTGAACATGTTTTAAAATTCACCAAGCAAGGGGTGTAAGTTTAACATAATTCTTCGAGTTGACTGCTTGGTTTGTTTCAAACTCTATTTTATTTTTTAGGTCATGTCTGTAGATATCCCGATCGTTCTTGTAAACCCTACAACCATAACACAAAAACAAACATTGAAAGTTCTTCATGATATTGTGGAGTTTAATTTATTTAGCAACCAACAAGGTATATGATTGCATAGGCACAGTTGAGCCAAATGTTTGGAAATGGTATTCAAGAAGATGATATTAATGTCAACACATTTTAATATCCAGAAATTTGGATAGAAATTTGGATAGTAGGATGCAAATATAGTCCAAATTCAAAATACTATTTACACAAAGTTGTTTAATATTAAAATTCGTACATCCTAAAAACATAATATAAAAGAAACATTCAAATTGAGTTTGTTGAGTTCATTTGTTAGAATCGATATATGATAGTGATATTAGAAACACATATTTCTTAATTGAAGTCACCAAAAAACCATTCAAATATATAAGTTAAATTACTTTCATTCGTTTTATATTTTCATTTATAGGTTTTAATTATATTATACATAAATAAATGATTAAAATTAGATATATAAAAAATGATTTTTTTAATTTTACATAAAAATAAAGTTATGACCCAAAATTGAATACCGAGCTAACTAAAGTTATGATCCAAAATTGAATACCGAGCTAACTAAAACATGCTTAATTTAATTGTGGAAAATATAAGTCTAATCATGGTTTTTGTATGTTGTGTATACTATATATTGTCTAATTAAGGTTTAACATGAATAAATAATGTTACGAGATTATATAATTTGTTTTGATGGGGCTTTATAGAATAGCATAAACAAATTTCCCCGTGGACTTGACTTTCCTTCTTGGGCTCTTGAGAGTAAAAGAAATAACCCTATGTACAACTTCCACATAAAAGGATACAATATTGTTAAATTATACTGCAGTTACCGAAGTTTCTATATATAAATATCTTTGAAAAAAGAAAAACTGTAAATGTCGCTTTATGTTCAAGACTATACACAAATACAAGATTTAGAACTTTGGCTGTTGATTGTAAAGCATACGTTTCTTCGGCTTAAAGATATACCTAGAACCATATATTGAGCCATATACATCCACCAAAAGAGGATACTGTAGTTTAGCATACATAATGACCGGTATAGCAGCAACTACACTGATAAGGATTGGCACCCATATCAAGTGGTCCTTATAAAGCACAAAAAAGCTGAAGCTAAAAGCAATCATCATGGTCATTATAGAAAGGAAAAGTGTCGCTAGACCCATCATGAGCTTTTGGGGTAATGATATTAAGAAATCTTGTTCAGCGTAACGAGATGTTAGGATAGATAAGAACATGAGGATTGAAGCTGCAGAGAAGATTAAAGAGATAGCATCTGATATGACAAATGCAATGAAGATTTCCTTTTTCATAAACATAGGATAACCAGTGTTTTGGTCATACCCACCAGGAATTGCAAAAGCTACTCCAAAGACTATGGTGGCGATAAGTGCAGCAACCACCATGGACTGATTAGCTGTTCCTTTCATCCAATCTTCACCTTTGGAAACTAAATCTTTATGGTTCTTGGTGAATAACTCACGTGGTGTTAAGCCAGCTGTATTCTTTCTCTCTCTATAAGAAGGTGGGATCATACGCTCTACTTCCTACACAAAAAGATAATTAAATATGAAATACCCTTCGAAAGATAATTAATTTATCCAAATGCAATAACACCAATGAGAAAGAAAAGAAATAAACCTTGAACCACAATAATTCTCGTTGCATCTGAAATGCGACACCAGTGACATCCTGAAGTCGGTTTTTCGGTGCATATTTCCCAACCAAATGAAGCATATTATTTCCGTCTGAATCTTTAAGAGGAGTTATCTGATCCTTCATTGAGCCTATCTCATATAATAGATTGTAGATGCTCTCATGACGATGAGAGACAGCGACATGAAATATGCTTTGGCTATTATCATTTTGCTTCCATATAAGATCAGGATATAAACGAATAAGCTCCACCACAAATTTAGTGTTCCCCATTTCTGCAGCAACAAACAGTATTCTAGAAGAATACGTTGGATTGCCATTCTTGTCAAGCTGTAGGATTGACTTTCCATCTTTCATGATCATGTCTTTGGGGCCTCTGAGTAAGTTGTCAACGTCAACGGTAGGAAGTTTCATAATATTTTTCCAAATCAGTTTTAGTAACTTCATGGCGTCGGTTTCCTTTTCTTTAGGTCCCCTCTTCACACGAACTAGTGTCAAAACTGAAAACAATAATCAGAGATGAAATGTACAATGAAGCATAATAGGTAATAGAGATCGATACTCACTTGAGTTGAAGATCTTTTTATAAAAATGCGGTTTTTTAACCTCAAAGGCATAAGGCTTTCGAGCCAAAACTCCAAGTAAACTCCCACTTTTTGCAAGTTCTGGTAGGTCAACCAATATCTTCAGTGCGATATCTACAAAAAGAGGTGATAATCACTTAATGGATATAGGAAGATGAACAACAAAACATAATAATGCTTATCAAAGCTTACCAAAAAGATCAGCCTCAATGCATCTTAAAACGACCCAATTCCGATCTTGAGGTGTCCAAAAATCACCATCCATTTTATGAGAATTATCATAGAGATAACTCACAGTGTCATGGTGCCCAAATAATGCAGCCATGTAAAGGGGCATCATTTTTTGACTACCAGCTATGGTCAACAGGCTCTTGTTCTTATTCACCATAATTTTAGTCATTTGGAGGTTTCCAGCTGCAGCAGCCAAACACAAAGCTGTATTGCCACTCTTATTTTGAAGCTCCAAGTCATCTTCTTCCATCAATCCGACAATAGCTTCAACAAACTCGGTGTTTTGGGCTGATGTTGCAATGTGAAGTGCAGTTTCACCATTAACAGTGATGCTAAATCGTACGAGCTCTTTTCGTTTTGTGATGATGCGATGTGCAGTTTCCCAATCTCCATTAATTGAAGCTTCGTATAGAGGAACACAAGTATCGATGTAGTCTTCTCTTACTTCAAAATAGTTTCCAAAGTTAAGTCAATGCTCGATTCATTCAAGAACAAGTGGAAATGTCCTTTCGTAAACACGATTCATTATAAAGAACTAAAGATGCTATTCCTAATTAGGACATACCAGAAATTAGATCTTCACAAGGGAGATTGAGTGGTGGTCGGCGTAGGAAAGTTTGTGAAGTAGTTAATTTCCGTGGTGGTAGTGGGGGAATTGGTGGCACCGGAGTATTAGAAGCAGCAGCTGGTGGTTGCCGGGCATTTGTAGCAGCCGCTGGTGGTGGTTGCCCGAAATTTACAGCAGCCGGCGGTGGTTGCCGGGGATTTGGAGCAGCCGGTGGTGGTTGCTGCGGCTGCTGGTGGCTTGTTGGAGCTAAACCTGTAGGTGGTGTGCTCATGTCTTCAATTGCTTGCTTAGTAAACTGCCCAATGAAATCATTAATATATATAACTAAAATGGGATCATGTCAATATGATCAGAAGTTAGAAAATACCTGAAATTGTGAAAGTGGGTTTTAGATCGACTCCCACCCTTTACAATAATGTCTGATGTGTTATTAAAGAAAATGTAGACGTGAATTTTTATACCTACAGAATATAAAATGATATTTTATTGGAATATGATTCTTTTATATTTCAAGTTGATCATTGGAACACATTCAAAAACCAACTTGTCAGTTGGCAGTGTCATATACATTATTGGCTAAACATTAATGGGTAGGTGTGAATCAATATCAAAGATAAAACTAATTATAAATAATAAACAAATTGATGGTAAAATAACATTAAACATCTATGATATGATTTTTTTTATTCTATTGGAGAATTGGTTGTGAGACGTTCTTTATATTTTTTATTACTAGTAGTTTTAGCAACTCTCTTTGACTGGTTCATCATTTTCAGATTGTAGGCAATGTTTAATTTGATAAATAAGTTAACAAAATATAATTAAAGTATTAATCTAAAACCTTATTTACAAAATAATAAATTAAATATTATACTTGTATATATAATGTTATATCATATAAATTTCACATAATATAAGAAAATGGTTTTTTTAATTAAATATCCAATCACCTTTCATTTATACAACATTTATATTTCTTTTTTCAATTTATACAATAATATTTCTTTGTTTCTATTTATGAAACTGTTATAATGCAACTAAAATGTAGCACTTTTTGTCATAGAAGAAAAAACATAGTTATATGTTTCGTCTAGGACACCACTTTATTTGCACAAATTAATATATAATAAATATCTAATGTATCATTATTTATTTTTGTCATATACGAAAATATAGTTATATGTTTCGTCAAGAACACCACTTTATTTGCACAAATTAATATTTTTTTGGAACGGTGCACAAATTAATATTTAATAAATATCTAATGTAGCATTAGTTCATTACATAAATAAGAATTTAATTACACCATATTATAAACCATAATTAATATCTCTAAGACCAACTTCAACTCATCAAAGTTTTTTTTTTCTTTTTGGCATCAAAATAACAAGAGTTTGTGTTATATTTGGCGCAGCCACACAGTACCATTAACTATTTATAATATCAAAAAATAATTATGTATATATTTTTTTAATTTTTGAAGATCTTCAATATAACTAGGAATAAACATAAACGGGTACTTGTCAAAATATTCTGGAACCGGAACCAAAACTGAAACCGACGGTTCCTATGATATTGGAACCGGAACCAAAACAAGTTATACCAGTTCCTAAGATTTTGGAACCGTTCCCGAAACCACCGGAATCGGTTCCGAAACCGGGTACCAGCTTGCTAAAAATTTTCATACTAAATTTAGCTATAAAAAAACAATTTATGCTTATAAAACATAGAATTTAAGAAAAATGATTACTTCAATTTTTAAGAAGCTTAGGAGATCTTTTTATGCTGCGCCAAAAGCTCTAACCACAAAATAAGATGATCCCCTTTACCTCCTCCTACAACTTCCTTGGTAATACTCTTAATATTTTGCCACGTCACCTTTTTTGAATGACACTTCATTTTTTTCCTTTTAACACCTAAACTTAACATTTGATAGGGAGTGGTAATACTCTTAATATTTCATTTTTTTCCTTTTTTCTAATTTATTTTGATTACTTTATTTTAATAAACAAACATTTTTTAATATTAAATAAAATATATTTTTTAAATTAAATTAATTTATTTAAATATACAAACATTTTTTGTTCACAAATATTAAACACACTTTATTCTTTTATACCACAAACAATTAATATAATATAAATTATATTGGGAAAAAATCAGATGTATTCACAAAAAAAAAAAAAAAAAAAAAAAAAAAAAAAAAAAAAAAAAAAAAAAAAAAATTAGTAAAAAGTTGATCTTTTAATTGAATGGGTGTAAAAAATCGGATTTATTAATAAAAAGGAAGGGGGTGGAATTGAATTTTGTTTGAATGTTAAATCCACTAGAATTAATTTCCACCAAGAATCAAGCTCTCTCTCTCCTCTCGCTAAAGATCTGACGAATTTATCTTAGCATTCCCCTTAGCAAGGGCTAGGGGGTGGTGTGCATTTGGACTTAGCATGTTTAGCGAGGGTTCTTGACACCCTATTCCCTTTAGTCTAAGGATCCTCACCCTTTTCCAATTTCATCCTCCATGATTTGACTTTTTGTCTTTTGGTTTTTTTTTTTTTTTCCTTTTTTTTTGTTGTGTTATTATTATTATTATTATTATTATTATTATTATTATTATTATTAAAAGAAAAAACAACAAAATACAAAAAGGGAAAAAAAAATAAAAAAATAAAATAAAATGATGTCAAATCAAATGTAAAAGTTGATTAGATTAATATTAAGGGGTAAAATCAGTTAATGACAACGTTCTAAATAACGTAAGGCGTGACTTAACGGCAATGTCAAGCCTCAAGCTTTTCCGAGCCTTGACGAGTCATGACGTTTATAAGATGTGACTTAAGGCGACAATTTTCTATATAATTAATATTTGTATATGTATTTTCATCTATTTCTCATTTTTATACACATATATGAGTTAAGGCGACGTTTTGGCAAAGCTTTGCGGCAGGTGCAAGTCTTGAAGTCGTAGCACGCCATGGCGGAGCCATATCGAGCTTTTTAGAACCTTGGTTAAGAGGGATACTTATAGCACAACCCTATATATAAGACTAGCATAAATATATATTTTACAAACTGGGATAGCATCTTCAAGTTAACCAATGAAGCTAAAATGGATATTCGTGAATTTAAACAAGAAATATTATAGTAACTAAAATGCACACAATTTAAACACCCATAAGTCTATAACTCTTTTTCTTTTTCCCAGTCTATAAAATTTCTATTTGCTGTCGGCAAGCATAATATATATATATATATATATATATATATATATATATATATATATATATATATATATATATATATATATATATATATATATATATATATATATATAAAAGAGAGGTTAGGTTCATGTGTTCCTTATTTCTATTTTATGTTAGAATGGACCAATAAAAATTTAGTAAAAATTAAATTATTATTTAATCAAATAAAAAAAGATATTAAATAATTTTCATAATTATATTTATATTAAATGATATCCATAATTATAATTCTTTTTATAGAAACAAATTAAATTTGTAATTAATGTCAACAATAACATTCTTTCAGAATGAATTTCTCATCTAGGTTTTCATATATGGGTTCATGTTTTGTTTCAGAACTCGGTCACATAAAATACAATAAAGTTGTATGGAACATGGAGACCGAGACTGTATTCTAGTAGAATACACTCTCATTCTACTAGAATACGCTCTAATTCTGCAAGAATAAATTCTCATTCTATTAGAATACACACTCGTTTTCTATGTTACATACAATTTTATTTTATTTTAAGTGAGTGGGTCCTGAAACAAAACACGAACTCATACATAAAAACTTAAATGCGAATTTATTCTAAAGGAGTATTATTGCTTATATTAATGCGAATTTAATTAGTTTCCATAAAAGATAAAATATATTTATGGATATCATTTAATATCTATCTTTATTTGATTAAATAATAATTTATTTTTTAATAAATTCTTATTGGTCTATTTTGGCAGAAGTTCATGAGGAATTGGGCACGAGGTTACATTTCAGCATTGCATATCATCCGCAGACTGGCGGCCAGAATGAGCAGACTATTCAGACCCTTGAGGGTATGTTGCGGGCCTATGTTATTGATTTTGGTGTGAGTTGGGATTCCTACCTACCTCTTGCGAAGTTCTCCTACAACAACAGTTATCACTCCAGCATTGGTGCTCCGCCATTTAAGCTCTTATATGGTCGGAGATGTCGCACCCCGATTTGTTGGGGAGATGTCGGTCACAAGGTTATAGGAAGGATCGAAGTAGTCCTTCAGACCATGGAGCTTATACAGCAGATCAGCAAAAAGATAGCAGACCGCTTAGAGTCGGCAGAAGAACTATATCGACCGGCGCTGATCAGAGTTGGAGTTTCAGGTCGGCGATATGGTGCTCCAAAAGGTCTCACCGTGGAAGGTGTGATACGCTTCAGGAAGAGGGGGAAATTGGGTCCCCAATTTATTAAACCTCTTCGGGTGATTGTCAGGGTTGGCAAGGTGGCTTACATGTTAGAATTGTCGAGCAATCTCATTCAAATCCACAACACTTTCCATGTCTCTCAGTTGTGGAAGTGTGTGTTGGACAGCGAGGTAGTGATTTCGTTGGATGATATTCAGGTCGATAGGCGCCGAAACTATGTTGAGAGACCGGTGGCTATCCTGGAAAGCAAGATCAAGGTCCTGCATAACAAGGAGATACTTTAGTAAAGGTACAGTGGCAGCATCAGAGAGCATCCGAGTGGACCTTAAAGCCGGAGGCTGAGATGAGGGAGCATTATCCTGAGTTATTCGCCGCAGCCGACTTCGAGGACGAAGTCTGATTCAGAGGGGGAGATTTGTAGCACTCGATTCCAGGTATGAGATTATTTCGATTTTGTATGATTTTTTTGCCACAATGTGACGATATTCTTTTGGGTTATAGGAGTTTAATGAACCACCATGACGTGGTGAAGGGATACCACGACATGGTGGTAGCTGTTGGAGAAAACCATAAAGTTTAGGAGTTTATACCCTATTTAAACTCCTTAACCTCTCATAGCCTCCCTCCCATCTGCCTCCATCTCCCCAAATCATCCCTTGCAAACCCTAGGTACCTTGTGTGAGTTTTTAGCCATAAAAAAGTGTCTGTGTGTGTGTGTGTTTGGTGCTTGTGAAGGAAGAAGATGCTGGAAGATCATATTGGGAGTCCAAAGCAACATAAATCCAGGGGTTTATCTTCCTTAACCATCTCAAAAAGGTATAAAGTCTTCATCTTGATGAGTTAGTTGATAGATCCTTAGATTTTGTCAGCTTTTCTCTATGCCTTGTTGCTTTTGAAGGCTAAACTTCATAAAGTTTGCAACTTTATGAATCTCTAGTCCATTTGGAGCATTAGACTCTTTAGATCTAAATTAAATTTGAATTTTGAGGCCACACATGGAATTTTGGCTTTTTTTTACCTCTTTTGGCCTAATAAGAGTTCAAGACATTCATTGGACATGCATGTCTTAAAAGCACCAATTTTTATGATTTGTTTGGTGTTAGAGACTCTTTTAGAGCTTTTGAACAAGTATCCTTATGGATTGAGTGATTGTTGCTTAAGTCATGTAGTGTTTTGGACCTTAAAGTTGAGATCTATGCACTTTGGAGGGTTCTATTGGATAAAGTTGGAAATTTTATACATCTAGACCCTATTATGGACCAAATCTTAGTTGGAGACCCTTTAGAATCGAAAAAATGGTGGAATACGTTAAGCTGCTGAAAACCCTGTTACCACGGCGTGGTGGCGGGGTTGGTCGCGAATATTTTGTCGTTTTCAACACCACGACATGGTAAATAGCTACCGTGGTATGGCAGTCAGGTGACTTGACTCTTCTTGTCGTTTTGACCGTTTGACCTAGTTTGACCCAAGGGGGTATTTTGGATTATGTTGATAATTCATCTTTTGATGGATTAGGTGTCGATTAGAGCTTAGATTCGAAGTCGAGACCTCATCATCTTTTGTCCAATTGTGAGGTGAGTTTTCTTCACTATACTTGTGGATCGAAGGCACCAAGGCTGGCTATTAGATTAGATATCATGTTGTATGATAGTATGTTATCATGTTGTAGTGATCTGTTATATCGATATCCTGGTATATAGGATGGTTCTATGCTTAGTGATCTGCAAGATCTGTCTGATTTTCGGTTGACTGGTTATATGTATGTTTATCTGTTATGTATATGTGGATATGTTGTGTGTGGTTGGATTGAGGTGGACCAGTGTAGACTGAAGGCATTCGGGTGGGATGCTGGAAGGGTAGGTCGAAACTTCATTTGGGTCGAGGAAGCAGGAGATTGGGCTTGCATCTGATGCAAAAAGGGAAGCAGGCCAATGGAGATGTTTGAAGTTCGAGTTCGTTGTTGTTGATGGGTTGACGCTCGCAAGGGATACCAGCCGAAACCCCAACCATGAGGGGCATGTTGCTAATTTTTGGAGTTGTATTGATTTCCACAACCACCACGATTATTTCTGCCACCACGTCCATTTCTACCACCATTGCAACCACCTCATAAGTTTTTGTCACGGAAATCACGAGAATTATGGTTATTATTCACATGTTCAACATTGAGAATCGAATGAGATGATTAGTTATCTTGATGATTACTTGTAACTAACCTTTTTTTGATGTTGATTCATGGTCTGTTCTCCAAGAGTCAAGATGGATTCGTTTTCCGAGAATGTAGGAAACGGTGTATGAAGGTGAAGTATACTAGCAATATGATCAAAGCGAGGGTTAAGACCATTAATGGTATAGTTGACAATATTCTTCTTAGCGACAGGAGTTTCAGTGTTTTCAAGTAAATAAATGATATTTTTAATCCGGATGCAGTATCCATTGATCGTGGAGTCACGTTTTGTGATATTCCAAAGTTCTAAGTCCAACTACATTGCTCTTGCATATTTGTTGTCTCGAAAAAGATTTTCCAAGGAGTCCCACATATCATAAGCATTCTGATTCTTCTTGTGAATAGATTGAGTCAGATTTTGGGTGATTGTACCAAAAGTCCACATCTTGACCAGAGCATCAACACATTCCTACTCTTTCTTGTTAGCAGCAACTGTTTTATCATCAGGAGGATTAACATGTTCTGCCACACCAAAGGCAATGCAATGAGTCTCAAACACGTCTCGCCATGCATCATAGTTCATGCGCTCAATATAGAGAGTAAACGGGATGTAAGCTTTAATATTGGTAATGCCATAAGGCTTATCGGAAGTAGCTGATGAAGAAGAAGAAGAAGAAGAAGACACCATTGTTGTAACGCCCGCAGATTCGGGATAGTCAATTCAGAGATATTAAGCGTTAAAAATGACTATTTGATAGAAAATTTTTAGAATAAACAATCTTAACCAAAGTATAGTATATGTCACAAGGATTTTGTGCATATAAAGAACGCTGAAACCCGACTTATAACAAAGAAGTTAAGACCCATTGAAGTTCTACGATTAAACCGGCACGACGCCGCGTATCGTAAAAATTGAATTTTTGATAAACTACTTTTTAGACTTAAGGATCTAAAAGAAAATCGTAGTATATGTTAAACCAAGAACATACATAAAAAGAACCTCTAAATCTGACTTCGTATGAGGAAGTTATGATTTTTCTAAGATTTAGCATAGCAGTGCACAACCCGGAAATCGAATTTTAGATCGATCGATCATTAGCCGACAAAAGCTAAACGAGGATCAAAGATCTCTTTAATAGGAGCTCAACGATATAAAGACAGTCGAAAATGGACGTCAGATGACAAAGTTATGAATTTTTAACGGACTTTAATTGTCTAAGCCTGTTAAAATATAACTTTAAAAATAAATTCAAATTTTGCCAACAAAGTGTAACGCCCCAAATTTCAAATATAAATATAACTTAACATAGTCCCAAAACTTCCAAAAATCAAGATTCAAATACTAATGTAATTATTAATAATAATAGCGGAAGCAAATAGAGATTTAATTAAACACTTGGTGCGCTACGTCTTCCTCAAAACTTGTCGCCTTCTTCAAGTCTGAACTTTATCCTTTCCATTCCCGCAGCCACTTGTTACGTTATTTCCTGGGTTGCGTGCATTTAAAGATTCTAATGGGTAAGCCTAGGGCCTAGTGAGTTCGTGGTTTTTATGCATATTGACGTCAATAAAATAAAAATAATGCAACAATTTATCAATATAAATCTTTTCATTTCTTTCCACCCTTGATGACATATTAGGGAACTACTGTCATTTCCAGGGAATGAGTCCCTCCGCCGGGCACAACAAATATGCTTACGGCTAGATAAACAGAGCGTAAGCTCTCCGCCGCGTACTAACATCCTGTACGACGACTAATAATAAGACCGTGTAAATACACCTGTTCCCTATATGTCACCCACCATTTTCACCCTTTTATATGAAATAATTCACAAAATTTCACACACATATTCATAGCAATAACAACGGTAACATATAATTGCAAATAATTTAGAATCAACTTTTCATGCAAGCAACCACAAAATTCACACGAAACTCACCTCGTTGGCGTTAGGTCTTAACCAAAGCTTATCACGCTACACGCTCCCTACATTTAACCAACATATTTCTAAGGCAACAATCCTAGAAAAACATCCTATGCGATCATTTTGGTTCCGATATCCACATATCTTGTTCGACCCACCAATAGTTATTTACTAACATATTTACGACACTTGTAAAATCTTACTTAAATATATGCCAACATTGCATAAATCGGATATCTAAACATATGATGTCATATTTTAATTTAATTTGCTAAACTAATAGAATTTCACTCTCAGAAGAACATATAAAATAAATAGATACATAAATAAGTGAATAAAAATAAATAAATAAACTTTCACAGCGTTCAAAAATACGACCATGTGAAGTTGCCGTATTTAACTTTTGAATAAGACCCCAGTTCATAAAAAAATACTTCAGGGACTAAAATTAAAGTTTCATGAACTTAACTTTTCTTTCAACAAATGCGTGCTTATTAAGCACAAGGTTAGATTCAGCAAACATTTCAAAAGGTAAGGATCATTTGTGTAAATATCTTTTCAAGCAAGTAAAGGAACACGATTCATTTTGCCCAAAAAAAACTGAAATAAAAGGAGACGCGCCCAAGGATTGATAACACAACCTTTAGTACAATCACCTTCATTGACCAGTAAACTCCTACTATATTTTGGTTTTAAAATTGTAAATAATTTATTTTAAAACACTGAAAAACAATTCCGCCCACCCAAAAGAAATATACCCGGATAGTCATCTTCTTTACCCGCAAACAACCTACTGCCATTTTTAGAATATAATGCATCTTCGAAAAAGTATGTAAAATATTTTTTTTAAAATTACCACAAAACATCTCCACCTTCTGTTGGCATATTCCCGTAAAAATTTAGCAATAATTCTATAAACATACGAGTTGCAGGTTTTATTTTCAAAAACTCTATTTTTAGATTTTTGTCAAATTACTATTAGTGTGGGTCGAATCAAGACAACATATGGAACCAAAATACACCTATCATGCATGTAAATCTATCCAAACAACAATATCAAACTTAAATCACGTAACATTACCTCAATTTCAAGAACCACTCCGAAAATCTTCAAGAAATTCAACACCCGATTTCTCCCTTGATTCTTCGTCTTTTTCACAATTCCAGTGGGGTTTCCACTTGATTTTTCATGCTATATATAATGCCTAAGTCTATAACCGGCGAAACCCTTTCATTTGCTCGCATTTAACTAGCCTAATCAAGGTGACGGTTTTGATCATTAAGCCTCATAATTTGTATATAATTAACCCATTAATTGCGAACTAATCCTCTTTCTTTTAAATTGATATAATCAAATTATATATATTGCATATATGTTTTTTTGATACAAGTTATTACAAACTTCCCGCCTTAGAAAAATTCCGTCCTCGGAATTTTGAACCAATCAAATAAATGAGGGTATTTAATCATCATATCTCGTTCGGTCTCCCATGTTGCATCTGAACCTTTATGATACTTCCACTGAACTTTCACTAGCGGTATCTCCACGTTCCTTAACTTTTTGACCTTTCGATCTACAATTGCAACAGGTTCTTCTGTATATCATAGCTTCTCATCAACCTTAATTTCTTGAAGTGGCACTTCCATCGCGGCATCCGCTAGACACTTCTTTAGATTAGAGACATGGAACGTGCTATGAATGCCCTGCATTTCCCTTGGTAGCTCCAATCGACAGGCTACCTCTCCAACTCGTTCCTTAATTACAAAGGGTCCAACGTAGCGAGGACTTAACTTCCCTCGCTTACCAAAACGCACAACGCCCTTCCATGGGGACACTTTTAACATAACTTTATCACCAATCTGAAACACTATTGGCTTTCTCCGCTTATCTGCATAACTTTTCTGCCGATCCTGAGCAACCTTAATGTTATCCCTAATCACATGGATTTTGTCAGTAGTTTGCTGAACAAGTTCAGGTCCAGCCAACTGTTTCTCCCCCACCTCATTCCAACATAATGGAGTTCTACATTTCCTTCCATATAGAGCCTCATATGGTGCGACTTTTATACTTGCATGATAGCTATTGTTGTAGGAAAACTCAATTAACGGCAAATGAGTTTCCCACGACCCTCCAAAATCAATAACACAAGACCTTAACATGTCTTCCAAGGTCTGTATTGTCCGTTCACTTTGCCCATCTGTTTGCGGGTGGTATGTCGTGCTCAATTTTACTCGAGTACCCATTTCTCGTTGAAAACTACCCCAAAATGTCGACGTAAAACGACTATCCCGATCCGAAATAATAGACAGTGGAACTCCATGCAGTTTCACTATCTCGTCAACGTACAATTTAGCTAACCTCTCCAACGGGTATGTCTCCTTAATCGGAAGGAAGTGCGCCGACTTAGTTAATCTATCCACAACTACCCAAATCGCATCATATCCTTTCGGTGTCCTTGGTAACTTGGTCACAAAGTCCATTTTGATGTGTTCCCATTTCCACACTGGAATCTCCATTGACTGTAACTGACCGTATGGCCTTTGGTGTTCAGCCTTCACCTTCAAGCACGTCAAACACCTTTCAAAAAAAATAGGTTGTATCCTTTTCATACCAGGCCACCAATAAGATGTCATGGGATGAGTTTGCAAGAATCGTTAGAGAGATGTTTTATCCTCAAAACAGTAGATTGATTAGGGTTGACTACAGTCAACGTGAGAAAACTACTCTTTCGTCGCAATGGGCTACTCTTTCGTGGTTCATCTACTGTTTTGTGGCCCACTGGCTCATAGTATATAATGTCTTTTTTTTTTCAGATTAGGTTACTTTTTCCTCATTGTTTGTTCCATTGTCTACTATTTTCTCTCAATTGAGCACTCGAAGAACAATGAGGTACGTTCATTTTTAATCAAAATTTTACTGTATTGATGATTAGGAGTAGTTTCTGTATGTGGGGATAACTTTTTCTTAAAAAAACACAAAAAAATATAAAATCGTAGGTTTCATACGAAACCTACGGTGTACAAGTCCACATTGCACAGATTGTGTAGTTTGGACTTATACACCGTAGTTTTCATACGAAACCGTAGATTTATCCCAAAACCGTAGCCTACGGTTTGGGAAACCGTAGTTTATAGAAAGAAAACCGTAGGTAAAAAAAAACAAACAAACAAAACAAAACAAAAAAACACTACGGTTTTATATCTTCAAAATGATTATTTTAATACAAAACACGAAACAGTGTAAATTTTACCGAAACAGTAGCCGAAACTAAACACCTACTGTTTCGTGGGCTATTTTGGGACAATTCCTAATTTTTGGATAAAAATGGTTAATTACTTCTCTAATTTGGCTAGCTGTAATTACCCCTAAAAATATATGTGCTAAGTATTATAAATTATACAAAGTGTTATTATAATATTTTTTAACTACTCGCGGTACGGGAAATTTGGTTTGAAGTCCACATAGGGTTGTTGGATTTCGGAACAACTTAAATGCCAAAACTTTTGTGCCCTCCGTTGTTTCATGTCTGCTCCCTGTCTGTACATAGTAGTTGAAAAGTATTGTTTAATTCTTATATAATACAATA
Organism: Lactuca saligna; assembly: GCF_052625555.1. Taxonomy (NCBI): domain Eukaryota; kingdom Viridiplantae; phylum Streptophyta; class Magnoliopsida; order Asterales; family Asteraceae; genus Lactuca; species Lactuca saligna. Next base: position 35,813,103 of record NC_136417.1, on the reverse strand, counting down.
AAAATAATATTACCTAGACTAATAATTAGTCGCAATAAATATTAGACTAAGATCTAGTGATAGGATACTAGGTTTCGTCGAATGAAAATAAAATTGTTAGAAGCGAATCGCTGCCCGAGTTTGGAGTCATCACTTTAACAAGTGAGTGCATAGTGACTTTCATCTTACACATAGATATGAAGTATTTAATATTAATACATGCTATATGTGTTTATTATCTGTGATTCTAATATCTATGCTGGATGAACGATTTATACATGTTTTACTTAATTTAAACTGTATATGTATTTTTATACCTATAAATATATTGGGTAACAATGGGTAGACGGGTGATGAGAGATAGGTGATGATAGAAAGGTGATGATAACTAGGTGATGATAGATATGCGATGATGAATAGGTGAGGCGAGATAAGATATGATTATGAGATGCCATAACCTTGACATACGATGTTGCGGTGTAGTCATCTACCCGAATATAGATGGCAACCACTAACTAATCTAAACAAGTCATGTGAAAACTGATGGGTTTTGGTCATAAGACATCCTATGTGCTCATACAAACCCTAATGCTTGGATCTAGGTTTCTCTATTGTACATGCTTTGAATCCAAGACTATAAACCCTAATTCTAACATATGGAAATCGACATTAACATATAATTAGGTTTAAGAACATACCTTGATTGTTATATAGCAATAACAATCTCAATTCCTCCTTGTATTGACTTTGGAATGCTTAGAGTCACAAGTGTCACTCCTCTAATGGTTCACAAACACCATAAGCAAGAGGATGAAGAGGAGAAAGGATGGAGGCTGCCAAAGACGTGTGTAAACCCTTACAAGAACATCAGCCACGTTTTTTGAGCCTTAAGGGGTCTTTATATAGTTGGGCTATTAGGGTTATCTAACAAGGAAACCCTAATTTGGATGCTTAAGCCCTAAGCAACCCATAGACTCCTTTAATTAAGCCCATGGACGATTTCCTTATGGGTTTCCCATTAGAATTCGTCCATCCCTTAATACAAGGCAATCCATGGCCCAAATTGCAATTATCTTATAATTACAATTCCAGTCCCTTAAGTTTAATTAATCTCTTTTAGTCACAAAACTAATTACCAATTAATTATTGACTAATATTAATTAAACAATATGATTTCTCCTTTAATATATTATTCCCATAATATATTAATAAATCATATTTAATCCTTACTCTCCATAATTCATCCTATCAAGTTGCTTTGGTGAAGGCAACCCAAAAGGACCATGCACCATCGGGTCAAGTACATACCAAAATAGTTATGGACTTAGACACTAATCCAACAAAAACACCAACAGGCTCATAACCTGTAGGTGATGAATTATGAGTTCAGGCGATGTAGTAACTACGTATTCATGTGATGATACTCTAACCCTTACTGGACACATATTAGGAGGAGGGGTAATCCCTAAATCAGTACTGTCTATGTGATGTAGGCGATGATCCTTAGGAAAAGTACCTAGGAACAAGCATATAAGGAAATACGATGTAAGGCGATGAGAGGTAATACGATGTATGAGATGACCCTTATGGTAAATCTTTAAGGAAGAATAAATAAAGATAATGGGGATGGGTAATCGATTTAATTGTTTGACATAAAGTATGTAAAGAAACAAATTGACTATATTATTGTGGGTTGAAAACTCTATATACTCACCAGGTTTTCCAACTTGACCCACTCAATTTATTGTATCATAGGTGGCTATATGAAAGATACATTATGCTGAGAGATTCAAGGAGTATTATGCCACTAGTTTAATACTGTAAGGCTTGTTATATTTCGTAATGCTTATGTTTCTATATTGACGATGACATCTCGATGTTTTAATATAAATAAAATACATTTCTTCGGAAACGCTTTGATAATACCATTATCATGTTTTCTGGGAACAAAATCTGCAATATTATTCTTCAAAAATGATATTCTGATTTTTAAATAATAATAAATAAAATTTTTAAAATGACTGTGAATTTGGGATGTCACAATTGTATAGCTGAGAGATAAGAAAACATAATGAGAAGAGGGGCAATTGTCAAGACGAAGAAGAAGTTGACGGCTAGGGTTTAGGCTGGCTATGATACCATAGACTAAATTGCAAATTTGGTCCTCGTGGTTAGCAAAAAGTGTGGATCCAAAAAGTTTCCAACTTGCACCACTGGTCCAAAATCACAAACTTTCCGTAGATTTGGTCCCTGAACAATTTAAATGACTCTTTTACCCTTTTCGTTTATTATTATTTTTTAATTAAAAACCAAATAAAACCTACCTACCCAACCCTCTCACCCCACACCCACCCTTACTCATTAACTCTTCACAATCTCTTGTTCTTCATCTTCTCTTTTACCGGCAACTTAACATTAGAGCCCCTATCTTCTCTCTGGGGTGGAATCGCCGGAGTCGGAGATGAAATCCACCATAGTTATCAGATTCGCCGCCTCCCATACCTCTCCTATCCATGTATCTCACTTCGCAATGTTATCCCTCCCACTACCATCGCCATTTCATCTCCTCCAGCCATAGCTCCACCCCACTTTATATACTTCGGCGAGGTGAGATCTGAGACACTAGAAACTATACAGTGTAAAAAAGTTCAAAGATTTTAGTCTGGTCATGTCTACATCCCTACCTCTGTTCTGGGAGACCCAACATCACACCCTTCACCGTTGTTCTCATTGTTTTGACCTAACCAACATCATCCAACCACCAGTAAAATACATCACTCGAATGATAACTAAAAAACCACAAAACAATCACTTCTCATACTAAAACCATCAAAACAGCACCATCACTGATTTCTCATCATTTCAACAAACCAACACCATCGATTATAGAAGCATCAAGCATGGGGGAAGAAGATGATACTTAATCAGAACTCAAAAATTGCACACACTAAAATCGAGAACTAGAACCCCAAAATCAAGAATCTGGGAAGAAGACGATACATTAATGGGGATCTTGAGTTAGTAAGGGTGTCTAAATCAGTACATATGTTGAAGATGATGATGGTGTATGGTGGTTGATGATGTTGGGTTTGCTGATTTAGAGATGGTGAGGAGCTGGTGATGATCGGTGATCGGATGAAGTAAACATCATGATTAGATTGAAAATGATGAACATGGGTTTTGATGGTATGTATGATGGTTATGGTGGTGGTTTGTAGACTGATGCTTGAAGATGTAGATAAATGGTGATGATCTAGGTGGTGGCTGCATGAAGAAGATAAGAAGATGAAAATTTGGCTTTCCTGAAAGTGAGAGAAATGAAGAAGGGGTTGAGTGGGAGTGATTTTCTTTTTGTTTTTTTTAATTAAAAGAATAAGAAAATAAAATAAAGTAAATAAGAATTTATTAAGAGGCATATTAGTCATTTTAGGTTGGGTGTGGACCAAAATCTAAAAAAAAAAAAAAAAAAAAAAAAAAAAAAATGTCAACCACAAGTACCAAAATCACAAAAAAGTTCTGAAATTTAACCCATAGTAAAGTCGAAAACTTTTTGGACTTCATTCACACTTTTTTGCTAACCACAAGGACTAATTTTGCAATTAGTTTAGTCGATACCATATAATAAGATAAGTTTCTCGTGGATCTCGTCTCATTCCTTAACCATCAATATATACAAGGGATAATGACTTGAAAGGGTAACGAACTTTCGACTTTTGTCACATTTAGTCACTAAACTTTTTTTTTGTTATCTATTTGCCATTAAACTATTGAAACTGTTCACATTTTACCCTTATGACCGGCTGTTATCGGTCATATCGATTTCAATAGTTTAGTGGCAAATAGATAACGAAAAAAAGTTTAGTGACTGAATGTGAACAAAATCGAAAGTTTGTTTCCCTCTAAAAAGTTCAATGACTAAATGTGAACAAAATTCCTATTGTATTATGTTTTAGCAAAATGTGAACACTCGAGATAGTGATCCAAGTGAGCGTGGGTTTAATCCAATGCTCAAATCATATTCATAAGCACTCATGAACGTTGCAGCAAATATTTTCTTATGTCTAATACTCTTCTAGACAATCCACACACCAATTCACGACAGTCTTCATTCATATCTACTTCCAACATATGAACGACTATGGCCCGTTTGAATAATTCGATTATTCTTAATAAACTCAATTATTCTGGAAGTCAAAACATGCAAAGTGAAACACAAGAATAATACTAATCCCATATGGCCTCAAACCTTTGAGTATAAACAAAACACGTTTTATTTATCACCATATCGATTACTCATTATTTGTCGTTTCGGTTAATCAACTTCCTACTTGAATTCCAACACTTGTCCCGTGCTCCTAGCATGCACACAATGTTTTACCTATGGTTCTTACTTTTGTGAAATAGACAAATTGAACACATTTCCAATCATTCTCATTTTACAACTCCAAATCCATTTTCTTAAGTGTAAGAATATCAAATTCTTGTTACTTATAGAATATACTAGATTCTAACACTTTATGCAACGATCCTTTTGTAATGTCACTGCACCAAAGTCTCAAAGACTATTGCCAATGATATTACAAAGTCCTCTATCGGAGATTGTTACAAGACAATTCCTTAGATATGATGTCTCTCTCTCAAAGTACATTCCTTTGAACATCCTTTTGCATAAAAGTTTCTAATCTAGTCATAGATTTTAGATATTTACTTCCCAATATGGACACGCTTCCATATTTTCCATATGACAACTAATTTCTTAATAGAATCTTATCTATTCGTAATGATGTCGATATTGTCCATTCAATATGGAAACATTTCCATAATTTCCAATACTATACTTCCAACTACTCACAAGCAACCAATCCTCATCGAACTTTGGATTGTCCTTTGATAGTTATTTAATTGTTTTAGTCAAAACCGATTCTAGTCCCTTTTCCCTCTAAATGCACTAGACATTTGGAAAATCTTAGAATGTTCAAACATTAAATCATTTGCAATCGATCCTATACTCGAAGCGTATGGGACACGACGCAAAATGTTTTATTTGCTATGTTCTCAAAATTCGAATTGTGAAGAGGAATGCCGTAATCATAATCGAAATTTTAAGAACACACTATGTACCCTTGACTAAATTTATTAACATTCCACAACCTAATCCTTTAGATTTGAAATGAAGCATAATATTCTCTCCCTTAATTATAGCAAAACAACCTTTCAACTCTTACAACTTTGCAAAGTATGACTCTTGTTTTCTACAATTAATATTGCCAACTATGCAATACATAACTTAATAATCATACAATCATAACATTTATGCTCCCACTATCATGATGATTATTATAAAACATAACACTTATGCTCCCACTAGCTTCGACATGTATTCATAAACATCTTAACTTTCAGAAAAACAATACCTATTGAATTTCTTAAGTCCATGTGTCTAATACTTAGTGCTTTGATAATATTTTATCAAGGCTTCTTGAACTTATACACCTATGCCTTAGATAGTTCATATGTGTGTCTTAACAATTAAGACTAATTGCCAAACCTCACAATTCAAATTATGGAAAGGGATGTCGTAACCATGATCGAATTCGAGAATGCAATTTTACAATCACTATCTTTTAAAGCCTTTCTTAGTGAAAGCATTTTCTCACAATCATTTTCATGAAGGAGGAAATCTTATGACACTTAGATTTAAACGGTGTATGTGTTCCTATCCATGTGAATTTGTTAAAAACAAAGTTTACGACAAATTCAAACTCATATGGATCGAACTTTCTTAATCTTGATTTCTTGCCTTATGGTAGCACAGCTGCCCACCACGTCTTCCAATTAGTTAAGCAGCTCACCTTTTCCTATCAATGTACTTTCCATTGATCAAGGTCCTTGCCTTTTAAGCATTCAAATGAGAACTCATAGGACTCACATGCATAATTAACTCGACTGGATTGGTACAGAAACAAAATAATGTCTTCACGATAGGTTGTAAACCTCAACTCGTGTGCTAGTGATGATCGATAAGGTTTATTTGATTTGTTCTTGAAACTTTTCGAGACCATTAAGACTCCCACTGACTCCTTGACATATAAGATTCTTTTGTCAATAAACATTTGTTGACAACCAAATATTCAAGAGTTAGTGTAGCTTTTAACAAAACAAAACACTTCATAATTTTGGTCTTAGTTGGTCTTTATCTTATCCAAGACATCACAACTTCCAAAATTGATGAATGTTATAAACCTTCTTAATACTATTCACTTAATGTCACAATCTTGACTTTAAGACTTGTTTTGGAACGAAGTATGATTGACTTCTTGATTTGACCATTTCTTCAATCTTTGATTCCTCTTCTTGGACATACAATTGTACCAAGACTCATTAGAGGATCAATTGAGATATGGTTCTTAATCATTAAGACCTATCATAAAGCATAAAAGCTACTCTCCCTTCTTCTTAGAATGGAGAAACTCTTATCTTTCTGCCTACTTGATTCTTCTTATTCGTTTTGCTATTGATCTAAACCCTTTAATCAATTCAAAATTACACTTAATCTTGTAAATGTAATCATATTTACTGAGCCTTTAGTACATCATGACGAATATCTTTGTTACTCTTATGGTGAACTTGATCAACACACAACTTTGTGTACTCGATCTCCTAGTCCTTCACTTGACACTTTGTCAACGAATTTGTCTAATTTCCAAATATGAAATTTCTCAGTCATCATGCAACCAAGTTGCATGATTCCAAGTTTCTGTCCAATTGAAACTTGGGCGATGAGAAACTCTCCCTATTTGGTAAATTCTTGACATTTCCATAAATAGCATAACTAAGAATCATATCCATTCGTTGTAGAAATATGAAAACATCAATTTTCATAACGATTTCATTGCAAGGAAGTAAACAAATAAATAAGTTAAACAAAATTTGTTTTATTTATAAAAGCAGCGGAAAAACATTTGTCCTTACAATGCAAAATCTATTGAAAACTATGTAAAAGGAAAATTTCTAACAACTCTATCATAACTATCTAAGCTCAAAATCCAATCTTCAAGTCCATGCGATCGAGATCCATCACTTGTGATTAGATTCATCTTGCTCTCTTATCAAGCTTCCTTTCTTTTCACCGATCCTTCAAAACATTCAAATGCAATCTTATCACATCATGTATTAAGAATCAATGAATATGAACTTAATGGAGTTAGATAGTGGATTCTTACCTAAAGCGTAGTCATACTTTTGACTCTCCCATCTCTTAGATCTCTTAGGTAAATAGGGCAACTTCGTCTCCAATGCCCCTTCTCTTGGCAATAAAAGAAAATTGACTCTTTTGGAACAACACATGGAACTACCTCAGACATCGCCTTTCTTTTATAATCAAACTTTTCGATCATTGCATGTCTTTCATTGCCATTGTCTATATCCATAGAGGTCTTGAAGGTAGATTCACCAATCAACTTTGCTTTTCTATTGCGTCAAACCATTGCTGATTCAGCAGCAATAAGCATATAGGTGAGATCTATAAGGTTCGCGTCGCGGTTCATCATATAGTACTCTCTTACGAACTCACTATATGAGTTAGGAAGTGACCGAAGAACCCAATCAACAGCCATCGCTTCACCGACAACGGATCCCATCATTCTTAATCTATCAATGTGTGACTTCATCCCTAAGACGTGTGCACACACCGACTTGCCCTCTTTATGTTTACTTGCCAAAAGGGCTTGAGTGATATTGAACTTTTCAATTTTACAATCTTGTGGGTTAGGCAGAATAATTGGAGGAGGAGGAGGAAGTGAAGCATGATTTCTTGTTCCTCGATCGAATCGTGGAATATCATCTTCATGTGGAATGCTTGTTCCACGGGATTTGAGAAGACCATAGTTGTCGAACTTTGACATCGGGAGAAAAATGAATTCAAGTTAGTTGATTGATTGAGTCCTTGGTAAATCACCCAAATGAAATTCCAAGGCTAGGACCCAACACAATATCCTACAACTCGGGAGAGGGATGTCGTAACCCAAATTGCAGAACATTTGAAGGTAAGTGAATGACGATTCACTAGTTTCCACCATGAAAAAAGAAATTTAAGTTTTAAATCTATGAAAACTCCTAGATCCTTTGAGATTCATTGAACATTTCAATGGCATGTTTAAATCTCGATATGCCCCTCTTGTTTGTGACTGGGATGCCGAGGATCACAAAGCGGGTGTGAATAACCACGCAAACTACATGGTGCCCTCACATGTTACAATCACCTATTCGATTGTGTAGTTTGGACTTATACACCGTAGTTTTCATACGAAACCGTAGATTTATCCCAAAACCGTAGCCTACGGTTTGGGAAACCGTAGTTTATAGAAAGAAAACCGTAGGTAAAAAAAAACAAACAAACAAAACAAAACAAAAAAACACTACGGTTTTATATCTTCAAAATGATTATTTTAATACAAAACACGAAACAGTGTAAATTTTACCGAAACAGTAGCCGAAACTAAACACCTACTGTTTCGTGGGCTATTTTGGGACAATTCCTAATTTTTGGATAAAAATGGTTAATTACTTCTCTAATTTGGCTAGCTGTAATTACCCCTAAAAATATATGTGCTAAGTATTATAAATTATACAAAGTGTTATTATAATATTTTTTAACTACTCGCGGTACGGGAAATTTGGTTTGAAGTCCACATAGGGTTGTTGGATTTCGGAACAACTTAAATGCCAAAACTTTTGTGCCCTCCGTTGTTTCATGTCTGCTCCCTGTCTGTACATAGTAGTTGAAAAGTATTGTTTAATTCTTATATAATACAATAAAAATAATATTACCTAGACTAATAATTAGTCGCAATAAATATTAGACTAAGATCTAGTGATAGGATACTAGGTTTCGTCGAATGAAAATAAAATTGTTAGAAGCGAATCGCTGCCCGAGTTTGGAGTCATCACTTTAACAAGTGAGTGCATAGTGACTTTCATCTTACACATAGATATGAAGTATTTAATATTAATACATGCTATATGTGTTTATTATCTGTGATTCTAATATCTATGCTGGATGAACGATTTATACATGTTTTACTTAATTTAAACTGTATATGTATTTTTATACCTATAAATATATTGGGTAACAATGGGTAGACGGGTGATGAGAGATAGGTGATGATAGAAAGGTGATGATAACTAGGTGATGATAGATATGCGATGATGAATAGGTGAGGCGAGATAAGATATGATTATGAGATGCCATAACCTTGACATACGATGTTGCGGTGTAGTCATCTACCCGAATATAGATGGCAACCACTAACTAATCTAAACAAGTCATGTGAAAACTGATGGGTTTTGGTCATAAGACATCCTATGTGCTCATACAAACCCTAATGCTTGGATCTAGGTTTCTCTATTGTACATGCTTTGAATCCAAGACTATAAACCCTAATTCTAACATATGGAAATCGACATTAACATATAATTAGGTTTAAGAACATACCTTGATTGTTATATAGCAATAACAATCTCAATTCCTCCTTGTATTGACTTTGGAATGCTTAGAGTCACAAGTGTCACTCCTCTAATGGTTCACAAACACCATAAGCAAGAGGATGAAGAGGAGAAAGGATGGAGGCTGCCAAAGACGTGTGTAAACCCTTACAAGAACATCAGCCACGTTTTTTGAGCCTTAAGGGGTCTTTATATAGTTGGGCTATTAGGGTTATCTAACAAGGAAACCCTAATTTGGATGCTTAAGCCCTAAGCAACCCATAGACTCCTTTAATTAAGCCCATGGACGATTTCCTTATGGGTTTCCCATTAGAATTCGTCCATCCCTTAATACAAGGCAATCCATGGCCCAAATTGCAATTATCTTATAATTACAATTCCAGTCCCTTAAGTTTAATTAATCTCTTTTAGTCACAAAACTAATTACCAATTAATTATTGACTAATATTAATTAAACAATATGATTTCTCCTTTAATATATTATTCCCATAATATATTAATAAATCATATTTAATCCTTACTCTCCATAATTCATCCTATCAAGTTGCTTTGGTGAAGGCAACCCAAAAGGACCATGCACCATCGGGTCAAGTACATACCAAAATAGTTATGGACTTAGACACTAATCCAACAAAAACACCAACAGGCTCATAACCTGTAGGTGATGAATTATGAGTTCAGGCGATGTAGTAACTACGTATTCATGTGATGATACTCTAACCCTTACTGGACACATATTAGGAGGAGGGGTAATCCCTAAATCAGTACTGTCTATGTGATGTAGGCGATGATCCTTAGGAAAAGTACCTAGGAACAAGCATATAAGGAAATACGATGTAAGGCGATGAGAGGTAATACGATGTATGAGATGACCCTTATGGTAAATCTTTAAGGAAGAATAAATAAAGATAATGGGGATGGGTAATCGATTTAATTGTTTGACATAAAGTATGTAAAGAAACAAATTGACTATATTATTGTGGGTTGAAAACTCTATATACTCACCAGGTTTTCCAACTTGACCCACTCAATTTATTGTATCATAGGTGGCTATATGAAAGATACATTATGCTGAGAGATTCAAGGAGTATTATGCCACTAGTTTAATACTGTAAGGCTTGTTATATTTCGTAATGCTTATGTTTCTATATTGACGATGACATCTCGATGTTTTAATATAAATAAAATACATTTCTTCGGAAACGCTTTGATAATACCATTATCATGTTTTCTGGGAACAAAATCTGCAATATTATTCTTCAAAAATGATATTCTGATTTTTAAATAATAATAAATAAAATTTTTAAAATGACTGTGAATTTGGGATGTCACAATTGTATAGCTGAGAGATAAGAAAACATAATGAGAAGAGGGGCAATTGTCAAGACGAAGAAGAAGTTGACGGCTAGGGTTTAGGCTGGCTATGATACCATAGACTAAATTGCAAATTTGGTCCTCGTGGTTAGCAAAAAGTGTGGATCCAAAAAGTTTCCAACTTGCACCACTGGTCCAAAATCACAAACTTTCCGTAGATTTGGTCCCTGAACAATTTAAATGACTCTTTTACCCTTTTCGTTTATTATTATTTTTTAATTAAAAACCAAATAAAACCTACCTACCCAACCCTCTCACCCCACACCCACCCTTACTCATTAACTCTTCACAATCTCTTGTTCTTCATCTTCTCTTTTACCGGCAACTTAACATTAGAGCCCCTATCTTCTCTCTGGGGTGGAATCGCCGGAGTCGGAGATGAAATCCACCATAGTTATCAGATTCGCCGCCTCCCATACCTCTCCTATCCATGTATCTCACTTCGCAATGTTATCCCTCCCACTACCATCGCCATTTCATCTCCTCCAGCCATAGCTCCACCCCACTTTATATACTTCGGCGAGGTGAGATCTGAGACACTAGAAACTATACAGTGTAAAAAAGTTCAAAGATTTTAGTCTGGTCATGTCTACATCCCTACCTCTGTTCTGGGAGACCCAACATCACACCCTTCACCGTTGTTCTCATTGTTTTGACCTAACCAACATCATCCAACCACCAGTAAAATACATCACTCGAATGATAACTAAAAAACCACAAAACAATCACTTCTCATACTAAAACCATCAAAACAGCACCATCACTGATTTCTCATCATTTCAACAAACCAACACCATCGATTATAGAAGCATCAAGCATGGGGGAAGAAGATGATACTTAATCAGAACTCAAAAATTGCACACACTAAAATCGAGAACTAGAACCCCAAAATCAAGAATCTGGGAAGAAGACGATACATCAATGGGGATCTTGAGTTAGTAAGGGTGTCTAAATCAGTACATATGTTGAAGATGATGATGGTGTATGGTGGTTGATGATGTTGGGTTTGCTGATTTAGAGATGGTGAGGAGCTGGTGATGATCGGTGATCGGATGAAGTAAACATCATGATTAGATTGAAAATGATGAACATGGGTTTTGATGGTATGTATGATGGTTATGGTGGTGGTTTGTAGACTGATGCTTGAAGATGTAGATAAATGGTGATGATCTAGGTGGTGGCTGCATGAAGAAGATAAGAAGATGAAAATTTGGCTTTCCTGAAAGTGAGAGAAATGAAGAAGGGGTTGAGTGGGAGTGATTTTCTTTTTGTTTTTTTTAATTAAAAGAATAAGAAAATAAAATAAAGTAAATAAGAATTTATTAAGAGGCATATTAGTCATTTTAGGTTGGGTGTGGACCAAAATCTAAAAAAAAAAAAAAAAAAAAAAAAAAAAAATGTCAACCACAAGTACCAAAATCACAAAAAAGTTCCGAAATTTAACCCATAGTAAAGTCGAAAACTTTTTGGACTTCATTCACACTTTTTTGCTAACCACAAGGACTAATTTTGCAATTAGTTTAGTCGATACCATATAATAAGATAAGTTTCTCGTGGATCTCGTCTCATTCCTTAACCATCAATATATACAAGGGATAATGACTTGAAAGGGTAACGAACTTTCGACTTTTGTCACATTTAGTCACTAAACTTTTTTTTTGTTATCTATTTGCCATTAAACTATTGAAACTGTTCACATTTTACCCTTATGACCGGCTGTTATCGGTCATATCGATTTCAATAGTTTAGTGGCAAATAGATAACGAAAAAAAGTTTAGTGACTGAATGTGAACAAAATCGAAAGTTTGTTTCCCTCTAAAAAGTTCAATGACTAAATGTGAACAAAATTCCTATTGTATTATGTTTTAGCAAAATGTGAACACTCGAGATAGTGATCCAAGTGAGCGTGGGTTTAATCCAATGCTCAAATCATATTCATAAGCACTCATGAACGTTGCAGCAAATATTTTCTTATGTCTAATACTCTTCTAGACAATCCACACACCAATTCACGACAGTCTTCATTCATATCTACTTCCAACATATGAACGACTATGGCCCGTTTGAATAATTCGATTATTCTTAATAAACTCAATTATTCTGGAAGTCAAAACATGCAAAGTGAAACACAAGAATAATACTAATCCCATATGGCCTCAAACCTTTGAGTATAAACAAAACACGTTTTATTTATCACCATATCGATTACTCATTATTTGTCGTTTCGGTTAATCAACTTCTTACTTGAATTCCAACACTTGTCCCGTGCTCCTAGCATGCACACAATGTTTTACCTATGGTTCTTACTTTTGTGAAATAGACAAATTGAACACATTTCCAATCATTCTCATTTTACAACTCCAAATCCATTTTCTTAAGTGTAAGAATATCAAATTCTTGTTACTTATAGAATATACTAGATTCTAACACTTTATGCAACGATCCTTTTGTAATGTCACTGCACCAAAGTCTCAAAGACTATTGCCAATGATATTACAAAGTCCTCTATCGGAGATTGTTACAAGACAATTCCTTAGATATGATGTCTCTCTCTCAAAGTACATTCCTTTGAACATCCTTTTGCATAAAAGTTTCTAATCTAGTCATAGATTTTAGATATTTACTTCCCAATATGGACACGCTTCCATATTTTCCATATGACAACTAATTTCTTAATAGAATCTTATCTATTCGTAATGATGTCGATATTTTCCATTCAATATGGAAACATTTCCATAATTTCCAATACTATACTTCCAACTACTCACAAGCAACCAATCCTCATCGAACTTTGGATTGTCCTTTGATAGTTATTTAATTGTTTTAGTCAAAACCGATTCTAGTCCCTTTTCCCTCTAAATGCACTAGACATTTGGAAAATCTTAGAATGTTCAAACATTAAATCATTTGCAATCGATCCTATACTCGAAGCGTATGGGACACGACGCAAAATGTTTTATTTGCTATGTTCTCAAAATTCGAATTGTGAAGAGGAATGCCGTAATCATAATCGAAATTTTAAGAACACACTATGTACCCTTGACTAAATTTATTAACATTCCACAACCTAATCCTTTAGATTTGAAATGAAGCATAATATTCTCTCCCTTAATTATAGCAAAACAACCTTTCAACTCTTACAACTTTGCAAAGTATGACTCTTGTTTTCTACAATTAATATTGCCAACTATGCAATACATAACTTAATAATCATACAATCATAACATTTATGCTCCCACTATCATGATGATTATTATAAAACATAACACTTATGCTCCCACTAGCTTCGACATGTATTCATAAACATCTTAACTTTCAGAAAAACAATACCTATTGAATTTCTTAAGTCCATGTGTCTAATACTTAGTGCTTTGATAATATTTTATCAAGGCTTCTTGAACTTATACACCTATGCCTTAGATAGTTCATATGTGTGTCTTAACAATTAAGACTAATTGCCAAACCTCACAATTCAAATTATGGAAAGGGATGTCGTAACCATGATCGAATTCGAGAATGCAATTTTACAATCACTATCTTTTAAAGCCTTTCTTAGTGAAAGCATTTTCTCACAATCATTTTCATGAAGGAGGAAATCTTATGACACTTAGATTTAAACGGTGTATGTGTTCCTATCCATGTGAATTTGTTAAAAACAAAGTTTACGACAAATTCAAACTCATATGGATCGAACTTTCTTAATCTTGATTTCTTGCCTTATGGTAGCACAGCTGCCCACCACGTCTTCCAATTAGTTAAGCAGCTCACCTTTTCCTATCAATGTACTTTCCATTGATCAAGGTCCTTGCCTTTTAAGCATTCAAATGAGAACTCATAGGACTCACATGCATAATTAACTCGACTGGATTGGTACAGAAACAAAATAGTGTCTTCACGATAGGTTGTAAACCTCAACTCGTGTGCTAGTGATGATCGATAAGGTTTATTTGATTTGTTCTTGAAACTTTTCGAGACCATTAAGACTCCCACTGACTCCTTGACATATAAGATTCTTTTGTCAATAAACATTTGTTGACAACCAAATATTCAAGAGTTAGTGTAGCTTTTAACAAAACAAAACACTTCATAATTTTGGTCTTAGTTGGTCTTTATCTTATCCAAGACATCACAACTTCCAAAATTGATGAATGTTATAAACCTTCTTAATACTATTCACTTAATGTCACAATCTTGACTTTAAGACTTGTTTTGGAACGAAGTATGATTGACTTCTTGATTTGACCATTTCTTCAATCTTTGATTCCTCTTCTTGGACATACAATTGTACCAAGACTCATTAGAGGATCAATTGAGATATGGTTCTTAATCATTAAGACCTATCATAAAGCATAAAAGCTACTCTCCCTTCTTCTTAGAATGGAGAAACTCTTATCTTTCTGCCTACTTGATTCTTCTTATTCGTTTTGCTATTGATCTAAACCCTTTAATCAATTCAAAATTACACTTAATCTTGTAAATGTAATCATATTTACTGAGCCTTTAGTACATCATGACGAATATCTTTGTTACTCTTATGGTGAACTTGATCAACACACAACTTTGTGTACTCGATCTCCTAGTCCTTCACTTGACACTTTGTCAACGAATTTGTCTAATTTCCAAATATGAAATTTCTCAGTCATCATGCAACCAAGTTGCATGATTCCAAGTTTCTGTCCAATTGAAACTTGGGCGATGAGAAACTCTCCCTATTTGGTAAATTCTTGACATTTCCATAAATAGCATAACTAAGAATCATATCCATTCGTTGTAGAAATATGAAAACATCAATTTTCATAACGATTTCATTGCAAGGAAGTAAACAAATAAATAAGTTAAACAAAATTTGTTTTATTTATAAAAGCAGCGGAAAAACATTTGTCCTTACAATGCAAAATCTATTGAAAACTATGTAAAAGGAAAATTTCTAACAACTCTATCATAACTATCTAAGCTCAAAATCCAATCTTCAAGTCCATGCGATCGAGATCCATCACTTGTGATTAGATTCATCTTGCTCTCTTATCAAGCTTCCTTTCTTTTCACCGATCCTTCAAAACATTCAAATGCAATCTTATCACATCATGTATTAAGAATCAATGAATATGAACTTAATGGAGTTAGATAGTGGATTCTTACCTAAAGCGTAGTCATACTTTTGACTCTCCCATCTCTTAGATCTCTTAGGTAAATAGGGCAACTTCGTCTCCAATGCCCCTTCTCTTGGCAATAAAAGAAAATTGACTCTTTTGGAACAACACATGGAACTACCTCAGACATCGCCTTTCTCTTATAATCAAACTTTTCGATCATTGCATGTCTTTCATTGCCATTGTCTATATCCATAGAGGTCTTGAAGGTAGATTCACCAATCAACTTTGCTTTTCTATTGCGTCAAACCATTGCTGATTCAGCAGCAATAAGCATATAGGTGAGATCTATAAGGTTCACGTCGCGGTTCATCATATAGTACTCTCTTACGAACTCACTATATGAGTTAGGAAGTGACCGAAGAACCCAATCAACAGCCATCGCTTCACCGACAACGGATCCCATCATTCTTAATCTATCAATGTGTGACTTCATCCCTAAGACGTGTGCACACACCGACTTGCCCTCTTTATGTTTACTTGCCAAAAGGGCTTGAGTGATATTGAACTTTTCAATTTTACAATCTTGTGGGTTAGGGAGAATAATTGGAGGAGGAGGAGGAAGTGAAGCATGATTTCTTGTTCCTCGATCGAATCGTGGAATATCATCTTCATGTGGAATGCTTGTTCCACGGGATTTGAGAAGACCATAGTTGTCGAACTTTGACATCGGGAGAAAAATGAATTCAAGTTAGTTGATTGATTGAGTCCTTGGTAAATCACCCAAATGAAATTCCAAGGCTAGGACCCAACACAATATCCTACAACTCGGGAGAGGGATGTCGTAACCCAAATTGCAGAACATTTGAAGGTAAGTGAATGACGATTCACTAGTTTCCACCATGAAAAAAGAAATTTAAGTTTTAAATCTATGAAAACTCCTAGATCCTTTGAGATTCATTGAACATTTCAATGGCATGTTTAAATCTCGATATGCCCCTCTTGTTTGTGACTGGGATGCCGAGGATCACAAAGCGGGTGTGAATAACCACGCAAACTACATGGTGCCCTCACATGTTACAATCACCTATTCGATGTGCCGGTAAACCACACACGCTCCACCGAACTATGAAAAACATTGAGTCACCCTTTGCTACCTTTGCTTAGAACCATTTAGTGTGCCGGTAAACCACACACGCTCCACTAACGTCTTCGCAAGGGCACAAAGTGTAATTTCATGGAATTGCATCAATTCACTTTTGCCTAAGTAACTAAGATTGGGAATTTGAAAAACATTTAGTTACTTTGTATTTCATTATACTTATAATGGAAGGTTTCGTCCTATCCTACCCGTTCGGCTAACGACCCTCCACTAGTCAAGAGTGCGGTGGGTAAGAGTGGATACCCATTCAATCGCCATTTTATAGGCAATTTCCTTAAACACCCCTTATAGACCAGCTTCGCGAATGAGGCCAACTAACGGTAAGACTGACTTTTACTCATACATACATACATATATATATATATATATATATATATATATATATATATATATATATATATATATATATATATATATATACATATATATATATATAATGTTAGACTTTTAATGTTATATATAGTATAGGGTGTATTTTATACTTTTAAAATACTATATGGTTAACTTTAACAATTACACTTTTAATTCAATTAAATGGTTAACCTAAACTTTTATGGATTTATTAAACCTCTTTTAATTATACTCCTTAATTAATTAATAAAACCATAAGGGTGTGATTGGAACTTTTCAAAACATTACTAGGGTTTTAGAATTTAACATTTCTAATTAAACCTTTAATCAACTTTTAAATTCCAAAACTTGAGGGCAAGTTTTGAAACCTTTTTCAAAACATTAGGGTTTTAACTATTTAAATTTCAAAACTCCAAAACTTTTGGGTTCAAATTTAAACTATAAAACCTAAAGGGGAAAATATGAAACTTTTCATAACAACAAGGATCAAATAACAAATAATTTTAAATTAACATTTAATTACATAATTATCCATATTTGATTTATTTAATGATTTCTTGCAAAACAATTTATCAATTTACTCAAAATAATTAATCAATTATCTTATAAGGAAACAATTATCTTGTTAATTGATAATTATCTTTAATTAGATCAAGAATATAGTCATATATATCATAAAATCGGATTTATATTGATCTAACATGACAAGGTAACTATCCATATGCAAAAACAGCAAGAAAATCCGAGAAAACCTCCATCTGACGATACGACTCGTCGAGTCAGGCATTGGACTCGTCGAGTCTGCATGGACTCGGCGAGTTCAGCCATGGACCCGGCGAGTCCATCCTCCCAAACTTCAAAAAATCTAATTTTTCAGATATACAAGCATCAATACAATTGAAACCAAGCTAGGCTCTGATACCACTGATGGGTTTTGGTCATAAGACATCCTATGTGCTCATACAAACCCTAATGCTTGGATCTAGGTTTCTCTATTGTACATGCTTTGAATCCAAGACTATAAACCCTAATTCTAACATATGGAAATCGACATTAACATATAATTAGGTTTAAGAACATACCTTGATTGTTATATAGCAATAACAATCTCAATTCCTCCTTGTATTGACTTTGGAATGCTTAGAGTCACAAGTATCACTCCTCTAATGGTTCACAAACACCATAAGCAAGAGGATGAAGAGGAGAAAGGATGGAGGCTGCCAAAGACGTGTGTAAACCCTTACAAGAACATCAGCCACGTTTTTTGAGCCTTAAGGGGTCTTTATATAGTTGGGCTATTAGGGTTATCTAACAAGGAAACCCTAATTTGGATGCTTAAGCCCTAAGCAACCCATAGACTCCTTTAATTAAGCCCATGGACGATTTCCTTATGGGTTTCCCATTAGAATTCGTCCATCCCTTAATACAAGGCAATCCATGGCCCAAATTGCAATTATCTTATAATTACAATTCCAGTCCCTTAAGTTTAATTAATCTCTTTTAGTCACAAAACTAATTACCAATTAATTATTGACTAATATTAATTAAACAATATGATTTCTCCTTTAATATATTATTCCCATAATATATTAATAAATCATATTTAATCCTTACTCTCCATAATTCATCCTATCAAGTTGCTTTGGTGAAGGCAACCCAAAAGGACCATGCACCATCGGGTCAAGTACATACCAAAATAGTTATGGACTTAGACACTAATCCAACAAAAACACCAACAGGCTCATAACCTGTAGGTGATGAATTATGAGTTCAGGCGATGTAGTAACTACGTATTCATGTGATGATACTCTAACCCTTACTGGACACATATTAGGAGGAGGGGTAATCCCTAAATCAGTACTGTCTATGTGATGTAGGCGATGATCCTTAGGAAAAGTACCTAGGAACAAGCATATAAGGAAATACGATGTAAGGCGATGAGAGGTAATACGATGTATGAGATGACCCTTATGGTAAATCTTTAAGGAAGAATAAATAAAGATAATGGGGATGGGTAATCGATTTAATTGTTTGACATAAAGTATGTAAAGAAACAAATTGACTATATTATTGTGGGTTGAAAACTCTATATACTCACCAGGTTTTCCAACTTGACCCACTCAATTTATTGTATCATAGGTGGCTATATGAAAGATACATTATGCTGAGAGATTCAAGGAGTATTATGCCACTAGTTTAATACTGTAAGGCTTGTTATATTTCGTAATGCTTATGTTTCTATATTGACGATGACATCTCGATGTTTTAATATAAATAAAATACATTTCTTCGGAAACGCTTTGATAATACCATTATCATGTTTTCTGGGAACAAAATCTGCAATATTATTCTTCAAAAATGATATTCTGATTTTTAAATAATAATAAATAAAATTTTTAAAATGACTGTGAATTTGGGATGTCACAATTGTATAGCTGAGAGATAAGAAAACATAATGAGAAGAGGGGCAATTGTCAAGACGAAGAAGAAGTTGACGGCTAGGGTTTAGGCTGGCTATGATACCATAGACTAATTTGCAAATTTGGTCCTCGTGGTTAGCAAAAAAGTGTGGATCCAAAAAGTTTCCAACTTGCACCACTGGTCCAAAATCACAAACTTTCCGTAGATTTGGTCCCTGAACAATTTAAATGACTCTTTTACCCTTTTCGTTTATTATTATTTTTTAATTAAAAACCAAATAAAACCTACCTACCCAACCCTCTCACCCCACACCCACCCTTACTCATTAACTCTTCACAATCTCTTGTTCTTCATCTTCTCTTTTACCGGCAACTTAACATTAGAGCCCCTATCTTCTCTCTGGGGTGGAATCGCCGGAGTCGGAGATGAAATCCACCATAGTTATCAGATTCGCCGCCTCCCATACCTCTCCTATCCATGTATCTCACTTCGCAATGTTATCCCTCCCACTACCATCGCCATTTCATCTCCTCCAGCCATAGCTCCACCCCACTTTATATACTTCGGCGAGGTGAGATCTGAGACACTAGAAACTATACAGTGTAAAAAAGTTCAAAGATTTTAGTCTGGTCATGTCTACATCCCTACCTCTGTTCTGGGAGACCCAACATCACACCCTTCACCGTTGTTCTCATTGTTTTGACCTAACCAACATCATCCAACCACCAGTAAAATACATCACTCGAATGATAACTAAAAAACCACAAAACAATCACTTCTCATACTAAAACCATCAAAACAGCACCATCACTGATTTCTCATCATTTCAACAAACCAACACCATCGATTATAGAAGCATCAAGCGTGGGGGAAGAAGATGATACTTAATCAGAACTCAAAATTGCACACACTAAAATCGAGAACTAGAACCCCAAAATCAAGAATCTGGGAAAAAGACGATACATTAATGGGGATCTTGAGTTAGTAAGGGTGTCTAAATCAGTACATATGTTGAAGATGATGATGGTGTATGGTGGTTGATGATGTTGGGTTTGCTGATTTAGAGATGGTGAGGAGCTGGTGATGATCGGTGATCGGATGAAGTAAACATCATGATTAGATTGAAAATGATGAACATGGGTTTTGATGGTATGTATGATGGTTATGGTGGTGGTTTGTAGACTGATGCTTGAAGATGTAGATAAATGGTGATGATCTAGGTGGTGGCTGCATGAAGAAGATAAGAAGATGAAAATTTGGCTTTCCTGAAAGTGAGAGAAATGAAGAAGGGGTTGAGTGGGAGTGATTTTCTTTTTGTTTTTTTTAATTAAAAGAATAAGAAAATAAATAAAATAAAGTAAATAAGAATTTATTAAGAGGCATATTAGTCATTTTAGGTTGGGTGTGGACCAAAATCTAAAAAAAAAAAAAAATGTCAACCACAAGGACCAAAATCACAAAAAAGTTCCGAAATTTAACCCATAGTAAAGTTGAAAACTTTTTGGACTTCATTCACACTTTTTTGCTAACCACAAGGACTAATTTTGCAATTAGTTTAGTCGATACCATATAATAAGATAAGTTTCTCGTGGGTCTCGTCTCATTCCTTAAACATCAATATATACAAGGGATAATGACTTGAAAGGGTAACGAAATTTCGAATTTTGTCACATTTAGTCACTAAACTTTTTTTTGTTATCTATTTGCCATTAAACTATTGAAACTGTTCACATTTTACCCTTATGACCGGCTGTTATCGGTCATAAGGGTAAAATGTGAACGATTTCAATAGTTTAGTGGCAAATAGATAACGAAAAAAAGTTTAGTGACTGAATGTGAACAAAATCGAAAGTTTGTTTTGCCTCTAAAAAGTTCAATGACTAAATGTGAACAAACTTCCTATTGTATTATGTTTTAGCTAAATTATTTATTTTTGTTTAATTGTAGCAACATTTGTTGATGAAGAAATCTATGAAATAAAAAAACAAAATGCAACATCCGGATTTCCAGGTATCATAATTTAAGTATTTTTCTTTTGAGTTAAGAAGAGAGACTCGACGAGTTGACGCCTCAACTCGTCGAGTAAGGTCGCGACTGATGACTCGGATTAATGAATGGACTCGACAAGTCGGTGAAACGACTTGACGAGTTTGCGCTGTTGGCAGAAACCCTAAATCTTTGGGCCCGAGCCATATTTAAAGGCACTTATGGCCTTCAATTACCACTACCTTTCCCATAAGTGAGAACCCTAGCGAGCTTGAGTGTGTAGAATAAAAGGAAGAGTTATCTTAAGCTTTTTGGTGTGATGGATCTGGACCCTTCTAGGTTCAGAGAGCCGAGAATATGAAGCTTTAGTAGAGTAAACCTTGGGGTTCGAAGTTAGGAAGCATTTATGGTAGATATAGTTACTTTCATCTTACACATAGATATGAAGTATTTTATATAAATTACGTGTTATGTGTGCATATTATTTGAATACTTGGTGTCTATGTTGGATGAACGATTTTATACATGTTTTAAAAGATTTAAACGGTATATTTATTTTATATCTACAAATATGTTGCAGATGAAACATGGGTATATGAAATAGTTGGTGTGTGATGAAATAAAATGATGAGAGATATGTGATGATAGAAATATGATGATAATTAGGTATATAGATGATGATGAATATGTGATGTAGGATGAAAGGAGATACCATAACCTTAACCAGCAATGTGGCGATGTAGTCATCTCCAGAGTATAGATGGCGACCACAGACTATTCTAGACAACACAGTGGAAACACCAGCAGGCCCATAACCTGTAGGTGATGAATTACGAGTTCAGACGATGTTGTAACTACGTATTCATGCGATGATACTCTAACCCCTTACTATGAATTACGAGTTCAGACGATGTTGTAACTATATATTCATGGGATGTCACAAATTTCGCATGCCAAACCAATGGTCATAATTCACATCAGTGAGAATGGTTTATTTTTTTGTAAAACCAAAATTAGATTGGAAATTTTGATTTTTTATTTTGGAAAATGTCAAACCATTGGTTTTGTATTTTGGTTTCGGTTTTTTTGTTTTTTTTAAATATATTTTTAGGGTTTTTTTTATTTCATAGATATTTTCATCAACAAATGTTGCTACAATTTAACAAAAATAAATAATTTGCTAAAACATAAAACAAGAGGAAGTTTGTTTACATTTAGTCATTGAACTTTTTAGAGGGAAACAAACTTTTGACTTTTGTCACATTTAGTCACTAAACTTTTTTTCGTTATTTATTTGCCATTGAACTATTGAAACTGTTCACATTTTACCCTTATGACCGGCTACAGCCGGTCATAAGGGTAAAATGTGAACAGTTTCAATAGTTCAATGGCAAATAGATAACGAAAAAAAGTTTAATGACTAAATGTGACAAAAATCGAAAGTTCGTTATCCTTTCAAGTCATTATCCCTATATACAAAATACAAAATAGGCATTACACCAAAAGGGCTATATAACAAATAGGCCTTACACCAATGGGCCAATATATCAAAATAAATAAATAAATAGGCCTTACACCAATGGACCAATATAACAAATAGGCTATTCAAAATATTGGAAAACTATACGACCCCACTAACAAACATCATCTCTTGATAAGACACGCTATTCCAAAATGAGCCAAGAGTGCATCACGAATGAAAATTACTTGGAAATGAACTTTTGTTTCTTACCAAGGCATGTATCGTAGTACAAACCTTCTATAAAGTTTCCAATGCCCATGAAAACTTTCAAAACCCCTAAAAGCCTCGTCTTTTTATTTATACCTTTTTCCTTGGTTTTCCTCATTAAACTTAAATCATGATTAAATAGTAATAAGTTCCCACTAATGAAACTCTAATACTTCAAGATTAAGCAATTATTCTTAGTTAGTTAGTTATATTCATGTATCCTATATCTCACGGTCAAGGCCAAGTACTTGACATTAAAATACTATAAACTGTCACAAATGTATTTAAAAATCCAGTATTTCTCACGATTAAGCCCCAGTACTTGCAATCGTGACAGCTTAGCCAAGGGCAATAATCCGTCTCAATTTGCCCGCTAAACCGTCACAAATGTATTTAGAATTTAAATCCGTTGTTAGTTTGTAGAAGATCCATTGATCGCTAATACGAAAAAATAAATCCGTTTGTAAAAGTATGTATTGTTGTATTGAAACTATTTATCTTTTAGCATTACTACTTACTAGTTATTCATATTTACATCTTATATATACATCCAAAGTTCCAAATCCAAAACAATATTTAAGCCACAAAAAAAATGAGTCAAACAAAACCTAGTTGGCATAATTTATTTCCAATTAGAAAAGAAATTCAAAATAAACACAAACGTTATATATTTTGGATGGCAAAATAATAAAGATTAATTATTTAATTTGATGAAATGAAACCCATGAATCTAGGCATGGAGTTAGAAGGCTGTTGTTGCTCAAATGGCCTTAGCCATGGCTCTTGAACAACTCCGATCGGTGACCCTGACACACCATCACACTCACACCAACCATAAACCGTCTTTGCATAGTCTAATCTCTTGGCCAATTCTTGTTTCTGTGTTCTCAAAACTATGTTCTCCATTTCCAAGGCAGAATGCGCTTTCGCAAGTCCTTCTATTTTCATAACCATTTCGTCTCTCTTTTTCGTGAAATAAAAGATTTGCTCATTTAGATCTTTCATGTGTTTTTCTTTCTTCATTCTAGACCTCCTTGCAGATTCCCGGTTCGATAGCATCCTCTTCATCTTCTTCTCATCCATCATTAGATAACCCTTTGATGACATGCTTCTTCTAACTTGCTCTAATATTTGAATAATCCAATGTATATACACGAAAAAGAAAGTTCAAGAAACCGAGTAGAACCAATGAAGAAACACGACGGAAAATGATTGAACAAGTCTGATTCTACTTTGAATGTTGGCAAAGCTCATATCAATACGGACTTTTGCGATGGTTTATTGTTCTTATTTGAACAATATAGGCTCATAGTCGACTTTAAAAACCCTAATATGTGTGTTCGTAAATGAGAGAGAGAGAGAGAGAGAGAGAGAGAGAGAGAGAGAGAGAGAGAGGGTATTTGAAGTTATCGTTGAGGGTGAACATTTATAGAATTTGTACGAGGGAGACGAATATTCTGAACAAAAGTCTTGTGTGTCCCTATACATAAGAAGACTTATGTGAAAGAAACGTAATCTTTTGGAATTCTATACGGATAACGGGATAAGACCGAACTTCATAAGTCATAACAATCTTTTTCCCCATCTGGTATATTTAATTAAACATATTAATTAGTTTAATGGTTTTTTTTTAAGTTCCAATAGTTACACCCTACCTACTTTCTAGATATATCTCAAAACTAATTAAGCATTTGGTAGCCGTAACTATTAGCTGGAAGTTGTTTGTTGGCCATAAGTTATTTTTATGTAGAAGTGCTCATAGAAAATAATAACATTAAGCACTTGAATGTATAAAATTAAATAGAAACTAAAAGCTAAAAGCTTTTAAAAGTGAATGTTGGATTAGAAACTTTAAGTTCATATTTCCAAACAAAATTTTTTTTTCTTTAATTCAAGTTTTTTTTTTATGTAAGATTCTCAATTTGGACCTATGGTTCTTTTTTCTTACCTTTTTTAGTAAAATTAAAAAATTTAGAAAATAAAAGAAGTAAAGATGGAATAAAAAGAACAATCAATCAAATAATAGAGATAGATTTAATGATAGTAATTTAAATAAAAGTCGTAGAGTTTAATTGAGGACTTTTTGTTAAAAGGATCATAGTTGTTAATTTGTGAAAGATCGGGTTTTGACCAATAGTTGACTTGTTGACTACATTTTGACTAGAATGTTATATGATAGATAAGGATTGGTTTATTTTGGAAACTTATGAAGATACTAGTTATTTCCAAGTTAAGTTGTGGTTCAAGTGAAAGCTTTAGTGTTGAGGGACTATTTTTTGTAAATTCCAAAAGTTTGAGCATTAGCAGAGAGTCTCTTTTTCCATGCTACATCTAAATTGTCTTCAACCTCTACAGAGCATAGAAATGGTGATTCTCTTCTTCTATTTGTGATTTGAAGCTTGTTTATTGAAGTGTTGAAGATGTAGTCATTGTTCTTCACAATCTCCTAGCCTTAGAGGTATAATCCCTTCTCTAGAACTCTCTATCTCTATGGATAAGATTTGAATTTGAAGTCAAATTTGAATTCAATGTTTAAATTATTGATTCAATGAATTTTCTAGTTGTTTTATCATCTCTAGAGTATCACTTTATCATCAACTCTTTATATAGTTCTTTGATTAAAGTTTGATGATGATTTTGGGTGTTTATAATCCTAGTATCCATAAATTCAATTTTTTTTTATTCATTTATAATTTAAATGAGTTTTGTTGTTTGGGTATTGAGCAGCAGTCATACGGATCGTGTGAAGTCCAAGGGTTAATCTGCATGGGTCGTGTAGCCTCCTCGATGCCTACACTGAAATCTAACTTTTAGTCCGTTTCGATGGCGTTTGACCTCTTATTGTCCTCAAAACTTCCATGGAGATTAATATAAAGTGTTTTAACCAGAAAATGAAGTCAATATGTTAGGAACCCTAATAGGGATATTTTTGGTCATTTTGTAACCATTTGATCATAATAGATAGGTGGTGACTAAGAAGTATTGTAAGCTGGGAAGAAGTGGAATACCAAGAGATTATGGTGAGTAACTATCTGAATACATGTCCACACTATGACTAGTGAATATTTTTATGAAATGAATTTTATTATAATGTTTTCATATCTTACTTGCTATGTAAAATACTATGTTTAGTCTATGTACATTCACAAAAATGGTATTTACAAAAGACTTGATTAAGACTACATGACTATATGGTGAGATGTCAAGCCACCAAGAAAATTACACTCTTTTGTTTGCAAATAAAACGTAATATAGTAGTAAAAATGGGATCGAATCCACGGGGAAGTTGTTGTAACTCAATTATCAATGCAGTTCAATTGAACAAGTGAAGTGAAACTAAACAACTAAAATTAATCTAAAGGGGGGGTGCGATTTGTTTGAAAACAAAAAGACTTGAAGAGTTAAAAAAAAATGCCTGCAATTAAGCAAGATGGTGAGATGCTCAAATATTGGAGAGAATTGGTGGCAATTCAACACAATGAATATTTGTTTGTCTATCATTAGGATTCAATATGTAAGCTTATCATTCAACTCAAATTAGTTCTAGAAATCATGAAGCATGATATACCAAAATTCTTCAAAGGTAGTATGGAGGTTAGAGAAGCCCACAACACATCTTCTTAATCAAATTCAAGGATCCAACTGAAGCAATTGGACTCAAGAAAATTGATTAGCCTTAAGAATGAAGGAATTCCCAATTCCAAGAGGATATCAATGCTTACACATCCATAAAGGAGTCATGATCCATAAGCTAGAGATGATTTTTATCACCATAAAGCTCTTATTCTAAGCAAATTCAATGATTCATCAATAAATCAAAGAAAAATATTAGCAATTGCTCATTAAGTACCACGGTCATGATCAAAGTATTAAATAAGCATACGAATTAAGAACTAAGAATCATAAACATGAGATAAATGATAACCAAACATGAATCCTTCCAAACTCACAGATATCCAAAGGTTTTAGCCCAAGTCAACCAAAATAAAGTAACTAGCCACTCATGGCAACAAGACAATGATCATAAAAGTGTTTTAACATCAAAGATTTAGCAAATACTATAAGAATGAGATGTTGAATGCGTCAAGCTCTCCAAAATCATCTGAAACTGCTCTAATGGTGTCCAAATTTGATTTGGGGTTGCAAGACCTAACCCCTAAGGTAAATGATGAGCCAAATGCCCAAAATTCCCTTAGAAGGCAATTGTGTGGGTGGGTGCACAAAGTAGTATGGATGGAGACCTCACTCACGCAATGGATGTTGAAATTTCATTGGTTGATTCCTCTATTACTCCACCCCTACTACCGAAGATTCCTTTGTTCTCCTTTACACCTCACATGATTTAAATTACACAATCATCTTCTAGCACCTCAAATGGATAGTCCAAGTCTATCTTCAAGTATCAATGACTCATCTAAGTTTTTAACACACAAAGCCCAATACTCCAAAATGGATTCAATAAAGCCCAATAGTTCCTTAAAAGTCCACAAACCCCAACTACTCAACAACAAGACAAACCACAACCATAATGAGACTCAAAAAAAGTTGCAAAATACCTTATGCAAAAGAGAAAACACGTGATATAATCCAAGATAAATAAATGATGAAATATGCAATGCAAAGATAACAAAAAGACTAAAAATGTTAAAATAAACTACATAAAAATAAAGTAAATTAAATAAACTATTATTATAATATTCTGTAAAAGATTTTTACTTATGAAATTATACTTTCACTTTTAACACATGGATATATAAATTCCAATTACATTACATTGTTAAATTTATGGTATTGAAATCACTAATACACACACACATACACACACACACACACACACACACATATATATATATATATATATATATATATATATATATATATATATATATATATATATATATATATATAATCACATATTATTATAATTATAACAGTAGCGGAGGGAGTAGGGGGCATGGTGCTTTGTATACAAGGATTTAAAACTGTGGAATCATTTAATCTAAGTTACATTAAATATGTTTACTAAAAATATTTAAAAGCGTTTAAATCTAAGAGGGAAATTATTTAAAAATCAAAAATCAAGATTCAAAACTTCAAACCACTACCCCGAGTTATCCTCAAGATTTATTCTAATAATATTTAAGATCTTTCATAATTGAAACTTAAAACTACAACAATATCTACCCAACGGAACATACAATGGCCGTCAGAGATGCTACCCTCTCCAACATCGTCTCACTGTTTAACCTTTTCTCTCCGACATCGCCTTCTCAGGCAATTACCCCTCGATATATCTTTCACATGTGGTTTCTCCCTCGTCGACCTACGTCCTAGCTTGTCTTGTGTGGCCAGTAGCCCTAATCGGATTTTCCTTCTCCTTTCTTAAAGTCTCCATTGTATCTTATTCTTTGAGTGGTCAATCCAAGTTAATATTTAGTGTCTTAAAGTTAAATAACAAGGCATGAAGTGATAAGTATATATCTCATCTTCAAGTACTACAGTGCACAATGCATTACCTAGGCAACCAATAAGTTTTTTTATTAAATTAATATCATCTTAATTCATTGTAGTTACTTTTTTGCTTCATTTTACATTCATATTTTAAACTAGAAATTTAAGATCTGATTTATATTGGAGACTTGCTTCATTTGTGGATAATTCAGAGTGTCCTTGCAATGAACATTTTGGTAATGATAAATCTATTTTTAGCTCCATGTTTTTATTATGTTATAAACTTCAATGTTTGTGAGTAGCGATAACTAGTAAAGACATTGCATACCATAATTTATTTTCTAGTTTCATCATTAGGCCCCCTTAATATAGAATTCTGTCACAACTAGCATTTTGGGCTAGGAAATTTTGTCTATGTATGATCAACTCTTGATGTATCTTGTAACTTTAAGATTGATGCTAAACATGTTATTCATTTAAAAAAACAAAAGATCAAATCAAAACTCACTCGCGAAGCCGAAGAACCTAATTCGATACATTTCAAACACTCAACTTTGGATTGTAACCCTGGTTTCCTAGTTCAAACATCTTTTTAGGCCAGGAATCATTTATTGGGCCTAATGGGCCAATAAACCTACAACTTAATTATTTTAGGTTAGGAATTAGGGTACCTTATTTGATCCCTAATTGGATTCACATTCACTAAGTAATTGATTTTGGCCACAAAACTCTTCATGGGCCTTATTGGGCCTAAAATGTCTCACTTTGTTTTCATGGGCCTTAGTGAGCCGAAAATGACATAATTAATTGTAATGGGCCGAAAACGCATTTGTTTTGTCATTTGGGCCGTAAGTACATATGTGGGCCCAATGGGACGAAAATTCTCATTTGGGCTATTATATTCTCATTTTGTATTCAAGCCCAATACCTAATCTTTTTCTCCCTTTCACTCTCGGTTTATATATATATATATATATATATATATATATATATATATATATATATATATATATATATATATATATATATATATATATATATATATATATATATATATATATAACAAATAAAAGGATTAAGGCTTGACACCTCACTAATATCCCCTATACATCTAGGCATAATACACATCATTTATCTAGACAATCTCATACTTCTATACAACATCTTTTCTCACTTCTCTCTTCCCTCTCCTTATTCTCGACCCACTCTCCACCATCCACTCTCCATTCAAACTTCAAACACACAAAAATTCTCTTTAAGCTCTCAAGAAATTCTCACTTTTCCCTCTCCAAATTTATGTATGCTTGTATGTGTATGTGTGTGTTCAAGAACACTTCATCAAAGATCATCATTCTTGGTAAGCTACTTTCTAATCAAGGGGTTTAACTTCATTTTATGATAAATCCTTCACTCATAAACACTCCATTCGTGATCCATGCTTCTAAAACTCTCAAGGAACTGAAAATCTCCCCAAGAAGCAAGTTAGGTCGAAAACATCTTCTTCACTTCTTCAAAAACCGAATCCATCTCCCAATGTGAGTTTATACCCCCTTGTTTTTGGTTTTTACTATGTTTTGGGGGAGGATACAAGTTTCTTTGTGTTAGATCTATGTATTTATGCATGTATGTGTATGTTTTCATGTTATATGTTGTGATTATGTTATGAAAACATGCTAGATCTCTACTAAACTCAAAATATCTACCATACTTGGTGATTTTTGTAAACTAAACAATCTTATGTGACTTACTATGAAGTGGAAAGGATTAAACATGCTAAAAATGTTCGAAAACTAAATAAAATCGTATAAAGGGTCATATTTGACAAAATAAACAAAAGGTGAGGTTCTTATGCTCACTCACGGTTTTGAGAGGACCAAAAGAGTCATTTTTAAATAAAAATGAATCTTTATGATATTCATGGTTTTAAAGGGGCCAAAAGTGTAAATTTTCACAAATGGGCTTCTATTGGGGCCTTCACGGTTTTTAATGGGCTAAATTTGTCAAGTTTCACAAAAATGGGTCTTATTTAGCAACTCACGATTTTATGGGCCTAAAAGGTAATTATTGACTTTCTATGGACTAAATTGTGATTTTAAACAAACATGGGCCAAAAATGTAATTTTTCGGCTAAATGGGCTGAAAAGGTCATTTCCATAAAACTTGGGCTAAAAATGTCATTCCTATTAAAAAGTGGGCCAAAAATGTCATTTTATACCAAATAAGCCTTTAAAACTAAACCTTTGAACTTAATGGGCCTAAAGTGTCATTTTTACCAAAAATGTGCCTTAATTTTAAATTTTCGGCTTAATGAGCCAAGAATGTCATTTTTACAAAAAGTGGACCTTTTATGTCATTTTGGTAAATAATTGGGCTAAAACAAACAATATAACAACAAGCGGGCTAATTACGTCATTCTCACTTATATTGGGCATTGTTTACCCATGTTTATGTTATTGGGCTTTTGTGGTCCATTTACATGCTTATTGGGTCTGATACATTCATTACATGTTTATTGGGCCTTAGTGACCCATCTAAATGCTTATTGGGCCTGATACTTTTGCCACATGTTATTGGGCCTTAGTGACTCTTTTACATGTTTGATAGGTCATGTATACTCCTTACATGTTTATTGGGGCTTGTTAACCCATCTACATGCTTGACGGACCTTTTATACTCATTTCATGCTTATTGGGCCTCATTCATTCATGTACATACACCTTGGGCCTTGTAACCTAAATACATGCACGAAAACGTTATTTAAAACATTAAATAGTGAGTTACAATATTTACGTAAACATAGTTAAGGTTCTTGTGAGACGTTCTTTCATCTGTACCTACCTAGTGTACAACCTTCAGTCATGTAGTTATAACCAGAGTCTCCTTGAGGGAGAGCAAGAGTTTGTGTATAGATCTATACGAGGTTGACAGTCCCGCACCTGAGTTTTTCGCTACAACTAGACTAGGTCAGTCTAGGATGACAAACATCTTACTTTAAACAAGCGACGCCTAAAAACGTCATGACGTGCAGACCGGTCATATCATGTATGGTTATAATGACTCACATAGAAATTAAATCCACTGTAAATTTACGGAATACGCATACATTTCTGGTGATACAAAATCATACATACATTGTTACTCAGCTTTTGGGTTTTTAGACCACAACATTTTTACGAGCAGAAAATATCGGATTTTCTAGGAAAACTTACATTATACATTACCTTCTACTTACAACAGAAAGCATATGATTTCTGGAATACACTCTTTGTACATTTTCAAAAAAGAAACACACATGCTTTAATACAAGATTTGATACAAAGCGTTCAAACCATTTTTCAACAGAAAATATCGGATTTTCTAGTGTTTACAAAGTGATACAAATTTTTCATACAAATATGCTTATGAACTCACCAACATTATATATGTTGACAATTTTCAAAATAATTTGTATTCTCAGGAAATCGTTAAGCTGGTTGGCCTTCAAGAACTCATAGATTTTGTTGTATTTTTGTTATCATCGTACACTTATATTTTGGGAATATAATTTGTAACCCAACACACTGATATAAACAATGACGGTTGTGTTATTGTATGTGTGATGATGATGTTGTCATGATTCAATTATTTATACTGTGGTGATATTACAAGATGAAGTCGCCCGAACCCCCGGACGTTTCGGCAGTTCTGGTTTGAGGGTGTGACAAATTCTTGTTCCGCCCCTGCGTTATACTAATGATCAAGTTATAATTTTTAACATATTTGAAAGGCAAGTTATTTGTTGGTTTATTTATTTGTATATATTTATGATATTAAATTGCTTACCTTTTCAATTGCAAATTAGTTCGTATGTTAAAAATAATATTTATATAGATGGTCAAAAAGCAAAATACAAATAATGAATTAGCTTTCGAAGATAGGAAAATATTGATTAATTCGATATTGGTGACAAACTATTGTTAATTTTGGGCATTATGAAAAAGGTTATGATTATAGAAGCCAAAAAATCATCGCCACACATCGTTTTCATTATTATCAACTCAAAGAATCCAAATTTGCTAATTTAAAGATGAACTCATGAATCCTCCTTAATAAATGAAGGTTTTTTTTTGCCACATGTCAATCTCTCATGAGTTTTGATATTTGTCATTTTGTGGTATTTTTGAAATAAATATTGTCCACTTATCATTTTTTGATTATTTTCAATTTTTAAAATTAAAGTCATATACTTATATATGTAAAATATTAAATATTATATATATGATATTAAATTGCAATAAATATATTTCTTCCTTTTTTATTTTAAAAGTTGTACATTAAAAAATATTTTATATTTATACTTTAGTTTAATGATTAATCTTTTTTTAAATCAACCCGTGTAATACACGGATCTCACACCTAGTAAACTAATATTAGTCATATATAGTATAATCACACTGGTCCATTTTCGGTATACTTTGGAAACCCCACTTTTCTACCTAGATCGATGACAATATTTAAAAAGGACAAAATTAGAAAATAGTCTATGTGTTTTATTAGAACTCACAAATACTATTTTTTTAATATAAATGGTCATTTTGATTTTTCAAAGTTATATCAAAGGTTCTTAAGCCTCATAAAATTACTATGTGTTGAACCGGTTGTCTCCATCATCAATTTGGGTTTTTCAATACTTGACCGTGAAGATTAGGTCTTTTCCGATTAGTCAGAGATTCCGGTGAGACAAATGGTGCTACATATTTACTAGGATTGGTGAAATATAAAATGATCGATGCCTTGCACTTTCAGAAATCGTAGGAATGTATTCT
Source organism: Lactuca saligna (assembly GCF_052625555.1). Classification (NCBI taxonomy): domain Eukaryota; kingdom Viridiplantae; phylum Streptophyta; class Magnoliopsida; order Asterales; family Asteraceae; genus Lactuca; species Lactuca saligna. The sequence goes on along the minus strand of NC_136417.1, from coordinate 35,779,251 downwards.
AATTTCAGAAATCATTAGAATCAATTGCAATTTTAAAAATTGGTGAAATAAAAAACGATCTAGGCTTCCAGCAATCCAACGATGTATATCATACTAGGTTATAACCCGTGGACACTACGGGATAAAAATTTAAAAATAATTTCAATTAAGTTATAACTTAAGTATTGAGCAATGTTTTGCATGTAATTTCATAATGATATCATGATAGGTCGAAATTAATAAATGATAATGGTTTGAATATCAAATCAGCAATTTGTATTTGTAGATATGTTAGAAAATTATCATTTTGTATAATGCAATATCAATTTAAATAAAACAAAAACATAAATTGATATAAACAATAAAGTTGTACAACGTTTTCATAATTTTTTAAAAATTCTTTATACACGACATTGGATGTTTTATTTGATAGTCTACAATGGTTATCTAAAATTAACAATTTTAATCTCTTTCTACTTTGAACTCTATATAAAGTAACATATAACTGACCATGTGTAAAAATAGGATATTTGAAAAACCATCTAACCTTCGATAAAGATTGTCATTGACTCTTGTTAATTGTCATTGTAAAACATACAATCAGTAGAAATTGTATTCTTTGAAATTTGAACGGGACTTTGTTTTCAGTAGGAGTTAAAAATATTCTTGGAATAAAAGTCCGGTTTCCAATATTACTTCCAGATATGATAACTGCCTCTATAACTCGTTTGCCCAAAGATTTTACATGTAGTCTAGTGTCATTGCATAAGCTATTTTTCTGATCAATGTTTCTATAGCATATATAACATCCATGTTTTTGTTTGATATATAAAAAAAATAAAAAAGTAAAGTTAAAAATAAAATTAATAATTTGAAAATAACCATTACAAATGATTGGTAACTTATGTAATCCGTATAAATTTCAATTAAGAAATTGAATAGTAATAAAATAGCAAACAAATGGTAGTTCTAAACCATAATGGGTAATGACTTTATATATATATATATATATATATATATATATATATATATATATATATATATATATATATATATATATATATATATATATATATATATATAAAAGATGTTTTATTTATAAATTAAGACTTTTTTCAGTATAAATTAATAAAAATAGTTAATATTGTATAATTATATATAAATATAAGGAAATTAATAGATATGACCTATAAATTTTTATTTATATGTTACTAGTTAATTTATATTTCTCTTAATATTAATTTGGGAAATATAACAATGAAAATTATGTATATATTTGATTACAAAAAATGAGAAACAAATAAAAACATCATTTTAATAATTTTTTAGCATATTGAAAATTCTTTATTTATCTCAAAAACCCTCATCACCAAACATTTATGGCTATCTCAACATTTCCCCTTTTCCCTTTTCTCTGTAACACAAACGATGTAAAAGAAACCCAGACCTAGAATTCCGATTACATACATATCTTCGTAAGCACCGATCGAGTTTTGAAACGGTGTCAAAGTTTCTCCATCTAAATCGATGAAGCAAGATAGTAATACACAACCAATTAGAAATGTGAAGTGAAGAGAACCTTACATATACTAATAGTCGATGTCGAAGTCTGAGACCGAATAAACTTGCACTTTGGCGGTTGAAGAAAGCAAGATTGAAGGTAAGAGAAGATAAATCGATTATTAATCATAGGTTTTGTAACAGAAAATACATTATGTCGAAGAAATCTTACCTGATTTTATTTCTCCAGAAAAATATTAGCAAAAACTGAAGTTGTTCAAAGGACTACCCTCATATTCTTTAAGAACGGAAACACAATCAGGTAGATATGTTTTTTGTTTGAATTTTGAAATTTGAGTATTTGTTCAAAAATTTGAATTTCGAATTAGCTGAAATTTATACATTATTTGGTGCAAAATTAATCATGGGATCATATTAGTAAATAAAACACTCACTTTATCGCCACTTTAAGGGTTTCAATTTTAGGTATAATACACATGATCTCTATCTATTTCATTACATCAATTTGTGGTTTTGTTTTCACTTTATATGAAGTTGATTTGGGATTTCACAAAGTTTGAAAGGAAATTTAATTGTTTATGTTATTGGTAATGGTGACAATGTTTGATCAATGAGAATTTAAATATTGTCTTGCTAAAAATTAAGTCAATTTTGCCATTGTGTTTGTCACTGCGTTGATCATGTTTGTTAACTTTTCAAAATATTGTGAAAGAAGACTGAAGTTATTGCTTGTTTGTTCATTGTGTTTTGCGTTGATCATGTTTGTTCACTCATCGATGTTATCCTTTAATGGTGCACATGAGGTAGCTACTTTTTTATTGCTTTCTTTTATGAAAATAATTTTTTCAACATATAGGATTTTTGATAGAGTTAATTGAGTTATCAAGACTAATTATCAACTTTTCAGACTTTTTTATTGTTGATCTGTTTGTTCTCTTGAATAAGATAGAGTGAGTTTTATGGTGAAAATTCCATCAATAAGTGTGATCCGGAGTAAAAATGTAGGAAATAATTGACATAGTTATGTTCAACTTAAATCTGAAAATATTGTTTACTAATTATCAACTGAAAGTAAAAGCTTATTAAAGGTCAAATTGAAAGTAAAAGCTTATTAAAGGTGAAAATTGTGATGTTTTGAGTTTATTGTTTTCTGTTGGTGGTTTTTTTTTTTTTTTTGTAAATCTCATAAAATGACGTGTATACCCCTGTGGTTTCATTAAATGGTTGGAAAAGTTGCATTATATTTAAAATCTCATAGTGAAATAAACATAAAAAAAAATAAATACTAAATCAAATGAAATAAACATAAACATAAAAAAATGAAGTAATTCCATGGTTAGAAACTATCTCAATAGTCGTTACCCCTTTGGTCTTGTATATTCAAAAATCTAATTAAACATTCGTTTGAATCCATATTCAATGTTCAATGATCAATAAACATTAAGGAATTCTAAAACAATATTTTCCATAGGATCATAATAAGTACAAAAATATAAAAGGATTGATTTTGGGAGTACATGTCTATAAAAGAATTGTTTCTAAAAGTACAAATGTACAATGCTAGAAAAGTATTTTATCTAAAAGTACAATGCTATATTTGATTGTTTGTTTTCTCAAGTTCAAGTGAGATGCGATCAATAGCAATGTACTTTTACATGATTTCAATTTACATTAAAAAATCATACAATTCCATTGAGATTTAATTTTATAAGTTTATTCAGAAATTTTAAGTATAATTTTTATATATTTTCTTGTTTTTTTACTTAATTTACATCACTCAAGAGATATAAAACAATTTAGAACCTTATATTTAAACCGAATTTCACCATACAATCTCAACATTTATATTTTATGGTGAAGATTTTGTATTTTGCCTAGCTTAAGTCCACATAGGAGGTATCAAACTTCATAAATTGCATATGAAAGGGTAAAAAAGTAAAATGTGGAACTAATAATAGTACACGGAACTTCATAAGAAGATTTATAAAATTGGCTTGTTTTCTTGACGAAGATTTATAAAATCTGTTTGTTCTCTGTTATACACGAATATAAAATGATATAAAATAGACTTTTGATTACATTTTCAGAAAATAAAAAACGGCATACCTAATGGATTGACTATTGAGCACAGAGCAGGTGCAGACTGAAAAGAATAAAACGCTAGAATAAGAAACAATTTGAAGGAGAAAATAAATTTGTTTTGGGGTTCGGTTTTTATAACACGATCAAATAAACGGAAATGATATATATTTGGTATAAGATAAGATAATATTAATATATTTAAAAATAAATGCAGATTATAAGGGATATAGTACATCAAAATTCAAATAAAATTTCAAAATACCAAAAGTTTCTTTGGAATGATTTAGTCAAACGAAATTTCTATATTTTTGAATTTTGTATTTGAATAGATAAGTTAAAAAATTAATTTGATTGCATTTTCGGATATTAGATATTGAATTGATATAAATATACTGTCGAATTCCTCTTATTTTGGATGTTTATATTTGGTAAAAGATTAAATTTAAAATAACAACTGCTGATTTTATGGTTTTGATGTAGGTATTTTCGGCAATGAGATAAATCTTTAACTAAAATGGCGCTATTTAGGAACCGATGGTCAAATGATGCAGTATTTTTGTAGGTGGGAAAATTAGATTGTAAAGGTTTAGTGTATTGACATGTGGCAAGCAATATGATGCAAAAGAGAACACGTGTCCTTTTAAAGACTCTTTATTAACAATAGATAGTTAAGTATAAACGTTTGATACCATACCAAGAACAAAAATAATTTAATTAAAAAGATTTTGAACACCGAGTAAGTATATAGGCTAACCATTAAGCCCAATTTGGTTTTCCCAAGAACTAGAGCATCGGAAACGACGTTGCTTGTGAGCAGGAAAATCGGAACCGGAGGATTAGAGGCGTCATGGATTAAGATATCCGGAACTAGAGCATCAAAATGCTGGTGGTGGAGATCGGAAACGACGACACTGGTGAGCGGGAGATCGGTGATGCAGGTGAGGGGGTTCATATTTGATATCTCTATGACTAAATTACACGAATCGTCCATCGTGTAATTGCCGATATTCACGTTTAGTCTATATTTTAAAAATAATTCGAACCATCCCTCATTAGTTTAAAACTTACACGCTTCATCCATCCGGACATAAAAAGACCATTTTTTCTTTATTTATGTAACATCCTGTTTCGAGAAATTTCTTATTTTAGGATTATGGACAATAAATGGATCAAGTAAATGCCTTGGGCTTCAAGGGAATATGGTTTAGACCTTATCAAATGTGGATAATATTGGTTATGTGATCCAAGCTCTTGGTTTGTGTTTTAGTTTCACAGGGTAAAATGGGAAAAGTGATGTTTCAAACTTATTTCATGAATTAAGGATTTTAGTTCGGTATGTTTTAAGTCAAAAGTAAATAGATAGGATTGTGGTGCTCTTCAATACTCTTTTGTGCATATAAAGAACGTCAAAAACAGAGTTGAAACGAAGAAGTTATGGTTGTTTAAAGTTGAAGTGGAAATTGGGATTTTTGGATTACGTGGGGCGTAACGAGTTTTAATGGATTACGCAAGGCATAATCTGGGCAGATCAAAACCCTAAATCTTCGGTTTTGAGCCATATTTAAGGTTTCTAACTTATGGGAAATCCTCTCATTACCATACTCCATCACCTAAGATCATTCCTTGAGAAACCTTAACCTCCTATCTTTTGTTCTTGAGCATTTGTATCAATTATGAGCTTATTTCTCCATTGGAAGGTTGAATCTTGAAGAGCAAGGTGGTGGCATGGGCGGCTCAATCATTTTAGGGGCTCTAAGCAAGCCAAAAATTTGGGGCCCTTTAGCCTTTACTATACTTGGAAATCAAAAACAGATGAGATGAATATGTCGCAGAAAATATAATCGGTAGAAGAATGCAATGTTGTTTCAGTTTCATGAATGCAACGATCTTTGATTTATTCTTCGGCTTCATTTATTTTATTTGATTTTTTAATGAACTAAACTTTTGGATTTTGGAAAATATGTGGCCCCTTAGAATTGGGGGCCCTAATCCCTAGCTTAAAAAACCTCTACATAGAGTCGGCCATGGGTGGTGGCAAATTGTATAGAAGAATAGTTCGAGTATAGATCCAACAAGATTACATCATTCCTTGGCCCTTGTGATTTGTGATTAAAAATTTTCTAACTTGCTCATTGGTTTCATAGATCTAGCTAACTGTCATATTTGCCACTTTTTGGTCATTTTAGTGCATAAAGTTTAGATCTTGAAAGTTTGTGACTTGTTATGGATAAAGTTGGAAATTTTATCCATCTAAACATCACAATGATTCAGATATGGAGGTTGGACACCTGGACTTAATGGATTAAGATGAAAAGGATGCATTTTTGTTCCCTTTGAGAATTAAAGACTAGATCTTGGTTGTTTGGACCATCCTAATAGATAAAGTTGGAAACTTATCCATTATGGAGTTACTAAGAACCAGATATGAGCTTTCAGTAAAAGGTCTTAATGAAATAAGTGCTTAATGTGAGTATTAGAGCCTGAGGCAGTACGTCGTGCGTAATCCAGGCCACGCGGTAGTATATCGTGCGTCATCCAGGCTACGCCCTGCGTAGCCTGTTGGAGGCTCGTTTTTTGGATTAAGGATCTACGCCCAACATAGAGTTAGAATACGCAACGCGTAGGTCAACAAAAGGTTGAACGTTGGTTTTTTGACCAGTTTGACTTTTGGCCAACTGTGAGGGGTTTAAGGCTTTGAAGGGCAAAATGGTATTTTGCCCAAATAAGGGTTAGCCTTGATATTTTGGACTTGCTAAGTTGGAAAAATTACCTTAATTGTTAATTAGGGTAATTTTGGATATGTTTAGCGTGAGGAGCTTTTGGTAGAAGTAGCTCGAGTGTGAGTATTCTTGGCTACCGATTGAGGTGAGTCTCTCCACAGTATTTGCGAGTCGAAGGCATCAATGTCAGCCCATTGATTTACGTTTATAGGATGCTAGTTGTTTGTGTAACTCTTGCATGTATTAAATGTGTTTATATATATATATATATATATATATATATATATATATATATATATATATATATATATATATATATATATATATCGGGTGGGGCCTGATGAATGTGTTGGGCGGGGCCTATTTCATGTTACTGACAGATTTGTACCTTGTGAGCCCCGACGCTAGGTTGTGCCCGTTGTATGTATTGTATGTAGTATTTCGGGGAACCCACTAAGCTTTGTGCTTACAGTTTATGTTTAAAATGTTTCAGGTACTTCTGGTTTCAAAAGGAATGACCCAACTTAATTGCACTACATTCATAGAGATTTATTTTATACCGAATGTTTACGAAGTACTCTAATGTTTTGAATACTTTTATTCTGATCGTCTTTGAGATGATGAATGAAGATTTTTGACTTATTTAAAAATGAAAAGTTTACTCGTTATTTGTGGGACGTTACAGTTTATTTCATCTTTAAATTTTTTTTTTCTAGTTATTAACTATTTATCAATTAAAATAAATGTTTTAATTAACTATATGTTCCCTTCACCATTGTCATTGACTAACACCACCACTAGTCCACAACTATTAGGTTCGATTTTTTGGGTTCACAAGAAGAACCTCGTAAAAAAACAGTCGGTGTTCCCTTCACAATAAACCTTCAACTTGAAATAATGAAATCAGGGAGCAACACATGCAACTTGAAAGAAACAAAATCCCAATTCAAAACTATCCAGCAACATGAAAACAAGAAATAGCAGTTGGCGGTCGATGGTGGCTTTAGGTGCATCAGAAAGAGACGGGGTATAGTGGATGGTTGGCGGTTAACGATGGATTTCAAGGTGTAGATCATCGACGTTTTTATCATGTTGAGCGATGATGACATTATTTCTTCTCTCTTGTACATTCGCAACATATGCACCACTATCACAGATCTACATGCATGTGCGCCGCCATCACCACCTGTACACCACCATCGTTGCGCCAAACCCTAGCAACCTCTTGTTTTTCCAAAGAGAGGGTAGTGGATTTGCACTCCGGCAAGAGGGTTCCTGAACCACTCCTTATCATTGACTTCTTCCGATGCTCCTACTCCGCCAAAGAAGTAACCGAAATCTTCGTTTTCCACTTGTTGATCTCCCCTTTGTAGTACCCATCATCACCCTAAAAACGATGGGCTAACGTGAGAAATACAGCGAGAAACAGACATTGTTGCAAAGAAGAAAGAAGGTGTGAGACATACGCTGAGAAATACACGATGGTGGTGTCAGATTTTAACTTCCGGGGGAGATATAGGGTATTTCTAGATTAATGGGGTGGTGAGTAGGGTTGATAGATTTAATTAATTAAAAATGTTAATAAATGTCTCTTTATTAATAGTTTAGGTCATTTTCTTTTTTATTATTAATACAAAATATAATATTAAGGTTAACATTTTATGTCATGCAAAAGATGAATTGTGCAAATTTAAACTAATGAAGGATGAAGCGTGCAAATGTTAAACAAATAAGGGATGGTTCTAACTATATCGTTGAAAATAGAGATTAAACGTGTCTTTTGGCACATGCACCCACGAAGGGAAGATTCTTGTAATTTACTCTATCTTTATTGTTTACTTTGGTGGTGTAGAGGAGTTTGGTTACTGATAAAGAGGAGTGGACCAATGGTGAAAATGAGGAGAGGGAGTAACGGTTTGGAAGGATGGTGAAGGGATGGCCTTATTGGGGGTGAGGATGGGATATGGGTGTTTGTAGGGGTTTTATTATTATTACCTTTTTAGATAAAACTAAAATAAGGTAAAAAGATAATAGAAAAATAAGTGTATTATTACTTTTTTAGAGATCAACCACATAAATTTTAGAAACCACAAGACTATTTGTATCAAAACAAATTAAGGAGTGAGGTTATAATTTTTGGTAAACCATAAAGACCATTTACCTAATTTTGTCGATTAAAAAATCTCATTATTTTCATCCATAATAAATTAGTAAAACTTGTAATCTCAAAATAATTTTACTGAATGAATATAAGTTTCTTCATAGCTTAGCTAACAGTCGAAGTTATATTGTTTAAGAATTATGAATTAAACCTACTTTATTAGGGTTTGTTTATTACTTACGGAAGATTCAACATTCAAGACCTAATTTATTAGGGTTTGTTTATAAATTACGGTAGATTCAAGATTCAATCGAAAGTGAAACCAACACCGTTGAATGGAAATCTCATGGAGGAACCAACACCGTCAGATGAAGGATACTGGTTTTTATTTTTTTAAACGGTTTCACACGCATCCACTATCCTACTAAATCTACACATTTTGTCTCCAACAAGACTTGAAACCTCAATATTTGGCTGAGGGGCACATTTCCATCAACTCTTAATGCCGCGTGGTTATAAGCGTTTTGAAGGATTAAGGTTACTAATGTGATTACATATTAGAACAATATCAAATTTATTATGGGTTCGACATGGAACTCTCTTTTAATGAGATGGTTGATGTGTTATTTATAATCCGTATTTATTTATAAAAGGTTTTATAACAATTAGTGACTCTTACACAATCTAGGCAAGTGTGTTTATTCGCGTAATGGTATAATTGTGGTAAGGTCGAGTTGTGAAACTCAAGGGAAAAATGTATGATTTAATTCAAAATATTTAAATACTAGTTAAATTAAAACTAGAAAAATAAAAAGGGGATTGTGTTTAAGTTAAATTAAATGAAACTAAAAAAAATAAAAGGAACTAGAGATTGGATTAAGAACAAGATATTTAAAGTACTTTCACTTAGATTTGATTTTCCCTTCAGTTGTGGCCAGTGTTCTAAATAATGTGCCATGGCGGCGCCAAGGTGTGACCATGGCGCGAGGCGTGAAGAAGCCATTACGAAAACATGAAAAAACAACTTTGTGAGGCGTGGCACCCAAATAACGTGGCTAGGCGCGCCTTAAAGCGTTATGGCGCGAGTTTTTTCCAAGGTGCGAGTTTTTTTTTTTTTTCAGATCGAGCAAAAAAGATTTGAGTTGTTAACTTTTTCATGTTAAGTATTGATATAACACTTCTAAACACTTTTTATATGTAACGCCTGTAGATCCGGGATAGTCAATTTAGAGACAATAAGTGTCGAAAACGACTTTTCGACAAAAGATTATTTAAAATAAATAATTTTAACCAAGTTTTAGAATATGTCTCAAGGTTTCCGTACATATAAAGAACGCCGAAATCCGAATTATAACGAAGAAGTTATGACCTGTTGAAATTTCGCGACGGAACCGGTACGATACCGGGAAGCGTAAATAGTGATTTTATGATAGAGCGAGATTTAGCCTTAGCGATCTAAACGAAAGTCGTAGAATATGTTAGACTAAGAACATCAATAAAAAGAATGCCCAAATCTGACTTCGTATGAAGAAGTTATGATTTTTCGAAGTTTCGGATTAGCAGTGTACAGCCCGAAATTCAAATATTAGATTGAGCGGTTTTTAGCCAACACAAACTAAATGAGAATTGAAGTTCTCGTTAAGAGTAGCGTAACGAGAAAAAGATGGGTGAAAACGGACATCGGATGAAGAAGTAATGAGGATTTAACGGACCAATCATGTCCCAGTCTGTTAAAAATATAAAATTAAAAATCAAGCCAAAATTAGCCGACAGAGTCTAAACGAAAGTTGTAGAATACGTTCCCACCTTCGCGTGGATATAAAGAACGTCAAAAACTGAGCTCATATGTGAAAGTTACGATTTTTAGAAGTCGAGAGTGAAATTTGCGAAGTCTGTTGCTAAATCGATGACGTGGCATGATCTGGACCGTTGCTTGCTGATCACGCCTTGCATCCGATGATCGCCACGAAGTCTCGCTTACGCCCAGCGTCCGAAGCTGAGTACGCGCCATCTGGTAGCCCAATGCGAACTACGTCTAGCGTACCTCAGAACTACGCCCAGCGTAACCGAGGCTGCTGAGGCTATAAATAGAAGCGAGGTTTGCCGAGCAAAACACACCATTTCTCATTCTCTCTCTAAAATCTTTCTCTCTCTAGGATTTCTAACCCCCCCCTAAGCCCTAGATAAAACCCCTAGCCCCCGAGGGAAGCCCCGAGGCTCCCGGAGTCCCGAGAAAAAGTGTCTTTCGGTTTCGAAACGCTGCTCCAGTTAAGTTCCGGTTTTCGATAAAATTCGCTGTAAGTGTGCTACGGTTACGCAATTTTTAATATAGTTTTCAAATAATTATAGGAATGTTATTAGGTCCTTAAAATAATTATTTGGGCTATTATTATGAGTTATATTGAGTGTTATTAACGCTTATATAATAATAATAATAGTCAGACTAATTAATTTGTCGCGGTTATCGTTAGACTAAACCCTAGTGGTATTGGTACTAGGTTTTATCGAAGGAAATTGTTTTGAGAGTATCGAAGCACTGTTCGAGTACTAAGTCACCACCTTTCAGGTGAGTGCATGGTCCCTTTCATCTTACACATAGATATGAAGTATTTTATTATAACTTACGTGCTATGTGTGCATATTGTCTGAATACTTGCTGTCTATGCTGGTGAAAGATTTTTATACACGTTTTAAATGATGTAAACTGTATAAAGTATTTTATATCTACAAAATATGTTGGGTAAAACATGGGTAGATGAATGATAAGGGATAAAAGCTGAAATAGAGGAACATTAGTAGCATGGACCTAGTGCCCTATAGGTATACATTGGCAGCAATGGACCTAGTACCTTGTAGATGAGCACTGGCAGCTGCGCCACAACCCGTAAATGTTTCAGATCTATGGTAAACGTCCTAGCAGCTGCGCTCTAAGGACAGTATCGGCAGCTGCGCCTAATAGAGAGCCTTATGACCATGACAATAGCGTTTAAAGGTCAATACCGGCAAAAGCGCCTCATAGAAAATGTCCCAATTCTGGCAGTTGCGCCTAAGTGACAAGATTAGCAGCTGCGCTTGACCAATGTGTCATTGGCAACAATAGAGTTCATGTTATTTCCTTAGGATGATCCTTAGGAATGAATGAATGAGAAATAGTTGATTCTTAGGGTAGATCCTTAAGAATAAAGAAGATAGTGGGGATGGGTAATTAGGTTGATTGTTTGATTGTTTAAACATAATAATTATATTATTGTGGGTTGAAAACCCTATGTACTACCAGGTTTCCCAACCTGACCCACTCAGTTTATTTATATCACAGTTGTTGATACGAAGTCACTTTACACTGAGAGATTTAAAGAGATGTAAATCACTAGTGTACATAAATGTAAGTTCTGTTTATGCTTATGTTTCTGTATTAACAATGACATCCCAAACGTTTTGAAATGAATAAAATACGTTTCTTCGAAAATGTTTTAATAACGTATTTATCATGTTTTTCTGGGAACAAATTCCGCAACATTTTTATTAAAGGAAGTACTCTGATTTTTATAAAGCATAAACAAAATCGGTCTTTTCTGGCCGTGAAAATGAGGATGTCACATTATATCCTATATAATTCTATAATTATGTGATTTATCTTTTTTAATGTATAAAAACTTATCACGCCTTGAAAAACTTCATGACTTGCTAAGGCTCGTGTAACATCCGAATTCTGAGGTATTAAAAATATTAATTTAAACTGCAATTGGAAGCGGCTCACGACGTGAGCCATAGTGGTCACGTCGTGATTAGGACCCTTGACTATTTGACCCGTGTTCTCGGACCTCACGACGTGAGGCATAAGACCCCACGACATGAGTCATGCCTGATGGTACTAAACCCTAAAAATCGAGTATAAAACGGAATGATGAGGCTAGGGTCGTCCATCCTAAGCCTCTTTCACTCCCAAGTAACTGAAAAACCCTAGATTCGGCCTTCTTTGCCCTTGAGCCATTGTTGGTGGTATTGGTGTGTTATAGTGGTGGATTTCCTTTGAAGAAGAAAAAGAAGAAGAAGCTCTTGTGGAGGTTCCTTTGGACGAGATAATCTCCTTCTAGTGGCATTTCTGAGCTCATAAGCCTCTGTAAATCTCAAAGATTCCACCTTTCTCTTATAATCTAGCTAGATCTAGGTTATGGGTACCTTCTTTGCATGGTATCTTGAGTTATCATGCTTGAGGTCCATAAAGTTAGCAACTTTATGGATCATTAAGTCATTTGTTGTGGTAGGACCTTTGGATCTGGATTTTGGTGCAAGTTTTGGACTCCAAGTTTGAATCTTGATGTTTATGCCCATCTTTAACCTAACTAGTGTTTAAGTCATGCATTGGACATGCATGACTGAAAAGATATGATTTTTTTTATGGTCCTTTAGGCTATATATGGTATCCTGGAAAGTCCTAACGCACATCAAAAAGGATTAAGAGCTTAATGCTCACAAAATAGTTCTCACGACGTGAGCACAACTTTGCCCCAATCTGAAACCCTAAAATGAGTGAACTGAGTCGACTCACTGTGTCGACCCAAGACGAGTTGACTCTCACGATGTGAGCTAGGGAAGGTCACGACGTGAGGATGGAATAATGAGAAAAGTTTACCATTGACTTTGACTTTGACCAAGGGTTGACCAGTTTAACTTCCGAGGGAATTATTGTAATTTGGGAATATATGGGAGTGGATCATTGGCGATTGTAGGTGTTGGTGTTTTCATCCATGTTGCAGGATTTTGATATTTCAGTTTCGATCGATGTTGTGAGGTGAGTTGTCCTCACTATACTAACAAGGTCAAAGGCACCAATGCCGACCCTTCTTTCTGGATTGATATCTTGCTTATTGCATGATGATATGCTTAGTGACCTATTAGGTCGGTATCCTAGTATATAGGATGATGCTATGTAAGTGACCGGTTAGGTCAGTATCCTGGTATATAGGATGATGCTATGATTAGTGATTTGTTAGATCGGTTTGACTGTTTGTATATGCTAGCATTTGTTATCTAGGTGTTGATTGTATGATTGGGGGTGGGTTGAGGCAAACCTGCTTTGTGTTGTAGGACAACATACCCAAGGCAGCACGGATAGACTGTATACCATGGGGGCATATCAGTCAAGCCAAAGGCCAGGAGAACGGTCCACATAGGCTGAAGGCCCGATGAGGCAGACCGGACATGTTGAAGGTTATAAGAGTGGGCCAGATAGACTAAAGGCCCGGTGAAGGTGGTCCAGTCATACTCTAGACTCTATATGCATGTTGTTTGTTATTATATGGTTAAGGGTTGTATGGCGTTGGTATTTTGGGGAAACTCACTAAGCTTCGGGCTTACAGTTTTGGATTTTGTTTCAGGTACTTTGGATGATCGCGGGAAGGCAAAGGCGTGATCGTGCACCTCCTTGCATTTTTATGATTTGATTTCTGGGATACTCTAACATGAAACCATTTTGAAAACATTTTGTAATAAATGATGGTTTTTGAATGCTTGAAAAAAGTTTTAAACTTTCATGAATTTTGTGGATGTTTCAAGTTACTATCAAGGCCTTAGTTTGAGTGAATTGGAGGAACACTCGTGTGAATCTAGTCTCAAACTAAGGAAAATGATTTCAAAAATGATTTTCAAATGGTTTTCAAAATACTAGAGCATGATGCAGAGTGCATGATCAGCCGGAGCCAGTAAGTAGAGCCCAAAATACCATACGAATATTTGATATTCTGATATGTTAGAACAACATGCTAGTTCTAGGCTAGGGATATTCAGGAATTGCATGATAGAATTGCTTGATTATATGATGCTTAATAGCCTAGGGCTTTTCCTTATATGAAATTTGTTAGGTATTAGAGTTGCATCTTATTGGGATTAAATGTTTTGTTTTGTTTATCCGGATTCGGCCTGTCCATCTGTGATCTATGGTTAGGGTTAGACTATTTATAGTGCATGCATGTATAGTCTTTGCATATTTATTGATCAAATTAATTGCTTTTGCATTGTAACCCTATGCACACCTCTACAGTCAAAGTTCTTAATCGATCTCTTCTGAGGTGTTGAAGTTTAATCATTCAAACATCATTTGATCCATTCTTGTGTTCTTTGATTACTTCATTCTTGTTTATCTGTTTTGAATCTGTCGATCTAATAACACAATAATCCCATCAATTGGTATCAGAGCAGGAGACTGTGTAATATTTACGCATCTCTTCTATTTGAAGAATCCGTTAGGGTTTCCACTTTTATCGAATATATAGAAGTCGTCTTCTTCCTGTCGACGGAGTATTTAGTGTTCGATAAAACCCTAGTCTCATCTTTACAAGTTTGATTCAAGCAGATTAAAAGAAGAAGTTTTTCATCATGTCTCACGAAGATTCTCAAGTCAATCCAATCAACATCTCCAACAGTATAGGATCCACTACAAGAGTTTCCATTCTCTATAATCAAGATTATGAAGTATGGGCACATCACTTTGAAGACTACGTCATTGGATCTGAAGACAATGGCCATCTAATCTGGGAAGCAATCACACTGGGTCCATTTGTTCACTCTAGAACGAATAGAACGATCAAATATCAAAAGGAGTATAACCAACTCTTAGTGGACATAGAGAAGATCCCTCAAGATGAAAAGGACAAGGTGCTATGCAACATTAAAGCCATGCGAATGATCAGATTCGCCTTGCAAGCCGATACTTTCCGTTTGGTAAGTTCATACACTATAGCTAAATAAATATGGGATAGGTTGAAAGAATTATATTTAACTGATGAGGATCTAGAGCATTCCATACAAACCCTATTACACTCTGAGTTCGGTGCTTTCGTACAAAAGTCCGAAGAGAAAATATTCAGACATTCGATCGTTTTAACCATCTACTTACCAAGATGATGAAGTATGGTATTGAAAGGAAGTTGATCGAACAAAAGGTTACATTCATGAATGGCTTAAGACCCGAATGGATGGCAGTAGTCTCGACTGTAAAGGCACATGAGCAATTTAAGACCTACTCGTTGGCGAAATTGATAGGTATATTTAAATCTCATGAAAGTGTGGTGTCTAAGGAAACGAAAGTAGTTTCAGGTGTGGGTTCTTTGGCCCTTGTTTCTAAAATCAAGAGTTTGGTAGACGAAGAGGAAGAATCTGATATGTCAGAATGTGATCTCACTAATGATGAATATGCAATGATGGTCACTAATCCAAAGAAGTTTGCTCATAAGAAGTTTCCTGTCAACAAGAACCGAAAATGACAGGGAATCTATAGCTCTGAAAATACGAAAGAGGAGAGCAAAAATACTACTCAGAAGGATGATGAGAAGAAGGAGAGCAAGCTTGTGGGAGATTCAGGATATGATTGTAACTATTGTCACGGCAAGAACCACTTTGCCAAGGATTGCATGCTGAGAAAGATGTCTAATAAAAAGGATGAGGAAGATGACGAAGCATACCACATGAGAAAGTTGGAGGAGATAAAGAATAAGAAAACATCTAACGTTTCTATGAATGCTTTAATTGTGCAGGAACATATCATTCATGATGAGTTTGGTGGAGTAGAAGTCTGGTCTACATACTCTGAAGACGAAGAGGTACGCAGACCTTCACATGGAAGAACATATGTGGCGAGAGAAGGAGTTGTTGAGACGGTTGGTAGATGCTTAATGGTGACAACCGAAAGTAAGTGTAAGGAAGTGAAGCTTAAGGAAGACAAATATTTCGTTGCCAAACCTGTAAGTGAAAGGATCGGCGATTGTGATCGGTTGATCAAAAAGGTACAGTCTATCCTAGAATCACTTAAAATACCAGTAACAAATTACGAAAAAGAATTAAATGAATTAAAATTCAAGTTTTCGAACTTAAGTGGAAGTCTTATGTAAACTCCCTCGACAAATTCTAACCTAACTGGCCAACTCAATAGGGAGTCTTCCAAGAGTGAAGATAGAAGGATATGGATACAGTAGAATGAGTCACAGTTAGTTAGGGCTAGGGATGAACTTATTTATTTGCAACGAGACAATTTGAAGTTCTTGAAACAAAGAAATATTTTCTGTTTGACTGCTAAACGCTTATATACTAATATCACCCAGTTGCATTAAGATTGTGAGATAGGTAAAAAGATTCATAACATGATTTTTCCTTTCCTTGAATTTAAGGAGGATGAAGTCATCGCTGAATGTGAATCTATAATATCCTCAGATGAGCTTTCTGTGACCTACAAATATGGAGTGGACAAAATTGAGGCTTTTATTGAGTCCAAAGAACATAAATGTATGTTAAAGAATTTACTAGACAAAAATGAAAAATAAAAAGTCAAAACTGAGACCTTACAGAAATTTGACTCATCCAATGCCAAATTAAGTTTAGAGAATAGAATGAATTTAGAAACCACTTCTAAATTTGATGAGGAAAGTGAAATGAGCGAAATTTCAGTAGAAGACGAGATTGATTGTTCAGAATTTATCAAGAGCGAATCAGAAATAGCAAAATCACTTGTATCTGAAAATTCTGCTGAGTTCGCTCGCATTTCCAGAGATAAGTCCAAAGTCCTCAAAGAAAAGGCGGTAGTTTATCGAAAGGTGCAAACCGTGCCAAACCAAGTATATACCATTGAAGAAATAACTAAGAAACAAACGGCATAGTTGACCTCCATGGTATATAAAGATAACGTTGAAGGTTGTGACAACTACTTCTGGTCTGCTCCAATAGACAATGTAGAAGAAATAAATGGTTTGTCGGAGCGAACCTCATGGAGAGTCAAGGTTATGTACGTGGCTGAACCCATCAATAAGCCCTCAAGCTTTGATAAACCCAGTACAAGCGATACAAAAGAAATACCAAGCGAAGCTCAAAGAAAGAGAAAGGAACCTAAGGCTAACATTCACTTGACTCAAAAACAACTTGTTGAACAGAAACACCAGAGTAACAAAAGATACATGAAGAACCTCAATGAGAGAAAACAGTTTTGGCAATCCCAAAACCCCACTTATGTTCGCTCTGAAAAAGCCTCTAATCTAAAGATGAAAAAGGAAGCACAAGTTAATCACTGCCAGTCATGCAGTCAGGAGAACCAAACAACCTGTTTTTGTCCTAATGATGTTCACAAGAACCGAAAGTCAAGTTTCGGTCCCAACTCTTACTATGCCAAAAACCGAAAGTCCAATTTCGGTCCCAACACAAGTGCAGAAAACCGAAAGACAAGTTTCGGTCCAAAATCCAATCCTTCTCGCTCTCAACTAAAACCAAACCCAGTGAAGGATATCAAGGGAAAGGGAAAGGTTTTCTCTAATGATGAAGGACAAGCTAAGAAGAAGTCATCAAACCTTAGGTATCCAAAGAAAAAATCAACTGAAAAACCAACTAATAAAGACATACCGTAAATAAAGAAAGATAAAAATAAAATCAAAGTTTACACCATCAAACGAAAAGATGAAACCACATTAATAAAAAGAACATATATGGTTAATGTCTCTGTTGCAATTCCCTATTCTGTGAAAAACTCATCAAGGCCCAAGAAACTTTGGGTTCCTAAATCTGCATAATTTTGCAGGTTATAGGTGACGAGCAGTTTGACGACGAATGGTATTTTGACAGTGGTTGATCTCATCACATGACACGAAGGAGGGAAGAGCTTAGGGAGTTTAGGTCCCTTAAGGATGGTGGATGTATAAAATATGGAAATAACTCATATGGCACAATCAAAGGATATGGGATGATTACAAATGGCGAATTCTCAATACGAAAAGTTGCTTACATGGAAGGATTGCAACATAATCTCATAAGTGTGTCTCAAATGGTAGTGGCAACTGGCCTGAAGGTCTCGTTTGACGATGAAGGCTTTGAAATAATAGAAAAACAAACAAAGAAGGTCTTGTTGAAATCTAAATGCAAGGGAGAAATGTATCCTCTAAATCTCAACCCAATACTAGGAAAACCAGTTGTATGCCTATTGACGAAGGCGAACTCAGACGAAAGTTGGTTGTGGCACCGAAGACTTTCGCACCTGAACTACAAAGACATTAATAAACTGGTGCTTGGTGATCATGTGCATCGACCTCCTGTTCTCAAATTTGACAAAGAACACTTGTGCTCAGCGTGTGAGATGGGCAAGTAGATCAGAAAGAGTCACCCTTCTCGTATCAACACAAAAATCATCGAACCACTTGAATTGTTGCACATCGACTTATGTGGTCCTTCGACTATTGAAAGCATTGGTGGTAGTAAGTTCATACTTGTGATTATTGATAATTTTTAACGTTTCACCTGAGTTTTCTTTCTTAAATAGAAATCAGAGGTGACTCCCAAGCTGAAAGTTTTCATCAAGCAAGTGGAATTGCAGCTGCGAAAAGTGGTAAGAAACATAAGAAGCGACAATGGTCTCGAGTTCAAAAATAAAGACCTTAAAGAGTTTCTGGCTGAAAAAGGAGTAACTCACAACTTTTCTGCTCCCTATACTCCACAACAGAATGGGATAGTGGAAAGGCAAAATTGTCCATTATGTGAAGCCGCTTGAACCATGCTACGTTTCGCTTCTCTTCCGCTTTATTTCTGGGCTGCCGCAATAGCGACTGCGTGCTACACTCAGAACTGATCCTTCCTCAACAAGAGATTCTCCATCACTCCTTAGGAGATTATAAATAATCGCAAGCCCAACGTAAATTTTTTTCACGTGTTCGGTTCAAGATGCTTCATTTTCAACTCAAAAGAGAACCGAAATAAGTTTGATGTAAAAGCAGATGAAGGGATCTTTCTTGGCTATTCGCTTATGTCTAAAGCATATAGGTATCTGAATAAACGCTCAAGAAAAAGTGAAGAAACCTACTATGTAACTTTTGATGATAATTATATGTAGAAAATTCAAGCAAGCGAAGGTCAAACGGAAGAAATATTTCCTGCATCAGGTCAAGTCTCTATTCCCATTTCTAATCTATTTGAAGAGTACATGCTGCTCTTTGATGAACCAGAGAAGGCTATCAACTCATAAGCAAAAGCAGCAGATAACAAGATCGATTCCTTAAAGAAAATTATCGATGAAGCTGCTAAAGCAATGGAAAGAGAACCTACTACATCAAATGATCATCAAACTACCAATGACCCTCCAAAAGAAAGCTCAATCTCACAGGAAGAGAGTTCGTCAACATCTGAAACAAACAAATTGTCTTTCCAGGGGGAGAATCCATCCGTAACACCAACCCATGATGATCGATCTGAGGGGGAGAGTACTGAATCTGACATCGGATTTGGTTCGCCATTTGAGGGGGAGAATGAAAATACAAATGACGAAGGTGATATGTCAGAACTGGAAGAAGAAGTCAACCTTAAGTTGGATCCTGCCATGATTCAAATTACCCTCCTCTCATAAAGCGGACAAAGGATCAACCTAAAACTCAAATAATTGGTAAATCAACAGAGGGGGTTCTCACACGCTCTCAACTAAAGGCGAAGCAAGCAGCTTTAATCTCTCAAGTAGAATTATGCATGTTTAATTCGTTTGTCTCCAAAATTAAACCAAAAACGATAAATGTTGCTCTTGATCACTCTGATTGGGTGCAAGCTATGCAAGAAGAACTCCATGAGTTTGAAAGAAATCGTGTATGGAGATTAATTCCAAGACCAAAGGATGCATCCGTAGTAGGGTTGAAATGGGTTTTTAGGAATAAGTTGGATAAAGAGGGAAATGTCATTCTCAATAAAGTGAGGCTAGTGGTGAAAGGATATTGTCAGGAAGAAGGAATAGATTATGAGGAAACCTTCACTCCTGTAGCAAGGTTGGAATCAGTAAGAATCTTTTCGGCATATGTTGCACATAAAAACTTTGAAGTTTTTCCAAATGGATGTAAAGTGTGCTTTCTTGAATGGAGAACTAGAAGAAACGGTGTACGTGGAGCAACCACCTGGGTTCGTGAACGAAAAGTATCCCTATCATTGTTACATCCTGGATAAAGTAGTTTATGGTTTGAAGCAAGCACCGAGGACCTGGTATGAAACTCTAACTCGCTTTCTGAAAATGTCGAAATTCAAGCAAAGTTCGGTCGACCCAAACTTCTTTCGAAAGAAAGAAGGCGAACACTTGATGATAGTTCAAATTTACGTTGATGACATCATCTTTAGCTCCAGGAATCCTAGCTTAACAATTGAATTCAGAAAGTTGATGGAGACTAAGTTTGAAATGAGCGCAATGGGTCCGATTAACTTTTTCCTTGGACTGAATATTATACAGGGACCATAAGGCACCTTTATTAACCAGGAGGCTTACACAAAAACCTTATTGGTGAAGTTCGGCATGACAGGAGATTCCAAACTGAAGGTTCCAATGGCGTTTGGCACAAAGTTAACACCATCTCTGGATAAACCGGTTGTTGATGTGACACTTTATCTTCAAATGATAGGGTCTCTAATGTATCTAACGGCTAGTAGTGTAGCACCTGGTTCCTGGTATGTAAATCTTAATTGAGTATTTTTCCTTTTTAAGCCTTGGACTCGGCGAGTCATAGGTCCGACTCGCCGAGTAGGGACGGGACCCGGGACACGTTTAAGTTGGCGACTCGGCGAGTCCATATCCTGGACTCGGCGAGTCACCGTTGTTGGATGAAACCCTAAGCTTTAGGGGTTTGCACCCTATTTAATCCCCCTTTCTGCCCCCAAGCCAGCCCCCATTCACCCTAAGAGCCATATACCTCGTTCTAAGCCTTGTTTTGTGGATTTGAAGCCATTTGGTGTGCCCTCTTGGAGATTGGAGTGAGTAAGGAAGGAGATCAAGAAGAAGAAGAGGAGGTCAAGCACTTGTGAGCAATTTCAGAGTGATATCTAAGGTATGGCTCATTTTCCCCCTTGTCTCCATGCTTATGGCCCCATTAAAGTCCTTCATGGCTCATTTCCAAGCTTGTATGTGCATCATATTTCAAAATAAGTTGATTGGTCCCTAGATCTAAGCATAGTTGAGCTCCAGGAGCTCAGATCTACTACCTTTATGAGCCCATATTGCATATAAACCTTATATCTACTCTTTTGGTGCATTTTGAACCCTAAAAAACCCCATAGATGGATATTTACACATAAAGTTGGAAACTTTACGTGTTATTCATGCTCTAGGAGCCCAGATCTACGAATGGCATGGACTGGATTCGAGCAAAATCGCATTTTTAGCTCTTGCATGGAGCGGACTCGGCGAGTCGCTCATCTGACTCGACGAGTCTAGTCACGAGTCTCCGGGTTTGTCCCCTTTTTGTTATGTCGATTTGTGTGGTGAGTCTAGGAGGGACTCGGTGAGTTGGAAGCCAAAAATCACCCATAGTGGAACTCGACGAGTCGATGCCCAGACTCGGCGAGTTCAAGGCAATCTCCTTAGATCAAGATCAGACTCGGTGAGTTGTTCATACAACTCGGCGAGTCACAGTATAACTTGTTCATCGGATGAAGATGAACTCGGCGAGTTGTTCATACAACTCGGCGAGTAGGATGAAGGACTTGAACATCAGTTTGGAAGGAGAACTCGTCGAGTCGACGCCTAACTCGACGAGTAGAAACAGAATTCAGGACAGTCGTTTGGACATGGACTCGGCGAGTTGGCGAGCCAACTCAGCGAGTCGGGTCAACTGGAAGTTGACTCTGACTTTGACTTAGGGCATGATCAGGGGTAAAATGGTCATTTTACCCAAAGGTCAGTTAGCAGTTTTTGACTAAGTGTTTGGTGGGAATACAGCCGGAGGATTTCTGGAACAGCAGCAGCAGCAGTCAGACTATTCCCACGAAGATCAGCAGCTACTCCGAGGTGAGTTGCCTTCCAGTAGCGATGGGTCTAAGGCCACAATGCCGGCCCACCAGTAGGAGTTCTATGTTAGATGATTGTCTTTGTGATATCATCTAGGTTTGCTACTACCTGATATGTTTGTTATATGTTGGCATGATATGTTGTATGTGATAGTAGTAGAGTTTGGTTGCTAGGACCGAAGGGTGGTCAGACACCCCAGATATGTCTGATATTACGTTTGTGATATGATATATGTGATGGTAGTAGTAGGGGTGAAATAGTCCCCGAGGTTCGGTCGATAGGACCGAAGGGTAGTCAGCACCCCATAATAGCTCGACATGGGTCGGTCAGCACCCCAAAATGGCCGTATCGGGTAGTCAGGCACCCCAGAATAGTCTGGCAGTATGTATGATATGTGTTGTATGGTATGTGGTACGATGGGGGAACTCACTAAGCTTTGTGCTTACAGTTTATAGTTTTGGTTTCAAGTACCTCTTCATCGAAGGGGAAGGAGCTGGCTCGATAGCGGCACATCATGCACACACATTGGTTTCCGCATTTACTAGATTTCCCTGGGATTTATACTCTGATGTTTTGATTGGTTGTATGACTTGACTTTTGAACATGGTCTATGTTGTGATGTAGTTTGGTCAAACAATGTTTTTATTTATTAACATTTTCTAGTGTAATGTTTTAAAAACAAAATTTTTGGACGTGAAAATTGGGTCGTTACAGGATAACCCAATGGATCCCCTTACGAAGGGACTGAGTAGGGTTAAGCACTTGCAGCATACTATGAGCATCGGGCTAAAGGACGATATTAGTTTTAGTGATTAGATAGTTTTTTTAGAAACTTGTAAAGATAAAAATGTACTTGGCATTTGATGATTGAATAAAATGAGTTTTATTTATAAGTAAAGTTACTATCTTGTGTCAATTGTTTACTATTGTTTCACTTTTGCATGTTTTGACTTCCAGAATTATAAGATTATTCAAACCGTCCACAGTCAATCATACTTTGGAAGTAGGTATTGAGACAAGATTGTCATGAATTGGCTTGTAGATTGTATAAAGTGTTTAGGCATAGCTAAATTTTGCTACAACATTCATGAGTACTCCTAAAATAAGATTTGAGTATTGGATTAAACTCACGCTCACATGAATCACTTCATGGAATTTATCACGAGTTATTGTGAAACGATAATATCATATAGTCCTCAAACCAAGATATATGAGTTATTGACTACGAGTTGGTTGTGCATTGATAGTATGAAACCGCATCAGTAACTTGATGTTAAAACGTATTGTTGTGTATGATTTAACGAGTAGTTAGTACAAGCATATAATTCGAAGTTTATTTGTTCCTTTTATCCTAAGAGGATCAAAAGAGATATCTTGGGCCCCTCGATGATTTTGTTTTGACTTATGTGTCGAGCCCGGTCAAGACTCAATTGATGTGTTCAATTAAGTTCGATGTTAAACAAATCAAAAATCGGGAAACAAATTGTTCAATAAGTATGACTATGTTCCATGTATTTTTCTGCGTGATATCTTGAAGAACAGAGGGTTATATGATCTCTTATCGAAAGGACGCGTTACTTACTAGGTTAGAGTTCGACAGCGGCTTTTGAGAGCTACGATTGCTAATCGGTTTTGAAGTTACATTGGCAGTTATAGTTATTAGACTTATCCAAGTAGGAGACTGTTGGATTAGGTGTCTAAGCCCATAACTATAATTGGTATGTACTTGACTCGATAGTAGCATAGTCCTTTTGGGTTGCCTTCACCGGAGCAATATGATAGGATAGACTTTTGAGAAAGAGGTTGTTTGTGATTTATTAATATATTATATAAATAATATGCTAATTTAGAAATTATCTTATTTGATTAGTATTGATCAAGAATTAATTTGGAATTAATTTGGTGATCAAAAGAGACTGATTAAATTTACGGGGACTGATTAAGTAAATCAGTAATACTTATAGTTTGGGCTAATGATCCATGTTGATTAGGGATGGGCTAAACCTATATGATAGTCCATGAAGGTTTAACCCAAAGGGCCTAAGAAATATGAAGGGTCATGGTGAATTAGAGTTTACATGGAAGAAACCTAGGATTTCCACACTATAAAAGTAACCCCTTAACACCCCCCCCCCCCCTAAATCGGCTAGTGCATTCTAAAGGTGAACGATAACCTATTTGGTGCTTTCTAGCCTCCTCTTGCATTTGGTGTTTGTAACACATTAAAGGCATCACATTTGAGGTGATAAAGCTTTTAAAGGCCAAAAACTACAAGCTACACTAAGAGGTATTCATCTAACCTTGTTTTATGTTGTATATCTCCAATTGCATGCTAGCTAGGGTGTATGCTTTGGAAAAATGAAATTGCATGTATAATTAGAGAAAACTTAGATCCAAAGCATCTAGGGTTGTATGTGCAACATAGGAGTGTTATAGTACATAAAACCCAACACTGAAGGCCCAGTGAGGCGGACCAGACATGCTGAAGGTTGTGAGAGTGGGCCAGATAGACTGAAGGCCCGGTGATGGCGGTCCAGTCATATTGTAGACTCTATATGCATGTTGTTTGTTATTATATGGTTAAGGGTTGTATGACATTGGTATTTTAGGGAAACTCACTAAGCTTCGAGCTTACAGTTTTGGATTTTGTTTCAGGTACTTCAGATGATCACGGGAAGGCGAAGGTGTGATCGTGCACCTCCTCGCATTTTTATGATTTGATTTCTGGGATACTCTGACATGAAACCATTTTTAAAACATTTTGTAATAAATGATGGTTTTTGAATGCTTGAAAAAAAAAATTAAACTTTCATGAATTTTATGGATGTTTCAGTTCGCCACAGCTTGAGGTTTGACATTGCCGTCAGCCACACCCCACGCGATTTAAAACCTTTGTTGTGGCTGATTTCTCAAAAGTGCATTGGATTTAATTTATTGTCTATCGATTTCTAGATTGATTATTTAACTTGGTCCCATTAACTAATCTTAATTATAATAATGACAACTAATTAACTATCCAAATAATTAGTATTAGTTCGTATCATGCAAGATTTGATCTAATAATTAATCTCAATGATGATGACAATTAACTAATACACAAAATGTTATCTAATGGAATCTTACACATTAGAGTTAATTATTTTATCATTTAATCTTAGGGTTTGGTTCGATCACTATTTTTACTTCTATTAGGACATGAAGAAGTTATAACACTAATTACTTGAGCCAAATGCTATTGATATTTCTATTATCAACTATTCAATCTTTTAATACTTTTAAAAAAGGTATGGATGCTTTGATTATCAACTCTTCCATCTTTTAAATCTTGTTTGCCTATTAAATTTGATTCATAATATTACATTGTTGGTGGAAATAAGAAGTATGACAAAAATGTTAAGTAGATTGCCACTACTGCAGTGGACATCGAATCAACATATGTACAAAGGTATTTCATTCATATTACGTTTTTTACTCTTCTTTGTATTTTACTTTACTTCATTTTCTTATTTGATTAAAGATGATCATTTTGGTTTAATATGTTTATCTAAAAAGTTTGATTATTGATGCTCATTTTGTTTAGCATGTTTATTTTGAATCAATACTTTAATAAGAAAAAAATAAGAAACATGAATATAAAATATTACAACTTTTTAAATTAAAAAAAAAATGGAATCAAAAGATGAGAAACTTGAACGAACGATAATCGTATAAAAATGCATTGTTATGGATAAGTCAAAATAAGGCTATCTCATTGTTGTCATCTTTAGCCGCACATACCAATGTGCTTTATAGTTCCAAGTGCTATAGCAATATACTTTATTGCTTTCTGTCTTGGGTGTATTAGAAACGTGAATAGAAAAAAAAAAATTATAAACATGAATTCAAAATTAGAAACTTTAATGAACGATAAAGGCATAAAAAGTGTATTATATTGGTTGAGTCAAATAAGGCTATCCGATTGGTGTTACTTTTAGCTGCATGTGACAATGTACTTTGTTGTTTCCTGGTGCTAAATCGATGTACTTTGGTGCTTCATGTTTTGGGTGTCTATATAGCAATGTATTTTGATGCTTCCAGTATTGGATGTATTAGAAACGTGAATCAAAAATTAGAAGCATGTATCAAAAAATTATAAAACTAAATGAACGATAAGGGCATAAAATTCAAAATAATAATAATAATAATAATAATAATAATAATAATAATAATAATAATAATAATAATAATAATTGAATCGAAAAATAGAAAATTGAATGAATGATAACTTTATAAAAGGTGAACTATATTGAAGAATCAAAATAAGTCTATTAGGTTGATATCATAATGTAAATAATATTTAATCGGGTTATAAGAACATTGGGTGTAGACAATAAGATGCAACACTAAATTGTGTCACCTCACATGCTACATAACCAAATTGTGTTATAACACCAAGTAAGAAAATGAGCAACAAGATGTAACACCAATTTTTTAAGAATAAATATGTTTTATTTTTTATTTTTTATTTTTTTCGAATTTGGTTTTTTTTTCCTTTTTCGTTTTTTTTCTTTTTCTTTTTTTTTTCCTTTTTATGTTTTTTTAATCACTAAAATGAATATATTTTTATAAAACATAAAATTTTAAAAACAAAAAAAAACATAATATTTAAAATCTAAAATTACGATTACAATTTAAAAAAAAAAATTTAATTTAAAGTCATAACTAAAATATCATTCAAATTACTCATAAAATCCTAATTAACCCAAATATTGCTTCTTAATTTGTTCATTCATCGCTTG
Organism: Lactuca saligna; assembly: GCF_052625555.1. Lineage (NCBI taxonomy): Eukaryota > Viridiplantae > Streptophyta > Magnoliopsida > Asterales > Asteraceae > Lactuca > Lactuca saligna. Next base: position 35,752,293 of record NC_136417.1, on the reverse strand, counting down.
TAGCACCACTAGATCAGCAGGCGTTAAACCCTCCTCGCTCATCTGAAGAATTGACAACTCATGTGTCATTAGTGCCCTCTCTTTTTGCGTCTGCTTCTCCCGTGTCTGCCTTTCTAGGAACTCCAAATGACGACGTTTCAAGTCATTTTTCACTTTCATTAATAAATTGCGTTCGTTGAATTTCGCTCTCATTTCCGACGCATCTTTTGCTTTCGCCTCAACCTCATGTGCATGCCTTGCAGCACGCCTCGCTTTGTCGCGTCCGGGCGGTCATCGTGTTCGGGATATCTCCTCGATATCATCCAGGATCCCATCGGTGTCGGTGTTTAGGTCGATGTGAGTTTGTGAGTCCTACAAGTCGACCGAGCTTAAATTGCGAGACCTTTTAGATTGAACCCCCGACGATGTAGGCGTTTTATTCCACTATGGATCCGCTCGCAACAACTCCCATGATTTTTCAAAGTCGAAAACATGTCCCATTTCAACCCGATATTCTTCATTTGCAGATTTGAACAAATCGAAGTCGTTGGTTCCGCTTTGCTGTTGCACCTCAAGTTGTTTGTAAATACCGTTGAATTTGTTGCACCGCTTAGTTATTTGACTTCATTTGTTGCTCAACATGTCATTGTTGTAATACGGATTTTCTTCAAAATAGCGTGAAACTTGTCGCGCACCACCCCCCCCCCCCCCAATAAGCTCATTTCTTCATTCCATTTCCACGGAGCTCGTCTTTTGAAGTAGTACATCAAGTCGCCGTTAAAGCATATTCCTCCTTCGGTGTTCACTATTGTGGAACGTCTGCATTTTCTGTTTCAACCGATATCGATTTCCCTTTTGATTTTCCTTTCCCTTTCCCTCTCCTACTACCTCCCGCTTCCACTTCAACCCATGGTTGTGTTGTAGGTGGTGATTGGGTGGTTGTTTGTTGCATCGAAGCAAGAATAGGGAAAATATGTTGTTATAAATTGTGTTTAAGGTAAGGTAAGTTGGGAAATTGCAGTGGTGGTGAAGCGGGATTGGAAGTGGCGCCTTAGTATGGGATTTGTAGTGATCCTTGAGACGATAAAAGGTTAAAATAAATTTCATAACCCGTAAATCCGAGAGGCGAGGTTGTGTTTGCTTGTGTGTTTAGGTTTGATGATGGGGGGTTGCAGTGATCCTTGAGACGATAAACAGTCGAGTAATTAAACGTTCAGATTTTCATCCATTTCAATCCATGGTAACAACCAGGAGTGATGTCACAACGAGAAGCAACGAGGAGGGGGCGGTGTTCCCCCGTTACAACAGTGTTATGGCCGGACACATAAGCCCATAACGAGTAATTTTGGACCCATACTGTTTACTCTAATAAAACATTTCTTAGTTATAACATTGATTGACTTTATAATACAGATTGTGAATCGTGTTTAGTCGGGTTATAAAAAAAAATAATAAGTAAAATAAATAAATAAATAAAAACTTGTTATTTCTATTTATTCACTTTGAAATTCATTTTTTTAATCATGTTTAGTTGGCTTATAACAAACATTTAAAAGTTATAACATTGATTCAATTTGTAATCCATGTGGTATGAATCATGTTTAGACGGATTATAACAAATATTTCTTAGTTCGATTTCGGACAAAATAAAATTATCTTAGGTTGAATCATTTTTGTCATAATTAATACACAACTACTATTATATAAAAACAAAAAATATTCAAAAACATAATAGACACGTATACAATGATTTTGTTCTAGGAGGGGAACAAGAAATCTTACGGAAAGTCTTTTGTGTGTTGGCAAAAGGAGACCTTTTCGAAGAGAATCGTGAATAAATTTGGTATCGTCTTGTCTTGTCAATTTGGATAAGATTTAACTTTATAACAATCATATATCCATACGATGTATTGTTAAAAAAATTAATCAAGATAACAGATAATTGTCCATATCAAAATGGTCAAAATTGATGAGTTTGATTATAAAAATATTAAAAAGTTTTAAAGATTAGGAATTTAAAGGGTAATGTCTGTAAGATTCGACCGTTTTTTTATCACGAAATTGATATACGAGTGATTCTCATAAACAAAATTTGAAAATAAACAAAAATAACAATAATGTGGTTTCAAGTACCGGCACGATCTGGTATGTTCTTTTCGATATATTTAGGTGTGCTGGAGTTTCTGCTAAGAAATAGACACATGTGAACTTTTTGACTGATCCATTGGAAGGACGTTCAACACTTATACCAGTGGATGTTTAAGTTTTTAGATGGGTTAGAGTTAATCATGCATGTATGGATCTAACGGGATTTTCCAGTAGACTTGGATAGTGGGGTTTTCACTACATGATATGTTTTAAAAATCACATCATGCAAAGTGGCTAAACACGAGAAAACGTGCAAGGAAAATCAACACACATTTATACCTTATGCATTTAATATTTTCGGTTTCGTTGCGTCAGATGTAGTGCAGCTCCTCAATAGAGTCTAACATATCATACATAGTAATGTTATAACTCTAAAATCTATGGATGTTTTTTAAATAATTAGTTTTGTCATCCAAAAAAGGGTTGCGGTACAGTTAGTTGTTCGTTTATCTATTACGTCTATATAAAAATTTTATAGTTTAAAATCAATGAAAGTGTTTTGTGATATGCAGAAATGATGGTATCATTGCAAGAAAGTAAGATATTTCGGAAAATAAATTTTGTTAATACAATACATATTTAAAATTTTAAAGGACGATGAGCATTCATATCATAGCACTATTTATTTCGATTAATTTAATAAGTATCTTTTGAGGTATAATCTTAAAATAAGATTTGATAAATTGTTTAAACAAACTAGTAAACGAATAATTTTGGTGTATATGTAAACCATATTTATATTCAAACTATACATCGACTAGAAGTTAAAGTATATACTATATTATTTAGATATAATTATAGAAGATATTATCTTTTTATAAATTGATCTCTTCTTTATTAAAATAAATACAACAATGGGCTATACAACAATGTGTGTCGATTTGTCAAATATTAGAAAATCCGTATCTACTATAATAAATGAATGTTTTTTTTTTTTTTTGCCATATGTTCTCTTCTTCTTTATTTGGACACATGGCATTTTCTAGATTTTTTAAATTTTTTATTTTCCACTTATTATTTTATTGTATTTTTCATTTTATTAAATTAAAATTTCACATTTAATGTGTAAGGTAATATGTATGTAAAGTATTTATTAGAAAGGGTTTATATATGTAATGTATTCAATACATTAAAAATCTCATTAATTTTAATAATTCAAAATTTTTCTTATTTTTCTTATAAATTCAAACTTTTCAAATTGTTAAAATTTCATATTTATTTTTTTAAAGAATCTCATGTAATACATAGGTCTCACACCTAGTATATAATACATACCAGGTTAATATCCAAGAAATTTTTGATAATTTAAAATTGTAATGACTAATGAAAGATTTGTAAAATCTATTAATTTATAAAGATAAAAATGTTGTATGTAAGTTTATAGTGATTAATTAAAATTAATATGAGAAATCTCAAATAAAGTCTCAATATTTTGAGTTAGTTTACGATTTAATCCCAAATTAGTTTGTGTTTACAACAAAAAAAAAAACAAAATACCAGCTAAAACTTCGGAATAACCCTTTTTGGTTTTGCAAATTTAGTCATTTTTCCTTTTTTCGTTAATTGGTCAAAAAAATTTTGGACTTTTCTAAAGATTACGTTGATTTTTACCAATAACCTAAAACTTGAGACTTTTCTGAAGATTATTTTTAAACTAATTTATATTATTACGTTTATCAATAACCAAAATATTGAAATTTTTTTAAGATTACCTTGAACTAATTTAGGTTATTGGTAAAAAAAATAGTATAATCTACAGAAAAGTCTCTATATTTTGACCAATTAACAAAAAAAATGCAAAATATTGACTAAATTTGCAAAACCGGCCAAAAATGGTTATTCCAAAATTTTAACCGGTAATCTGTCTTTTTTTGTAAACAAAAATTAATTTAAGATTAAACCGTATAGTGATCCAAAATATTATAACTTTATTAGAGATTTCTCAAACTAATATATACATTGTTAAGAATATCTAGTCTACCTTCTATATGTGTAGATATTTGATAAAACCATAATTTTGTACAATACAACATAATATTGAATTAAAAAAAAATCAATCATGAAAATAATATTGTCTTCTAGTGATGGATTTAGGTATTTCAAATTTTAAATCAGTTTTGACTAAACTGCACAAATGGTCCCTGTGGTTTGCTCAAAATTACCACTTTGGTCCAAAAATGTTTGGACTAGCACCAGAGGTCCAAAGTTTTCATTTTGTTGCTTGTTTAATCCAATATGTTCTGATTTTTTTTCAAAATGATGGATTTGCCCCTGTTTATATGATTTTTTTTTTCTTATTTGTTTTTTTATTTTCATATTTTGAAAAATAAAAAATAAAAATAAATTTCTCTCTCTCTCTCTCTCTCTCTATATATATATATATATATATATATACATATACCTTCTTCCCTCTTCATTTGTTCTTCACGGTTCTCAAGAACCCCTCATCGTCAAATCCACCACCGTCCATCTTCAGCCACCCCTCATCCTCGCTCCCTTCATAATCTGAACATGGACCCAACACCGTTTTACCACCCTCACCATTGATCACCTTCACCATCCTTCAACCTTCAACTGAACCTTTCATCATCTATCACCACCCTCATTTATCAATCACAACCTACACTACCCACCATTAGCCACCACCGACCTTACAACCCATCATTTTCTCCATTAGATCATCACACCACCATTGAAACACCATTGATTGTCATCAACACAAAATGATCGCCAAACCACCAACAACACCAAATCTGCCAAAAAATAAGAAAAAGAAATTAACCAGTGGATATGTTCATCACTTAATCTGTTCGTCACCCTCTTTATCTTTTTTCTCGTCGGATTTGGGAACAAGAAGGTAAGGGCATCGTTCAACACATACCAGTGCTAGGGTTTCCTGATGAAGATGTCGGAGCTAGGGTTTTCGGTGGATGATAGCGGCGCTGAAATAAGAATAGCCGCTTAGGGTTTTCTGAAAACCCTAACTCTTCGCCGCCCTTCGTCTTCTCTGGAACGTCGTCACCAAATCGCTAGGGTTTGTTGATGAAGAAAGCAGAGAAACATGGAGATAGACGAGGCTCGCCGGAAGAACGATAGTTTATAGATCTAGAGCTTCGTCGAGTTGCAACGGAGTTTTTCATATTGCCGGAAAAACGAAGGTTTATATATATACACAACGGCGACGAGATCAAAGAAATGGTTTGCAGATGGATGGCGATGGCGAGATGGTGGTCCATGACAGGTGGTGGCTGAAGACGATGGTGACTGAGGGCGACGACGGTGGTGGAGTCGACGATGAGGGGTTCTTAAGAACCTTGAAGAACAAATGAAGAATGAAGGAGAAATAGTGTGTGTGGGAGAGAGAGAGAGAGAGAGAGAGAGAGAGAGAGAGAGAGAGAGAGATTTATTTTTATTTTATTTTTTTTAAATCTGAAAATCAGAAAAAACAAATAAGCAAAAAGAAAAAAATCATATAAACAAGGGCAAATCCGTTATTTTGAAAAAAATCAGAACAGATTGGACCAAACAAGCAACAAAATGACAACTTTTGACCTCTGGTGCTAGTCCAAAACTTTTTGGATCAAAATGGCAATTTTGAGCAAACCACAGGGACCATTTGTGCAGTTTAGTCATCAGTTTTCAGATTAAGATGGCAAAAATAAAAGAAGTTTGTGCATTCTTGATTTATAGGTAAATTGTATGATTTATATTAATAAGGATGAAGGGTAAAATGGTAAATTAACTTTCATAGAGGAGGGTTAGAGGAGATATGGCAAAATTTGATTCTTTTATTAAAATAAAAAGATTGTTACATCTCCACCTCTTGTAATTCAAGGTGTAAGAATTTAGAAAATCACCTTCAATGATGATTACTTGTATCGACTATTTCATAATATAAAGATACAATCATAAGAGGAATATGGAAACAAGATAACTACAAATAAATTTATAATTACCAAATCAACAAATCATGGATTTCATAATATAAAGATACAATCATAAGAGGAATATGGAAACAGGATAACTACAAATAAATTTATAATTACCAAATCAACAAATCATGGAGACTACCAAATAAACATTATTGTAATAATTAATTTTTTATTCACAGATCGAATTTCTTAATATCCCTTGAACTTATGGAGTGTTTGGGAATGCATTTTAAAATGACTTATTAACTTATTGGCTTTTTAAAAAGCCAATAAGATATTAAAAAAAAAAAAAAAAAAAAAAAAAATGTTTGATAAATAACCCAAATAACAATCAAATCGGACTTATTAACTTATTAGCTTTCTAATACCTAAATAGACTTGCTTTTTGTCAAGTCCTAAACCATTTACCATCAAATCAAAGTAGAAAAAAGTAAATCAACTTTTTTGTCATTTACACCTTCAAGCTCAAATAAATTAACCAAATAACAATCAAAATAGGACTAAAACTTCATCTACTTTCCTTTTTGTTAACCTACCATTTTCAACCTTTTACACACAAAAACAAAGGTATAACCAACCACTACACATGCCCATTAACATTTCACATTTCTACAACAGCTGAACATAGTCGATAAAAACTACTCAAAATTGTGAGGTTTAACATTAACAAAGGGTTTGTACATAGGCTGGAAATTTTTTTTAAAAAAAAAAAAGCAAAAAGCATCATGAATGAGAGAGCGCGTATAACTGACCCGGATTCTTGTATATTATAACTGGGCAACTCCTTTTCCTGCTTCACTTTCCTCAGATTTGTTCTCTTCATTTGTTGACTTGTTATCAGTAGTACTAGTAGTAGTAGAAGGCAATACTGTTTGACTTAAAGTCGAACATAATGTAGCAAATACACTTTCTTTAGGCTTTTGGGTTTGGGTTTTTCCAACTAACTTGCGTTTTTTTATGATGTCTGTTTCTTCCTTTTTTGCCAAAAATTTTCTTTTTAACCTAAATTCTAATGTTCCTTCATCTTCTTCTAAGTGTTTCTTTGGTGGAGGTTTATAGTCTTCATCATCCTCATCATCTTCATAATCAACCAATCCACCAGATCCATTTGATACACCGGGTCCCGGTCGTGTTCTTATCCTACCCCCACGTGTCATTGATGCAGAATCTTCCTCATCACTATCAACATAAACAAAATCAGTAACTTAACAAAATAAATAAATAAGATAATGTAATTAGTTAATTACGAAAATACCTATCCTCGTTGAAGTAATCCTCCTCTTCCTTCTCGAGTCCACGCTCATCTACACGTTTTCGTGTTTCCGTGTTGTTGTTTTGGTTATTCGTTGCATGTTCTTGCGCCTGTGTGTCGGAATTTTAAAAAAAAAAATCTAAATATAAATAAATGGTTTGTGTTTTTTTAGATGAAATTACAGAAAAGGACCTGATCGTATCTGAGTTTGAGAGATTGAATGGAAGGTAAACTGTCAAATTTCGCTAATTCATTCCAGAAGGTGTCAATTAAATACTTCAACAGTGTCTTTATATTCTCCTGAATTAATGGCATTGTGTTTAATGTTATTAGATAATAAAAACAATAATAATAATAATAATAATAATAATAATAATAATAATAATAATAATAATATAAGATATTTAGTTATATTATGAAATAAATAAATAAATACCTTACGGATATGCTCGAAAAGTTCAAGAACTGAAGAGTTTAACAAATTATAGCGACTTCCATTACAGATAAACGCATCCACGATTGGTTTAAAAACATTGTTCTTCACAATATAACTCATAAGATGTTCATCCTGTAATAAAAGTAAAACACATATTTTTTTCATTATTATAACATATAAATTCTAAAAAATTAGTTATATAGAATTTGTGGTTATTACGTTATGTGAGATTAAAGTTCGAATGAAACGAATGGCTGCAACTACAAGATACTTTTCTTTCCTTCGAGTCAGATGTAAGACTTTATCTACAACACCATTAAGCAAGAAGTTACACCTGCAAAATTAAAAAATACAAAAATTTATATAGAGTATAAAAGAATTTACTCCAGAATAATTTAAAATGGAGAGATTACTTGAGTTGAGTACTTTATTCTATAAGGATGATGAAGAACACAAAAGCATAGGAGATCACAAATGTTCATAAGTATCTCAGGCTTTGCACTGTTTTTACTTCCATTTGGAGGACATGAAGAAGTTATAACATTAATCACTTGATCCAGATGCTTCTCGTAGAATATTTCAACAATCGCATCTCTCTGCTGATGAAACAGAATTTATATAAAAATGTTTTATGTAATTTAGAAAAATATATAAATCAAAAAGAAGAAAGAAAAGAGCGATGAGAGTTTATATGTGTTTACCCTAACCTGTCCTCCTGAAGAAAAGGAATCAAGAAGACTTCGAATTATTTCAAGAAACTGGCAATGCATATCGTCTCCAAAATCTGTAAGCATCCCTTTCACCTGTGAAAAACCTACCACATTGTTAAGAGATTGCCACATTGTGAAATTACTAATATACCCTTGGATGTGTAAGTTGTACATACCAGAAGGCCGAGCAATGGGACACCTTCTTGACGGCTGACATAGGAACGCAACATGGTCGGATCTTGGTTTAATGAAAAAATGAGGATGTCTGTCCTGCATCCATAACATTTCGTCTACCAAATTGTTAATTAATTTAATCTAAGAAATCAAAAGTTTTTAGAGTAAATTACACGAATGGTCCCTATGGTTTGGGGTAGTTTGCACGTTTGGTCCCTAACTGATTTTTTTAACTCGGAAGGTCACTACTGTTTGTTTTTGTTGCACGCTCAGTCCCTATCTTACCTAAAAAGACTATTTTGCACTTGATTTTTTTTATTTATTTAAATAAACACAACCCCAAACCCACTTCCACCTTACCTACCCCACCTTATTTAAATAAATTAAAAAATCAAGGGAAAAATAGTCTTTTTAGGTATGACAGGGACCAAGCGCACAAAAAAAACAAACTGTAGGGACCTTCGGAGTTTAAAAAAACCAGTTAGGGACCAAACGTGCAAATTACCCCAAACTATAGGGACCATTTATGTAATTTAATCAAGTTTTTATAAAATTTGTGAGATACAAATTGATTACCCAGTGAGAACAAGCTTCTTATCTTCACTTTGTAAGATATCAGTAATCACACTGAATATGCCTTCATTCACTAGATCTCTAAAAACATTCCAAAAAAAATGATTTGTAAATTTGTATATATTGAAAGTGTGTAATGAGATTTATTAATATACCTGAAAAGGCGAAGTTGTTGAACTACTTGTAAGCTTTTGCTTAAGGTGCAAAATTCTTGTAAGAAAAACACCAAATTTCTCTTGGAATCAGGAGATGTTGTAGGGGATTTTAGCCTTGCAAACAGCTCCTTAATGAAAGTGGTGTCATCTTTTAATAAAGTCACAACCTGGAAATATAAACAAACAACATGTTAGATGATTTTTTTTTTTTAAAAAAAATAAATGGGAGTTGAGATTTAATTAATTATGTAAATATCAATTCTTAAATCTTACCATTCCATTATTGGAGTGAATCATGGAATTAAGGCTTGCAAGAGTGGATTCATCCAAAACCCTAGGCAACACAACATCCTTCAGATAACCTATTCTGTATGTTTGATGTATCTTTGACAAGGCTAGAGGATCTTTAATTGGTATAGCCTATATAATATCAATTAACATTGTATTTATATTTATTAAATACTTCCCAAAATAATTAAAACAAATACATTCATTAATTAATTAATTAAGTATTAACATCTTCCAGATTGATACTGATACCTCCTTGAAAACAACATGATCTTTAAGGAAATTTCGATGATGTACATGAGGTGTTTCCATGTCATCTGTAGACAAACAAAATTATAAATTTAATTATATAAGTATTAAGAGTAAATGTCAAAGAATCTATTTGAGATTTATCATTACTTACATTCAAGACACCCGATAATATCCATGATTAATTCATCACTGAATATTTTCTCAAAGATTTGAGGACTGTTGAGTAGAACTGAGATAAAGAAAGATAAAAAAGTTGTGAGTTTTTTTATAGAATATGAAACTGATTCTTTAAAATTGATGATGAATTGATGATTAGGAAAGTTTGGGTATTAACTGATTCCTTTGACAATTTTGTATATCATGTGAAGCCCATCTTTGTTTTCCAAATCTTCACATACTCTAAATAAATCCATCAACTTTCGGAAAAATATTTGCTGCTCACATTAAAGATTTCATAAAAACAAGGTGAGTTTATCTATAAAGATTTTAAAAAGTTACAAAAAGACAAATTTAGAATTAGTAAAATAGCATACATCATGTAGTATGAGCTCTGTTACACACAGCTGATCTGTAACACTACCATCAACCACAACCTGCAAGAAAAAAAAATATTCAACACTAATTTTATAAAAAAAAAAAATCAGAGTAAAATATGGATTAAAAAATTTAACACCAACTTTAAGTATTGAAGGGAGTGTTGAGAGCTCTACAGCTGGCAACTCCCTTAACTCATTGTTAGCCCCATGATATGAGTCATCTGAAGAGAAATACAATAATAAATAAATTATGACAAGATGATATTGATATTTACAATATACATAAAAAAGTTAAATAGTAATAATAACTTACTGCGAATAGTATCAAAATGTAAATTACGCTGCAGATTGCAAATATGATCCCTAGGTAAAATATAATGTTAAGCATATGCATAATTAAAAGGAAAAGAAAAACATAAGATGATGAGATATATCATTTATTGATTATTAGGTACCATATGTATGAGCATCCTGTGGTTTCTTGAAAGCTAAGAGCTATTTCACTTGAAAACTCTGAATCCCTCCATGAAATTATAGTATCTGGATAATAGGACAAGATAAAATTAATTTTTTTTTTTTTTAAAAAGAATGATATAGAATGTGTTTCTGAAATTTAAAAACACCTTCTTGTTTGCGATATATATCATCAGAGCAAATACGATGCATTAGCAGTGTTTCATTGTCTTCTTCATCAACAACAAACAAGCCCAATTCTTCAGATCTCTGTTGTAAAGATTGAGGGTAAGAATGTCTTTAAAAGATGAAAAGTATAAAAAGTTGAAGTTTTTCAGAATATAAAGATTAAAGATTAAAGACAAACCTCTAAATAATCAACAGTGACATGACCAGTCCCTTGATCATCCCATTTTCCATCATCATTGAGTCGATACACCTTCACACGCTGTTATTTATAAAGTTTAAAAGATGGGGTAAAGCACATTTTGAAGATATTTTATACTGTTAATAACAAACACGGGAAAATCTACAGAAAATAAAAAGAAGACAGCATCTAGAAGAAAGAAAGTTGAATAGTGTCATTAACAGGCTATTATTCTAAATCAATTAACTCACAAAGCCATCAAGAGTGACTAATTAATGACATAATTGAGAGCTAAAGAAACTAAAATGCAGATTGAAACTAATTCATTAAAGTTTTGATGATTACTGATGTCAAGCTAGTTAGCTAGGTAAGCTACAATCTTTTTAAAAGATAACTTCTTTTATAGAAGCTATTATAAAAAAAAAAAAAAAAAAAAAAAAAAAAAAAGTAAGGATTTTGTAAAATATAAAGTGGGATCTTCTATTTTAAAGTAAGTAGACACTGAAAAAACCTTTCTAGAAGGTATGCATTTTTTCTGCTAGTTTTCTACCTCACCATGTGTCCAATGAGCTTGAAATTTCTACTCAGCTTCTTAAATGGACCAATTAGAGTTTGCTAAATCTTGGGCTTCCGAGTTTATAAAAAGTAAAAACCCTTTTTTATGCTCGGGATTTGCAAGAAGTGACATTATCCCACAACCACAACTTTTTCTCTCAAATTATACTCGTTGTTAAATACTTGTGTTATTTTGTGGTTGTTTATTGTTTCTTTTCTTGTATTGTGCAACATATCTTATTACATGTATTCGTGTAATCTATATTCCAAACATTCGTATTTAGCTCTTTCCTATTTGGTGTACAAGAATTTGGTATGCTTCCTTCATAGTATCACAATCCCAAGTGTTACACCCTGTTCCCGAGTTCAACTTAACGAAGGAAAAGAATGGAAATGGATGGAAGTGAGAAGAAAGATAAAAAAAAAAATGGTGTTCCTGAGTTTCATTAATGAAAGGAAGTGGAAAGAAATGGAAGGAAAACTTTCCTTCCAATTTGGAAGGATTTGGAGAGAAATGAACATAATGTTTAATTTTCATTTCATTTCTCTCCAACTCAGGAACACAAAATAGAATTTTCTTTCACTTTCCTTTCTCTTCTTTTCTCTCCTTACTTTCTTTCCCCTTCTTTTCTTTTCTATGCTAAAACTCAAGAAAAAAGGTATTAGTGCTAACCATTCATTTAGAGTTTTTGGTTTGTTACATATATTGGCATTTTAGTATTTTGAAGTGTGTTTATCAAGAGGTTTTAGTTTTCAAAGTTATGCTCAAAATGGGTGCGAGTGTCGCAATTAACACAACGAGGTGCTTTGAGTACGTCATCACCAAAATCCATGCAAAATAATATTTAGCCTAAATAGAATAGAAGGATCCACAAAATAAGAGTGTCTTCATTCATGCTTACTTTAATAATGCATAATTTGGATAGCCACAAGTGAAACATGCTTATATGACATGAATTCAGGCACATGTGGGTGTTCTTGATTACTTCCAATATCACACTTTTACACTTTCTTATTTGCACCTAAGCTCACCCGAACAAGTAGTTAAACAGCACATATGACAAAACCACACGATTGCACATAAAAGTAGAAATTTTTTTTGGTTCGAATAAGAAAACAGGCAGTTGAAGAACACACAAACATAATAGAAAGGCAACTTTGGTAAAAAGAAAATTGGAACTCTGGAATTCAGCACAAAGCCAGTAACAGATGAGCAATTCACTAAAAACTTAACTCATAAATCTCCATTCATAGAGGGAGATTCACATCATAGTTAACTAAGCTGACATTAAGAATTATATCATAACGCCTATATATCTTAAAGCTAATAAATCCGGGTTTAAAGATCAACAGCAAAAATGAACTAAAAGTAACTTGAAATCAGAACGATATTATCAGCACATTAATGAAAATAACAAGAATAAGGCAAAAAAACATAAGCTACAAACAGACCTGCATCGAATTGTTGCTGGAAGTAGCCAACTTCTCCGGTGCACCCATCACAGCTTACTTCCTCCGTTTTCTTTTTCCCTTCAGCAAATTCGCCAAGAAAATCGCATCAAGATAATGTTTGCTTGATTTCGGGCGAAATTAGGGTTTTCCCGATTAGAATTCGAGAAAGGATAAGAAGAATGGAGTGGAGATAAACAAAAGCATGCAATAAAGTTCAGAGAATTGACAACGAAGAAACCCTAAAACATCATTCACACAGCAATAAGCCTGTTTCTCTCTCTATCTTCTTCTCTCAAAAGCTTTTCCCTCTGGGAAAAGGTTTCCGTGCACACCCCGACTATATGCTTGCTACAGATAATAATGGTAATAATTATTGCATGTATTTACACAAATAACCCCTAGGTTTAATCTAATTACACTTTAAATCAAAAAAAAAAGTATGGTAACTCTAATTGTAAAATCATTCTTATGGATTATGTGTCCATTCAAAATTAATTTTTAATGATAAATTAAACCGACCGTCTTCATGTTATTATTGATATTTCTGACCGTATTCATGTTATTACTGTCTGATCGTCTTTTCAGTTGTAGTCATGTTGTTATGATTTTTCTATTTATATTCATATTATTATTAATTTTTTCCGACCATGTTAGCTATAGTGTTCAGTTTATTTACATAGTGATCATTCTAATTCATATATTTTACAACATCTTTATTCTGGATATTCATTCATTGCATTGCATGATGAGTAATTGATCAGCATTGCATGTGTTGCTAACATTGTAGGTGTTGCTACGAAGAAACATTTATGATATTAGAACTAATGTTTGATGAGGCCTTTTATCAAAAGTTTAAATTGGTTTATTCTAAAGCGATGTTATCACGATAGATCCAACACGACCAACATTAAGTTAATTTGAGATGCGACTTGTCACTCGGGTGGCAAACCAGGTAGCTTTTCTAAAATTACATATGGATATTCACATATCAATGGAATACCTTGTAACTTCTTTTTTATTACCATCTACATCATATGCTAAACAAGGTATGTAACTACGTATTGTTTCAACATTAACTAGGAGTTTTACTATTGGAATCTTCCATGCATTGCATGCTTAATAGGTATTGTTTCAACATTAACTAAGAGTTTTACTATTCGAATATAAACCACACATAAAGTATATACACAATAGCATGACCATTATGTTAATTCGAAGGAACAAACATCTCTATGGTGCATTTTTCGAGTCGTCATCTTGACTAGAGCACACATTTCGGCTTCCACTATGGTTGGATATTTCATGTCTTGTATTTTTTTTTTCTATATTACATCAACTAAAGAGAAAACCATTGCTTTAGTGCATTAAAATTACATTCAGTAAGCAAAAAAAAATGTATTTAAAAAGAAAAATGAATTGTCATGATGATTACCTTTTCGTTTTATTAACATTTAGGAAACATTTTTTGTATATATTTGACCATTTAACTTGTTAAATGATCAAATGTGTACAAAAAAATTGTCTAATGTCATGTTTGATATGCGTCTAACCGAGTTGGATCAAACTTTTTTTGTTGAATCGGTCAGCTAAATATGTTTGGTAAATCAATTTTGGCCATCTAACTCATAAAGAAAGTTTTATCTCTGTAAGAAGAAAACCAACGACTGACTAAGAAATGAGGAAGCGTTACCAATTGTTCCCTTCCCTATGTTCCTTTTTCACGCCTTTGCGACCCCCTCCCCCACCGATCAACTCATTCTCCTCTTCTCATCAGGTACGTCTTTTCCTCTTCCATCGCCTCCATTCTTCTTTATCGATTCATAAAACCAATTTCATGAAATCGTTTTTGAAATTGATCCATGAATTCATGAAACCATCTCGTTCATGAAAATTAGTTTTTAAATTGATTCATGAAACCATCTCCTTCAATCGCAGGTTCTCCTTTATGTTCTAAAATCGATTTATGAATTAATTTTATTCACATATATTTCTTTGTACTTCTGTTTTGAATGGTATGATTTTTGAAATTGATTGCTATTGGTTCATGAAATTGATTCCTTTTAAACTTCTATAAAATTTCCGATTTTTTGATGTTAATAAGAAGGTTCCTACCTGCCTCTTGATCAGGAATGTTCTAACAAGCTTTAATCTTACAGCTTTTGTAGAAGATACAAACAGTAATGGTATCAAGTGTGATGAGATGATTAGATAGGTGTTCCATAGTTGTGTTTGGAGGATGGAGTTGTAGATTCCATCGAAAGATCATTTGTGTTTGGAGGATTGAATTGTAGATTCCATCGAAAGATGATGGCTTTTTGTTATGGTAGTTGAGGGATTGAATTGAAAGCGGAGAAGAATTGAGATGAAATTGGGATTCCAATGGCATCAAGTAGGGACCGAAGGCGGAAATGGATTGTGTGTTGGAATTAAAGACAACTGTGAAATTGGTGATTCCAGAGTATAATAAGGTGGGGGTTTGTATTTGAAGTGGGAGTTTTTGTTTCTAAATGGTATAAAATGTAGATGAAAAGTATTTTAGCAGGGCAAAATGATCATTTTTCATCGGTCGGTACATTCAATCAGATGAACAATCAAACAACATGGTTTCTTACTCAATCAGGATTTCTTACCAAGACATAAATTTCCCAATCAGCACTTTCTCAGTCAGCAACTATCAAATGTGGCTTAAATATGAGGAATTTTTTTTTTACTATTTTCTTAAAACTTTTTAGAATTTATTAAAACATTTTCAAGATAATTTTTTTCTTATAGGTTATTCTAATATCATGTTTTCAATTTCGCTTATAACATTTTCTTATAAGTTTTTCAAATTTATTACAACATTTTTTAGATTAATTTTTTTCTTATAGTTTTTTCTAATACAATGTTCTAGATTTCGCTTATAATTTTTTTTTTTTATACTTTTATATAATTTTCATACAAATACTTTTAAACCAATTATTTTCTAAATGTTTTAAACTTTTGTTACAAGTTTTATTTATTTATTTTTATATTTTCATACAATTGTTTTATAACTTTTATACAACTCTTTATGAACTTTCTTTTACAACATTCAACGCTTTGATGATTTTGTATAACAATTTAATACTTTTTTATAACATTTTAAAATACTTTCGTTAAATGAAAGTTTAGAACATTATATTTAAAAAATTAAAATTTTAATAAACTACTAATTAAAAAGTATAAAAAAATTGTAATAATGTTAAAACATTTACATTATAATTTTTTTCTATTTACTACGTAATATTTTTTAAAGACCTTACTTATTGTTACATATTTAATTTATTTAATTTTATTATTAGATACTATTTACTTTAAAAAATATTACATATGCTTAAAAACAAAAGAAAAACTATATATAAGAGGCTATATATAATATTTCACAAAAATAAAAATATATTTCTTAATTAAATAGACAATTTTATAATTGATCGATGATTAATTAGAATTTATGATAGTAAGTTTTGCTAAAAATAAATTAGTAGAAAATTGATATTTTAAATCAAAATGCTATAAATAAGATAAATGATCAATTATTATGGATCTTTTAAAAATAACACTTGAAAAAATAATACAAACAAATATGAAAAATAAAATTTCCATTAAAAGTGTGACTTAACATGGTAAATATCTTTTTGTTTTGTTCACGTTTAGGTCCTATTTAATAGATATATTTCCAGGTTTAAATAAATCATTTTGGTTGAATGGATTGGAAAAACTCTTTAATTTTGCAAAAAAAAAAAAAAAAAAAAAAAAAAAAAAAAAAAAAAAAAAATCCGACTAAGATATGTCTTTCCCACAAAACCACAAAATCATATCTTTTTGGTTAAATGGGTCGGAAAGACAATTTTGTCTCAAACACCGTCTATTTCTTTCTTTGATTATTATTATTTTTTTAAATAATTTTTTCTAGATTATTACTTTTTTATTGAATTGTTATATATTAATAAATATTTTTTATATTATAATATTTATATATTAATAAATATTTGGAATATTAAATTCCTTTACTTAATTTTTTAATTAATTTTTATTGGATTAATTTCTTTTTTGGCAATACCACCACCATCCTAATTTATTTAAAAAAAATATCATTCCCACCACAATCGGACATATCGGGTCAAGAATCACCCGTTGGTTAAAAGAAAAATAAAAAAAAAACAAAAAAAACTAAAATGACTATATATAAAGAATAACATAGTAACATATCTTAAAAAACAATAAACTAAAAACAACCTAATTGATATTCTATTTGGGTTTTAAGTGATTTATGTTTTATTACTTTGTATGAAAAATTGTATTTGGATTTTTAAATGATTATTGTGTGATTTTGATTTTGTATAACAATTTGTATATTTTTATAATAACTCAACAACTTTATCCATTACAGTATATAACAACAGGGTAATATGGTAATTTTTCATTATTCAGCATAGTCACTGAGATGTACAATCAAACAACATGGTTTTTTTTTTTTTCCAGTTAGAACACTTTCTCAGACAACAACTATCAAACTGGACCTTAGGTAATTTATGTTTTTGTACACATTTAACCATTTAACTTGTTAAATATGTTCACATGTTAGATAGTCGGTGATAATGATAATATGTAAACAAATTTAACAAGTTAAATGATAAAATATGTATAAAAAAATGTTTAAGTATGAACAAAACGAAAATGTGATTACCTTGATAAGTTATTTTCCATGTTTAAAAACTACAAGTAACCATAAACATACAAATACAACCATAAAGACCATCCATGCACATTAAAAGGTCACGTTTTACATCACCATTCAAGCTATAAGTCTATAACTTATGGTGTCAATCATATATTCAAAATAAAGTTTTTCATAGCTTTCCCCATTTGAAAAAGGGCAAATACCATATTAACCCATCAAACTTATTGTTTTTGTTTTAAAAGGTCCCCAAACTATTTTTTACACATTAAAGGAATAAACATACATTTCCTTGTTTTAAAATACTCTTATGTTACCTGAAAATCGGGTTCAAAGGTAATATACATGCCACGAAGGGTTTGACTGCCATATCAACATCAACCTGGTTTATTATTATTATTATTTTTTTTTTCATGAAAAATTCTTTGGTCATGTTCATTATGAAATCCAATATTATTCATATTGTTTCTAGAACATTCAAACACCATCACCTTAAACCACCATCTGCCACCTTATATCACCGTCTACAACCACCATCATTAATTCCTTTTCATCTTCTTCAGATACAATTTTACACAGAAAATTTCCTTTACCATCAAAACTAAACCTAAAAATAATCCATTAAAAACAAAGATTAAATTAGAAAAAACTCATAACTAGCAAAAAAATCTGGATTTGATACACCAAGAACACAAAAAGCCCTACCATCATATTTTCCTAAAAAAAAAAATCAGATCAAAAGTGCCACCATCTGATGAAGATGAAAACCCCAAACGATTAAAATCGAAAAAAATGGAGAAGTAATTGAATCTGTAAAACCCTATCGATCAAAAACAAAAAAATAGAGAAGAAATTGAATTTGTAAGACGACGTCGTAGTGACTGGCTTCATCGGGATCTTCGATTCTAAGCGTCTTCTGATTCAAAACTGAGTTCTTTGGTTTCTTTAGATCATCTTCTGAATGGTAAGGATAAATTTACGCATCGTGTCTTGAGTTGTTTTCCTAAGATCGGCATTGGCTCACAGGGGTGTGAGGTTAGGAATCTTGTAGGCTTTAATGGTGGCAAGAACAGAATAGAGGTCCAGTAAGTTGAAGGGTGGATTGGAATTAGAGGGCAGATGGAGTTGGGATCTTTTAATTTCAGTGACCAGACACTCATAGGAAATCCATGATCTTTGATGAGGTTGTTGAGAAGGCGTTTTTTTGGATTTCCAGTAGATGTAGGAAAGCTAAGCTTAATTGGACTGATTGGCTTCGTAAATCTGCTTTTGCTACACTTCTCTTGTAATGTGTTTTTCCTAGCTTCTTGCTAGGGGTTTTTTTTTTTTTTTAATTTTATTTTATTTAAATAAAATCTTCTATCGTTAAAAAAAAAAAAAAAAAAAAAAAAAAAAAAAAAAAAAAGAAGAAGAATTCAGTGACTGGAGATGGTGATGTGATGTGGTATGTAGGGATGAGATGAGATGCTGCAAGATGTTAGGATGATTTCTTTTACCGGAGGGAAGCGAAGTAGATACCAATGGTAGTTGGTTGTTGATGGAGATGAGTTGCCTATGATTAGGTTTAAGTTTTCCTTTTTTATAATTTGTTTTAATTTATATTATTATTATAATAATGACATAAATAATAACAACTAAAAATAATTAAGAAAAACCAAATAATAGTACTATACATGATCTTTTAAGGGGTTAAATGGGGTTAAATGACCATTTCAACCGGTCACATTAACCTTTATTACCTTGATGTGCAAAAACAAAAAATAAATAAATAAATGATCTTTTAAAACAAATGTGATAAGTTCTTGATAGTTATGTGCAAAAACAAGAAATAAATAAATGACCTTTTAAAGCAAATGTGATAAATTCATTGGGTTAAAATGATATTTATATTCGAAAAATCACTAAGTAAGCTTCCACCTAGTTTTTCATTTTTATACACTTTCTCAATAAAAATGGTTAAAGTGAAATTAGTGGGATTCCAACAATAGACAGACTTCAGATATTTTGGTTGTTGAGTTAAGCTAAATTACACAAAAAAGGTGAGAATCAAATTTTTGTATCATTACTAATGATAACAAGATTTTCCAAAATAAATTACTTGATTATAACAAAAAACTTTCTAAAAACATCCTTAATCATAACATAACAAAAGACTAGCAATGGACTCAAGAAATGATTTAACTACACTGTATCAGAGTAGTTAAATGTGATAGATCTCAATTTTAGATGATGCCGCTGTTTGAAAACAATTGAACTTTGAAAGCAATGGACTCAAGAAATGATTTCATTGATAGAATACTCAAAACACAATGACAACCATAACATAGAATGTAAACTAGATTCAACAATCACATGAGATATTGCAGTGTTCTAATTGATAACAAAATTCAAAACAGAAAGAGATCATAAATCAAAAACCCTAAAACATCTATTCTTCAGTAGCAGATTCACCACTCTGCTTGTTGTGCTTCCTTGCATACCTCTGGTTCCTCAAGAACTTGGGATCCATCTGCATCACACACATAGTTTCAACAAAATAATCATCAACCACCATTACTTCACTCTCCAAATAGAAAACAAAAAACAATTTTTTTTAGGTTTTCATCCAAATCATTAAAACATGATGAAATTCACCCGTATCCATATCACAATAAATACCATTTTGAAGTTTTTAATATGACACAAAAACCATAAACAATCAAATCCGAATTCCAGAATTACAGTGTACATGATTTGATTCATAATTTTCAAAAACTTTTTTTGTGTAGAAAATACGACGACAAATTTCGATTTTGCTAAAAGCGTACATTGTCATCCATCAAGCATCACATAGCATTTTTAAAAATCTACATGACCTATTAACGAAGATCAATCGACCACTGATTCAAGCTCAAAAATCAAAGGAAAAGCTTAAAAATCTTACTCCTTTGGTGGAAGTGTGTCTGTGCTTCCTTGGCTTCTTGATACCGTTCCTGTGAGCCTTGGCCGACTGGTTATGCGCGGTGTGATTCTTCGACTTGGCCATCTCTCTGGCACACTGTTTACACCAATAATTAACAAATCAACACACAAATAACTAGGAAAATACGGAGTCCGCTTACATACAGATCCCCGAAAGCTGGAAATAAGCTAATAAATTTGGAAAAGGTTGAGAGAAAAACCTGTTAAGTTGCAGCTCCTGAGAGATTAGGGTTTTCACGATTGACTGAAACGAGGATATGGGGTCGCCGTCTCTTTTTAAAAACCCTAATTTGCGTTTTTTTACGAAATGGGCTTCATAGATCGAGCTGGGCCCAATATTTGTTGAATCATTTTGTCACCGTGTTATCAAATATACCAAAGTTTACTATAATTTTATAATACTGAATGAAAAATTACAGATATATACCAAAGTCTACATTTTTTGCCGAATTGTTTCTTAAATTAGTTTTTAGAAAATTATATTAATGTAATTCGTCTTCATTTTTTATTTAGCGATAATTTCATTAGCAAGTTATACTAAACCAAATGTAAGTTTGAATGGCATGACCATGCATAGTTTCAAATTTATCATGGCCAAGAGATAAGAAATAGCAACATGGTATTTATTTTTCCCTCATTAATTATTTTCTTTATTATGGTATTTCTAAAATTTAACCATTATAACGAGTAAGCTATTGTTTTGAATTATGATTACACAACACAAATTAACATGTTTTCCTGCAATGTTAAGAAAAGAAAATAATGGGATACTGACAAAGAAAATAATGGGACGATTCAATATTGCAAGGGGATAATGACCTGATATGGTAAAATACTTTTTGAAATAGAGATATTTAGTCTTTATTATTATTATTTTTTTGTAAAATAAACCTTTGTACTTTATTAATATGTACACATTAGGTCCTTTTCACCAAATTCTGCAGGTTTTGCTGATGTGGAAGAGTTTATTTTACAAAAAAAAAAATAATAAGGACTAAATGTGTACATTTCAAAAAGTATCTTACCCTATCAAGTCATTTCCCTTTCTTTTATTTTGTTGAAATGAAATACCCATGTGGCATCCACAGATCCACAACGAGATTTTTCCAACTTTTTTCATCATGAAAAAGAGGGAGAACCCCAATCTCCGGCGACTCCTTTGTGTGTTCCTACACATCACTGGTAGCAAGGATGAATGATGGGTAAAAACAACAAGGTCGAAGGGGGAGGCAGGAGGAAGTAAAGACGGTAATTAGCGGCGAGGAGCTGCTCTGGTAGCCCCCTCGTCGATTTTTTTTTCCCTGACAACATATCTCAAAGATGGAGGCAAAGAGAGACAGATCGGAGAAACACAACAGGTAAAGGGTGTTTGGTTGTTGCTGTTCGACCGGAAGGAAGAGAGGCGAGAAAGAGAAAGGCCGCTGCCCTTTTCTTGTTGCTGGAGGATCACCCACCTCCGGTAACTAAGCTAATTAATTGCTATTTAGTGCCACTTGTGCTTCCTCATCAGCAAAACATGTAAAATCTGATGAAAATGACATAATGTGTACATATTAATAAAGTATAAAAGTTTATTTTACAAAAAAAAGAAAAAAAGAAAAAAGACTAAATGTGTACAATTCAAAATATATCTTACCCTATCAAGTCATTTTCACTAAAAGAAAATTTATATATGACCGATATACCGGGTATAACCGGTCACAAGGATTGCATTGTTACAAAAAAAAAAAAAGTATAAGAGTTTATTTTACAAATAATAATAATAATAATAATAATAATAATAATAATAATAATAATAAAATAAATAAATAAGAACTAAGTATGATTTCAAAAAATATCTTACCAAGTTATTTTTCCTATTGCAAGGGGCAGATCACCCATTCTCATAATACATAAAATTACAAAGTATAATGATTCAATAAAAGATTGATTTGAACAGTGTTGTTATAACCAGAATTTAAATTTAAAACTATATTTTATTTCTTGTATTTTGCCCATCCTCCTTAATAAATGAAGGTTTTTTTTGCCACTTGTTAATCTTTTATCAGTTTTGACACTTATCATTTTGTGGTAATTTTGAAATAAATATTATCCACTTGTCAATTTTTTGTTTGTTTTAATTTTTAATTAAAATCATATATTTATATATGTAAAATATTAAATATCATATATATTATATTAAATTGTAATAAATACGTTTTTTTCTTTTTTATTTTAAAGTTGTAATTAAAAAATATTTCTTTTTATACTTTAAGTTTATTATTTTTTAAATCAACCCATATAATATCCGGGTATCACACCTAGTTTATTATTATAGGTCAATGACTAGCGAATTTATATGTTGGTCAAAGCATATAACTTTATTTGTTCCCATCAACCATTCATTCACATTATTATTACTTTACCAAACAATAGAGTTAACACCTAGTTTCCATTCCCATTTCTTCTAATATTACATCAAATCATTATATATAAACTTCAACACAAACCATTAACTCAAAACAATCATGCCCTCTTTCTCATAAAAATACAGACAGACGAGCAGACACAACTTTGCCTTATAGTTTATGCATTTACAACAGTCAAAACACAAACACCAACATCTTCTATTTCTCCATGTCAGTTGGAGGGTCAAAGCTCTCATTATACTCAATCTGCAAAAAAATAAATATTTAAAAGTCAAATAAATGAAAGTATGATATATCTTGCATTTAAGCACTAGAATACACATACCGATGCTTGGATGTGTTGTAGCTTCATTTTCCTGTATTCTTCTTGAGCTAGTTTTGATCTGAACATGGCTTGAACCCTAACAACCGATCTCTCAACACGCTCTTCAGCTTGCTTCCTACTCGCATGGAAAAATCCTTCTTCCCCATCAACATTCTCTTGCTTCTCATCTTTATCTGCCTCCACTTGAAGACCCCGAAACCCTTTTCGCTTCAATCGCCAACGCAATATCGCTTTCTCAAGCACTCCAACTGACCACACTATCTTCGTATACTGCCTTCTCACTTGATGACCCCGAAAAATCGCCTAAATTCAACAAACACAACATTAGTCACCAAAAAAAACAACACTCCCCCAATCTCATATGATAAAAAAACAAATCTGAGCGACACAGGACTGAATCTCAATCTCAGTAGATCGTATCAGCAAGGCCATTCTGTCACTTACAATAACCTGTCAAACTTACTTGAATTCTTATGGCTTGACGGCGTTTATTTAAGAAATCTTTTCTTATTTTCCAAGTACGGAACCTATACTGTATCCGTACAGCAGCCGCCATTTGTTTTTTCGATTCATGGTTCCGGAAGGCGTGTTGGATCCTCATGGCGGCTATGATACACCGCGCTTCGTCTTCCGGATTGGAAACTTCCACTTCTTTTGTCTTGAGTTTAAACGACTGCTCCCTAAACGCCGCCTGTATACGGGCGGCGGCATCGGCGGCTGTTCGGTAGGCTGCCAGGGTGTCTTTTAGATACTGCTCCTCTTCGCTGACGAGGACTGATGACGTGTCTGGGACAACGGGTTCGTTAGTTGGGAATGTGCTTTGTAGTGAGCCGCTAACGTTTCCGGCTAATGTCATGGCTTCAAAATGTGCCACGAGTGCCTTTTCGGCTAGATATGCAGCCAATCCTTCGTACCCATTTTTGGATGCCAGGTCAGCAGGTGTGTGTCCACTGGGGTTTTCAGAAGTTGGGTCGGTTACTAGATTAGGGTTCGCTCCAGCCGAGAGAAGAGATGCCACCATCCTTTGCCTGAACATAGTAAACCAAATTTAAGTTGAGATATTTTACTAATGGGTTTATATAAATGGATAAATGCGAGAAGTAGCAACGTATTTTTGTTTATTTGTGTATTATAGCATCTTACTTTTGTTTTTTCTATTTTAGCATACCAGTTTCACTATTTTCCTAGTAAAGCATTGTACTTTGAAAAATCTACCCAGTTATAGCAATGTACTTTCAATTTTCTTCTTATTAGCACATTGTACTTTGAAAAAACCTACCCAGTCACAGCATTGTACTTTTAATTTTTTCTTATCAGGACATTATACTTTGAAAATCAGTATTTTCAATTATTTTTTTTATCAGGACATTATACTTTAAAAAAAATCTACCCAATTATAGCATTTTACTTCCAATTTTTTTTCTTAGAAGGACAATATACTTTGAAAAGGTTACCCAATTATAGCATTTTACTTTCAATTTTTCTTATTAGGACATTATACTTTGAAAACACTACCCAATTATAGCCTTGTATTTTCAAACTTTCTCATTAGGACACTGTACTTTGAAAAATCTACCCAATTATAGCATTGTACTTTCAATTTTCCCTTATTATGATGTTACATTTCGAAAAATCTACCCACTTATAGGACATTATAGTATTATACTTTAAAAACTATACCAACTAGAACAATGAATTTCTTTGTATATGGATGACATTGCTATATTTGGGTAGATTTTTTATAGCACAATCTTGTAATAGGAAGGAATAAGCAAATCAAAGAAAGCACATTGTTATTTTTGCATAAAATACACACAAGAACCATACCTCCCATGGTGTGCAGCCCAATGAAGAGCAGTCCATCCAAATTTATCACGAAAATCTAAGGATAACCCAGACCATGAATACGGGTAAATCGCCCAATTATAATCCAAAATTGCACACAAATGAATAACTCCTTGACCTTCATCATCACGAACAGGAATCTTCCCACCTTCCAACACTCTTTCCAAAAGCCACTCAAGTAATCTATTTCGCAACGTGAGCTCCATTAAGCTATTTCTCGCTTGTTCAAAAGATACTTTTTTTTCCATAACCGACTTCACCAAAAAATCCCAACGATTCACAATATGTCGTGTTTTTTGGGCGAATATTATCGCATCCTTCAAACTCTTCTGTGGTATTTTACTTGATAAAATCTCTAGACTCTTGGATGTGGAGAAAAGCAAATGAGCTAGTCTCATGTTGACTTCGAGGTCTTGCCAGTCTGGCTTCTCGTTGACAGGTGTCGGTAGATTAGTGGTGGGAGGAGGAGGAGGAGGACGGAATTCGAATTCCATCACCTGACTGATGGGGTTGTGGCAATCAGAACTCAGGAATAGATTCACGATTCCGGGATTTTGTGGAGGAATCATACATCGAAAAACTCCGGATTGAACAAATTCTAATTGAACAAAAACATCCCCACATACACAAAATATATTCGAGTTCATTAGGTGGATATACTTTTTGTTAAAATCTCCAACCACTAAAATCTGCAGAGAAGAAACACAAATGTAATACATTATGCTATTTCCTTTACTTTGACATTTAATTCTTTAGAAAGTTTTAAGAGAAAAGTACCTTTGTTTCTTCACTTGTTAGAGCCCATGAAGGGGAGACATCGGTTATGTTGAAAATTTTATCAGTGGAATTGTGATCACCATTGAAAGGTGTGAATGGATGTTGAAGTGGATCATCTATTGATCCAGGAGAATCTGTGATGATGTAATTCATCCATCTTCCAAAACTTTCTTGTGTTGGTAATTCATCTTTATGCATTGTGTTGAAGACATCAATGCCTAAATTTGCAATTTGAGCATTGTGTCTATTTACATTGTCTACTGATCCATTTGATACATATTGGTTAGTTTGATCAAATTGTGCAACATTTCCTACAAAATAATAGATCCACACATGTAAATAATTATATAAACTTAAGTTTCATTAACAATAACTATTAATCTTTTAATAACTAGATAGATATATTTTAAAAAGAACTAAAGAAAGGAGAGAGTTTGGTTAAAGGGTAGAAACGTAAAAAGGGAGTTCTTGATGGATAAAGAAACTCTCCTCTCACTTAACCTGTTAAGTCAGTCTGTTTATATTAAGTAAAAAAGAAACATCACTATATATCCATTTAGGTTAAGTTCTATCTCCATTAAGTCCATTAAATCAGATATAAACAACACATAAACCAAATTCATTACCTCCTTCAGATCCACTCAGCTTATCGGAAGTTGGAATCACAAGCTCATCCCATTCCAGTGTATTGATTTCATGAATTCTCATCTCATGATTTATTGCTGTCTCATTAGGCTCTGTTGAATCACAAAAAAACAGAAAATACTTTACAACATTTTAGTCATTTAGTTTTCATTGTTATTGTTCAAGAGAAGTGTTTGACTATTAATCAAAGTTTTCTTGATGTTCATTAATAAACTTACACACCAGTAAAGTACACCTGATCAACCCCATCAATTTCTTCTGAAAGATTTGATGAAGTAGGTGGGTCCGAGCTAGAATTGGAGTCAACAGTCAACCCTGGAGACCCTTGCAACTGCATCATATGTTCAGGCAATTTTCAACAAAATATGTTTGACTATTTTTCATTAATAAACTTTTTATGTGAACAAACCTCTTGAGTGTCACGATAATGAACAAGTACAATATGTTCCAGATTCCTGTAACATAATGAAATTAAACAATGATCAATATATATAGAGAGAAGGAACATCTTGAAGATATGTATTGTAAATATCCATGAAATCTTGGATTGTTGCATACTTATCAAGAAGCCAGTAACATCTACGAACAAAGGTTGACCGGTCTTCACCATGTGCATAATAGACATGAATTCTTTCATTGTTTCCAACCTGTATTAACAGCAATGAGAGCTTGTATATTGACTATTCCACACAAGAAACTAATGCTATATTGACTATTCCACACAAGAAACACAAAATAAAAAGGTAAAATCATGTATAAAAACTAAAACTCACCTTCAAGTGTTCATGAGCTTCTTTTACAGTTTTTCCATCTTTTTTCTTTTTCCAGTTATGCCCATCTTTCCGGAAATTTCTGAGCATCTTCCGGTCAAATAGGACGATAGTGCCACCTATTAGATTGCAAAGGAAAAAAGAATTATCTTCCAAGCTATAAAGCTCAAACGAAATTACAATCATAACAATTACACATAAGATAATAAGAACAGTAGCAAAAAGTGATATTAGAGAAGGCATCATGAGCTTTTTATAATTACTTGAAGGCAAATTAACCGGTTTCACACTGATGCTGAAATGCTTGTGGTTATAAAGTACTGCATGAATCTCATTTGGTCGGAGCCATCTTGTCTTTGCTTCCTCCATCATGTTGGGCACATCCAAATCTGTTAATGGAGTTAAGAATCAGACTCAGTAGGAAGTAAAAAATGAACTTAGATAACAATTTTCCTCAATTTCAGTTAAAACGTAAGCATAAACAACAATTTTAGCAACAGAAAGGGCGTGTTTGGATGTGCGTTTTGAAAGTGCTCTGATTATTGTTACCTCGATTTCTGGAGTTTGGATAACTTATCAAACTAATTCTGCTTATGATTATCGTATTATTAGGGCTCAAATAATATGTTTGATTATAGCTTACAACAAAATTGATCATCAACGAGTAGAGTAAAATTAGTTAATTAGCAATCAGAATCTGTTTGATCGGTCAATACCATGAAAAAACGATTATTACAGCTTCAAGAGCAGAACCACATTTACATACCATCCGCATTTGATTACAGTCAATTACAAGATCACATATTCGCTTACAAAACGCACATCCAAACACCACCAGAGTCAAAAATGTAATCCGGTATAGAAACGAAAACGAAATACGCATAAACTAGAAAAGTTCAGAATCAAACACACACCTTCCATGGTTTTGAAGCCATGAATCTCTGAACCAACGAGTCCGGACACCGCAGGTTCCATATCGGAGAAGGAACCTCTAGTTTTTTTAGTTAAATCCAAGGAATATACAACGAAGCTTCAAAAAGTAGCCAAGTTCAGTAAGATTGATTGAAGTCCGGATCAACAATATAATATTCAATTCAAAATTCTACCAAAATACCTAATACCGTATATCAACTACCCCAAATGAATCACTAGGATTGACTTTCAGTAGTCACAATTCCACAAATCAGGAGCATAATGAAATTATTAGTAAAAACCTACAGAAACGCAAGAGAAGAGAATAACCCAAATCGATTATCTAGCGTATATATAGAGGAAGGATATAAACAATAATCAAATCAACAATTGAAATAGTGAAGACTCGGTTGAGCAGTCAACACTCTGTTTTCCCACCGTAGAAAAAAGAAAGTGTTCCTTTGGAATTGTCGGTAATTTGGCATAGGATTGATGTGTAGTTGTACTTTTAATGAAGGTTGATGTGTAATTGTACTATTCAAAGTATAGGTTGTGTCCAAAAGTTATTAAAAATGTATAAGTTGATAATTATATCAATTCAAGGTTGTTACGATATAAATTTATGATTGTTATATGTTTTATAAGTTTGTATCAAAATCAACAGCCCTTTAAATTTGTTCGTAAGCTCTGCTTATGTTTATGTTGTATTTATTCAAATTTAATGTTAAGATTAAGAAACTAATTGTTGAATCAACTTTAATTTTATAAATTACGATTTTTATAGATACAATGATGCAAACTTCAAGAATTAGAAAGAAAAAACGTTTTAAACGGAAAAAGAAAAAAAGATGAGTGTGAACTTGTATCGTTAAAGGCACAAGATCACGTGTATATCATTATGATTGGTTTAATTCAGTGGATGAATTAATAAAGTTGTGATGTTCTACAAACCTTATTATGATCTTAATGTTTGATATCGAGTTGTGATGTTTTATAAACCTTATTGATAAAGTTATGAATGGATAAATTTTATGGTCTGATTTCAAACTTGAAAGACATTTTTTTTTATATTGACGTTGAGTTTTTTAGCAGAAATAATGCACCGTTTAAGGTTTAAAAAATAAAGATTTAAGTATAGGGTAATTAAAGATTAACAATGTAGGATAGTCTTGGATAAAAGTTAGGTTTCTAGTGGAGATCCTAAGATCTTAGTCCATATCTTGCTTCATAATCGGTCTTAATATTTTAGATAGTTTTTTGTTTATAAATTCTTAAAATTATAAAGCTATAAATAATATCAAGATCTTTAACGAACATAATTTAATTAATTCAAGGAAATCCACTTATGTCTTTTCAAAATTATTACAATACTATTTGGTTTGCAAAAAGTTAAGAGATAATATATAAAATCAACTATAGAATTTCATTGAAGGTTTCAAAACATTATTTAATTATAAAACCTATAAAGTATGTCATAAACCTTTAAAGTAAGTAATTTATATCAAGATGACCAAAATGACAAAAATAACCTTAGGTATAATTGTTTGATATTTAAAATTATAAACATAAACTCTGCTAAAGAAAATCTTATACCGAAACTTGGAAATAAAAACAAAAGTCATGAGCATCTCGCAAGTCGGAAAGGAAGAAGTGGGGTAAGTGGGTCGTTGTGTGAATGTGCATTATCCCAAATTTTTCGGATTTAAAAGCTGATGGTATATATTATCTCATGAGTTTTTGAAAAAAATTATGCGTTTTGAGTTTTAAAAAAAAAAAAAAAAAAATTGCACCGGTGGCGCAGGTATATATCCACGGAAGGTTCAATGTATGTATGAAAAAAAAAAGATTTACGGAATCAACATGTTGGTTTTTAATAATCATATGCTACGGTGCTGTTTAGTTCGCAGAATGTTACCGAAGTAATTTGAATTGGAATTGGAAAAGGAATCTGTCAGGAATTTGAATCCAATTCCATATGCTATTTGGTTGGTAGGAAATGGAATTTGAATTAATTCCAAAATTTGTTTGGTTCGCAGGAAATGAAATTGAAATTCATGTAAAATGATATAATTACCTTTTTGCTTGTTTTGCTTAATTTTACATCGTTTTCTAACTTATATGTAAAAATACATTATGAAAATTATAAAAACGGTAGAATTTCGATGGTGGTGGCAGTGGTGGTGGGGGCAGTGGCGGTGGTGGAGGCGACAGTGGTGGGTGGCGGTGATGGGGGCTACGACGGTGGTGGTGACATTAATTGTGGTGGCAGAAGTGGTGGTGATGGTGGCAGTGTCAGTTGGTGGCAATAGCAACCGCAGTGATGGTGCTGGTAGTAGCAGCGACGGCTAGTGGCGGTGGTGGTGGTAGCGGCGATGGTGGCAACATTGGTAGTTGTGGTGGTGGTGGCAGCGGCGGTGGTGGTGGGTGATGATATTGGTAGTGGTGATGGGTAATGGTCGTGGTGGTGGTGGCAGCAATGGTGGCGGTGGTAGTGGTGGGTGGTGGTGGTCGGTTGCGGCGGCAACGGTGGTAACGACGATAATGGTAGTTGGTGGTGGCGTCGTAGGTAGTGGCGGCGGCAGTGGTGGTGGTGGGTGGTGATCATGGTAGTGGTAATGGTGGTCGGTGGTAGTGGCGGCGGTGAGAGTAACAACAACGATGGTAGTGGTTGTGGCAGCAGTGGTGCTGGTCGATGGGGCGACAGCGGTGGCGGCGATGGTGGTAGTGATGGTGGTGGTTAGTGATAGTGGTGGGTTTTCTGATAAGTACAAGGGGTATTTTTGTAATCTGCCACTTTCCTTAATGAAAAAGAATGTTTTCTATCCAACTTTTGATGGAATTCACTTTCCTCCATACGGTGGAAAATTTATTTCATTTAGGAATCACTTTCCCTCAAATTTCATTTATTTCCTTTCAACCAAACGCACCCTAAAAGTCACACACTGGTGGGTAACTTTTTTAACAATATATATATATATATATATATATATATATATATATATATATACACACACACACTCTCTAGCCGATTACATACGCCAAGCGACGGATGTTAATACTTTTTTTTTTTTAAATAGTTTCTAGAAACTTTTAGTTCGGCAAACAAGGATTAGCTTCAATTCATTGATTAGTTTGTTTTATGAAATAAGATATATTAAAAATAAGACACAATGTATTACAATGAACAATGTATTATGGTTTAGTGTGTTCGAGAAAGGTAGGTGATGCAACATATAAAAATTTGTTGTTTCGGTTTAAAATTGAAATATATTTGTTTTTTGTTAATTATAAAAGTTGGTTGACGAATTGTTTTCTGAAAACAAAATTGTATTCTAACATCTTCTTTAATTATATTTTTTATATGAAAAACATGTATTCTATGAAACACGCAGGAAAATATCGTTCAAACAAAATCTATCATACGAGCATTGGTCCAAAAGATCATCCAATGCATGATAACTTTATTTTATTTTTGTTTTTCTTTTTTAACAAATGTATCTCATGTTGCCGGGGTTTTTAACACAAAATATATCAACTTTTGTATACTTATTTCCCGAAATAAAAACTAAAATTACTGAAATATTTCTAATAGTTGATTTATTTTTGATAACTTACATTTAGTTAAAGAAAGAAAAAAAAAAGTATATATTAAAATTGTGTGTTCTTAGCTACAGTAAAGTTGCAAAAGTATTAGCAGTTTTGGTCCTTTGTTTATTTCCCTATTGTCACTTGTGGCTGGCCTTACATGTCTGTCAAAATTGCCCTAATTCTTTTTTGAAATTACAATTTGTTCCATCTAACTTTTTGTAGAAATCTTATGTCTGGCCGTCTGGGTCGGTGTGGTTGATAGGTATTGGACACATGTTCTTACACGTGTTCTGTTTCTGGAATTTTCTACCGCCTCTCCGATAAAATCCCTTTGTATTCTTTTTCTTCATCCCACTGTTCTTTACGGTCACGTATCTATTTTGTGTCCGTTCAAGAGGCGTTCCCCATACCGCTGTTGTTTCTGATTGCAACAAACTGACACAATCCCTAATTTCTTTCGGTCATCATCTATTTCACCATTCAATAATTTACAAGATCGAACAATTCCTACATGCCATCAAGCTGCCTCGGGTTTTAGAAAAGAAGTCAACCCTAGCTTTACCTATCGTTTTCGACGTTCATTGGTGCAACTTCAGGTCAACCAATGGTTGGGTCTCCTTCTATTCCAACCATTACCGGTGTCACTACTTATTTGGCCCCTCCACCGCCTCTCACCGATTATGCTCCCGCTCTCTTCTCCTATCTCTTTCTCTCTCTATCACAGTAACCACTTCAGATAAGGGCGGTGGAGATAAACCCCATTTATGAAATTTCACATTAACGGCTTATATATATTAAAGTTATGAAAAATTTTAACAGTATTTTGTTTTAATTGGTTGAAATTTCTTTTTTCAATCAATGTTACAACATTCACCCTTCAACTTTATGATTTTGTTCACAAACAACCCTTTTTACTTTCATTTGAATTTCGTCTTTTATTACATATTATTACTATTTAGTCATATTAATATTTTTTTTGCAGGAATGATCCCTCAACTATATTTGGGTTATTTTAAAGTTGCTTCCTTTTTGTCTTTTTTAGTCCCTCTACTTCCGTTGGTTATTTATAACAT
The DNA here is from genome assembly GCF_052625555.1 of Lactuca saligna. NCBI lineage: Eukaryota > Viridiplantae > Streptophyta > Magnoliopsida > Asterales > Asteraceae > Lactuca > Lactuca saligna. Next base: position 35,719,028 of record NC_136417.1, on the reverse strand, counting down.
TATAGGTTCCTATGTTTTCGTTTAATTGTCACTTTATTAGTTTTGCTTACAAATTCATTGATGTTTTTTTTATTTCTTATTTATATATTTGTTTATAGATCAGTTAAAGAGGGAAGAAATGGACAACTCAAACTATAAACATTTTCAAAGACAAACAACGGAAAAAATTGTCGCATCCGACTCCGGCAACGCGGGGGTTCCCCATCTAGTTTATATATTAAACTAGTTATGAGACTTATGTATTACATGACTTTATATATATATATATATATATATATATATATATATATATACACACACACACACACACACATATATATATATATATATATATATATATATATATATATATATATATATATATATATATATATATAGAATATACATTACAACCCTACCTAAACTTAGATACTAAACCTATAAAATATGTCATTTCAACTTAGTAAATATATCCGGTTTAGTTTTCACTTAGTAAATATATTATCATCCATAACATTTTTTTCATCCATTATCGTTTTATCATCCTTGTTGCTATTAAAACAGTTTGGATAAATACAGAAAGACAATGTCTCCACTTAATTATGTTGTATTCTATCACTCTACATCTTAGATTAACTCAAATTTTATTTTATTAGATTAGTTTCTTATGCATGTATTTCCATTTTCCATACAACTATAATCCCCAAACTTCCACTTACTATTAATCACAGAAAAACTATGCTTGCTTTTCTTACAAAATTAAGAAACCAAAAAAGTCGTAGTCACAACCTTAAAAAGCGAAGGTTCTTAATATCATCCTAATTCTAATAAATAAGTAGAACTCGGCCACGTGGCATTCTCCCAGCCCCCCAAAATAGAGTTTTCCCGCTCATTTTTCTTCTATATTTACGTAAATGCCATTGAATCCGAAAATTGAATAAAAGTTCAAACTGATGCAATATATCAGGAAATTTTAGCTGTCAACTGCATTCAAAATATTCATGCATTAATTTTAAATGAATAAAGATTATGAAAATAATTTGAAAAAATATATTAATGAATAATCAGATTCGAAAATCACGATTAAATTTGAAAGTTTGTTTATTTTGATTGCAAATTCAATATATTGCAATCATTAAATCCCTAAAAATCTGCAGTATTTTTCAGTAAACGTAAATATCATTTATACGGTTATTTTGTTTTTACCATTCTGCTCCATAGAAACCACAACAAACGTATTCTTCTTCATTCTTTGTTATTCTGCAACGCTTCAAGAATTAAATATTAGGTTAGTGTATTCAAAAATCAGAATTACCAATATTTCTATTTCCTCCATGTTCTTATTTATCTGTATCTATCACGTTTTCAGTGTATGATTTCTATTCTTCTTCTTTTTTGTAATTCTTCTTAATCGTCTACTTCTTCTACCTTTTCAGTTTAAAAGACGAAAAACTAATGAACATTACAAGTTCATTTTCTTTAAAAAAAATTAAAAATAGTCTTTTTCAGATGTGCACAGTAACTTTTTTTTATGGTATGAAATTTTAAAATTTGTTTGTTTTTATCTAAATACAATCTCAAAAAAATTTAGAATTTTAAAATTTATGAGTACATTAAGTCAGTTGTTATTGTCATGTGTTGATTTTTAATTTTTCTGTTTTACTCATTGTTATGTTATCTGTTAGTGTTAGTATGTTGCAGGGGCATTTTCGGTATAATTGTCGTTTTCATGTTTATTATATATTTGTGTTCCATCTTATTATATAAAATTTTATTCAATCTAAAACATTATTTCATATGAATTATTTGTTTTTGTTTGTATTCCATTTTGTTATAAAATGAATTATTCAATTTAAAAATTTATGAGTACATTAAGTCAGTTGTTATTGTCATGTGTTGATTTATAATTTTTCTGTTTTACTTATTGGTTAGGATGTTCTGTACATTTTAAAAGGTTGCTAATTTTCCTTACAATTCTATAATGATTAAATTTATTGCAGAAAATGGAAATATGAAATAAGGTTTACCTAAATAACATTGACCAGATAGATGAAAAATCGCATATCAAGGTTCGGGTGCTTAAAATTTGGAACTTTGTCAGAAATAATAAAGTTTGTTCCATTGAAATGATCATCATGGATGAGGAGGTTTGTTGTATTTGATATATTTTTTATTCATCATTCAATATTAGACATGTTTCATGAACATAATAATTTTTAATTTTTTTTTAAACAGGGTACACAATACCAAGCTCGTGTCTTCAATCAGAATTTCTCCAGATTTCGTCATCTTTTAAAGGAAGATGAAAGTTATATAGTTATAAAACCCAATATGGCTTCTGTTACTAATGGTTTTAGTTATACAGGTCATAAACAAACCTTAACTTTGGATTGGAAAAGCATCCTAAAAAAATGTGATGATTTCTCGGGTCCGATCAATGGATTTATGTTTGTTGACTTTAATTCTATCATAGAACAAACATGCCCAAAAGACACATTCTTTGGTTAGTCATAAAATATTAATAAAATCATTTTTTATCATTTGTTTTTTTGGTTATACATTTTATTATTTAAATATTACGAATTTAATCCTAAACTTTTATTTTTTTGTGGTATCTGTTGTGTAGATGTTATTGGACATATCGTGTCATTTAGGCCTCTTGAAACTTCAAATCCAGTACCATCCAAGCATTATATAAAAGTCACTCTTAGCAACCTAGAGTGAGATTATATTGTATTATTTATTTATTATTTATTATCTTTAATTAATCACAAATTAATATTAATATACTATTTTATGGTTTATTTAGTTCTGTACATCTGAAGGTTACTATTTTTGGAAGTCAAGCATATCAAATTTCAGAATACCTAAAAAATAACCCGACTGTTAATTTTGTTGTTATCGTGATGCAGTTTTTGAAGCTAAACATTTGGAATGGTTTGTATTCAGTCTTTATATATAGATGTTTATAATTACTGTTTTTATATAAATTTTAATAATTGGATATACATTTTTTACAGGTCTTGGTGAAGCTAAAAGTCATTTTGAAGTAACGAAATTGTTCATAAATTCTGACATTTATGAAATAAATGAGTTTAAAAATAAGTTAGTTTCCAATTGTTTTTTATTTTTTTTATAATGTATTTTAACTTAAAAAAAACACAAAACCTAATATTCATGAATCTAAATTAAACATTACAGGTTGAAATGTCATGACAATTTCAGTATAACTGAAAAAAGCATAACTACACTTCAAAGCTACTCTTCTTCATATACAGATGACTTTAAGGACAATTTTCCATTAAAAACAATCTGTGAGATCACCGAACCAATTAAGGTATATTGCATTATTTTATATGTTTTACATTTTATTTTTGCATTATTTATTTTAATAATTTTTACATTTGATATGATACAGGAAATGAAGTTTTTATTAGTTGCTTCCATTGTTAATATAAGGCAGAATCTACCATGGTATTATGAAGCATGCAAAAAATGTGGAAAAAAATTATCCCTGTTCCCAAAACCAATCATTCGTATACCAACCCTGAGGGAATTTCAGAAACTATGGTTGTCGAGTGTACAAATGTACAATGCAAAAAATCTGAATTTCAGTCAGTTATAAAGTATAGACATATTTATTTCTATTAATTTTGTCAATCTTAAAACAACACTAACAATGACATAATTATTTTTTGTTTTAGGTATATAATTCCAATTAACGTACAAGATTGTACTGGAACTATTGGATTGACTCTTTTTGATAGGGAAGCAAGGAGGTTGTTAAATATAAGTGCCTACGAGTTGAAAAAGATACATGATGCGGTATATTATTCATAATTTTAAAATCAGAAAACATTTACTTAATTTTTTTAATTTATTAAAATATATCTTACAGGCCGGAGACAGTGATGCCCTATTTCCAATGCAACTTAACGTGTTGAAAAACCGCAAGTTTGGTTTTGTTGTAGATATTACATAATACAATGTCAACAACTATAATAACATCTACACAGTTCTCAGAGTTACAGAAGATATGTCCATTGTTTGTGAATTGGAAAGTAAAATAGAACTTATGGTATGTAATTTTTTATTGTTGAAAATTTACAATTCTTTAATGTTAAAGTACATAACGATTAACATATTTCCATTTTATTTTTTAGAGTATTCAATCTGTCTCCTTAAATCAAGTTGCTTTGGAATCCGATGATGTTGTACAGCCTGTTCAAAAGGTTTTTCATTTTATTTTATAAACTTTTAATTATATTAGTTATTTTTTTAGGAATCAAACATTTTTTTTTTAAATTAGGATGTGATCTCACAAACAGACGAAAGTTTTACACCCTCAACAGTTGATAAGTCAACCGCAACAAGTCCTTGCTAAATATCAGGTGATTTGAAGCGCAACCTCCAAGAAATTTATGATGTTGATTCTGGATATGATTTAAGTTCAACTAAGGCTAAAAGAAAGTCAACCGCAGAGGAAACTCCACTCTTGATTCCAAAAATTGAAAAGTGAGTTTCTATCGGTTATAAGACACATTTAATATATTTTGATCATTTGTTTTGGTTATAAAGATATTTTAATTGTTTGGTATGATTTTTATTTTGGGGTATTTAGGATGTCAAATATTATTGGTTTTGAATATTTTTGGATACTTTTATTGTTTTAAATTGGACAAGTTAGTTGATTTTGGTTATAACTCAAATAAAATATATTGCCCCTAACTTGATAAGTATTTCATATATCGCAATTAACAATTAAGACAAATCAATCAATCAATCAATTTGTGTAATAAAAATGCGAAATTCTTAGCTTTCTTCCCCAATTCGCATTCTACTGTAAAATTCGCATTCTTCATTCACCCTCTTTCTTCGCATGTTCCAGTCATTTTTTTTTTTAGTTCATTCGCATTTGAGTTGTTTGTCTCACCAAATGCGAAATTAATATTAACCATAATCACCTTCGCATCTTTAACCCCAATCCATACAACCTCATATGCGAAACCCAATTTTGATTTGTATTACCAAATGCGAACATTTTTGCTTTTACACGTGAACTGCATTTGACTCCAATATTGAACAAATCACATTTCACAGTCCTTCTTGACTTCGCATTTTTCTTCACGAATCGTCCCTCAATCAATAACCCAATTAACCCAATTGCGAATCCAAAATCAAAACTTATTTGTTTTCATATGCGAACCCAACTGATTGGCTTTTCAAAATCAAATTCGCAACTCCAAATCATTCGATTATTCGCCCCAATTCCAAAATCAAATAACAGATCCTTCGTATGATTCATTTAATAACCAAGGCTTCGTTCCAGAAAACATCGAATTTAACAGTTATTCGTTCCCATAATCTTTAACCTCCGTTTAAAATCGATCCCTGTATACAAACCCAATAACCAATCGAACGCATACCATTCGAAAACAATAATCATTACACCCTTCAACAGATTTGACATCGCATTTCAAAACAATCGATCTTACTTCATCTGCTTGATATATCGCAATTAACAATGAAGACAAATCAATCAATCAATCAATTTGTATAATAAAAATATTGCTATATATGTAAAGACCATATTGCCCCTAACTTGATAAGTATTTGATATATCGCAGTTAACAATTAAGACAGATAAATAAATCAATCAATTTGTATAATAAAAATTCGAAATTCTTAGCTTTCTTCCCCAATTCGCATTCTACTGTAAAATTCACATTCTTCATTCACCCTCTTTCTTCGCATGTTCCAGTCATTTTTTTTTTAGTTCATTCGCATTTGAGTTGTTTGTCTCACCAAATACGAAATGAATATTAACCATAATCACCTTCGCATCTTTAACCCCAATCCATACAACCTCATATGCGAAACCCAATTTTGATTTGTATTACCAAATGCGAACATTTTTGCTTTTACACGTGAACTGCATTTGACTCCAATATTGAACAAATCACATTTCACAGTCCTTCTTGACTTCGCATTTCTCTTCACGAATCTGTTCAAAAGGTTTTTCATTTTATTTTATAAACTTTTAATTATATTTGCTTGTAAAAATTTTTTAAATTTTTTCTTAATATTTTAAATTTTTGGCCGATATTGCATATGTGGTTATTATTGTTCAAATGTTAAAGCTATCTTGAGCTTGATACTTTGATACTTTTACAGGTGAAATTATATTGTGATTGAGGGTGCTTAATTTGTACTTTATCTAATTTGTATTAAAAAAAATGAAAACTTTGTTGGTATTCTTCTTAAAGTAAAAAATAACTACTCAATAGTCAATACTACAACATTTTACTTTCATTGGTTTTAAAAATTGGTGTTCCAATAATGTTACTGAGAAATATTGATCAGAAAAACGGCTTATGTAATGGCACAAGACTACAGGTGTTATCATTGGGCAAACGTGTTATTGAGGCACGTATAATAACTGGAACTAATATTGGAAATCGGACTTTTATTCCAAGAATGTCTTTAACTCCATCAGAAAAAAAGATTCCCTTCAAATTCACAAGAAGACAATTTCCTTTGGCTGTATGTTTTGCAATGACTATTAACAAAAGTCAAGGACAATCGTTGTCAAAGGTTGGTCTGTTTCTGAAAGATCCAGTTTTTTCACATGGACAATTGTATGTTGCCTTATCTAGAGTTCAGAGTAGAGAGGGATTAAAATTATTAATTTTAGATAAAGATGGCAAACTCAGAAATAAAACTTCCAATGTTGTTTATAAGGAAGTTTTTCGAAATTTGTAGCCAACTTTTTTGTAACGTCGTTTTATTCAATTTTAGGAAATCACACTTAATCCATCATATTACTGTATTTTTTTATAATTACGTATTGTTGTATTTTATGTTAATTTAATTACACACATTGGTATTGTATCATCTACATATGTCCAATTAGAATGATGAATAAAAAAAATAATTTTCAAAAATCTTCATTCCTAATTAAATACTTCCCATTTAGTTAGTAATTAAATAATTACCAATAAAAAAAATTATTTAAATATTCAATATTACAATTTATAAGTTATCAGAATTATTGATATAATATTTTATTAAATAATTAATTTTTAAATTCAATTCAAAAACAGCACCCGTGGGTTCCACGGGTTTTAACCTAGTCTATGGAATAAATGAAAATAATTAACTATAAAAAAGCTAAGAATCAAACCTTCACATGGAAAAGATGAAAATAATTATATCTCAAAAAAGCTACTTAACAAAAAAAACATATGATATCTCACAATCATGAATCATGAAGACAATATTTTTAAGAAGCTTTAAATTAGGATGCTATAATACCAAGTAAGATGCTAAAATTGGTTATCTTGATATAAATAAATATTCAAATATGATAAGTAGTACCTAACATCTTTTGATTGATAGTAAAAAGGTGCCAACACTTAATAGATTGATTTTTTGAAAGTATAATGTTATAATTGGCTTATATTTTCAAAGTACAATGCCTTAGTACACTAAAATGCAAAGTGTGGTTGTGTTTAATATCTCATAATCATTTTAACAATTGTTTTTAAGAAGTTCAAAGTTGGTTGCTATAACATGAAGTAGGATGTTATACAGGAGCACTGAAACTTTAGATAAAATCCTAATATTACCCTCTGTTTGACTTAAATAAAATGTAGAGTAAATTACACGAATGGTCCCTATGGTTTAGGGTAATTTGCACGTTTGGTCCCTAACTTATTTTTTTAACTCGGAAGGTACCTACTGTTTGTTTTTGTTACACGCTTGGTCCCTATCTTACCTAAAAAGACTATTTTGCCCTTGATTTTTTAATTTATTTAAATAAACACACTCCCAACCTCACTCCACTCACCTTACCCTACCTATCCCATCATCTTTCTCTAATCAAATAATAATCTTTTTAGGTAAGACAGGGACCAAGCGCGTAACAAAAACAAATAGAAGGGACCAAACACGTAACAAAAACAAACAGTAAGGACCTTCCGAGTTAAAAAAGTAAGTTAGGGACCAAACGTGCAAATTACCCCAAACCATAGGGACCATTCGTGTAATTTACTCAAAATGTAAATATAATACAAAAATTCAATAATAAAAATGATAACATTAAACCGAGTACTTACCTGCTAGTGATTACTCATACCTTTGCGCAAGTTGTTCCTAAAGCTAATTTTGTAATAAAAATATGCATACAAATGAAAGTACATGTTGTAATAGAAAAAAGTTAGAAGTAAATTGCTAAAAAATTATGAAACATAATACCTATGAATGGTGCTACCTTCCCACCCTCTATTCTACCAATAGATTTGAACATCTTGCTATATGTTATCTCTTTTTTAATGCTTGATTTGGAGGGGAAAATAACCTACTATAAGAAATACTAACATATCACATCACATCATGTCAGGGATAAAATGAGTGTTATGATTTGACTCCTTATTTCTATGGATTTGGGATGGAACGTATAAGAAGTGGAGATGTTATTAGTATATAAACACATCTTAAAATTTAACTCAACGAATAACAATAACTAATTCTTGCTAAACATATGAGTTATTCAATGTGCGAGCACAAATTATAAAAAAACCTTCAAATTTGGTCATCTACTTCTATTATCTACAACTAATGCTAATAATACTATTAAATAAATCATATCGCAGAATATGGTTTGATTGTGAGAAGAAAATATAAATTATTGTTGGAGTATAATGGACAAAAGGGAGTTCTTTAAATTGTGTTCTTTAAAATTGTAATTTGTTTCTTATATAAGATAATAATAAATAATAACCACAATTATTTTAACAAAATACAAAAAGAAAACTCATTGTGTTTTATTTAAAATCATATCATTCATATTAACTTTAAAAATAAGAATAAAGAAATAGAAACATCAGGGGAACGAAAAGACGGATTACATGAACAATTTGAGTTCTATTTGTAAACTCTCTGATTGACAATACTACCCCTACGTTTAAATCCACTTGTCTTTTTTGCAAATCAAATGAAAAGACCATATATGTGCAATTTAAGTTGTGATGCACAAAATTTCAAGTAAAACAATAATATATTTTTATACCTTATATATCTTTAATCTTTAATACCAATTCTAGTGAAACCCATTCTCCTTCTTTTGACTCCCCTTCCTCCCGTGTCTTCAAAAACATTCAATATATCAACTTTGAGTTTATTAAAATATCTAAAAAAAAGCAGCATATAAAATAAGAAAAAAAAACCATATATTTGGCTATAACAATGTACTCTAATAATGAAATTCAAGAAACGTACCATCAACCACGAAGAATTCATACACACGTAGAAAAAGATGCTACACATAAATCAAACATAAAAGCGAACATTAGCATTGGATTTAAAGGAAGACTTTTGTTCCTAAAAAAAGGAGACTGATTTGGAAAATATTTCAAGATATGGAAACAGATCATACACATACATCAGTCATAAAATCAAACATTAGTACCAAATTTACAAAACAAAACAACTTTTGTTCCCAAACAAAACCTGCAGATAAATATATGACCTTAATTTCAAAAATATTTCAAAATATCAAACCTCTGTTTTACAGAGGGTTTTGATATATGCAATAAGAGAGATAAAGGATGGTTCAAGGCATTGATTTGATGGTAGTGTGTTGGTTGTACGACGAAGGAGGGCAGTGACAACTACAGATCGCGAAGGGGATCTAGGGTTTAAAGAAGTTAGAAGCTGAGAGAAAATGTGACTTTAGAGTGAGACATATTTGAAAATGAGGCGTGTACATGAAGACATCGAAAATAGGGGAAGGCATGCCTAGATTGCCGAGATAATGGCTAAAATCTCAGTTTGGTGGTTGTCTTCGTTGATCGCAGTTGAGGCTCGATTGTGATTGTTGTTCTGTTGATGATGGTGTTTGGGGTATCAGGGTGACAGTTTGGTGGTTGGTGTGCTTCTCGGTGTTTGGATAGGAAAAAAAGAGGTGCTTATTGCTTATTCTCACAATAAGCTAATTTAAGTGTTTGGATAAAATCCAGCTTATTAGGCTAAATAAGCTAATTTTAATAAGCATTCTTCCCCATGCTGATTGCTTATTGCTTATTCCCACCACAAATAAACTATAAGCAATAAGCTAAAAATCTAATACAAACACCCCCTCGGTGTGTGATTTTCAGGCGGTGGAAGTTAATGAAGGTTGGAGATGATGTGAGTGGTTGTGATGGTGAAGATGTCCAATGAACCGGTTGTGTAGGGCAAACTGATGAAATTGGAGGAGCACATCATCGTAAAATATATATAGGAGAAATTGGTCCAGGATAAAGGATAGGGTTGGGATTAAGGGGAGTTTGGTATTAAGGTATTCAAATCATTAAATCACGGATGGATAGGAACTCAACTCAATATCTTGACTTTTATCTCTTAGAACAAATAAGATTCATATGCATAAACTTGTTGTAAATGCTGCTTTAAGGATTGTAGCTCTTAAAATTCAGCATTTAAGGCTATATGCTTATTAATATATATATATATATATATATATATATATATATATATATATATATATATATATATATATAGATATAGATTCAGGTTCATTTGAGACCATGCTAATTTTGTGAGACCATGAGACCAAATATAAAAACAATTTTAAAATGCAAAATAAAAAGAAAAATCCAAAAATTCTTTTTTCTTTAATTATTATTTTCGGAACTTTAATTACCTAAAAAAATAAATAATAATAATAATAAATTGTTGTTTTTTTTTTTTGAAAAATACGTGAAATATTCTAATATAATATTACACTGTAAAAATTCTAATGTGATTTTTATAGTTTTAGAATATTCTACTAGATTTATCAGATATGTAGAATACGTAAAAAAAAGTTTTTTTTTATTTTTATTTTTTTTGGAAATTATAAATTCCGAAAATAATATTTGAAAAAAATAATTTGAAAATTTTCAATTATTTTGCATTTTAAAAATGTTTTTTATCTACCAAATGAGTGGCTAAGATTGCGTTTCACGGTCTCACAAAATTAGACCGTCTCACATGAACCTAACATTATATATATATATATATATATATATATATATATATATATATACACACACACACACACACACACACACACACATACATTACAGCCTCACCTAAGCTTATGTACTAAACCTATAAAATATGTTGTTTTAACTTAGTAAATTTACCCGATTTGGTTTTCACTTGGTAAATATATCATCCTCGATAACATTTCTTTCCTCCATCATCGTTTTGTCATCCCTATTTTCTTTCCTTCATTATCGTTTATTACTTCACCCTACTGAACATCATTTTTTTCCACTGTTAGGAAGATTTAATATAATTAATATTCTTACTTCATTATCATAACTATTGCGTCAATCTTGAATCTACATCTTCAATTGTTAATCGTGAATCCCCTAACCGTAATCTTTATATAGTAAAACAACATATTTTATGAGGTTTAGTACCTACGCTTATGTGGGGCTGTAATGTATATTCACTTTTCCCATACACACACACACACATATATATATATATATATACATACATATATATATACATATACATATATATATATATATATATATATACATATACATATACATATATATACATACATACATACATATATATATATATACATATACATATACATATACATATACATACATATATATATACATATACATATACATATACATATACATATATATATATATATATATATATATATATATATATATATATATGTGTGTGTGTGTGTGTGTGTGTGTGTGTGTGACATCCCCATTTTCACGGTCAGAAAAGACCGATTTTGTTTATGCTTTATAAAAATCAGTGTTGCAGAATTTGTTCCCATAAAAACATGATAATTTCGTTATCAAAACATTTCCGAAGAAATGTATTTTTATTCATTTTAAAACATTTGGGATGTCATCGTCAATACAAAAACATAAGCATAAACATAACTTACATTCATTTACACTAGTGATCTATATCTCCTTAATCTCTTAGTGTAATGTAACTTTACCTCGTCACCTGTGATACAAGTAAACTGAGTGGGTCAGGTTTGGAAACCTGATGAGTATATAGGGTTTTCAACCCACAATAGTATAATTATTATGTATAATCATCAAACAATTAACCCAATTACTCATCCCCATTATCTTCTTTATTCCTAAGTATCTTCCCTAAGCATTGTCTCCTACATCATTTTTACCTCTCATCTCCTTACATCACATTTCCTTATATGTTTGTTCCTAAGGACTCTCCCTAAGGTTCATCGCCTATATCGCATAGACAGTATTGATTCAGGGATTACTCCCTCAATACGTGCCCAACAAGGGTTAAGGCATTATCACATGAATACGTAGTTACAACATCGCCTGAACTCGTAATTCATAGTAAGGGGCTAGAGTATCATTGCATGAATACGTAGTTACAACATCGCATGAACTCGTAATTAATCACCTACAGGTTATGGGCCTGCTGGTGTTTCCACGGGGCTGTCTATAATAGTCTGTGGTCGTCATCTATACTCTGGTAGATGAGTACATCGCCACATTGCCGGTTAAGGTTATGGTATCTCCTTTCATCCTACATCACCTATTCATCATCATATATTTACCTAATTATCATCACCTTTCTATCATCACCTATCTCTCATCATTTTATTTCATCACACACCAACTATTTCATCTACCCATGTTTCATCCGCAACATATTTGTAGATATAAAATAAATATATCGTTTAAATCTTTTAAAACATGTATAAAATCGTTCATCCAACATAGACAACAAGTATTCAAATAATATGCACACATAGCATGTAATTTGTATAAAATACTTCATATCTATGTGTAAGATGAAAGTAACCATGCACTCACTTGAAAAGGTGGTGATTCCGAACTCAGACAGCGCTTCGCTTCTTAAAAATAATTTCCTTCGACGAAACCTAGTATTATTACCACTAGAGTTTAGTCTATTATTCGATGAGACTAATTAATAGTCTAGCTATTATTACTATTATATAAGCGTTAAACAATACTTATATAACCCATAATAATAGCACAAGTACTTATTATAAGTTCCTAATAATGTTACTATAATTAAATAAAAGCTATATTAAAAATACCATATGCGTAGCTCACTTACAGCGGGTTTTTATAGAAAACCGGGTTTTGCTTGGAGCAGCGTTCCCGAGCTGAAAAGCTCTTCTTCTCGGAGCCGTCAAGCACTCTGGGGCTTCCGCTTCGTGCTAGGGAGGTTCCCCAGGCTTTTCGGGGGGTTTCGGGGTTAGAGAGAGGTTCTAGAGAGAGAGAGTAAAGAGAAGAAAGAATGGGAAATGTGTGAAGAAAATGAGGGTGAGAGAGGTTCTATTTATAGGGTGAAATATGACTGAACTTGGTGCCACATGTCACCATCTGGTGGCAAGACTTGGGGAGAAAGCAATGGCCAAGATTGTGCCACGTCACCATTTTACATCACACTTCCGACTTCTAAAATCCGTAACTTTCAGATACGAGCTCCGTTTTTGATGTTCTTTATATTCAAGCATAGGTAAAAATAAGATCTACAACTTTCATTTGGACTCCGTCGGCTAATTCTCGACCAATCTTAAATTTAACAATACAAGAAGATTAGAGTGTTAAATGACTGCGAAAAATCTGTAACTCCTTCATACAGACTTCGTTTTCGTCTGTCTTTTTACCGTTCAGTTCCTATTAATGAGACATTCAACTCTTATTTAGGTCGCGTAAACCAAAAACCGCTCGAACTAAAATTCGAGTTTACGGTCGTGCACTACTAAGCCAAATCTTAGAAAAAATCATAACTTCCTCATACGAAGTCAGATTTGGGCATTCTTTTTATGGATGCTCTCAGGTTAACATATTCTATGACTTTCATTTAGATCACTAACGCTAAAAGTCCCTCTATCATAAATTCACTATTTACGTCTCCCCAGTGTCGTACCGGTTCCGTCGCGAAACTTCGACGGGTCATAACTTCTTCGTTAAAACTCGGATTTCGGCGCTCTTTATATGTACGGAACCCTTGCGGCATATTATACAACTTGGTTAAGATTATTTATTCTAAATAATCTTTCGTTGAAAAGTCGTTTTCGACCCCTATTATCTCTAAATTGACTAGCCCGGATCTACGGACGTTACACTTTGTGTGTGTGTGTAAAAATGACTTATTAGACTAATCATCTTTATCGTTTTGTTCATATTTTGATAACTTCTTTATTTTTGTACTTATTTGACAATTTAACTTGTTATATGTGTTCACATATTGTCATTATCACCAGCTATAACAGATGACAATGGTAATATGTGAACAAATTAAACAAATCAAATGGTTAAATGTTGCAAAAAAAAGAAAGTTGTCTAAATATGAACAAAACGAAAAGATATTTACCCTGATAAATCATTTTCCCATTTTTAATAGCGATTTTGTTTTTCATATTTGTTTGTATTATTTTTTCAAATGTTATTTTTAAAATATTTATAATTTCCTAAATATTAATCAATTTTAAACTTTATTTTTTTAATTAATAAATATGTTTTTGTTTTTTGAAATATTCTATATAGTCTCTTATAATTTTTTTACTTTTGTTTTTAAACGTATACAATATTTTTAAACTAATAGTATCTAGCAATAAAATTAAATAGATTAAATATATAACAATAAGTATGAAAGGTCTTCTAAAAAAATAAAAAGAAAATATTAATTAGCAAATAAAAAAACAAAAAATCTATATAATATAAATGTTTTAAAATTATTCCAACGTTTTAATATTTTTTAATTAGAAGTTTATAAGCTTTTAATTTTTTTAATACAACATTTAGATTAGTATTTAACGAAAGTATTTTTAAATGTTATAAAAAAATGTTATATTGTTATACAAAATCTGTAAAACACTTTAAAAATGTTGTAAAATAAAGTTTAGAAATAAATGTATGAAAGTTATAAAAAGTTGTATGAAAATGTATTAAAAAAAATAAAAAACTTGTAAGAAAATTTTAAAATTTATAATATATTTTGTTTAAAAGTACTTGTATTAAAATTATATGAAAATATAAAAAAAGTTTTTAAAAAAATATAAGCAAAGTTTAAAACATTGTATTTGAAAAACCTATAGGAAAAAAAATATCATAAAAATATTGTAAGAAATTATAAAAATTCCTAAGAAATTTATAAAAAAAATTGTTCACATTTAAACAACTTTTTTTTGTACACATTTGACCATTTAAATTGTTAAATTTGTCCACATATTACCATTGTCACCTGCTATAACAGGTGACAATAGTAATATGTGAACACATTTAACAAGTTAAATGGTCAAATGTGTAAAAAAAATAAAGTTACCTAAATGTGAACTAGACGAAAAGATAATTATCCACGAAAGTTATATATATATATATATATATATATATATATATATATATATATATATATATATATATATATATATATATATTAAAGTTCCAGGATGAACTCAAATAATGGGAGAGAACTAGCTAACAACGACCTGATTCATTATATCATTCTACTGGTGATTACAAATTTGGAACAACGATCAATTCAATTGAAATGACTAGTAAAGGTTTGGAACAACAATCGATTCAATTGGAAATAGTTCAATTAATTAGTTTTTATCTTTTTGAAAATATCGATTCTACTTAGTTGGCAAATATTGATTTACAGAAAGAGGAACATTGTGTCCTGTAATAGAAGCAGCTGATTGAGAATCGCAATTTGTATTCTAATGAACTTGCGTTTAAAAGTAATAGATTGAACTTAATTTACGTCTAAAGTTTATATGCATTTTTTAACGCATATATTTTTTTAAATGTTTTTCATGTTTTTTTATAGAAACCGGAGCAACATATCATTCTTTCAATTCTGATGTCTTTGCATATATAGGTAACTGACTGAGATTTGTTAATAGCCAAAAGCAATGACCCCATATTTGATGTTATTGTTTAATCTTAGTGATTTTGGGTTGGTATTTGTTTAGTTTTCATATGAAATTTAGTCGGGATTTGGCTATTTTGAATGCTGGTTATTAATCTTTTTCTAGCTAATTTGATAAAATAATGGTGGTTACACTTAACGGTTGTTTTGTAGCTATATGTGATAGAGTTAACCCCTCAATAGAATGTGGTATACAAGTAGTCATTGATTTTGTTACAAAAAGGGAAAATGAAGTTTCATATACAAGTAGTCATTGAGTTTGTTACAAAAAGGGGAAACGAGGTTAATGAAACTGATATATCAAGGTCATTTTTTGTCATTTATCTTGATCTCTTTCTTAAACATTTTATTTCAGTTATACTTCAATTATTTGACCTTTGTGTTGTCCTTTAGAATTGCACAGTCTTTGCTCCTTGCTACAGTTCATGTGTTTGTGTTTGAGAAATATGTACGTCACGAAACACTTATTGTTGTATCCTTTAAAAATTTTAACTTATGTTTTTTTTTTCTTTTTTAAGTATTTATTAATTATTATTGTACTATTTGACTTTTTTTATTTATTTAGATCTCTTGTCTAGATGAACATACAAGTCATATAGTTGTTTTCAAAACTGATGAGGTTTGCTTCCTTGAATGTTCTTAACCTTATCTTCCATTGGAATAACCACCATGTACCCTTAAAAATCCCATTGTTCTCCCCTTTTTACATAAATACCCCTGAAACTTTACCACAAAACTGAATTTAGTTGCCTCTTGTTTCTTCCCTCCATTTTCTTTTTCGATTTGAATTGTGTAAAACTTGATTGCAATTGTTCAAATTTAAAAAAAAATATAATAATATATACAAAAAACAAAAAATAAAGTTAAAAAATCATGTGGTGTAATTTTTTGCAAACCTTAGGGACCAAATTTGAACTTTTTATGACTTCTTTTGCAAAAAAAATTAACCAAGTTAACCTTGAAACTCATTAAGTAGGCTAGGGTGATAATTTTGCGAGAAAGTTTTGACCATAGAAATAATAAAAAATATATAGACTTTTCCAAATACACGTCAACAATTTAGGGATTTTATGATATTAGTCCATAAACATAGACTCGGTGAAAGAAAACTTATACCAAAACTTGGAAATAAAAACAAAAGTCATGAGATTCTCGCAAGTTGGAAAGGAAGAAGTGGGGTAAGTGGGTGGTTGTGTGAATGTGTATTATCCTAAAATTTTCAGATTTAGAAGTTGATAGTATATATTAGAGTAAATTATACGGATGATCCCTATGGTTTGGCTTAATTTGCATGTTTGGTCCCTAACTTATTTTTTTTAACTCGAAATGTCACTACAGTTTGTTTTTGTTGCGGGTTTGGTTTCTGTCTTACCTAAAAAGACTATTTTGTCATTGATTTTTTAATTTATTTAAATAAGGTGGGTTAGGTAAGTTAAGATAATGTGAGGCTGAAGTGGGGTTGAGTATGTTTATTTAAATAAATTAAAAAAATCAAGGGAAAAATAGTTTTTTTTATGTAAGATAGGGATCAAGCGCGCAACAAAAACAAACAGTATCAACATTCCGAGTGAAATAAATAAGTTAGGGACCAAACGTACAAACTACCCCAAACCATAAGGACCATTCATATAATTTACTCTATATATTATCCATGAGTTTTTATAAAAAAAAAATTATGTGTTTTGAGTTTAAAAGAAATTGCACTGGTGGCGCAGGTATATATCCACGGAAGGTGCAATGCCACAGAAGGTATACATCCACGCAGGTATATATATATATATATATATATATATATATATATATATATATATATATATATATATATATATACACACACACACACACACACACACTAGGCGAATGCCCGTGCGCTGCGCAGAAATACCTATATAGTTGAAGTCTTTGCAAATATATGTTTTTTTTAAATATAGCAATAACATTGTTGTTAAATTTAATATAATAATTCTTATACTAAATTGATATAATATATTGATTATTTTGAATTATATGATAATATATATATCTATTATAACTGCATAATCTCAATCGTTTGAATGACTTCTATTCGCGAGTTACATATTAATAAAATTGAATATAATATATGGTTTAATGTCATTTATAGTTGTTGTTATTGTTAATTAATTTATTAAAATTTATTTGCTTAATGTTTTAATTTCTATGTTATTGTTAATTAATTTATTAAAATTTATTTGCTTAATGTTTTAATTTCTATCATTATAATTATTTAAAACATCAAACATTGTTTTTATATTTTAAAAGCAACAGTATAATCATTTATATATAGTTATTTTTAACTATTGTTATTGTAAGTTATTTTAACTTACTTATTTGAAAACTTTTAACGATCATAAAAATATCTTTAGGAAATATTTTAGTTAAATTGAGATTACAAGTTTTTTCATTTATCATTATAATTTATCAGTTTTAACTATTTACAAAATATTCTTTGGTTTTTTAAGTGTAATTGGAATTAATATTTAAGTTGACACTGTAATATTATATTTAAATTAAGAATTTAAGTATTTTGCCCAAATTGTTCAAAAGTTGTAGTTTTAAACTGATAATGTTTTCCATTTAATAATATATTAAAACTAATAAATTATGTATAATATGTTAAAAGTTAAAAAATATAACTCTATAAGTAGAAGTAAGTATATTATTTTAATATTGAATTTAGTTTATATATGATTACACTTTAAATTTGATATTTATTTAACCTTATTAACCAACTTATAATTATTATAGAATGAAATTGAAAAGTCATGGGAGTTTAAAATGAATGTGGTGAAAGGAAAAATATTTCCTTTATAATATAGTACTAGGCGAATGTTCGTGCGTTGCGCAGAAACACCTATATAGTTGAAGTCTTTACAAATAGATGTTTTTTTTTAAATATAACAATATTGTTGTTGTTAAATTTGATATAATAATTTGTATACTAAGTTAATATAATATATTGAGTATATTGAATTATATGATAATATATACATCTATTATAACTTCATAATCTTAATCGTTTGAATGACTTCTACCGCGAGTTACACATGAAAAAAATTAAATATAGTATATGGTTTAATGCTATTTATAGTTGTTGTTATTGTTAATTAATTTTTTAAAATTTATTTACTTAATTTTTTAATTTCTATCATTATAATTTTTTTAAAGATCAAACATTATTTTTTGATTTTAAAGGTAAAAATATAATAATTCTTATAGAGATATTTTTAACTATTATTATTGTAAATTATTTTAAGTTACTCATTTGAAAACTTTTAACGATTATAAAAATATCTTTAGGAAGTATTTCAGTTAAATTGAGATTACAATTTATTTTTTGCATTTATCATTACAATTTATCACTTTTAACTATTTTTAAAATATGCTTTATTTTTTTAAATGGAACTAAAGTTATATTTAAGTTGACATTGTAATGTGCATAAACACCTATATAGTTGAAGTTTATGCAAATATATGTTTTTTTTAATATAACAGTAACATTGTTGTTAAATTTGGTATAATTATTCGTATATTGAATTGATATAATATATTGATTATTTTGAATTATATGATAATATATACATGTAACACCCGATACCTGGTATACCTTTAATTCAAGTATTTATTATGTTTTTCTCTAGGACTCAACGAGTTGGAGGCCCAACTCGTCGAGTAGAGTCATGATCCGCGGGATGTTTAAGTAGTCTACTCGACGAGTCGGGAGACCGACTCGGCGAGTAGATGTTGTTTGAGTGAAACACTAAATTGAGGATTTGCACACTATTTAAACACATTATAACCCCTTAACTCAACCCCCGTCGTCCAGAGTAAACCCTAACTTGAAACCCTAGCCTTGTTTGAGTGTTCTAAGGTCATTTTGTGCATTTTGGTGGTTTGTGAAGCTTGAGAAGAGGAAAGGAGCTTGGGAGTTCAAGTGGGAGCTTGGAGATCCAGAGATTGTGTTCCATTTCCAGTTCATTTAAGGTAAAATGCTCCTATCTTGATCTTCCATGTAAATAATCATCTTTAGGGCTTGGATCTTGGTATATTTAGGGCTTCTAAGCCAGTTTTGGGTTGTGAAGTGTAATATGGAGTTAGAACTTCAAATCTGAGGCCATTGGGGGTCTTTATGGCATAAAGATGCCAACTTTGTTGCCATAAACACCCCATGCATCTTATAGACCATCTTTTATGGCTTTTTGAGCCAAAGATCCCATGCATGTGTACCAAGCTTGAGACTTAACTTGTAAAATGGATATTAGGAGGCCAGATCTATAGTTTTGATGTGTTAAGACCCATTTAAATCGACTGTATAGTAATGGTCAAGGATGGACTCGGTGAGTCGGGGTGTAATGACCACCAACTCTTTTCTTTCGAAGGACCAAATGATAGTGTGGAAGGTTCCCCAGTTGTTTAAGTTCTTAAGGGACCTGGGAATCATGGGACTCGACGAGTGCTAGAACACACTCGGCGAGTCCAAGGCAATCTCCTAATCTTTGAAAATGGACTCGACGAGTTGTTCTTACAACTCGGCAAGTCATAGACTGGATGCATTCATATGCTGAAGATGAACTCGACGAGTTCAAGGAAGAACTCGTCGAGTCGGTTGAAGGTTGACTGAAGTGTTGTTGAAGGCGAACTCGTCGAACTTTTGCTAGACTTGATGAGTGGGAACGGGTTTGTAGTATTATGTGAACGAAAGGCCTCGACGAGTTGGCAGAACAACTCGGCGAGTATGGTCAACCAATGAGTTGACTTGACCAGGGTTTGACTTTGACTTTGACCTTGACTTGGATTCAAGTTGACCATTGTAGGGATTATGAGTACAAGTTGATAACTTAGAAGGGTTGTCGTGTAGGGGGTGAGGAGTCGAGGAGAGCCGACTTTCACACCGAGGACAATGCAGACACTACACGACATTGAGGTGAGCTACCTTCCATTAGGGTGGGTCTAAGGCCACAATGTCGGCCCACCAACAATAGTAATTGATGGATAATTGTCTTTGTGATAATTATCTTGGTATGCTTACGTGATACTCTTATGAGATATGCTTATGTGATATGTTATATGAGTTAGTGGTAGTAGCAGAGAATAGTTTCTCCCTGACTCGGTCGTTAGGACCGAAGCGTAGGTCAGTACCCAGATATGCCTGACCGTATGATTGTATTTGTTATTGTATGATAGAGGTAAGGGGTGAAATAGCCCCCGTTGCCGGTTGAGATAGACTGGAGGGTAGTCGACACCCCATAACGGCGTGACATGGGTAGGTCAGCACCCCATAATGGCTTGACATGGGTAGGTCAGCACCCCAAAATGGCTTGACATGGGTAGGTCGGGCACCCTATAATTGCCCAATAGTGTGTATGCTATGTGATGTATGGTATGTGGTATGATGGGGGAACTTACTAAGCTCTGTGCTTACAGTTTCAGTTTTGGTTTCAGGTACCTCTTCGTCCAAGGGGAAGGAGCCGGCGGTGTAGCAGCGCATTACATACACTCACTCATATGGTTTCCGCATTGAGTTTATGGGATTGTACTCTGATTTATATTACTTATGTTGAGTTAGTTTTGAACACGTTTTTATAGTTTTGTTTATAAAATGACATGACTTGGGTAACGTTCTGGTAAACTATGTTGTGAAGTATTTATTAAAAATGAAATTTTTTGTATTGAAAATTGGGATGTTACAATACATCTATTATAATTTCATAATCTCAATCGTTTGAATGACTTCTACCCACAAGTTACACTTGTATAAAATTAAATATTATATATGGTTTAATGTTATTTATAGTTGTTGTTATTGTTAATTAATTTTTTAAAATTTATTTGCTCAATGTTTTAATTTCTATCATTGTTATTTAAAACATCAAACATTAATTTTTGATTTTAAAGGTAACAATATAATTATTTATATTGAGTTATTTTTAACTATTGTTATTGTAAGTTATTTAAAGCTATATCTTTGAAAACTTTGAATGATTATAAAAATATATTTAGTAAATATTTTAGGTAAATTGAGATTACAATTTAGTTTTTGCATTTATCACTACAATTTATCACTTTTAACTATTTACAAAATATTCTTTGGTTTTTGAAATGGAACTGAAATTTATATTTAAGTTGACATTGTAATGTTATATTTAAGTTAAAAATTTAAGTATTTTGTCCAATCTGTTCAAAAATTGTAGTTTTAAACTGATAATGGTTTACATATAACGACATATTAAATCTATTAAATTACGTATAATATGTTAAAAATTAAAGACATAACTTTATAAGTAGAAGTAAATATATTATTTTAAAATTGAAATTAATTTATTTATGATAATACTTTAGGTTTGATATTTATTTAATCTTATTAACCAACTTATAATCATTATTAGAAAGATACTACAATTTATCACTTTTTACTATTTACAAACTATTCTTTGGGTTGTTTAAGTTAAACTAAAATTTATATATAAGTTGACCATGTAATGTTATATTTAAATTAATAATTTAAGTATTTTATACAAATTGTTCCAAAATTATATCTTTAAAATGATAATGGTTACACCCAACAATATATTAAAATTAATAAATTAAGTATAATATGTTAAAAGTTAAAAAACATAACTTGATAAGTAGAAGTAAATATATTCTTTTAATATTGAAATTTAGTTTGTATATGATTACACTTTATGTTTAATGTTTATTTAATCTTATTATCTAACTTATAACCATTATTAAGAAGAAATTGAAAAGTAATGGGAGTTTCAAATGAATGTGGTGAAAGGAAAAATACATGAGAGTTTCAAATGAATGGGTGAAAGGGAAAATGTTAGCTTTATATATATATATATATATATATATATATATATATATATATATATATATATATATATATATATATATATATATATATATATATATATATGGGAAAAGTGAATATACCCTTAAGGGTATATAAGCTTAGGTACCCAAACTCACCATACTATTTTGTTTTGTATCATATATGTACATTGTAATTGTCCAATATTCTTATAATCCAACTTCTAACATGATTTACTTCTAAGATTTTTATAAATTTCACATTTATCTTCGTCTTGCATAATTTTCATTTTCAACTCTAATATATATAGACTAATAGGTGTTCGGCAAAAAGAAATGATATAAGAGGAAAACAATAGTGAATTTTCGAAAATCTTCAAAGTAAATCAAGTTAAGTTGAAATTTAATAACATTATAATGAATATATCACACAAAACAACTAATTATAGTGACTTTGGGTACCTAAGCTTATATACCCTTAAGGGTATATTCACTTTTCCCTATATATATATATATATATATATATATATATATATATGTGTGTGTGTGTGTGTGTGTGTGTGTGTGTGTGTGTCATTAGGTTTGATCATCATGTTTTCTAACTCAAATGTATTACATACAAATCATGAGGTTATACTGAACTTTTATACATTAATACTCATTTAAAAAAAAAAACATAATGTATCTCTATAAAAATCCTAATCATAGATCAAGTCGAAATTTACAAAAATAGGTATTACAATTAAATGTTAATTGTGTTAACTATCCTATGTGCTAGTTATGTAACTATAATAGTACTACTTAATAGGAACTATGTTGGAATTAAATTGCCTTTAGTTAAAGTCTGGTTTAGTTATAAACCTATAAAAGGTGCTTAGTTCCAAATATGTCTCATTTTGGGGTAGGGTGTGAGATCAGAGCGGAGTGTAGTAGTCTTCCTTTTTCTTGGATGACCACAAATGGTGGTTCTAGATTAGACAACTAGCAAGTATGTCTGGTTATCGACCATAGTATATGAGAACACTTTAATATTATAGGTGGTCTAGTGAATTACGTTGCTAGTGTGGACTTATAACCCACAAACATAAATAAAATTGGGTATCATATTTATCAAATACTCTATACATTGGTTACCTTTGTATGACTTACACTGGTCAATGACCCCTTAGGTGTGTAGTCAATAATTGTTCAAACGATTCATCAAGTAAGGCGATTCTAACAAATGATTTGTGGAATTAGGATTTGTGAGAATCAATTGGGCAGAATATGTGGTCTTACATCAGATTATATACACCTATAATGTTTGGTTGCCGTGTTTATCAAATACTCTGTATGTTGGTTGCATTGATATGACTTACACTGGCCAATGACTCCTGTTGGGTCAAGATATGGTTTATACTTTGTTTTTTTGGGCAATTATATTTTTTTGTAATATTTCTGGAGTTTACGGTCATGTTTACGAATGAGTTTACGGCCGTAAACACCTTACGACCGTAAAATCATTTACGACCTATTTGTTTCCAGCCCATGTTCCCTTAGTATAAATATAGGTGTTAGGGTGTGAGGAATTTTTTTGATGAACACAAAGGAATTTACGGCCTAGAGAGAGAAAAATGAGTGTGTGAGAATCTATTGTAAGGAATTTCATTCATGTCATCAATACAATCAAGATTCTTAATATTCTTCTTCTCCTTCTCTTCTATTTGATCTGACATCATCCGTTTGATCGGGATTCCGCACCATCAAACGGATATGATTGATACACGGGAAATTAGGGACTTACAATTGGTATCAAAGCCAAGTTGTATCAGTCAATTTTGTTAGATTTGGGGCATTATTTGATCTTATTTTCGAAATATTTTTACGTTTTTGGATAGATCTCGCAAAAAAATGGGGGTTTGTTCTTCGCGTTTTTCATAAAAACGGGTTTTGATCGAGTTTTGGAGCAAAAAAGGGTAAAAAACAGTGTTTTTAGTCGTAAATTGCGAGGGGGTGGCGGCCAGCAGCTAGGGTTTCCGATGAGTTCACAGCCCGAGGTTTGCGGCCTCGACTCGGAGTATATGGCTCAGCAGCGTTTACGGTCTCGCATCTCGCAACAGGTCCCCGCTTCGCATCGCATCGGCTCGCATCGCTTGCTCGTCCTCGCTGCAGCAACTTCGCTTCGCATACACTAAAAAAAAGTGGGAAACGGATTTAAGGTTGCCGGGGTTCGAACCCGGGACCTCTAGTTCACAAGGCAGCGCACTTAACCAACACAACCAAGAAATCCCTTTTGATTTAACTTCGAATATTTGAACTTAACCCATCCCTGTCGATTCCAACTTTCATTTTTTAACACTTTTAACCCCAAAACTAAATTCCTTTTAATTCTAAATTTCTTTTTCATCCAAAATAAATAATAATAATAATAATAAAATTAATAATAATAATAATAAATAAATTAAATTAAAATTAATAAATAAATTATATTTTAATTTTTGACTCTTATTTTTTTTTAATTTTTGATTTTAAATTTTGACTTTGACTTCCAAGTTTGACCTTTGACTTTAAACTTTGATTTTCTCGTTTAATTTTTAAAATTTTCAAATTTAACTTTTCGGTTTGACTTTCAAGTTTGATTTTCTTAGTTTGACTTTTTCAAGGTTGACTTTTTCATGTTTGACTTTTGAGTTTGAATTTTTTTTTTGACTTTTAAGTTTTATTTTAGCTTCTAGTTGTGTTTTTTTAATTGATTTTAAGGTCTACGAGGGACTTGAAACATGAAAGAGAGTCGTCAAGATATGTTAAGACAAATTTTCAACATTTTTTATTATATCCCTGGAGAAACCCTCGAAACTCAGTTGCAGCGATTTACTGCACTTATTACCGAGAAGAATATAGCTGGGATCTTGTTGTCTAAATCTGAGATAAACAAAAAGCTATTGAATTCACTTCCAAAATCGTGGGATATGGACGTGGTTGACATCAAGAAGACAAAAAATCTCAATCCTCTTAGTCTGGCTGATATAATTGAAGAAATTAACTCTTTGAATTGTCGAAAAACAATGAGTTCAACAAACCTTCCGGTCAATGAAGCGTCGTGTTCTTATTCATGTGAAGTTTCATGTTCTCAATCATGTGAAGATACGATTAATTTTTTTTCGGGAACAAATTGATTTATTAAAAAGGGAAGTTGAGGACCTGAGATATAAAGGATATCAACTCAAGAAAGGACAGAAACCCCTAAAGGCTGAATTAGAAGCAAAAACCAAGGACTTTAGGAAACTTCAGGAAAAGTATAGCAACAAGTGTGAAAATTATGATTATATTAAGAGACAACTTGCTGCTGTAACTGAAGAACTTGACGCTTTAAAAATTAAGTGTGGAAAAACAGATGTCAATTTCAAAAATTATACTGCGTCAAGTCAGACACTCGAGTCTTTATATGAAACCCAATTAAAATTCAAAGAAAATCAAAACAAGGGTATAGGGTATGATAGTGTTCCTCCTCCTTATAATCATAACTACACATCCATCCCTATGACACAGGACGAAACTGGCAGGGAGGCACATCTTCAATATGGCAAACGAGCTGGATTTGTGTCAGGAGGAGTTATTAATATTGAAGATACTAATGTTGCTACTTCTTGTGCAGACAAAGTAACAGAGGATGAGAACAAGGAGAGTTCTTCTGAACAAACAAACGACCTCGTGAACTCTGAATCTGTTGTTTCTAATCAACCTGCTGTTGGTAAAGACAGGCCACCATTTCAAGATAAACAGAGTGCTTGTGGCAAGTGTGCGTGTGGGAACTGTTGGAATAGTGTCTAAGGCTGCAACTATATTAGGCAAGTATTTGACCCGATTGTGCATGGTCTTTTTGGATTGCCTTCACCATAGCAACTTGACAGGATGATTTATTATGACAGAATAGATATTATTAATATATTATGAGAATAATATAAGGAGTAATAATATTGTTATTTGATTAATATAAGTCATAGATTAATTAGTATTAATTTGGTGACTTAAAGAGATTAATTAAATAAGAGGGTATAAACTGTCAATTGTTTGATAGTTACACTTTGG
Organism: Lactuca saligna; assembly: GCF_052625555.1. NCBI lineage: Eukaryota > Viridiplantae > Streptophyta > Magnoliopsida > Asterales > Asteraceae > Lactuca > Lactuca saligna. The sequence continues at coordinate 35,692,169 of NC_136417.1, read as the reverse complement.
GCTGTAAGTCCTTATAGGATAGAGGGTGGACGATTTCTAGGGCTAAGGATAGCCATAAAATCGTCCAAGGCATATCTTTGGTAAGGATTAGGATTGCTTAGAGTCTAAGTTATCCAATTAGGGTTTAAGGGTGAAACCCTAGGAGCCTTACAAGTATAAATTGACCCCTTGGGCTAGGGAAATCGACACCTCTTCTACAACAAGGAAACCCTAGCCGATTTCCTCCTCTCTCCTCTCTCTCAAATCATTCTCTTTGCTAGTTGGTGTTTGTAAGCCATTAGAGGAGTGATAATTGTGACTCTAAAGCTCCAAGAACAAGAAGATCAAACAAGTGTTTCAAGGTAAGCTTCTAACTATGGTTTTGTATTGTTCTTATACCTAATTAGCCATTAGAAGTCTTGGATTCAATGCATGTTTAATTAGAGAAACCTAGATCCAAGCATTAAGGTTTGTATGTGCACATAGGAATGTTCATATGACCAAAACCCATCAGGAACAACAAGAGACAAGGCAAGGATACGCCACCAGGGGCAGGAAGAAATAACTTCACAGTGAAGAAAAAGACTTGTTTTCATTGTGGAACACCTGGACACATTGCTAGAAATTGTCCTAATCGCGCATACATTCCCTACTATGCACAAGGGTGGCAGAACGCACCAAGAGGGAGATACTCCAAAGGAAACCCCTCAAGGTCACGTTCAGACAATGTTGACTGGAACGCGCAGAAGGCAAAGAATCAAACCCACAAGGCCAAGAATCCGAATGCCAAGGGCAAGAAGGGAGTGTCGGCCAAGAAGCCCAATCCAAGAGATGCTCCAGTGAAACAAAGACCGGCTAAGTCAAAGACATCTCGAAGATCGGTTTCAAGTTCCAAAGCAAGTGCCGAGGCACCCATCGGATCGAACAAGAAATGGGTTAAACCCGAATATAGATGGGTACCAAAGGTGAAAACTCCCAAATCTCCTAATGCTTATAACATTTCCACATCTTCTGTTTGTGATAAGCAGGATATGTCATGGGAGAGAGTATCGTGCGTTGATGAAAAAGGTCGGCCCAACATCAAAATGGACTGGGTTCTAAAGACCAACTAATCCCACTCTGTGTTGGAGCAGCTATGGAGGCATATCATCAGACTTTGGTTTGTTGGTAATGGTTGCTCCTGACATATGATTGGGGACATCTCTCAACTGTACAACACTCAGAACATTATTTGAGAGTATGTGTCCTTTGCGGGAAGGGAAGAAAGGAAGGGATCACTCATGGGGTTAGTGCTTAATGATATGAAGAATTTTCGGATCTGTTCTGAGATTATGCTTGTTGTTCTCAGACCTTCTGAATGCAGATTCAATCGGTGAATTACGGTTTGCGTTTTCTTCTCTATACTCCTGAATTTTTCTTAAGTTGATTCGCTTTAAAGACTAATTTTTATTTTAGGATAGTTTAAATTTGTGCATTTACTTTCGTTTCTCTCCTATGCACAAATTTAGGGGAGAAATAAAAGCAAAACAAAAAATTTTAAAATTTTAAAAAAATCCAAAAACATTAGAAAATCTGAAAATCAAAAATGTGGTGTTAATGGAATGTGCTTGCGGGAGATGTTTTGGGAAATGAAATCAGCAAGTGATAACGGGCAATCTGAATCGGCTTAACGTGCCTAAGTTGAATCGTCTACGCTTTGTACTCGATGTGCTGGTAGGCACGAAAGATTTTAAATGGACTTGACTAGGAAAAGTTGAACCTAATGAATTTATGGGCTTGACAAACTTTGACCTAGTTAGATCCGTTTAACCTGATGTCACGACGCTCGGATAGTTTGAGCAGGGAGATATACATGGGAATCTACCGGTCACATTAAATAACCCGTATCTAGAACTGTGGATTCACTTTTCCTCGATGTGCGGATTCTGTCCTTAATTCTGGTTGGATGGGGCAACTGGTAAATTCCAATAAATTAGATCTGTAGAATATCATTTTCTTTCTTTCCGTCTGTTAGTCATATGTTGCACCCTTTGCGTGATTGGAACAGATCCGACCTGGATTGAAACATATGCAACTTTATTTCTCTGCAAGTTTTATATATGAAATTCTTCTTATCTGTTAGCCATATGGTGTCTCCTTTGCGTGACTTCTAATCTGACCTGGTACACATCCTATGCAACCTTCTACTTCTTAACCCCTCTAAAGTGATAAGTTATTAAATTATGAATCTATCTTCTCTCTGAATGGTTGTCTGCTCACCCAATGTAAGGAGTACTTTGGAAGTTCTTGATGGCTGGGGCATATTAGGAAGCGGGAAATACGTTCTAGTACACTTAAAATTGAACACATATAGATTGTTTATTGATCTTGCTGGTCGATTTAGGTGGACAACAATATCCCTGGTCGTCGTCAGTTGAATGGTCCTTAAGATATAGTATCTAAGAAATTAGGAGATATAATTTTTAGGAACTTAAGTTCACCTTGTCTTGTAACACATAGTATGTCCTAAATTTGTCACAATTTTTCGTGTTTAAGTGGACAACAATAACGACGATTGACCAGACAAAGATGTGAAAATAGAAGGTACCGACAAGTGGATAAAGGTTGTCTAAAACCTTTGATCCCAAATTACTCTTAAAGTTAGATATCATTTTATTTTTGTTAAATTTGTCATAGTTTCTTCTAATTTAAATATTAGGGGAGAATTAAAAAAAATTAAAAACAATAAAAAAAACAGAAAAATCAGAAAAATTAAAAATCCAAAAATTGTGTTATTTCTGCTTTATTTCTTGTTCAGAAAAATCAAAAAAAAAATCCAAAAAATATTTTTGTTTCTATTTTAATTTGTGTGCTAAGTTTTCTTTTAGTTTTGTTTTGTCTTGAAAATGTGATTTCAGGTATAAATGAAACTCATGGAGTTTGTGTTGAAGATTTCTGAGCCAAAAGCTTCGTCTGTAAGCATCGAAGAATTCTCATTCAAAGGAGCAAGAAATGAAGATTATTCTTTCACATTCAATCTTTCAACCCCAAAAGCAAGGTGAAGCTCAAATTGAAGATTATGTGATGGATTGCATTGAAGCCTCCTCAATCAGTTTGCTGCTATCTTAAACCTGGTGAAGCGATCCAGAAGATTATTTCTCTCTGATGTTCTCTTTGAAGATTCTCAAGCTGAAAGCGCCATGTTTCAAGAATCATTGCGTCAAGCCTCCTCACCCAATGTGCGTTCAATGCCAAATTCTGAAGAAAACCTCAAGTGCTCAAGATGAAGTCATTCATTGAAGGTTCATATGTTCATCCTGATGCTGTGAAGAAATTGAAGGTTAAAGCTGAAGCCAAGCTCCCATTGAAGATTGACAAGAAGAGCCAGCTACTTTTTAGGGGGACAATTGTGACTCTAAAGCTCCAAGAACAAGAAGATCAAACAAGTGTTTCAAGGTAAGCTTCTAACTCTGTTTTTGTATTGTTCTTATACCTAATTAGCCATTAGAAGTCTTGGATTCAATGCATGTTTAATTAGAGAAACCTAGATCCAAGCATTAGGGTTTGTATGTGCACATAGGAATGTTCATATGACCAAAACCCATCAGTGGTATCAGAGACTAGATTGGTTTCTATTAAATTGTTGCTTGATTGTTTGAATCTTACCTGCAAAATTTGATTTTTGTGTTTCTGAGTCATGGACTCGGCGAGTTGGCCTGACTCGGCGAGTCCAGATTGGGTACTCGGCGAGTCCGAGCGTCAGGAAGAGCCAAAATCAGGATTTTTTCATATTTATCTTATGGAAACTTACCTTTATCATATTAGATCAACCCAAATCCGATTTTATGATATATATGACTATATTGTTCCTTATATGATAATTATTAATTATTTTGATTAAATTGGTAAATTGTTTTTCAAGAAATCATAAATAAATCAAATATGGATAATTATGTGATTAATTGTTGAATTGAATTATTTGTTATTTGATCCTTTATTTTTTTAAATGTTTAAAAACTTGCCCTCAAGTTTTGAAATTTATGTTTTGTGATTAAAAGTTTAATTTAGACAATTTAAATTTCAAACCCTAGAATTTTACAAGTTTAAAATCCAACCCTATACTAATATAATATTACAAGATTAATATCTATATATGTATAACTTAAATGCTAGTCTTACCGTTAGTAGGCCTCATTCACGAAGCCGGTCTATAAGGTGGGTATAAGGTTGCGGCCTATAAAATGGCGCTTAATAGGTGTACACTCACACCCACCGCTTGCTTGATCGGTGGAGGGTCGTTAGCCGAACGGGTAGGATAGGGCAACCTCATCCTCTCATTAAAAGTATAATATGAAATACAAAGTAACTACATGTTTTCTTAAAATTTCCTAATCTTAGTTACTTTAGGAAAAGTGAATTGATGCAATCCCATGAAATTACACTTTGCACCTTGCTAAGAAGTTAGTGGAGCGTGTGTGGTTTACCGGCACACTAATTGGTTCTAAGCGAAGGTGGCAAAGGGTGATTCATTGTTTATCATAGTTCGATGGAGCGTGTGTGGTTTACCGGCACATCGAATAGGTGATAGTTACAATGAAGGCACCATGTGAATTTGCATGGTAATTCACACCCGCTTTGTGATCCTCGGTATCCCAGTCACAAACAAGAGGGGCATATCGAGATTTAAACATGCCATTGAAAAGTTTCAATGAATCTCATCCAAACCTAGGAATTCTCAATACATTTAGGACTTAAAGTTATGTTTTTCATGGTGGAGAATTAGTGAATCGTCATTCACTTACCTTCAAATTGTTTGCATATTAGATTACGACATCCCTTTTCTAATGTGTAAATATTGTTGTTGGATCCTAGCCCTAATTTTTCTTATTGGGTGATAATTAGGGATTCAAATTCTAATCTATCTTTGTCCTTTCTATTTGTAGATGTCGAACGCTAACAATGCTGCTGCGAGTTCATTCACTTTGATGAGCCTTTGTCAAAAGGTCACCTTCGATGGAACGAACTTTAGCGAATAGATAAGATACATTCGCACGATTGCTCGCTATGAGGATAAGGAGTATGTCCTCAATGAGAAGCTCGAGAAAATCAACCCTGAAATTGCTACTCCGGCCGAGATGACCGCTTTTGAAACTCACGAGCGTGATGCAACGAAGGTACATTGCATCATGATCGCCACTATGAACTCCGAATTCCAAAAGTCCTACGAGGACATGTATCCGTACGAAATGCACCAAGACTTGTTGGAGAGATACCATCAAAATGTGAGACAAAAGCGTTATAAGATTTTCACTAACATGATTTCTGCTAAGATGGGTCATGGATAGTCTCTTACCGTGCACCTGCAAAAGATGCAAAGGTATGTCGACCGTCTTCGCAAATTAAATGTTGACTTTGGGGAAGACTTGGCGATCGACATGGTGCTTCACTCTTTGCCTCCAAGTTACAATCAATTTAGGATGACCTATCACATGAACAAAGAAGAGGTCACCCTAAGCAAACTCCAAGGTCTCTTGAGGGTCGCTGAGAGCAACTTCAAGGACAAGTCTGTTGCACCAACTCCCAATCCGCCCGCTGCTCTTGTCTTGGCAATTGGACAAGGAAAGGGAAAGAAGAGGAAGGCTTCATCTAAGAACTATCGCAAGGTTAAAGCCCAAGATGGTGCCTCTTCTAGTGGGAATAAAGTTGATCCCGCTAAGCCCTGCCCTAACCCAAAGGAGGCAGAGTGTCACCACTGCCACAAGATAGGACATTGGAAAAGAAGCTGCCCAGAGTACCTGCAAGCCATCAAGGAAGGAAAGATCAAGCCGTCTTTCGCAGGTATATACACAATTAAATCTAACGATTCATCTCATGATATTTCTTGGGTTCTTGATACCGTTTGTGGTTACCACATTTGTTCTAATGTGCAGGGACTAAGAAGAAATAGAGACGTGGAGCATGGAAGAATAAATCTAATAATGGGGAACAGAAGATCGTCGCCTGTAACCAAGATTGGAGTGTATTCTTTAGTGCTTAGGAATGGTTTATCTTTAGATTTAAACAATTGTTGCTATTCGCCAGAAATGGCTAGAAACATCATTTCATTTCATGGTTTGTTTAGACAAGGTTTTAGATTTTCTTTTAATAATGAGAATGGTTCTATTTTGGCTTATCTAAATGGTGTTTTTTATTTTGAAGCAATACCGTGTAATGGAATTTATGAAACTGTTATGATTGTTGATAACTTAGGAAATGATGTTTTATGCATGGATTCTTCCAATAGTATGGATAAGGCATCCTTGTGGCATTTTCGTCTTGGACATGTCAACAAGAAACACATAGCCCAACTCCAAAATGATGGAGTGTTGGAGTCATTCGACCTTAGGGAAGATGACACATGCGAGTCTTGTTTGTTTGGAAAGATGACTAAGTCACCCTTCGCTGGTACGTACGAAAGGGGTGAGGGTCTATTGGACCTCATACATACCGATGTGTGTGGACCGTTTAGATCTACCACGAAGGATGGAAACTACTTCTACGTGACTTTTACCGATGACTATAGTAGATATGGGTATATCTACTTAATCAAGCAAAAGTCAGAAACTTTTGAAAAGTTCAAAGAGTTCAAGAATGAAGTGGAGAATCAATTGGGAAGGGAAATCAAGATGCTTCGATCCGATCGAGGAGGAGAGTACCTAAGTCTTGAATTCCACGATTATCTCAAGGAGTGTGGAATAGTTTCAATATTGACGACACCTAGGACACCGCAATTGAATGGTGTGGCAGAAAGGCGTAATCGAACCTTGTTGGACATGGTTCGCTCTATGATGAGTCGTGCTTCGCTATCTATCTCTTTTTGGGGGTATGCGTTAGAGACTGCCGCCCATATCCTTAACCGAGTCCCTACTAAGAAGGTTGCCAAAACACCTCACGAGATGTGGACGGGGAAAGCTCCTTCGTTAGCACATATCAAGGTTTGGGGTTGCGGGGATTTCGTAAGACGAGATACTCACGACAAGCTCGAACCTCGTAGTGAGCGATGTATTTTCATCGGCTACCCGCAGAAATCCTTTGGATATCTCTTCTATAGACCGAAGGACAGTGTTGTCTTTGTTGCGAGGAGAGGAGTTTTCCGAGAGCGAGAACTCATAGGCCAAGGAGACAGTGGGAGGCAAATCGAGCTTGAAGATATTCAAGAGTCGATAGATGAAGGAACCTCTACCGCTGGTGCTCAACCCGAGGAGGAAACTCCGGTTGAACCGATTGACGTATCATTACCTCTTAGACGTTCCGAAAGAGTTAGAGTTCAACCCGAGTTGTATGGTTTTCATATTACTACCGAAGGGGACACGTATATTAGTGATAGTACACTAATAAACCTCGATGAACCTAATAGCTATAAGGAAGCCATGGCAGGCCCGAAGTCTGCAAAATGGAAAGAGGCAATAGATAGCGAGATCCAATCCATGTATGATAACCAAGTTTGGAATTTGGTTGATAATGTGCCCCGAAGAAAGATCGTTGGGTGCAAATGGATCTTCAAGAAGAAGACCGACGTGGATGGAAAGGTACACACGTATAAAGGGCGATTGGTTGCGAAGGGCTTTACTCAAACTCCCGGAGTTGACTATGAAGAGACCTTCTCACCAGTTCCGAAGATAAAGTCTATTAGAGTGATGGTAGCTATTGCCGCATTTCATGATTATGAGATTTGGCAAATGGATGTCAAGACCGCTTTCCTTAACGGGAAGTTGGCTGAGGATGTTTACATGGCTCAGCCAGAGGGGTTTGTGGATCCGAAGCATCTGAATAGAGTGTGTAAGCTTGAGAAGTCCATTTATGGACTTAAGCAAGCATCTCGCAGATGGAATCTTTGCTTCGATGAGAAAGTCAAAGAGTTTGGATTTGTACAAAGCGAAGATGAGTCATGTGTATATGTCAAAGCCAGTGGGAGTGTAGTAAGCTTCCTCGTTCTATATGTCGATGACATATTAATCATAGGAAACGACGTCCTGACTCTGCAGGAGGTTAAGTCCTGGCTCGGGAAGTGCTTCGCTATGAAGGACCTCAGAGAGGCTTCCTATATTTTGGGAATAAGGATAGTAAGAGAAAGAAGTAAAAGACTAATAGGACTTAGTCAGAACACTTACTTAGAGAAGGTACTAAAACGTTTTAGTATGGAAAACTCGAAGAAGGGAGAATTACCGATACAAAGTAATGCCACGTTGAGTAAGACTCAAAGTCCGAGTACCGAAGCTGAGATAGCTGAAATGAGCCGAGTTCCACACGCTTCCGCAGTTGGCTCAATCATGTACGCTATGACTTGTACTTGCCCTGATGTAGCATTTGCGTTGAGCATGGTTAGTAGATATCAAGGGAACCCTGGCAGAGCCCATTGGATTGCGGTGAAGAATATCCTTAAGTACCTTTAGAGGACGAAGGAATGGTTCTTAGTCCTCGGAGGGAGTGATGACTTGAAGGTGTGAGGGTATAGTGACGCCAGCTTTCAGACCGACAGGGACAAATACCGTTCGCATTCGGGCTGGGTCTTTACCTTGAATGGAGGAGCAGTGACTTGGAAAAGCTCCAAGCAGGAAACCGTAGCTGATTCAACGTGCGAAGCAGAGTACATTGCAGCGAGCGAAGCGTTGAAGGAGGCAATATGGCTGAAGAACTTCATTGGTGATCTTGGAGTTGTACCTGCCATAAAGGAGCCCATGGAGATTTTATGTGATAATAAAGGAGTGGTTACCTTGACCAAGGAATCGAGAGATCATGGTAGATCACGACATATCGACAGAAAATATCACTTTATTAGACATCGTGTAGAAGAAGGACAACTCGTAGTGAAGAGGATATCATCAGAAGATAACCCAGCAGATCCGCTTACGAAGGGACTGAGTAGGGTTAAGCACTTGCAACATGCTAGGAGTACTGGGCTGAAGGATGATATTAGCATAGATTAGATAGTATTAGAAACGTGTAATAGATAAATGTAATTAACATGTGATGATTAAATAAAGGAGTTTTATTTATAAGTAATGTTACTGTCTTATGTTAATCGTTTAACTATTGTTTCACTTTGCATGTTTTGACTTCCAGAATAATTGAGTTTATTAAGAATAATCGAATTATTCAAATTGTCCACAATCGTTCATATGTCGGAAGTAGATATGAATGAAGATTGTCATGAATAGGTGTGTAGATTGTCTAAATGGTATTAGACATAGCAAAAGATTGCTGCAATGTTCATGAGTGCTTATGAACCTGTTTTGAGCATTGGAACAAACCCGCGCTTGCTGGAATCACCTTATGGAATGTGACAAAAAGGGTGATCGCAAGATGATAATATCATATAGTATTAAAACGTAGATATATGGTTTGTTATTTGTTAATTGATTGTACATTGATAATGCGAAAACACATTGGTAACTTGATGTTATAAAACACATTGTTGTGTATAGTTGATTAATGAATAAGTAAATGCATATAAGTCGAAGTTTATCTATAACTTTTATCCTAAGAAGGAAAAAGCGATATCTCGGCCGCTCGATGATTTGATTTAACTTATGTGCCGGGCCCGGTCAGAACTGAATTGATGTGTTCGATTAAGTTCTATGTGAAATAAATCGGATATCGAGAAACCAAATGCTAGACTAATCATTCCATAGAATTGTCAGCATGATATCTAATAGAGGACTGTATGATCCCTTATCTAAATGACAAGATTGATTAGATCAGAGTTTGACAGAGTCTTTGAGAGCTACGATTGCAAATCGGATTGTACTTGTGCATATAGTTCCTAGACTTATCCAAGTGGGAGACTGTTGAAATAGTGTCTAAGGCTGCAACTATATTAGGCAAGTATTTGACCCGATTGTGCATGGTCCTTTTGGATTGCCTTCACCATAGCAACTTGACAGGATGATTTAGTACGAGAGAATAAATATTATTAATATATTATGAGAATAATATAAGGAGTAATAATATTGTTATTTGATTAATATAAGTCATAGATTAATTGGTATTAATTTGGTGACTTAAAGAGATTAATTAAATAAGAGGGTATAAACTGTCAATTGTTTGATAGTTACACTTTGGGCTGTAAATCCTTATAGGATAGAGGGTGGACGATTTCTAGGGCTAAGGATAGCCATAAAATCGTCCAAGGCATATCTTTGGTAAGGATTAGGATTGCTTAGAGTCTAAGTTATCCAATTAGGGTTTAAGGGTGAAACCTTAGGAGCCTTACAAGTATAAATAGACCCCTTGGGATAGGGAAATCGACACCTCTTCTACAACAAGGAAACCCTAGCCGATTTCCTCCTCTCTCCTCTCTCTCAAATCATTCTCTTTGCTAGTTGGTGTTTGTAAGCCATTAGAGGAGTGATAATTGTGACTCTAAAGCTCCAAGAACAAGAAGATCAAACAAGTGTTTCAAGGTAAGCTTCTAACTATGGTTTTGTATTGTTCTTATACCTAATTAGCCATTAGAAGTCTTGGATTCAATGCATGTTTAATTAGAGAAACCTAGATCCAAGCATTAAGGTTTGTATGTGCACATAGGAATGTTCATATGACCAAAACCCATCAGGAACAACAAGAGACAAGGCAAGGATACGCCACCAGGGGCAGGAAGAAATAACTTCACAGTGAAGAAAAAGACTTGTTTTCATTGTGGAACACCTGGACACATTGCTAGAAATTGTCCTAATCGCGCATACATTCCCTACTATGCACAAGGGTGGCAGAACGCACCAAGAGGGAGATACTCCAAAGGAAACCCCTCAAGGTCACGTTCAGACAATGTTGACTGGAACGCGCAGAAGGCAAAGAATCAAACCCACAAGGCCAAGAATCCGAATGCCAAGGGCAAGAAGGGAGTGTCGGCCAAGAAGCCCAATCCAAGAGATGCTCCAGTGAAACAAAGACCGGCTAAGTCAAAGACATCTCGAAGATCGGTTTCAAGTTCCAAAGCAAGTGCCGAGGCACCCATCGGATCGAACAAGAAATGGGTTAAACCCGAATATAGATGGGTACCAAAGGTGAAAACTCCCAAATCTCCTAATGCTTATAACATTTCCACATCTTCTGTTTGTGATAAGCAGGATATGTCATGGGAGAGAGTATCGTGCGTTGATGAAAAAGGTCGGCCCAACATCAAAATGGACTGGGTTCTAAAGACCAACTAATCCCACTCTGTGTTGGAGCAGCTATGGAGGCATATCATCAGACTTTGGTTTGTTGGTAATGGTTGCTCCTGACATATGATTGGGGACATCTCTCAACTGTACAACACTCAGAACATTATTTGAGAGTATGTGTCCTTTGCGGGAAGGGAAGAAAGGAAGGGATCACTCATGGGGTTAGTGCTTAATGATATGAAGAATTTTCGGATCTGTTCTGAGATTATGCTTGTTGTTCTCAGACCTTCTGAATGCAGATTCAATCGGTGAATTACGGTTTGCGTTTTCTTCTCTATACTCCTGAATTTTTCTTAAGTTGATTCGCTTTAAAGACTAATTTTTATTTTAGGATAGTTTAAATTTGTGCATTTACTTTCGTTTCTCTCCTATGCACAAATTTAGGGGAGAAATAAAAGCAAAACAAAAAATTTTAAAATTTTAAAAAAATCCAAAAACATTAGAAAATCTGAAAATCAAAAATGTGGTGTTAATGGAATGTGCTTGCGGGAGATGTTTTGGGAAATGAAATCAGCAAGTGATAACGGGCAATCTGAATCGGCTTAACGTGCCTAAGTTGAATCGTCTACGCTTTGTACTCGATGTGCTGGTAGGCACGAAAGATTTTAAATGGACTTGACTAGGAAAAGTTGAACCTAATGAATTTATGGGCTTGACAAACTTTGACCTAGTTAGATCCGTTTAACCTGATGTCACGACGCTCGGATAGTTTGAGCAGGGAGATATACATGGGAATCTACCGGTCACATTAAATAACCCGTATCTAGAACTGTGGATTCACTTTTCCTCGATGTGCGGATTCTGTCCTTAATTCTGGTTGGATGGGGCAACTGGTAAATTCCAATAAATTAGATCTGTAGAATATCATTTTCTTTCTTTCCGTCTGTTAGTCATATGTTGCACCCTTTGCGTGATTGGAACAGATCCGACCTGGATTGAAACATATGCAACTTTATTTCTCTGCAAGTTTTATATATGAAATTCTTCTTATCTGTTAGCCATATGGTGTCTCCTTTGCGTGACTTCTAATCTGACCTGGTACACATCCTATGCAACCTTCTACTTCTTAACCCCTCTAAAGTGATAAGTTATTAAATTCTGAATCTATCTTCTCTCTGAATGGTTGTCTGCTCACCCAATGTAAGGAGTACTTTGGAAGTTCTTGATGGCTGGGGCATATTAGTAAGCGGGAAATACGTTCTAGTACACTTAAAATTGAACACATATAGATTGTTTATTGATCTTGCTGGTCGATTTAGGTGGACAACAATATCCCTGGTCGTCGTCAGTTGAATGGTCCTTAAGATATAGTATCTAAGAAATTAGGAGATATAATTTTTAGGAACTTAAGTTCACCTTGTCTTGTAACACATAGTATGTCCTAAATTTGTCACAATTTTTCGTGTTTAAGTGGACAACAATAACGACGATTGACCAGACAAAGATGTGAAAATAGAAGGTACCGACAAGTGGATAAAGGTTGTCTAAAACCTTTGATCCCAAATTACTCTTAAAGTTAGATATCATTTTATTTTTGTTAAATTTGTCATAGTTTCTTCTAATTTAAATATTAGGGGAGAATTAAAAAAAATTAAAAACAATAAAAAAAACAGAAAAATCAGAAAAATTAAAAATCCAAAAATTGTGTTATTTCTGCTTTATTTCTTGTTCAGAAAAATCAAAAAAAAAAATCCAAAAAATATTTTTGTTTCTATTTTAATTTGTGTGCTAAGTTTTCTTTTAGTTTTGTTTTGTCTTGAAAATGTGATTTCAGGTATAAATGAAACTCATGGAGTTTGTGTTGAAGATTTCTGAGCCAAAAGCTTCGTCTGTAAGCATCGAAGAATTCTCATTCAAAGGAGCAAGAAATGAAGATTATTCTTTCACATTCAATCTTTCAACCCCAAAAGCAAGGTGAAGCTCAAATTGAAGATTATGTGATGGATTGCATTGAAGCCTCCTCAATCAGTTTGCTGCTATCTTAAACCTGGTGAAGCGATCCAGAAGATTATTTCTCTCTGATGTTCTCTTTGAAGATTCTCAAGCTGAAAGCGCCATCTTTCAAGAATCATTGCGTCAAGCCTCCTCACCCAATGTGCGTTCAATGCCAAATTCTGAAGAAAACCTCAAGTGCTCAAGATGAAGTCATTCATTGAAGGTTCATATGTTCATCCTGATGCTGTGAAGAAATTGAAGGTTAAAGCTGAAGCCAAGCTCCCATTGAAGATTGACAAGAAGAGCCAGCTACTTTTTAGGGGGAGCTTGTTGGGTCAATTAAGAAAAGAAAGCTACAAACCAAGGAGGAGATTGTTGGGTCAAAATATGGTTTATATTTTGCTTTTCTGGGCAATTATATTTTTCTGTAATATTTTTGGAGTTTACGGTCATGTTTACGGTTGAGTTTACGACCGTAAACCCATTTACGGCCCATGTACACCAAGCCCATGTTCCCCTTGTACAAATATAGGTGTTAGGGTGTGAGGAACAGATTGATAAACCCGAGAGAGTTGACGGCCAGAGAGAGAAAGGAACGTTTGTGTGGGTGAATCTTGTGTAAGGAACTTAATTCATGTTATCAGTTCATACATAGATTCATATTATTCTTCTTCTATTTCTCTTCTATTTGATCTGACATCATCCGTTTTATTGGGATTCCGCACCATCAAACGGATCTGATTGATACACAGGCAGATTAGAGCTTTACAATTGGTATCAGAGCCAAGTTGTATCAGTCAGTTTTGTCAGATTTGGGGCATTATTTGATCTTATTTTCGAAATATTTTTCCGTTTTTGGATAGATCTCGCAAAAAAAGGGGGGGTTTGTTCTTCGTGTTTTTCATAAAAACGGGTTGTTGATCGAGTTTTGGAGCAAAAAAGGGTAAAAAACGGTGTTTTTAGTCGTAAACTGCGAGGGGGTGGCGGCCAGCAGCTAGGGTTTCCGAGGAGTTCACGGCCCGAGGTTTGCGGCTCGGAGTTTGCGACCTCGGCTCGGAGTATACGACTCAGCAGCGTTTACGGTCTCGCATCTCGCAACAGGTCCCGCTTCGCATCGCATCGCATGCTCGCCCTCGCTGCAGCAACTTCGCTTCGCATACACTATAAAAAAAGTAGAAAACGGATTTAAGGGTGCCGGGGTTCGAACTCGGGACCTCAAGTTAACAACGCAGAGCACTTAACCAACACAGACAAGCAATCCCTTGTGATTTATCTTCGAATATTTGAAGTTAACCCATCCCTGTCGAGTCCAACTTTCATTTTTTAACACTTTTAACCCCAAAACTAAATTCCTTTTAATTTTAAATTTCTTTTTCAACCAAAATAAAATAATAATAATAATAATAATAATAAAATTAAAAACAATAATAATAAATAAATAAAATTAAAATTAATAAATAAATTATATTTTAATTTTTGACTCTTATTTTTTTTAATTTTTGATTTTAAATTTTGACTTTGACTTCCAAGTTTGAGCTTTGACTTTAAACTTTGACTTTTTCGTTTAATTTTTTAAATTTTCAAATTTAACTTTTCGGTTTGACTTTCAAGTCTGATTTTTTTAGTTCTACTTTTTCAAGGTTGACTTTTTCATGTTTGACTTTTGAGTTAGCTTTTTTTTTTTGACTTTTAAATTTTATTTTAGCTTCTAGTTGTATTTTTTTAATTGATTTTAAGGTCCACGAGAGACTTGAAAACATGAAAGAGAGTCGTCAGGATATGTTAAGACAAAATTTCAACATTTTTGATTATATCCGTGGAGAAACCCTCGAAACTCAGTTGCAACGATTTACTACACTTATTACCGAGGTGAATATAGCTGGGATTTTCTTGTCTAAATCTGAGATAAACAAAAAGCTATTGAATTCACTTCCAAAATCGTGGGATATGAACGTAGCTGACATCAAGAAGACAAAAGATCTCAATCGTCTTAGTCTGGCTGATATAATTGAAGAAATTAACGCTTTGAATTGTCGAAAAACAATGAGTTCAACAAACCTTCCGGTCAATGAAGTGTCGTGTTCTCATTCATGTGAAGTTTCATGTTCTCAATCATGTGAAGATACGATTAAATTTCTTCGGGAACAAATTGATTTATTAAAAGGGGAGGTTGAGGACCTGAGATATAAAGGATATCAACTCAGGAAAGGACAGAAACCTCTGAAGGCTGAATTAGAAGCAAAAACCAAGGACTTTAGGAAACTTCATGAAGAGTATAGCAACAAGTGTGAAAATTATGATTATATTAAGAGACAACTTGCTGCTATAACTGAAGAACTTGACGCTTTAAAAATTAAGTGTGGAAAAACAGATGTCAATTTCAAAAATTATACTGCGTCAAGTCAGACACTCGAGTCTTTATATGAAACCCAATTAAAATTCAAAGAAAATCAAAATAAGGGTCTAGGGTATGATAGTGTTCCTCCTCCTTATAATCATAACTACACATCCATCCCTATGACACAGGACGAAACTGGCAGGGAGGCACATCTTCAATATGGCAAACGAGCTGGATTTGTGTCAGGAGGAGTTATTAATATTGAAGATACTAATGTTGCTACTTCTTGTGCAGGCAAAGTAACAGAGGATGAGAACAAGGAGAGTTCTTCTGAACAAACAAACGACCTCGTGAACTCTGAATCTGTTGTTTCTAATCAACATGTCGTTGGTAAATACAGGCCACCATTTCAAGCTAAACAGAGTGCCTGTGGCAAGTGTGCATGTGGGAACAATAAGAGACAAGGCAAGGATACGCCACTAGGGGCAGGAAGAAATAACTTCATAGTGAAGAAAAATACTTGTTTTCATTGTGGAACACCTGGACACATTGCCAGAAATTGTCCTAATCGCGCATACGTTCCTTACTATGCACAAGGGTGGCAGAATGCACCAAGAGGGAGATACTCCAAAGGAAACCCCTCAAGGTCACGTTCAGACAATGTTGACTGGAACTGGGAACAATAAGAAACAAGGCAAAAATACGCCACCAGGGGCCAAAAGAAACAATTTCCCAGTGAAGAAAAGGACTTGTTTTCACTGTGGAACACCTGGACACATTGCCAGAAACTGTCCAAATTGCGCATACGTTCCTTATTATGCACAAGGCTGGCAGAACGCACCAAGAGGGAGATACTCCAAAAGAAACCCCTCAAGGTCACGTTCAGACCATGATGACTGGAATGCACACAATGCCAAGCATCAAACTCCCAAGAACAAGAAGGGAATGCCGTCCCAGAAGTCTAGTTCAAGAGATGCTCCAGTGAAGCCAAGATCAGTTAGGTCAAAGTCATCTCGGCAGCCGGCTTCAAGTTCCAAAGCAAGTGCCGAGGCACCCATCGGATCGAACAAGAAATGGGTTAGACCCGAATATAGATGGGTACCAAAGGTGAAAACTCCCAAATCTCCTAATGCTTCTAACGTTTCTACATCTTCTATTTGTGATAAGCAGGATATGTCATGGGAGAGAGTATCGTGCGTTAATGAAAAAGGTTGGCCCAACGTCAAAATGGACTGGGTTCTAAAGACCAACTAATCCCGCTCTGTGTCGGAGCAGCTATGGAGGCATATCATCATACTTCGGTATGTTGGTAGTGGCTGTTCCTGGCACTTGATAGGATACATCTCTCAACTGTACAACACTCAGAACATTGTCTGGGAGAATGTGTCCTTTGTGGGAAGGGAAGAAAGGAAGGGATCACTCAATGGGTTAGTGCTTAATGATATGAAGAATTTTCGGATCTGTTATGAGATTATGCTTGCTATTCTCAGACCTTCTGAATGCAGATTCAATCGGTGAATTACGGTTTGCGTTTTCTTCTCTATGCTCCTGAATTTTTCTTAAGTTGATTCGCTTTAAAGACTAATTTTTGTTTTAGGATAGTTTAAATTTGCGCATTTACTTTCGTTTCTCTCCTATTCACAAATTTAGAGGGAGAAATAAAAACAAAACAAAAAATTAGAAAATTTTAAAAAAATTCAAAAACATTAGAAAATTAGAAAATCAAAAATGTGGTGTTAATGGAATGTGCTTGCGGGAGATGTTTTGGGAAATGAAATCAGCAAGTGATAACGGGCAATTTGAATCGGCGTAACGTACCTAAGTTGAATTGTCTACGCTCTGTACTCGATGTGCTGGTAGGCACGAAAGATTTTAAATGGACTTGACTAGGAAAAGTTGAACCTAATGAATTTAAGGGCTTGACAAACTTTGACCTAGTTAGATCCGTTAAACCTGATGTCACGACGCTCGGATAGGTTGAGCAGGGAGATACACATGGGGATCTACCGGTCACGTTAAATAACCCGTATCTAGAACTGTGGATTCACTTTTCCTCGATGTGCAGATTCTGTCCTTAATTCTGGTTGGATGGGGCAACTGGTAAATTCCGATAAATTAGGTCTATAGAATATCATTTTTTTCCTTTCCGTCTGTTAGTCATATGTTGCACCCTTTGCGTGATTGGAAGAGATCCGACCTGGATTGCAACATATGAAACTCTATTTCTCTACAGGTTATATCTATGAAATTCCTCTTATCTGTTAGCCATATGTTGTCTCCTTTGCATGACTTCAAATCCGACCTGGTACACAGCATATGCAACTTTCTACATCTCAACCCCTCTAGAGTAATTAGTTATAGAATTCTGAATCTATCTTCTCACTGAATGGTTGTCTGCTCACCTGGTGTAAGGAGTATTCTGGAAGTTCTTGATGGCTGGGGCATGTCAGGAAGTGGGAAACATGTTCTGGTACACTTAACACATACAGATTTTCTGTAGATCTCGCTGGTCGATTTAGGTGGACAACAATATCCCTGGTTGTAATCAGTTAAATGGTCTTAAGAAAAAGTTATTTAAGAATTAGGGCCAATCATGATAATAAAGTTACTATTAGATATATGCATATGTCATGTCATTGGTAAACTATCCAAATCTGTCACAAATTTTTCGTGTTTAAGTGGACTACAATATCGGCGATCGATCAGACGAAGATGTGAAGATAAGGGTACCGACAAGTGGAATAAGGTTGTCCAACAACTTTGATCCCAAATCACTCTTAAAGTTAGCTATTATTTTTGTTTTTTGTTAAGTTTGTTCATAGTGCTCTTCTAATTTAAATATAAGGGGAGAACTAAAAATAAAATAAAAACAAAACAAAACAAAAAAACAAAATAAAAAAAACAAA
This sequence comes from Lactuca saligna, assembly GCF_052625555.1. Classification (NCBI taxonomy): domain Eukaryota; kingdom Viridiplantae; phylum Streptophyta; class Magnoliopsida; order Asterales; family Asteraceae; genus Lactuca; species Lactuca saligna. The sequence continues at coordinate 35,673,828 of NC_136417.1, read as the reverse complement.
AATAAACAAAAATAAAAAAAATCAAAATAAAAAATAGTGTTATTTTTGTTTTACTTTTCGTTCTCAGTTTTCTTTTAGTTTTGTTTTGTCTTGAAAAGTGATTTCAGGTGAAGATGAAACTCATGGAGTTTGTGTTGAAGATTTCTGAGCCAAAAGCTTCGTCTGTAAGCATCGAAGAATTCTCATTCGAAGGAGCAAGAAATGAAGATTATTCTTTCACATTCAATCTTTCAACCCCAGAAGCAAGGTGAAGCTGAAATTGAAGATTATGTGATGGATTGCATTGAAGCCTCCTCAATCAGTTTGTTGCTATCTTAAACCTGCTAAAGCGATCCAGAAGATTATTTCTCTCTGATGTTCTCTTTGAAGATTCTCAAGCTGAAAGCACCATCTTTCAATAATCACTGCGTCAAGCCTCCTCACCCAATGTGCGTTCAATGCCAAATTCTGAAGAAAACCTCAAGTGCTCAAGATGAAGTCATTCATTGAAGGTTCATATGTTCATCCTGATGCTGTGAAGAAATTGAAGGTTAAAGCTGAAGCCAAGCTCCCATTGAAGATTGACAAGAATAGCCAACTACTTTTTAGGGGGAGCTTGTTGGGTCAATTAAGAAAAGAAAGCTACAAACCAAGGGGGAGATTGTTGGGTCAAAATATGGTTTATACTTTGCTTTTCTGGGCAATTATATTTTTCTGTAATATTTTTGTAACGACCGAAAAATTACAACCAATTTAAATTTTTCGAAAACAACCCGATTTCATTAATTTGTTTACAAAAGGTTTTCAATACAAATCATTTAGAGTATTCCCAGAATCACATTGCTACAAAATCACGAGGAGCGGTACGATCATGCCTTCGCCTTGCCACAGTCTCCTGAAGAACCTGAAAAACATTAAACCACAAATGTAAGCCCGAAAGCTTAGTGAGATACTCCCAAAATACCAACCACATATACGCCCTTCCACTCAACGACCTTCCGGTCCAAAACAGACTGCCTTCCGGCCCATAACATATAAAACATACATAACATAACAGAACATAGAACAGCCATGCATATCGGGTCTACTGTGTGACTGGTCCGCCGTATCGGCCTTCAGTCCACCGGATCCATCCTCCGAGTCTAGTCATGTCCTTCGAGTCTACAGTGTGGTTGGTCCGCCCGCACTGGGCCTTCAACTCACCTGGTCCACTCTCTGAGTCTACAGTATGACTGGTCCACCCGCATCGGGCCTTCAGTCGGCCTGGTCCACTCTCCGAGCCTCGGCACGTCTGGTCCGCCCGCGTGGGGCCTACAGCATATCCGGACCGCTCGTTGGGCCTTCGGAACAACCGGTCCGCCCTGAGTATCTTGGCTTACAACACAAAGCAGGACCGCCTCAACCCATCTCCAGTCCAAACAACCATGTACACATAAACATTTAATCATATAACAGTTCACATTTAAACAAGCCAATCTAGCAGATCACATAGCATAACATACTCTAAGCAGGATACCGACCTAACAAGTCATTAGCATAACATCTCCCTATCTCTCAGGATACTGATCTCAATCAGGTCTCTAACATATACCGTCCTAACTCTCAGGATGCAAGCATATCACAACAACAAAATAATAATAACTACCCGGATCTCAATCCGATAAGGGCCGGCCTTGGTGCCTTAGACCCTGTTGATATAGTGAGGATAACTCACCTCGAAACTGCCGGCTGAAAGGATAAGATCCCGTTGCTCCAACTCTGACACGAACTCTTCCACTGAACACCAAAACATTCAATTCAATAAATACCGTTAATTACCAAAATACCCCTGGAAGACAACTGGTTAACCTTGGACAAAGTCAAAGTCAACCCCTGACTGACCCTACTCGCCGAGTCAACCCGATGACTCGCCGAGTCCCTATGCTCAGAACTTCCCTCCATCAGCGACCCAACTCGCCGAGTCACCCCAAGACTCGCCGAGTCCAACAACTCTGAGTCCACTCGCACCCAACTCACCGAGTCATCCCTTGACTCACCGATTCTCGACTCAACCAGGAAATATTGGGACTCTTCGACAAGACTCGCCGAGTCCAAGAACAGACTCACCGAGTCTAAGGCTATCTTCAACCTACTCGCCGAGTTGTTCTTCCAACTCGTCGAGTTCCAGGCCATCTTCAAGCAACTCGTCGAGTCCACCCATGTGACTCGCCGAGCATCACCGATCTGAATCAATTCAGAAGCACTCCAGGCCATGCAATTGATCCAAAACATAGATCCAACCTCCTACAATCCATCCATCACGTAAAGTGGCAAACTTTACGTGAATCTAAAGAAATCTAGGCCTTATTCACCTTAGAACTAAGGTTTGGGACATGATAGCTCCATTAACAACACAAGAACAGGGGATTTAATGCTCTTAAGATCTTCTCCACTCCAGATCTGAGGTAGCAACCTCAGATCCATCCTTCAAACTCAAGATGTCACACAACTAAGCTTCCCACACAACCCCAAAATGAGAATCTAGGAGAACACAACCCAAGAACGAAAGTATTACCTCCAAAGAAGGCCCCAACAGCAATGAAACTTGAATCCAAGCAAAGCCCTTTGATCCAAGCCTCTTCTCCTTCAAGATTTCTTCAACAAGCACCTCTCCAAGCTCCAATTTGCTCAACAATGGGGTTCCTCCACGAAATTAGGGTTTCTGGGACTCAAGGGGGATCAAGGAGGCTATGGAGGAAACATAATGGTCTTTATATAGGCTCATTCCCCGGATTTAGGGTTTTCTTCGCCCAGCACCTACTCGCCGAGTCCATCTTTGGACTCGTCGAGTAGGTCGCTTGACACACGACCACAGTCGCGACTCTACTCGCCGAGTCCATCCATGGACTCGCCGAGTCCATCCATGGACTCGCCGAGTCCCCATTCAAGATTTACACTTTTAGCCCTTCAACTCTATTCTTGCTATTCCGGGATGTTACAATTTTTGGAGTTTACGGCCGTAAACACCTTACGACCGTAAACCCATTTACGACCCATGTCCACCAAGCCCATGTTCCCCTTGTATAAATATAGGTGTTAGGGTGTGAGGAACAGATTGATAAACCCTAGAGAGTTGACAGCCAGAGAGAGAGAAAGGAACGTTTGTGTGGGTGAATCTTGTGTAAGGAACTTAATTCATATTATCAATTCATACATAGATTCACATTATTCTTCTTCTTCTTCTCTTCTATTTGATCTGACATCATCCATTTGATTGGGATTCCGCACCATTAAACGGATCTGATTGATACACAGGCAGATTAGGGCTTTAGAACTCCCCTAGCCATATAGTGAACAATTGATCAGATGATTCTTCCAGATAACTCATCGAATTAGGATTTGTGAGAATCAATTGGGCATGATAGGTGGTCTTACATCAGATTATATACACCTATAATGTTTTTTATAGGAATGTTATTAAGATTTAATTATCATTAAATTATTATGGGCTTGAAAACCCTATGAATCTCACCATGTTTCCCAGACTTGGCCAACTCAATTTATATGCATCACAAGTAGTGGAACTAAGAATACTGGAAACTAGTAGGATGTCAGGTGAAATAAGATATGTGCTTGTAATAGTATTTCAGGACCTTTTTATTTTTTCGATGTAACCTATGTTTGGATATTAATGGTGACATCCATGGTATCTGAATAAAATGAAATAACTTATGTTATCTCAATTATTTTAAATTGGGATTTTTCGTCAACATAACCACTCAAAGCATAAAGAAAAGGTTTTTATTGGTTATGAAAATAAGGGGATGTCACACTCTAAGCTAATAATGCTATCGACTTTTAGCCATGATGAAATCATTGGCATCTTACTGGAACCATATCCATACCTGGGCCAATGCTAATACTGACAACCGCCTCATGAATATGTAGCCTCATATAGCCGGGGGCCAGATAGACAATCGAACAGATGATCCCACTCGAACGCCTTAATCAGACAAGAACAAGAAGAGATGATTTTGACCAAGAGTTCTCAGATTATCTAACTTAAGCTACAGTAAGCCCCTAGGGTATCCACTTAATGACCAATCAATATCATCATTTCCCTATCCATTCTTGACTATACAAGTGTAGTGATCTAACCACCATCTATCATACACATGTTGTGATCCAACTATAGTCTTTTATATGTGTGTTGTTATCCAACCACATTCTTTCATACAGGTGATATGATCCAACCATAGGCTTTCATGCAAGTGATGTGATCCAACCACATTCTTTCATGCAAAGACAATCTAACATAACATGACACTAAGCATCCTACACTACACATACATAGCAAGAAGCTATCCCGGTCAACTAGCATACTTGTACTATAACAATACTTTTATCTTACCATGCAAAGGATATACAATGGCATACGTGACATAGTAAGAAACTTATATAAATTGAAGAATCAGCAAAGCAAAACAACATTCTCACGCCTAACACTACTCAATCTCGCGAAGTGAGTAACACCGAAAGAGATAAATCCTCAATCAATAACCCAAATCCTCTAAGTTTGACCCCAAGTCAAATTGGTCAAAAGTCAACAGTCAACCAAGTCAATAACTAACATGACGTGGATGTCTATTGGCCACATCGTGGGCATTATAAGATAAAACGATCGATATGCAGGACAATGCCATGTCGTAGACCCTCATTGGCCACGTCGTGGTCATGTACGGAAAAAACAATCGTGAAGTTGGGCTGATCCATGTCGTGATCATTCCTTGGCCACGTCGTGTGTCACACCCCAAAACCTGAACGGCGGAAATGTTCCGGGCAGAGGACGTCATGTACAGTATCACAACAAAGCATAATAGTAAACAAGCAACAACATCATCCATTGCATTAATAATATAATTTAATACAATTGTGTTATGTATAGTTATACGAAACCAAAAATGAATCAAAATAAGAGCTGAGTCTTGAACGCTCCGTCTTCTCAAGTTATTTTGAAAGAGTTTATTAGCTTTAAAGCTGGTGAGTTCATAAGCATTTTAGTGTCATTGTTTGTATAAAAATGTTTGTAAGTGTTTGATGTATAAGTTTGTAAAAGTTTGTAGTAAATGTTTCTATCTCCTAGAAAATCATATAATTTCTACTAAACGTAGCCTTCTACCATGACATCAAATGTTCTGTATGTTTTTTTCTTGTAAAAGTGTGTATTTTTCCCAAGTGTGACTATCATTAACAAAATATAGTTTTTACATTACCGTTTATGTGAGAAGATCACAATGTGAATGCAATGGGAAAATAATAAAGTATTGTAGTGTTGTATATAGTAACTACTGTTGTACTAACTACCTTAAACCGATTGTTAATTAAGGTATAATGTGATATAATTGTAACCATACTTGATCGACTAGTAAACCACGACGCTCGAAGACGTCGAAATGGTTTGACATTTGTCACCCGTAGACCTGCAGGTCCCACTGTAGCTAGAAGCAAGATGTATGACGGTCAATCCCGAATAGATCTATACACAAATTCATGCTCTCCCTCCAGGAGACTCTGGTTACAAAACGAGCCATAGCAGTGATGCCATGCCCCGAACTAGTGGCTCACATTTATGTTATAGTATTCTTATATATGTATTGTATGTACTAGTGTAGTGTATGTTCTCTGTGTCTAGTATGTATTATGTTCTCTTTGTTTCTCATCATAGTATTTTATCTTGTATAGTGTATAGTATGCATTGTTTCTCGTTATAGTATTCTCTATCTGTTTCTCTTTATAGTGAGTATTGATTCCCGTTATAGTATTCTATATCTGTTTCTCTTTATAGTGAGTATTGTTTCTCGTTATAGTATGTATTGACTCGTGTATGAACTGACTTTTTGTATGTTTCATTGTACTAGAAATAGTGAGTAGTGACTTCCTTAACTATACCTATTATAGTTTACCAGTAGAGTTGTTTGTATGACTGAGTGTGTTAAACTGAGATAAAAGCTTTTATGTCTATACATATATACATAATATATAACTAAGGATCAAACAACACTTGGACAAACAACAGGGTACTCTATGTCCACAACCAAACAAGGAATAGGAAATAAAGTGAGTTATCAGTCCTAAGTCCTTCCAACCTTACTTATATAACTATATATACATTAGACATGGTTTTGACAATATATAAGTTTGAAAGAGTTAAAAGAAAAGGTTTTGCATATAAGAACAAGTTTGATAAAGAGTTTAACATGTAAAAGAGTTTGATAAACATTTTGAAGTAGTTTGTTTGATAAAACAGTTAAAAGTATAGTAAATCCATTTGTTTGATAGTTATTAATCACATGTGATTGATATAATAACTATAATGTTTCAACTTGTATCCCCCCCCCCCCCATAAAAGCATTCAAAATCATTTAAAAGGTAGATTAAGGGGTATGAACTCACCTGTAGTGATTGGTTTGGATGAACGAGTGGTATAGGATGTTAAGTGCCAAGTGAAGACTTGAGCACACTTACGGATCCTATTTATCATATAATGATACATATATGTATAAAATTAGTGTTTAAACAAGTAATTAAGCAAGGAAAGACACCTTAAGTCATTGAAAACACTTAGATCGAAGGGTATGAATCACATATGATTGCATACTAAGGGTGTATGGCCACACTAAAGAGTTTACGGCCCAAATGGCATGACCAAGGGAGTTCACGGCCATGAGTTTACGACCACATGAGTTTACGGCCGTAAACTCATGATGAAAAGTTCCAAATGGTGTTTTAAAGGGCTTTCAAGCATCGAGGAAACTTTCTAGGTTCATGTCTAAGCCTTAGGAGGAGTTTAAGGTCCAAATGCACTTCAAACTAGGGTTTACAGCCAAAGGAGATGCTCTTGGTCGTAAACACCCCATTTTCTTAGGAAAAGCTTGTTTTCAAGGTGTAGATCAAGAGTCCTAGCTAGATAGCAAGTATATAAGAGGATACTTACGAGGTTGAAGCTTAGAAGAGTAGTTTTCGGCCCAAAGAACTAATGTGTTCTTGATGTTCTTGAGGATCTTGAAGATCTAGACCCAAAATATGGAATTCATGGATGAATTCAATGGCGATTCAAGAATAAGAGGTGTTTTAACACATAGATGGAAGGAATCACTTACATTTTTGAAGAAAAGTGAAGAATCCTTGATGATAGTTGAGAGAAAAACCGAGTTCTTGACTTGGAAGTGGTAAAAGCAGGGTTCACAAATGGCTAATAAACATATAGATAGCCACGAGTTTATGGCCAGCCATGAGTTTACGACCATAAACTCATGTGCATTGGCCGTAAACTCCTTATTAAGGGGTTTATGGCTTGATTTTTGGTTTTGAACTTTAGTTGACACATCCTAAAACTCATTCCTTGGATGTACTAGGCTTAGAATATTCAAACAGACTCTAAACAGTGCTAAAAGTTTGCCGAGACAAGTCTGACTTTGATTGAGTTGAATGGTTGTACAAGATAGAAATTTCAAGTTGTCACATCGTGGTTAATGGCAAATTCTACAATTCTTCATTAAGAGCTTAATCCTTACAGATCAAGGCTCAAAACTTCAAATGTAAACCTTCTCATTGACTTAATGGATAAAGTTTCTGACTTTATCCATTAGGATTTCAATCCAAGGAAAGATCTACAACCTTAAGTCCATTAAGTCCATAATATGTCCAAAGCTTACTCAAGAACACAATATAAACCCAAACATGACTCTTTTCTCATTTTCAGAAACCCTATGACTATTTGAGAGTCACAACAAGCTATGGAGTTCCTCAAACTCCAAGAGCATCTATGGAAAGGACCAAAAACAAGAAGATGAAAGGTTAATGTATGAACTTTATACCTTTAATAACTCAGAAATCAAAAGAAGGTGATGGATCAAAGCTAGCTCTTTGCTTCCTTGCACCAATATGAACTTTTTCTTTCCCCAAGCCTCACTAAATTCCATGAACAACCACTTCAATCAAGCAAACAAGCTCTCAATCATGCTAGAGGCTAGGGTTTCAAAATAGGGAGATGGAGGATGATGGAGAATATCATATCCATGAATTAAGATGTTTAAATATGGGAGAAACCCTAAAACATCATGGGTTTGGGCTACAACAACCACCACATCATGGCAACCTTCATGCCACATCGTGGTGTCCATCAAGATACACACACATAACAAGCCATGTCATGTCGTGGTCATCCATGCACCACGTCATGGCATGATGTTTTCCTCAAAAACCTTACCTTTGTTTCCTTTTGTCACAACTAGCATTTTTGGCTAGGAAATTCTGTCATCATGTAAACAAACTCTTGTATAACTTGTAAACCTAAGTAGATGGCATGTACTATGCTCATTCAAAATCAACCATTTGAATCAAAACTCATGAGTGAAGTTTAAAACCTAAATCAATACATCTCACCTACTCAACCATGGATTTGAAATCTTAATATCCGGTTCAAACTCAAAATGGACCAGGATCCTCTTGTTGGGCCTAATGGGCCAGTAAACTCTCAATTTGGTTATTTTGGGTCAAGGAACCATATTTGGGCCTTAAATAGACCCATATTCATTCTCATGGGCCTTTATGGGCTGTAAACACCACTCTTGAACCTTTTTGGGTCGTAAACAACACTATTGAACATTTTTGGGCTATAAACCCCATTCCTTCATCATTTTTGAGCCGTTAACAACTCTCTTGAACACTTTTGGGCCGTAAACCCCATTCCTTCATCATTTTTGCACCGTAAACCCATAAGAAAGGCCCAATGGGTTGAGAACCTTCATATTGGGCCTATAATCTCAAAAATGTTCAATATTAGCCCAAACTTTCCTTTTGTTATTATTCCTATCTCTCATTTTCGAACACTATAAAAAAGAGTGGGTGGAGATTAAACATGATCATGACACCTCATGTTTTACCCCTATGTATCTAGAGAAAATACCATGTTTTTAGCTAGGCATTTACCTCACAAATAACTAGGTTAACATCTCCTTCTCTCTTCCTTCTTATTCACGGCCAAATCTCTCTTCACTCACCCATCTCCATTCAATTTCTAACACTTACGTATTTCTTCTCAAGAACCATCTAAATTTTCTCTCATCTTCACCTCAAAAATTTTGTGAGTGTGAGTGTATACAAAAAGATCTCTTCAAGCTTCATACTTAGGTATGATCATGTAAACTCAAAGTGATTTATTTCATTTTATGATAGATCAATCCTCATGAACACATCATTTTGTAGAACATAACATTTATTGCAACTTATTATGCAAAGAAAAGGTTTTAAAACACTTCAAAGTTACTTACAACTAATAAAATTGCATAAGAGGGCCAAAAATGACAAAATAACCAAAAATGAGGTATTTTTATGTAACTCACAGTTTTAAGGGACCAAGAAAGATTTATTTTGATAAATATGAATCTTTATGGTATTGGTGATTTGAAAATTGGAATGATATTTAGAAACCTCACAATATGTTAGTTGTCATCGTACAATGAGTGAGATGAAAACGGGCAACAAGCTGTGCCGCTAAGCCTTTTTGAATGGTAAAACTAATTCTTTTAAAGACTACATCCGAACATCTTGGGGGATATAACATTACTATGCATGATTTGTTGTAGTCTTTTAACAAGCTCTACCGCATCCGGTGCGAGGAAACCAAACGTATCAAATGCAAATGGTATGAACACGTGTTGATTTTCCATGCACGATTTCTCATGTTTGGTGACTTTGCCTGTAGCTACTTTTAAAGTAGTATGTCTCGCCGTGAAACCCCCAGGCCCAGGCCCACGAGAGGGGATACCCCTGTAAGATCCACACATACGTGTTTCCCTCCAACCCATCCAAAAAATCAAAATGTCAGCTGGTCTGAGGGTTAACCTTCCTTCTGTCGGACCAATCAAGAAATTAACAGGTGCCTCTTTCTTAGCGGAAATCCCAGCACGCTTAAATATGTCAAACAAAACATCCCTAACCATATCATGCCTGTATTTGAACCCCGAGAGTTCTTTACAGTGAAATGCATGCTCTCCAAAAGAGTCCAAACATGCCTTGCGACACACATGACATATCTCGTCACCTGGGAATATGGGAATCATGAGTCGATATTTGAGAATAGTACGATAATCCACGGGAGACATGTGTTGGCCAAGCCTATCTATAAGGATAACCAGAAGAAAATATTGAGCATGTGGTGCACATAAGCACTGGAAAACCGCTTTCTGCCAAGCCGTCATGTTGAGATACACTTCAATATCTTGGGCAATTTTACGAAAAAGGGCACTCGCCAGTGTATTCTGGGATTTAGGGGGCGGTGTCTTTAGTAGTAAAATTGTTAAGGTCAAAATCTGGAAGCTTGTTGCAAAGGGATGCCAAGGCACAATCATAATCAAAATCCATACCATGTATACCACTATCCCGTAAGATGTGGTCTTGCAATACCCAAGATTGGGCCCTTGAGGCAACAAAAGCAAAAGCATAGGAGGTAGCCTCTACTGCCGAGTATAAACACAAACCCCCAAACCTAATGGGTAAGGAAGCAATTCGCCATTATATGTCACAAAAGAAAGGGCCCCCACAAACCACAATGTCCTCAATCGCCCCGCACAATCCATTGTCAAAAAATATTGTCGCCTCCTCCATGTGAACGGGTTGGCACGTCCTCAACCCAAAGAAAAGCTTAGCAATACCCATACAAGACCGAAGAAGAAGGAGCTCACTCTAGGGTTCAGACAATTATGGAAGAAGGCGCATCAAATTCACAGCGTTTTCGGTTCTCTTGGGCTTTATTTTGGGCTTTCACGGCCTTTGGGCCTAAATTGTAAATTTTTGGGATTTTGTGGGCTTAAGTGTCATTTTAGAAAAAGTTGAGCTAAAAATGTAAATTTTCGATAAGAAGGGCTGAAAATGTAATTAATTAAAACTTGGTATAAAAAGATAAATTATTCATAATTGGGTCGAGAATGTCAAATTCCATAAAATCAAGGTCAAAAATTATATTTTTGACAAAGGGGGGTTTAAAAGGTTATTTTTACTTAAAACCAGCCTTAAATGTAAACTTTGGGTTTTAAAGGACTTAAAGTGTCATTTTTACAAAAAAAAATGAGCCTAATTTGTAAAATTTCCGATTTAAGGCCCAAAAATGTATTTTTACTAAAAGTGGGCCTTTTTATTGTCATCTTGGTAAACAACTACACTTAACAACCAACATAACAACAAACGGATCAATTTCGTCATTTGCATTTTGATGGGATTTATACAAGCAATCCTATGTGTGCATGCAACCTTAGAGTTGGATCTATGTTTTCACTATTAGTTATACAACTTTATGAACACAAAAAGAAACCTGGCATGCTAGTACTATTTTTGAAATCCACATAGAAGAATAGAATACATACCTTTTGTTGTTATATAGTAATAACAACTAGTTCCTTGAATATCCTTAGCTTTGAAAGCAAGTACCACAAGTTGTGACATCCCCATTTTCACGGCCAGAAAAGACTAATTTTGTTTATGCTTTATAAAAATCAGAGTACTTCTTCTAATAGAAATGTTGCGGAATTTGTTCCCAGAAAAACATGATAAATACGTTATTAAAACATTTTCGAAGAAACGTATTTTATTCATTTCAAAACGTTTGGGATGTCATCGTTAATACAGAAACATAAGCATAAACAGAACTTACATTTATTTACACTAGTGATCTACATCTCTTTAAATCTCTCAGTGTAAAGTGACTTCGTATCAACACCTGTGATATAAATAAACTGAGTAGGTTAGGTTGGGAAACCTGGTGAGTACATAGGGTTTTCAACCCACAATAATATAATTATTATGTTTAAGCAATCAAGCAATTAAACCCAATTACCCATCCCCATTATCTTCTTTACTCTTAAGGATCTACCCTAAGAATCAGCTATTCCTCGTTCATTCATTCCTAAGAATTAATCTAAGGAATCGGCACAAAGTCCATCATTGCCACGGTTTACACAACGGGCACTAAGTCTGCATAGTCGCCAGGGTTTAGGCATCAAGTCTGCATGATCACCAAGGTTTAGGCATCAAGTCTGCATGATCACCAGGGTTTAGGTATCAAGTCTGCATGATCACCAAGGTTTAGAGTACACCGAGTGAACACATTGTTCACAATATCTACAGGTTGCGAGGCTGCTAGTGTTCCACTGACTGTCTAGAATAGTCTGTGGTTATCATCCATACTCTGCTGAATGACGGGGCCATCATTTGGGAAAAAGGCTTCTCACATTATCCACCCCTCACCCTCACCTCGTGGTCTATAACACCTCTCAACTCATCATTCAAATCATATTCCATCTATTATATCTACCCACGTTTAACCCAACATTATCGTAGATATAAAATGCATATACAATTTAAATCATTTAAAACATGTATAAAATCGTTCATCCAGCATAGACAACAAGTATTCAGAGAATATGGACACATAGCACGTAATTTATATAAAATACTTCATATCTATGTGTAAGATGAAAGTAACTATGCACTCACCTGAAAGGTGGTGACTTAGCACTCGGACAGCGCTTCGATACTCTAAAAACAATTTCCTTCGATAAAACCTAGTACCAATACCACTAGGGTTTAGTCTAACGATAACCGCGACTAATTAATAGTCTAGCTATTATTATTATTATTATTATTATTATATAAGCGTTAAATAACACTCAATATAACTCATAATAATAACCCAAATAATTATTTTAAGGTCCTAATAATGTTACTATAATTAATTAGAAGCTATATTAAAACTAGCGTAGGCGTAGCTCACTTACAGTGGGTTTTTCGCAAAACCGGGCTTCGTTGGAGCAGCGTTTACCGAGCCGAAAGGCTCTTTTCTCGGATCCGTCGGGCGCCCCGGGGCTTCTGCCTTGTGCTAGGGAGTTACCCTAGGCTTTGGGGGGTTGGGGAGGCTTAGAGAGAGAGAGAGAGAGAGTTTAGAGAGAGAAAGAAGGGTTGGAAGGTGTGAGAATGAATGGAACCCGACACCTCTATTTATAGGGGTGCTGACTGGCCTACTGGTGCATGTGGCAACCTTCTGGTGGTGCCACGTCACCCCCTATCGCGTATCAGCCTTCAAACTTAGAAAAATCATAACTTTCGCATACGAGCTCCGTTTTCGACGTTCTTTTCTCAATGCATAGGTAAAATCAAGATCTACAACTTTTGTTTAGACTCCATCGGCTAGTTCTCGACCGATCTCAAATTTAACAGTAGGAGGCGTTTAGACTGTTAAATGACCGCGAAGAATTCATAACTCCTTCATACGAACTCCGTTTTCATCTGACTTTTTACCGTTGAGTTCCTATTAATGAAATCTTCAACTCTCATTTAGGTCGCATAAGCCAAAAACCGTTCAAACTAAAATTCGAGTTTCGGGTTGTACACTACTAAGCCGAATCTTAGAAAAATCGTAACTTCCTCATACGAAGTAAGATTTGGGCGTTCTTTTTATCGACGCTCTTAGTTTAACATTTTCTACGAATTTCATTTAGATCACTAAGGCTAAAAAGTCCTCAATCGTAAATTCACTATTTATGCTTCCCGGTGCCGTGCCGGTTCCGTCGCGAAACTTCGACGGGCCATAACTTCTTCGTTATAACTCGGATTTCGGCGTTCTTTATATGTACAGAAACCTTGTGACATATTCTAAAACTTGGTTAAGATTATTTATTCTAAATAATCTTTTGTCGAAAAGTCATTTTCGACCCCTATTACCTCTAAATTGACTAGCCCGGATCTACGGGCGTTACAATTATCTCCCCCTTAGGATGATTACGTCCTGGAATCATCAACGAAACAGGATTGTATAATGACTCCATACGTTATCTCTTCATCCTAGGTAATAACTGTAACTTCTATGTCTCTTCGAACGAGTATCTAACTCTTGGACTCCTTGACTGCAGGCGGTGCTCGGTCTTGCACCTGTTCGTTGGACTTTCAATCATGACCTTCGTGTCACAACCTCATTCTTTATCAGAGACTCCTTCTTCTTCTTAACAAACTTAGGATAAGTTAATTTGATTACTACCTTTGACCGATGTGTCATATTCTAATGACCTATCATCGTATGTAGCAATGCTTAGACTCAGGTATCTTAGAGTCAAATTTCGGAATGTAATATGCCTTCCTTCATCGTCTAATGTGATATAATCACATTTTAACATGTAGCATTTCTAGCTACCAACTTCTTTAACAACGAGCGTGATACTTCTATTGATCGCTTTGATTTCAATCGTTTGGTTTAAGTCGGACGCTACATCAAACTTGGTTCTCCAAACCACGTAACCTACTCATCGTAGTCGGACTCAATGTGATATGACCACTAGGGTCGGGATAACAACAATCTTTTATTATTTACTGAAACAATAGTATACTTGAATAAAACGAAATCAATTACTAGCTTCTTGGTAACCTTGTGACTTTCCCTGATCCAAGTGTGAGTCCTGTGCTTCTGGTAGTATAGGCCTCTACTACCATTCACACCTACTCATACTCGTCCCAAGTATTGTCCTGCAGTTTCCCAAGTCACCATACAAGAAAATCACATAACATTTTAACACATCAGATAACAAAATGAAGGTTTTATTATTTCTTGAAACTATTACATAGGTGTTCAAGTTCACCCTAGACTATGCCTCTAATAGGCTACATCATACGACACTATGGCTACTGCTTAACTTGATCTTCGGATATGAAGTCCTCATCATTGATTCCTTGCACGGTTTTTTGCTTCGTCGAGGATCATGTGGAATGCCCTTGGCCTCGGTGGCTTTTCTAGTCTTGCTGCTTTATTTTTCCCCAGGCAGTCCCTGGAAATATGCCCTTCCTTGTTACATCCATAACACACCTTCTTGTTGGACCCACACTTGCTGGCGTAATGCCCTGTGTTTCCACATTTGTAGCAAGTCACCTCCTCGCTACATTTCTCGAAGTGCTTCTTTTTACACTTCTCGCACCACTTGGTTTCACCTCCTACTCCTTCTTCAGTCTTTGAGAATTTCTTTTCCTTGTTGGATTTTGATGATCCTTCATGTTTCCTTTTCTCGCCAACCTCAGCTCTCTCCAGACCTTTTTCCCTAATATGGGTCTCAACATTCCTGGCTGCCCAGATGGCTCATTTCAAAGTGGTTGCTTGCTTGACCATTGGTCCAAAGTCTGCTGGTAATCCATGGGCAAACTTATTGACCTTGGAGAGCTCAGTTGGAACTAGATAAGGAACAAGCTTCATTTTCTCTGTAAAACTTGCAGCATACTCGATGACACTCATCTTTCCCTTCTTTAGATTCTGAAACTCGTTGTTGATCTCCAGAAGATCCTGCTCAGAGCAGTACTGCATTTTTAACTGCACCAGAAAATCCTCCCATGACATCTTGCTCGCTTCTCCTTTGGGCATCGAATCGGCTAGTAGCTTCCACCAGCTTAGTACTCCAGATTTCAACAAAGGAACCGCGAGAGCGGTCTTCTGCCTGTTGCTACACTCGCAACTCTCAAACATCATCTCTATCTCGGAGATCCAGTTCATGACTTCCACTGGCATCGGGCTTCCAGATAGACTCGGTGGTTTGGACGCCATGAAATCCTTGTATTTGCATCCACGTCCATCATTTCCTCTATCCTGGTGGTTTTGCCTAACTATCGATGGGTTGGCTTGACCAACAGTCCCACTGTAGTTTCCCTCCTCAGTCTGCCCTTCGTTTAACTCGGGATGTTCGATCTGTATGGTTGCTTCTTCTTGATTTTGCTGGAGCAAACGTCTGGTTTCCTCCATTTGACGATCCAACATCGCCTGGATCATTGCTTGCACTTCGGCCATTGTTATTGGCTCAGCAGCGGTTACCACAACCGGTATTTGCTCAATCACTGGGGGTTGGTTTCGGTTCCCATTTGCATTCATGTTTCCGCTACGGGTCCTTGCCATCTTGATCTATACACCGAATGAGGTGAATCTAGACCTTTACTTAGGATTGATGTTTAAATCATCCTTATCCCTCCTAAACGTTTGTATGCTAGTTCTAATATCGTATTCGTACGTTTAGAATCCTAAACACATAAGGTTTCCAGATCCGGTCGGCAACAGACCATAGATTCGATCAAACTATAGCATCATTTAGCACGTAAAAGGAATTTAGGCATCATTCCTAAAATAAGCTAGTGCTTGTGTCTATTTAGGTGCATTACCTAAATATATTTGACATACTCCTCACAATCATCACTTAGCATTCTAAGTTTAAGTCTAGAAATAAATCCATATTCCTAGTTCGTATAAACTAATGCTCTGATACCAACTGTGACATCCCCATTTTCACGGCTAGAAAAGACCGATTTTGTTTATGCTTTATAAAAATCAGAGTACTTCTTTTAATAGAAATGTTGCGGAATTTGTTCCCAGAAAAACATGATAAATACGTTATTAAAACATTTTCGAAGAAACATATTTTATTCATTTCAAATAGTTTGGGATGTCATCGTTAATACAGAAACATAAGCATAAATAGAACTTACATTTATTTACACTAGTGATCTACATCTCTTTAAATCTCTCAGTGTAAAGTGACTTCGTATCAACACCTGTGATATAAATAAACTGAGTGGGTCAGGTTGGGAAACCTGGTGAGTACATAGGGTTTTCAACCCACAATAATATACTTATTATGTTTAAACAATCAAGCAATTAAACCCAATTACCCATCCCCATTATCTTCTTTACTCTTAAGGTTCTACCCTAAGAATCAGCTATTCCTCGTTCATTCATTCCTAAGGATTATCCTAAGGAATCGGCACAAAGTCCATCATTGTCACGGTTTACACAACGTGCACTAAGTTTGCATAGTCGCTAGGGTTTAGGCATCAAGTATGCATGATCACCAAGGTTTAGGCATCAAGTCTGCATGATCACCAGGGTTTAGGTATCAAGTCTGCATGATCACCAAGGTTTAGAGTACACCGAGTGAACATATTGTTCACAACATCTATAGGTTGCGAGGCTGCTAGTGTTCCACTGACTGTCTAGAATAGCTGTGGTTATCATCCATACTCTGCTGAATGACGGGGCCATCATTTGGGAAAAAGGCTTCTCATATTATCCACCTCTCACCCTCACCTCGTGGTCTATAACACCTCTCAACTCATCATTCAACTCATATTCCATCTATTATATCTACCCACGTTTACCCCAATATTATCGTAGATATAAAATACATATACAGTTTAAATCATTTAAAACATGTATAAAATCGTTCATCCAGCATAGACAACAAGTATTAAGAGAATATGCACACATAGCACGTAATTTATATAAAATACTTCATATCTATGTGTAAGATGAAAGTAACTATGCACTCACCTGAAAGGTGGTGACTTAGCACTCGGACAGCGCTTCGATACTCTCAAAACAATTTCCTTCGATAAAACCTAGTACCAATACCACTAGGGTTTAGTCTAACGATAACCGTGGCTAATTAATAGTCTAGATATTATTATTATTGTATAAGCGTTAAATAACACTCAATATAACTCATAATAATAGCCCAAATAATTATTTTAAGGTCGTAATAATGTTGCTATAATTAATTAGAAGCTATATTAAAACTAGCGTAGGCGTAGCTCACTTACAGCGGGTTTTTCGCAAAACCGGGCTTTGCTGGAGCAGCGTTTACCAAGCCTAAAGGCTCTTTTCTCGGAGCTGTCGGGCGCCCCGGGGCTTCCGCCTCGTGCTAGGGAGTTACCCTAGGCTTTGGGGGGTTAGGGAGGCTTAGGGAGAGAGAGTTTAGAGAGAGAAAGAAGGGTTTGAAGGTGTGAGAATGAATGGAACCCGACACCTCTATTTATAGGGGTGCTGACTGGCCTACTCGCCGAGTTGGTGCATGTGGCAACCTTCTGGTGGTGCCACGTGTCCAATTCTGGTGGTGCCACGTCACCCCCTATCGCGTATCAGCCTTCAAACTTAGAAAAATCATAACTTTAGCATACGAGCTCCATTTTCGACGTTATTCTTTTCAACGCGTAGGTAAAATCAAGATCTACAACTTTCATTTAGACTCCGTCGGCTAATTCTCGACCGATCTCAAATTTAACAGTAGGAGGCGTTTAGACTATTAAATGACCGCGAAGAATTCATAACTCCTTCATACGGACTCCGTTTTCGTCTGTCTTTTTACCATTGAGTTCCTATTAATGAGATATTCAAATCTCATTTAGGTCTCATAAGCCAAAAACCGCTCGAACTAAAATTCGAGTGTCGGGCTGTACATTGCTAAGCCGAATCTTAGAAAAATCATAACTTCCTCATACGAAGTCAGATTTGGGCGTTCTTTTTATCGACGCTCTTAGGTTAACATATTCTACGAATTTCATTCAGATCACTAAGGCTAAAAAGTCCTCCATCGTAAATTCACTATTTACGCTTCCCGGTGTCGTGCCGGTTCCGTCGCGAAACTTCGACGAGCCATAACCTCTTCGTTATAACTCGGATTTCGGAGTTCTTTATATGTATGGAAACCTTGTGACATATTCTACAACTTGGTTAAGATTATTTATTCTAAATAATCTTTTGTCGAAAAGTCATTTTCGACCCCTATTACCTCTAAATTGACTAGCTCGGATCTACGGGCGTTACACAAGTGTAGTACCTCTAATGGCTCACAAACACCAAGAGCAAGAGGATGACTTAGGAAAGGAGGAGAAGCACCCAAAAACGTCTAGAAACCCTAAGGAAACTCTTAGCTACGTTTTTGGTGCTCTAGGGGTCCTTAAATAGTGAGGCTATTAGGGTTACCAAACAAGGAAACCCTAATTTGACTGCTTAGGCCCTAAGCAGCCCATGGATTCCTTTAACATATCCCTTGGACGATTTCTAATGGGCTTCCCCATAGAATTCGTCCAACCTATATATATATTATTAGGTAATCCATAGCCCAATTGCAATTATCTTATAATTACAAATCCAGTCACCTAAGTTTAATTAATCTCTTTTAGCCACAAAATTAATTCTTAATTAATTATTGACTAATATTAATTAAACAATATGATTTCTCTTTTAATATATTATTCATATAATATATTAATAAATCATAATTAATCTTCTTTCTCCATAAATCATCCTATCAAGTTGCTTTGGTGAAGGCAGCCCAAAAGGACCATGCACAATCGGGTCAAGTACATACCAAAATAGTTATGGACTTAGACACTAATCCAACAGTCTCCCACTTGGATAAGTCTAATAACTATTCTACGTATAACTTAAGATCCTGATTAGCAATCGTAGCTTTCAAAAGCCGCTGTCAACTCTGATCTTATCAGAAGCGTGTCCTTTAGATAAAGGATCATATATTCCTCCATTCTAGATATCGTATGGACATGAGACATGGATTTTGATCATTCTCTCAGTCTATGTTTTGTTTCCCGATTTCCGATTTATGACGACTGACAACAGACTACAATTGAACACATCAACTTAGTCTCGGCTTGGCCAAGCACTTATGTACCATCACTAAATCATCGAGGGGCCCACATATATCGCTTTTATCCTACTTTGAGTAAAAGGAATGGATAAACTTCGACTCATATGCTCGCTTGCATTCACTCATCGAATCACATACAACAATAACTTTTATAACACCAAGTTAATGGTGAGTTTACTTATTATCAATGTGCAACCGACCAACAAATAACAACTCACACGTCTCGGTTTCAAGAATATACAATATTATCGACTCACAATCACTCGTGATAAAATCCATGAAGTGATTCTTGTGAGCGTAGGTTTAATACAATGCTCAAAATCATATTCATAATCACTCATGAACGTTGCAACAAACTTTTTTTATGTATAATACACTTTAGACAATCTTCAAACCAATTCATGACAGTCTTCATTCATACCTACTTCCAACATATGAACGACTGTGGACCATTCGAATAATTTGATTATTATGAAATAATTAATTATTCAGGAAGTCAAAACATGCAAAGTGAAACACAAGAATAATACTAATCCTATATGGTCCCAACCCTTTGAGTATAAATAAAACACCTTTTATTCATCACCATATCGATTACTCATTATTTGTCGTTTCTGTTAATTAACTTATTACTTGAATTATTACTACAATTGTCCCATGCTTTTAGCATGCACATAATGTTTACATATGGTGGTTACATTGTGAAATAGATCAAATGAACACATTTCCAATCATACTCATTTCACAACTCCCAATCCTTATCACAAGTGTAAGAATATCAAATTCTTGCCACTTATAGAATATGTTATATTCTAACGTTTCATGCAACGATCCTTTCGTAATGTCACTGCACTAAAGTCACAATGACTATTGCCAATGAAATTACAATGTCCTCTATTGGAGATTGTTACAATAAAATTCCATAGACGTGATGTCTCTCACTCAAAATACATTCCTTTGAACATCCTTTTGCATAAAAAATTTCTAATCTAGACATAGACTCTCAATATCCAACTCCCAATATGGAAACATTTCCATATTTGCCATATGATAACTCATTCTTAAAAGAATCTTATATATTCATAATAATGTCGATATGGTCCATCCAATAGCATCCTTCCAACTACTCACAAGCGACCAATCCTCAGTGAACTTTGGATCGTCCTTTGATAGTTGTTTAATTATCTTAGTCAAAACCGATTATTGTCCTTTTTCCCTCTTAATGCGCTAGACATTTGGAAAATTTTAGAATGGTCAAATATTATAGCACTTGCAATCGATCCTATACCCGAAGCGTATGGGACACGATGTATAATGTCTTACATAAAGATACGATACTCTATCAATCTTCTGCCATAATACTTTATGTGTCACGTTCTTACAATTCGAACTATGAAGAGGGATGTCGTAATCATAATCGAAATTTAAGAACACACTATGTCTCCTTTGACTAAATTTATTAAAATTTCTCAATCTAAGCTTTAGATTTTGAAACAAAGTACAATATTCTCTCCCTTAATTATAGCAAAACAACTTTTCAACCCTTACGACTTTGAAAAGTATAACTCTTGTTTTCTATAATTAATATTGCTAACTTGCAATACTTGCCTTAATAATCATACAAACATAACATTTATGCTCCCACTATCATAATGATTATTATCATATAAGCATAACACTTATGCTCCCACTAGCTTTGACATGTATTTAGAAAACAGTCGAGCTTCTAGAAAACAATATATATTGAATTTCTTAAGTTCATATTTCTAATACCCAATTGCCAAATCTCACAATTCGAACTATGGAAAGGGATAACGTAACCATAATCGAATTCGAGAATACAATTTTCACAATTTCTATCTTCTTAAAATCTATCTTAGTGAAAGCATTTCCTCACAGTCATTTTCATGAAGGAGGGAATCTTATGACACTTAGATTTTATGGTGTATGTGTTCTTATCCATATGAATTTGCCAAAACCAAAGTTTGCGACAAATCCAAACTCATATGGATTGAACTTTCTCAATCTTGATTTCTTGCCTTATGGTAACACGAGTGCCCACCATGTCTTCCAAGTAGTTTAGCAACTTATCCTTACATATCAATATACTTTCCATCGATCAAGGTGCCTTGTCTTTATGCATTCAAATGAGAAATCATAGAACTCACATGCATAATTAACTCAATTGGAATGGCACAGAAACAAAATAATGTCATCACGATAGGTTATAAACCTCAAGTTGTGTGTTAGTGATGATTAATTAGGTTTATTCTTGATTTGTTCTCGAAACTTTTTCAAGACCATCATTAAGACTCCCACTGACTCCTTGACATATAAGGTTCTCTTGTCAAGAAACTTTTTCTTGATAAACAAATATTCAAGAGTTAGTGTAGTTTTTATCAAGACAAAATATTTCACAAAATTGGTCCTAGTTGGTCTTTGTCTTATCCAAGACATCACAACTTACCAATTTCAAATGTGTAAGAATAAGAAAACCTTTTTCCAAATTCCACATTTGATGAATGTTATAAACCTTCTCTAGACTTGTCGCTCAATGTCACAATCTTAACTCTAAGACTTGTTTTTGGAACGAAGTATGATTGATTATTGATTTAACCATTTCTTCAATTCTTGATTCCTCTTCTCAGACATACAATTGCACTAAGACTCACTTAGAGGATTAATTGACATATGGTTCTTAATCAATAAGACCTATCATAAAATATAATAAAAGGTACTCTCCTTTCTTCTTAGAATAGAGAAACCTTTATCTTTCTGCCTACTTGATTCTTCTTATCCGTTTTGCTATTGATTGAAACTCTTTCAATCAACTCAGAATTATACTCAATCTTATAAGTATAACCATATTCACTAAACTTTAGTAAATCATGACGAATATCTTTGTCACTCTTGTGGTAGACTTGATCAACGTATGACCTATTGTACTTGATCTCCTAGTCCTTTAATTGACACTTTGTCAAGGAATTAGTCTAAATTTCCCAAATGTGAAAGTTTTTCATTCATCATACAATACTCGTTGCATGATTCCAAGTTTCTGTCTAACTGAAACTTGGGCGATGAGAAACTCTCCCTATTTGGTAAATTCTTGTCATTTCCACAAATATCATAATTAAGAATCAAATCCATTATTGCTAATAATAGAAACCTTCAAGCATCATTTTTTCATACACGCCATTGCAAGGATAAATATAAAATCAAAATTTATTTTATTGTGGAATAATTTGTCCTTATAATGCAATTCAATTGAAAAACTATGTTAATACATATTTCTTAGCAATCTATTCTAACTCCAAGTAGTAGCTCAAGAATCTAATCTTCAAGTAATGCGATCGAAATC
This sequence comes from Lactuca saligna, assembly GCF_052625555.1. Taxonomy (NCBI): domain Eukaryota; kingdom Viridiplantae; phylum Streptophyta; class Magnoliopsida; order Asterales; family Asteraceae; genus Lactuca; species Lactuca saligna. Next base: position 35,650,992 of record NC_136417.1, on the reverse strand, counting down.
CATTTCTTCACGATTAGATTCAACTCACTTCTTCCCTTAAGATTCCTCTCTTTTCTTCGATCCTACAAAACATCAAAATGTAATCTTATCACATCATGTATTAAGAATCTAGAATAGGAACTTAAAAGAGTTAGTTAATGGATTTCACCTGAAGTAGAGCCGTACGTTTTGACTCTCCCATGTCTTAGATCTTTCAGGTAAATAGGGAAGCTTCGTCTCTAATGCCCCTTCTCTTGGCAATAAAAACAAATGGACTCCTTTGGCACAACACATTGGACAATCATAGACTTAGTTCTTTCTAGACTACCTATGTTTCCAGTGTCCATTGCAGTTTGGGAGTTTGACTCACCAGACAAGCAAGCCAAATCATTGATGATTCACAGCTATAAGCAAATAAGTGAGATCAATGAGGGTCACGTCGTGATCCATCATATAGTACTCTCCAACGAACTCACTATATGATTCAGGAAGCAATTGAAGAACCCAGTCTACAGTTAACTCACCTGAAATCTCGACACCCAACATCCTTAACCTATCAATGTGTGACTCCATCTCTAAGACATGTACACAGGGGTGGCTCAACCGGTTCGGGGGCTCTAAGCGAACCTAAATTTTGGGGCCCTTTGTAATCACCTTATACTGCAGTAAAAGTTGTACTAGTAACTTTGTAATCTTCTTGACTCTTCATTTGTACTCACCTTATGTTCATTTTTTTAAATATGTATTTCGAGTTAGTTAACCTTTAATCAAAATATAAGATACAATTAATGTACCTAGGTAATAAAAGATTCAAACTTTGTTCTTAAGAATGTTTTCAATTTCACTTCATTACATGTCAACAGAAACATCATATTTCATATTTTAAAATACATTATGTTTTCACAAAACAATGATGTTTGTGATTCAATTACCATATCCTTGACTGGCCGTGCTGGTGTTGTGAGCTCCAACTGAAATGAAACCTGAGATATGCATATAAGGTGTGATTGGATCAATAAAAAAATAACAATAGTACATGGAGGTCGATCAACCGAATTTGATTTTCTGCTACTAGCTTTTAATAATGAAGTGTGTGTTATTTACTCAAAAATCAAAGTTCTCATGTTAAACTTGAAACTTATTAGTGGCATCTGGTGGTTTGGTTAACACATCACCTAGTAAGTAATGAACGAGGCTTTAATCTGAACCTTATTTTAACAAATTTAATTCTTAATCAAAGGCAAAGCTAGTTTAACCCTCCGAAAACACTTCGTTTCAACATTTATCTGCTTGAATGAGAAGGAAGAAGAACAAAATGAGTAAAAATCAAAGTCACCTCCAAGAGAAGCAGTTGGACCAGAAATAGGATTCACAACCCTATGTTTTACAAAAAATCAATGTCATACAATTCTTCAGGAGAGAAGACACTCATTAATGGCATAATGTTTCTCCATAAATTTTCCACCTAAAATTAAAATTTCTCTACTTCATATATCCAACATAAGCTTAATAGACTAATCGGGAAAGAAGCATCAACAATGGAGAATAAGAAGAAGAACATATTGTTTCAGAATTTCATTTCTTGTCTTCTTGACAACCTACTTTTGATTTTTGAACAATCAATCAACAATCGAAAATCAGAGGAAGAATAACAGCTTCAAGAATCGACTAACCAAGAATCGATCAATATTCAATCGAGATTAGTTTCGGCAGTGAATCGAGAATCATGAGACGAAGAACAGTTGCTCAATCTTTGTGGTGTGCGCTAACGATGAAGGGAGAACTGACGAATTGGGATTTGCTGAATTAGGTTAATTGGGACCCTAAGCAAGGGCTTAGTTCACTTAATAGTAAGGCCGACCCTGCATGTACACACACATGTTTCTCATCTTCATGTTTACTTACCAAAAGGGCTTGAGTGAGCTTTAACTTTTCAAGCCTTCGAACTTGTGGGTTGGGGAGAACAATTGGAGGAGGTGGAGGAAGTGAAGCATGATCTTTTGTTCCTCGATCATATCATGGAACATCATCTTCATTTGGAAAGCTTGTTCCATGGGATTTGGGAAGACCATGATTGTCATAACTAGACATCTACAAAACGGGAGAAAATTCAAGTTAAGTTGATTAGAATCCTTGATGTGACACCCAAATGAAACATCAAGCTAGGATCCAACACAATACTCTACAATCTAGAAGAGGGATGCCGTAATCTAGTTGCGGAATATTTGAAGGTAGGTAAATGACGATTTACCAATTTCCACCATGAAAAACGAAAAGGAAATTTAAGTTTCAAATCTATTGAAAACTCTTAGATCTTTTGAGATTCATTGAACTTTTCAATGGCATGTTTAAATCTCGATATGCCTCTCAATTTGTGATGTCGAGGATCACAAAACAGGGTGTGAATAACCATGCAAACGTACATGGTGCCCCCAATGCTACAGTCACCTATTCGATGTGCCTGTTAATCACACACGCTCCACCGAACTATGACAAACATTGAGTCACCCTTGGCCACCTTTTCTTAGAACTAAATTAGTGTGTCGGTTAACCACACACGCTCCATTAACGTCTTAGCAAGGGTACAAAGTGTAATTTCATGGAATTGCATCAATTCACTTTTTCCTAAAGTAACTAAGATTGATAATTTTGTAAACATTTAGTTACTTTATTATTCATTATACTTTTAATGAGGAGAGGGTTTGCCCTATCCTACCCGTTCGGCTAACGACCCTCCACCAATCAAGGAAGCGGTGGGTGAGAGTGGACACCCATTAAACGACCATTTTATAGGCCATAACCTTATACCCCCCTTATAGATCGGCTTTGTGAATGAGGCGTACTAACGGTAAGACTAGCAGTTTAAGTTATACATATATGATATTAAACTTTTAATGTTATATATAGTATAAGGTGTATTTTACACTTTTAAAATACTTGGTGGTTTAAACTATTAATTATACCTTTAATTTAATTATTCTTAAACCTTTTTAATTTATCACTTATTAATTCTTTCTTTTAATTAAACTTGTGATTAAATCAATAAACCACAAGGGTGTAAATTTGAACCTTTCAAAATTAGGGTTTTAGAATTTAGACTTTCAAAAATTAAACATTTAATCAAAATTTAAATTCCACAACCTAAGGGTAAGTTTTGAAACTTTTCAAAATATAAGCAACAACATTCTAGATCAAATTACAAATGATATTAAGTAACCAATTAATTAGTAAATATCTAAATATGACCTAATTCAATTTCTTGCAAGATAATCTATCAAATAATTCAAATAAATCAAGTTTATCACATAAGGAAATGATTATCTAATTAATTTGACAGTTATCTTTTATTTTGGTAAGGATATCTTTTAAATTATACAATTAATTTAACATAATCCCTTAAATCCCCTAGAATTCGAAATTATGGGATGAGATAATTCAAAATCTTTAATTACCAAATTTAAACATTTAAAGGATAATTACAAGATATGACATTATACAAATCTCTAAAATTTAAGATCTAATCTTGGGGAAGGAGGCAATTTCAAAATTCTAGGGTTAGACAACCCTAAAATCGAAATCTTGGGGCTAAAAAAAAGGTTTAGGAAATCTTACAAAATATTTCGAAATCTAGGGTTTAGAAACCCTAGTTTCGAAAATCAAGCCTCCAGGGTTTATTAGCCATAAACCCTAATTGTCATATTCATACATTTGTATCAAATCTAATTGAAAACAAAAAACCAAAGGCTCTGATACCATTGATGGGATCTATACAAACAATCCTATGTGTGCATGCGATCCTAAAGTTAGATCTATGTTTTCACTATTAGTTATACAACTTTATGAACACAAAAAGAAACCTGGCATGCTAGTACTATTTTCGAAATCCACATAGAAGAATAGAATACATACCTTTTGTTGTTATATAGTAATAACAACTAGTTCCTTGAATCTCCTTAGCTTTGAAAGCAAGTACCACAAGTGTAATACCTTTAATGGCTCACAAACACCAAGAGCAAAAGGATGACTTAGGAAAGGAGGAGAAGCACCCAAAAACGTCTAGAAACCCTAAGGAAACTCTTGGCCACGTTTTTGGTGCTCTAGGGGTCCTTAAATAGTGAGGCTATTAGGGTTATCAAACAAGGAAACCCTAATTTGACTGCTTAGGCCCTAAGCAGCCCATGGATTCCTTTAACATATCCCTTGGACGATTTCTAATAGGCTTCCCCATAGAATTCGTCCAACCTATATATATTATTAGGTAATCCATAGCCCAATTGCAATTATCTTATAATTACAAATCCAGTCACCTAAGTTTAATTAATCTCTTTTAGCCACAAAATTAATTCTTAATTAATTATTGACTAATATTAATTAAACAATATGATTTCTCTTTTAATATATTATTCATATAATATATTAATAAATCATAATTAATCTTCTTTCTCCATAAATCATCCTATCAAGTTGCTTTGGTGAAGGCAACCCAAAAAGACCATGCACAATCGGGTCAAATAAATACCAAATAGTTATGGACTTAGACACTAATCCGACACATTCCTTATTGGGTCTGGAATATAATTTACATATTTAATGGGCCTTAGTTGTCATTTTACACGTTTATTGGGCCTATAATATACCTTACATGTTTATTGGGCCTTCGTGGTCCATTTACATGTTTGTTGACTTCACACATTCACAAACGTACACGTTGGGCTATGAAAACTAAATACTTATACGGAAATAATATACTCTGTGCAACTTCATATTTGCGTAAATTTGGTTAAGGATCTTGTGAGACATTTTAGTTGACACCTATTGAGTGTACAATCGTAGCCTGTAGTTATAACCAGTGTCTCCTGGAAGGAGAGCAGGAATTTGTGTATAGATATATACGGGGGTGACACCCCACACCTGAGCTGTTCGCTACAGTTAGATTAGGCCAATCTAGGGTGACAAAAACCTTACCTTAAACCCGTCGACGTTCGAAAAACACCCATGACAGACGAAATTGTCATTATTGAGTATGGTTATAACGACTCACTTAATGGGAATTAACACCATTATAAAATTTACAGAATACAACATTTGTCGATAAGATGGGAACACACACTCATTTGTATTCAGTTTTAGGGTAATAAAATTACAACACCTCTTTATAAGTAGACAACATCGGGTTGTCTACAATTATTCACTTCATACACTCACAAACATTAACACACATGCATTAATACAAGATCGGACACAAACATTTCAAACCGTTTTCAGAAAATATCGGATTTTCTGGTGCTTACAAAGTAATTCAAAAACATTTTACTCAAACATGCTTATAAACTCACCAACATTATATATGTCGACCTTTTTAAATTAACTTGTATTATCAGAAAATCGTTGAGCAGGTTGGTCAGCAAGAATACCTGGATATTTTGTTGTGTTTATTTTATCATCATATTTGGATATTTTTGCATGTAATATTGAAATACAATACTCGATGTAAACAATGACAATTGTAATATTACATGTGTGATGATAATGATGTTTAGTTTCAATTATATAAACTGTGATGATACTACAAAAATGAAATCACCCAAGCCTCCGGACATTTCTGCGGTCTGGTTCGTGGGTGTGGCACCTTTATGTCACTAATTGATCTATTTTAGAAAATGAATGTTACATATACAAAAATGATTTTAATGATTCAGAAAGGGTGAACCTTAATGGACAACTTGATATCTATTATCAATCATTGTTCCATGATGAGAAATTTGTCAGTTTGAATGGAATTACATATCTCTCTCGTTTGTGGGTGGAAACAAGGAAGCACCTCTATTTTTCTTTGGTTTATAAATTATTAAAACTAACTTTGGCTTTGTCCGTCGCAATCGCAACCGCAACCGTTGAATGATGTTTATCTGGAATAAACTTGTTGAAGACTGATTTGCGTAACCGAATAGGTGACCATTTTATGAATGATGCTTTGATCTATAGTGCAAAAAAGAAAACATTTGAGAAAGTTAAAATTGAAAATGTAATTACTTATTTTCGGAAAATGAAAGAGCGGAGAGATGAACTTTACAATGTAATATATATTCTATAGTCTATTTTTCACTTTCTGACTTATGCCCAATGAAATTGCGGTTTTTATTTTTTTCTTATTGTATATAAGGTGATTTTTTTGTACTCTCCTTCACTTTGATCATGGTTCCGCCTCTAAAAACAAATCTATTTGTTATTTAACGAAAATAATATAAAATTTTAAAAATAAAGATAAAATAATTCGGACATTGATTGGTTATACATTATAATAGCTTATGTAAAAGGGAATATGATTTATGAAGGTAATTAACTTTTCGGTATGTTCACATCTGGGTAACTATCTTTTTTTTGTACACATTTGGGTAACAAACTTGTTGGAAGTGTTCACATATAACCATTATGACCTGCTATAGCAGGTTAAATCCTAGATGTAAACGCTTTCAATAAGTTCGTTACCTAGATATGTAAATAAAAATAGTTACCCAAATATGAACAAAACGAAAAGTAAAAATTAAATTACACGAATGGTCCCTGTAGTTTGGGGGAATTTGTATTTTTGGTCCCTAACTTATTTTTTTAACTTGGATGGTCCCTACTATTTATTTTTGTTGCGCGTTTGGTCCCTGTCTTACCTAAAAAGACTATTGTGCCCTTATTAATTTATTTTTTAATTAATTTTCTTATTTATGTATTTATTTTTTACATATTTAAAAAAAATTAATAGATCACACATATTTGTATCTCCTCGGATGATCCCTACTATTTATTTTTTAATTAATTTATTTTTTTAACTCGGATGGTTCCTACTGTTTAATTTTGTTACGAGCTTGGTCTATGTCTTACATAAAAAGACTATTATACCCTTATTAATTTATTTTTTTAAATAATTTTCTTGTTTATGTACTTATACTTTATGTATTTAAGAAAAAATAGTAGACCCCGCATATATGTATCTCTTCACCATCCCGTCTCTCATCCTTCTCAGCTTCTATTTATTTTCCATTTTTAGTGATATCGACGTCTTTATCGTCACTTCTTTTTTCGGTCCTTTAACTCTATCGAATCAATACCACAACCCACTAATGATGAAGAGACTGTAGGTTATGGTGTTGGTTCGCTAGAGTTGAAGTACCAAAAAAAGAAGGATGGTGAAGACGTCGATGTTACTAAAGATGGAAAAGAAATAGAAGTTCGGAAGGATAAGAGATGAGAAGGTGACCGGTAAGACTCAAATTAAAATTTTCAAATGTGGTTTCAGGATTACGGTGAGGAGATACAGATATGTGGGGTATATTAATTTTTTTTAAATATATAAAAAATAAATATATATAAATAAGAAAATTAATTAAAAACAATTAATAAAGGGCAAAATAATCTTTTTAGGTAAGACATGAACTAAACGCGTAACAAAAATAAACAGTAGAGCCCTTCCGAGTTAAAAAAATAAATTAATTAAAAAAATAAACAGTAAGGTGGTCTATTAATTTTTTTAAATATACAAAAAATAAATAGATAAATAAGAAAATTAATTAAAAAATAAATTAATTAGGCACAATAGTCTCATTAGTTAAGACATGAACCAAACGCGCAACAAAAATAAACAATAAGGACCATCCAAGTTTAAAAAAAAATAAGTTAGGGACCAAAAACACAAATTACTCTAAACCATAGGGACCATTCGTGTAATTTATTTTTTACTTTTCGTTTTGTTCATAACATCTAGGTAACGAACTTGTTGAAAACGTTTACATCTATGATTTAACCTGCTATAGCAGGTCATAATGGTTATATGTGAACATTTCCAACAAGTTTGTTACCTAAATGTGTAAAAAAAGATAATTACCCAGATGTGAACATACCGAAAAATTAATTACCTTCATAAGTCATATTCCCTATGTAAAATTTGGAAAACAATGTCAAGTAGGGTTTTTTTTTTTTTTTTTTTTTTTTTTTTCACCACCTACGTATCAAATATTAGTATTTGTGAAGAAAAAAGTAATAAACAAAACCAAGAGGACTAGAATGTAATAATGAGTGAAAACATGATCGGTCATCTCCTATTTTCTCCACATAAAACAAATTCGACATATCCAACAGAGAAACTGCGAGAGACTCCGTGAAAAAGGGGGAAGATGGCGATGGAGGGAAGAAGACATGAAAAGGAGAGAGACATCGATGATTTGCCGAAGAACGAAGCAAACTACACAGCACTAACTCCACTTTGGTTTTTGAAAAGAGCTGCTCTGGTTCACCCCCACCGTAGGTCGGTTGTGCACGGCTCCGTTCAGTACACATGGCTACAAACTTACCAGCGTTGCTGCCGATTAGCCTCCGCTCTTTCCAAACACTCCGTCGGATTCGGTTCAACGGTATCAATTTCCTCTTCTCATTTACTCGATTGATTGTGATTGTGATTTTATTCCTCCATGCGTATGCCGATGACTTTTAAGGTAAACGATTATCTTCAATTTAAAAATTCTACACATGAATCATCGAACCGAATCCTGATAATAAATTTTATGCTCTCACGATCTTGTAATTAATACGTTTGACCACAGAACTCAAATTTGTTGTTGGGACTACAAGCTATAATTTATATGTATTAAGTCTACATGGCTATTCGGGGTAGCCATTATTGCGCAACATAAATATCATGAATATTGCGAATCACTACAAAACTGTATCAAATCACAGTAAAGCGGATACTTTGAATGTTCATTTTGAAAACGATTATCTAGAAATTTAAGAATCAAGTTCAGATAATTATGATTATTTTGGCCCTAAATCGTAAAAACTCCAGATTTGTGAAATAGGGCAAACTATTTACAATCTTTACTTTATACGATTACTTGCAGGTAGCAGTGATTGCACCCAACATTCCAGCCATGTACGAAGCTCATTTTGGAGTTCCAATGAGTGGAGCAGTCATAAATGCAGTAAACATTCGTCTAAACGCTCCAACAATCGCCTTCCTTCTAGAACACTCAGCATCCGAAGTCATAATGGTGGATCAAGAATATTTCAAAGTAGCTGAAAAAGCTTTAAAGATTCTACAAGAAAAAATAAAAACCAATTTCAAGCCCCCAATTTTAATTGTCATCAAAGACGAAAGCAGTGAATGTGATCCAAAAAATCTGCAATATGCTATAGCAAAAGGCGCGATTGAATATGAGAAGTTTCTAGAATCTGGCGACACTGAATTTATATGGAAACCACCACAAGATGAGTGGCATAGTATTGCTTTGGGGTATACTTCGGGTACAACATCAAGCCCTAAAGGGGTGGTTTTGCATCATCGAGGCGCTTACCTGGCAGCCACTAGTAATGTTGTGGTGTGGGGTATACCGGAAGGAGCCGTGTACCTTTGGACTTTGCCTATGTTTCATTGCAATGGTTGGTGTTTCACTTGGACTCTCGCTGCTATTTGTGGGACCAATATATGTCTTCGACAGGTATCAGTTTCAGTTTCAATAAAACACAAACACAATAAAAGTTTATTCAAAAAATTTCATTTGAAAAGATGGTGGAGATTGGAGAAGCTTGTTATCTATTGTAAAAGCCATTTCAAAAAGGTTATTTCGAAAAGTGTTATTTCAAAAAAGTTATTTCCAAAAGTGTTTTCTCAAAAAAGTTGAACTTGTGCATATGTGATATGTAAGTGCTTTATCAAAAATTTGAATCTGTGTTTCACATTTTTACTTAAATAAATTGTTATGGGATATTTAAAAATATATAAAAAGTATAGTTGGATAAAAAACGTTATACTATATGCAGGTGACAGCGAAAGGTGTATACTTTGCTATAGCCAATCACGGTGCCACACATTTTTGTGCCGCCCCGGTGGTTCTCAACACGATAGTCAACGCACCACCCAAAGACACCATCCTCCCACTCCCCCGCAAAGTCCACGTCATGACGGCCGGAGCGGCCCCACCGCCATCTGTCCTCTTCAAAATGTCCCAAAACGGGTTCCGTGTAACACACACATACGGCCTCTCAGAAACCTACGGCCCATCAACAATATGCGCGTGGAAGCCCGAATGGGACGAGCTCCCGCCCGAAACACAGGCTAAACTAAACGCCCGTCAGGGTGTCCCTTACACAGCCCTGGAAGGGCTAGAAGTAATGGACACCAAGACGTTCCGACCGGTCCCGTCAGACGGGACCACAGTCGGAGAAATCGTGTTCCGTGGGAACATCGTAATGAAAGGGTATTTAAAAAACCCGAAAGCAAACACCGAGGCTTTCGCCAACGGGTGGTTTCACTCCGGTGACTTAGCGGTGAAGCATCCGGATGGGTATATTGAGATTAAAGATAGGTCAAAGGATATTATTATCTCGGGAGGTGAGAATATTAGTAGTGTTGAGGTTGAAAATACATTGTATCAACATCCGATGGTTGGTGAAGCTTCGGTGGTGGCTAGACCGGATACAAGATGGGGTGAATCACCGTGTGCATTTGTGACTTTAAAAGAAGGGATTGGAGAATCTGATGAAGGTAAAATTGCGGATGATATTATGAAATTTTGTCGTTCGAAAATGCCGGCTTATTGGGTGCCAAAATCGGTGGTGTTTGGACCGTTGCCAAAGACTGCAACGGGAAAGGTTCAGAAACATTTGTTGAGGGCGAAAGCGAAGGAGATGGGGCCTGTTAAGATGAGTAAGTTGTGAAGAAGTTTATGTTTTATTGTGGTGTATATAGATTAGGGAGATGAATAAAAGGGTATTAAACTTGAATGGTTGAGATTTGTTATAAATTGTTGTATTGATGTATTGGTTTGTTTTATGGGTTTGTATTGTATGATGTTTATATTGTCGTGTTTTCCAATCGAAGTAAGATTCCATCTTGTAGAAAAACAAAACTAGTATAGTTAACAGTTATGAATTAACTTTTGATTGATACAAAATTATTTCAATAGTAAAACATTGAATTGACCATCTTTCATAACATCTGAAAAAAGTCCCTCATATAATATCAGAGTTTAATTGTTAAATAAAACAAACGCAATTACCTTATTTTGAAACTTTTTTCAAAATCCAAAATGTTGATTTCCAGCAATCTCTACCATTCACACCACTCCAAACCCGAAGGGGTATATGCGACTCAAGTCTTAACTTGGATTGAGAAACAATTATAAACGAGTTCACCTCGAGGAATAGGAGTAAAACGGGGATAGTTGTTATCAATGGACTAAAACACGAGTGTGTTATTTTCCAGATTCCAGAATATCATATCAAAACCAATTGAACTAGTGACGACTTTTGGGTTGGAAATGTTTTAAAGGAGTGGGAGCTTCATTTTTGTAGCTCTAGTGACACCATTATTTGCTGCTAAAATCCAACTATTACCATTGTCCATTGACGATTGACCTTTTGTGGTTCTATGGTACAACCTTCACTTTTGAAACATCCTAAAATTGAGGATAGAAACTTTTACAATTTATACTATCATAACACCAGACAGATTTGCTCTATCTACCTACAACCTCCATATATCTTATATTCATGGAATGCTATCTTCCAAGTAGTCTTTTCATCTAAGGTATCAAATAGGGATGTCAAAAAGTCCCGTGGGACGACATTCCTCGTCACATATTGATTATATTGAAAAGTTTAAAAAATAAAATGATAAAGTAATAGGAACACTTCTCATTATTGATTATATTGAAAAGTTTAAAAAATAAAATGAAATGTATGAATATCTTTAAACCTTGAAGAACCTTTTTATAGACAACATTTTTTGTTTTATTGGTTGGACGACATTCCTCATCACATATGAGTACCTTCAAACATTTTTTACTTGTCAAACGAGAAACAACTACATATAACTGACCATGAGTGAAGACGGGTTTACACAAATACAATCCAACAGTTGATAATTGTTGTCATTGACTCTTGTTAATGGTCATAGCAAAACAAACATATACGAGGAATTGCCTTCGTTGAAAACGAAAGGGGATTCTTTTATCAGACGAAGTTAACTTCATGCGAAGTATATAAGTAGTCTCATTGAAGAATCTACTAACTATAATTCGTGCATCAATGACATGTTTTCCAAGTCTAACAATTTGTAACCTAATACCATTGTATAAACCTTTGGTTTGGTCGATATTACGAAGCAATATGGCCAGAACATCCGTTTTTAGAGTAAGTTTATGGTTAGGAATTCCAAATGCCTTAAAATCATTCAATACATCTAGAGAGTAACTGATTCCTTAAAACAATCTGCTGACCCTGTCTCACATAAAGAATCTGAACTCAAATAAGTTTTCCTTTCATGTTTGATCAATCCTAACATGTGGTCATTGATAACATCGACCTCTTCATTTATAGGGACCAAAATAGCTTTATCTTGTAAATATGATGGATCATCAAGATGGTTTTCAAAAGATGGATAAATGACCGATACAATTGAATGAATATGGTCACTTGTAGAGCAAACGATAACATCTTCTAGAAATTAAACTTCAACTTTAGCATCATTAGGACCACCAACATTACCTTCACCAATTTTAAGAATCTATTTAGCAAATGCTTTTGTCTCATCCAAATCATTAGTTGGACAACCAACCTGAAGCCTCATTAAATAGGATATTAAAAGAAAAAATGACTTATACAAATTAAACATTATAGAAATATATGTATTAAAAAAATTAATGATAACAGTTAATATATTGGGAAATTAAAATTGATGTTATATGATTTAAGATGCGGAGGTAGATATAATATAAAATAAATTAAGAATAATTTACATTGACCGGTTATTTGTGAAAGTGGCGACCTTGACGAAATAAATGCGGATTGCACATTCGGGCGTATGATGTTATGAGACGGGGACGTTGAAGGTAATTTGGTAAGGTTTCGAGTAACTCGACAATTAAGGGGTATGAAGAAATTACTTTCTGAAATGAAAATCTGTATCATAAATGGGGGAAATATATTAAAAAAAATATTTATAGTACAATACAAAGAAAAAAAGATCCATATCTTATATAATGTATTCATCAACTATATTTTTAGATAATAGTTCCATTAGCCTCCTATTCTTTCTTTTATTCATCAAGTACTATTAAAATACAAAAATTTATATTCCATCTTTGTACGTGTTTTTGGGCTAAACATTAGTGTAGTGATATAATAGTTAGGTCAACCATTATAACCTATTTTGAAGTAATAAAGATGAATTATTTGAGTATTATGTGAATTATGTAAATTTATGTGCTTTATACTTATTTATAAATGTATAATAAATAAAAGATAAAAATAAGCGTAACAATTAAAGTGTTAGATAAACCCAATATCGATGAAAAAAGTTGTAGTGGTCGTGAAAAGGATTCCAGACATATAAAAAGAACGCCGAAATCCGAGTTATAACGAAGAAGTTATGGCCTATCGAAGTTTCGCGACAAAACCGACACGACGCTGTGTGATGTAAATATTGAATTTACGATAGGGGACTTTTTAGCCTTAGTAATCTAAACAAAAGTCGTAGTATACGTAAAATTGAGAGCGTGCATAAAAAGAACGCTCAAATCTGATTTTGTATGAGGAAGTTATAGAGTCATAAAAATGAGAGCTTGGACATTCTCATCTATCCATGTATGAGTTATTGAGCAAAAAGTGACAATATGGACTTAGAGTTTGGTTGTGTGTTCATCTTGGTCATGCAAAGGGATGAAGTCATAGACTTTATTCATTAAGGGGTGTTTGGATAAATATGTTTTTAGCCTATTAGCTTATTGCTTATTATCTTATTGCGGTGGGAATAAGCAGTTTTTTAAAAAGTGTTTGGATTAGCTTATTTAGCTTATTCCTACCACAATAAGCAATAAGCAATAAGCATTCTCCCCATTGCTTATTAAAATCAACTTATTTAGCTTATTCCTACCACAATAAGCTGATTTTTTAAGCTTCCTATCCAAACACTTCAACTCAGCTTATTGTGGTGAGAATAAGCGATAAGCAATAAGTAGCCACTTTTTTCCCTATCCAAACACCCCCTAAATCATTTATTATGATCAGATCTAGGAGTTAGAGAGTTTGGCTTGCTGTATTAACAACTTATTAGAAGTTTTTGGGAGCGGGGGTTCTACGCTGGGCGTATCCCTCTCTACGCTTGGCGTAGACTTCTGTACACTGAGCATAGCTCTAAGCTAAGTGTAGCTCTATGCTGGCGTTAGTGAACTAAGGGTTGGTCGTTGACTTTTTAACCGATTTGACTTTTGGTCAACCATGTTGGGACTTTGTATTTGACTTTTAAATGCGAGCCTATAGCTTTCGAGAGTTAGTTGTTACCTTGATTGTTAATTAGAGTTTTCGTTATGTGTATGTTTAGCAAGAGGAGACTTGATATCGTTGGCTCGAGTGTGTGGTTTGTCTTGTCTTCAAGATTGAGAGGGATCTTATCACTATACAATAGGACACTAGGTGTCATTTTGTGCATGTTGTCTTTGTGACTATTGCTGGTATGCTTGTATGTTATATGTGTGTGAGTTGATACAGACTCGATGGAGTCGATCTGGACTTGGAGTCAGTACAGACTCGAGGTTGTTATGGACTCGGGGTTGATAGAGACCTGATGGAGTTGATCTGGACTTGGATTCAATACAGACTTGGGTTTATTTCGGGCCCTGGGTTGATACGAACCCAATGGAGTCGATCTGGTCTCGATGTTAATACAGACTCGGGGTTGTTACGGGCCCGTTACAACTACGTGATGTTATATATGATGTATGTGGTATTTTGGGGAACTCACTAAGCTTTTTGCTTACAGTTGTGTATTAAATATTTTGCAGATACTTATCGGGCTGCGAAGGCGGGACTGTACACACATTAACAATTTTATGATTCGAGATTCTGCATTGTCTTCTTTATGACTACGATTTCTGAATAATGGTTTAAAAACAAATGGTTTGACCTGAATGTAACTTTATTAGAAATGAGTGTTTATTCTATTTTAAAATGAAAATTTTACTCTGGAAATTGGGACGTTACATAAATGCAATGGAATAATGCCAACTAGATCAAGGGGTTTGCATAGGAACCAATTGCGGGGCCTTGTTTGATGATTTGTTCTCCAGTAAAGGTCAGCGCAAGTGTTGTCACTTTATGTCACCATCTCAAATTGGATTGTTCAAGAAAACATAGAATTGTTAATCAATAACTGTTAAATAAATTAATTATTTATAGCTCACCTTGTTGTCTGATAAATATTGTTTTGTCATGTATATCAGGTTCAGGTAGCAAGCCTTAGTACGAGTGGTGATAGCAACAACAAGACATGGACTAGATTTAGATTTTTGTACCGTATAATCTTGTTGTTTTAATTATGGTTGTGATATGGTTTGTACACCTGCTAATTTTCTGGGGAAAAATGTTATATGGTTTTTGAAACTTTGGTTTTTGAATGATGTTGTATAATAGTCTGATAAAATCCCAAAAAATAATATTATAAATGTATGTAAAAAGTTTTGGGTGTTACTTGATATTTTAAAGATCTAACAATGAAAATCAGTCAAAAGGGCATCCTGCTTTGAAAACTATTTTAGGAAACATGGTTTGGCAATTTTGCCAAAGTAGGATGCTATTTTATAGATTAAACAATCAGCCAAAATAGCACAGGGTTAATTTCTATGTGCAAAATTGACAATTCATATAAATTTCAGTGGACAAAAAGCAAAAGATGCGTGGAAAAATCAACCCCTTTAATTCCATCAAATTCGAACTTGATATTGTTTATGACTGCAACAAGTTGTGGGTCTACTAAAAAAGCAAAAAGGAAAGCAGATATGGGGTAGGCCGGCTATCAATAATTCAATATAAGCATTTCCATTAAATACAAACTCAACACTCAAAATAATGGCCAACTATTTTGTCTTTTTTCTTTGGTGGATAATATTGTTTGCTGGATGTGTGTAAATATCAAGATAGTAAAGGGGGCAAAGTGTGCAAAGTAGAAACTTGGAGCTTAATGCGCGACAGTGGACGCGTATGCACTAAAATTAGTAAATTACCAAAACCAAGATACTTTTCTCATTTTTCGTCTCTTCGTTGACTGTGTCTAGATAAGATCTCTGAGTCGTTCCTTAAATCGTTTATAGTTGTTTTCCGTTCGTCTTACTGTCTGCTGATTTGTTTTCACTCACAGTTTGGTTCAAGTTCTTTCTTCAAAATTGTTTGAACTGAATTTAGATCTTCGGGAATATATGGTTCATATCTCCAAATATATATATATATATATATACATACGCACGCATCACTGCTTTATATTTCTGTTCCCTTCAATTAAATTTTTGGTACTCGATAAACATCATGTCTCCCCACAAACAGTTTGATCACTTACGAATCCCGCTTGAAGAGATAGTATCTGCCACCGACAACTTTTCTGATGCAAATTTCATCAGATATGATGGATTTGGAAAGGAGTACAAAGGACAACTCTTGCAGTCCGGTCGATTGGTCGATATCGTTGCACGGAGGTTAGATGATAAGAATGGAATAGGAATCAAAGAGTTTTGGATGGAGGTCTCGATGCTTTGTACACTTGAGCATCAAAATATCGTCTCTATCGTTGGGTTTTGTGACGATGGTGATGATGGTGAGAAGATCGTCATAAACAAGCTTGAGACCCGTGGAAGTCTTTGTAACTATTTAACAGACCCGTGCCTCACATGGATGCGAAGGTTGCAGATATGTGTCGGTGTTGCGCGGGCATTATATTACATTCATTATGATGAGGGACGTGATTTTGGCGTCATTCATCGCGATATCAAGAGTTCAAAGATTTTACTAGATGACAACTGGGAAGCAAAATTATATGGTTTTGAACTTTCCATGAATCAGGCTGCGGCTGAATGGAACTGTGTATCTTATAATAAAGTTTGTGGCACACCCGGATATATGGACCCAACATATGTCAAGACTGGAAGTGTGTCCCACAAGTCCGATATGTTTTCCTTTGGCGTGGTATTAATTGAAGTACTTTGTGGCAAGGTAACAGAAGCTGTAAACGAGGGTGAGGACTATCTATATGAATTGGCCAAATCACATATTGAAAATGGAAGACTATATGATATGGTGAATCCGGGTCTATGGAAACAAATGGACCCACAATCATTCAAAATCTTTTCAGAAATAGCGTATTGTTGCTTGAAGGCAGAACCATCAGAACGACCAAGTATAGATCAGATTCTCATACAACTTGAGAAAGCACTGGAATCTCAACAGGAACAAGAAAATCATGTAAGACCATTGATGATTCATCCGGTTCCACTTTCTGTTCGTACCTCTGTCATTATAAACTCGTGTTTATAGGATATATATTTTTCATTGTAGCCGTTTATATCAAATGATTGCTGTGGCTCCCTGTTTTGCAAGGATAGAGGGATATGCTAAGACATCAAAGTATGTTGCTTACCCTATCCTAAACCATGGACTCGAACAATAAACCTCCCATATGGAGAGTGCCTTACCTGCTTAGACATCAACTGCTTACTCTATGATTTTTTTTTTGGACAGCAAGAAAAGATTGAAGGCGCAACATCCAAGAGCTTGAAGGTAATCGATCTGTTTTG
The DNA here is from genome assembly GCF_052625555.1 of Lactuca saligna. NCBI lineage: Eukaryota > Viridiplantae > Streptophyta > Magnoliopsida > Asterales > Asteraceae > Lactuca > Lactuca saligna. The sequence goes on along the minus strand of NC_136417.1, from coordinate 35,633,407 downwards.
GGATGAGGCAATTGTGGTCAATATCATATCAAAACTAAGTCTACTCAGTTTGGGAAAAAGGGTTAGCTTGATTTGATTCCTTATATGGAAATAGGAATAACTAAAAGGGAAAATTATTAATCTAACCAAATTGACTTATCACTATTTAACTAAAAATTAGGATTTGTCCCAAACTAGCCTTCGAAACCATAGATAGTTAGAATGGTCTATTGTTTCACCCATTTACCTACTGTTTTGATTTTTGTATATAAAGAATTTTTTTTTTTTTTTTTTCATTTTTCACTACGAAACCGTAGACGAAAAAATGATCTACTGTTTTTCTCTCAGAAGTCTACTGTTTTCCAAATAGTAGATTAAAAATAATCTATTGTTTCGTTTAAAAAACACTAACTTTTTGACTACTATATCGTACCTACTATATATTAAACGAAACATCTCTTTTACAGTAAAAGTTAGTGTTTTTTTTTCATTTAAAAAAACGTAGGTTTTGGACGAAACAATAGATCATTTTTAATCTACTAGTTGGAAACAGTAGAAGACTTCTCAGAGGAAACAGTAGACCATTCTTTTGTCTACGGTTTCATAGTGAAAAATGAAAAAAAAATCTTTATATATTAAAATCAAAACAGTAGATAATTGGGCGAAACAGTAGACCATTTTTTACAATTTCGGAGAAAAAAAAAATAAAAATTTCAGTTTTTTTTTTTTTTTCAGCGATTTTGACCTAAAAGTTGCGACTTTTTGATAAAAAAACTCAAAAAAAAAGTTTTGTGATCTCTAATTTTTTTTAAGCATTTTAATGAGTTTTAGGGTTTTTTGTTTTCCATAGAACCTAAACCTCTATATATATATATATATATATATATATATATATATATATATATATATATATATATATATATATATATGAGTTCAACACAACCAAATAACACCACATAACAACCATCTAAACCATTGGATTAGATTATGTCATTAAGGGTATGACTGTATAATAATCTTTATGAACATAACTTTTTCAGATTCTCTAATCAATTTTTACATGTTTATAAATGAACATATGTTCATTCATAAATGAAAATATGTTCATAAATGAACATAATTTTTTCAGATTCTCTAATCAACTTTTACATGTTCATATGGTTAATTTTTAGCAATACATATCCAAAAAAACATTGGCTAACCACTCGTATCACAATTAGATTAAAGACAAAACTTCAAAAATGGTCCCTGTGGTTTTCAAAAATATCAAGTTTAGTCCCTAAGTTCAAAAAACCTCACAGATGGTCCCTGTGGTTTCAAAATTTTTAACAAATCGTCCTTTTCGCTAACACCGTTAACATTTAACCGTTAAGTCAGGGGCATTTTTGGTATTTCACTACACAGGGACCATTTATGAGGTTTCCAGTTACTTTTTTTTAAATAAATAAATAAATAAAATTTAATATGCAAGGGTCCCACCTCTCTCTCTCTCTCTCTCTTTCTCCAGTTACGGACGACCATCAAGAACCCAATCACACACCCTCTCTCACTAAACTTTGAAGGGATCCGTTCACTGGAAAATCTGATGCACTGGAAAATCTGATGCAGTGCCTCAAGATTCTGAATGTGGGCAAAGATGTTCTCTCAAGCAATTCGTCGAACACCTTCAATGCACGACTTATATTCCCCACTTTCCAACTGATTTATTAAACTATCAATATCGACATCGGAAAGCTTTCCCCGGTATGGTCATATCTACTAGTGAACAAACAAAACACCCTGTTTCCATCCACCTCACAAATATCATCAACAAAATCCAACCAAATCAAAATCAAACCTCACACTCTTCCTTAAATGGGAAAGGAAAACTCAATTCAAGAATTACAGTTGCAAAATCCAAATCCAATTCAAAATCTAAATCTAAATCCAAATCAAAATCCCCAAAAAATCTTTACTACCATGGCAACAAGTTCTGTGATGTCCAGTGATCGCCTTTTTTGCCACAAGTTCTGCATACCGTGAGTACAGCGTCGCCTTTGCTCAGCTATCCTAAGCCGTCTCTGGTAGCCTTTTCTTCTCCCTTCGAACCTATCAAAATTTCAACACGAAAAACACAAAATTAGTCCATTTTGAAAAGAGAAATGCAAATACAGATCGATTTTTCAAGGTTTAACACCAAATCCGATAATTATATTCGACTGATGAATTTATCGCAATCAGAGGAAGAGGAATGTATACGATTTCATGAAACTGAAACGAACTTGACAGTGGAATTGTCGATGGAAATATAAGAACACACCAATTTCATAATTCATCAATGAGATAACAGAAAGTGTCAAGAGGTTGAGAGACAAACCAGGAGCCCTAGGTCGTTCAAGCAAGATCTCTTCATTCGAAACCATGATGAGCCGAGAACCGACTTCTTCATGAACGGCATCGCCAAACATCGCCCACGACCGACGCTCGATGGTGCGCTTGCTTAATCGGGCTTTAGCGAGCTTCTGGACTCGAATAGGAAGATGAGAGGGAAGAGGTCTTGGCAGTCTAATGAAGCAGAAATGGGGACAAGAATAGGAAGTATTGGGGGTGTCTGTGTGGTGCTAGACGAATAAGAAAACGGAGAGAGAGAGAGAGAGAGAGAGAGAGAGAGAGAGAGAGAGAGAGAGAGAGAGAGAGAGAGAGAGAGAGAGAGAGAGAGAGAGAGAGGGGTGGGACCCTTTTAAATATTATTTATTTATTTATTTAAAAAAAGTAATTAAAAACCTCATAAATGGTCCCTCTATAGTGAAATGACAAAAATGCCCCTGACTTAACGGTTAAATGTTAACGGTGTTAGCGAAAAGGACCATTTGTTAAAAGTTTTGAAACCACAGGGACCATCTGTGAGGTTTTTTGAACTTAGGGACTAAACTTGATATTTTTGAAAACCACAGGGATGACTTTTGAAGTTTTGTCTAGATTAAATTAAGGATAAAAGTATATAAAAATATGTTCATAAATGAACATATGCTAATAAATGTTTGTACACTAACATAGATTAGATAGGAATTGAATTGGGGAACATATAATACAAAACAAAGATCAGGGGAAAACATATAGAAGACATAAGAATGAAACTTGAGTAGGTTTGGATTAATATGAAAATATGTTCATCTGTTCATATATGAACATATGTGATATGTTTGCATATGAACATATGTGCAAATCTTTCATATAGGAGTTTCAGTCCATCTCTGTTATCAAGTCAACAAAATGAACATTTATAATAACCGTCTCTATACATGCCTCGAGTGCAATGAACTCAATAAAATTGAAAGAGTTTTAGTCCATCTCTGCCATCAAGTCAACATAATGTATTTTGTTGGCTAACAAGATCAGATCCTACAGACTTCTCCACTCTCTATCAACACAATTTGCCTTCCCTGTTACAATACACCATTTTACACCAAATTATTAGGATTCATTTATTGCCACTTTCTAATTCTATTTTTTTCTTCTGCTTGATAGCCAATTGTACAGTTTTACAATCACAATAACAGGTAGCTTCTTCTAATTGCATAAGTGTAAAAAAAATTAATAAATATCAATCCTAGAAAACTCCAATTCATGATATTTTCTTGTTAAAACCCCATTTTCCCAAATCTTCAAGCTCTGTTTTGCTTTAAACAACCTAACTAAGTTACAGTTTCCTGAAAGTCAATTAAGAGAAACAGATGACGTGGCTTATTACTGTATCGATAAAATGACTTGTTAGACCAACAAAGTTTCCAAAACGTTCAAAAAACTCCAATCATGTTCTGACTGTTAAAAAAAAACCCAATGAACTTAAACAAAACAAAATTGAAATTTTCTGAACGGTTTGGAACTTGTTTGGACTTTTTAGACAAAATTTTAAGTTCGTTGGGTTTTTTTGAACAGACAAAACATGATTGAGATTTTTTGAATGGTTTGGAAACTTCCTTGGGCTTTTAAGTCATTTTCCCGTAAAAGAAAGGTCCCACATAATCATTGAGGTTGAGACAATCTTAAAGCCACATAACATCATATGAAATCCAAAAGTATAAAATCAAAAATGCAAATGAATAGACAGTAAATGGATCTCAGTTGAATTGACCTGATGAAACGTAGATTTTCCACATGAATTACACATTCAGTAAGGAAATAAATAAGAAATCAGTAGTACACACAACCACAAGCATGTAAAATTGTTACTTAAAAGATAAAACATCTATCGAAAAATGATTTTAAATATATGAAATTATATAATTTTTTATTTTCTATAAATAGACATCCACATTGATATAATTTTAAGATAAAATAATTTTTTTATAGTTTCAACCCTTATTATTAATAAGTGAATAAAAGTAAATCAGATCTTTATTATAATAAATTCGTTATTAAGTTATGAATAAAAAATATGTTTAAATTTTTTTACAAATGTTCGTGGCATTTCATAATTCATAATAACAAATAAAAAGAAGACCGGGCTTGTTTTGTCTAAGGTGGGCCAGACTAAACCAATATATATATATATATATATATATATATATATATATATATATATATATATATATATATATGCTTACTAATGTTCATGACATTTCATAATTCATAATAACAAATAAAAAGAAGACGGGGCTTGTTTTGTCCAAGGCGGGTCAGACTAAACCACTTTTCTGGTCCAAAGTTTCATGCTTAAAGGGGGGACTAGGCCTTTTTAGTCCATGGTGACCGGGTACAACTCTAGGTGTGGGTGTGGGCATGGTTAATTTTGAAGAGCTAAAAAAACAAAGAACAAAAAATTTATTTGAATCAAAATCCAAAAAAAATATTATAACAACAGATTGAATGTGATTTATTCCAAGATTAAACTACTAAATATCAAATATCAAATCTAATAGTAAAATAAATATACACAAAGGATAATACTTTAAATTGTAATTAACTAAAGTAGAACTTGTGAATATATAATTTTCTTAAGTGCGACACTATTAGAACTAGAAAACAAAAAGGAAAGTAGAGATGGGAGTTGGCTGTCTATATATACACACACATCATTATTGTATCTTACTAGGGGTGCAAACGAGCCAAACTACTTGTAAGCTACTCGAGATCGAATCGTTAAAAGCTCGACTCGAGATCGATTTTAAACGAGTCCGAGCCGAGCTCGAGCTTAATATTAGGCTTGTTTATTAAACGAGCATGAGCTCGAGCCTCTGTTACTTGGCTCGATTAGGCTTGCAAGCCTAAACGAGCCTACATATATATAATGATAAAAAAAAAATTATTTTTGTATATTAAAATAAATAATAATTTAATAAATACCATTTTAGGAAATTAGAGTATACCGTATATGAGCCGAGCCCGAGCCCATATAATTCTTAACGAGCCGATCTCGAGCTTTGCACCATAAGGCTCGAGCGAGCCGAGCTCGAGCTCAAGCCTATAAATAGTTAAATGAGCCGAGCCCGAGCTCGGCTCGGCTCGTTTGCAGCCCTATATCTTACCATTACCTGCTTCTTCATTTGTCTTTGTTTTCTTACAAACAGTTGGCTCACTTACAAATTCCACTTGAAGAGATAGTATCAGCCACCAACAGCTTTTCTGATGCAAACCTTATCGGACGTGATGGGTTTGGAAAGGAGTACAAAGGACAACTCTTGCGGTCACATGAATTAGTCAATATTGTTGCGCGGAGGTTTTTTTATGATAACTTAAGGAGAGAAAGCAACGGGTTTTTTTATGGAGGTTTCGATGCTTTCTAAACTTAAGCATAGAAATCTTGTCTCTATCATTGGGTTTTGTGATGAGAACGGTGAGAAGATCGTCATAAACAAACATGAGATCCATGGAAGTCTGTACGACTATCTACAAGACCCGACCGTGACATGGATGCGAAGATTGCAGATATGTATTGGTGCCGCGCACGCTTTGAGTTACATTTATTATGATAAGCGACGTGATTTCAGCATCATACACCGTGATATCAAGAGCTCCAAGATTTTACTGGATGAGCAGTGGGAAGCAAAATTATCTGGTTTTGAACTTTCCATCACTCAGACAGCAAGTCGAAGGGACTGTCTTTGCATTCCTGTGGATGTTTGTGGTACGATAGGGTACCGTGACCCAACATATGTTCAGAGTGGATTCGTGACCCACAAGTCAGATATTTATTCATTTGGCATTGTATTATTTGAAGTCCTGTGCGGAAAGCATTGTGATGATGATAAGTTGTTAGCTCCATCGGCCAGATCATACTATGAAGAGGGAAGACTAGAAGATATGATAGATCCGGTTCTATGGAAACAAATGGACCCAAAATCATTCAAAATCTTTTCAGAAACAGCATACTACTGCGTGAAGGAACAACGACAACAACGTCCAAATATACATCAGATTGTCATACAACTTGAGAAAGCCTTGGAATTTCAATGGAAACATCAAAACCCTGCTGTAAGACGTATACCCTTCATTTATTTTAGCTTTTGCTTTGCGTGTTGGCGCTTGGCATAATATGCTCATTAATTTATTTCCCATTGTTGTAGTTCATATCAAAGGCTCACTCTATGGTTAAGGGCATGACTTCCAAGAGCTTGAAGGTAAGTGATCTAAATAATTTGGTTTTGGCCTAAAAGTAATATTTCTTTTTTCATTTTTGCTCTTCATCTTGATGTTTAATTGCTTCTGCTATTGTACCTAACCATTGCTGATTTATTGGGGTCTTAAATGTTTTCTTTTTGTCATTTAATAAAAGACAGTCTGTTGCAACACACCGCATTTTTAATTTGAGTAAAGTGTTGCTGCAGGGGAAAAACTTGAAACACTTAGAGATCCCACTCATTGATATACAATTGGCCACCGAGAATTTTGGTAAAACATACCTCATTGGGTCAGGCGGATATGGTGATGTGTACAAAGCTGAACTTGACCATTTTGATAGCAAAAACTTGTTGCCATTAGAAGAGAAGAAGACAAGGGAACATGCCAAGAAGCGCTCCACTGTAGCTATCAAACGCATATTGAATAGAGAAGACAAACAAGGAATACAAGGGTTCCTAGCAGAAATTGAAATGCTTACAAATTGTAAGCATCCCAACATAATCTCTCTTCTTGGATTTTGCAAGGAAGGTGATCATATGTTACTTGTCTACGAGCATGCTTCTAAAGGAAGCCTTAGTGATTATTTGGGAAGCACCGGTGGTAAGTTGACTAATCTTACTTGGGTGCAACGTATAAAGATATGTATTGATATTGCACGCGGATTGAATTACCTTCATACCAAGATAGAGGACGATCGAAGGATAATACACCGTGATATAAAAAGCGATAACATTTTGTTAACTGAGAATTGGCAAGCCAAGATTGCTGATTTTGGGCTCTCCAGATTACGCAGTGTGAAAAAAAGTCAACAAGTGAACAAGACTCTCAATACAGAAACTCTTGCAGGCACAGATTTTTATTGGGACCCAGAATATTTTAAAACGGGTAGGTTGAAAAATGAATCAGACATTTACTCTTTTGGAGTCGTTTTATTTGAGATCCTGTCAGGGAAGCTTGCTAATGATGAAATTTACACCAAAGAAAATATCAACGGGATTGCACCTGTCGCAAGACGTCGCTTCAATGAGGGAACAATAAGGGAAATGGTAGATCCTAAGCTGATGGAAGAAACTCATGACAACATTTTCACTTCAAGTAGAGGACCCGACAAAGATTCATTGGATACATTTACGAAAATTGCATATCAATGTGTGGCAGAATCTCAAACTAACCGTCCAACAGCAGAAGTCATAATTAAGAAACTTGAGGAAGCGTTATCTTTACAAGTAAGTCATTATGTAAATCATTAACATTTGCTAATTAGGAGCTCCATCGATATCATTTTAAAAGAAATGTCGGATGTATGATGCTAGTTTAAAATGAATAACTGATGTTGGACATTTTTCCAACTTTTCAAGTTTTCTGTTGAACACACTCATCCCACATCGACACTGTAATGAAAAAGAACAAAGAGGGCCTGCAAAATTTGAAGGGTAGTTTGTACGGTAAAGGTAGAAATTGATTTAATGGCTTTTTCCAAGGCTATTATGAAGGACTAATTTAGATCATAAAAAAAAAAAAAAAAAAAACTTGTCCAAAAAAGCAACTGTTTTGGCATGGTTTTGTTTGAAAAAAACTGTTTTGGACCTCCCTCCCTGAGAAACATGACCTGCCCAAAGCCTGTTAGTATTGATTAGTTTGACCACTTCAGAAACATTAATTGTATAATACTATGTTCCAATTTTGGCCTAAAGAGAATTTAAAAATTTAGGACTAGTTAGATGATCATATATTAAGTTGCACTGTTGCATATGATAACTAGTGTCTAGTGTATTTCTGAAAATAAATAAAAAAAAAAAAATTAACTAGTGTCCAAGTTAATCAGTTATCCATAAAAAAAAATGGAAAGGTTTTGTAAAATATAATAATCTTATACCATTGATAAAAAATATAATATATAACTGATTTTTAATAAGAGGTTCAACTTATTTTTGAATTATTAAGTTCATCATCTGGTGTTTAATGATTCACAGGAAAACATCAAGGACCACCTCAAATTCTCACTTGATGACATTAAAACTGCCACACAAGACTTCAGCCATAACAACTTGATTGGTCATGGAGGATTTGGGGATGTATATAAAGGAGAAGTTACACATGCTAAGGGACGTTCTACTATTGCTGCAAAGCGGTGGCATGGGAGATATGATCAGGGAGAACACGAATTTTTGATGGAGCTTCAAATTCTCTTGGAGTATAAA